>NC_136926.1:11691874-14091874 GCF_949752795.1 Hyperoodon ampullatus
GTTCTGAGTGGTTCCATGTCCCATTTTGGACAGTCTTAACTGTTGGTTAAGATTAACAGTTGTGGATATTTTAATATATATTAATGAGTGCTACAGTTCTACTACCCATCATATTATTTGTTTTAAAGGCTTATTCCAATAGGAATATATAAATCAGCACCCTGGAACATCAAAAAGAAGTATCTAATTTTTAAAAACTTATCTCAACCCTTACTGTTTTCCGTGGACCCCTGCTCAAATGATAAAGTCTAAAATTACTTAAAATGACATAAAAGTAAGAACAAGATCATGGAAAAATGAAAGTCCAGGGTACTGAATAATCAAGTCATTGTTGAAACCTCACTTCTTACAGTTAGTAGCAATACAATATTGATTTATTTATTTTGGTTTTACTCTTTCTTTGTAACCTACTAGCAGAAGTGCTAACAAACCATAGAGTGATCCAAAAGTGAACAGCAAAAAGAAAAAGAATTTAGAAATTAGTTTTTCAATTACTAGATAATAAGTGATACGTGTATATTTTAAAGAGACTTGCAAACTGACAAAAAAATTTCAGTTCCTCAAATTTTTTATATCAGCCTACCTCTTCTAATAAACCTAAAAGAAGCCTAGCTCTGTGGTTTTTCCACTTATCATTTCTTTCTACATTGTGCTTTTTTTTTTTTTTGCGGTACGCGGGCCTCTCACTGTCGTGGCCTCTCCCATTGCAGAGCACAGGCTGTGGACGCTCAGGCTCAGCGGCCATGGCTCACGGGCCTAGGCGCTCCACGGCATGTGGGATCTTCCTGGACCGGGCCACGAACCCGTGTCCCCTGCATCAGCAGGCGGACTCTCAACCACTGAGCCACCAGGGAAGCCCTACATTGTGCTTTTGAATGGAGCTATTGACAAATATATTAAGCCAATGGGCTACAGGCTTTTACTGATGATGTTTTTATTATTTTGGCACCTTAAAACTGAGATTTTTTATGTTATTATGCACTGTTGCACAATTACCTTTGTAACAAAGGACCTTCATACCAGAGGAAACCCTGAGGAAACTTTAGAATTTTATATATATATGTGTGTGTGTGTATATATATATATATATATACACATGTATATTATAATGATTTAAGGGCAGAGATTATTGACCTTATTTTGAAAAATTAGGGAAAGGAAGGGCATTTCATGGAATCTCTTTTACTTTATCCTTTCTTTTTCTTCTTTTGTTTGAAAGTTCACATTGGGCTGATACATTATATGAGAAAAGGAGTTGTTTATACAGTTCTTTGGAATTACTACTCATCGGACTTCTTGGGCTTTTGAGATGTGCCTTCCTTGAGTTTTTGTTGTTGGTGAATGGAGATCCTAACATTTTAATTAGATTAGTGACCCATGGGAGTGTTTTCAGCTATTGTTATATCTGATGTCATTTCCTAAAATTTCATAGTGTCCTGGGTCACTGGCACTTCCCATAGTAGATGTTACTATAGAGAGCACCAAGGCAATATCTCTAAGACATTTCAGCTTCTGGCCTTATAAAGGAATTCTCACTAGAATGCAGTGGTCTTACTCCACGTGTGAATTTATGTTAGAATGCACATTAGGGAGAGGGGCATGAAACTCTTAATTTCTAATACCAAGAAAGCATGTAAGAGAAAATTATTATTGTTCTAGCCATTCAAATATAGATTCTTTGGCTTTACCAGATTCAATAGAAAAGCTCATATAAAAATGGAATCTTCACTTGCTTTTTAAAAATGTAACATAATCATTGAGCTAATTGTGAAATTGTATACCTAAATGAGTCTGATAGACAAGCATAAAAATATTAGAGCCTCAGCAGTAAATGCTACTGTTTCACCTCTCATGTGCCCTGCTGTTCTGTTTCTAGATGCTTGAAAATGTGTTCTCTCCCTGAATAGTGTACCAGAGGCTGCTTATCAGAATATTGCATATCTCCTCTTTCCTTATTCTTGGCTTTTTAATCCCACTAAGATCATTGCTGATACTATTCTTCACTTGTGCTACTTGCCCAACCCACATGACCAAAGTCTCTCAGTAAACGTGTTGAATGAATGAATGAATGAATGAAGTCTCTTCCAGTCCTGTTATCACAGGAGAATTTGGATTTATAAGTGTGCATTTCAAAGTTGCTCATGTCAGTTTTTCTGTGTAAGGCAGAATTGCCTGGATCAGTCATTACTTTTATTATGAATTTAAAACATTTTTTCCCTAGGTGTTCTAAAGAGTGGAATGTCAGATTTCTAATGCCAAAATGTGACTCATTGTATTCTTTTTAAGAACTTGCTATAAATTTTATTTGTTCTAAGTGCTGAGGTAGCCAGTTTTATCATATGCATTATTTTGTTTCTTACACATAACTAATCTTATAAGTTGGCTTTGATCTCTTAAGAGGGTAACATTATCAGCCACCCTCCTCTTTTTTTTTAATTCTTTATTTTATTGTATTTTATTTTATTTTTGGCTGTGTTGGGTCTTTGTTTCTGTGCAAGGGCTTTCTCTAGTTGCGGCACGTGGGGGCCACTCTTCATCGTGGTGCGCGGGCCTCTCACTATTGTAGGCTCTCTTGTCGGAGCACAGGCTCCAGACGCGCAGGCTCAGTAGTTGTGGCTCACGGGCCTAGTTGCTCCGTGGCATGTGGGATTTTCCCAGACCAGGACTCGAACCCGTGTGCCCTGCATTGGCAGGAAGATTCTCAACCACTGCGCCACCAGGGAAGCCCCACCCTCCTATTTTATCTTCAGTAAGTTGCTTATTAGCCTTCTAGTGCAGTGTTCTGTACTTGGTAGGCATACAGTACACTTTGGATGAAGTGGTTTGTTTTAGGGCCAAATTTTGCTGGAATTAAGTAGGGTAGAATGCAATGGATGTAGAAACTTTCTGAAAAAAGTTCAGCCTTCCTTTATGGTTTTTTATTTTTATATATTATTCCAGGTATATGAAATAGTTAATTCAGAGTCTGAAATTATATATACTTGTAATCCACAACCTGGATATAAGCACAGTTTTATTGTTAAACTGGCCTTTCTCTTGGATCCACTTCTGGTCTATGTCCCCATCACCAGAAATGCTTAGTTGAGGGGGGACAGGAACCTATTACTCTTAGCTTGGCAGAAGAAGGAAACCAACCCATATCGAACATCTCCTAAGTGTCAGACACCTTGCTAGGCACAAGTGTTATCTCATCATAGCAATAGCTCCTCTTCAAGATTTTGAGAGACTTCAAGAAGTTATATATAATTTGCCCAAGATCGGTTATATATGTGAGGGATGGAATGAGATTTGTCTCCTAGCAACCTACTAAGTGTGGCAAGATGATGCTACCCATTTTTCGTTGATCACATTTTTGAGACTACCATTGTAAAAGCCAGTCACTACATTTCTATAAGTTCCTCAAATTTTTAGAGTTATTCAGTTTGTAATTTAGACTTAACTCTCTCCAGCACTCACTTTTTTGGGTGTTTGATTTCCTCTATTACTTTTTAACAGAAAGCTTCATTTCTTTTCTGCCTTGGTGATGTGAATTTCCTCAGGCGATTCAAGAGCCTAGGACCTTAGTTCAAATCCCAGGCTTTATAAAAATTAAAGAGGTAAATTACATGTGAAAGCACATTGTGTAAACCATAAAACATGATTAAAATCATGAGCTATTTTTAATTCTGTTGACCAAATAGCGTATTCATAAGCCATGAAGTATAAACTTAAAACACACATGGTATACATAACTGTATAATAATATATTTTTATATATTTCATGTTAGACTTCATGAACAAACTGTTGTTATACTTTTATTTAAATTCATCTCTCTAGCTTGAGCGTGGAATTCTAAAACTCATTATCTCTAAATGTACCTAAAAAGACAATTACTTTGAAACTTAGAAATTATAGTTGTAACAAATGAAAGGTGATATATTATGAGTTTAAGAAAGTGATTATCCAAATTATGGGAAGCATTCTCATTTACAAGCAAAATATCTCGCCTGGCATTCAGTGCTGTACAATAATAGCATGGTGAGCTTGTAATTTGTCTCTGCCACATGCTTGTATGATCTGGTATGCGGTAGGACCACCCTCTTCACAGGGACTCACACACCAATTAGGATAGAAAATGTTCTTGACACAAGTCATTTCCATTTTATCTTGGGGCTGCCTGGTTTAAGGAAATGGCCATCCTGAGAATATTTTATCGACCACAAGCCAGTCAAACATTCTGCTGTCAAGTTGTGTCATGATGGCTGTAGAGTGTGCCATGCCTCAGCTTTGGGAATCTGATTAAAGAAGGGATGCTCAAATAAGAAAAAATAAGTTTATGGGTAAAACACGTCTCAAACCCATTACCCAAGAACAGACACTTTACTGCCATATTTGTCTGAAAAAGAAGTGAATGCAAAAAGGACTAAATGGTATCCTTTCTGTGATTGGAATTTTTTTCCCTATAATTAAACTTCAGAAAGGCACAAGTATGAGAAAGTGAAACACATGCATTGTTTCAAACTACTTCCTCCTTTTATCATGATATAAGTACTTTAAAAAACATGTTATAATGATGACAAAACATTATTATTTTCTTTAGAGTTTTAGGTGCCTCTTTGGTGATGCTATCCCTTTTTTTTTTCCCATTGTCTTGAAGTATCTTCTGTTCTTACTCCTCATCCTTAAAGAAGATTGTCCTTTAGAAAAGAGAAATGAATATAAGAAACCTAGTGTTAGGTTCAGCTGGAAAGGTTTCAAAGATCGGCTTATGTTTAATGGTATACTTTGATAATACTATCCAGTTGCAGAATAGTACTCTCTTGATAGGAAGGACTCAGTCTAGTATGCAGGGATACCTTCTAAAAAGAGCAAAGAAACAAACTGTTCTTTGTACAAAATGCACTTTGACCCACAAACTGAAAATAGTAGAAAGAATTAATAGCAGCATGAAAATTTCCAGTAAAACTTGTTTGAGGGTTAGGTTGGGGAGAAGTGTCTTATAGTAGTAGATCAGAGTGACTGAATTACTTAGTGTAAAACAAAACTAAAGTGATAATTGTGTAATTAAGGTTTTCTACTAAAATAGGGATGATTAGAAGGAAGTGAACAGGACAATAATGAGGAGTCGTAAATTAAAGGAAGGACTGGAAAATCAGAAAAGGTTTAATAGAAAGAAACAAGAGATGCCGAAATTTACATTTGCAATCTTCAGTTTGTTGGATATTCACTTGAGAATGGATTAAGGAATAATTACTAAGAAAAGTAACCATCCGGGGCTTCCCTGGTGGCGCAGGGGTTGAGTGTCCGCCTGCCGATGCAGGGGACACGAATTCGTGCCCCGGTCTGGGAAGATCCCACATGCCACGGAGCGGCAGGGCCCGTGAGCCATGGCCGCTGAGCCTGCGCGTCCAGAGCCTGTGCTCTGCAACGGAAGAGGCCACAACAGTGAGAGGCCCGCGTACCGCAAAAAGAAAAAAGTAACCATCCAAAAATCATAGAAATCTTTTCTCCTCTTTAGGAGACCACGTGAGTGTATATAATTTGTTAATATCGCTTTTGTGGGGAAGGGGAGAAAGGAGACAGATGAGTTTAAAGGAGAGAGCTCGCTCTCACTCTCGCTCCGTTCATGTTAAGAATCGGAAATAAATCTGGTTCAAACTATTTTAAAGGATATTCAAGATTCCTATGACTATTAGAGACATGATCTTTAAAAAGAAACAAATAAGCAATATGCTGTAGTGCAGCGCTGCCCAACCAGAGGGATTTTGCCCGCCAGGGGACATTTGGCAATGTCTACAGAGTTTGGTTTTTTTTTTAGGCTTTTAATTAATTTATTTATTTATTTATTTATTTTTGGCCGTGTTGGGTCTTCGTTTCTGTGCGAGGGCTTTCTCTAGTTGAGGTGAGTGGGGGCCATTCTTCATCGCGATGCGCAGGCCTCTCACTGTCGTGGCCTCTCTTGTTGCGGAGCACAGGCTCCAGACGCGCAGGCTCAGTAGTTGTGGCTCACGGGCCTAGTTGCTCCGCAGCATGTGGGATCTTCCCAGACCAGGGCTCGAACCAGTGTCCCCTGCATTGGCAGGCAGATTCTCAACCACTGCGCCACCAGGGAAGCCCGACATTTTTAATATTGTCTTGACTTGGGACATGCTACTGGCATCTGGTGGGTAGGCCAGGGATGCTGCTAAACATCGTACAATGCACAAGATAGCCTCTCAAAACCAAGAATTATCTGGCTCTTGTCAGTAGTGCCAAGGTTGACAAATCCTGGTGTAGTGGAAATAGCACGGCTCTGGAATTATACAGAAATGGGTCTGCATCCTAGCTCTAATCCTTATTAGCTATGTGACCTTCAGGATATACATTATGATATATCAAAAATGTGTTAAAGGGGCTTCCCTGGTGGCTCAGTGGTTGAGAGTCCGCCTGCCGATGCAGGGGACACAGGTTCGTGCCCCGGTCCAGGAGGATCCCACATGCCACGGAGCGGCTGGGCCCGTGAGCCATGGCCGCTGAGCCTGCGCGTCCAGAGCCTGTGCTCCGCAACGGGAGAGGCCACAGCAGTGAGAGGCCCGCATACCACAAAAAAAAAAAAAAAAAAAAGTGTAAATATACTTGGGCTGAATGAATATATTAATTCCCTTAAGTCTCAATTTCTTCATCTATAAAACGGTGGTGTAAACACCTACCTTATGAGTGAATAGAATGAATAAGTGAATGAGATGGTTTGTAAGATTAGAGGTAATATAAAGAGCACCCAACTCAGTGCCTGGTACATGTGAGTGTTCAGGAAATGGTAATTAAATTGATGGTGACAGTGAGAAATAAAATTATGCCAGAGGGTCCTTCTGCTTTGCCTGAAAGTTTCTCTTCCACAAATCTGGTTACCTGAGTTCTGTTCCCCAACCCAAATCAGGTTACACGACAGATCCATGAGCATGAGCAGGAGAACGAGTTGCGGGAACAGATGTCAGGTTATAAGCGGATGCGGCGCCAGCACCAGAAGCAGCTGATCGCCCTGGAGAATAAGCTGAAGGCTGAGATGGACGAGCACCGCCTCAAGCTACAGAAGGAGGTGGAGACACATGCCAACAACTCGTCCATCGAGCTGGAGAAGCTGGCCAAGAAGCAAGTGGCTATCATAGAAAAGGAGGTCAGTATGCGCACACATGCCCTCCTGCCACAGCCAAGCCAAGCCCGTTCCAGTCCACAGCATCCTGCGAGCTGGAGGCGGGAGTGGTGTGCTTTTTGGGGATGGAGGGACAGTACTGCTTTGGGGAAGGGGGTCCAGGTTTTATGGGGCTACTTAAAATTGTCATTAAAAGTTAAGAAAGTAACTGAAAGTATATATTGCATTCTTGTCCATTCAGATATATTCTGAGCATCAGTCCCCTGATGGGGGTGTGATACACATAAAAAGAACCAAAATACTTCTATCCTATGGAAACTTGCACCACTCAGGTCTGTTATGTGCCTGCCTCACCCACAGTCCTCTTCAGAAGAAAACTGCTCTACAAATAGTCCCTTTTAGTGGCTATAATCCCTGCCTACAGCTGATTGGACTAGGGATGGGCACCTGACCAATGGCAGCAAGTAATTGATCTGGCTACTGCTTGGGTCTTCTAGGGACCATCTCTCTTCCCCATCCAGGTTCTACTAATTTTAAAAACAGACAAGAAGGTAATGGAGATTGAGTCAAAATATCACTTTATTACTGATAAATATTAGATAGGAGAAGTGATTTATATCTGAATGGAAACAGGCCTAATAATACCGAACAAAATTAAACAGACTTGCCCACCTAGGCACTGGCAGTGCTAAACCAGTCGCCTTCCCCATCCCCACCCCCGATGAGACTTACATAGTATGGAAAAGCAGGGGTGAATTTGTGCTCCCTGGGGATGGAGTGGCTGGGGACAGGGTGCCAGGAGTGTTTCAGTAATTACGCTCTCTCTCTTCCTGGAAGGAAACATCAGAATTGTAGAAGCATTCCCCCAAACAGCCATCAATCTATGAGGCAGTCTGGCATGAAAACCTCTGCCCAAACAGGGGCAATGTTGATTAAATAAACCAGTCAGAGTCTTTCTTGGGAATTTGATTTGGTAAATATGTGGAAAGAGTTGTTCATAATGGAAAAGTTGTTTATAATAGAAGCTAAAGGTGAAAAGATCCATAGAAAGAACCATAAAGCATACTTCTCTTTCTGTTCCCTAAGTATCTCATTGTACATATGTGCTTCGTCTAGATGGTTCCCTGAAACTTAGATTTGGTCGCTTTCTTTTGATTGGGTTATCTTTTGTTTGGTCTGTTTTCTATCCATTTAGGAGCCCCCAAAATGTCCTGATATCCAACTATTGTGGATTATAGCAGATGCCTCAGGAAGCAAAATGTCATTAACTTTGCCTATTATACTAAAGATGACCCCATTCAAAAATCTGATAGTTGAAATAACCAATTAGAGAGTTAAATTCTTGGAATAAAACTGGCCAGTCATCATTATTTATCCATTTTTATAATTTAACCCTTAGGCCACCAACAATATGATAAAAATCTTTTATTATAATCCTTAGTTCACCTTTCATACCATGTATTTTGTATGTGTTCAGTAAAACATGTTTATGGTTTACCTTCATGTTTTTCCCATAATTGGGAATATATTTTTCACTGGTAAAAATTTCAATTTTTTCTTTTCTGTTTAAGATGCAGGAGAATCAAAACAGGCATTTACTTATCTGTGTTTTAATTGTTTGTTCAAAAATACTTTTGGTCTCTTTTAATGCATTCGAGAATATAGACAGCTGAATTCTGTGTGAAGAACAATTCATCCTATATTACATTTGTTATTTTATCAGGCAAAGGTAGCTGCAGCAGATGAGAAGAAGTTCCAGCAACAGATCTTGGCCCAGCAGAAGAAAGACTTGACAACTTTCTTAGAAAGTCAGAAGAAGCAATATAAGATTTGTAAGGAAAAAATAAAAGAGGTAAGAATACCAATATTTTGTAGTCATCAAGTTGCCATTAGAATGTCTGGAACTTAAAACTACTTCGTCTTACATTGTGATCAATAGTGTAACCCATTGATTCTCAAACTTTCCAGTAGAATCACCTGAAGTGGTTATAAAAACAGATTGCTAACCCACCACTAAATTTTCTGATTCAATGGATCTGGGGTGAAGTTTGAAATGTGCGTTTCTAACAAGTTCCCACGTGATGCTGATGGTGCTGGTCCACGCACCACACTTCAGGAACCATTGGCCTAACTCTAAACTATTCTTGCCTACTTCTGGTTTGTTCTCCACACTTCAGCCAGTGGTCTTTTCAAACCATGAGTCTCATCATATCACTTGATGATTTTTAATATTCATTGGCTTCCCATTGCTCTTAGGATAGATCAAAATACTAGAAGTCCATATGTGGTCAGCTACCCGCCTCCCCTCCACTCTCATCTCACACCAACGTTCCCCCCACCTGCTTACCCCACCCCTGACTTAGTGCTGCTTCTGCCACTGTGGTCGCTTTTGGCTCCTCAAATGCGTCAAGCTCTGACCTTCTCCACGGTCTTTGCTCACACTCTTCCTTCCACCAGGGTGCTCTCCCCACCCCCACTTCCAGTCCCTTCCCAACCTCCTTGTAAGACTAAGGATTGCTTATTAGTACCATAACTTAAATTTCACTTCCCCAGGGAAGCCTTTCCTTGACTGCCTTGACCAAGACAGGTGCTTCTGGTTTTACAACACTAATTTTCAATCATATATATATGATTGGAAAATATATATATATATTTTAGTGATTATTTGAGCTATTTTACCCTACTAGACAGTAAGCAGTAAGAAAAAAGACCATGTCTTTTTTTGTGTGTGTGGCTCATGACTATCCCTGTGTCTGGTACATGTGAATATTTGATAAATGAGTGACTGATTCTTGAATGTTTGGTTGAAGACGTCTAGTGGACTTAGAGAGTCCCCTTGAGGAATTGCAGTTTGATCTGAAAGCTCAAATTTCTTCACTTCTCCTTTTACCAGTACTTACAGGTGAATTGCCTGCAGTTCCATAGACTTTCCTCCTCATGAGACTTAGGACTTCTTATTTGTGGACTAGTAGTGTATTAAGGTTTAATAGCATTCAGATGGGACATTGATTTAGTGTATGAAATCATTCATTTGAGCTCATATTCTAAGTTAACAATATGGGACTTAGCAAGATTCCTCTCCAATTCTTTTTTAATTAGGAAGTGAAAGCAAGCGGGTTGGGGTGAGACTCAGGATCTTTTGCTCTGCCCAGATGAATCACTGGTAATTGTTGGAACCAACAGAAATTTGTATCTGCTCCGCACTGCCAGAATGGAAAGAATCTCTGACACTGTAAGGTCTAGAAAACCAGGTTGTAGAGAGAAATAGCCAAACCAACAAGATTCACATGCTCTCCATTTTCTTTTAGTTATTGTTTGATTTTGATTATTATATCATAATAGAAAGATGTTGCTGGATCACAGAGATAACCTTGATTTTTCAATAAGAAATTTTGGAATTTTCTCAACTGAAGATATTCTTATTTCTGACTCCATGTGTTCACTCATGCTCTGGAGGCCGTACTTTATGGCTGCAGCCACTATTTTGAGCATTTGTACCACTAAGGTATTTGGAGATTTGCATGAACTCCATCTTTAGAAGGTTTTCCCACAGACCAGCATTCAGAAGTCCCCACTCTGTCCTCAGGAATAGGGCTATTTTTGGTTCACCATACTCAGATTTATGAGTTTGAGAGACCACAGGCCTAAATGTACAAGTCCTTCAACATGCTCATGGAGAAAAACAAGCCTACACCCAATTTAAGATCGCCTCTATAAGGCTTTCTATGCAAAGCTAGTATTACTCCTTATGAAGTAAAGCTTAGTTCAGACTATTGAAAATGGCATGTATGTTTAGATATTGATACAAAAGGTATCGTCCTTGGGATGACAAAACAATATCAGTTACCCCTACTATTGATAGATAACAGGGGTGTGGGCAATACAGAATGATGAATGGTCCAGAAATAATTTATCCTTGATTTTGGAGTGAATTTTTATGATCGTATTTGAATTTGGGTGTGCAACATAGTGGTTAATGCCAAACCTAGGGCTGAAGTCACGGCAGCAAGAGATGAGTCCGCCAGCCTTCCTGTGGTGACCCCAGCTTACTCCGTGCTGGAAACAGCTCTTGCTCTCATTGATTCTAATATTTCACTTGAGATTTCACTGGAACAGGAAAGTTGAATGTTGATTTACAAAGACTTCTTGGCTAAGTGCAAAAACAATCTAAATAGTGTGTGATGGCCACATCACAAAACATCAAGTAAAATAGGCATTAGTAATTAAAGGAGATTTCAACTGAGTAGTTAACCAAGTATTATAGGTCCAGCTTGTGGGTGTGAACAGTATGAACAAAGAAGGGTGCCCTGGACTTTCTCTAAAAGTGGTCTTCTTACTTTCCCCATAGACTAACATCTTCTTAACTGTTCTGATTTATTGCTTTCTTCCCTTCACCCATATGGTCTGAAACAATTATGAACTTTGTCCTTTTGAAAATATAGGTGGTGTATTTACCCTCTAATATCAAATAAAGAATGTTCATTCCTGAAATTCAAACTAGTGACATTTGCAGCATTACCTCCTGTCTGTGACATCTGCCTACCCCAGACCAGGGCACGAACCTGTGTCCCCTGCATCGGCTGGCGGACTCTCAACCACTGCGCCACCAGGGAAGCCCAACAATTATGAACTTTGTCCTTTTGAAAATATAGGTGGTGTATTTACCCTCTAATATCAAATAAAGAATGCTCATTCCTGAAATTCAAACTAGTGACATTTGCAGCATTACCTCTTGTCTGTGACATCTGCCTGCTTCTCTCCATCTTGTCACCACCTCCTCTGTCTAAGCCCCGATTGTCTCTCGCCTGGACCTTTGCAATAGCTTCCTAGCTGTCTCCGTGGAGGTGCTCTTGCCTCCTTCATCCTGTTCTCCACGTGGCAGCCAGAATCGTCTTTTTTGAATACGCCTCGTTATGACACCCCCACACTTATGTAAAATGCGTTTCCCCTGTGCCAAAACTCAGCGCCCATGACCTGGCCTGTAAGGTCCTGTATCGGTCCTGCCTGCCTGTCCAGCCTCATCTCATGTCACGCTGCACCACCCACCCTGGCCTTCTCTCAGTTCCTTGATCGTACCATGTTTCCATTAACCCACCCGAAGGGTTTTGTTCAGGCTGTTTCCTCTGCCCAGAGTATTCTTCCCTCTCCTTTCTCACTGGTTTATTCCTACAGATTTTTCAAATTTCAGCTTAGCTGTTACCAGGATCAAATATTTTTTATTCAGCATGCTTTGAACCAAGTACTTCAGCTGCACGGTGGTTATCACGGTCATCTTCAGTTCGTTTCTGTGGTTCTTTGATTGATTTTTGATTCTAGACTGTCAAGCCCCATGGTGGCAGATACCATATTCTTTTGCTCACCGTTGTATCCTTGTGCCTTGCACAGTGCCTGTTGCACGATAGGAACTCAATAAGTGTGTGTTGATTTAATGCGTGAACTCATAACTTCTGAGCATGAGAAGCCAAAGACATGAAAACTAACAAGTCTCCCTCTCAATTGATAAGAAAAAAGGGAGGTGGGGGGAGTGTGTGTGCAATACCAAGCCTTTCTGACTTTACATTCTCAATTGCTTTCAAAATAATTTTATCTGCATTGCAATGAGCTATTATATTTCTTTTTGCCTGATGAGACTGTTTTTTGGGGTTTTGTTTTTGTCTGCTTTTGTAAAGGAGATGAATGAGGACCATAGCACACCCAAGAAAGAAAAGCAGGAGCGGATATCCAAGCATAAA
Organism: Hyperoodon ampullatus; assembly: GCF_949752795.1. Classification (NCBI taxonomy): domain Eukaryota; kingdom Metazoa; phylum Chordata; class Mammalia; order Artiodactyla; family Ziphiidae; genus Hyperoodon; species Hyperoodon ampullatus. The sequence continues at coordinate 11,704,716 of NC_136926.1, forward strand.
GAGAACTTGCAGCACACACAGGCCGAAGAGGAAGCCCACCTTCTCACCCAGCAGAGACTGTACTACGATAAAAACTGTCGTTTCTTCAAGAGGAAAATAATGATCAAGCGGCACGAGGTGGAGCAGCAGAACATTCGGGAGGTATTTATTACGTTCATAACCACTGTCACTGACTTAAAAACAATCCGCTTCGTGAGGGTCATGACCGTGTCCGTGTTGTCCATTCCTCTATCCTTAACCTGTACAGGCGTCAGTGCAGTCAGTGCCTGACACACAGTAGATATACAGAAGTGCCAGGGAATGAATTTACCACTGATACGAGAAAGCCCATTTATAGAACAAGGAATCAACCTTTTCCAAATAAATGTAATAGAATTTTCTTGAACACCTGTGATAAGCCATAGCATGCAGTGGAGAATCAAAAGAAGTAGAATAGAGAATTTTTGCTTCTAGCCTGTTTGTCAAAGACTTGCGTTTTTGTGACTCTCCGTGAAACACATAAATAACATAATGGTGCTCTACAGTTATGTTAATTCATTCCTTCATCCCGCACTTACAGAGTGCCTTCTTTGTGCCAGGCACTGTGCTAGAGATGCCAGGGCTATTGAGAAGCCATCTTCCCTGCCTTCATGTAGCCCTAAGTCTAAGAGGGGAAACAGACATGTAACAGACTAATTACAATGTAATGTGCTAGGTTTAGTAATAGATATAAATAAACTCTCACAGGCATATAGTCATGAAAGGGCTTGGAGGATTCTGTGATTGATGGGGAGTTGAGTGTTCTGGGTGTGTGGAGTGGAGTGTCAGAACAGGAGTAGTGGGAAGCAGGGTGGAGGGCCTTGATTCTTAAGGCAAGACTTTTAGATTTCTGCCTGAAGGCAGTTGCATGGGCATGAGAGGGTTTTAAGCAGAGGAATGACAATGAGAGTTCTTTGTTTTGAAGAATTATTGCCTCAGTGTGAGGGTAGCCTAGAGGGGTGAGAAGTAAAGGACACTGAGGTCAGTTAGGATGCCCTTTCTCTAGTTCCACCTGGAAGAAGCAGTGACGATAGAGATTAGATCTGAGTGACATTTCTGAAGCAGAACTGACAGTAATGCAAACCAAATGCTGTGAGAATTTCAGAAGAAGGAGGAGTCAAGAATGAATTCAGAGTTTCTAATTTGGGAAATTGGACGAATATGATGTTATTCACTGAGATGAGGAATACAGAATGTGAATCGGTTGCAGATGCAAAGTTCAGTAGGAAATCATTGTGATCTGGAGTAATCCGAGAAGCCCTCAAATGAGCCAGCGCATTGGTAGAAACATCAAAGTTGGATAAATATCAAGCGTTAGCCTGCATGAGGGAAACAAGCCCTTCAGGCACATTTAATGGGAATGTGAATTGGTGTAAGCTTTTTGGAGAGCAGTATTCAAATGGGAGGAAACAAGGGTGGAGCAAACTAAAATTTATTGAACACATGTAATCATGGGCCAGGCTCTGTCTGTGTTATCTCATCTTATTGGAAGAGAAAGAAACTAAACATTTTCAAGCCAGGCAGTGAGTGATATAGCTAAAATTCTACTTTACAGAGATTAGCCCAGTTTGGTGGTGATGCACAGATTGATTAGAGCGTGCATTGTCAATGGGGGCAATATTGCCCGCCCCAGGGGGGGCTGTTAAAAATGGGTTCTTGTGGGGGAGGGGGTCTTAGGTATTACAATGGCTGTGCCCCTCTGAAGGGCCATAGTACCTGAAAAGCTATACAGTGTATCTGTGGTGTTAACATTTCAGAGGTGAGGCTGATCTGGGAAGGGGGAAGTCTAAAAAGGCTCCTGATGGGGACAGGAATAGGGGAAAAACAGGTTGAGAAACATCAATTAGAGGGAAGAAACTAGAAGCAAAGAGATCAGGTGGTAGGAATAGGGTATAGACAAAGATAATGGTGGTAGCTGGCAAAAGAGAGATGGGTTTTAAACATTTTGAAGTATAAAATAAACAGGACTTGGCATACAATAGGATATGAGAGAAAAGATGAGGGTAGAATTAAAGTTATTTCTAGGGTTTAAGACTTGGGGAAATGTAGATTTGGGCAGAAACAGAGAAGCTTAGAGAGAGGCATTGATAAGAAAATGATTAGTTCAGTACGACACAAGTTGAGTTTGTTAGAAGGCTAAAAAGTCCAAACCAAGAAGTCCAATAGCCAGTTGGAAACAAGGTGTTTGGGATTCTTTTTCGTCTGGCAATTATTATTTTTATTCTGGTGTCATGTATTTGGAAGAAATCCGAAGCTAAGGGGGCAGTTAGTGCCAATAAAAGCTATAGAAGATAATTATTCCCCAAAATGATAGAAACTACATTCATAACTTCATAAGTATCAGGTTCTAACCAATGGAGTGAAGAATAACTAACTATACCAAGGTTTATTTCTTAAGAGTCTAGATTTTTTTTCTTTGTTTAGTCTTATTCCAGAGCTGCCTCAGTGAAAATGTTCAAAAGTATTTTTCTTCTATTTACAAAAGTAATAAAAGAACATTGAAAAAAGACAAATATAGAAAAATACTGAGTAGTGAAAAGTGCTTGATAATCCCATCCCACCCATTTTCTACCCTGAGACAGTCACCATTAATTTGGCAGATATATTTCCAGATTTTTTCAGGTATGCATGTATATACACGTACAGCTTATGTATTATATATAACTTTAACTTTATAAAAATAAGATTACATTAGTACCAGTGGGTTTATTTGACTTGCAAGCAATAGAAACAAACTCTGGCTGACGTAGCATGCAAAGGAATTTATTGGAAGGATATGGGGTAGATGACAGAGCTGAAGACCCAGGCTGGAAAAGATGAAGAACCAAGCTGGGAAAGCAACTTCCGTGACCTAGAGGGCAAGAGCTAATGGACATTCCTCAAGACATTGCCATTTGGATGTACCTCCTCCAGCCATGTTTCATCTTTGTATCATTTCTGCTTAAGACTCAAATTCCTAGGAGAGATAGAACGTGATTGGGTAATGTGCTTATTCCCTTACTCAATAGTGTCTCTGATTCCAGATAGGGTGGAGTAGCTTCTCAAGCAAAAAGAGGAGCGTGTTAACAACAGAAGGGGAAATGGATACGGAACCTACAAAAATGTCCACTATACTGTTTCATAACTCTCTTCTTTTGTATCTTTTTCATTTACTATCTAGGACATATAGCTCTGCCTCATTCTTTTTAACCATCAATAGTATTTGGGGGGTGTGTGGCTATAGAATAATTTATTTAATGAGGTACTTCTCGGTGGATATTTTGTTGAAGTTATGCAGTATTACTAACAATGCTACAGAGAACATCTTTGTATACATCTTTTTACATGTATGCAAGTACTTTGTAGGATATAGTATTCTCAGGAGTAGAATTTCTGGGTCAGAGTGTATATACCTAAATTTTTAATAGATATTGCCAAATTGCCCTCTAAGAGTTTATAACTCCCACCAGCAAAGACTACCTATTTTCCTCTATCTTTGTCAAAACTGAGTATTACCAGTCCTTTTCGTTAATGAAAACATTTAAAAGGATCACCATAGGCTGAGTTGAGCCTCTTCTTCTATCATCACTACACACAGATGCTCACTATTTTCTAACCAGTTATACAACTAAGAACTGAAGCTAAGAAAGTATTAAATGTCATACGCTAACAACATCTCCACTTAAATTTTGAATTCTAGTTCTTACTCAGTGTCGGTGGGCATGAACACAAAAATTTTGATTTGAGTCAGATCACTTGCTTTTAAAGAAGTCAATAGTGCTTCCACTGAAACTTAAATAGAATGCTTGGATCACGGTTGGGAAGGGTTTATTAGGGGATACACCCTGGTTCCACATCTTACGCAGGAGGTAGGTTCAAATGATGTGTATGGAAATGTGTTTCTTGGCCATGGTGTATGACCATGGCCGTATGTTGTATGTATGTTTCAACCCTAAGCTCACACGCAGCCTGGCAAGATGCTCACTGTATGTGATGCGGGCAGGGGAGCGCGAGCCACGTGCCTCTCATCTCACGCTCCCTCCAAGGCATATATACATGGAATGCACTGGTGGGCAGAATCACCTGTACCATGAAATTTGTTTTTGTGTTTTTGCTCAACTCATTTTATTGAATGTGTATAAGCTAGAAATGCATATGGTGTGGCTCTACTGTATATTGTGTCATTTGTACAGATGAAGCAACCATTGCATGGTGTCCAGATAGAGCAGAAGAATTTTCTTCAGAATATAGTATTCCAGACTGAAAAAGCATAAAACAGGAAAACATGAGCCACTCATTTGAACATTTTTAGTGGAAAATATTGAAAATCTAAAAACCTGAGTTTTAGCCTCAATTCTACTTTATAGAAATTATATGATCTTATGTTAGCCTCTCAATTCCCAAATGCCTTGCTATCATATATAAAAGGGGTAAATCCTAACAATTCTTAACCACTGCATAGGGTTGCAACTAGGATTGAACAAGATATATGAAATCACTTTAAAAATTGAAAGCACATTACACATTATTATGTAGGTACAGCAATGGGCTCTTAATAAGCTGAATCATGTTTTTATCCCATGGTGTAAAATATTATAGGCAGCTTACCAGCTTACATCTCAGCAACTCAGATGTATGAATTAAAGGTAATTTCTATTGCAATTGTAATAGAAAAACCATTTCAGTATCATGTTTCTTTCACTTTTTAAATAGTTTATAAAATCTAGATTTGTTATTATATGCCAGATACTCACTTCTGAATACAGAAAAATAATAATGACATTTATATATCCCGAAGCATTTTCTTATGGTCTTTTCTTTCATCTTCACAAGAATGGTAGTTCACAATGGGTACTACTGATATTATCCTCACTTTACACCTGAGGAAACTAAAATGTAGATTTAAAGTCTTGCCCAGTGCCATACATGAGTCAGCGGAAAAGCTGAAACTGACTCACCCTGAATTATTTTTCCATTGATTCTCAAACTTTAGTATATATCATAATTACCTGGATGGCATGTTATGAACTCTGGTTTCTTCCAGGTAATTCTGATGCAGGTATTCTTTGGACAACATCCTGAAGCATTCCATTAAACACAAAGAGAAGCATTCGTTTTCTTCTGAAAGTGTTTGCTTTATATCTTTTTTACCCGCGGTGAATTTCTGGGCTTTGGACAGCTCAGACTCAGTTTGAAATTCTCCATTTAGGAAAATGTGTGGAATGTATAAATGCCCAATATTGGGACTCCTGGTCCTCAAAGATTGAAAATGATAGAGTGATCTAGGAACAGAATCTTCAGCCATTGAAAGGGCTTTCCTTGGTTTTAGTCTCTGGGACGAGTTCACCATCCTTTGGTGCCACCTAGGGGCCGGTTAGTGATTTTTAAAAGAAGACATTTGATGGTCCAGGTAAGGAAGGAAAAGAAAAACGTGGGAGAGGATTGGGGGAGATGCTCTGGAGATTATCTTTTACTCCTTATAACAAATGAAAGGGCATTTATACTTCAGATATTTCCCCACTAGAAAATAAGCCCTTGATGGGGATGTATTTGTTCACTGCCCCATTCTTAGTGCTTAAAACAGTGCCTGACACATAGGAAGTATTCAACAAATGTTTGTTGAATGAATAAATAAATGAACGATTAACAACTTTGCTCCAGTAACAGATGCTGTGCTGTTTAAAGGACTTCTCTTCAAATAGATGGAAGGCTCAAAAATATGCAAGATATTCTCAACCTTGCCAGTACACAAATGTTACTGATATCTCTATGAAAATGATCTTGCATTTTCTCCCATAGCAGATGCCTTTGGAAAGGAGAGGCACCCTATTGTTCTGATTTAAAGTTCAGCTCAAGGGCTTTCTTCTTTCCTTGCCCTTCGTAACTAGTAGTAATAACACCCTTTTCGGAAATCTTACAGCATAAAATCTTCACCTCTTTTATATCACTTATCACTTCCAACCTTGCACTTTTTAAAAAAAATTTTACACATAAAACTTATTTCCCTGTATTAATCAAGCTTCTTTTGTTTGCGTGTTACTGAAATTTACTTGAGCTGGCTTAAACCAAAACCAGGGGGTTTGCTACAGAGATATAGGAATGTTTCATAAAACCCAGTAGCAGTCATACAGCTGGACCTACAAGGAGAGCTTAGAACCAGTCAGGAACTTGGGCATCAGTCTATTCCCTGCACTTCTTTCTTTTTCGTTCTTCTTGCTCTGAAGCCCAGCTTTCTCTAATCCTCAGCCCTCATAGCAACGGGTGGCTACCACATATGTCGTTTTTATATGCCCCTCAGTTCTAGCCACACATGGAGATTAACTGTCTCTGAATCCAAACTCCCAGGAGAGAAGATAGATGGATTCAGTTTGCTGTGAGCTGAGGACATACTTCAATACATGTCTAACAGCTCCCTGTTAGAGTGTTAGCAAGTTGATCGCCGAGTGATGGCTTAGTAAGTATTTTTAGGTACCCAGAGCGCGCACGGTTCAGACCTTTGATATAGTGACATTTAGGAAATATTCTTGAACTGGGGAATGAAAAAATTTCACCCAACTTCCTCCTTCTTTTTTTTTTTTCTGGTTTCCTTTCCCCCTTCGACAAAAGAGAGAGAAAGACATGAGTAAAACTGGGAGGAGCAGAATGAGTAGATCTAGAAATGACCAAACAGACGGTAATGGAAAAGATGAAAGGAGAGAGATCTCATGTGCTTTTTCCCAGTGAGCCCTGACAGCTGAGATTTTGAAAAATAGATAGTTGGCCTACTTCTGATACATGCAAAAACAGGGTGTTTCCCAGAAAACTAGGAACACTGCAGACATTATCCATTTAACCCAGCGATTCTCAACTCTGACTGCATATTAGATCCACCTAGAGAACTCTTAAAACTATTGATGTCAGGGTCCCATTCCAGACAGTTATCAGAATTTCAGGTTATAGGACTTAGGCATCTTACGTTTTAAAAGCTTCCTCACATGATTTTAATGGGCAGCCGGTCAGGATTGAGAACCACTGGCCTAACTAAAGAAACACTTATTTAGACCCATGCATAACACATCACCTAATTAAGATTCACAGCAGCCCTGTGAGGTAAGAAGGGGTCGGGTAGAATAACAGTAATCCCATTTTATGGGTAGAGTAGTTGTGGTGGCTGTGAAGTTGCCCAACTTGAAAGTGATAGATCCACATATAGAACCTCTGTCTCCAGGGATTGTTCATCTAGTCTCATTAAGTCATGCTGCCAAACACTAATGGGCTTAATTAAGAGGCAGTTAATAGTGCCATTCCTTGCTATCCCTCACCGAGTGGTGCCTTCCCTCCAGTTTGTCTCCATTCATTTCTCTCCGTGTATCTTTTCTTCCTGAATGCAGGAACTAAATAAAAAGAGGACACAGAAGGAGATGGAGCATGCCATGCTGATCCGGCACGACGAGTCCACCCGAGAGCTCGAGTACAGGCAGCTGCACACATTACAGAAACTCCGCATGGATCTGATCCGTCTACAGCACCAGACTGAACTGGAAAACCAGCTGGAGTACAATAAGAGGCGAGAAAGGGAACTGCACAGAAAGCATGTCATGGAACTTCGGCAACAGCCAAAAAACTTAAAGGTGAGAGGAAATTTCCTGATTTATGCTCCAGGACACAGCCAGGTTGGATCAGTGGCTCCTACACCTGGATGACTGTCAGAGTCACCTGGGAAACTTCATAAAATTACAGATTTCAGGACCCCACAGCCACTGAATCAGAATCTCCAGGGTCTGGGTAAAGAGATGTTGCAGGGCAATATGATCTCTCCATTTCTTCTTTGTATCCATTATGCAATTTCTCTGACCCCTTCATGACCTTCCCTCTCTAAAATTATAACACATGGACTAATAGCAGTCCATAGTTCTAATCCCAGGAAATGAGGAAGTTACCTGACAGGAATATAGCAGATAAATTGTATCAGTCATGCCAGTCAGATAATTGGTTGTAGCTACCTTGAGTGCTATTCTATTGAGAAAGACTCTAAAGCCACATCCACACTTAGTAAGGAAAAGTATGATTTATTAGTGACATCTGTCCTGGGCATGGGAATTGGGAGTGATATGCCAGACATTTATTATCCCTGCACTAGAAATATGGAGCTGCTTTGGCCTGCACTACCTCCAGAGAATTTTAGCTGACTGCTAATTAACAAGCTATTGCTATTTGTCAAGGGAGTCACTGTCAATGTTGACAAAGATATAAGGCCAACCTCAACCGCAATGGCCTTCTTCCTCTCTAGCCAGATCCTAACCTGTCTAATTAGTGATCCTTGTCATCAAAACCCCTCCATGTGTTCATGAAATGTACATGTGACTATCAGGCAACCTGATGGAATGCCTTCTGGGCTTATAATAGTAAATCCCACTTCATCCTTGCCAAAATGCATATTTGATATTGCTATATGCAAGTAGTGGAAATGGGTTATGATGTAAAGTATAATCCAATGTTGCCCTTTATTGATTTTTCAAGGAAACACAGAGCAGTGAGAGATGGCTCATACATTGCCATCCCCTTTCTTACTTGGAAGTGGAGGAAAACAGTTAAAGGGGGAGGGGGAGGGGCAACAAACAATAGAAGACACTGAAGATTTTGACTAGGAAACTACTGAAATAATGAGCAATCTTTTAACAAACTAAGCTTCATAGTATTCCAGAGCCTTCTTAGAGTTGTGATCTTGTAACAATTCATTTTTAAAAATCTATTTGTAAATTCAAAACTACTTCTGTTCATTTGATATAAAACCAAAGTATCTTAGGGAGGGGGGGAGGGAGGGAAACGCAAGAAGGAAGAGATATGGGAACATATGTATATGTATAGCTGATTCACTTTGTTATAAAGCAGAAACTAACACACCATTGTAAAGCAGTTATACTCCAATAAAGATGTTAAAAACAAACAAACAAAAAACCCCAAAGTATTGGTAGAGTTAACACCTGTCTATGACACGTGTGTTATTTTCATTATTACTGACTAGTAACGTGGGTCACTGCACCAAAAGACAGTTGGTCTCAGCACCTATATTGTATCATGAGAATGGAAGGCTTTCTGTATTTACTAATGTGTCTTTATTTTCCTTTTGTCACTTTTTCTCTACAGGCCATGGAAATGCAAATTAAAAAACAGTTTCAGGACACTTGCAAAGTACAGACCAAACAGTATAAAGCACTCAAGAATCACCAGTTGGAAGTTACTCCAAAGAATGAGCACAAAACAATCTTAAAGACACTGAAAGATGAGCAGACGAGAAAACTTGCCATTTTGGCAGAGCAGTATGAACAGAGTATAAATGAAATGATGGCCTCTCAAGCGGTAAGTGGTTAGGTTCGGGGCCACGGCTTCAAGAGCTTTGGGAATCAAGAAAATTCAAGATCCAGCCTTTTGGTCCCAAGATGATTCTTGCGCACATTTAGGATATTGGTGTTTTTCTGCCCAAAGAACTGAAGGAAATGACGACGCTGAATAAAGCCAAGCCAGAGCGGATACTTGCTGGAGTGTGTCTTATAAGATGGAACTTGAGGAATAACATGCTAAATCACACCTGTGGCACGTAGGGACTTTGAGGGCAAGATGTGATAGATATTGCATGTAATATCATACTCTCATTCATCAAAGATTGCACAACTAATGTCAGGCACAAATGAATAGACAGACACATTCATTCAGTAAACTTTTACTAAACATCTGTGCTCAGCCCTCTGCTGGGCTCAGAGATAGAGTGATGAGCTAGAGAGACGACAGTGGTCCCTGTCCTCACACTTCAGTCAGTCAAGTAAGGAGGTCAGATAATTAAGCAATAAAAATAAAACATAAAAGTGCTTTGAAGTGGGAGGTGACAGGGGCTATGGGAGGATGAGTAGGAACAACTAATCTGGTCTAGGAAATGCTTCCCTGCAAGAGCCAAGAAGCATGAAGGAATTTATTGAAGCAAACAGGTTCCATGGAAAAGGGCCTACACACTTTTCCAAAAGATGGATAGTGTACATTTGGGGACTGAAAGAACTTTGATATGAGCCCAAAGTTCAAGGAGGAGGATTGTGGGAGCCCAAAATGGAGAAGTCATAAAGGTCTTGGCAGCCAGGGATGGGAGCTTGCCTGGTAATTCAGTGAAGATTTCACAAGGAGATGAATCTTAAAGGGTAATAGTTGATCAGACAAGCAGAAATGGAAAAATTATTCCTGGCAGACGATACAGTATATATGAAGACTCAAAGGCCTAAAAGAGGATGGCACGTTTGAGAAACAATGAGTAGTTGATATGGCAGGAGTATAACGGGCAGCTGGTGGATAGTCAGGGGTCAGAGCCTCAAAAGCTGGGAGTGTGGACATTATTCTATCAGCGATAGAGAGCTGCTAAAGCCTGTTTTAAGAAGGAAAGTGACAGGATCAGATGTGTGCTATAGAAAGATACTGGCAGTAATGTGGCAAATATAGGTAAGGAGACCTGTTAGGAAGCTATTATAATAGTCCAGGAAAAAAAAAAAATGAAGGCATGAACTAAGAGAGAACATGCTAATGGAAGTGGTGAGAAGGGAGAGAAGGATTTGATAAATATTTAGGAGGTAGAATAGATAGAACTTAGGAACCAATTTGAGAGGTAGGTTTGATAACAGTGGAACAGGTCATCATTTTACCAAGATAGAAAAATGGAAGGAGGGGTGAGTTTGGATGGATGTCTAGAAGATACTTGACTCATTATCTGAGCTCTGTGGGTTTCTAGGTAGAGAGGTACAGAGATGGAAATCTGTAGTTCAACAAGGTGTCAGGATTAACATCAAAAAGTTAGCCATTGTTATATGGGGGCAGTTGTAGCTATTCGGAATATCTGAGATCTCCTACAGATAGGAGATAATGTTAAAGAGGAAGAGGACTCAGGACAGAGTTGTGGGCATCAACATTTGAGGGCTGAGTAGAAGGTGGACCAAAGAAGATGAATAGCCAACAGTATGGAAGGAGAACCAAAGAGAGTATATCACAGAAGCCAGAACAAAAGTTTCTAGTTGATGATTTCAAATGTTGCAGGGAGACCATTTGGGCCCAGCAGTGGCTTTGTCCATTGTTTGTCACAGACAGTGGAGTGGTGGAAATGGAAGACATTCTAAGTAGATTGAAAAAGTGATTATAAAGTGAGATAGAAACTGTAAGTGAGACTGCTTTCCCCAGATTCTTGTCAGTGAAAAAAAGGAGAAAGTGAGCTATAGCTAGAGGAAGAGACAGTTAAAAGAGGTCTTTGATTAATTGGGAAAGGCTTAAACATGTCCTTAGCTGAGGATCGGAGCCAATGTATTTCATTCATTCATTCATTCATTCATCCAATAAGTATTTATTGAGTGCCTCTCCTGTGCCCCAGGCATCCAGGAATACTGTGGTGAATAAGACAGTCATCCATCATGTCTTCATGGAATCTATAGAAGAGGGGAGGAAACAGACGTTGGAGAAGTCTATGTGTAACAGCCGAGCAAGGGCAGTGTGCCCACAGAGTGTAAACCAAGAGAGCTAGGCTGGTCTGGAGAGTCAGGAAAGGCCTCTCAGACACAATGATTATTTAAGCTGCAGTGTAGGGAGCACATTCTAGGCAAAAGGAACTACATTTGTAAAGATGGGAAAGACCATTGCACTTTTAAAGAACTCAAGTCCATTGTGTCTGGAATATAGAGAACGAGGAGGAAACTAACATGAGAATAAGATGAGAGGGGTAAACGGGGACAAGATCATACAGGGGCTTGTAAGCCTTCTTAAGAATTTTGATCTCTATCGTAAAAGCAGTGAGAAGCCATTGAAGAGTATTAAGGAGGAGACTGACATCAAATTTGCATTTTTGAATGATCACTCTGGAGACACATGGAGAATGGCCTGGGAGGTGACAAGCGTGGGTGTAAGGCGATCATTTATAAGGTTGCTGCCTTTACCTGGGTGTGAGGGAGTGGTGGCCAGACTCAAGAGGGGACAGTCAGGATGAAGCAGAAAGTGACTCAGCTTGAGAGCTAGGCAGGAGGTGGGACTAGGAGCATTTAGTAACAGACTGAACGTGGGGAGTGAGATGGTGAGGATGACTCCCAGTCTCTAGTTTGAGCAGTAGATGGTGCCATTTACCTATATGGTAAAAAAGGAATTGGAGATTGGGAAAGTGGAAAGGGAAATATGATTAGTTAATATTAATCATGTTGAGCTTGAGGCTGGGAAACATCCAGATGCAGGTACCTCGTGTAGAGTGGATAAGCTAGCCTGGACCTCAGAAGAGAAGTGAGAAACAGAGGTGTAGATGTGGGAGTCATTTGCATAGAGATGGTAATTGAAGCCTTTGGAGTACATGAGATTCCTTAGGAAGGGAAGTTAGAGGGAGAAGAGCGCCCATGACAAAGCCCTGAGGAACACCCACATGTAATGGCCCAATAAGGTAGGGAGTAGCTGGAAAGGAGAGGAGGGAGGGAAAAACCGAAAGGGTGTGGTGTCTCAGAAAACGAGAGTTCAGGAAGGGGCAGTCCACAGTATCAAATGTCGCTGGGAGGACAGGCAAGATAAGGACCCCTCCAGGGTGGTCATCAGTGACCCTCCTGTGAGCAATAGAAGGGGAGGTGTAGGAACAGAATGAGGAGTGCAGACAGGGGTTATAAAGGTAAGGAGAAGGGGAGAGAGTTGGTAGGGACAAAGGGGTTGATGGGATTTTGGGTTTGTTCATGTTTGTATTCTCAACATCTGCTACAATGCCCGGCATACAACAGGTGCTCAGTGAATGTTTGTTATATAAGATGCGAGAGAACAGGATCAGGAGTATAGGTTCATGATTGCTCTTGAATAAAAGGAAAGAAATAACCCTTCCTTCTGAGGCAGGGAGGAGATAAAAGTACAGATGATAATTACCGCAGTCCTTTACTGCCCGCTTACCATGGGCCAGGCACCGTTGAATTTTATAAGTGTTATTTCATTTTTGTGAAACCCCTTTGACCTTTGAAATAGTTACTTTTTTAACCCTAATTTACCTGTGAGGAAACTGAGGTTTATTGAAGCCAAGTCACTTGCTTAGGGCAAGGGTTGGCAAACTTTTTCTGTAAAGGGGCAGGTGGTAAATATTTTAGGCTTTGTGGACCAACAGAGTCTCTGTCACAACTACTCAACTCAGCTATTGTAGTACAAAAGCAGTCATAGATAACATATAAATGAATGAGTGTGTCTGTGTTCCAGGAAAACTTCATTTACAAAAATAGGCAGCAAGCCAGATTTGACCCTTGGTCCATGGTGTACCAACTCTTGACTTAGAGGGTCACTTAGTGGTACGTAGCTAGTGGTGGAGCTACGATTTGAACCCTGTTTGGGGAGACCCTGTAAGCCTATATGCCTGGCCACTACTACATTATGCTGCTTCTGTCACATTCTTTCTTGAGTTTAATCCAATAGAGGGAACAGACATGATATTTACCTATACTTTTATAAAACTTTTTAATGGATTTGGTATGTGCAACTTTGGGGGGTGATGAATACCAAATACTGGAATATCCCCTGATTTCTAGACTGGCACTTCTTTAGAGTCAGAGCTGGTACAGAATAACACAGTTACTGACATTAATAATAGAATGCCAGAAATAAGAGAAGATGGGGGTGTTTCATGGTCTAAATTGCCTGTAGAATGAGCCTCTCACCCACTTGGCCAGGGCTCATAACAATTAACCAAGCCAAGTAGAAAAGAATAGACTTTCATTCCCTTTATTGGTAAGAAACCTCCCATATCAAGAGGGAATCGATAACAATCTCCTTGGGAGCCAGTAATCCCTTCGGCATTTATCTGTGAAGCTGTTGCTGCTGCAGACTGACTGTTCATTGTGTCTAGTGTCTCTTCTCCCTTCACTCCTCATTGGGAAATGAGAAGAGCAGCATCCTCTCTAGTGGATTTTAGTGAAGGCTGGTTAGGGTTAATTATTAGAAAGTACCTTGGAATTATGATTCTATTATTTATTTTGTGTTCATTTGACATAGTATATTTCTCCAAAGCACTAAAGAAGACACTATGCAAATAACTTTCTAAAACTATTCTAATAACATTTCAAAAAGTCATAGCTCAGTCAAGATATTAAGAAATGTTATTAACTGTCACAAATAGTACAGAAGAGGGAAGGCAGCCTAAGGTGGAGAATAGGTATCTTGGCCAAGTGGTCTCAATGGAAACATGCAGATATACTCAGGGTAGACAGACTGTCTAATTCAAGGGTTCTAATCTCATAGTTCCCAGCTGAACTGAGGGCCTGCTAAATCTAGACCAAACCAAGTCCGGTGGGACAGGAGGGTCTTCATCCCTGAACACAGTCCTGTTAATGGCCCTAAATCTTCAACTGTGCTCATTGAAAGGCTGGCATTTCTGCTGGCTGGCTTGGTCCATTGCCCACACAGGATCAGTATCCTGGTGTGTAATACAAAGTACAGGTGCTACAGGGAGCAAGGGAAAAACTTTATCTGGATTTCACTGCTTCAAACCAGAATATGCCCCGTAAGATTATCAAGGCTACCTTCTGTGGGGAAGAAATTTTGAACCACTTGAGTTTTAGATGGCTGGCCATAAGGATAAAGTATAGCCAATGTTATAGGGACCAACTTTACTTGCTAGGAGCGTAACAGTACTGTGGTATTCCTCAAATTTTATGGAGATTGGACTCATTGTTTTTAGAGCTAAGGATATCTAAATGTATAATGGTTTGGGGGTTAAAGATATCTAAATATGGAAATGGTTAGTCAAAATAATGATAACACCGGCTATTTACTGACCCTTTGGTATACATCAAGAACTGTGCCTGGGATTTTATATGAATTCTTTCATTTAATTCTCACACCAGTCTTAGACAATAGGAACTATTATTGTTATTTTCTTGAGATGAAGAAAATGAGACTTGGAGATGTTAAGTGAGTTGCCAAGGTTACACACCTAAGTGAATGGTGGGGCTAGAATTCCGTCTCAGGAGTCTGCCTCCAAAGCCCACAGGCTTAATTACTGGAGTGTGGAGCCTTCCTGACTCCTGCTAGTGTGGTTTTAAGAAAACCAGGTTTCCTTAAGAAAAGAATGTTTTTGTTTTCTTAAGAAAGAATGTTTTAAGAAAAGGAAGTGTTTTTAGAACTTTGTAGCCCATTGGGCAGAATGTACTATTTTTTATTCCTAACTCTGAAAGTACCCCCCACCGGGCATCTGTTTTTCTGAGAGACCTGTTTCAGTCCAAACAAGGAAGCATCTTCCAGTAGTCACCAAGTTATGTAAGCTAGGAGCGAATCACAGTGTATGTCTTCTGTACCCGCAGTTACGGCTAGATGAGGCTCAAGAAGCAGAATGCCAGGCCTTGAGGCTACAGCTCCAGCAAGAAATGGAGCTGCTCAATGCCTACCAGAGCAAAATCAAGATGCAGACAGAGGCACAACATGAACGTGAGCTCCAGAAGCTAGAGCAGAGGGTGTCTCTGCGCAGAGCACATCTTGAGCAGAAGGTATGAGCGTGTTGTCAAGGGTCCTGTACCGCTGGGTAGAGAACGGGCATGGCTCTGCCTGTGTACTGGGCGATTTAACAAAGGCACTATTCCCCTCATACCTGCTTTGATACTCCTAGTGCCCCTGAGAGGTAGGCATAGTCCCCATTCCACAGGCAGGACACTGAGGCTCAAAAGGCTTAATTAAGTTACTTGCATAAATCTGATCCCACAGCCTAAGTTCTCTCTATTATATTACTCTGCTCGGAAACCTTCCACCTTCACAGCCTGAGGACTGACACGGGTTACTGGGTAGTTGATTTGATGTATGAAAGGTACTGTGAGTTGATAGCGTGGCCCCTAAATGTCGTGAGGAGGCCAAATACAGATTTGGTTTTTATTCTCAGCTATTTCTAAACCAAAAGAAATCACCAGCAGGGCTCTTTAAAAAAAATTAAAATGAAGAGAGGCTGATATTGCCGTACATAATAAATGTTATCAGAATTGAAATATTCATTGCTTTAGATATTGCTGAGGAAGATGAAGTAGAAAAGATGTCATAAAGCATCTCAGAGCTGTTAAGCATGTATTTGCTTAACCAGTTATTCGTGCTTTCTTCTGGTAGTTCCCAGAGATCAACGTGAGAGACTATTTTCCTGCTCTAGAACTAAATTGCTAATGACCCAGGGGGCTTTGGGCTCTCTCTGGGAAAGCAGCACAACTTAATTGTGCTTGAGTGTCTTTTAGCTTCTCCCGAGCCATCTCCTGCTGAGACAGGACAGTGACCTAGATCGGCCCAGCTGCTTGGCTTGCTAGAATGGCAGTGCTGGCCCCAGGTGGCCCCAAACGTTTTTATTCTTGTGAGCAAGTTTTAAATGTGATGGATTAGACACACAACATTTATCACAGGACTCTCCCAGCCTGCCCCAGACTAGTTTACTCTTAGTTCCTGCGTGTTTGTGTGTCATCTGTGTGCATGTTATGTGTATATATATGCCTGTCGGGAACTCCTTTCCATTAAGAACTGTTCATTGTGCTTATTTCAGATTGAAGAAGAGCTGGCTGCCCTTCAGAAGGAACGCAGCGAGAGAATAAAGTACCTATTGGAAAGGCAAGAGCGAGAGATTGAAACTTTTGACATGGAGAGCCTCAGAATGGGATTTGGGAATTTGGTTACATTAGATTTTCCTAAGGAGGACTATAGATGAGATTAAATTTTTTTGCCATTTACAAAAAAAAAAAGAAAGAAAGAAAGAAAGAAAGAAAACAAAAAAATTCAGACCCTGCAAAACCACATTCCCCATTTTAACGGGCGTTGCTCTCACTCTCTCTCTCTCTTACTCTTACTGACATCGTGTCGGACTAGTGCCTGTTTATTCTTACTCCATCAGGGGCCCCTTTCCTCCCCCCTCCCGTGTCAATTTTCAGTGCTGGCTGAAACCTGGCCATCTCTTCTATTCATAGTACACGTCACAGTATCGATGTGATTCAAAATGTTTCAGTGAAAACTTTGGAGACAGTTTTAACAAAACCAATAAACCAACGACAACAAAAAAGTGGATGTATATTGCTTTAAGCAATCACTCATTACCACCAATCTGTGAAAGTAAAGCAAAAAATAATAATAATAATAATAAATGCCAAGGGGGAGAGAGACACAATATCCGCAGCCTTACACCTTAACTAGCTGCTGCATTATTTTATTTTATTTTATTTTTTTGGTATTTATTCATCAGGAATTAAAAAAAACAAAGTTTTATTAAAGATTGAAAATTTGATACATTTTACAGAAACTAATTGTGATGTACATATCAGTGGTGACATATTAATACTTTTTTGGGGAATGGGGGGTGGGTGGGGTGAAGAGATCTTGTGATTTTTAAGAACCTGCTGGCAAGAGTTTAACTTGTCTTGAGCATATTCTGATTGTATCATAATCATTTTCTGCTGTTGCAGAGGATGTGAATACACTTAAGGAGCTCACAGAATCCCAGTAGCACAAATTGGGCTTTGGCAAATCGTGTATTTTGTGTATAGAAGGAATTTAAGGAGAGGTATTACTTATTTTCATATTGTATTTTAACTGTTTCTCTGATCAAATTTTTTTACTCCCTCCTCCCAGTCCTCCCCACCTCCCTCCTTTTCCAATTCAGTATTTGGAGTTCAACACTGTCTCTCAATCAGATCATCTTGATCTTTTTTCTTTATTTCCCTGCCCCTCCCTAAGTCCCATATCTTGGTCATAAATATTGCATTATTCACACTTTCAAACTGTGTATTTTCTTACAATAAAAAATGATGAAAAAAAAAAGGCTTTACTTCTTTTGCATGCACTTTAAAAAACAAAACATTTTTCAGGTTCCAAGGAAGAGCATGGTAACTGTCAGAGCTTTTAATTATATTTGTAAATAAAAGTGTTCATCACATTGCCTTGCTGTGTTATTGTAGCAGGAAGTTTCCCTTCTAGGTTCATCAGCTCCTAAAGCAGAGGGAGAGCTGCCCTCCAGAAGCTGTTCTCCATGGCCCCTCAAGAAGAACCATTCAAGATTTTCAGGTAAAGCCATGTCTTCCAAGTTCTTCTCCAGGGCTGAAGATGGGGTTGCACTGTCTGAAGTGGTCAACTGCACCTTTTTACCCTTAAGAATAGAAGAAGGCACATGTGTGCACATGCACGTGCACACACACACGTGCACACACGTGCACCCACAATGCGCCAGTCCTAGGACCATGTATTGCTGAGAGAAGTGAGGCACCTTAAAGAAAAGCAGGCTATGAAGTAGACATTATAACCAAATATTTGAAATGATCGTACTGTAATAGTAGATTCCCCCACCCCTCTAGTCAGCTTTTACTAGAATAACTTTATATACATGACAATGAGGTAGTAAAATCTGTAACTTCTAGGAAACGGTTTTGGGGTCAAGACAATCTCAGTAAGATCTCATTCTCTTAGGGTTCTGAGTCCTAGTCATTGAAAATTAATCTCTAGCATGATGACTTGAAGACCACAGTTGAATTCTGCAGGATATTCAGTCATCACAGACAAGTGTGATGAGTCATGTTCACTGTGACAGACTAACCCAGAGAGGTATACTCCGGAACTCACAAAATGATTATCAACATGGGCTAACCCCAACCGTAAAGGCTTTAATAATTAACACCCAGTTTCCTGAGCCGCTTAGGTCATTAAAGTTTCCATATTAGGTACATCAGAAAGTAATATTGGAAAGGACTCATAATTATCCACGAAAAATAGGTAACCTTTATTGCATTATGTTTACCATGTGATAGAAGTCTACACTAAGCATTTTGTAGATGAGGAAATAAGCTCAGATCAGGGTAAATGCAGGGAGTGGAGTCTGAATCGAGAGCTGTCCAATTTCTGAACCCACACACCTAAGAATAGTCACACTGCCACTCAAAAGGACATTAAATCAGTAAGAAAAACTTCTTGTTTATTTCATCCACTTCTGTCTGTAGTGAAAACTGTCTAGCTAGCTTGTGTAAAGTCCTTATGTTTGTGAGGTTATAGGTGCTGATCTTTATAAAAGTTCCCTCTCCACAAGTTTGTCAGTGATGTGTCCAAGGTAGAGTTATCAGAAGGAATGTGGGTCTGTGCTCCTGACACCTGGTACAGACTAAGTCTTCCAACTCCCTTCTAGTACCTGAGGCAGTGAGAATAGACAGGGACCAGAATAGTAGCAAGAGAACAGGTATAAAAGAAGTACTGGGACGGGAGCAGAGAGCCATTGTCTGGTATTATTCCAGCATATACAAAACTCCCCTGAGTTAAAAGAATTGTTACAGGTTTGTCATAAATATTATAATGGCTGCTTACCTTTGATTTGCAACTATTCATTCAATGAATATTTACTGCGCACCTTATATGTCAGGTACAATGCCAGATGCTTAAGCTCTGTCAGTGTATCTCAAACAGGTAAAGACCCTCACCCTAATGAAGCTTACATTAGAGGTAGGAGGAAAATGGTAACACATAATAATTATAATTTTAAATGATCTTACATGGTAATAAGTGCTATAGATAAAGGAAAAAGGAAAGAGGAAGAGGGGTCAGAAGTGCGAGGAACAGCATACATTCAGCTCATTCATTCAGGAAATATTTATTGAGCATCTACTGTGTCTGGGGATGTAGTAGTAAGTAAGATGGATAGGGTCACTACTCTGCTTAAACTCATGGTTTAAATCTCCACTGAAAGAAGTAAATAAGCAGTGGACTAATTTAATCAACAGTGGGCAAAGACAAGCCATTACAATGCAAATGCTGGGTGCGACCAGGAGTTTAAAGGAACTGAAACAATTACAGTCATAGGGAATATCAGAGAATATTTACCAGTGATGTCTAGTTAACAGCAAAAATTTACTTACTGAATTTACCACTGACTGTAAATATTTGATTAAATATTGAAAAAAGTATTCCTGGGCAACTGGAAACGTGCCCATGTAAGAATTCGATATACCTCTCTGATTTTAATTTTTTTAAATAAATTTTGCCATAGAAATGATAAAACAAAAAAAATGTTTTGTTGTTCTAGTATGGCATAGCTGTGTGCTTTTCCTGCTGATTACAACTAAAAAGTAGACAAAAATGCAAGAGCAACTATCTGAGGATACTGAGAAATAAAAGCAGGTGGATTGTGGAGAAGCAACCTAGACAGAGGAATGAAGGCAAAATAAAACCATTCTCAGATGAAGAAAAATTAAGAGAATTCATTGCCACCAGACCTAATGTACAAGAAATGCTAAAGGAAGTTCCTCATACTGAAGGGAAATGATACTTGAAGGAAACTTGGATCTCTGGGAATGAAGGAAGAGCAACAAATGGTAAATATCTAGATAAATATAAAAAAGTTTTCCCTCTTATAGTCTTTAAAATACATTGAAATATATACATATATATATATATATATATATATATATATATATATATATATATATATATACTGTGTTGAAACCAATAAATATAACATTGTCTGGGGAAGGTTTCACTGTATGTAAATACAATCCATATGACAATTATAACTTAAAGGTTGGGGATTAAAGGACCCATATGGTTACCATGCTTCTGCATTTTACATGAAGTGATATAATTCTTATTTTAAGCAGACCATGAAAAATTAGTTATGTATATTTTTAACTCCTAGAACAACTTACCAAAAAGAAAATGCAAAGAAGTAATAGCCAAAAATCTAGGTCATGAATTAAAATATTCAAATAATCCAAAAGAAGGCAGTAAAGGGAGAACAGAGATACAAAGAAAAAGAGGGACAAACAGAAAACAAAATGGTAGACCTAAATCCCACCATATCAATAATTACATTAAATATTTACAGAGTGGATAAAAAAGGACTATACACTGCCTATGAGAGACAGACTAAATATAAAGACACATAAGTTGAAAGTACAGTCATCCCTCGGTATCTACAAGGCATTGGTTCCAGGACCCCTGTAGATACCGAAACCCATGAATGCTCAAGTCCCTTACATAAAATAGTGTAGTATTGGCATACAACCACACATCTACCCATATACTTTTTTTTTAAACATCTTTATTGGAGTATAATTGCCCCACAATGCTGTGCCAGTCTCCGCTGCACAACAAAGTGAATCGGCCACATATATACATATATCCCCATATCCCCTCCCTCTTGCATCTCCCTCCCTCCCACGCTCCCTATCCCACCCCTCTAGGTGGTCACAAAGCACCGAGCTGATCTCCCTGTGCTATGCAGCTACTTCCCACTAGCTATCTATTTTACATTTGGTAGTGTATATATGTCAGTGCTACTCTCTCACTTTGTCCCTATCCATATACTTTGAATCATTTCTAGATCACTTCTAATACCTAATGCAATGTAAATGCTATGTAAACAGTTATCAGCACATGGCAATTCAATTTTTGCTTTTTGTAACTTTATGGAATTTTTTTAAAGTATTTTCAACCTGCAGATGGTTGAATCTGCATATGCAGAACCCACAGAAATGGAAGGCTGACTGTAAATGGATGGAAAAAGTGCCATGCAAATAGTAAAGCATAAGAACACTGGAGTGCTATTTTATTTATTTATTTATTTATTTGGCTATGTCGGGTCTTCATTGTGTGCGGGCTTCTCTCTAGTTGTGGCGCACGGGCTCCAGGGCGCATGGGCTCTGTAGTTGTGGTGCGCAGGCTCCAGAGCACATGAGCTCTGTTTTGTGGCACATGGGCTCTCTCATTGAGGCGCGCAAGCTCAGTAGTTGTGGCATGCGGGCTATGTTGCCCATCGGCATGTGGGATCTTAGTTCCCCAACCAGGGATTGAACCCGGGTCCCCTGCATTGGAAGGTGGATTCTTTACCACTGGACCACCAGGGAAGTCCGTGAAGTGCTATTTGAATATCAGCTAAAATGGACTTCAAGACAAAGAGTATTATCTAAGATAAAAGACACTAATAATGAGAAAAGGAATCATTTATCAAGAAAACATAATATTAAATAGAGAAATAGACAACAAAATTATAGTAGGAGAATGTTAACTCCCCTCTCTCAGCAATTGATACTACAGACACAAAAATAAGAAAAGACACAGATCTGAACAACACTATCAACCACCTTGATTTAACTGACATTTATAAAACATTATATCCACAAGCCAGAATACACATTCTTTTCAAATATACATTATATTCACCAAGTTAGACCATATGCTGGGCCATATAAAATACTCTCTGACCGAAAAGAATTTTTTAAAAATTAATTACAACAAAATATCTAGGAATAAAATATCTAGAAATTAACACACTTCAAAATAAGCCATAGGCCAAAATGAAATCACATATGAAAATAGAAAATATTTTGAACTGAATGACAAATATATCAAATTGTGAGATGCAGATAAAGCAATCCTTGGAAACTTAAGCTTTAACTGCTTATATTAGAAATCAACAAACTAAAGTTCCACTTTAAGTAACTAGAAAAAGTTAAGCAAGGCAAACCCAAAGTATGTATAAAGAAAGAAGTACTGGGCTTCCCTGGTGGTACAGTGGTTGAGAATCTGCCTGCCAATGCAGGGACACGGGTTTGATCCCTGGTCTGGGAAAATCCCACGTGCCGTGGAGCAACTAGGCCCGTGAGCCACAACTACTGAGCCTGCGCGTCTGGAGCCTGTGCTCCACAACAAGAGAGGCCGCGATAGTGAGAGGCCCGCGCACCGTGATGAAGAGTGGCCCCCACTTGCTGCAACTAGAGAAAACGCTGGCACAGAAACGGAAGACCCAACACAAACAAAAATAAAAATAAATAAATAAAAATTTAAAAAATAAAAAAACACCATCCCTTCCCCTCTACTCTACTACCACTTCACTCCACCCTTATAAAAAGAAAAAAGAAAGAAATACTAAAGAGCATAAATCAACTAAATAGAAGATAGAGAAACTGCCCAAGCCAAAAGCTTATTCTTTGAAAAGAGCAACAAATTTGACAAATTTCTGGGCTTCCCTGGTGGCGCAGTGGTTGGGAGTCCGCCTGCCGATGCAGGGGACGCGGGTTTGTGCCCCGGTCCGGGAAGATCCCACATGCCGCGGAGCGGCTGGGCCCGTGGACCATGGCCACTGGGCCTCCGCATCCGGAGCCTGTGTTTTGTGGCAGGAGAGGCTACAGCAGTGAGAGGCCCGCGTACCGCAAAAAAAAAAAAAAAAAAAAAAAAAATTGACAAATTTCTTACTAGACTTATCAAGGAAAAAACAAATCGCCAGCATCAAGAGTGAAAAGGGGGTTATCACCACAGATCCTACAGACAATAAAAGGATAATGAGAAAAAATTATGAGTAGCTTTATGGCAACAAATTTGGCAACCTAGATGAAATAGATTTACTTCTTGAAAAATACAATTTAACCAAAATTGACACAAGGAGAGAAACTGCATAGCCCTATATCTATTTAAAAATTTTGAATTTGTCATATAAAAAATTTCCCAAACAAAAAACTCCAATTCCAGACAGTTTCACTGTTAAAGTCTAGCAACATTCAAGGAAGAAATAACACAAACCTTTGCAAAACATAAAGAAGGGAGGATCACTACCCAACTTGTTTCATGTATATGTGTAATATCAAAACCTGATGAAGACTTTACAAAAAAAGAAAACTATAGATGACTAACCCTCGTGAGTATGGACACAAAATGCTTAACACAATTTGGTAAATCAAATCTAGCAATGTTTTAAAAGATCAGTAGTACACAATGAACAAGTAAGGTTTATCTCAAAAATACAAAGTTGGTTTGACGTTTGAAAATGTAGTCAACATATTAAACGAATAAGTGGGAAGCCCATATAATCCTTTCAATAGATGCAGAAAAAGCATTTGACAAAAATTCAACATCCACTCATATTTAAAACATACAAACAAACATACCTCCCAGCAAACTAGGAATAGTAGGAGATATCCTCAAACTGATAAAGGGCATCTACAAAAACCTATAGCTAATTTCGTACTTAATAGTGAAAGACTGAAATGTTTCCACCTGAGATCAAAATCAAGGCAAAAATACCCACTTTCACCAGTTGTATTTATCATTATTCTGGAGGGCCTACCCATTAAATAAGGCAAGAAAAGGAAATAAAAGATTAGAAAAGAAGTAAAACTGTCCCTGTTTGCAGATGATATATCTGTTTACAAAGAATCTACAAAACTACTAGAGCTAATAAATGAATTTAGCAAGTTCATAGGATCCAAGGTTAATATACAAAATCAACTATTATTTTATACTAGCAGCACTCAGTGGGAAAATGAAGTTTAAAAAACTGCATTCACAGTTGTTACATTTACATGCCAGAAAGTACCTAGAAAGAAATCTAAAAGAGTTCTAAGATCTCTACACCAGGAAAAAGCAAAAACCACAAGAAGTTGCTGAAAGAAATTTAAAAGAACCTAAATACATTTTTAAAATATATACTATGTACATGGGTAGGAAGACTTAATATTGTTAAGATGTCTATTCTCCCCTAATTGATCTATAGATTCAATGCAATCCCAATAAAAATTCCAGCAAGATTTCTTGTAGAGATTGACAAACTGATCCTAAAATGTATATGTTAATACAAACAACATAGAATAACCACAGCAAATTTTAAAAAGGTGAACAAAATTTAAGGACTTAGTCTGCTTGATTTCAAGACCTGCTATAAAGCTACAGTAATCAGGGCACTTTGGTATTGGCAAAAAGTTAGACATAGATCGGGACAATACAGACAGTTCAGAAACAGATGAATACATTTGGTCAAGTGCTTTTGTTTTTGTTTTTGTTTTTAATAAATGTGCTAAGACAATTCAATGAAGAGAGGAAAATCTTTTCAACAAATGGTACTGGATCAACTGGACATCCATGTGGGGAACATTGAACACTGACCCTTATCTCACTGTCCACAAAAATTAATTCAAAATGGATGATAGACTCAAGTAAAGAATCTAAAATTATAAAACTTCTAGAAGAAAATGAGAAAATCTTTGTGAGCTTGGACTAGGCAAAAGTTTCTTAGAAAAAGTAGGAACGATGAAAGATTTTTTTTTTTACTTTTATCAAAATAAAAAATGTTTGCTCTTCAAAAGACACCATTAAGTCAAAAAGGCAAGCCACAAGCTGACCAGGAGTATATCCACAACACATTTATCAGACAAAGATTTGTATCAGGGTATATATAAGACTCTTACAGCTCATTCGTATGAAAACAAACGCAATAAGAAAGTGAGCAAAAGATATGAACACTTTCCAAAAGATGACATAGAAATGACCAGTAAGCACAATGGAAAGATGCTCAACATCAAAAGTCATCAGGGAAATGCAAACTAAAACCACAATGAGATAACACTATACATCCATTAAAATGTTAAAAAAAAATACAAGTTTTGTTGAGTATGTGGAGCAAATGAAACTCATAAAGTAAAATGGTCCACCTACTTTTGAAGACAGTTTGGCAGTTTCTTAGAAAGTTAAACACACTAAACATACAATCCAGCAATCCCACTTCTAGGTTTCTACACAAGAAATGAAAATTTCTAGGTTGACATAGAAACCTATACATGTATTCATAGCAGCTTTGTCATAGCAAAAATAACTAGAAAACCCTCAAATGTCCATCACCAGTTGAATGGATAAATTGTTACAGCCATACAATCGATAATACTCAGCAATAAAAATGAACTGTTGCTACATGCAACAACATGGATGAATCTCAAAAGCCAAGCAAGAAAAAAAAAAGGAATATGTGCTATATGATTCCACTTCTGTAAAATTCTAGAAAATGCAAACTATAGTGACAGATCAGTAGTTAACTTGTGATAGGGTGAGAAGGAGGGATGAAATACAGAGATGTAAGGAAGCTTTTGGAGGTATGGAATTGTTTAATCTTGATTTGGGTGATGGTTTCTTGGTATATACATGTGTAAAACATCAAATTATATGCTTAAATATGTGCAACACAATGTACTTTGATTATATTCCAATAAAGTTGAAAAAATAAATATTCTACTTGTTCACAGGTTAAGCAGGGAGCTTATCAAGGTAGAATCCCAGAGATGGCCCTAACAGTACTTTCAGAAATGTGATCTTAAGACGATTATAAATTTTTTAGTCCATTTGAGTTTCTTCAAGGAAAAGGTACAATTAGACCAGGGATCGGAGATAAGAGTAGGGTAAGAAATAAAAGATCTAAGATATAAATTCCTGAGTGGAAGGGACACCAGACTAAGAAGGAGGTTAGCTTTCTGATGTTTATGGTCATCAGAATTAGGGAATTGATGAATGAGCTTTAGAGAGCTCTGTTAAAACTCAGTTGTATGTGGGAATTTCCCTGGCGGTCCAGTGGTTAGGACTCCACGCTCCCAATGCAGGGGGTGTGGGTTCAATCCCTGGTCAGGGAACTAGGATCCCGCATGCCGTGGAGTTCATCCAAAAAATAGAAAACAAAACAAAAAAACTCAGTTGTATGTGAATTTTTGTAGAAGTATACATTTGGGAAAGGGGAGAAGGAACTTTTATGGCCTGGTAAATGGATATAAAGAAGTCCATGCTCCCTAAACTTGACAGCCCCTTTATGATTATTCATTCAACTGATGGTCACTGAGACTTCGTTATATGCTGGACATACGTCCGGTGCTGGAGATATTGAGCAGGACACTGGTTGTCCTTGCCTTTATAAAGGGTCCAGGCTAATAGAGGAGATAAACATCAAATTAAAAATTATACACATATACATATTTTAAAATTACAGTTTTAATGTTTCAACAGAGTGGTGCAGGAGAATCTTATGTAATCAGGGAAGGATTCCCTGAAGGTCAGTTAAGGGATACCTAAAGGGCGAATGGGATATTGTCAAAGAAAGTGGAAGAAGCTTCCAGGCACCACTTGTAAAGGACCAAATCTGGAAGCAGTCTGCCTTGTCAAGGGACTGAGAGGCAGCCAGCAAGTTTGGAGTTTAACGAGAAGACAACCGCAAGAAGCTAGAGAGGAAAATGGGGGTCAGGTCATATGGAGCCTTATAGGCCACTTAAGGATCTGATCTCCCTCCCAGAGCAGCTGCAAACTGCTGAAAGGTTTTAAGTGGACACTGGGGCTGTTTAACTTTGCACCAGTTTAAGAACAGAGGCCCTTTGCTCCCTGGCCCAGATGAGGATTTAGGCCAGTACCATCACATTTAAATATTAAAGAGATACCAATCCTGTGTTTCTGAGATCTGGTCTTAGCGTCTGTGTTAATCAGGGATTAATTCAGGGCCTCCTGAGTAATTGCCATGTTTGATATATTTTCTGCCATCAAGTCAGAATGATGAGCAGTTCCCAAGGGTCCAGACTTGTTAGAAATGCTGGGCTCTGGCAGGGCTGCTAAAGTTGCACCGTGATACAGAACAGCCTCCTGTGTCTCATCATTCTAAACCCTACTCTTTTGGTAAGCATATAGCCTTGAGGAAGGCAGGGCCATTTGTAGACATGGTTCCTGTATGTCAATCAGGTCAAGTTAATCATTTATGTGTATTAATTCACTTAATCTCAACAAAAGATCATTTTGTGGTTCTCCAACAACCCTGCGAGGTAAATAAGGCAGATTAATGATTCCCCCTCATCCATTTTTTCACATGAGGAGGCTGAGCCTCAAAGGGAATTTGTGTGCAAGTGAGTGTGGTGGTTATGAGCTGGGCTCTGAGGCCAGAGCTACATTCAGAACCAGAATCATCCACTTCCTAGCTGGGAGTCCTTGGGCAAGTTCTGGTCTCCTTCCAATTTACTAGGTGAAACAGGGTATCCCCTTGCTTCTAAGGTCATTAATGTATCTTTTCATATGTATTACTTTTATGTGAACTTCCTGTGTATACACTTCACCTTTTTGGTTGGGTGGCTGAACTTCTGTACCTGTTTTAAACAAGGAAACTAACAGATTACTAAAATTCCTCATTAATCTTTAGACTCTGTGACTAAAAAAATACTGTGGTTAGCAGATAAAAAGTCTCAAGGAAAATAGAAGTTTAGAGAAAAAGAATAAATTATTTTAAATATACATAAATATCAACTTGTCCAAATGTTTAAAGTTTGAGAAGACTGGTAAGAGGATGGAAAAGCAGGTGCTTACATATACCATTGACATGAATAAAATCAGTGTGATCTTTTTGGAGGGTGATTTGTCAGTATCATAACTGAAAATGTATATACCCTTTGACCTGATGTCAATGCTAGGAATCTACCCCACTAAATTACTCGCGAAAGAGTTTTATACATATAGAAAAATGTTTGCTGAAGCACTCTTTATAATAGCAAATAACCAGAAATAATCTAACCACAGCAGGGGACTAGTTAATTATGGAACATCTATAAAATAGATTATTTGTTCAAAATAACATGAACTGTGGTGACCTGTAATCTGAAGATATATGACATGAAGGTACATTAGTTGGGGGGAAACAGTGCAGAACAATGTATACCAGTATGCACAGCAAGACTATAATTTTTAACGGATAAATATGCAGACATATGCTGATACGAATCTTTGTATTTGCTTCTGAAAGAAAACACAAGAAACCACCGGGCTTCCCTGGTGGCGCAGTGGTTGAGAGTTCGCCTGCCGATGTAGGAGACACGGGTTCATGCCCCGGTCTGGGAAGATCCCACATGCCGCAGAGCGGCTAGGCCCGTGAGCCATGGCCACTGAGCCTGTGCGTCCGGAGCCTGTGCTCCGCAACGGGAGAGGCCCGCATACCGCAAAAAAAAAAAAAAGAAACCACCAACTGCCATGGAGGAGGCTGGAGGGTAGAAGGCATTTTCTTCCTGTACCGTTTGCCTTGTCTTAACCATGTGCATGTCTTACTTCTCCCATTTATTTTTAAGGTCAACAGGGTAGCTGTTCTCTTTATAACTTCTGTTTTACAAAATATTATTTTAAAATTGAATTTTAAAACCCCAAAGTTAAAAAAAAATTATTCTC
The DNA here is from genome assembly GCF_949752795.1 of Hyperoodon ampullatus. Classification (NCBI taxonomy): domain Eukaryota; kingdom Metazoa; phylum Chordata; class Mammalia; order Artiodactyla; family Ziphiidae; genus Hyperoodon; species Hyperoodon ampullatus. The sequence goes on from NC_136926.1 coordinate 11,733,645, forward strand.
TACCTTACTCACCCCCAGAGATTATACGAGGCAACGTTTCCAACAGTTTTTTCAGAGAAGAAAGTAACTGCAGCAAAAGGTGGGGAAAGGCCCAGCCCTGCTTACACCTGCCAGGCCTGACCAGGATGCCTCTCCATCACAGACCAGGTCAGTGAAACAGACCTTCAAATACCTTTCCTTTCGTTACATCAAATGGTATCAAAGTAATCTGCCCCTGGCTCCCCTTCCTCTCCCTTTTTTGGTACTGATTCTATATGGATCACAATCAGAACAATGAGACGTGTGGGCTATTTCTTAGTCATTGTTATGGTTTCTATACAGAACTACCAAGGGCGAAGGTTTCCAACCAGCTTCACTCTCAGGTGGAAAAGACCACTTACAAAAAGCAAAGGTGATTTTCAGGCAAGAAGTCTTGTGATTTTTTTTTTTTTAATCTCCAATTTTAATGGTTGCTCCTGCTGTAGTTTAATGGCACATGTACATGTACAAGGACGAGCCCTCTGTATGGTTCCTGAATCAAGTCCCAATTGTCACTGCTGATCAGGGAAGGGGGCTACTCACCCTCAGAGGTTGCCTCTTGACGTCCCACATTTATGAAATCCCACACCCAAAAGGACAAAATATCTGGAGGCCGGATTCAACTACACAATGTTTTTATTTTTATTCAACTATAAGCAAATAGCAGAATTAACACAACATTCAGCGAATCCAGACTGGCTTTTCTTACACTGAAGAGTGATCAATTTAACAGGCTCAGACTTTCGGATTTCTGATGACCTCTCACTCAGCCCTGCAGCTCATCTAGATGGCCAAGCTTTAACAGCAACTCTCTCCCTATTGCTTTTTTCAGTATTGCTCTTTAAAGGAGCCAGAGCAGGACACTGACACCCAATAACCAGCCTGAGATGTATCACATGGGGGGCTAGCAGACGTGCCGGCCCCTGGTTGTCTTTGTGAGAGACAGGGCCGTGAAAACACATGCCAGAAGATGCCATCACAGACTATCCTGGGCTTGGGCTCACAAAGGCAGAGGCAATCAACATTTTCTTTTTTTCAACCTCCCTTAAAGATTCTCTGATGCTCTGTTCTAATACTGCAGACCTGGTCTTTTTACCAGAATTTTTTTCTTCTTTAACGTCTGGGTTGTTATTCTTATATTAACATTTTGATGACCCCATCCTAGTACCAAAATATCCCCCACCAAAACAGAGTTCAAATGTGATCAAAACGTAAACCCCCTACAATTACAGAGGACAGGCAGAAGGAAGTCACCCTAAACCTAAATCTGACCGCTCAGGGCTCAGGCAGGGGGAAGGGGAGAAATCTACATGCATCACTAAACTGAAACACTGCTTGGGGACTCTGGGACCGTGTCCATCTCCTGGCTTTCCTCTACTTCCCAGACAGCTGCTCGTAGAGCTTGGGCACATAGTCATCCCATTCGGCCTGGTAACACGTGCCGGCCACCGGAGCCCCGAGCTCGTACTTCTTGCGGAAATTCGCCACCTTGAATTTGCCACGGTGGTCTCCAGATCGGTTGCTGAGAATGGGCTCATCACACTTCAGTGGCTTGTCCTGCTCATAAACCAGCCAGATGTAGCGGTGAAGGCCTGGAGGGGGAGGCAGGAGGGAAGATGTACACACAGCTAGGCATGTGAGAGGGAGACGTCACCCATTTTCATAGAATGCACCAACTCGGAGGGACCCAGACCACCCCATTTATGAGAGGGACCTAAGTTCAGTGCAGCTTTATTCACAATAGCCCAGAGGAGAAAGCACCCCAAATGTCCATTGATGAACGAATGGATAAACAAAATATAGTATATACGTATGATGGAATATTATTCAGCCTTGAAAAAAGAGGGAAATCCTGCCCCATGCTACCACATGGATGAGTCTTGGTATGGATCTGCGTATGGCATGGAACTTATATGGAGCTACTGAAACTTTCCTATACTGCTGATTAGAGTGTAGAAATTTTCAACCATTTTGGATTTCTATGACCCAACAATTCTACTCCTAAGTATTTACCCAAGGGAAATGGAAACATGCCCATAAAAGGACAAGAGTGTAAACAGCAGCTTTATTCATAATATCCAAACACTGGAAACACAACCCAAATGTCCAGGGAATGGCTACACAAACTGTGGTATATTCGCACAATGGAATACCACTTGGCAATGAAAAGGAACAAGCTACTACCTTGATTCCAAGAGACCAGGCGCCGAAAACAAATGCATACTGCATGACACCATTTATAAGAATACAACAACAGCAAGAGTAATCCGTAGAGAGGAGTCAGAAAATAATTAGCTCTGGGGAAATTTAACTTAAAAGATGCCTTAAGAACCTTCTGGGGTGACAAAAATATCCTACATCTTGTTTTCCATGGTGCTTACACGGATGTGTGCATTGGTCAATGTTCACTGACTAAACGCTTCTGATCTGTGTGTCTTATTATACGTAAGTTATACCTGACTAAACAAATACAAAAAAGAAAAAAGTGAGTTACTGAAGCTTTTTTTGTTAATGAGAACACAGCTCCTGCTTGAGAGAACTGCTTTATTCTCATGGGTGTATTTTGCATAATTAAACTGCCTAATGCAGTTTTATAACTGCCCCAGAGAACTTAAGAGATGCCTGGGAAAGCTGTCCCTCTCCCATCCTCTTATGAGTGCATGAGAGGGACTGGAGCCATCTGAAGCTTCTGGGCCTAAAGATAAAACACAAGGTCCCTTGTCGGGGACCTTCTTATACCTCTTCAGAGTAACTCATGGCTGGACAACATGCACAAGAGCAAGTGTTCTGCTGTGCTCCACTTCCCTTGCTTCAGGAAATGGAAACACCTGTAATGCATGACAGGCAATAACAGTGCATCTCCCACTGTTAGCCTAGGCAGCACTTACCCAACTTGGAGAGGTTCAATACAGTATTCTCTCTCTCTCTTTACATATATAATACATAACCTAAGGCAATACATAATGTGTGTGTATCTTCAATACGGTTCTTAGTAACCAAATCTTTTCAAGATACCACACTAGATTTTCTATAGAAAGATGAAATGACAAAATGCCAATTTTTTATAATTAATTTGGAAACTATGACCATTTCTGAGACCTCAAACAACCCACAGGGCAAAGGCTGAATATGGAATTTAGCTGATTTAACTGTTTAATCCACGTGTAGCTCCCCTGGGAAGTTGTTCTCAGCATTCTGCAACATTGCTTCCTTGGTATCTCTTCACCAACTTCCCTGCTTGCTAAAGGCCTGACAGCTGAGAGGCAGCGCTAAAAGAACATCCATCTAACTGGTACCCAAGGTTCTAGCCACCTGACACTACAGCAGGTCTGAGTGCCCCTGACAGGCAGTTGCCTTAGAGGGGAACCGAGTTGCCTAAAATCTCCACTAGAGGGGGCTTCCCTGGTGGCGCAGTGGTTGGGAGTCCGCCTGCCGATGCAGGGGACACGGGTTCGTGCCCCGGTCCGGGAGGATCCCACATGCCGCGGAGCGGCTTGGCCCATGAGCCATGGCCATTGAGCCTGCGTGTCCGGAGCCGGTGCTCCGCAACGGGAGAGGCCACAACAGTGAGAGGCCCGCATACCGCAAAAAAAAAAAAAAAAAAAAAAATCTCCACTAGAGTAAGGGCTCTCATAAATAAAAATAAAACTCTAAGAACCAGACTACAATTTTGTAGCACTTTTAGGCCAATCCTGATGTGCACCCAGGCTACCCTCCCATCTCCCTCCAAAAGCAGCCTTTACTGACCTGTGCCCTTGGGAGGCCCAGAGCCCACATAATCGGAGAGGACCGTGCCACTGCTGATGTCGTTGCCCTTCATGTTGACCACCAGGAAATGGTGCCATTCCCTACATGGAGGAACAGAAGACCATCAGCACCGCAGGAAGTTATTACGCACTCATGGGCGCAGCCAGCAAATGTGCAGCACGCACATGCTCCACACCAGGATGCAGTGACAGACAAGAGAGATGGCCCCACCTTCTCGGCCAGAGCAAACCTCACATGCCAGCAGAGAGGACCCGGCCACTCCCTCCCTCCTTCCGACTCTCTAGGGCAGGGGTCAGCACACTTCTTCTGTGAAGGGCCAGACAGTAAATGTTTTAGGCTTTGTGCAACACACTGTCTCTATCACAACTACTCAACTCTGCAGCTGTAGCCTGAAAGCAGCCACAGACAGGACATAAATAAATTATCATGGCTGGGTTCCAACAAAACTTTGTTTAGGGATACCAAAATCTGAATTTCATGTAATCTCCACATGTCACAAAGTATTATTTTCTTCAGTTTTTTTCCCCCATTCATTTAAAAATGTTAAAGTCATTCTCAGCTCATGGGGCTGTACAAAAACAGGTCTGGGGCAGATCTAGCTCTCGGCTATAGATTCTAGACTTTTGTTCTAGGGAGTGAAAGGGAGGGAAATGCACACTCAGGCTTAAGCATGGACGTGAACACCCCAAATCGGGTCTATTTCTGCCACCACAGCATGTCCAGTAAGGGACTTACACAGTGCAAGAAGCACTGGGTCACATGTGGGTGACTCACTGTTTCCCATCTTTCCCCAACTTGCCTGTATTTGGGGTCCTTCCTGCTGGGAGCATCCGGGTCTGTCAAGACCAAGGTATACAGTTTACCTGGATCAAGGCCATCCCATGCAATGCTGGTGGGCCGGTTCTTAACCTGTAGGAAGGAACAGATTTGGAGTTTAAGTCAGAAATGCTGAAGAAACCAATACTTTCTTTGACCTCAGATTCCTTAAAGGTCAAGCACAGTAAATTATTAATTAAAGCTCAAGTGTATCGACTCTGTTAAAGAGCGAGGATCTGACATTTAATATACATCATTTATTTTAGTCCCAACAACAATATGGGGCCAGTATCCTAGCATGTTATGAACAGAAAGACGTTGGATCAGGATTTCAACGCTCGTGCTGACTACAACCTTACATTACCTGGAATGACAGGATCTCTAGATTGGTGACCACGTTACCTGGGGCCTGCTAAAGTGAAATCTGAATTAACCAGATATTTAAAAGAGCAGAGAAAATGAGAAAACCAAGGTGGGCAGACGTGGACAGTGAGTCTGGAAAGAGAGGCTGCGAGATGGGCACTTTAAACACCCAAAACAATAAACTCTGTAAACGTCTAAACCAATAAACCATCTGAGCACTGTTTATTCGCACTGTTGCTCTGGAGGTTCGGAACCAAAAACTCGCCACGGCGTCGGGCACCTAGTTTCCCCACTTGCAGCAGCCAGGACCTGGTTAGGCCTCAGCCGTCGGCGCTCAGAAGCCAAACGGTAAAACAAGGCCGTTTACCCTTGAGCCTTCCAGCTGCAGAACGCATTTACCTTTGGGGCGGCTTCACGCTACTGGGAAGAATCTCTGAGCACTGATGCTCACCGCTGCTCACTGCTTACATAATGCGTCATATGCCCTCGGGTGGAGCTTTTACTTCCCAAATTGAGGCCTAAAATCCTGAGCACCGAGGGGAGGCTCTGGGGACGTGTGGGCGGCCACTCCCCACTCCCTCCAGGGGACGCCGCCCTCCCCGCCCCTGCGCAGCGATCTGGGCCGTTTCGAGGCCTATGCCACTGCCTCGCCTCGAAGTCCCGGGAAAACGGGTCAATTTCTTCCAAAGCCGAGCCCCGCCTGCCACGTGCCGGGTTCCCGGGGCTGGGTGGGGGGAGGAGGCGGTCAGAAGGCCTGCGGCTTGGGCACCGCGACCCCCTTCCCTCGGTTGATCCGGCGCACGGAGGTCGGAACGTCCCTCCCCACCTCCACTGGGTCCCCGCCCCTCCGACCTAAGAGACTCTAAGCCTCCAGTAGCTGAACCCCCGCCGCCCTTGGGTACCTGGGTGGGTGTCAGCACTTTGCCCAGCTCGTCAACCTCCGCCCCGCCGTATTTGACCTGCAGCGGGTGCTGCGGCCTCTCGTCCACTTCCTGCAGGCTCAAAGGCCCGGACCATTTGCTGAGGTCCACCGGCATCGCGAAGCCGAGAGGGTCGGACAGCAGGGAAAACTGCGGGAAGACTCACGCAGGGTAGCAGCCCAGCCTCCCAGCACTCTGCAAGCTATACCGAGGCAACGCAGTCACTACGGCCACGGCCAGGGAGCGCATGCGCCAGAGCCACCGCCCCGCCCTGCCCCGCTTCTCCAGTCACCGGCGAGGACGGGCCCCACTCTGCTCTCTGATTGGCCGAACCCAGTAGCGCGGGTCCTCTAGCGCTCCCGGGTCAATGCAGCAGGTTTGGCCTTTCTTTTTGCAGAGGGGGAACGTGCTGCCCGCCGCTGGCGGAGTTCCCAGGAACTGTGGCTGGGCTTGCAAGACTGTTGTTTCAAGAAGTGCAATTGAGCTACCTTTAATTTTTAAAAACTTTTTGCATGATTCTTTGCTCTACTTTCTAAATGCAGAAATGGTATGGTCTTGCTTTTCTCTTGCACTTCTTAAAACAACCTCATTACCCCGCCTCCTGGTATATTCGCGCATGCTCACTGGTTTCCGTAACGCCAGGAGAGGGCCTGGGGGAACTTTTGAGCGTTGTTCTCAACGGGTAAATATATTTGCACGTATATTTGATCTCCCTATCCCCACTTACTCTAGACAAGATTCTTGGAAAAAAATTTTTTTTGAGAAATTTTTTTTTTTTTAACTTGCAAAACAAGGAATGTTGCTCACCATCCAGTTTTAAAAGGATGAAGTCAGCCACTGCAGTCCCTGACCTACAACACACCCTGAAAGGCATACAGGACAAGAACAGGATGAGGCACTGTGTGCCTTGAGAAAAAAAAAAGGCAAAATCCTTAGATCTTATATATATTCTAGGAGAATTTTTAAATGAATCCAGATTCTTGCATCTTTCCATACTTAAAAAGATCAGTGGATCAGGATAGAAAGCCCAGAGATAAACCCACGCACATATGGCCAACTTATCTTTGATAAAGGAGGCAGGAATGTACAGTGGAGAAAGGACAGCCTCTTCAATAAGTGGTGCTGGGAAAACTGGACAGGGACATGTAAAAGTATGAGATTAGATCATTCCCTAACACCATACACAAAAATAAGCTCAAAATGGATTAAAGACCTAAATGTAAGGCCAGAAACTATCAAACTCTTAGAGGAAAACATAGGTAGAACACTCTATGACATAAATCACAGCAAGATCCTTTTGGACCCACCTCCTAGAGAAATGGAACTAAAAACAAAGATAAACAAATGGGACCTAATGAAACTTCAAAGCTTTTGCACAGCAAAGGAAACCATAAACAAGACCAAAAGACAACCCTCAGAATGGGAGAAAATATTTGCAAATGAAGCAACTGACAAAGGATTAATCTCCAAAATTTATAAACAGCTCATGCAGCTCAATAGCAAAAAAACAAACAACCCAATCCAAAAATGGGCAGAAGACTTAAATAGGCATTTCTCCAAAGAAGATATACAGACTGCCAACAAACACATGAAAGAATGCTCAACATCATTAATCATTAGAGAAATGCAAATCAAAACTACAGTGAGATATCATCTCACACCAGTCAGAATGGCCATCATCAAGAAATCTAGAAACAATAAATGCTGGAGAGGGTGTGGAGAAAAGGGAACACTCTTGCACTGCTGGTGGGAATGTGAATTGGTACAGCCACTATGGAGAACAGTATGGAGGTTCCTTAAAAAACTAAAAATAGAACTACCATATGACCCAGGAATACCACTACTAGGCATATACCCTGGGAAAACCATAATTCAAAAAGAGACATGTACCAAAATGTTCATTGCAGCTCTATTCACAATAGCCCGGAGCTGGAAACAACCTAAGTGTCCATCATCGGATGAATGGATAAAGAAGATGTGGCACATATATACAATGGAATATTACTCAGCCATAAAAAGGAACGAAACTGAGCTATTTGTAATGAGGTGGATAGACCTAGAGTCTGTCATACAGAGTGAAGTAAGTCAGAAAGAGAAAGACAAATACCGTATGCTAACACATATATATGGAATTAAAAAAAAAAAATGTCATGAAGAACCTAGGGGTAAAACGGGAATAAAGACACAGACCTACCTGAGAACGGACTTGAGGATATGGGGAGGGTGAAGGGTAAGCTGTGACAAAGCGAAAGAGAGGCATGGACATATATACACTACCAAACGTAAGGTAGATAGATAGTGGGAAGCAGCCGCAGAGCACAGGGAGATCAGCTCAGTGCTTTGTGACCGCCTGGAGGGGTGGGATAGGGAGGGTGGGAGGGAGGGAGACGCAATAGGGAAGGGATGTGGGAACAGATGTGTATGTATGACTGATTCACTTTGTTATAAAGCAGAAACTAATAAAAAATAAATTAAAAAAATAAAAAATTAAAAAAAAAAAAAAAAGCACTAAAATCATGAACTGAGATATCTGCTCCTAATGACTAGCATCAGTCTTCTACCAACATGTATGCTTGATTGCATGTACCCCTTAGCCAAAATCATATATATACTGGCCTCTCCCTCTTCCTCTTCGAAGCAGTTCCTCGGAGCTATTTGAGAGGCTGTCTCCCAGGCTGTAGTCCTCAGTAAGACACAGAATAAAACTCAACTTCCAGCTCTTGTGCTTTTTTTTGGGGGGGGGGGGTCGACAAACCATAGTTACTATTCCTACTTTGTTGACAAGTGGCTCTGCCTCAAAACTGCTCTCATTGTAGCCACCAAATGCTTTCTTTTTCTAAATATGATATGGGCACTATTTAATACTCCTTATCTAATTTGACCTTAGGAGAGCTTTTGATATTGATAACTCCCCACAAGGGAATGAAAAGTTGTCTGTTGTTTTTATTTCCTATTAGGAAATAATACAATTCATTGTAGAAAATTCATATTAAAAAATCCAAAGAAGTAAATACGAATAGCTTCTATTCCACTACTTGGACATAAACATTGTCAACAATTTGGGGTATATCTTTCCAATTTTAAAACTATGACTATAGGGGACTTCCCTGGTGGTTCAGTGGTTAAGAATCCGCCTGCCAGTGCAGGGGACACAGGTTCAATCCCTGGTCTGGGAAGATCCTACATGCCGCGGAGCAACTAAGCCCATGCACCACAACTACTGAGCCTGCACTCTAGAGCCTGTGAGCCACAACTACTGAGCCTACATGCCACAACTACTGAAGCCTGTGAGCCTAGAGCCTGTGCTCCGCAACAAGAGAAACCACTGCAATAAGAAGCCTGCACACCACAACAAAGAGTAGCCCCCACTCGCCACAACTAGAGAAAGCCCGTGCACAGCAATGAAGACCCAATGCAGCCAAAAATAAATAAGTAAAATAAATTTTTAAAAAATTATGATTATAAATACTTTATTCTGTTTATTCACCCAAAAAATTGCATTTACTCTACCATTGTAGAATATCCATATGAAAATGGATCTTCATTATTTTAATGGCCTAGTCTACTCTAGATGCACCACAATTTGTTCAACAAACTTCCTGATTTTGGACATTTATGCTATTTTGTTGTTTTTTCATTTTACAAATATCACTGAAATGAATATGTGTGTGTGTGTGTGTACACTTGATGGATAGTTTTAGGAAAATTTTATTAGACGGATTAGGTAGGTCAAAGAATATGTACTTTAGAGGGATGAATCATAGCTAGTTTACTGTCTACTTAAGTCCAGACCAGAAGCAATGCCTTCAACATGAAACACTAATATGATCGTTGGTTCTTTCCATCAATTGTTCTATAAATGCATTTTGAGAAACTTGTAACCAAAAGAGAAATAGTCCCCACCCTCGTGGAGTATATAGTCTAGCAGTGGAGAGAGGCATTCATCAAATGACATTCAACAAATAAAAAATTACAAAATGTGATCTTTCTCAGATACAAATCAGGTAGGTCCACACCTCACCCTACCTTCCCTAAAGCCCTCTGTGCCCCTCCCCCAACTGCCTCAGGATGAAGTCCAGACTCTTAAAAGAGTCCTGTAGACTTCTTCTACTTCCCTGTGTCTACCTCCTTGCATTCTTCTCTCCAAACACTGAATTTGTTTCATTTCCAACTTGTCTTTCTACCTCTGGGCCTTTGCACATGCTGTTCCCTCTTCTTGGAACACTTTTCCCTCATTCCTCTTCCCCCCACCCCTCACTGTATTCTTGTCCCAGTTCACCTTTACTCATCTTTTTTTTTTTTAATAGTCTCTTCTTTCTTTCTTTCTTTCTTTATTTTGGCTGTGTTGGGTCTTTGTTTCTGTGCCTGGGCTTCCTCTAGTTGCAGCAAGCGGTGGCCACTCTTCATTGCGGTGAGCGGGCCTCTCACTGTTGCAGCCTCTCTTGTGTAGAGCACAAGTTCCAGACACGCAGGCTCAGTATTTGTGGCTCACGGACCTAGTTGCTCTATGGCATGTGGGATCTTCCCAGACCAGGGCTCGAACCCGTGTCCCCTGCATTGGCAGGCAGACTCTCAACCACTGCGCCACCAGGGGAGCTCACCTTTACTCATCTTAAACATCACCTCCACCTTCTCCCACTCATCAAGACTGGGAAATGCCCTCATCTCTGCATCCACATTCAATTTGTCTTTTCTCTTTCTTAACATTCAGAGCATTTGGGATTATGAGTTTATCGTCTGAAACACACCACTACCCACTGGAATATACCCTCCATGAGGGTTATCTCTCTTAGTCACTGGTCTTACCCCCAGCACTTAAAATAGTGCTTGACACACTTAGTACATGATATTATCATTATCATTATTATTATATGAAAATAAGTGAATTTTTAAAAAAAACCATCTGGTTGGTTTCAGGTTCAGATCACTAAAGCTTTACTTTCTAATGAAATATCACTTTCAGAAAAGATAGACTGTTGCACCTGCAAATCCAGTATCAACAGCACCTCCTTAATTAGCGGCAGTTGGAAAAATCAGAGCACCTTTCCTCTCACTGTTTACATTAAACAGCTCTCATCAAATGCTCATGAGATGATAGATGCCATCCCACAAGCCATGTGTTAAAAAAGAAAACAACTCTTTGGTCTGATGAGATGGTTGCACCTTCATAGAAAAGTCTCAGAAGGAGACTTTTTAAAATTTGCTTTGAAGGAATTCCCTGGTGGTCCAGTGGTTAGGACTCCGCACTTTGACTGCCAAGGGCTCAAGTTCAGTCCCTGTTCGGGGAACTAAGATCCCACAAGCCGCGAGTAAATAAATAAATAAATAAATAAATAAATAACTTTGCTTTGAGCACTTCCCTGGTGGTGCTGTGGTTAAGAATCCACCTGCCAGTGCAGAGAACACGGGTTCGATCCCTGGTCCGGGAAGATACCACATGCCGTGGAGCAACTAAGCCCACGTGCCACAACTACTGAAGCTCGGGCACCTAGAGCCCCTGCTCTGCAATGAGAAGCCTGCGTACTGCAATGAAGAATAGCCCCCACTCGCCGCAACTAGAGAAAGCCTGTGCGCAGCAACGAAGACCCCACATGGCCAAAAATAAATAAATAAATAAAATTAAAAACATAAAAAAAGAAATTTGCTTTGAGCTAGCTCTGGGACTAAGCACAGATGCTCACTGGCTATTTAAGAGGTGGGAATGACTTTATGGAGTGCCTGCTAGCTGCAAAGTGCTTAACTGTGCTTATGGAGAAGGTTCTGGAGGCTCATGGAGGGACAGGGAGAGACCTCCTGGATCTTGCCATGCCTTCCTCTGTCTCTATTAGCCTGGGCTGCTCTCTCCACTGAGGAGAAGGAACTGGAACCACTTCCATTAAAACAATGGTTAGAACCAGCCAAACCATATTTACTGGGCGCCTACTGTGTTCAGGTCAGCCTGCTCCCGTAAGGACTGCTCGCATGACCAAATGCATGCCCCCTGTAGGTCTGCGCATTCCGAGGACAACTGTAACATTTACCAAGCACCCCCTGTATGTATGCCCCAATGACAACTATTAACATTTACTAAGCACCTACTGTGTGAAGGTCAGAGTGCTCCAGTGAAGACAACTTCCATTTCCTGACCATTATCACTCCCACATGCCAGGCCCTGACTGAAGGTCTTGATGCTCAGCGTTTCATTTCATCCTCACACCAACCCAATGTGGGAGGGACTGCTATTAACCCATTTCATAGTTAAATAAACTGAGGCTTGGAGAGGTAGAAGTGACAAAGCAGATGAAAGCCCACCTTCCCCCCTAGGCCAGACACAAAGTCCTTAAGCATGCTCTAGCTGGGAGTGCTGGGAATAGGTGAGGCAATCATGGTCTTTGACTCCAGAAAGCTTTCCCCCGGTGAAGGTTTATGCAGGAAATCACCATGAAAACCCCTCATGGCAGCCATGAAAATGCAGCCCACACATCTCTAACTGCAGGGAGAGAAGTTGGTCAGGGCCCCAGGTGCTGTTATCTGCTTTGAGGCCAAGACCACGCTTTGGCAGGCTGCCCCCAGCCCATGACCGAGCTTGGCAGGGTTATTAGCACAGAGCTGGGAGGCTCAGGGCTCCTACGTGGTCAGGACTGGCTTGCCTGTTTCTTTGCAACTACACCTCAGGCTAGGTTGCTTCCTTCCCTGGCTTCCGTACTCAGGCTCAGATTCTCTCCCCATTTTCTCTCACAGCCATCTCTCCTAATAAATACCTTGCACATTGAATCCCATCTTGTCATCAGCTTCTCAGATGACCAAGAGTGACGCTCCCAAGTTTAAGAGACAGTATGAGGGCCACCTGACATAGAAGCAAGCTTGGAGTGTGTGGGTGCTGGGCTTGGACCAGTGGACAGACTGGTTTTGCTAGAATGGGAGATTTAGGTAGGGGCAGATAAAACATAGCAAAAAGGCTGAATAAGCGTAAAGGGACAAGGAAGGGAATGTACTTTGATTTATTTTTTAACCTATAAAAAGTTTTTAAATGTCTTCAATATACAAGTAATCAGACACATAGCATAATCTAAGGGCACAGGAATGGAAGTCAGAATGCATTCATTTCCTAATCCATCACCTAGGATCTTATGAAACCTTGAGCAAGGAGGGCAGGCAGAAGAATGGCCTCTCAAAGATGTCCATATCCTAATTCCCAGAGTCTGTGAATATATTCTGTTACGTGACTAACGGGAATTATGATACCAGATGGAATTAAGGTTGTTAATCAGCCGACCTGAATATTGGGAGATTACCCTCAATTATCTGGGTGGGCCCAGTGTAATCACAAAGGTCCTTAAATGGGGAAGAAGGCAGGATTGTCAGAACAAGAAGGATGCCATGTGAGAAAGACTTACCCAACCATTGCTGGGTCTGCAGGTGGAGGAAGGGGCCAGGAGCCAAGGAGTGCAGGCAACCTCTAGAAGCTGGAAAACACAAGGAACCAGATTCTCCCCTAACGGCTCCTGAATGAATGTAGCCCTGCTGACACCTTGATTTTAGCCCAGTGAGACCCACTTCAGACTTCTGACCTCCAGAACCGTAAGATAACAAAATTCGTGTTGTCGTAAGCCACTACGTTTCTGGTAATTTTTTACAAGAACAATAAGAAAGTTATACAGAATATGACTTATGTTTGCTAAGCCTCAGTTTCCCCCTCTCTAAACTGGGTTTATCAATACCCCTGAAATGATCGTGGTGAGGATTAAATGAAACACAGGTGATGTGCTTCATACACAGCCTGGCACCTCCTAATGGGAAGCTATTACTATTTTTACATGTTCATTATATAAAACTTTATTCATAAATACAAACACGCAAACATAAAATTAATTAACTAATTAATTAGCAATACAACCATCTAAAAGCAATGAACATCCTGCAGTATTTCCTTCCAGACTACCTTCTATGTATATAAATGTGAATATGCATATATGATAGTTTGGATTCAGTATGAACTGGGTCAAATTATACATACATGCTGTTGTATAATTTGCCTTTCTTCACTTATGTCTATAAATAAATTACTACAGCAACATTCTTAATGGTTGTACAGGATTCTATTGTATGGATTGTTGCTTGTTTGCAAACGAAATCCTCCATATGGGAACATTTCAGATGATCTCACTATTATGCTCTAGAAACACCTCTGCAATATGTATCCTTTTACATGTACCTTCATGCACTTGTTTGCTTGTTGTTTGTTTTCTCCTGAGGCTAAAATCATAGAAGTGGGCCAAACATCATTTACATTTTAAGTTTGGGATACCATATTCCAAATCGGGCAGAGTCTCTGTGACTGACCGATTTTTAAGGCAAAAGGAGACCTAGTGATCAACAGGTTTACTCTCTCATGGTTTTCGTTTTGTTTCGGCCAATGGGGGTGGGGCGGCAGTGTTTACACTCTCATTTGTTTTTCAATGTTCCTTTCTATCTCCACAGTTTTATATTCATGCTTTCAACAATATATGTAGACTATCTGATCCCCATAAGAACACAGATCTCATTTAATAGTCTATGTTGAACATTTTCTGATGTTATACATTTCAAAAAATGTTTTTTTTAAAACAACTGCCAGTTACAATGACGTCGTGAATTATTTGATCGTGCATTTGTTGTTAGATGTTGAGACTGATTCTCATTTACCCCTTCACTGGACAGCTGAGGAAACCGAAGTTCAGAAAGGCTCAGGGACTTACCAAAGGCTGACATCCAGCTGAAAGGAGAATCTGTTTGGTCTGTGGGAAGACGTCTCTGCAGAGTCAGGCAGGGCTGGGCACCCAGGAGAGCTTCTGCCAGCCAGAGCGGAGGAGCCAGGCACACCTGCAAATGCCTCCAGAAAGCCTTGTTTTTGCCCAGAAACCAAGAAGTGCCCCAAAAATCCAGGTAAAGACTCAGCCCTGGGGGCCTTTAGGGGCTCCTGGCATATAGTAGATGCTCACTAGTCACTGCTTACTCAGAGTGCTGTCGATGTCTTAAAGGAGGTGGGAAAAGCAATTTTTAAAAAGAAAGAAAAGCAATGTTGTATTTATTGACACACATCTACTGTGAACACTTGCCTTTCTGGACTGTAAATTGTCTGTGTGTGCTTGTCTCGGTGAGGAGCTTTTGTAGGGCTGCTGTGGATAGACTCAAATGAATGAGCCTGTAAAACCACAGGCTGTTTTGTTTGTTGAGTGAGGGCAGGAAATTCATTGATGTGGCTATTCAGTGGAATGGCTTCATTCCAGTTTTACTCTTGTGCTTCTGCTAGAGAAAGTGTTTCATAAGGGAGGCCTGGACAAAGATAAATCTCCCACGTGTGGCCACAGCTTAAGTTCAGAAACTGTTGTCAAGTCCATGCCAGTCACCTGGAAGTGTGACTCCAGGGGCCCAGGCTCTGGCTCTTGGCCAAGCAGATGAACTGAGACATTTTTCTGGAAATTGATCTCCAACTGGTTTCCAGGATTCCACTTGTTAGATTTTTTTTTTATATATATTGAGGTTTTTGCTTTTACTCTACGAGAATTTCAAAGCATTTTAAAACACCCTTTACATTCCCACTGGTATCTTCTGCATAAAATATTTTTAGGAAAGAGTTAGGCAGAAAATTAATTTTTAAAACAAGCAAATTCTAGTTCTTCAAAAAATTAAAAATAGAATTACCACATGATTTAGCAATCTCACTTTTGGAGTGTAGATCCAAAGGAATTGAAAGCAGAGTCTCAAAGAGATATTTGCAAGTCATGTCTACAGCAGCATCATTCACAATAGCCAAGAGGTGGAAGCAACCCAGTGTCCCTTGACAGATGAATGAATAGACAGAATGTGGTGTATACATACAATGGAATATTATTCAGCTTTATAAATGAAATGCTGACGCAAGCTACAACATGAATGTATCTTGAGGACATTACAGTAAGTGGAATAAGCCAGAAACAAAAGGACAAATACTGTATGATTCCACTTATATGAGATATCTAAAATGGTCAAATTCACAGATGCAGAAAATAGTGTTGCCAGGAACTGGGTGGGAAGGAGGGAATGGGAAGTTGTTGTTTAATGAGTATAGAGTTTCAGTTTTGCAAGATGAAAAAGTTCTGGAGATTGGTTGCACAACAGCCTAGTATAAACACACAACAGAATATGATTCAGCCCCAAAAAAGAATAAGTGCTGATACATGCTATAATGTAGATGAACCTTGAAAACATTGGGATAAGTGAAAGAAGCGAGACACAAAACGTCAAATATTTTGTGACTCCACTTACATGAAATATCCAGGATAGGTAAATCCATAGACACAGAAGGCAGACTGGTGGTCACCATGGCCGGGAAGAGTAGGGAAGGGGAGCTTCTGCTTACTGGGCCTTGTTTGTTTTTTTTGTTTTTTTTGGCTGCGTTGGGTCTTCGTTGCTGTGCGCGGGCTTTCTCTAATTGCAGTGAGCGGGGGCTACTCTTCATTGTGGTGTGCGGGCTTCTCATTGCAGTGGCTTCTCTTGTTGCAGAGCAAGGGCTCCAGGTGCACGGGCTTCAGTAGTTGTGGCTCGCAGGCTCTAGAGCGTAGGCTCAGTAGTTGTGGCGCACAGGCTTGGTTGCTCCGCGACATGTGGGATCTTCCTGGACCAGGGTTTGAACCCGTGTCCCCTGCACTGGCAGGCGGATTCTTAACCACCGTGCCACCAGGGAAGTCCCCGGGCATGGGGTCTTATTTTGAGGTTATGAAAATGTTCCAGAACTAGATAGAGGCGGTGGTAGTGCAACATTGTGATGTATTAAACGCCACCGCATTATTCACTTTATTTATTTATTTAGTTTTGGCTGCACTGGGTCTTCGTTGCTGCACGTGGGCTTTCTCTAGTTGCAGCCAGTGGCGGCTATTCTTTGTAGCGGTGCATGGGCTTCTCATTGCGGTGGCTTCTCTTGTTGCGGAGCACGGGCTCTAAGCGCACAGGCTTCAGTAGCTGTGGCAAGTGGACTCAGTAGTTGTGGCTTGTGGGCTCTAGAGCGCAGGCTCAGTAGTTGTGGCACACAGGCTTTGTTGCTCCGCGGCATGTGGGATCTTCCTGAACCAGGGCTCAAATCCGTGTCCCCTGCACTGGCAGGCGGATTCTTAACCACTGCGCCACCAGGAAAGACCCTGCATCATTCACTTTAAAATGGTTTATTTTATGTTACATGAATCTCACTTCACTTAAAAAATAAGCAAATTATAGAAGTCACCTGCAAATATTTGTAGGCTCAGAGGTTGCTTGCAGTATTACTCTGCAAATATCACATGCCTTCAGAGACTGGGAAACAGAAATAGACAGATTAACTGGTATAAACACTGGTGTTGGTTTGCCAGCATCCATTTCTCTTTCGATTAATAGCACCCCACTCTTCCTTTGGGGAACCACCCCTCTGTCACTCTTAGTTCATGTGGTTTAGGAGGGGATGCAGGGATAGTCATGTGACCTAAGGCTGGCCAATCAAAGCATTGCATCCCTCTGGTCTAGCCATTGGTTCAGGGATGCACAGGTGAACGAAGCCAAGCCAATGAGACTCAGTTCCAGGACCTTGGGTGGAACCACTGGGAAGAGGGAATCTGTCTTCCAGCAGTGCTGCTGAGGAGAGAGAATGTCAGCCTGGAGCTGTTGGTGGTAATCTGACCACCGGGACCAAAGAGGCTGCCTGGGAAAGGAGCCAACACAGAGCAAAGTAGCTCTGAGACAGAGAGAGTCATTGTGACATGGTGACATTGACACTGTTTGACACCTGGATGAGCCAAGCATGAAGCAAGATCTACCCCTTGCACTTTTCAGATACTTGAGCCAGCTAATTCCATTTTGGACCTGTGCCAATCTAAGCTGGATGTTCTTCACTTGCAATAAAATGAATCCTAGATCAATGCAGATGATCTGCTCATTAAAAAGGAGCTAGAGGGCTTCCCTCGTGACGCATTGGTTGAGAGTCCGCCTGCTGATGCAGGGGACACGGGTTCGTGCCCCGGTCTGGGAGGATCCCACGTGCCGTGGAGCGTCTGGGCCCGTGAGCCATGGCCGCTGAGCCTGCGCGTCCGGAGCCTGTGCTCCACAACGGGAGAGGCCGCAACAGTGAGAGGCCCGCGTAACGCAGAAAAAAAAAAAAAAAAAAGGAGCTAGAAATAGAAACTAGGTCTCCCAAATTATGCTACAAGTCAGTGAAGCCTCATTCATTCAGACCTTAAGCTATCGAATTAATGACTATTCAAACTGGAATCTTTACCATCTTCACGAAAAATGGCTTGCCTGTGTCTTAAACAAGAGAAACTATAGAATGCCTGGCCTGCCCACAGCCGCTCTGAAGCCCTCATGAGTCCACCCCCTGACCCACCTGACAGGCAATGCACAGGCCTGTCAAACCACCTGTGAACTGGCCTGGTTCAAAAGGATGACCTACACCAATCAGATTCAACCTCTTGAATCTGCATAGTACATAAGGAGAAGCAGGCAGGTGTAAGTGGTAGGAACTAATGCCGAAAGGAGAAGATGCACAGAGAGTGCAGAGGGGCCGTTAAGAGCCTTGGGCAGGCTGGAAATCGGAGGCAGCAGAGAGCGTGGGTAAAGGATTTATAGTATGGAGGAGAAATGGCCGATCGGCAGTGGGGAAACAGCAGATTCACAGAGACAAACGAGCACCTGGAGAAACAGACAGCCTTCCATCTCCAGAACTGACCCGCTCCACGGAAGGGCTCCAGGTGGGTGCCAGACCACCAGCACCCTTCGAGCAAACACCCTGTTCTTTTTTGAAGATTTATTTTTTTGAAGTATAGTTGACTTACAACATTGTGTTAATTTCTGCTGTACAGCAAAGTGATTCAGACATATATATATATATTCTTTTTCATATTCTCTTCCATTATGGTTTATCATAGGATACTGAATATAGTTCCCTGTGCTATACAGTAGGACCTTGTTGTTTATCCATTCTCTATATAACAGTTTGAATCTGCTAACCCCAAATTCCCAATCCATCCCTCCCCCACTGCCCCCCTTGGCAACCACAAATCTGTTCTCTATATCTGTGAGTTTGTTTCTGTTTTGTAGATATTTGTGTCATATTTTAGATTCCATATATAATTGATATCATATGGTATTTGTCTTTCTCTTTCTGACTTACTTCACTTAGTATGATAATCTCTAGGTCCATCCACATTGCTGCAAATGGCATTATTTCATTCTTTTTTATGGCTGAGTAATATTCCATTGTATATACGTACCACATCTTCTTTACCCATTCATCTGTTGATGGACATTTAGGTTGTTTGCATGTCTTGGCTATTGTGAATAGTGCTGCTATGATCATTGAGGTGCATGCATCATTTTAAATTATAGTTTTGTCCAGATATATGCCCAGGAGTAGGATTGCTGCATCATATGGCAACTCTATTTTTAGTTTTTGAGGAACCTCCATACTGTTTTCCATAGTGGCTGCACCAATTTACATTCACACCAACAGAAACTCCTTGTTCTTGAGGTGACCTCAGCACGTCTCAGTGCCAAGAAACCCAAAGAACATGCCCACATTATTTTTATGTTAATCAGGACCTTTCAGTTGCAAGTGACTAAAACCCAGTGCAAATGGAATCTTTAAAAAAGAAAAGTAATTAGTTCCAGTACTGGGATGCCAGTGGGTAGTTGGCTTCAGAAGCATACAGATCCACAGGCTTAAGTGGTGCCCTAAGTATCTGTCTCCCTCCTGTTTCTCAACTTTGTTTGCCTCTGGGCTGGTTTCAATCCCAAGTAGATTCTCCCTTTATGTTGCCCTATGGCCATTGCGGTCAGCAGCTTCTAAGGTGGCCCCAGCAATCCCCACCTCCTGGTATTCATGGTCTTGTGTAATCCCCTCCCCTTGAGTAAGCCACTTCTAGCCAATAAAATATGGCAATGTTAATGGGATGTCACTTCTGTGATTAGGTTACATAAGATTGGGACTTACAACTTGCTAGCACGTACTCTCTATTGCCTTCTTGGCTTGCCGGCTTTCATGAAATCACCTGCCAAGTATAGAAAGACTCACATGACAAGGAACTGGCGGTTGCCCCTGGCCAACAGTCAGTGAGGATATGAGGCCCTCGGTCCAATGTCCCACAAGGAACTGAATGCTGCCAACAACCGCCAAGTGAGGTTGGAAGCAGATGGTTCCCCAGTCAAGACTCCAGATGAATGAGGTGTCCGGTTCCTGGTTAAAAACTAATGTGTGGGCTTCCTTGCTGGTCCTGTGGTTAAGCCTCCACACTTCCACTGCAGGGGCGTAGGTTAGATCCCTGGTTGGGGAACTAGGATTCCTTATGCTGCGTGGCGCAGCCAAAAAAAAAAATTAAAAAACAACAACAGCAAAAAGCAAAAAAACCTATGTGTGATTTCTCAGGCCTGACGGTAGGCAATTCAGAGGGTTTACCTGGCAGACCTCCCAGGGGAAAGCTGCCCCCTTCCTCCACATGCCAGACCTGGTGCACAGACAGCACATTGCAGTCTCTAAGGGAGTTGCAGTCCAGGACTCAGCCCCTCTGACCAGTCATGCTCTTATGCATATTATGCTCCTTCCTTCTTGGGTCCCTTTATCTGAGGTCCTGGGCAGAGGTCCTCTCCAGGCACCGCTGCCCCGGCCTCCTTATTGGGGGTGAGGGGACATGACCTTGCAGACACTTGCTCACTCTGACTCCAGACCAGGTACTTTTCCACTCCAATCCCTCCTCCCTCTACATCCTCACCCCTCCCCAAGTCCCAGGGGCTATAAACTGCTAGAGCCTTTTGTCTGGGATCCTTTCAACAGTGAGACACATATAGGGGAAAATGCAACAGGGAGAGTAGGTACTTTCTCCAGTTTCAGCCGCTTCCCTAAACCATTGCAGCAAGTGATCAACGGCTTAACTCTTTCATTTCCAGCTTGTTGCTTTATTCGGCTACTTGCACACCTGACACTTCAGCGCTCCCTCCCAGCTAGACTATGATCCTGACAAGGAGACCCCAGCTTAGGCCGACATCTTGACTGCAGTCTCTTGAGAGACCCTGAGGCAGAGCCCCTGATCCATAGAAACTGTGAGATGATGTATGTATATTGTTTTAAACTGCAGAGCTTGTGGTGATTTATTATGCAGCAATAGCTGACCAAGGATAGCCACCAACGGCTTCAGGCCTGCGTTCATTCAAGTTAGCAACCCCAGCAGAAAGAGGGGCTCCATTGCTCCACACCTCCAGCAGAAAATAGGCACTGCCTTTCACTAATCCAGACCGGTTCTGTGCCTAGTCCTAACCCCCTCGTTACCATTCTGACCAGCCTGGGTCTTCATCCACTCCCATAGCTCCATCCCAACCCTGTTTGCTTAGAGTTGGGGAGAGGCAGCTTTCCAAAGGAAAATAATTGCATCGATACCAGAAAGGAGAGAAACAGAGGCAGGAAAGCAAAAGCAAGACCTGTTTTCTACAAGTAGCAAGGAAGTAAAGCCCACACCTTCACAGAGATACTGTTAACCAGCTCAAGAGAGCAACTTGCAAGCACCGTGTCAGTAAGCACCTTGCCTGACTACACAGGTAGTACCAATTACCTCCGATACCAGCCACTTTATTAGACTCCATCTCTACTTAACAAAATTTTATTAGCTTACTAGAACTTTCCGCATGCTCCAGAAGTTAAGAAACTCAGTGGACCCTTGAACAACACGGTTTTGAACTGTGCAGGTCCACTTGCACATAGATTCTTTTCAATACATATATTGGAAAATCTTTTGGAGATTTGTGACAATTTGAAAAAACTCTCAGATGAACCATGTAGCCTAGAAACATGGAAAAAAATTAAGAAAAAGGTAAGTCATGAATGCATAAAATATATATAAATATACATATAACATACAAAATATATGTTGACTGTTTATGTTATCAGTAAGGCTTCTGGTCAACAGTAGGCTATTAAGTTTTAGAGGAGTCAACATTTATACGTGGATGTTTGACTGCATGGAGGGGTTGCCCCTAACCCCCATGTTGTTCAAGGGTCAACTGTATATTTATGAAAACACATTAACCTACCACTTATTTTGATTTCCCCAACTTGTTTGAATTAGTAAGGTTTTGCTGTAATTAACATTTGTCCAGAAGTTCAAGGCAAGTGAACAAAGAGATTAGATAACAAAAGGGTGCCCGGCCATTTCCCTGTAGTTGAGTCAAAGTCCTAGAAGGACAATGTCAGAAATACAGAAATATATATGTATATTAAAAAATAAATACATTATCTACATATATAACTTTTGTGAATTCCAGTTTGGAAAGAGAGAGAGAAATTTAAGAAAAAGAAATTTACTTTTTAAAAAAAATCTTAAAAAATCTTTTGGCCATGTCACATGACACGCGGGATCCTAGTTTCCCTGACCAAGGATCAAACCTGTGCCCCCTGCAGTGGAAGCACAGAGTCTTAACCACTGGACCGCCACGGAAGTCCCAAAAAGAAATTTACTTTTTTTTTTTTTTTTTTGTGGTACGCGGGCCTCTCACTGTTGTGGCCTCTCCCGTTGCGGAGCACAGGCTCCGGACGCGCAGGCTCAGCGGCCACGGCTCACGGGCCCAGCCGCTCCGCGGCATATGGGATCCTCCCAGACCGGGGCACGAACCCGCATCCCCTGCATCGGCAGGTGGACTCTCAACCACTGCGCCACCAGGGAGGCCCAAAAAGAAATTTACTTTTAAAATTCAAATTTACTACAGTGTAAGTAGTTTGAGGGGCTACGTGTTTGGCCTTACACACTGACATTGGACTTCTACATAACATATGGTGTACTGTTCTTCTCAGTTTCCCCTGAGACACCTTGACTATGATTGTACACTTCAATTTGCTGTCATGGGAAATAAGATGTGTATTTCACTGAAGTATCTTCCATCTCTCTAACTCAACCCCTCCTCCCACGATTAAGAGTCCAAATAACCCCCCCATATACAAAAATATATAAATGTATATATATATATAAATACATATATATATATATATATACACTATCATCCAATACCCTTTTAGACTAAGATACAGTGGTTCCCACTCTCATATTTGTGCTGAAAAAAATACCTCCAAAAAAGTTCTTTTGGGAGGATATATGTACCTGAAGGAAGGAGATGCAAGAAGTCATGGAGAGCAAAGAAACTGGTAAACATATGGGTAAATATAAATGTGCATTGATTGTAAAAAGCAATAACAGGATGTTCAGGAGGAGGATAGAGATCACGGTTAACTCTAGAGCAGCAGCATCCAATAGAAATAAAAGTTGAGGGCTTCCCTGGTGGTGCAGTGGTTAAGAATCCACCTGCCAGTGCAGGGGACACAGGTTCAAGCCCTGGCCCAGGAAGATCCCACATGCTGAGGAGCAACTAAGCCCGCAAGCCCCAACTACTGAGCCCGAGTGCCATGACTACTGAAGACCCCACGCCTAGAGCCGGTGCTCCGCAATAAGATAATCCACTGCAACGAGAAGCCCACGCACCACAATGAGTAGAGTAGCCCCTGATAGCCACAACTAGAGAAAGCCCACACGAAGCAATGAAGACCCAATGCAGCAAAAAAAAAAAAAAGGTCTCGATTTGATCACTAAAAAATAAAGGAAATAAAAGTTGAGCCACATATGTAATTTAAAATTTTTCAAGTAGTCACATTAAAAATTTTTTTCTTAAAGCAGGTGAAATTAATTTTAATAATATATTTCATTTAACCCAATGTACCCCCAAATATCACTATTTCTACCATACAAGCTGGTGTGATTGCAGGGAAAGTGAGCTTAGAAATCACTTCTCTTTTAAATCTAAAATATACAACATTAACAAAGACTGGGGGCAATGCTCAACTCACACTGTTGGAAGGACTAGAGGGTAATATAACTTTTCTAGAGGGCAATTTAGCAGGATCTATAAAAATTTCACTATGCATGATTTTTTCTCCAATAATAATACCTCTCCTGAGAATTTTTCCTGCAGGAAATCTCACGAGGTTCACAAAGCCTGAACATTGCTATGAAGCATGGGGTGTTCATTGTTTTGTAGTTTGTGATAATGAAAAAGAGGAAACAACTTCAATGCCCATTGAGTGGAGGATTAACTGGATTATGATGAATCCACACTATGGAATCATCATAACTATGGAATACCGGGTAATCTTTAAAAAGCATTAGCTGAACTTAAATGTAGTGACAGGAAGCCAGACACAGAAGGCCATATATTATATGATTCCACTTATATGAAATATCCACAATAGGCAATTCCATAGAGACAAAAAGTAGATCAGTGGTTGCCAGGAGCTGGGAGGTGTAAGGAAGGGAAATGGGAAGTGACTGCCAGTGGGTATGGGGTTTCTTTTTGAGGTGATGAGAATGATCTGGAATTAGTGGTGATGGCTGCACAAACTTGTGAATGTACAAACACCCACTGAACTGTACACCTTATTTAAAAGGGTAAAAAAACAAAAAAAAGCAAGTCGCTTACAAATATATAGTGTGTGATCTCATCTATGCTTTTAAAAAAATCTGTATGTTTACATGTTGTATATAATGCATATGTATATAAACACACAACTGGAAAGATAAACAACAGTTAACTGTGGTTTTTAAAGAGAGAAATAAAGAACTTAAGAAGATTTGTTACAGGGACTTTTACTTCCCACAGGTGGACTGAATTATTTTAAATTATATTTTTACAAATTTTCCTTTTAAGACAATTAAAATATTTCTGCTTAATGGACAAGCAGGAAGGGTTTTAAAAAACAGGAAACTAGAGTAAGCCAAATAATTAGTATGGTCCTGTTGATTCTTTGATATAAAAAATGTAGATTAAATTATAATTTTTATAATTGTAATTGTAAAATATTATGAATTATAACTTATATATTGGGTTGGCCAAAAAGTTCATTCGGGTTTTTCTGTAAGATGTTACGGAAGAACCCGAACGAACTTTTTGGCCAATCCAATAATTATAATGTTATATTTTATTATTCTATTTTATTGATATTATCTTTTATATAATTATAATATTATAATAAATTATAAAATAATAATATACATATTCTGCATGTCCCAAATGACATAATGATATTTATTCAGCTTTCTTCTTTGTCAGGTTCCATGCTAAGCCTCTCATAATGGCTTTCTCTCATATAATCTTCTCAACATATCCTAACGTAAGGGCTATAGTTATCATTCCCATCATTGCCATTTACAACAGAGGAAATAGGCTCAGAGAGATCTCATAGGGAAGCTTAGAAGCAGTGGGCTAGAGATATAATTTTTTTTTTTTTTGGCTGCACGGCTTGTGGGATCTTAGTACCCTGACCAGGGATTGAACCCGTGCCCTTGTCAGTGAAAGCACGGAGCCTTAGCCACTGGACCGCCAGGGAATTCCTGAGATATAAATCTGAGTGTGTTTGATACCAGAACCCAGGGTCTTATCCTGCAGCCAGTTAGAAAAGATTGGAATGCAGGCTGGGAAACAGAGAGCATAAGAAAGTGAATAAATGGCAGTGAGTGTCTCTCAGGCTGTACGTGGGGAATGGGGGGTAATCCGTGGTAATCCAGGCTGGGTGACATCTGGGGACCCCGGGCCTGAATTGAAGGTGCCAGCCAGGCTCTCCGTGCCTCATCGCCATGCCTCACAAAATTGAGGAAATCAAGGACTTTCTGCTTACAGCCAGGCGAAAGGACGCCAAGTCTGTCAAGATCAAGAAAAATAAGGATAATGTGAAGTTTAAAGTTCGATGCAGCAGATACATTTAACCTTGGTCATCACAGACAAAGAGAAGGCAGAGAAGCTGAAGCAGTTCCTGCTCCCAGCTTTGGCAGTGAAGAAGCTGAAATGAACCACGCATGCTGATTTGAACTGTACTAAAATTTTAAAAATTAAAAAAAAGAAGAAAGAAAGTGAAAAAGTCACTAAGGAGATAAATATTGAGGACAAGAGCAGTGAAACTTAACTGTGACTTTATATAAACTTAGATGAAGATGCCCATTTAAAGATGGTCCCCAGAAGACAGGCTGTACCCTGAAGCAGGGAAGATAAGCAACTCCTGGGGAGGCCAGATATCCCCTGGAAGGGGAGAAACTGAACTGATTGTCAAGAAGATAGTTTTGGGCAAACAAGAACCATCTTCAAGATTCTAGAGTTTTGTGAGCAAGAGATGCCAAAATAAATCCTCTCCTGAGTGCTACATTCAGTGTCGCCGTTCATTTCTGTTGGGGCCAACACTCTATTTGTTCACTTACCATTTACTGAATGTCTACCAAGCCCTGTGCTAGACTCTGAAGACAGAGACATGGATGAAACTTGTCCATACCTTCAGAGAGATTCCAGGCTGGAGCAGGAAGACAGACATGTAAAGTGAGTCTTACAATTCAGAGTGGCAAGGGTTCTGATATAAATTTCCACAGGGTGCTACAGGAATACAGGAGAAGGGTACCTGTCCCTGCTGTGTACACCAAGGAAGACTTCTTGGAAGAGGTGACCACTTGAGCCCAAAGAATTTGTGGGAATTAGCCAGGTGAAGGAGGGAGTAAAGGGCATCCCTGGCACTGGAAAGAGCAAGAACATGGGTGGGGGACATGGGGGTGTAGAAACACCATGGCTTGAGTGAAACAGTCATTGTCAGACATTGCTGGAGCTGCAGGGATGAGTGTGGGCTCCAGGAGGGCAAAGCCCACTCTCTGTTCTGTTCCCCATTGTTACTGCAGTATCCAGCATGGTGCCTGGCACACAGTCAAGGTCAGGACTCCAGTAAGGGGTGTGGGAACAGAGGGGAGGAGATGGACTCCAGGGCTGGAGTGTGTGAGTGATTGAAGGGTGTATATGTCTGAAAGGACTTTGGCAATGAACAAATCCGCTGAAAAGTGAAATTTCACATTCCTTGGGGTTTTGCCTTTTGGGAGTTTCCTATTTGTAAAAATACAGATTCATTGCTATTTGACATTGGAATTGTACAACAAAGAATGTTGCTCACCACCCGTTTCTACAAGGATTAAGTCATTAGCCACTGCAGTGATTGACCGACAGTGCACCCTGACAGGAATTCAGGATGAAAACCAGGATGGGGCCCTCTGTGCTTTAGAAAACAGGCCCCTTACGTAGTTAGGGTGTATATTCCAGGAAGAATTTTAATGAACCCAGATTCTTGCATCTTCCCATACATAGTAAAGCACTAAAATCATGAACTGAGATACCTGTTACTTGTGACTAGCAGTAACCTTTTACCGAGATGTATGCTTGACGGCACGTATTCCCTCGCCAAAATCATATGTATACTGGCCTCTCCCTCTACGTCTTTGAAGCAGTTCCTCAGAGTTACTTAGAGACTCTTTCCCAGGCTATTGTCCTCAATAAGGTCCCTGAATAAAACTGAAACACACAATTCATGTTGTGCGTTTTCTTATTTCCATCAACAGAATGGTCAGAAATACATGTTGAGAAGAAAAAGGAGGTCTAGGGTAGTTAAACCTAAAAGTAACTTACTTGTCCAGGAGTCTAACCTTCCATCTCCTTTCTATTTCCACAAATGCCCTATATCTTCTGAAGGCGCCCACCTGGAACCGCTGCCTCTCCAGAACCCAGCCAAGAATCAGGACTGCCAAGCCACAAAAAGAAAGGTCATAGAGTCCACAGCGGAGCAGGTAATTTTCTCATTTAGAGTCTCTGTATTCTTATTTTACCCAGAATTCTAATAAGTTTAGTCAACTGGGTTCCAGGGTAGAGAATGTATAAAGCAACAAATTAAAGCAGCAAATTGACAGGAGCAAGAAGCACAGTTATGTCAGTAGTTACTGATTGTTGGACATCTACTGCCTGCAGGGTACTTTACTGGCGCATGCCTCATCAAATCCACTCAATAACCCCCAGAAACGGAGGCTCCAAGAGGGGTAAATAACTTACCTAAGGACACATGGAAACATAAGCAAACCTGGCAGATAGGAGGAACCAAACCCGTGCTCAGTGCCTAATCCGAAGGAGGAATGAAAGAAACAGCAGTCTGGGGCCATTTTGTGTGTGAGATAAGCCCTTCAAGTTCCCACAGATAGCAGTGTTCAGACACAGAAGGTCATTCCTGGAATCGTCATGAGAAAAGATTGCATTGTGTCCACTGTGCTCTGTTCAGGGTAAGGGAACTATGTGCTACATTTCAGAAATATCAGATAAGTGGGTGAGTTCTGGCTTTGCCCATGAGCTGTGACCTTGAGCACACTGCTGCTTCTCCTCCTCTGATGGTGAGGGTTATTGTTTGAACCAACAATCTCTGAAATTCTTTGAGTTCCAGGCAGCTTGGACCAACTCCTATCTCTTGGAAGACCTTGGCTGTGGAACCCAGAGTCCATTCAGAGCTGAGAGTGCCACCTGGTGATTCAACCTTGTAAGTGAGATTTTTCACTTCCTCTTGTGCCCAGCCAACCCAGTCAATTCCAGTTTAGACCTGCAGGATGGTTTTTTCCCCTAACTCCTTGAAATTGCTTTTAAAATGTTGTGAATATGTGCATTTTCCTGGGAAGAGGGTACATAGATTTTCATCACAAGTTTCTTAATCCTCCCTGTCCCCAGTCCAAGTTTTTACTTCTGTCAGTAAATGTGAGCCCCAGAGCAGAAGTGATTCATTCTATAAACATGGGCTGGAGGCTGTGACTTTGTTTGGAAAGTTATTTTACCTCTCTGAGCCTCAGCTTCCTCATTTGTAAAATGTAGATAAGATTTGTACCTCCTTCTGAAGTTTGCTCAAAGAATAGGAGGAGGAATTCCATAGAAAGTGTGCCTGGCAAGAGCATTATTATATATAATGAGGAAATTTTCTCAAAGTCTTGCAAGAAGTCAGCCATTGGCTGGAAAAGCCAGGATGCAAGTAGGTACCGTGTCTCTGCCAGTTTAGCAGAGACAGGGAATTCTAGATAGGGAATGCAAAAATCTTAGAGTGGAATTAAGTTTAATGCACTTGTCTTTGAGAAATGGGATGGAACTTTTGCAAGGTGGGAGAAAGAATTGAAGCGAACAAAGATCAGATTCTGGGACCCTAAGAGGTCGGGAATTCCTGGCTACACAGCCGAAGGAGTTTGACTGAAATCTTTGGAAAAAGGAAAAATAATGGCATAAAACGCTACCTGACCACGTTCCAGGCCAGTGCCTTGGCATACTGAGAGCCCAATCAAAGTAAAGAGAGGCAGGCTTTTGTAAAATGCCAGCATCTGCTCATAGTAGAGCATCAAAGGAAGCAAGAACAATCTTTATTCCAGAAGACATGAGTGGAATGATGGTTAAGGCAGAGAGGAAACTAGAAAAGAAGTGCCCCAAGTTCTCTGAGTCCCTTAGTGGCTTAAATATCTACTGAATGTCCATCAAGTGATGAATGGATAAACACTATGTGTTATCTCCATACACTGGAATATAATTCCGCCATAAAAAGAAAGGAAGTACTGATACCTGCTACAACATGGATGAACACATTATGCTAATTGAAAACTTTATGCTAAGTGAAAGCAGCCAGTCACAACACATAGTGTTTGATTTCATTTGTATGAAATGTCCAGAATAGGCAAATCCGTAGAGACAGAAAGTAGATTAGTGTTTGCCAGGGGCTGGGTGCGGCGGGTGGAAGGAATTGAGAGTAATAGCTAAAGGGTAAGGGATTTCTTTTGGGGGTAAAAAAAGTCTAAAATTGATTGTGGTGATGGCTGACAACTCTGTGACTATACTAAACATCATTGAATTGTAGACTTTAAATGGGAGAATGAAAGTGTGGTATGTGAAACATACTTCAACAGTGATGTTGAAAAATAACTCGCATTGAACGTCACACATCTGGGTAATCACAATAGATGGATCCTCTATCATTACATAAACTTTGAAAACAAGTGTTAACGGGTATGTAATATTCCAACGGGTGCATGTTAGGTAACCAGCAAAGACTGTAGTCTCCAGAAGTTGGTGAGACTGGTTGTCCCCGGGGAAGAGGACTGAGGCCTGGGGGAGGTGGACAGATGCCTCACTTTCAAGGTATAATTGCATTACAAAAGTGCTTGGATTTTGTTTGTTTGATTTAACTTTTTATTCACAAACACCAATGAAGTATCTATGTTCTCTGTCCCATCTATGTATCATTTTTCCCCTCATTGTTTTGTCACTTTCCCATTTTTTTCTGCTTTAAAAAAATTTGTGGTAAAATACACATAACATAAAATTTACGTCTTGGGAGTCCCGTGGTGGCCTAGTGGTTAGGATTCCGTGTTTTCACTGCCATGGCCCAGGTTCAATCCCTGGTCGGGGAACTGCAAGCCATGTGGCGTGGCCAAAATAAAAAAATAAAATAAAATAAAATTTACCGCCTTAACCTTTTTTTTTTTTTTTTTTTTTTGCGGTACGCGGGCCTCTCACTGTTGTGGCCTCTCCCATTGCGGAGCACAGGCTCCGGACGTGCAGGCTCAGTGGCCATGGCTCACGGGCCCAGCTGCTCCGCAGCATGTGGGATCTTCCCAGACCGGGGCATGAACCCGTGTCCCCTGCATCGGCAGGCGGACTCTCAACCAGTGCGCCACCAGGGAAGCCCTTTTTTTTTTTTTTTTTTTTTTTTTAACCTTTTTAAGTGTATGGTTCAGTGACATTAGGTACATTCACATTGTTGTGCCACCATCACCACCATCCATCTCCAGAACTTTTCATCTTGCAAAATGGAAATGACAGATAAATTAAACATCTCCCCGTTTCTCTACCCACTCCTCACCCCCTCTACTTTCTATCTCCAGGAACTTAATTGCACTAGGTACCTCTCAAATAAGTGGTGTCATACAGTGTTTGTTCTTTTGTGACTGCTTTATTTCACTTAGCACAATGTCTGCAAGGTTCATCTGGACTTTTTAAAAAAACATTAGCATTTTATTAGTTTTCCAGTTAAAAAAACTAGTTAGTTGTCAAAAACACACAATGTCTATTTTAAATATAAAGTTAAGGGGAAAAAGCAGGAATGAAAACTGTAAAATGTCATCACAACTTTGTAAAAAAAAAAAAAAATCACACATTGGAACTCAGCAGAAAAGTTCCTGGTGATGTTAGTGATTACTTCTAGATGATTTGTGGTTACATTTTCTTTTCTTTCTTTGTTTTTTCATTATTCTAGACTAAGCATAACGTGCTCAAGTTTATAATCAGGAACACAGCAAATGCTATCTAAAAAATAGACAACTTCAGGAAAATGCTTCATCCAAGCTTTCTCGGGATACCCTGAGCTTATTAAGTTCTTCTGTCCCCATGAATTCAATCCCTTTGTGATTGCCAATCCACACGTCCCAATTTGGAGTTAGGAAGGTAACATTTATGTTGGCTGACAAATGCACTCAATAGGTGAGGGTGAGAGCAGAGAACAGGAGTTGTTTAGTTTTTTGTTTTTTCCTTTGGCCACGCAGCTTGCAGGATCTTAGTCCCCCGACCAAGGATTGAACCTGGGCCCCTGGCAGTGAGACCACAGAGTCCTAACCACTGGACCGCCAGGGAATTCCTGAGAACAGGAGTTTGATGGGAGAATGTATTCACCTGAGTCATCTGGTACAACTGGCTCCCAGCAGGTCTCCTCCTGGGTAATCCTGTTGTTTCCCACCTTGGAGTCGTCTTATGGGGGGAAAGTGGGCCGTTCCAGAGGTACTGGCTCTGGAGAGCTGACTGTGCCTATAGTTAAGTAATTTCACAGTGATAACTTGTAATTGGCTGTCGTGGAAGTATTTACACCATGGAAATTGGAGGACACTACAATCGCCCTCACTGCCACCAGCCGAGCGTCTATGGTTCCACATTCACCAGCACAGGCTGGGCTCCTTTCATCCTTTAGGATGAGTGAGCCATGCATCTCTTTTCAGCTGCTGGTTGCCCATTTCTCAGGGCACTGGATGATCACTTTCCTCATGCCTCAGTAAGCAGCATTTTATCTTCTGGGGGTGGATCTGCTTCCAAGTCCCGTGGTTCTTTGTCACTTGGAGGCACTGAACTTCAAGCTCTTGGTCTTGAGTCCAGAGAGGAGACGCTGGGCTTCGGTCAAAAATAGATTCATTTCGCAACTCTGTATTTTTCGTTTTCCCGTCTCATCCTGCCAGCTTTGTTTTTGGCCGCGCTTCGCGGGATCTTAGTTCCCCGACCCGGGATAGAACACAGGGCCCCAGCAGTGGAAGCGTGGAGTCCTAACCACTGGACCACCAGGGAAGTCCCCCAGCCAGCTTCTTTTTGGAACTTCGCCTGATTTGGAACTTTCTTGCTACAGCACCTGCACCTCAATTCTTTTCTTCTGGGCAGAAGGCAGAGGAGAGGTGAGAGAATGTGGTGTTTGGGGAAGGGTTAGCAGGCTTTCTTCTCCAGAGAAGAAGCCAGGTTGATTTTGTTGCCCCTGGTTTCTGAGGCACCAGCCTGTGGGTCCCCGACCCATCCAAGAAGGCATGAGTAGGATTTTGACATCCACCTCCTAGTAATGCTTTTTTTTTAAATTAATTTTTTATTGGAGTATAGTTGATTTACAATGTTGTGTTAGTTTCTGCCTGTACAGCAAAGTGAATCAGGTATACATACATATACATATATCCACTCTCTTCTAGACTCCATTCTCATATAGGTCATTACAGAGCACCGAATAGAGTTCTCTGTGCTGTACAGTAGGTTTCCATTATCTTTTATATATAGTAGTGAGTATATGTCAATCCCAATCTCCCTTTTTATTCCCCCTCCATAGTTCTAGTTCTTTAGCTTTATAGCACACGGTAGGCATCCCACTAGACAGACCTCTCAGTAATTCTTGAAGTGAGGGGTCCAGAGCTGGACCTGAGGGGCCAGGCTTCTATCTGAGCTGTTCCCAACTGGCCCGCCCTTTCTGAGCCCCCAGGAGGGGTTGAACGGAGAAGCACGTTGTTGCTAAGAAACCTTTCAGCGTTACCTCTAGGGAGGGGACTTGGCAAGAGGAGTAGTGGGGCGGAAATAATAGGTGGGTGGATGGCTTCAAAGACCCAGGCTGCAGGAGCGCTGGCTCTGGAGTCAGGAAGGAGCCCCACCCCATTCCTCCCGCCAAGACTGTTCAAGATGACACCGCCTCATGGGACTTCCCTGGCGGTCCAGTGGTTAAGACTCTGTGCTCCCAGTGCAGGGAGCACGGGTTCGATCCCTGGTCGGGGAACTAAGATCCTGCATGCAGCACAAGCGTGGCCAAAAGAAAAAAAAAAAAAGATGACACCCCCTTAGACCTGGGTTCAAATCCAGACTCCCCCATTTACTTGAGATGTAAATTGGCCGCTCTGAGCCATATGTCAATTGGGAAGGGTAATGAATGAATGGACACAAAGCACCTAACATAGAGTAAGTTTTTTCAATTCTTGGGAGGTGAAAAATGAAACAAAACAAAAACAGCCATGTGTAGCAGCCTGAGCTGAGAGGTGTTTGAGCCTCATGTTTAATATCTGATTGCAGGATTTAGGAGTCCTGACAGGTTCTGTCGGGGTGCATCTCAAATGACAGACCCCAAAGCGATGCTTTAAAGACTTTTGAGTCCCTTACTTTATCTTCACGGCCATCCCATGAGGTAAACACTGACTATAAGGTGCAGATAGGTGAAACTAGGGCTTTGAAAGACCCCTACCTTGCTAGAGACCCCACAGTGAACCAACCCCCAACTCACCCCCAATGTCACTGTTCTAGGTAGGGCATTTTCCACTGTCCAGAGTGGCCTGAAACACAACTGGATGTTAGGGCAGGGCACTTCCTAACAAGTCCTGTACCAGAGTCAGCAACAGCCTTCCCCAAACCAGAGAGAGTGGGTGCTTCCTGGGCCAGCTCTGTCCCACACTGAGTGGTCTGGAGGCTTCCTTTGAGCCCTGCTCAGGGAAATGCCCATGTCTGCTGGTCTGGTGACATCCAAAACATCCAGGCCGTAAAGAAAAAAATATTGCCTGCCATTCCAGTGCTACAAGGATCAAGCCGCTAGCCACTGCAGCGGCCCACAACAGTGCAACCTCTGGGGAATTCAGGATGGAGAAAAACAGGAAACATTCTGTGCTCTGGATATACAGGCCCTTAAATGGTTAAGATGCATATCTAAGGAAAAATTTCAAATGACCCCAAATTCTTGCATCTTTCCGTACATAGAAAAATGCTAAAATCATTAACTTAAGATGTCTGTTCTTTGTAGTTATCAGTAATCTTTTGATGCTTGACTACATGTTTTTCCCAGCGAAAAAGATCATATACATCCTGGATTGTACCTTACCTCTTCGAGTGGCTCCTCAGAGCTACCTGAGAGACTGTCTCTGGGGCTGGGGTCCTCAGTAAGGTCTCGAAATACAACTTAACTCACAACTTTTACATTGCACATTTTTCTTTCAAGTAGACAAGACCATGGCAGCCTTTGTGTAAGTGACAAGATTGGAACCTGGTTTGGCAGGAATTGGAGTCAGACAGACATGGGTTCCAGACCTGGCTTTACCACCAACCGACTTTGTGACCTGGAGCTTAACTTCCTAGCTGTGGGTTTCTCACTTGTAAAATGGGATTGAATGATTCTTTAGGTCCAAGGGTTGGAGGGAGGGACCATTGAGATTAAGTTTCAAAAACTGCTTTAGAAAAAGCCCCCAGCTATGCAAATATGAGGTGCTCTAATCACTGTTGTAAAATATCCTGTGGGAGGTCGATCCTTGTAGGAGTGGAGAACTGGTCAAGAGACTGTCCATTTGATTCAGCAAATATACCAGGAGGGTGTGCTCTGAGCAAGTCCCCCTGTGAGGCACCACTAGGGTCACAGAAAATTCCAGACCCTCAGCTGAAAACTTGCCACTTATTAATTTTACTTATATCTTGTTAACTTCAGGTGAGGATGTGAGGTGTTTGTCAGGAAAGCTTGAGCAGCTTCAATATCAAAACCAATCAACTTTCATTTGTCTATTTAACAAATATATATCGGGTGGTAACCGAGGTGCCGGGCACGGGGAAGACAGGACAGTGCGTCCTGGACATACTTTACTTTCCATCACCAAGTAAAAGATGAAAAACAGAAACAAAAGGGGGAGAGGAAGGAGGAAAACTTTCAGGAGCTGGCTGAAGAGGTAAAATCATTGAGCAGAAGAGGAAAAAAAGGAACTGTGCAACATCATGGCTCAGTTCATGGGTGAAACATACACTTTTAGTAGCTTCAAGAGGATTTCCTCATGGAAAACGTATTTCAGTAAGGGGCCTTTGGGCAACAGAACGAATGATTTTCTTAATAGCATTGTTTGTTTTTTCCCCAACATTTTTTTTTTTTTTTTTTTTTTTTTTGCGGTACGCGGGCTTCTCACTGTTGCGGCCTCTCCCGTCGCGGAGCACAGGCTCCGGACGCGCAGGCTCAGCGGCCATGGCTCACGGGCCCAGCCGCTCCGCGGCATGCGGGATCTTCCCAGACCGGGGCACGAACCCGCGTCCCCTGCATCGGCAGGCGGACTCTCAACCACTGCGCCACCAGGGAAGCCCTCCCCAACATTTTATGATGAGATGAGTGGGAAATTTTCAAACAGAAAAATCCAAAGAAGGGGAACACTCACATATCCACTTCCTAGAGTCTACAGTTAATATTTCACTGTATTAGTTGCAGTTTTGTTTTTTTCAAGAGGAAGTTTCTGGTAGGGCTGTTTCAAGGATCAGCTCTTCCTGAGTATATCATAACCGTATTTTCCCTAGGACAGAAGGCTGGGATGGGGGTGTGGCAGGAAGAGGGGGATTTTAGGCTGGGGGACTGTAGTTCTCTGGGAACCAGACTGGATGGGGGTGGGGGAACTAAAAAGGAAAAACAAAAAAGCTCCCGGAACCCAGTTCCGCTGCCCTGGCTCTTACTGTGTGGTCTCAGCCAGTTAACCGGAGGACCAGAGTCTCGTGGCTGCTCTTGGCTGGAAGGTCTAAGGGATCATCTTTCTCCTGCTCTAGACTTGTCTTCCTTCTGCAAAGGGTAGAGAAAGGCAGCGATGGCGGCCCTGGCGTCCGTCCGGGGCACAGGAAAACAACTAAGAATCCCTAGAACAGCTAAGCCGAGGGGACCCTGAATTCTGCCCCTTGGCAGCCGACCCCTCCGGCTCGCGACGCTCCTCCGGGTGCCGCATCCGGAGCGCCCGGGAGGTAGCAGCCGGCGGGCCGGGGCGAGGGTGCCGTCCTGTGGCAGCCGCAGGCCTTTGCCCGGCCCAGCCCGGCTGAGTGGGCTCAGGGAGGGACCAGGTTCTGTGCTCCTCCCCTGGCCTGCCCGGACCCGGCTCGGCGCGCCCCGGCGTGCGTCCTTTGCATAAAGCCCTCCTCCCCGGCCAAGGTAGAGGAAGTTGGGCTCCCGCCTGGATGGGCGGGAGGGAGCCCAGCTCCTGTTGTTTTCCGCCAGCGGGAGTGGGTGGCGGGCGCAGGGGGCGGGGTGCGCCCTCCCACCCCGGGCCGGGCGCTCGGGAGAGAGAATCGCGCTCGGAGCCCAGCGCAGGTCCCAGCCCCTGACATCGGGCTCACCCCAAGCATCCTTCCTGGGGGTTGCGGAAAGTGGAGCTACTCTGTCGTTCCGAGGACCTGGGAGGAACACTCAGTACCACCCCAGGGGCCGGAGTCCTTGGGGGCGCACACCCAGCCAAGCCGGAGCCTGCGTTTCCCGAGGGCCCCCTGCCCGCATCTGGGGCGAGATGGCCGCAGGCGTCCGGGCGTCCGAGCCCCGGGTCCTCGTCTGCCTCGGGGCGCTACTGGCCCGCTGGGTCGCCGCAGGTAAGGGACTGCGATCTGGAGGGAAAAGTTGAGTTTTGCCAGTCAACGGTGGGGAGGGAGAGCCGGGGACCGAATTCCCTCCGACTCCGCCGGATCCAGTTGTGCCGCGGCCCCGAAGTCGCCCCGGGAGGATCTTGAGTTTCCTGCTCGCAGCTTGGCTTTTTGCAGGAAGGAATTTTCCCGGACGCTTGATAGAAGGCAAGACATCCCCACCCTTGGAGTGGGCAGCCGGCGAGGCTCGAGGGGCCTGCGGAGAGGTGATGGGAAAATTGGGGAAATCGAAGATGGGAGTTTTGAAGATGGGAAAATTGAAGAGGCGTAAAATGTTTATTTTTATTTTTTTGAAGCGTCGGATGTAAATTCGCGTTCTGGTTTTACGTGCTGCGATGGTTCTCAAACTCGGGGCTCCTTTATTTTCCTCTCCTCCCCCTGCCCAAGGTTGAACTTGCACCTGTAACCTGTGGATTTCCCTGCACACTCCTGCAAGCCGACCTGTGTGGACTGTCGCAAAGTTGTGCTTTTCTCCTTCACTTAAATAACAAAACAAAACGAAACTTTTACTTTGAAATAATTTCATTCAGACTTACAGAAAACTTCCCCTACACTTGACATCGCCTCTTACACTTGACATGATTGGCGAACAGTTCATCTCTGCTCTGCCTTGTAACAATAAAGAATAGAGGGTTGCTTACAAAAACATACAGAATTTTAAAAAGATTGAAAAATTACTTTTGAATTTAATTCACCAGCGAATGCATGTGAGAGGACTCGGGTTGAGGGAAAGGAGATACAGTTTGCCAGAATACTTGCACGGTCCTATTTTCAGGGTTACCCAGTCCAGCACACCCAGCTGATCTTTTGTAGGTTCCTAGAGGAATTGCCCGCCCTACCCCGAGCTTCCTAGCAGCAAGTGCCAAAACTTCCTAATTGTGAGGCTCTCCCATGTTTTTATTTTGCTTTGTTTTTAGCAATTATTTTAAAATAGTAAAATTTCTCATGAGCTAGATTTCTCGTTTAGATGGAAAACTCTGAGGATCTGGCAGCACAGGGCCTGCTTTCCCACGTGGAACTAAGCAGTGGTTACCCATTTTCATCTAGGGCAGGTGACTTCAAATTGGTTCCCCCTCTCCCTGCTGCAGTACTTACCCCTGGCCCACTGCAGCCATGGACATGACCTGCTGGCCCCTCCAAGAATGTACTTAGTGGTCACTGTGCTGTGAGGAGGAGAAGCGGACACACGGTCTCCAACTGGCCGACCCTGAAAGTTAAAGGTGATTGTGTATTCCCTTTTCCCCAGCTGTGTGCAGTGTTTACCGCACTGTGAATATCAAGGGCCTCGGGACATCAGAACCCTGAGCTGAAATCTTTGTACTGGAATGAACTGGCTGCAGCTCACCTCACAGGGACGCTTCCTCTGCTGCCATGCCCAGTTATTTTGATGCCCAGGCCAAGTTCACCTTTGTGTACAGTGCCAGGGGGCTTGCCTCGCTTGATGTAGTTTTGGTTTTTTATTTATTTTATTTTTTAAACTTTTATTATTTTTTATTAATTTTTATTGGAGTATAGTTGCTTTACAATGTTGTGTTAGTTTCTGCTGTACAGCCAAGTGAATCAGCTATACGTATACACGTATCCACTCTTTTTTAGATTTCCTTCCCATTTAGGTCACCACAGATCATTGAGTAGAGATCCCTGTACTATACCTTTGTATTTTTGTTCTTTGTTTTTCAAGTCGGAAGTTGTCTGGGGGGAAAATGTTGTCTTTCTCCTGTCACTTAACTCTGGACAATGTTCATGCCCCCACTGTCACCTCAGGTTGTAAACCTGGGGTCATTCTTGGGGAAAGGTTGGTAGGAAAAAAAATGAATGTTTGGGTACAATGTCAACTCTGTAAATGATAATATGAAGGCAGCACTGGGAAATGGTTGTTTCTATTGCTCCTTCCTTTGGTCCGTATTCTGAATTTAAGGTTGGGGGA
The DNA here is from genome assembly GCF_949752795.1 of Hyperoodon ampullatus. Taxonomy (NCBI): domain Eukaryota; kingdom Metazoa; phylum Chordata; class Mammalia; order Artiodactyla; family Ziphiidae; genus Hyperoodon; species Hyperoodon ampullatus. The sequence goes on from NC_136926.1 coordinate 11,772,231, forward strand.
CCTTCGGGGACCCTCTGGATACCTGGTGGATGACTTCTAGTAACACAAACTGTTACTGCGTCTTATTGTCTCACCCTTCTGGTTGGGAGACCAGAGTAAATTCCTGTGACCTGGAGCATTGAAGACCTGAATGGCAGTCCCAGCTCTCACAATGGCTTGTGTAGGACCTTAAGTAAATCACTTAATCTTTCTGAACCTCAATTTTCTCAACTGTAAAATGAGGGTGTTTAGGATGATCAAGCATGGAACTAGTGCGCCCTCAGGGACCACTCATTCCTTGTCCATGTCAGACATCACTAACTGATGACTGTAATTCTTCTCCACTGAGCCCTGACTCAGCCTGCCCTCGCCTTTAACCCAGCCCTCAGGACTGAAGGATCTCTAAGGTCACTTTCAGTGGTTAAAAAGAATGGAGTGAACAAAGCCAGGAGAAGTGAAATGCCTTAAAATGGTGTATTTTGTGGTTATGTCTTTCTACTCCTTGGAGGAGAAGACAATGTTAGCTCAAGTTCCAAGACTAAAATTTCACCAGGGCTTTTCCAAGTCTTTTTTATTCCTTTGCCAAGGAGCCGGGGAAGGGGCAGGTCTGCAGATCTCACGTTGCATCTGTAATTCTCCCGTATTTCTCTCCTCAGTGGGGATTGCCACTGAGAACTTGGGTTCCCAGGCCTAATTGTTTAAAAATAATTCTCACTTGCTTTTTAAAGTGATTGTTCAGAAGCGTTTCTTGCTGTTTCAGAATCTCTAGCATTAGGTGACATGTTCTGCCTTCCAGCAAGTGGCTTAGAATCTTTTTTTTTTTTCATCTTGCCCTGGCTTTGGGTAATGGTGTGGCCAAAATGGGGAGAGTCAGAACGTCCTGTGGCTCCAGGTTGACTGATCTTTCAGAAGGAGCCCCTTCTAACCAGACAAAAGGCCAAATACAGATAACTGTTACTCTTTCTTTTATAAAAGGGAAGGTATTCCAAAGGCAGGTAGCAGTTAATTTTTTTATAACAACCTAATTGAGATATAATTTACATACCATACACTTCACCCTTTTAAACTGTACAATTCAGGGGTGTTTCGTATATTCACAAGATTATGCAACCATTACCACTAATTCCAGAACACTAATTTATCACCACAAAGAGAAGCCCACTACTTAAGTATTAACAGTCACTCATCACTACCCGCCCCCATCCCCAGACAAGACACTTCCCCAGCCCTAGCTAATCTACTTTTTATCTCCATAGATTTGCCTATTTGGACATTTCATATAAGTGGAATCACACAATATGTTGTCTTTTACGACTGCCTTCTTTCACTTAGCATAGTGTTTTCAAGATTCATCCATGCCGTAGCATTCGGCCTTTTTATAGCCTAATAATATTCCCGTTGTATGGATATACCACATTTTATTTATCCATTCATCAGTTGATGGGCATTTGTGTTGTTTCCACCTTTTGGCTGTTATGAATAACTGTGAGCATGCATATACAAGTTTTTGTGTAGCTATGTTTTCATTTCTCTTGGATATACACCTAGGAGTGGAATTGCTGAGTCATATGATAATTTTAACCTTGTGAAGAAATGCCAAGCTCTTTACCAGTGTAGCTGCACCATTTAAAAATCCTATTAACAATGTATAATGGTTCCAGTTTCTCCACATCTTTGCCAACACTTGTTATTGTCTTTGATTTTAGCCATTCTAGTGGGCGTGAAGTGTTAGGTATCTTACCATGGTTTTGATTTGCCTTTCCCTAGTGACTAATGATGAGCATCTTTTCATGTGCTTATTGACCTTTTGTCTATCTTTTAGAGAAATGTCTATTCAAATCCTTTGACCATTTTTAAAATGTATTATTTGTCTTCCTATTGTTGAGATGTGAGAGTTCTTTATATATTCTGGATACAAATCCCTTCTCAGATGTGATTTGCAAATATTTTCTCCCAGTCTGTGGGTTGTCTTTTCACTTTTTTTTTTTTTTTTTTGTATCCAAACTGTGTTTATTGGGATGGTTTCCCATTCATCTTGATTTAGGGTGCTTTTTAAAAATTAATTAATTAATTTTTAACATCTTTATTGGAGTATAATTGCTTTACAATGGTGTGTTAGTTTCTGCTTTATAACAAAGTGAATCAGCTATACTTATACATATATCCCTATATCTCCTCCCTCAGGGCGCTTTTAATACTGCTTCCATCTAAAGGAGCATCCTTCTGTAAGCCTTGCTTTTCCTCCTGTAGGCTGGCAGAGGAGAGTGGAGCAGCCAACACACAAAACTACTGTTTGTGCATGGCTAAAGATGGTGGTGATTTTATAGCATCCTGGACATTTCACATCCATGAAGTAGGAACTGGGGCTCTGCACCAGGCGCTTCTTCTTGTGTTTCTTCTTCTCCTCTTCCAGAGAGGGATGAAGGAGATCCTTTGTGAGAAGCATGTTCTCGTGGGTAGATCGTCACCGCCAGAAAGGTCTTTTCACTTTTTTTTTTTTTTCTTCGGTACGCGGGCCTCTCACTGTTGTGGCCTCTCCCGTTGCGGAGCACAGGCTCCGGACGCGCAGGCTCGGCGGCCATGGCTCACGGACCCAGCCGCTCCGCGGCATGTGGGATCTTCCCGGACCGGGGCACGAACCCGTGTCCCCTGCATCGGCAAGCGGACTCTCAACCACTGCACCACCAGGGAAGCCCCTTTTCACTTTCTTGATGGTGTCCTTTGCAGCACAAAAGTTTTAATTTTGATGAAGTCCAGTTGATCTATTTTTCTTCTGTCACTTTACTTTTGGTATCATATCTAAGAAAACATGCTTAACCCAAAATCACAAAGATTTATTCTTTTGGGGTTTTTTTCTAAACATTTTATAGTTTTAGCTCTTACATATAGATCTATGGTCAATTTTGAGTTAATTGTTTTGGGTTTTTTTTGACCTTGCCGCTCGGCTTGCGGAATCTTAGTTCCCTGACCAGGGATTGAACCTGGGCCATGGCAGTGAAAGCGCTGAGTCCTAACTACTGGACCGCCAGGGGACTCCTGATTTTGAGTTAATTTTTGTATATGATGTGAGGTAAGGGATCCAACTTCATTCTTTTGCATATGGAAATCTGATTGTCCCAATACCACTGTTGAAGGCAGTTTATTTTGTAATGAAATATCATCTTTCACAAAACCCCAATATATTCACATACTTTGAAAACTTCTGATGTGGTGGGGAAAAGAACTGAATGGAGAAATCTAGACTCTAATCTCATGCTGCTTCCTTCTCATTGTAGGACTTTGGGCCAGCCCACTTCCCTTCTTTGCATCACACTTTTCTCATCTATTGAATGTGACAGCATGAGTAAGAGACCTCTAACAGGTTATGCCCATTATTCCTGTGCCTGTGGCCTCTTTGTATTTGGGCGCTGATTGTGGAGGGGGCTGGAAAATTGTGACACTTCTCAGCAAAACTGGCTGCATTCGCTTCTGTTTACCTGGTGACAGTCTTATGCCAAATCAATTGCCTTAGCATTTGTCAGTCTTTTTTTTTTTTTTTTTTTTTTTTTTTTTTTTTTTTTTTTTTTTTTTTTTTTTTTTGCTGTACGTGGGCCTCTCACTGTTGTGGCCTCTCCCATTGCGGAGCACAGGCTCCGGACGCCAGGCTCAACGGCCATGGCTCACGGGCCCAACCGCTCCGCGGCATGTGGGATCTTCCCAGACCGGGGCATGAACCCGTGTCCCCTGCATCGGCAGGCGGACTCTCAACCACTGCGCCACCAGGGAAGCCCTCTTTTTTTTTTTAATTAAAAAAAAAACGTTTATTCAGCTGTGCCAGGTCTTAGTTGCAGCACGCGGGATCTTTTAGTTGTGGAATGTAGGATCTAGCTCCCTGATCAGGGATCAAACCCAGGCTCCCTGCACTGGGAGCGGGAGTCTTAACTGCTGGACCACCAGGGAAGTCCCAGCATTTGTCAGTCTTGAATGAGCATCAGAATCACCTGGAGGGCTTGTTAAAATGCAAACTTCTACCTTCCACCTCCACCCCTGGTTTGTTTCTGATTTAGATGTTCTGGGTGGGACCTGATAATCTGCATTTCTAACAGTGCTGCTGCTGATCTGGGCTTTTCCTTCTGCCTGGGAACCCCAGCTTCACCTTCACCTGGCTAATTCTTTCCTGTCCATCAGATCTCAGTATGGCTTCCTGGAGGAAACTTCCCTGACAAAAACCACAGCTGGACTTCGGAGCCCCTTCTCTGAGCCGCTGTTGTGTTATTTATCACACTGCATTGTAATTGCCAGTTTATTGTCTGTTTTCTCCACTAGACTGTGAGATCCTGGTGATCTCTGTTTTGCCCACTATTAGCTCCCTAGTGCCTGGCACAGAGCATGCCCCAAAGTCCCCACTGTGAGCTTGTTCTTGCCTGGAGCTGCCGAGAGGTCTTGCACTGGACTTGAGATGGAGAGAGACAGAGAGAGCAGCAGGAAAGAGGGAACAAAGCCAAAGCCCTCTTCCTTCCCCTCTTCTGGATTGCTAGGCAAATAAAACCACTGGGGTCCTGTATCAGTTATCTATTGCCACAACAATGCTGCATAACAAACAATGACAAAATGGCAATAAGTGCTTATTGCTCAAAGGTCTGGCATGGTTGGTCAGTTGGCTCTGCTGATCTTGCCTGGGCTCACTCACATGTCTGGGCGTTCACTGAGTGGCTGAAGACTGATCTAGAATGGCCACAGCTGGGAGGATTGAGACAACTGACAACTTTTCATCCTCCCCCTGGCACCTAAGCTAGGTATGTCCTTCTCAGGTTGGTGGCAGAAAGTGAGAGTGAGCAAGCCCAATTACACCAGTGCTTTTTAAGCCTCTGCTTGAACCACATTTGCTAACACCCCATTGACCAGAGCAAGTCACATGGCCCTGCCAGAGTCAGAGTGGGAGGGCACCACAGAGTGACATGGTGAAGGGCATGGATAGTGGGGGGAGGGGGTTATTAGGGCTGTTTGCAATTGTGATCCACCACAAGTTCATTCCTGTCAGGTACTGGCCAATTATCCCGACAGGGTGGGGCTCTGTGTGTTATTGCATCTCAAAAATGCATGCCTGATTTTTAAAAAAATCTTAATGCAGAGGGACTGTGCAAAAAGGGAGATCAAGAAAGGTGGTAACAGCCTGACCTTTCCTCACTCAGGACTGGAGGCTGTTGTCATTGGAGAAGTTCACGAGAATATCACGCTGCGCTGTGGCAACGTCTTGGGACCGAGGGGCCTCATGACCTGGTACCGCAATGCTTCGGAGCCTGTCTTCCTCCTGTCCTCCAATTCCAGCCTCCCGCCAGCCCAGCCACGCTTCTCTCTGGTGAATGCCAGCTCCCTGCACATCGAGGCACTGAGCCTGCAGGATGAAGGGAATTACACCTGCTGGGAGGTCCTGAATGAGACTCGGTGGTTCCAGGTGTGGCTGCAGGTGGCCAGTAAGTGGTGGGTGGGGACTGAGACTGGCTGGCGTGGCGCTCAGAGCCTGGGACCCGAGGAGGCCTTTGGGGTCAATGGCCTGGGTTTCATTCTGGGCTCTGTTACCTGCAAGCTAAATGACCTCTCATACCTATTATTTCCTCATTTGTATAATGGAGATAAAGGGGATTCTTGCCTCATAGAATTGCTATGAGGAATAGATCCCAGTTTATCTATATAAAGTACTGTAAATGGCTCCTGCCATATTAGTTAGCTTGTTAATATCATCCTCGCTATCAGTCTCATTTTATTATGCAACAAAGTCAGAGTATAACATAATCAAGTCAGACTGACTGAGTTCCAATCCTAAGGCTAGGTCACCTTGAGTAAGTAAGTAGCTTAATATCTCTGTTTTTCAGTAGCTTTGGTTTTTCTTATTTGTTAATTGGGGACAATGCATTGCATACCTTATCAGGTATATGCTCTTACACTGTAGTGCTAAATGCAGGGCTTGGTATGAGCTACTGTTACTACTGTCTTTCCTAAATCAGTCTATCATGTCTGTCAATATATATGCATGAATTTAGAGCAAGGGTTGGCAAATCATAACCTGTGGACCATTTCTAGCCTGTTGCTATTTTTGTATGGCCTGCAAGTGACAAATTTTTTTTTACATTTTTAACGGTTGAAAAAAATCAAAAGAAGAATTATATTTGTGACATGTGAAAATTATATGAAATTCACATTTCGGTGTCCATAAATAAGGTCTTATTTGAACACAGCAACACTCATTCATTCACATGTTATCTCTGACTGCCTTTAGTGCTACAATCTCAGAGCTGAGTGGCTGTGACACTGATTGTATGTCCTGCAGGGCCTAAAATATTTACTCTCTGGCCCCTTCAGAAAAATTTGTTGGTCACTGGTTTAGAGGGATATCCACATTCTATACCCAGGGTGTGTCGTTGAGTAGAAATACCCATGTGATCACTACTGCTCCCTGATTTTCTCATCTATAAATTATATACTCATTCCTTTAGTCAATATGTATTTATTGAGAGCCCAATGCCAGGCACTATTCTAGGCCCTGGGCCACAGGAATGGACAGGTCAGAGAAGGCCTCTACCCATGTGGAGCTGACATCCTAGTAGGAGAAGACAGACAATAAGCAGGTAAACAAATGCATCAGGCAGTATCAGAGTGACAGGTGCTGTGCAGAGAATTGAGATGGGGTGATGCGATTAGATTCTCTGAAACACTTTACATTGGTGGGTCAGAGAGGAGCTTTTGGAAAGAGTGACATTGAAGCTGAATGATACGTAGGAGCCAGTCACATGAAGATGAGAGAGAGGGATCCAGGCAGAAATTGAACTAGTGCAAGATGGGTTGAACATGGTGCGTGTGTGGATGTGGAGAAGGCTGGTGTGGTGGGAACCCTGGGTGTGAGAGGGCAGGATGTGTGAGACATGGAAGGCAGGGCCAGACCATGTGGGGCCGGGTAGGACTGGTGTTATGGGTTGAACTGTGTCCCCCAGACAGATATGTTGAAATCCTAACCCTCGATACCTGTGAACGTGACCTTATTTGGAAATAGGGTCTTTGCAGATATAATCAACTTAAGATGAGGTCATTAGGGTGGGCACTAATTAAAACTGACTGGTATCCTTATAAGAAGAGGAAAATGCATGCAAAGACAGAGACACAGGGAGAATGTTGTATTGTGGCAGAAGCAGAGATTGGAGTAATGTAGCTGCAAGCAAAGGAATGCCAAAGATGGACGGCCATAACCAGCAGCCAGGGAAGAGACAAGGAAGGGTTCTCTCCTAGAGCCTTCGGAGGAGTACAGCCCTCCTAGCACCTGATTTCATACTTCTGGCCTCCAGAACAGTGGTAGAATCAGTTTCTGTTGTTTTAAGCCATCTGGTTTGACTTACTTTGTTAAGGCAGCCCTAGGACACTGATACACCTGGTCAAAAATTGGGATTTTATTCTGGGTGCAGGAGGAACTCCTGGAGCTGTAAGCAAGCAGGGATGTGGTATCATTTGAATTACACGTGGAGAATGGATGTGTGCGGTCTCAAGAAAGACTGGTAAAATAAGAAACAAGGAAACCAAAAGCAACTATACTCCAATAAAAATTAATTTAAAAAGAACTTAAAGAAACTAAAAACAAACAAACAAACAAAAAAACACACAAGGAAGCCAATCGGAGGTATAAGATATTAGTGGCCAGAGCCAGGGTAGCAGCACTGACCTTGGTGAAGATGTACAGGTTCAGAAAATATTTTGGAGGTGCACCAGCAAGATTTGCTGGTGGATTAGAAGTGGAGGATGAAGGAAAGAGAGGCTTCAAGGACACGTCTAGATTTTTGGGTGGTTTGTATGTTTCCCACCAACTCTTAAGTTTTATGGAATTTGCAAATGCAGTGTTTTTGGGTCTGGAGATGCCATGGATGAATCGCTGAATGGCCAGGAATGAATGTGGGTGTATCAAAAAATGTCACCCTATTTGGCCCAGTTCTGATTGGTTCTCACTGTGAGCCCATGGGCGGGTGCCAACAGGCCTCCCTCACTCCAGCTGTCCAACGGTAATTAATAATTCCTGCGGGAGAAGCCCCCCTGCAAGCAGCCCTTCTAGTCTTCCTGGGCACCCTGGTGGCCAGCACCCCGGGGGGTGAAAACAGCAACCAGGCCCAGGCCCTGAGCCCTGCCTTCTGCCTGGAGCCTCCCTACGTGGGTCCCTGCAGGGCCCTGTTCATCAGGTACTTCTACAATGCGAAGTCCAGGCTCTGCAAGACCTTTGCTTACAGCGGGGGCAGAGGAAGCAGAACAACTTCCTGGATAAGGATGCCTGCATCAGCACCTGTGGTGGCTGCAACAGGGCTCAGGAGAGCCGGGCAACTGTGCTCCCCTGAGATGGCAAAGTCTTAGGAGGCCCCAGGGCTGGGCTGCTGCTGCTTCTGAAAGATTTGAGCCTCCTCCTCTACTTCCTTCTCAAACCTGCCTTCCTCAGCAGGACCCTGCCTCTTTCCTCACTGCATCCTCACCTTCATACCCCTCTCCACCATTACTGCACTCCTTGGAGGGGGCAGCGATGGAATTTCTGGCATCCAGTTCTGAGCGTCAGTGGTGGCAGAGGTTTTTTCAATAAAGAGCCCCCTCCCCCCCCAAAAAAAAATTCCTTCGGGACTTCCCTGGAGGTCCAGTGGTTAAGACTGTGCTCCCAATGCATGGGGCACGGGTTCGATCCTTGGTCAGGGAACTAAGATCCCGCGTGCTGCACGGTGCGGCCAAAAATAATAATAATTCCTTCATGTCAGTCTTGTCAATAAGTATCTTTGCTTTTGACCTCAGAGGAGTCAGGTGGCATTACAACTTTTGGGGCTTTTTTTTTTTTTATTATCACTCTCTCCGGTTTATGATGATTTTATCTGACACTGACTACTTATTTTTTTTTTTTTTTTTTTTTAATTTATTTATTTATTTATTTATTTTAGGCTGTGTTGGGTTTTCATTTCTGTGCGAGGGCTTTCTCTAGTTGTGGCAAGCGGGGGCCACTCTTCATCGCGCTGCGCGGGCCTCTCACTGTCGCGGCCTCTCGTTGCGGAACACAGGCTCCAGACGCGCAGGCTCAGTAGTTGTGGCTCACGGGCCCAGCTGCTCCGTGGCATGTGGGATCTTCCCAGAGCAGGGCTCGAACCCGTGTCCCCTGCATTGGCAGGCAGATTCTCAACCACTGTGCCACCAGGGAAGCCCCACTGACTACTTATTAATCATTGGCTAAGTTTATTGGAGGATGGATTAGTTTCATTATTGCCCAGTAGGGAGATAAATGCAAGGTCTTCTTATGATGAAAGTGAATTTACATTAAAAAAAAGAAAACACTAAACTCAAATGGTGTTTTGAGCTCCCTGAGTTACAGTGGTATGATTTGTTTTAAGGAAACTTCTTCATTTGGAAACATAGGGGGTCCCTGACTGGTGTAGGACTTGTTTGTGAAAACAGAACACAGGCTGTCTTAGTCAGTTTGGGCTGCTATAACAAAAATAGCATGGGCTGGGTGGTTTAACAACAAACATTTATTCCTCACAGTTCTGGAGGCAGGGAAGTCCAAGATCAAGGTGCTGGCAGATGCAGTGTCTGGTGAGGGCCTGCTTTCTGGTTGGCAGATGTGTGTCTTCTCTCCTTGGTGGAGAACAGAGAGGGAGGAAGCAAGCTCTCTGGGGTCTCTCCTTCTAAGGGCAGTCATCCCATTCATGAGGGCTCTGCTCTCATGACCTAATCCCCTCCCGAAGGCCCCACCTCCAGATGCCATGACACTGGGGACAGGCTTCAGCATATGAATTTTGGGGGATACAAACGTTCAGTCCATAGCACAGGTGTCCTCCGGTTTCACATACACCAGGGCCCTCTGGAACGTCAGGCCTCGTTCCCATTCCACGAGAGACCCCGGGCCAACACCAGGCCCTTCTGGGCACCAGGGAGCCCCTTCTTGCTCCTCAGACAGTGGCAGAAGGGGAGGCCTTGGCATCTCAGATGGAATTCAGCCCTCATTTCTGCATGGAAGATTTCGGAAAATGGATTAGGCTTGACCCAACCACTACTTCTGGGAGGGTGGTGATGTTACTGAGTGGCTGAGGGCATACGCTCTGAGGCCCAGCTGCCCGGGTTCAAACGCAGGTCCTGCTGGCTGTTGTCTTTGTGACCTTGGGGAAGTCGCTTGAACTCCTCCAACCTTAGTTTTATCATCTGTGAATTCAGGGGTAATGGTGGAAGCTAGGCACAGATTCCCCGCACACATTCTGAGATAACACACACAGACTTCAGCATAGAGTTGGACACACGGTGTATATGCACTTGGTCCATGTTACCTCCATCAACTGGTTAAGGAGGTGATGGGATTCTTGTGGGAAAAATGCATCTCAAGTTCCCATCAGTCAGTACATCTGGGCTTTTCGAACAAGACTTGCGTGCCTCTTGCTTTTCCCATCTTTCTACTGACATGGTTGATAACTTAGTCTCTTAAGGAGAAAAGTTTGGAAATATTCTAACATGGCCTTGGAAGCTAGGGGGAAAAAATCTGAGATGTGGCAAGTTGTTATCTGTACGTGACTTTGTTTTCTTGTTTAAAAAAATTTTTTTTCTTCCAGCTTTATTGAGGTATGATTGACATACAGCACTGTATAAGTTTAAGGTGTACAGCGTAATGACTTGACTTACATACATCATGACATGATGACCACAATAAGTTTAGTGAACATCCATTGCCTCATATAGATACAAAATTAAACAGCAAACAGTTTTTTCCTGTGATGAGAACTCTTAAGATTTGCCCTCTTAACTTTTATATATGACATCCAGCAGTGTTAATTATATTTATCATGTTGTACATTACATCCCTAGTACTTATTTATCTTATAACTGGAAGCTTCTACCTTCATCCAATTTCCCCTCCTCCTACTCTTCATCTCTGATAACCGCAAATCTGATCTCTTTTTCTGAGTCTCTTTGTTTGTTTGTTTTTGAGGTATAATGGACCTACAGCATTGTTAGTTCCTGTTACACAACACAGTGATTTGATATTTCTATACTTTTCAAAATGATCACTACAATAACTCTAGTTATGACCTGGCTCCATACAGAGATATTACATAATTACTGACTATATTCCCCGCACTGGACATTTCATACCCATGACTCACTTATTTTGTAGCTGAAAGTTTGTACCTCTTAATCTCCCTCACCTTCCTCCCCTCTGGCAACCACCTGTTTGTTCTCTGTATCTATGACTCTGTTTCTGTTTTATGTTTTTTCATTTGTTTTATTTTTTAGATCCCACATATAAGTGAAATCATACACTTACGACTTTCTCCATCTGACTTATTTCACTTAGCATAATATCCTCTAGGTCCTCATATCGTCACAAATGGCAAGATTTCATTCTTTTTTTATGGCTGAATAGTATTCCATTGTATATATGTACCACATCTTCTTTATGCATTCATCCGTTGATGGACACTTAAGTTGCTTCCATATCTTGGCTATTGTAAATAATGCTGCAATGAGCATAAGGGTGCACATATTTTTTCTTTTTTTTTTTTTTTTGGCCGTGCCACATGGCATGTGGGATCTTAGTTCCCTGACCAGGGCTGGAACCCATGAACCCTGCAGTGGAAGCATGGGGTCTTAACCACTGGACCACCGGGGAAGTCTCATATCTTTTCTAATTAGTGTTTTCGTTTTCTTTGGATAAATACCCAGGAGTGGAATTGCTGGATTGTGTGATAGTTCTATTTTTAATTTTTTGAGGAATCACCATACTGTTTTCCATAGTGGCTGCACCAGTTTACATTCCAACACCAACAGTGCACAAGGGTTCCCTTTTCTCCACACCCTCTCCAACACTTGTCATTCGTTGTCTTTTTAGTAATAGCCATTCTGACAGGTGTGAGGTGATATCTCACTGTGGTTTTGATTTGCATTTCCCTCATGATCAGTGATGGTGAACATCTTTTCATGTGTCTGTTGGCCATCTGTATGTCTTCTTTGGGAAAATGTCTATTCAGTTTCTCTGCCCATTTTTTAATCTTTTTTATTTTTTTGATATGGAGGTGTATGCATTAAAGACTTAAATGTAAGACCTGAAACCATAAAACTTCTAGAAGAAAACATAGGCAATATGCTCTTTGATATCGGCCTTAGTACTTTTTTTTTTGGATATGTCTTCTTAGGCAAGGGAAACAAAAGCAAAAATAAACAAATGAGATTACATCAAACTAAAAAGCTTTTTGCACAGTGAAAGAAACTGTCAACAAAACAAAAAGGCCAACTACTGAATGGGAGAAGATAGTTGCATATGATATATCTGATAAGGGGTTAATATCCAAGATATACAAAGAACTGTAAGTGACCTTGAATGTGTGAATGGACAGAGATGCTGCAGAAACATGAAGCTGGCTGTATGAGGGCCGGGAGCTTTCTCCCTCCTTACCACCTGGATCTCTGCTTATCCATCAGTGGGCGTTTGGTGCCTCTGCCTTCTAGGGAGTGAGGTTTTCTATAGGCCTGGGGTGATACAACCTGTCTGGAATGGGCACTACAATGTGACTTTGTTATTCATCTCAGGAGTAAGAACTCTGCACTGTTCCTTGTTAATTTAATAATGCAGTTGAAGAGTCTTGGCATTGAGATTGGGACCGCTGCTCCTGAGGGTACAGAAATCCCTTAGTCCAGAGCAGTTCAGGATTGCCACAGCTGTTTATTTCACTGACTTACCTACCCATCCGCTCCTGCCTCCAAGTCAGGTGGATATGAGGTTAGAACCACTGTGTGTTTACTTGCAGAAAGCCTGGAGTGGGTGGAGTGGGTAGCACAGACCTTAACATATTCCAGTAGAATTTGTGCTTCTTTCAAGAGATGATCTCTTAGCCATTGGGGAGCTGAGTGGTACACAATGCCAGACTCTCCCTGTGTCTATTTTTCTCAGGCCTAGCAAGTGTTGAGGGAGCGTTTGAGTTGGTTGGCACATGGGCAATGAGGAAGCTGGTTTATATCAACCTCCAAGAGCCCCTTTGGATTCAGTTGGGGTTTGGAGGATGGGAGGGCTCCTGTTTAGCTAGTGATGTGGCTGCCACTCCCAACTTCCAGGAAAGGGAGTCTCAGGAAAGCCCCATGTTCCCCGACTAACTGGGCCCATCTGATTTGTACTTGTTCTGTGATGGTGATGGTGTCACTGTGCCCTATCACAACATAAGGTCCTAGGGAAAGGGGATGTTGGGCATGCTGAAGAAAGATTGCTGGCCCCGTCAGAAGATGGGATGACCTTTGCCCAAAGATGGATTACCCTGAGTCTTGCCAAGCTCATCTGAAGCAGAGATGTATGCTTGTAAGAGGCTGAGGACCTCTGGGTTTTGGTCTTCTGGACAGAATCAGTGGTCACTAGGGAGGTGGGGAGGCAATGGGGTTGTTATAGTCACTCTATGTTCCATCTCCTTCTTTTTTTTTTTTTTAATTTGGCTGCACCACACGGCTTGCAGGATCTTAGTTCCCTGACCAGGGATTGAACCTGCGTCCTCGGCAGTGAAAGCGCAGAGTCCTAACCACTGGACCACCAGGGAATTCCTTATGTTCCATCTCTAAGTGATATCAAAACACTCTGTAAGTCTCCCCAAGGATCTTGTCCCACTGTGGAACAACAGGTACACCCACTGGTTAGCAGAGGGTAGTCAGTACATTCTTAGGTCATTTTCAAATAAAAATGCTGGTGTGAAGAATAAATGTAGGAAAATAACTTTTCATCTCGTCAGAGAACCCAAGATACGAAGATGGGAATCTCCTATTTTGTGGGTCCCTGAGATGTAAATTAACTCTTTGAGACACTTGACTGGCCAACCTATAGTTATGGTGGGGAAGGAAAGAAGTGAGTTCTGATGTAAGGAATGACTACAGAGAACAGGAAGGCAGCAGCAGTAGTGGATTGTTGTAGAACAGGAATCAAACGTTTTCTGTAGAGGCCAGATGGTAAATATTCTAGTCTTTCTGAGTCAACAGGTAAAAATGAGGATATCATATAAGTACTTATATAACAAGAGATAAAACAAATTTCCACATGTTTTTTGTTGACAAAATTCAAAATATAATAATAACTGAGTATATTTTTTTTTTTTGGGGTGCGCCACGAGGCTTGCAGGATCTTAGTTCCCCAACCAGAGATTGAACCCAGGCCACTGCAGTGAAAGCGCCGAGTCCTAACCAGTGGACTGCCAGGGAATTCCTATAACCTAGTACATTTTTTTGGTAGTGCAGGCCTACTAATGAGAAGAATGGGATTCTTTGGAGGGGGAGGGATAACATTTCACTTAGTTGGGGTTCAAAGTTCGTGTTCTCTCTCATCAAATCGATTGTGGGTGTTCATATGTACATACCGTCTTAGCTTGTAGGCTGTACAAAAACAGACAGTGGGCCATTGTTTGCCGATGCATGTTCTAGAATCAATCTACAAGTATACTACTGTTAATAATGTCAGATAACATTCATAGAACATTGACCACATGTCAAACACCAGGCTAAGTGTTCTGCTTATATTTTCTCATTGGATCCTTCAATAACCTGGTGATAGAAGTTACTCCTGTTCTTTTCATTTCATAGGAAGGACAGGAGAGAGAGAATAGGAGGGAGGGACACTTGCTCAAGGTTGTCTGTCTAGAAGCGGCAGTAGAATTTACACCCAGGTCTGTCTGAATGCAGAGTCCAAGTTCATAACCACTAGGCTAAGGCATCCATCCAAGAAACTGACATGACCAAGGCCTCCATAAGATGATGAACCTTTGTAAACACGCTGTATTTTTATTTATTTGCTGTTTTATTTTTGTTTCCTCTCCTATCTGTCTGTCTCTCTGAGTGATTGCTACCATCACCCTGCAAGCAAAAAGGGCTGGTGGTTTCTGTTTAGGAATATCAGCGGGGTGGAGAGAGAGGTGGGAGGGATGGAAATGGGTACCGCCTTCTTTTTAGTCAGAGTAAGGGAAGAACCCCGGGGATTTAAGAAGATGGTGTCAGCTTTAATTAAGAAAGCAGACTCAACCCAAAAGTTTATTAAAAAGCTGTAACCTTTGAACAGTTAATTCAGAAGGCCCTTCAGGTTCTCTCATTTGATTTTTTTTTTTTTAACCCTTATGCCTACAGCGTTCTCATCCATTCCCTTTATCCAAACCCATGTTTTGCTCAGCATTGTTCTGGTCTAAAGCCCCTCCCAGGGAATTCCTTGGCGGTCCAGTGGTCAGGACTCGGTGCTGTCACTACCAAGGACGAGGGTTTGATACCTGGTCGGGGAACTAAAATCCCGCAAGTCACGTGGCGCAGTCAAAAAAAAAAAAAGCCTCATCCCAGCCAGTTTCTGGGGGTCTTACTGTTCATGACAGGCCTCTGTGGCCCTCCAGACCACAATTTGGAAGACCCAGGTGGTCCAATCTAACACAGTACCTTTGCTGGCCCAGGCGTGGCTACCAATACCACAGAGGTACCCTGTGTTTGGCTGGGTGCTTGCCAGCTGTGGACACTCCCTAGGACCTGCTGGTCCACATACCTACCCAACTAGTCAGCAACAGGCAATGGGATATTTGAGCACCTCCCAAACTACAGTATAATTTTTTCCCCAGACCCTCTGTGGGAGGTGACATGATTCCAGCAAATCATTGCAACTTTTAGGAGCCAGCCCTGACTAGACAAGCATATTGTCAAGAATATTTTCCTCAGAAACCCACAATTTCTGTCGTTATACAATGGCCCCAGAATAGGTGGAAGTAGCTTCTGTACTTTGAGGGGATCTGGCAAAGCCTTTCCTCCCCCTAATAATTTATCCCCTGGGCATATTTTTGTCCAAAATTCTACAGTCATAGTTTTATCCCTATGGCCAAGCATTGCCCTTTCTGGACTCTTCTTAAGAGGAAGTCTCTGGTGGAGGCAACACACTACAGGACTTTAGTATAAATAGGATCAAAGAGGATCTTAGATGCACTGGGTACCAATTGTGGGACGGCCTTTCTGGCACTGTTCTGAGTGCTGTACGATACTAATTCCTTTAATTGTCATGACAACCCCATAAAGTGGGTTCTAGCATCATCCCCATTTTACAGATGAGGAAATGGAGGCTTAAGGGAAGTTAAATACTTTGCCCAAAGTCACACAGCTAGTCAGTGGAGTTAAAAATTGGGACTGGAACCAATGTTTCTTGTCTTTCAGTGTGAAATTGTGCCAGGGGTCCCCAAGACCACCCCCAGCTTCACTGATTCTCTAGGAGAACTCACAGGACAATGAGGACCACGCTTCCAAGAGTCCTCTCCCAGTGCAGTCACATGGGACACACTTAATTCCTCCAGCAACAAGTTGTGGCAACACGTGTGGAATATCTACCAGGGACGCTCGTTAGAGACTCCAGCGCGCTAGGTTTTTACTGGGGCTTGTCACATAGGCATCCTCTGCCTAGCACATACCAAAATTCCAGACGCTCAGAAGGAAAGCAGGTGTTCAGCATAAGCCACACTGTTTGTATAAACAGTTTAGGCCTGGTGAACCCCACTCTTACCAGTTCTGGGAACGGTGGGAACCCCCCTGAAATGCAAGCTCCTAGTTGCCAACCCAGGCCCACCTTGCAGGCAGGCCTTTCTAAGGAAATCACTCAGGCCTGCTATGTTAACTCTTTTTTTTTCTTTTGTGGGCTCTTAGTTCCCCAACCAGGGATTGGACCCAGACCCTTGGCAGTGAAACTGCAGAATCCTAACCACTGGACCACCAGGGAAGTCCTGCTACATTAACTCTTTACGGCACAGATATCCTTTCCACTCATCCGTGTTTTTTAAAAGGGGCGATTTGCATTTTCCGTCTTCTGTAAGGATTTATCCCCTCAGTAAATCTCACGGGATTGCTCAGGAGTAAATGAAAGCATGCCTGAGGGCACTCGGCACAGTGTCTGTCACATAATATGTGGTTGATATTGTCATACTCACTGGCTGCTTCCTGATCATCTCTGTGTCTCTTAGAGCTGGTAAGGGGCTCCAGTGAACTCTTACGCCTTCCCCACCCGCTCTGTCGTTCCCAGGAGGCCCCTATCAGGTTGAGGTCAACATCTCCAGCACCGGCAGGCTCCCCAACAGCACGCTGTATGCGGCCAAGGGCTCCCGGGTGGATTTCTGCTGCAGCAGCAGCTCCTGGCCTCCGCCCATGGTTGAATGGTGGTTCCAGGCCCCGGATTCTAGCACCGAGCCCTTCGGAAACAACCTGACGGCCAGCTGCTTCACGCTGTTACTGATGTCGCAGAACCTCCAAGGGAACTACACCTGTTTGGCCACGAACATGCTCAGTGGGAGACATCGAAAGGTGACCACCGAGCTCCTGGTCTACTGTGCGTAAGCAGTGCTCCCCTCCGCCACTCCTTCACCTTGACCCTTCGTGAACTGCGTGTTTGTGCCTCCCCTTTGTATACAAAGACTTACCTGATGCACAGGTTCTAACATGCTTCTGCAGCTCCCTCGACACACACGTACACATGTCAGAGAGTGTTGCCTCTTCTGGAAGCTCACTGCTAACTAGGAGTACAGGAGAGTCCCTGTGAGTCATAGAGGGGAATTAATGCCAGGTCTAAAGTTTTTTTTTTTTTTTTTTGCGGTACGCGGGCCTCTCACTATTGTGGCCTCTCCTGTTGCAGAGCACAGGCTCCAGACGCACAGGCCCAGTGACCATGGCTCATGGGCCCAGCCGCTCTGCGGCACGTGGGATCCTCCCAGACCGGGGCACGAACCCGTGTCCCCTGCATCGGCAGGCGGACTCTCAACCACTGCGCCACCAGGGAAGCCCTAAGGTTTTTTTTTTTAATTGGGGTGAAAGTATATAACATAACATTAACCATTTTAAGATGTACAATTCAGTGGCATTGGGTCTATCCACAGTGTTGTGCAACCATCACGTTTGTCTAGTTCCAAAACATTTTCATCACCCCAAGTTGGAAACCCCATACCCGTGAAGCAGTCACTCCCATACCCTCTTCCCCCAGCCCCTGGCAACCACCAGTCTGTGTTCTATCTCTATGGATTTGCTTATTCTGGACATGTCATATAAATGGAATCACACCCTATATGACCTCTGGGGCTGGCATCTTTCCCTTAGCATCATGTTTTCAAGGTTCATCTTGTTGTAGCTTGTGTCGGTACTTGTTTTCATTTCTTGGCCTAAGAGTATCTACTGTATGGCTCTACGGCAGTTTGTTTATCCATTCATCTGCTCTCACGCCCTCCATGAGCACAGGCCCTCTAGCGCTGTTAAGAACCAATAGTTCATGAATCTTTCTTTTGCAGGTGAAGAAACAACCCAGTGCACCTATGCACACATTTAGTGGAGGAACACCACTGTAGAAATAAACACAGGGTGCACTCCTAATCCATGCTAACGAAAGGGAGCGTGAGAACGACAATTAGCAGGCAGGGCAATGACACACTTACTTTATACGTTATTCAGCGCCTTTGTAAGTCTCAATGCTGTCTATCATAAATGACATTTATCGTATATAAAGTCATACGTGCTTGTTGTAGGAAACAGATGACTAGAAAGAAGAAAATAATCACTTGTACTCTAACCATCATTTTGGTATATTTCCAATAATTTTTCTTTTAGATGCCACATATCTACAAATAAGATCCAAATTTCTATTTATATGTATTATATAAAATATATAAAGGTATATGGCATACATAATATATATACTATCTACATACATATATAATATATATTATTTTATATATAATTATGAACACATAGGTTACAACAGGTTTCTAATTTGTTAAATTTTTATATATATTTTTAAGTGGTACTTGCACATAGCAAAAAAGAAGTGTGTGTTGAGGTTTGGGGATGAATAAATCTCCCTCTTCCTGCAACTCCCTCTAGGGACCAGCAGAGCCCAGTAGAACTTTCTGTGATGATGGAAATGTTCTCTTCTATATGGTCTAATAGCTACCATGTGTGATGACTAGGAAATGTGAGTAGTCTGATGGAGGAAATAAATTTGTAATTAAATTAATGAAAATTTAAACAGCCACACGTGGCTAGTGAGAAATGCAGATCTCTTCCAAGATTTAACACCCAGCCGAGGAAACCCAACTTGTGGCAGGCACTAATGTGTGCTAGGAGCTATCTCAAGGTACACTAACTGGGGTTGACGTTTCTCGGATACCCTGGGTCTGTAACCCTGAGGGTAATAAGCCCAGTGGCTCATCTTAGTCTGTGATTAAGGCCACGTCCTCTGGTGTTTTGCAGCGCCCCCTCCGTCAGCCCCTCAGTGCTGGGCAGAGCTGTCGCCAGGATTGTTCACGCTGCAGCTCAGCTGTCGCTGGGCCGGAGGATACCCAGACCCAGACCTCCTGTGGACAGAAGAGCCAGGAGGTGTGGTTGTGGGGACGTCAAAGCTGGGGGTTGAGATGCTGAACCAGCCCCAGCTGTCGGACGGCAAGAAGTTCAAGTGTGTCGGGAGCCACATAGTGGGGCCGGAGTCGGGAGCCAGCTGCGTGGTACAGATCAGTAAGTCTGCTTTGCCTTGTCCTGGGGTTCTGGGGTCCACTCACCTTCCTCTTTTCTGGGACAAGCCTTTGAAAGAAGGTCTGGGAGAGAAATCCCAGGGTGTTGGAGTGAACTGAATTCCTTCCATTTCTTCCTTCCTTTTGCTTTTTTTTTTAATTGAAGTATATTGGATTTACAATATTGTGTTAATTTCTGCAGCAGAGTGATTCAATTACACACACACACACACACATAAATATATGTATACACACATTCTTTTTTATATTCTTTTTCATTCTGGTTTATCACAGGATATTGAGTATAGTCCCCTGTGCTATACAGTAGGACCTTGTTGTTTATCCATTCTATATATACTAGTTTGCATCTGCTAACCCCAAATGCCCTCTTCATCCCTTCCTTTCAAACTTTAAAGATGCTGAATGAAACTTCTTGGTTGTAGTCCAAGCTGGTTTTCCCTTGCAGTTTCTAAGTACTGAAGATGGAGCAGTGAACAAGACAGACAAGGTTCATTTACTAGTTATCTCCTGTTGTGGAACAAATTACCCCAGAACTTAATGGCTTCAAACAATAGTCATTATCTCATGATTTCTGTGGGCCAGGAATTCATACAGGGCAAGGTGCTGACATCTTGATTTAGAACTTCAGACTTTCCGAACTGTGAGAATAAATATCTGTTGTTTTAAGCCACCCCGTTTGTGGTACTTTGTTACAGCAGCCTCAGGAAACCAATCCAATGAGTAAGCCAGGGCCAGAGCATGTTGGGTTGTGTTGGCCCTGGTGAGGTTGTCCCCACAGTTTAGGAGGATAATCCTCAGAGGTGCAGCCGTGGAGAGCTGACATGCTGAGGATTGAGCCCTGCTGTGTCAGCAGGTGCTTGTTTTCCCAGGCAAGTGGCATTCAGATGGTTCACCCTTCCCACTAACTCATTCAGCACACTGCTCCCGGGCATCCCCTCTGTGTCAGGTACCATACCTGGCCTTGGGCAACAGAAGGGACCAGGACTCGTTTTCTGCCCTAGGACAGGGCTTGGTAAACTATGCCTCATGGGCCAAATCCGACCCAATTGGCTTTGGGACCATTTTTTAAAAATGAGATTTAAGTCACATAATATAAACGTCACTTTTTTTAATTTTTATTTTTTGGCCGCATCATGCAGCTTGTGGGATCTTAGTTCCCCGACCAGGGATTGAACCTGTGCCCTCAGCAGTGAAAGCTCGGAGTCCTAACCATTGGACCGCCAGGGAATTCCCTAAAATTCACTATTTTAGAGTTTATAATTCATTGTTTTGTTTTGTTTTTTTAGTATGTTCACAATGTTATACTACCATCACCATTCTAATCCAGAATATTTCCATCACCCCCAAAAGAAACCCTAGCAGTCACTCTCTCTAGAAAGACCATGTGAGGGTACTCATTTCCCAGTATCTCCACCAACATCGAGTGTTATTAATTTTTTAGTTTTTTCCTCTTTGCTAGTTGGGATATGGCATATTGTTTTCATTTGGTTTTCTTTGATCACTGGTGGAGTTGATAATTTTCATATGCGTATTGACTTGCTATATATTATCTGTGAATTATCTGTTTATATTTTGTCCATTTTTCTATTGGCTTGTTCATCTTTTCTTATTCCATAAGAGTCAGTTAATTTCATAGAACTGTCATGCACGTTATAGATATTTTTCTAGCATATATGGCTCCTAAACCACATTTCTGCAGTGATGAGCAGTTTCTGATTTTGAAAGGTTCACCTCTGTCCTGTTCTTCTTTTTTTTTTTTTTTAATAAATATTCATTTATTTATTTATTTGGCTCACAGGGTCTTAGTTGTAGCATGCAGGATCTATTGATAGTTGCCTGACCAGGGATCAAACCCGGGCCCCCTACATTGGGAGCACGGAGTCTTAACCACTGGACCACCAGGGAAGTCCCCTCTCAGTCCTGTTCTTTTAGGTTTCTGTGGTCAGAAGGTCTTTGACTCTTTCTTATTAACTTACTATTTGTAATCCTCACAGTAACCTGCAGATTAGGATGATTGGTAAGTTGCAGATGATAACATGTGTGAACTAATTTACCCAAGATCAATTGGCTCGTAAGTGACGGAGCCAACACATAGCCAGGCTGGTCTGACCCCAGCGCACTTGCTTTTATCCAGGTAGTGCTGACTGCTTTCCTGGTGACCTTCCCCACATGATCTAGCAAATCTTTTTGGGTAGGATTTAGGTGCTCAGCATGGTCCCAGGTACTGTGGAGGAATATAGAGTCTTTGCCTTTAAAGGACTTAAACTTTACTTGGAGAGAGAAGTCTGGCAAATGTGAAGCAGGAAATGACAATATCACAAATACAACTGACCCTTGAACACCACAGGTTTGAATTGCGCGGTTCCACGTACATGTGGATTTTTTTCAATAAATGTATGATCTGTATTTTCACTTAACAGATCTTTAAATTAACTCACTGTGGGGAAAAGTTTGTGTCTGATTAGAGACCATAGGATATAGAATCAAAAGAACTAGGGTTTGAGTCCTGATTCTATCCAAACTGTTTCAGCTTCCTGTCCTTGGGCGAGTCATTTATCAATTCCTTTGTTTCTGAGGCAGAGAGAGAGCAGGACTGTGGATTTTTAGATTTCTCGCAGGTTGGTCCCCCAACCCCCATGTGGTTCAAGGGTCAACTGCGATGGTGACATTAACATTTACTGAGTGCAGATAGAGTGCAGGTGCCAAGTATTTTGCACACAGTATCTCGTTCAGTTCTCAATCACCCGGTGAGCTGAGAGCTCGTATTATCCCTCAGAATTAGTTTCCTGGAGCTGCTGTAACAAAGTATCACGAACCTTGTGGCTTAAAACAACAGCCGTTTATTCTCTCTCAGTTCTGGAGGCTAGAAGTTTGAAATCAAGGTGTCGGCAGGGCACTGCTCCCATCAGAGTCTTCATGGGAGAATCCTTCCTGGCCTCTTCCAGCTCCTCATGGCTCTATGTGTTCCTTCGCTTGTGGCTGCATCACTTTGGTCTCTGCATCGGTTTTCATGTGACCTTCCCATTTGTGTGTATGTCTCCCTGTGGCCTCTCCTCTTCTTATAAGATACCAGTCCTTGGATTTAGGGCCCACCCTCAATCCAGGATGATTTCATCTTGAGATCCTTAACTAGTTACATCTGCAAAGACTCCATTTCCGAATAAGATCACATTCTGGGGTTCCAGGTGGACATGAATTTGGGGAGGATGCTCCATTTTACCGATGGTGAAACAGAGGCAGCCGACTTGCCCAGACTGCAAATAGAAAGCAGTTTACACACTCAGAGTAGTACATAATGAGGATGTCCGAAGTGTGTTATGGACAGTAAGTCCCAGGAAGTGAATAAATGATGGACCGATGCTGAGAGAGGGTGAAATTAGCAGAGGCAGCTGGTGGGGTTGTGTTATTTTGCGCTTACCCTTCCATTTTATTTGCAGATCTTGCCTAAGTCTTTATTCCTGTGACCCCTGAGACTTGACCAATAACTTGAATCTAAATATGGGCTCAGGGTTAAGAAATGTGTCTGGAGAAGGGAGCTGACCAGAAGTTTTCCCAATTCCAGGAGCACAGGAAGCAAGCACAGAGCCTGGACCCTTCTCGGACTCTGACACCATCCAGTTCTCCCCGCCTCCCTCTTGGGCACTCGAGCCTGGATGTGCATACAAGTCACCCAACGTGGCTGGTTAAAATGCAGATTCTGACTCTCTTGGTCTGGGTGGACCCAATATCTGCATTTCTAATTGCCTCCAGGGAGTGCTGATGCGGCTGGTCCGAGGACCACACCTTGAGTAGCAAGGTCCTTGCAGGCGAGGGGTCTCTGGATCATTCCACTTGAAAGGACTAGTAGGACACTGAAGTGTAATGCTAGCGTCCACCTCAGGGATCCAGGGCAGTGTAGCCCCCAAGCTGATGAAAAGTCGTGCTTTCGGAGATTCCTGCTGCCCAGATTGATCGATCTATCTATCTATCATCTATCTATCTACCTTTCTTTTCTTTCTTTCATTTCTTTTCCTTCCTTCCTTCCTTATTTCTCTCTCTCTCTCCCCCTCCCTCCCTCCCTCTCTCTCTCTTTCTCTTTCTTTCTTCCTCCCTCCCTCCCCTTCCTTCCTTCTTTCTCTCTCTCTCTCTCCTCCCTCCCTCTCTCTCTCTTTCTTCCTCCCTCCCTCCCTCCCTTCCTTCCTTCCTTCCCTATTTCTCTCTTTCTCTCTCTCCCCCTCCCTCCCCCTCCCTCCTTCCCTCTCTCTCTCTTTCTTTCTTTCCTTCAGCTGTGCCACGCAGTTTGTGGGATCTTAGTTTCCCGACCAGGGATTGAACCTGGGCCACATGGCAGTGAAAGCACCAAGTCCTAACCACTGGACGGCCAGGGAACTCCCCAGATCTCTCTTTATATGGTGTGTAGCCCCTAAACTGAAGACGCCAACTCAGCCTACGATGAGCTGCGGTGTTAGAGCTGCGGTGTTACGGAGCCCCATGTGCGGCGGCCCCAGCAGGTGGTCCGCCTCCTGCAGACCTGTGAGGGCCCAGCAGCACCTGCCCCACCCCTGACGCAGTATCCCTTTAAGTGAAACTCGTTGAATTTATAGGTGCCACACTAGCTGGATGGTGACACAGCTGTCTGAGGGGTGAGTGCTGTGTCTGGCAAAAGTACATGATGTTTGTTTGGGGTTCAGGGGAGGTGCACTGGGGGAATTGTGTGTTTTGCTTTTAATAAAGGAGGAGGGGGCCATTTATCAGACTTTGGTTTGGGACCCCTAAATACAGCCACACTGTTGTCACTGCTGCTGGCTTTGTGACCCTAAAGGAAATTCCGGTTAACCATAAAGCAGGGAAGGAGGGATTTAGCAACATGGGGGGAATCTGACAGTTGATCCAAGAAGGAGTGTCCGCACGTGAGTTTTCTGAGCAAAACCAGGTTTGGGATCTTCTCTTCTGTTAACCTGACCTAGAGAGAGAGGCTTCTGGGTTGTTCCACCCCCACT
This sequence comes from Hyperoodon ampullatus, assembly GCF_949752795.1. Lineage (NCBI taxonomy): Eukaryota > Metazoa > Chordata > Mammalia > Artiodactyla > Ziphiidae > Hyperoodon > Hyperoodon ampullatus. Next base: position 11,796,706 of record NC_136926.1, read on the forward strand.
CCCTTGCCCCTTCCCCCTTCCCCAGATGCCAGCAGTGAAACCCTAGTTTCTCTCTTGGAACAACTGCCAAGGGGAAGCGTGTAGTTTCACTCTCCAGGGCAGGAAGCCAACATGCTGCTCTGTGTCCCTCAGCTGCTGAAAATATGGATTTCATAAATCCTCCCGAGATGAATTTGTTACCCTTCCCGAGAGGGTGTGCATTTTGGGAGAAGGCTTCTCTTGCAAAGGATACAAGTAGATCGCCATAGTAGACCTCATAGCTCCCTGTGTCCCACTTAAATCAGACCCCAAGGCCACAGGAATGCCACATTCTGAGTTTTCTAGGACAGACCTGTCCTAGACAGAAGAATGGCCCCCAAAAGATGTCCACATCCTAATCCCCAGAACCTGTGATAATGTTACCTTACATGGTAGAGGGACTTTGCATCTGTAATTAAGAATTTTGAGATGGGGAGAGTGTCCTGTGTTATCTGGGTGGGCCCAGTGTGATCCCGAGGGTCCTTATAAGAGGGAGGCAGGAGGGTCACATGCAGTAGTGAGAAGTGATGACAGATGCAAGAGGTAGGAGTAATTCAAGGAAGGGACTACAAGCCAAGGAATGCAGGTGGCTCCTTTCTAGCAGCTGAGAAAACAAGGAAATGGATTCTCACCTAGAGCCTCCAGAAGGGACCAGCTCTGCCAACACCTTGATTTTAGTTCTGCAAGATTATTTCGGACTTCTGACCTCCAGAACTCTAAAAGGATAAATTTGTGTTGTTTTAACTGCTAAGTTTGTGCAATTTGTTACAGCAGCAACAGGAAACTAATACAGCTGCCTTCTGTCCCCTGGAACACCCTTGTCAGGCTGTGTGCCCATATCTTATCTGATCAGTATGATTATTATACATAGAAGCTTACAGCATAAGAAGTAAGGAGATGTGGACCACAAAAACATGACTCCTTGGGTTCCATTCTTACATAGAGTGACCAACTCATCTTGGTTTGCCCGGGACTTCACCAGTTTTAGCACTGAAAGCCCCCAGGTCCTGGGAACCCCCTCAGCCTTGCACAAACCAGGACATTTGCTCCCCCTAAATCCTAGCTGCTCACTTATTTAGTCATGTGACTTTGAGCAAGTTACTTAACTTTCTCTGTGCCATAGTTTCCCCATCTGCAAAATGGGGATAACAAGATTGTTGTGAGAATTATTAATTGGGTTAATAAGTAGAATGGTGCCTAGCCCATTGAATGTTCAACAAATATTAGCTTTTATTATTATATGAGACCAGGTGCAGTACAGAAGTTCCTGGAGTTGCTTTGTTTGGAAGAAGTAATATTCTTGAAATTCTCAGACCACCGATTGAACCTCCTTCAACGTTTGTCTTTCTTTACCTTCTTCTGATGGTCAGGGAGCCCCTCCCTTCTCTCTGAGCCCATGAAGACTTGTTTCGTGGGAGGCAATGTGACGCTCACCTGCGAAGTGTCTGGAGCCTACCCCCCCGCCAAGATCCTGTGGCTGAGCAACCTCACCCAGCCGGAGGTCGTCATCCAGCCCAGCGGCCACCACCTCATCACCCAGAGTGGCCAGAGCTCCACCCTCACCATCCGCAACTGCTCCCAGGACCTGGACGAGGGCTACTATGTCTGCCGGGCTGAGAACCCCGTGGGGGTGAGGGAGGTGGACATCTGGTTGAGCGTGAAAGGTGAGTGAAGTGGCCCCAGAGGAGGAGGAGGAGGGCCGAGAGCTTCAGAGGACCTGGCATCAGCATGGGGACGGCTTGGTGCCTCCCTACATGTGGGTCACTGCCATCTGGGAGAAGGCCTGTCTGCTTCCCTGTGGCTTGACAAGGTGGATGGGAAAATTATTGTCCAGTCCTAAATCTCTAACATTTGCATAGGGATAAAAAAGTTATTTAATATCTGTTACATCCTAAAGGAAAAAATATATATATATATTAAAATAAAATATATGTATAAAATAGATATAATTTATATATATATATATATAAATATATATATATATATATATATATATATATATATGTAAATATAAAATGTAAGCTGAGAAACATAATAGCAAAATGAACACCCAGAAAACTAACATCCCACTTAAGATATAGAACAGTGCCAACACTGCTGGAATTACCTGAAGATAGTGTGGCCAGATGTAGAAAACAACAATAGCAAAGCTAAAAAAACAGGATGCTCACAAATTTGTATTTCAGAAAAACATATAATTTTTTTTTTTAATGTACGTCCCCAGTATTGCTTGGGACATACTTATTCAAAAAAAATTATTCATTGTTTATCTGAAATCCAAATTTAAGTGAGCACACAGTATTTTATCTGGCAACCCTACCTGTAGGCCCGTTTCCAGGCTCATCCTGGGCCTTCTGAAAAAGGTAACCACTATCCTGAGTTTCATGTTTTATTTAAGAAAAAATATGCTGCATATGTACACATTTCTACATAATATATTGTTTGTTTTAGAGTTTTGAAAAATGGTTGTTACCATACAAGTGTAGTCTTTTGTAATTTGCCTTTTTTATCCCACATTTTGTTTCCAGAATTTATTCATGCTGATGTGTATAATTATACTTTGTACCTCTGTGCTGCTGTATAATTTTCCATTGTATCACTACTCCACAGCTAAGTTATTGATTTTCCTGCTGATGGATGTTTGTGCTTCTTCTGATTTTTTTGTTGTGATGAACAAACAGTGTTGCTATGGAAACCTTTTAACCAGCCCCTTGTGTACATATACCCAGGTCCCCAGGCAAATATTTCTCTAGAATATTTGTACAAGGAGTAGAAATGAAGGTTAGGTTATGTGCATTTTTATCTATGAGATAACATCAAAGTATTTTCCAGAGTGGTTATACCAATTTCCATTTGCAACAGCAGTCGTTCCACATTTTCACCCACAGATTTTGTGATTTTTGCCCATCAAGTAGGTGTAAAATGAAATCTCATTGTGGTTCTAATTTGAATGTCTCTGATTACTAAGAAGGCTGAGCATTATTTCATATGTTTATTTGCTATTTATGTTTCATCTGCAAAATACATAATTGTGTCTTTTGACGTTTTCCCCTTTCCTATAGATATATAGGAGTTCTTTAGAAATTCCATATGCTAATTGTTAGTTTCACATGTTACAAATATCTCCTTTCAGTTGTCTTTCTTGTTTTCTTTATGGTATCCTTCGATTTGCAGACATTCTTACTTTAATGTTGTTGACTTTATGAATCTGTTCTTATATCATTAGCAATTTTTGTGTCTTAAGAAATCCTTATCTATCCTATGGTCATGAAAGTATTCTTCCATATTTTCTTAAAGCTTTAACACTAACCTTTCATAGTTAACTCTTTAGTCCATCTAGAATTGATTTTTGTGAATGATGTGAGGTAGACATCAAGTTTCCTCCACCCCCCAATTTGGATAACTATTTGGTCTAGCACCACATCCTGAAGAGTTCCTCTTCTACTCACTAGTCTGTCCTATATCAAGTTTCCTTCTGTGTGTGGACCTGTTCTTGGATTCTCTATTCTGTTCTCTTTTTTTAAATATATATATATTTTTGGCCGTCCCAAGCAGCACGCGGGATCTTAGTTTCCCCGACCAGGGATCAAACCCGCGCTCTTAGCAGTGGAAGCGCTGAGTCTTTTTTTGTCTTTTTTTAAAAAATAAATTCATTTATTTATTTTTGGCTGCATCGAGTCTTCGTTGCTGCGCACGGGCTTTTCTCTAGTCATGGCGAGCTGGCTTCTCATTGCTGTGGCTTCTCTTGTTGCGGAGCACGGGCTCTAGGTGCGCGGGCTTCAGTAGTTGTGACTTGCAGGCTCTAGAGTGCAGGCTCAGTAGTTGTGGCTCACGGGCTTAGTTGTGGCATATGGGCTCTTCCCCAACTGGGGATCGAACCCACGTCCCCTGCATTGGCAGGCGGATTCTTAACCACTGCGCCGCCAAGGAAGTCCCGAAGCGCTGAGTCTTAGCCACTGGACTGCCAGGGAAGACCCTCCCTATTGTGTTCTATTGATCACTTCATTGTGGCACCAATAACTCACACTCTTAATTACTATGGCCTTAACAGCAGTCTTGATGTGTGGAGACACAGAGATTTTAACTTTCCAATGTTCTTTTTTTTTTTTCTGTTTTTACTTTTTATTTATTTTATTTATTTTTTTCAATTTTATATTTTTATATAAAATTATATTTTTATATAAAATTAGTTTTATATAACTAATTCTTATTAGTTATCTATTTTATACATATGAGTATATATATGTCAATCCCAATCTCCCAGTTCATCCCACCACCACGCCCCCCCTCCAGTATTCTTTTGCATCACATGCCTTGTTTGATTCCCACAAACTGTCTGAAGTAGAAAAATGAGATCTTTATCTTGCTCTGCAGAGAGGTCATATGCCTTGCCCAAGGTCATAAAACCGAGATAAGAGTAGGATCCAGGCAGAGGAGGGGAGGTATTGCCCTCCTAGCTGTGTGTATCACGTGGCCGAGTCAAGGGTGTGATTTGTCTTTGCAGAACCTGTAAACATCGGGGGAATTGTGGGCACCATCGTGAGCCTCCTTCTGCTGGGACTGGCCATTATCTCTGGGCTTCTGTTGTACTACAGCCCTGTGTTCTGCTGGAAAGGTAAGGGCTTCCCGGAAGGTTAAGGGCTTCCTGGGTCCCTTTGCTGCTCTCTCAGGCTTCTTGAGAGGGTGTGGGTGGGGGGAGGTTGCCCCTGTTATGCTCCCACCTGAAGCTCCATTCAAGAGGTTTCCAAATTGGGTGCAGATGTGCAATAATGAAGCACCTAAGAACCACGCCTGAACACCCTGTCATCTCTCGTATTGGGTCAGTTTTCTCATTGTCCATTCTTTTGTAAATGTTAGATTGATTAGAAACTTCTGTGAGGCCGAAGTGGATATTATTGGATATTAATGTTTTTTCCTTTCTCCTTTCAGTAGGAAGCACTTTCAGGTGAGTGTTCCCTAGACTCAAATCAAAAATCCATTTCCATGATGTCTTCACTGACGTTTTGTTTATAATGTTTCATAAGAACAATAATAACCACCGCCACTGGGAACCTACCACGGGCCAGACACGGGGCTGGGGCTTCCTCAGGCATTATTACAACGCCGTCATAAACTCTTCAGGGTGCTGCTGTTCCAGACAAGTCGAGGGAGGCTCAGTGTAGCAAAAAGCAGCTTCTGCAAGCTCATCCAGGGAGTGAGCGGCTGTGCCTGCAGTTAGACCTGGGCCTGACCTGATTCCAAAGTCTGTGCTGTTTTTGCAACGCCAGACCTCAGGGCCAGGCACATTGCTGGACTGTCATTGAGGCATACAGACAGCATGTACATATTGAGCCCATCATTCATGCATTTATTTTATTTAGTTTTCCTTTTCTAAAAGGAAGAATAAGTCATTGTCTTACAGCATGTTTTGGAAGACTAGTCTGAGCATGCCCAGAAGCCCCTCCCAAAAGGAAACCTCAGTAGGGGCAAAGCAACTAAATGGAACTTATGTATTTAGCCTCCTAAGGAGATTCTGGGTGGGAGCAAAGAACTCTTCTCTTTGCTCCTCTTATCCATTTATAACTATGGGGTATTATTGTTCTGGGACCATTGTTCATAATGAGGGGATTTTATTGTTCTGGGACCATCTTTCAACGGAAAGTGTTACCTTTACAGCCCTGTTTTTGAGGGTCATTCTGGAATGAATCTGTCATTCCCCAGGCTTATTTTTCACAGAAGGGAGCAGCTTGGCATAATGGGAAAAGGTTTTGGAATGAATGGGCCTGGGTTCACATGGCAGCTCTGCCCTTCAAGCCCGTGGCTCCTGGAAAATCCCTGACCCTCTCTGAGGCTTTGTCTCCTCGTCTGTTTCTCAGAGGCGGGCTGTAAGGATTAAATGAGAATGTGATGCTCCTAGGACTGACTGGCCCGTGAAATGTACAGTCTGGCTGGGCAGGCAGAACTAGCAACAAACTAGAGAACAATTCAGTGCCAAACCGCTGGCCGTGGACGCCAAATTCAGTCATAGTTCAAGGCTTCAGGGGGAGGCAGAGGACTTCACTTGGGCCTTGAATAATGAAAAGGTGGAGAAATTTCAGTAAGTGCAGGAGAAATAAGGGCATTTCAGGAAAGGAACAGAGCGTCTGTGTACGTGCTGTGAGGGGAACTGAAATGGTGGGTGCTTGGGACAATGAGGTCATCTGCCTGAGAAGCAGCAGGGTGGGGAGAGGTGGAGTGCTAAAACTCACCCAGCACAAGATACAATTATCTAGACAATCTTCGGCAGCATCTCTCCGCGAGGTTACAATCGCACTGTCATCTCATGACTCAACCAAGTTGAATACATGAAGAATTTTCCATGTTACCAAAGGGGCTGCAAAGAACCAAGTGTTTCCTATTCAGCGAGGGCTGAAGTTGGAGAAAACAGGGTATCTTCTTGATTATTTCTCCCCTTCTGGAAATTAGGAGGCAAGACATGGGTGATGTCATGGTTTTGGTGGATTCAGAAGAGGAAGAGGTGGAGGAGGAGGAAGATGCTGCAGAAGAGGAAGAGGAGGAAGCAAGTGAGAGGGAGGAGTCTCCAAAAGAAGTAACCAAGTACGGCCACATCCACAGAGTGACCGCACTGGTGAATGGGAATGTGGACCGGATGGCCAACGGACTCCAGGCTCTGCAGGGTAAGCTCTTTGTCCTTAGAAGCTCTCTGTGAGGTTGTGGTGGGCTTCCCTGGAAGAAATCTCCAAGGGCTGTCTTTTAAAGGTTGGGAAAGACAGTGAAAGTTTAATCTAGAATCTGAGAATCTCCTGTCAACTACCAACACGCTAATTAAATGGACAAATATTTATCAAGGGCCTGCTCTGGGAAAGGCACAGATTGGTACTGTCAGGCACTAGAAAAGAAAGACCGATGGTGAAGGGCTTTACGAGAGCAGTTAGGGCGAACAGACTAAAACACGAGGGGGAAATGAAAGCAGAAGGAAGATTTAACCAACCCTTTGCGAGGGCAGTAGAGGAGCTTTGGCAAGAAGGAATCTGATTCCTTGCCTGATGAATGATACGTTTACAAATCACAGAACCTCAGGAGAAAGATGAGAGCCCTGAGGGGTGCATTGGTTGGGAGACGTTTTATGGAAGACGTGGGCTATGAGGCACGTCTTTCAGGACAGCTAAGTTTGAATAAGCAGAAAGGAGGGGTGGTCCAGGCGAGGGGAATGGCAGAAGCCGGGAGTGTGGAGGGTGGGCAGTGTCAAGCAGATGTGTCAGAGGATTTTGAGTGGAAAGAACAGGTAAAAGCGGGGATACACACCCCGCCCCACCTGCTCCTCCACAAACTTATCAGTAAAGGTCTAGAAATAGAGGTGATTGAAAACTGATTGGGGGGGGGAGGAATTCCCTGGCGGTCCAGTGGTTGGGGCTCTGCGCTACCACTGCAGGGGGGCATGGGTTCAATCCCTGGTCAGGGCACTGAGATCTCCCACATGCCACGTGGAGTGGCCAAAACAAAAAGAAAAAAAAAAAAAAAAAGAAAAAGAAAAACTGTTACGGAAACAGAGTCTCCCCTATTGAGGTTACTCAGAGTTGGGTCTACTTTTCCCTCCTGTACAGATGACAGCAGTGAGCAGCAGAGTGACGTCATTCAAGAAGAAGACAGGCCAGTTTGAGGAAGACAACTGTCCTTTGTTATCCTGTCTCAAAAGCTTGGAAAGCTACGTCAAAGATGAGTTTTATATTCTGCTTCACTTGACTTGCATCCCTGCCTGAGGACTGAAAACGGTTTGTGGCTCTCAGCAAAAAAAGGAAAACACACACACATCTTTCCTTCCCTTTTTAAAATTTTTTCTAAATTGGTTTGATTTACTGTAAGTTTTCTCAACTATGTTGAAAAGCTTTGGAATGGGCAGTGTGTGGGGGGAAAGCTGCATTTGGTATCTGAGGTGCCCCTGTCGCTGTGCCCCTGGCTTTCTCCAGGTTGACTGATGCTGAGATGGGGGAGGCACTTGGCCTCAGCGCCCTTTGTCACTGTTAAAAGTCTGTAACCGGCTCGCCCTGGCACACAAGGGAATAGTGGGGGGTGATAAGGACACGTCCTTTTTCACTGCCCAGGTGAGCTGAGGAACCAGGCACACGTCAGCTCTCTGGAAAAGGTGAGGGGGGTCAGCTACTGATGCTAATCAGGGGGAGGCACTTTGGTTCGGGTTCTGAGTCGGAAACACCTGGTCTTGAATCTGGACTCCGCTCCTTACCTGTTTCATGGGCTTGGGCAGGTAGCTTTACCTCTCCCCTGAGCCTCAATTTCTTCATCTGTGAAATGGGTGAAATCACACCTATCTTACAGGGTTATGGTGGGGACCAAGGTACTTCAGGATGTGAGTGCCTAGGAGGTGCTCCGTAGATGTTAGTTATCTTCTCCTTTGCCTTCCTTAGCTGAAGAAGAAAAATGTCAACTGTTCAGTTACAAACTGCTGCCTGGGCCTTCCATTCTCTGTAGAATATTCCAGACCAGGGCATCATCAGAGCTCTCCTGGGGATTTTTGCCTCCCTAGAGATAGAATTCTTTTCAAAAGAGTTAGGGGCTGATAAGAGGAAGTGCCTTTCATTAGAATCTCGCATTTTCCAGAGCTTTGTGTTTATAGAAAAGCCTCTTAGGTGATGCACCCTTAGCTTTCAGACTTTCCCGTCCTTCCTTTCTCCTGTGGCTTTGAAAAAGGCAAGGAGAAATGTTTTGTAACAGAGTAGATCAGTTCGTCTGGCCTCGGTTTCTCGATCTTGGAAATGGGAATGGGAAAGCTTGTTTCCTTCCTACTTCTTAAGGGTGTTATGAAGATACGCTGCTCAATAATGCTAAGTTTTTTTTGTTTTTTTGTTTGTTTTTTTTGCGGTGCGCGGACCTCTCACTGTTGTGGCCTCTCCCATTGTGGAGCACAGGCTCCAGACGCGCAGGCCCAGCGGCCATGGCTCATGGGCCTAGCTGCTCTGCGGCATGTGGGATCCTCCCGGACCGGGGCACGAACCCGTGTCCCCTGTGTTGGCAGGCAGACTCTCAACCACTGTGCCACCAGGGAAGCCCAATAATGCTAAGTTTTGAATGAAAATAACATATGATGAGTTTAAGCTGCTGCTGTTCCCTGTACAGTTTAGAGATTTTTTTTCTTTCGAATTTCATCCTAATCTCTTAAATGTCAGGGACCTTCTAAGGGTGTAAAATATGTGTGCTAAACTTGAAAATCTGACTTGAATTTGCACTCTGCAATGTTGCATATCCTGCTCTGATGGGCACGACTTAAAGGGGAACTTCCCTCTCCAATAACAGGACCTGGGACTCTTAAGATGAGAAGTATGTTACCTGCAGGGTTACCTTGCAGGTGTGGTTGGAGCAGGTCCACTTTCTTGGATGAAGGAACTAAACTGAGGGAGTCACTAGAAGTGAGCCCTGTCCCCAGCTCAGAACACTGGGGAGGTCAGAGGCTGGCTGCAATGTCTGCCCGTCAGGGATAGCTGTGACCTGCAGTTCTCTTGTTGGGCTGGGTCTTTCGCTGCGTGGAACCTCACATTCTTAACCACTCTAACCAGTCTAAGTTAGTGTCATTTCAGAACGGATACTTGACAGGTTGTGTTTAAACTCACTGAACACTGAGCTAGTCTCTGGATCCGACAGTCCACCCTGCAGAGGCGACCATATTTAAAAAGGGAAAAAGCAAAGAAACTATTAGGGAAAAAAAAAAAAATCCCTAGCTGGGAATGCAGAGAATGATTTGCAAGATCACTGAGATGCTTCCTGCGACTTCCTCTTCTCCTGCATGCACACCTGACGACAGGGAAATCTTCGGGGTAGGATTTTTCCACTAGTAAATGGGAGCTTCAGGGTCTTGGTGCCAAACATTATTAACCCTTGTCCAGCTGAGCTGTGATCGTTGTCACTTACATCTGAGCCCTGTGTGCACAGATGATATTGCTGGGTCAGTTAAGAGCTGAGGTACTGGGCGGGGGAGGTCTTCAAGCTTTGAGGATTTTAAAGAACTAGGGCTTTTTTTTCTTTTCTTTAAGATGACCCATCCCCAACTCCACCAGTACGTTGACAGCGGGTTACAGACTTTCTGTGGCAAAGACCAACTTGTTACATTGTGCTTTAAAATAAAATCTTATCTGAATGTATTGTGAACTGGAGACGAGGAGATATACTTACCAGAACCGGGAAGATAAATACTTCCAGGCCATCGCAACTGACATTCCTTTTCCTCAAAACCTGGTGGACATTGGGAAAGGGGCTGTCATAATCCTGTGGCTTTGATATCAGCTCCCATTCTCTTTAACTTTTTTTTTTTTTTGGTGGTACGTGGGTGTCTCACCGCTGTGGCCTCTCCTGTTGTGGAGCACAGGCTCCGGACGTGCAGGCTCAGCAGCCATGGCTCACGGGCCCAGCCGTTCCGCGGCATGTGGGATCTTCCCGGACCGGGGCACGAACCCGTGTCCCCTGCATCGGCAGGCGGACTCTCAACCACTGAGCCACCAGGGGCGGAAGCCCCCCATTCTCACAAGCACACACCAACCCTATTACTGCAGCAGGAGAACCCATGATGGAAAATTTCCCTAACCCAGGCGCTGAAACCTGGAAAATCATCCTTGCTGGGTAAAGTTTATGATGATGCAACATGTGCCAACCGGTATTTCTCACCATGGTCCTGGCCAGGAACTGCTGCAAAAAGAACGAAACAGATCCCTCTGCATTATTTACATTTTAATAATTGGTGTGGAGGCGAGGTTGGGAGAAATTCATTCTGAGGTTATAATATGGATTTTTTAAAGATAATGGAATAAAGTTATTTTTAAATAAATGCTTTAGTCATCTTTATTTAGACCTGATTAATAAACTGAAAGATTTGGGGAAGTGGATTTGCTGCCCACAGTTTTTGTTTTTTTAATTAGCTTTCCCAGTATTGGTAACAATATTGTCTTCGTTGTCGTGTTATTCTTTTCCACGACTTGTAGATCCTACCCACCCTCTCATCTCTCCTAAACTCAAGAAATTTGTTCTCCATTGTTTTCTTGCTACATACCCTCAAACACACGCCTCTTTGTGGTCAGATTGTTTTATTTATTTATTTATTTTTGGTGGCGTTGGGTCTTCGTTGCTGTGCGTGGGCTTCCTCTAGTTGTGGTCAGCAGGGGCTACTCTTCGTTGCAGTGCGCGGGCTTCTCACTGCCGAGGTTTCTTTTTGTCGCAGAGCACGGGCTCTAGGTGCGTGGGCTTCAGTAGTTGTGGTTCATGGGCTTAGTTGCTCCACGGCATGTGGGATCTTTCCGGACCAGGGCTCAAACCCATGTCCCCTGCACTGGCAGGCAGATTCTTAACCACTGCGCCACCAGGGAAGTCCCTGGTCAGATTGTTTTTTGTTTTGTTTGCCATGCCCTGCAGCTTGCAGGATATTAGTTCCCTGACCAGGGATTGAACCCGTGCCCTTGGCAGTGAAAGCGTGAGGTCCTAACCCCTGGACCACCAGGGAATTCCCTTGGTCAGATTGCATACTTTCTAATATTAAAGGGCTAGGGTAGGAGTTGTCATGGAGCAGTAGACTGATGGGCTGTCTGAAAAGACAGTTTATATCAGCTGTTGGGTCCTTGCAGCAGTTGGTAGTTATGGAGTTTCTCACAGGGTTCAGCTAATTGTAGTCCCCAGAATGTGTCACCTCACCTCCCACTTGAGGTGGCCCAACTCCACTCCCTGTTCCTGTTCTAGGCCCTTCTCTTGGGTCATTCATCTCTCCTGTTTCTTTACTTCATTCCAAGCTTCCTAAGCTCTAATCAAAGCTGTCCCATTTTCAACTTCCTTCCTTTTTAACCAAACCCATGATTCCTACCTTCACCTCACTTTCCCATTTTTTAAAAAAAATAAATTTATTTATTTATTTAGGCTGCGTTTGGTCTTCGTTGCTGTGCGCGGGTTTCTCATTGCAGTGGCTTCTTGTTGCAGAGCACGGGCTCTAGGTGCACGGGCTTCCGTAGTTGCAGCACGCGGGCTCAGTAGTTGTGGTGCACACGGGCTTACCTGCTCCGCGGCATGTCGGATCTCTTCCCCGACCAGGGCTCAAACCCATGTCCCCTGCACTGGCAGGCATATTCTTAACCACTGCGCCACCAGGGAAGTCCCCCCATGTTCTTTTTAACCCTGTCCCTCCATTTTCATGTCCCGTGTGTGTTTAATCCAAGCCTCTGTTTTCCCAGCCCCTCATTTTACCTCCGCCTGTTTTCACTTCTGTTCCGTGCTGTCCCTCAGGCTTCCTGGGTCACACCCACGTTCACCCAGCTTGTCCATTTCTGGACCCTCCCACCACTTTTGACCCCTCTTTTTCTCTGGCTGGCTGCCCCTTGCTCTCCGCCCCTTTTAATCGCGGCACGTTCATGTTTTCACCCTCCATTTTCCGGTGGGCTTTTTTTTTTTTTCTGGTTCCCATTTTTTAAGCAACGGCGGCTGACGCCTTCCTCTCACCCTACACTTTTACTCCTCTCAGCCCCTTCGTTCCTCTACCGCGGCTCCCAATTAACCTCTGAGCGCCCCGCCGCCTCAGGTTGCCAATCTTACTCCTCTGCCTCATTTCTTCTCTCCCGCCGGGGTTCCGGGACCCCATCCCCCCAGTTCTCTCCTCAGTCTTTGCTTTTCGTCTCCCCCATTCTCCTGACCGCCGGCGTCTTCAGGTCCCCATTCGGCCCTGGTCCGCCCCCCCCCCCCCGATTTTCCCCCTGTCCCATCTCCCCCCGTTTTCTCCTCAGCTCCCCGGTGCCTTTCCGTACCCCCTTCCTCGTTTTCCCCTCAGCTTCACCGCACCCCGTTTTAGACCCACACCTCCTCCCTCCATCCCCGATCATCACCTGGCCCCCCACTCCGTTCCTCCCATCCCCCCCATTCCCGCCTTCCCCCTAAGCCCCGCTCCTCCCAGGTCTACCAGAGGCGCTCCCTCTGTCCCCTGGTTCTCCCACCCCCATTTCCCCCTCCGGCCCCCGTTTCCCCTCGGCCCCGCTCCCCGACCCCCCCCCCCCCCCCGCCTCGCGTTCACCTGCCTGCCTCCCACCCCGGTTTCTCCCTCAGCACCTCCCGCCCCAGGTTACAGTCTGTCCTCACAGCCGCCCGTTCTCCTCTGAGCTCCGCTCCCCACCCCCGGGTTTTCACCTGCCCCCCACTTTCCCCGGGCCCCGCTCCCCCAAACCCCAGGTTTTTCTCCTGCCCGCGTCCACCTGCCCCCCCACTCCGCTTTCCCTTCGGCCCCGTTCCCCACCCCGCCTCCAAGGCCGACCCTTCCCCGCCCGGCGTCCACCTGCCCGCCCCACGCCGTCCGGCAGCCCGGCTCCCGGGTTCTCTCCAGCCCGCCCCGGCCCCGCCCCCCGCGCGTCCCCGCCCGCGCCCGCCGCCATGTGACGGGAAGCAGCTGATGGCCTCTCCGGGCGGCGGCGGCGGGCGCGGCGGCGGCGGCGGCGGCGGGGCCGGGGCCGGGGCCGGGGCCGGGGCCGGGGTGGGGGCGGGCGGCGCGGGGGCGGCATGAGGGCCGGCGGCCCGGGGGGCTGAGGCGCCCGCCGCCTGCCGAGGGGCCGCGCGCGTCCTCCATGGAGGCCGGAGGTGAGTGGGGCCGTGGCGCGCGTTCCCCGCCGGCGGGGCCGGGCCCGTTCCCTGGGGGGTGGGGCGCGGGCTCGGCCGGGGCGGGGGATGGGGACGGCGGGGGCGCCGGGCCTGGGCTGTCCGCGTCGGCTGGCGGCAGGGTGCGCCCCGGGCGACCAGCTTTGTTTCGCTTTCGCTGTCAGCGGCCGCCACCCCGTCTCGCGCCGCCGACGGGACCCGGGGAGGACGGGCCTTTGCGCGGCAGGGATCCCCATCCCCGGGACATTCCGGGGCGCCCGGGGCCCGACGCCTCCGCCCGGGTGGGACGCGACGGGCGCCAGGCCCTCGGGCGGGGGGATGGTGATACCCGAGAGGGTGGGTGCCCAGGTGCTGCACTTGAGGTCTGGGTGGGTGTCCGCTCTGCTCCTTACAGGCTGTGTGATCGTGGACGAACCGCTTAATCCAAGTCTGTTTTGTAGCTACAAAATGGGCTAATAATAGTATCTGCCTCAGCGGGTGGTTGGGAGCTTCCCAAACTTGTCTGTGCGTGAAAATGGGGTCTGGAATCCCTATTGAAAAAACATATTCCAAGCCTCTCCCAATAGAGACTGATTTGTAGACCCGGGCTGCCGATCCCTGGTGACATGGATGAGGGGACAAGTTTAGGATACACCGATGAGTGAGGTACTTGCCTCTCTCCTTGTTAACAGCTGTCATCAGAAAACGGTGTGGAAGTCGGAGAATATTGGAAGCACTTGGAGGGTCAGCCCAAATGACCATGCAGCCTCAGTGGGAATGGTGTGCTTGTTATGCAAAGGCCAGACCTCAAGATACGTCCTTCAGGCTTCTTCTTTCCAACCACTTTGCCCCTAAACCCCACTAATAGAAATTTGGGGTGGGCTTGTGATGTATTCTGGGAGTCCCAACTCTTGAATATACTTCCATGCTTAAAGGCGGTTTCCTTCGGGGAAATTTCTCAGAAGGGGTCAAGGCCTAGGCTCAGAATTTGTTCCAGAACCTCTTTGTATTCTTCCAGTGAAGTTCAAGCTTCATTCTGGTCTGGAGGATTCTGATCGTGGATGTTTTTGTGTTTCCCTGGCTTCTTTGATGGAGCAGGGATTGTGGGTGGGTGGGTTGAAATCAGGGTTTTCCCTGGGGTGGTGTAACTTTTTAATTTGGGAAATGACATTTCTTTGTTTGCTGGAGTAAGGCATTCAGTACCAGGTGTAGAGGTAGCTCTCTCTGCCTTCCCATCTAGATAAGGGCTTTCTCTTCGGTGAATTTGTTAACCCATAGAACTGTTGTTAAATGGCCCCTACTGTTTGCCTGAAATCTTACGTGAATCTTTTTATAGCTTCCGCTGTCTATTCCATTGACTGCTTTTAGTTTATATCTGAAAGCGATCTGGAGCTAGCCTCTCTTTTTAGCAGGAATCTGTTTCCAGTTCTGGGTTTTTCCTAATGATTGACGACTGTGTTTTGGGGTGTGGGCTGAGCTGTTGAGAGCTGCCAAGCTACCGTTAAAAAAAAAAAAAAAGGCCAGAGTTTTATTCTTTTGAAACTGAATAAAGACCATTGTAATGGGACTAATTGTAATGGACAGCAGTAGATATCTTCAGAGTAGTGGTTAGAATGTATTTATTCATTCAAATATTTATTGAGTGTCTACTGTGGGCCAGGCACTCTCTAGGCCAGCACCGGCCAATAGAAATATAACGCGAGCCACATATGCAATTTGAAATGTTCTAGTAGCATTAAAAAAAAAAAGTGAAACAGGTGAAAGTAATTTAAAAATTATATCTTTGTCAATCCTGCATATCTAAAATATTATCATTATAACATGTAATCATGAATAATTATTGAAAAATTTTAGATTTTTGCTTTTGTACCGTCTTTGAAGTAGTGTGTATCATGTACCTAATGGCCCATCGTAATTGGGACTTGCCACGTTTCAGAAGGTCAGTAGCCACGTGTGGCTAGCAGTTACTGTATTGGACAGCACAGCCCAATAGCAGTGAACAGTTCGGAATGAGGGTGGGGAAGAGAGAAACAACAGTTAACATAAAAAGCAGTAAACAATCAAGAGAAGTTGTGTGAGTGATAAAGAAAATTCAGTGGAGTGAAAAGAAAGTGACTGGGCCACGTTGGATAGTGAGGCAAGGAAGGTCTCTGAGAAGGTGACACCAGCACTGAGGCCTGAAGGGTAGACAGAGCAGCTGGGCAAGGATCTGGGGCCAGCCAGGCAGGGTTTTCTGAACGGATGGAACATCTCATGTAGAGATCTCAAGGCAGGACAAATCAACAAGCTTCCTGCCGGCCAGAGTCATTCATAGCTTCTCTCTCTCTGTGTTCAGGCAAATCTCCTTTCACAGAAGAGGCCCATGGTAAATGTCTTTCCACTCTGCCTGATTATCCAAACGCATCCCAGTGTTTAAGTAGAAAACTCGGATCCATAGGCCTTTTCAGCAAGAAGGGCCAGGGCAGGTACAATCCCAGATGAAGCTGGATCCTCTTGCCTCTGGTTTTTTCTTTTTAAAGTTCTGGACTAATTATGGCTTTCTTTTCCAGCAGCCAAGTTTAGTTTGGGCCCAGCCTCCTCTTCAGAAGCTCCGTAGTTCCTTCTTTTTTTTCTTATTTTAGTCCTTGGATTCTTGAGCTTGAAATAGCAAGAGATTAAATCCCCAAATCACAGAAATAGAGTGTGAAATCTGGGTATGGCTTATGTTTAAGAAGCATTTCATGTAAAATGTTTGGCAAAGGCATCATAATAGTCTAAGGGGCTTCATTTCATTTATATTATAGAGAGATACCATGTATATTTATTCCACAAATATTTACTGAGTGCGTGCTCTCTGCCAGGAACTCTGCTAGGCACTGGGGATAAACATACAAGGTCCCTGTTCTGTCGGTGGCATTGATGTCCTAATTGGAGGGAGACGGATAATAATCATAATGGTGATTGTGCCGTAAAGAAAATAAAGTGAGGAGTTATGAAGGACATTGACTTGGGATCAGAGCAGGGCTCTCTAAGGAGTTGTCATTTGAGCCGAGACCTGGATGAAGAGAAGGTGCCAGGCATGCAGGCATTCCAGTCTAAGAGAATAGCTGGTGCAAAGGCCCTGAGGTCAGAACTAATAGAGCATAGTCAAGGGGTGAGAGAAGGCCAGTGTGCAGGACTTCTAGGGCAGGGTGAGGATTTTATTCTAAGAGTGATCAAAACTGATCACTCTGAAAGATGAGGAGAATGGGTGGTTGGGGGCCAGAGGGGGAGCTAGGAGAGCAGTCTCCTAGCAGAGGGAGCTAGGAGGCTGCTTAGTGAGAGATGATGTTGCATATATGAGCCAATGTTGGTGAGACGGTGTTGCATAGGTTAGAATGGCAGCCATGAGATGGAGGGGAGTTAGGTTTGGCAAGTCTTTTGGAAGCAGATGCAGTAGAACTAGTTAATGGATTTGGTTTGGGAGGTAAAGAAAAGAGAGAAGTCAGGGGTGGCCCCTTTTCATATTGTGTGGAGCCTCCATGGTGTCGAAAGGATGGATAACGTGCGTATTGTGGAGGGAACGAACCAAGTGTGAATATTACCAGAATGGAATGAAGTCAGGTGAAGAAAATGTACCTCCAGATCAGTCCATGTCGTTTAATATTTGACTCCATCTGGCTTCTCAACCTCAGCACCACTGACATTTTGAGCAAAATAATTCTTCATTGTAGGGGCCGTCCTGTGCACTGTAGGGTGTTGAGCAGCATCCCTGGCTTCCACCCATTAGATGCCAGTAGCACCGCCTCTGGTTACAACAACCAAAATGTGTCCAGACATTGCCACATGTCCCTAGGGGGCAAAAGTGCCCCCGGCTGAGAACCACTGGACCCCATGAGGAGGCATTAACAGAATAAGGCTCTTTTACCTTAAGAAGATATCTAGAAATAATGGGAATAAAGGCCACGGGGTTGCCACATAACACTGAGTCTTGTTTTGGATTTACAGTGTAAAGTAACTTCTTACCGTGCAGATATTCACATCCAGAGGATTATGCTCAGATACACAAGTAACTGTGTAAGTGAAAGGATCGCCTGTGCAAACACATACAGATTTCTAGGAGGAATTACCTGGGCGTATACAAATGCCAATTTAGACAGATCTGATATATTAAAACCTAGATTTAAGCATAGAACCTCAGGGAATGAATATTCTCTTTACAAAGGAAACTTCCTTAAATTTTCTTTAAATAACAAAGTCATAAAGGCTTAATATGATTTATTAAAATTCTATTTAAAGACAGAATTTTCAGCCATACATTTATTTCATGAAACAAGATATACCCATGTATTTTCCTATAATGCATATGTCAGAAAAAAAATATACGTATAAATATTATATACATATATGCATGTCTACCGTCTGTTTCATTGAATCCAGGATATCATGGATTGTATTGCCAGTATGTGTCACTGAAAAAAATACTGCCTATTTAACTATGAAAAGTCATCGCTTGACACATCCTGATTTTAACAAGGTCAAACTGAGAAGACTTATAAAGATGTGTCCTAAAATATACGAAATAGGGGCTGTTTAAATTAGTATCTATCTAGTAACAGCTATAAAAAGGTCAAAGTCTCAAAACTGCTAAAGTGGAACATACACATCAGACAGTGACCTCATTCAGGATGGAAGCCAGTTTTTATATTCGTATGTAACGCAATCATAGCGATCAAAAAATCAGTTCTGAAGGCCATGAACTTACAAGCTTTGTCAGCCATTGAGAATCTTCCGCTGGAGGAGAGCCTGGAACTGGGGACTGCCCTTCAGGTCGAGGAAGAAGCACCAGTCCAGCCCCCCCCCGCCCCCCCCCAAAAGAAACAAGGATTGAATCGGCTTGGCGTTTGAAGGCGGCTGCGTAAATTCCCAGCTGGGGGTGGTGTTGGGGCAGAGGGAAACTTGTCACTACAGGAGAGAAAGAAATAAGGAGAGTGGGACTTCCTTCCGCTTTGATAGTGTGAGATCTAGGTATGCTTCTGCGTTGCCAATCTCAGTGGGATTCTCATAAGCAGAAAATGAGTCTAGGTGTGAACTCAGATGAGCTACTTGGGGCACGACAGGGAGGTGTGTGTGGCCGGCGTGTGGCGTGCAGGGAGACAACCGGAAAGGGAAGGCTGGGGCCGGTGGGGTGGGTTGGGAGGCCGGGTCTCAGCTGCCTTTATCTGGTAGGCAGGTGGGAGCTTTGGAATGTATTTGAAAGAAATGTCGTGATGTGATGTGCGTTTCAGCTTCAGCAGGGCCCCTGGGGGCAGGAGAAAATGCATCAGGAGAGTCTTGTAAAAGATGGGGCCAAGATGGGAGGAAGGTTTAGGCCAGAACAGAGAGGAGATGGAAGTGGGAGGCCAGATCAAGAAGTCTGAGTGACAGGAAGCAGGGCCAGTGCTGAACATTTTAGCCTTGATGATGGGGGAGGATGGGGAGTGAGAGGGAGCCTGTGAGTTTCAGATATTCCTTCTTTCACCTGCTTCCCAGTAGCAGGTTCTTTTGGAGAGACCTTAAGTGCATCTGAAGGCTTCCTGATCAGCACCGTCTGATCCTTGCCTGGCCTGTCTCCTTTCTTCCTCTTCGGGCTTTCATAGGAAAATGAGGCCTCCCTTCACTGGGTTCACTCTTACAAAGGTTACTCTGAGTCACGGTTAACCAGAAGTCAGGAGTGCCAGAACTGAGTAACCCCACTGGAATTCAGCCTGTGGCTACTGTTGTTGTCTCAGGTCATTTAAATGACAACTCCCTCCCAGAATCCGGACTGTCACTTTTTGCCATGGGGAGACCTCGGTGGCTTTCCAGTTTCTGAGTCAGCAAGGTGGTCAGGGGCCCGGTTCTGCCCTTTCCCTCGAGGTGAGGGTGCTTGTTTGAAGCATGCTGTCTCCTGCCCCAGAGGAGCCACTGCTGCTGGCCGAACTCAAGCCCGGGCGCCCCCATCAGTTTGATTGGAAGTCAAGCTGTGAAACGTGGAGCGTTGCCTTCTCTCCGGATGGTTCCTGGTTCGCCTGGTCTCAAGGACACTGCATTGTCAAGCTGATCCCCTGGCCGCTGGAGGAGCAGTTGTAAGTTCTTTCACTCCCAAGGGAATGAGGGAGTCCTGGGGAACTGAGCGCTCTCCCAGATGACTCCCTGCCCGAGAGCAGGAGAGGGAAGGTGGCCAGAACAGTTCAGGAATTGATCAGTGAGGTTTCCAGGGTCCCACATTCTGTACCTGGGAAAATTAACTGCATCAAGATTAGGTTAGCCCCGAGTTTTTTTTTTTTTAACAGCTTTACTGAGATATAATTTATATGCCATACAATTTGCCCATTTAAAGTGTACAGCTAGAGGCCCAACTGGGTAGTTAGGCTTGATTATTCGGCAGCTGCTGATTAGGGATGATTCCCCCTTACCAACTAACTGTATTTTAAATTTCTCTAAATTACCTGAGTCCTTTGGAGGCAAATAAACTTGTCTTTCACACAAAAAATAAAGTATACAGCTAAGTGACTTGAGAACATTCACAGAGTTGTGCATCCATCACCATGATCAATCTTACAACATTTTTGTCACCCCAGAAAGAAACCCTCTAATCCCCCTCTGCTCTCCAGCCCTGAGCAGCCTCTAATCTACTTTCTGTCTTTATAGATTTGCCTATTCTAGACATTTCATACAAATCGAATCATACACTATGTAGTCGGTTGACTGGCTTCTTTAACTTAGGATACTGTTTTCATGGTTATCCATGTTGTAGCATGCTTCATGACTTCATTTCCCTTTACTGCCAAATAATGTTCCATTTTATGGAGACACCACATTTTGTTTATAAGTGTATCCACTGGTGAACATTCAGGTTGTTTTCACTTTTTGGCTTCTTTAGATAATGCTTCTGTGAACACATGTCAAGTTTTTGTGTGGATATATGTTTTTGTATATGTTTAACTGGTTGAGGAACTGTCAGACTGTTTTTCAAAGTGGTTGCACCATTTTACAATCCCACCAGCAATGTTGGAGATTTCCAAATTTTCCACATCCTCACCAACACTTGTTATCGACTGTCTTTTTTTTTTTTTTTTTTTTTGCGGTACGCGGGCCTCTCACTGTTGTGGCCTCTCCCATTGCGGAGCACAGGCTCCAGACGCGCAGGCTCAGCGGCCATGGCTCACGGGCCCAGCCGCTCCACAGCATGTGGGACCTTCCCGGAGTGGGGCACGAACCCGCGTCCCCTGCATCGGCAAGCGGACTCTCAACCACTGCGCCACCAGGGAAGCCCTCGACTGTCTTTTTGATTATAGTATAGCCATCCTAGTGGGAGCAAAGTGGCATCTCATTGTGGTTTTGATTTGCATTTCCTTGCTGGCTACTGATCTTGCCCACCTTTTCATGTGCTTATTGGCCCTTTTCATGTCTTCTTTGGAGAAATGTCTATTCAGATCCTTGGTCCATTTTAAAATTGGCTAGTTGCCTTTTTTATTATCAGCCAAGTTCAGTTCCTGATATTAACTAGCTTTTCTTTCTCTGGGCTGCACAAGTCCCAGTATCTGAATGCTGTGAGCTCCCAGTCAGATGGCCCAGCATCAGTATTTTTTTCATTTGTCACAGGGCAACTCTACGTCTGTATTTATTTACTCAGCCAACAGTTGTTGCAGTCTTCCTTGCCTGACCCAGAGCCAGGGGCTGAGAATCCTGAAATAAATCAAACATGGCCCCTGCCCATGAGGGTCTCATTTGTTTTGCTTTAAGCATTTCTTACAAGTAGCACGTTAGATTTAAGTTTTTTGTAAGTTCAGTCTGAAACTTGTTGCCTTGATAATAGGTAACGCTGATGAAAATTTGCTGAGATGGGTACTCTGCACACTGCTGGGGTTGAGGAGTATAAATGTATGCACTTGCTGGAAGGAAGGCCATTTCGAGGACCTTAAAACTGTTCTTCCTGCGATTAGGAATCTCAGAAATGGGGTCGTGTATTTATTTATTTATTTATTTTACAATTTTTATTGGAGTATAGTTGATTTACAATGTTGTTATTTTCTGCTGTACAGCAAAATGAATCAATTATACATATACATATATCCACTCTCTTTTAGATACTTTTCCCACATAGGTCATGACAGAATATTGAGTAGAGTTCCCTGTGCTATACAGTAGGTCCTTATTAGTTATCTATTTTATGTATAGTAATGTGTATATGTCGATCCCAATCTCCCAATTTATTCCTCCCGCCACTTCCCCCCGGTAACCATAAGATTGTGTTCTACGTCTATGACTCTATATCTGTTTTGTAGATAAGTTCATTTGTACCATTTTTTTATATTCCACATATAAGTGATACCACATGATATTTGTCTTTCACTGTCTGACTTACTTAGTATGACAATCTCTAGGTCCATCCATGTTGCTGCAAATGGGAGGTCACCCATTTACATACACTGATTTTCAACATGAAATTAATCATATGATAGTTAAAAATCAGAAATAGCTTAAAATCTGGTGATGAGAGAATGATTAAGGAAATTGTGGCATTGCTGTATATTTTTGTAGCCATCAAAGATTGTTGTGTGTGTTTTTTGTTTTTGTTTTTTTATCACAATTTTCAGTTCTATACTCAGTTTAATGGTAATGACAAGATCATTATTTATTGATTCCCCCAGTCTAAATACAAGGGACTCAACTTCATATCCAGACTTAAATCTGATGTAGATTTATAGTCTGAAAAAGTATTTTTTTTTTTTTTTTTTTTGCATTACGTGGGCTTCTCACTGCTGTGGCCTCTCCCGTTGCGGAGCACAGGCTCTGGACGCGCAGGCCCAGCAGCCATGGCTCACGGGCCTAGCCGCTCCGCGGCATGTGGGATCTTCCCAGACCGGGGCACGAACCCGTGTCCCCTGCATCGGCAGGCGGACTCTCAACCACTGCGCCACCAGGGAAGCCCCTGAAAAAGTATTTTTTAAAAAGGATAAAGTGGGAAATCTTTTACTTCCTTGAAAATCACTCTTGTATTCAAATATATATATTACTATACATAAATATATCTTTCCAATATTAGGGAAAATGTAAATTTGAGCATTAACCCTTTATGTGTATCTTTTGTTTAATATAATGAGGGAAATATTGTTTAATATGTTAAATGAGCAGTTACTTGTTTTAGCGAAATATCACACATTTTGAAGAATAATAACTTGAGGAAATGCTTACAGTACAAGGCTTACTGAAAAAAACAAGCTATGAAAGCAAGCTATGAAACTGTATTTGGAGTATGATCCCAGATTTGTTTTTGAATAACATGCGAATGTACACATAAATTAAAAATTCATCGTACAGTGTTTACTGTGGTTAGAGTGGTATTAGGATCTGGGTAATTTTTATAGTTTTCTCATTTCCAAAATTTCCCCATGTTTCACTATTAATTTTATAATTTAAAATAATTGTTATTTTAAAAGTCCTTTAAAAGGGGAAATCTGGGGCCTTTATATTCTTGTTAGGATTGTTACACATTTAAAAAATCATATAATGAAGTGCTTTTGATATTGAGCAAATAACTGATAATAACTAGATAAATATACTACTACTTTTAGAAATAAAATTTTCTGAAAATTCAATTTTGATGAAGTTAAATTCTCCTAATGACTGTCCCTGGCCCCAAGCGGTCCCCTCCCACAGTTGTGTCTGCTACCTCCCATGTAGCTCATCCCTTGAATTCATTGCAGACTCTGAAGTCCAGGGCATGTGCTGAACACTAGACTAGGACACCCAAGACCTGACTACTAGTTCCCATTCTGCCCCCGATTTTGTGACCCCAGGAAAGTTATCTCTACCCCTAACATGTTAAATTTATGATAGTAAAATAAATTACTATGTCAATGAGCCTTAATTCCTTATGGAATAAAGTAGCTACAGATGTATCCCTTAATTCAAATACAGAAATCAGGATTTTATATAAAAAAAAAAAAGAAAGGTAACTTTGGAGGTTCTGAGCTGGCCTACAGAGCTCTCCGCATAGCTTGCCTTTTCTGTGCTTCTCCCCTGGGTGGCCAACTAAGGCCCCCGAGTCAGGGCCGGGCAGGTCTTCGAAGTGCGTGTGTCGGCCTGGCTGGGGCCGGATGTGGATTGGGCGGGCTTCATTGAAAAGGCATTCAGTGTCACATTTCAGATGTTCTGTCCGAACAACAAATTTTCAGACCACGTTTGGCCATTTAGACCAGGGGTCGGCACACTTTTTCTATAAAGGCCCAGATAGTAAATATTTCTGGCTTTGGGGGCCGTATGTCTCTGTCAAGACAAGTCAGCTCTGCTGCTCGAGCATGAACGCATCCCTAGGCGAGAGGTGGGCAGACGAGCCTGGTGGAGGTGGGAGACGGCTTTGCGTACAGAACAGACTACCCTCCCGGGCACACTCCTGCAGCCTCTGCTTTAGAATGATAGACTTTCAGAGCCGAAGGAGCCCACATTTGCCCCAGTCTCTCCCTTCTAGTTTTGTAGGTGAGCTTGCTTAAAATTCTTTAATGTATTTCGATGATGCGATTGACAAAACTATGATTTACTTAACTTTTCGGGAACAGATGTAATACAGAAAGAGGTTCCGCTGCATGTATGTTGGCTATAGGATTTTTCATGGAAATGAGTCCCAGCTTTATCATCACTCTTTCCCCCAGTTCGATAAACCACGGAGTGTGGTCAGAGCCACGTAGCAAAGCAGGACTGAATACTTACAGTGATAAAGTGTACCGCAGATAAGTGTTCTGCGTTTGCGGGCCGAACCCCAGGACTGTTTAACTGCTCATGCCTTTGATAGATTGTCTGCGAGGCAGAGTGGTGGGCAGGGCCCTGTTTCTTAGGGACGGAGTCTTATTTAGCTTGTCTGGTCCTGTGTTTCAGCATAAGTAGAAGGTAAAGGAAAGGCTTGGGCCACGAGATTTTTGAGGTCAGCATGTCCCTGAACAAGCTCTGAGTTCTTTCCTTGACTGCCCTGCTGGTTGGTTCCTGGACTGGATGTGCCCTCAGAGAAGTAAATGAAAGAGGCTCATTCATTGATCGGAGCAAAGTGAGTGAAGGTGGAAATGAGCATGTACCAAGCAAACTGTTGGCCTGAAAAATGGGTTTATTTTCCTGCTCCTTGGGGACTTTATAAGCTAGAGCTAAGGGGGGGTATATGAGGCAGAAGAGTGGCAGATGGTTATTCAGGCTCTAAGTTCTGTCCTAGTTCCCACCTACAGCATGCTTGCTTTCTCATGAGAAACATGGAGTGCGTCTTTCCTTCCACGCACCCAAACCCAGGAGAACTTTCTGAAGAAGCAAATGGCTCCCTGGAGCATCTGTGATCTAGTTATCCCACAAGGCAGGTCGCCCCACTGCAGGGCTGTCACAGATGGGATGAGCCACGGCCAGTGAAGTCTCTGTTACGCGAATTCTTAAAAAAAAAAATCAAGAAGAAAGGTCGTACTAGAATTCACTGAAGGCCTATTTGTTTCTAGGATTTCAAAGGCTTAGATACCCCAGAATGAAAAGTCGATTGACTTGGTGGCAATTTCAGACTCATTAAGAACTCTCTGCTTTCCCCAGCATCCCTAAAGGGTTCGAAGCCAAAAGCCGAAGCAGCAAAAATGATACAAAAGGGCGAGGCAGCCCAAAGGAGAAGACGCTGGACTGTGGGCAGATTGTCTGGGGCTTGGCCTTCAGCCCGTGGCCTTCTCCACCCAGCAGGAAGCTCTGGGCACGCCACCATCCCCAGGTGCCAGACGTCTCTTGCCTGATCCTTGCTACGGGGCTCAACGACGGGCAGATCAAGATTTGGGAGGTACAGACAGGTAGGTCATTTCCCGCTGGGATCAGGCCCCAGGGGGCTCTCATGCGCATTCCGATCAGGGACCAGAGGGGCCGCCAGTTGGCTGAGGGGTGTGGCTGTGACCTGTAGACCAGAGCTGCCTCTCCCCCTGATCGAGTGCCCCTCTGTCTCACGCTAGGGCTCCTGCTTTTGAATCTGTCTGGCCACCAAGACGTCGTGAGAGATCTGAGCTTCACACCCAGTGGCAGTTTGATTTTGGTTTCTGCATCCCGAGATAAGACTCTTCGTATCTGGGACCTGAATAAACATGGTATGGAGGTGACGGAATGACTTGGCAGCCCCAAAATAGTGTATTTGCCCCTCTCTCTACTTGACCAGTGTCATTTTATCCAGAACAGTGTTTCTCAACCTTTTTTCTGTTATCGCCTCCTAAGGAGACTTTTTAGACATGTTTTTCCTAGTCACCCCCCAGCCCCCTCACCACCCGGGAGATTTTCATGCCAAAAAATACATTGAATATCTCTTCAGGTACTGGATGCGCATCTGTGCTTTGTACATAAAAAAGGTCAGATTTTTCTGGCCATCAAGAACCAGTTTTCATCCCTCTCGAAAACACATGGTGTAGAATAGGTTTTCTCAGCTGTGGCACTCTTGCCAAACTGGGCTGGATAATTCTTTGTTACGGACCTTCCTGTGCATTCCGGTGTGGAGCAGCATCCTTGCCCTCTTAACCCGTGAGATGCCAGTAGCACCTTCTCCAGTTGTGACAACCAAAAATGTCTCCAGACATAGCCCAGTGTCAACATAAAGGCCACAGCCTCCCCTGGTTGAGAACCACTGATCTGGAAGAAGTCATCCATGTTGGGTACTTCCTGTTAGAAGTAAAGTTTCTTTGTACGGTGGAATCTAGAAGAATCCTCTCAGGTTGGGGTGGGGAGGGGGGCGGTCAGCCTTAGTGCAGTTCTGCTCTAAGCAGGACTGTATCCTGGAGCAGCCCGACGGAGAATCCCATACATCTCTGGTGTTGCTCCTCAGCTGGGAGGGTGACACAGGGGAGGGGAATTGGTTGCCGGGCCATTTCTCCCTCGCAGGCGTGGAGGGAGGTGGAGGAGGAAATGGGGACCTGGGCGGTCCATGAAGAGCACCCTCGTCCCTGATGACACAGAGCCCGAGCAGTGACTCTGCAGCTCTCCACACCATGAGAGGGGCCCCGTCCCTGCCCTCTCAGAAACGAGCCTGATAACTTGTCAGGCAACTAAGGAGGTGCTCGTGGTGTCCTCACCTGACGGCATCGAGTCACGCAGCGCGCCCTGGGTCCTGTCTGCCCGTCGCTGTGGAGCTTGTGGCTGTGTGGTCTGAGGTGGGCCTGCTGACTGGGAGTGTGCTCAGACGCAGCGCCTTTTTTAATGAGCGTCGCAGGCACCTTGCCACCCTCTGAGGCAGGGAGGGAGGACTCGCTGAAGGGGACTGAGTGGGCAGAATGGACTAGGCCAGTTACTAGGGCTTTTCAAGGAGAGGAGGGGACTAAAGTAGTGTCCCCAGGCACGGGGCCCTGCCCTCCCACCCTGCCTTGATTTATTCACTCACACCTACCCCGGGGGAGCAGGTATGCTTCTTACTTGAGAGCTGAAGAAACCATGACTGACTTTCATAAAATTTATTTCTATATACCCACACATACACATGAATTCTTAAATGCATATGTATGACCATATACATTCTTCCCCCCTTTTTTGAGGCTTCTCCCCCCAAACTTTCTCATCCTCCCCTCCTTTGCATTCCTCCATAATCCCCCTGCAGTCCTGTCACCCATGCTAAATAAGATCCTTCCATATTGCCTTCCATATTTTTCTCTATACTTGCATAATCCTATTCAGACACTCACTTTTTTAAAAAATTAATTTATTTATTTTTGGCTGTGTTGGGTCTTCGTTGCTGCACGTGGGCTTTCTCTGGTTGCGGTGAGCGGGGGCTACTCGCTACACTTCGTTGCTGTGCGCAGCCTTCTTATTGCGGTGGCATCTCTTGTTGCGGAGCATGGGCTCTGGCACATGGGCTCAGTAGATGTGGCTCACAGGCTCTAGAGCGCAGGCTCGGTAGTTGTGGCCGCATGGGCTTAGTTGCTCCATGGCGTGTGGGATCTTCCCGGACCAGGGCTCGAACCCGTGTCCCCTGCATGGGCAGGTGGATTCTTAACCATTGCGCCACCAGGGAAGTCCCAGACACTCACTTTTACATTTATGGATTTGGGGGTCATTGTTTCACAAAAATGGAATCATATTCTTCACATTTTTTCTGCATTTTTCTTTTTTATTAGACAGTACTCCATGGAAAATCTAGTTCCTTAATTTCATCTGACTTAACAGGTGGAATACTACCCTTTATTCATCCATTCCTCTGTTGATGGGCATTTAGTTTTTTCCCAGATGGAGATCTGGAGAGATGACGTGAGTGACCTAGGGTTATGTGCTGAGTAAACAGTGGAGCCAGGATTCAAGGCTGAGTTTACCTGCCTCCAGAGCATGCGGCCCTAATTACGCTGCACCACTGCTCATCCAGGCATCCTGGCGAGGGTGGGAGGAGGGTGAGAGTGGGATCCTTGTGGCCAGGGGGAAACCATTACAGAGCGTAATGGACAGAGAATTGAAGGTAAACGCTCTCAAATTTGGAAGGATGCTTCAGAGTAACTGAGGTGGTTGGGGGACCTGAAAAGAGTGTTCTCTGTTATCAAAGGAATGTATCAGACCTGATCTGTGAACAGCCTTTGTCCCACTGACCTTGTGGATTTTGGTGAAACAGTAGGTAATGATTTCCCTTGGGCATTATAACGTCATGTTAATAGATTTCAGGCATTTAAATGACAAATCCTGTCCTATTTCTTTCTCTGCGTTTAAAAAGGGGCCTGTGGGCTCAGCTGCTAGAGAACCGCTGGCGGGGCTGGGGGGAGGCACCGCTGCCGGTTCTTCAGGCTTTCTGCTCTGTGGTTTTGGGAGTCGGCTCACCGTGTGCTCCATTTCTCTGACAGGTAAACAGATTCAGGTGTTATCGGGCCACCTGCAGTGGGTTTACTGCTGCTCCATCTCGCCAGACTGCAGCATGCTGTGTTCTGCAGCTGGGGAGAAGTCGGTGAGTCTCAAACTTGGGGTGCCCTTTGCTCTGTTGCTTCGGTTCAGGGAAGCGGCCTCATGCGTGAGAGGGTAAGTGAGCCAGTGTCCTCCAAAGCCGCCTGCAAATCAGCCCCAGGGGGAGGCACGCTGCCAGACTGAGGCCCCTCCTTTTCTGATTTGCACTTTGACTCAAACCAAACGAGAGGAGGTGTTTGGAAGCAGATCGCTCCCATCATGTCATGGGAGGGCTGTTTGCCTTCACAAGATGGGAAAGCCATGTTTTTTAAATTTCTTTCCCCGTTGGAGTCTACGATTTTAAAAGTTGCAACCCACATGTGGATCCAGATTTCCTTTGAACCATCTAATTTGAATCCACCTAATTAGGATTTCCATTCAAATCATAAAATGTACAGTAACTCGTTGAACTTTGTCCTGAAATCCTGTCTATTATAACAAAAGTGCTAGAAACCCAGGAACAGTTTGGGAACCGATTGTTTGAGTTTTACATCTGCATTGAGCTGTTGTTTGCTGTGACCGACTTGGGAAAGTTAAGAGTTCACTATTTGGTACAGCTCAGGTGGTTAATCATTGATTTGAGGTTTGGAACTATGTGAAAGTGAGAGTTTTCTTAAAGGAAAAAAAAGAAAATACTTCTTTTAATGGTTCTCAGGAAGGTTTCAGGTAAGGAGCTAGGTCAGACCTACAGCCGTGGGCCAGATTTCTGTGGTCCTGTAAACCAGAGAGGGGTGCCAGATGGCTCTGTTGGGTGACCAGGAATTCACCTCTGACCCGTATTTTTGGTTTCAAGTGAAAGGACAAGGTAGCCCTTGACTTAGGTCTTCAGCATGCATTGCCCTATTTGCTAAGAGCGCTCAGAAGCAGGACCCAGAAGCCTCCCCTGAGCCATGCTGGCTGCTGTCTTCCTGAGGTCGGTTGGTTGATTCTCCCCTAAAGTAAGCTCCTTGAGCATGTCTGTTGGTTATGTGCCTCAAGAATTCAGACCTGTCACTTTATTTAGGCCAGTATGACATGTTCTAGAAGAAACATAGAAAAGGGGCTGGAGAACTTAGCTTCCCCTGGCTGTGCGGCCTGGAGAGGCAAGGCTGTGCCTTCTCACTGTTCACATCCTGAGCACTGTTTCAGCCCTGACCAGGCACCTGTTCTTCCCACAGGTCTTCCTGTGGAGCATGCGGTCCTACACATTAATCCGGAAGCTGGAGGGCCACCAAAGCAGCGTGGTCTCTTGTGACTTCTCCCCCGACTCTGCCTTGCTCGTCACGGCTTCTTACGATACCAATGTGATCATGTGGGACCCCTACACTGGCGAGCGGCTGCGGTCACTCCAGTAAGGACTGCCTCCCTGCTTCTGCTTCCCAGTGGGGTGTTCGATGGGAAACCTGTCTTGGTCCAGGACACAGTGTGTTCGTACTTACTCTAAGGCACTGGTGTGCAGCAGTGTTTCATTGTCAATTCTCACATTAGCCCCGAGTGCCTTCGAGTCTCCGGCTCTAGGAGGCTGTCTGTACTGCTCTGGATCCCACGTTCTGAAACCTCACAGTGACTCTTTCTTTCCACTTACTAATAACTGTAGTAACAGGTTCAGAATGATCCTCTTATTGAAACTGGTATTTCCAAAGTGAATTTTCATGTTCTCACCAACTTGGTCTACTTTTCCCCTTTGTCTCTGTTGTTTTCTGCAGCAAATAATAGGTAGTCCTATAATTATCATGTATCTTAGCCTAAAAAAGACTTTCAGTTTGTACCGTGGCATTAAAGCGAGGGCTGACCTACTTTGCATAAGGAAATTAACACAGGGAATATTAGTAATCCTTCAGCCTCCTGCACGAGACACTGGAGCTGTATGAAATGCAACTTGTTTCCAGTCGTCTTTTCCAGTCTGCAAATCCCCAGGTTTTCCACATGGGGTACGAGACGTGTCTGGAACCTTTTTGTGGCCATGGCACTTTGGCCTCCTGCCTGGGGATGAAAGGCGGAGGGCGGAGGGCAGCCATCACTCCAGGCCCACCTACTGTCCTGTGTCCTCCTCAGCCACACCCAGCTCAGCCCCCCCATGGATGACAGCGATGTCCACATCAGCTCCCTGAGGTCTGTGTGCTTCTCCCCCGAAGGCTTGTACCTCGCCACGGTAGCGGATGACAGGTAACGAAGAGAAACCTCTTTCCGCGGCCTCAGAGCAAGTGTTGGAAAGGGCTTGTAGCATCACCCTTGGGGTCTGGCCCCAGGTCTGCTGACACGTCCCTTTCTCCTCCAGGCTCCTCAGGATCTGGGCCTTGGAACTGAAAACTCCAATTGCGTTTGCTCCTATGACCAATGGTCTCTGCTGCACATTCTTTCCACATGGTGGAGTTATTGCCACGGGGTATGTATCTGTTAGCCGAACAGATGGGTAGTGATTTCTGCTGTGTATTCCATGTAGTTTTTTAAGGAAAGAAAGCATCTAGAATTTTCTTGCCTGTGAGGAAGCCTTTAAGGAAATCTGAGATTACATAAAATTCTGATATTCTCTTCTGCTAATACAGTTTATCATTAACTCTTAATATTTAACCTAAATGTCAACGTGAAAGATCTACAATTCATGCTACCTAACAGGCCAAGTCTGCAAGGAAGCAGAAATCAAGATGATGCAGCATTTATATGGGAAACCATTTAGGGCAGAGACCACCTTACAGGGAACATCTGTAATTCAATAGGTGGCACTCTTCCCTGTTACATTTGAACCCATAGTATGATTTATAAAGGGCTGTACTGACAGAGACAGCACTTTGGAACCAGAGGTGTCTTGAGTTCTCCTGCTGCCCTCAGCAGCCTTAATTACTCAGCACCACAGCCTTCACATCTATTTCCAAGGTCCAGGTTGCGTTTCACTCTCGAGTCTCCTGCCAGTGCAAGTGAGAGTAGAAACATTGATATCTGCCCCAATGAAAACATACATTTCCAAGGTCTGCCGTAATGCACTGGTTTCCGTCTCATTTCAGGACAAGGGATGGCCACGTCCAGTTCTGGACGGCTCCTCGGGTCCTGTCATCACTGAAGCACTTATGCCGGAAAGCCCTGCGAAGTTTCCTAACAACGTACCAAGTGCTAGCGCTGCCGATCCCTAAGAAAATGAAAGAGTTCCTCACGTATAGGACTTTTTAAGCCAGTCTCCATAGTCTTACTTGTTTCCTCTGTAGCAGGATAAATCTTCCTGACAAGTAGCTGGAGCAATGGGCCAAACATCTGGTCTTGGATTGAAATAGAATCTCTCTTTGGATTGTGCACAGAATGTAGCAAAACCGGATTCCAGTGGCCTCGCCAGGAGTCTCTTCCCCATGACGTGTGAGGGTCAGTCGTAGAAGAGGGATTCCGCTTCCGCAGTGACGGAGCCTGACCTTAACCTTCAGTTCACTTACGCACAGCAGTGCTGGACCCTCTCTGGTCATTTTGATTCCAAGAAGTTTCCACTCCCTCGACTGGAGTGTGGCTTCTGCTGAGTGTCCGTCGTTGATGCAGATGCAGAGGAGGTGTCGGTGAAAGTTCTCTCCTGCTGGTCAGAGCCGCTTTGATGTGGGCAAGGGCTTTCCTTCCTCTGACCCACAGGACAGTTTTCACAGAGCCGTCTAGTGTGAGATATTACTTAGCTTAACTAAAGTCCAGGTGACTCAGAGGCCGTGCTCCTGATACAGACACTAGACTTGTTTTGTTTTTTTTTTAAAGAAACAATGATGTGCATGTGCCGGAGGCCAGATTTGTGTGTCATGTTACACGGGACGTATTCCTCCACTGCATGACTGTATCAGTGGCTACTGAGTTATCTGTCAGTTGTTTGCCAGTTAGCATATTTATTTGTATTTTCTCAACAGATATTGAGGTACAACTGTGTTTTTCTCAATGGTATCTAAAAACCATAGTACTTAATTCCAACAGTTGTGAAGATGTCTCTTAATTGTGTGAAGAATTGGTGTCGTCATCATTTCAGCTGATTTTCTTCTGTACAAGATCTGACTTGACTGCTTCACCTCATTGGACTCATCAGCCAGTCTCAACTCTGCCCCTAAACACAACTAGCTCCTTAAAAGTACTGTTCTTCGTGGCGTATAGTTATCTAATCAAGACACCTCATTCAAACAAAATCTGCCTTTGGAAAATTTAATATATTTTAAATTATTTTAAAAGAAATGCAACATCTTATCCTTTGGCTTTCTTACTAGGTGCTTTGTGGAGGCCTGTGTACCATGATAAAACGTGTTGAAAAAGCAGAGGAGTCTCTCCTCCGCTGCCTTTGTTGCCGAAAGAAAAACATTTCAAGATGAGAGGCTTTCATCGAAGGAAAGAAAGTTAAAAGCTTTTGGCTTGCCGTTTCATTTTTTCCATTAAGGAAAAAAAAATCACCTTTTAAAACCAGTGAGTACAACAAGACAGCTGGGAATGGATTGGGCAAACTTAAGTTTTGTGGTTATCTTGAAATATCATGTACAGTGTAGCCGCCTCCTTGAGCCCCTCACCCCACCCCCAACCATTAGCTTCACACTTTGCTCTTGTCCTTTGGCAGCGAGGCCTACGTGTGTGATGCACATAACCGACTTCTCCCTTTTGATAGTATAAGAATTGGACACCTTTATAAAGAACGGCCTCCAAAGAAAGTTGATTCTCTGATCTCAGGGACGGAGGAGGCTTTTTCATATAAATGCAAGCTGAACAAGTCAGAGTCTGTATAAACTGGCTAAGGAAAGAGGAGTCACAACGAGCTGCTTTATTTCTGTTGTGCAGAACACTGTCACACACGCAGCACAGATGCTCGCAGACAAACTGCATTACATTTAGATTAAATATGAAGAGTCTCAGTCCTTTCAGCACTTGCAGGTTTAGAGTCAGGCTTAGTCTCATGTGCCCTGGGTTAAAACAAGCCAGTGTTGAACGACCTCTGGCCCCAATAGCATCATTTAAAGTGAATGTTTTCACTACTGTCCACACCACAATTAGGAACCTGCTAGCAACTCCTCAGCTTCAAAAGGAGAAATTAAAAGGCCAGTTTTAAAGTAAGAAAGAAAATTGAGTCCACTTTGTAAGAGTATAATAGTATGGGCCAGAAATCCATTAACACCTATTTAAAGTAGCGCCACAGATTAGATTTACAAACTTAACTCTGAAGATGTTCTTTTTACCTTGAGTTGGAAGACACTTGGGCTGTATTAGATGTGAAAGCCTGATATTCCAAATGGGGTAGCCCATTTCCTATCATCCAGGCACTGAAGGGTAAAAGCCTTTAGGCTAAAAAGGTTTTGCTTCCCCCCCCCTTATAAAACACAAATGGGCAGGGCAGTGAGAGAGCTGTACCGTAAAACTGCTTTGTACCTCCCTGCTCCAACCGGCCACAAACACGGTACTTTGG
This sequence comes from Hyperoodon ampullatus, assembly GCF_949752795.1. Lineage (NCBI taxonomy): Eukaryota > Metazoa > Chordata > Mammalia > Artiodactyla > Ziphiidae > Hyperoodon > Hyperoodon ampullatus. The sequence goes on from NC_136926.1 coordinate 11,830,568, forward strand.
GTACATGTCTGCCCACCCACGCCTGGAACAATTTCCCGAAACTGGGGGTGACTGTGTCCCCTGCTCTCCAGTCACTGCTGGGCCTGAGAATAGGCAGCAAGTGGTCCTCAGCATCTAGGCCTCTGTGACAATCAGGTCTCTGGTGACTTGAAAGGCGGCAATGAGGGAACTCAGCTGAATCTTCTCATTGGTGCCAACAGAAAGTCTGTACCTAAAAGAAATCAAACGAGGTAAGAAGAGAGAATATCACAACAGCTGCCTTTTGAAGAGAACAGCAGCAGTCGGACTGAAAGTTGGCCAGAGAAGGATAGGAAAGAGGTGAGAGAAATTCATCCTGGGCAGCAATCTTGTACACGTCCCCTAACGTTTTCTTTGTGCCTCAGACACTCCTTTATAAATTTGATTCAAACCGGGGGCGGGAGGAAATATTAAATTAAAAAAAATTGTTCCCAGTAGCAGGTTCTGAACTTTGTTCAAGCTCTATACAGATATGCAAAATTTATGTGATTAGGCATTATTTCTTCACCAGCAAAATGCATCGAGAGGAATTATAATTAAGATTCCCTTCCTCCTAATTCACTGGGAAGTTTGGCTGCCATATCTGTGGTTTTGTGGTCAATAAAGTAAGACACTGGTATTTCATCTCGCCACCTTTCAAGTGCCCAGCCACTGAAAGCAAAATCATGCTACTCACAGTGTAGTGATAAGAAGTGACCTAATTGGTATGTCTGAAAGCCAACGACGGCAAATTAGTTGGCTTACGTGGACATCTATTTTGAACCTAGTGCTTTTGTCTACTTAAATGATAGCTGCCAGCTTCACTAGGGGCTAATTGTGTTTACTGAACCAGGCAAAGTGGAAAATTGAGTTTATGTTTACTTTCCCTGCAATATGCTTTCGTATGCCAAAAGGCCTTAATAACAGCTGGATAGCTGGCCATCCCCAAACGACCTAGATGTCTGAACTGAAGCAGGCTTCCCAAATAACAAGAGCATGTCTAGAACCAAGGTGGACCAGGCCTCTGAGGTCGAAGGAGAGGCCTTTATCTCAAATACGTAACCGAGCTGTACCTGTCTTTGTGTTTATCCATGTTCTTTACATAAGCAGCTCACACCCTTCCCTGTGCTTCGTTCAATAATTCCAGCAAAAACTAGACGCTACTGTATATGAATGATTTAGACAAAACAGTTGAAACCAAGCAAGGAGAAACAAAAAACTCAACGGGGAAAAAGGAGGAAAAGAATTAAAACTGGGAAATAAATACTCACTCAATGTCCGCCATTTTGGTCAATAAATGTATTCGAACTGAAGATGGAAAGTCAACTGGGGGAAAAACAAGCAAATGAGTGGGGTCTGTCATTACCTACTATATATAAAAAAAAAAAAATCACAGAAGACAAGTATGAGTTTCCACATGAGATACGTAAGACTAACCTCTTGAGGCCACAGATCTCAAGATACCACACCTCTAGGAGGTAAAAATTGCATAGGTTTTCATAGTTTTTATTCATTTTAGTCTTCGTAGGGTAGCCAAAAATGAGCAGGTTCCAGAGCGATCATAAGATGGAAGAGCCATCCACACTGCCCTGGTTAGCACTGGGCCGCTCTGTAAGTTACTGTGAAAGCAAAGTTCTCACTTGCTGTCCCAATTTTAAAAACAAACATAACCACTGTAAAGCAATTATACTCCAATAAAGATGTTAAAAAACCAAAACCAAAACATAAATAATTGATTTTTAAAAGTCGATTCATGCTCAGCATCCACGAAGTGCAGAGCTGGGCCTGAGCCAACCATGTTCTTGGGCAGAATTTCACATGCCAGCCAGCCAGGGAGAGGCCTGGAGAGGCGCTGGCAGAACAGTGTTCGTGGACCCAAGGGTCTGCAGGGGGCTGCTGGGCAGGCGGAGCTTCTCCGCAAGGTTGAACAGCACATCACTTAGAGCCCAAAGATGCACTCGTGTCTGGTTCTCCCCCAAAAGGGCCAGCTGGATGGGTCTGGGGTGATTCACATGTGCTCTCAAGGTAGAGAAGCAATTCTCTGTACAGGACATACGACCAAGTGTGGAACTAAAGATGGTTTAGCTGAGGCTGCTTTGGTTTTGTGAAGCTAGATCTTCCTCCTCCTTTCTTTTTGGGGAAAATAGCCTTTTAGAAATACAGACTCCAACATACTGCCGTAAAATACAAACCCTTGGAGGAAATAAGTTAGCCTTTAAGAGTTTCTTTCCTCTTTTTCCCCAGCATTCTAGAAGTCAAGAGTATTGTGGGGGCTTCCTTGGTAGTGCAGTGATTAAGAATCCACCTGCCAATGTAGGGGACACAGGTTCGAGCCCTGGTTCGGGAAGATCCCACATGCTGCGAAGCAACTAAGCCCGTGCGCCACAACTACTGGGCCCGTGTGCTACAACTATGCGCGCCTAGAGCCCGTGCTCTGCAACAAGAGAAGCCACCGCAATGAGAAGCCCGTGCACCGCAACGAAGAGTAGCCCCCGCTGGCCACAACTAGAGAAAGTCTGCGCACAGCAATGAAGACCCAACGCAGACAAGAATAAAATAAATGAATTTATGAAAAAAAAAGTATTTTTGGAACAAGGTTTTAAAAGCAAGACACAGACACACAAATATTGGATTGGCCAAAAAGTTCATTCGGTTAGTGAATGTTGTTCAATAAAGTTCTTCGCAAAAATTAAGTGTCTCTTACTTAAACCTGAATGAACTTTTTGGCCAGCCCAATAAAAAAAGAGCAAAACAAAACTGAAAATGAGGGGCCGGGTTTACACCTCTTCATTCCTGTTTCTGTTTCCAAAACGAAGCGTCACGTTCCCTCTCCAGCCACCCTTAACCCCAACGCGTGCCACCTTCTGCATAGCTTCTGAACTGGGGAAGAACCTAGGTTACCTCTGTGCACGAACAGGTGTATCTCTGTCAGGATGTCATGTAATGCCAACCCCTTTAGAGTTTTCAACTCCATGATATCTAGAGAGGAGCAGTTAAGGCAAAGGGAACAAATTCCAGAACAAACACTGCAGAGAATGACTTGAAAGTAGGGCTTTTCATACCAACACAGCTGTTTCCTTCAATCTGAAGTTGCACGTGTTGGACCCCAGTTCTTATTTTTCTGTTTTCATCTCCATTAAGGGAGATGAAAGATACCTCTGTCTAGTAGAGAACAGAACCAAATGCATTGCCCAAAAGGCTTTCCATCACTACACCTAGATTTTAATTTCATAGCAAAACAAGAGTAACACTAACTGCTTGAAAATGACTGCACCTTCCACCCAAGGTCTAACTGCTTTCCTCCCATCTGTGAGTTAAGTGGCTTCAAGCCATACCCAGCTCAGGGCCCTACAGGAACAACTTGGGGCATGAAAGACAAGTACCCATCCCCCCCACAGACATCTTGCTCCCATGACAAGCTGAAAGGTGTCCCGTGCAGCCACTTGTCTTTTGCCAGTAGGGTGTAGGTGCTGCCTGCAGCCTGAGCTTGTGAGGACACGTTCAGGCCTTGGGCACCTAATGCACTGACCGAAGGACAAGAGAAAGGATACTCCTGTAGGCCGTGGTGAAGTCCTGATTCAACATCCAGTCCAGAATGTTGGCGATGTCTGACTTGAGTGGGTGCCCTGTGCAGGTGTAGACGGTCTCCTCTGTCACCTTCCCAAAGGCCATGTTGGTGCTCTGGGCAGACAGGGGGAGAGTCACCACGGCTGCTGCAGCCACTGAGCTGCAGGAGGGTCAGGAGGAAACTGCGGAGGCAGCAATGCGGGTGGGCACGGGAGAGCTCGAGCCCTGTACTTTTTACCCTGCTAAGAGCTGGCCACATCAGAGGAGGCCACTGCTTTGTTGGCTACGTTATTTTGCAGAGTCCTTCCCTATCTTTCCCTTATTTGCATCAAATTATTCTTTCAATTAATCAAATCACAAAGGTGGGTGTACATCTGTGACATACTATGAGATGTCTTACCAGTTCCAGATTTCTGAATTAACACATCGGTCATGCTGTTGCTTATGTCTTTCTTGAAAAAGTATTCTGAAGCAACAACTCGAGATGTGCTACGAGCAGTGCCCTACCTGCAAGATGTTCAGAGCCCTTCGCATGTCTCCACTGGAAAGAGTTACGAGCGCTTTCATCCCGTCTTCACTTATGTCAACTCTGAAAGGAAACAGGCAGGAGGGATATAGAGGCCCTGAGAGCACAAATGCTCCCCGAGGGAACACGATGGACTGTGATGATTAAGGCTTTGAAACAATGAAAGAGAAAAAAGGGAAGGACGGAGTTAACGATACTCTCCTGATTTACAGGCTCCAGAATTTGTTCTGGCTACTGGGGACGTGGGCCTTACGTGAGTAGTCACAGCCCAGTCCAAGTCTAGCAAGACCACCATTTGCGGCCAAGCATTGCTATGTTGAGCAGGTAGCTTTGAATTCTGTTCTCTGGAGAGGAGAGGGCGCTGGCGAGATCTGCGCTCGCGGAGCCCAAGCACCTGTCAAATCAGCAGCAGCTAGGGCTGCCTACCTGCTGGGCATCTGATCACACAGAATGTGATGTCTCAGGACTTTCCCTGCTAGTCGAGAAAGGCTACAGGCATTTTAACGGGAGGGACCTGGCAGCGTGCAGTTTCCAAAGACAAAGAGTAGGAGGAAAGCGGGACCGCTTCTAGGGTAGGATGATGGACGCCAGGAAGGAACCAAATGACCTTTATGAAGAATGTCTGTGAGCTACCAGGGTGGCCGACACACAGTGAGGTTTACCCTGTGCCAGGCTCTCCCGAGTTGTTTACAAACGTTACCGCCTTCAGACGTACCAGTAGCCGCCTTATGTGACACCCAGTCCCCAAGGCCCCCCTTTCCGTGCTTTTCAACATACTTACTTCTCTTCTTCTGCGACATGTTCCAGGCGGGGAACCATGAGTTCAGGGGTCAGGGGACCGAATCGAAACCTTGTACACCGGGACTGCAAGGCGGGGATGATCTTTGACAGATAGTTACAGATGAGGCAAAATCTGGTATTTTCAGTAAATTTCTCAATCACTGGCAAGGGAAAAGAAAACCACCTCACGTCCATCCTGATTCTTCAAGGGACCCAGAAACCCTGAACTTTCCTATGGGCACGTGAAGTGGGGAATCAAGAATGCAAACAAGCGGGAATGCTACTGGAGCGAGAGAGGGTGAGCCTGGACACCAACCACTCTCTCCCCAGAGCTGATGAACACGTCACCTCCACAGGACTGAACAAAATGCTTCCTTTTTCGTGACTGGCTGTGATTCAGGCACTCTTGCCATTCCATTCCACTAAGACATGAAATTCAGCATGCCTGGCCTTTTGCATAAAATTCTATTTGGCAAATGGATGATGTGCCACCTTCTACTGGGTGGGGGAGGGGGATGGCTTTCTGCAGACTTTCCAGTGGACCTTGTCTCGAACCCTTAGAGCATTCGAGAAAGCATTAACCCGAATTCAGAGATGCCTATGACACCAGTTTCATCCTGTAGGCACCAACGTTCTCACGCTGGGATCTGCCCAGACTGACTCTACAGAATAATAAGACACTGAAGAAAGGTGGCCAAAGCCTCTAGGACCAGAAGATATTCTGACTTCCTCCTCCTCTTCCTAAACATGGGCTGCAATCCACTCCTGCCCAGAATTCCTAAAGATCATCTTCTCTCCTAGCTGTCTACCACAGAGTCTTAATGAGAGAGATTAAGAATGTCCTTGCAAAGAAATCAACTGCACCAGGCCCCTTAAGGCCAACAAATCACAGTATACTCTCCTTTCCTGGCCCAGTCATTCTCCTGGCAAGTAGGGAAGTCATGTCAGCTTTCTGAGTGCAACTAAATTTCCAGTGTTATTTTCCTGGCTATATTGTATCCAACGGTACCAACAGCAGAAAGACCTATCTAGCAGTTTAGAAATGAAAGACTTCCCATTCCCTCCCATCAAACAGTACAAATTCCCAACCCTGAAATTGAACCCAGCGGAAAAGGAGGATGAAACACCAGTGTCTGGTCATACCTAAAAGTCCCCAAAAGGCTCATGTCTTTACGCTATTAAAAGGGGTAACCACCGGTATAGAGATTTTTGTCTAGGTCATCAGGTGGGATACACAGTGAAAGGTATACAGAGATTTCACTGGGCCAGAAGATGAATGAAAACTGAAAAGAAGCCACGTCCTATCTCCTGTCCAAAGTTGCTAACTCTCCTTCCAGAGCATTCCTCAGCCATACACACCGTACACGGCTGTGCTCCTCACCTCTCCGCAAGGCGTTCTGGGCGTCCTGAGTCATGGCATCAGCTTCATCCAAGATCACTAGTTTAAAGCCTTTCCTAGGAAAACAAATGGTACCACCTAAAAAGCCTTCTTCAATCTCCCTTCGACTTCCAGGCCCAAACCTACACCTTCACATTTGTGCCATCAGGCCCTGGCTCATGAAGTTCATTTCTCCTAGAACTCTGACCAAAGCAAACATCTGTGGTCAAAGGGCATGGGGGTCTAATTTCTGTATTTGTGTTAGATTATGTCCTCTGACACCTTCATCTTTCTCCCACCCAGTAGCCTCTCATTCTATTCTAGTGCTGCTTTTTCCTCTTTTTCTTTTTTTACCACCATCCTAGTTATCCACCCTGATCTCAATTCATTTTTGTTTAAATTCAAACTAGCTCCTCCAGTCTTATGATGTAATGAAATTAATGCTTCCCCAGAGAACTTGCTAATATAGATTTAGATAATATTTTGTTTTAATATTTGCATTTTAATATGTCTTACCACCATTCCTGTACTTTATCTCTTTTTCATGACTGCTTTTGACAAAGCCTCTTTCTTTTCCCCTTACTTTTACAAACTGGCAAAGGAGAGGATTTAAGAAATTAAACTCTATCACCTCACTGATCAAAATCTTTAGGGAGAGAAATTATGCAAAGAATTCTTACTTAAATATTGTCCTTGTGCTAGCAAAGCTCAGGATTGGTCCCCGAACGATATCTATTCCTCGGTCATCTGAAGCATTCAGCTAAATGTGAAAGAGAGAAGCCAAAACAAATAGAAAACATGTTGGTGTGCTAGCTGTGAATTAATGTATCTTTTCATCAATCCTGCTCAGCAAGCTAGGTCTCTAGTTCTAAGGACGGATAAGAGATAATCATTAAAAATAAGATGACAATTATATTTAAAACTTACAACTCACTAGATCATTCCATTATATTCTGAAAGGCCATTCAATGCCTGTCTTTCCTCCCCCTTTTGAGGACAATCACTGACATGCTCTGGGGGGAGTAATTAATTGGCCTGGTCACGGTGAACAGCACCTCTGGCACGAGCAGAATGATGCTAATTTTAGCTACCACAACCCAGAGCAACCCAGAAGTTACCAAGTTTTTAATACAATGAAGTAAGAACACTGGTGGCAGCAAGGTTCTATAATACAAAAGCAAGTTAAAGTTTTTTTCTTACAATAGACAATGTTTAGAATTTCGTAAGCTAAGTATATCGTTTGAGTCCTAGTAGTAAACAGATGGCATACTCAAATTCAGTAATTTGAAGAGAATTAAATGAAGAGAGAGTTTAAAAGGTGCTGGTGAGGTGTGGGGAGACCACAAGGGCTATGCAATACCTCAAGGCCTACTGGGACCCCCAAGTCTTAAGGGGTTGGTGGGGGAGTGGTGCTGGCCGTGGGTGGGGGGTAAGGCTGCGTGCTGTGTCCTGAGGGTGGGGAAGGCTGTGTGCTGTGCCCTGCAGGTGGGGAAGCTGTTGGCCTGTGGTGACCCCCAGGGGAGGACCAGGCATCCTTCTCCCTTCCCCAACCCCTTCCAGGCCCTTGCTGGCCAAACCCAACCAGGAGCCAGAGGGCAAGAGAGCTCGCAGTGGACACAGCTCAGCCTTCCAGGGTGGGGCAAGAACAGCATGGAGCAACATGCAGAAGGGATCTGGGGGCACATGGGAGACAGCCATCAACCGAGCAACCACTGAGGATCTGGGTAAAAGTTGGCAACAGCAAAGAAAGACACCTAGTCCTACCACTGCCCTTTAGCTTGTACCAGTCCAGGCAAAAATGTCAATTACAGAAAAAAAGTGAATTAAAACATCTTATGTCTCCTTCTTTCCCAACCACCAGCAGGGCAACTAACTTGTAAAGTAAAACAAAACTAGCAGAACAAAAAGTAAGAGGCTGGCGTCCTTCGAGAGTAACAGTAAACCTCCCATTTACCTCCAAGACCATGGAGCCAAATTCCTTATCTTTGTACAGCTGTTTAGCACAGGCCAGGATGGTGGATGTCTTTCCCGTGCCTGGAGGACCATAGAGAAGGAGGTGCGGCAGGCGGTCCTCGCTGATAAACTTCTGAACTGAAGGTCGGGGGAGAAAGAGAGAGGCCATCAGGCTCTGGGAGCTGCCTCATTCACTGCAGGCCCGAGTTGGGCTGAAGGTACTTCAACCATATGTTCAAATCTGGGTCAGATGCAGGAATGAAAAATCTGAAGGACTCAACTCTTAAAGCCACATCCCATAAAGCTCAATCAGATCCTTCAAAATTAGTACTCAGTAGAGACAACATTCCTAAGAAGTGTATCCAGGTCCTTCGACTAGGATACCAGCCGCTGACACATGGATACTTACTGGTACTCAAGATGTCCTGATGAGAAATGAGATCATCCAGTGTCTGTGGCCGGTACTTTTCAACCCTGAAATACAACTTAGCATTGATTCCAACATATATAAAGGCAAGAGCATTTTGTTATGTGCAAAAGAATCCTTTCATATCCTATAACTAAAAGAGAAAGAGATACCAAACCCTTTAACAGTGGTTCTCAACCGGGGCCATTTTGTCCTCCAGTGAACTCTTGATAATATCTGGAGACATTTTCCACTGTCAAAGCTGAGTGGGGGGTACTACCGGCATCTGGCGGATAGGCACCAGGGATGCTGTTAAACATGCTGCAATGCACAGGACAACCCCCATGCCCTCCCCCGCCACCCCACATATCTGGCCCCAAATATCAATAGTGCTGAAAAACTGCGCTCATTTCATCTTACCAGCTGTCTGCCTATAATCTCAACCTGGATGGGCACCTAAGTTCATCCAAAATTGAACTCATATCCAAATATAAATTAACAGATGAATGGATAAATGAATGGTGGTATAGCCACACAAGGGAACGTTATTTGGCAATAAAAGGAAATCAATTACTGATATAAAAAGCCAGTAATGGGACATCCCTGGTGGTCCAGTGGGTAAGACTCTGCACTCCCAATGCAGGGGGCCCAGGTTCGATCCCTGGTTGGGGAATTAGATCCCGCATGCATGCTGTAACTAAGAGTTCAAATGCCGCAATGAAAGATCCCACATGCTGCAACGAAGATCCTGTGTGCCACAACTAAGACCCGGTGCAGCCAAAATAAACAAATACATATTTAAAAAAAAAAGAAGAAGAAGCCAGTCACAAAAGGCCACGTATCGTATGACTCCATTTATATGAAATATCCAGAATAGGCAAATTCATAAGAGACAGAAAGTAGATTAGTGGTTGCCACGGGCTAAGGGAGGGGGGAATGGGGAGTTGCCAATGGGTACGGGGTTTCCATTTGGGATGATGAAAAATTTTGGAACTAGATAGTGGGATGGTTATACAACATTCTGAATGTACTTAATGCCACTGAATTGTACACTTAAAAATGGTTACAATTGTGAATTGTATGTTATGTATTTTTACTACGATAACAATAAACTGAAAAGAAACAACTTGGAGTTTTCCGAAATCAAGTCAAATCCATTCGGTCTTTAAACCATCACTAAGACACAGTTGTGTAAGCAGGATGGTTAAGAGTGCAAGCTCTGAATCTGGACCAGCTGGGTTCACATACAAACTTATTTTCCAACTCTGGACCTTAGGCAAGTCATTTAACCTTTTGGTAAAACTGGAATAACAGTACCTTCTTCCTAGTGTCTTTGTAAAATTCAAACATATAATAGGGTGCCTGCTAATCTAATAGAAAGTCACTTAAATAAAAGTTAACTAGGGAGCGTTGTTACCATCATCATATTATTCTAGTTTAGAATCTGACCAATAATCGTACCAAGAGAATATTTTGGCAAGAGAGAATATTTTGCCACGGAGGTCAATGTAGTGTCAGAAGACACAAGATCGAACCCCTGTGCTGTCACCCAGGTGGGACCCTGGGGCGGCGGGGCGAGGTCGGGCCGGAGACCTGCCACTTGCCCACTCCGGCCACCACCTCCCCGCGCGGCCGACCCCCTTCCCCGCGGCAGCCGGGCCTCCTCCTACCAGGGCAGGTTCCTGATCTTGCCCCCCTCGGGCTGCTGCTGCTGCTGCTTGTGCGCTGAGGTCTCCATGACAGGGTGACGAAGGTGGCTGGGTCCGGGGGGCTTGTCGCCTCCCCAAGGGGCCTGCACCGCGACCAGTCAAGACCTGACCCCGAGACCCACGTACTTACAGTTCGCGCGCAAACGCAACTCTCGCGAGCTTTAGCTGCTTGCTTCCGACTTCCTCCCTCGGTCCCGCCCCCTCCCCGTTGCTAAGGCCTCTGTTGCCTGGTTACCGGGAGGCCCTGGCAGTCAGCCTCGTTCCAACTCCGCCGTTCTAGCCGAGGCTGCCCTCTCTCTGGTGCGGCGGGGCGTCCCGAGCCCAGCGAGCCCGGGAGCAGGAGAGGCAAGGCCACCCCTTACAGTTCTGGAATACAGTTGCCGTATGAAAAAAGGCTCCAAATACTTTTTTGGCCCCAAAGCTGGGAGGTGAGTACTTCAAATTGAAAAACAATTCCAAGCACAACTCCAACTCCAGTCCGTCTCCCAAATCCATTTCCTTCACCCAACAAAATTTACAGAACCGACCGACCTCCAGAAACAACTCCAGAGCGAAAATAAATAAATAAGTAAGTAACTTCCAGTTAGGTTAATATGTGTAACTGGAAAAGGCTAGTTAGTAAGCATAGAGGACAGGCTGCCTCTCATCTCAAGCTACTGAGGAGAATCGGTATCAAAATGTTCGCATTTTTTTCTGAGGTGAGGGGATTATGGACCACTTTTGTTTTCTTCTATTTTGCTGGTCTGTATTCCCAGCAATGAGTATGTATTACATCCATAATTAAGGTGTTTTTTTTTTTTTTTTTTTTTTTTTTTTTTTCCGGTACGCGGGCCTCTCACTGTTATGGCCTCTCCCGTTGCGGAGCACAGACTCCGGACGCGCAGGCTCAGCGGCCATGGCTCACGGGCCCAGCCGCTCCGCGGCATGTGGGATCTTCCCGGACCGGGGCACGAACCCGTGTCCCCTGCATCGGCAGGCGGACCCCCAACCACTGCGCCACCAGGGAAGCCCTGTTTTTTGTTTTTTAACATGCTGAGAAAGACAACAATCCTGGGAGAAGATGAGGCTGGACCGGGATCAGAAGAGTTCTGATTCAGAAGTAGCTGCTCCTTGCATCTTATTACATCACTGTCACCTGTTTTAGGAGTAGAGTAGAGGGACAGAGGACAAGTACACGATGGCAGTTATGGCTTCACCCTCGCCCCTGCCTGGGGAGTCAGAAGAAGGGGGTCAGATGGTGCTTGTGATGTGACAGTGCCCCTGCTCTCTGCTTCCTCCTGACACTGGCTGTGCAGGTCGCTAGGGTACCACTGTTCCCGCTCAGCTTTGGGCAGGTTACTTCTCTCCTCATCCAACCATATCTACTCCAAGATGGCTGTGAGGATTAGATGAAATAACATAGGTAAAGCATCTGGTATATTCCACCCGCCTCTCTCTTTCTCTTCTAGAAAGCTCTTCACCCATCCTGTTCTTGTCACAAATGTTTCCTCTCAAACAAAACCTAAAGAATTGGCTGGTGTGACTATGCCGGGGAGGGTTCATTTTATGTGTCAACCTGACTGGGCCAAGTGATGCTTGGAGAGCTTGTAAACATTATTTTGGGGGAGCGTCTCTGAGGGTGTTTCTGGAAGAGATTGACATCTGAAGTGGGAGAATGAGTAGAGCAGATAACTCCCATCAATGCAGGTGGGCGTGATCCGATCCACTGGGGTCCTGAATAGAACAAAAAAGGCAGAGGAAAGGTGAATTTGCTCTCGTTTTGAGCTGGGACATCCATCCTTTCCTGCCCCCTGGACATTGGTGCTCTTGATCCTCAGGCCTTTGGACCAGCTTTCCTGGGTCTTCAGCTTGCAGACAGCAAACCGTGGGACTTCTTGGCCTCCATAATCATGTGAGTCAATTCCTATGATATCTATGTTATATAAATATCTATATACAAATATGAATATATCTAAAATATATTTTAAATTAAATAATAGTATATATAATGTATAGTGATATATTAATATTTGTTGTATGGCGTATAATATAAAAATATTTTAAAATCTACATAAATATAATACATAGTATAAGTATAAATTATATTTAAATATACTTGTATTATAACATAAGTATAAATATAATATATATATGTAAATACGATTGGTTCTGTTTCTCTGGAGAACCTTACTATAAAAACCATAAACTGGGCTTTATTCAACTGCCATGGTAAGAGCCATGCTGCTAAGGGGCTTTTGCAGTAGAAACATGATGCCACCACCTCCTTGAGCTGGAAGATGCAAACAAAACTTGACCAAGTTCTCATAAAACTGTGTGCACTTGCTGTCTAGTTTGCCTGGAGTGCAAAATTCTTGTGTGTGACATTCTATCTTATATTTATGAGGTCGTCTACTGTGGATTGTAAGCTCATTTGATTTCCTCACCATTGTACTCCTGGTGCCTGGAACCGTGCCCGTCTCAAAGGACGCACTCAATTTATAACTGTTTGATGAAGGAATTAATGAATGCTAATAGCTAATGTTCATTAGGCAGTTACTATGGGCCAGACACTGTTCTAAGTGCTTTTACATTCTGTATGCATATTCAGTTGTTGCCAGGAACCCAGGCCACTATTATTATCGGCCCCATTTCATAGGTATGCTAAGTAACTTGCCCATGTTCAGACTTGGTGTAAGAGGCAGAACTGGATCTCACCAAGATGGTGTGATTCTATAGCCCAAGCTCTTAGCCACTCTGGTGGTGGCTGGTGTGGTCGCTGGACCAGCAGTGGCAGCATCTCCTGGAAACTTGTTAGAAATGCTCATTATTCTTCCCCCCACCCCAAAACCACTGAATCTGAAACTCTAGGGGTGGGCCCAGCTCTCCGTGTTGTAACAAGCCCTCTAGGGGATTCTGATGCACTCAAGCTTGAAAACCACCGCCTTATATTCTACTACTTCTTAGTCTTGGAGCTCCTCAGGACTTCACTTTCTAAGAAAAAGAATGGGTACTAAAATGAGTTTCCTGGGAAAACAAAGGTGTCCTAGTAAATGTTATTTGTGTGTGGTTTTGCTTCTGTTTTGCTATTAACTGAAGGTATAGTCCTTCAGGCAACTTAATTACTATCTCTTTGGACCTCAGTATTGGCATTCGTAAAATGGGTGGGGCTGAACTAGAGGGAGGGTTAATATTAAAAGCACCAGAGGATTTTAAAAAATTCCAGTGCCAGAAGTCCAGTCAGACCAATTAAATGTGGCCTGGGGGTGTGACCCGGCAGTTGGCATTATAAAAGGTTCTCAGTTGATTCTGATATTCAGCCAAAGTTGAACTACTGCCCTAGGCTAAGCCAATCACAGCAAACCTCGTCCCCTGATTGGCTTAAAGGGTGAGCCTGTGATCCAGTTCTGCCCAATGAGATGTAAGAGAGAGTGGTGGTGGAGGGAAGGAGCATCTGGGAAACTTTTCTCATTACTTTGCCGATCTTTGCACAGATGATCTTTAGCTTTTCTCCCAGTGCCAAAACTCTATCACTTTAAAGAGAAAGAGGGAGAGACCTGAGTTCCAAGCTCACATGTCTTACAACTAGCCTGAAGTTAATATATAAAGGAAGAGAGTTGGGTGGACACTATGCCCTGCCTCAAGGGGGCAGAGTTTATACATGAAAGATTTAAGCAAAAAAGGATTGTAGCTCACAGTCAGTTAGAATTCTGGAGACCCCCGCTTGGAAAATGGAACAGAGACAGGCCGTGGAACTGAAACCATGGTCAAAATTACTCCACGGAATGATACTAGTAAGAAAACTGTTTTTGCTGCCGACTTTCAGAGGCTACTGCCCGCCCACCCCACGCTGACCCTACAAACTGGATGTTGCTTTAACCATTTCTACTGTCAGAAAGAATTCAGTTCTCTCCTGTACTAGAGTCTTCCTAAAGTTAGTGCCACATTAAAAACCTGGGGAGGGACTTTCCTGGGGATCCAGCGGTTAAGACTACGCGCTTCCACTGCAGGGGGCGCGGGTCCGATCCCTGGTCTGGGAACGAAGATCCTGCATGCCACGTGGTACGGCCAAAAATTAAAATAATAATAATAATAATAAAATAAAAATAAAAACCTGGGGAGACATGCCTAATTGGCCAGGCCTGGGTCCCATGCTAGTAAGTACCAGGTATATAGCTTGAGTAGTGGGAAGTGACATCTGCCTGCCACCAAGACTTGTGAACTGGTGACATCCCTGAATATAGGAGAGGGATTGCAGCCGTAAGGATCACACCTGGCCACTACACCAGTACTCAGCCATGAGGGACGGCAACCAAATGGTGCCAGCTCTTCTGACTTTTCAAGAGAAACCAGAAACTTGGATTTGTATGTGAAATTCTTGTATGTTAAACATTGACAACTAATTTAAAAAAAGCTGCTGGCGAAGCAAAAACACCGTCAGAGCACTTGTGACTTTTGATTTCTCAAGGACAGATGATCAGGCAAAAGATACAGCGATTCCTTCTTACGCTCTGCCTAGATTTTAGACCTTCTGGAGGATTAAGGCAAATCAAGCTGCTCTCTGCATGTGAATTGTGACATTGATGAGCACAGGCACAAACTTTTCTTATATAAGCAGAACCAGATTTCGAAATGCTTTAATAAAATATCAGGTCATGGAGATGGCAGGATCAGAGTTTGCAAACAAAATTCACAACAAAAGGCATTTGCTCTTAAAATTGGATTAGGGAAAGGGAACCCTGAATTTTATTATTCTCAGCTTTGGAACAAACTTGGCCTTGGACACAGCACTTACTGCCTTAGTTTATTTTTAAGACTTGTTCTTATGAGAGAATGGGATTCAGGCTATCTTTGGAAGAGGCTGGCAGAAGAAAATCAAACTGGGTCTTTCTCCTGAACATGTTTATACTGGTGAAATCATGTTTAAATGAAGAGCTAGGACTTGAAGGAGGGAAAAATCTCAAAGGGCAATTTGAAGAGTGTGTATAAGGGGAAGGGCCGTCTTCTTTGGTGACCATGGCAAGATCATTGACTGACAAGGAATTTAAGTCCTCAGGTCTTTTGGGGGTACTTGTCCCCTACAACTAGTTTCTCTTGTCAGAAGTCCAAAAATGCCCTACATCGGAACTTAAGAGAAATTCATTCATCATCCCCTAAACATTTGTTGATTGAATAACTAATGAAATGGCTATTTACAAATTCCTGAATTTGATTCTCTTTAAGTTGAGATTGAAAGGATAACTCATATAAATTTGCTTCGTGCCACTTGAGCTCAAAATTTTCAGTTTTTCTACGTTAAATATATCTGGCTCAAGGTCCTCTACTGTTCCTTCCACAGGCCAAGGCAGTTTGGAAATTCAATCTATTGGGGGTTGGGAGTTGGGTTCCTTCCCTTCTGTAGGGTCACTCAAGAAGTCTAAGAGGTTATGGGGAAACAGGCCAGAAAATCTGGGGAAGGGCTCTTAGTCTAAAGTTCTTTTTTTTTTTTTTTTTGCGGTACGCGGGCCTCTCACTGTTGTGGCCTCTCCCGTTGCGGAGCACAGGCTCCGGACGTGCAGGCTCAGCGGCCATGGCTCACGGGCCCAGCCGCTCCGCGGCATGTGGGATCTTCCCAGACCGGGGCACGAACCCGCGTCCCCTGCATCAGCAGGCGGACTCTCAACCACTGCGCCACCAGGGAAGCCCCAGTCTTCAGTTCTTTACATAGTCTGTTGGAATAGATGCTCTTTGTACAGACTGGAATGATCCCTTTGAAGATGGACCGTTCTGTTGATAATAGTGTCCTTTCCCTCAGCGCACAACTCAGCCACCCGGAACTTTTGTCGTTCCTCCCAGGGCCACAGAGTATGAAGTTTAGACTTTCCTGTGCCCCCTCCTTCCAAGTCCTCCCGCCTCCTCCTCCTTACCCACTACTGCTCCACGTGAGGCCCAGGACCCATAGTATGGGCGTTACCGGGGAGCTTGTTAGAAAGGCAGAGTCTCTGGACCCACTCCAGACCTCCTGAATCAGACTTCCATTATAACAAGTTCTCCAGGCAGTTTGTGTGCACATTTCAGTTGACAAGCTGGATTGCATAACATATCTCTCTCCCGTCATCTTGCTCCCCACTGCTGCTCGGCATCCCGCGTGTGGATCTTCAGGGAGCCTGGCGACTCCTCTCTCACACGCACTCCCACCCCTTCCCCTCTAAGGGCCTGGAATCTTGATAATTCACTCACGTCCCTAAGATCCTAGGCATCCTAGCTCCCTTGAGCAAGGCAAGCCCAGGACCCCAGGACTCTGAGACTTAATTGCTTGGGGGAAAAAAATCCCCCTTAGTCATTTGTGATGAGTCTAGGGTAGAAAATAAGTCCAGTTTATTCTCAATCATATTATTCTGTCACATTAATAATACACCCTCCAGGCTGGTAAAATTTTAAAGATATTTCTTCTTCTGGAATCCTTCCTAATTCTCCCTACTTGGAGTCTAGCATCATTGCCTTGGGCTAGAATCTCCGGGGTCATTGGGATTTAAAAAGAGAAAAGGGTGTTAATAAAGAGGTGATGGAAGTGTACTTACACTGGCCTGGCTCTGTTCGGCATTGGTCCAGCTGTGAACCGTACTGCCTTTGGGTTTGTGAGACTGAAAAGGCAGAGGCAAAAAAGCAGCTGGGTGTGTACCTGTCGTTAAGATCCGTGTGCTAAACAAGGGGACTGTTGACTACCCACTCCCATCACAGTAGGGACCCTGGGGGATGTAAGGAAGTGAGAAATAGACCTTAATGTTGGCAAAAGACCACAGATTCAATTCGAGGACGAATAGTAATAAGAAAATGCAAATTACTGTCATTATTTACGTTGCATGGCAGAGTTACACACACTTTATTAGACAGTACATGCTACACAGAGAACTGCTATTTATAGACATTTCATCCCATTCCTCCAATCCCCCTAAACTCACTCTTTCAAAGTATTTGGCCCAAGTTTAATGGCAATGTGATTAAAAAAAAAGTGTATTTAAAATCAATGTAATGTTGAAAAGTACAGCAAGAGAGTAGTACTGAACACTGAAGAGCCAAGGCTGCCCCAAGTCAGTCTGGAGGAGGATTTTTAAACCTGAAAATATTTCAAGTGTTTCAAAGATATAGATGGTTAAAAAAATGTATATATATATATATATATATATATATATATATATATATATATACATTTTTTTAACAATGTATCTTTTTATTATGAATTTTTTTAACATTTTCATTTTCAACCAGTGGCTTTTGTACTACTTTAGACAATGCCTTACGGTCTTTTTTTTTTTTTGGCTGTGCTGGGTCTTAGTAGCGGCCTATGGGCTTCTTCAAAATATATATATATATATATATATTTTTTTTAAAATAAATTTATTTATTTATTTATTTTTGGCTGCATTGGGTCTTCATTGCTGTGCACGGGCTTTCTCTAGTTGCAGCGAGCGGGGGCTGCTCTTTGTTGTGGTGCACGGGCTTCTCATTGCAGTGGCTTCTCTTGTTGTGGAGCACTGGCTCTAGGTGCGTGGGCGTCAGTAGTTGTGGAACACGGGCTCAGTAGTTGTGGCTCGTGGGCTCTAGAGCACAGGCTCAGTAGTTGTGGCGCACGGGCTTAGTTGCTCCACGGCATGTGGGATCTTCCCGGACCAGGGCTTGAACCCGTGTCCCCTGCATTGGCAGGCGGATTCTCAACCACTGCGCCACCAGGGAAGCCCTTCAAAATATATTTTTAAAAATTCTTTTGACTTAGGAGAAAGTGTGTTTTTTAAAAAGAGAGGCACCTTAGAATTAAATCTTGTTCTAAACTGAAGAGACTTGGCAGATGTGCAGGAAACTAAAATATCTGGCATGTTCATGAATATGAGGACTGGACAATTGTATCTTGAAGAAGTCTTGAAATTTAAAGGCCATTTAAAGTACAGATTTAAAAAACATTTTACAAAAGCAAATTTCTTACTTAAAGGGGTATCTAATTAAATTTTCCTGAGTCTCATGGAAGTAAATTATTTTATACCCTCTGCTTTAATTTTTTTTCACAGTTTAATTTAAGGGGTATTGAATAAAGAGAACATATTCAATATGTCATATTTTGGCAAATGTCAACCAGAACTGGCTTGTTAAATACGGGTTATCTTCAACTTGTGCCAATTAATTAATTAAAAATGTTTTCTTAATGCTAAATTCAAATAAGTTCTTGGTTTTGATACAACTTCTGATTTTCTTCTGTTGCTCAGGTGATTTGAAATTATAATTGAGAATAAATTTTGCAAAATTAACACATAAAAGGGCATCATTGGAAATGTTTTCCACTGCATAATTCCAAATGCCGTGGAAGTGGTTGGCGTATTTGGATAGTCACGAAACTTAATTCCATACGTACATATTTCAAAATTATCCATCTGCTTAACACCAGGAAGGGTTGCAGTGGTAAGATCTTGGTGTACCCGATTGTGGAGAACTCGGTGTGGTAAAATTTGCAAAATCAAAATTGTTGTTTCTTAAAAACAATTAGTGGGATTAGAAAGTTCTTCCAAGCCTACAATATGGTACATCAGAACAAGAGAACAATATAATTTATTCATGTCTCCCCATACTCCTAAGTGACCACCAGGGAGAAGACACACACAGAGGTAAGGAACTAAAGGTAATCACCCATAGGAATTCCACCGCCCCCCACCAGTCCACTGCGCTTCCACTGCAGGGGGCATGGGTTCCATCTGGAGCATGGCACGGCTCAGCCAAAAAAAAAAAGGAAAAATAAATAAATAAAAAAGGACTTTGAAAATTATTCTGAGATGGGAAAATGTAGTAAGTCAAGCCATATAAAATTGCTGTTTAGAAAATAAACAAGCAAATAAATAAATAAAGGTAATCCCCCAGATCCTAAGGAGGAGTTGAATTTAACTTAAGCTTTAATGTTAATCAAGTGAGATTGTGCCTTCTTACTTGAAACTGTTAAGTGCTGAATAATGACAGTGACATTTAAACGTAGCCCTAAGCGTATTTATATTAGGAAAATACCATGACATCTTTAGTCTAAGTATTATAAACTATCCTAATACTAGTTATTAAGTTATCCTAATCTGTCGTTAATAAACTTCCCCCTTTGATTTGTAGCAACTTTATAAACAGAATGGGTGCTATGTATTTAGTTGGGTAAAGCAACTGCAGTAGATTGCCTGCAAAGATGGCTGCCAACAATTTCTCCTGTCCCTGTGGATGGGGGCGGGGGCCTCTTCCCCTCTCAAGAGGTGGAATCTATTTCTTCACTCCTTGGAGGCTGGCCTTTGACTTGCTTTGACCAATGGAATGTGGCAGAATCTGGTGGAAATACTATTCTGGGACTTCCAAGCTGAGGCCTGGAAGTTTCCACTTTAACCAGAGTGGGACACCATCTGCCATGTCTAGAAGTCCAGGCTGTCCTGCTGGAGAAAGAGGCCAAGGCAGGGGACTCTGGGAACTCAGCTGACAGCTAGGAGGCCCCATGCACACTAGGGAGTCCAGCCAGCCCCACAAGGAAGGAGGCCCAGCCATGCAGTCCCCAGTCGTTCAAGCCATTCCAGCTGAAGCACCAGCCCTGTGAGTGAGGCCAGCGTGGGTCCTCCAGCCCCACATGAATGCACCCCAGCCGGCACCGCAAGGAACACAGATGAACTGCCCCTCTGAGCCCTGACAGAGTTCCTGACCCACAGACTCAGGAACAAACTAAACGATTGTTATTTTAAGCCATTGCGTGTAGGTGTGGTCTGTCATGCAGCAATAGATAACTGCTACAGTGACAATTCTCCAAATCCTTAAAATTGGGATTTACCAACTCTTAAAACTTTCTTGGAGGCTGAGAAGAAAAGCCAGGTAGAATATTCATTAACCAAAGCTGACATAACTAAGATAATTTTTTTTTCTTTCTTTCTTTCTTTCTTTTTTTTTTGACCGCAACCCAGCTTGCAGGATCTTAGTTCCCTGACCGGGGATCAAACCTGCACCCCCTGCATTGGAAGGGTGGAGTCTTAACCACTGGACTGCCAGGGAATTCCCTAAGAGAATTTTTAAGAGTCCTTTTGAAAAAGCTTTGTGACTGTGCTCATAAACTATGTCAGTGGCTGATGTTTCTGTCATGGAGAGTGACTTACTTATAAGTTAGCTAATGTGTAACCTTGACTAGAGCAATGACAAAAGTAGTCACTTTAATACTTATCTAATTCTTACTTGGTATTATGTTAAGGAGAAGGTCCAAGTAAGCTATGAGTGAGGATGAACAGTATTACAAATACTGCTGCAGCATCCCTAGGCTGCAAATATTATCTGTATAAAGTATACTTGTATAGCAATAGAATGTTTATATGCATATGTTCCTAGATCAAAGACCAAAAGTAATTTACTAGGCCTAAAATAAGTTTGAAGCAAGTTAGAATTTCGTTCAAATTGTAGATGTGACTTGCTTTACTAGTACTGAATTTTTAAAAACGTAGCTACCTAGTGTTACCAAGTTGGCCAGTCTTTTGACAACAGTTTTTATGGAAACATTGCTAGCAGTTTTGTCAACCTCAAGATTTTTTTTAACCCAAGACTGGGTTAGATTTTTTTTTTTTAAAGAAGAGCATTTAAATTAGCAGGTGACATATAGATCAAATACTAACTATATTTGGTGCCTGTTCACTAGGAAATTACAAAAAAAAAAGATAGTTAGGATAGGAGCTGAAAAAGAGCCAATAATAAGAGCCAAATACTAAGGGAAAAAAAGAATAGTTTATACTGAGAAATTATTAGCATAAGGCATCTTGTTCTGTAATGTAACTTGTAAATGTAAGAGAACAGGAGAGAGGTGGTAAATATACAGAAAATAAGAGGAGAACAAAGTGACTTAAAAAAATAGACTCATGCATACAGAATGAGGGAAAGATCTGAAAACTAGTCCACTGGGTTTCCATTTTGGGCAATATTCTGGACTAGATAATCTAAAAACTTTCCCACATTTGATAGTCAACTAGAAATACTGGAGAAAATAGAGATAATTTTCTGGAGTCAGAAAAAGAGGGTATGAAATCCAGAGTAGCGGGAGGAGGTCTTTGATTTTTAAAGGTGCCAAAGGAAATAGGGGGGAGTTCCCTGGCAGTCCAGTGGTTAGGACTCCGCACTCTCACTGCAGAGGACCCAGGTTCAATCCCTGATTGGGGAACTAAGGTCCCACAAAACGTGCGACACGGCCAAAGAAAAAAAAAGAAAAAACAGAAACAAAACTAAAAACCAACCAGCCAAACAAACAAACCAAAGGACAGAGGGGACAAAGTTTGAGGGGAATTGGAACTATGGCCTCCACACAAACAAGGACCCTCAAAGAGCTCCACTCCTATGGAAGGGAGTGGGGTTCTAGAAAAATCTGCCCAGCCAGCATAGGGCGATAACTCGGATGTTTATCTCTCCTTAGGTGGGCCTGGGTGGGCAAGAAATGTCCCCTCTGAATTTGTCACAATACGACTGTACTCACATGGGTTTGGGTTTTAATTTATACTGTGGGGAACCGCCAAGCGAAAAAGTAGATAAACACAAGCTCTGGAAGGACGAACCTTCAGCCTTGACGTACAGAATTCCCACAAATAAAGATCAACTCGTTTGAAATTACAAAACACACAAGGAAACAATTCACCATGAGCAAGAGACAAAAGAAACAATAAACAGCAAGATAAGTTGCCAATTGCTTCAGATAATTATATTTTTAAAGAGTCTGTTAAAATAAATTGGATCACATCTATTTGTACAGCACAGGGAAATATAGCCATTATTTGGTAATAAGTTTAACTGGAGTATAATCTGTAAAAATATTGAATCACTGTGTTGTACAGCTGAAACTAATATAATATTGTAAATCCATTATATTTCAATAAAAATTAATTAGTAAAATAAAACTAATTTTAAAATAAAATTAAAAAAATAAATTGGATCACAGTGATTAAAGCCATAAATAAACGAATAAGAACCACGAGAAAAGAATGACTCTTAAAATAGATAAGGTACTTTTAAAAAAGAAAGTAGGGTGCCTGTATTTTGGTAAGCGATCTTTCTCTTTTTTTATCACTGTCAGTGGAACCAAATATTCAACATGAGACTGTACCTACGCATTTGTGTATTAACTAGAAGCAGTAAAATTTCCCCATGAGTCATTCATCGTCACCCTTTCAGCAAACATTTATTGACACCTGCAGTGGGCCACCAACTGTGCTATGCTATGCCTTGGGGGTACAGCAGGTAAAGGAGAAAGACCCTCAAGTGGATGAGAGAGAAGGACAGGCAACACAGACACTGAGTAAGTTAATTACTAGTGTGACGCCCGTCCCCAGGGTGAAAGAAAGTAAAGGGGAGACCCAGGCTGGGAGGAGCCAGGAAGGACCCTGAGCAAGTGATGTTTCAGCAGAAACTGAAGAATGAGTAAAATTTACCCGGATTCCAGACTGGCTTGTGCAGTGGAGAGTCTGCAAGAGGACCCCTAAGGTGGAATGAAGAAAGCCCACGGGGGTGTGGAATGTGTGTGTAGACCGTCACCACTCAAGGCTGATTCTGGACGAGGGGCCAGCTTCTGAAAATCTTCATGCTAGGCCAGGCAGTTGGGATTTGGATTTATCCTGCAGGGCCTTGGGGAAATTTGGGAGAGGAGAGATCATCAAACTTATGCTTCGGAAAGATCATTCTGGGGACGAGGTGCCCAATGGTTTAGTAAAAGGTAGAGCTGTCATCCCTCAGGGTTGTTGTAACCAGGACTTGAGCTGCAAAAGGAAGTTCCTATCCTGCAAGTTTGGGGAGGGGGGGAACACTTGAAACAATTTTAATGAGCATCAATAGGGAAATGAAACAGTTAAGAGGAAGTGAGCTTGGTAATATACCTATTGTGCCTTCCTAAATGGAAAAACAAGCATAAGAATAATCTGCAGACCATGCTCCCATTTTTTTCAAAAAGGGAAACAAAACCTAAAACTGCCCCTGTACTTGTGTGCCTAGTAAAAATATGTACTAACGTGAAAAATAGTCTGAAAGAGCTACCAGCCTCCTCTTCTGGTGTTTCTGGTTTCTATCCTCGATAGTTGGGGAAAAACAATAACAATGATATCTCCTTTTTTCATATTCACCGCTAATTGTCTAAAGAGATGAAAAGAGAGAAAAACTTAAAATTACTCCTAGGTCACTATCATGATCCCCTCACTGGAAAGTGAGCTGCCCGGAAGTAAACCATGTGTTCTATTTATCTTTGAATTTCTCCAGTGGGCAGCACATAAATGCCCAATAAAAGTGTATTGGAGGGCTTCCCTGGTGGCACAGTGGTTAAGAATCCGCCTGCCAATGCAGGGGACACGGGTTTGAGCCCTGGTCCGGGAAGATCCCACATGCTGTGGAGCAGCTAAGCCTGTGCCCCGCAACTACTGAGCCTGTGCTCTAGAGCCCGTGAGTTGCAACTACTGAGCCCATGTGCCACAACTACTGAAGCCCGTGGGCCTAGAGCCCGTGCTCTGCAACAAGAGAAGCCACCGCAATGAGAAGCCCGTGCACTTCAACGAAGAGTAGCCCCCGCCCGCCGCAACTAGAGAAAGCCCGCGCACAGCAACAAAGAACCAAAGCAGGCAAAAGTAAATGAATAAAAAAATTTATTTTTTAAAAAAAGTGTATCGGGGACTTCCCTGGTGGTCCAGTGGTGAAGACTGCGTGCTTCCACTGCAGGGGGTGCAGGTTCGGTCCCTGGTTGTGGAACTAAAATCCCACATGCCGTGAGGTGTGGCCAAAACACACAAAAAAACAAACAAAAAATAAAGTGTATTGGATGCAAGAAGGAGAATATGGGAATTGGGAATGCCCTAAAAGTTATGAGGAAACCAACAAGAGATGACTTTTTTGGGAATTAAAATCAACAAATATTTATTGAGCCCTTGTCGTGTGCCACCCTGAGCTGGCACGTAGGGTGAGGAGAGGCAGTTGTGTTTAGTAGCCTAAAGACCTAAATTAGCAACAAGCAAAGAAGAATTAGAGAGACATGGTCAAGGGCACCAGCTTTGGAGTCAGGCAGACCCGGATTTGAATAAGGAGTCTTCCACTCACCGGCTGTTTGACCAGAGGCGAATAGCTCAATCTTTTTGGGCCTCTCGCTCATATGCAAAATAAGGATTGTAAAAATAGTGCCTGCCTCAGAGAACCGCTGAGAGAAATAAATGAGATATTCATGTCAGGCACTTACCACAGTGCTTGGGATAGAGTAAGCTCTCCATCCACGCGAGGTGTTATTGTAGACAATTGTAGGCATCAAGTTCATTGTATCTGTTTGGTGTTAATCTCACCAGCTACTCTAGAATATCCATCTCTTTGGTGACTTTGGTAGGCAGGATAATGGCCCCCGAAAGATGTCCACTTCCTAATCCCCGGAACCTGTGACTATGTTACCTGACATGGCAAGCGGGACTTCACAGATATGATTAAATTAAGGATCTTGTGATGCGGAGATTATCCTAGATTATCCCAGTGGGCCCAGTGTAATCACAAGAGTCCTTATAAGTGAGAGAGGGAGGCAGAGGAGTTAGAGAAAGATGTGACAATGGAAGCAGAGGTCAGAGTGATGTGCTTGCTGGCCGGGGGCCACAAGCCAAGAATTGTGGGCAGTCTTTAGCAGGCAGAAAAGTCAAGGAAATGTATTCTCCTCTAGAGCCTCCAGAAGGAACAAAACCCTGCCAACACCTTCACTAGCTCAGCAAGATATTTTTGAACTTGCAGTCTTCTGAACTGTAAGATAATAAATTTGTGTTGTTTTTAGCCACTATGTTCGTGCTAATTTGTTATAGCAGCCATAGCAGACTGATACGGTAAGGATGGGCCCTGGAGATGGTCCAGACCCTATTCAAGGAAGGACTTGCTGTCCAGCTGCTGGGAGCATGACCTGGAGACAGACTCTGCTTGTCAGCTTCTTTGGGATCAGCCTCAGCTACAGAGAGCCGCCTCCTCCAAGTTCATGTCCTTTCTGGGGGAGCTCACACGTAGTAATTGAGGAAGGCAGGGATGAGAGAAAGTATCCTTGAGGAGTGAGGTTAGAACAGTATTTTTGGGCATGCAGAGACTTGAAAAAAATTGCCTCCCATTTACCCTCTTTTCGTAAGCTTTTGGAAATGTGTTCCAACAAAATGATAGAGTAAAGTGAGAACGAGAAGGACAAGACTCCAGGGAAGGGGAGATTTTAAATGGGCGAAAATAAAGGGAATTCCGAGGACAATGGCAAAGAGATGATTCAAAATGACAGCTGCGTAACAGGCCCCGAAGAGCAACTTGTCCAGATTGGAGCAAGAAAACAGACTCTGGGAGGAGGTCTCTGGGAAATAGATGAAACTGATTCTTTGAATGTAGAGAACACTTTGTTGATAGGCCTACGGCAGAGATGTCAGAGCACTTGGAGAATTACTTAGAAACAATAGTAAAAAAACCAGAGACATAAAAAAACCAAGTTAGTTATTAATTCTAGGAAAAGCAAAGGGTCGTATAGGAAAGGCATAGTCAGAGTGCATGTACTTGGTTCGGCAGTAAACAATATTTATGTGGTTGTAATAAAAACCTAACGTAAACATTTTCCACTCTCAAAGTGCTATGTAATGATGTTGGAGAGATAGGAGGAGGGTAATGGGGAGTGATGTTCCTGTGGGAGAAATGAGCCAATAAACATTCTAAACTTGATAAATCAAGAAATGTCAGTATAAGTTTCTCATTTAGAAGGGTGGTAGTAAGTACCAGGGGAAAAGATATAAGGGTTGAAGGTGGTTACCTTTAACAAACAGGACTTGAAAGGTGAGATGGGGAAGGGTAGGATAGAGGGGTCTTTTAAATTAAGTGCCTTTCAAGTGTATTATTTCGTTTTTTTCTTTTTTTGGTTTTTTTTGGCTGCACCGCGTGGCCAGTGGGATCTTAGTTCCCCGACCAGGGATCGAACCCGCGCCCCCTGTAGTGGAAGTGCCAATTCTTAACCACTGGACCACCAGGGAAGACCTTCAACTATATTATTTTGAATAAATCATTTAATACTTTGAAGAAGTGATATGTACTATAATATATTTGACTATAGTAATAAGTAAGTGAATGATATTTTGAAATGTAAAAAATTAATTAAAACTTGTTTTGGTGCACTTTTAGGAACAATTAGAATTGTCTCATGAAACTGAAGGCTTGGCAAAGTATTCTCAGCATAGGGGTCAAGCACATAGACTTTGGTTTTTTTGTTGTTTTTTAAAATTTTTATGGGAGTATAGTTGATTTATAATGTTGTGTTAGTTTCTACTGTACAGCAAAGTGAATCAGTTATACATATAAATATGTCCACTCTTTTTTAGATTCTTTTCCCATATAGGTTATTACAGAGTACTGAATAGAATTCCCTGTGCTGTACAGTAGGTCCTTATTAGTTATCTATTTTATTTTATTTATTTATTTATTTTTTGCAGTACGCGGGCCTCTCACTGTTGTGGCCTCTCCCGTTGCGGAGCACAGGCTCTGGACGCGCAGGCTCAGCGGCCATGGCTCACGGGCCCAGCCGCTCCGCGGCATGTGGGGTCTTCCCAGACTGGGGCACGAACCTGTGTCCCCTGCATTGGCAGGCGGACTCTCAACCACTGCACCACCAGGGAAGCCCTAGTTATCTATTTTATATATAATAGTGTGTATATGTCAATCCCAGTCTCCCAGTTTATTCCTCCCCCCTCTCTTTCCCCCTGGTAACCATAAGTTTGTTTTCTACATCTGAAGTACGTAGACTTTGGAGTCTGACAGTCACTTTTTAGCCTCAGCTCTGCCATGTGCTGTGTGACCTTAGACAAATCACTTAACTTCTCTGAGCCTTGGTTTTTCTTGGCTACAGAATGGGGATATCAATAATACCCAAGTCACAGGAATGATTTGAGAATTAAATGAGACAAAAATAAGAACAATAATAACTAAGGAACTGTGCTAACCACTTTATAATTGTTATCTCATTGAATCTTTATGACTTGCAAAATTTATGAAGGGCATCATATCACAACGTCTAATTGTATAATTTTTTAAAAATTAATTAATTAATTTTAATTTTTATTTTTCTGGCTGCGTTGGGCCTTCATTGCTGCACGTGGGCTTTCTCTAGTTGCGGCGAGCAGGAGCTACTCTTCATTGCGGTGCGCGGGCTTCTCATTGTGGTGGTTCCTCTTGTTGCAGAGCATGGGCTCTGGGTGCGCAGGCTTCAGTAGTTGTGGCACGTGGGCTCAGTAGTTGTGGCAAGCAGGCTCTAGAGCACAGGCTCAGTAGTTGTGGCACATGGGCTTAGTTGCTCCTTGGCATGTGGGATCTTCCCAAACAAGGGCTCGAGCCTGTGTCCCCTGCATTGGCAGGCAGATTCTTAACCACTGTGCCACCAGGGAAGCCCAAATTGTATAATTATTAATTGTTAAATGTTAGCAGTTTTCTGTTAGTATTTCAATGGGAATGAAGATGAATAGGAGATACAAAATGAAAAAAAGATAAACTCAGTAGCATTCTGCTTATTTTGAGACCAGATTTGCACTGTCCTCTGTCCTCCCATTACCCATAGTCTTGAACATGAAATAAAAAGAAAAATGTCCGTGGGGCATCAAAGTTCTGTTCAAAAGTGATACCTTTTTGGTTTAGCACTGCATTCTTTTTTAAAATTGTGGTAAAATATACTTAACATACAGTTTACCATTTTAACTGTCAGTGCACAGTCCAGTGACGTAAGTACATTCACATTGTCGTGCAACCATCACCACCATCCGTCTCCAGAACTTTTCATCTTCCCAAACTGAACCTCTGTACCCATTAAACAATAACTCCCCATTGCCCCTTCTCGCAGCCCCTGGTAACCATTATTCTACTTCTGTCTCTATGAATTTGACTATTCTAGGTAATCAACATAAGTGCAATCATACAACAGTTGTCCTTTTATGTCTGGCTTATTTTACTGAGTATAATGTCTCCAAGGTTCACCCATGTTGTAGTATGTATCAGAATTTCATTCTTTTTTTAAGGCTGAATAATGTTCCACTGTGTGAATAGACCACATTTTGTTTATCCATTCATCCACTGATGGACATTTGGGTTGTTTCTACCTTTTTTTTTTTTTTTTTTGCGGTACGCAGGCCTCTCACTGTTGTGGCCTCTCCCGTTGTGGAGCACAGGCTCCGGACGCGCAGGCTCAGCGGCCATGGCTCATGGGCCCAGCCGCTCCACGGCATGTGGGATCTTCCCGGACCGGGGCACGAACACGTGTCCCCTGCATCGGCAGGCGGACTCTCAACCACTGCGCCACCAGGGAAGCCCTGTTTCTACCTTTTGACCACAGTGAATGATGCTGCTATGAACATTCATGTGCAAATATCTGTTTGAGTCCCTACTTTCAAGTCTTTTGAGTATGTGCCCAAAGTGCAATTCCTGGATCATATGGTAATTCTATGTTTGATTTTATGAGGACCCGTCATACTGTTTTTCACAGTGGCTGTATCACTTTATATTCCCACCAGCAGTGCACCAGGGCTCCAACTTCTCCACATCCTCACCAACACTTGTTTTGCACATACATTCTTGTGCCTGTATGGAAGAGATTCTGTTGTATAGATTTTTAGAAATGGAATTGCTAGGTCAAATGCATATGCCCTCCAGAAGGTTGTACCAATTTACACTCCCACCATTAGTGTATAGAAGTTCTTATTTGCCATTTCCTCACCCACCTTAGATAATATTGTACTTAATATTTGCTATGCAGATGGACAAAAAATAGCTCAGTGCTTAAATCTGTATTTTTCTGATTGCTATGGGAGTATCTTTTTGCACTGTTATTGGCTACCCATGTAATTTCACTATGGTTTAATCAGTTTTCTATTGGTGGACACTTAGCTTCGTTACCAGCCCACTGTGTATATGAAATGGCCAAAGAGGAGGGTGAATTTGGGAAGCTATTAGAAATGTGTCCAAAGACAATAAAATGACTACAGAGACATTCAAAATGATAACCCTGAGTCATCAAGTAGTTACACGGGATTTAGGAGGTAGAAGAGTGTTTTACAAAGAGTTCTATCAAAAGTGGTTTAAAATATGAAGGCTTGGTAATTTTTAAAAGCTACCATTTACTGAACATCAACCACATGTCACCCCCTGTGTTAGGGGCTTTTCATACATCATTATGTCATCTTGGTTCGAACAGGCATCATCTCATTTTACAGTTGTGGAGATGGATTCTAGAGGTGTGCCCAAGGTCACAAAGCATAGTAGGTGAGTTGGTAGTGGATACCAATGCAAATCTATTTGTCGCCCTTGAGAGTGACATCTGAAGTGGGTCTTGGAGCCTTGTGGAGATAGAAGTATGGACTGCCCGGACCATGACTCCCAGTGTCTTGAATATCCTGGGGCTTTTGTTTTTGTTTTTGTTTTGTTATTTTGTGAGTGTGTGTGCAAATCCAGAGTCAGTAAACTTTCAGACAAAGACCTGATTGCAGTTCTGCACAAAGTGTGCGCTGTGACTTCACTAGGAAGGGACTTAAGGGGCTGCTTAGATACAATATATGTATATATTTTAAAAGTGTAATGGAGATCACTGTTTTTTTTAAATAAATTTATTTACTTTTGGCTGCGTTGGGTCTTCGTTGCTGCGAGCCGGCCTTCTATAGTTGCGGTGAGCAGGCTTCTCATTGCGGTGGCTTCTCTTGTTGCAGAGTCTGGGCTTCAGTAGTTGTGGCACGTGGGCTTCAGTAGTTGTGGCTCGCGGGCTCTAGAGTGCAGGCTTAGTAGTTGTGGCGCACGGGCTTAGTTGCTGCGCAGCATGTGGGATCTTCCCGGACCAGGGCTCAAACCCGTGTCCCCTGCATTGGCAGGCAGATTCTTAACTACTGCGCCACCAGGGAAGTCCTAGATACAATATTAAATGTCACTGAATCCCCCAACGAGGAAGTTATTCCCCTCTCATTCCCTTGCAGTCATTTCATGAAAGAGAAAGTCTCCACATGGTGCTAGAAAGACTGTAACACCTCTCCAACCCTTGCCGATTTTTTTTTTTTTTAAAGATGCTGCTGCAAATTCAGAGCTTCAGCTGGTAACAGTGTCTAGGTAGAATTTAATAACATTATTTTTTAAATTATATTTACTTTTATAGTTATCATCTAATTATGCAAGATACCTATTTTTTTTCATTCACTCGAATGAAATAAATTTCCCTTTTAAAATAAATTCACAGGCTTCCGATTAAACTGATTTTTTAAATCAATTAAAAAAATAATAAAATAAATTCACTTTTGTAAAAACCGTGAGTCACTTTATAGAAAACTATAGGGCTTCCCTGGTGGCGCAGTGGTTGAGAGTCCGCCTGCCGATGCAGGGGACACGGGTTCGTGCCCCGGTGCGGGAGGATCCCACATGCCGTGGAGCGACTGGGCCCATGAGCCATGGCCGCTGAGCCTGCGTGTCCGGAGCCTGTGCTCCGCAACGGGAGAGGCCACAGCAGTGAGAGGCCCGCGTACCACAAAAAAAAAAAAAAAAAGAAAACTATAAACATATGCTGTGTCAGATTGTAAAATAATTGGGCAAAAATTGTGCATAAAGATAATATTCAAATGAAGTTTTGGAGACACTACTTTAGTGGATCCATAACAGCAGTATTTGGGCTTCACGGGTATCGTTATTTGTTAAGTCTGTTCATACTTTTCTAGCTTTAGAGTACATCACGGCCCCATGGGATGCTTGTTAAAATGCAGATCCCCAGGACTTTAACCTCAGAGAGCCTCAGTAAGTCCCAGGTGGGATCTGAGATTTTGCAATTTTTTTTTTTCTGGCCGTGCCACACGGCTTGCAGGATCTCAGTTCCCCAATCAGGGATTGAACCCTGGCCACGGCTGTGAAAGCCCGGAATCCTAACCACTAGGCCACCAGGGAACTCTCTGGGATTTTGCAATTCTGATGTAACTGGTCAGCCTGGGGCACTTGCAGAAATTCTGAACTGGATCTTCCAATTTTAGCCCAATACAGATTAAAAAAAAAAATGGGTTTGTGACAGTGCTACATGTGTGTAAACCTGCCATGCTACAAAAATGCTTTTGCCTTTGTGCTACTATTGTGTTTCCAGGGGCAGAAGCAGTTATAGCTAATGTGCAGGCAGCGTTCTAAGCACTTTCCACAAGTTGAGTCACTGTATCCTCCGTGCCACCCCAGGAGGCAGACTATTATTACTCTTATTTTACAGGTGCGGAAACCCAGATCCAGAGAGCTGAAATCCCTTGGATAAGGTCACAGGGCCAGGAGGTGGCAGGGCTGGGATTTGAACCTGGCCATCCGGCTCCAGGTCAGTACTTTTTCCTGTAGGAGCCTCTTACCTCTCCTGGACCCCAGCTCTACTTGTGCTGATAAAGGATCATCACCTCCTTCAATTCGCCATCTTCTTGTCATCCTATCAGGAAATCAGACTTTTTATTTAAAATCAGAAATATATTGATATTTGGATTGAATAAATAAACGAATCAATGACTAGGTGAATGTCCCAGGATTGAGGACGCTTCACCTTCTAGCTCATTTGAAACCGGGGGCCGGGTCTGTCTTTAAAAACTAAAAGCCAACATTTGTACTTCTTTTGATGAAAAAAAAAAGTGTTCTCAATTTACCAAGAAAACTAAACTGGTACCGATTTATCTGATTCTGTGCACAAAAAGCACAAGACAGGGGAAAACCTGTGATCTGTCCCACTCAACATTTCTAATTTTCTCCTCCATTTCTTCAGAGAAAAGGAAAGTCCAAAAATCGCAGACGAGACTTGTAAAGGACCTTCAGTTCCATTTTTCTGACTTGGGTACAAAATGAGGCTCAATAAACTCCAGGTCTATACCTTTCAGAAGGCAATCAAATATTGGATGACTTGAGGCTCATCCAGGATGACGTGGGCAATTTTGTTCCCTCACCACATGCATTTCTTTTTTCTTTTTCTTTTTTTTCCCCCAAGTCACAGATGGGTGCTGGAAGCTGAGCCAACACTGGGCCACCAGGCAAGTTGCAGACAGCTGTGGTGGGGTGTGAAGAGGAGGCATGTTCTGCTTTTATCGGCCAGACAGACGGCCCACGTGTGAACTGGAGGCGGTGGTGGGCTTCATCTCTGACCCGGGCACAACTGACCTCAGCAAAGGTCTGGTATCAAGGTAGGTAGCGTGCCTTGAATATGCGCAGACTATGGAACAGGTTTTGTTTTTCCTGCCAGCAGATGCTTTTTTGCACTGTTGAATTGCTCTGGTGGAAGAGAGCTTACAAGCAGGAGCACATGGAAAATGCATGGCCAGGATGTTAGCAGTTGCGTCACAGTTGCACTTTGCAAAGGGGTGATCACTTTGAACAATGCACACACATTCACATGACAAACCATTAAGACTCCTGCTGGGGGAAACAGCATGTGTTCGTTATCAGATGGCTTCCTTAGGCCGAAGCACACTGTGGACTGGAGCCCTTCACACCCATTAAACAAACGTGCGGTTAATGTCTCGATTTTATGAGGCGCTTTAGATGTCCTTTTGATAATGAGCAGTGGACTCCCCTCCAAAACAAAATAGATGATTTGCTCATGTGTTTCCAGCTGAGGAGAGCTTGTGTCTGTAGGGGTAGATATTGAGAACAACAAAAGACATGTTAGTAACAACTACAGAGGTTTTCAACTTGTGTGCAGTTTGCTCTGTGGCATCTGAGGCCAAAAAAGGGCAATTCTCTAAAAGGCAGCTGTAAAGCGGTCATTCTCAACTTTGGCTGCATATTAGAATTAGCTGGGGAGCTTTAAAAAATCCCAATGCCCAAGTTGTGCCCCAGACCAAAGAAGTGAGAATCTCTTGGGGGTGGGTAGGACCCAGGCATCAATACTTTAAAAAAGTTTCCTGGGTGATTCCTATGTGCAGCAAAGGTTCTGAATCACTGCTTGACCTTTTCAAAAGTCATATAGCATTTTGGGGGAAATGATAATCCACTGATATCTCATTCACAAGGGGATGAAAATGGAAGTCACCATGTAGCGTGCCTGATTTCCAGACTTTATCATCTGCCTCTTTTCTAATTGTTTTGTGCAAGTATTGGAAGGCCTATGCTTAGGGCCTCCGTGGGCCAGGCAGGTACTGCACAGCAGGGAAGGAGCCCAGGTGAAGGTTGGGGGCAAGGGGACTTGAGGGGACTGGAAGGCCTCAGCCTCAGAAGAAAGTGGCCCCTCCGCCCACCTCCCGACATTGCCAGGGGCAGATGCAGTCTCAGTGGGGCCAGGCTTTCGAATTTTTCCGAATAAATTGCTCATCAGAAACTTTTAATGCGAAATATCCCCTTTTAGATCTGTTTGCCACAAATTCAAATTTTAAAATTCCCTGAAGCCAAATGAAACTCACTGCAGGCCAAGTGTGGCCCAGCGGGCTGGCTTTTAGTTCACCTAGTTTATATACCTTTTGGGGATTCTTCTTCTTTTTTTAATTGCAGTAAAATATACTTAACATAAAGCTTACCATTTCAGTCATTTTAAAGTGTACAATTCAGTGGCATTAAGTGCGTTCATGGTGGTGTACAACCATCAGCCCTATCTAGTTCTAGAACCTTTTCATTACCCCAAACAGGAACCCCATACTTTTAGACACTCACTCCCCATTCTCCCCTCCCCCAGCCCCCGGCAACCACGAATCTGCTTTGTGTCTCTCTGGATCTGCCTATTCTGGGTATTCCATGTAAGTGGAATCACACAGATGTGGCCTTTTGTGGCCGGCGTCCTTCCCTCAGCACAGCGTTTCCAAGTTCATCCTTGTTGTAGCACGCGTCAGTGCTCCACCCCTTTGTATGGACGAATAAGGTTCCATTGTATGGATAGACCACATTTTGTTTATCTGCTCTTTAGATGATGGATAGTTAGGTGGTTTCCACCTTTTGGCTCTTGTGAATAGTGCTGCTCTGAACATCTGTGTGCAAGTTTTGTTTCAACACAGGGATCAGTCTTCCATAACAACATATGCTCCCACAGTGCTGATCCCAACTCTGAGCACACTGTAGGTGCTCATGAATTGGGAACTTCACTCTAGGGTGACCAGGTTGTCCCAGTTTGCTTTGGACAGTCACGATTTAGGCACCGAAGGCCCCACATCCCAGGAAACCCCTTAGTCCCCAGTAAATGAGGGTGGTTGGTCTTCCTATAGAGGCTGCTGAAGCCAAGCAGTAGAGGAGGGACTGACAGGACCTCTCTCACTCACCAGCATGAGCCTTCTCAAGGCCAGGCCAAATGGTTTAGTATTTTGATTGTGACTTTAAAAATCATCATGGCAAGTACATGTTTCTTGCAGTTCTCTGTAATCACCATTGATTTCAGGCCTCTGTGCTTTGGCACAAGCCGGTACCTCTGTGTGCACCTGGAGGATTCCCATTCCTTCTTTTATTTATTTATTAAAAAATTTTGGGGGGGGCTTCCCTGGTGGCGCAGTGGTTGGGAGTCCGCCTGCCGATACAGGGGACACGGGTTTGTGACCCGGTCCGGGAAGATCCCACATGCCGCGGAGCGGCTGGGCCTGTGAGCCATGGCCGCTGAGCCTGCGCGTCCGGAGCCTGTGCTCCGCAATGGGAGAGGCCACAACAGTGAGAGGCCCGTGTACCGCAAAAAAAAAAAAAAAATTTTTTTGTATTGGAGTATAGTTGATTTACAATGTTGTCTTAGTTTCTGGTGGTCAGCAAAGTGATTCAGTTATACATATCTATATATATATAATATATGTATTCTTTTTCATATTCTTTTCCATTATGGTTTATTACAAGATACTGAATATGCTATACAGTAGGACCTTGTTTTTTATCCATTCTATATATAAGTTTGCATCTGCTAATCCCCATCTCCCAATCCATCCTTCCCCTGTCCCCTCTCCCCGCTGGCAACCGCAAGTCTGTTCTCTATGTCTGTGTGTCTGTTTCTGTTTCGTAGATAAGTTCATTTGTATCATAGTTTAGATTCTACATACAAGTGATATCATATGGTGTTTGTCTTTCTCATTCTGACTTACTTCTCTTAGTATGATCATCTCTAGGCCCATCCACATAGCTGCAAATGGCCCATTTCTTCTTTAGTCTCAGCCTCAGGATCTCTACCTCAACAGAGCCTTACCAGAGTCCCTCCCCTTTCCCTCGCAGGGGTCTAAAGGACTCTCCTCCTTTTTTCCCAGAGCATATTATAATTACAGGATTTGTTTGCACGGGTCTCCCCACTAGTCTGTGACTTTCTCAAGGAGGGTGGAATGTTGCTGATGCTTTTGTCTGGCCAAATATACCCTCTCTTCTTCTGATAATAGCATTCCTCTTTCCCTTTGGGGGACTAGCCCTCCCCTAATCTCATACCACGTGGTTTGGGTAGAGTTGATGCCACTTCCTACAACCCAGGCCTGGCCCATCCTCCCATTCACCCCCTTGGCCGAGGTGACTGGCTTGGGAGTAGGTGGCCTAAACCAGGTTAGTGCACATTCAGTCCTGCAAATTATGTTGAAACTAGCTGGAACTAAGTTGCAATGAGTTAGAACTTCGTTGGAACTAAGGAGAAAGGGACTCTTTTTCTCACGGAGTTGCTAAGCTCTGTTACCATCTTTGTCACTTCCTGGGGAAAAGCCACCGAAAAACGAAGCCAACACAGAAGAAAGCAGAGCTGAGCGATGGGGAGAGAAAAGGATGGTGCCAGGCCAGAGCAACATTCTTCCCCTTCACCTCCTGGTGACCTGAGTCACTTTTTTTGTCTAAACTGGTTTGTGTTGGGTTTTTGTCCCTTGTAACTAAGAGAAAACTGAAGAATGCACCATCCCTTATTAATCTTTAAATCCTGTGCATGTAGCATTCTCCCAGCACATTGCAGGCACTCAAGAAATGAATGTGTCAATACTTTCCTAAGTACGCCATTGCGATGTTTTTTTTTTTTTTTTTCCAATAATGAAATAATATTGATGCAAGGAGAGTCCGGAGGGGAGGATGTAGAAAAGTTGGAGCCCTCACACTCTGCTCGTGGGAATGTAAAATGGTGCAACTGCTATGGAAAACAGTGACAGTGTCTCAAAAAGCTAAACGTAGAATTACCATCTATGCTAATTCCGCTCCTGGATGTATAGCCAAAGAATCGAAAACCGGTGTTCAAACAAAAACTTGCACACAAATGTCCACAGCAGCACTATTCACAATAGCCTAAAGGTGGAAAAAAAAAATCCACCAAAAGATAAGTGGATCCATAAAATGCAGTATATGCACACAATGGAATATTATGCAACCACAGAAAGGAATGAAGTACTGACACATGCAACAGCATGAATGAACCTTGAAAACATTGTGCAAAGGCAAAGAAGCCAGACACAAAGGGCCACATATCGTATGGTTCCGCTTACGTGGAAGGTCCAGAATACGTAAATCCATAGGAACAGAAAGCAGATTTGTGGTTGCCCAAGGCAGGGAGGGGGGGGACATGTGGAGTGACTGCTAAACCTGTACGGGATTTCCTTCTGGGGTGAGGAAAACGTTCTGAAACTAGATGGTGGTGATGGTCGCGCAACATTGTGAAGGGACCACACGTCACTAGTGGTGAATTTCATGTTATGCATATTTTTCAACAGTAAAAACAAAAGAATTGGGAACTTCCTCAGGGCTGCTGCAGATGGATGCCATGCAAGCTGTTTCCTTCATAAGGTGCCCAGATCGGAGTAAGTCTGAAATCCAGACCGTGCTCTGCCCCGCAAGCTGTGACCCCTGGTCCCCTTGCAGAGCAGATGCCTTTCTCTGATTCACACAAAGACACCATCTGGGCTAATGCAGAACTCCATAGACGAGATGGCATGAGAAGTAAGCAAGCTCGGTTGATGGCATCACTTTACTGCAATTTTCAGTACTCCTCGGCTGTGTATCTCTCAGAATCCGGAGAGTGCCACAGTCCGCATCCTTTTCCATCCTGAGGGTGCTGTGTCTGAAAATCCACAGTGCATTGTTCAGTGCTTAATTTGTAAAGCCAGCATAAATCACTGGACTAATCATCCGTCCATTACGATGAGCTCAAATTATCTCACCATCAAGAGAGTGATCTGGTTGTTTTGCTCACATTGGAAAATTAAGAGACAAAGAGGCAAAAGGCCAAAAGAAGAACTCTAGAACAAGTCAGTTTTCTGATGTTAGGAAAAATTCACAAGGTTAAAGATAGGAACTTTCTGCCTCCACTCATCAAAGGTATTTTTTAAAAAGCTATTTATGTTTTGGGGATCAATGAGTTAGAACAGAGCAATAATAATCCTCTTGCAGCTATGAAGATTTGGTTGTGTCCTGGGGGCTAGTGTTCTGAGCTGTTTCCCCTCCTGGAAGAAGTCAGTAGGAAAAAAGGAAAAAAGAAAAAAAAAACAATGCCCTGGGAAAACAGTACATTGAGCCTCTTTAAGGACAAGTCAATGGTAGTTTTTTTTCAGTTCCAGGGTCATCGACCACCCCTCTACCTTTGAATCTGCTGTTTCCCAATTTGCGTCCCCATTCACAATGCAACTTAGAAAATATTGGGGACAGGTCATTGCTAATACAACAGGATGTGGAATGAGACTCTTCCTGTCAACCCAGGACTATAGCTAAAGCTTCGAAGGGAGGGCAGTGGGTAACGATACTCCATCCTTCCATTAAGAGGCAGCCAGACTGGTCCTCTGACCATCAGTAACCATCAGCCTCCAGCCGACGTAAGACAAGTTCAAGATTTTATCCAGAGGAGGTTTTTCTGACAGGTCTTTGTAGGGGGTTTTCTTCTCCCCTCCCAACCCCCAAGCCAAGAGAGGAGAGTTCAAAGAAGAATCACCCATGAGACTCATGAGACTGGGAGCACCGAGGGGGAGTGGCTGGCATCTCACTGCCTGCTTGAGGCTGCCTGGGGTGAGGAGAGAGGGCAGCAGGGCAAAGGTGCATCCTGTTTCTCATGAGCTAGAGCATATATTAGCCTTGAGTCATCCTGAAAAACTCACCCAGCCTGCCAGGCAAGGGGCCCTCAGATAGAGAATGTAGGGTACTTCCCGGGGTATGAGTGGAAAAGGGGTGTGCGAGAGGTCACAGCATGTGCTTTGAGTCCCCACGTGGTCCCCACAGAGGTCTCCGAAGATACCCCAGTTCACCCCCATGTGAAAGGGCCAGCATGTGAGGGCTCATCAGGATATGGCGGGGGCGGGATCTGACACTCAGGCGAGAACTATACCTGTTCTCGCCTGTTCCACCTGAGGCCCCTTGTCCACTCATTCTTTTGCTCCTGTACACCAGCAAGGGGAGCTGGAGAGGAGGCAGGAAAGGACACGCCTGCCTAGTCTCCACACTGCAGATTCCTGAGCCATCTGTGGTCAGAGCAGAGGGGCGGGGAAGAGGTATCACACGGGATGTGAGAATGAAGTTTAGGTTGGACTAGAATGGCCTTCTAATATTTAAATTTGAGACTGTTCTTATAGTTGAAACTAAAAGCTATGGGATCTAATGAAGTATTGCCAACTTCAGCTCATTCAGTAGCCCAGTAACAATAATTTATTTCCACTATTGAGGAAGCTACTCTGAGACATCCGTCATTCAGAGCTGGAATGCAGTTTCTTTTTATTTATTTATTTATTTATTTATTTATTTATTTATTTATTTTTGGCTGAGTTGGGTCTTCGTTGCTGCACGCGGGCTTTCTCTAGTTGTGGTGAGCAGGGGCTACTCTTTGTTGTGATACGCGGGCTTGTCTTGTTGCAGAGCACAGGCTCTAGTCTCACAAGCTTCATTAGTTGTGGCACGCAGGCTCAGTAGTTGTGGCTCGTGGGCTGAAGGGTGCAGGCTCAGTAGTTGTGGCGCATGGGCTTAGTTGCTCCGCGGCATGTGGGATCTTCCCGGACAAGGGCTTGAACCCCTGTCCCCTGCAGTGGCAGGCAGTTTCTTAACTGCACCACCAGGGAAGCCCTAGAATGCAGTTTCTGAGATGAAATACAATTCTCATCAGTTAACTCCCAGGCAGGGAGCTGCTTCTGGGGGACAGAGAAACCACAGAACTTTCGGCAGTCTTCTAGGGCTGGAGAGACAAAACCAGGGACTTGAAAGGCTAATATCCCAGAGAGAAGGAGTGGGGGGACAGAAAAGTAAGCTTGATAGATGGCAGTATCCCCCTTAAGACATTTGGCAGATTCTGAAACTGTGCAGGCCCAGAAGCTAAGAAACCAAGCAAAAGTTCCTGAAAAACAGAGCAGAGGAACTTCCCTGGTTGTCCAGTGGTTAAGACTCCGTGCTTCCAATGCAGGGGGCAGGGGTTCGATCCCTGGTTGAGAAAGTTCTGCCTCCTGCACAGTGCGGCCAAACAAACAAACAAACAAAAACAGAGCAGAGTTTCCAGCAGTCTTGCCATTAGAACTCAGGACTGGTGGGAGAGGCCTCGGTGAACACCTAAACTTCTCAGTTGGAAATCCTGAAAGGCAAGGCCTTAGAAGTGAAGGCCAGAGTTAAATGGTGTCTTATCAAAACTGCAACCCAGCCTCCATCCAGCTCAGCCTCTGATTGGATTAAGATGGTCAGTCCTCATGCCATCTGTCTTGCAGAGAAAGGGTGAGCCCTCTCCAGAGTTAGATAACATCACCTGGAGACTCTAGATATTTTTTTCATGCACAGACATTGTATGGCATTCAACAAAAATTACAAGGCCTGCCAAGAGACAGGACTAAATCACTGAAAACAAAGAGAAAAATAGTCAGTAGAAATAGACCCCACAGGTGACCGAGGCATTGGAATTAGACAGGGGCTTTAAAATAACCATAATTAATATGTTCAAGAAAAACAAAGCAGAAGATGGAGAAAATGGATGAAAAGAGAATTTTACCAGAGAATTGGAATTCATAAACTTCATAGTCCGAAAGATTGAGAGCATAGAGAACACACTTGAGCTCCTCATCGACAGGGGGATTTTGAAAATGCTGGTTCAGCTCTATACAAGCCATGAAACCCTACAACCCACAGTCTGAGAAAAAGTTTGCCATCATGGGTTGTCATTCTCTCTACTTTTTTTTTTTTTTTTTTTTTTTTGCGGTACACGGGCCTCTCACTGTTGTGTCCTCTCCCGCTGCGGAGCACAGGCTCCGGACGCACAGGCCCAGTGGCCATGGCTCACGGGCCCAGCTGCTCCGTGGCATGTGGGATCCTCCTGGACCGGGGCACGAACCTGCATCCCCTGCATCGGTAGGCGGACTCTCAACCACTGCGCCACCAGGGAAGCCCTCTCTCTACTTCTTAAGTGGCTTCCTTTAAGAAACACATATTGTACCCTGAACTCTTGAGTCTACTCTGCCCCATAAGCCCAATCCCTGGAATGGAGCTCTGTTAAAGAGGTGCCTTTTGCTAATTATCCTAAATACATCCTTTGGGCAATGTGTGATGGGAGTACTATTAGTTAAGATGGTCAGGGGGATGAAGCCTATTTGAGTTGACACAAGTGACAGGAGCCAATCAGGAGAGGATTAGGGGGAAATTTGACCTGGGCAGAGGGGACATAGAGTACATAGACCTCTGAGGCAAGACTGTGTTTGGCGATTTAACCTGGGGATAACAAACTTTTCTGTAAAGGGCTAGATAGTAAATATTTTAGCTGTTCCAAGTCATACAGTGTCTGCTGCAACTAAATTCTGCTGCTATAATGCAAAGGCACAGACACATAATAAATAAATGGGTGGTAGTGTCCCAATAAAACTTTATTTATGAACACTGAAATTAGAATTCCTTGTTAATTTTCACGTCACAAAATATCCTTTTGATTTTTTCCCCAGCCATTTAAAAACGTAAAATCCATTCTTTTCTTTTTTAAAATTTTTATTGTAGTATAGTTGATTTACAATGTTGTGTTAGTTTCTACTGTACGGCAAAGTGAATCAGTTATACATATACATATATGCACTTTTTTAGATTCTTTTCCCATATAGGTCATTTCAGACTATTGAGTAGAGTTCCCTGTGCTATACAGTAGGTCCTTATTAGTTATGTTTTACATATAGTAGTGTGTATATGTCAACTACAATCTTCCAATTTTTCTCTCCCCTCCCTTTCCCCTTTGGTAACCATAAGTTTGTTTTCTACATCTATGACTCTATTTCTGTTTTGTAAATAAGTTCATTTGTACCATTTCTTTAGATTCCACGTGTAAGTGATATCATATGATCTTTGTCTTTGTCTGACTTCCTTCACTCAGTATGACAATCTCTAGGTCCACCCATGTTGCTGCAAATGGCACTATTTCATTTTTCATGGCTGAGTAATATTCCATTGTATACATGTACCACATCTTCTTTATCCATTCCTCTGTCGATGGGCATTTAGGTTGCTTCCATGTCCTGGCTATTGTAAACAGTGCTGCAGTGAACATTGGAGTGCATGTGTCTTTTCGAATTATGGTTTTCTCCGGATATATGCCCAGGAGTGGGATTGCTGGATCATATGGTAGCTCTATTTTTAGCTCTTTCCGCAACCTCCATGCTGTTCTCCACAGCGGCTGCACCAATTTACATGCCCAGCAACAGTGCAGGAGGCTCCCTTTTCTCCGCACCTTCTCCAGCAGTTGTTTGTAGCGTAAAATCCATTCTTAACTCTGGGACCGTAATTTGCTGATATAAGGGGGGTTAGGTAGACTGGGATCAGACCATGCAGGACATGTAGGACATGGTAACAATCAGATTGAAGCAAAGCCCCTTTCACTCTCCAAATGTAAAGCCACCCCTCAGGGCAATTGCAGGCCGGGGTGACAGTTCTGGGAGGCAGCTTCCTACAGCTCATGGGAGATCACCAGGTTTGTTTCATTTTCCCCCAGTATCAAGAGACGACAAGCAAAAAGGCAGAAGCGCGCGCACACGCGCACACACACACACACACACACACAGACATACACACACAGAGCTAGAAAGCCAGAGAGGACGTGCCCAGGTTCACGCTGACGTTTCTCCAGCATGCACTACGGGGTTTAAAGTTGGACGCACACCTGCTCCCTGCGGGAGTGCACCTGCTGAGCCGCGCTCCGGCCTCGTCTCGCGAGAGCGGTGCCGTAGTAGTGGCCCCCACCCCCACCCGGCCACCAAATCCCTCTCCCCGCCCCCTCGGCCCAGCCTCCGCGCTGTAGCACAGTCCCTGCCATCTCTACCGCCCCCGGGAGCAGCCTCGGCCCGCCGAGCGCGCTTCCCCCGCGCCCCCGCCCGCCGACTGCTCGCTCGCACGCCCGCCCGGTAGTAATTTCACTTTGCCACGCGAGCTCCGCATCCCCTAGAAATCCCGCCCCCCGCTCCCCCTGCCGCCGCCGGGAGTCGTCCCTTTTCCCGGCCAGGTGCGCGAGCCTGCGCGCTCCTCCTCCGCCTCCTTCGGCGGGTCCCTGGCGAGCCGGGGCCGGGGCCCGGCGGGGGCGGATGCGCGCACCGCGCCTCTCCACCAACCCGCTCCCCTGCAGGTCCCTTGCTCTCCATCCCTCGCCGGCGCTCCCTTGCCCCCCCCCCGCCACCTTGATTGACAGGCAAGATGTCGGAGTGGAGCGAGGCAGGAGCGAATGCAGCAGCCGTCACCCCCGGAGCCCGGCGGCGGCAGCAGCAGCAGCGCGACGACGAGCCAGCAACCAGCCGCAGTCGGCGCCGCAGCCGCGGGAGCAATGCAGACAGCATCTTGAGAACGCCCTAAAGCACCACAAACGGTGGACAATGCCGTGTCACTGCAACTGGGAGGGGGGCAAACCAGATTTTTTTTGACATAAAAGCCAGCCAGCCAAAAATATATAATCTTGTCCTTCACGGAGCCGGTGTGTAAAGAGTGAGCGCTATTTTCCTTCTCCCCCTCCTCCTCTCCCTCCTCCTCCTCCTCTTTTTCCTCCTCCTCCTCCCTAAGTGTACAGACAGCATCACATCACCTGGTTTGCTTCTGAGAAACAGCATCTCTCCTTTTCAGGGACCAGAGACTCAGAGAGAGGAGACGTTCTAATGAAGTCTGCTTGGTACCCCAAAATAAAATAATAAATTTTGGCTCTTGTCCCCTCCTCCCACCCCCACCCCCTCAACCCTGTGTGAGATGTTGGGTTTCTTCTTCATGAGACATTGTTGAGAAGTCGCAGTGGTTGGAGAGGCGTAGGGGGCAGACTACCTCTACTCCCCCCACACCCCCCTTTTTTCTCTCTGGGAGGAGGAGGAGGGGAAGGGGGCTTGCAGAGCAAGCGATGGACGAGGAAAACATGACGAAAAGCGAGGAGCAGCAGCCTCTGAGTTTGCAAAAAGCCTTACAGCAGTGCGAGTTGGTCCAAAACATGATAGACCTGAGCATCTCCAACCTGGAAGGGCTTAGGACCAAATGTGCTACTTCCAACGACCTCACACAAAAAGAAATCCGGACCCTGGAGGTAGGTGT
Source organism: Hyperoodon ampullatus (assembly GCF_949752795.1). Taxonomy (NCBI): domain Eukaryota; kingdom Metazoa; phylum Chordata; class Mammalia; order Artiodactyla; family Ziphiidae; genus Hyperoodon; species Hyperoodon ampullatus. The sequence goes on from NC_136926.1 coordinate 11,874,250, forward strand.
TGCCTGTGGAAAGAAAGCCATCCTTCCTTCCCTCCCCCTTCTCCCCCACCACCCCCTTTCCCTTGATTCTGTTTGTTGGGGGTGGGGTGGGCGGGTGGGAGGGGAGCAAGGTGGGCACGATTTGGTCTCCTGTGATTTATCTTGCAAAGCCTGCACTGGGTGTCCCTTTACTGTACTGCTGGCGTCGGCGCTTGGCTGGGTGGTGGGAGGAGTAGTAGTAACTGTTATTCTTTATTATTATTCTTGCGGTTGTGGTTATCATTCGCTTCCTCTTTGAGGAGTGAGTTCTCCCTTTTTTCCGCTTGTGAATTTGTTTATATGCCACGGGGGCTTGCTTGTGTGCTGGGTAAGACATTAAGGCGCTGCAGAGAACCCACGTGACCTTGCGCATTCTGCAGGTGGTCAAAAGGTGCTTTTTGCTCGCAGAATGGGGCTGCCTGTAAAGACAGACCTCTTCTTTTTCGGCCTCCTTCCCAGCCCCCCTTTTGCTCCTTGGATTTGGTTTGTTTGTTTGCTTGTTTGTGTTCAGTAATATACATGTCAGGAGGCAAGATGCATGAGAAAGAATTCCCCATTGAGCTACCCATTTCCAATCAAATCATTTTGATGCAGGGAGCTGTTGCAGGCCTGAAACGTGTTTAAAAAAAAACACACAACAAAAAAAACTAAAACAACCCTGGATCAGCATACACAGGTGATGTGGGAAAATCCTCTGAATCTTGGTGGGACCGTGCAAAAAGGGGTCAGCAGTTTTATCTTTGGCGTGTTGTAACATTCTCTCCAACAGAACTTGAGGGGGAGTTTGAAGCAGTTTCGTGGGGGGGATGGGGGGGTGGATGCAAAGTTACTCAGAAAGAAGATGGCAGAAATTATTTCTTCCGAAGGCCATCTGGTCAAAGGAAGAAGGTTTCAAGAGCTTTAGAAAATGCCTGGCGTCCACGTAATCATTGAGCATCCACGTTGTTCGAAACATCTCTAGGGTTCGACTCACATCCCTCCCTCCAACCGGCCCCGTGCTACGCATGGCTTGATTAAATTTGGGAACTCCCATTAGCTGGCACTTGCTGAGGGTGGTGGCCATGGGGCTGGGAGGAAAGGAAGGTGGTTCTCCCTGTGGTGGGGCGGGCGTGTGCAGAGCTGGGATGGCCACTAGTTTCCAGCCCGTGTGTTTCCAAGGCCTGAACTCTTTAATCCCTACTGAACCTTTTAGCCCTTGTGCCCCCGTTCTAGCCTGGATGAGCATCTATCTCTGGTTCACTTTCAAGTCTTCCTTTTTCCTCCGTGGTTTTAAATTTGGCCGCATGTCAGCAGGCAGGAAGGTCACCAGTTTGAAAGTGGAGTTAGTGTGTGTGTGTGTGTGTGTGTGTGTATGTATTGAGTATGCTATTTGCTCCCCTAGAATGCATCTCTGTGTGCACCTGTCATCTGGGAAAATGATCGTCAGAAATGAAATAACGTAAGTATCAAGGGGTAGCAGAGGCGTGGGAATTCTGTGGGGAGGCACAGGTATTTTCTTTCTCGGAGCTTTGGAGAGCCGTGTAGGCTAGGACTCCGCTGATGGAAGAAAAAGTGTGGGATGCCCTGGCCCAGCCTTCTGTCTCTGTCTGAGCAGTGCCCAAGAGAAGATTCTGTTCAGAATTGCGTGTTGTAAATAAATAACCCAAAAGGGCCACCGGAGGTCTCTTCTGTTCCTCTGAGTCAGGAGTCCCAAATGCTAGTTTGTGTATTACTATGTAAGTTTCTCCAGTTTTCTTTTCCTCTTTCCAGCGTGCTCCATCCTCTGAGAGCTCCCTGGATCATGGTGATTGTTGCAGTGGGCCATGGATTCCATTGCTTCTTTTCTGCGTAGTGGTTTTCTTTTTAAACTGGGGGATGTGGTCATTGGTATGGTGGGAAGTGACAGTTACTGGGAATGCATCTGTTGTTAGTTTCCTAATCCCAGTATGCCACAGAGTGTGCCCACGACTTTATCCATATTGCCCAAGAAAGGATCTTGAGCAATTATGCCAGTTTAGGCTTCCTAGGTCTAGGGTGGGGCCTCTGGGGAGGAGCTGATGCCTTAGGGTCCAGCCAAGTCCTGCCAAACCTCACATAGGTTTTGGATCCACAGTTGTTGTTTTTAAATCCCAGCAGTTGTCAAACTTTATATATCAGAACCACCTGAGGGAGCTTATTAAAAATGCAGATTCTCAACCTCTAATCCCAGAGATTCTAATTCAGTTGGGATTGGAGGGGGCCTAGGGATCTGCATGTAGTAAACAGTCCAGGTGTTTCTGATGCATGTTTTCATATTGACACTTCGAGAAAGACTAATCTAATAGGAGATAGAGGCCATATTTCAGCTATTCAATGATGACATCTCCCTGCTCACAAACACTAAAGAAAGTAGTAAATTGAACAGACCATCCCTGAAAACCTTGCCTCTACCCCCGTGGAAACAAAAAGCATCTGGCATGGACTTAGTCTCCAAGAAGCGTACTTTCATGATGAGGGAGACAAGGCTAATAATGTGTATGTGGGATAATGATAAAGTCCCAACAGTAATATGGGAGACAGCGTGTGGGTCCGTTAGGAATGTGTTCAGCTGCATGAAATGGAAAATCCACCCAGCGTGGTTAAGCAATTAATGGTTTAGTTTTCTCAAGTAGCAAGACGTCTGGAGGTATGTAGCTGCTTGAGTTGGCTCAGTGAGTTAATGACATTGGGTCTGATGTCTTTGTGAATTCTCATGGCCTCTTCCTTATGGCCACAAGATGGCCCCTGAAGCTTTAGCCATCACACCCAGGTTCAAGGTAGGGAAGAGGGGGACCAGGTGAATAGGAAGGAATAAAGGCTTCATATCTTTGTTTGGTTTCCGCAGGACACCTCTGCCTTACTACCCCTAAGGTGATGTTTCATTATGTCTTCTTTGCCAGAACTGGGTCAGATCACTTGTCCGAGCTGCAAGGCAGTGGGGATACCATCGTGACTGGTTTAGATAGTTGCAGTCCATTTCCTGGTTTGACCTGTTGCTACTCCATACAAAATCAGGGTTGTGCTAGCATGGAAGAAGGCATGCAGGGACATTGGGTGGACAGCCAGCAATGCTGGCCACAGTACGTTACCAGGAGGTACCTTGGCAGAGAAGAAAGGTCATGAGTTTTGGAGTTGGACCGATGTAGTTTGGCATTCTAGCTTTCCTACTTACTTTATCTTGGCCTAGTGATTTAAATTTTCTGACCCATGGTTTCATTTTTGGCAAAATGGCAGTGAAGGAATAATATTACCTACCTCAGAGGTGGTGGTAAGGATGAAAAGAGGTGAGATTTTCAAGGGTCTAATGCTATCTGTAGCCCAGCGCCTGCAGGTGCTAAATAAATGATAGCTTCTTTGATGGTGATGATTAGCATTACATGGTGTAGAGTAGATGATACAGAAGGGAACAGCTCAGACTGGAGGGAGAGAAGAAGGAGCTTGAGCAGCATTTCCAAAGTATGTTCTGTGGAACCCTAGCATTATCATTCTTTCAACAAATACTGAAATCCTGGCACTGTACTAGATGCTGGTGGTCAACAAGTATTCTGAAAACAAAATAAATCCCATGGTTAACACATTTGGGAAAGGTTGAGGTAAGCAAAAGAGATAGGTATCTTGACTGCAGGACTTCTCAGAGCCTTTAATGTGCTGTATTTGTACATTGTGACTCCAAGAGAGGGTAGCGTCTGCAGTGTTTCCTTTTTCCAGAGACATCTCTTGGGCTTGATGTTCCATAGAATGCACCCAGGGAAACATGTGACTAAGTGGTTAGGGAAGCATCCTTGATTGGGGAGCTGGGGACCCTGAATGGAGTGAGGTATGGGGAGTGTTTAAATTGCAGCGGGTTGGGGGAGCTCTCTGGGCCAGAACAGCAAACCGGATGGAGGCATTCTCCTGCCTTCAAGGGGCAGCTTACAGGCCGGCTGACCCAGAATGGAGAGTACCTGGTAGAGTGTCTTAGGAAACGAATTCAGGTTACAAACTCCTGGGGTGTAACTTAGGATCGGGAAGTCAGACAAACAGTTTCATCCCTTTGAGAGGGGAGATAGAAATCTTCAAAGGTTTTGGAGTGAGTACAATTAAAAAATTGTTTAAAGATTAGCCTGATGGCAGCCTGCAGCAGGGACCAGCAAACTTTTTCTGTAACGGGACAGATAGTAAATTGTTGAGGCTTTGTAGGCCGTGTGGTTTCCATCACAACCACTCAGCTCTGCTGTTGTAGCCTGAAGCAGCCACGGACAACCCAGAAATAAATGTTTTCTAATAAAACTTCATTTAGGGTCCTTGAAATTTGAATTTGATATAATTTTCACATGTCACAAAATAGTATTTTCCTTCTAATTTGTTTTTTACATTTAAAAATGTAAAAACTATTCTTAGGTTTCGGGCCTTAAAAAAACAAGTGGTGGGTCAGACTTGGCCGTGGGCTGTAGTTTGCTGATCCCTGATTTATAGGGTGAGAAATGAACCTGGAGGCACAGAGGCCATCTGAAAGGTGAGTGAGTGGCACTAGGTCTGGTGGGCACTGGCCACGTGCAGCTGGTACTGAGTTGGGTTCTATTTCAGTTAAATTACAAGTGGAGGTAAATATCAGGGATTGGGTCGGGGGATGGCTAAGTAACAGAATCTCCTATACAGCGAGGGTGTTCTAGCCATCACATATCTATTATTTGTTCTTTATCTGTTCCATCTCAATTACTGATTATGGTTTGAGAGACCATACCTAGACTTAATTAAGTTTGGGAAACTGGACCTCAGACCATAACGCATTATTTTCAATGATGCTGTGGGTTGGGATTGGCTGGGCAGTTCTTCGGCTGGTCTTGCAGACCAGTAGTTGTGGTCATCTGGCAGCTCCACTGAGGCTGAATGGTCCAAGATGGCCCTATTCATGTGGCTGGTGGTCGGCTAGTGATTGGCTCAGGCACCTCAGTTCTCTTCTACATAGCCTCTCCAGCAGGACAGCCCAGATTTCTTTCTTTGTTTCTTCCTTCCTTCCTTCCTTTCTTTTCTCCCTTCCTTCCTTTCTCTCTCTTTTCTTCCTCCCTCCTTCCCTCCCTCCCTCCCTCTTTTCTTTTTCTTTCTTTCTTTTTCTTTTTCTTTCTTTCTCTCTTTCTCTCTCTTTCTTTCTTTTTTTCTTTCATTTTCTTTCTCTCTCTCTTTCTCTTTCTTTCCTTCTTTTTCTTTCTTTCATTTTCTTTTTCTTTCTTTCTCTCTCTTTCTCTCTCCCTTCCTTCCTTCCTTCCTCTCTCCCTCCCTTTCCCTCCCTCCTTCCCTCCCTCCCTTCCTTCCTTCCTTTCTTCCTTTCTCTCTCTTTCTCCTCTCTCTGCCTCTTTCTTTCTTTCATTGAACTACAGTTTATTTACAGTGTCCAGATTTCTTACATGGTGGCAGCAGCAGTGTTCCAAGAAGGCAAGCTCCAGTTCATAGCCTGTCTTAAGCCTCTGCTTCTGTAACTTTTGCTAATGTCCCACTGGCCAAAGCAAATTATGTGGTTGAGCCCATCGTCAGTGTGGGACTTAGTATCCAAGGGTATGGATTCCAGCAGGTGTGGTTCATTGGGGGCCAGTGAGCAATCTAATATAACTGAATCACAGCTATGGAAAAAATCCAAAATAAAACCAAAAGAGCTTGGGAAAGAGAGGAAGGGGCATGGGATGATCAGCAAAGGCCCCCTTGGGGAGGTTTTACTGACTTGAGGAAGCAAGCCATGAAATATCCGGGGAATGCGCAAGTCAGAGGGAACAGCAGGTGCAAAGTTGTTGGGCGGGACAACGTTCTACATGTTTTGAGAGCAGCAAGAAGACCACTGTTTGGCGCAGGGTGAGCGGGGAAGGGGTGAGGGGCACGAGCGGGAGGCAGACGCAGGGCCCCAGTCACAGACGGCTTGGCTGAGATACTTGCACTTTGTTCTAACTATGCAAAGGGTGGGGGACTGACTTATGTAAAAGCTCCTTTTGATTGCTGCAGGGAAAGTAGACTATAGGGGAGAAGAATGGGAGCACGGAGACAAATTGGGAGGTTAGTATGGGAGTCAAAGCCAGGAATGACTGCTTTTTTTTTTTTTTTTTGCGGTGCGCGGGCCTCTCACTGTTGTGGCCTCTCCTGTTGCGGAGCACAGGCTCCGGATGCGCAGGCTCAGCGGCCATGGCTCATGGGCCCAACCGCTCTGCGGCATGTGGGATCTTCCCGGACCGGGGCACGAACCCATATCCCCTGCATCGGCAGGCGGACTCTCAACCACTGCGCCACCAGGGAAGCCCGGAATGACTGCTTTTGACGCGAGTGATGGTGGGGAGATGGAGCAAGTGGCCGGTCGCAGACGGTCACGTGCATGGGAGGTGCGCGTGAATCGGATGTCGGGGGTGAAGGAAAATAAAGAACCGAGGATTATTCCTACGTGTTTGGCCGAAGAACTAAGCGAATGGCGGTGTCATTATCTGAAGTGTGAAGACCGGGGGTGGATTAGGTTGGGCTTGACCATGAAGTCCTGTTTAGACATTTACGTGTGTGAAGTAGACAGTTGGGTATGTGAGCCTGGAGATTTGATGAAGGCTAGCGATATGAGGTTCACTTAACATGTCAGGAACATCTTTTCATCTTATTAAATAGTATTTTTAATGGCTGCATAGTGTTACATGGCTGTTGCATAATTTATCTAACTTTTTTCTATCTAACTTACATAATTCTGTCAGATGTGTATGTTTATCATGTTCCGTTATTATAAATAATAGTAGTAGACATCCTTGTGGCTTGTAGTCATCCTTGTCTTCGATTCCTAGAAGTGAAATATTGCTGGATCCAAGGATATGCAAAGTTTCCAGCCTTTTGATAGGTTTTTGCCAAATTACCTTTCACCCACCGTGTGGGAAAGGGCCCGTTTTTCCCTATCCTCAGTCTGGATTTATGTTTTGTTTTATTTTTTGTTTGCCTGTGCTTTGATGACCAAGAGCTCTGGGTTAAGGAGGCAGTTGTCTTAGGCCCAAATCTTGTCTTTCCTGTTTGCACTTGGGAAGGATCTGGGAACCTGCGTTGGTGAGAGCAGCACATGGTTTTCCATGCACAGCACCCAGCCTGCGGTGACCCAGCCTCTGCCTTGTTCTCATAGAGGCATGGGTGGGACATGGTCTCAAACTTCTGAGTCAGCGGCCAGAGTTATTTCTGAAGGGTTCGCTGCCCCCTCTGGGGTTTTAGGGTGGGTTCTACTAGGGAGCTCTTATCCTTCTTCCAACGGGCAGGAAACTGAGGACTCTTCCTCCTCTCCCTGAGGACGGGTCATTTTCTGGGCTCCCCTCTCCACCCCCCTCGCCGGGCTCCACCTTTTGGGACCTCCCTTCCCCCTTGCTGCTCTGGAGCTGGGGAACGGAAGGTGTTCCGAAGCTGAGGAAGCCGGTGGTGGTGGGGGGACATGGCAACTGGGAGGGAGGCTGGAGAAGCTGGAGGGTGGGGAGGGAAAAGGGACAACAGTGGGAGAAAAGCCAGAGCGTAGCGTCATTTTCTTGGGCAGGGTTTCTATGACCCTTGGAATGTCTCTCCAGTGGGGAGTGACCGTAACTGTAGTTGTTCCTGTTTTACAAGCCAGTGGACTGAGGCTTAGAGTCACTGATCTGACCCAAACTGCAAATTCAGGCAGCCACGGATCCAGGAAGAGGTTGACTGCTCCTCCCCGGAGTCCCCAGAGGTGGCCTGGCCTGGAAGAAAAGAAAGCAAAGATGAGAGCAAATAGAGGCAAAGGAGGAAGCATAGGTGATAAGGGCAGTGCGATCAGAGGTGAGAGCTGTGGGATTAATGAGAATCCTAATGATGGAATACTCTGTCACTCATGTGCCCTCATTGGTGACCGCGCCAGATGATGATTGAAGAGAAATACAGAACTGATGGAGACAAAGTAGGGCATCTACAGAGACAAGGAAAGATGAGAAAAAGAGAGGGAGACATTTTATTTTTTTATTATTATTTAAAAGAAAGCCTTATTTATATACTTTTGGCTGTGTCGGGTCTTAGTTGCAGCATGCACGTGGGATCTAGTTCCCCGATCAGGGATCAAACCCGGGCCCCTTGCACTGGGAGCACGGAGACTTACCCACTGGACCACCAGCCAGGGAAGTCCCCAGAGGGAGGCATTTCAGACCTGAGAGGTCCAGTATGCCAGCCACTTGCCACATTGACTATTAATCAGTTGAAATGTGGCAAGCTCTATTTGAACTGTGCTATTATTATAAAATACCCGCCAGATCCCAAACTCTTAGAATGAAGAATAGAATGCAAAATATCTCATTGGTATTCTTTTACATTGACAACATGTTGAAATGATGCTATTTTAGATATATTGGGTTAAATAAACTATGTTAAAATTGATTTCACCTGTATCTTATTTTTTCCCTGAGGCTATTAGAACATTTTAAATGACACAGGCAGCTCACTGTATATTTCACTTGGTCAGCGCTGCTCCTGAGCATCGAGGTGATTTCTGTGTTTTGCCATAATGGAAATCTTGTTCTTGATAAAGACTGAAAGCATGGGCCCCCTGGAGTTTCTAGGCAGCCATCGATTAAAGCTGTGGATGTGTTCCAAAGATGGATGCCTTCGATTTCCCTGGACCAGGAGAAAACTGAGATGAAGACTCAGAAATAATAACATAATTGAGTCCCTGGAAATTTGGGTGGGTGCTTGAAGCAGTAGAGCTGAGTAGTTGGGAGGGTGTGGGCTACACAGTAAGACTGCTTGGATCCCAGTCTGAATGCAGGATCTCCTAGCTAAGTAACCCTGGGCAAATGAGCTCTCCTTCCTGAGCCTCAGTTTCCTTGCTTATAAAATTGGGACAGTGTTTTACATGGGGTTGTTACGGTGATTCAATGGAATCATGCATTAAAAAGCCGAGCAAAGTGCCCGGCACATAGCAAATGCTTAATAATTGTTCGCTTTGGCGGTTTTGATGATCATACTCTCTTTAGCTTGTCATAGGGAGGTTAGGGTGCTTCAGCCCTGAGTGGTGGGTGGGGTGTTTCAGCCATCCAGGGAGGTACCAGTTCATTTATTCGGTCATTGTTAACTGAGCCCCCAGTGTGTGAGAAGCAGGGAGAAGGCGAAGCCCATGGAGGCCTTCTATGGGATAATGGCACACCTGCTGGGCTGCAGGTGACATAAGCGAACAAGATTCTCATACCAGGTCTGCATCTTCGAACTGCTCACAGATGACTCACTTCCCATCAGTGCCTGGCAGGCTTTAGTCTTTAAACCATTTGCTCGTCATAGACTCCAACTTGGATAACAAAATGCCAGTTATGGGGTTGGGCCTTACAACTCCTGAACTTGTCTCAAGCTTGTGCGGTAAAGAGAAAACTCAGAAGCTGTGATATCCAAGTGCTTCAGAGGACCCTAAGAGGCTGTGTAGGACCCCCTCCTGCCCAGTGTCCAGCTTTGGCTTTGTGATTTGGGGGGAGCGCTACTTCACAAAGCAGCCTTTTAAAAAATGCATTTTTGGGGCTTCCCTCGTGGCGCAGTGGTTGAGAGTCTGCCTGCCGATGCAGGGGACACGGGTTTGTGCCCTGGTCCGGGAAGATCCCACATGCCGCTGGGCCCGTGAGCCATGGCCACTGAGCCTGCGCTCCGTAACGGGAGAGGCCACAACAGTGAGAGGCCCGTGTACCACACACAAAAAATAATAAAATAAATAAATAATTATTTTTTTGTGTGGTAAAATATATATAACATGAAATTTACCGTTTTAACTATTATTTTTAAACGAGCAATTCAGTGGCATTAAGGACATTCATGGTGTTGTGCAACCATCATCACTATCCATCTGCAGAACTTTTTCATCACCCCAAATAGAAATTCTGTACCCATTAAACAATATCTCTCCCTGCCCCCAGCCACATGGTTACCTCTATTCTATCTTCTGTCTCTATGAATCTGACTATTCTAGGTACTACCTCATGTAAGTTGAATCGTACACTATGTGTCTTTTGTGTCTGGCTTCTTTCGTGTAGCACAATGTTTCTGAGGTTCATCGATGTTATAGCATGTATCAGTGTTTCATTTCTTTTTATGGCTGAATAATATTCCATTGTATTGATAGACCATGTTTTGTTTATCCATCCTGTGTTGATAGACACTTGAGTTGTTTTCATCTTTTTTTTTTTTTTTTTTTTTCTTTTTGCGGTACGCGGGCCTCTCACTGTTGTGGCCTCTTCCGTTGCAGAGCACAGGCTCTGGACGCACAGGCTCCGGACGTGCAGGCTCAGCGGCCATGGCTCACGGGCCCAGCCGCTCCGCGGCACGTGGGATCCTCCCAGACTGGGGCACAAACCCGTGTCCCCTGCATCAGCAGGCGGACTCTAAACCACTGCGCCACCAGGGAAGCCCCCTGTTTTCATCTTTTGACTACTGCGAATAATGCTGCTATGAATATTATTGTACAAGTATCTGTTTGATTCCCTGCTTTGAATTCTTTGGGGTTATGTCCTATGGTAATTCTGTACTTAATTTTTTGAGAAACCTTCATACTGTTTTCCACAGTGGCTACACCATTTTATATTTCCACCAGCAATGTGCAAGGTTTCCAATTTCTCTACATCCTTGGCAATACCTACTATTTTCTGGTTTTTTGACTATAGCCATCCTAGTGGGTATGAAGTGGTATCTCATTGTGGTTTTGATTCACATTTCCCTAATGACTAATGATGGTAGGCATCTTTTCATGTGCTGATTGGCCATTTGTACATCCCCTTTGGAGACATGTCTATTCAAGTCCTTTCATAAGTCAGCCTTTTGATATGGGTGAGTTATAAAGGTTAGAATTATCCTCCTTCTGTTGACTTGGATCTACTCTCTGATGTCTTTTATCCTTTGGTTCTACTCTTTGGAGGAGAGCGAATAAGGCCCGTCCTTCCTTTGGCTGACAAAAGTCTCAAGTAGAGTTTGCATTTAGATCTGGAACCTACCAAGTAGAGACAAGAAATAGCCATGTCCACAGATTCCTGACAAGTCTCCAACCCAAATTTTGCAGCCACTGTTTCCCTGCTTTGTCCTGTATGAGTTCCGTTCTTACAGAATTTTGGATTCTGGGGTCTCTGGCGATGATAAATTTCCCTTTGCCTGTGCACCAATCCTACCCAGAGTATCATGCCCATCAGAAATAGTCATGAGTGTGTCTCTTTGTGCCCATCCACAAAGGCCCTGCGATGGTGCCTTGGGCAGGGTTGGGTGGCATGCACTTGAGCAATGAGGCGAATAGACAGGTATAAAAAAGAACCCATCAGGTGGGGCATCCAGGGTCTTCATTTTTATTAGGTAGGAGGTAGAGCAAGGTTAGATGCCACTTTTTATATTTTTATGCTTATCTGACTTGGAGAAACAGTGCTTTGTGATAAACCCAAAAAACAATATTATCCTTTTAATATGTTGCTATACTATTATTTTAATATGTCGCTGGATTTGATTTGTTAGAATTTTGTTGAGGATTTTTGTGTCTGTTCATGAGGGATATTGTCTGTGGTTTCCTTTTTCATACCATCTTTGTTTAGTTTAAGTATCAGGGTAATACTGGCCTTATAAAACGAGTTTGGAAGTGTTTCCTCTACTTCTGTTTTCTGGAAGAGACTGTAGAATTGGTGTTATTTCATCTTTAAATGCTGATAGAACTCCCCAGTGAAACTATCTGGACTAGAGATTCATTTTAATTTAATTTAATTTTTTTGCAGAAGGTTTTAAACTACAATTTCAATTTCTTTAATTTATTCTTGGGTGAATTTTAGGACTTTGTGGCTTTCAAGGAATTGGTACATTTTATCTAAATTGTTCAATTTACATATGGAGAGTTGTTCATAGTATTCCCTTATTATCCTTTTGTGTCTGTGGGGTGTACAGTAGTGTCACCTCTTTCATTCCTGATGTTGGTAATGTATATTCTTTCTCCTTTTTTCTGTGTTAGTCTGGCTAGAGGTTTATCAATTTTAGCCATATTTTCAGAGAACTAATTTTTAGCTTCATTTATTTTCTCTATTTTTCTGTTTTAACTTTTACTGATTTTTGTTCTTCTTATTTCCTTTCTCCTGCTTGCTCTGGGTTTATTTTGCTCTTCTTTTTTCTATTTTCTTGAGGCGGATGCTTAGATTGTTGATTTGAGACCTTTCTCCTTTTCTAATATAAGTATTTGTTGCTGTAAATTTCCCTTGAAGGATTACTTTAACTGCATCCCACAATTTTTGATATATTATATTTTCATTTCCCTTTAGCTCACAGTATTTTATAATTTCTTTTGAGGCTTTTTCTTTGATGCATATATTCATCAAATTAAATGATATTTGATGTCATTTAATTTCCAAGTATTGGGGATATTTCCTGTTATCTTTGACTAACAGTTTAATTCTATTATGTCAGTGAACACATTTTATATTATTTTAATTCTTTGAAAATGTTTAAGGTTTATTTTATCACTTAGACCATATTCTCTCTTGGTGAATGTAGCAGGTACACTTGAAAAGAATGTGAATTCTGCAGTTGATGGGTGAAGTGTTGTATAAATGTCAATTAGATCCAGTTGGTCGATAGTGTTAAGTCCTCTATATCCTTGCAGATTTGCTCTCAAGTTTTATTGATTACACAGAGGGGAGTGTTGTCCACTTCTCCTTGTAGTTCCATCACTTTTTGCTTTCATGTATCTTGAGCTGTTTTGTTAAGTGTGTATGCATTTGGGATGGTTGTTTTCTTGGAGACTTCACCCTTCATCATTATGTAAAGTTACTATTTATCCCTGGTAATTTTCCTTGCTCTGAAAACTATTTTCTTTGATATTAATATAGCCACCCCAGCATTTCTTTTTTTAGGTTTTTAAAAGTTGAGGTAAAATTCACATAACATAAAATTCACCATTTAAACTCTTTTGAAGTATACAACTGAATGCTTTTTAATATATGTGCAATGTTGTGCAGCCATTTCCCCTATCTAATTTTAGGACATTCCCATTACCACACATGCAAAAACAAAACAAAACCCCCCCAACAACCAAAAAACCAAAACTAAACCTTGTACCTATTAGCAGTCAATTTCAATGTTCCTGTCCTCCATCCCCTGGCAACCGTTAATCTATTTTCTGTTGCTATGGTTTTTCCTAGTCTGGGTATTTCATAAAAATGAAATCATACAGTATGTGGCCTTTTATGTGTGGCCCCTTTCACTTAACATAAAGTCTTCAAGGTCCATCCATGGTGTAACACGTATCAATAATTCATTCCTTTTTATGACTGAATAATATTCCATCATATGGATAAACCCATTTTGTTTATCCGTCCGTCAGTGGACATTTGGGTTGTTTCCACCTTGTGGCTATTTGTGAATAGTGCTGCCATGAGTATTTGTTTGGTTAAGAGGATGGGGGCATTTGGGGAGGAAACTGTTTTGCTTCTGCTAAAAACTAAAGAAACATGTCCCCAGGTTCAGGCTGCCATGCAGTTAGGAACTCTAGAGCTGGAAGTTCCTTCCACACCCTTTGTGGTTGTACATGATGGTCTCTGTGACATTTCCCTGGAGCTCTTGCAGGTACTCAGTTGGCTCTTCAGGTTACACATGCCAGGTGATGAGTTGTTCACACTGACTTCAGAAATGGAACTCATTAAATAAAATAGTCTTTTAAAAGACATTTATAGCCATTAAAGCAAAGCATATTCACTCTAGAAAAAAATAGAATATGCATTTAATCAAAAAGAAAAATGAACACACGTATAATGCCACCACCCACAGATCAGCATTGTTAACATCTTGTTATAGAGTCTTATAGGTTTTTCTGCATGCAAACATGTACCTTCGTATGACTTTTAAGAACAACTATATTTTATTTATTTCATAGTCTCCTCTTATTTGTTTCTTTTTCCTCTTAAAATTTGACTTAAGACATGAATGTCTTTCCCTGCCAAAACCATTTTTTAAATAGCATTTCAAATGGCTGGTAACACTCCAGCATAAAGATGTAGCATAATTGAGTTAAACAACCCCCTTTAGTGAGTTAGATTATTTCTGGTTTTTTGCTCTCATAAACACAGCCTTAGTGACTACTTTTGAAATGAAGTCTTTGTAAAGCATTCTTATTTGTTTCCTTAAGAAATATACCTAGAAGTAGAATTACTGCATGCTTGTAAAGCTTTTTCTCACATATGGCCAAATGGTCCTTTAGGAAGAGTGTACCCGTTTATAACCCTCTCAGACTTTACGAGAGCAGAGTTTGTGGCTTTGCATCTTCAGGAATGACAACTGTGAGAGGTAAATATTTCCAGCAAATCTGTGACTTAATGAAAAATATGTAAAGTCACTTTACTAGTGAATCCACTTGTGATGAGCTAAGAAACTTGGGGCGGGCTTGGTTTTTAAAAATATATACTTTCAGTTGAAATAAATACAGAGTTAGAATCATGTCAATGACAAGGAAGCCTAATTTAAGATGAAATTTTTCTGAAGTGACATCAGAAAGGGATGTGAGTTTTACAGATGAGGCTGTGTGATTTCCAGGGATCACACAGTCAGTTGTTTTCTGGGACCAGGCAGGGAACCCACAGAAGAAAAATAGGCCAGGGGCAGGATACTTGGGAGGAGACATAAGGGTCACGGTGAACTGGAGAGCATATGTCACATCTACAGATGTCAGTGTTGCCAATGGGTCGTATTTAAGCCTGATTTTATCATGGAATTTCCATTTTCCAGCAGAACTCAGAAATCAAAACTATAAGTAAAAAGCAGACATTGACTCATTATTATCTGATTAAGAACCTCACCATTCTTTCCCTTAATATGTTTAAACAACGTTGGATAAGGAAAAGGAAGGTACAGATAATCAGTGCTATTGAAGTAATGTCTCACTGCTGTTTCAAATTGTTGTTTCTAATCCTACCCATCCATAAGTTGAAAAAATTGAGGTTGTATTGTTTAGTCTGGAGAAGATGGGGTAACCAGCTACTTGTTGATTTTATGATCTTTGCTTATTGGGAATTCTCAATCACCAGTTCTCAGTCACCAGTTCTCAATCACTAGTTCTCAATCACCAGTGAGGGCAAAGTTAGAGATATGACTGGGACCAGACAGTCTCTCACACACACACACACACACACACACACACACACACACACACACACACACACTTCAAACCTATACAAAGGTAGGGAGAATAGCATAATGGACCCTTATTTACCCATCACAAAAATTCAACAAGTATCAAATTATGGCCAATCCTCTCCCCCTACCCCATCCTCCCTGGATTATTTTGAAGCAATTCCTAAGACATCGTAGCATTTCATCCTCAAATATTTCAAATGTGTATTTCTGTTAAATACCACGTGCTCTGTTTGAAGCATAACCAGACTCCTATTATCACACCAATAATTCCTTAGTCAGATATTTCTCTAAACAACAAATCAAAGTATTTATACACAAAAGAGAGCTGTACTTCTCAAAGCAGCCATGGTAGAAGGCATCTGTCTTGTCCCAGCTCTGCTGGCGTTACTTAAGACATTCTTGAAAACCATCTTCAGAGTCACCTTACAAGAAAACAAGCCTCTTTATTTTTTTCTTGACCCTAAATGGTGGCTTTCAAGATGGAAGGCTACCATCTTGACTTGGCTTGACCCACTCCTGATGACTTTTGTCCCTTTAGAGCAAATAAATAGGCACTCAAAGAACAAGCCGTGTTGCCACTGAAGATTCTCCTGACAGCATTCTGGGCACCGTGTCTGGGAGGAAACTCAAGGAGAAGAGTCATAGCTTTGATGTTAGGATAAGCCTTCAGCCATTTCCAATGTCTACCCTGAAAGGGGACCTGGTTGATTAGCTTCAACATTCATTCACTCATTCATTCATTCCACTTTGTGTTAAATGCATTAGACATACAAAGGAGACTGGAACAACGTCTTGCCCATATGGGGCTTAAGATGTATAAATATGTACAGCACATAAGGTACTGTTCTGGGTACTGGGACCTGGAATATACTGCCTCACGGATCTAGTGATATGATGTTAAAGCTAAGACCTGAAGGACAATGGAGTTACCTTGAGTTGAGGAAAGGCTGTTCCAGGCAGAGGGACAGTATGTGCAAAGGCCTAGAGGTAGAAAACAGCCTGGGTCTTCTGAGGGACCAGATGGAGCCCAACATGGCTGGAGTACCGAGTGCTTCAGGCCCATTTGAAGGCAAGGGGATGGGGCAGCACTTTTTCCTTTCTCTAAACTGGGTTCCTTTGCATCTTCTTCCTGCCTCATCTCCTCCTCATTATAGAAAAATGAGGCAGTCTCATTTGCCAAATCGAATAAAACTCTCTATGATCACCATTTCTGAAATACAATTTGAAAGCATAACATGAGTTTTTTGGTCCCCTAAGGTGGAGGCAGGTTCTTTAACTCCATAACAAACACAAGCCATCCCATAATAATAACAGATGGGCAAGGCCTTGAGAAGGGTGGGCTGGAGGGAGGGAAAATAAAGCCAGGAGAGAAAGAGGTGGTGAAATGGAAATACGTTTTCAATCCCATGCTTTGTGGTTTATTATTAACAGCAGTGCAGAAAACGTCTCCACAGAGTTATAAAAAGTTCATTAGTAGCATGCTACAGGTCCGAGAAGCTGGTCATTGATCAGATTAATGATAATGAGAGCAGTCTTATATTAACTTAGATTA
Organism: Hyperoodon ampullatus; assembly: GCF_949752795.1. Classification (NCBI taxonomy): domain Eukaryota; kingdom Metazoa; phylum Chordata; class Mammalia; order Artiodactyla; family Ziphiidae; genus Hyperoodon; species Hyperoodon ampullatus. Next base: position 11,890,922 of record NC_136926.1, read on the forward strand.
AGAGGAGGACTCTTCCCCTTACTATTCAGTCATACATGTATAATCACATTTCCTCACAGCCAGTCGCCCTTAGTTTTCTGCTAAGATGGGAACTAGGGTCTTTGCAAAGGTAGAACCAGGACGGCAGAGGGTAGGCTGAGTCCAGATGCCACCTTGAACCTTGGGTCTGATGGAGGAAGGGTCTCTGGACCCTCCCCTGTGCTCCAGCTCTGGTCTAATCTCCTGGAGGCTGCCCTCCTATTTTTCAGACCTGTTTCCTTCCTCCTGGGCCTGCGTTATCCCAACTCACGATTTCCTAGTGTTGAGCCCATACAACATGCCATGCGATGTTCTAGGTGCTAGGGATACATCTGGGTGTAAAACAGGCAAAGAGCCCTGATGTTGGGTAGCTCACATTCTAGTTGGTGGAGACAGACAATAAATAAACATGAAGAAAAGGAAATGTCACCTTTTCCACCTTCATGGAAAAGGTGACATTTGAGCAAAGACTTCAAGGAAACAAGGGAGCCATCCATGAATCTGGCTGGGGCAGGGGAAGAGCCCTTAGAGTGAGGCAACAGCTCGTGCAAAGGCCCTGAGGCCTTGGAGGAAGCTTGTGTGACTGGAGTGGAGTGTTGAGGCTAAGGTCAGAGCAGCAGAGTGGGACCAGATCAGTAGGGTCTTTTAGACCAGTGTAAAGATTTTTTACTAAGTGCAGTGAGGTGCACTGGAGGATTTTGAACAGAGGAGTAACATGATCTGACTTGAGTTTTAATAGCATCCTTCTAACTAATAGACTGTAGGGGGCAAGAGTAGAAGCAGGTAGATGACTTAGAAGACTATCATGGAGAGAGACGATGGTGGCTCACACCAGGCTGGTGAGCCGTGGTTGGATTTTGGATATATTTAGAAATTACAGCAAATAGGATTTCCAGATATTTTTGACCCTGCCTGTTGATTGATGTAAAAAATGATGGTGTTTACTGGTTACATTAACCCGAACTCTTTGGGTTGCAAGTGACAGAAACGTACCTCAAATTGCTTATGCAAAAAGTGGGAGTTCTTTGGCTTATGTAACTGAGAAGTCTATGGGTCATTATTAGCTTCAGCATGGCTGGATCCAGATACTTAAAGAATACAGGCAAGGGCCTCTATCTCCACCTCTCAGCTCTGCTTTCTTTCTCTGTTGCTTTCTTTCTATCACTTTTTGCTACTATGGAGGAAGAGCCTTGTTATTTCCCAGGAGCTGCAACAAATGTCTGGGGTATCTTTTTCACTGGTCAGGCTTGATTCATTTCTTTACTCCTCCTCTCTACAGGAGGGCACAGCATTCTCAGAGATCGATCCTGGAACCAGGGCGGAAGGTCAGCTCTTCCCAAGCTTCATGGACCAAGCAGGGGTGTTCTAACCAAACCTCCCTTGGATGGAGGGAACACTAGATTCTGTTGTCCCAATCCTTAATCCAGAATTCCAGCAAATGTAGGAAATTCTGAGGAGGGTATAAGGAGCAAAAGGGTAAAACATACCCTGGGAATGTCAAGATGCTCATGGTGGGGTGTTTCAGAGATTTTTTAACTCAGTGTTCACAAAATCAGTGGATTTACCTAATAGCCTTACTCTGTGAGTCTACTCTGGGACCAAGAAACTTTGCTTCCAGTGTGTTCTCATGACTGGCTTCCCTTTCAAGGTGGGCCATATATCTCTCATGGGACAGCGAGTAGATGGAGAGCTAGAACACAAGGTATGGGTCCCAGCTCCGCCACCCTCTTGCTGCTGATTTGGGCAAATTACATAACTTTACTAAGCCACAGAGGATATTGGCAGGATCAAAGGACAGACACTTTTTAAAGCGCTTGGGGGAAATTCCCTAGTGGTCCAGTGGTTAGGACTCTGAGCTTCCACTGCAGGGGCCTCGAGTTCAATCCCTGGTCAGGGAACTAAGATCCTGCATGCCATGCTGCGTGGCCTAAATAAATAAAATAAAATAAAATAAAATAAAATAAAGCACTTGGGAAACTGGACCCACAAGTCAGGGCCTTGGCTGTATTGTTTTGTGTTTGCTGATCATGAGGTTGCCAGATAAAATATAGGATGCTCAGTTAAACTTGCATTTTAGATAGATAATGAATACTTTTCCAGTATATGTATGTCCAAATATTGTATAGGACATACTTACAAAAATTATCATTGTTTATCTGACATTCAGATTTAGCTAAATATTCTTTTATTTGCTAAACCTGGCAGTGCTGGGTGATCATGACAAGGGAAACGTGTTATTCTTACTGATTGCTCATGAGTATCTCCTGACAAACAATTCCTGCAAGGACCAGGAACATTCTCTAAACTGTAGATATCACTAGTGTTTTCAGATTGGACATGAATGAACTTTTTTGTTCTCTTTTTGGACTATGGGTTTATGGCTAAGTTTGAATTCTTGAATTTGACTATGTCAAATTCATGTATGTCCATCCTATAATACCACATTTTGAAATTCTCATTTTAAGATAGGTTTAAGTTTTGGGTAACAGTGTTGGCTCTTCCAGTTATGAGCCATAACCTTGGGCTTAATCTTCTCTGTGTCTCAGTTTTCCCATCTGTACAAATAGGAAGATGACAGTACTTAACTCATAATGTTGTTATGAGGATTGGATAATATATGCAAAATGTTTAGCTCAGTGTCTAGCACATAACAAGAGCTCACTAAGTGTTAGCTGCTGCAGTTATGGCAAATCTCTAGAAATTAATCTGGCTGGTCCAGAATAATTTGTGTTTGGTTTTCCAAATTAACGTCTCAGCTGCATGTGGAAAATTTGGGATTGAATTGTCCTTATGGTTCGGGCTTCATGCTTACCAGATTGAACCCTTGAAGCAGAATAACAAGGTGCAGTCTTGAACTTGACATATATGGGCAACTATGAGCTCCAAACTGGGGGAAGGGGGAGAAATGAGGAGGGAGAACTAACAGTGATTTGGACTGTTGTTCCTAGGCTTGGTGGGCATGATTTTGGCAGTGTTAGCTCAAGATTTTGCCCCAAATTCAAGCAGGCGTGCCCTGTTTAGCAGGGGGGTTGGGTGTAGGAGCATGACTTGGATCCAGGCCATGGAGATGTGCTCCTTTTTGAGTCATTTTCTGCAGCTCCTGTTTCTAACTATTTCTGTCCATTCCTCACCTGCAAACCCTGGACAAATGCTGGGGTGGAGTACAGATGAGCCTATGGTCATCAGAAGTGTTTGAGGGCTGCCCAAGATCAGGGTCTGGACAGGGCCCACCCAAGGTTCATGCTGTGTGTTATGCATGCTTCTTTCTCCTCAGGATTATTTAACATGGAAATGTTTTCAAGCTTGGTGTTTTTATCCAAATGCCGTTGTGAGAGAAAAGTTTTTAGATGACTGTGGCAGACACAGCGGCTGAAGTCTCTGCTCTGCAAGACTCTTGTAGCTTCTTACAAAGAGCATGCTTGGGGGCTATGAAATTTCAGAGGCAGATCAAAATGTGCTGGTGCATACTGAATCCTAAGCACTCACCTGAGCTTCAGGTACATGGCTCCCCACAGTGTGGCTCACAGACAGGTGGCATCGGTGCCACTTGGGAGCTGCTTAGAAAAACGCAGAGTCTCAGGCTCTGGCTCAGATTAATTGAATTGCATTTTAATACAATCAGGTGATCTGTGTACACATAAAAGTTTGTGAAGCACCGGTCTAATCCTTAGAACAACCCCAGTATTATTGATTCCATTAAATTTTTTTCTTGTGGTAAAATATACGTAATATTTATTATTTTAACCATTGGTAAGTGTACAATTCAGTGATGTTAAATACATTTACAGTGTGGTGTAATCATTACCACTGTTTATACCCAAAACTTTTTCATCATTACCAAGAAAAACTCTGTAACCTCTGTTCTACTTTCGGTCTCCATGAATTTGCACATTCTAGGTATCTCATATAAGTAGAATCATACAATATTTGTTCTTTTGTGTCTGACTTATTTCACTTAGCATAATGCCTTTCAGGTTCATCCATGTTGTTATGTGTATCATCACCTCATTCCTTTTCAGGTCTGCATAATATTCCATTATATGGAGAGACCACATTTTATTTATCCATTCATCTGTTGATGGACACTGATGAGTTGTTCCTGCCTCTTTTTTTTTTTTTTTTTTTTTTTTTTTTTGTGGTACGTGGGCCTCTCACCGCCGTGGCCTCTCCCATTGCGGAGCACAGGCTCCGGACGCGCAGGCTTAGCAGCCATGGCTCACGGGCCCAGCCTCTCCGCGGCATGTGGGATCCTCCCGGACCGGGGCACGAATCCGTGTCCCCTGCATCGGCAGGCGGACTCTCAACCACTGCGCCACCAGGGAAGCCCCCTCCTGCCTCTTTTTAAAAAATATTTATTTATTTGTTTGTTTATTTATTTATGCTATGCTGGGTCTTAGTTGTGGCATATGCAAGGTCTTTGTTGCTGCATGCAGGATCTTTTAGTTGTGGCATGTGGGCTCCTTAGTTGCGGCACGCAGGATCGTTAGTTGCGGCATGCAGGATCTTTTAGTTGCAGCATGTGGGCTTCTTAGTTGTGGCATACGGGTTTCCTAGTTGTGGCATGAGGACTCTTAGTTGCAGCATGCATGCAGAAGCTAGTTCCCTGACCAGGGATAGAACCCGGGCCCCCTGCATTGGTAGTGTGGAGTCTTACCCACTGGATCACCAGGGAAGTCCCCTGTTCCTGCCTCTTGACTATGGTGAATAATGCTGCTATGAATATTCATGTACAAATATCTGTTTGTACTTTCCCTGCTTTCAGTCCTTTAGGATGTATTCCTAGGAGTATTAACTCCATTTACACATGAAGAAATTGAGATGCAGAGATGTGAAGGGACTCGTCTCAAGTGACAGAGCTGCTGGGTGGTGGTGCTGGGTTTCTGCATTTATTTGGTCCCTTCCATTGAACCCAGAGGCCACATGCATCCTTAAAGAGAAAGACAAGTGTTTTTCTTCCTTTCTAAGGGATGTCAACATGGCCTGGTGATAAATATTGGGCTTTGGGGTCTTCCAGATCTGAGTTCACATCCCACCATTTGCTCTTGCTAAGTTTAGTGTCTTGGACACATTACCTATCCAGTCTTAAGCTCTATTTTTTTAATCTGTAAAATCAAAATGCCTACAATGGAAATTGCTGTGAGAATTAAATGGGAAAAAGTAATTCAAGTGCCTGGTTGTAAACAAATATTGTTTACCATTAAAAATAAGGAGGTTCCTGGGAATTCTCTGGCAGTCCAGTGGTTAGGACGCCACGCTTTCACTGCCGAGTGAAATCCCTGGTTGGGGAACTAAGATCTCACAAGCTGTGTGACGTAGCCAAAAAAAAAAAGGGGGGGGTTCCTTACAGAATTAAACATAGATATACCATATGGTCCAGCAATTTCACTTCTGGGTGTATACCCAACAAGATTGAAAGCACGGACTCAAACAGATACTTTTACATGAATATTCATAGAAACATTGTTCACAATAGCCAAGAGGCAGAAACAACCTGGTCCATCAACGAATGAATAAATAAGCAAAATGTGGTATAGCCATACAACGGAATATTATTTTGCCATGAAAAGGAAGTACTGATAAATGCTACAACATGGATGACCCTTGAAAGCATTATGTTAAGTGAAATAAACCAGACACAAAATGATTAATACTGTCCTTTTCCACTTTTTCTTTTGTGTGTGTGTGGTACGCGGGCCTCTCACTGTTGTGGCCTCTCCCATTGCGGAGCACAGGCTCCAGACGCGCAGACTCAGCAGCCATGGCTCACGGGCCCAGCCGCTCCGCGGCATGTGGGATCCTCCTGGACCGGGGCACGAACCCATGTCCCCTGCGTTGGCAGGCAGACTCTCAACCAGTGCACCACCAGTGAAGCCCCCCTTTTCCACTTTTATGAGATACCTGGCATTGTCAGATTCATAGAGGCAGAAAGTAGAATTGTTGTCGTCTGGAGCTGGGAGAGAGGGAAATGGGGAGTTACTGTTTAACGGGTACAGAGTTTCAGTTTGGGAAGATGAAAAGATTCTGGAGACGGATGGTGGTGATGGTTGCACGACAATATGGATGTGCTAAACTGTACACTTAAAGATGGCTAAAATGAGATATTTTGTTATATATATTTTACTACAGTATTAAAAAATGAAGAAAAGGAAGAGAAGTACTTTTCCAGGTACTAATTTTTTTCTGGTATGCCCTGATTACCTTGCTTTCACATACCAGTATTTGACTGGTGTCCAGGAAAGGCTGGATCCTTTTTTTTCTTTATGATATAATGATGATAAAAACATTGCCCATAAGTGATCAGGGTTGTTATTGGGTGCTGACAGTACCAAACCCTTTCCATATGTTATTCTATTTTCATCTGCACAACAACCCCGGGAGGTAGGTGCCGTCATATTTGACACATGAAAAAACTGAGATCAAATAACTTTCCCGAGGACACACAGCTCATCACTGGTGGAGGCAGGATTTGAGAGCCTCAGGACCTGCTGACCTACAGGCCAAGCTGTGCTGCATCCCCAAAGTAATCTACAAAGGGCACCCTTAGATCGTAACTGTGCCCCTATGTTGCAGGAAGAAGGTAGGTGGTGGAGTTCATTGGGCCATCTCTGCCACGAGCAGGGCCGTCTGTGGCTTTCACTACCAGTGGCTGCTGAGTGATATTTCTCCTCTGGGTGGGAATGAATGCATGACAGGAGAAAGAATGTTCAGGGAGACTTCCTTGGTGCCAGAAAGAGCTCTTGGGAACAGCACCAGTAGAGTCCCTCCCAGGAGAGATCAACCAGTTTCCTCTGTTTAAAGCAGCCCTGATATATGCAAATCAAACTTATAATTCACCTCCAAAGCAGCAGCTTCCAGATTCCTAACTGAGAGATGCTAATTAGGAATTATGGAGCGTTCGTCATCCTTGGGGTGCTTTGCACATGATGTTCGGTGCTCACAGCATCCTTGTCAACAAGTTATCAGGACTTCTGTCTGTAGCAGAAAACAAGACAGGCTAGTGAAGCTTTGCCTGGTTCCCTAAGAAGGAAACCAAGGCAAGGATGGGGAGACAGCTGATTTTTCTTCTGTTTTCTCTGTTGTTTACTTCCAGATCTATATGAGAAAGATAGATGGGCAGCCAGTACTTTGTTTCTGAAAAGGCTACGTTGGGCAGTGTCCCAAGACGGATAAGCACACACTTCAGAATCAGCCCTGGGTTCAAATCTCAGGTTTGCTGTTAATTAGCTGTGTGTCTTTGAACAACTCTTGTCAGTTTTATCATCTGTAAAATACAGATAATAACAGGACCTTCCTCTCAGGGTTAGGATTTAATCAGATAATATATGTAAAATGCCTTATATCAGGCATGCAGGAAGTAATAATATTAATAGCTACTGCTGTTATCATTATTATATAGTTATTATTATGTAAAATACTACCATGTGTTAAAAATTGTCAGCATTAACTATCTTTTCCTTTAAGGAGTAAGGTAAATAGGAGACAATTTATTTAATTTTTTTTTAATGGAAAAATTTAACAGATCAAACAGTAATCAACATTTTGCTAATCTTGTTTCATTTGTGTGTGTGTGTGTGTGTGTGTGTGTTTTGGAGTATTTTAAAGCAAATCCCAAAGGTTGTAGACTTTTATCTGTAAATACTTCAGTATGCACCTCAAACAGGTTAAGCCTTTTGAAATAATATAACTACAAAGCTGTTAACCACAGCTTACAAAATAAAAATGAATTTCTTAATATAATTTAATACACAGTCCATGTTCCGATTTCTCTAGGTGTTTTGAAAATGTGTTTGTGCAGTTGATTTGTTTGAATCAGGATCCGTATGAGGATCTTATATTGCATTTGGTTTATGTGTCTCTTAAGTTCTTAATCATCATCGTTCCTGCTCCTTTTTTTCCATGTTACTTATTTGTTGATGAAGCTGAGTCATTTGTCTTGTAGAGTTTGCATGCTTCCTCAGGGTATGGTTTAACTTGTCCCTATATCCCCATGTTTCCTGTCAAATGATAGCTAAATCTAGAGGTGTTTGATTAAGTTCAGGCTTATTTATTTATCTTTTGCAAGAATACTTCATAGGTGATACTGAGTATTATGTAATGATCACACCAGAAAGCACACAACATCTGGATATTACACTTTTAGTGATGTGAACATCCATCTAGCAGGATCATGTGCTGTCAACCCGATGTATGCATTATGTGTCCCAACAGTCTTTCACCTAATGACTGGCATCCACTGATGACCACATCTAGATCCTTTATCCCATTAGGGGGTTGCAATATCATGCTTTTCTAATTCTGTCATTCCTTCTGCATTTTAAGCTAGAATTATTTTATAAATAACTTTTGCATATCTCCTATATGGTTACTCTGAAATCCAGTTTATATGAAGAGGCAGGATAAATGTTGATTCTTTCCCTTTACTTACCAGTTTTTCAAATGTAGAGTTGGTAAAAATGGCCAGTGATTGTTTTAAAGAATACTATTTTGAAATCATGGATTAAAAAAAATTTACTTGATGTGTTACAGCCCATTGTAGCCATTACTGTTTTTGAAGCTCAAAATGCCCCATCTTTGCCCATTCAAAGCCACTTTAAGTTGTCTCCCAAGTTCTTTGGACATGGTCTCAGTTGTCTTGAATGGCCTCCATGCCTTCTGTCCCGACAAGTTGTGCCAGAATTCTTATTTTGTTCCCCAGACCTGAAATCAGTCATTTCTCAAAGAAGCCCTGATTCCTTTGAGAGAAAATGATATTTAGAAACCACAGGTGGGCACTGGGGGTGCTCATTGCTACTGGGTTATCATTTCAGTAGATAGAAGATACATATTTTTTAGAGAGAGAAAAATGAATTCATAATTTAAATCTAAGATTATGTGATTTTACTTAGCTTTTGATTTTATATTTGTATCTCATTTCTCTTAAGCTAAGAATTTTGGTTTCTAACTTTATTGACCTTAATACTAATTATATATGTTTCAAAATAGTGATATTTATACTGCTACTATTGACTAAGAATACTGAATATAATTAAGATGTTTTTCAGTTCTCTTTGTCATTAGGATATGTCCTCCTCAATATTTACAATTGAAACACTGTATTTTAAAGTCACATAAATTTTTTTTCTCTGTGTAGTTATGTCATCAACTTGATATACAGATAGATTCATTTGTTTTTAAATTTTTATTTTAGTTTTAACCTCCATCAAAAAAGCAAATATGTACATGTATACATATGTGCATATATGACAAATATATTTGTTAATATTACCCCCTTTCTTACACAAAAGGTAGAATGTTATATACACTCTATACCCTAATAATCTAAAGTAGAGCTCCCCTGTTTAGTTCTATTTCAGCTAAGTTGTTTGCTTCATTGAGTTAATAGATTTGAATGAGTTGATTCTCATTATTCATGGTAGTTATGTTCTATAAAGTCATCACTGAGTTCACAAATACTGAACCATTACCCCAGGGGAGATACAGGGTCAGGTTCCTGCAAGACTCTGCCATGTTTTTGCCAACTGATGAGCACATAACCTTGTTTTGTGTGCGTTTCTGTTTAAAGATACCTTATTTAGTATCTCAGCCAACACTACTATAACTCACCCTGAATGAACCTTATCTAACACACGTATTGTCTCCATAAGTCACATATCCCAGCTTTCTTCCTTAAGAACTCTAAACAGCTTTTCAGCACGATGCTTGGGGGCTGTTTAAAAAAGTGAAATCTAAAAAAAAAAAAAAAAAAAGGAAAGGTACAAAAACGTGGCTCTAAATAGACCATGAAAAAGACACTAGTTTATAGAACCAGAGTTAAAACAAGAAGCCAGAATGTCACTTTGTTCAACCTCAACTGGCAAAGTACAGTGGGCAGTGCAAACTTTTCACTGCTCTGTGTATGTTCCCAAATGACTGTGAAAATGCTGTGAGTATTGATTTGGGGATTACAAATGCATTTTAGCAAGTAGGCAAATCTGCAACAGGAAATCAGCAAATAATGAGGGTGGATTGTATTTTATTTGCCTATCCCTATTTTCTTTCTCCTTCATTCTCCACTGTTGTAAGCTCTATTATGGGAGAGACCCTGCTTGTGTGTGTCTCGGACATGGTAGAAGCTTAATAATGATGGATGAATGGATCCCCAAGTGAGAATGGGTATTTTCTACTTTGGGTCGTATAGCTCTAAATATTTGTGTTTAATTTGGTTTAGATGTGTTTCCATTCTTCTGAAATAGTAGTTTTTTGTCAATAAGGCACTGGCCTGGCACATTTGTCATCAAGTCTATCAAGTCTGTTGGTTCTGGGTCTTCAGAAATATCTTGTGTGAAGTCAGATTCATGTAAAATTTCCCAAGTGCTTCATTTGTGACTGTTGGTCACCCTACCATACGATTTACCCAGATTTTCTTTAAATAGAGAACTCTACTAATATGTGCAAACCATGCTTTCATTTACCCCAAGTTGATTGATATGTACTCTTTCAGCCACACAGGCATTGTCCTGGTAGGTGATCTTAAGCCATGAATTTTAGCCTGTTAGGGAGAATTTCTCTGAGAAGAAGTTAAATCATTTGCATTAGATTGGCTGATGAGATTTTGTTGGATGTTGCTAATTTGAGACTCGCTGGGTTTGCCCTGTCTTCAGATAGGTGGGAACATTTCTGGGTGTGATTAGCAGCCTAAATATACTGTATCATCCTGCCTGCAGAGGAGCTAAGCTTCCAGAGAGCTTGGGAAGGAGTCCTGGCTTCTGTCTGGGGACTGCTTCTTTTAGAGTCTTCATCATAATTTGTTTACATTTAGTGCATCAAATTCTAGGCAAATAAAATCATGCAACCTCCATAAATAGCTGTCACACGAACATACATTTGCTAAGTTCTTTAGGGATTTGCATGTATATATGTTAAGAAGAGCATCTACTATTTACCGATCACTTCCTGTTGTTTTGTAAGGTTCAAACCACTTTACTAGCTATGCATCCTCTTGTGGGTGACACTATAACATTATTTGTGATGGAAAAGGAGTAGCATTAAGTGAGCCCAGTGCAGTGACTTAGTTGCTGATAGTGATTACTGTTATTTTAATGGGCATTATTATTTATTACATGCTAGGCATGGTGCTAAGAGCTTTATATTGATTGCATTTAATTCTCCCGGCAGTTCTGAGGGCATAGTATCAACATCCATTTTACAGATAAGGAGTTGAGGCTCAGAGAGGTGAAGCCATCTACCCAGAGTCACACAACCTGTTAGTGGCAGAGTCTAAGTCAGCCTGACTCCAAAGCCTGTGTGTTAACTACCTCAGTTAGAAGTGTCTCTAAAAGTCTCTTTGTGATAAAGTCTTACTGTGTGGCCTCAAAGACAGTCTTATTGAACTTGCTTAATATTTACTGAACACGTATCATATGCTAGACACCCCACTTGGTGTTTGTGGAATTAAGAATAACAGTGGCAGGCAGTACTTATGTAGTGTTTAATGTGCCCATGCTATTCTGAGGATTTTACATATATTGGCTCATGTAATCATTATAATAACCATTTCAGGTAGGTTTTATTATTACCCTCATTTTACAGATGAGGAAACCGAGGCCTAGAGCAGTTAAATAAGAAGTCAGAGCCCCACAGTAAGTAAATAGCAGCCAAGACTCATACCTGGGCACCAGGGTCCCTGAGCTGGGCCACTACACTCTTACTGCCTCTCAGAGATAAATCAAACACCAGTATGGGAGTAAGAACAGTACCTAAAAAGCTATAATTTAGAATGAGGAGGGTTTTGTACTTCCACCCGCCGTGAGTCCACAGTTTTACCCCAGGTTTGTGTTTGTTCCCCAGGAGTTTGCCATCTGTGGGCTGCAAACCCATTTTGAAGCCAGGTGGGCCCCCAGTTCAGAAACCCTGCTGCTGTGTGCTCTAATTCTCCCTTCTCTCCACCCTGTTCTGTGGTGTGGGCAGCCATTCTGCCATCTCCACCCTGAGCCCTGTGTTTACTTACAGAAGTTAAGAGACTGCATTACAGAGTATAATCTTAGGAAAGGCCTTTTACCTTTGCGGGTCACCATGTCTTTATTGAAAAATGAGAAATCATAACTGTACCCCTCCCATGGGACTCTTGTGAAGTTTCAAGTTAATGCATCCAAAGTAGATGATTTAATGCCTGGCATATAGTAAGTGCTCAATAAATGGCATCAATATATTACTATTATTCATCTGTCTTATTTTAATCTAGGCAGTTGTTTTTTTTTTAAGTGCTAAAATTTAATGAAAATATCAGTTACTCTTTAAAATCCTAGAAGTTTTGGTCTCTACTAATTTAATAATGTATCTTAGTGAAGTTATAAGAAAAAGCATGGATAGGCAGTTGTTTCTTATTCTTCCTTTATTCCAGGTCAAAGCCACCATCATAGGACCTACTTTATATTTCTTTCATTTATGTTGTTAAAAAATTATTCATATAATGCATGACTCATTCTCTTGGTAAAAAATTAGAGTATTACAGATAACATTAAAATGCCCTTAAGCACCCCTCCAGTTCTGGGGCCTCTTCCCTGCTCCCCAGAGCTAGTTGGTATGATCGGTTTGCTGTGTATCCTTCTAGACTGTTTTCTGTGTATTTACATATACATATATGCACTTGTAGGAAATACATATCATTGTTTTATTTGTATATAAGTATATACCTTTACTGTATACATTATTCTGTAATTTTTTTCACTTAATATGAATTAGTTCCCATTTTTTCAAGTCTTCTCTGTTTTTGCTGATTTTGTCTAATTCTTCTATCATTTGTTGAGAGTGGATATTCAAGTCTCCAGCTATTTTAATTTATTTATTTATTCGTTTGTTTATTTATTTATTTATTTATTTATTTATTGGCCCTGCCGTGAGGCATGTGGGATCTTAGTTCCCTGACCAGGGATTCAACCTGTTCCCCTTCCTTGGGAGTGCCTTAACCACTGGACCGCCAGGGAGGTCCCTCCAACTATTGTTATTAAATTGTTTTTTTCTCCCTTCAATTCTGTGAGTTTTTAGGTCATGTATTTTGGAGCTTTGTTGTTAGGGGTGTGTATTTTGTACAGTTGTTAATCTCATCTTTTAGAGTGCTGCATTGTGTTCCATAGAACGTGTACAAGTCAGCATGGGCTAGGAAATGCTGCAGTGACAAATAACCCTCAAATTTCAGTAGCTTAACACAACAAAAGTTTATCTTTATTTCATGCTACACGTTCAGTGCAGGCCAGCAGGGATCTCTGTTAATCAGAGTCACTCATGGCCATAGGCTGACGGAGGCTTCAACTTCACAATCATTGAGGCAGAAAAGGGGGATGTAGAGATGGCCACACCGGCCCTTGAAGGCTTCCGTTTGGATGTGACACATGTCACTTCTGCTTGTGTTTCACTGGTCAGAGCAGGTCACATGGCCATGCCTTACTTTAAAGGATATGAAGAGGTATAGTCTTTTTTTTTTTTTTTTTTTTTGGCGGTACGCGGGCCTCTCACTGTTGTGGCCTCTCCCGTGGCGGAGCACAGACTCCAGACGTGTAGGCTCAGCGGCCATGGCTCACAGGCCCAGCCGCTCCGCGGCATGTGGGATATCCCCAGACCGGGGCATGAACCTGCGTCCCCTGCATCGGCAGGTGGACTCCCAACCACTGCGCCACCAGGGAAGCCCAGGTATAGTCTTTTGTGACAAGTGAACGTGGAACTAGTGAGTAGCACTGACAGCCATAAAATGGATGTTCCATAGTTTAACCATTTTACTATCAAAAGTCATCTAGGGGGCTTCCCTGGTGGCGCAGTGGTTGAGAGTCCGCCTGCCGACGCAGGGGACAAGGGTTCGAGCCCCGGTCTGGGAAGATCCCACATGCCGCGGAGCGGCTAGGCCCGTGAGCCATGGCCGTTGAGCCTGCGCGTCCGGAGCCTGTGCTCTGCAATGGGAGAGGCCACAACAGTGAGAGGCCCACATACCGCAAAAAAAAAAAAAAGAAAGAAAAAGTCATCTAGGAGGAATTCCCTGGCGTTCCAGTGGTTAGGACTCCGCCCTTCCACTGCAGGGGGCGTGGGTTTGACCCCTCGTTGGGGAACTAAGATCCCACATGCGGCACAGCACGGCCAAGAAAAAAAAAGTCATCTAGGATATTTTTGACTATTTTGTTTTTACAATAATTACTGCAACAAAGAGCCTATTATATGCCTACTCGAGGATTTACCTTCTGCCATGTTGTGTTTAAAGCTATTGATGCTCCTACTTATTCCTTGGGGCTCTGGGACTTATTCATCAACCAGCTATAGATAAAACACGGGAGTTGTTCAAAGCAGGGACAAGATCATGCCTGGTCTGAAGGACCAGATAAGGTTTATAAGAGACAATGTTTGCAATGGGTATTGAAAGGTGGTTAGGAGATGATAGGGCAGAAGTAACAGGGTGAGTTAGTAGGTGACGGGCAAGGAAGTTTGGGGTTCGTAGTGGAGTGTGCACAAGTTGGCCTTGACACTGGGGCTGTATCATCAAGAACTTTGAATACGTAGTTTGGTGGGCAGTGGGAACCAGTGAAAGTTCATGAGCAGGAAAGTGGCATGATCAGGGCCGTGTTTTAGGACGCTGTGCAAGGCACCACATAGGGCTTAGGTTTGCAAACTCAAATGCTTAGAGGTGCCAAAGAGGCTATCATCATGAATGGGGCAGTGTCCCCTGAAATAAATATACAGTGCAAGTAACAACAGCTTGCCTGCTAGTTCAGGGCATTTCAGGTCAATTGTCAGCCTCCGCTTTCAATCAGAAAGCCATCCCTGATGGAGTTGCCACTGACTGGATGTGAGATAATAAGGAGTGGGGGGATGGGGGGTGGGAAGGAGATGGGGTGGACTGGAAAGTGGAGACACCATTACTGGGGTTTCCGTGCACGAACGTGGGCTCAGAGTTGCTGAATCTTCTGTTTGTTTTTCGAGGGAAGTCAGACATTCAGATTTTTCTTGATTTCTCCTAACTTTTAGACTTTGGCAGCTAATGCACAATTGAAAGGATACTTTTATGGGTTGGATCTGACCTGTGAGTTGCGTGTTTTCATCCTCTGGTGCTGAGGAGAGAACGGAGCAAAGAGAGGCCAGATACAGTAAGGATTCCGAGTATTGATTACATTCCAATATATCTACAGGTATATCCATCTGTGGGTGCAGGTACTCTGTCAGTTGGGGTTTCACAAACTCAAGGAATATTCCTCTTATAAAGAAAAAAGACTTTTAGATATGTTATATAGACTTAATTATTTTAAGTAAATAATTATTTAATTAAATCTCTACCAACACAAGACTAGTTCTCAAGCAGGGGTGGTTTGGCCCCCTCCCAGAGGTCATTTGGCAAAATCTGGAGACATTTTTGGTTGTCATGACTTCAGGGAGGATGAGGTACCACTAGCATCCAGTGCAGAGAGGATGCTGATCAACACCCTGCAGGACGTGCAGGGGTGCAGCATGACCCCCTCAGCAGGGGATTGTCTGGCCCCAAATATCAGTAGTGCCCATGTGGAGACCCCCTTGCACAAATCTAGGTGTAAATGTCTTATGCTTATAGACATTAAACAATGATGAAGACCACACAGATTTGCAAAAATTAAATGCAAACTGTTCTGCAAACCCAGTATATTCCAATGGATCACATCTGTGGGGCAAACAGTACTTTACTGAAAGTCAGTTGTTCATTGGAAGCCTGACGTGGCTCCATCTTACTGCTGTATAGTTGTTTTGTCTTCAGTGAGCCTCAGGTGTGCGCCTTGGTGCCTGAGTTCTCCTGTCCTATGAGGAAGGAAGAATGGTAGGGTTTGGCCTTCAGGGGGAACCCGTTATCTCTGTGTTGAAACTGCCTCAGTCCGATTCTCATTAGATAATTAAAGCAGAACAGCTTGGCACCAAAAGGCTCATAAATTACAAGCACTGAAATAGCCAGGCAGGACTGGTTTCCAAGGTGGGCATCCAGATGATGCAGTAGGTATGTGTATCGTGTGCCATTTAAAAATATTAGCTTTGAAGTGAAAACTCAAAATTAAAAAATTCTCATGTGGAATTTATAGACCCTGAAGAATTCATCTGAGGGCCCTCAAGGTTTCATGTATCCTAGTTTGAGCACCACTAATGTGGATGATATCAGAATGTGTTGGATTGGGGAAAAAAGCGAGAAACGGAAGTGGAATTATTTTGCTAATCTTGCAGTTGGCAAAATGATAAATTGGCCATTTCCTCAAAGTCTGCTTAATGGTAGAGAAGGTTTTGGTAATTCTGGGTGTGGGGGAGATGGTGGGAGGGCGTTCTGGGTGTGCAGGTGATAGATTTTAAATCTTCCTCAAGGCTGAAAGAGGTTTCCAGGTGAAGGGGCTATTTGCATCAGGTCTTGAAAAAAGAGGACCCCCCTTTTTAGGGTATATCTCAAGCCAAAGCTTCTAAACTTGTCAGGATCCATGGAAAATACACAGATATGACAGTTTCCCCTGTGTTTGCCAGGATAGGTTTAGTGTGTGATCAGCCTGATGGCAGAAGCCACATCTGTGTTCCTCTCCACTGTTTCCCCACTGTCTGGTATGTACAAGTATGCAGTTGAATATCTGTTAAAACGGTGAGTGTGTGGTCATCTCGGCTGAAAGTCCTCTGCCCCGGCATCCTGCTAAGTGCACTGGGGCTTGTCAGATCTCGAATCTTGATGTTGGGGTAGGAAAAAAGCCACTGCAGATACAGACTGCTACTGATACAGTCATGGCTTCGGTGACCTTGTACCCCCACTGACATTTGGGGTCGCAGACCTTCACTATGTGACCGAAATCGCGGGTACCTGAATGTGTCCTTTCTTGGCCTCATCTCTTTGAGATACTCTGCCAGCCCACGGCCCCCATACTTTCAGATCCCTATATTCACACTGTATCTAGCTTACGCGTGTGAGAATTTATCTCTTGTCGTTTTCATCAGAGTCATCCAGCACTTACTACCACTAGGCCCTGAGACAGACACAGGCATAGAAAGGGACAAATCAGGGGTCCTATAAAGGCTCAATGCCCAATAATCGGAATTCAACCCTGTGAGCCTTTTTTTTTCATCTATATAATGAGCATAATAACTTCTACTTGGCGAACTTATCCTGAGCCTCAAACAAATCACAAAGTGGAAGTAGTTTGCAAACTGTAAAGTGGTACCATTTTTGGAATTTATTATCCAGCAACTGCTAATTTTTCTGCCTAGGTCCAGGAACCTCAGAATCCTTCATTATTCTCTTAGCTCCACTTTCATCCAAGGCTGTTCAGATCAACTTAGAGAAAGTGCCAACAAAATGGGCATAAGCAGCTGAGTAAAAGCATTACCGATTTATGACAGATGAAATCAGTGTGAGGTGCTTGATGTGGATTACTTCTTTGATCCTCCTAATAACAGGATACACCCAGCACATTATTCTTCCTAGTTTTGAGATGGGAAATCTGACGCACCAGGCATTTGATGTAATTTATATCCAGGTCACACAGCCAGTAAATGGCAGGACCCCCTTAGAACCATTTTGGGGTCATTTGCCCCATTTGGAGTGAAGAGAGGAGCAGAGAAGGAAAGCCACAGGAAGAGGGTGATGCATAGGAACTGGATTCATGGGGCCAGGGTGGAGAACGTGGGGGTGGTAGCTGTATTAGTTTCCTGGGGCTGCTGTAACAAAATTCCACAAACCAAGTGGCTTCATACTATAGAAATTTATTCTCTCAAAGTTCCGGAGATCAGAAGTCCACAGCAAGGCATCAGCAGGGCCGTGCTCCCTCTGAAGGCTTGAAGGGAGGATCCTTCTTGCCTCTTCCAGCTTCTGTGGCTCCAGGTGTCCCTTGGCTTGTGGCTACATCACTCCAGTCTCTTCCGCCATCTGCACGTGGCCTTCTTTCCTGTGTCTCTCTGTGTGTCCTATTTCTGTTTCTAATAAGGACACTGCCATTGGATTCAGGGCTCACCCTAATTTAGTATGATCTCCTCTTAATTTTTACCTTAATTACCTCTTCAAGGACTCTATTTCCAAATAAGTTCACATCCTAAGGTTCCAGGCGGACAGGAATTTTGGAGGAGACACCCTTCACTACTATAGTAGGATGGACAGGTTTAGAGAAAGACAGGCCTGGAATGGGGCAGGGAGCAGAAAGGCCAGGTGTCATTACTGGCCCATGGCACTTGGTGGGGGTAACTGCTTCCCTGGGGGTGACTTTCAAAGCTCCCCCAGCCCACCGACATGTGACCATCTCACAGCCGAAAGAAACCAGGTCCCCGCGTCCTGTTCTAGAAACTCACTGTCCAAATCCCAGGATGTTTCTCTTTTTGGGCCGCGTGGGGATCGAGCACTCTGCTTCTGAAGCCATCTGGGGGCGGGGACAAGCTATGCCGTTCAGATGTCCCCCCTCCCTCCCTTCCTGGCTCCCCTGCCCCGGGTAGGGCCTCTCACCTCTGGGCTTGCTGGAGATTCTCATCAGAAGGTTAATTTGGAACAAACTGTTTTCATAACTGCTGGAAACAGTGTCTGCCCTGAGGGGACTGACTGCCAATGAATTTTTTTAACTAGGTAAGCCTCCCTAGCTGGCATTTCACTATCTTTACAGGTCCCCACTTGCCGTCTTCCTGAAATACAGCATCCAGGGAGCCAAGAGCAGAGAAAACTCTATCCTCTGGAGTGTTGAGCTCAAATCACTCTTTCTTTTAATGTGTGTTTTCCCTGTATTTTATATTTTTAAATCTGGCTCCTTGGTGAACATTTGGACAGTATGCAAAAGTGTTAACGAGTACAAAACAGTCCAATACCCGTACCACCCAAAAGCATTCACTGAGACATTTAAAATATTTTTTCTCCTCTATCATATTGAGGTCATCTGCATATAATGCTTTGTATCTTGCTTTTCTTGCTTAACCTTATATTCTTGCTTGACTGTTTCTCTGTCATTTCAAAACTCTCAGACAACTTTAGATCCCTGTGGGCAAACAGATCAGCAGTTTTCCCTAAGTTTCTGTTTTCATTAATACAGAAGTCTCCTGTACTGGCAAGATTTTGCTATAAGTTTCCAAGGTTCCAAATGGTCTTAAGGTCACAGATACATTTTTTTGTGTTTCCCAGAAGAATATAACCTACTATCATTTCAATAATGTTAACCTCTACTTTTATTTTAACAAGGATATTAAGATAAACCATTAAGCAAGGTTACAGATCCAAATAGCTAAGTACCAGCAAAATAGCTTCTTCCCAGTCAACTCAGCTGCTTAATTTGGTCTTGGGAGAACTTAATTTTCATATTTAATATATAATGGCATTGAACATCCAAGACTCTTGTTTATTACAACACGTCCTAAAGGTTGAGAGAGAGCTAGGTCACTTTCCTTCTTTTTAGTTTCCTGGTATATTGGAAATGAAGAAAAATAACAAAAGGCCCAAAGAGAATTATACAAGCTGGTGATACGTTTTAAATGTTTTCATTTAGGAAATCAATATGCTTTACCCTCATAATATAGTGAGATACATGGCTTTTTGAGATGGTGTTGGATGTCTGGATTCGAGGTCCTTTCTGGATTCAAAGCTCAGGACAGATGGCCCTCTTGACCTAAGAAGACTTCATGCCAAGCAGTATGTTGCCATGTTTAAAAATCCAACTCACGTTTGCTAACTTACGCCTGTAGTCATCGTGAATTGCGGTATCTGTCCAGTCGAAACTGTGATTTATTGAGCAAGTGTACTGAATGCCTGCCATATAAGAAACTAGAAGGGATGTCATTCCTGCCCTCAAGGAGCTGTCTCATGTGGACATGGAATTGTAAAGAAAAGCACTTAAAGTATGATAAGAAGTCCTTGGATAGACGTGTTCAAGTACCGCCATACCAGAGGAGGGGAGTCTGGATGCAGCATGTGTTAGCTGACTGAAAAATAATGCAGTGGCCAGGGTCGTGCCCTTTGAGGGCAGGGGGACTAGTGAACCCTGACTTCATGAGCCGTATACAGGAACAGGCAAAAGCGAGAGCTCATCAGCCAACGTTGGCTATTTTCTACGCCAGGCACCGAGCTGGGCGCTTTTCACGCAGTATCTCTTTTGAACCTCACGCCATCCTATGAGGCAAGTATTCTTACCACAAATGAGGAAATAGAGGCTCGCTCTTAGTTAGATGGAGATTAGCAAGCACTGGGGAGTTGTTAAGGATAGAATAGCACTAAGCTGAGACTCTCCTCGTATAATCTTGATATAGTTGAAGAATTGGAGAAAGTGAATAAGTTTCATACCACGTGATTCAGGGTTGTGTAATGCCATGTGCAGGCACCAGCTAAATATTCCCTGATATTAACAGGTGTACATGTACCACACTTTTTTTTTTTTTTTTTTTTTTGCGGTATGCGGGCCTCTCACTGCTGTGGCCTCTCCCATTGCAGAGCACAGGCTCCGGACGCACAGGCTCAGCAGCCATGGCTCACGGGCCCAGCCGCTCCGCGGCATGTGGGATCTTCCCAGACCGGGAGACGAACCCGCATCCCCTGCATCTGCAGGCGGACTCTCAACCACTGCGCCACCAGGGAAGCCCCATGTACCACACTTTGGTAAATTGTATCTTAGGTAATTGTTCTGGAGGGTAAAGACAGTTGGAAGACATAGGAGCTGGGGTGGGGGCCAGTGGAAGGAGAACTGGAGGCATAGAGAAGTATTGTCTCCCACCTGATCACCATCCTTTTGGTAAACAATGTCAGGTGACTTAGACCTGGTAGGGAGGGAACTAGTGAATTTGTTTTATAAGAGACAACAACGGGGGTAGTGACGTAGTGCCTAGATTTTATTCAGGCTGTGGAGACCCTTTTCCCAAGTGAAATCTTCCTGAAGACTCCAATATAAAAAGAAGGTGAAAGTCAAGCTACTAGGTTGAAGCAGTTGGGGTTATTAGAACCCTGAGGGTTCCATGGAATGCGGTTTGAAAACCACTGGTGTAAGGACATGCATCTTGGTCTTGGGAGGCAGAACCAAGTTTGAGTCTTGGTGCTGGGATTAACTTGCTTCTTGGCTTTGCATGTTTATGCCACCGCTCTATGTCTTTCCTCATCTACAAAGTTGGATTGCAAGAGAGGCCCTCAGAGGCTCACTTTTGGTTTCAATATTCTCTATTGTTATAGGTTGAAGTGAATTAAATACTGGAATTGAAAGGGATATTTCATTGCCCAGCTACTTCGTTGCCTTAATAGTCCAAAAGAAATTCTGTAACTTGCTTTGGAAACTCAAGTGGGACTTATGCAAAGTATGTAACTTTTCCCTGTATTGTGTTAAAATGGTGGTTTACTTGCAGTAAGTATATAGCACGTAACTTCACATTCTCATAAGAGTCACAGCACATTGAAGTTCCTTTGACCTCAGAGATGCTATGTAACACCGACATCTCTTTGACCCTTGACCTCTGTGGATTTAAATCCCAAACACTGAGGATTATCTTTATGATTTTTGTGTCCTAGAGATACTTAAAGATACTAAACTATAGACATCCTTCAGGTAGTAGAAAGAGCAGCTTTCATGAACTGTGCCTCTGTTTGCTGTTCTATTCCTAAGGCTGGTTGCTTAGGAATATTTTGCCTTGATAAAGTCCCTTAAAGGTGAAGGTAGGTGTGCATTTCCACATTTGTTCGGATTTCAGAAGCCTTGTTTTTCTCTCAAGGCAACCTCACTAAGTAAACATGCCAGTGGATTCTAAAATGTAATCCAGAAGAAAGCCAAACTCAGTAAAGAATTAGTCTTGCAAGAAAGCATAAACAAAGCCAAAGTGAATGAGTTTTCTAGTCATTTTTCCCGGATATTTATTTGGAAATGTATGTAAATGGATATATAACAGGTTCATTTAAATATAGTCCATGCTTTGCTTTTCCATATATGGATTGTTTTCATTTCAACACGAGATAGAAATGGAAGATATTGATGCCACACTGTAAACTGATTGCTGTCAACCACTCTATCCTGCAAATACTCACCCCAAATGTTTCTTTTTCTCATTACATTCTTCTTTATAACTAATTCTCACTTTACTTTTACCCAACCTGAATCTTCCAGTATCTTCCAGCTCTCACCAGATGCTTTCACTCGATTCTTTTCTCTCTAAAAGACAAGCAGTGTGATTATATTGAATACCTTTTCAGTAAGTTGGCAGCTCCCAAAGAGGGGCCGTGAAAGGATTATTATGAAGCCAGTATTATATAGCTTTATAGGAAGAAAAAAGGAAAAATTAAAAAAAACAAAAAGATGTGGCTACAGTCCCCCTTCCAGATATTTCTGGAACCTTGGGCATGAATTTCTCTTCATTTGCATTTCATGACTAAACAGCGTGAAGTCAGCTTACTTTGACCTTGTAACTCTTACAGGTGCTTGGTTTGCTTGCAGGTTTTTCCATTCACTTTTTCTGATATTCTCCCTCTCTCACTCTGTCCCTCTCCCCGTCTCCCCCTCCCCCCCACCCCCCACCCACACTTCCTTTCTCTGTTCTGTGCTCTCTTAATCTCTAAACAGGTCAGGGCAGGAGAGCAGTTTCCATTGTGTCTGACGTCAATCCAGCCCTGCAGATTAGTTAGCGGAGGGCGTTGCGAGAGAGGTGCAGCTGTTGTACCTTCACCTGGAGACCAGATCTCACCTGAGATGCCTGGCGAGTGTCATCTTGAGCTCCCAGGCCTGGCACATGTTTACAGGCTGGAGGACTCGTTTCTTTGAGTTTTATACATTCTGGCTGAAAGAAAGTGCACCTGTTCAACCTCTGCTGAATCAGCACGGCAGGACTCCCCATCCTCAACCAAGGCAGTTTGTTGCAGTGACAAATCTCATAGACACTGTAGTCAGAAAGAACCAGGTGTGAATCTTGGTGTTGTCACTTACTTACTGTGTTAATTTGAGCAAGTCATTTAACCTCCCTGAGCCTCAGTTTCCCCGTCTGTCCAACAAGGAAAATAAAAGTACCTGTCTCATAGAATTGTTGAAAAGACATTGGTTCCCAAAGTGGGCCCCCTGACCAGCAGTGTGAATTAGCATCACCTTGATACCTATTAGAAATACAGATGTTCAGATCCTACCCCAGGACCTACTGAATCAGCAACTTTGAGAGTGGAGCCCAGGGATCTGTGTTTTAACAAGCCCTCCAGGGAATTCGATGCACACTTTGAGAACCACTGCCTTGAGGAGTCAAGGAGAGAATCGTCGGCACATCAGAAACTTATACCTCCGAAGCGCAGAAGCTTCTTGAAGATCAGTGATTTTTTAATATATTTCATCCATGTGTCCCCAGCACCTAGAACCAGGCCTAACACATAGTAGGTACTCAACAAACATTTGTGAAATGAATGAATGGATGTTAACTGTTATCATCACTCAATTATTATTTCTATTACTAATTATTACATGCTATCTTCCTACTTTTTAAGTCATGGAATCAGATCAGAAAAAAGGGGAAGGTGGTATAATTTAGTCCAGATCTCTTCAGAAAGATAAGGGTATACAATTCCCATTTTGTGGTTATTTTATTTATATTTTCCTCTTATTATGGCTCAGTGTCTAGTCCGCAGGCATAAGGCAGAGCTGTGATTCCAACCCTTGTCACCCGCTTCTCAGGGTAATGTTTTTCTGCTGCAAGGTGCTATCCTTATGGGGAAGAGAATACATTCTTAGTTCTGCAGAATTTTTCATTGCCGATATTCCACAGCTGCTGTGTGTAGCCTACATATTACATTAGCTTTTTCTCTTTCCTCTTCTGGAATCCTGTCTCCCTTTATTGTTTTTGCTGCTTCTAGTGTTTCAGGCATCCCAGACTGTGACAAACTGACCACCAATGGTAGATGCACATGGTGATTTGGGGCTGGGGTGTGGCATGTGGGCAAAACATTTTGCATTTTAGTAGTTACATGTTTAATTTTATTTGTATTAAATACACATACTAGCATATCAAAATTATGGCCTCCCAGGTATTATGATATAGGACAAGGCCAAAATGAGAAGTGTTATTAGGTTTGCATTAACTTGAAGACAAATTTTAAAGAAATAACAATTGCTGATTTTATTTATTTTTTTTTTTGTGGAACACTTTCATCTTTGCAGTTTATTCAGTGATCACCTCCATGTCCCTCTTGGGGTGAAGCAGACTTTTTTTTTTTTTTAATATTTCTTATTTTATTTATTTATTCTGGCTGCGCCAGGTCTTAGTTGCAGCACGTGGGGTCTTTAGTTGCGGCATGCGGACTCTTAGTTGTGGCATGCATGTGGGATCTAGTTCCCTAACCAGGGTTCAAACCTGGGCCCCCTGCATTGGGAGCGCGGAGTCTTAGCCACTGGACCACCAGGGAAGTCCCCAGTTGCTGATTTTAAAGAAACAGCAGTGGGCTTCTCTGGTGGTGCAGTGGTTGAGAGTCCGCCTGCCAATGCAGGGGACACAGGTTTGTGCCCTGGTCCAGGAAGATCCCACATGCCGCGGAGCGGCTAGGCGCCTGAGCCATGGCCGCTGAGCCTGCGCGTCCGGAGCCTGTGCTCCGCAATGGGAGAGGCCACAACAGTGAGAGGCCCGCGTACCGCAAAAAGAAAAAAATAAAAAATAAAAATAAATAAAAAATAAAGAAACAGCAGTGACTGTGGCAAAGGTCAGCAAGGCGGTATACAGGTGACAAGTTTGGGAAACTAACCCAGGGGCCGAGAGCATCATCTTTGGGGTTAAACATAGCTGGGTTTGAGCTCAGGATCTGCCAATTACAAGCTCCATAACCTTGGCCAAACCATTAAACATCCTTAAGCAACTGTTTTCTCATCCATAAAAAGGGAATATTTCCTCCCTCACAGGGTGGTGGGGAGGATTAAGTGAGAAGCGTATGCAAAATGCTTAGCAGAGTGCTGGCACTTAGTAAAGGCCCAACATACAGAAACCTAATATCTTTAGGAGAGGAAGGGGGTTATAATGCCATGGGAATCTGTTTTCTAGTTTCTTAAAGATGGTCTGAATTAAACAAAGTCTTGATGTAGAAAATGTTAATATGAATGGTATGATTGCCCTCTATTTTTCAGCTCAGAGAGGTTAAGGAACTTGCCCAAGGTCACACAGCTCATAGGCAGTAGAGTCAGGATTTGAATCCAAGCAGTCTGGCTCCAGAGACTATTGTTGACCTCTCTGCATCGTTTGGTATATGTTTGAGATGAATCCATAAATAAAACTTTTGGAACCTTCAGAGAAATTTTTCCATCAGGTTGGTTTAGCAGAGGCTCCTTAAAATAGGAGTCTATTGACATTTGTACTGAAGATTTCATTTTCCTTTCCTGGCAATTCACCTTTAGCAAGTGTAAACAAACTTTGTTGTATCCAGAATTTTCAAATTTTCAAACCAAGTTCAAAATTATGTTCATTATGTTTGGCCATTCAGGGTATATAAAAATGAAAGGCTTTGACTGCTCACTGCTGGCCGGGGAAAGGTAGTTTTGACAGTAGTGAGCAGAGCCGCATTGGGGCATGAGGGGCAGGAAGAATGGGCGCCCCTCTATGTCCTTCTCAAAAGATCTGCCCAGGGCCTCCCTGGTGGCGCAGTGGTTGAGAGTCCGCCTGTCGATGCAGGGGATACGGGTTCGTGCCCCGGTCCGGGAGGATCCCACGTGCCGCGGAGCGGCTGGGCCCGTGAGCCATGGCCGCTGAGCCTGCGCGTCCGGAGCCTGTGCTCCGCAACGGGAGAGGCCACAGCGGTGAGAGGCCCGCGTACCACCAAAAAAAAAAAAAAAAAAAAAAAAAAAAAAAGATCTGCCCATATTCTGAGCCAAGTGGGAAAGTTAGTAAAAGCGTTACAGGAAGGGGGACCCCTTCCAGGGCCCAAGAGTGGCCTTTTTCTAACACTCGGAAATGAATTATCCGAGGAGACACACGTGCTGACAAAGCAGGAGACTTTATTGGGAAGAGGCGCCCGGGTGGAGAGCAGCAGGGTCAGGGACCCCAGGAGAACTGCTCTGCCACGTGGCTTGCAGTCTCGGGTTTTGCGGTAATGCGGTTAGTTTCCGGGTTGTCTCTGGCTAATCATTCTGACTCAGGGTCCTTCCTGGTGGCGCGCGCATCACTCAGCCAAGATGGATTCCATAGAGAAAGATTCTGGGAGGTTGGCAGGACATATGGGCTGGCGTCTCCTCTCTCCTTTTGACCTTTCCCAAATTCTTCTGGTTGGTGGTAGCTTATTGGTTCCACGTTCCTTACCAGGGCCTCCTGTTGTAAGATAACTCATGCCAGTGGTTACTGTTGGGCCTGGCCGGGCCGGGCGGTTTCGGTCAGTGTTTCCCCAACAAAAGCTCTACAATAAAAGAACATGACTACATCGGGACTTCCCTGATGGTCCAATGGTTAGGACTCCACACTTCCACTGCAGGGGGGCCGGGTTCAGTCGATCCCTGGTCGGGGAACTAAGATCCCATAAGCCTCGAGCTGCGGCCAAAACAAAACAAAACAAAACATGACTACATGTAAAGCCTGCATTGTCCAATGTCTGAATGTCATTTTCGACCCTCATAAACCTGCCTAGTAGGGGACATTGATGACCTCACAGGTCTAAGGCTTATTGGAAATGACATCTCCTATTGCACAGTAACTCTGGGTCTTAAAATGAGCCATCAACCATGGCCTGTCTTAAAAATATTCAAATATTTTGTTCATCATGAATCATTTTTTCCATTTTTTTAAAGTATTGCCTTAAAATATTAGGTATTTTATTTATATTTTTGTATATATTTATTATTGTATGTTTATTTTATGTTTTATTTACATTCTATTATTTACTTATGATTTCCAGGGTGTTTTGGCACCCCTTTAACTCTTTTTTTTTGAGTGGCAAACAATTTTTTAAAAATTTATTTTATTGAAGTATAGTTGATCTAATTTGATTTAATTTAAAGTTGTGTTAATTTCTGCTGTACAGTAAAGTGATTTAGGTATACATATGTATACATTCTTTTTCATATTCTTTTCCACTATGGTTTAATACAGCATACCGAATATCGTTCCCTGTGCTATACAGTAGGACCTTATTGTTTATCCATGCTATTATATTATATAATAGTTTGCATCTGTTAATCCCAAACTCCCAACTCATCCTTCTACCATCCCCTGTCCCCCTTGGCAACCACAAGACCGTCCTCCATGTCTGTGGCACCCCTTAAATTTGTATCCAAGGCAAATGCCTCACCTGCCTCACCCTAGCCCTGGTCCCTCAACTTCAGTGACCCCGTTGCACACTGTTTCATTCTTGAACACCTGTCGCAGTGGTATTCTCTTCACTGATGTTAAGCTGCCTTTTTTGGGAAGAGTCCGTGATGCTTCTGAATTTATTTTGCCAACAGGTTCTCTCCTGGCAAAGATGAAACCATCTTTTGGTCTTAATGATTTGATGTCTTGCCATGCTGTTCTAAGCATTTTGAAGAGAAAGGATGCCTTTGCCAATATCACAATTAGCTGGGAGGCATGTGAATTTATTGTATCCGATCAAAGCATCCATTCAGCCAGAGCTTGTCCACCTTATGCGCTGGCCCATCACATTTGCTTGTCACAGTGGATAGTATGGTCGAATGCCGGTTTATTCAATACCTTATCAATGTTGGATGCATTCTTAAATACAGGTTTTGGCTATGATGCTGATGTTCTTATAATAGGAAGAACAAAAAAAGCAGTGGGGGGCTTCCCTGGTCGCGCAGTGGTTGAGAGTCCGCCTGCTGATGCAGGGGATGCAGGTTCGTGCCCCGGTCCGGGAAGATCCCACATGCCGCGGAGTGGCTGGGCCCGTGAGCCATGGCCACTGATCCTGCGCGTCCGGAGCCTGTGCTCCGCAACGGGAGAGGCCACGGCAGTGAGATGCCCGCGTACCGCAAAAAAAAAAAAAAAAAAAAGCAGTGGGTTACAAGTTATAAGTTGGGTTTGCATGTCTGTCACATCTCAATAGCCCAATTAATAATAACCAACTTGTCATATCTACTGTGAAGATGAAACATATGAAGTCCCTATCAGGGTGCCTGGCACACACTAGATTTTCAATAAATCATGGTCATTATTATTTTGAATTTTATGTCTATCTTCCTGTTTTTCTTTCCTTTCCCTTGATGCATCCGTGAAATGTTCTTTGATTACACACTGTGTGCTAAAGACTGACCACAACACCATTGGCTGCTGTCAAAATCTCTTTCATATAGGATCTGTTCCTGCTGACGATGTCTTTCCAGTATTATGTTTCTTACTAGCTGTGTTCTAAAAAAATATACACCTGAATTTATGTACTGAGTTAGAGTTAATAAGCCTCTGTATTGGATATTGGGTGAGAGTCCCATAAACCTCTGAGTAGGGAGTGGAGGACCTCTATGTTAGTTTTATATTGCTGCATACAAGTTATCACAATTTTAGTGGCTTGAAACATACACATCTGTTATCTCACAGTTTCCATGGGCCGTACATCCAGAAGTGGCTTAGCTGGGTTCTGTGCTCAGTCTCACAGAGCTGCAGTCAGGGTGTTGGCTGGGCTGCATTCTCATCTGAAGGCTTGACTGGAGAATAATCTGCTTCTAAATTCATTCATGTTGCTGGCAGAGTTTATTTCCTGGCAGCTTTATGACTGAGGACCCCAGCTTCTTGCTGACTGTTGCCTGGAGTCCACCCTCGTGTCCTAGAAGTTGCCCATGGTTCCCTGACCATATGGCCATCTCTGTAGGCAGTTCACAACATAGCTGTTTGTTTCTTCAAGTACAGCAGGGAAGTCTTGTTCCCCACTCCGCTAAGATGGGAGTTTCATATAATGAGTCCTAATTACTGGAATGACATCCCATCACCTTTGCCATATTCTGTTGGTTAGAAGCAAGTCACATATTCTCCCCACACTCAAGAGCAAGGGTTGTACAAGGACATAACAGATCATGGGGCCGTCTTAGAATTCTTCCTACCACAGCCTCCTTGGAGAAACTCTTAGATGTTAGAGCATGGGCTTTGTGAAAACTGTTTTAACTTCTCATAAGACCTCATCTACAGTTTACTTTATGGTTGTGTCCCAAAATGGGGGGAAGTTGCTGGAAGTGTGGTCTGGGAATAAGTAGAGATTTTTATGTTTTTATCACATACTAAGTATCCATGATATACCAGTCAAATCTATATAGCTCTTGAGAAAATCTGTGCTTATGTTGGGATCCATAGTATTCAAGGTTTTATGAAAGGGGGAGCTTTCAACAACAGTTTACACAGAAGGAAGAGCCCAAGGTCATCTGATCCTGCTTCCTGCCTCCAAGCAGGAATTTAGTCAGTCCTTACCCCTCCCAAACAAAAACAACCCAGGAGACAAAACAGCCCCACCAACACCTCCAACTGTTTTCTTACAAGAGAGTGGAAGAAGAAAACCTTCACTGACCTCTTCTCCAGCTGGAGGACTTTTGAAGTATGATTGCCTCTGGCTCTGTACTAAGAAGACAGTTGTTGAGAGGGGGGAGATTGACCATCACTGTCTGTGTTCACTATCCCATCACCCTTTTGAAGTGCATTTGAGTGTCTTAACCCTCAACATGGGCAACTAGTTTGCAGGAGGTCGATGTGCAAAAGACAGGAGCCCGGAGGAAGCCACCTGGGAGAGGTGCTAAGTCGCTGAGCCGAGGGTAATATGTGACTGTGTGCATAGACGCGCGCAAATGTGCGTGTACGCACACACACACTCTCACGTTGTGCACAATAAATTGCCAACACTTTTGTGTGGGTGGACATATTCTCAAGCCAAGTGAAACTTCTGCGGGGGTGTTTTCATAGAAGACTTCAAAATAAGACAATATTCCCAACAATCTGGGGACTTGAGCCCATTATATTTGTGGGGTATCTGCTTGGTGGTTTCTGCTGCGTTAATGATCTGGCATCACCAGGTTTCTTTGCCCTGCAAAAAGCTAGCACCCAAGTCACCTAGCTCACATTAAAAAAAAAGGAAAATTACCAACCCAGTGCTTATTTTTGTACCAAAGGGGATTTCCACAGGGGGAGAATATTCCTCCCTTCTGAAGGCCGTTGTTACCTCAAAGGCATGTCTGTTGAGCCAGGTAATGGGGACAAGCATGAAGACAGAAGCCCCTTGCATGGGAATCACAGGAGACACCAGCTAAGCTTTGATTGTATTTTTGGACACTGCAAAGCTGATGTGCTTTCCTAGTCAACCTTTCATGCCTCCTGATAATGGAGGCTACAGGGCGGACTGGAGTGCTTGCTTTTTCTCTTAAAAGAAGCAGAGATCTCAGACTTGCTGGGTCAGGGAAAGCAACCTTCTCACCTTTCTGCACAGCGTGCTGAGTGCCAAAGCTATTCTTAGTTTGAGTGTATTTCCTTGGCACTTGTGCCTTTGTATTTTTTTCCCCTCCAGATCATTTCTGCTGTACATAATGTGGCTTGAAACTGGCATCTGCCGCAGCTTGGGAGATGGATGCTAATGAGGCAATAACTCCTGGTAACGAAAGGGTGGATGCTTCCTGCCCTCCCCCTCCCCAAGCTGAAGACCAGTCCCTGCTGACTTGGGCAACGAGGAACAGGGTGAAGGGGAAGAAACTGTTTCTCTCTAACACCTCCTGGTAGGCAGAGGAAGTGGCACAGCCCTGCCCTGTCAAGCTCTCCTAGTCTGATCACTATCGGAGCCTTGACCTTGCTGAGACGGGCCACTACCAGCACACCCATTTTATAAAGATGGAGACTTAGCTGCATGTTAGAATCATGCAGGGACCTTTTTTTTCTAAAATTGAGATATAATTCACATAATATAAAATCCCCCCTTTTCAAGTGTACAGTTCAGTTACTTTTAGCATATTTACAAGGTTTCAAGCGTACAGTTCGGTTGCTTTTAGCACATTTACATCACCACTGTCCAATTCCAGAGCATTTTCATCACCCCAGAAAAAACCCCATGCCCAGTTATGCCCCATCCCCTCCTCTCCCCAGCCCCTAGCAACCACTAATCTACTTTCTGTCTCTATAGATATGCCTATTCTGGACATTTCATACAAATGGAATCATACAGTATGTGGCCTTTGGTGTCTGGCTTCTTTCACTCAGCGTCATATTTTCAGGGTTCATCCATGTTGTAGCCTGTGTCAGTACCTCATTCTTTTTTATGGCCAAATAATATTCCACCGTATGGCTAAACCACATTTTGTTTATCCATTCCTTAGCTGATGGACATTGTTTCTGCATTTGGGCTGTTGTGAAGAGTGCTTCTGTGTACATTCATGTGTGATTTTTGTATGAACATATGTTTTCAATTTTCTTGGTCTGTACCTACTAGCAGAATTTCTGGGTCATGTGGTAACTCTGCGTTTAGCTTTTGAGGAACGCACAAACTGTGTTCCACGGTGCTGCACCACTGGATGTTCCCACCAGCAGTGTATGAGAGTTCCAGTTTCACCACATCGTCACCGACACTTGTCTGTCTTTTTGATGATAGACATCCTAGTGGGTGTGAAGTGGTCAGGAGACCTTTTAAAAAATACCAAATGCCTTTACCACTCCCACTTCTCTCCATTCCAATGAATTGGTCTGGGGATTGGGCATAAGCATTGGTTTTATTATTACTGGATTTTTTAATTCCCCCAGCTGAGTCTCTTGTACAGCCAGGTTTGAAAACCATGGGGCTGGGAGCACTTTTTAGCACATTAGTAGATATTTAGCAGGCCTCTACCCAGGGTTGGGAGTCGGTGAGGTAAGCAAGGCATTCCCCTTGGGCACAAAGTTTAAGGGCCAGGGGTAAAAAAAAAAGTCAGTCATCAAGATATTTAATATTTTAATGCAGTATTTAAAAATCAAAATTAATGCAACAAATTCTTGATAAACAAAATATCACGCTTTATATAAAAGCAGCCTCTGACCCCTCATTGGAGTGACTTACCTCACTCCCCTCACTCTAATCCTGGCACTGTTAGATCCTGTCTTTATTTAAAATCATGAGCTTTTGTTCTTTGTAGATTTTTTTTTGGTATTACTTTTGATTTTTAAAGAATATTGCATTGAAACAGAATCCATCTTGAGTGTTTGGTGCCTCCTTGAATTTTGCACCTAAGGTGAATGCCTTACTCTCCTCCACTTTCTCCCAGCCCTGCCTTTACCTGCCTCCAGATAACGGTGAAAATTAAGCACCTACTATGTTCCGGTTACTTTTAGATGCTCTGCGTGATCTCATTTTATCACACCTAATTCTCGCGGCAAGCCATTTAAAGTAGGTGATAGAATCCTCAGTTTATGGATGAAGATACAAGGTTCAGAGAGATAGTGACCGTGACCCAAATCACACAGGTAGCGTGGGTGACAAGGCTGGATTTGGACCCAGATCTTTGTGCCTGAGATGATGCTTTTTGCACAGCTCTGCGCTGGGGTTTCTGACATGTTCAAATTCATAAGCCGAAACCAACCCTGCAAAGTACAAAGGATGGAAAGTATGGGTCCCCATGGACAGATGAGAAAACTGAGCCTTAGTCACTACTAATTCATTGGAGATTTGGTCACTTTTTCTGGAAAGTTTTTTTTAGTTTACATAGAATCTCATTCCATTTTCCCTTTAAATTTCATTGGCAATTTATTTATTTGGCCCAGCAAATAATTATTGAATCCAGCTATGTGTGCTCTGTCACGTTGGTTGTGGAGTAGGGGACAAGACAGTTAAAGTTCTGCATCTGGAGTAGAGATCTGGTAGTGTTCGTAAAAATTCACTTTATAAGCAGCTTCTCATGAAATTGATTTTTTGTTTGTTTGTATGTAGGGCAGGGGTTCCCTCTTTTCTGTAAAGAGCCAGAGGGTAAATATTTTAAGCTTTCCAGGTCCTGCAGTCTCTGTTGCAACTACTCACCTCTGCAGTTGTAGCCCAAAAGCAGTAAACGAATGGGTTTGTCTGTGTTTCAATAAAACTTTATTTACAAAAACAAGCTGAGGGCTGGATTTGGCCTGTGGGCAATAGTTTGCTGACCCCAGGTGTAAAGGAAGGTGTATCTTTCACCAGAAGCCAGTATGGGGAAAAAAATGCTTGGAAATGTCTGAAATTGGCCTGTTGAAGATAGAATCTTGAAAGGCTGGAAGCGAAATGAATTCTAAAAGGCAGAAATAGAAGAGGTGGAAATATTGTGTTGTGAGAGTCCTCAGCCTTGGAGGCATGAGGGGGAATGAGAAAGAAAAAAAAAAGATTTGCCAATTTTTGGGGGGGGGCAGGAGGAGTTAGCTTTTAATTTAATCTTGAATTTTAAATGGGGGAAATGAGAATGTAAGTTAGAACAGATGTTTAAAAGGACATATAAACTGCTTTTTTTTTTTTCACTTGACTCTCAACTGTCTTTTAAAAAATGATTAAAAAATTTTATTGTGGTAAGAATGTTTAACATGAGACATGCCCTCTTAATAGAGTTTTAATTGTGTAGTTCAGTACTGTTAGATTTCCTTGGTCATGATGTTGTATGTCAGATCTCTAGAACTTTCTCGTCTTGTGTAACTGGAATTTTATATTTATTGGTTAGCAATTCCCCGTTTCTCCCCCCAACCAATCTTGAAATAAATCACTTTAGATGTAATAAGACATTTCTAATAAAAAAGGTGAGCTCTAGTGATTGGAACTAGAGGCCTAAGAATCGAGAACCTCACTTAATTGGATTGGCCAAAAAGTTCATTCGGGTTTGCTGCAAGATGATATAGAAAACCCGAACGAACTTTTTGGCCAACCCTATACTTTTTTCCCTCCCCATGCACACTTCTCCTGTGACCTTTGAATGATTTAAAGGGGTGACAGTGCTTAACCACGTAGTAAAGTGACCCAGTGGGTAATTCCTCGTCAGCCCCTTGGAGGGGGAAGATGGGCTGTTTCATAATTGCACTTTTTTTTTTTTTTTTTTTTTTTTGTTGCTGTACGTGGGCCTCTCACTGTTGTGGCGTCTCCTGTTGCGGAGCACAGGCTCCGGACGCGCAGGCTCAGCGGCCATGGCTTACGGGCCCAGCCGCTCCGCGGCATGTGGGATCTTCCCAGACCGGGGCACGAACGCACGTCCCCTGCATCGGCAGGCGGACTCTCAACCACTGCGCCACCAGGGAAGCCCCATAATTGCACTTTGAGACTTCTTTTTCCCATCTGCTGGAACCCAAGTCTCCTGGCTCCCAGTCCAACGCTATTTCCATTACACCATTCAAGTGTGATGCAAGATTTGGCAGAAAAATGTCCCATGGTGGATCCCAGCGGGAAGAAAAAAAAGAAAAAAACCCTATGGTTTATGGATATATAAACAACTTTAAATGCCATAAAATGGATCTGAATGAAGCATAGGAGAGGGGTCCCCACATAAAGTAAATCGGGCATGAAATCATGGGTAACATATGTCTTCTATAAAGTTTCTACAACCTGCAAAGGCTTTAACACAGAGAAGACCTTTAAATAGTGATCTTATTTAAAAATACTAGGTTTATAAGCAGCGTTTCCAGGAGAACACAATTATGGAATTCTGAGCTTGGTCCCCTTAGTCTGAAACTTACAAGCTCCATTGATAGAGGATGATTGTGGTTGGAGAAAACATATGCAACAGGTACCGTCCTGGGCTCCTAGGATACTTGGCTGAGCACTAAAGCCTTTGGGTACCCATGGAGGCTGGAGATTGTATGCATCTGGGTTTGAATACTGATCCTGTCACTTAATAGCTTGAGTGCCTTTGGGCAACGCTTGTCCCCTTTAGAGCCTCTGTTCTCACATCTATAAGGTAGGAAGAACAGTGTTGATGCCTCAAGACTGTTGTGAGGATGACCCACGACAGGGCTTCTCGCACTGTAGTCCCTGGACCGGCAGCATCAGCAGCATCAGCTGGTTGGATGCGAAGTTGGTCATCTCCCCAGACCTACTGAATCACAACTCTGAGGGTGGAGTCCAGCAATCTACGTTTTGACAAGCTCTCCAGGGGATTCCGATGCAGCTCCAGTTTGAGAACCATTGGCGCAGGAGAGGGTTTCTCAGCCTCAGCACTGCTGATATTGAGGACTGGATAATTCTTTGTAGGGGTGGGGGTGATGGGAGGGAAGGGGGGACTGTCCTGTGCACTGTAGGATGTTGGGCAGCCCTGGCCTCTACCCACCCGGTGCCAGTAGCAAACCCTCCCCTGTAAGTTGTGACAATCAAAACTGTCTCCAGATTTTGCCAAATGTCTCCTGGGAGCCAAAATCACCCCTAGTTGGGAACCACTAGTTTAGTATAAAGCGAGTTCCTGGAACTATGGTAGGCTGTTAATTAAGCATTAACTTGCTTTACTTTCTTCTGCGGTTTAGCCATTTGAATTGTAGTAGGAAAAAAGAAGAAAAGAGGCAAGATGCAAGCCTTTTCTTTTTTTTGTTCTTAAACTTTTGTGGGTGTGCTGACATCGTGGCCTGATGTCTCATTTAAAAATAGTCATACCCTTTAAACTTTCTAACAAAATTTTCCTTTGGGTTGAAGCTAAACATGGAAAATCTCAGCGCCAGGGACCCGCATTAATTCTCCCCCAAAGCTAAGTGGCTGCACGTGGGGATTTTGGTGGAAAGTTTTAGGTCGTTGTGAGTGCAGGGCTTGCTGCCCGGATGCGCGGGCACGATGTCCCTCCACTTCACCTTGGGTTCCTCTCCTGAGAGCCGCTCAGCTGTGCCCTCGACACCTGGCTGCCTCCCCCTGCTATTAATAACCAGAGGAGTTCTGTTTCCCTTTGCTGGTTAACTGTCTCTTGTGCCTGGATTTTCCTTCGACATGTGACCCTAGTTTGAAGAGGCATCTGAGCCTGGGGAAGGGGGCATCGTCCCAGTGTGGTGCCATGGAAGTGGGTGACCCTGGTTCTAATTCTGCCTCTGCTACTGACTTGCATGGGAGATGCTGGGCAAGTCATTCGGTTTCTGCATCTGTAAAATGGACACTATAATACCTGGGGCTTCTGTGGGAACATAATTTTTCTTTTATTGTTGTAAAAAATATATATATATATATATATGTCATAAAACTTACAATTTTAACCAATTTAAGTGTACAATTTAGTATTAAGTGTATTGGCATGTTGTGTAACCCTCGCCGTGATCCGTCCCCAGAACGTTTTCATCATCCCAGACTCAAACTCTGTATCCATTAACAATAACTCCCTGTCAGCCAGGGCCGCCATACAAAATATCACAGAATGGGCAGCTTAAACAACAGTCGTTTATTTTCTCACAGTTCTGGAGACTGGATGTCTAAGATTGTTACCGGAAAACTGAGTTTTCCTCTTGGTGGGTGTTGAGCCAGTAGACACAGCCAAGCCAAAGATCAGGAGAAGGAAGGATTTATTATTACTTGCAGCAAGTAAGAAGAACACCAGGGATCTTCCCCAAAGCAGTGTCTCCGAACAGCAAAATTGGGGAAGTTTTAAGCTAAGGGTACATGCATATTCATGAAGGGGCTTGAGCAGAGGAGAAGTCAGCATAGAACTGGAGCAAAGGTCAGCAGATTCCAAGCTTTAGTTGCCTGAAGTCAGGAGGGTCAACATATCATTCCATCCTCCACCTGGGTGGGGGCCTGAGTTTCTGCAGAACTCAAAGGTATATTATTATGTATATCCCTTGAGGAACCAGGCCTCTCCCCCAAGGCTACACTATTGTTTCTTGACTCCTCCTCCCTTGTCTCTGCATCCCCTCCCTTCAGATCGTTAATTACTGAGACCTGTTCAAGGGCAAGCATTGTGACCAGGCTTAGTTCACAAAATGGCTTAGGCCAAAATGGGTTCTCTTATGTCAAGAAAGCCATGCCTGGTTCTCTTTGTCCGGGGACCTCCTAACCTTGCTTGCAAGATCATGGTGCCAGCACGGTCAGGTTCTGGTGAGGGCTCTCTTCCTGTCTTGCAGACAGCCCCCTCATGACCTCATCTAAACCTTATTTCCTCCCAAATTTCCCATCTCTAGATACCATCACACTGGGGATTAGAGCTTCCACGTATGAATTCTGGGGAGACACATTCAGTCCATAACACTCCCCATCCCTCCCCTGCAAAGCTCTACTTTATGTCTCTGTGAATTTGACTATGCTGTACCTCATATAAGTGGAATCATCCAATATTTGTCCTTTTAGAGAACATACTTTTGATACGGTGGAAGCTTTTATTTGTAGCACTGACCCTCTTTCAGTTTTCTGAGAAACCTTATTCAGGGCTGAATCTGAACTCCGGTGGAAAGTTTGGAAGTGCCCTGGGGAAAAACCAAAGGTCAAACAGCTGAATAAAAACTAAAAAATGCTGGTGGTTTTCCAGTTATCCTCCATAGGGGTTTAAGCCAGAAGTTATTTGGGGCTGGAAAAGAGGCTGCACTTGTTGGAAATACTGTCCCAAACATTCAGCCCTTTTTTGAGGCAAGCACTGGGGGTGGCAGACACTCCTGTTTGCCTATCCAAAGTCATCCATCTTCCTCCCTGATTCCTGAATTCTAATATGATTTTGTTTGTGTTCATTTGGGTGACACTGCCCTTCAGTAGGTCACTCAGAACTGGTCCAAACCAATGACATTCTCTTTGCAATGATTGGCTTGTCCTAACCATGTGACCTCCCCTTCTCACCAATGGGATGCAGGGGAGGTCTAAAGGAGGAGGGCTCCTGGAAAAAGTTGTCTCACTGATGGAAAGAGAACCCTTAGAGAAAATGCTGCCCCTTTGCTGTCACCTACAGGGAACTGCTGCAGCCATTTGGTGCCCACTAGGAGAGAAATCATTATACACGGTGCTTGGTAGTGTCAGTGAGCCACTGAATGAACCAACCCTGGAAGCCACTGCCCTCTGGATTTCTTGCTCTGTAACTAAAAGATTCCTCTGTTGAAGCCAATTTTAATATGGTTTTTAGCTCCCTAAGACAGAGCATCCCATGGATAGGCTAGATTCTCAGGAATTGGTTATGGGCCGTCTTACTCCGGTGGTTGCATTGAGGCCTGTGTATATTGGATTTTGACCAAGATGGACCTGCATGTAAATATCATAGGCACCTCTACCCTCCCTCACACCTCTTCTTAGGACCTTGACAAAAAAGAAGACAAGGTATTTTTTCTCTTTCCCCGGGGATGACCCTATTTTGTTAAAAAATTTATTATTTATTTTATTATTTTGGCGGCACACGGGATCTTTGTTGCAGCCTGTGGGATCTTTAGTTGCAGCATGCATTCGGGATGTAGTTCCCCAACCAGGGATCGAACCCTGGGCCACCTGCATTGGGAGCATGGAGTCTTACCCACTGGACCACCAGGGAAGTCCCAACCCTATGTTTTTAATAATCTAGGTCATAGATGCTTATGACATAAAATATACATAACAAAAACAAAAAAGTATATACTTAACAATTACATATACACACACATCTGTATGTGTGTATGTAATTGTTATATATGTATATTATATATGTGTATGTATACCTGTATGATTACATGTATATTATATAGATAATTTACATATTGTGCACATGCACACACACACACACACACACACAACTTTTCCCCCAGAGATAACTCTGGCAGGGTACTATAGTGGTTACGTGCCTGGGCTCTGAGCTAGACCCCCTGCATTCATTTTCGGGCTCCACCTTTTCTGGCTGTGTGATCTTGGGCAAACTGACTAACCTCTCTCTGTGTCAGTTTCCTTATCTGTAAAAAGTGATTAATAATATTAATACCTACTTCATAGGTTTGTGGTGCAGA
Organism: Hyperoodon ampullatus; assembly: GCF_949752795.1. Classification (NCBI taxonomy): domain Eukaryota; kingdom Metazoa; phylum Chordata; class Mammalia; order Artiodactyla; family Ziphiidae; genus Hyperoodon; species Hyperoodon ampullatus. The sequence goes on from NC_136926.1 coordinate 11,929,607, forward strand.
TCAAACGAGATATGCACGCAAAGTGCTTAGCACGATGCCCAGTGTGTAGTTAGCGCTCAATGACTAGGGATAGTAATGACTCCTATAACCTTCATTGGAAAGACCTGGATTCTGGCTTCAGCTGTGCCACCTCGTAGCCGTGTAGCCCCGAAGGAGTCCTTTTGTCTCTCTGAGCCTGGCCTTGGCCATCTGCATCCAACAGATTGTTATGATTGTGCCCGTTGCAGTAGTATCCGAGGCCCAGGTAGGTGAAGTGACGTGTACAAGCACAGCCAACTAGGGTCTGCCCTCCCTCCTCTGGGCCTGGGCAACCTTTGGCATTACCTATTGAATATCGGGAGGGAAGACAGAAAGGCGTTAATTACATGCAGTTTTTCTACATGGCAGATGCTATGGCTGCCTCTACCCCCATTTGTTGCCGGTGAGGCTTAAAGTAAAGAGAAGAACCAGAGTGGGTGGTAGAGATGATGGAGACAGACAGGGCTGGCGGAATCTAGTGCCTCGCTCCCCGCACTGGGTTTTGCAGAGATCTACTCAGTGCAGTATTTTGTGTCTGCCTTTCTCCTTTCCACTCACTAGCTACACAACAGCCGCGAGGTCAAAGGATGTATAATTTGAATTTTTAATAACTCCTTCCAGATTGCTTTTCATAAATATATAACTTCTTGCACATCCACCAGAAAGAAAAGAAACCAGAAACTGTTTCCTCAGTTTTAAGGCGGGATTTTTTTTTTTTTGTATTTATCATCATGTATTTTTGGCTGCGTTGGGTCTTCGTTGCTGCGCACGGGCTTTCTCTAGTTGCGACAAGCGGGGGCTACTCTTTGCTGCCGTGCGCGGGCTTCTCATCGCGGTGGCTTCTCTTGTTGTGGAGCATGGGCTCTAGGCGCGTGGGCTCCGTAGTTGTGGCGCACGGGCTTAGTTGCTCCGTGGCATGTGGGATCGTCCCAGACCAGGGCTCGAACCCGTGTCCCCTGCATTGGCAGGCGGATTCTTAACCACTGTGGCACCAGGGAAGCCCTAAGGCAGGATTTTTGGCAACATCTCTCCTGAGTATCATCTTTTGGTGGAAACTGAATATTTGAGCCTTGCTGGCCATCAGGATTCTGGGAAGGCCCTTTGTTTTTTCCCCACCACTACAAGTAATAGGTTTTCAGAAATTTCCCTTTGAGAAGACCATTTTTAGTTCTCGTAATAGCTGGCAGAGTTGAGGATTTTGCCTGTGCAATGTGGAGCCGAAAATGTCCATCTCAGTTCAAGTACATGCTCGTTAACGATTGCTGTGCTAAGGCCGCGCCAGAGACAGGATCCCCCCTCATCCTGGGCCTCATGTCTTCTTTCTTTCTCTCTTTTGCTTGTATCCTTTGTTCTGGGACTGGGGACTTTGCCAGGGTGTAATCTGTAGAAGGGTCTTCAAAGGTGGAAGGCGGGACGAGGCTCAATGGCCAGCTGGGGCGGGGGGCGGGTTACAGAGTTACAGATCCAGAAGAGACAGAGGAGGCCCTTAATACCCTGGTGCCTCTGTTTCCCCATTTGTAAAATGGACATAATAACATTGGCCGTACCCATCTCTCACAAGGTTGCTTTATGGGACAAATGAGATTGTTTATTTCTTTTATCGGGTAATGTCACTCCTTGCTTAAAAAACTTCTGCAACGTGGATGAACCTAGAGATGATCATACTAAGAGAAGTAAGTCAGACAGAGAAAGACAAATTATTATATGTCAGTTACATGTGGAATCTAAAAAATAATACAAATGAATTTATTTACAAAACAGAAACAGACTCACAGACATAGAAAACAAAGGGTTTTCTATGGTTACCAAAGCGGGGAGAGTGGGAGGGATAAATTAGGAGTATGGGACTAACAGATACATAACACGATATATAAAATAGATGAACAATGAAGATTTACTGTATAGCACAGGAAACTATATTCTATATATATATATATATTTTAATGTTAATATCTTTAAAAATTTTTTTATTTTTATTTTTGGCTGCACTGGGTCTTTGTTGCTGCGTAGCTGTGGCAAGCGTGGGCTACTCTCTTGCGGTGTGCGGGCTTCTCATTGCGGTGGCTTCTCATTGCGGAGCACGGGCTCTAGGCGCGTGGGCTCAGTAGTTGTGGCACGCGGCCTCCAGAGCGCAGGCTCAGTAGTTGTGGCTTAGTTGCTCTGCGGCATGTGGGATCTTCCCGGACAAGGGCTTGAACCTGTGTCCCCTGCATTGGCAGGCGGATTCTTAATGACTGTGCCACCAGCGAAGTCCTATTCAATATTTTTTAATACCTATAATGGAAAAGAATCTGAAAAATATAGAAATATATATAAATGAATCACTTTGCTGTACACCTGAAACTAACACAATGTTGTAAATCAACTGTACTTCAAGGAAAAAAAAAAAACAAACGAACAAAAACCAAAAAATGTCTGCAGCTCCCTACTGCATAGTAATAAAACCTTGCTCCTTGCCATGACTAGTAGGACCCACTTGATCTAGCCCCTGCCTACATCTTTGACCTCATTTCCTCCTTATCTTCCCTTTTCCCATGATAATCCAGCCCTCAGATCCTGAAACATGCCAAGTGCTTTCCCACCTCAGGGCCTTTGCACATGATGTACTTGGCTGCATTGCCCCTGATGTAGGGAGATTTCCTTTAGCTGGTCCAGGTAATCATCCTTCCCTGTTACGTGCTGTAAGCTCTTTGTTGCAACCATAGCATTTATCACAATCTGTGTTTATCTTATTTATTGCTTACATGTTGTTTCTCTTGCCCACAAAAATAGAAGTTCCAAGAGGGCAGGGATCAAGTCTGCCTTGTTCACCATTTTATCCCAAGGCTTAGCACAGTGGTTGGCACTTAAAGGAAATCAACTATTTATTCATTGTCTACTATGTGCCAAGCACCATGAGGAGCACTTTTAAACCAACATCTTATTCTACTCCGTGGTTGGTTGTAAACTAACTTTATTGTCAAGACTAGTAATAGAAATTTATATCACTTGGATATAACAACTACACAAAGCCTGATATGCCCAATGTGATGTCGTTGGCTTTCAAGATGGGAGTCAATCCAGCTTCCCTGTGTTTTCATTATATGGTGCTAGGCAGGTACCATGAGTGAAATGCTTATATGATGAATGGATGGTTAGGTGGATGAATGAATGGACGGTTGCATGGATGAGTGGATGGATGAATGGATGGATAAAGGGGTGGGTGGGTGAATAGGTAGATGGTGGATGGATGGTTGGGGGCTGGATGGTGGGTGGATAGATGGATGGATAGAAGAATGGTTAGGTTCCAGATATCTGCAGTCAAAGGATTCCAGGGTTGAAAGGAACCTCAAGATTCATCCAGTTCAATCCCCCATCCACAATGATCCCCCTCTGCTCAAATGGAAACTGGTGTGGATGTATTTTTGTGTGTAGGGGACAGGTGAATGGCGACTTGGAACACAGGAAATTATGAATGTCTGTCAAGGCCTGCCTTGGATGCCACCTCCTCTGGGGAATTTTCTCAGATTGACCCTCCAGAAGTCATCTCTCTGTCCTTGGAGCACTAGGCTGCTACCTCTACTCTAGTGCCCATTTCCCCCTGCAGTCATTTGAAGGAGCTGTGCATGTACCTGGCCACTTCACTACCCTCTGAGCTCCTTGAAAGCAGGGCCTGGTTGGGAGCTGCAAGGTGCTTTCCTCTTGAGGTTGTCTGGCCTTTTCTAGCTGCCATGGTTTTTCCTTGCTGAGGCCTGTAGCTGCCTCTGGGCTTTCAGGGAAATGTATGTCCTCTGTAAATGTGCCCAGGACACCCCAACATTCCCTTTGAGGGGCTCTGGATAGGATTGCGGTCCTGGGGGTGGAGCCCTAAGCCATTCGGTGTCCTGTTATCTCTCTGTTCTCATGACCTTGAGAGATATGAATTGGGCTAAGATGCATAGAGTTACTAACCCTACTGGACTTAACCACAGCCTTGGCCTCTGGTGCTACCTCTTACCAGCTCAACTGGCCCCACAGCTGTGGAAGGCCTGCAGCTTTGAAGCAGACAGCCCTGGGGTCAGCTCTGCCACTGCCCAGCTAGACTTGCTCCAGGCAAGTCCACTGACTTCCTATTTTCCTCACTTGTAAAAGGGAGACAATGAGGCCAACCTTGCAGGTTTGCAGTAAGGATCTGAGAGACTATACATAAAGAGCCTGAGAAATGGAGGCTGCTGTTGCCATTTATTAGCTGCCGAGTTGATTGGGAGAAATGACACAGCAGGGGCTGTAGGACAGTCACCGTACTAAAGAGGGTCACATGATCAAAAGAATCTCTCCTCTCTCTTTATTTTGGGAAAGAATAGCTTTCCACTTCTCTCTGCTGACAACAACCTCACCTCTAGGTTAGTAGCAGATGGTTGGAGTTGCCAATCTGTTGGGTTTGTATACTAAACCCCCTCCACACCCCAAATCACACCAAAACAAACAAAACAAAAAATGTAATCCGGAGTCGAGGCTGGTAATCCGAACCCGGGACCTATGAGGCAGCTGTGGGTTTTGTGAACAGAGAATGACCTTCCTTTGGTCATTTTTGTGCATCTCTCATTCATTCATGAATCCATTCTACTGTTTTATTTGATTCATTATTTTTTTGTAGGTGTCATTTATTTTTTATTTTTTAAAATTTTTATTGGAGTATAGTTGATTTACAATGTTGTGTTCGTTTCAGGTGTACAGCAAAGTGAATCACTTATACATATACATATATCCACTCTTCTTCAGATTCTTTTCCCACATAGGTCATTACAGAATACTGAGTAGAGTTCCCTGTGCTGTACAGTAGGTCCTCGTTAGTGATCTATTTTATATATAGTCGTGTGTATATGTTGATCCCAATCTCCCGATTTGTCCCTTCCCCCACGTTCTGCCATTTTAATTACTTCCTAGTGGGGGGACATCACTGTGTTCATGGGTGGGAGAACGCAAAGGCGACAAAAACAAGGCTCCCTGCCCTTTAGATACTTGAAATCTGGTGGGAGAATTAAGACCTGACTAGAAACAGCTCTAATACCAGGGAATACGTTTTAGCTGTCAAGCATAAACATTGTGGTCTTGGAGTTGAGGATGGTGGATTGTACTCTGATTGGGGAAACAGAAGGCTTCCAGGGAGAGTGAGCATTTGAGTTAGAACCTGAAGGATGAACAAGAGGTCAAAGGGCAGGGAGGTCATTTCAGAAGCACAGAAGTACCCAGAGCAGGAGCTCCCACTCTTGAACGTGCATCAGAAGCACCTTGTGAAAAACACATTGCTCGGTCACACCCAGCGTTTCATTCAGTGGGTCTGGGGTGGGGCCTGAGGATTTGCATCACTAACAGGTTCCCAGCTGATGTTGATGGCCCTAGTCTGGGGACCCCACTTTGAGAACCCCTAGTGAAGGCAAAGCAGCAGAGGAAGAAAGTGTAGGAGATCATTCATTCACTCACTTCCCCACTGAACAAATATTGAGCACGTACTACGCATCAGGCCCTGTGCTAGGTGATAGGGGTACAGAAGAGGCTAAAAGAGACTGCTGCCAGCACAGGGGAAGAAGGATGTTAAGCAGAGAGATGCCAGGGGACTATGACTGGAAGCTGTGATAAGTTCTATGAAGGAAAAGAACATGGTGATATAGGAGAGAATAACAGAGCGGGGTCTCCTCTGTCTTGCTGGAATGGACATGATGTGTGAGAGGGGCTGTGCAGAATGAGAAGGATCTGGTGAGATGTGTGTGGCGAGGGCTCCTGGTGACGGGGCCAGCATGTGAAGAGGCCCTGGAGTAGTAACGAGCTTGGCTCATCTGAGGAGTGGGAGAACCTCCTCATGGACTTGGAATAAAGAGTTGTGGGGTTCATGATGGCAGAGAAGTGGGCAGAGCCCTGCCGGCCAGGGTAAGGCATTTGGATGGTACTCAAAGTGCGTTGGGTATCCAGCAAATGCACGTTTGGGAGAGAAGTGGAGAGAGTTTAGGCCACAGGACAGGAAGGTCTTAGATGACAGTCTCAGGACCTTGGGCCTTCATCCGTGGCCACAGCAAGATCCGAGTGGGAGGCTCTGCCCTGAGCTCGGCTGGACAGCACCAGCTCACACCTCTGAAGGGACCTTCTATAGCAAACCCTCAACCCTCCATAGTCATCCCTTTGTTCAATCTCTAAACATACCTGGAAGGGAGGGAAGAGCAGGTATGCCTTTTTGCTGAGGCGGGGGAAGATGGGGAGAAGAAAAACCATGGAGAAAGTGTTAAATCTGTGCTGTCCAAGATGGTAGCCACTGGCTGCATGTGGCTATTGAAAACTAAATTAATCAGTATTAAGTAAAACTTTGAATTCAGCCCCAGAGTCACATGGAGTAGCCACATTTCAAGTGCTCAACAGCCACAGGTGACTACGGCTACCATCTTGGATGCGGCAGATATAGGACATTGCCATCATCACAGAAAGTTCTATTGGACGGTGTTGCCTTAAGTGAGGTTTTATCAGCTTGTTTAGGAGAGAGTCAGATGGGAACCTGGTCTCCAGAACAGCTCCCAGCCTGGAACTATTTTTGCTCCATGATTTCACTTCCATGGTGGCCACGTGTGCTGCCACGTGTGCTGAAGTCTCCCTGATCTTGGCTTTGCTTGCTTGCACGCAAGACCAGGAGGCTTGGCAGCCCAAACCCGAGCCCCACCTGCCTGGCCAGCGTTCTCTTCTGAACACTGACCCTGTTGCCAAGACCCCAGGTGCAGCACAAGGAGACACAAAAATGGTTTTCCTTGCCAAGCAAAGCCAAGACTAGTGTGTAAAACTTAGTAGGAAGCTTTTGCTTTTCCTTCATCGGTGTCACTTCTAAGCATCATCCTGAAATCTTTGAACTTGGGGTCACTCTGGAGAGTATTTTTTAATCTTTCATTGAATGGATAGATAAACGAGTCTGTGAGGTGTTATGGGCTTGCCTGGCACCTCATAGCTTCTTAGTTGCAAAGCAGAGAGTTGAATGTGGGCCCCTGACTTTAATTTTAGTCTTTTTCACCCTGGCATTCAAAGGGCATGGTGATGTCATACGGTTCATCTTAGCCAGACCATTTTCTGGCTCACTTGAAAATTTCCAAGTTTATTTTTGGGTCAGGATCCTTTAGCTTGTGTGTGAAATTTACCAAATGGGGGGAAAAATCAAAATCGATTAAGCCCCTCCCTGATTCCCCACTCAGAACTGCCCAGTATTGAGCAGGGATCAGAGTGACAGTACTATCAAGAAATTGGCAAAAATCCATCATCAAATAAAACAGAGAGGGGTTAGAGGATGCGTTTATCGCTTCTGTGCTTCCTCCTGCAGATTTTGATGGATTCTATTCATTCTGAGGTGAATTTCCCTGTCCCCTTCTCCTCCTCTCCCATCCCAGGTCCACTCTGGAGCTCGTCTCTTTCCTTCAGGAGCTTGCATTTTCCAATCCTGAGCATCTTTGAAGGAGTCATGTTGTCTATCTGGGGGAAAAGGCTTTGGGGTGTTTGCTTCCTAAGAGATCTGCTAAAAACTGGACATGCGTTAGAGAGGAAATACCCTATGAATGATGGACATAGTCTACTTCTGCATTGTCCAGCACCACAGCTGCTGGCCACATGTGCCTGTTAACCACTTGAAATGTGGTTAGTGCAACTGAAGAACTGAATTTTCACTTTTATGTAATTATCTGTTGGTTTTAGAACAGTTTATTAAAGCAAAAAAGAAATTCAATACCCTTATTCTCCTTATGCTTTAAATTCAGCTTACAGGCAGTGTTATTCTATTCGTGTAAGTCCAGGAAATTTTAGCAATCACATGTAAGGGGAGTATGCATAATTTTTGCTTCCATTGACAACCTTAGTGAATTAAACACCTTCAAATAATTTAACTATATTTATAAATTTGATATGCAGAAAAATTTTTTAAGACTCAGTTGACAGACAAGCCATCCCACTACTTACACATAGAAATCTAAAAAAATAAACTTATAAATATGCTGGGCCTTAAGCCACTTTCTATCATAGTACATAAATGGAATACAATTTTCACTTAAAATGTACGTCTGAACCAGCTATTCAATTACACATTTCAAATTAGACTTAGAAAGGTGAAGTCTTCCTCTAGTTGGCCAAATTATATAAAACATTAAGAGAATTTAAAATAAATACTCCAAAGGCACAGACTCTTTAATTCAAATATTACTATTATGGGTTTAATTACTTAAATATGTGTATAATTCATCCTAGATTTTCCCAGAACTTCAAGATGCTAACCCATTCAGGAAACTAGTTTATCTCACACAATTCTCAGCTTAAAGTCTAATGACATTTTTGGGAGGTGAATTCTCTGATTGCCTGAGGTCACTTAATGTCCAGTAAGGCTGCTTTCTGGATTTTTGTCAGTGGTGCCCATAAGCTGCCCTAACCTTGTTTAGCCACTATGTTGATTAATTATGTAATTTTAGTTCACTTAAATTTACCTTTACAGGGCCACGTGTGCTCAGTGGCTGGTGTATTGGAAAGCACAGCTCTAGATGGAATAGGTTTCCACGGTCAAGGTGAAGTGATTGCCCACATGAGACGTGCTTTCAGTGTACGCAGGTTCTGTGTTTTTTCCTTGTGTCATCTGTTCTTGCTTTATGCCTGGGGTCTTAGTTCTACTTTTCCTCTCGTTCGGGCAGTGAAGAGTAAGGCAACATCTGGCCTAGGGCAGACCTTCCACAGATGTTTTTGGCTGCTACTTTTTAAAGTCTGGCTCCATCCCCCCAGCCGCCCAGGGACCACAGCCATCACCTCCCAGAACTTCTGTGAGATTCCTCCCAGCCACGCCTCCTCTTGTGCAGTGCCCACCCATTGGCTTTTTTTTTTTTTTTTTTTTTTCATTTTTTGGCAACTTCATCTATCTTTGTCACTTGCCAGGAGGTTTCATGCTCAAAGTGTAGGTACAAAGTGTGGGTCCCTACTCTGCAAGCTTATATTTCTCTGTACAGCTTGGTCCTTGGTGAGTGATTAAGGGGGAAGAAGGGGAACGGGCAGGGGGAGGTCTCTTCAACTGTCTGGCTTTGCCCCCCTAAAGCTGGCCCTGGACAAAAATGTGTGCTATTATTTATTACTCTTCATGCAGGCTGTCCTTGTTCCAGAAAGGCTGGGAGAGGTTACAGCTGGGGCACAAGCTAAGTTTGCCTGAAGGAACCCGGCAATCTTACTTTTCCCCCTGCTTCTTCTCATTTTCAGGATGATTGGTCCTACATACATCACTCTGCCCTCTCTGGAATTTCAACCCCTCAAGACTCCCTCGTTTAATCAGATCACCTAATTGGCACTGCAGTGGCAATGACTGATAAAGAACTCCTCGGCAGTGGTTCTGGACTTCTTGCGTCTGTCAGAACTACCTGGGGACCTTGTTTAAAAGAAATGAGATGAGAAGCCCCCTGTCCCCAGGAGTATTTGGTTCCGCATGTGTGGGTCGGGGGGAGCAGGGCTCAGCCTGTGTGTTCTTAACAAGCTCCCCTGAGGGAGCTAAAGGTTGACAACTGTAAAGTATCGTCACTTAGTGGAATGAAAATAAGGGACGCGACAGGCTCAGGGCAAACTCAGCGCCTACTTGTTATCCTCGTGACCTTAGGTAAGTTACATCGTCACTCTGTGCCTCCATTTTCTCATCTCAAAAATGGGAATACGGACTTCCTTGGTGGTCCAGTGGTTAGGGCTCCGCGCTTCCACTTCAGGGAGCATGGGTTCGATCCCGGGTTGGGGAGCTAAGATCCTGCAAGCCGTGCAGCGCAGCCAAAAAAACCTAAAAAATTTAAAAAATAAAAATGGGGATGATAAAGTTCTTGGCTCTTACGGTTCATATGACAATCAAATAACATTAACAAAGCACTTACTGCAATGCCTGGCACATGGTAAGTGCTCAATTAAATTTAGCTATGATTATGAATATATTGTTGTATAATAGTTTATTGATAATAACATTGTTCTCAGCATAACTAAAGCAGTAGGCACAGGGCTGGCATATAAAAAGTGTCAACAAATGTCAATTTTATTATTATAAATATATAATATATGCTGTATAATATAAAATTATGCTTAAAATCATCTTATGTATTATATATCTATGAACCCTCATCTATGGATATATATTATACAGATATATATATAATATACAATAATATATAATAATACACATATTAATATATAATAAATTGTATATGTTATATAGTATATAGATGTGCTATAAATATGTTATAGCAAAATGTATTGTTATAGCAAAAATATTAAAATAGTAATTATCATTATGTGAGGAAGTTACCAGTGGGGCTGGCATCTAAGTAAGTGCTCATTAAATATGTCAACTCTTTTTTCCCTGCTGTTTGTAGTATTCATTAGCAGTAATAATGTAAAGAAAAGGAAAAGCCACCAGGTGCATTGAGGGCTTTAAAAGGCGGTGGGCAGTTTCGGGCAGAGGGAGCCGGCGGCGGTGCGGCATTCCGGGAGGCCAGCGCTGGACTGGTGGGTCGGGTTGGCTTCCGCCTGAGGGATCCTGTTCTTACTGGGATGGGGTGGGAAGAAGAAGAAGGGCGCGCCTCCCAGGCCTCCAGCCGTCAGCAGCGAATTTGCCTGCGGTTGCAAATCGCCGGTTACTTGAGACGTTAGAGTCAATTCTCTCCGCTGTCAGCTGGTCCCCCCAGCGCCGGAGATGTTATGACAATGGTCGCCCTGGCAACCGCGGGAAGGCGTCGGGCCGCTGGCGATTTCTTTACCCTCAGAGAGCCTGGGCCGCAGAGCCAGGGCTCGGTTCTGAACGTTCAGCGCCGGCTGGAAAAGGAGTTGGGATTTCTGGGTAGAGGCCTAACCGCCCCCCCCCCGACCCCCAATGATGTTAGTTCATAGAACAACCAAGAAAAATGTCTTGTATGCCAGGCACTGATCTGAACGCTGCGGGGAGAGAAAGGCAAAGCCCGTGCTCTTTTGAGCTGACATTCTGATGGGTGTGTGAGATGGGGGTAACCATGGAAACCAATAAACAGGATAATTTGTGGGATAGCGATGAGTGCTCCCGAGGAAAAAACAGGGTGTTGTGACGGTGACATTGGGGGACAGTTGGGAAGGGATGACACCCGGAAGACAGGAAAATGCCGTTTATGTCTTAACGCCGGAGGGCAAGAACTCTGAGCAATGGGGAGACGTGGACGGTTCAGATTCAGGGTTTTGAGCTCTCCGTTAGCGGTGGATTCCTGCTAAAGAGAAGGCAGCAGTGTGGGTGCTTGCTGACAGGCAGCCCTGAGGGTTACAGAGGGCTCTTCATCTGTGTGATTTTAAGGCCAGTTATAGCTCATCCCTGAGCCTCAGTTTCCTAATGTGTAAAATGGCCGTTGCCATGAGGTTTACACGAGGTGATTCGTGAAAGATGACAGATCCTCGATCTGTATTGCACTCCTTTCCAGTTTCCACGCACTCTGCTTTAGTCTTCTCTGTTTTTTTTTTTTTAAAACATCTAAGTGGTGAAGGTTTTGGACTCCAGCAAACCAAATCCCAGGGCTTGCCCATGGGTCTCTGGGTTTATCTAGGTTTAGATTCTGAGTGAAAAGTTACCCGTTTTCACATTAGAGATTTCAGAAATGATTATTTATAGCTCTGTCACGTCTTGACTTTAAACATTTTTTTTTTTTTGTTTATGCTGCTAAATTTACCATCATGCTAATACCAAGTACAGTAATAAGGCACTGAAGATGCTCACATCCAGTGAGGTCGCAAAAAATTTTCCATCAGCTGTAGAAAGTGCCAGGCTGCCCCCTGGTGGGGAGATGGGGAACTACATCTCTGGGTTCCTACTCTCAAAGTCCTGTGATCCTTCTGACCCCCCAAGCCCAGGAGTCCTTATTTTGTACGGGACAGTGCGGGGGCCCATGGTGGGCTCAGCTTGAATGTGCTGTTTCCAGGAGCCCAGTGTTTATTCACTTGAAGATGGGATTTCTTTGGACTTTTTGCAGTTCAGCTCTGCATGGACTTGAATTGAGGGTGACCTAAAAATAAATTAGGACACCTGGCAGGGTGAGGACATACCAAAGCCCTTTACTAATTGTGTTTCACAACCTTGACCTCTAGATGGTTTAGACTCTCCACTTCAGCAGAGTGTTGTGGTGAAGCGGGCACGGAACTGGAAATCAGAGCCCGAGTTCAAATCCCGACCCTCCTGCTTCTTTAGTTATGAGCTTGGATACAGTTCCCAAGCCTCTGAGCATCAGTTTCCCCATCTGCAGAATTCTGTTAATAACAATCCAACACCCACTTCAGCGTTGTCATGATGCTCTTATAAAGCAGTATGTTTAGAACCATTTTGGAAAATAATTTGGTTACTGATGTAGGGGGATTAAGATCAATCCCTGAAAATGCCTCAAGTGGAGGTCAGGGCCTCTCACACCTCGTGTGGGGAAGGGTCAGTTTTTTTCTTTCCTGGTACTTTGGAGCCAATACTCTTATAAAATATGATAAAAATGACCTACTAGAAAAATGAAATGGACCCAAAACCCCAAACAAAATAGAAGCCTCGGGCTTCCCTGGTGGCGCAGTGGTTGAGAGTCCGCCTGCCGATGCAGGGGGCGCGGGTTCGTGCCCCGGTCTGGGAGGATCCCACATGCGGCGGAGCGGCTGGGCCCGTGAGCCGTGGCCGCTGGGCCTGCGCGTCCGGAGCTTGTGCTCCGCAACGGGAGAGGCCACAACGGTGAGAGGCCCATGTACTGCAAAAAAAAAAAAAAAAAAAAAAAAATAGAAGCCTCACTTTAAAACTATCAGATTCAACAGACATAAAATTGCCCTGTCAAATAGCCATTGAAGTGTCTAACTGCTCTCAATTTCTGTCCTTAACTGAAGGGGGCTGACCTTCAGGGCCTTCCTGGCACTTGAATAGCCCTGTCTTAGGGCAGGTGCGGGTGTGTGTGTGTGTGTGTGTGTGTGTGTGTGTGTGTGTGTGTGTGTGTGTGTGTAATTGATTTCATATTCCCCCCACCCGCCAGCTCTTTGTATTTAGAAGGTACCTTAAATGAACGAATGAGAAGTCTTACTTCTCTTAGGATAAACGTAGAGCTCTCCCATCTTTGTCATCCCGTGATCTTGGAACATCGCTTTGTAAGAGGCTGTTCTCGTAATTTTGCATCCTTGGTGCCTGTGCTGAACCCTGGCTGCCCTTCTGCTCTGACTCCTGTCCTCTGCCTCTTCATTGTGTTTGCACGGCTGTCTCGTCTGCCCCACTGGGAGCCCCTTCAGGCCTGGACTGGTGCGGCCTGCTCTTTGGATACCCTGGGCCTTGATGAGGACTCCTCCCTCAGAGCTGCTTGGTAAAGGCCTGCTGTGCAGATGACCCCACAGCCTTTAACAGGTGCTGCTGGCAGGGGTGCTGCCCCCCAGCTTCCAGAACTGGTTTTCTGCCCTGATTTTGTTGCCCAAGGATCTGGATGCTTAAGCTTGTCTGAGAAGCAAACTGCCTTCATTATGTAATTCAGACAGTAGATGGATGTTTCTCATGCTTGCCTGACGCTCAGAACCATTGGGGTGCTTGCGCTTCTATGGATTCCTGGGCTTTCTCCAGATTCCCTGAATCGGAATTTCTAGGACATGGGTCTGGAAGTTTGATGTTTTAGCAAACACTTCCAGGTGGTTTTTATGGTCAGGGAATTAGGGAAAGAGGGAACTACCTTGTAAAATATTCCAGTGTCTTCGGAGAGCTACTTAAGCTCCATGGCCCTCAGTTTCCTCATCTGTAAAATGGGGATATGTATGTGTGTGTATTTATATATAAATATTTATATATACTATATAGATATATTTAAAATTTATTTAATGAAATGGCTAACATTGTGAATGACCCACATCTTTATTGTTGGCAACTGTCTGATTTTCATGACATTTGTGACTAATTGTTATATAGATAATTCAAGCTTATAGGAAAATTCCAAGATACACATGCACAGAGATGCAGAGATAATAACCCAGAGATGCAGCTGCTAACATTTTGGAGCATTGCCTTCTAGTCTTGTGTGTGTGCGTGTGCCTATACATACATGCAGTTTATATTCAGAAAATGGGATTATACTGTTCCTGTTGTGTAGTTGCACTTGGCAGTGGATCATAACATTCTTTGTGCCTCAATAAATAAGAGTTTGTTAGACTTGGGTTCATATCTTGATTCATGCACTTAGTAGCTCGGTGACCTTGGGCAAGTTATTTAACCTTTCTGAGCCTTGATTTTCTCAGTTGTGGAGTGGGGCAGTGATTGGACCTATGTTGCAATGTCACTGTGAGAATTAAATCGATAATTGATAAAAAGTGCTTATCATGGCACCTGGCTCAGAGAGAGCCCCTGTTAGCTGACAGCTGTGATTATCCTGCAGCACCAGCCCTGGGGACCTGGTGGAAAGAGCTGCTGATCCCCAGGGTCCCCATTTGGGAAGTGCTGCTCCATCTCTGCCCAGTCCAACTTCACGTTCTGGGCAGTTTTCTGGGGTTTTCCCTGCTTGGACTAGCCATGCTCTTGTCCGGAAAGGTGATCTGTGTTCCTCTTTGGCTCAAGAGGAAGCCCTGGACCTGTGGCTGCCCCCTCACACTCCATCTGCTTCCTACACCCATCTGTCTCCTCCATTCTAATGCATCATAGTGGGGATGACCCTTGATTCTGGCTTCTGGGCAGGTGTAGGTCCAGTCTCTGGGTGACCCCGGAAACTCCTCCCCAGAATCCAAACATTCCTTCAACAAATAGTTAGGACACGGTGTTTTGCGAGGGGTGGGGTGGGGTGGGGCTCAGCCTGTCTTCTGCACAGACATTATCTCATGTGATGCCTCAGCAGGCATGTGAGCAAAGGTGATATATGCCCATTTCACAGATGAGAAAGTAGAGGCCCAGGGAGCTGATATGACTTGTCCAAGCCTCAGAACTGGAATTCAGAAATGCACTTCTCCCACAACACCTAGTAGGCTTCCCAAAACGAGTGAGACTGTCTCCCTGCCCTTGAGGGGTTGATAGCCAACTTTTGGAGTTCCCATTTGGTGGGAAGGACCTATGAACAACTCAGAGTGCAACATCCTGGTAAAGAGAGGGAACTTTGGGATCACACCCTAGCTTTGTGGATCCAGACAAGTGATTTAACGTTTTTTGGTGTTTTTTTTTTTGCGGTATGCGGGCCTCTCACTGTTGTGGCCTCTCCCGTTGCGGAGCACAGGCTCCAGACGCGCAGGCTCAGTGGCCATGGCTCACGGGCCCGGCCGCTCTGCGGCACGTGGGATCCTCCCGGACCGGGACACGAACCCGCATCCCCTGCATCGGCAGGCGGACTCTCAACCACTGCGGCACCAGGGAAGCCCGATTTAAGGTTTTTGATGCGTCAGTTTTTTCGTTCACAGAATGGGCTCAGAACACCGGCCTCACAGCTAGCATTGCTGTGTGGATTTAAAAACAAACAAACACATTTAAAGCACTTATCTCACAGCGCTGGCACACTGTGAGTATTCAGTGAACGGTGGCTGCACGATCATGACCATTATTCCCCAGAATGCTTTATGGTAACTGACAAAGATGCCCCCAGCAGACATCCCAGAGATGCTCACATCATGGGCTTTTGACCCTGGTATCAAAAGAATGCCTCATGCAGAAGATTAAAAAGAAAGAGGTAGTGGGCTTCCCTGGTGGCGCAGTGGTTGAGAGTCCGCCTGCTGATGCAGGGGACACGGGTTCGTGCCCCGGTCCGGGAAGATCCCACATGCCGTGGAGCGGCTAAGTCCGTGAGCCATGGCCGCTGAGCCTGCGCGTCCGGAGCCTGTGCTCCGCAACGGGAGAAGCCACAACAGTGAGAGGCCCGCATACCGCAAAAAAAAAAAAAAAGAAAGAAAGAAAGAAAGAGGTAGTATGAAAAAGTATGAAAAAACAGGGAGAGATCCTGGAGGCTTACTACCTAGTGAAAAAAGTATGATACAATTTATGTGAAAAAACCCACAACCCCACCCATCAAACCACACTGCAGAGTTCCTACATGTATGTACATATATGTGAAAGTATGTAGGAAAAGGTCTGGAAAGAAGGACACCAAACAGATCTCAATAGTTCCCCCCATTACCTTCAGGGAGAAGGAAGTCAGCATTAGTGGGAGTAGTGGGCACAGGGAGCTTTGGCTTTATCTGAAGTGTTCTAGCTTCTTCTTTACAAAGAAAATGTGTGGATGTGTTTATTAAATAAGTAAAGTAAATTAAAATAAAGTTATCCTTTCTGCAATATTGGGGCTTTGGAATCAGACTTGGGTTTGAATCCTAGCTCTCTACTTAAGTTGTGTGATGGTGAGCAAATGACTTAATTTCTCTGGGCATCATTTCTTCATCTGTAAAATGTAGATCCTGACAGCACCTAGCTGCAGGGGATGTGAGGATATATTAACATGATGCATGTAAGAGCGCACGGAAGTGTCAATAATGGTACTTTTATTTTTATCATTATGCTTTTTTCATTTACTCTTCCGAATCTGAAAAGGGCTCCTTAATCCTTTAAGACTCCTGTGTCTCCATTACTCACCGATTATAATGCAAGGAAAACAGTAATAAATTATATAATAGCATATGTACAAATAAAATGCCAGAGAAGAATCGATAAAGACTTGCTGGAGAAGGTGACATCTGAGATGGGCTTTGGAGAGAAAGTCAGATTTTCATGAGTTGATGGGGTGGTATATCAGTTAGCTATGGGTTTCACTAATGCTGCATAACAAACAATCCCAAAACCTTAGTTGTATACAATATAAACTTTTATTGGTTCCCTGAAGATTAGTGGCTCTTCTGATCTTGACTGGGCTCACTCATAGCCAGCCCTGGGCAACAATTTGCTTTTGGCTGAGCTAGGATGGCTTTGGCTTGGATGTCTGTGAAAACTTGACTTTGCTCTGTGTAGTTTCTCATCCTTCAGTGACTAGCTGACCAGCCTGGGCACATTCTCATGGAGATTCAAGAGAGCAAGCAGAAACACACAAGGCCTCTTTCTATTGGTGGAGGCAAGTCACACTGGTTGGGTGCTGGCACCTATTCTGCTTGTTTAGTGAGTTAACTGCAAAGTCATATCACAAAGGATGTGGAGACAGGAGGGGTAAAGGATTCAGGTCATCTTTACAATCTACCACAGGGGGATATGGAAAGGACTTTTAGGTAGGAGGAGCCTGAGCAAATGCATAGAGAGGTGACATTGAGGTGACGTGTTTAGGGAATTGCATGGAAATGAGAGGCAAGGAGAATAATGGAGTTGAGGTGAACCCCAAATAATAGTCAAAAGGGTTTGAACATTATCCTATAGGACAGTGCTGCCCAGACTCATCAGTCTGTATCACCATCATACTTTTTGTCATATCTGTGTATTTTGCTATCAACCAAACCCAATTTTCTAAAAACATACATGTATCTAAAAATAAAGCTTTGTACAACTATTGTAATGGAAAACTAGTATCACTTGCCATAAATGGAAGACAATCAAGAAAATAAATACAATGAAAACGTATCATTAAGTTGTTAAATACTGTTACCTGCCCAGGGCTGTGAGTCTGTGTCCTGCTGTCTGTTATAAAGAGAGATTAGCCAGTGTTAGGTGTTAAAGACATAATATCACTGAACTGAGACTGTCTCTTTGATATATAATTAGATGGCTGCAGGGAGATTAGGACAGGAGAGAATGTGCTCATTATGGGACCCAATGTTGCCATGCCTGGGCACCACCCCAAGTTATCAGTGGTACCGACACTTGGGAAATGCTGCTCTTCAAGCATGGGTGTTTGAGCAGTGACATGGTTCCATCAATCCTGCTAAATGTCCATCGACAGATGAACGGATAAAGAAGATGTGGTACATGTTTACAATGGAATACTACTCAGCCATAAAAAAGAATGAAATCATGCCATTTGCAGCTACATGGATGAACTTAGAGATGATCATACTAAGTGATGTAAGTCAGAGAAAGACAAATACCATATGATGTCACTTATATGTGGAATCTAAAATACGACACAAATGAATATATCTACGAAACAGAAACAGACTCACAGACATAGAGAACAGACTTGTGGTTGCCGAGGCAGAGGGAGTTGGGGATGGAGTGGGAGTTTGGGGTTAGCAGATGCAAACCATTATAGGTAGAATGGGTAACAACAAGGTGCTACTGTAGAGCACAGGTAACTATATTCAGTATCCTGTGGTGAACCATAATGGAAAATAATTTTTACAAGAATGTATATATATATATAACTGAATCACTTTGCTATACAGCAGAAATTAACAGGACATTGTAAGTCAACTATACTTCAATTGAAAAAAAATGTTGATACTTCCAAATCAAATTGCTCTCTGGTGGCATCCTCAATAGTTTCTCACATTCTCACTGACATTGGATAGCATCAGCGTTAAAAAATATTGCCAACCCTATCCAAACATTTTTTTCCATTGATAAGCAGCTAACGCATATATATCGTATTTTATAAGATCGCTACAGATGTTTAAACAGGAAAAAGATAGGTCACCCGTAATCTTAATTTTGTTATATACCCTCCCAAGGCTTTTCGCATCTATACTCATATAGTTTTATAAAGCTTTTAATACATTATTTATACATTACAAATATTATACATATTTTGTACATCTTTAAATGGTATGCCACTATATGAATACATTGTAATTTATTTACACCAGCTCTTATCACTGAAGAGTTGGATTGTTTCCAATCTCTCATGGCTATTATCCACTTGGAGCAAGACTTCATGAATATCCTTAATTATTTCTTTAGGATAAAGCCCTAGAGCAGCACTGTCCCTTAGAAATATAATGAGGGTGACAGATGTGAACCAAATGTATAATTTAAAATTTTCTAGTAGCCACATTAATAAAGAAACAGCTGAAATTCATTTTAATAATATATTTTATCTAACCCAATGTATCCAAAATATTATCACTGAAACATGTAATCCATGTAAAAATATTAATGAGATATTTTATGTTATTTTTTTCCTATCAAGTCTTTGAAATCCAATGTGTATTTTACACTTACAGCACATCTCAATTCAGACACTAAAATGTCAAAGTAAAATGTAGCTCTATCAAAATGATAAGGTTATGTTTAACAGAAAAATATTGCACGTGGCTTCCATTTTCAAATTTAAATTAAATAAAATTTAAAATTCCATTCCTTAATCACCCTATAGCAATACCCTAAATGTTCAGTTAGCCACATGTAGCTGGTGAAGTGACCATTTTGGACATTTGACACCGAGATTAAATCAGTTTCACTCACGTCTGCTTCTCAACGTGTGAAACCAGAGCAGAGTTGGGGGTGGTGCCTGGATATTGGATTTGAGAATCCATCGGCAAACATCAATATCTGAAACAACAGCAACAACAAGGCATGCCATATGATCCAGCAATCTCACTCCTAGGCACGTATCTAGAGAAAACCGTAATTTGAAAAGATACATGCACCCCAGTGTTCATAATCAGCAGAGTTTACAATAGCGAAGATATGGAAACAACTTAAATGTCCATCGACAGATGAATGGGTAAAGAAGATGTGGTACATATATACAATGGACTACTACTCAGCCGTAAAAAATAATGAAATAATGTCATTTGAAGCTACATGTATGCAACTAGAGATTATCATGCTAAGTGAAGTAAGTCAGAAAGAGAAAGACATATACCATATGATATCACTTATATGTGAAATCTAAAATATGACACAAATGAACTTATCTACAAAACAGAAACAGACTCACAGACATAGAGAACAGACTTGTGGTTGCCAAGGGTGGGTAGGGGAGGGGTGTATTGGGAGTTTGGGAGTAGCAGTTGCAAACTATTATATATAAGATGGATGAACAGCAAGGTCCTACTGTAGAGCATAGGGAAATATATTCAATATCCTGTGATAAACCATAATGGAAAAGAATATGAAAAAGAATATATATAGATGGATATATACATATCTATATCTATCTATATCTGTATCTGAATCACTTTGCTGTACACCAGAAACTAACACAACACTGTAAATCAACTATACTTCAAGTTAAACAAAAACAAAAACAAAAACAAGGGCTTCCCTGGTGGCGCAGTGGTTGAGAGTCCGCCTGCCGATGCAGGGGACACGGGTTCGTGCCCCGGTCCGGGAAGATCCCACATGCTGTGGAGCGGCTGGGCCCGTGAACCATGGCCGCTGAGCCTGCACATCCGGAGCCTGTTCTCCGCAACGGGAGAGGCCGCAGCAGTGAGAGGCCCGAGTACCGCAAAAAACAAAAACAAAAACAAAAACAAGGCAGGCAGCAGAACTAGGGTGAGAGGGCAGCCCAGCAGGGGTCAGGGTTCATGAGGGCAGCACCCAGGCAGGGCAGTGGCCTGGTGGAGTTAGGGAATTCGCTAAATTCAGCAGACGGAGCCAGTAAATAAATATATTGAGGATTGTTTTTCTCACTGCCTGAGAAGAGTGATACAAATGTGGGGAGGGAAAATGCTAGAATAAACCCTATGGTGTTGGATTGGGATTAGAGGTATCAGTTATCAATACATATAAATAACAAATATAGGTGCAGATTTATATATCTACGTATTCACATATGCATTGCACATACATATGTTGCCTAGGCTGTCTACTAAGGGGACTGGAAATGATGACACCCCAGTATCAATAATCTCACCAAGTACTCAGATCTTGGCTTCTGAATACCATATTCCGCTCAGAGGAACCAACACTCCTTGGAGAAATGATGGATTCCAGGGTTGGGGCAGGAAAAGAATAAGATGACCCTAGAAAATTTTGTTGTGTCAGAGAGTAAGGAAGTGCTCGAAGAATGATGGGGACGTGTCAAAGTGTACTTATTTCTTTTGTGTGGTTTTCCATACTTGTATAAACAAAATAGTTAACACAAGTCGTAAAATAAAACAACGGACAGACATGAGAGTTCTATAGATGTCTTAGTTGAGAGCTCAGCTTTGAAGTCTCAGTAGGTCAGACCCTATTCATTCAGAAATAAGCTAGAGAAAAAACATATTCTTTTTGACATTTTCTATTCTAACAGTCGAAATTGAGATTCTAAATGAAAAGCATTCTAGGTACATTAGCATAAGGTGAATTTTGTGCCGTTATTGCAATAGAATGTGGACTTATCAAGAATGGCAACTTTGGGACTTCCCTGGCAGTCCAGTGATTAAGACTCCATGCTTCCACTGCAGGGGGCACGGATTCGATCCCTGGTTGGGGAACTAAGATCCCACATGCTGCGCGGCACGGCCAAAAAAATAAATAAATTTAAAAATTTTCCTTTAAAAAAAAAAAAAGAATGGCAACTTTCTCTTTACTAGTAAGGTGAATAAAATTAACGTTAACTTAAACACCAGTTTTCTGATTTCTTCCAGTGGGCTTCAGTGCCAGGTGAGCTCTCCTAGATGGCAACAGGAATGCCCAGGCAGCTCCTGGCTTTGCCGGCACCGTCCTGACAATTCCAGTGGGAAGTGGGAGCTGTCCTCTGAGTGCTTGGGAAGGGTTGATGGGGAGGTTTCTCGGTGGCCCAGCCTGGCTTACTTGTTACTCCTGCTCCAAAGGCCGCAGCCAGGCCTGGGTCACATGCCCACCCTGCAGCCTGGTGGCAGTGGGGTAGGTGGGTGAAGCCAGCTTCACCTCAGCCATATGAACTGGGAACCAAAGAAGGAAGGCTCCCCAAAAGAAAGCTGAAATAGTCTTTGTATGGAGACCAGCTAGACAGAAACAGATGCCCACTGCTGTCATGCCCTGCTCGAAATTACGTGATCCTAGAATTCCGGGACCGCCTTCTTGATACATATTGGTTGACAGGTGCTTTAAAATGTCAAAGGCATTTGTATAACTAGGATTTTTATTTTTGTTTCATTGAATTATCTTTATTAAATAGCTTTTAAATCACAAAAATGATAACATGCTTTGAGTAACTATTGAAACAAAGCAAAAATATATAAAGAAATACAACCGTTTTTTTCTCACCCCATCTATAGAGCTTCCCCATCCCAACTTAGCAGGCTGGGGTGTGTCTTCCACATTTTTTCTCTGCTCATGCACACCTATTGCCTTTCTTTTGTTAATGTTGTTAGTTTTTACACAATAGGCAATAAAAAAGAAAACTTTCCTTTTTCATGGCACGACATCCCTCTAGAAGCATGGGTTCAGGTCCATCTCATTTTATTTTATTTCTTAAATTTATTTTTTGCCCACACCATGCGGCATGCGGATCTTAGTTCCTGGATGAGGGATCGAACCTTTGCCCCCTGCGGTGGAAGCATGGAGTCTTAACCACTGGACCACCAGGGAAGTCCCGGGGTCTACCTCACTTGAAAAGTATTTGTTAATTTATGAATACTTGCATGTGACTTAAGATTGAAACAGTAAAAAAGGGGTTAAACAAAATGTTCCTCTCACCTCTGTCCCCCTCCCTCCCTCTTTCCTTCCCTAGAAGATTAGGGATCTTTCCAGAGAGTGTCTGCATTTACAAAGATACGCAAATGTAAACATTTCCCGCATGAATGAGAGAGTGTTTGTTTTTATTTATCAGCATATCTTGTCTTAGTACACAGCACACTTCCCCTTTTTGTTTTACAGCTGCATAGAGGTCCACTGTGTGCGTGTGTCCTCATTTATGATGAGTCTCCTACCGATGGCCCCTCAAGGTGTTTGCAGTCTTCTGCCATTGCAAACAGAACTGTAGGAAATATCCTTCTCCACAGTCATTTGGCACAGGATGGGGTGTCTGTGGGAGGAGTTCCTACAAGTGCAACTGTGAAGGTCAAAGGATTGGTGCAGTGGAGATGTGGATGGATACAGTCCAAACCCCGCCCCCACTACACGGGTACAACGCACGCCGTCCTCCCCAGCAGAATCTTGGAACCTGCCTGTTTCCCCATCTTCACCAACACAGTTGGGACATGAGTGGAAACTGGGTCTCACTGCAGTTGAACCGGTCTTTAAAACACGGAGTTGGGGTGCGGAGGGGACATTGGGGAGATACTTGCCTCTCGTCCTTGTGGCAGTGCCTCTGAGACATGTCCTCTGTTCTCTGTGTCTCCGCAGAGCAAGCTGGTGAAGTACTTCAGCCGGCAGCTGTCCTGCAAAAAGAAGGTAGCCCTGCAGGAACGCAATGCCGAGCTGGACGGCTTCCCCCAGCTCCGGCACTGGTTCCGGATCGTCGACGTGCGGAAGGAAGTCCTGGAGGTGACTGGAGGCGACCCCTGCCCTCTGCCCCTTACTGGCCGGCAGCCAGCCCCCTCAGGCAGTGGGTTTTTGGCTGTGTCTGGCTCATGTAGGACTTAAATACGTGTTGGATGAAGGCACGGAGCATCTCTGATGCTGTCTGAATGAGGTCATTAAGAGTGTGGTTCTAGGGACTTCCCTGGCGGTCCGGTGGTTAAGAATCCAGGCTTAAGTTCGATCCCTGATCGGGGAACTAAGATCCCACATGCTGTGAGGTGTGGCCAAAAAAAAAAAAAAAAAAAAAAATGTGGATCTAGAGTCAGATAGACCCTCTTTCAGCTCTGCCACTTAAGGACTCAGTCTCCTGGGCCAAATCACTTTACCTCTTAGACCAGTGCTGTCCAGCAGAATGTTCTACTATGGTGGAAATATTTCATATCTGTGCTGCCTGATGCGGTAGCCACCAGCCACATGTAGCTACTGAGCACTTGAATTGTGGTTAGTGCATGTGACTGAGGAACTCAATTTTTAATTGTATTTAATGTTCATTAATGTGGCCAGTGGCCACCATACTGGGCAGCATAACTTAGGACATTGGTTTTCTCATCTGTTCAATGGGGTAATCGTTGTCTCCTCTCCTTAAGTAGTTGGCATGATAAAATGAGAGGATCTGTGTAAAATGTTCAGCCCATAGTCTGGAACCTAACTGTACCCAGGAAATGTCAACTTATTATTGTTGTTGCTGTTACTGAAAGCTTTGGAAGTAATAGGTTTTCTAGTGACAAAACCAGCACACCTGTTGTCTTGTGTCCACTCTCCAGGAGTGGATCACATCCTTAAGGTGTCAAGGATGGTGAGATTTCCTTACCCTCTGGGACCTTGGGTTCCCCCCTGTTTTCAGTGACTGGGTGGAAACTTTCCTAATAAAATCAGCTCTCATTCATTGAATCTTCAGTGCCAGGCATAGTATTGAGGGTTTTACATGCAGGATCTCAACTCGTGAGACTGTTCAGACCCTCACAACGACCTTTTGAGGTAGGTATGACTTTTACCCCATTGTACAGAGCAGGAAACCGAGGCTAGAAGATGGAGGGAGTTGCCCTGCTCGTGAGTGGGCAGGGCTAGTGGCAAGACCCAGCTCAGATGGACTCCAGAGTGTGAAGTGGGAAGCATGGTGCTTTTCTCCTCGTTTTCCTGTTGTGGGGGCCTCCCTGAGCTCGAGAGAGGGCGTTCCGGGCACCCCCCCTCACCTGCAGGACCAAGTGCCATTTCTGAAGGCACCCCCTGCCTTCTGCTCGAAGAGACCTGGAAGATCCTTTTGTCTTTTTTTTTTTTTTTTTTTTTTTGCGGTACGTGGGCCTCTCACTGTTGTGGCCTCTCCCGTTGCGGAGCACAGGCTCCGGACGCGCAGGCTCAGCGGCCATGGCTCACGGGCCCAGCCGCTCCGCGGCATGTGGGATCTTCCCAGACCGGGGCACGAACCCGCGTCCCCTGCATCGGCAGGCGGACTCTCAACCACTGCGCCACCAGGGAAGCCCGATCCTTTTGTCTTTTTTAGACCTTGTTCCCAGTGTGATCTTGCCCGAACCGGCTACATCTAACAGTCCTGAGCTGGGGATACAGAACCCTCACATTCCCCCCTCCCCCGGCCCACATCTTGCGCATACGCACCAGATGGTGTAGGAGTCTCTGTTTCTTAACATCATTCCCAGGATGGCGGTTTCGTGTGAATATCCTTAAAATGAAAGGTCCCATAAAAGTACAGACAGTACATTTTATTTGCATGGCTCCATACACGTTTCAGAGGCTTTCGGGACCATTTATGTATCAATTGAGGCGAATAAGACGGAGACAAACCTTCAGGGGTTGAAAACTGGTGGCCCTCTGCTGTATCTTGTATCTGACGCACAGATATTTTTTGTTTGTCTTCAAAATTATTTTTGAGCCAGTATTTAAAAGTTGGAAGAGTCTGCATAAAAAACTCAGATCTTCGGCTTCTCTCGAAAAATCGGAATTGCTGACCGCACAGACCTAAATTCCTGTCTGGTGTCAGTGAACCGAATTCTGCTGCCCCTTAGGATTCCGCAGGCTAGTTCTCAGCTTTGCTCATTTACATTTACCTGGCCTGCAAGTGCCTGAGCTCTGGCTCTTATCTTAGTCTATGAGAATCGAGTCCAAGGCCACCAACCAGGCGGTGTGGACGGAGCTGGGTTTCTAACTCTCTGTCTGCAGCTCACGCGTGTGTCCCCCAGACAGCCCCCTTCTGTGGAAGAACCAGCAGTATAGAGAAAGCTCCTAAGTGAGACTGCCTGGGTTCACACTTACTCACAGTGTGACCCTGGGTGATGATGGTCTGACTTCTCTGAATGCCAATGTCCTAGTTACAGACTGATCATGATGGCAAAAGTACCTGCTTTATGTGGCCTTTGTGACCTTTAGAGAAAATCCATGAAAAGCACTTAAAACAGTGTTCTATTTCAATTATTATTAGTATTATGAATAAATCGAACAGAAGTGCCTCTCCTCTTTTGGCCCGAGCTAGTTAAAGCCTTCTCCATTTTTTTCTGTCCTTCTTCCTTCTGTGATTTGTGTGTGTGTGTGAACCATAAACTTCAGTGTAAATTGAGTATTTTGGAGGGTAAATTATAGGATTAAAATGCACAAGTGAATCTTTCAGCAAAGAGGAGAATTCCTTTATGTTGTGACTCATCCCTTCTAAATGTAATTCATTTCATACTTTCAGATCCTGGTCCATCACCTTTCTGAATGTGGACTTCCCTGTAACAACAGTCCCTATTTGAGAAAGCTTCTATGTGACTCATTCTTGCTCTTTCTCTGCCCCTGACCTAGTGAGTTGGAGAGGCACTGATTGGGTTTCAGCTTTTGCCCAGCAGCTTTTTTTTTTTTTTTTTTTTTCATAGAATTTTTGTGTCGATGCAGTTTTCATCTTTCTGACTGCCAAATTAAGGCGGGGGCGGGGTGGGGCAGGGTGGTGTCTCATTTGGTTGTAATACACAGATATGGCC
Organism: Hyperoodon ampullatus; assembly: GCF_949752795.1. Lineage (NCBI taxonomy): Eukaryota > Metazoa > Chordata > Mammalia > Artiodactyla > Ziphiidae > Hyperoodon > Hyperoodon ampullatus. The sequence goes on from NC_136926.1 coordinate 11,955,845, forward strand.
ACAAGAGGGCGGAAGTACTCCACAATATTGCCTTAGAATCTCCATTCTTTGCTATCTAAAACTCTTATTTTAATAATAGTAATAATAATAATAAATGTCAAATGTTGGTTACCAATAAGTGCTATAATGTGAAGGCTGTTTTTTTGTAGATGCGTAAATATAGAAGTTTGACCAATTTCCAGGTGTGTTCATATTGTGGTGTCCCATATAGGGCCACACTGCTTCGGGGAAGGGAGGGATGGTTGCTGGCGGTGGTGAAGGGACACCTGACCAACACAGTTAGAGCCGGCAATCCTACCTTTCCTCCAGCCCATCTCTTCAGCGGTGTCCCTTTCCCCACTCCATGCTATACTCCACTTTGTCTTAGATTGCAAAGTCCTGCCCCATCGGGCTCAGACACAAATCCCGTTTGATTGACAGCACTGAACCACCCACAGGATTCCAGCCTCCCTTTCCCCTTAAGGTTCCTGAACCCCCAATCTGAGCCCTAGAACGTGTGGCTGGGAAAGAGAGAAGAAAAGGGAAAGGAGACCAGCCATCAGGAGACTTGGGCTGTCCAGTTTACTCTGCTCTTATTAGTTCACCCTGGATTTGGGACAAATCATTGCAGCCCAAACCGGGCAGGAAGCATGGAAGGCCTTCCAAGATGAGTAAATTGGAGCCCTGCCTATAAGGAGTTCAAAAACTGAATGGGGAGACAGGTAATTAACTGCCACCATTTACAGAGTCCCGACTATGTGCTAAGCATACCTGCTACCTTACAGAGCACATGAGCTTAAAATTCCCACTTTTCAGGTGAGTAGAGTGGGTCTCAGAGAGGTTAAGTGATTTGCCCGGGATCATCTAGCTAATGAGTGGCAAAGCTGAGATTCAAACGCAGGCGTGTCTGACCGGAGTGAGGAGACCCAACCATTATGCCACGCCGACATCCACCGAGAGCCTGGCGTTCCTCTAGGTACCACTAGAGGGCGACATGGAGGCCTCCCCTCGGGGCGCTTCCGGTCTGTTGACCCTCCTTCTCTCTTCCCTCCGCTAGGAGATCACCCCGGGCCAGCTGAGTCTGGAGGACCTCTTGGAGATGACGGACGAGCAGGTGTGTGAGACCGTGGAGAAATACGGGGCCAACCGGGAGGAGTGTGCCCGCCTCAATGCCTCCCTCTCCTGCCTCCGGAACGTCCACATGTCAGGTGAGCAGCCCCAGGGGGATGGAAACGCGTCCCCGACGTGTTTGCCGCCATTCCTCCGGGTTCCTGTGCCCGCACCTGCAGGCCAGGATGAGGCAGAGCCAGCTCTGGATGGTGCGCGCTGCTCACGAGCAGAGGAAAGAGGGCCTGGAATTTGGAGCCAGAAGAAGTGGTCAGGGCAGCTACTCTCGCCCAAGGGAGACCTTCTGAGGTTGTAGGGCATGGGGTTCTGGATAATTAGGGTCCAGATATGGAAATATTGGGCGTGAGTGAAAGACTAGGGTCTTTTTTTTTGCTCCGCAGCATGTGGGATCCTCCCGGACCAGGGCTTTGTGTCCCCTGCATTGTCAGGCGGACTCCCAACCACTGCGCCACCAGGGAAGTCCCTAGGGTCTTTTTACCTTATACATTGGGAAGTGCCTTTGTACTTTGGCTCAGCATCTAACTTCTTATTTTTCTTTTTCCATAAATAATATACATTCATTGTAAAAGAAATTAGAAAATAGATTTAAAAAACCCCAAGTCCCCACCCTCTACTGTTATCATTTTGGTATGATTTTTGGTATAATTCTTCCTGAGAAATGGGTATGTGTATAGTTTCTCTAAACAGTAAATGATAAAACCATGAAGCTAGGATTATCCATACATATTATTTTGAAACCTGCTTTTTTCACCTAACAAAATAACTTCTGATTTGTTTTTATCAGTTTGAGGTCCAACATTGTAATCTTTCTTTGCTATTTTTCATTAATTTCTCAAATACCTGTTTGCCCTGATTAGCAGGACACCAAACATCATTCTGATTGAGGTTTCCTGCTTTCCTCTAGCCTCATGATTTTTCCACTATCTCTGGGGCCTTTTCAGTCCTAAGGGATCAGCTCTGCAAGCAGCCAAAGAAAAGCTTACTGGTCCACCTGCATGGTTGTTTCAGTTCCCACCACAAGGAGTCACTGTTGAGCACTAGTCTGGCACTGATAAACGGTCAGGTGGCTGTACATCTATAGGTGCCCTAGCTGGATTCAACATGAAACATTCAACGAGTATTTATGGAGTGATTATGTGTGCCAGCAGGGCTGGGCGTACGGAAGTGGACAAAAAAGAACATGTGTGAAACAGGTCATTGGCCCAGCTCCCCCATGCATGCCCTTTTGGATTCTTTCTTGCTAGCAGACTCTAATGATGGCTACGATCATCATCAAATAGCCCTGAATTGGGGGCTCTTCTGTCACTGAAGGTGACTGGTAGCATTCCTGGCATCTACCAGTAGAGGTAACGCTAGATACCAGTAGCACCCCTGCCCCATCCCTGTCATGACAAACAGGAATGTCTCCAGATGTTTCTAAATGTTCCAGGGAGGGTACAGAATTACCCCTGGTTGACTAGCTATACAGGTCATGTTATTCTTCACTCTAGTACAATGCTATTGACTCACCTAATATTCTCATAGTTAAAAAAGGCCTCTCACTCAGTGCAGACAAAACCTGCTTCAAGGAGACTTCTTCTCTCTACCTACTGTGAGAAGCAGCTGGCCATTTTCTCGCCTTTAAAAAATTGCACTGAATTACAATGTTATGTCATAAACATCTTCCTTTGTCAATAAATGTATTTCCTGCTCCTTTTTAACGCCTGAAATCTGCCACCATTTATTCCACCAGCCTCCTATTTCTAGAAATGTAGGTTGTATCCATTTTTTTTCCTGTTATAAGCATTGCTGCAGTGAACAACTTTGAGTGTTAACTTTGGGTACATCCTTGGCGATCCCTGTAGTGTGAATTCATAGGAGTGGAGTTCCTGCAGCAAAGTGTTTACATATTTTAAGACTTCTGGTGAATGTCGCCATATGGCTTTCCAAAAATTCGTACCAATTTATGCCTCTCCCTCCCACCGTCCCCCACAATGCATGAGAGTGAGCATTTGAGGTTAGGTTCTTTTTTAAAATTTGTTTGTTTGTTTGTTTTTTTAAACATCTTTATTGGAGTATGACTGCTTTACAATGGTGTGTTAGTTTCTGCTGTATAACAAAGTGAATCAGCTATACATATATATATATCCCCATAACTCCTCCCTCTTGCGTCTCCCTCCCACCCTTCCTATCCCACCCCTCTAGGTGGTCACAAAGCACCGAGCTGATCTCCCTGTGCTATGTGGCTGCTTCCCACTAGCTGTCTGTTTTACATCTGGTAGTGTATATATGTCCATGCCACTCTCTCACTTCATCCCAGCTTACCCTTCCCCCTCCCCGTGTCCTCAAGTCCATTCTCTACGTCTGTGTCTTTATTCCTGTCCTGCCCCTAGGTTCTTCAGAACCATTTTTTTTGTTGTTGTTGTTTTAGATTCCATATATATGTGTTAGCATACGGTATTTGTTTCTCTCTTTCTGGCTCACTTCACTCTGTATGACAGACTCTAGGTCCATCCGTGAGGTTAGGTTCTTAATTGCTTTTCAGAGTTAATATCTTCTCTTCAGAGTTGTGCTACTGAGTTCGGAAAAGTTCTCATGAATGAGCTGGACCCCAGTTCTTCCTGGGAGAGGGGTTTATGTCACCTCTCCATAGGCGGGGCATCATCCTTTGTAACATCCTGGGCTTGGTGAGACCTTGAGAGGGCCTCTAATCGGGTATTTTTCAAATTTTTTTTAATCGAGATACACAGTAACAAATATGATTTATATTGCAACCCTGTACACACACACACATACACAAATACACACACATGCACACATTCACATACACAACTAAAAGGAGTTTCATGAAACAATACTCATTCTTACTATACGTGATATTTTATACACTTTTTTCTATTTTATTCCATATCATTTGCCAAATGCTGGTGATGATCCACCACTTTGATTTCACACCCCACTTTTGGACTGTGAGCCACAGTTTGAAAAGAACACTGATATAATCAATCCTCCCACCACCACCAACCCTTGCTAAGCAGCTGAGATTCCTTTGACGATGTCCTACCTCGGATGCCACCCTTTGAGCCACTGGGACCTTGAAAGCAGTGACCAAGGGCTGTGCTCGTGCCCAGATTCCTCCAGCACCAGGGTCAGCTTGGAGAGAACCTCAGCTCAGTAAAGCACTATCCACTCAGCTCTGAGTCTCCTTAAAATCGTGCTCTACCTGCCTTTCCTCGCTGTTATGGTGCCACTCTTCTCATTTTAAGTTTAATTTAAACTTTTTTTTTTTGCGGTACGCGGGCCTCTCACTGTTGTGGCTTCTCCCGTTGCGGAGCACAGGCTCCTGACGCGCAGGCTCAGCGGCCATGGCTCACGGGCTCAGCCGCTCCGCGGCACGTGGGATCTTCCCGGACCGGGGCATGAACCCGTGTCCCCTGCATTGGCAGGCGGACTCTCAACCACTGCACCACCAGGGAAGCCCAATTTAAACGTTTTTAAGGAGTGTTTTTTTTTTTTTTTTTTTTTTTTTTTTTTTTTTTTTTAGTGGATACCTCTCTTCCTTAGTAGCCTTAAAGCTGCAAGAAGGCAGGGATCATACCTGTTTTTATTCACCATTTTATTCCCAGCTACATATCTAGCCCATAGGAGGGACTCAATAAATATCTCTGAATCAATACACCTTCCCGCTCATGTAGCCCAGGAAAACTCCCCGGTGCCTTAATGGACAGTCTTTCTTATAGATTGCAAAGCACCTCAGGATCTGGCTCCCATTTGGAAGCCCACTGTTCACATTTCCCCCGCAAGCCCTAAATATCCAATTAATCTATTAGTTACTTAGGGTTTCCTAGATCAGACATGGATTTTGCCTCTTGGTACTCACCCCCCTGCCTAGAATTCCATTCCCCTTTGTCCTCCTGGTGAATCCCTGTTTATTCTCAGGCCCAACTCCTGCCTCGAAGCTTCTGCACTTTGTTGAATGAAAAGTTTTTTGGGAAAGCCGCCTGACATGCTTGCTCCTGATCTCCACCAGGGGGAAGCAGTGAGCCACCCTCAAAGGATTCTTGCTTTAAATTCTCTTCGCTCAAAAATTATCATTGGTTTCTTGAAGCTTCGAACTATCTTGGGAGCTGGCTGGTTCCTGTCATTTCCTGCCCTTCATCTTAACCAAAAATGTTATCCTAATAGGGAAAAAAACAAGTGTCTTTCGCACCAGACTCTTGTTTCTTGAGCTTGGTATTCCCAGCTCTCAGCCAGAAAGCTGGAGTCTCCTACAGTAATAAAATCAGATATTTTAAATTCTGGTGTGTAGTGGGGACTCAATGAACGTTTGTTGAGGGACTGAAGGAATACAAGTTGTGATGAGAAACTCATATGGAAACCAAACATATGGAGACAAGGAAGCTTTATCTCTGGCCAAGAATGCATGTAATCTCAGTCTCTCTGTTTCTTAGAGCATAGGAGCAGCTTGATTTTAGAGTTGTTAACTCTAATCTTAGTTTTCTCCTTGGGTTTTGGGGCTATCCTTATTTCCCAGTGCCCGAGGAACCCCAAAGATAGGAAAGCTTAACCTTTTCATCTCTTCTCCCAGCTAGTTAGGTCAGCCTTAGCCTGACACCAAAGAATGTGCAATCATTCCTTCAACAAGCTCCAGAGACCCCGAAGCCAGGATATCCGAACCGTTCCTTATCGTGTCAGCTATGGCCTGAAACCACAAACATTCATTCCCTCATTTAACAAAGTTTATCGAAAGCCTACAGTATGCCAGGCACTGTTCTAATCTCTGAAAATGTATGCTTAGATGTCTGTCCTTAGGGAGTTTACATTCTAGTGGGGGAGACAGGCAATAAATTATATCATAATAAGCATGTACATTAGGAAGTGTGTTAGAATAAGTGCTGTGGAGCACTCCAAGGCTGGAGACCTCAGGTATGAAGACCACGGGCTCCCTTCCTGAGCCTTCCTGTCCTGGGTCACAGCTGCCTTATCAGAGGAGAAGCTGGTGGGGGCATAGCTCAGGTATCAGAGCGCTGTTGCCGTGACTTTCTCTTTTCTGATGTTTGCTCTTTCTCTCTATTCTGTTTCTTGGCTTTTTGATTATTTCTAGCTTACTAATGTGTGGTCATTTGTATCTTCACTTTCCGAAGGAAAAACCCAGGTTCAATGTAATGGAAGACCCTGCTTTTCTCCCTCCCTCTCTCTCACCCCTCCCTCCTATACACATGTATCAAGCACTCACTACACATCCGGTACTGTGCTGGGTTCCAGGGCCTGACGACCTTCTTGGGGCTTCAGGGTAGAGCTGAGACCAAGAGGAGGAGGAGGAGGTCTCCTAATGACCGGGGGGTGGGGGGAGCACTTCGAAGTGCATTGCTTCCGCAAGGGAGCTCGGAGCATCCCAGGCGTGGAGAGACCAGTGTGGCTGGCCCACTGGGAATGTTGGGCAGAGAGGTGGGAGCTGGCATCAGACAGGGGGCAGGGCCAGCCGCCACGGTGGACCATGGCACAGAGCTTGCATGGCAGGGTTTTGAGTAGAAGATGCCTGGATTACTTGTCCAGTTTTCAAACAAACACTCTGGCTGCAGAGTGGGTGGGTGGCTTGGAGTGAGATGCCAGGAAGCGTCAGAGGAGCCCAGGGTGCCACTGGCAGACAGGTGCCCTGGGAGCTTGCTTTGTTGAGTCCCCCTCCAGCTCCTCCTCTTGAGTTTCGGGGGTGGGTGGAGGAGCAGGGAACTGGCAGCCAGGAGAAAAACAGGATGCAGAGTGGCCCCGAAATAGGACAGCCTCAGATGCTCTCTGGTATCTCCGCAGTTTGCGTATTGAATGAAGCCCACCAGAACCCCGCCTTCCACTCTAGCCTTCCTTCCACGGGAACAAAGAGTAGGAGTCGTCTTGATTGCCCTATTGTTCCAGTTGCTTCTAACTTCGGGAGGGCTGGGCTGGGTGGCGGAGGAAGAGCCGCCCCTTCCACAGCCCGCCGTGTCTGGTGTGTTCCAGCGCCATGTCCTCATCCGTTCTCCAGCGTCCTGTTCTGTGGGTTCTCAGGAATCCCTTACACAGCGTGACTCCGCGTTAGGACTCCTGATTGCAAGCGACGGAAACCTGATGTGATTACCCTTCCGCAGACACGGCTCATTCATTCAGTATAAATTTCGATTGAACATCCTTTGTTTCGGTCTCGGTGGGGGACTAGGGACACAGTGGCGGGCAAGGCCAGTCAGCTCCCGCGGACCTTGTGTTCCAGACCCGAGCTGTCCAATATGGCGGCCACTAGGCTCACGTGGTGAATTAAACTTATGTTCATTGAAGTGAGATAAAATTGAAATTTCACCTCTTCCATGGCACTAGCCGCACTTCAAGTGATCCATAGCCACCTGTGTCTAGTGGCCACCCTATTGGCACGGTCCTAGGTCGTTTCCATCATCACAGAAAGTTCTGTTGGACGGCACTTTTCTAGAATATGTCGAGAGAAACAATACACAAGAGAAATAGCAAATGGTGATCAGTTTTATGTGGAGAATTAAAATAGGGTGATAACGATGGTGGCTAGGTGGCCAGCTTTGATGGGGTGGCCACAGAGAGAGGGTCAGTCAGAGCTCTACCAGAGAAGCAGAACCAGTAGAATAAATATATTAAGAGATTCACTGCAAGGATTTGGTTTATGTGATTGTGGTGCCTGGCTGGGTAGGTCTGAAATCCGTGGGGTAGGCGGTCAGGAAGGGCGGGCTGGAACGACTGGGCATGAGCTGAAGTCGCTGTCCATGGGCAGAATTTCCTTTTCTTCAGGGAAGCCTTAGTCCTGCTCTTAGCGCCTTTCAGTGGATTGAGCCAGCCCTTCCAGATTATCGAGGGTAATCTCCCTTACTTACAGCCAACTGACTGTGGACTTTAATCACATCTACAAAATACCTTCACAGCAGGAATATAAATTAATAATTGCTTGAATTACTGGGGACTGTGCCTTAGCCACGTTGACATATTGAACTGACCATGACAGTGAGCCTCTCTGGGGAGGTGACATTTAAACTAAGCCTTGAATGACAAGAAGATACAGGTATGAGAAGACTGGGGGAAGAACATTTTGAGCAGAAGAAACAGGTCATCAAATCTCAAAAGCACTGTTAAGAAGCAGAAAGAAGACCCACGTGGCTGAACCGCGGGACGTGTTCTGATAACCCATTCCTATGTAACAATCTACTCCACAGTTTAATGGCTGAAAACAGCACCTACATTGTTATCTTTCATGATTCCCTGGGTTGGCTGGGCTCAGCTGGGTGGTTCTTTGGTTGCGTGTGTTACGGGCTTGACTGGGCTGGAACGTTCAAGATGGTACATGTGCGTGGATGGCAGTTGACACTGCTTGTTGGATGGGAGTTCAGCCTGGGCTGTTTATGGGGCACCCACATGTTGCGTGTGGCTTGGGCTTCTTATGTTGGAGTGAGCATTCCAAGAGGCAGGAATTGGAAGCCACCAGTTGCCTTAGAAGCTAGTCCTGGAACAGGTACAGTATTGCTTTTGCTGGTGACTGTATCAGTGAGGGGTCAATCAGGGAGCAGAACCGCTCTGAGGGTAATGGAAAAAAGAATTTATCATAGGAGTGCAGACCTTATACAACGGTAGGAGGAGCTGGGGAAGTAAAAGTTTGAAAGGACTAACTGGAGGTTCAGAGCAAAGCCTCTAACCTGCCCTGATAAGGGAAGCCAGCCTGGGTTGTTGGGAACTTCTGGAAGCAGCATGTCCAGTTGTTGCAGGGGGACCATGAAGAGGGGCTGGTGCAGATGCCAGTGGAAGGTTATTGGTTCTTTGGAGCTATCGCCTCTGTGAGTTTGCAGGAAGTGTCTGGTGGTGGACCCGAGGTCACCGTTGATCACCAGGGTCCACGTCAGGAAGGAAAGTTGGCCATGGAGCAGGGAAAATGGAGGATGAACTCCATCTTCCGCACCTGCCGCCTGCTGCCCTTGCCACCCTTCAGAGCAAGACGGATGCTGCTTCACTTTCTCTGCCCTAATCTGGTACATGTTCACTTTTGGCCAACTCTGACCTGAAGCCACAGAGAACAGGAATCTGGAAACGTGGTACCAGCCTAGCCAAGTCGACAATAGGCTAGTACAGCGCAGGGAACAGGGGTGGCAGGGAGAAGGTGCAGGTGGCGGTGCAGGCGGGGACCAGCTCCTGGGGAGCCTCGGAGCCACGGCAGGAAAAGCAGAATGGGAGGCTGTTGGAGGGGGTTTGAAGAAGGGAATCGTCTTGAGTTGATTTCACTTCACTCATAAGGCAAAGATGGATGGAGCTGGCTTTAGGCAAAGTTCAATCCATCAGTCAGTCTCTCTCCCTCCCCCTTCATCTTAGCTCTGCTTCCCTCGGGGTCGGCCTCAACCCTCCCTATCTATTTAACTCTACCTCACTTTCCTCATCTGCAAAATGGGCATGCTGATAATATCTTCCTCATGGCGTGGTTGCAAGAAAAGAGTTAATATAAACACTTAGCCTGATGTCTGGCAAACCAAGTGCTTAATATATGATCACTATGATTATCCTTATTATTTTATTTATTTATTTATGGCTGCATTGGTTCTTTGTTGCTGCGTGCGGGCTTTCTCTAGTTGCAGCAAGCGGGGGCTGCACTTCATTGCGGTGCGTGGGCTTCTCATTGCGGTGGCTTCTCTTGTCGCGGAGCACGGGCTCTAGGCACGTGGGCTTCGGTAGTTGTGGCACGCGTGCTCAGTAGTTGTGGCTCGTGGGCTCTAGAGCGCAGGCTCAGTAGTTGTGGCGCACAGGCTTAGTTGCTCCACAGCATATGGGATCTTCCCAGACCAGGGCTCGAACCCGTGTCCCCTGAATTGGCAGGCGGATTCCTAACCACTGCGCCACCAGGGAAGCCCCATCCTTATTATTCTTTTAAGTCAGCTTCCTCCTGCACACTGCCCCCCACCCCACCCCAGCCCCTTCCCTCCCAAGCTGAATCTGAAACAGTGTATTTTCCCCACAAGCCTCTGGCTGCTCCCTGGGGCACAGGACATCCCCCCGCCGCCCGCCCCGCACACCAGCCTTTATCTTACAGCCCCGGAAGCAGAGCCCCAGGTCAGCACCCAGTCCAGGGCTTAAGCTGCCCTTCCCAATACAGCCTCTATTTCTGCTGTCTTGCAGGCCACATTCTGGCCCCTCTGTCTAGCCCACCTGCCGCTTCACACAACCAGCTCTGGCTTTTGTGAAACCACCACACTCACATCCCCCCGACCCCGTCCCACCCCAATGAGAACAAAGAGAACCTGGCTCCCCGCTGTCATCTCTGATCAGCACCGTGGTTGCACCCAGCAGGTGCTGAGCAGAATTGGGTGCAAAACTGACACTGAACTTGTACTATATGGTATGCAGGGGCTGAACTGTTTGAGGATTGTGGGTTCCATATGCACTGCACCCGATCAGTCAAGTCAGACCCAGGCGGACTGTTACAGCTTAGAGTCAGATCCCAGCTCCTTCTCCCAGGCTTCTGATGTCTTCACACCCAGCTACCCTGATCTTCCTGCTTTTCCTTGAAAGGCCTGCTTCAGGGCCTTTGCATGGGTCCTTCTTTCTGCCTGGAATGTGCTGCTCCAATCTTCCTCTGGCTGGTTCCTTGTCGTTTTGGTTTCAGCTCAGATGAGACCTTCTCCTGATCCCACCTTCATCTCAGTCACTCACTCATTTCTTCATGGTCCCGATCACAGATACAATGATTTTGTTTTAAGTATTTGTTTCTCTACCCCTTCTCACTAGAACAGTGGTTCTCAGACCTGGATGTGCATCAGAATCCTCCAGAGGGCTCCACTCCCAGAGTTCCCGTTTCAACTGGTCCAGGTCAGCACCTAGGAATTGCATTTTTAACAAGTTCCCAGGTGATGCTTCTGCTCCTGGCTTGGGGACTGCATTTTGAGAGCCACTGTGCTGGAATTGTCCCAGGGCCTGGCTCAGAACTAGAGTGTAAAGAGTAGTTACTGAATGATTGAATGAGTGGTGGTCCATGGTAATGGTAACAGCACATACTGAGTTCTTACCGGGCCAAGAGCTGTCCTGGGTAATTGACATGCAGCACTGGCTTATTTAATCCTTTCAACAACCTCACGAGGTCCATGTGATTATTATTTCTATTTTCTGGTAAGAAAACTGAAGCTCAGAGTCACACAGCAACTAAGTACCAGAGGCAGGGTTTGAACCTGGGTCCATCTGACTCCTGTCGAGCCGAGGCTCCCTCATTAGAGAGAGGTGGGGGGAGTTCCCTGGCAGTCCGGTGGTTAGGACTCCACACTCTCACTGCCGAGGACCCGGGTTCAATCCCTGGTCGGGGAACTAAGATCCCACAAGCTGTGTGGCACGGCCAAAATAAATAAATAAAAATAAAAAACCAGAGAGAGAGAGAGAGCGAGAGAGAGAGGTGGGGACAGCTTTCCCCTTAACTTTGGGAGGTCCATCTATCTCTGCTGAAGTGGCTGCCCTTTGGGGGCGTTGCAGGGATGTAGCAGCTTAAAAGAGCTTGAGATAAAAAGAAATTACTTAAAGCCTGGATGTAACTACCAAGTAACAGCAACATCGCCTGTTGACAGAGCAACTTCTGTTGTAGGAAGTACCTGCATACAGATGACCCCATTTGATTCTCACAACCCTGTGAGTGGTGGGCAGATGAGTACACATTTCACAGGTGAGAACACTGAGGCCAAAATAAGGTCACTTTGACCCTCCCATGGTCCCACAGAGCTGGAATTGGAACTGCGATGTCCCATTCCTGATTCTCAGCGCAGAGCCCTTTCTGCTGTATGCCGTTGGGGTATGGTGGTGGCGGCCATGTTTCCCCTCCAGGTGGAATCCTCGAACTGGAGAGCCGGGCGCTGCCCCAAGCCGGGTGTGGCTGGGAAAGCTCAGAAGCCCCTTGATCTGCTTCTGAGTCCAGGGAGGCTCTTCCTTCTCCTGGCAGGGTTGAGTCTTTCTTGGTGACTGTTTCTGCCCTTCTCAGCCGTGGTCCTAAGAACGGGAGGCGTCCTTGGCCATATGAATGTGTTTGAAAAGTTCAGTAAATGTGCAGGAGGAAAGCAGGGAGGGCAGGGAGGATGGAGAGAAATGTTATTACCTTGTGTTGTTATTTGAACCAAGTTATTTTCCCCTCCCCCTAAAATGTCCCAACACTGTGACACTCAGTTTTTTTTTTTTTTTCTGCATTGTTTACTTATTTTCCTGATTACGGACTTACAGTCTTATATGAGAAGTATGCAGTCTATTGTTTGGGGAAGGAAAAAAAAAGGCTTTGTTTTGACCATAATTTGCATGCTAGTTAGTATTTTAAAAATGGATCCATAGGAAGAAAAAGTCTAGAAGGAAATGCACTTGGATATTTACCATAGTTGTTTTTGGAGTAAGGTGATGTTATTTCTGTTTTGCTTATCTCCATTTTCTATCTTTCTGGGCAAGGAACAAGTGATGATGTAATTTAAACCAAAAAAAAAAAAATTAGAAGGAAAAAAGTCTTCCTTGAACCCAGCTTGTTTACCTTTTTCTGTACCCACCCCTTTTGTTATTTCTATGATTTCCTCATTGATTAACCCCCTTCTTTGTACCTCAAAAGGGCAAACTTCCTGCTGCATCTTCCTGAAGTTAAATTCCCTGTGGCTTAGACAATTCTTGATGATGCTCTAAAATGCAACTTAAATGCCACCACTGCCGGGAAGGCTGCCTAGATTGCCCCTGCTCCACTCTTGTGTTATTCATCCTGCAGTTCTCTTGTAGTTGTTCTGATATATAAATCTCCCATATCAGATTAGAAATTCCTGGATAGCAGGAGCCATCACAAAAATAACAATTAATTATTAAAAGTATGCTCTGGGCCTCCCTGGTGGCGCAGTGGTTGAGAGTCCGCCTGCCGATGCAGGGGATACGGGTTCGTGCCCCGGTCCGGGAGGATCCCATATGCCGCGGAGCGGCTGGGCCCGTGAGCCATGGCTGCTGAGCCTGCGCATCCAGAGCCTATGCTCCGCAACGGGAGAGGCCACAACAGTGAGAGGCCCGCATACCACAAAAATAAATAAATAAATAAAAGTATGCTCTGTATCAGGTACTGTTCTTAACTGATTTTAAGGGTAACTTCACTCAGTCTTCAGAACTTGCCCATGAGATAGGGACTGTTGTAGTCCCCAGTTTTCAGATAAGAGAACTAAGGTGCAGGGAGGTGAGCCTAGTGACCCAAGGTCACGTGCAGTGAATTGTAGGGTGCCAGGATTTGAGCTCGGGCTGACCACAGGCTCTTTTTCTTTCTTGCTTCTTTTGTTTTCTATAGAGTACTTAGCACAGTAGCAGAAGTATCATTGAGGGGGAGGTTGAAGCATTTCTAGATTTGCCCCAGGAGAGATAAGTGAGAAATAGAGAGTAGTTTCTGTCTGTATCACTGGTTGGCTTGTGTGGTGGAGATAACAGACAGATAATGAGAGAGAATTCTCTCTAAATCAGGGGTCAGTGAAGTATAGCCCACCGGCCAAATTCGGCCCTCTGCCTGCTTTTGAAAATAAAGTTTTATTGGAACACCGCCACACCCATTTGTTGACATTGTGAAATAAAATTCACATTTAATGGCAAGACAAGAAAAATTTAAATATAAAAAATTAAAGATAACATTCCTTTTTGATCTTGTAAGAGGCCACGATGACGCTTAGATCTGGATCGTGCACCCTGTCAACAGTACGTCATTTAACGTACAGCCCTCTGTCTCAAAAACTTACATAACTGTACCTTGACTTCTAATGGGCAGAACAGTTCTTGGAGCTTTCCAAGATGCCATTCCTGTGTTATAATCCTCAATTCGTCTCGAATAAAATTTTCCATTTCTTTCTTAGATCGATGGATTAATTTTTTGTTGACAACATATTATATTGTCTACGGCTGTTTTCACATGGCAACAGCAGAACGGAGACCGTATGACCCAGAAAGCCTAAAATATTTACTACCTGGCTTTTTACAGAAAAAGTTTTGCTGACCCTTGTTGTAAAAGACCAAGCAAGAAATACTGAGTGTTGGCTAAAACAAATACTCAGATGCTCTAAGGCAGGAGAGATCTCAGTCTGATGTTAAGAAGAACTTCCTCTGGGAGGAGGGAAGTAAGTACACGATGAGATTGGGGGACATTGACAGCGGAGAGCTCTTCGATGAGGGTGAATTACTATTTGCACAGTGGTACAGCATTACCTGGAGCTGCCCTTTATTGAGCACTTACTATACACTAAAGCCTCAGGGGAAGGAAGTAAAGGCAGGGAGGATGGACGGGCCCCAGAGAGATTAAGTAACTTGCTCGGGGTCACACAGCTGCTACAGGGTAGAGCGTGCACTCAAACCCACGCCAGACTCACTAGAAACATGCGCTTTCTACTGTTTCTTGCAGTGTCCCGTGTACCGACTTTTCTTGTCCGTTTCCCACCAGACTGTGAGTTTTTTGGGGGATGGGGATCACATCTCAATATCTCTTGAGTGCTGCCTGGATGGTGCCCCCGAGGGTCACTCTCACTTAGGGGGGTCTGTGGTTCTCTTTGGGGAACGTGTCACACCATCCCAATAGGATCCTGAATTTGGGGGTGCCTGCGCTCCAGATCTCCCTGCTGCCTCCACTCCTACTTGGGAAAGGAAACCCGAAATGCCTGCCTTCCCTCAGTGACACAGACCTGTTGATGTGTCCCACCCCCACCTCAGCCCTGTCCTTGGGAACAGAGGTCGGTTTAGCCCCATCATCTGATCATCTTCTTACTTTAGCGCTTTTGTTTTTCCCTTCTCCGTCTGGTACTTTGTGGAGGAGAAATGAGACAGACAAGCTTTGTAATCGGATACCAGGACACCAGGGGTGATGGTGACATTGTTTTTCAAGCTCTAACTTCTAAAGACCTTCTGCCTTCATTGTCATGGAAGGCGGAGGGACTGAGTGGCAGGCTGTATTTTTGCTCTAAACCCTAGGCTCCTTGCTGAAAAAAGTTGGGGTCAAATAGCTGGTTGGCTGCAAACACTTGGACGCTTTTTCCTCCCAGTATTTATTGCCTTGGACGCCATCTGACCGGGGCTACTATGTGATGATTCTTGACGACCACCAGGGGGCGCTGCCTGATAATCTTCCTTTAGCTGAGACGCCAAAGAATTTGCTCAAGTGCCACAGAAAAAAAAGACCTACATTAAGGTGCAAACTGGAAGGAAGCTCGGTCTAATCACCTCAACTTTCAAATAGGAAAAAAGGAGTTCCTGAGAGGAGAAGGGCTTGACCCATCTACGGCAGGGAACAATGTAGGCTGAATTCCCTGTTATAGAGAGAGCATCTGGTCAGGCTGAGAACCAGGGGGAACTTCAGTCTCTTTTCCTGGCTGGCCTTACATGAGCTGCACAGCATCGGAGCAGCTCCTGGTTCCTGCCTGCCTCCAGTCTGCTCAGATGGGGGTCTTGCTGTCACTAACCTTCCTGCAGCACTCATGTCACTGAAGCTCTTATCTCCGTCTCCCTGCTACACTGAGAAACCAGTTAAGAGAAGGAGATGATCTGTAAAGGAGGAAGCTTGAGATGTAGCCTTCAAATAATGACTCGTGGAGACGCAAAGGGAGCTCGGAAGGGACAGTGGCTTCATTCCCTTGGGAGACGTCTGGAAGTGCATGGGTCCAGACATGGGGTAACTCCAGCCGCATGGGGGCCTCCTGGAGGCTGTCAACAGGATGGCTGTGAGAAGCAGCAGGACGTGCTTTGATTGAAATCACTGCCTTGGCCTTTGCCACGTGCCCGGCACTGGGGCACAGAGATAAAAAAGACATAGGCTACAGTTGGCAAGGGGCTGAGCTCCTGGGTTCTTCTTCCAGCCGGCCCGGCCAGTTTGTGGCACAGTTGGGAGGGTGTGTGAGTTCTGAGACTGGCATGTGCATCCTGGCTGGGCCACTGGACTGTAGTGAAGCTGGTTCAGCCCCTTCCCTGTCAGAGCCTCTGTCTTTGAAACAGGCATGAAAGTGCCTGGCCGTCTCATGGTTGATGCATGGAGCAGATGACATGAGAGATAGCCCGTGTCGGGCTACCTCTGCTACCTGAGCAGAGCCGTGCTTTGGTCCTTTTGGCTGGTGTGAACTGGGAATCAGATGAACCAAGTGAATGGGCCAAGCCAAAGGTCTCTCTCTCTGCTCCCCTGTTCTGCCTCCAGCCTGCTTCTCGAAGGCAGACTCCTCCAGAGCGGAATGGTCCGAGGGCCCCAGAGCTGGTAAAGCCCACTCCCCAATGGGTGTGGGCAGCCGAGGGTCATGCCAGGACTTCGGTCAAGCCCCCGAATTTGCCAGAGCTAATGCCCCATGGATGGGGGGTGGGCAGTGCAGCCCTTTTATGATTTTGGATTAGAAAAAGGATAACAACTCATCACAGCCTTCCTTTAATACATTTGAGAGGTTGGAAAAGTTTCCATCATCTTTTATAGAACCGTAGGACTATATTTATTTCCCCAAAGGGAGCAAGATTCTGGACTAAAGGGCTTTTAGGCAGGGGATCCATCGGTTTCCATTAGGTCCTTCCTCACTGTGGACTGTCTCCGGGTCCGGGGTGGGGGTGATGTGCTTAAGAACAATGATCGTTGTTCATCCCATCGGATGTCGGGTCACCACATCTCAGGCCCCAGGCAGCAGGTTTCCTTGGGCTCCTCAGTGATAGCATGTAAAGGGCAGCTCGGGGTTTCTTAGCCTTGGCACTGTTGATGCTTCCGGCTGGATGATTCTTTGTGGTCGGGCTGTCCAGTGCATTGTAGGCTGTTTAGCAGCATCCTGCTATACCAGTAGCTTTGATGCCAGTAGCATCCGTCCCCAACCCCCGCCTCCACCGGGAAATCAAACATGCCTCCAGGCATCCTCAGGTGTGCCCGGTGGAGAACCACTGTCTGGACTTCTCCAAGGCGCTGCAGGCTTCGCCCAGCTGATGATGCTCCTGCTCGGACGGTGATGGTGACGAGGATGACAACGATGATGACAAGTGAAGTATCCTGAGGCCAGATGAAAGCCAGGAAAGTTTGTGAAGACCCAGGGTATATAAAAGCACAGAAACACATAACTGAGTTGGACTTTGGCTTATCATGCCCAGAGTGTCGTTTTCCCAGGGGTCTTTAGTCAAATTTTCAGGAACCAGATGAAAACTAGGAGCCTTGATGTACCATCCTCCCTCCAGCACAGACACACACACACACACACACACGCACGCACATGCATGCACGCACGCAGGCGTGCGCTCACTCTCACATGCATAATCCTTCCCTCTCTCCTCAGGGACCTAGTTAAAACTTCCATCACTTTTGGAGGTAAACAGCTCTCCATGCCCTGACTTCTTCAGCCAGGAGAGCCTGGACCAGCCACGTGGCCTCCCTGAGCCTGGGGACAGGAAGGACGGGCAATAAACCCTTCCCCCGTGCTTCTGTGTCTCAGGTTTGACCTTCATGCTGGGCCAGTGAGCTGACGGCAGTAACCACGTCCCCACCCTCACCGATAGCTGTACAGTTCACACCGTGGCTTCTGGCTGTGATTGTTATTCTTGCATTGATGCCCGTGGCTTCTGGCTGTGATTGTTATTCTTGCATTGATGCCCGTATCAGCTCAGAGACACCCCTGGGGATTCTTTGAACATAAGAAGTAGTTCCCATCTTTGTACTCGTCTCTTCTGCCTGTGACACTCTTTCTGGGACTGGCTTCTTCCCATTATTTGCTCTCAGCTCTGGATGTGCTCGCTACCGGGGATTAGTCTGATTATCTTCTCTGTCATTACTCAGGGAAGCTCGGGGGCTGGGAGAACCCCGGGGGAGGGGCCGAACACAGCCCCAGCGAGTTCCGGGGAACTTTCTAGAGGAAGGAACAGCCACACTGAGTTCCGAGCATGACAGGCTGTGTTTGGGCTTCTTCGCTGGCTTCCTGTGTTGATTATTTTGTTTTATTGCCCACCAGATGCCAACTCTCAAATCTGCTCAGGGTGTTTTTGTTTTGTTTTTCTGTCAAATCATCCTAGCTCAAAAAAAAAATTTTTTTTTTTCCAATATCTTTTTGGACCATTTTTGGGGCAGTATCTTTCTGGACCATTCTGTGTTGTGAACGCTGCCTGAAGACTTTCAGTGCCAAAGTCAGTCATGTGCATGTTCTGTTTTTGGAAAGCAGGATGTTGTACGTACAGAAAACGCCAGGACGTGACCCAGCTCCATCCACTTTCCTTTGATCCCTGTACCCATGACCAGAAGGTGAAACAGGATTTTAAGTTAAATTCCTCCTAAGCCCTGGCCATGGGCTTTATTTGGCAAGGACTTTCATTGGGTATGCCAATTTTATGAGGAGACACTGGGCTTTTGGTGAAGGGGAATTATGACATCAGGTTTGGGCCCGAAAAGGTTGGGACGGAAGAGATTAGAGGTTTCGTTATGAAGGAAGGGCTTGGTGTCCAGTGAAGTTTTCCAAATATTCATGGTGCCAATGAATGTGGAAAGGGAGGATTTAAAATGCCCCCATGCCTCGGGTGTCTCACTCTGCATAGATGTTTGCTCTTCCCTACTGTGTCCAAGGCGTCGCTCCATACTTACGATGTGCTAGACACATCTTAGGATTTTCCATGATGCGTTATCCTTGTAACAACTGTGTACGGTCAGGGCTGCCCTGTGAAAAGGGAGGAGATGGAGTTCAGAGAGGTGGATGAATGTAGCCAAGGCTGCACAGCATAGGCAAGTCACGAAGCCGGCCTTGCACTTGGGAGTTTGGCATGTAACCACGCCCCAGGCCCTGAGGAGAGACGGGAAGGGAGTGGCATTGATTGAGAACCCAGGTGCTCTACAGAAGTGGCTCGGCCAAGGTCACCTGGACTCGCTCAGGTCTGCTTAGACGTGAGTTTTGAGGAACATGAACTCATTGGGCGACAGTGACCTGTTGGCCCAGGTATCGCCGGCAGGTGGTTTGATGCCCTGGGAGTCGATTGTGACCGGGTTGCACGTGGCTGATCCTGGAGGAAGCGGTACGTGAGAGGGAGGGAGAGGTGGGGTGACATGGGGGGGTGGGGTGGGGATGAGGCCTGGAGCCTGAAGGGGAGTCCTGCTCTTTGAGGTCAGGCAGCTGCTGCCCTGACTTCTCTGGTTCTCTTTAATAGGAATAGAATAATAGTGCCTGTGTTTTCTCTAAAAGACAGGTTTGAGGAGGCAGTGAGGTGATGCATCTAAAGGCTTGTGGCCCAGCCCTGGCGTACAGTATGTGCTCAGTAAATACATGGCAGTTGTTACTTGCGCTATTATTGCTAGTGATCTGGCTCAAACAGAGGTTTCTCGGGGGTAGGTAAGCATGGCCGCTGCCTGGGAAAGTTTCTTTAAATGAAACATCAGGTAAAGGGGAGACCTGGGCTTTGGTGCAGTGAGGGGGGCATCACAGTTGTCTGCTTCCCGGTGCGCTGAGCTCAAATTTCAACCGCCGTGGGCCAGTTTCGAGGTCTGAAGGGCGCTGTTCCTCAGTGCCAGCAGCCGGGGTGATCCTAGGAACATGCTGGGCATTCCGGGTGGGCTCCGCTCAAGGGGAGGGGAAAAGGAAGCAAGTGGGGGAGACTTTTCCACAAAACAGGTGTCATTCCACTAAGCATCGGCTCTGCTGTCACATGGTCCTGGTTTCAAATGCTGGGCTCCTTGTGACCTTGGGAAGTTGGTCTGCTTCTCCGAGCATCAGTGTCCCCATCTGCACAGAGGGGTTGAGGCCGTGGAGTTGAAAGGACTACGGGAGCCTGGAGCAATCGATGGTTAGCAAGCTGGAGACGGCCCAGAGGAGCAGGCAGGGACTCGGGCTGGGGGACCAGCTTGGGTGCCAGAGATCAAGGTGAGCAGGGACAGAGGTCAACGCTGATACCACGGGTCGTCTGCTCTACACTTTGCACCTGCATTGCCGGAGTGATGCCTCTCGGGCCAGAGAACATCCCTGGATTCTACAGCCACCGGCTGCTTCTCTCTCTCTGACACACCAGACTCCTCACAGACATGGGCTGGGGCCAAAGTCCCCCCGCAGCAGAAAAACAGCTCAGAACACAGCACCCCGGATTGAGAGCCGAGGCATTCCTTGAATCCCCGGCCTACTTCCTGGGTCACATCACTCAAGCCTCACTTTCTCTCTTTAAAAAAGAGAATCGGAATTCTCATTCTCCTCACCTGCCCAGGTGTCGGTGAGGGTCAAACCAGGTGACATCCAGGAAGGGCTTTGCAAGCTGTCTAATACCTACAGTTGGACGGGTGGTTACTTTTACTGAGGATGGCTGGGTCTGAAGTGCCAGCTTTATCCGGGGCCATTAGCAAAGAAGAGGTGGAATCTCCCTTGAAATAAATTCCCCAGAGCTCTGGTTGGTTGCCCCAAAACATATGCAGGCAGACACAATACAAATGTCACAAAAAAATACTCAAATGTCTTTGATGGCCCATCCTGGAAAGTAGAGCCTGGTTGGAGAGGTTGGATGATGTTTTAGTATATAGTTCACTCCTGCATTCAGCTTTAACCGGCATTTGTCAGAAACCTCCCTGGGCCTAGTACTGGGGGAGAGGTCCCAGCTTTGTGGCCTTGGGTAAGTCATTTCATCTGTGAGCCATCATTTCCTGGCCTGAAAATTCAGATAATAGTTGTCCCTCCTTGGCTTGTTGTGAGGATTAAATGAGATAAAATATGCAAAGCCCAGTGCCTGGCATGGCGTTCCCATGGGGCCTGATAACTGGTCCCTTGCTATTACTATTATATTATTGGCCAATAATTATTGTTACTGTTAGCTTTCTCCACCTCTCTGATCCCGTTAAATGCTTCCGGGAGTCCTGCAAAGATTATTTTACTTCTCTCTCAGTGCCACTCCATTTCCCCACCCTGTCTTCCGTGCGAAATAAGTGCCTGGGGTTCATGGCCCCAATTTATGGACAAAGAAAGAGGTACAGCTGCCAAAGCCTATTGGTCCAGGTCTCAGGCAGAGAAGAGGGGTCCTGGGGTTGTCCCTCCTCTGCCTCTATCGAGATGGGCCAAATTGGATGGTTTCTGCCAGTGTGATGCTTGCATGAAACTCCTCATCTAAGGAAAGAAATGCCGATGCTGGTGGAGAGAGAGCATCAGCCGAAGAGCAGGATGGAAGAAGAAAGAGCCAAACTTTCTTTTCAAATGCGTTTTTTGGGGAAGGGGAAAGAGCAAAATGAACAAGTTCTGCCTGAACGGACATGATTTAATGTGGCCAGGGCATATTGATTATAATATCAGGGCGTTTCCTGCTCTGGGGGAAGTATTTGGATTTTTCATGCTCTGCCAGTCCCATGGGAGACAGGGACCTGGGAGGAAGTTGGATTTTTGGGACATGTCACATCTCTTTTCTTTTACAGTCAAGAAAATCTATTTATTTAATTAAATTTCCTTTGAGTTTGGCTTTTCCCTTGAGCTAATTTTCTCTCATGTTTTCTTTGTTTCCCAAGATGTCGGTTAGGCCAGAATTTATCAATAGAAACAACAGTATCAGTAACAATAACAATAAAGATTGTAATAAAATCCAAACAGCACCACATCCTCTGGTATCTGAAGTGTGTAGCTGAAGTCATATCTGTCTCTTTAGAGGAATCTGTCATTACCGTGTAGCTTACGTAGATTTTGTTCTTTCCATGTCTGCCTCAAGGGTTTGAAGCTTGAGGTCTGAGAGAGTTCTGAGAAAATCTTTTTAACCATCCAGAAGCCATTCAGGCTTTAGGAGATGGCGTATCCACCCGCTGCCTCCCTTTCTTCCTTCCTCCCTCCCTCCTTCCGTCCTTTCTTTCTCTATTCTAGCCTGGCCAGCTGTCTTTGGGGAAAATAGAGGAAGACTTGCTAAGCATGAGCCTATCTCCTTTATGACATTTTGAGATGTATTAAATAATCTAGTGCAGGGACTGGCAAACTATGGCCCGTAGGCCAAATCTGGCCAGGTGCCTGCTTTTTAAAATAAAATTTTATTAGATCACAGCTATACCTATTCATTTATGTACTGTCTGTGGCTGCTTTTGCATTACAATGGCAGAGTTGAGTAGTTGCAAGAGACTGTATGGCTCACAAGTCAAAGTATTTTACTATCTTGTCCTTTACAGGAAAAATTTGTCAATCTCTGTTCTAGTCCTTGACTGTGGGCCTTTATGGTTTTTCATTTTTTCCTGCTGTGTGTGCTTGTGAACAAGTAAGCTTGTTCATTTATTGATTCACCAAGCATTTAGGAGCACTTTTTTGGTGCCAAGCCTCCTGTTAGGTACAAGGGGTGTTTCTTGTCTTTTTTTTTTTTTTGTGGTACGTGGGCCTCTCACTGTTGTGGCCTCTCTCGTTGTGGAGCACAGGCTCCGGAAGCCCAGACTCAGCAGCCATGGCTCACGGGCCAAACCGCTCCGCGGCATGTGGGACCCTCCCAGACCAGGGCTCGAACCAGTGTCCCCTGCATCGGCAGGCGGACGCCCAACCACTGCGCCACCAGGGAAGCCCGTGTTTCTTGTCTTTAAGGAATTATTGCAGTGCAATAAGATACAAACAGAGGGCTGTGTCTGCTGCAGTGGTGACAGGAAAGAGGAAACAGGCAGTGTTTTGGAGGCTGAGTGCAGGAGAAAGCTAGAGAAGCCTTCATAGTGAGGAGACATTTGAGACGGGTATAAAAATAGAAAGTTTCCCAAACGGTTGGGGGACCATGACCTCCCAGTCATGGGAACAGCCTGTAGTGAGGCATGTGATTGTGATAAAGCATGATCAGCTCAGAGAGTTGGAAGTCAACTTGGAGGACGGTTTGCGTGATGAAGGGAAAAGATGAGACTAGTAAGATAGGTGAGAGGCTATGTGGCAGCACTCTAAGGACAGGAATGGTGACTTCTGTGTCTTTATTCTGTTATGATTATCTCCAGGCCACAGCTTAGGAGTGGTGTGTGGTTGATGGGGTTCATAACTCTGAGGGGTATCTCAAGGTCACCACATCTGCAGGTAGCTTTGGAGGTGGCTGATCTGGATCTAGTTTGGCTTTCCATTTTTATACCCATCTCAAATGTCTCCCTTTAGAAATACTTTATCCTTTTGGAATTTACTCCTCTCTTTTCATGGCCAGTGAGAATGTTAGCAGTAGAATTCTCCAAGGCATAGTTCCTGTTTTACAGTAGAGTACAGATGGCAGTCAGGAGGCTGGCCAGGTGAGAAGAACCTGCAGTCTGGTGTATTCCATAGAGTGTCTGGGCAAGTCCCAGAGGGACAGCCATGTGGTCTGGATACTGGATTCCCTTTGAAGGCCTGAGATCAGGGCTGAGAAGTCCTAGGGTTGGCAAGATTGGGCCGAGTTGACCTTGGACACTGGCTGCCCTTGTAACTTGGCACAGGTTGGCCACAAGGGGAGGTCCAGGGCTTGTACATTTGCTTTGATAAAGGGGCTTAAAGATCTTTGCTTCCTCATCTGTGAAATAGGGTAATTATAATACTCACTTCTTAGGATTATTGTGATAATTTAATGAGCTACAATAAAAAGCAAGTGCCTCAAACAGTAAGCACTCAATAAAATGGTTCAGTAATGAAATTAGTATCCAGGATAGCATTTTCTAAAGGATGTTGAGGGGTTTTACTTAAAACAAAAATCAAACAGGTTTCTTTCCTGTAGGGCTTCTTGGTGTATGTAGTAAGTTGCTATGTACTGTGATTTTACTTACAACATCAGGATTCAACCCAAACTTGGTTATGGCTCCCTGTTTTCACTGAGGATATGTTGATACAGTGTCTCATGAAGCAGGCTTTGGGGAATACTGTTTAAGGGAAGGGTGACACCTACCGAGGGCTTCCTCTGTGTCAGGCACTGTGCTAGGCTCTGGGGATATAAGAGTGAACAAGAAGCATACAGTCCTCGCCTCACAGACTCTGACGGTAACTCCTAGAGTTCACACAAGAGCCCCGAGCTGCTCTGCGCCTCACTGTTACACTCTGTAAAATGGGAACAATATGAATCTGCTGCATTTTATCTTGCCAAGAGTTTGGAAAGGTAATGAGAAATACTGACTTGGGCAAGGGTTAGTAAAACTGAACTGGGGAAGAGTCATGCTTAAGCATAATGTAGGAGCTAAGAGCACAGACCTTGGCATCAGTCAGCTGAGGTTGGAGAACCAGTTCTGCCTAACTGTGGTCTCTAACTGTGTGACCTTGTGCAAGTTACTTAACGTCTCTGGGCCTCTGTTGCCTCTTCTACAAAATGAGAAGAGTACTACTATTGCCTCATAGGGTTGTTATGAGAATTTAATGAGTTATACAGCACTGACATATATGAAGTGCTTTATATTTATGAAAAGAATAATCAATAACAATGGTAATAATAACAGCCAACATTGGTGGATTGTTTGCTCTGTTCCAGGCACTTTGCATGGATTTGTTTAATTTATTCCTCACAGCAACCTTACCTGGTAACTACAATTATTATCTCCATTTAACAGATGAGAAAACTGAGGCTTAGAGTTAAGCCCCTGTCAAGAGGACACAATTTGTAAGTGACAGACTCCAGTGCTTGAGGTTGTAACCACTGCCCCATCCCTACGTAGATGAGATTACTGTGGAGGAGAGGGTGTCTACCAGGCAGGGGTCCAGCTTGTGGACGCATGTAGAGAGGAGAGCCCAGCAGAGCTAGGGGGCAGACTGCAATCGGTTTAGCATTTCCGAAGATCATTCAGGTCCAGTCTTTCTTCCTCAGACCTTCAGGAACCTGTACGCCGTCTCCTTTTTTCCCTTTCAAGAGGCAGACTTGATTCTCTTTCCTCCTCCTCTCTCTATCCTTTGTAATGGCCTTTTGAAGTCGGAAGTACAGTTCAGGGCTCCTAAGAACAGATCTATAAAAGAGAGAACTACTTTCCACAAGTGTTTAAACATAAAATGTAAGGACATGGGAGCCCTAATACTTGAACCAGTTCTGTGTGTGTGTGTGTGTGTGTGTGTGTCTGTGTGTGTATTTTTTAAAAAGATCTTGCCAAATGCTAATACCTGCCTCTGCTCATGTCAGGCAGTGCTTCATAGAGGTCACCTTTCAGACTTCGTGTGTCTCTTGCTTGTCATCTTCTGAATATTTTGAGAGTAAGGGGCTTGACCCCCTCCCTAAGAAGCAGTGCCTTTTTGTTGTTTGTTTGCCTATTCCAGTGGTTTTTTTTCTCCTCGTCTTTTAAAATCTTCCTTTTTCCTCCTTCCCAGTGCCCCGTAGCCTGACCCTGCCTTGCTTATCTAAGACAATAAAACAGGAACAAGCTAACGTCAACCCCCTCCCCCACCCCGTCAGGTTGTTGCCGCAGCTCTGGCTGAGGCTGCAGAGCAGGATTGCCATGGCCTTTGCAAAGAGAGAATTTAAGTCCCTTAGCACCTGGGAGGGTTGGGTGTCTTCTCTGCGACCACACTGGGCTTTGTCAGCTGGTGACTGAGCAGAGGCAGAGCGACATTTGCTTAAGGGGGCAGTTGTCCTAGGTGTGGGTCCAAAGGGAGTGGGTGCATTCATTCACTCATTCATTCATTCATCCAATTTTTCCTCCTTCCCTCTCTTTTACCCTCTTTCCTTTCTATCTTTCTACCCTTTGCTCCATCCACCCATCGATCCATATCCATTCATCCATCCATCCATCTATCTATCTACTCATTCGTTCACTCACTTACCTACCCACTAACTCATACATCCACCCGGTCACACCGCCACCCACCTATCCACCCGTCTATCCATCCACTCACCCACCCATCTGTTCATCCACCTCTCCATCTTCCACCCATCCACTCATCTGTCCATCTACTCATCTATCACATTTACCCACCCATCCATCTATTTATTCATCCACCCGTCCATCTATTTTATAGGTACCAAGTCCTTTCTATGCACCAGACACTTTGGTCAGTGCTGGAGATTTAGAAATGATACTTTGGTCAGTGCTGGAGATTTAGAAATGATGAACAAGGCCCCTGCCCTTGTGGCGGACAGAACCACCTAATGAAGGAGACAGACAATAGACCATTAAACAAAGGAATGAGGTGATTTGAGAATCTGACAAACACTGTGAAGAAAGTAGTGAGAGAACCATGTTAGTTAGAAGAGACAGTGAAGGTTTCTCTGAGGAACATTTGGACTGAGATCTGAAGAATGTAAAGGGGGGAGGAAGTGGCAGAAAGAGTTCTCCAGGGCTTCCCTGGTGGCGCAGTGGTTAAGAATCCACCTGCCAATGCAGGGGACACGGGTTTGAGCCCTGGTCCTGGAAGATCCCACATGCCGTGGAGCAACTAAGCCCGTGAGCCACAACTACTGAGCCTGCGCTCTAGAGCCCGCGAGTCACAACTACTGAAGCCTGTGCGCCCGGAGCCCGTGCTCTGCGACAAGAGAAGCCACTGCAATGAGAAGCCTGTGCACCGCAACGAAGAGTAGCCCCCGCTCACCGCAACTAGAGAAAGCCCGCATGCAACAACAAAGACCCAACGCAGCCAAAATTAAATAAATTTTTTAAAAAAAAGAGTTCTTCAGACACAGGGAATGGTTGTATGATGAAGGAAAGTAGTTCCGACTTAAGGAAGTAACCAGAGTTCTCTGTGGCTGGGGCCACTACATCCAGGCTCCCATGAAGGTACCCATGTGTCCATGCACCTGTTCATTCATCCATGTACATCCATGCATCCTTGCATACATCCATGTATCTCTCTGTGTACCCATCCATCATCCATGTTCACATCCGTCCTGCACCCAGGCACACATTCATGCACCCATCCATCCATCCGTGTACCCATTCACTCATCTATGTAGCCATTCATCCATGCACCCATCCATGAACTCATTTATCCATCTATGCATCCATCAATTATCCACATGCACGTCCATCCATGCACCCATGTACTCATCTGTGTACCCATCCATCCATCCACCTAACAAATGTTAACTGACAACCTGTTACATATCAGACACATCTCTCCTCTTAATCTCTCAGTAGCAGATACAACCATTGGCCACATCTTCCTTTTGGAAACATTCTCTTCTCTTGGCTTCCAAGCGGGCACACTCTCCTGGTTTACTCCTACGTTTCTGGCTCCTATATGCCTAAAACTGAATTTGCTCATCTTCCTCTCAAATTGCCCTTCCTGTAAGTGGCAGTACCATCTCTCTAGTTGTTCAAGCTGGCAACCTGGGAGTCATCCTGATTTCAGCCCTACCCTCACTCCTCACAGGCTGTACGTCCCCAGGTCATGTTAATTCTGTCCCCAGAATGTATCTCAAATATTCCCACTTCTCACCACTACAACCGTAGTCTTTTGCCTGGATGACTGCAGCAGCCTCCTCTCTGGTTTCTGTGCTTTCACACTTGGTCCCCTCCAGCGCCTTCTCTACTTGGAGTCAGATTAATCTCTTATAATCCCAAATCAAAACATGTGGCTCCCCTGCTTAAAATTGTTAGGTCCACATAAAAAAATATATTAGGTAGGAAGTTCTATAAAAGTAATTCAGACAATAACCGTATTTAACATGGATTAATGACTCTGTGACAGGCATTGTGCTAAGTGCCTTATACGCATTATCTCATTTAATCCTCCCAACAGCGTGATGAGGTAGGTGCTATTTCTGTCCCCATTTTATAGATGAAGAGACTTGAGAAACAGAGAGGTGAAGTCACTTTTGTAAGATCTTACAGATGAGAGGCAGAACTGGGATTTGGACCTAGACCTGTGGGATTCTCAAGTTCTTGCCTCTTAACCTCAGCTTTACAGGGCTTTGACATCATGAAAGCTCCATAATATACCTACAGACTTGGAAAAGGGTGATGTCGGCTCTTCTGGTGGTTTTGGCTAAGCACTTGAAAGTTCTTTCGCTTTGAGGAGGGAGGTAGACCAGATGAACCGCATTTGGAACTCTAGCACTGGTGTTCCTTGAAAGGCCTTAAATGGCAGGGGCACCTAGATGTTTCTTTTTCAGTCTGCTGACAAGTTTTGTTGCAAATTTGAGGCCAGTCTGCGGCCGATGAATGTCTGGGTTCGGGGTGGTGGTGCACGTCTTTGCCTTTGGTGTTGGATGGTCCCAGGTAAGAACGTGACCTTGCTGATGCGGAGAAGCCTTTCTGTTTCTTCATATTCCTCCTTCCCCCTGGGATCTGGAGCCAGAGTCTGTTTTTCAAATTGCAAGATAACGATCTGATTTAGTGATTTATCTGATTAGGCTTAAATGTATTTATTACATGCTTAAACATATTCCAGTGAGCTCTGAAAATGAACCGCAGGACTGTCCTGGGATAAATTTCCGGGACCCACTGGAGCAAGTTCAAGAAAAGCATAATCTACTTAGAGGAAAACAGAACCAGGTCCTAATCCAATCGGCATGTGCGTTAGGGAGCACATCCCCCAACCCCTGCTCACAAAGGTTAAAAGGAGGCTCTGTCTTCCAAGGGGCCAGGGTCACCTGGACATTAACATGTCTCTGGATTCTCCCTCCCCACAGAAGTGGTGTGGGGAGAACACCTTATGTACCCTTTATTTATTGTTCTAAAGTCATACTTATTTCTCTTTTTGACACCCAAATCATATTTATTTGCAAAAATTCTGTAAAATAAAGAAAAAAACAAACCCAAATCACCCGTAATCTTATTCATAGTCACATTTTATGGCGGGTCCTTTCAACACCTAAAAATGCTTTAAAAATTGCCCAAGTAGCACAGGATTACCTTTTAATTATGATACTTCCCAGGCCTTTTTTCTATGCATTTTAAACAAAATAGAAACAATATCAAATTGTATAGATTGTCTTATACCCTTTTTCCTTCACTCAATTTTCTTTTTTTGACCATGTCATTAATTAACTTTTGAAAATATCACATCTAATAGCTACACCCAGTTTCTTCCTGTGGATATGGTGAATTTGCATAACCACTGGTTTTTGGTTATGTTGTACTCTCCGTTTTTGTTATTATTAACACTAGTGTGCTGAACATCTTTGTATCATCTGGTCTTTGTATTGTCTACTCTCATTCCGTTTCTTTTAAAGATGGTATATTTTAAGAACTTCTCTGAGTATAATCAACATATACTAAACTGCACAGATTCAAGTATACAATTTGATGAGTTTTGACATATGTATACACACAGGAAACCAATGTCACGAATTAAGACAGTGAACATATCTATCACTACCAAACTGTCCTTGAATGGCTTTGTTTTCCTTGCACTTTGAGGTGACCTCACACGTCTAGGACGCTCTTAGCAACTTCTGATCCCCTTGTGGTCCTAGGACACAACTTAGAACCTGCCCTGCATGTAGAAGATGGCACAGTTCACCAAATGGAAGAATGCAACTTAACACCTGCCTGCCTTGAATGCCTTTAGTGACAGGGAGCTCATGCCCCCCAAAAAGTCAGCCTCCTTTCACGGCTGGCTATTCTGCCTGTTTCTCCCTTGACCAATCTCAGACTGGCCTCCTGGCACAGCTTACACTCTCTGGTTTTAATTCTGCCCTCCAGTCTTCTCAGGGTGCGTTCCTTCTCTCCCTCCTGACCGCTGCTTCTTTCCCCATTTCATTCATTTCCCCTGGGGCCTGCCACAGAATATTTTGACCATGGTGGTGGTGAGTGCGACTTACCCAGTCCTTGATTTCACAGTGTTCATGATTAGGTGGGGGAGATAGACATTCAACAACTAAGTGTGTAAATAATGATTTAACTCCGGGGTGAGCCTCACTCTGAAGGAGAGGGGCGTAAGGAGCCATGAGAGCTTAGAATGGGGAGATGATCTTTTTTGGGGGTGAGGTCAGGGAAGACCTCTATAGAAAGTGACATTTCATGAGCTTTTGCTTGTTGGGAGATAGCATCTTACGCTTCTTTTCAATTTTCTCTTCTCTGGACCAAACATTTTCAGTTCCTTTGGCCGTTTCTCCTTGGGCAGGACTTTCAGACCTCTCCATCCCCCTCTGCTTCTTGTCATCCTTGCATCCTGTGCCAGAAGAACACTGTGAGCTCCATCTCTGAGGACATTACTTGCCTAATCACACTGTCAATGACTGCATTCATTTCCTTCCTTCAGCCACAGGAAGTTTTCAGTAGGATCAAAGGCTGACTGAGAAGCAACAATAACCACAATAATACAATGACACCCATGAACATCTATCAAATGCTTCTCTTCCCTGTGTTAAGCCTTTCCCGGGAACTCATTCTCCCCAGGACAATATAAACTCACTAGTAAGAGCCAGCCCTTTACAGCACGTGGGGTGTGAAGCCTCTGTTGTGAGTGGTTTATGCATCATAACTCACTTCATCCTCATAGCAACCTGATGAGGTAGGTATTTTTACTCTGCCCACTTTACAGATGAGGACACTGAGGCAGAGAGAGGTTAAGCAATTTGCCCCAGGCCACACAGCCAGGATCAAACCTTCAGAGTCAGTGGTTGGAGCCACCAAGCACTCTGCGACCTCTGTTATGGTTCCAGTTTTCCAGGTGGGGATATTAAAGGTTTGGGGGGGCGGCAGCAATAGGGAATCTTACCAAGGCCAAATGGTGATATTGGAACTTGGCCCCAGCAATGGGACCCTAGAGGTTATCCTTAAACCCCACTCTGTTCCGCCTTCTCTTTGGAAGAGCATCTTGAGGAGAGGAGGTTGGGCGTGTGAGTCCCAGGTTCTGCAGGGAGAAGGATCTTTCTCCACTGTCCTAGCCTCCGGGGTCTAATCCAGGTCTCATGGGGAGCACCAGTGTTGGCACGCAAATGTGAGGCATCGGGAGAGGGTCCTTCATAATGAGGGCCATCGCTCAGATCCTGGAAGGGGTGCCCTTTCTTTAAAGAGCAGTGAGCCTGCTGTGGGAAGGAAACTCGTCACGGGCTGAAACGTGTATCCATGATCTGGAATGAGCGTGGTGCCAACCTTTCCCCCTTTTCTCTAATTATTGAGTCATTGATTAGAGCCATCTCATTTCCTCTGCTGTTTCCAGTTGGGAATGTGGAGAGGGTCGTGGAGGGAGGGAGAGATCAGATCATTATCTCTTCTGCCACACTCAGAGCCTAATGAAGTTTTGCT
Organism: Hyperoodon ampullatus; assembly: GCF_949752795.1. Taxonomy (NCBI): domain Eukaryota; kingdom Metazoa; phylum Chordata; class Mammalia; order Artiodactyla; family Ziphiidae; genus Hyperoodon; species Hyperoodon ampullatus. Next base: position 11,986,932 of record NC_136926.1, read on the forward strand.
AGAACGGCTTAGAAATTCAGATGTGAACAGACAGTAGGTCTTAAGGGATTTCTCTTTGTCGGCAAACTTTCTCTTCCAGAGGAAGAGAGACTGTCACGGGGAGGCTCTAACAGTCTTGAAACGGCTTATCAAAACTTTCATGAGTAGGAGTTGGTTAAAAGCTGAGTTCTGGGACTGCTGGTGACACTTGTCAAAAGGACATTCTCCCCCGTGGCCCAGCCATTCCAGACATAAGTGTACCCATGTGTCTGGTGGCTTCTTTGTGCCGTGTGTGTGATGGTTCAGGGTGTAGGCTGTGGGACCCACCTGCACAGCCCTGGGTTGGAATTTCTGCTCTGCCCTCCTGAGCTGAGGAACCTCAAGCAAACTCACTTTACTTCTCTAACCTTGTTGCCTTACCTGCAAAGTGGGTGGTCATTCCTACGTGACAGGGTTGTGTGAATTAACTAAAATTGCACATCTAGAGCCCTGAGCTCCGTGCCTAGCCCCTGGTGAACACCTGGTGAGGGCAGCTGTTCCATTGGACCAGTTTCTGTGCTGGGCATTGAGGACACAAGGATGACCATGATACAGACCTTAACCTTTAAGGAACACACAGGTTGCTAGAGGTATAAGCTAATAAATAGAGCAAAGAGCTACACCAGCTACGGTCCAGGACTGTCCCCTTCAACCATCATGACCTTCCAGTGGTTCCATGATGACCCAGAAAAGACAAAGCCACTTCACACATACTTGTAAAATGTTGTCATAGTTACCACTGCTGTGTAACAAACCATCCCAAACTTAATGATGTTAAATAGCAACCATTTTATTATGTTAATGGATTCCTAGGGTCAGGAACTGGGACAGGGTACAGTGGGGATGACTTGTGTCTGCTCCGTGATGGCTGGTGGCTGGAATCATCTAAAAGCTGACCCACACTCACATGTCTGGAAGTTGATGCTAGCTATTGGCCAAAACCTCAGCTGGGGTCCTCAGTGAAACCCCTACACATGGCCTTGCCCTGTGGCTGCTTGAGTACCCTCACAACATGCCACAAATGCAGTCTTAAATTTTCTAGTAGCCACGTTGGAAGAGAAAAAAGAAACAGGTAACATTAATTTTTTCCAGCTTTACTGACATATAATTGAAATATAACTTTGTTTAAGGTGTATGATGTGATGATTGGGTACCATGTATGGTAATCAGTGATTACCACCATCAGGTTAGTTAACACATGCTTTTTTTAATTACTTAAAAAAAAACCTTATTTATTTATTTATTTATGGCTGCATTGGGTCTTCATTGCTGTGTGTAGGCTTTCTCTAGTTGTGGCGAGCGGGGGCTACTCTTTGTTGCGGTGCACAGGCTTCTCGTTGCGGTGGCTTCTCTTGTTCCAGAGCACGGGCTCTAGGTGTGTGGGCTTCCGTAGTTGTGGCATGTGGGCTCAGTAGTTGTGGGTCGCAGGCTCTAGAGCGCAGGCTCAGTAGTTGTGGCGCACGGGCTTAGTTGCTCTGCGGCATGTGGGATCTTCCCAGACCAGGGCTTGAACCTGTGTCCCCTGCATTGGCAGGCAGATTCTTAACCACTGTGCCACCAGGGAAGTCCCTGTAATTACCTTTTTGTTATTGTTGTTGTGATGGGGAAATATTATAGCTCTACTCTCACACCAGCTTTTAAGGACACAATACAGTATTGTAAACTACAGTCACCACACTATACATTAGATCCCTGAAACTTATTCATCTTATAACTGAAAATTTGTACCCTTTGACCAACGTCTCCCCATTTCCCCCACCTCCAGCCCCTGGCAACCACTCTTCTATTCTCTCTTTCTATGAATTCAGTGTTTTTAGATTAAATGAGATCATACAGTGTTTGTTTTTCTCTGTCTTATTTCACTTAGCATAATGGCCTTAAGGTCCATCAGTGTTGTCACAAATGGCAGGATTTCCTTCCTTTCTATGGCTGAATAATATCCAGTGTGTGTGTGTGTGTGTGTGTGTGTGTGTGTGTGTGTGTGTGTGTATACACATATTGAATTGTATGAGTTCCTTAGATATTTTGGATATTAACTCCTTATCAGATTTATAGTTTGCAGATATTTTCTCCCAGGCTGTATATTACCTTTTTGTTTTGTTGATTGCTTGTTTTGCTGTGTAGAAGCTTTTTAGTTTGAGGTAGTCCCATTTGTTTATTTTTGCTTTTGTTTCTTGTGCTTTTGGTGTCATATCCAAAAAACCATTGCCAAGACCAATGTCAAGGAGCTTTTTCCCTATGTTTTCTTCTCAGAGTTTTATGGTGTCAGGTCTTACATTTAAGTCTAATACATTTAGAGTTAATTTTTGTGAGTGTAAGATACAGGGCCAATTTCATTCTTTTGCATGTGAATAATCAGTTTTCCCAATACCATTTATTGAAGGGACTATGCTTTCCCCATTGAGTGTTCTTGACTCTGTTGTCAAATATTAATTGACAACGTGTGGGTCTATTTCTGGGTTCTCAATTCTGTTCCATTGGTCTATGTGTCTGTTTTTATGGTGGTACCAAACTGTTTTGATTACTGTAGCTTTGTAATATGGTTTGAAATCAGTAAGCATGATGCTTCCAGCTTTGTTCTTTCTCAAGATTGCTTTGGCTCTTTGGGGTCTTTTGTGGTTCCATACAGATTTTAGAATTTTTTTTTTTCTGTTTCTGTGAAAAATGACATTGGAATTTTGATAAGGATTGCATTGAATCTGTAGACAGGTAACTAATTTTAATGTGTTTTATTTAACCCTGCATATCCAAGATATAATTATTGCAATATGTCATCAAAATAAAAAATTATTGAGACATTTTACATAATTTTATTTTATGCTAAGTCTTTGAGAGCTGGTGTATATTTTACGCTTAGAGCCCATCTCAATTCAACTAGCCATACTTCAAGGGTTTAATAACCACATGTGACTGGTGCCTACCCTATTGGACCGGGCAGCTCTGGAGCTCTCCGAGGTGGGTAGTTTGTGAACGTGAACAAGAAACATCTCACATTGGAGACTTTATTATTATTTTTAAAATATTAATTAATTAATTAATTAATTTATGTATTTATGTATGTATTTATTTATGTATTTATTTATTTTTGGCTGCGTCGGGTCTCAATGGCGGCATGTGGGACCTTTCCTTGTGGCATGAGGGCTCTTTATTGTGGCATGCAGGCTTCTCTCTAGTTGTGGCACATGGGCTCAGTAGTTTCAGCATGCGGGCTTAGTTGCCCCATGGCATGTGGGATCTTAGTTCCCCAACCAGGGATCGAACCCTCGTCCCCTGCATTGGAAAGTGGATTCTTAACCACTGGGAAGATTCTTCCCCACCAGGGAAGTTCCGCATTGGAGACTTTAACCCAATGTATTCCAAATAGAATTCTGCTGCTCCCAGATCCCAAGCTCAGGGGGCTGACTCTCAGCAGGCACTTTCACTAAGCATGGTCAGCTGGCTTGTTGAAGAAGAGGGCCACATAACTGTGCCCTTTCCTAAGCTCCAGGCAGGGCTGTGAATTTGCAAATGCTGCCCAGGAGATGCTCCAGCTCCCTGCAGCATCTCCAAACAGCTCCCTTTCTGAGCAGGCAAACCTATGAAGACCTCAACCCAATTTAGGACTCATCCTCTCTGTAGCTACCAAACCTTAGCAAATAAGTAGTGATGACACCAGTAACTAGAACCACCTTTCACCAACGTCCTTACCAGGCTTACCATGTTAGCCCCATCATACCTTATCTCACAACCACCCTGTGACGTGGATACTTCTAATATGCCCATTTGAGAGAGGGGAAACTCAGGCAGAGAGAAGTTAAAGTAACTTGCCAAGGTCTTAATGTGAAGCAGTACGTTTCAAACTTGAGTATGCATCAGAATCCCCTGGAGGCTTATAACAACACAGCTTGCTGGGCTCCACCCTCAGAATTTTTGACTCTGTGGGTCTGGGAATGTGCATTTTAAAACAAGTTCCTAGGTGATCCTGAAGCTGCTGGTCTGGGGGCCACAGTTTGAGCAGCACTGTGCTGAAGTTAACCCTCCCCCCAAGTCGCTTCCCTTGAAGAAGGGTTGAAGGCACTAAAAAGCTATTTATCCTGAAAGCAGAAGCCGGGAGGGACACGGTCACACCTGGTTCTCACATATGAGCAGGGCTGTCGCAGGGCAGAGGGGGCTGTGCTGTGTGGGTGTAGAGGGCAGAGCAGGGGCCAGGAAGGCAGAAGTCACCTTGACCGGATCTGGGCTCCATAAAAGAAGGAACTTTCTATTAACCAGACATGTCCTCCTATAAGAGGGTTTGAGCTGAGACCTCACATTGGTCGGAGAGCAGGAGAAAAATCCTTTCTTTAGTGGATTTTATGAAGACATCAGTTTCTCAAGTTTGCTACTCTTTTTAAAAACATCGTAGCACATTTTAATTTGGATTTAATTTTATTTTGTTTCACAACATCATTGTTATTTATTCATTTATTTTTAGCTTTGTTCTGATAAGCTCATTAACTTTTTTTTTTTATTTCTAAAAGCAACCCAAAATAATACCCCGTAAACAAAACAAAACAAAGAAAAAACAAAGACTAGCCGAAGGTCTAGGATGGTTGAACATGGTTTAACCATCTCCATATTGCAGTAGCTGTCTGTCATTTCTTCTGCACATTAGCTGGCAGTGTTAAGGTGAGGGCGAAGACGTGATGGTTTAATTGCCAGTCAGGTATCACCTTTAAAATTGAGAAAGGATTTAGTTAATATTAAACTGGGGTTTGATAGAGGTGCTGTAGAGTCAGGATTCATGGAGTGACAGCTCGCGAATTTTGTGGGCCCTTTGTTATTTGATGTAAAAAAAACACATCGGTTTGTTAGGTTCCGTTGGTCAGCAGCTCATTGGTGGTCTGTCCTTAAGGAGTAGTGGCCTCAGTGAAATTTCTAGGGAGAAGAAACAGCAAGTATAAACCCCTAAGGTGATGTATTAGTTAAGGTAATGCTGGTTATTATAGAAGGTAAACCTCAAAGTCTCAGCAGTAGAAGTTTATTTCTAACTCAGTTATTGTCCAAAATGGCTGTTTTTGATGGGAGGTGGGGCCGGGGCTCTGTTCGTTCAGGAACCCAGGAGCCGGGCTCCGCCATCTTCAACACGGAGCTACTGGAGTTGTCCTGGATATTGACACCCAGAAGGTGGATGGCAGAGGGCTGGTGGGGGAGGATTGAGCAGGTAGTGTTTCATGGACCTCCTTTCTCTTGTGGTCTGCCTTGCTTCCATCCATGTTCCATCGGCCAGAACTCTAACTGTGAAGGAGGCTGGGAAACGTTGTCCAGATGTGGGCCCAGGAGGAAAGGGAGGAGCTTTCCGTGTGCAGCCAGCCAGCATGGGGATGACCTGGGTATTTTGGAGACCCCATAAGGAGTTCGCCAGGACTGGAACGGGTGGGAGAGGAGAGCATGTAGGGGTTGAGGTTGGAGGGATGAGCACAGCCCCAGTATGAGATGCAATTAGACAAACACACTCTGTTTTCTTAGGAACACTGGCCAGTGAGATGTAGCAGGGAGTGGGCCCTGGGTTAAGCCTCTTTCAATGAAAATCTCACTTAATCCTCACAGGAACTCTCTGAGATCGTTACTCTTATTATTCCCCTTTGAGAGATGAGAAAACTGAGGTTTAGAGAGATTAAATAACTTGCCCATGGTCACACAGCTAATAAAGGTTGGAGCTGGGATTTAATCGCAGGCTCTAAGAAGCCATGGTGGAGACCCTAGGCTAGTGGTTCTCAAACACGCGTGTGCCATCAGAGTCGTCTGGAAGGCTTGCTGGGCTCCACCTTCCTGCTTCTGCTTGGGTAGATGTGTGGTCCTAGGAGAGCACCGTATATGTAATATGGACTCACTGTAATCCACCCAGGGTTCTCCAGGTCACTTGTTAGGGCTTCACACAATGGGGATCAACGTGGGAGGGGGGCAAACATAGAGATTGCTTTCCTTTCCCAGTGGAGTTTACAGTGCAGCTGAGAAACCAAGGCATAAGACAGGGAATATTGACAAGCCGAGAGATTACGAAAGTTCCAACATAATTACGTGGGAGCTGCTGCAGGCAGAGCACAACTAATTACCTCCTGAATAGTGCAGACCGTAAATATTATAGGAGCTCAAAGGGGAAGATGTCACCCCTGACTGGAGGGGCCTGGAGAGGTTTGAATGAGGAGATCTTTAACGCAGGGACTGAGAGAGTAGATTTCAGGTGTTGTTATTTTTCTTTACTTATTTACGTATGGATTATGTCTCCACCTACTAGAGTGGAAACTGTTTGGGTGCAGGGATCATAACTCTTCTACTTCCACATCCTCAGTCCCCAAATGGTGCCCGGCACATAGTAGGTTCTCAATAAACATTTGTTGAACAAAGGATTCTGTATGTGTAGGGACTTCTAAGATGCATTTATAGGTGAGGGTCCGCATATACAGAGGAATATTTCCTTGATCGGATGCGTTAAATGAAATGACCATAGTTTCCTTTCTTGCAGGACTTCTCAGGGCCTTTGATCTGCAGACTTGCTTGGAGAATCTCCGAAAGGGGGAGATGATATTCAGTGATACCTGAACTTAGAGCATCTAGTCTCTCTTTCCCACAGCCCCTGGTAACCCGCTGTGGAGCAGCATTATTTGCTGAAGCACAGTTTGGGAGGTGTTCTAAAGTGATGGTGGTTTTCTTCTGTATGTTCTCTCCCTCTCTCCCTTCTCATATGCCACCCTCAAGCCCTCCGTGGTTTTCAGGTGGTGCAGGGAGTGGGGGGCTCACCCTGGCGGTCAGGTGGAATTTGGAGGTGGGTTTCTAAAATACCATGCAGCCGTGGATTTCCTGAGAGGCCCAGGATGTGGCTGCTTCATTTCCTCCTTGCGGTGTTTCTGGAGCAGGGTGTCGAGTGAGAGTGACGCCGTGTCGCTGATAGCCCCCCTCCCTGTCAGGTTTCATCAGGGCCTAGAAGCTTCCCTGTGGCACCACGGAGTCCCTACCGTGAAAAGGAAGTGTCATGGCTGCTGGGCTGAGTCTGAGGGGCCTGAGTGGAACGGTTTGTGTGATGTGCCCTCTTTGCCTGGGTCTCTCTGTAAGGGATCCTGACAGGGGAGGGGGTGTCAGGGGAAGGTGGGTGACAGGTGTCGGGGCGGAGACAGGCCACCCTGGGAGGTCAGAGGCCTGTTCTGGAGACCCAGGCAATGTCTTTGGCTCCTGCAGGGATTAATTTGATTTTCAATTCAAGAGCGTTATTGCGCTTTAAAAGGAAGGGGGTTCTGATTCATGCTCCAGCATGGGTGAACCTTGAAAAAAGCCAGACACAAAAGGCCCCATGTTGTATGATTCCGTTTCTATGAAGTGTCCAGGATAAACACATAGAGGCAGAAAGCAGATTGGTGGTGGCCAGGGGCTGGGGCAGGGGGAAATGGGGAGTGACTGCTTAAGGGGTACAGGGTCTCCTTTGGGAGTGATAGAAATGTTTGGACTTAGATACACGTGGTGGTTGCACAGGATTGTGACTGTAAATACCACTGAAATGTACACATTAAAATGGTTAATTTTATGTTATGTAAATTTCACCTCAATTAAAAAAAAATTCCTTAGTCCGACTCTGTCAACTTAGAGAGCGGGAAACGGAGCCCTAGAGGAGCTTTGGGATCTGGTCTGGACTGGAGCAGGGAGTCTCACCCCAGGCTGCAGTTAGAAACATATCCTGGGGAGCTTTTAAAAGTCTGGCTGCCTGGGCCTCACCCCCAGGGCTGATATAATAGGTCTGGGGTGGGGTCTGGGCCTCTGGAAGCAGGGATTGGAATATATAGCAGGTGAACAGCAAAGCCAGGGCCAGAGCAAGCGTCTCCCGAATCCCACGCTCCCACCCCGTGCTGTTTATACCCTCGTCCCTCCTGAGTCCCAGCTGTCAGGAAATGCCAGACATTTAAAGCACGGCTCCTCACACTGTAAGGAGCACATAAATCATCTGTGCATGTAGCACAGTGAAGATCAGGGTTCAGCAGGTCTGGGATGCGTGTGAGAATCTGCATTTTCTAACCAGCGCCTGAGTGATGCTGCCTCCACTGGTCCAGGGACCACACTCAGCCAGGGTCTAAAATGCAAATGAATCAACATGTGAAAATTCAGGTTCAGAGACTTTTTTAAAAAAGCATATAGCTCAACAGAGTTATTGCTTGTTGAGCTCTGTCTTGTATCCTCTGGTCATTTTAGCCCTGACACTGGTTCTATGAAGCAAGGGTTTCGATTGTCCCTGTTCTACAGATGAGGACACTGAGGCTGAGAGGCAGGGAGTAACTTGTCCACGCTTGTACGACTGTACTCTCCACCTGTCCTCTTCCCCGCCTCTAGGGAAGGGACGGGGGAGGGCCAGACCTGTGTGTCTTGGCTCAAGATGGTGCAAAGATGGCCAGGGTAGTATTCAGAGTCCAAATTCAGCACAGCCAGGCTGGTGCATGAAAAGGTGTGTGTGGGGGTGTTTGAATTCAACAAGTAGGTCCCCTGAATTAAGAGGCCTGTAGTTGACTTTGACAGGGCCTCCCATCTGCTGTCGATGGGGTGACTATCCAATATCTGGGGGGCAGGCATCACCACGTCATCCTGGTTTGCTGAGGACTTTCCTGATTTTAGCATGGAAAGTCCCCTGTCCCTGGAAATCACCCCAGTCCTTTGCAAACCGGGATGATTGGTCCCCTACTTAGAGTTCAGGAGTTCTTTACGGCTTCCAAGGATGCTGCTATGTTGGCCGTGGCTGGTGGGGCAAGGTGTCTGAAGATGCCCCTACTTTGACTTATCCCCACATATGGCCTGTCTTAGTAAATAACTTTGACCTTTTTCAACTGTGCATCTTTGCACATCCCCGGGATTGTTCTGTGTTGTGGAGAAGAGCAGCTTACATTTTCAGAAGAGCCTGTTGAGGGAATAAAGACACAGACCTACTTGTGAATGGACTTGAGGATATAGGGAGGGGGAAGGGTAAGCTGGGACAAAGCGAGAGAGAGGCACGGACATATATACACTACCAAACGTAAGGTAGATAGGTAGTGGGAAGCAGCCACATAGCACAGGGAGATCAGCTCAGTGCTTTGTGACCGCCTGGAGGGGTGGGATAGGGAGGGTGGGAGGGAGGGAGACGCAAGAGGGAAGGGATGGGGGAACAGATGTATATGTATAACTGATTCACTTTGCTATAAAGCAGAAACTAATAAAAAAAAAATAAAAAAATAAAAATAGTGATGAGTTAAAGATAAAAAAAAAAGAGCCTGTTGAGGGATGCAGTTGCAATTTAAATTCTCATTAAGATCCCAGGAACATTGAAAAACTTAAGCTATTATTAAATATGTTGAAGAATCTCATGATTTACTGTGGGAAACACAGCATTTATTATCTTGAAGTCTGATTCCTTGATGGGTGGTTAGCAAGATTTGTCTTTCTCAAGGAGGTAAAGATGGTAAAAGCGGCATAATAATAATAACAGTAATAAGAAAACAACAATAATAACAATACTGATTATTTTGGCCGCTCTTTACTGAACGCACAGTGTAGGGTCTCCAAATGGACCGTGAACTTGCTGGCAAAGGGTATAGTACCAGGAGTCAGCAAACTTTTTCTTAAAGGACCAGAGAGTAAACATTTTGGACTTTTGAAGGCCGTATGATCACAGCCGCAACTACACAACTCTGCCATTGTAGGGTGAAATCAGCCCTAAATGATCTGTCAACAAGTGTGGCCGTGTTCCAATAAAATCAGATTTACAAAATTAGGTAGCCGGCCCTCAGGCTACAGTTTGCCACTCCCTGGTGGAGTGGAAAGAGCATTGTCTTTGGGAGTCAGACTAGGTTCCAGACCCACCTCTGCCAGTTTCTAGCAGGTGACCTTGGACATGTGTAACCTTGTCCTCTCTGAGCCCCAGTGTGCTCATCTGTAAAATGGGAGCAGTTGATGGGCCCAATCTCACAGATTTGTAGTGAGGATGAATGCATGTCCAGAGAGCCCGCAGGGTAGCGAGTGCTCAGTAAATGTTAACTCTTTTATATAAGCTTCTCAGCGTGGGGTGCTGAGATATCCCTCTTTCAGATACCTTGGCAAGAGGGTGATGTATGCTGTCCGAACTCGCTCCTGCATGGCCTGCAGACTCCACCTGTCCACCATGTGCTCCCCGCTCTGGAAAGAAACACTATGTTCCTTCCCCCAGGTGTTGTTTGATGGAGGAGAGGCTGAAGTCCTTCTCTCTCTTTGTTTTCATGCCCAATAAATCACTCTGACAAGGGCTTGTTATTATTTAACCCTGTACATTGTTTCGGCAGTTGCTGGTAGGGGAAGGGAGGGAGAAAGGCATCATTTTGCCCAGAATTGCTTTAGGAATGGAAATATTTTTTTTTGTGAATTAATATTCATCAAATAGATCAGGTAAACATCCAGTAATGACAATGCATGGGCAGTTTATCAATTCCAGTTCAGAGTGCAATTATCAGTCCAGTGGCACCGAGACACCGTAACGAAGCCTGCCTGAAAAATCCCATTACTCCCAGATCAGAGGGTGTGAAGATTCATTTTTCACTTTTATATGAAGAATGATACCCTCTTGTCAGAGTAAGTTTCTCCTGAGCCTCAGCCTCGGACAAGGAGTTAGGCAAACCCTGATTCCAAAGATGCAACAGGCCTCCTGGGAGTTTCTGGTAAACAGTGGGAGTAGGAAAGGGAAGGGGATGGTCCCCAACTGACCCCCACCCCCCAACCTGCTCTGTCCCAGATGCTGTGCTAAGAGATCATTGCATTCCTATTGTCATCCTCACACAAACCCAGGACATTGGTGATATTATTATTATTATTATTATCATCATGATCAAAAAGTTCCACTTTACAGGTGAGAAAACTGAGGCTCAGAGAGGAGGAGGGACTTGTTTGCTGTGGATCCCCAAAGATGTTCTTGCCCTAATCTCCGGAACCTGTGAATAGGTCATCTTACATAGCAAAAAGGACTTTGCAGATGTGATTAAGGATCTTGAGATGGGGAGATTATTCTGGAATATTCAGTGGGCCCAATGTAATCACAGGGGTTCTTATAAGAGAAAAAGGAAGGCGGGAGGGTCAGAGTCAGAGAGAGGGATTTGAAGATGCTACACAGCTGGCTTTGAAGATGCAGGAAGGGGCCAGGAGCCAAGGAAAGCGGGCGGCCTGGAGAAGCTGGAAGAGGTGAGGAAACAGCATCCCCTCTAGTGACACCTTGATTACAGTCCACTAAGACACATTTTGGACTTCCGACATCCAGAACTCTAAGATAATAAACGTGTGTTGCATTGGACCACTAGGTTTGTGGTGATTTGTTACAGTGGCAACTGGAAACGTGACTGAGGTTAGTGGCTGGTAAGCGGCTCTGCTCAGTATCCCTTTTGCAAGCATATCACACACCCCTTCTGTTACCTTCTCAGTCATCCTTCTCTAGGAGACAAGTTTCCATGGTGAGAAACTCAGATCATGTAAAATTCTTTAGCCTGGGGGCCACTCAGGAGCCCCAGACCAGCTGCCTGAAGGCCTTGACTCAGCCATGGGCATGCCTCATCCCTTGGGCCCTCCCACCCCCTCCTCTGTCCCGTTGGAATCTGCTTTTCTCCAACTGAGTGGCCAGCGGGGCTTGGCCTCCCCAGATCCCTGGGGGACAAGCACCCAGGCCTTTGTGACTCTTGGGTTTTTCTGCTTTGGCAGTCAGGGCGAGCAGGTGAGGAAGTACCCTTAGGAGCTCCATCCTCAGAGCTCCCTGCTCCCCAGGAAGGGCCACCATAACAGCAACTTTCACCCTTGGTTCCTGTGACCATCTAAAATGTCCAGAGGGCCGCTGCAGCTTCTGCCATCCCTTTTTATTCCTAACTCTGCCCAGAAGTGAGCTGCAGGTACCCCCAAAGCAGTCTAATCACCTGTGGTGCTTGGGGGCATAGGAGTGCCTGAGGCTCTTCAGAGGGGCTGATGCCCACAGGTACCCAGGCTCGGTAGATGTCCTTTGTTTTGTTTTTAAAATTTATTTTATCGAGTATAGTTGATTTACAATGTTGTGTTAATTTCTGCTGTATAGCAAAGTGATTCAGTTATACATATATATACATTCTTTTTCATATTCTTTTCCGTTATGGTTTATCACAGGATATTGAATATAGTTCCCTATGCTATATAGTAGGACCTTGTTTATGCATTCTCTCTATATAATAGTTTGCATCTGCTAATCCCCAACTCCCAATCTATCCCTCCCCCACTCCCCTCCCCCTTGGCTACCACAAGTCTGTTCTCTATGCCTGTAAATCTGTTTCTGTTTTGTAGATAAGTTCATTTGTGTCATATTTTAGATTCCACATATAAGTGATATCATATGATATGTGTCTTTCTCTTTCTGACTTACTTCATTTAGCCTGATAATCTCTAGGTCCGTCCATGTTGCTGCAAATGGCATTATTTCATTCTTTCTTATGGCTGAGTAGTATTCCATTGTGTGTATATATATACCACATGGAAGGTGTCCTTTGGATGTTTCTCCTAGGTCTCTGGTACAGCCATTGTCATTGAATTATCACCTCCACTGTCATCTTGCAGGCACCCAGCCGGCCACGTCTCACAGAACCCAGAAGTCAGCCTCAGAGGCAGATCACTTGTCCCTGCTCTGGGTACCTGTCTTTATTCTCAACAAGGTACAGTTCTGGGAGGTGGAGAAGAGTTTTGGTGCCTCTTAGGCACCCCAGTTCTTAACATCCATCACTATTTATTCAACACTCAGGCCAGGCACTGTGGTTTACATCCCTGTTCACGACAACCCTCAGCTGTGGGTACTGTTGTTTTTTTTTAAATGTCTTTTCATTTATTTATTAGAGCAGCTAGCTTTGTCTAATTTGTCTAGAGAGAAAAGCCATGATTAAAAAATATATATATATATTTTTTTAATGCATGAAAAGAATGGGTCCTTTTGATTTACCTAGAATTTGAAGGAATCTTTGCTCTTTCAAATTCAATTTCAATAATGTTTATCGATGGCTTCTGATGTTCCAGGGGGAACGTACGTGGAGGACGAGGAGGAGGACCTATCATATCCGGAAAATCAGGGTAGCTCTGATTACCTATTATAGATTAGGAAACAGGCTTAGAGATGTCAAGTGTCTTGACCAAGGTCACACAGCTCGGAGGTGGCTGCAGTGGAGCTGCAAACGCCGATCTGCTTGAGTCCTGACGCTAATCCTCTGAATTGTGCTTTAAGGAAGAATAAAGCCAATGACTGCTCATCATCTATGATTTTTTTTTTACATTTGTTTCTTGTGGCAAAATAGACATAATGTCAAATTACCATTTTAACTACTTGTAAGTGTACAATTCAGTGGCATTGATGACATTCACAATATTGTACAACTGTCACCATCTCTTTCCAAAACTTCTTCATTGCCCCACACAGAAACTCTGCACCTGTTAAGCTGTCCCTCTCCATCCCCCTTTCTTTCCCAACCCCTGGCTAATCTACTATTCTGCTTTCTGTCTCTATGAATTTGCCTGTTCTAGGTATTTCATATAAGTGGAATCATAACACTTGTCCCTTTGTGTCTGGCTTTTTTCACTTTGCAGAGTGTGTTCCAGGGTCATCCAAGTTGTAGCACTTCATTCCTGTTTACGGCTGAATAGTTACTCCATTGTGTGGACACCACATTTTGTTTATCCACTCAACCATTGATGGAAATTTGGGTTGTTTCCACTTTTGGGCTGGCGTGAATCATGCCACAGTGAACAATAGCGTACTTCCCCGGTGCTGCCTGTAGCACCTGGTGCTTCAAACACTTACGCCTATTATACATGATTCAGTCTTTTTTTTTTTTTTTTTATTGAGGTGAAATTTACATAACATCAAATTAACCATTTTAAAGCAAACAATTCAGTGGCATTTAGTTACATTCAATGTTGTGCAACCATCACCTCTATCTAGTTCCAAAACATTTTCGTCACCCCAGCTAAAGCCCCGTACCCATCAGGCAGTCATTTCTTCCTTCTTCCTTCCCAAAGCCCCTGGCAACTAACAACCTGCTTTCTGTCTCTGTGGATTTACTGATTCTAGGTATTTCATATAAACGGCATCATTCCCTATTTTCCTTTTGCGTCTGGCTTCTTTCACTCAGCATCATGTTTTCGAGGTTCATCCACGTTGTAGCATGCATCAATGCTCCATTCCTTTTTATGGCTGAATAATATTCCATTGTATGACTAGGGCCATTTTGTTTATCCATCCATCTGGGTTGTTTTGACCTTCTGGCTACTGTGACTAGCGCTGCTGTGAATGTTTGTGTACAAAGGGTTGTTTGAGCACCTGTTTTCCATTTTGGGGGTATGTGCTTAGGAGCGAGATTGCTGAGTCATGTGGTGAGTCTGTGTTTAGCTTTTTGAGGAGCCGTAATCCAGCCTTTGTATGATGATTTTGTGCAGGGACCTCGCCGTCCACAGTCTGCTCTGGGAGAGCAGGGGCTGCCTTGGTTCTGCTCATCGTGTTCCCAGCCTCTGCGGGATGGTGGGCGGTGTCGAGTTGAGTCATGATGTTTCTCATCTTCCTTAAGCCACTTTGTGAAAGGGAAGCAGAGGGAGCTCTCCTCTCATGAGACCTTACCATGTTCCTGGTTCTGTGATGAGAAACCCTGTTTATTCTCACCCCTACTCTGGGAAGTAGGCGTGATCGGCTCCATTTTACGGCCGAGGAAACTGAGGCTTGGGAGAATTAAGGACATGTGCCTGGTAGGTGGCAGGGCTGGGATTTGAACCTAGGTCTGTTTGAGTCTGAAGGCCATGCTCTTTGCCTAGAGCAACAGTGTTGTTTCAGGTCTCAGGCTTCACTGGGCACTCTCAGGAATGTAGCGTGGGTCTATAAATTTACAGGGCAGTTTACATCCCTTCCACACTTCATCAAAAGTGATGAATATTATGGTGATGGTGATGGTGACGAGGACAATAACTCAGTGCTTACTGTATGCCCAGTGTGGTGCTGCGTGATCTCCTTGCATTATCTCATTTAGTCCTGCCTGCCACCTTCCTTGGAAGCTATTATTCTCCCCAGTTTACAGACAGGTAAACTGAGGCTCACACCTGCCTTGCTCACAAATGCCTAACTAGTACGAGGCAGAGCTTGGATTCAAATGCAGGCTTCTGACCCCAGCCCCCACTCATGCTTGCCCCAGCGAGCTGGCGTAACTTCCTTCCTTCACCTTGACAAATTGACAAATGTTGTTCTCGGGGCACCAGGGACATCTGTGAAGATTCTGGATTGCCCCCAGAACATCTCCATGCACTGATTACCCAAACCTCGTTGTGTTTCCCTGGCGTTCTAGCCTGTTCCACCTGGCACGCTGAGCTGTGAAAAGCTGGCGTCGTTTTCCAGAGTGAGTATCACAAGGAGACAGGGTGACGTCCCTGGAACAATGACACCACTGACAAGTTGGACTTCATCTCTTTTCTAAGAAAGTCTAGAGGTTTTAAAAAACCTTGTGCTTATAGCCCTTGATGAAATGTATAGGGAAGAAGCAAAGGGTTACGGCTGTCAAGAGTGAATTTCTTCCCCATCCTAGCTTCCCGGGCACTTTCAGTGGCAAGGGATGCATTTCCCAGTAGCTGAAGAAAGATGAGTTGGTGTCTCTTTGTGTTGCAAGTTGGGATGATATGCCTGGGGGCCATTTCTCTGCTGAAGGAGGGAAGCATGACACGGGCTTAGAGTGAGGGATGCTCTCGTGGCAAATGAAGTCCAGGGGGGTTGTGAGAGCCAAAGTCAGTGGCTTTGCTGTAGCTCCGGGGAAACTGTTACCTGGCGGTATTCTCTGATACTGTGGTCAGGCTGCCTCGCCCTGTTCCCCATCCGCGTTGCCTCCTGACAAGAGTCCTCTAATAAAATGTCACCGTCATCAACTCACCGGGAGAGTGATAAAGGAGGACAGGACTTTTCCCCCTGGGTTAAAGTTGGTGTGTTTTCCTGTCCCATTTAAAGTGACTTTCGTGTGTGTGTGTGTGTGTGTGTGAGAGAGAGAGAGAGAGAGAGAGAGAGAGAGTGTGTGCGCTCTGATGTGAGTGCGCGCTGATGTGAGCGCGCGTGTGCCTGATGCAACCCAATGTTCGCCGTGGCGCCTTCACTTCCAAGACACCCGGTTATTTTTAGGGATGACGCACCCGACATCAAAATAACTGGTTATTTTTGCGATTGGGTGCATCAATCACATTATGACATATTCCAGCTCTGGAGAAACAGCAGCTAACCAGCAGGCAAGACGTGGAAAGGGAGCAGTGTGAGTCAGACACGGGGACAGAGCCAGAGGGCCAGGGGCTGGGGGGCCGGGAGACGCTGCTGAATCAATTTAAGTGGCTGGGATTCCTAATAATAGCTCCCTTGGTTGAGGGCTTGCTCTGTGCTAGGCACAGTGCTGAGCCCTCTACATGTAGGGTCCTGTTTACTCCATGCAAGGATCTTCTGTGATGGGGGGCCATTATCCCTGTTCTGCAGATGCAGATACTGGGGCCCAGAAGTTAAGCAAGCTGCAGTTAAGTGTTGCATGGAGTGTAACCAGCTCCATCCAGAACATCCTAGTCTCCTTGTGTCTTATTGAGAGAATGCTGGTCCTTCCCCTTTTATAAGCTCCGTGTGTTTATAAAGCGGTTGCCTAATTGTGGACACTGAGCTGTGCAAGTTGTGTTTTGGGAGTGGAAAGAAGTATGGAGAAAGAGACGGAAGAGCCGTTTCCGGTTCTGAAATAAACAGAACAGTTGAGTTTGGCAGACAAAACGTTGATTTCTGTTGCTACACAATTCGCGTATCTGGGTGTGTGGTAGACGGGCTGTGATCGGGGTTTTGATCTTCGAGGCTTCCTTCCTCAGCCTCTTCCACGTCTTGTCAGTCATTCACTCTGTCCAAATGTCCCTGGAGTTGGTATGTGTCACGTGTATCGCACACACCACAACCACCGCTAGCCCGGCCATCCTAGTCTCTGCTGGAGTTCCATGTCAGTCTCCAAAATGATCTCACCTCCTGCCCCTTTCCACCGACAGCCAGAGGGATCTTTCTGGAAGGTACCTCTGATCATGTCATTCCTTGAATGAAACCATTCAGCCTCATTTCCACAGATTCAGTGTTCTGGTCACACTGAGTGGTTTGGGGTATTTTGGCCATCCACTCACTCACTGACTCATGCAGTAAATATTTGGGGGTCTATTACGTGCCAGGCTCCGTTCAAGGTGGGAGAACAGTAAACAAGGTAAACAAAAGTGCCCGCTTTTGTAGAGCTTACGTTCCAGTTGGAGTTGGGGGAGACAGACAGTAAATGAACAAATGGGCAAATAGAGAATGACTCAGCGCTGTGAAGAAAATACCACTGTGACGTAACGGGGAGTGACTGGCAGGAGAGGGGAAGCCTCCCCGAGAGGGGGGCGTGTGAGCTGATGGCCTGTGTGACAAGGAGCCAGCCCTTGAAGGGTCTGGGGGAAGAGCTCTCCAAATAGGGAAGAGCAAGTGCAAAGGCCCTGAGGTGAGTTGGTGTGTTTGGAGCAAAGGCCAGAGTGGCAGGAGGTGTGAGGGCTTGGGGCGGGGCGGGGGGGGGAGGAAGGGACGAGGAGGGCAGGCTTGCAGGCCGCAGGAAGGGATTTAGATCCTTAGAGTAACAGGGAGCCACTGAGGTTTCCAGTAGGGAAGCGAGGGTCGGTTACGATTGCAAAGATCAGTTGTCATCAGAGAGCGGGTTGTAGAGGAGCTGGAGGGGAGGCAAGGAGACCGAGCAGGAGGCCGCAGCTGTGCAGGCCTGAGATGATGGTGCCTCAGACTGGGCAGTGGCCGTGGTGATGGAGAGAACAGGCAGATTCAGGATGTGCCGGAGGTAGCACGGATGGCCTTGCTGCGGGCAGGGAGGGAGAGTTGCCTCTGAGCAGGTGGCGGTGCTGTGTATGGAGCTGGGGAGTTGTGGGAGTGATGCAGGTCCAGGGGTGACAGCCGAGGGGTTGACCCAGGGCTCTGCTTTGAACAGCATGCCTTCCTCCAGCTAACTCGACCTCCCCTCTGAGAGTCAGCTTGGAATCCTCCTCCCAGAAACCCTGTCTGAGCTGCCAGACAGGCCCTGTGTCAGCGTGTGGACAAGGGGTGCACACTTGATGACAATAGTCTGTCTGCGTGACTTTGCTCTTGACCCCAGCGGGGATGCGCGCCTCACCTGGCTCCTTCACTGCTGTGTCTCCAGGTACCTGACAGTAGCTCTTTGTAGAACTGGATGGACTTGCTTACAGGAGGAATCAGTTGGGCTGGGGGCTTCCCTCAAGAATCTATTCCCGATATAAAGGTAGGGGTTGGAGGAAAGGAAGGAGGAGGGCCTGCCAGGTGGCAATAAGAGAATCATGTAGAAAGAGGTCCAAACACCACCTCTGCCTCTTTCTGCTGTGTGACCTTGGCCAACCCACTTTACCTCTCTGAGCTTCAGTTTTGCCATCAGTAAAAAACAGAATCATGGCAGTTGCCTGGCAAGGTGGCCATCGTGGATAAATGAGACAGTGTGAGTGGAAGCATCTAGACGAGGTCTGGGGAAAAAGTTAAGTATGTGATTGAATTAGAACCTGAAAAGTCTGAGCAGGGCTGGGTGTAATCTCTCCTCTAATAATGCCGCCTGAGTTTTCTCTGGTCCCACGACTGGCAGGGGAGGGCTTTGCAGACTGTACCTCCATCATTAACGATCAGATTACTCTTTCTCTCCCCTTTCCACCTCTCATTTATGGAATGAGAAGAAAAAGTCAGAATTACAAAGGGTTGGAGCTTAACTCACAGTGAGATGTATGGAGTGCTCTGACTCCAGGTTGGTCAGAACACAGAAAGGCCTTAATCTCGAAGTCTAGACAAGTGGTTTTCAAACTGTGGTCCTGCACCAGAAGCATCAGCACCACCTGGGAGCTTGTCGGAGATGCAAAATATCAGGGTCTATCCCCGGTCCAAGGCATCAGAACCTTGGGGGTGGGCCCCACATTCAGTGTTTGTTTTTTTTTAATTAATTTGTTTATTGATTGATGGATGTTTGGCTGCGTTGGGTCTTCGTTGCTGCACGTGGGCTTTCTCCAGTTGCGGCGAGCGGGGGCTACTCTTCATTGCGTTGCACGGGCTTCTTATTGCAGTGGCTTCTCTTGTTGCGGAGCACGGGCTCCAGGCGCACGGGCTTCAGTAGTTGCAGCACGTGGACTCAGTAGTTGTGGCTCACAGGCTCTAGAGTGCAGGCTCAGTATTTGTGGCACATGGGCTTAGTTGCTCCATGGCATGTGGGATCTTCCCAGACCAGGGATCAAATACGTGTCCCCGGCATTGGCAGGCTGATTCTTAACCACCACACCACCAGGGAAGTCCCCACATTCAGTGTTTTAACAAGGCCTATGGGGAATTCACAGGCATGTTCAAGTTGAGATCCACTGGCCTAGAGCTTCCAGCCTCCAATAATTCTTTCCCTTTAATGGAAAGAGAATCAGAATGTTCAAATTGAGAAGATTAGAGTTATTGTCTAGTCCAGGTTATTTGAAACATGTTTTATAGATCATGAGTTTCATCCATGTGTGGTACAAGTTAAGTAATTTGGATTCCGTGGTCATATAATATCATATCAACGAGTCTGAGAAATGCTGAGTTTCTACTCTGCAGGACTTGTCAGAACCTTTAATATCCTAATGTGCTTTGTGAATCTCCAGTGGAGGGCTATAGCATGCAGTCTTTCTCAAGTTTACTTTTAGGACTCATATTCTATGGCACATAGTCTGGGAAACACAGATCTAGTCCAATCTCCCATCACATGGACAACCCCCATCTGTAAATTTCTGGTTATTCAGCATTTTCTTCAAAGCTTCTAGATACAGGTTGTTGTTGACCTTATGAGGTCACCGTTTCTTTTTTTTTTTTAGAGAGGCTGTTGGTAACTACTAGTGTTTGACTTGTAATAAGCCAAATCTGCTTTCCTTTAATTTCTTCCTATTGGTTTTAGCAATGACCCCTGCAACCATCTAGGACAAATCTAATTCCTCTTCTGACTCATGGCAGCAGAAAGACAGCCGTCCATCCACAATCTCCTCCCAAGATTTCTCCTTTCCAGTTCCCATCCCATAGATGTGGTCTGACTTCTGTCGTTAGGGAAGTACTGGGATGTTGCTTCTTTAAAATGGCTTCTTTCATAGACGTGATTACAAAGAACAAACATTTATCATTGGGCAGACAGGTATTTCAAGAATCTTCTATAGTAGTTTATCATCATTCCATCTATCCCAAGTACATAGTGGTCTAGTCTATTAATAAAGATCTGGGGAGATCACAGTCTTTCTCGTTTGTCTGTTCTGGTGAAGTCCAGTAGTTTTGCTCATCTGAAATCTCCGTCTTACGCCTAACAGCATGGTTTCCTTACCTATCTGTTCCTAAACCATATTTGCACTTCACTTTGACTAAACAACCAACTGACCGACTGACTGACTTCTCTCGTTTGTCCATTTATTCATTCATCCCAAAATCTTTTGGTGTCCACTCTGTGCCAGGCATCTATGAGGTGCTACAGAGCTGAACAAGACCAGTTTGATCTGCACAGGCTATAGGGAGAAGAGCGATGATGAAAAGAACACATAAACACATATTTTAAACATGTGCTAAGTGGCAAGGCAGTGATGGAGAATAACAAGGGTGGGAACCAACCCAGAGAAGGTGGTCAGGGAAGGATGCTTGATGTTTGAGCCGAGAGCTGACGTATATAATTACAACCCTTTTTTTTTTGGATTTCGTAATTCTGATTGTATCATTATAATCAGCCTTAGGTTATAAGGACTCAGAGAGCAGGGACTAGGTTTTCATATTGTGCTTAGTATAAAGACGAAGGCATCGTGGTTGATGTTGAGGAAGATCTGGAAATCTCATGCATGATTGAAACAAGTCTCTCCCTGTAGAAAAGCTATCCACAAGCTATTACGTTTC
Organism: Hyperoodon ampullatus; assembly: GCF_949752795.1. Taxonomy (NCBI): domain Eukaryota; kingdom Metazoa; phylum Chordata; class Mammalia; order Artiodactyla; family Ziphiidae; genus Hyperoodon; species Hyperoodon ampullatus. Next base: position 12,007,891 of record NC_136926.1, read on the forward strand.
TTAAATATCAGAGTATACTAGAGCAAGTATAATGTTACCATTTATTAAGGGTCTACTCTTGTCTGGGTTTCCACCCTCCTTTTACGTTATCGTTGTTGTATGTATCACGTCTATAAACATGAAGGTAGTTTTGGAGTATCTCCTGGACATTTGAAATATTGTGACATTCTAAATCTCCTTTGGAGAATATTGATTATTGTTTGTTTGTTTTGTTTTAATATTCTTAAGCAATCCATCTGATTAGATTCAGGCTGTCAGTTTTGTCTTGCTTTCTGTGGATCCAACGCCAGATCATTTCTCTAAGTTTTTCTGATGCTTCTTTGGGTTGGCCTGAGCACGTGCAGTGTATTACACACTGAAGTAGGAAGCCCCTTCTCCCGCTCTTTCCTTTTGGGGATATCTTCCCCGTTCTCTGGCTCTCAGGGACTTCTTTCTTCAGTTCTTCTGGCCAAAAAGATGGCGTTCTTTCAGAGTTTAGCCTGCTGCCCTGGTGCATGATTCTGAATGGCTGAGCCTGACCTTGGGATGAAGTGCTGACGAAACAGAGAGAAAACACCCCGTGGATTCTCCCTCACGTTATCCACATCACACTGGCCCCTATTCTCAGCTCCTCTATCCAAAGGGATGGGTTTTCTCTGGGGATCCTAGGTACCTGTGTCGTTTCTGTGTCATATGAAAGCAGTTTTATGGCTGGGGTGACCTGGGGGCAAGGCTGGGGGAGGAAAAAGAGAAAAAAAGAGGATTCTCCCCACATTCTTCTGCTCACAGGGCTCCATGTCTCCATCCTTTGGCTAGAAAGATGGGTTCCTCTGGGGTGTTTATTCTCCATGCCCACTGCATAGTTGTTAGATTCTGCCCACTTTCAAGGCAAAACTAGGAGATGAAGGAAAACTCACCATATTAGTCATTCTTCAAAGTCTTACCTTCCCCCCCTTTTCACCTGCTGTTATTTATTTGTTTTAATCCTGAGATAATTAGTTGTCTTTTGCATTTTTCCCAGAGTTTGGGGCTGTAATCAGTGCTCCTAAGATGGGCTTTTTCCATCATGGCCAGACCCAGAACTGGCATGGGTATTTTAGAAATGTCAACTCACTAGACCCTCAAAACAATCCTATGAGGTAGGTGATACTGTCCTCATTTTTTTTTTTTTTTTGCGGTACACGGGCCTCTCACTGTTGTGGCCTCTCCTGTTGTGGAGCACAGGCTCCAGACGCGCAGGCTCAGCGGCCATGGCTCACGGGCCCAGCAGCCCCGCGGCATGTGGGATCTTCCCAGACCGGGGCACGAACCTGTGTCCCCTGCATCGGCAGGCGGACTCTCAACCACTGCGCCACCAGGGAAGCCCCACCTTTCTTGATCTCCCTTTTTGCACAGTCCCTCTGCATTAAGATTTTTTAAAAATCAGGCATGTGTTTTTGAGATGCAATAACACACAGAGCCCCACCCTGTCGGGATAATTGGCCAGTACCTGACAGTAATGAACTTGTGGTGGGTCACAATTGCAAACAGCCCTAATAACCCCCTCCCCCCACTATCCATGCCCTTCATCATGTCACTCTGTGGTGCCCTCCCACTCTGACTCTGGCAGGGCCATGTGACTTGCTCTGGTCAATGGGGTGTTAGCAAATGTGGTTCAAGCAGAGGCTTAAAAAGCATTGGTGTAATTGGGCTTGCTCACTCTCACCTTCTGCCACCACCCTGAGAAGGACATACCTAGCTTAGGTGCCAGGGGGAGGATGAAAAGTATATGGTTCAGTCCCCGGTTGTCTCAATCCTCCCAGCGGTGGCCACCAGGGAAGCCCGATACTGTCCCCATTTTACAGGTGAGGAAACAGAGGTTCAGAGAGGTGAAGCCAGGTTCTAAACTCTCAGCTGACGGCCATTCTCATGCTACCTGGTGTCTTGCCTGAAGCCGCTTCATGATGTCAAAGCTGCTTACCTGGGCCCCTTATCTCCCGTACTCCACTAGGGCACCCTTGGGGTCAGGGCCCACATCCTCCTCGTCCTTCATCTATAAAATGGGGAAATACTGGTATCTACCTTGTAGCACCATTGTAAGGATTAGATTCGGTAATATAGGTGTTTAGAATAGGGCCTGGCACACAGTAGACCCTCAGTGAAGTGTGACCGGGTCATTGCCACTGCTATTATTTTTTCCTTGTATATTGGACATTTCTCAGCACAATGACTGGCATACTGTAGGGCTCAGTAAATATTTATTGAGTTCAGTCACTTGTGAAACCATTTTATCCTTAACCGCAGTGTGTGTTACTTTGTCGTTTCTCTTTCAGAAATACATTAGCGTTTCGGGCCATTATTCCTTTTACTCCCCCAATTGCTGACACCGCCCAGAGGATGCTCCCAGGGGACTGAGTGTCCTGTTCCCATTCTCCGCCCTTGTTCAGTATTCTTCTTCTGCTTCTTTTTTTTGCTCAGATGAACGTCTCCCACTTCTTCCTTATCATCCTCCACCACGAGAGGAAGAAAGAGGAGTTCTCGGTTCAAATTTTGCCATTTTTCACTTAATAACAGTATAGCTTTAGAACAAGTAAAACTTAGACCCTCCCTGCCCCCTGCAAATCTCATCTGTACCTTGTGAATAATTGCTTCTGCCTGTGAAAATTAAAAATACAGGCAAAATGTTTAGCGTGGTGCAAGGCACAGAGTAAGTCCTTTAAAAATGTTAGTTTCCTTATTGACCCCTGATAGTATAATATACAGAAGTTCTGACTGCAGCGTACAAGGAGTTATTCCAGATGTGAGAGGAGTTATGGTCCAGATACAGTTGGCAAGAAGCTGCCCAAGGCTTCTAACACCTCATAAGTGCTTGCTGCATAATAAGTGCTCAATAAATATTTGTGGGATGAGTAAACCACTGCAGGACGCAAGCTCGGTGCCCTGTCTCTCAGCATCAGACTGCCCTTCGGGGTGAGTAGCCGTGAGTGTCTGCGTTGCTAACTAGACACTCTTAGTTCCATCTCAGTCTCTGATTTTTTAAATCAGTTTAAAAGGTTTAATTATTGTTTAGACCGGGAGGGATATATATATATATATATATATGTATATATATATATATATATATATTTTTTTTTTTTTTTTTTTTTTTTTTTTGCTGTACGCGGGCCTCTCACTGCTGTGGCCTCTCCCGTTGCGGAGCACAGGCTCCGGACGCGCAGGCTCAGCGTCCATGGCTCACGGGCCCAGCTGCTCCGCGGCATGTGGGATCTTCCTGGACTGGGGCACGAACCCGTGTCCCCTGCATCGGCAGGCGGACTCTCAACCACTGCACCACCAGGGAAGCCCAGGAGGGATATTTTTTAATTTTTAATTTTTTTTTTTTTTACCTCTGGGCTCGGCAGCATCTCCTTTTGGAAGTGTTCTTTGGAAGCATCGTCAACGTGGTGTTTGGGCTCCAGTGGCAGCCTGGGTACCAGGAAAGGTTAGCTACTGTGGAGCTGGACCCATTTGGGTTGGCTTCTTTCAGATCAAGCCAGCAAATATTTATTGGTGCCAGTGTTGTGCTAGGGCCTGAGATGGTATGAGGAGATGGAAAGTGTCAGGACGTGGCCTCTGTCCTCCAGGAGTTGGTGGTCTAACTGCAGATACGGGCAGGTCCTCAGCTCAAATGCAGTGGGCTCACATCCTCCTAAGGGGTGGCCATCAGTACCGTCAGAGCACAGAGGGCACTGTCCTTTGGATAAAGCCTCAACTTCCCACCTTGGCCCGCAGGTCCCAGCCTGCCACCACCCCCCTCATTTTCCCCCCCACCCCGGACCCTCTATACTCTGGCCTCACTGGCCCCTCTCATATCCTCCAGTGGGCCCCATCCTTGGACGACATGCATGTCCTGGTTGGGGCACCTGCCTCTCTTTCTTTGCCTAATTAACCACTGCTCATCCTCCAGACCCCAGCTCAGGGGAGCCTCTTCCCAGCCCTCAGCTCCCTCTGTTCTAACTAAATAATTGAAGTGTGAGTCCATATTTAATGCTTGCTTCCTCTTCTAGATCTGTGATGGACGTTATATGTATAAGGAGAAGATAATATGAGCCATGTATGTAATTTAAAATCTTCTAGTTGTCACAATAAAAAAGAAACAGGTGACATTAATTTTTTATTCTGTTAAAGTATACATAACATCAAATTGCCCATGTTAACCGTTTGAAGTGTGCGTTTCAGGGGCAGCAAGTACTTTCACAGTGTTGTATAATCATCACCACTATCCCTCCCTAGAACTTTTTTCATCATCCCAAACTGAAACTCTGTAACCATTAAACAACTCCAGCCCCTGGCAACCACCATTCTACTTTCCGTCTGTATAAAGTTGACTAGGGACCTCATACAAGTGTAAACACAATGATATTTGTCCTTTTGTGAATGGATTATTTCACTTAGCTCGTTTTCAAGGTTCATCCATGTTGTAGCATGTATTACAATTTCATCTGTTTTTATGGTTGAATAATATTCAATTGTGTGGATGGACCACATTTTTTTTTCCATATCCTCACTAATGCTTGTTATTTCTTGTCTTTTTTTTTAAACATCTTTATTGGAGTATAATTGCTTTACAATGGTGTGTTAGTTTCTGCTTTATAACCAAGTGAATCAGTTATACATATACATATGTTCCCATATCTCTTTCCTCTTGCGTCTCCCTCCCTCCCACCCTCCCTATCCCACCCCTCTAGGTGGTCACAAAGCACCGAGCTGATCTCCCTGTGCTATGCGGCTGCTTCCCACTAGCTATTTATTTTACGTTTGGTAGTGTATATATGTCCATGCCACTCTCTCGCTTTGTCCCAGCTTACCCTTCCCCCTCCCCATATCCTCAAGTCCATTCTCTAGTAGGTCTGTGTCTTTATTCCCGTCTTACCCCTAGGTTCTTCATGACCTTTTCTTTTTCTTAGATTCCATATATATGTGTTAGCATACGGTATTTGTTTTTCTCTTTCTGACTTACTTCACTCTGTATGACAGACTCTAGGTGGATGGACCACATTTTGTTTATTCATTCGTCTGTTGATGGGCCCTTGAGTTGTTTCTACCTCTTGGTTATAGTGAATAATGCTGCCATGAACATCAGTGTGCAAGTATCTGTTTGAGTCCCTGCTTTCAATTATTTTGGGTATATACCTAGGAGTAGAATTCCCGGATCATATGGTAACTCTATGTTTAACGTTTAAGGAATGACACTAAATTTAACAATATATTTTATGTAGCCCAGTATTTCCAAAAAACTTAACCCTTTCAACATGTAGTTAATATAAAAATTATTAATGAGGTTTTTTTTTTAACTTCTTTTTCACGCTAAGTCTTCATAATCTGGTTTGTAGGGTATAAATTCTATGTGGATGGAGAAGCCGCTGGTTTTGTGGATCCAAGTGCCTTGTACATAGTGGGTGTCTAATCTAAAAGATGAACGTACATAGCTGCCTGGGGAATGAAAGAGAATTACAGCTCACCAACAAGAGCAGCAGTCATGACAATGAGGGCAGGTAGACTGTTTGCAAAGTGCTTTATTTTCATGAATTCTCAAAACAACCCTACGGAGTGGGTGCTTTTATCATTCCCTTTTGTGATACACAAAGCGCAGTTCAGAGAGGTGAAGCACTTGACTCCAGGTCACACACCTTGTAATCAGTAGAGCTGGGATTCAAACTCAGTTGGATTCTGCCATTCTGTGACAAGGAGTTATCACAGGAGGTGCTAAATTAGAGGTCTCCGAAAAGCCCTCTGGTGCCCAAGGAGGTGTCTGCCTCAGTTAAGAAGGATGACAGAGGATAATAAAAGTTTTCCCAACATCTTTTTCCTGGGAGCATCCACATTTCTGTCTCTGTGGATAACCTGAACAGATTGACTGCCTGCCACACCAGGCTCTAAAGCTTTCACAAGCAATTTCCCCGCAGAGGGAAATTGGGAGAGAAATGAGGGCAGGTGCGGGTCCCACTGAATCCGCACGGCGAGGGAAAAGGCAGGAGGATTAAGAAAACCTGCTGTACCAGTCAGTTGTCTGGAGATAAAAATAGGGTGCCTTGCCGCACCTAAGGTCATCTAATGCCACCTTCCACTTTCTTGAATTTTCCAGCACAAGAAGTTATAGAACTAATATAACACCTGTCACTCAAAGGGTGGCAGAGGGATGGAGCGACAGAGAGTTCTGGAATTAGAAGCATCTCAGAGAGCAGCCTTCTCCAGTGTGGCTTGTCCCTGTGTGGATTCTCTCCTGCCGCATCCCTGGGAACTGGTCTGAGCCCCATGGGTCCCCCACCTTCTTACCTCCACCTTGTCCCTCAGAGGCCCAGGGGACAGTCCATCCTTCTGCAGGGCGCTGGGGCAGGGCAGAGACACATCTATTACTCAGAGGACATAGAGCCAGAAGGAGGCAGGATCAAGATAAGGACATCTTCCTACTCTTTTTCTTTGGTCACCAGGCCTTTATTCTCAAGACTTTATCTTTGCAGGGCAGCCCTTGGCATGAATAGGATTTTAGCTGTGTTAAGGTATTTCCCATCTCCCTGCTTGGTGAATTCAGGATGGGTGATACAAACAAGGTTATCAGTCATGGCAGTTAGAATTTATGAAGAGTTGATTCAGTCCACAAATATTTATTGAAGCAATGTATAATTTATGCATTGAGACAAAACAGTCTATATTTATTTTAGAAATTTCCCCCAGCTTTATCGAGATATAATTGACAAATAACATGGTATAAGTTTTAGATGTACCACATGATACCATATGATGATTTGATATATATATGTGCTGGGGAAAAACATCTGCATTTATTTGTTGCCAAGCACTGTGCTAGGTGCTGGGTGATGCAGTGATGAGAAATCTAGCCCAGGCATCTGTCTTCTTAGAGCTTGTATTCCAGGGGGAAAGACAGATGATAAACAAACAGATAAATCAGTCAGTCTTAATTCTTCATGGATTCTGTGTTCATCTCCGTGAATTTGCCTACTCCCTAAAATTTATTCGTAATCCTAAAATCCATACTTGGATTTGTGGAGTGGGGAAAAGTCTGAGTCACCTGGTGTTCACGTTCTCAGCTGAGGTTCATGCTCTGCCTTCTTGTTTCAGCTCTCATACTGTCAGTGAGGTGTTTTTTTTTCTTCAAGTTTTTCACATTTTTTGTACTTTCTGGGGGTGATTTCTCTGTTTAAAATGACCCCTAAGCATAGTGCTGAAGTGCTGTCCAGTGCTCCTGGGCACAAGCAGGCTGCGATGTGCCTTTCCAGAAAATACGTGTGTTATGTAAGATTCCTTCAGGCAGGAGTGACAGTGCTGTTGGCCACGAGTTGAATGTTAATGAATCAGCAACATAGATATTAAATAACTTATTAGATTCTGTCTTTAAACAGAAATATTCATAAAACAAGATTATGTAGGGATCAGTTGATGAAAATGTCACCAGAGGGTCATAGGAACCTAACCTTGTATTTCCACTAGGAGCCATGGTTCAATATTGGCTATTTCAGTGTTTGCAGTGACTTTATATTATAGAGTATAACAATGGTGAATAATGAGAACAGATGATATAAAAGAATAATTCCACTGAGTGGTAAGGGGTGTGAGGAAAATGAAACAGGAGGAGGGGGAGGAGAGAGAGTGGGTAGCAGGGTGGAGGTGATGCACAGAGAACGGTGGTGGGCACTCAGCTCTGTGGGAAGCCTGGAACCCGGGAATCCTGGAGTCCAGTGCACTGTGCCATCCACTCTGCTCACCGTTCGTATTAGGCTGTTCAGAGCTGCCGTGTGTTGCTGACGGTCACCGGGGTTCAGAACCACGGTTCCAAGGAGACTGCAGTGTACAGTGTCAGAACCAGTCAGTACCTCCAGGGCTTGGTGCCCTATCAAACATTCTCACCGCCAGATACTCTGGGAGGTGTTTTATTGCAGTTTTCTCCTTGCAGATTCTAACCGTGTTACTAACCAGGAAGGGCTTTTTTTTTCAGTTTAAACTGTCCAACAGATGGTGGTGGTTGCTCTCTTTATTCTGGAGATTGGCTGCATCCCAGTCACAATTTTAATTGTACTTAACAATTAAAACACTAAATATTGTAAAAGAATATACAGCGGAGGGAAAAGAACATGGGGTTTGGAGTCGGATGGACCTTCTACGTGGGCGGACCTAGGGAAGGTCCCTGCTGCTCTGTGGGGCTCAGTCTCTCCATCTGAAAAATGGGGCTGGTAATACATGTCACCCTGCATGGCTGTGAGGATTAATTCAGATGTGCTATGTATAGCTGCCAAGAGAATGTGATCTGTGGTCAGAACACCAGGGTTTGGAGCTTGGCCTCGGGCAAGTGTTTTAATTTTCCAAAGCCTTAATTGCCTCACCAACCCCACAGGGCTGTCGTGAGAAATAAACGAAATAAAAGACATCAGGGTGAGAGATGGTGGGGCAGCAGTGGGGTGTACAGTAAGCACTCAATGAACATTAGCTATGGCCGTGATTGAAAGTGCTTGGCTGGGACTTTCCTGGCAGTCCAGTGGTTAAGACTCCGTGCTCTCACTGTTGAGAGTGCGAGTTCAATCCCTGGTTGGGGAACTAAGATCCCACAAGCTGCAGGGCGTGGCCCCCCCAAATGCAAATAAATAAATTAATTAAAAAATAGTACTATTAAAAAAGTGCTTTGTTAAACACTCATTAGGATGACAATAATAATAATAATAAATAAATAAATAGAAATAACAAGAGTTGGCTGAGATTGGGAGAAATCAGACCCTAGTGTATTGTTGGTGGGACTATAAAATGGTGCAGCCACTGTGGAAAAGAGTTTGGCGGTTTCTCAGAAGGTTAAACAGAATTACCAGGTGACCCAGCAATTCCACTCCTAGGTATATACCCCAAAGAATTGAAAACAGTTGTTCAAAGACATACTCGTATGCAAATTATCATAGCAGTGCTGCTCACAATAGCCAAAAAGTGGAAACAACCCTTATGTCCATCAACTCATGAACAGATGAACAAAATGTGTTCTACCCATATCATGGGATATTATTCAACCATAAAGAGGAATGAGATTCTGATACAGGCTACAACAAGAATGAGCCTTGAAAACATGATACAAAGTGAGAGAAGTCAGTTACAAAAGATCACTTATTGTATGATTCCATTTGTACGACACATCCAGAATAGGTAAATCCATAGAGACAGAAAACAGATTAGTGGTTACCAGAGGCTGAGAGAAGGGGGTGAGGTGGGGAGTGACTGTTTAGTAGGTATGGGATTTTTTGGGGGGAAGTGATGGAAATTTTTTAGAATTGATAGAGACAACGTTGTTAATGTACTAAATGTCGCTGAATTCTGCACTTTAAAATGGTTGATGTGAATTTCACCTCAATACCATTTTTTTTTTATTTATAAAAAGGAGCTTTGTTAGAACAGAAAAGCTACCCTAAAGTTCGTGACCAAACGTTAATCTGGCTAGATCTCCTGGTGGATAATAAAATCGCAAAAGTCTTGTAGGGCAGGACCTAGGAAGCATTACTGGGTCAGAGCCCAAGCTCCCTGCCCTGGCCCATCTCCCAGATGACCTGCACGGACTGGGGTCAGTGCATTTGTTTGGTCCAGCTTGGGGACGTCCTGGGGTGGAGACCGTGCCCAGCGGAACCCACAGTTTGGCCGGATGCCAAGCTCATTAATGCAATCTTAGATTAAGATTCTTGCCACTGTTGAATTGCTTTGGCAATGGTTTGTTTTTCATTTGTCCTTATTTGCTTCTTTTTGCAAGTACTACAAACCAGAAACTTGAAAATTCGTCCTGGATTTCAGGTTTCACTCTTTCAGGGATTGTGTCTATAGTGAGTATCATATTTGACTTTTTTTTTTTTTTTTTTTGCGGTACGCGGGCCTCTCACTGTTGTGGCCTCTCCTGTTGCGGAGCACAGGCTCCGGACGCGCAGGCTCAGCGGCCATGGCTCACGGGCCCAGCCGCTCCGCGGCATGTGGGATCTTCCCGGACCGGGGCACGAACCCGTGTCCCCTGCATCGGCAGGCGGACTCTCAACCACTGCACCACCAGGGAAGCCCCTTGACCTTTTTTTGAAGGGTCAGATGGCATTGCCCTCAATGCTGATCCGAAAGGTCTTTGTAAAATGGTTCAGCCTTTCAAGGGCTTTCTGACTGTGTCTCCACTTCCTGAGAGCATTGGGAGGCTCCTAGAAAAATCGGGATGGTGAGGGGTACAGACCTGTATTGGAAACCCCACTGTACCACTTATCAGCTGTGTGACCTTGGGCCACTCAGCCTCTCAGATGATCCTCCGTTTCCTCCACTGTAACATGAAGACAGTAGCAGAATTTTCTCCAAAGGGTCTTGTGAGGATAATGTGAAGTGATGCATGTAAAATACTTAGAATACTCTTTGGTGCATAGTAGGCGCTCAATAAACAGTAACTGTTGTTAGTGTTAATAATAATTATTATTGTTACTATTTTTTTTGCTTTACCAATGACTCCAGTGAAATATTTTCAGCCAGCCTCTAAAAGTTCTGTTTCTTGCCGGAAAGTTGTGAGGATTAAACTAACAAGTGTTTTGAAATATTCACAAAAGTTACAAGCAGGGGTGATTCTGGAATAGTAGCATATATGCATTCTGATGCTGGCACTGAAATTCAGACAAAGTCCAAGCCAGACGTTTGCCTGTATATAAAATGTTAATGGGAAGGGACAAAGAAGTTAGGCACTTGCCTAGACTTTCTGAAATAACTTTCTCCCTTGAGAATGGCTTTCATTTCTCTTGGTCACTTATCAGAGAATGTCAAAAGAAAAATCCCTGCGCCTTGAAATGTCTTTAATCAATCCTTAGACCTTTCATTTCTTAAAACCTATTCCTTTCTCCCCACCCCATTCAAGACTTGAAATAAAATGATTTTCCAGAAACAGATGACAAGATAGCAAGGGCTACGATTAATAACTCCCAGAGCACCTTGGTGCCACACCTTCCCTATTTAAAATGAAAAATTACCCTCTTGCCTCAGACTTTATTAAAAAGAGGATCAAAAGAGAGAAGGGAAGAGTTGATGTAATACAGCCCATCAGTGAAACACTTCTGAAGCGTCGGCAGAGAGAAGTTGAATCTCTGTCAGTTGAGCGGCTGGCAATTTGGTTAATGAAATGAGGCTTTTTGCTTCTGCATCCCCAAACTTCTGATTTTTTAATGTAAGGGTGAAGGAGAAGAGAATTTGATGGAGAAGGGAATTTGGAAAGAGTAAAGCTTCTCTTCCACACTTTTTATCTCTCAGACTTTGATCCTTTAGGACAGCAATCCTTGGGACCAACTCAGTGCTTCCTTGAATCTCATGGAGTTTGTGTGTGTGTGTGTGTGTGTGTGTGTGTGTGTGTGTGTGTGTGTTTGGAGGAACTGTAGGCTGTGGGGGGCAGTGGATCCCAGCTCAACTTCAGATGCCATGTGATAAAGGGGAAGCGTGAAGGTGAAGGTTACTACCAGCTATGGGACTTTATAGAACTCATTTATAAAACAGATCAATAACACCTACCTTACAGGGCAGGTAAGACAAGCACTGAATCCTCTAACTGGGCCTGGCAGGGCCCTCCAAATGCTAACTTTTCTATCATAACTCCGCAGTCCGTATTCAGTAAAAGTCGTTGACTCCTGGTGGAAGGCTCTGTTAGTCTCCTTGATCTGCTGTAACAAAACCACCACAAACTAGATGGCTTGGAACAGCAGAAACGTATTCTCTCCCAGTTCTGGGGGGCTTGAAGTCTAAAATCAAGGTGTTGGTGGAGAAGAATCAAGGAGAAGGCTGTAGGGGAGAATGTGTCCCGTGCCTCTCTCCCAGCTTCTGGTGGCTGCTGGCGATCCTTGGCTTGTAGCTGCGTCTCTGCAATCTCTGCCTCTGTCTTCACATGGCCTCCTCCTCTGTGTGTCCTTTCCTCTTCTTAATGACACCAGTCATTGGGTTTAGGGTGCGCCCTAATCCACTGTTTCCTCATCTTAACTTGGTTACATCTGCAGAGACCCTATCTGCAAATAAGGTCACATTCACTGGCACTGGGGGTTAGGGCTTCAACATAGCTTTGGGGGGCATACAATTCAACCAAAATAAGGACGCAGTGGCTTTTTTTTGCGGTACGCAGACCTCTCACTGCTGTGGCCTCTCCCGTTGCGGAGCACAGGCTCTGAACGTGCAGGCTCAGCGGCCATGGCTCACGGGCCCAGCTGCTCCGCAGCATGTGGGATCTTCCCGGACCGGGGCACGAACCCGTGTCCCTGCATCGGCAGGCGGACTCTCAACCACCGCGCCACCAGGGAAGCCCAGTAGTTCATTCTTTTTGATGGTGGAATCATATTCCGTTGTATGGACACACCACATTTACCCTATCCATTTGTCAGTCGATGGGCATTTGGGTTGTTTCTACCTCTTGGCTGTTGTGACTAGCATTGCTGTGAACATTCACATACAAACATTTGAGTGCTGCTTTCAATTCCTTTGGGTCTATACCTGGGAGTGCAATTGCAGTGAGTGCTTATTTCATCGTTGATCTTCCCACTGGCCTGTGAGCATCTCGAGGACAGGGGAGACAGATGCCCGACTCCAGGCGCTGGTATAGCGAATGCCTGGGGAGCAGGCTACACGAGTCCCAGGCATCCAGAATAGACGTCTCACTCATCCTCAAGCACCCGCCCATTCGTCTGCATCATCATGTGGTCCAGGCTCTGTGCTGACAGCTCGACTCATTTTATCTCATTAACTCACTCCTTGCTTCTCTCTGATATTTGCTCAAATGCCCACTGTCATGTCCGCATCCTTTTCTGATTGAAGTAGCCCCAATACTCTTTTTTGGTGCCCACGTCCAGCTTTCTTTTCCTCCATGGCATTTATTATCACTGACATATTATAGACATTATATTATATATGACATCTTATAAGTAATATAATGTTACTTTTTTGTTCATCCCCTTTTCTTCTCTGTTTCCTTACCAAGAACATGAGCTCTGTGAGGACAGGAACTTTCGTCTCTTTTGTTCATTGCCAAATCCCGGTGCCTAGAACAGTGCCTGGTATACAAGAAGAGTTCAGATATTTGTGAAATATACTTGGGTGAATGAATGAATGAATGTGTTTAATCCTCACTGCACCCTCCAAGGGAGCCATGATTATTCATCCTCATTTTACAAACCCCCAGAGTCTCTGAGAGGTCAAGTAACTGGCCCAAGATCACAGAGCTGATCAGCAGTGGAACCAGAGTTCTAAGCTGGATCTCTCTGAGTCGCAGTCCCATATTCTTTTCACTTCACTCAGGGGAGCATGAGCTCTAGCGATAATGCCCAAAGTACTTCCCTGTGGCCGTGGAGTGTGGTATGTGATTAAGATAACTTAAAAAAATAGATTTACTTTCGTACACATGTTTTACTTAGGCTCATTTGGCAATGTGTTTGTATTTCCTGAACAAATACATCAATCCAGAGCTTGCTGGGTGAACCAAGTTGATCTGGGCTTGGTTCTCTGTCCGCCCCCAGCTCTCAGAGCTATTCAGCCTCTCTGAACTTCACCTTCCAAGAGGTACACAGGGAGGTGACGTCACCTGGTGCCATGTTCCGCTCTCAGCACAGGTGCATACACTTTAAACGGGAGGTAGCAACGCATCACCACGGTGTTGAGAATTACAGTACAACCAGCTAACATTTATGGAGGGCCTGCTGTGTGCCAGGTGCTGGGCTCAGCACACTGCTTGTGTTATTGCATTTGATCCTCATAATAATCCCCCAGAGCAGGTCTACTATTGTCCTGTTTCACTGCTGATAAAGCTAAGACTCAGAGAAGTTTGATGAGTGTCCAAGGTCACACAGCCGGGAAGTAGAAGAGCCAGAATTAGGGCCAAGTCATCTGACTCCAGAGCTGGCTCTCTTAGTCCCTGGGCTAATGTGTATGTGTAAATATTTGAGAATCGACACACCATAGTGATGGTGATTTTGGTAGAATGTTCTGGCAAAGTCTGGGAGGAAGGAAAAGGGAGACTCTTGCCAGACGTAGCCCTTGCTCCAGCTCCTGCTTCCATTTTGCTGATTAGGACGGTCCAGGGTCTTCGGTGAATGCAGGTCCCACTGTCCTAGAGGCCCTGTGCCCTCGTTGTTGAGTTGGCCAAGATCCTGGGTTTGAATCCCAGAGGCCAGCTCCATCTCTGCTGTAACCTTGGAAACATCTTCCTCTCTGCACATACATTTCCTTATCTACAAAGTAGAGATCAAAATGGCCCTTTGCACACAGATTTATGAAAATTAAGTAAGATGTGGAACAGTCTCAATATAACAAATGAAGAAAAGAGATGACAAACCACTAAATAAGATCTTATGGCGTTTCTTAAAAAAAAAAAAAAAAAGCACAGCAAACCAGCTGGCAGGCTCCACAGCCAAGCAATAATAGGCAGGATGGCTAGGCTGTAGAACAACATTGCCTTTTTCCTTATCCGAATTTTCTAATTTTTCTATAATGAATATGTAATAACAAAATGAGTTGTTTTTAATTAAAAAAGGGGCAGTGAGTCAGTGTTCATGAAAGCACTTTGTAAACTGTCAAATGCTCTATAAATTAGCTCTTGTTATGGTCCTTATAGTAATTATTATTGTTATTGCCAGTCGGCCACGAGTTGGAATTTATTTCAACTTGGCCTGTAATGGGAGGGCCCACTCGATCGTCTTCTGCCAGGTCCTGCCACGTGGTCCTCTCTCTCTCTTCTTAAAAATAAAGAAATTTATTTATTTATTTTTGGCTGCGTTGGGTCTTTGTTGCTGCATGCGGGCTTTCTCTAGTTGTGGCGAGCGGGGGTTACTCTTCGTTGTGGTGTGCGGGCTTCTCATTGCGGTGGCTTCTCTTGTTGCGGAGCATGGGCTGTAGAGCAGAGGCTCAGTAGTTGTGGCACGCGGGCTCTAGCGCGCAGGCTCAGTAGGTGTGGCACACGGGCTTCGTTGCTGCGCAGTGTGTAGGATCTTCCCGAACCAGGGCTCGAACCCATGTCCCCTGCATTGGCAGGTGGATTCTTAACCACTGCGCCACCAGAGAAGCCCTGTGGTCCTCTCTTGATACCTACTGACTTCTCTTCATCTGTGCTGCCACCACCCAAGTGGAAGCCAGCATCCTCTCTCACCGGGAGCCCTGTGATACCCTTTAACTGGGTTCTCCTTGTCCAAGCAGCAGCCTCAGTGATTTGAGAAATGAACTATATTAGATTTTTTTGGATTAGTTAAATTTTATCTATCTATCATCTACTATCTATTTGTCTATCTATCATCTATTACCTTTCTCTCTCTCTCTCTCTCTCTCTCTCTCTCTCTCTCTCTCTCTCTTCCCGTTTTGTTGAGAAATAATTGACATACAGCACTGTGTATGTTTAAGGTGTACTGCATAACGATTTGACTTACATACATGATGAAGTGATGACCACAATAGGTTTAGTGAACATCCATCATCTCATATAGACACAAAAGAAAAGAAGAACTAGTTTTTTCCTTGTGATGAGAACTCTTAGGATTTACTCTCCTAACCACTTCCCTGTGTAACAAATGGCAGTATTAATTATATTAATCATGTGGTACAGCACATCCCTAGTACTTATTTATCTTATAATTGGAAGTTTGTACCTTTTGCCTGCCTTCAGCCAGTTCCCCTCCTCCGCACCCCCATCTCTGGTAATGACAAATCTGATCTCCTTTTCTATAAGTTTGTTTGTCTTTTGAAGTATAATTGACCTACAGCACTCTGTTACTTCCTGGTATACAGCATAGTGATTTGAAATTTCTATATATTACAAAACGATCACCACGATAAGTCTAGTTACAGCGTGGGGAATATAGTCAGTAATAATGTGATATCTTTGTATGGTGATAGATGCTAACTAGAGAAATGAACTTTAGATCAAAACCCTCAATGGCTTCCTGTTGCACTTGGTATAAAATCCACATGGGCCTGGAGGTCTGCCCTCACCTGTCCCTTCAGCCTCCTGAGCCAGTTTCCCCATTGTCACCATATATTGCCTTGGAGAAGACACCGGAAAAGGGACCCAGGAAAGTGCCTGCCCTGACTTAGATGGTTTTGGAGCCTGAACGTTTGGTCCCAGTATTTGACCCTTACGCTTTTACATCTCTTAGTGTAGAGGATGTAGGACTGCACGTTGTAACCTGAGAGTCTGTATGTGTAGACCAAATACGTATTTGCACTCTTAATACAGCAAATGAGTGAAAAATGTTAGTGCACTGTAGGATTTAGTTTTATTTTCTGACTTAGCTTATATCAGGGCTGGAAAAAACCTCAAGTTGCATTCAGGCAGTAGGATTTTTTTTTTAGTGCTCCATTTTTTCTAATAAACTGTTGTAAGACAAGAAAGTCTCCTTTCTGCTTCTATGCTTTAGTCCTTACCATCCTCCTCGCCTCTCCCCACACCTGCCATGCTCTTTCCTTGGACATTTGAGCTGTGGGCTCCCCAACCCTGGACAGTGGAGGGCAAGCCTGTTGAATGGGGATTATGGTGAGACGGTCAACTAAAGGGTTTCATTCTTTTTGGAGGGGCCAAGTGGGTGTGGTTGAATTTATGTAAATATGCGTACAGCCTACCGTGCATAATTTATGTAAATGTGCGTACAGAGCACGCTGTAATCAGCACCCGCACGGTGCACGGTGTATACGGTGTAGTGCGCGTCTACGGTAATGTGCCTACAGTGTAATTCATCCGCTTTCTCATGGCTCATCTGTCGTCTCTGCTCCTTTGTCCCAACTCAGGAGGCAACCTTTCCAAACAAGACTGGACCATCCAGTGGCCCACCACGGAGACGGGGAAGGAGAACAACCCCGTGTGCCCCCCGGAGCCGACCCCGTGGATCCGCACCCACCTCTCCCAGAGCCCCAGGGTCCAGTCCAAGTGCGTCCAGCACTACTGTCACGCCAGCCCCAGCCTGGGGGCCCCCGTGTACACCCACGTGGACAGGCTCACGGTGGACGCCTACCCGGGCCTGTGCCCGCCCCTGCCACTGGAGTCGGGCCACCGGTCCCTGCCTCCGTCGCCCCGGCAGCGGCACACGGTCCGCACCCCGCCGCGCACCCCCAACATTGTCACCACCGTGACCCCGCCCGGCACGCCACCCATGAGGAGGAAGAACAAGCTGAAGCCCCCGGGGACCCCGCCGCCTTCCTCCCGGAAGCTGATCCACCTGATCCCGGGTTTCACGGCCCTGCATCGGAGCAAGTCCCACGAGTTCCAGCTGGGTCACCGCGTAGACGAGGCCCACACGCCCAAGTGAGTGCATTTGGTGGGTTCCCGGGGGCAGCTGAGCCTCCCGGTCAGGGCAGCTTCAAATCAACTTGTATTTCCCTCCTCCAGTTGAATGAAAGGTGGATTTTCCCTAATGGCTGGTCTGGAATTTCCCAGAAATGACCCCTTTTAATACTATTAATGCTGTAAAGTAGGAGTTGTAAAACTATAGCCCAGGAGCCAAATCTGAATTTATTGCAACGCATCCAGATTCATTCCGTTCTGTTTTGTCTGTGGGTGCTTTCCTGCTACGATGGCCGAGTTGAGTGTGGCCCGAAAAGCCGAAATCTTTACCGTCTGGCCCTTTACAGGGAAAATTGCCAGTCCCTGCAGAGTCTATCCTAGTGCTGCCCCAAGAAATAGGACGCCAGTTGCATACACGACCTTACGTTTTCTAGTAGCTGCCTTAAAAGAGTAAAAAGAAACAAGTGATATTAACTTTCATGATATGTCATTTAACCCAATATAGTAAAACATGATCATTTCAGCATAGAATCAGTGTAAAGTATTATTACGGAAATACTTTGCATTCTTTTCTCCACACTGAGTCTTTGAAATCTGGAGGGTATTTCACACCAGCAGCTCATCTCAATTCATACTGGCCACCTTCCAAGTGTGGAATGGCTACCTGTGTCAAGTGGCTGCGATGCTGGATGGTGCTGCTCTGACTGACCCTGTGCCTGGGACTTGCTCTGTGTTTATACCTGAGATACATGCCCAGGTCTGCTGGGGGTGGGAGGGGGCTCAGGGAGCGGATAAGTGGACTGTCAGAGCAAAGGTCGTCCCACAGAAGCTGCAGGTGGGGCCACAGGCACCCAGGGGAGAAAAATCCTGAAAGTTGACATGGGCTGTGCCTGGCTCTGGCTTGCGGGCGGGCGCGGGGGCGTGGGTGGGACTTGCTGCCAGCAGAGGGCGACACGGTGTTTGTGGCTGTATGCTGGCTAATGAGAGAAATGGGGCAGCTCCCTCCAGGGCCCCTCAGAGGCTGACTGTGACCTGGGTCCCTTGCAGGTTTTTGAGGTCTCAGTGTATTAAAAATGGAAGAAATGCTAAACAGGGTCACAGAAGTGAGTAGCACGTTTTAAATATTTACCTTTAACAAAATTGCATCTGAGGCACAGAAGATAAAATGGTTATGGATAATCCTATGAGGAGATGCGGGGAAGAGTCTAAATTTGGGAACTGTCGTGTGTGAAAGGCGTGGACCCCGGTTCTGGGAGCTCTGAGGTGGGGGAAGCACTGGGGAGCAGTTCACTGCATTTCCATTTCAACGATTTAGCCGGTGTTTCGTGAGCTCTCACTACCATATGCGGGTGAATCTAAGACGTTGATCATAAGATAAATCCTGTGTGCATCTTAGAATTGATGAAATGTGGTGCGTTCTAGACTCTGGGCTAGTTGGCAGGGTACAATGAAAAGGAAAGAGACATAGCCCTCGGCCTCGTGAAGACTGACACTAATCCAGTAACCACACATAGGTGTTATAGTCTTATGTCCAGTACTTACGAACAGTGTTACAGGCTATCAGGAGAAAGTGCAGGATGCTGTCAGAGCTTGTGGAGCTGATTGAGTTTGCACTGGCAGGGAGGTGAATGGGGGGACTGGGGAGGGTTTGGTCGGCGTGGCTTCCAGAAGAACTGTTTGGACTGAAGGTTAATTAGGGATTAAGATGGTGGAAGGGGTGGGAGGTGTTCCAGGAAGGGAGCATTACCCATTGGAGGAACTGACGGAAGGCCTCTGTGGCTAAGGGAGCAGGCAGGTGATGCAAGAAGAGAGTCCTGGGTTAGGCAGGTGGCAGCACTGTTCACAACAGCCAAAAGGTGAAACAACCCGAGTGTCCATCAGCAGATGAAGGGATGAACACAGTGTGATCCATCCGTACAATGAAATATTATTCAGCCATAAAAAGGAATGAAATTGTGACACCTGCTACAACATGACTGAACCTTGAAAACGTTATGCTAAGTGAACTAAGCCAGACATGAAAGGACAACTATAGTATGATTGAACTGATGTGCGGTGCCTAGAACAGGCAAATTCACAGAGAGAGAAAGTAGAATAGAGGTTGCCAGGGGCTGGAGGAGGGGACTGGGGAGTTAGTGTTTACTGGGTAGAGTTTCAGTTTGGGAAGTGGAAAAGTTCTGGAGACGGATGGTGGCCATGGTGGCACAGCAGTGTGAATGTACTTAATGCCACTGAATTGTACCCTTAAAAATGTTTAAAATGGTAATTTTATGTTATATATATTTTACAACAATGATGAAAAAAGAGACAGGAAAGCCAGGCATGGGCACATTTTTTTCTGTAAAGGGCCAGATAGTAAATGTTTTAGGCTTTGCAGTTCAGGTGGTCTGTGGCATCTCTTCCACCGTAGCAAAAGCAGCCACAGACAATAGCTGAATAAGCGGCCGGGGTGATGTTTCAATAAAACTTTATTTAAAAACAGGTGCCTGGCTGCATTTGGCCCACTGGCTGTAGTATGCCCTGGCAGAAGCCCTGGTGTAGGCAGTGATTCTCCCTTCTAAGACCTTAAAGTGATTTTAGTGGGAGACACGATCAGATCTGATTTTACAAAGGTTACTCAAGCTTCTGTGTGAAATCTGTATTGGAAACATACCACTTCACCAGACATATTTGGGACATCAGAGACTTAACAGAGGGTTGATGCTTTTCTGATTGGAGTTGGGCTTGATTTTTGTGGGGTTTTTATATAAATTTATTTATATTTTACTTACTTATTTTGGCTGCGTTGGGTCTTCGTTGCTGCACGCAGGCTTTCTCTAGTTGCGGTGAGCGGGGGCTACTCTTCGTTGCGGTGAGCGGGGGCTACTCTTCGTTGCGGTGCGTGGGCTTCTCATTGCAGTGGCTTCTCTAGCTGCGGAGCACGGGCTCTAGGCACTCAGGCTTCAGTAGTTGTGGCTGATGGGCTCTAGAGCACAGGCTCAGTAGTTGTGGCACACGGGCTTAGTTGCTCCGCGACATGTGGGATCTTCCTGGACCAAAGCTCGAACCCGTGTCCCCTGCATTAGCAGGCGGATTCTTAACCACTGCACCACCAGGGGAGTCCTTATTTTTATGGTTTTGTGAGAGCCAGAGAGACTGGCTACTGAGACCTCAGGACGTGGGGAGAGTTGCAGGAAGTCTAGGAACGCAGGTTGCTGCTGTGGAAGGTGGGAGGGACATCTGGGGTTTGCTGGCCATGGTTTCCCCAGACTGTGCATCTCCCTCACTCATCGCTGTGTTGATCACAGAGTGAGGTGGAATTTGACCAGAAGGCAGAACCTGGCTTGAGAGACACACGATCTTTTAATCTACAAGCTGGGGGCGAAGTGAGACAGGCTGCCCTTTGGCTGTTTGTTTTTTGCCCCAGCATTATTGAGATGTAATTGACAAATAACACTGTGTAAGTTCAAGGTGTACAATGTGATGACTTAGTACACACACGTATTATGAAACGATTACCACAATAAGGTTAGTTAGCACATCCATCACCTCGCATAATTACCTTTTTTTTTGTGGTGAGAACAGTTAAGATTTGCTCTCTTAGCAACTTTCAAATGCTAACAATATAATATTGTTAAACAGTCAACATATTGTACGTTAGATTCGCCAGAACCTATCCTTGTAACTGGAAGTTTGTACCCTTTGAACAGCATCTCCCCATTTCTCCCACCCCCTAGTCCCTGGCAACCACCATTCTACTCTCTGTTTATATGAATTCAATGTTTTTAGATTCCACATATAAGTGAGATCATGCAGTATTCATCTTTCTCTGTCTGACTTATTTCCCTTAGCATAACGCTCTCAAGTCCCATCCATGTTGTTGCAAATGGCAGGATGTTTTCTTTTCTGTGGTTGAATAATATTCCATTGTGTGTGTGTGTGTGTGTGTGTGTGTATGCCATATTTTCTTTATCCATTCATCCATCAATGTGCATTTAGGTTGCTCCCCTATCTTGGCTATTGTGCACAATGCTACAGTGAACACGGGGGTGCAGATATCTCTTTGAGATGATAATTTCATCCTCTTTGGATATATACCCAGAAGTGGGATTGCTGGATCATATGGTAGTTCCATTTTTAAATTTCTGAGGAAACTCCATACTGTTTTCTATAGTGGCTGCACCAATGTACATTCTTATCAGCAGTGCCCAAGGGTTCCCTTTTCTCCACATCCTCACCTACACTTGTTATCTCTTGTCTTTGACGTGGTAGCCATTCCAACAGGTGTGAGGTGATATCTCATTGTGGTTTTGATTTGTATTTCCCTGATAATTAGTGATACTGAACACCCTTTCATATACATGATGGCCTTTTGTAAATTTGTAAATCTTCTTTGGAAAAATGTTTATTCAGGTCTTTTGCCCATGTTTTAATTGGATCCTTTTTTTTTTTTTTCCTATTGAGTTAGTTGTAGGAGTTCCTTATGTATTTTGGTTATTAACCCCTTATCAGACATATGGTTTGCAAGTATTTTCTCCCATTCTGTAGATTGCCTTTTCATTTTTGGACTGTTTCTTTTGCTATGCAGAAGCCTTTTTTTTTTTTTTTTCCGATACGCGGGCCTCTCACTGCTGTGGCCTCTCCCGTTGCGGAGCAAGGCTCCGGATGCACAGGCTCAGCAGCCACGGCTCACGGGCCCAGCCGCTCCACAGCATGTGGGATCTTTCCAGACCGGGGCACGAACCCGTGTCCCCCGCATCGGCAGGCAGACTCTCAACCACTGCGCCACCAGGGAAGCCCCAGAAGCCTTTTAGTTTGATGTAGTCTCACTTATTTATTTTTCCTTGTGCTTTTGGTGTCATACCCAAAAAGTCATTGCCAAGACCAGTGTCAAGGAGCTTATTTTTTTGGTCTATTTTTTAAATTGAAATATAGTTACTGTATAATATTATGTAAGTTACAGGTGTACAATATAATGATTCACAATTCTTAATGGTTATACTCCATTTATAGTTATTAGAAACGATTGGCTATATGCCCCATATATTGTACAGTATATCCTTGTAGCTTACTTTATGCCTAATAGTTTGTACCTCTTACAGCCCCGCCCCTATGTTGCCCCTCCCCCTTCCCTCTCCCCACTGGTGACCACTAGTTTGTTTTCTATATCTGTGAGTCTGCTGCTTTTTTGTTATATCCACTAGTTTGTTGTATTTTTTACATTCCATTCCACATGTAAGTGATATCATACAGTATTTGTTTTTTCTCTGACTTATTTCACGTAGCATAATGCCCTCCAAGTCCATCCATGTTGCTGCACATGGCAAAATTTTGTTCTTTTTTATGGTTGAGTAGCATTCCATTGTATATGTGTACCACGTCTCCTTCAGCCAGTCATCTGTGGATGGAAACTTAAGTTGCTTCCATATCTTGGTAGTTGTAGAGAATGCTGCTGTGAACATTGGGGTGCATGTATCTTTTTGAATTAGTGTTTTTGGTTTTTTGGGATATATACCCAGGAGTAGAATTGCTGGGTGATATGGTAGTTTTATTTTTAGTGTTTTGAGAAACCTGCATATTACTTCCACAGTGGCTGCATGAATTCTACATTCCCACCAAGAGTGTACAAGGGTTCCCTTTTCTTAAGGAGCTTATTTTAGTGGGCTGTGACCAGCATTAAAAAATATGAAATAGACTATCCTAGACTAGATTATATTGGAATGCATTGCATGTAGTGAGGCTAAGTATTGGTATTGTTTTGTGAAACTTGTGTCAGATATACAGTCATCCCTCGGTATCCACAGGGGGTTGGTTCCAGGACCCACCAAGGATACCAAAATCCACATATCTCAAGTCCCATTGTTGGCCTTCCATATCCGCAGTTCCAACCACAGATCATGTATGACTTATTGGAAAAAAAATCCATGTATAAGTGGACCCACGCAGTTCGAACCCACGTTGTTCAAGGGTCAAACTGTATATAGTGTTTTTTTTTATTCTGGGGGTTCTTCCCACTCGGGACTGCTTTGATTTGGGAATAAACCCCACTGGGGCGTGGGTGAGGAGGCTCGAGTAGTCAGCCTTTTATGCTGCGGAATGTAGCCAAAGGCACTTCCAGAATTACTCGGCTCATTCTGGTTTCAGTTCTCTGCTTAATGTCTGGTTTCTTCTCTCCTTCTCCCTGGTAGCCCTGCTGGGGATGGTTCTTTGTTGCCAACTTGGCAGTTTTAAGCCTACTTTTATTTCCTCTCCACGGGATGAAGTGGGGTTTCCGACGTCACAGGTCTTTCTGAACAGAACCTAATCTTTCAAAACTATTGATTCCTGTGAGCTTTCCAGCACCAGAACCCTGGTGGGTGCTGGGTGGGAGGAAGACTGTGTTTGAGACCAGTAATTCTTGGCACTCTCAGGTGTACCCACAGTGCTGTTCAGCAGATGGTCTGCTCGGCTTTCAGTCCTGTCCCCAGTAGTACCTCATGGGCATTTGTAGAAAGAGCAGGGCAGGAAAACAAGACTGTATGAGCTATAGTATGTCTCTCATCACTGGTAGCCTTGCAGTCCAGGTACGTTGAGCTGGATCAGAACTGTTGTGATTGGTATTGGCCAAAACCGTTGCTCCTGCTTTGTATGCATTCTCAAAGTCCTTTTTACTTTCTTCTTTTCCTTTTTTTCTTTTCTTTTGTTTTGCATTTGAATTTATGAGTGTGATTTTACTTCTGTGGCACTACCAAAACACGCACACATATACACGTGCATGCATACACACACAGAGGGGGAAAAAGTCCTATTTTTTCCCCTGGTAAAAGTAATACCTGACTGTTGTGGAAACTGAGACAACACAGGACACGTGATGAAGAAAGTAGATAGTATATGTTGGACCTTTTGTTTTATACACACACATATAACATGCATTCTCACAGGGGTGAAATCACCCCTAACGGGACACAAATGGGTTTTTAGGGGAGAGAGGTGGGGGAAAAAAACCTTGATATAATAGTTTGCAGATCTCCGTAGAGTCATATACATAAATAGATACCCAGTATATCTGTGGTATTAAAATTTCATTGGGAGTTGGGCGTGACGGTTGGAAAAAAAATATCTAAAAGGCTTCTTTAAGGGGTCATTGAAAAAAGGCTGGGAAACACTGACATAGATCTGTGGATATAATCCTATAGATAGACTTAGGCATAAACATTGGGGGTTACTAAGTCTCCCCAGTGTTCTTACCCGTCTCTCTTCTCCCTCTGGCTTTGTGGACACACTTACATAGGTAAGCTGGCGCTGATTCCTTACGGTCAGCCGTTTGAAACATTGAGGGAGCAATCTCAGGGATTCTGGTCCTCTTGGCCTTCAGTCTAGGGATTCCACAGTTACTGTGTTGGTAAAAGGAAAAACCTAACAATTCTTAGGTGTGTGCTGAGTTGTCTGTCTTTTGATTCCCCCATTCGTCCACTCATCACACAAATAAATGACTTGCTCTCTTTTGTCAGAACATCTGAAAGGGTACACTGGATTTCTGTGAACTGAATCACATTTTAAATGCATAAGAGTAGCTCAGTATTAAAAAGGAATTCTATTGTAAATCCCCCTTTTTTTTGCAAATTCTTTTAAAACATAATTTCCAATGATAATTTTAACTACAGAAGGGACTTTGTTTTGAAAATAAAGGCAGTATAAAATGTAAGCCATCCAGGGTCCAAGTCCCCTTCCCCTTGCCACAGAGAACATCTAGAGCTGCTCTTAATACGTTGATAGAAGTCCTTGTGTACGTATGTTGTGTTTGTATGTGTATCTATCATATGTCTACTTCCCTTCCTTCGTTACTGGAACCACACTGTATGGCTTTCCCACTGTGACTTGCCGTTATTAGTTCTGCATAAATATAAACATTCCCTTTATGACCTTCATACCTTATCTCTTTAGAAATTCTTCTGTCTCCTCAAAGCTCACCTAGAACATTCCCGGGTTCATGTCTCTGCTCTCTGGGGCAGAGTGTGAAAACCTCAGCTGACCTGGGAGCAAAGAGAACGGGCTGGATGAAACCCATACTCGATCCTCACTCTGACTCTTCATTCCAGTGAATTCACATTTCTGTATCTGAGATATCGATGCCATTTTTGTAGCTTGCGTGAGAATAGGCTCTCCCCCACAGATTCCTTATGTAAATAAGAATTCAAGGGGGCTCTTTTCATTTATTTTAGAAAACTAGTTATGGGCAAACACTCAGACACACTGACACACACCTACAGATCATTGTGCTAATTATTACGACAAACTCTAATATATTTATAAGGGCAAGAGTGGAGTGATTGGTTTTATATCACAGCATATTCATTAAAATAGGAAGGCTTCTGCTGGGCTCGTACACGGGGTTCTTTTAGGTCTAATTAAGCATTTAGACACACGAGATTAATACTGATCTCACTTGGCATCTGACTGATGCACGGCAGCAGCAGGCGTCTCTTCTGTGGGTCCTCGGGGGCTGCTCTTCCTCGCCCTCACCTCCAAGTGGCCATTCAGGTGCAAGGTGGTGAGGTCCACATTAAGCGGGTGTGGGGACCATCCTGGCTTAGGGGACAAGAGCTCTCGTAAAACCTCCATCAGTATAGCTCCCAGGGTCCCTGCAGGGGACATGCCCAGTTATAACAGTCATGCTACTCAAGGATCCCCAAGGCTGTGGATTCCTTATCAGGAGTTTCAATTTCATACCAAGAACTCCCATTCGATGTACAGTTCAGCCATCAGAGGCAATTCTACCACGAGCAGTGTGGTCTATTAACAGAGCTGACATTGCCCCTTTAGATTCGAAGGATTAGAGCTAGAAAGTCCACCCAAGGTCAGTTCCACTTTCGGAAGATGAAAAAGTTGAGCTCACCCTTCACCCTTCACCCACAGCTTCTCTTGAAAAATCCTTTCATTTTTATTTCTTTTATTTTATATTAAAAATTTTTTAAATTTATTTATTTGGCTGCTCCAGATCTTAGCTGTGGCACTTTTAGTTGAGGCATGCAGGCTCTTTTTTTTTTTTTAACATCTTTACTGGAATATAATTGCTTTACAATGGTGTGTTAGTTTCTGCTTTATAACAAAGTGAATCAGTTATACATATACATATATCCCTATGTCTCTTCCCTCCCTCCCACCCTCCCTATCCCACCCCTCTAGGTGGTCACAAAGCACCGAGCTGATCTCCCTGTGCTATGCAGCTGCTTCCCACTAGCTATCTATTTTACGTTTGGTAGTGTGTATATGTCCATGCCACTCTCTCACTTCATCCCAGCTTACCCTTCCCCCTCCCCATATCCTCAAGTCCATTCTCTATTAGGTCTGTATCTTTATTCCCGTCTTGCCCCTAGGTTCTTCATGACCATTTTTTTTTTTTTTTTAGATTCCATATATATGTGTTAGCATACGGTATTTGTTTTTCTCTTTCTGACTGACTTCACTCTGTATGACAGACTCTAGGTCCATCCACCTCACTACAAATAACTCAATTTCATTTCTTTTTATGGCTGACTAATATTCCATTGTATATATGTGCCATATCTTCTTTATCCATTCATCTGTGGATGGACACTTAGGTTGCTTCCATGTCCTGGCTATTGTAAATAGAGCTGCAGTGAACATTGTGGTACATGACTCTTTTTGAATTATGGTTTTCTCAGGGTATATGCCCAGTAGTGGGATGGCTGGGTCATATGGTAGTTCTATTTGTAGTTTTTTAAGGAACCTCCATACTGTTCTCCATAGTGGCTGTATCAATTTACATTCCCACCAACAGTGCAAGAGGGTTCCCTTTTCTCCACACCCTCTCCAGCATTTATTGTTTCTAGATTTTTTGATGATGGCCATTCTGACCTGCATGAGGTGATACCTCATTGTGGTTTTGATTTGCATTTCTCTAATGATTAGTGATGTTGAGAATCCTTTCATGTGTTTGTTGGCAATCTGTATAACTTCTTTGGAGAAATGTCTATTTAGGTCTTCTGCCCATTTTTGGATTGGGTTGTTTGTTTTTTTGATATTGAGCTGCATGAGCTGCTTGTAAATTTTGGAGATGAATCCTTTGTCAGTTGCTTCATTTGCAAATATTTTCTCCCATTCTGAGGGTTGTCTTTTGTCTTGTTTATGGTTTCCTTTGCTGTGCAAAAGCTTTTAAGTTTCATTAGATCCCATTTGTTTATTTTTGTTTTTATTTCCATTTCTCTAGGAGGTGGGTCAAAAAGGATCTAGCTGTGATTTATGTCATGGAGTTTTCTGCCTACGTTTTCCTCTAAGAGTTTTATAGTGTCTGGCCTTAAATTTAGGTCTTTAATCCATTTTGAGCTTATTTTTGTGTATGGTGTTAAGGAGTGTTCTAATTTCATACTTTTACATGTAGCTGTCCAGTTTTCCCAGCACCACTTATTGAAGAGGCTGTCTTTTCTCCACTGTATATTCCTGCCTCCTTTATCAAAGATAAGGTGACCATATGTGTGTGGGTTTATCTCTGCGCTTTCTATCCTGTTCCATTGATCTATATTTCTGTTTTTGTGCCAGTACTGTAGTGTCTTGATTACTGTAGCTTTGTAGTATAGTCTGAAGTCCTGGAGCCTGATTGCTCCAGCTCCGTTTTTCTTTCTCAAGATTGCTTTGGCTATACGGGGTCTTTTGTGTTTCCATACAAATTGTGAAATTTTTTGTTCTAGTTCTGTGAAAAATGCCAGTGGTAGTTTGATAGGGATTGCATTGAATCTGTAGATTGCTTTGGGTAGTAGAGTCATTTTCACAATGTTGATTCTTCCAATCCAAGAACATGGTATATCTCTCCATCTATTTATATCATCTTTAATTTCTTTCATCAGTGTCTTATAATTTTCTGCATACAGGTCTTTTGTCTTCTTAGGTAGGTTTATTCCTAGATATTTTATTCTTTTTGTTGCAATGGTAAATGGGAGTGTTTTCTTTTTTTTTTTTGCGGCACGCGGGCCTCTCACTGTTGTGGCCTCTCCCGTTGTGGAGCACAGGCTCCAGACATGCAGGCTCAGCGGCCATGGCTCACAGGCCCAGCTGCTCTGCAGCATGTGGGATCTTCCCGGACCGGGGCACGAACCCGTGTCCCCTGAGTCGGCAGGCGGACTCTCAACCACTGCGCCACCAGGGAAGCCCTGGGAGTGTTTTCTTAATTTCACTTTCAGATTTTTCATCATTAGTGTATAGGATGCAAGAGATTTCTGTGCATTAATTTTGTATCCTGCTACTTTACCAAATTCATTGATTAGCTCTAGTAGTTTTCTGGTAGCATCTTTAGGATTCTCTATGTATAGTATCATGTCATCTGCAAACAGTGACAGCTTTACTTCTTCTTTTCTGATTTGGATTCCTTTTATTTCTTTTTCTTCTCTGATTGCTGTGGCTAAAACTTCCAAAACTATGTTGAATAAGAGTGGTGAGAGTGGGCAACCTTGTCTTGTTCCAGATCTTAGTGGAAATGGGTTCAGTTTTTCACCATTGGGGACGATGCTGGCTGTGGGTTTGTCCTATATGGCCTTTATTATGTTGAGGTAAGTTCCCTCTATCCCTACTTTCCGGAGGGTTTTTATCATAAATGGGTGTTGAATTTTGTCAAAAGCTTTCTCTGCATCTATTGAGATGATCATATGGTTTTTCTCCTTCAGTTTGTTAATATGTTGTATCACATTGATTGTTTTGCATATATTGTAGAATCCTTGCATTCCTGGGATAAACCCCACTTGAT
Organism: Hyperoodon ampullatus; assembly: GCF_949752795.1. Classification (NCBI taxonomy): domain Eukaryota; kingdom Metazoa; phylum Chordata; class Mammalia; order Artiodactyla; family Ziphiidae; genus Hyperoodon; species Hyperoodon ampullatus. The sequence continues at coordinate 12,036,837 of NC_136926.1, forward strand.
CATGGTGTATGATCCTTTTCATGTGCTGTTGGATTCTGTTTGCTAGTATTCTGTTGAGGATTTTTGCATCTATGTTCATCAGTGATATTGGCCTGTAGTCTTCTTTCTTTGTGACATCTTTGGTTTTGGTATCAGGGTGATGGTGGCCTCGTAGAATGAGGTTGGGAGTGTTCCTCCCTCTGCTATATTTTGGAGGAATTTGAGAAGGATAGGTGTTAGGCATGCAGGCTTTTAGTTGCGGCATGCAGGATCCAGTTCCTTGCCCAGGGGTAGAACCCGGGGCGTGGAGTCCCAACCGCTTGACCACCAGGGAAGTCTCAAATCCTGTCATTTAAAAAAAATTATTTATTTAAAAAAAGATTTATTTATTATTTATTTATTTAATTTATTTTTGGCCGCGTCGGGTCTTAGTTGTGGCATGTGGGATCTTCGTTGAGGCATGCAGGATCTTTCATTGCAGCACATGACCTTCTCTCTAGTTGTGGCATGCAGGTTTTCTCTTCTCTAGTTGTGGTGCTTGAGCTCCAGGGTGCATGGGCCCTGTAATTGTGGTGCCTGGGTTCCAGAGCGTGTGGGCTGTGTAATTTGCGGCACGCAGGCTCTCTAGTTGAGGTGAGCGAGCTCAGAGGTTGTGGCATATGGGCTTAGTTGTCGCGCGGCATGTGGGATCTTAGTTCCCTGACGAGGGATCAAACCTGTCCCCTGCCTTGTAAGGTGGATTCTTTACCACTGGACCACCAGGGATGTCCCCCAAATCCTGTCATTTTTAAACACCTGCAATTCACATTGAATTTCTTATTTTGAATTAGGGAGGTCTTTAACAAAGGCTTTTATAATTCATATAATAATATATAACATGTTTATTATATATAACATAATTTATAATTATTTGCTGTAAAATTTATGCGTATCAGTTTTTTTGTTAAGTATTGTCATTACTTTGCATAAGAAAGTTCTGTTCACAGCCTCATCTTCCCATTCATCCTTGACCTGTGCCCTCTGGCCTAGATTACAGGCCCTCTCCCCCAGGGCTGGAGCAAGAGTAGGCTCTTACCCTCATGGAGACCTCTCCCTTTCCCTCAAGCTGCAGTCCTGTGATGACTCCAGGGAGACTCATTTAGAATAAGTTTGGCTTTCCAAGTATCAGTGGGACCATCTCTCTGTTTTTGCCCCAGAGGCTTATAAAAACACCACCTATGAATCATCCATTGCTACACTCCTACTGACAGAGCAGCTCTGAAGTTCCACAGTGAAAATGTCGCTGGACAATGTGCTGATTTTATTATGACTTATTATGGTGAGGTGTGTTGTGGTTTGGGGAACAGGTATTTTGTTTGAGGTTTCTTGTTACTTACAAGGAATAACTGAATTTATTATAGGTGAGATTTGTTCTGATTCTATGTAGAGTCATTTTGCTTCCCCAGTGCCTGCCTCTGTCTCTTGTTATTTCTTTTTAAGGAGTTGAGAGTTTCCTAGGAGCCCTTGTAGCAACTCCTTTTGGGTAGCTCTCAGTTTTAGAAGGAGCCAAGGTGAGTCCCAGCTTTACTGCCGACTAGGCTTGTGACTAGAAACAAGTTGTGTAGGAACTGTTGCTTCCAGTGAGAGGAGGCTGTGTCTGCCCACTTCTTGGGGCAGGTGAGGCCTAGCGCATCCCCCCTGGGCTGGATGTTACATGCAGCTTTGGTGGACAGACCCTGTGCACACCAAGTCCTGCCTCTGGCACCTGTGTCTCTGCCTGGGGGCTTCTTTGGGCCAGTGGAACATGTTTTGCTTGAGTGCAGGGCAACCCATGCCCCCAATATGGACAAGAGTTCATGCGTAAACATGTCCTCAGTGGGGCCACTCTGACATGTGTACTCTTGGAGGGGCCTCACAGGGGCCGCACCCCAGTTCCCCATAGTGGTTCAGACCCACTCCCCACTAACACACCTTCTATGGGCTTTCCTTCCTTCCCTGCCTCACCTTTCCACTTCATCATGCTTCCTGGGACCACCTCCCAAGTATCCTGCTTCCACCCCAGAATCTCTCTCAGGGCTTGATTTTGGGGGAAACCGAACTAAGACAGGAATAAAGGTAATCAATCATTGATATAGTCGTATTAAGCTCTACACACGGCTGTGTGGACATATTTTTACTCAGTTAAAAGATTTGCCGATTGAATGATTGTTACAATAATGGAAATCATAGCTGTCACATATTGTATTGCTTATTTTTGGTTTTTGGTTTTTTTGTATTGCTTATTGTATGCTGGCACTTTACATGGTGTGTTTTATTTAATCCTCAAACATTCCGTTTTACAGTCAAGGAAATTGGCTTTAAGCAAGAATGTGCCTCTTCCAAACTCATTCAGACTAGTTAAGTACCAGAATCGGGGTTCCTTCCAACCCAAAGTTCATGGTGGTGTTGGAGGATGGGGTGAGTAAGGACCATGGGCTCTGGAGCCAAGGGGCCTGGTTTGCATCCTGGCTTCACCACTTCCTGGCTGTGTGACCCCAGGCAAGATGATTACCCTCTCTGAGCTTTGGTTTTCTCATCTGTATAATGGGGCTCATATGGTACCTAGTTCATAGTGTTGTTGGAAAAGTTAATATATGTCAAGTGCTTAAAACAGTGCCTGACCCATAACAGGGGCTAAAGAAGTGCTACTCATTGTCACTATTTTTAAAATATCAGAATCCATGATAATAACCTTGGTTGTTTGTAGGTTTCCTGCAGGGAAATAATCCATTAATAACACTGTGAGGCATAGAAAAGAGGGTCTGATAGGACCCCCCGCTGCTTTTAAGGAGCTTCAGTTCTAGTTTGAGAAGACAGGCATATTGTTAAGGCATAATCTTAATAATGTAAGTCAGCTCAAACATAAAAATAGATTTGGAAATAGAGAAGAAACTTACAAATTTGTTGCCTCCGGCCCCAGGCTCTGTCTGAGTGTTTCCGCACAGGGCAGCTGTGAGGGGCCACATTGCAATGGCTTTCCTCTGTTTCTTCCCTTCCTGTGAGCTGAACTAGAAAACCTTTCGGCTAGATCTCAGACCTTCCATAAGCCAAGCTCTAGGCTGGAACCAAGGAGAAGCTCATATCATGCTTTAAGCGGGGCATTGTTTTCTTTTCCTCCCATGGGGTGGGACATACCATGTGACTGATAAGGTCTTATACGTCTACCAGCCCACAGTCTGTAACCCAGTTACAGTTGGTATGGGTCTTGGTACCCAGAACACAGGATACATGGGAAAAGTATCACTGTAAGTTCAAGGAGGTAGAGAATTGATAATTATTGAATACGTGTACGGAGGACCTGGCACTCCACATGTGTTAGGGTAATTGCTTCTCAAAGTAAATGGGAGGAGAGGTAGTCGTCTTTATCCCCATTTTACAGATGAGAAAACTGAGGTTCAGGGAGGTTGACCAGTGTCATGCAGCCTTGTATGCAGCAGAGACAGGATGGGAACCCAGCCTGACACCAGAGCTCTTGTTACTGTGCCATGGTGGATGCAGCTTGCACCAAGCAGATGGTGCAGAGACCAAAGATGATAGAAATCAGGTGTAATAGGAGAGCACGAGGGCTTGCTTGCTGGCTTGGGACAGTGAGAACCTACAGATGGGGATGGGGGAGTAAAGTGAAGGGGGCAGAGAGTTCAATCGATGCTCTTGGCACTTCCCAGGTCACCATCTCGGTTTGTAACCTAGCAGCCGGGTTGAAAGCAGCCAAGCAGCAGAGAATCTCTGCTCCACCCACCCCCCCGCCCCCCCGAATTAAAAGGACTCTATCATGCATCTGAGATCCTTGCCACTTTAGAGCCCAGTGACGGAAAAGCAGTATAACCTAAAGGTTAAGTGTGCAGGCAATAGAGCCAAACAGACTTGGGTTCACATCCCAGCCATGCTACCTCCTGGCCAAATTTCCCTGGAAGAACGCTGTCACTGGTCTGAGCATTAGTTTCCTCTTCTTCAAAATGGAGACGGTTATAGTAGTTATAGTATAGAGTTATTGGTGTTGGTTTAGTGCAATGAGTGTACACTGTCGTGTGTGCATTCGCAGAATATACCCACACACATCACTGTGTGTATGTACTAGCACTGTAGTCAACCTGGAGGCGGGAAAGGAGCCCTTTGCTGCTTCTCGCCATTTGTCATCTGGTTCTTCTCCTCTCTGGTCTTCCCTCTTCCCCTCTGGGAGCACATCAAGGCGGCAGTGGACTGGGATCCGAAGACACGTCCTGCCATTGCCACTGACAGAGCTGGAGGGTGATCCAAAGCCTCATTAGTGAAGATGGGGTGTGCTTGCTTCCTTGCCAGAGGCTGGTGGTGATGGGGAGCTCCGACAGGAGCCTGACCAGTGTACTGAAGACTTTGTTTTTAGGATTTCTGTGTGTCTAATTTTGGGGGACATGTGGTGATTGGCTAATTGCATTATGTGGGAGAGACAAGTCCTTGACTGTGACCTGGAGAAGCCGGAGGTTCAGATATTCCTGGCAGGGAAGGGTCTAGCTTGGTGATCAGTGCCCTTCAATAGCTCACACAGGTGACTGCATAAATGTTATGGCCCCAGGAAAACACACACTTTGTAGACGTGAAGTAGGATATTTATCAACCACATTCTGATCACAGCTTTTGGCTCAGTTATCTGATATGTGGATTTCTTCACGACATAACTATTCTTGCAGAGGGATGGCTTTTGTTCAGAGGCGTGGGACTCATTGATGAGTCTTATTCTACTCCTGTCCAGATTTTAAAGATTGACAGGGTTGGTTGTGCCTTCAAATATTTGGGAGGGAGAAGTCTCTTTTAAAGGTCCTGTAAAGTCTGTTTAGAACAATGTTTTTGAAATAATTTCAGGCTTGCAGAAGAGTTGCAAGAATAGTACAAAGAATTCTTTCCCAATTCCCTTCACCCAGATTCCCAAACATTACTGTTACCACACTCGCTTTCCCCCGTATCCACCCATTCATCCACCTGCCTGTCTATCCATCCAGCCACCCATCCATATTTCTGTTTAAACCATTGGAGAATAAGTGGCAGACAAAATACCCCCTTAATTCTATCTTATTCAGCATGTATTTGCTAAAATCAAAAGCATTCCCTTAAACAATTACAGTATAATTCCCCAAATCAGAAAATTAACACTGGTAAAATACTTTTACCTAGTGTCAGACTTTATCCAGATTTCAGTTGTCTTCATAATGCTCTTAATAGCAAAAGGAAAATCCAGATCAGACAATGAATCCAGTTATCACGACCCCTTAGATTCCTTTGATTGGAAGAGTCCCTGAGATATGCTTTATCTTGTAGACCATCTCTCAATTTGGGTTTATCTGATGTTTCCTTATGATTAGATTCAGGTTATACAGTTTAGCAGGGATGACACAGAAGCCATATGGAATTCTCAGTGCATCACATCAGGAAATGCGTGTTGATATGACCCATTCCTGGTGTTGCTAATTATGATCATTTGGTGAAGGTGGTGTCTGCCAAAGTTATTATTTTGCCCATTAAAATGAATAAGTGTCTTGTGGGGAGATACTTTGAAAATATGTAAAGAGTTTGTTACTCCTCAGAGTTTCACCACTGTTTTAGCATCCATGGATGATTCTTGCCTGAATCAGTTATTACTAGGATGGTTTCCAAATGGTCATTTTCTAATTCCATCATTTCTTCCTCATTTGAAAGGAAGAGCTTTCCCTTCTCCTTGTTGATTTATATCAGTGGACTCTGACAGATTCTTATATTATTCAATAGGTTATAATCCTCTACGTAATATCATTATTTATCTCGCTGCTCAAGTTGTCTCAGACTCTACCAGTGGAAGCCCCTTCAGACTGGCTCCTGCATCCTTTAGACGTGTTCTCATCTTTCTTTGAGTGTTGCCTTATTTTCTGGCATAGGAAGATGTGGAATCTCTATCTGAAGGCAGGTTTTTTTTTCATGTGTAGGATACTGTGTGTAAAGAGCTGAGCACCATGCCTCATGCAAAGTAAGTGTTAGCTCCTATTATTAATGGCCTCACTGTGTTATTATGATATGCTAGCTCTTGACCCTCAGACCTCCTGATCTTTTTCTAGCAGCAGTGGGCCGGCAGGCTCTGCCAGACACAGTTGGCTGTCACAAAGGCATAGAGGCTGTTTCTTCTTTTCTGGCGCCTAGACTCTTAACTCAATATAATACAGTCTTCAGGGGTTATCCCCTTAGGGGTGTAATTTTTTTTGAGAAATTAAAAAGTATATAGAAAAATGCAGTGACTAATGTAATGGACACTTGGCTTTCCACTACTCAGAATGAACATACATTAACATTTTGTTCTATTTGCATAGCCATTTCCCCCCAACAATAACAACAAGTATTGACAGATAAACTTGAAGATCCCTCTGAAAACTCAACCTCATTCCTGCCACCTCTTCTCAGAGGCAGCCACAAATTCATTTCAGAGTGTGTCCTTCCTGTGTGTGTGTCCGTATTATTTTGTGTACCTAAACTTTTTACATAACTGTAAATATGTATATATCATTGTTTCTTGCTTTTCTTCACTCAACATGTTTGTGAGATCTCCATGTTGATATATACATAACTCCATGTTATTTACTTTCAACTGCTGTATAATATTCCATTGTACAAATATACCATAGTTACATATTTACTGATTCCCCTGTTGATGGACATCTAGGTTGCTTTTAAGCCTTTAGTATTGCAACCAGCGTTGCAATGAAAATTCTCGTACTTGTTTCCTTATGCCTACGTGCAAGGGTTTCTTTCCAAAACACCCTTTGAAATAGAATTGCTGGGCCAAGAGTATTTGTATTTTAATGGGGGAGAGAGGATCTCGTTGAGATTGCAGTCTTTTCAAGGATAAAGGGAAGACTCAGGCACTGAGATTGGTGATGGAGACATTTTGGTCCTGGGGGGGAGTGTCTTTCTGGAGTCCATCAAGTCAAATTTCGTATCAGGCTGGTGCTGCCACCTGTTTGCCTTTTGCCCTTGACCGTCAGGTAAGTTTTCAGAGCCAGCGGGGGTACGTGGTAAGGCAGCACTATCCTCTTCCTCTACTTCTTCACCTTAGATGGATGACAAGACTGGGGACTCTCAGAGAGGGACTGCCCAAGGGGCCCCCCAGAAACAGCAGCTGAAGTCAAGCTTGCCGGGAGAGTGCTTATGTTGAGCTGGTATTATTGCCGTCCTCGTCTTTCTTTATCCTTGTCATTATCCTCATCTGGCTGGAATGGGCCAGATTCTATCAATTAAAAATAGTCATACCTAAAATATGTCCATCTAACTATGTATCTCAGCTTCCTCCTGAACTCTTCCCTGATCTTGTGCTCTGGGTAGGATTGGAGGGCTTTTGTCAGCTCCTTACACCCTCATAGAAGCTTCCAGCACTCCCAAGATGGCTCCCCATGGCTTACCTAACCCGGGCTTCAACCACCCTTTAGAATTCTTTCTAATCTGTCTTCTTCCCTACAGTCTCCTTGCCCCCACTCCTAGCGCTGTGTGGCCCCCGCTGGTCTTGCTCACGACTGGGTGCTTAGTGAGAATACGGCAGACACTGTGTGCACTTGTTGAATGACTGGATGTTAGTACTCATAACAGCATCAGTGATTTATTGGGTGCCGATGGTGTCCCAGGTACTGTGCTAGTTACTTAAAATGCATTTTCTTATTTAATTCCCACAGCATCCCCTGTGAAATGGCTACTCTTATTATCCCCATTTTACGGGTAAAGAAACTGAGGCTCAGAAAGGGTAGACAGATTGCTTACGGCCACAGCTTGTAAGTGGGAGCCAGAGTTTAAACAGAGCCCTGACTCCAAATCCCTGTCCCTTTACTGCTGTGCCTTATACTGCTTCCCAGATAGCATTGACTTCTGCCCAGGAAGGACTTGAGTTAGAATCCCTGGTGCTTGGAGCCCTGGAGAGGGGAAAGGTCGCCACCTTGTTGTGTCTGTGTGCTTGTGGAACGAGACTTCAGGGCACTGATTCGGATGCTCTGGGACTCATCTGGGCAAGATAACTTAACGAGGTACATGAGGCAACTTGAAACATTTAAAATTATGTTAATATTTTAATGTTATTAGAAAAAAAGTGTGGCTGACACATCAGATCCAGGATTCGTTTGATGTTGTTTGTTGCTTAAGATGAGGCTAAGTCAGTGTAAAGAAACTGTGAGTAAATAAGGTGGTGCTTAGATATGGCAGAGCTTGAGAAGGTGATTCCGAGGATGACTAAGCATTGGAAAGGACCATCTTGAAGCTATATTCTCACCACAAAAGATTAGACTTAATTTTCCAGTGTGGGTGAAGCACACTCACAAGTTCATGGAGGTAGAAAGTTGTGTTGTGAGTTGAATATAGAAGATTTTGGATAACAGGCTGAGGAGGGGTACAGTCTTCCCTGTGGCTCTCAGGTGGTTAATCTCCATGCTTCCCTCTAAGCCACAGAGCTTGGTTCTTGGTAGGGAGGAGACTCTCCTACTGTAGAATAAACTCATTGGAATTTCCCCCAGAAATCTATCCGTACTCCTTATTAGTTTTAAAAGTTCTTGGGATGAGATGAAGATGGGACGGAATTTGTTCAAATGCAAGATGAATTCAACAAATTTACTGGGTCCCTTCCATGGATCAGGCACGGGGACAAGCATGGTGGACAGAGATGAACATGGAGACAAGTTCCCTTAGTCAGTGTCAAAAGTGCTAAAGAAAGAGTAGAGTTTACAGAGTCGATCACTTTACATTTTCAAACAAAGGAACGTTCATTTTCCCCAAGCAGAAGGGATCAGTGGCAAGGAAACCTCAAGTAAATAAGTCATATTAGGTGACATTTTAATGGCACTTTGTGGGGTGTGATTGAGTTGGCTGGGCACAGAGAATGGGGAGAAATTTTAATACCCACTTGACCTGATTCAACTATGGTCAAATGATCAAAGGTAGGGTTGGCGTATCTGGTGTATGTGTAAGGCTGGCCATTCCCCCTCCAGTTCCAGAGGCAGGCGCTTTTCATGGACCCTGGTATGACTTCAGAATCCTTCTCAACACAACAGCTTGGGAAAGTCACTGTCAGTCAGTTGAAACTGAAATGTTCGATTAATTAATGTTCATGCATTTCCATCCCTCCCCAAAGCTGTTCATTTTATTGATTAGAGCGAACGCTTCTACTCTTGAGGGAGATGTGACTTCAAATATGAAACAAACACAGGTAAGAAAAAGCTAGAGGAAGAGTGTTACCCTTAACCTGTTAAATGTATTTGTTAGCAACTATTATAGGGCACCCCATGGTTTTGCGGTGCTGTGATTATCTCATAGATGCACTTTCCCCAAATCATCTGGGAGTGTCATCCTATAGGCCCACTGTTTATGCAGACCAAGGGCTGCTTGGCCACTAGTGGAGTGATACATTTTGCATGGTACTGGTATGGGTGCCGTGTGTTCACAGAGTGAAATCACGCCCCACCTGACACTCCATACCTCTGTATGCCAGATGGATTTGATGATTGAGTTTCATTCATTCATTCATGCATCCTCTTGAATGTATAATGATAGTTATTATAATTACCGTGATAAAAGGAAAAGCATTAGAATTAGCCTCAGGATTGAGGTGCCTAGGAATAAAAGTCCATCTTAGATACAGGAAACTGCAAGGCTTCCTGACGACCTCATTTGTTGAGTAGAACTTACGTGTCCTTTTTATCTTTCTTTGTGGTAATGATGTTGCGTTTTTGCTTCTCCACTCCCTCTCTTTGCTCTGCCACTGGCAGGCACCAGCCTTCTGGGAGGGAATGTCATTTGGTTGCCAAATTAAATGTCCCAGACCTATTCACTCGAGAGGGTGGTGTCATTTCTGGAAAAAACAAACAGGAGGCACTATTCTCTATCTTGCTATCTGACCTGTTTGATAGAATTTGAAAATGAACTTTTATTGTGATAAATGGGGAGACAGAAAAGTTCCTCCCAGGGCCAACTTCACCACTGTGTTTAGCTCCCAGATGGCAACTTGAGTCATAGGGGGCAGCTGCCCAGCACTTTGATTTAAGATAATAGGGGCCAGGATGCAGGAGTGATATCAGCGTGGGCTGGAACGGTCACACTGAGGCAGGCTTTTAAGTGAGGACTTTGAAAGCCAAGGCAGAGGTCAGGAACAAGGCTGGGCACAGCTGAGACCCCAGAAATGCATCTACAAACTGGAAGCTGTGATGGAGAAGCTGTTTAAAGCCAAGTGTGTGGCCTCAGCATGAGGATGTCAGGTAGCCACGAAACAGTCATGACTGTCCTTGTAGAAGGTACTTCTGTGTTCCCTTGTGTGTCCCCTGTGTTCAGGAGCCAGTCCTGGGTCCACCCCAGAGTAAAATCTGGCCCCATCTGGCACTCTGTACTACTTTATACCGGATGGAAGGATTTGATGTTTTGAGATTCATTCATTCATTCATTCATGTGTCATACATTTTTGCCTACATGGTGCCAGGTCCTACAGGGATTCCCTGGTGAGAATATGATCCCTATTTTTCAGGAACTTACAACTGAGCAGAAAAGAACGATAAGTTAGCAGACTGAAAAAGCAGTGTGTGCTGAGTGGGATAAAGAGGGCTTTGGGGGCTACCTTGGAAGTGACGGTAGGATTTAGAGTATGGGTCCCAACTTGGAATAGTCCATCCCCAACTGTTAGTGACACTTTCCTCTCTTCTCCCATTGTGTTTGCCCTGGGAGCTATTCCCCAGGAGATATTTTAGGGCCTCTTTGTTCATTGGATGGGCTCATGTTTGGGCTTTCCCTCTGTTCTCTGTTCATCCCAGGAAAATAATGCTGCTGCGCAGTGTCCTGACCAAGTCGCCTATAGCCTGAATTAGTTGTACGCTATTTAGTGGTATTATTGGGCTCTCCAGCCCTGCGTCAAACACTGACTCATTTGCTCATTCTTTCATTCAGAAAAACTTATTTTTCAGTGCTTAGGATGTGCAAGGACTGAGTGAGAAGCTGGGGAAACAGAGTTGAAAACAAACAAAAAAAACCCCAGCCTTCCTTTCAAGGATCTCAAGATTTAGAGGAGACAGACTAGAAACCTACCTTATAACTCAGTGGCGAAAGGTCTGGAGCAAAGGAGGTAATACTAGGACTGAGGGAGCCCAGGTGAGGATCATCTAGAACGTTCGAGGGAGCCAGGGACAGCTTCCTGGAGGAGCCATCATCTAAGGCAGGAGTCAGAAAACTTTCCTGTAAGGGGTCAGGTAGTAAATACATCAGCCTCTGCATCCCAGTGGTCTCTCTGGCATCCACTCAACTCTGCAGTTGTAAGTGAAAGCTGCCATAGACGATATGCAAGTGAATGGGGTGGCTGTGTTCCAGTAAAACTTTATTCACAAAAACAAGTGGCGGGCCAGATATGGCCTTTGGGCTGTAGTTTGTCAGCTCCTGACCTAAGATGTGACCTGTAGAGTAAGTGGAAGTTGGCCAGGTGAAGAGAGAGGGGGAAAGATGTGCAGGCAGAATGGCAGGTGGAAAGGCCTGGAAGCGAGGGCTGGTTGGGGAGCTGAAAATGGTTGTGTAGCCAGACTTTAGCGTGTGTAAGTGTGCGTGCGTGTGTGCGTGCATGTGTAAGTGTGTGTGCGTGTGTGTGCGCACGCACGTGTGTGTGTGGGGGGGTGGGGTGAGAAGGGAGGATGATGCAGGAGCTGTTGGGGGTTTGAAGCTTCTCCCCCAGGCAGTCGGTCGGGAGCCTCCGGAAGGCCTCTTAGGGCAGAGGAGCATGACCTGTCTTGAATCATTTTAGCTGAGAGGCGTTTTGGCCTCGAGGCCTCAGTCCAATTGCTATGAGCACTTTTCTTCCTGTTTTCCATTAATTAATTCTTTCAGGTATGCGACGCCCCTTCCAGGATGCAGGAGAGCGTGACTCTGGTGACACTGCTGAGCAGAAGTCAGCGGGAGGCCTGCCATCTGCTCCCGGTGGCTGATGGCAGGGAAGGGAGCCCCTGACCCACTGCTAGAGCCACCCACTTCCTCCCGTGACCTCTGCCCTCTGGGGACTCTGTAATTTAAAATGAACGTGGCCGGGGGTCTCTGGTTGCTAACAGTGAGCCCTTCAGCCGCCTCCCCTTGCTCTCCTCAGGCCGGAGGTGTTTATTAACTCAAATTAATAGAGGAAGAATAAACGTACTCACACCTCTCGAGGCCTCCAGCTGGGGCCTGCTTCCACCATGGCTGGGCTTCTGGAAGCCAAGAGCCGGCGAGGTTAATTTTCTGGGGCGGTGCTTAACGACGTCAGGAAGCCATCACGGAGCCCTTCCTCTCAGCCCTAGTCGTGTTTCGGGATCATGATTCCTACATTAGAGAGATGGCCTTTCGGTGTCTGTCTGCTGAATCAGGCACAGGTGTGCGGATATCGTCCTGCCAGCCCAGGTTTTAAACACCAAGTTGGCGTGGGATGTGTCTGGGGAGGGACACCCAGCTGTTGGGATGTCATCTCTTGGCACCGGCTTTGATGTCACCTTCCAAGATGCTGAGACTGAAAACGTTTTGTTTTCAGTGAAGATGAGGAGGAATATCTAAGAAACATCTTCTTGGCTCAGGGAAGGCACCGATCCATTTTCTTAATCCTTCGTTTCATCAAAAGTCTGTGTGTGAGAACCCGAGAGAAATTTCCAGTCTTCAGAGAGCCTTTTTTTTTTTTTTTTCCAGAGAGCTTTTTGGACAGCAACTCAGCCCTGTGGGGGAGTTAGGTGGGTTTGTTCTTTTTCTGACAGGTAGATTTAGAGAGGCTCAAACAGGTAATATTGGCTATGGTTTCCCACACACCAAACTGACCCTCCACTCCTTTCTGCCTCTGCCTGCATACTTCTGTATTCATACTATAGTGCAATGAATAATAATAATAATAATCTAGAAACAGCTAACATTTACTGCATCCATACCATATCGTGGGCACTGTGCTAAGTGCTTTACACAATGTATCAGCTTCTGTCACCCATGAAGTAGGTATTATTATCATCTCTCTTTTGTACTGAAGAAACTGAGGTATAGGAGATTATACAATTTACCTAGGATGGCATCTTCTCCATCAGGTATTGCCAGACTACCACCTGAGGGCCAGATCCGGCCCACCACCTGTTTATGTAAATAAAGTTTTATCGGAACGTGTCACATCCTTTCACACTACGATGGCAGAGTTGAGTAGTTGCATCCAGAGCCTGAAATATTTGCTCTCTGGCCCTTTCAGAGAATGTATAAAGACTCCTGTCCTTAGCTGACGTGGCAAGTGTAATACGCATCTGGCCCACAGGCTGAATTCATCACCTTACGTATGCTAGGCTGCCTCTGTAGTTGCCACGTCCATGCCCGTCACTCTTTCTCCAGCAGGTTTTAAGTCTCTGTCCTTTTCCAGACCCTGGACTGTGAGTTCTTTGAGAGGAGGGACCCTGTCTCATTCATCTCTTTCACTTCTTTGCTTAACCCAGCACTGCGTACAGAGTTAAAGGCTCGATAAGTGTTTGCTGAATGACTGAATGGTTGGATGGATGGATGGATGGATGGATGGACGGACGGATGGGTGATTTTCCCAGCTTCCCAGCATCGGAAGCCACCCCTCCCTACTCTTCCCATTACAGAGTGAATGCGAGAGAAGCTACATAAGGAGGACCCTTGTCCAGTTTGCTCCTTTAAGGCAGGGATGCAGGTGAGTGACATTGTCTCTGCCAAAGTTACCTGTTCCATTGTTTCCAGCCGTGCTCCTGCCAGCAGGGTAATGTGGAAGCAGCTGGCAGATGCCAGAGGAAGCAATCTTTACTGTTCCTTTTTTAATTTAATTTTTATTGGGGTATAGTTGCTTTACAACGTTATGTTAGTTTCAGGCGTACAGCAAAGTGAATCAGTTATACGTATACATATATCCACTCTTTTTTAGATTCTTTTCCCATATAGGCCATTACAGAGTATTGAGTAGAGTTCCCTGTGCTAAGCCATAGGTCCTTATTAGTTATCTATTTTATGTATAGTAGCGTGTATATGTCAGTCCCAATCTCCCAATTTACTTTCCCCCCCTTATCCTCTGGTAACCATTAGTTTGTTTTCTACATCTTTTACTGGTCCTCTTAGAGTTGTCCTTGCCTGAAATTCAGATTCTGAATGTTCCTCATACCCTATTCCATTCAAGCAATGTGTGTCAACCCGCACGCATGGCGAGCACAGTCCCGAGTGTGAATTCGTGGGGACCCTTTCCTAGAGCTTCTGCAATAGGCCTGCGTGACAGGGGAGCTCTGTCACTCAGGCAGCCGGGAACTCTAGGGAGGGACAAAAGCAGCATCACCTTCCTCAAAGGGCAGCTACTAGTCCAAACCCAACGGTGGGCCCAGAGGTGTTTTGGCCACTGCCAAGGCCACAGCAAATGAAGTCTCCAGCAGGGAACTTTTTTATAAGCAAGGAATGCAATTCGCGTAGAGTTCACAATCTAACGTTAGGGCACTGCTAACCGCCTTTCACAAGGGGAACCCAGCATTTCCTGAGTGCTGTTTCCCTACCTGCGTGCCCCTTAACATTTCCCCCATTTCTCAGGTGAGGAAATGATGATGTAAAGAGCCCAGGGAAGCAGTCTCGGCACTTGGACTCTGGGCTGTCTGGTGCCAAAGTTAATGATTTTAGCCTCTCCCCGGCATGGCTTGGCTGTGGGTTGGGCAGCATGGAAGGGTTTGGCCTCAGGCACTGCTTTCTGCCTGAGCCCTTAAGTGTCTGCGACTCAGTCAGCCCAAGTCCCCAGCATGGCCGCGTGGAGAGCCCGCTGCTGTCTGGGTGGTGAGGGCTGCAGGGCCGTTAGCCTCACTTGGAGTGTTTCATGCCACAGGGGGACCTCACAGGTTGCTCACCAAGCACTGAGTTCCGAGTTTTTCTCAGTTATCCATTTAGGTTTTCAAGAATATTCCCAAAGTGTGGGGAGGCTAGGGTCTCTCTGGGAGCCAGAGGGGCCTCTCAGAAGTTAATGTTCCATTCCAGGTTATAATGGACAGCAGCTGGGATGTCTGCCTGGGCCAATTTGCTGTGAACAGCTCTGCACACTTGGCCTCCAGTGGAGAATTTGTGAGTTTACTTACCCATGGCGAGCGCAGGTGTAACAGAGTGACAAAACTTGTTGGAGGTGGGGACAGAGTTGCTGGCGTGTTTGCAGTTGGTCTTTTTCTGATACAGCCCCTTGCTTTCTCCCCCTCTTTTCCTTCTCTGCTCCTTATCATTGTGAAAAAGTCACGTGCGTCCCAATTTTCTTTTCTCTTCTCATGAGCCTCTTTATTTCCAGTTTTAAAAATAGAGCATTAATTTACATACAATAAAAACACAGATTTTAAGTTCAGTGAGTTTTGATAAATGTATATCCCCAGATACCCACCACCCTAATCAAGATTTAGAATATTTCTCATCCACTCTGAAAAGTTCCCTTGTGTCCCGCTCTCCAATTATTTTTCCCTACCTTCAAGGCAGCCACCATTCTGATTTTTATCACATGACTGAGACCTCTCATAAAACTTCACATAAATGGAATCATGCCTTGTACATACACTCTTTCGTGTCTGGCTTTTTTCACCCAGTATGATGCTTTCAAGATTAACCTATGTTGTTCTGTGTATCAGTAGTTTATTATTTTGTATCACTTCATTATTATCTGTTAATAATATTTCATTGTGTGACCACACCACAGTTTATCCCTTCTCACTGTATTTGTTTCCTAGGGCTGTCATAACAAAGTAACATAAACTTGGTGGCTTAAATGACAGAAATTTGTTGTCTCACGGTTCTGGAGGTCAGAAGGCCAAGTCAAGGTGATGACTGAGCCTTACTTCCTCTGAAGGATCTAGAAGAGAATCCTTCCTTGTCTCTTCTAGCATCTGATGACTCCTAGCAATCCCTGACGTTTCTGGGCTGGTAGCTGCATTATTCCAATCTCTACCTCTGTCTACACGTGGCCTTATTCCCTCTGTGTACCCTCTCCTCTTCTTATAAGGACGGCGGTCATTAGATTTAGGGCCCACTCTTACCTTAACTTGATTACATGTGCCAAGACCCTATTTCTAGATAAGGTCCCATTCATAGGTCCTGGAGGTTAGGACTTCAGCATATCTTTTTTTTTTTTTTTTTTTTTTTGGGCGGTATGCGGGCCTCTCACTGTTGTGGCCTCTCCCGTTGCGGAGCACAGGCTCCGGACGCGCAGGCTCAGCGGCCATGGCTCACAGGCCCAGCCGCGCCGCGGCATGTGCGATCTTCCCGGACCGGGGCACGAGCCTGTGTCCCCTGCAATGGCAGGCGGACTCTCAACCACTGCGCCACCAGGGGAGCCCCAGCATATCCTTTTGAGGACACAA
This sequence comes from Hyperoodon ampullatus, assembly GCF_949752795.1. NCBI lineage: Eukaryota > Metazoa > Chordata > Mammalia > Artiodactyla > Ziphiidae > Hyperoodon > Hyperoodon ampullatus. Next base: position 12,053,147 of record NC_136926.1, read on the forward strand.
TTCAGCCCCCTATACTCACATTGATAGACATTTGGAGTGTTTCCAGTTTGGGACTGTTGAGAATAAGTCTCCTATGAACAGTCTGTATGACTGTTTGTTGTTGTTGTTGTTGTTTTGTCTACGTATTCTTTCATTTCTCTTGGGTAAATACCTATGAGTAGAATTCCTAGGTCGTAGTGTATGTATGTATTTAACTTTATAAGGATCTGCCAAGCTGTTTTCCAGAGTGGCTGTACATTTTACAGCCCACCGACAATGCATGGGAAGTCAGTGGCTCTGCATCAGTGCTTCTCAATGTGGGGCAGTTTTGTCCCCCAGTGGACATTTGGCAATGTCTGGAGACATTTTGGGTTGCCACAACTTGGGGAGAGGGTGCTGCTAGCATGTAGCTCCTGGGTAGAGACCAGGGGTGCTGATTAACATCGTGTAATGCATGGAGCAGCACCCCCTCACCCCTCCCCTCCCCAGGAAAGAATTATCCAGCCCAAAGTATTAACGATGCCGAGGTTGAGAAACCTTGTTCCACACCCTTGCCACCACTTGATATTGTCAGGCTTCTAATTTTATCCTTTCTAATAGGTATGCAGTGGGACCTTATTGTGTTTTACTTTGCACTAATTAATTAATTGATTTGCATTTCCCTCATGACTCAAGATGTTGGACATTTCCTGGTCATTTCTTACTCTTTATGTGAATTATCTGTTCAAGTATTTCTCTTCATGTGAATTATCTGTTCAAGTCTTTTGCCTATTTTTTAATTGAGTTGTTTATCTTCTTATTACTGTATTGTAGGCCCTTTATCAGATTATGTATTATGGATATTTTCTCTCAATCTGTGATCTCCCTTATCACTTTCATACACTTGTCTTTCAAAGAGCTAAAGTTTTCAGTTTTAACAGAGTCAGGTATCACATTTTTTGTTTTATGCTCACTGCTTTTTATATCCTAAGAAATCTTTGCAAATCCCAAAGTCACCGACATATTCTCCTGTTTTCTTTTAGAAGTTTACAGTTTTAGCTTTTATGATCCAGGTTTATTATCCATCTCATTAATTTTTGCATATGGTGTATCTAGTTGTTCCAGCACCATTTGTTGTAAAGACCACCCATTCCCCATGAATTACCTGGCATCTTTGTTGCATATAAATGGGCCGTGTTTATGTGGGTCTATTTCAAGAGTCTTTATTCTGCTTTATTCTTATGCCAGTCTCACATTGTCTTGATTACTGTACTCTCCTTGGCCTTTCTCTGCTCATCCATCTCTCCTGTTTTTTGTTCTCTTAACTTCTCTTTCACTGGGCTTGGGATGAGGGCAGTTGGGAGGAAAAAAAAAAAACTACGTTAAGTTATTCTTCTTTTTTCATGCCTCTTTGCAGTCTCTTTCTCTTTTCATCTTCCCTCTCTCTCTCTCTCCCTCTCTCCCTCTGTGTGTGTGTGTGTGTGTGAAAATTGACTTAGCCAGGAATAAAAAGCATTACATGACTGCACCCAGCATCCTTATTCCTGTTAGCCAGTTTCCTTATTTTTCACTCAACCCCTTAGTTCTCACTTGCCCCAAGAACATCCTATCTAAACAGAGTGGCTACAACTTATTCCTCCCCTTGTCTTTGATTCTATTGACTCCTTGAAATCCATGCCCTCCCCCTACCAGTTTTCCTGGAATCAATAGAAAAAGGTCTTGTTTCTTTCCTAATGAATGACTCATCAAGCCAGGGCTGAACACTCACAAACAGCCGTCTCTACAAAGGATCGAAAATGTTTCTTGTCTCTGTTGATTCTCCTATTTATTCTTGGCATGTTCTTGTGTATCTGAGCTGATGGTGCTGGTTATGTCCTGGCATTGCAGACCCCCTGCCTGTTTGACACGGCTCATGGAGTATCCAGCGGCCCAGAAATGCAAGGAAGAGGGAAGAGGAAGGGCAAAACTATTTTTTTGCTAATGATCCAGAGAGATGATGCTTGTTGTGTAGGTACCAGCAGCAAAGCCACTTAAAGTCTCATGACTCTTCCAGACTAAATGGAAAGGTTATAATGCCCATTGCAGCTCAATTTAGGAAAAGTTCTGTTTTTATATATGCAAATGATCAATCAGAACCTGTACTGATTCCTCCATATCTGAGGGGCATTGCTGCTTATTTCCAGGTATAGTTTAAAAGATATACATTCAATCCTATCCCCAAAACATATTATGTTTTAAAGAGTACATTGAAATAAATAGTAAGAGCAGGCTTTAAAGACAGCTTGAATCTAAAATACTTACCTAGGGACTTCCCTGGTGGTCCAGTGGTTAGGACTCTGGGCTTGCAGTGCACGGGGCCCGGGCACATGCCTCAACGAACATCCTGCGCGTGGGGACGAGTATCCTGCGTGCCGCAACGGGGACCCGGCTCAGCAAAATAAATAAATATTTTTAAAAATTTATAAAATAAAATACTTAGCTAATAAAAATTTAGGATTTTCATTATCTTTAAATGATTTCCTTTCTTAAAGCATAGACTAGTACTTCTATGTCAAAAATATACAATAAACATCATTTTGCATAACTTCCAAAAAACCGCATTTTAACTTTTAAAAAAAATAAATTTTTATTATAAAATGGTTTAGGACTCCCAAGAAGTTGTAGTGCAGAAGTTTCTGTGTACCCTTCACCCAGCTTCCCCTATTGATAGTATCTTATGTAACCTTAGTACATTGTCAAAACCAGGACATTGACATAGGTACAGTACTGCTGACACAAGCACAGATCTTATTTGGACTTCATCAGTTTTACATGCATTTTTTTTATCTTAAAAGAAATCATCTTATTGTCCAAAAGATGACTTAACAAAATTAAAGAAAATTTTGGAACAAGACAACCTGGGGGCACATTCCAGCTCCGCCACTTATCTGTGGGATCATGGGTGATTCGCTTAAACTTTCCGAGCCTCCATAAAACGGGGATGATGAGAGCTGCCTAATAGGGTTATTGTGAGGCTTAAACAACTTACGTGAGCATATAATGCTTGGACACTTTTGTAATAGGTTTGTTGAAAAATCTAAACTCATCAAAGTGTAAACGTGAAGGAAGCAGTTTATTTTTCCTGTAACTGAGGTAGATTGAATGTCTCCTTTCCCATCGTTAATGACAGCTTGGGCAGGTTCATTCACTTTTGGTTGGAAAACTTAAACCAGGCTTGGCTTCCTTGGTGATGCTCTGGTTTGGTCTGAGTCTTCTGCTATGAGTGGTTTCCATACAGATGGGAGCATGGTTCCCCCCGACCCATCCTCATGTTCATCCTGACAGCCTCTTCCGTCACTGAGAACCACCCTCCTCAGAGGATCCCATGGGCGCCATCAATGGCACCACCCTTGACCCCTTCTCTGGTGGCTACCTGGACATGGATAGATGCCACTCATCCACTAACCTGCATGCTCATTCCCCTGGAGCCATGGGAGCACTGAGGTCCCTTCTCACATTCTCTGAGGGGGCAGAGATCTGGGATGGAGTAGGAAGTATCGCAGTTTCCTCCCCAGCCTCACCACTTAAGGTGGTTTCCCCTTAAGGTGTTCAGATATCTAGTGATCTCCCATCTATGGAAATACCTGGACCTGTATATGGTAGTCACTAGCCACAGGTGGTAATTATTTTAATTAAAATTAGGTTAAATTAAACTTTCAGTTTCTCAGTTACACCAGTCACATGTCAAGTGCTCAGTAACCATATTTGGCTGGTGGCTGCCATATTGGACAGCACAGATATAGAACATTTCCATTATCACAGAAAGTTCTTTTGGACATTGCTGGTCTAGACATCCTCCACCTTCAGGTACCCATGTCCATCTCTTCCAAGAACTGTCCCACCCTTCTCTGCTTCGATGGTGGCATTAAGAGTATGGCATCAATATTTCAGCAGGTATCTACCCAGAAAATGAGATGCCTGTTTCCCTTTCTTGCCAGCGCCTCTAGGGAACAGGAATGCACACACTTTGTGAACCCTATACCCTCACAAGGTCGAAGACCAAAACCCATCCCGTACCCCTCTTCTTCTGCACACTGGGGAGGAGGTGGCAGTGATAGCTGGGGTGTGGGGCTGACTCTGACCCCCTCTTTGTTACCCTTGTGGGAAAGAGTCTGGTCCCAACTTCGGCTTGTGAGCAGTTCTCTTTAGAAAGTGGAGTTATTTATGTCTTTTATTTTAAGCTTTGGGCCTTAACCATGATTCTGGGATAATAGGAGAAATCTCCCTTGATATCCTATTACACTGTTACTATGAATAGTATCATTCTGACTGTATAACCTTCTAGACGTGCCTTACAAGTATGGAAATATCCTACCCTCCGTTTCTTCTCTACACTCTTACATAGCCGTTCATTTCTCATAAGCATGTCCCCAAATTTCTACTTCAACTAGAATTTCCATTTTTAGATAACATTGCATCGTGTTGATGCCCATGGTTCTCTAGTGATTCTTCTTTTAGTTGGAGATTTCCATTATTTCTAGAGCTTTCATGTTATATATAGCACTGCTGTGAGCATCTTGGTGTATATAACTCCTTGATTTTGATGACTTCTTTCCTTTGGAGAAATTTTCCCAGAATTGGGATGTGGGATTGAGGTCATGAACCTCTTAACTCCCAGTCAGAGCTTAAGGTAACCTCCCACCTCACACTTATTGCGTGTCTGATGGCTGAATGGGGTCTTAAGAGGTTATCTACTTGACATGCCTAGGTGTCACCTGGACTACACACGCACACACATGTCTTTTCTTTCCAGTTCCATCTCATTCCATTCTCCTTTCTCTCCTGCCCCAGGGACTTTGCCCATGCTCTTCTCTCTGTCTGGATGCCTCTACTCTGTGTTCCTTCCCCCACCTTTAATTAATTTATCTTGATCCTTTAGATTTCAGGTCTAGGCTCCAATGTCATTTTCTCTGAGAAATCTTTCTTCACTCCACCACCTTCAAATAGGTCAGACTCCATCGTCAAAAATGGTGCCCGTTTTTTCCATCATAGTGTTTAGCATGCCGTGTGCTTGGACGTTTATTTGTGTAATAAATGGACTGGTGTTCGAGTCCTTTGTTTGGACACACAGTGGAGCTCATCACCGCGTGCCCAGGGAGCGCCTGGCGTTGGGCTGTATTGAATGAATAGGTGCATCTGAATGCCAAGCGAGGAGGCTGCCAATCAGGATGTCGGGGCTTTTATCAGTCTTGTCTCTGCCTCATCTCACTTTGAATAACTCCTCTTTGGGGATGGAAACCAATCAGGGATTAAAAACAACCTGAAGTCTATGAATGGGCTTCAGGGGTCTGTGAGCACCAGGTTGTTATGTGTACAACTATGGTGTGAACAGGTGTGTAGCTTTCAACAGATTCTCAAAAGGGGTAACGAACCTTCAAAATGATAAGAACTGTCAGCCTAGATGATGGTCAAGGTCTTCAGAGCACTCAGTAGCTAGCGCTCCTTCCCCCACTCCCCTGAGCTCTGAGTCAGTTGAGAAATAAGAGTAAAGAAAGATGCAGATGGGGATAGTCCCATCTATAGTCTATCTAAAGTATAGTCCTCACTACTCCAGTCTGGAGGAGGATGAGGAAGGAGAGGGGCTACATGAGCCCAGTTCCTCCCCCAAACTTCAAGTTACTGAGTTACCCTCTCTCTGTGGAAGGAGGATGGTGGTTGGAGAAGGGTCCCAAGTGGGATGATGCGGGTGGAGCTTCTTTCACGTGGAAAGATACACTGAAGGTTTGAGAAGCACCCGCCCCTCCCCTCACATCCCCCCAACAGTGGCCTCAGAAAGCTCGTACAGTCCTGGTATTCTCTGAGTTCCAAGGGACCTTAGAAGCCTTGACTTCTTTCACCTCCTTGCTTGCTTGGGTTTTACCAAAACAATTTACTGTGCAGTTAATTCATGGGCATTTTGCAGAGCTTGCGCACTCCAGGACGTAATAGGGCCAGGCAGGAAAGTCAAACTGACAAAAAGGGTCTGATGTAAGATGACAAATGGCAACTGACATTCTGCTTCAGGCTCAAGGAGCACAGTAGGGCAGGGTGGGGAGTGGGGCAAACTGGAGAGCTCATGCCCCCATCTATATTCCTCGCCTCCAGCTGATTGTTGCCACGTAGAATGCAGGCCCTGCATTGTTTCAGTTTATCAAGAGAAGCCAGAAGTATGGAATTTTTCATGTGAAATTTCTCTATCTGAAAAAAAAAAAAACATTGGCAGCACCTCCAAACTTAAGCCTCATATGAGCCAGATAAAATTTGTCTGCTGTCCAGATGTTACACTACAGGTCACCACTTTGCATACTAATTTTAAAATCTTACAAGCTCATTTAATAAATGTTTTCCTTGAAGTCCACCAAAATAGAAAGCCTGTTGGGTCCATTGCAGGGTGGTTGGTCGAAAGGTTGGAAGTCCTCTTTTTTAGGGAGATGGTGACTCTATGACATCACCTTGGACCTTGTCAGTGTCTCCATGTTAGAGTTATATATGGTGGAGGGGACACAGGAAAGACCAGCACACAGCTGAAAGACCATGCTTTGGCAGGCTGCTGTTGGCATATGTATTCAAGCCCTTGCAGAAGAGGCTAAAAATAGTCCTAGGTGTTTGGGTGATTTTTCTTGTTTTAACCACCTCCAGGCCTTTGGCAATTGTCACCTCATTAATCTTCATGGCAGGGAGCCTGGTTTGGAGGGCAGAGCTGGACTTCCAAAGGCCATACATTTATTTCTGACTAGGCATGTGTGACCCTCAGTTTCCCCATCTGCCCATGAGCCATCCACTCACCAACCTTGTGAGCTGGCCAAGAAGGTGACCTGGGGGGCCGTGATTTCAGGGTAAAGGTGAAGGTTTCCCAGTGGCAACAGAAGATTTCTCTCAAGTAACAAAAATAAAACCCTGAAGGCCATATTAATTTAAAGCCCCATTAATCCAGTTCTGAGTTATTTCCAAGTGGAGTGACTTGTCTAAAGTTTACTTTTGCTGAGCAATATCTTTCCTTCCACGGACAATGAACAATTGGGTTTTAGTAAAACGGTCCCAGTGAAAGTGCCCTTCTCATGTACCTCTGTGCATTCTCAGTGGCTTTAGATGAAGTTGTTTGCAGTTAACTCATAATCTAGTTGTAAAAGATTCTTAGTGGCACCTCTAGACAATGCTCTGTTAACCTACATGGAATTACTACATTAATTGAAAGTCATAAAAGAAAATTTTTTAAAAATGCACTACATTTGACCTCTTTTTGCATTAGACGGGTTCTTTTGGTTGCAAATGATTATATCTCAAGTTAGACTGGCTTCTCCTACAAAATGCACTCGTTGGCTTTTGTGAATGCAAAGTTCAGAGGGATTCTGGCTTCAGGTATAGTTGGATCTAGGTGACTAAACAATGTTGAAGGGACTTTGTCTGTCTTGATCCTTTCTCCATGATAGTTTTGCTTTCTCATGGTGGCTTGCTTCCCCCAACTCCATGTCTCAAGTAGTTGCAGACTTACAACCCCAGTGGAAAGATCAACTCTTCTTTCTTATAGGTTCCCACAAAAGTCCTGGGATTGGCCCCTAATAGATCAACCTGGGTCTTGTGCTCATCCTTGAAACCATTGCTATGTCCAGGGGGACGGAATAAGCTGATTGAGACAGGTACACACACACCTGTCTACCCTGCACAGACCATGTGGGTGAAGACCAGGGAAAGAATGGGCCCTCAATAGGGAAATGATTATGCATTTGTGGGAACCAGAGGAAATGGATGATAGGCAGACTAAACCTACAAGGTCTTCTACATTTTAAAAATAATTAAAACCTCAGCCCTGGGTCAACCTAAATTATATAGAGCTCTCTCAAAAGTACAGTTGTCAGCTTCCTGTTATAGTACAAGAGGAGGTTGTCTGAATAATCAAGTTTTCCTTGGTGCTATCATTCTTTTTTTTTAATTAATTTTTATTGGACTACAGTTGCTTTACAATGTTGTGTTAGCTTCTGCTGTGCAGCAAATTCAATCAGTTATACATATACACATATCCACTCTTTTTTAGATTTCCTTGGCGCTGTCATTCTTGAAAGATCACCCAAAGTAGCGTGGGAAAGTGGACCACACATTAACTTTGGTGAACTTGAGGAGTCTGATGATAGGCTTGTCTTGCCAGACTCTTTAGCTTCTGAAAATCTGTCCCTGGGGCTGGACAGGAAGGGCTGTGTCACTTGGGAGAAAGAACCAGTATTGACTTCAGAAGTCAGACCATGAGGATCAAATTTGGAAAAGATGGAGGAAGTTAGGTCATAGTCAGGAGTCAGGGAGGGAGAGAGGGAAAAAACCACTTGGGGATTTAGAAACAGAGTCAGAAAATCTCATTACAGAAGAGCTTGCATTTGTATAGATTTTTTCCCAGGCACTTTCATATCCATTATCTCATTTGAGCTACACCACAACCCATGTGGTTGGTAGGTCAGAAATTCTTATATTCTTCTGTTGTGTAAAGAAACCAAGACCTGTTGAGGTTAATTGACCGGACCAACATCAAAGAGCTAGTTAGTAAGAAGTCTGGGAATAGAATTGGGGAGGTTCTAAGCCAGTGTTACTTAATAGACATATAGTGCAAACCACATATGTAATTTTAAAAACTTCAGTTGGCATATTTTTTTAAAAAAGGTAAAAAAAAAAATGAACGGATGAAATTGATTTAAATAATTTGTTTCATTTTGCCCTGTAAATCCAAAACACCATTTCACCATAGAGTCAGTTTGACATCTTGAGGTATTTTACATTATTTTTTCCATATGAAGTCTCCTAAATCTGGTGTGTATTGTATACTTATAGCTCATCTCAACTCATACTAGCTACATTTTAGTTGCTCACTAGCCCCATGTGGCCAGTGGCTGCCATATTGGATGGTACAGTCTAGGCTGTACTTGCTGTAATGGGTGGAGGCCATACTTTGGAGTCAACTTTTCTGGGTTTATACTTATTAATTCAGTTCAATAACTATATGTTGAGCATCTGTTATGTGCCAGATGCTGAGAATATAATGGCAAACGAGAAAGACTTGATCCCTACCTCCGTGGAATTTATATGCTAGTAGGAGAGGCTGACATAAACCTGATTTACAGTGAAATAAATAAACTCATTTCAAAGTATCCCAAGTGCTATGAAAGAAACACACAGGGTGCTGAGATGGAGAATGCAAGGTTGGGCAGGAAGGCTTCTCTGTGTAGCAGAAGCTGAGATCAGAAGGATCACAGGAGTGGCCATGCAAAGAGCTGGTGGTGGGGATGGTGGCGGGAATTGTAGGGGGAGAGAACAAAGGCCCTGGAGAATATTCAAAGGCCCTGTGAAAGGAAAGCACTTGCACGTTCCAGGAACTTTCTGAAGCCCAGTGTGGCTGGATGGATGGATGATGGGTGGATGGTTGGATGGATGGAAGGATGGTTGGATGGATAGATGGATAAATGAATGAATGGATGGATGGATGGACAGAAGGGTGCCTTCCTTATGTGTTGTCTATGGCTGCTTTTGTGCCAAAATGGCAGAGTTGAATAGTTGCAGTAGTTCCTACAGTCTACAAAGCCTAAAATATTTACTATCTTGCCCTTTACAGAAAAAGCTTGATGATCTCTGATTTATAAAACGGGGCCAGCCATAATATTGACTTCTACAAATAATTGTTGTGGAGGTTAAATGAGAGGAGGCTGTCCCTTGCCTGCCCCAGTGACTAGGCTTAGTTTACACTCAACAGAGATGACTTTTCTCCTCTGTATTCCCTCCCAGATTCTTCTGTGAACTCCCTGTCCGTCCTCCTGTGGACCCCTCATGTTCCCAGGCATCTGAAATGGGGAATTGACTTCTCTCTCTGGGTCCCTCAGTTCCTCCTGAATGTGGCATTTTGTTTGCATGAGGGGGCATAGCTGCCGTCACCCTGTCGTGCAAGCACGTGGGCTGACTTAGGGGTTTCATTAACGTTAATTACGGCTGTGCTTCATTTCAAGAGAGCCCAGATTCCCCCTGCTCTCGGTGGAGGGAAACTTCGACTGTACCCCTTAATGAGAAAGTTATGCTTGTCTTGCCACTGTGAAATTGTGAGCATGAGCATGAATTTAGATGAGAATTTATGTATCCAGGCGCAACGCAGAGAGGCAAGAATTCCCCACATACCTGCTCACTACCAGATGAGTTTTGTCCTGGGCATTGGGCAAAAATATAAGAGCACTGGGTAGAAGAATTTCTAGATTCCCAGGGTGAAAGCTAGGAGCTGGGGGGTAATTGCACATGCCTTCCACACAGTGCAGACTTTCTCAGCCTCGACACTGTGCACATCCGGGGCTAGATAATTCTTTGTGTTAAGGGGCTTTCCTGTACACTGGAGGGGGTTTAATAGCTCCCCTGGCCTCTACCCACTAGATGCCAATTGGACCCCCCTCCCCAAGTTGTGACAACCAAAGATGCCTCCTGACATGGCCCAATTGCCCTGGAGGGCAACACTGTCCCTGGTTGAGAAGCACTGCTCTAGAGGGACCCATCAGATACTGACGCATACGTGAGTTAGGAGGCTGCTGCTACAGGGAACGGGGCTTAGAGGTCAGATGAACTGGCTTCAGATCCCTGGGGTGAATTCTGCTAGCTGTGTGACCCTGGGCATGTCACTTAACCTTTCGGAGCATAATTCCTGCTTCAAACGTTGCCGTAGAGATGGCAGGGGACGGTGTGGTTGAAATGCCGGGCACGAGGGGGCATCTCTGTGAGTGTTGATTTCTTTCTGTCCTGGCTGCACACCCCACTCTTCCCGCCTCCTCGTCCTTCCTTCTCCCCAGAAAGACTCGCAGAGTCTTTCCCACTCTGGGCTGATCCGTAGGGGCAAATGGGTGCAGGCTGCACTCCAGGTTTTCCCCTGCTCCTTCTCTTGTCTTTCTTCGTGAGATGCCGCATAGGAGGGCACCTGTCGGGGTGAAGAAAAAGTTGCATCTGATTACATAAAGTTCCCTTCGAAGAACGAAGAACGGCGCGGTTTTCTAATTTGCAACTTCATGAAAGAGTTCCACCTGCGGCTCCAAAAAGAATAATAGATCAATGGGATTTGAACCTTAAATTCGATCATCCTCCTGGAATGGTGACAGGCATCTGGGTGAATATTTAACGAGCCCGGCTTTGATAACGAAAAGCTACTGCTTCCCCTGATCCTGCCCCCAAATCAGAAAAGAAAATTCCTCTTCTTCATTCTAGCCTCTTAGATGAATGAGAAAAAGATGGAGTAAAATATTGGGGAATAACTTGCCCTCCCCAGCCCCCAAACATCACAAGGAATGCTGTGCCGAACTCATTTGATTCTGACTTGGAAGCAGTGGGTTGCTGGCCTCCAGGGAGCCCAAGGAGTTGAAATTGAGTCAGCCTCTGGGAGTAATTTGTGTTTTTGCCTCATCCCCGGAGGAGCAGCCCCATTTCACCTCTCACTGGAGAAACCCTTTCGCTGGTACTTGCTCATCAGGGCTTATAGAAAGTAGGAGGGAAGAGAGGGCAAGGACATGGCTGTGGAGGCTGGATCGGCTTTCCTTTCCTCGTCCTGCCCTGTCCTCTCATCGTTTCCTCTTACTGTGCCTTCCCGTCCCTCCCCTTCCCCTATTTTAAATGGTAAAGGTAAGCCGTGCTGGTGTAACAAACAAATTACACACAAGTACGTAGAGTAAAACAGTGACAGTTCCCCCTTTCCTCCTGCCCCAATTTTAGTCCCCAAATAACTGCTTTTAATCCTTTGCTATCCGTCTTTTGGGGGAATAATAGCCAACGTGACAAAATCTGTATTAGACAGAGTTCCCAGAGAACAGAACCAATAGGACGTGTGTATATATCTCTATCTCTATAGCATCTCTGTTTCTATCAGTGTCATCTATATCTATATCATCTGTGTATCAATATATCTATATCAGTGCCATCTCTGTATCATCTATACCTATATCAATATCTGTATCTATATCAATATCGTATATATCTCTATATTACCCATATCTATATCTATATCTAGAATTGAAGGAATTGATTCATGGGCTTGTGGGGGGTGGAAAGTCCAAATTCCGCAAAGCAGGCCAGCAGGCTGGAAGTTCCGGAGTTGACATTGCAATCTCGAGTCCAGAGGCAGCACGGAGGCGGAATTCTTTCCCACATGCCAGGGGCTGTGTTAAGCCCCTTCATGGCATCTTGTTTGCTCCCGTAAGTACTCTAGGAGGTGGGGATGAAGCTCACTGCCCCATTTTACAGGTGGAAGGGGTGATGGCCAGGCGGGAGCCAGCAAGAGTGTTCCTGTGGCTGGGCAGGGAAGAGAGCCCCTCCGCCAGTGATATTTCTGAGGGTCCCCACCGTGGATTCCCTGGCCTGTTCCTGGGTGTGTCTGAGACCCTGTCCCCAGACTTCACCCCTTCTTGGGGAGAGTTGCCATCACCCCCCAAGGTGGAGGCATCAGAGGGCCTGTCGCCTTGAGTGGAAGCTTGAGAGCATCTTGTTGTAAGTGGAGATGTGCTCTTTCGCTGCTGGGAAAATAAGGGAGTCTGGTGCACCCTGGGCTTCGACCTCACCTGCCACCTCCTGCTGAAGAGGATGAGAATGGAGAGGCCTGGTCCCTGCGACGTGCAGGAGGTGATTGGGGGCTCTGCCACGGGCCCACTGCAGCCTTCCTGGGGCTGGGAGGGTTGATGTGGGTGATTCACTCCTGGATCTTGGGTGCCTCAGACCCTGGCTGGCCTCACACGTGGGCAGCTGACATGCAAGTGGACGCAGGACCTGAGCTCAGCTCTGCCTCATCCGTGCAGGGAAGGTCATGGGAGGGGCGGAGAAAGGATGTAGGTCAAGGTGTCTCCCCGGGCTCCAGGCCACTGGGCCAACTCCTCGTGGCACACACCTGGCCACAAGGGCATCCTCAGACCTTCCTCCTAAGCCCAGGATCGCCCACTGATTTGTGTGTCATGGGAGACAGCAAAAGGGCATCTCTGCAGGAGTTTAAGGTGATGACAAATAGAGGGAACCACGGAGAATTTCAGGAAGATCCCGCCAGGAAGGATCAGTAGGTCAGGCTGAAGTCCCAAGTTTCTGATCTGTATGGTCCACAGATTTCTCTACATCCCAGACTTCTCTCTTCACAAGAAGAATAACAACCCAGTGGTCATTGGCAAGCCCTGTCAATCCCACCTCCAAAATCTATCTCGACTCCATCCACCCTTGGTGTGGCCATTCCAATCTCCATCTCCATTGGCTGACTGTCACTGCTTCCCAGCCATGACTGCCCTCCTCCAAGCCATTCTCCAGAGTTCCAGCCACACTGTTCTTCCTGAGTTCCTAGAGCAGTGAGCACTTCCTGCCTCAGGGCCTTTGCACATGTCTTCTCTCTCCCTGGAACACCGTCCCCATTTCCACCTCTACTCTTTGCATGGCCGACTCTTCCTAATCCTTCTGATCTCAGCTCCAGCTGCTCAGAGAGACCTTCCTGACCACCCTCCTAACCTCAATCTCAGCATCCGCTGTGTTTCTTTCATAGCCCTTGGGACACTTTGAAATGATTTTATGTATTTGATTGTAAGCTTGTCAGCCACCCCATGTCCCTGCCCTCTTGGAACTTAGAGGCAGCAGTAGTCTTGGAACTTAGAGGCAGATGATTGCCCAAAGAGTTAGACACATTATAAAATTGTGTTAAGGGATAGGAAGGAAAATAAACAGCACGATGAGGGATGAGGCCAGGAGGATCTGACTTTGACGGCATGAACGGAGAAAGCATCTCTGATTAAGTGACATTCAAGACACGCTCTAAAGGAAATGTAGACATTAGCCAAGTGGAAATGTAGGCGTTAGACCTCTGTTCTACACAGAGGGAACAGCGTGTGCAAAGGTCTTGAGGCAGGAACAGTAACAGTGTGCTCCTGGAAAGAAGTCTGGCATGGATAATGCCTCATGGTGAGTGAGGAGATGTGACCTGGTGCTCAGGAGGTAGGCAGAGAATAGAGCTTGCATTTGCTAAAAATTGCCAAGCAGAGGGAATTCCCTGCTGCTCACTAGGACTCCTCGCTTTCACTGCTGAGGGCCTGGGTTCAATTCTAGTTGGGGAGCTAAGATCCCACAAGCCATGCGGCGAGGCCAAAACAAAACAAAACAAACAAAAAATTGCCAGCATAATGGTACTCACCATTTATTCAGCCCTAATATGTATTAGGCCCTGAGTAAAAAGCTTTATATAGCTCCTTTAATTCTTACAACCACAGGTATGATTATTCTCAGAGTGTAGATGAAGAAATGGAGACCCCCAAAGATTAAGTGACACCCCCAAAGCCCCGTTCCCACAGCCTGCAGGGTCAGACCCAAATTTGAACCCAGAACTCCAAAGCTTTTTTTTCTTTTTTATTTTTTTTTGCGGTACGCGGGCCTCTCACTGTTGTGGCCTCTCCCGTTGCAGAGCACAGGCTCCGGATGCTCAGGCTCAGCGGCCATGGCTCATGGGCCCAGCTGCTCCGCGGCATGTGGGATCTTCCCGGACTGGGGCACGAACCCGCGTCCCCTGCATCGGCAGGCGGACTCTCAACCACTGCGCCACCAGGGAAGCCCCTCCAAAGCTTTTAAATCCCACAAAACACTTGCTTCCGTCTACATCAGGTTCCTTCTGCCCCAGCATCCAAGGCCACCTGGGGTACAGGGAGGTGTGAACACCCCTGGCTCCCCCTTAATCCACCCCAGGACCCAGATTTCTGCCCAGCCCTAATATGTACGTTTTTCCATAGGGCACTTGAATGTTCCATTATTTCTATTCCCCCAAATGCTCGGAAACTTTCCCATCTCCTTGTTAAATAAAAGATGAGAGGTGGATAATGAAATCCAGATGCCCTCAAGGCCTTCACATGTCACCTGCCAGTTTTTCTGTTGCTCTTTTTTTTTTTTTCTTTAAACAAAACAGAAGCGATGGCTTGATGGTTTGGAGCAAGAGGCCATATTCAAATGGCATCATTACCTGTCGGGCCTCGCTATGTTTCATTCACTCATTTCTCTCCTTGGATTCGAGGCTCCAATTCGGTATTCCAGCTGCCTTGCAGACAGTTTTTCAAATACATCTCAAATGCCAAAGGTCCAATCCAGATCCACCCTCTTGAGAGCTGAGAGCAGTCTCACTCTGTGACCTTCTTTCTTAGGATAAGAACTGGGTGTGGAACTAGACTCTTTACGATCAAGTGCATTTGGTGTCGGTCTCTCCCATAGGCCAGTGGTTCTCAATCCGGATGGTTCTGCTCCTCAGGGGACTTTGGGCAATGCCTGGAGTCAGTTTTGGCACTATTGGCATCTGACAAGTGCAGCTAGTGATACTGCTTGATATCCTACAAAGCACAGGGCAGTCCCTCGCAACAAAGAATTATCTAGCCCCAAATGTCAACAGCGCCGAGGCTGAGAGATCCTGAGTCAGACTGGGACTCCTAAGGGAAGCTGTCGTCTTCACCACCATGTCCCCAGCCTAGTGCCTGGCACTCAGTAGAGGCTCAGTAAGTGTTGGTTGAATGACTGATCTCATCTGGCTGCTCTTAGCTGGGAGTTGGGGGAGAGCCCATCTGCATCTCCCATCCTTCCATGCTGTACTCCAGGAACTCCCAACTCTGTGTAGTTTCTTTACTTATTCCTTTCTTCATGCCCTTCCTTGTCTTCCTCCCCTGCCTAACTCCCGTTTACTCTTTAACACTCAGCTCAGGTGTCACCTCCTCCAGGAAGCCTTCTTTGACTCCCCCAGGCTGTGCTGGTGTCCCTCCTCTGAGCCCCATCACACTCTTCAGTCACCCAATCACAATGCTCGTCACTATGTGAAGTCCATCAAATTGTGAATAAGTGTGGCCCCTTCCCTCCCAAATGTCCCTTCTATATTCTAACTTACCACCTGCTTCCCCGCACTTCCATTCCTGCTCACCACCATCGCCTGATTCTCTCTCAGGGGAAAAAATCGTATAGCGATTAAGAGCTAACATTTCTGGATTTGCAAGGTGTGTAAGTCTCCCAGGGCTGCTGTACCAAATGACCACAAAATACATGGCTTAAATAACAGAAATTTATTCTCTCACAGATTTGGAGACTGGAGATCTGAAATCAAGAAAGATGACTTCAGGGTTGATTCCTTCTGGAGGCTCTGAAGGAGAATCCAATTCATGCCTCTCTCCTAGCTTTTGGTGGTTCCTGGCAATCCTTAATGTTCCTTGGTTTATAAACACATCATTCAAATCTCTACCTCGTCTTCACAGGACTTTCCCCTCTGTGTGTCTGAGTCTCAAATCTCCCTTTCCTTTCTCTTATAAAGACACTAGTCATTGGATTCCGGGCCTAGCCTAAATCCATGATGATCTCATCTTGAAATCCTTAATGCAATTACATCTGCAGAAATCTTATTTCCAAATAAGGTCACATTCACAGGTACTGGGCATTAGGACCTGGACATATCTTTTGAGGGGACGCAGTTCAGCCCACTACAGATGCTTGAGGTCAAGTTGACTTGCTACCAATTAGCCTGATGACCTTAGACAAGATACTTGACCTCTTGCAGTTTAAGGGAAAATGGTGTTCTCCCCACTGGGTCACTGGGGTAGATAAAACATAAAGAGCATGTTTGGTGTACAGGTCAAGTTCCTGAGAAGCAGCCTCTGAGATGGAGAATAAGGTGCAGGGCATTGATCAGGAAGTGCTCTTGGGATCAACATCTGGGGGAGAGATGGATGGAAGAGAGGTGGGTGTGGGAGGCAGAGTAATGGCCCCTCAGAGACGTCCATATCCCTGGAACTTGTGAATATGTTACTCTACAGGGTAAAAAGAATTTTCAGATGTGATTAAATGAAGCATCTTGTGATGGGGAGATTATAAGGACAAGGGTCCTATAAGAGGGAGGGAGGAGGATCAGAATCAGAGGTGTGACAATAGAAGCAGAGGTTGGAATGACATACTTTGAAAGTGGAGGAAGGGGCCATAAGCCAAGGAATGCAGGCAGCCTCTAGAGGCTGGAAAAGGCAAAGGATAGATTTGCCCTAGAGCCTCCAGAAAGAATGACACCTTGATATTAGCCCTGAAAGACCTATTGTAGACTTCTGACTATCAGAACTGTAGGATAATAAATGTGTGTTGGTTTAAGCCATTGAGATCATGGTCATTTGTTACAGCAGCAACAGGAGACTCATACAGTTAGGAAGAGGGAGAAGTTGGGCTGTGATGTCGTCTCAGCAGAGGACTGAGGTGGCCCTGCAGGGAGGTTTGATGCTGGAATGACTTTCAGCACGATTACACATTGGAGTAATCGGTCATTAGATGTGGTCTGCTCCCAGAAGGAGGTTGACCTTGGGCAGTCTTCTTCAGCCTTGGTCAATTCTTGGAGAGAGTGATAGTGGAGAGCTGTCCATTGGCAACACTCGCTAGCTGGAGACATGGGTCCTTCAGTCCTCAAGGGAGGTCAGGGTGGCACATTACAGCATCCACTACACTAGATGTTAGCCGCTATGGTTTAGTAAGTGACGAGGCATGATGATTAAACTCAGTGGCCTTGCAGCCAGTCTGGCCTGGATTCAAGGTCTAGTGTGACTGCTTGTTAGCTGAGACAAGTCTCTTCTCTTCTAGAGAGCAGGGGAAATCCCAGCCCCTTACTCCCTCTTCTCAAGAGGATCCCATGAAATAAGGCAGAGAGCCTGGCACTGGAGTCAGTGGAAGAATGGAATGTGGAGTCCTGGGTTGAATTTTCAGTTATCATCATCTGGTTTAACATCTAACAGTAGATTCACAATGGTCTAATTCAGGTCATAGATGACTGTTTCCTAAAGTTTTATTTTTCTTTCCCCAAACTGTAGTACCACCAGAAGCTCTTGAAAATGGTGTGTGACCAGGTTAGTTTTGAAAATTCTAGGGGTTGTATTCTTGTATATCTCAGTGCTCGAATATGTGAATTAAAGGCCCTGACAAGGCCTGCAGTAAAGGTGCCCATTTCACTTTATTTAAACTTCAAAGATCTCAAACGAATTTGCCTTGGGGACCCATTTTTCATATAATACCTGTCAACATCTGTTGGAATTAATGTTCTGAGGAACATCCTGGGGGAAATACTGCCAGAGATCATTGATCCAGGAGGACTTAGGAAGGGGGTTAAGGAATATTTGTAACCTATTACCCGTTCTCCTCAGTTGGCCACTCCTTGATGCTGGTTCAGTTGGAATAGATGAGTGACTCTCTGCTGTCCTCACCTTCCTACATGCTCCTGTGTTTCTCTCGGGCAGAGTCTGTGCCACGCTCATGATGCTTAGTGTTCTCCATGCAGTAACCTCGAATTTCTCCTGCCCACGCCCTCTGCAATTGTACAGTTGTTATTCATACCTCCATTTTTAATATATGACGAAACCAAGGCTCAGAGAGGCCAAGACACCAGCCCAGTATCACACAGCTCAGCTTGGAACCCTGGCTGTCCAAGGCTATAACTCACTCACTGATTTAATGGAATTTAATTTTTTAACAGCTTTATTCTCATACCATAGAATTCACCCATATAAACTATACAATTCCGTGGTTTTTAATGTAATCACAGAGTTGTACAACCATGATTATCATCTAATTTTAGGACATTTTTGTCACCCTAAAAAGAAGGTCTGTGCCCATTAGCAGTCACTTCTCACTTCTTCCCACACCAGTCCTTGACAGCTACTTAACTATTTCTGTGTCTAGATTTGCCTATTCTGGGAATTTCATATAGATGGAATCATACACTATGTGGCTTTTTGTGTCTGGCTTCTTTCACGTAGCATAATGTTTTCATGGTTCATCCATGTTGTAGCCTGTGTCAATACTTCATTCCTTTTTATGGTTGAATAATATTCTATTGTATGGATGGATCACATTTTGTTTATCCCTTCTTCAGTTGATGAACATTTGGGTTGTTTTTACTTTTTGGCTATTATGAATAGTGCTGCTGTGAACATTTATGTACAAGTTTTTGTGTGGACGTATGTTTCCGTTTCTATTTTAACCCTCCTATTTATGATAGTTTATATTTTATATTTATAGCCATATTTATAGCCATTTACAGCCACATTGACCAGGCCATTTTTTTGGAAACATAATGATATTTGTTCATTTGTTTAATTTACATACCATAAAATTCACCCATTTTAAATAAAATGAATGCATTTTAGTAAATTTACAGAATTGTGCAAACATCACCATACCCTAGTTTTAGATTGAGTCCATCAGACCGAAAAGATTTCTTGTATTTGCTTGCAGTTAATTCCTGCTTCTACCCCAGTTCCAGGCAACTGTCAGTCTGCTTTCTGTGTCTCCACATATGTGACTTGGCCATGTTAAAATCTGTTTTGTAAGAGCAATGGCTGCTACTTAGAAGAGATTATGCTTTCTGAATGTCTATCCATGATGGGCATATGGATAGGGGACAGGTGGCTTAGGCAAGTGATTTCACCTCTTCTGGCCTCAGTTCCCCTATCTGTGAAATGGGGTTGATCACCGTAGGTGGCTTACAGGATTGGAAGTTGTAACCAGCGAATACGTTCGAAACACTCAGCTTGATGGTGTTTGTATGGCAGGCACTCAGTGAATTTTGGACATCCTAATCACCTACCTCCTCACCTTCTCCTAACAGCTCTGTGGGGCGGGTGTCATCAGCCCTATTTTATAGATGAGTACACTGAGGCTCAGAGCAGTGGAGGAGGTGTTGGGAATGAATTCCAAAATCAGGCTTCCAGAGTCTGGGCCCTCTCACTTGACTGGCTTCTCAGACTTTGTAGCAAGAATTCCCAAAGAGGAGGGCAACGCCCCCCCCCCATCCCACCCCAAACCTTGCCTGGAGGGTTCTGAGTGCTTTGTTATGGCTCCATATATCAGGAACCAATTAGAGCTAAGAGCAGTTAGCTGCAAATGTGTTTTCTGGGTAATGATGGAAATGAGGCAGATGGAAACTGTCACCGGGCAGCAAAAGACCCACGCAGCTGCTCGCCATCAAGCCAAGGCCGACCTTGAGGCTGGGGCTGTGGGATCTGAAGGTATCAGGATAAGGACTGGGTTAGGGACCTCTGCTCGGTGTCCCCTGGGGCCCTGTCAGGGGACCTGCCATTGTACACGGAAGAGCTGGAAAGGGTGTCCCTGAACCACATTGCTCTATGTCCTGTGTCCTCGATTGCAGACTCCTAATTGTGTCTCAATACACAGGTGACTCTATTGTACAATCAGGAGAGTGTGGACACGGCTGACATTTCTCAGTGCAGGTTGAGAAACGCACATGCGTCTCCCACTCTGGGAACGTCCTTTGCCTGACCAGTTCCTGCTCCCCTGCCTGGTCTTAGCTCCCTTAGGGAACCTTCCCTGGTCCCCTTCACTAGGCTACGTGCCTCTAATCCACTCTGAGAGGACCCAGGACCACCCTTCTGTGACACTTTCCGTAGCAGCAGTGAAGTCATCCTTCAGGGAATGAGCTCTAAGCCCCTTGAAGGCAGCGCTGGGCGGGTCTCTTTCACAGTCATGCCCCAGCATCTAGCCCAGCGTCCAGCATAGACTAGGCCCTCAAGGAATATTTGTGGGACAAGTGACTAAATAAAAACCTGGACACAGGAGCTCTTCTGACCTTGCCCTACTCTTTAAATGTAGAGTTAGTAGCTTCTAATTAAAATCATCTCAGCTCAGGATCCTTTTCCATTGTGTCTTGAGGGTGGTATGTTACAGAGGTCAGCAAACCTGTTCTGTAAAGGGCCAGATAGGAAATATTTTAGGCTTTGTGGGCAACACAGCCTCTGTTGCAGTTAACTCCGCACTTACCACGCGAAAGCAGTCAGAGATGATATGTCAGTGAGTGGACTTGGCTGTGCTCCAATAGAACTTTATTTACAAAAACCAGGTGGTGGGCCAGATTTGGCCAGAGGGCCACAGTTTGCTGACTTCGGGTGTGGAGAGCTGTAGACAAAAAATTGGAAGATCTGGCCTTGTGAAGCCTGGGCCCAGAAGAGGAAGGTGGTCCAGATCATGTCTGTGGATTTGGAAAGAGGTTGTTTTTGGTGTGTGTGTGTGTTTTCAACACAGCAGATTCTATGCAATGACTTCCACTGGAGAGGCCAGAACAAGAGAATTGGACCCAGGTAAGAAAGGCTTTGGTTGGAGATGAAGAGTTCTTGACCCTAAGGGAGTCATGGCTTAGAGACTTTGTCTCAATCAAAGCTGTAAAGGATGCAAAGAGCAGAAGTCCCTCCATCTCAAGAACATTCACACATACACACACACACACACACACAGTGAGATTTGTTGGAATGATAAGGGTGCCTCAAGGAGGCTGAGGGCTAGGGTCGGGACCCCAGGTGGCTGCTGCCTCTCTGCCCCTCTGTATAGCCCCTGTCTCTTTGCAGGTCAGCCTCCCCAGCTCTCTGTGCACTCAGAGTGGCAGCCTCAACCCCAAGTTCACATGTCCTCATAGTGCAGCATCTACAGCTAACCAACCAGATGCACTAGGTCCAACTCCAAAATCCCAGGAGAGAGAATCTGATTGGCCCATCCTAGGTCAGGAGCCCTCTTTCATCCAATCACCTGTTGCCAAGGGGGCGGAGACATGTGTTGCAATCATGGCTGAAGGTGGTAGGAGTCTTCACAGAGGGAGATGTGGGCATCTTGAAAGATGTCTGCTAAAAGGAAGTGCTAGGGTCTTCTTCCTGGTGATTTTCAGGATTAGGAAAAGTATGAGCAGTGAGTGGGTTGAATAGTGTTTTCCCCCCAAATCACGTCCATCCGGAACCACAGAATGTGACCTCATTGGGAAGAAGAGTCTTTGCAGATGAATCAAGTTAAGATGAGGTCATTCTGGATTAGGGTGGGCCCTAAATCCAGTGACTGGTGTCCTTATCAGAGGAGGAGCCGGACACTCAGCGACACAGGGTCACACAGAGGAGAGGCCATGGGAAGACAGAGACAGAAACTGGAGTGAGCAGTTACATGCCAAGGAATGCCAGGGTGTGCTAAGAGCCACCAGAAGAGGTGAGGAAGGGTTCTTCCCTAGAGCCTTCAGGGGCAGCGTGGCCCTGCCAACACCTTGATCTTAGACTTCCAGCCTCCAGAAAATAAATTCCTGTTATTTTAAGCCACCGAGTTTGCGGTAGTTGGTTACAGCAGCCCAAGGAAATGAATACAGATGGTCAGCATACCTGCCTTGCTCAGATAGTAGCTAACATGGGTAGGGATTTAGAGGCACCGAGGCTTTCCGTGCGTTATCTCATGTGATCTTTACAATGGCCCCATGAGAGAGATGCCAGGATCATTCCCATCCTTCAGATACAAAGAGTGGGGATTTAGACCCAGGCGTCTGATACGGGAGCCCATGTTCTCTGACGCTCTTGCCTCTTGGCCTTCCAGGGGCCTGACTCAGCGGTCTTCAGCGATTCCTTCTCTCCCCAGCTGTCTGGGTTACAAGGGTTGGCTTTGTTGCTCCGTTATTGAAGAGATGCAGAAGTAAGCTCCGAGGTCAGTGGCAGTTGGATTCTTCCAGCTCCACCCAGTACCAGTTTCCCCTCCCATGCGGGAAACGTGCTTTTCCCCTCGTCCACTTGGCTGGAGATGGCCGTGGGTGGGATACGGTCCTCAGAGGGAAAGCCGCGTTTCCCTCAATGAAAACGATTGATGTGAGAGATCTTTCAGGGGCACCTGCAGCTCAGGAACCATTCACCACAAAGGCATAAATATGAATGCCTTCATCCGTGAATACAAAATGTCCTCCCGGTGTTCAGATAACCCCGAAGATTACAGGTCTTCTATCGGAACCTTATAGGAAGCAGTGCACAGATCAAATAATACCCCTAAATGAGACTCAGCTTTTACCCAGAAGTTGTCCAAATGCCTTCTGTTTATGTTAATGCATCCCGCTTGTGGACATGTACTGTTTGCCCTTTCTCTCTACAGTTTCTTTGCAAAGTAAAGAGACTAGCTGATTCCACCCCGTTTTATGTACACCGCAGGGAGCGGGGATAATTTCGGTGCTCCCAATCCAGACCCCAGTGCGTCTGGAGTGCACGGCATTGGGATTGGAAGGACGGACACCCCAGCAGAGCAGGTCTGGAAGAGACTGATATTTATGGGGTCTGTTTGCGTTAATTTCCTTTGGCCTCTAATCCTGTGCTCTGGGAAGATTGCTGGGTAGCTGTGTGTGTTTGATAAATCCAGCCTAGCCTGGGACACGAATCGTTTTTCAGCGGGAGGTGGAATTGCCTTTTAAGAACTTTAGCATGCAATTTCTTTGCTGTTTTTTGTTGTGGCCAAAAGGATGAGGCCGTGAAGTGCAGACAAGTTTTCTCCCCTCCAACTCCTAGACTTCATGACAGCAGAACCGATTTGGTGTTATTCATTCGTGGACCCCGACCCCCAGCACCAGAGCCAGGGCGGAGTGAGTTGGGGCCGAGGGAGCAGCGTTTACGGAGATGCTCACTCTGGGGGCTGGGCCGGTGCCTGAATTCCAGGCACTGGTACCTCACCCAACTCGCCCTAGTCCCAGCCCTGCCTAGCACGTTGTTGGCACCCCATAAGTATTTGTTGAATGAACAAGTTAAATCGTGCTCTACAGCTGAAATGAGACTAAAAGAGGTTAAATAATTTGCCCAAGATTCGGCACATGGCAGGTCCTGAGTTTGTGATTGTAATCTGGGCTTCACTCCCGGGACATCCACCTCTCCCTCCCTGCCCCCTGCTCCATCCCGGCTTTCCTCCCCATGGTTTCTGGGTTGGCTTTTAGTTTCTGGGTTGGCTTTTAGTTTCTGGGTTGTGCGTTTGAGTTCGGAGAGAATGAGAAGGAACCGATTCCGTCGCTGGAAAACTGTCTTTTCTCACTTTTTCTCCTCCTCATCCCCCTTGGGGGAGCTGACTGGCTTTCCCTCCATCCAGTCAATTGTCCAGCTGTGAATAGAGAAAAATGGCCCCGAATGTATAATAATGTAGCTCTGGGAGATCTCACTCCAAGCTAAACATCCCATTAGCCAGAGAGGAACTTTAAAAGGGCCGTGGTATGCTGGTCACCAGCTCCAGCAGTTTCACTGAATTTCTCTCCTTTTGCAAGTGATCTTTGCCTTGGTCTCTGGGAATATTCCAGTTTGGTTGAGGCATGGACAACAATGATGCTGAATGAGGAAATTGGTTCTGCCCACACTGGGGAGTCTGGAAGACAAGACGTCCTGATTTGACACCATCCGAAGGCTCTGGAAGTTGTTTCTGAAAACTTTGATGTGGCTTTGGGAAAACAAGCCAGGCTAAATTGCGGGCTCACTCCGGAGACCTTTTTTTTTTTTTCCTCTCTTTTTAATTTGATGGATCTATTTGATGTCTGGCCGTAGAACCTGTTTCTGAGGTTCTCTGAATTACTCCTCCCTTCAGCATTCAATCAAATATTTGGGGATCTGTTGTATACCAGGCACTGTGTGCACAGCTCTGGGGACTGGAGTAGAAGACAGACATGATACTCACTCTCAGTTCTGATGAGGGAGGTGATTCAATCCCACACCTCGGCAATGGTAACCGACAGGGGCTACTAAGGAGAGGTGCTTGGTGATGGGAGGGTCTGTAATGGGGATCTCATTCTTGGCCAGTGACATCAGGAAAACCTCCCTGAGGGGAGTTATGACTGAATTGCTATCTGAAGGTGTAGAAGAAGTTAACGGGGGGCAGACAGAGGCAACAGCATGTGCAAAGGCCCTGGGGTGGACATGATACCATGTTTCATTTGAGTGACTGAAGAAGGCAGTGCGGGGGAAGAGAGAGAGTGTGAGGGGTGAATCCCATGGAGACTTTGGGGGCTGTGTAAGTTTCCTGGGGTTGCCATAACAATTTACCCCAAGCTGGGTGGTTTCAAACAATAGAAATCTATTCTCTCACAGTTCTGGAGGCCAGAAGTCGGAACAAGGAGTCAGCAGGGCCATGCCCTCTCCAAAGGCTTCTAGGGGAGGACCCTTCCTTGCCTCTTCCAGCTTCTGGTGGCTCTGGCTTTCCTTGGCTTGTGACAGCATCACTCCAACCTCTGCCTCCATCTTCACACGGCCTTCCCTTCTGTCTTCTCTTCTATGGGAAATCTCCCTCTCCCTTTCTCTTATAAGAATACTGTCGTTGGATTTAGGGCCCAGCTGGGTAATCCAAGATGATTTCATCTCAAGATCCCTAACTTAATTGTATCTACAAGGACTTTCTTTTTTTCTTTTAACAAATAGGTTTTATTCTGAGTTTGGGGAACCAAATACATAGTTATCTCTTTATCATGAGTGTATAGGTGAGGTTTTTGTACAAATGAGGAGGAGAAAAGTGGCATGACCCCCACCCGCTCCCTTGCCCCTCATCTGAGCTTTGGATCCCAAATGTACTTGTACAAGGACCTTTTTTCCCCAAAGAAGGCAACATTCACAAGTCCCAGTGGATATATCTTTGGGGGGCGGGGGCACCGTTCAACCCACTACAGAGGTGATGGTAAAGACTTTCATATTTATTTTATGACTTTGGGAAGCCACTAAGAAGTTTTAAGCAAAGGTGTGGCATGTCCAGATTTAAACTTTTAAAAAGTTTTCTCTTCTGTAATGCAAAGAGAGGACTGGGGACATCGGGTGCAGCTAAGAGGTTTTTTTTCCCTCCATCACCAGGAGAGAGATGCTGGGGGCTTGTCCTGGAGTGGTGGAAGGAGTGATGTGAAGAAGTGGATGGAAATAAACTAGGAGTTCCTTGTTATCATCCAGAGTCATTTATTCAGCGTTGCCCTGCATGGTGGCACCGATGCTGAGAGTTAAGAGGACGTTTCAGCAGTTCGAATGAGCCATTCTCCCTCATCTGAGAGATGCCGACATTTGCTCCCTCACTGACAATTCCCCTCATTATGTGGCTCTCTTGTGAACAAATGTTTTCTCCAGCGCAGTTAATAGCGGCCTCAACTAGTTAAGTGCACCCAGTGACAGGAAGCCAATTAAAGCACGGGCAGGCTTTATATATCTCCATATAGCTCCAAGGCATCAGTGCAGCTCATTATTTTCCAGTGACTTATTTTATTTTATTTTTTTTTAATAACAACCAGGCCAGTCCTGTGCAGGAAAAATAAATAAGAAAGGCAATTCAGTGCTTACTGTTGGTTGCATATCATTTGCATTTCATGAAAGATCTCACTCTGCCATGATGCTAGTTCAGACCATGGCTGGGGAGGCAAAGTGGTAGGTGGGGAGCTTGGGGGGTGAGTGGAGGGAGCGAGGAAGATGGTCCAGCCCGTGGGCTCTGGGATCTGAGGTCCCGCCGTCAGGTCCTGCCTCCACCACCCTGTAGCTGTATGGCCTTGGGTGAGTCACTTAGCTACTCTGTCTCCGTCTGTAAAATGGGAGCATCATAATACCTGCTTTATTGGGCTGTTGTGAGAATTAAATGAGATAATACACCGACAATACTCAGCCAAAGGGTAATCATTACTGACATTTTACATAAAAGCTATAACATGGATTTGTTCACAGGCTTGTGTTGAATGCCTAGCACATGCCAGGCACGCTCTTAGGTGCTTGGTTACGAGCAGAGCAGAACGTCCAAAGGCCCTGTGGCTTGGTGGGGAAGATAGACAATAGGTGCATAAACCAGTAAATATGCACAACGTCAGGTGATGTTTCCTGTCATGAAGAAGCTGAAAGCCAAGATAAGGGGAGGGAGAGTGTGGGGAGGGGGTCTACCGTTTTAGAAGAG
Organism: Hyperoodon ampullatus; assembly: GCF_949752795.1. Classification (NCBI taxonomy): domain Eukaryota; kingdom Metazoa; phylum Chordata; class Mammalia; order Artiodactyla; family Ziphiidae; genus Hyperoodon; species Hyperoodon ampullatus. The sequence goes on from NC_136926.1 coordinate 12,079,808, forward strand.
GTGGATGGGACGGCCTTACTAACAAGGGCACGCTTGAGCACAGAACTGAATGAAATGATGGAACAAGCTGTATGGATTTCTGTAGAAAGAGTATTTCAGGCTAAGGGAACAGCATGTGCAAAGGGACGTCCTGGATGTCCTTGGATGTCTGGAATGGCTCATTACTTCCATACTAGCTACTCACTAGGGAGGACTGGAGCTAGAAGGATCCTTTTGGGAATGGCACTCTCTAACCCAGTCCAGTCCCTTGATAAGAGTGAGTAAGCAGGCTCGCTGAAACAGCACAGCTGCTCAGCTGCAGAGCTGGGTTCTGAATCCCATTCTGCGTCCTGAGCCCACAACCCGAAAACCTTCATGATACTGCTTCCAGCAGTGCTAGGATACAGGTCATGCCTTCCTACAGAAGAGAAACCCAAGGTGCAGGGAAGCAAATTCCAAGCTTGTCTGACTCCAAATCTGCATTTTTCTTGGCATCTAGTGCGAAACTTAGCTGTCAGGGCAGCTCAGGTAATAACGGGACAATGATTGCCGTGATCACTTCTGAAAGTTTGTACAAGCTGTGCTCCTGAGAAATCCACTCTCCTTTAGGGTTCACTGTCCACTGCTTTTCTTATGATCCAGATAATGCGTTGATCATGGGTGGAGTGGGATCCCGACAGAAGCCAAGCTGGGGCCCAGCAGCCTCCCCAGGGTGGCAGGTGGCAGGTGGCACTGTGATATACTTGAGCAGGTCTGGGTTTTATGGCTCCTTTGCCAGTGGTCATAAACTTGGCATTTGCTTTTGGTACTTGGGGAGCCCTGAATCTCCAGTGAAGCTGGGTCTGAGCAGGTGGAGAGCACACAGCTAGAGAAGGTATGTAATAGCTGTGGAGAAGGCGGAGGGGCCTGGGCTGAGCTGGCTGATGGCTTCTCTCGCGGTGGTGGCTGTGAACTTTCACTCCCACAGCTCAGCTTCCTTTGCCCAGAAAATGGCACCGTGGCTCTGCGGCGAACCTCGGCAATCCTCCCTTTGGTCTTCTTGAAGAAAAGCAGTTTCCTCTCCAAGCATCTCTCTTTCTCTCTCTTCTCCCACAGGACCCTCCTCTCCAGCTGTCATCATTGGGTGGGTTATCCACTTGCTAATTTTTTTTTTTTTTTTTTTTTTTTTTTTTTTGGTACGCGGGCCTCTCACTGTTGTGGCCTCTCCCCTTGCGGAGCACAGGCTCCGGACGCGCAGGCTCAGCGGCCATGGCTCACGGGCCCAGCCACTCCACGGCATGTGGGATCTTCCCAGACCGGGGCACGAACCCGTGTCCCCTGCATCGGCAGGCGGACTCTCAACCACTGCGCCACCAGGGAAGCCCCCACTTGCTAATTTTTAAAAACTGTGATAAAATACATATAACATCAAATTTGTCACTTTAACCATTTTTAGGCATACGGTTCAGTTGCATGAATTGAACATTATTCTGCAGCCATCATTACCGTCCATCTCCAGAGTTTTTCCCATCTTCCCAAACTGAAGCTCTGTCTCCATTAAACTCCCCATTCTCCCCTCCCTCTGGCCCCTGGAAACTCCCATTCTACTTTCTGTCTCTATGACTTTGACTGTTCTAAGTACCTCATAGGTGGAATCATACAATATTTGTCCTTTTGTGACTGGTTTACTTCACTAAATGGCTTCAAGTTTCATCCATGTTGTAGCGTGGGTCAAAATTTCCTTCCTTTTAAAGGTCGAATAATATTCCGTTGTATGGATAGACCACATTTTGTCTATCCGTTCGTCTGTTGACAGTCACTTGGGTTGCTTCTACCTTTTGGCTATTGTGAATAATGCTGGTATGAACACGGGTAAACAAAGATCTATTTGAGACCTTGCTTTCCATTTGGGGGGGGAGATATATACCTAGAAGTAGAATTTGGGATTATATACCTAGAAGCCATATGGTAATTCTGTTTACTTTTTTGAGGAACTGCCATATTGTTTTCCACAGCAGCTACCATTTTCCATTCCCACCAGCAGTGCACTAGAGTTCCAATTTCTGCACGTCCTCAATGCATTTGTAGGTCCCCTGGCTAACCCTTCTTCCCTTAGACAAAGTTCAAGGGCTGAGTGATGACCCTCCAGCCAGTGTAGACCAAGGAATATGAAATTGGAGGAAAGTAATTTATTAAAGAGGCAAGAGCAGAGTGGTTTAGCCCAAGGGCATAGGACTCAGAGAGGGTCTTCTTGAAGCCTGAGTTTACTGCTCACAGGACAGATGACTTGAACAGATGACGCTCCCCAGTAAGTCTCAGGTGTCCCAACTAATCAGTGGGGTAATTGCAGGACCTGCTTTCTAGGGTCAGGAGGGTTCCATGAGACTGTACATAGAAAGCATCTAGCATAGAGTCTGACGGGAGATAAGCATTCTAGGAGTATCCCTAGTGTGGATGGAAGGCATTTATCCACCCAGGATTTATCAACCACCTATTTATGCTTGGCCTGGGAATTCACAGAGACAGCTACTCTCTATCATGTTGGTTGCTTCTCAAGGCCCGGGCTTTGAGATACAGGGGTCCTTAGAAGCAGCCACTCATCTTCAGTGACCTAAGCAATCTCTAGGTCAAGAGGGGAAGAGGAAGTCTTGGCTTTTGGAAAATGAGCTTCTTCCTCCAGTTCAGGAATGTTCTAGAAAGTTGGCCCCATCCTCTGGGCTTCCATAGAGCGTGGATTGGGACTCATTCATTGCCCATAGGTGGCTCATTTTATGTTGGTTCTTACTCTGCAGCATCTCCTATATTCTTCTTTAAGCAAGGCCACAGCAGGCACTGGGCATTTATATCACACCGTGTGTTCCCCTTTATTTTTATTCATTTTTTTCTGTATAACTTCTTGTGGGAGTCCATCTTGGCTCCTCAACTAGATTAACAGCAGCTTGAGGGCAGGTGCCTCTTCATATATTCTGCCCTATCATTCAGTAAGTATTTGTTCAGCTAGTGAATGGACGTTATGACTGGATATGGCCTCTGTTTCCTTATCTGTAAAATGGGGACAATAGTACTAGTACCGACCAAGGGGTATTTGGAAGAATTAAATGTATGAAGAGTACACATTGAGTTCTTGGGAGAGTGCCTGGCAAGTAGAAAGCCCTTACTAGATGTTATTTCATAGAGATAGCAGTCTGTTTGCAATATACTACAGGGCTCCAGGGAGTGGCGGTGGTTAATATGATAGTTATGGAAAACGTGAAACAGTTACCAAGCATCCATTAAGTGTCAGGTACATACCAAGCTCTTTACACACATCACCTCATTTAATCGTCACGACAGCCCTGGGAGAGGCGCCGCGTCCGTCCCCACTGTAGAGATGACATGGAGATGTGGGGCCCTTGGAGTGACAGCTGGGACACGGCAGAGCCAGCATCTGGCTGCCTCCAGCACCAGGAAGCATGTTCATTTTCCCCTTTCCTTTCTCAGTCTAATTCTTCTTCTCCCTACTGTTTCATATCCTACTATGCTGAGTATCTCATTTGCACGACAGACACTTTCCCTTGAAGCGAAACAAGGAGTAGGTGGGTGATGTCGAGTTCTTTCCCTCCTGCCTGAGGCCAGGACCCGTGGTTGTTCTCAGGACTTTATGATGCAGCTGGTCTCCTTTGCTGAAAGAGCCCCTGAGTGCAGGCTGAGAAATAGGAAATGGTATCCCTTTTCCCTGAATTATTCAGTACTGAGTGCAATTCGTCAGAAGCCACATGGCGTTCGTGCTTCCTTGCCTGTGGCCCTTTCGCAGGGGAATGGTTCTTTGCGTGTCACGGGCACCACCAAGCCCCACTCTTGGCTTAGTCAGAATCAACTTGACCATCTCTGCCCTCATCACATGCCTCTAAGCCCCTTTTCCTTTGCCAGAGCTGTGGGATTTGGAACCTGTCAAGAGCAACTCTTCTCCCCTCTGCCTGCCCGGCTGCTATTTGCCCTGGGAGGTGTCACAAAGGGTAGATAACTAAACAGGAGCTTAGGAGCTATGTCAACCCAGGTTCAAGTCCCTACTTTCCCATTTCCCAACTGTGTGACTTAAGGGAAGTGAAATAACCTCTCTGAGCCTCAGTTGCCTCTTCTGTTCTGAAATGAGGTAGAGGGCTGGGTTCCCCAGGAAGCAGGCTCTGAGATGGAGTTTAGCATGGTGAATGTTTATTATGGAATGCTGTGGGTATCCGCCCCTATGGGAGGGAGGGGGCAGTTGTAGGATCAGACAGAGGGCAAAGTCGAGTCATGATGGAGGCCAAGTGACAGCCTCAGCCCAATGACCCCACGGGAGCTTGGGGGCTGAAATGTCCAACTAGAGTTGGCTTGCAATGGGCCCACGTGGCCAGACCATTACAACTTTGCCTTGATGGGTCATTGGATGAGGGCTGCCCCCGGGAGGTATGACCTTGGGTGAGGCAATCCCCGAAGGGCAGCTGGGGCAACAGGTCCTTCCTGAAGGCAGATCTGGGTGATACCTCACAGCATCTAGCACACAGTGTACGTGGCAGGCTCAGCTTCATGGATTTGTTATGAAGATTCAGTTTTGAAAGATGCGTGTAAAATGGTACAGCACTTGGCCCATTGTACATGCTCTATGAATGTGAGTTACTAATAGTGTTCATGTTGGGTGCAGCCCAAATCCCCCGTCTTCCATAAAACTTTCCTTGATTTCTGGAGTTGGAATGAGCCCCTCCCACTCCCATCCCCCACCCACTTCTGGAGCAGTTAGCTGTTTATGTTATTTCCTGCTGGATTTAGAGGTTTTGGCAAGCAGACCTGCAGCTTACTCTTAAATTCCCAGTGCCTGCACATCGTAGACCCTCAGCTTGTTGAGTGATGGGATCTCCAAGAGCCTTTTGTGCCACCGTGTTATCCAACAGGCAAGGAAACTGAGGCCCAGAGAGAACAACAGATGCGACCCGTCACGGAGCCAGTTGGTGACAGAGACCTCCAGGTCCTCCGGGTCTGCTGAGGTCCACGCTTCCTCTTTTGCAGTCACCCTGCCTCCCCATTTTTTGGATTCCATGCTTTTTAAAAAAGGATTTTAAAGTAACGTTTGCGACATTGAGATTCAGATAACATAAACAATTCAGTGGCATTTGGTATCCTTACCGTGTTGTGCAACCACCATCTCTGTCTAGTTCCTAAATATTGTCATCACCCCAAAAAGAAACCTCATACCCATTAAGCAGTCACTCCTCCAGCCCCTGGCAACCACGAATCTGCTTTCTGTCTCTGTGGACTTGCCTATTCTGGATATTTCACGTAAGTGGAATCATACGATACATGACCATTGGTATCTGGCTTCTTTTACTTAGCATCATGTTTTCCAGGTTCATCCACGTTGTAAATCTTCATTCCTTTTCATGGCTGAATAATATTCCACTGTATGGATATGCCACAATTTGTCCATCCATCCTTTGATGGACATTTGTGTCGTTTTCACCTTTTGAATGCTGCTATGAACGTGCACGTACATGTATTTGTCTGAGTACCTATTTTTAATTCTTTTAGATACATGTCAAGGAGTAGGGTTGCTGGGTCATGTGGTAATGTTATGTTTAACTTTTTGAGGAACCATCAAACTTCCATGGCAGCTGAGCCATTTTACACTCCCCCCAGCAATGTGCAAGGGTTCCACATCCACATCCTTGCCAACACTTGTTATTTTCCTTTTAAAAAATTTTTAGCCACCCTAGCTGGTGTGAAGTGGTATCTCATTGTGGTTTTAATTTGCATATGGCTAATGACCAGTTTGAGCATCCTTTTATGTTTTTGTTGGCCGCCATTTGTAGATCTTCTTTGGAGAAACAGCTATTCAAGTCTTTTGTCCATTTTATAATTGGATTGTTTGTCTTTTTGTTCCATACTCTCTTTTGATCCACATTCATCATCTCTCCTTCTCTTGAGCCCCCAGCCAGCCTGGTTGTAGCAATAGCACCTTGCAGAGGTGAAGGAGCACAGACTTGCAGCCAGCAGGGTCTGGGTGGAGTGCCACCTCTGTGGGCCCTTGGTCAAGCATCTTCCATTCTCTGAGCCTCAGTTTCCTCATCTATAAAATGGGGACACGGTCCTCTGTCTCCTACATGGGCTCTAAAGATTGGAGGTAATGTAGGGGAAATGTTTATCCCAGTGCCGAGCATGGGGAGGCCCCCAAAGAGATGGTAATCCTTTTTATTAGCTTGAATTTTACCCCTGCTCCTCAATTTAATTTGCAGCTCATGGCTTAGCTCATGACATGTGCTATCTTCCTGGTTGCTTTTGCATCCACAAGCGATCTGGGATGGACACTGTAGATAGTGATGGAGACAGCCATATAGCTTAGGGATTCTGTACCGAAGCAAACAGGGGGCAGGAGGGGGCCTTTTGCAACATCTTGATGTGATGGCTCTCTTTGCACCCAGCACGGCCTTTGGTGGGCAGCTGTCTATCTCTGTCAATCTGCCAAACCTCTCCGATATGTAATCCATCTTGATGCTGCAGTCACACTGAAGGCAGCAGAACCCAATGGGCTGGTGAGTTTGCATATTCAGGAGGAAGAGGGGAGCCTCTTATTTAGTTTCCCAGGTGCCTTTGGCTTAAGGTGAGGGCCAGTGACTCAGTGTCTAGTGCTGCAATCTTTGTTTGTAGCAGTGAGACACCAGGTTGAGTCATTTCCCAAAGACTTAAAGACTGTACTTGACATTGCTCCCCTAATCGGCCAGTTGAGACGCCAATCGCCCTTGATTCCAGGGCACTGCAGAACAGAGTGTCCAAAAGTGCAGCAAGTGTCTTACGACTTTAAAAATCCACTTGCACAGCTTCCCATCTCTCCCCCCATCCCCTCAAAAATACGGCACTGATTCTTTTGAAAGTCACCTTTGTGGCATTGTCATCCCATGTCGGCCCCCGCCCTTGAAGCCTTGTTCCTATTTTTGAGAGAAGGTTTGCAGATTTTCCTCCGAATCAGAATCTGTTTGCCTGTGGTTGGAAAACACTGCCTGGCATTTAGAGATGCAGTTTCCTTGGAGATGGAAACATCTGCCTGAAGATCTGGGGACCTGCGTGACCACAGACCAGCTTTTGTGCCTGGCAGGAACTGGAGAACAGGTCTCTAGATGTGGAGCAGAAGCCATAGTCCTGTTTCTCTTTTTCTAAGCCAGCCCAGTGCCACAGAGTAAGACCCCTTTGATGTGGTAATGTGAGAATAAGAACTGACTTTTTTTTTTTTTAAGAACTCTGCCATTTAATTAACCTGTATGCTGGTAGCAGTTAGTTCAAGACATTTAAATGAGTAACACACAGCCAAATTCCCTTTATATCTGCTCATGTCAAGGGCTTAGGGTAATAGTTGACTTGTTAGTTTTCTAGGTTAGTAGGGAGAGGCTGGGTTTCATTCATTCTTCCAAATACTATTTCTTGAGCTCCTACTGTGTGCCAGGGTCTTCTCTAGACACTACAGATGTAGCAATGAACAAAACTGTCATGACTCTGCCCTCCTAGACAAGAGGTCACAAAACCATGACCTGTGTACCAAATCTGGCCCACTGCCTGGTTTTGTAAAGGAAGTTTCATTGGAACACAGCCTTCCTTCTGTGCTTCCCTATCTCCCTTCTTCCTCCTTTGCTTTATTTCTTTTCCTTCCTTCTTCTCCTCCTTCATTCTTCCCTCCCTCTCCTCCTCTCTCCGGACTTCCTTCTTCTCTTCCCTCCCTCCTTCCAAATTACACGTTACACTCACAGTAAGCATTTTCACCGTCAAAGCTTCACATACATAGTCAAATGTGGGAGTTTCTCCAACTCTATTACTCCCACTCCTTTCTTCCGGTTCTTATTCTATGACCTTAAATACATCACAGGAATAGATAGTAAATATATTCAAACATTATGCAAATGTATCTATACATATTTATGTTTATATATATTTATATTTGTAGAGATGAGCTCACACTAGACGTGTTGCTGGGCAGTTAGTTTTCTTCATAAATACGTGTGTCTTGGAGTTTTCCACATCTGCTCGTGGAGAACAGGAGTTGGCAAACCAGGGCTCTGGGCCAAATCTGGCCCACTGCTTGTTTTTGTAAATAAAGTTTTATTGGGACACAGCCTTGCCCATGTGTTTATGTGTTGCCCAGGATGGCTTTTGTGCTTCATTGGCAGAGTTGAGCAGTTGCAATGGAGACACCCTGGCCTGCAAAGTCTGTAGTACTTACTATCTGGCCCTTGTAGAAAAAGTTTGTTGATCCTGGCTATAGAGCTACCTCATTCTTTTTTTTTTTTTTTAAATAAATTGTATTTATTTATTTATTTATGGCTGTGTTGGGTCTTCATTCCTGCGCGCAGGCTTTCTCTAGTTGCGGTGAGCGGGGGCTGCTCTTTGTTGCGGTGCGCGGGCTTCTCATTGCGGTGGCTTCTCTTGTTGTGGAGCACGGGCTCCAGGCTCACGAGCTTCAGTCGTTGTGGTACGCGGGCTCAGTAGTTGTGGCACATGGGGCTCAGTAGTTGTGGCTCGCAGGCTCTAGAGCGCAGGCTCAGTCAGTAGTTGTGGCACACAGGCTTAGCTGCTCCGCAGCATGTGGGATCTTCCCAGACCAGGGCTCGAACCCATGTCCCCTGCATTGGCAGGCTGATTCTTAACCACTGCGCCACCAGGGAAGTCCTACCTAATTCTTTTTAAGGACTGCATAGTATTCTGAAGTGTGGATGCATCGTATTTTATTAAATCACTCCCTTATTAAGACATTTCCTGCTTTGCTCTCTGTACCTACTCCAATGGGGACCCACTAAATAGGGCTGACCCTGCTGTGCCTCAGGTTTGACATAAGTACTGGACTTTTCTGATGGGGAAGGTGGTGAAGCCTGAGCCTTCAACGCTTGTGGCAGAGATGGGCTGTGTGCCTTTTGCAGTTGTGTCCCCATGGCTGTCCTGGAGAGTGTCTTTTGGTGATAGCTTTCCTCCAGCACTGGCCTGGCCTAAACTCTCAGGCCTTGAAGTCTGGTTCTTGGAGAGCCTGAGCAGATGCTAGCAGAGTGAATGGTCCTTTATTTCAGAGAGTTAGCCTGTGCCACACCTGCCAGTAACAGTACAGACCACTGTCTTTGGTGTGGAATTACCAGGCAAGGCAGTGGTTCTCAGGAGTGTGGAGGTGGCTTTGGAAAGTTTGTTAACACACAGATGTCTGGGCCCCAGCCCGAAGGATTTGAGAAACTCTGGAGTCAAGAGTCTGACATAATGAAAAATGGAAACTCAGCTTTCGTGGCCTCTCTCAAGGATGCACTAGGGGTCTTGGATTGCAAACCGTGGAAGCCAACCCTGGCTGATTTAAGCAGAGAATGGACCTACCTACACGGAAGATTCTGGGATAGCTCTCAGGATCCACTGGAAGGCTCAGAAAGGAGCAGGACCCAGGGTGTCTTGGAGGCTCTAAGTAGCAGGAATGACTTGAAAGGTTGTTTTGGGGGTGAACCAGTAGATCAACCGAGCTTCAAAATTTTTTTCCATTATGTGTCACGCCATTCAAGATTCACGTACCCCAGAGAGATTCCGATGGGCCTGATTTGGCACCTGGTGACTTGGGATGGGCAACATCTATCCCCTGGCTGACACCCCCAACAAGATTGTGCACAGAGGAGAGAGAATTCCCCCCAAAAGTTGGGGGGGCGATGGTGAGTGCTCGGTGGTCACAATCAAATGTCCACTGCAAAGCAGCCAGACAGGCCATTGACTAAGATTAAATACCTGAGTTGTGCTGAGCAGGAAGAAATCCGTGGGCAAGCACATTAAGTTACAATCCCTGGTGGGCTGGCCCTCTGTATTATTTGATCCCCAGTGGACACATTTTGTATCATAACAAGTCACTGTTGGATGCAAAAGTTGAAATCGGGTGGAAGGCCTTGGTATGAAAAGCAAAACAAAACGTTGATTTCAGACAACAGTGTTCAAACTCACATGGAAAATGTTTCAGACTTTCTTCTTAGAGTCACCATAGGAAAGTCATGACTTCTTGGAAATTCTGCACCGCTGGGATCATAGCGCTGAGGTTTCATAGTCCTCACGCTGACTCATTTGCCCCCCACAGAAGCAAGGGGCAGACAGGGGGTCTGGAGAGGTTATCCCACAGTATAAATAAGAAGGCTCGAAGACTCACAGATTCTGACCCGCCCAAGGTCACGCCGTAAGTCTGGAGGAAAGAGGGCAACATCACAGAACCATCACAGTGAGGATGGATGAGCTTTTAAGGATGATCTGCTCTAAGCCCTCATTTTACGAGTGGAGAGGCTGAGAGCCTGCTGAGGTTAAGCGGCTGGCCCCGAATACCCAGCCGGCCCCTGTACTGTCTGAATCCTTCCCAAGCCCTCAGAGCTGGCACATGCTGCTGTCTGTCTCACAGACTCTGATGGACACACTTCAATGTGGATCTCATAGAATCACCAGACAGAAATATGTGCTTTTTAGGAATGTCTGTAAAGATTCACTCCCAATTAATTTTCCCAAGGTAAAGGAAGCTTCTTTGAAGAGTTCCATAGGAGGCAAAATACTCACGGTTTCCCTGAAGAAACATTTCCAGCTGACCTCTAGCTTTGCAGAGAGAAGGCTCTTTGCTGGCTCACCACTGGGCAGACAATTGTCAATTCTGCCTTTGCTTAGGACGCTGACCCCAGGTGTTTTCATGGGGAGATATCAGGGTGTTAAGAATCAATGTGACAACATGCCTCCGTGCCCCAAGCAAATTCAGGTCTTAGGGAGGCTGCAGTGTATTTTAGGACCAAGAGCACTGAGGTCAGACAGAACAAATTTCAAGTCCTGGCCTCTGCCCCTTACATGCTGTGTGACCTCAGGTGAGAGTGGCTTAGCCTCTCTGACCCTCTGTTTCTTCATCTGGAGTGGACGATGCCCATCTTAAAGACTAAAATGAGCTAAAACCTATAAAGTGCTTAGCACTAGGCTAGGCTCATAGTAAGGGCTTAATGAATGGCAGCTCTCACGATGAGAGCCAAGATACCTGGACTGGAAACGGACAGAGTCCACTTAGCAAATCCCTGCTTTGAAAGGAAAGGGAACCAGCCTCAAAGGCCATAGTGACTTGTGAAGTAATGACAGAGCCAGGTCAGGAACTCGGCCTCCTACTTCCCCACCCGGCAATATTAACAACTTAGCACATGGCTGCCTCGGGGTCACCCTGGACAGGCCACACTATCCCCAGTCGGGTGTGTGGCACGACTGGGGGTGGTGATGCTGCCGAGTTCCCCCTTCCTGACCCTTTCCCTCTCTGTCTCCTTTAGGGTTTCTGGTTTTAGGGTATGTTTAGTTAAATGATTCCCTGCCCAGGGGGAGGCCAAGAGAAGGGAGAAGAAGCCAACAGCAGCCATCACTTTTTGGGCTTATGGAAGCCTGCCCACATCCTACTGGCCCCAAGGAGACAGCAAGAGCAGACCTTTGCACCAATTTATCTTGGAAATTGTCTTTTCTTCAGGCCAGGGGAGGGGGAAGGAAACCTAAAAGAAAACATCCAGCCACATGCCTGTGAAATCTCTGCCTAAAATCAGTCATCCTTTTTAATAATGAGGGCTGTCATGAGCCTTGGTTTGGTCGGAAATGATGGCCTGTGTAAATATTTGGTCTGTAACTGATTTATGGGTTTGGGAACAAAAATATAAGATTAGTTCCTAATCACAGGGATACAGGAAAATCAGTGGGCCTGGATGCCGGCACAGATCAGGCCTGGAAGGCAGAATTGAGGATGGCTGTCTGGGTGAGCTCAGATGGGGTGGGGGAGGCTGGAGAGGGAGCCATGGGCTTCTGGATTATTCCGTGGGGCAGAAGCAGTGTTGTCCGTGTCCAGGTCAGAAACTGGCCGAGACCAGCAAGATGCCCAGTTTGCAAGTGTAAAACTGGTTGTCCCTGGCCAGCCCTGAAATCAACAACTTGGACAGCTCCAGGTCTGCACAGGCACTGCTGTAAAATGGGAATATATACCGTCAGCTCTTACAGTGGAATTGACAAAGCAATTAGGAATTGGCTTTGAAGTCAGTCAAATCTGTGATCACACTCTGAGCCTTTATTGAGTTGTGTCTTGGGTACATTAGCTGTGGAGAGCCCCAGTTACCTTCACTGCAAAATGCGGGTAATAATTGTTCCAAGTCCAATGAGATAATGTGTACGGAACACAGCGTCTGACCCGCAGCATCTCAGCGAGACCAATCTTAGTGCTGACATCAGCAGTCCCATGAGTAGTGGAACTCAAACCCTGCCCCCCACCAGTGGCTAATTCGGGCTCTTACCTTTCCTGCAGGCTAACTACTCCCACAGCCACCCCATGCAACAAATACCTCTGATTAGAAATAAATATATAGGGTGGGTGCCAGCCTGGTGCCCCCCCACCCCTGGCATCAAGGCAAAGTGGGAACACTGGAAGGCTACCCCTGCCCCCGACTCACTTTCAGGAGGAGCCCCCGAACATTCAGGTGATGAGACAGTGGGCTCACTTGGACTTTCAGACATTCATTTCATTAATTGAGCTCTTACTATATGCCAGGCCCCGTACTGGGCCCTGGGGATCCACAAAGAGCAAGTCAGACACGATCCCTGTCTCGCTGTCCTTCTGGTGCTTCCAAATGGGTGGGACAGGTCCACGTTCATCAAATAATTAGAAAAACAGATGTGTATTCCAAAACTGTGGCTGGAGCTTGAAGAAATGTCTAGGATCTATGACAAGACCCAGCTAAACCCAGGAGGGGTGGGGTCAGGATGAAGAAAGGAAAAACACCAAATAAAGTCCAGGTGGCAGGGTGGCAAGCTCTTGGGGTGAGCCACGCGATGGGAAGTGGGATTCAAGGGTGAAACAAACCAAAGGGCTGTTTTGTTTCAATTTTCCTACCTTCAGGTAAGTCCAGACCCTACTAGGACAGGGGTGGGCAAGCTGCGGCCCACATTTGGCCCAGGGCCTATTTATATGGATAGCTTTATTGGAACATGCCCTGCCCATTCACTCACCTGTTGTCTGTGACTGAGCTTGCGCTACAAGGGCAGATTTGAGTAATTGCAACAGAGAGCATAGGGCTTGTGAAACCAAAGATATTTACTCTCTGGCTGTTTACCGGAAGTTTGCTGACCTCTGCAACTGGAACATCTTTCCTTTCCTCTCCTGATCATTTTTTTGTCTCCTGTACTCAGCCCGGATCTGAAGCGTGTCTTAGTCAATGGGAGGGGAATGTGTGTATGAGGACAGTTTGCTCTTTCCCGAAATCAAATCTTAGTAGAAAGTCTGTTGGATATTGAGAGCTGATCTGTTACTGAGCAAAGTTTAACCTTAAAAAAAAAATACTATGTATCTGTGCTTAAGACATTTTATGTTTTTCAGGTGCATATTTATATATATATGTTTGTATATATTTGTATATATATGTTTGTATATATATTATACGTTTGTATATATTATTGTATATATTATATATAATTAAATGAATACATTAGTTCATTTAATTATATTCATTTAATTATATATACTATAATGTATTCATTTAATTATATATAATATATAAAGATACAAAAGTATGCATATATGTTTAGTTTTATATCATATGTAATATATAAAGATATAAAAGTATACATATATGTTTAATTATATATCATATAAAATACAAAAATATAGAGTATAAACATATATGTTTAATTTTGTATAATATATAATATACAAATACATACCATCCATACAATTTATATAATATTATATATATTAATATTATATAAAAACATAATATTGTATAATTAAACATATATATGTTTAATTTCTAGGAATCTATAAACTACCACATTTTAATATCTGTCGACTAAATCTGAGATACCAGTTACCAGTTGACTGGTACCAGCCATTTGGGAAACAAAAACCCATCTCAAATTTGATCTTCAATTTAAAATTTGAAAAAATAATGAAACATCATTGAAATATTAAGTAACAATTGAGCACAGTATTCCATGCCCATACCTCTGTTTTCTAGAGGGTTTTTTTTTTCATTTCCATAAAACAAAGAGGAGAAATTCAAGCAAAAAATACAGTATGCCATTTAAAGATTATCTTTTAGTATTATAAAAGAATACTCCTGTTACTAAGTTCAAAAGGCAAAGGAATGTCTAAAAGTAACAAAGTACCTACTCTGGAAATCCCGGGCTGCCAACTGCCTCTCCTATAACCTTAGACGTGAGTGTATCCATCTAAGACTGGGGGTCCCTATGACGCACCGACTTAGGAAGCATCTCCCATCTCTTCCTCTCGCCTTCCTCACGGTGAATTGGCCAGCAAGTCCCGGGAGAGCTGAGTCCCAAATACCTCCTCTCCCTCCACCTCCGTGACTGAGACCTTGGTCCAAGGTGCCACCATCTTTTGCCTGGGGGCCTCCAACAGCCTCCTGTCCGGATCCCCTCATCCCATTCTTGCTTCCACCACGGGTCAACTCTCTACTCACTGGGCAGAGCCATCTCTTAAGAACAGAATCAGAGTTCATCACCTTCCTTCTTCAACCTCTCCAGCAGGTTCCCATCGCTCTCACAAGCAAACCCCCTCTCCTCACAGTGGCCCCACTGTCTCTCTTCTCCTCCCTCCCTGTGAGGTGACCTGCCCTGGCCTTGACCTTCCCTCACTGCCTGGTCCCCTCTCCTTCTAGATCTTTGTAAGGCTGGCTTCTCCTCGACATGCAGATCTCAGCCTAGATGCCATGTCTCCAGAGAGGCGCTACCACCCAGTCACTACATCCTCTGATTCTAATTCTCCATGTAGCTCTTATTATTAACCAGTATTCCCTTATTGTTTCATTTGTTTGTCTGTACCCTCACCGGGGTACCAGTCCAGGGAAAGCGTGGTTCTTGTCTCCCTCCTTCATTGCTAGAGTCCAGCACCTCGTTGTTCTAGGAGTATTTATTGGATTCATGTTTTTCATTAATATGTATCTTTTTTTTAATTAAAAATTTTTATTTATTTATTTATGGTTGCATTGGGTCTTCGTTGCTGCGCGCGGGCTTTCTCTAGTTGCGGCGAGCGGGGGCTGCTCTTCGTTGTGGTGCGCGGGCTTCTCATTGCGGTGGCTTCTCTTGTTGCGGAGCACGGCTCTAGGTGCGTGGGCTTCAGTAGGTGTGGCTCACAGGCTCTAGAGCGCAGGCTCAGTAGTTGTGGCGCACGGGCTTAGTTGCTCCGTGGCATGTGCGATCTTCCCGGACCAGGGCTCGAACCCGTGTCCCCTGCATTGGCAGGTGGATTCTTAACCACTGCGCCACCAGGGAAGTCCTAATATGTATCTTTTAAAGACACAAATGAGGTCATACTGTATACATTGTTTATTTATTTATTATTTTTTAATGTTTCTTTATTGTGGTAAAAGTCACATAATATAAACCATATTATCCTAGCCATATTTAACTGTACAGTTCAGTGGTGCTAAGGACGCCCACATTGCTGTGCTGCTCTCACCATCATCCATCTCCCGAATTTTTCACCTTCCTAAACTGAAACTGTGCCCATTAAACACTAACTCCCCATTCCCCCTCCCCACCCCACCCTCACCTCCCGGCCCCTGGCATCGACCACTGTACGCTCTGACTCTATGAATTTGGCTATTCTAGGTATGTCATATAAGTGGAATCAAACAGTAATGATCTGCACCTAATTGTCTACATTGTTTTGCCTTTTCCTTCACTTAATAATAAACATTGGTGTTCTCGCGATCCCGATTCTTTTAAATCCCTACACAGCTCCATCAAATGGAGTTACCATTTAATACCATTTAATGGACCAGCCCCCTATGATGCATGTTTTAGCTATTTCCAGTCTTTTTGCGAAGCAGTTAATTTTACTGTTGGGAGAGGAAGGGTGAAAATCAGAGAGGAGAGAGAGATGGGACGGAGCAGATGCTCTGATAGCAGAACAGTGATCACCTCACCCTGTAATGCCGGGAACAGGGTTGTTTAGAGCAGCAGAGTCCAGAAGAAGTTTCAGTGATGATGGAAATGTGTTGTATCTGCTGTGTCCAACATGGTAGCCAGCAGCCACATGTGGCTTTTGGGCATTTAAATTGTGGCAATTTGAGACTGATGAACAGAATTTAAAATTTTATCTTACTGAATTTAAATTTTAGTAGCCACGTGTGGCTATGGCTACTGTATAGAACAACACAGATTTAGGCAAACGGCTTTAGTCTTACCACTCAGGGATGTGGCCATTGCCTGACCCTGGATGATTCAGGCCACCATGACTGGGCCACAGGGAGAGAAGGGAGTAGGAAGGCAGAGTGTTCATTATTTAGATGCAAAGGTCAAGAGAGACGCTGTCACTTGAGGGAAAATAAATCCCAAGCAGACTCTGGTTCTTGTCAGGATTTTTTAATTTTATTTTTTGTGTGTGATTAACATCTGTGGACAGGGAGTCTAGAACAGGGATTGGCAAACTTTTTCGGTAAAGGGCCCCTTTGTGGGCCATACAGTCTGTGCTGCAACTAACTCTGCAGTTGTCAAGCTA
Organism: Hyperoodon ampullatus; assembly: GCF_949752795.1. Lineage (NCBI taxonomy): Eukaryota > Metazoa > Chordata > Mammalia > Artiodactyla > Ziphiidae > Hyperoodon > Hyperoodon ampullatus. Next base: position 12,096,276 of record NC_136926.1, read on the forward strand.
AAGAATTAACAGACAATGTGTAATGAATGGGCATGGCTGCGTTCCAATAAAACTTTATTTACAAGAACAGGCTGAGAGCTGGATTTGGCCCACCTTTGGCCCATAGTTTGTCAACCTCTGGACTAGAAGAAGCTGGCTGGCTCTGCCCAGTTTAGACCAGCAGGCAGCTTCCAGAGTACAAAAGGAGAACAATGCCCCAGGCATAACTCAGGGTTTCTTACATTTTGCACACCCAGCCAGGGTACAAGGCAGCCTGGATGACCTACTTCCAGTGAAAGACGATTTCTGGTGGGTCACACCTGAATTTGAGGTTCCTGCTGTGCTTTGGTGAGATACCCACAGCCATAAAGCAGGTGTGGAACACACTCCTGTTTTCTGGCCAGGTCTGTACTGGTGCAGAAGTGATACACAAGGTGGGGCTGCTGAGAACAGAAGTTGGGCTCCTTTTTATGCCCCGTGGTGTCTAACACAGTGCATTGCACTTAGAGTGTGCTTGGGTGGCCTGTGCTGAATTTGCAACCAAGTGCCATATCATCTCTGTGAGCTTCAGTTTTCCCATCTGTAAAATGGGTATGACCGTAGAACCTTCTCCACAGGGCTGTGGGGAGGATCACATGAGTTACTGTGTGTGCAGGGCTGGTGTCTGGACTGCAGTGAGTGCTCAGGGCATGACACAGATGCACGTGCTGAGCTGTTGATGGCAACATAGAGGCAGATGGTTCTGGAGGGCTCAGAGCTGGTCATCCTCGAGCCGAGCCTTTAAGGATGTGCCAGAGAGAAGATATGATAGGGTTCTAGGAGAGTGAAGGCATGGAGGAGCTGAAGTAGAGCTCATTCGAGGTAAGAAGAGACAAGGAAAACAGAGTTGACATCACGTGCCCTCATGAAGTAGGAAATTGACTGGAAACAATACAGATTCATACCAAGAGGATGGTGCCTGGCCTCACGCCTCACAGATCCCTTTTATCTCGTGTGATCCTTTCCACACCTTGGTGATAGCCTTTGAAAAACAAGGAGAAAGTCTCAGAATGGGGAAGCAACTTGCCCAAGACCACACAGCTTGCACAGGGGGAGTGGGACCTCCATCCAGGACTGTTTGACTCCCAGGCCTTGATGAGCACATTATTGTATTGTCTGCTGTCCTCATCCACAGAAAACCAGCCTGCACACTTCAGAGGTCCCTTGGAGGTTACTTGGATCACTCCTAAGAGCCACATTTACCCCCAAACCAGATTCCATGACCTGGGAACCATCTTCCTCCCAAGCCAGATCCTGTGTCTTGGGAGCTGGGCTTGGTGGGACAGAGGCAGGCGGCATCTCTTCTCTGGCACCTTAGCAGTGCTGTTTTATACTTTGGGGAAACTCTGCTTTGGTTTTTGCAAGAATCTGTTCCCCAGTCCAGATCTCTGTGTGACTGAGGTGGGAAGGAACCCACATGTGTCTCCTTTAGAGAACCCTTGAATCCTAACTTCTAGTACATGACGAAGATGTCTGGGTCCAGGATCCTGAGCTTTGGGGAAAACCGCCTCCCTGGTGCTGGACTGGGACGGTGTCACATGTAGTTGTGGGGATCTGGGCTCCAGCTTTGGACAAATTGAGTTTGAATCCTGGTGCTCTCTGGACTCAGTTACTTCATCTGTAAAATGGAACTGCCCATGAGGCTTGGTGATAATATTAACTTGTGCATTCATCCAGAATATAATTTCGGGGGCACTATGTGTCAGGCATTCACATTGGTGAACAAGATTGAGATGGGGCTTATATTCTAGTTCTAGAATATTCTAGAGAGCAAATGAGGAAATTCATATACCAGTAGAATAAGAATTTCATAAAGTAACCAGTCTCAAGTCCATTCCCTAGTGACTACTCTGTCAGAGGCAGTGGGTATTTCTCTTCTTTTAGTGATAAAATTAATCTGAGTGGTGCCAAGGGATTCCCTTCGCATATAATAGGCACTGATGGTGAGAGCCTAGAGGGGTCCTAGGAAGAACACAGTGGAGGGAAAGGGCTGCCTTGAGCAAGCATTCCTCGCTGAGCCTTTTCTCTGGATGCCTTGGAAAATCCTTTTGTAACTGCCCTTCTTCCAGGAAGGTTCACGCCTCCCCTGTCTGGTGTCATCACCCCAGAGATGGGTCAGTGTGGTCCTCAGACCTTCATGTGCTTCTCCCGAGGCAAGAAGTCCAGGGTAAAGAGGAGTTCTTTGGTCCTCTTCATGGATACTTATCCATCTTCTTTTGATCTTGAGTCCTGACCTACTTCCACATGGGACAGACTTTGCCTATAAGGAGCCTCAGTCTGTGTCTAGAGGAAAAGAAATTTCTTGGCAAGGGACAAATGTGAGAAGAGCTCCCTAGCTCAGGTGCCAGGTACTCTGTGAGGCATTGAAGTCCATTATTTCATTGGAGCTTCCTACAGCCCTGTGAGGTAGAGGCATCATTAGGCATTTTTACAGGTGAGGACATTGATGCTCAGAGAGGTTAAGTGACTTGATGAAGGTCACACAGCTAGGAAGGGGGAGAAATATGCTTCCTGTATCGCTATTATTTTTTATTGCTATTATTTTTTTCTAATTATAGTAAGATACACATAGCATAAAATTTACCATTTTTATTTTAAATTTTATTGAAGTATAATTGATTTACAATGTTGTGTTTAATTTTTGCTGTATAACAAAATGACTCAGTTATACATATATATTCTTTTTTATATATTTTTCCATGATGGTTTATCACAGGATATTGAATATAGTTCCCTGTACTATACAGTAGGACCTTCTTGTTTATCCATCCTATAAAATTTACCATTTTAAAGTGTACAATTCAATGGCATTAAGTACATTTATAATCTTGTGCAACTGTCACCACTATCCAGTTCTAAAACTTTTCCATCACCTCAAATGGAAACCCCAGACCCATTAAACAGTCATTTCCCATTCCCCTTTCTGCCCCCAGCCCTGGGCAACCACTAATCTGCTTTTTGTCTCTATAGATTTGCCTATTCTGGATATTTCATATAAATGGAATCGTCATATGTGGCCTTTGCATGTGGTTTTTTTCACTTAGCTCATGTTTTTGAGGTTCACCTACATTGTAGCATGAATCAGTACTTCATAATAGTGAATAATATTCCATTGTCTGGATAGACCACAATTGGTTTATCCATTCATTTTTTGATGGACATGGGAGTTGTTTCCACCTTTTGTTTATTGTGAATGATGCTGCTGTAAACATCGTGTACAGTTTTTGTTTGAACACCTGTTCTCAATTCTTTTAGGTATATATCTAGGAGTAGAATTGCTGGGTCAGATAGTAATTCCATGTTTAACTTGTTGAGGAATGAACCATCAGACTGTTTTCCACAGTGGCTGCAGCACATTCCCACCAGCAATGGAAAAGAGTTCCAATTTCTCCACATCCTCACCACCACTTATTATTTTTTGACTTCTTGATTATGGACATCTTAGTGGGTGTGAAGTGGCAGCTCATTGTGGTTTTGATTTGCGTTTCCCTAATGGCTAGTAATGCTCAACATCTTTTTATGGGCTTGTTGGTCATTTGTATATCTTCTTTGGAGAAATGTCGATTCAAATCTTTTCATTTTTTTTTTCTTTGCGGTACACGGGCCTCTCACTGTTGTGGCCTCTCCCGTTGAGGAGCACAGGCTCCAGACGCGCAGGCTCAGCGGCCATGGCTCACGGGCCCAGCCGCTCCATGGCATGTGGGATCTTCCCGGACCGGGGCACGAACCCGCGTCCCCTGCATCGGCAGGCGGACTCTCCACCACTGCGCCACCAGGGAAGCCCAAATCTTTTCATTTTAATCTCACTTTTTAATTGGGTTGTTTGGTTTTTTTTTACTGTTGTTTTAAAAAACTTTTTGTAAGGCATAAGTTTAATTCAGAAGTAAAGTGCACAATTTTTGTGTACAGTTTGATGCATTTTTATTTATCAATCCACCCAGGTGACGGTCACCCAGTCAAAACAGAGGACATGTCCAGCCCCCAGAAGGATTCTTGGTTCCCCTTCCAGTCAGTAACCTCCCCAAAGAAAATCACTCTTCTGGGGTCTCTCACCATAGATTAGTTTTGCCTGTTCTTGAACTCAGTGTAAATGGAATAGTAATGGACTCATACAACATAGAAATGTTTTGTGGCTGGCTTTTTTGGCCCAACACTGTATTTTTGAGACTCAGCCATATTGTAGTATAGCAGTAGTTTCCTCTTTTTCATTGTCATGCATTAGTCAAATAAATGAGTATACTGCGATACTCAACTTTTAAAATACAAAAATGGCATCCACGTCTCATCTAAAAGCATTGCATGTTCCTCCACACCTGGGGAAATGCAGCTTCTGTTGTCTGACTGACTCATCAGTGCTCCTTTTTTTGCCAGGGCCCCTGTTGATTCTTGCCATGCTCTGGGCATGCTTAAGCCAGAAATGAGGGTTGTTGCCTGTGGCCAAGGACCACAATGGATTCTCAATAAACATCCTCCCAATGTTAGGCTTTTCCAAACCTCCTCCTTCCCCAGGCTCGAGCAGCTGAGCCGAGGGTCCCTAAGTACTCCCCTCACCTCCACCCCGTCTCACCCAAGAACTGGTGTTATTCTTTGGCTTTGAAAGGGTCTTTCCTGGAGACCTCCTCTTGGGTAATCAGATCAGGCCAACTGCAAAGGATTTAAATGGCCCAGTTTGAGAGGGAGGGGCAGCTCACGCAGCTCTGGGTTAGACCAGCAGGCATTTTTTTCCTGTTTGGGGAAATGGCTACTGGATTAGCACTTTGCTGCCCAGGGTGGTGTGTGAGAATGTGTGTTTGTGCCTGTCCTCCTGCCATGCCTGTGAGGAGCCTGCCTGTTCCCAGCCCTGTCATTTCCTGCCAGTCGGCAGGGCCAGATGCCCCAGACCCCATTAATGCTGTGCTGAGGGGTTTGGCTGGTGAAGGCTTTCAAGTGCAAAGGGATACAACCCCACACTTGAGGAAGCTGAGGGGCCGTGTGAGCCAGCGGCTCGGCTTAGCTCAAAATCCAGCAGACTTTGGGGAGAGGAAACGGTGCAAAGCCTAAGCATCAGTCTGGGACTTCCCCTGGCAACCTTTGTGATAAGGCTCTGAGAGGCTAGCTGGCAAATGGGCATCGATCAGGAGACTTATGAGTATAGAGCTGTCTGCCAGATCCAGACAGAGGTGGCCAGAGGCTGGCGAAAGAAATAAGATGCATCTCCGCCCTCAAGGAGCCCATATTTGAGAATTAACTGGGAAGATGCTGATAAACAGTCCTCCTGACTCACAGATCAAAACTGGGACACAGTCCTTTAGAATTCCCCGCGCCACCCCCCCACCCCAAGATGGAGGATGTCAGGTCCTAGCCTGAGCTGGGGTACATGGACGTGGTTGGGAGTCTGTGGACCCGGCATCTGATCTTGGCTCTGCCACTGTGGCGTGCCTGCTTTGTGTTAGGTGCTGGGGATACACATTCTTCCCATGTGTGTGGGGAACACAGGCCATGGGGGAGACAGACATTCAGTAACCACATAAGTAAATGCAGAATTCACATAGGCTAGGAGCACATGTAGCCTAGAGATCTGACTAGTTCTGAGCATTGGGGACAGAGTTTCTAAGGAAGTGATGCCTAAAGGTGAGTAGGTCTCCACTAACAGGATGAGGAATAGCGCCCCAGGCAGAGGGACAGCATGTGCAAAGGCCCTGAGGTGGATGACAACTTGGTGTGGTCAAGGACCAGGGAGATGACCAGAGTCAGAGCGTGACAAGGTGACGGTAAAGAAGTTGGAGAGAGGGTGTTGAGGGTACTATGAAGCTTTTGTAAGCCATGGGAAGGGAGAACAATGGAAAACCTTTGGAAGTTTTTAAGCTGAGGGTGACCTGATACAATGTACCATTTTTAAACATCACTTTAACTGCTGGGTAGAAAATACATTGTAAAGAATTAAAAGTCAGATGGTGTTATTCAGCCATTAAAAGGAATGATGTTTTGATACATGCTACAACATGGATGAACCTCAAAAACATGACACTAAGTGAAAGAAGCCAGACGCAAAAGGTCACATATTGGATGATTCATTCCATTTATATGAAATACCTGGAATAGGCAAATCCTTAGAGACAGAAAACATTAGTGATTGCCAGGGGCTGTAGCCAAGGGGAATGGAGAGTAATGGTTTCATGGGTAGAGGGTTTTCTTTTGGGATGAGGAAAATATTTGGGGTGCTAAATAGAGGTAGTGTTTGCACAGCATTGTGAATACTTAATGCTACTGAGTTGTTCACTTTAAAATGGCTAACTTTATGTGAATTTTACCTCAATACAAAAAAAACAAAGCAAAGGGAAACAAAAGTGGGATTAGGATTTTAAGAGGCAGTAGCAGCAGTAGTTTAGGTGAGGGAGGAAGGTGGCTTGGTCCAGACCTGTGGGCTGGAGATGGAAAGTAACGAACCAATGTGAAGAGGTGAGAATTCTCAGGATCCTTTTCGTTCAAATATGCTATGCAAGTCAGGAAGGTTGGAAGAACCTTTCTAGAGGCCAACATTGGACTAGGCCTTTGCTGTCCCTGGTAAAACAAGCACATTTTCCTAGGCCCAGTTTGTGGTCCAGCCATGTCAGAGAGCCCTTCCAGAAAGCGGCATGTCCACCCAGTGCTGATACAGCCCCAGAGGATGGAGCTGCCCGTGCCAGTGTTTCATTTTGCTGCTTTCCCCAGAATTGGCCCCATTTCCAGAAAAATACATTTATGTAATAGATATCTAATATCCTGTGAAGATCATGGAGAGGATGTTCTTTTTAACTGCATCTACAGGATATACTGAAAAATATCCACTAAATTTTAGTCACAGTCACAGTCACCAGACACAGTCGATTGTGTCTGTTTTCCCCTCCAAGCATGTCTGGGTAATGAGCACAGATGGTAAAGGTGAATCCTACATCCTGTCTACAAAGACTTCCTTGGTGGGTGGGAAGCGATAGAGAATTTCCTTCCGCTTTCTCGGATTAAATAGCCATTCATCCTCCCACTTTCTCTTCTTCCTGTCCTCTCTTCCTCCCTTCTTTCTATCCATCTTTCCATCCTACCATCCCCTCCTCCTTCACTACATCCATCCATCCATCACCCTTTCATCCTTTGACCTTTTCACCCTTCCATCCATCCATCCCTCCATCCATCCATTCTTCCATCCATCCTCCCCTTCCCCATCCTTCCATCTTCTCATTCTCTCTTTCATTCTATCCATTTTCCCTCCCATTCTTTCATCTTCTCATCCTCTCTGTCCTTCATTCATTCCATCCTTCCACTTTTCACCCTTTTCCCCTCTATCCACCCACCCATCCATCCATCCATCCATCCATCCATCTGTCCAACTAACATTTATTTATACACACCCCTTTTCTGCTCCCTCTGTGGCCATGAGTGAAGCAGCATTGAGCTACTATTACACCTGTGCTGGGTTAGACTTGCTTCTTCTTTTTATTTTATTTTATTTTAAAAAAATTGAAGTATAGTTGATTTACAGTGTTGTGTTATTTTCTGCTGTACAGCAAAGTGAATCAGTTACACATATACATACGTCCACTCTTTTTTAGATTCCTTTCCCATATAGGTCATTACGGAGTATTGAGAAGAGTTCCCTGTGCTCTACAGTAGGTCCTTATTAGTGATCTGTTTTACATATAGACTTGGTTCTTCTTGTTCAAGGGACCTGGCCTCATCACTTAGTGGCCCGGTGCCTCAAGGCTGCCATCTGTGTTTGGGAGATCATCATGGTACCTGTTGCTGCAGGGTTTGACTGCATCCTCTTAATCTGCCAAGGGTCGTGGTGGGTTGAGGGAGCTGCTGGATGTTTCAGGTGAAAAACATGGCTTGGCTTCAGTTTTTGGCTTCTTCAAGGTTAAGCCCCTGCTATACAGACAGCCACTTTAACCTGGTCCTAGTGACGTTCACATCAGGTCGCCTGAACCCTCATTCTGTGCTGGGCCCCGTGCCAAGCACGTGATCCCGTAGCGTCGTCATCCATCCTTCTTAGGTAGGTGCTGTGGTTTCCCCCATCGTCCAGGTGAGGACACTGAGGCACGAATAGGTGAGATCACTTTCCTGAGGTCACAGTCAGGACCCAGGCTCCAGACTCCCTGACCCCAAAGCCTGCAAGTGTAACCCCTACATTGCACTCCCTCTGTGTAGACGCCTTTGTGACTCTCCACCACTGGACGCTCGTGTGGAATGAAATGCCGCCACCCCCGCTGCCTGCTCTTCTGCAGCCACGGTTCGGTTCGGGGTGAGCCGGCCAGCGCGTGCTGCTCTAGCAGGAGGTGCCTTCCTGGGCCTTGCTTGCAGACCCCCGCGGGGACGAGGAGCAGGGATGCCCGCGCAGGCGCTGCGGGGGGCAACTCTGCAGGCACACTTGAACTCCTTAAAGCTGAGGGGCAGCAGACCTCCTGGAGAGGGTGACTTTTAGGCTGCCTGTGTGGGAGGCTTCTAGTCTTAAATGAACACCCCTTCCTGGGCCCTGCATCCGGATCTGTGAACATTTGCGAGGCAGGTTTGTTTTGGCCACAAGAGGGCGCCCAACTCCTGGCCACACCTGAACAGGGCACTGGGGGAGTTGGGGGTTGGGGGGAAGGCGGTGAGATTAATTTTGGACCAAACTCTCTTCAGCTGATCACCTAAACTCTTGGGGAAGGGGAGAAATGTTTCAGAACCAGCCCAAGAGGTACATTCTATTCAGCTGGGGCCGAGCTAGAGGCTGGGAGCTCCAACAACAAAAACCACAGGTTCCGACCCTCAGGGAGCTCACAGTCAGGCCTGGAAGATGGAGAATTAAAATGCAGCGTTATGAGTGGCCGTCTTCATCCAGATCGATCATTTAATGAACATTTCGTGAGCACCTACTGTGTGCCAGGCTCCGTGCTGGTTACCAAAGATGGAGAAACGAACAATACAGAGTCACTGGCCTCAAAGACCCTCAGTCCACTTGGGAGACAGAGCCTAAAAGAACAAATTTGGAAAATATAGGAAAGTGCAGCCACAGAGATATATAGAGAATATTTTAGGAGGATGGAGGAGGAACACCAACCCAAGCTAGGAGGAAAGGGGGAGGATCAGGGAAGGCTTCCTGTAGGAAGAGCACTCAACCCTGGTTGGGATGGACTGGGGTGTCAAGGAAGGCTTCCTGGAGGAGAGGACACCAGAGTTGTAAAAAAACATATGGGGCCTTGACCCGACAAAGAAGGGGAGGGTTTCCCAGGCCGTGGGAAGAGGATAAGGCAAGGGTTGGAGGTGAGAAGCAGCACAAAATATGTGGCTGGAGCCCAGTGGGAGGGAGCCGGAGAGGGTGGCAGGGCCAGATGAAGGTGGGGAGTGGTTACTGGGTGCCACGCTAAGGAGATTGGGTCCCCCTGCTCTCACTGTGTGTGCTTAGGGATACATTTCCCTCTCTTCTTTTTTCCGTCTCCCTTTCAGAGCCAAGAAGAAAAGCAAGCCGTTGAACCTCAAGATCCACAGCAGCGTGGGCAGCTGTGAGAATATCCCCTCCCAGCAGCGCTCCCCGCTGCTGTCCGAGCGCTCGCTCCGCTCCTTCTTCGTGGGACACGCGACCTTCCTGCCCTCCACCCCTCCCGTCCACTCCGAGGCCAACTTCTCCTCAAGTAAGTGCCCAGCAGCTGCACCTGCTGCCCTCCGCGCCCGGGGCGCGCCCTCTTCTTTTCCTTCCGCGAAAATACTCGGGAAATGCGCGCGGAACACGCCTCATCCGTAGTCCTCCTGCCGCCTCCACCTGCGGCACTTATGCCCCTGGGGATGGTTTCGGAGAGAAGGGGGCATCATTGGGAGGCTGTTGTCATTGGTCCCATGTGCCTCCTCTTTTTAGGCCTGCAGGTGTGTAGGGATGACAGCGGGAAGCAAGCACGCAGGGCATTAAAGGAAACATCAGCCTTTTTCTCTCCTCTGCTTCTCAGCAGTCTGGTCACAGGGTTTTTCCTGGCCACTGTGGATAAGGCATCTCTGATTCAATTTCGTAATTTTCTCCACCACCGCGGGTCAATGCGCATAACCTTTACATCTCAAAGATGGATTTGGGTTCAAACTGGGCTGAGCATGGCCTGGAGTGGCTTACATTCTGCTCCCATGAATTTTGCAACAAAGTGGTTATTCCTGGGAGAAGAAATGGAACTTTCTGGTGATCAAGAGCTGAGGTCTCAGAAGGCGTTTAATCTTCTCTGCCTAGAGGCCCCTTTTGCTGAACAGGCACAGGTGTGGTCAGAGGGGAGCCCCTGAAAAAAGCCCAGCCAGTCCGCCAGCCAAGACAAAAACTTTATTGCCTGGGAACTCAGGAAGAGGAGGGTGTGCTAGAATTTGTAGGAAATAACCCCTTGCCCTTAATACAGCCAGACTGTGTCCACATGTTGATGCTCTGATAAATGATAAGTGATGTTTACTGAGCACCAGTATGTGCTACTCACCCACATGTGTGACATCATTTAGTTCTTGCAATAATCATTGGTACAGATGGATTATTCTCATGGTATAGATGAAGAAACTGAGGCCCAGGGACATCAAAGAATTGCCTAAAGTCACACAGCTATGGAGTAGTTGAGTCAGGATTTGAATCTGATTCTTTCTCACTCCAGAGTATACAAGCTTATCTATCATGCCTGATTTGATAACCAAGTTCCTCAAATATCCAGTGGGATACCTGTCTCTAAATGTGGGGTTCTATTCTTTACCTTTACATAAGGGTTTTAAAACTATTTTTAGGGAGGCCATGGGCCCTTTAAGAATTGGATGCAATCTATGAATTTTCTCCCTGGAAAACTGCACACGTAACATCCAACACAAATGTCCAGTGTCAAGACTGTTGGGTTCAGAACCTCTGCCTTAGCCCAGCTGGATGGTTGACCCGGGGCAGAACCGTGAACTCAGTTTACAAGCCACAGATGTGTCTCATGAGTCCACTGCAGGAATCAGTGGAGGGTCTGGTACCAGAAGAGACTTGTGTGGACATCAGTTAGGATAAGTTCCAGAGCCTGGCTTATCTCAGTGCCCAGAGGGTAGAGGCCCTGAATCAAGCAAACTAAAATAGCACTCACGACACACGTCAGCACCAGAAGGCCAATTTATCAATTTGTCAAGAGAAATCACTGTCAGAGAGACTAGAAACACTCCATGACAGTGGGTGGGCCTGCGTGGCAGTCAGAGGGCTGCGTGGTGAGCCTGGACGAGAAAAAAGGGGATGACATATCCGATCGATGTGTAACGACAGCAGGGTGGGGCAGGGTGTCATGGCCCTGGAGGGAGCTGCCTGGGTTCCAGTCCCAGCTCTGTTACTTTTGAGCAGTGTGCGAACCTCGAGCAAGTCAAGAGCCTCTCTGAGCCTCAGTTTCCTTAATCTGTAAAATGGGGATAACAATAGCTTCAGGTCATAGATGGTTGTGAAGATTAGATCAGCTCATATTTGTCAAGTTGTCTGCACAGTAGTTGGCACAGAGTAAGTGCCTGATAAATGACAGCTGTTGTTCTGATGTTTATTGCCTCCTTAGCCTAGTAGCATTTCCATCCTCTGGCTCTATGGTTAATTTTGAGGCTGTGGCTAAATGCCTTTCAGTTCACACTCCCCACTTCCTTACGGCCCTAAGAGTGCTTGGAATTTACCTTGGCGTGATGCTGGGCGGCTGCTTCCAACAGCCATCTGTCTTCAAGCATCGCCATCCCGTGAGTGAATGTCAGCATGGCCACCTCAGAGGGCTTGACCATAGCCCTGCACTTTAATTCTGGCCAGAGTAGAAACATTTCCAGCTTGCTGAAAAAAAAGAAAAAAAAAAAACAACAACACAACCCACAGACTTGCACTTTCAGACCTCTGCTTCTGCCAAAGAGTTTTGCAAGGATTCACCATAGCTCCCCACTTTTCATGCCTGCCCCATCTGCATCTGAGAGGAGAGGCTTCTCTGCTTGCCTGTGGGCAGGAGCAAAGTTCTGAATTAAAATCAGCTCCTGATACTAAGATGCCCTAGAAGCACTATTGTCTTTTTGGACAGTCCTGGTCCTTGTATGCAGAGAGGTTGCTCTCTGATCTCCCAGGAAGGAGAAAAATAGCATTTTAGTCTCAGTGGGGGAACAAGTGTTTAACCCAAATATTAGCTGGACCCCTATGGACCAGTCCCATTTTCTTTGATCCTAACAAATGATAGAAACAGAGGCAGCCTGTTGGAATAGGCTCCAGATCAGGAAATGAGACTCTCTCTGCTGAAGTCTCAGTGTTGTCACCAATTGTCTGTATGACCTTTGTCCCTGCTGAGCACATCAGCTGCACTGTCACAGTTAAGATTCACTGCACTCTTTGAGGCAGACATCATCGTTCCCATGTTACAGATCAGGAAACTGAGGCTCCAAAAGGTGAGTGATCTTGCCCATGTTGTTGATTTTGAATCCAAATGCAAATCTAACCTGCATCCCGTCTTCCTGTCTCTATCTGGGTTTCAGTTTCCCCAACTGTAAAATAAGAGACTCCACGCAGGTCCATTCCAGAGCTTAGAAACCCTAAGGCTTACCCAGTGAGTATGCAAAGTGGCTTTTCCTAGGCAGATCTTTTGACTCACTTAGAATGCTGATTTTGGAGTCTCCAGGCCAGGGCTGTTGGGAGAACACAGCTGCTGGCACCGGCTCCCCCATGCTTCCAACAGTCCCGATCTCATGTTACTCTGAGTTGCAGAGGAGAACTTCCTGCCTCTGGGCCCCAGTGCCAGCCTTCCTCCCATGACCCAGCCAAGGGAACCTCTGAGGCTGTGTCCCTACCAGTCTGAGTCTGTCCGCCCATTTGTCACAGTCAGCTCTGGCTCTGGCTGTGCTGTGAAGGGTGGTGGTCCTGCATCTTGTTACCCCTGATGGTAATGCCTGGAGTCAGCATTAGGAAGATTCCAGCTGCAGAGTGGCCGAGTGTTGGACCCTTGGGGTGCCTAGCCGCCTCGGATGGGCTGCGAGAAGCACTTAACCTCCTTGGGGCTCACCCTCCTTCCTTGGTCTGGGGGTGACAAACAGGGGGAGGGAGGGAAGTAGAAGGAGCCCTGGCTTCTGAGGAATCTGTCTCTTAAGGTTAGCTATGGACGAAACATAAGGTATTAGACTCTGCTGCTCAGTGTGGAAGATGCTGACTCAGGAGTGAACCTGTTTCCCAGAGAAGTAGAGAACCACGGACTTACATCTCCACCCTCGCTTTATTTATTTATTCCATGCTGCCTTCATGCATGCCATGTTACCCCTGTGGTATCTGATTGGATGCCCTCCACCCATGGACCATTTTTGGTCCAATAAGCTGTGTGTCTTTGGCTCCTTGGAGGGCATCTCTGATCCCAGCTGACTCAGGTAGCCTCTATGATCCCTATAAAGAAGCTTCTTCAGAATGAAAAAAATGCCACTTCCATCATCATTCATTACTGGCTGGCACAAGTGATTTGGGGTTTGTAGCAACTAAGTGGTGGCTGACATATCTTTGGGCACATCACTGAACCTTGTGGGCCCGTTTCTACCCGGCAAGGATGTAGTGAGAACAAAATGAGGAAATCATGTAAGTTTCCTAGCACAGGGGCCAGAGCTTAGAGCCCTGAATATCAATAAAGGGTAGCTCGGGGAGCTATTGCTGTACATTATGTGATGGGATAGCTTGTAACAATGATGAAAATGATGGTAATAATAGCAGTTGGCATTTACTGTGTGTTGACAATGTCCCAAGCATCATCAGTTCAGGAGAGGCCATTTACTTCTATTATTTTGTTTAAGCTTCACAGTCCTCCATCAGGTAGGTACTATTATGATCCCCATTTTACAGATGAAGAAACTGGGGCTGAGAGATTTAAGTAACTGGCTCAAGGTCACAGGCCAGGAAGGAGGTGGAGTTTGCAGTCATTCTGAATCCGCCAGTCTGCAGTGCTGGGGTGTGAAATGGCAACGCTGTCTCCACTGGAACTTGCTTGCTCAAGACGTAGGGAGCTTAACTTGTTCAAGGTTTCCCTCTGGCACCCTTGCTTAGTTGGGGGATTGTATGCTGGGGGCCAGCCTTGCTCCAAGGATGCCTCTTGTTCACCAGAGCGTTGTGCTTGCTCAGCGATCGGCACCCATGCTGGCTAGCAAACTATTACCCCGCCAGACTCTGGTGCTGATATTTAGGGGACCCACTGTGCCAGGTGGTAGCCATTCCTGTGGGGGCCAGGCAGCTGCAGAACGTGGCCAGAAGATGTCATCCTGAACACCTTTGGTAGAAGGTTAGGAATGATGGGGGACTTTTGCCACCTGCAGTTTTCTGGGAGTTCATTAGCTGCCTGGGGGTGGGAGGTTGAGCACTTCAGGGCAGCAGCTACAGAAGCCAACAAGTGACTGATGATACCCGGACATCCGCACCTTGGCCCCAGTGGTACCAGCTGGAGTTTGATATGAGGCCCCGATCTTATGAAATATTGTCCTTCACCAGGTGTTTGAAAGACAGCATGCCCTCACCTTGTCCCATCTCACCGTGCCCTCTTCTCATCTCTTCTCCAAGCAACTCCTGTTCTTTGTCCTGGAGACACAGCAACAGGTAGCTGACCCTCAGTTGAGGGCCCTGAGGCTGAGTCAGAAGCCTGATTTGTTAGGGTGGCAGCAGCAGGTAGCAATAAAGACTGATGAAGCCGAGCTGTGGCCTCCCAAGAAACCAGGCACTGGGAGGGTTGTACAGAGACTCAGGATGGGGGTGATTATACATTGTGGTTTAATGATCCTTGAGACCAAGTTTCATTACCCTCCCTCCGCCCGGAAGAGGGGCAGGAGGAGTGCGTGTCTTGACAAAAATCGGCTGCCTGAACCATATTCTCATCTCAGAATCAGGAGAGATTCTGAGAAATTTGCGTCTGACCTGATACAGTGGTGGCAATTCCAAGGGGAAAACATATATCCTGTTCATATATCCTGAAGGAGTTTTCCCCCCAAGAATGAGCCAGCGGAAGGCCTGCTCCCACTGCCCTCACCCAGGAGACACAAGAAGCACCCATGTCCCATGTCACCTGGCATGTTTGCTATATTTAGAAACCAGCAGGTCGCTAACACGTACTGACCATCTGCCCTTGCCTGGCAGGTGCTGGTGTAGGTGCTTTATAGGCATTCAGATATATACACCTGGGAGCAAGTGAAATGATACAGCAAGTTTCATAATGAAACATTCATTCCTTGCACCATGCCTCTCCCAATCCTGCCTTTTAAAAACCCTTTCTGTGTCTGCTTCCTCTGGTGGACACTTCCACCATTTAAACTAGGTTGTACCAGTTTGTTGTGCTCAAAGCGTGTCCCAGAACAGCACCACCTGAAAGCTTGTGAGAAATGCAGATTCTTACTTTCCGCCTTCAAGACCCACTGCATCAGAAGCCCTGGGGAGTGTCTAGGATCCTCTATGTCCACCAGCCCTCCAGGGGGTTTTGCATGTGAACATTTGAGCATCACTCGGTTATATGTCATTTTTTTTAAAGCTTCTTTTGGAAGTAGTTTCAAACTTATAGAAAAGTTGCAAAAACAATACAGAGGATTCCTGTACCCCTTAAACTCAGAATCGCTAGTTTTTAACGTTTCTTTACATTTGCTTCCTCTCTCCAGTTCCCCCGCCCCCAGCCCTGATTTCTCCCTCTCTCTCTCTCCCTCCCTCTTTCTCTCTCTCTCCCTCCCTCCCTCTCTCTCTCTCTCTCTCTCTCTCTCTCCCTCCCTCTCTCTCTCTCTCTCTCTCTCCCCCCCCTCCTTTTGGTGGACCACTGGAGGCTAGGTTGTATACTCTCTTGTATAACCACACAGAGTTACCAGATTTAATAAACTTATCTGATCAAGACTTGCATCTAACCATCTTCCAATTTCAGCAATTTGTCTCAATAGCATCCTTTAGAGCATTTTTTTTTTTCTGGCTCAGGATTCAGTATGGGGTCACCTACCGCATTTAGCGGTTGTGTCAAGGGCTTGTGTCAAGGAACAGTTCCTTAGCCCTCGTCATTTGTGACTTTGATATTTTCGAAGAGTAGGGACCAGCTGCTTTACAGAATGTCCTTCAGTTTGGGTTTGTCTGATGTTTTCGCATGGTTAGACTCAGGCCGTGCAGTCTTGGCAGGACTTCTATGTAAGGGGTGTTGTGTTTTACTTTGTGCAGACCCTCTTTGTGGGCCCAGGGCTGCCAGATCTTTGGCTTTTTCAAAAGAGGTCAGAGACCGTGACATTTATGAGAAGACTCCCAGTTTTAAAATGTAAGCACCCAGTGAAAAATCTTTCAATGATGCGTGAACCAGTTTAAATAACCCCATGGGCTTGTGGGTCCTATTTGGTCTTGGGGTTCCCAGTTTTTAACCTCTGTTCTAGAATCATGGAGGTCAGAACTGGTAGGTGCCTCAAAAATCACTGAGTGCAAGCTCTCATTTTACAGATGGAGAAACTGAGGCCAGAGAGTGGAAGGGACTTGCCCAGGATTACAGAGCTGGGGTTTGAACCTAGGTCTCCTGGGGCCTAACTAATGGTTCTCTCCGTTACACCAAGATGGTTGCAAAACTGAAGCTTCTAAAAGTGCTTCTGAAAGTGCCCGAGAGGAGGAAAACAGTGCCTTCATTTAAAAGATGACGTTTTGTGTGTACGGGGGTGCTGGTGCTGTGTGTGTGTGTTGGGGGAGTGCATGCACGTAGGTATGTATGTTTTATGTGAGGCTACTGCTGGATTTCTTTTTTAAATTATTTGTTTATTTATTTATTTATTTATGGCTGTGTTGGGTCTTCGTTTCTGTGCAAGGGCTTTCTCTAGTTGTGGCAAACGCGGGCCACTCTTCATTGCGGTGCGCGGGCCTCCCACTGTCGCAGCCTCTCTTGTTGCTGAGCACAGGCTCCAGACGCGCAGGCTCAGTAATTGTGGCTCACGGACCCAGTTGCTCCGCGGCATGTGGGATCCTCCCAGACCAGGGCTCGAACCCATGTCCCCTGCATTGGCAGGCAGACTCTCAACCACTGCGCCATCAGGGAAGCCCCTACTGCTGGATTTTATCAACTCCCTCTTCTCTGATCTGCCCGTATATTTTGGAATTCCTGCCTTAGCACAAAGAGTTTGGGCTCAGCATGCAATGGGCAACCTTAGACCTTTTGTTATGATTGCTCCCACCAGGAATTGTGGCAGCAAAAATCGGTTGGCAAGTGGTTGGTGCTAGGAGCCAGGGGGGTCATTTGTGCTTCTTGGAGTGAGCCCTGATCCTCAGTCAGGTACACACTGGCGGCACGGGCATCCCGTTCCCTGTCATCAGGACCTGTGTCTGATTGTGCCTTTGTCCTAGTAACAACCCCTCCTGCACAAATAAATGTTTTTGAACAGACAGTACCATTTTTGAGCATTCACTTTGTGGCCAGCATTGTGGGCCTTCAGCTACTCAGGATCTAGAGAGCAAAGGAGAAAGGATTCTGCTTGTTGCCCTCCAGAGCTGTAGAGCTGGCTGGTTTGGGCTTCACTGAGGCAGGGGCTGAAGTTGCTAGACTCCGATGTAGTCTTTGGGATTTTATGGATGGCTGTCCTGCTTTAACTGACCAGAGAAGCAGGCTCCCAAGCAAAACTGCCAAAAACTATTTTGTTAATCAGAAAATAAGCAGGTCTTCATTGCTGTACGATGGTGGTAGTATGGACATATGCCTTGGTTTCAAGTGACAGTAAACACACTTGAGCTTTTTTTTTTAGTGTCAAGGTAACTTATTGGCACATGTAGCTGAAAAGCCCAGGGGTTGCATGAGCTTCAGGCTTGGCTGGATCTAGGGGCTCAGTTCATGTCAGGACTCCATATCTCTCAGCTTTGCTCTTCTCCAGGATGGCTTCACTCTTCGGCTTTCCATGTGGTGGCGACATGGCCTTAGAAGTCTCAGCCCCTTCCCTCTTCTGGTCCATAGTAAAGGAATGAGATTGTTTAATCTGAGATTCACCGAGTCAACCAGCGTGACCACATTGCCACCTCTGAACCAACTGGTAGGGTCAGGGAAATGGGATGGAAATTTACTGGCTTAATCCTGGGCTGTGATCTTTACTTTGGGGCTTAGAAATGGAGGATTTTGCCTAAAAATGGAACATGAATGCTGGGGAAGCTGACAATCAGTGCCCATTAGAGTAAAAATGATTAACGAGGGTCCCTGTCCTCAGGGGCTTTGAGGAGCATCTTCCTGGCCAGATTAGTTCATGATCCAAGATAGTGGGGCCATGTCTTCACTATTGTACAGACAACCCTTTCCTTTTTCTGTGTCTCCCTTGGGCTGTGTTTCTCAGTGATCCCTGGCAAGGAATTTCTTTTCTATCTCTCTGACACTCCTGGGGAGTCTCCAGGAAGCACACAACCTGCCAGGGAAGGTTAACCCCCGGTTCCTGGTGGAGACTCAGCTCCACTCTCAAGGTGAAGCCATAGCATCCTGGCATTAGCCAGGCACGGAATTGAGAGTTACACAAACCTGGGCTTGAATCTCATTTCTGCCATTTATTAGCTAACATCTCTGAGCCTCAGTTTCCCCATCTTCAAAATGGGCCTAATAGGCCTTTCTTGTGGAGTGGTTATCAGGATGAAATAAAAGGATGCTGAGCACTGTGCCTGGTGCCTAGGAAGCATCACCTGTGTTGCTGTGGTCATCGATACTATTTTACAGTGTTGGGGTTTCGGTCAACTTTGGTCCTCCCTGGTTTCCGCTGGACATCAGTCCACCCCCCACCATACCTAAATGGAACCGTCATTACTGATTGAATTCCTGACGTGTAAAGTGTGATACTGAGTGTATTAGTCCTTGTGGGCTGTTAGGGTCCTTGTGCCCATACCTGCCATAAGCGACATGTCCTTTGCTAATTCTGATAACAGAAGCTTTTCTTTTCACAGACGTAGGGTCTGCTCTTCTTCTCATCCCCAGGACTGTGCTCCCAGGCTCCCCTCCTGACCTTTCCTGTCACTCAAGTGCCACACAGGCTGTCCTGCTCTAGGGTGTAGCTCTGATGACTCTAATTCTCATCCCAGGCATTTTACCTTTCTGTTACTCCTTTTGAGTGGGAAGAGTCCTCCTTCTCCGAAGAACAGGCTGCTTCCTAGGCCTCAGGGGGACCTGTCACAGCCCCCTATCCCTGCTGGCCTGGGGAAGTCCCGGCCTTTCCATGCCGCCTTTAGCCTCGGCACTTTCTGGAAACCACAGCAGCCACTGTGACTATTTAGGCCAGGGCTCAGCTACTTTTTCTATAAAGGTCCAGAGAGCAAATATTTCCAGCTTTGCAAGTCGACAGTCTCAACGACTGTCTCTTCGATAGTGTCATGAACACAGCCTTAGGTGACCGAAGGGGCAGGTCTGTGTCCCAATAAAGCTTTATTTACAAAACAGGCAGTGGGCTGACTTGGGCTCAGACTTCAGAGCTAAACAAGACCGGGTTTCAGAGCCCAGCTTTGCCCCCTACTGGCCGGGAGGCCTCGGGTGAGTGAGGTCTCTGAGCTGCAGTTTCTCATCTGCAAAGTTAGGAGAACGGTCGGGTCTCCCTCACAGGGCCGTTGTAAGATTAAATGAGAGAACGCCTGTAAACTGCTAGCACAGGGCCAGGCACATGGTGAGCAGGCAATAAATGTCAGCAATTACTATTTATACAATGTTACTAATGTGTGTATCTGTTCTATATAACACATATACGTTATACATGTTACATGCACGAACACACACAGAACTGAAGCAGTGTGGTTTTTGGTGAGGCTTCTCCACTCACCTTATTTAATGAGGCCACTTGGTCCCCATGAGAAACCAAGGCTTTTCTCAAAGGCCCCATTTCCTCTGTCAGGGGCTCCACGCCCACAGCCCAGCTCGTCCACACTGAGGTGGCCGCCCCTTCACAACCCCTTCTGAGCAGTCTGGGGTCCTGTTTCCATGGGCATTGGATGGGGAGGCAGACTATGAAATCGAGGTTTGCACCAAGGACAATACAGCCTCTGCTCACGTGTAAACTTAATTCAGATGGATGGTGTGGGGGAGCCAGGCGTCTGGACAGAGGAAGCAGCCCTCTGGTGCCCAGTTTCTCGTCCGTTTGGAAATCCCACAGAACCTGGACAAAGGAGTGGGGGTTATTGGCGAAAGAGGGGGACCTGGCTTAGAGACCTCCAAGACTGCATTTGTCAGGGCTTTTTCTGGTGCAGAGACCCACCACATACCAGCTTCAGCAAATAAAAGGGAACTTTCTGGTTTAGGTACTGAAAAAAAATCTAGACATAAACAAGGCTTCAGGAATGGCTGTATCCAGGAGCTCAGTGTCATCAAGCCATGTTCCTTTTCTCTCCCATCTCACAGTCCTGCTTTATGGGTGTCATTCTCAGTTAGGCTCTCCCTTCACGGTGACCCTTGGCTGCTTCAGGCTTCCATCTTTATAGATCTAAGTGCATCCACCCCACTGAACCAGCTGGATTGCGATGAAGGGGAATAGATCTCCAAGGAACACCTGGATGCTGTAACTCCCAGAATAGGGATGCTGAGCAGGGAAGAGCAACAACTGCCCCTATAAAAAGCCACTGATGTGTGGGTTAGGTACCTGTGATTCATACTCTCACTTGTTTCTCTCCTCATTGAGTAGCCAGGGGGATGAACAATTACTAATTCAGAAAAAGAGAATGAACCTATTTGATGAGTATTATTTCCTTTTCGGTCTACTTGAGATTCCTACTTTCAGAGGGTGTCAGAAATCTTTCTTTTCCCCTTCACCATCGACTTCCAGCTGGCTTGAAGTAAGAAGGAGCTACTTCTAGCCTGGTGGTTCCAACCTTGGCTGTATGTCCCCATCACCTGGGTGAGGGGAGCCTTTCAAAATTCTGATTCCCGGGCTGCACCCCTGTCCAGTGACATCAGAGCCGCTGGAGGGTGAGGCCCAGGCATCAGTACTTTTTAATGCTCCCCGGCTGATCGCAATATGCAGCCAAGGCCGAGAATCACTGATCCAGCCAGAGTGGCCAGCGTATTCAGAAGCTATCCTAGACAGGTGGAGGTAAGTTCTTGTAGGATTTTCTGAACACCTGTGTCCTCAGTGTAGGTGCTGCAGACTTTCTCTTCTCATCTCAAGCGCTGGATATAAATAGAAGACAAGTTTTGGTCTGCAGTGTCATCCCATGTGATTTACAGGTGCTGGGGTCCTGCCAGGGCCGTGATTCACCGCTGCCATTCTTGCTTGCTAACACACTGATTACTGCCAGATTATCTGGTCCCCTTGCTGCATCTTCAGCCAGGCGGGCACCGAGGCGTCAGCACAGGCCTCTGAATGCACATTTGCAGAGGTGGAGGAAGTGGGTGGGCAGACAGGTGTGAAATACAGACAGGACTGTGATTCCTGGGGCGGATGACAGACAGATCAGGCTATGGGGACAGCGCCAATGAGGAGACTTGGACAGCGGTCCAGAGGGCCTCAAATATCTGCTTTTCCCCTCCTGGGTCATTCATTCATTTAGTGCTTGTGAAGGGCTTACAAAGTCAGGAGCTGTGCAGAAGTCTCAGAATCAAATTGTTGACCCCATACCTAAGATTTAAGCAGGAGGGAACCCTGCAGTTCCTAAATGCTGGTGCTAATGGGTCAGCAGCCTCTGAACCTCTTTCCCATCCCATTCTCTGAGGCTGGGACCAGAATCTGGGTATTGAACAAGCTCCCTTGGAATTACGTCACAGAGACTAGCCCCCAGACGAGGGTTAGGGCCTGGGGCTGTTTTCAACTAGCTTCTAGCCAGATTAAAAAAAAAAAGGACAAGAAACAAACTGTGTTTCCATGAAGTATGTGAGTGAACTTAATAAACAGCCCTTTAGTTTGAGATAACATCCATCAAAATTTTTGGTGTTAAATGTCCTTTTTAAAGTGAAATGATGGGTAATTATAGATGGTGATTGTTTTTTACGTAGTGTCCTTACTTAGAAACAGACATGGCTAACTCTAAGCAGTCTCCCATTTATTAAATGTTCAGGTCTATAAAATTCAAGTCAGGAATCCTTTCTCTAGACTGGAGTTTTAAAGGTTGATTATTAATATTATTGAACAATAAAACCCCTTCTTCAAAAAGAAGCTCATATAAACCCCCAGTATATGAATCAGCAGGTTGAAAGGGCAGTTGTTCTGGGTTATGTCCATCAGGGGGCTTTGTGTACCATCCCCGAGTCCCCTCAGTGGTGGCCTCTGAGACACATCTTTGAAACTCAGTTTGGAGCTGCTATCCTGGAAATTTCTTTAAATGATGATTTGAGTGGGAAACCCAAGGCTCTAGGACAGACAGTGTTTTCCCAAACTCCTGATTCCTAATTGGGTCCACTCATCCCAAGGCCAACATGTCACTGATGAATTAAAAAGACCCTCCCATCCCCCACCAACCCCAGAATGCACTTAGCACTAAGGTGTCAGAGGGTGTGGTATTCATTGTAACAGCCCTGATGTTCTCACTTTGAAAAACAAGAAGAGCATGGTCTAGGGAAGTGACGTGACTTTCTCAGGGTTACCAAGAGGGAGGAAGGCCTTGGGGTCAGGACTTGGTTTACCTTGAGGTCCAGAGCGCTTTTCTGCTTTCCCTTATGCTACAAAGCCAGCTGTGGTGTGTCGGAAGGAACTTTGAAAATATTCAGGAGCTATGGCTTTTCCAACAGTATAACTTTCGAGTTGGTCTCTTCAAGAGCCATTCCTCTCTCTGTCCACCCAACCAGAAATATTTCAGAGCGCCTCCTCTCTGTGTGGGTACCAGAGATACGGAGATGTATAGACATTCAAGATCTCCATCTTCACGGAACATCCAGACTGCCGGGGGGGACAGAGATGAGCCAGTTTCGGTGGTGATGAGAGCTGTAGAGTAGATGTCCAGGATGCTATGCAAATTAAACCAGAGGCGCGATGATGGGGGTGGGGCAGACAGGGATGCCTAGTCAAGCCAGGGAACCAAGGAAGACTTTCATGAGCAAGAGCTGTTTATGCTGAGACTTGAAGGCTAGGTAGGGTTAGCCAGATGACGAATGGGATGGACGTGCATTTAAGGCAGAAGGAGCAGCCCAGGCTGAAAGCGTTGGACAGGTTTCAGGAACCCAGGAGCCTGTGGATGAGGCAGGGCAGAGAAGAAGAGGTGAGACTGGCAAGGCGAGCTGGAGCCAGATCTGGGATTTTAGTTTAGTATCTGGGGTTTAATTTCAGTGCTGAGGGAAGCTTCTAAGCCTCAGGCTCAGGCACTGACTCGCCTGTGCCGTTTCTACCCTTCCCTTCAGTGGCATGTTCCACTCTCTGACAGGTGGATCTGTTATGGGTTGAATTGAGATTCCCCCCAAAGGTATGTTGCAGTCCTAGCCCCCAGGACAGAATATGCCTTTATTTGGAAAGGGGGTCATTGCAGACATAATCAGTTAAGATGAGGTCATACTGGAGCAGGATGGGCCCTTCATCCAATATGACCGGTGTCCTTCTAAGAAGAGGGAAGTTTGGACACCAAGGCAGAAACATACAAGGGGAATGCCATGTGACCATGGAGGCAGAGATTGGAGGGACGCAGCTGCAAACCAAGGAGCTCCCAAGATTGATGGCCACCACCACCAGAAGCTGGAGGAGGTAAAGAAGGGTTGCATTTAGCCACAGAGGGAACATGACCCTGCTGACACCTTGATTTCAGATTTCTGGCCTTTAAAACTGTGAGAGAATATATCTGCTGTTTTAAGCCACCCAATTTGGGGTACTTTGTTACGGCAGCCCCAGGACACTAACATGCATCCGTAAGTGGTACATCTTCAGCCCTGACGTATGCGAGCGCCATGCTCCTGAGTCAGTCTCCCGGTGACTGTATAATCAGTCTGGGAGTAAACTGGGTGCTTTTTGGGAAAATGACATGAGCTCTTCTCAGCCGTGAAATGGCTCATCAATCAGTGCGTTCGAGTGATCACCTCGCAGATGGCCTCCTAGTGACCATAACGAGTCAGTGCTGCTTCCCCAGATGCCCCGCTGGCTCCCTGGACGGCTGTTTGCCACGCAAGAGAACCTGGATGCGCGTCCCTCAGGGACTCCTGGCGGATGAGGGGGCGGAAACCAATTAGACACAGCTGTCGCCGCCCACCTCAGGCACGAGGGTCCATACTGCCTGCAACGGTATGGGAATAAGCTCTTTGGATTAAGCCATTTTTCCAGCCAAAAAAAGCTTCAGCGGAAGCCCATTTGCATCCTGTTGTCACCCCACTTTCTGATTTATGGTGAACTAGGTAAGGCACTTCTTAAATCACAAAGGACACCCGCCAGTCGGATGCTGGCGTCTATGGAATGGGTGTCGAATGGATTAGAAACCCACAGTGTGAGTCGGGGTCTGCCATTCCTCACTGTGCAGTGTTGGCTGGGTTAGTCCACCTCTCTGAGACTCAGTTTCCCCATTGGAAAGTGAAGATTCTGCTGCTTCCCCCACAGCAGCATGATAAAGATTAAATTCAAGAATGGATGGCAAAGTGCCTTCTGTACTGAAGAATTCTGCTCCACTGGGCAAGGCTGATCGAGAGGACTGCCAGGCAGGCTGACAGAGGCTTTTTTTTTTTTTTTTTAATTTTTATGGAAGTATAGTTGATTTACAATGTTGTGTTAGTTTCAGGTGTACAGCAGAGTGAGTCATTTATGCATATTATATATCTGTTCTTTTTCAGGTTCTTTTCCATTATATGTTATTAAAAGATATTGAGTATAGTTCCCTGTGCTATACAGTAGGACCTTGTTGTGTATCTATTTTATATACAGTAGTTTGTATCAGTTAATCCCAAACTCCTAATTTATCTCTCCCCCCTTCCCCTTTGGTAACCATAAGTTTGTTTTCTGTGTGAGTCTATTTCTGTTTCATAAGTAAGTTCATTTGTATCATTTTTTTTTTTTTAGATTTCACATATAAGTGATATCATATGATATTTGTCTTTTTCTGACTCACTTCACTTCGTATGGCAATCTGTAGGTCCATCCATGTTGCTGCAAATGGCATTATTTCATTCTTTTTTGTAGCTGAGTAATATTCCAGTGTGTGTGTGTGTATTATATATCTATCTATCTATCACATCTTCTTTATCCACTCATCCTGACAGAGGCTGGAGTGAAGCCCCCCACCCCTCTGTGTGGGGTTTATGGTAGGAAACATCCCTTGATCTTACTGAAAATGACTGATAAATGGTGGCTGCAGGGAGATCTCCCAGCCCAACGCTGTTTTGTGTGTTCTTCTCACTGTTTTTTCCTTTCTCTGAAATATTTTAAAAATATATATCCCAAATGAAAAATGGTGTATTTGCATTTATACATAATACGTATGTGTATGTGCTGATATGTGTATGTTTATAATCTATATACACTCTAAAGAATAATAATAAAATGTTAATGCAATATTTTAAAATAACAGGTGGGCAAACTATGACCTGTGGGCTGGCTGCCTGTTTTTGTTAATAAAGTTTTATTCAAACCAGAGCTGGGATTAGTGAGTGGCAAGTGAGGCAAGGTCATGTAAGTACTTATATAAAAGTTTGATATTTTGTTGCTCATGGATTTTTTGAACTCATTTAAAAATGTTGCATCAAAATATACTTATCTTGATACCTGAGTGTTTTGGCCACCCCCTTAACTTTTTTCCTGCAGGCTAGTGCCTTACTTGCTTCACCCAAGTCCCAGCCCTGATAAAATTACTCAGGAATCCGAACCTGAACTTAAGAATTAGAGCATCTCAAGCTCCTAGAAGCCCTTTATTTGCATTCCCCTTCCCTTCCCCCGAGGGGTGATGCCATCCTGGATTTGTTTTACCATGTCTTGCTTTTCTTTGTGGGACACCTCACATGTACGTGTTCCTAAACAATACGTAGTTTAGTTTTGCATGTTTTTGAACTTCACATACTCTGCAGCTTTTTTTTTCTTGAATATTCTGGTTTTGAGATTCATTCAGATCTATGTGAATAATTGCATTCATTTTCATGCTGTCACATCCTGTGTTTCACCAACTCTAAGATGCACGTGTCTCTCCACAGTTCAGCACCTCTGAAGGTGGACTGTAATTTGCAATCTATGGCACCTCATGGTCTCTGTCCTCCTGGCAGGGTCAGGCTGTCGTTGTCATTCGCCACCCATCCAGTGCACACAGACGTGGCTCTTCATAATGTCGTCACTTCTGAGGTCCTCTGCTTTGTTGATCTTAACATGAGTTGAGTTTCATTGGAGTTGAAAAAGTCTTCAAAAATATCACACCATGACTTGGCTTTGAAACAAAAAAATTGTCTATACATATTGTCTATGCAGAAAGGCTTAAGGACAGGGCAGCATGATATATGATAAAATATGTCTAAATAAATCTAAAAGAGATTTTGAAATAACACTAAATTTAAGAATTTTAAGTGTAAGAAAGCACTGTGTCCTAGGTAATTGGCAGCCTCTTTCTATCTTAAGTTCATAAATTAATGACCTTGACACTCAATGACATCTTAAAGGTCAGTGAAATATGGTAATATTCCATTGTATGACTAGACCACAATGAATGCATGCATTCCTCTGTTGATGGACACTGGAATTTTTTCCCCCTCTTTTTTACTTTGAAGCATTCAACTTGATGAGATCAGAGTTTCTCGACTTCGGCACTGTTGACACTTGGGGATGAGTAATTCTTCATGGTGGGGACCGTCTTGTGCACTGTGGGCTGTTTAGCGGCATCCCTGGCCTTTCCCCCCCGAGATGCCAGTACTACCCTTCCCCAAAAAAACACATTTAAGAAACCAGAAGCGTTCCAGACATGTTCCAAACATCCTCCGGGGGCCAAAATCACCCCATGGCTGAGAGAGAACCACGGGACTGGAAGATGTATGATTGGTGGCCAGAATGGTTGCATCAGTTTATATGTTCACCAGCAATGCATGGGGTTCCTGGTTCTCCCTATTTTTGCCAGCTTTCATTTGGCCAGACTGTTGAACTACTTTCCCCATCTGGTGAGAATAAAATGGTGTCTCAACTTCATTTCCGTTCATATTTCCCCGATTGCTGGCGTGGCTGAGGATCTTTTCAAAGGTGTTTTGGCCTCTCATGTTTCCTCCTCTGTGAAATGTCTGTGTTTTTTGCCCATTTTTTTTCTGTTGAGTTGTTTCTTTTTTTTTTTTTCTTATTGATTTTTAGGGACTAAAAATATTCTGGGTTCTAATTCTTTGTTATATGTGTGGCAAATATCTTCTGATTTGTGGTGTGCCTTCTCACTTTCTTTATTTTCTCTTTTGATGAATAGAAGTTTTTAACATTAATGTAGTCAAATGTATCATTTCTTTCTGTTATGGCTTTTGCTTTTAAAAAATCTTATTTAATAAATTCTTTCTGCCTTGAGGTCATAAACACATTGTCCTACCCACCTGGAATTGATTTTGATGTATAAGGGCAGCTTTCTTTCTTTTTCTATTTCTTTTTTTATTTCCCCAAATAGATAGCCAGTTTCCCAGCACCATTTGTCAAATAGGCTTTCTTTTGCCCCACTGATCTGCCATGCCACCTTGTCATTGGTCGGGTGTCTAAATTCACTCAGGACCATTTTATTCTGTTCTGCTGGTTCTCACTTCTTCCTATCCCTCCTTTTTCCTTTTTCGTGTACATCTGGATAATTTTTTTTAATTTGCTTTAATTTTCTTTTTAAAAACAGTCTCTCTTAAATGCGCTGTGGTATCCCAGAGTAGAAAAAGGACATTGGGGGAAAACGTAGTGAAATCCAAATAAAGTCTGGTGTTTACTGAAGAGCAACGTACCAACATCAGTTTCTTAGTTTTGACAGATGTACTGTGTGTATGGAAGAAGCTGCATGAAAGGTATATGGGAATACTCCGTACTATCTTTGCAGCGCTTCTGTAAATCAAAAAGTATTCCAAAGTAATAAGTTGATTAAAAGAGATTTCTCTCATTTCTTAAAAATAATTGTTTGGCCTTTTCTGTTACTAATGCCTTCTCTAATCCTTAAACCCATCACTTACTTTTACATTTTTAAATTTATCATCTCTTGGGTTTAAACCATTTATCTTAATCTTTGATCTCTTTTGCCCTCCATCTTTTAAATTTCTGCTTCCTTCACTGACAGTCATTTTTTACTTTCGGTCTTCTTCCTTTTCTCTCACTACATAAGGCAAAAACTTTTACTGTCTTCTGCTTATTGGCATCCTAACTCATTTTGAACTTGCAGGTTATTCATCTCTTTTAGTTTGCTCTCACCTTTAATCTCTTCATAATCACCTATCCTCCCTCCCCCCCCCCCCCACTTGGCTGCGTCAAGTCTTAGTTGTGGCACGCGGGGTCTTTGTTGAGGCGCACGGGCTTCTCTTTAGTTGTGGCGTGCAGGTTTTCTCTCTCTAGTTGTGGCACACAGGCTCCAGGGCACGCGGGCTCTGTAGTTGTGGTGCGTGGGCTCTGTAGTTTGTGGCACTTGTGCTGTCTAGTAGAGGCGCGTGAGCTCAGTATGTGGGCTTAGTTGCCCCAAGGCATGTGGGATCTTAGTTCCCTACCAGGGATCAAATCCGCGTCCCCTGCATTGGAAGGCAGATTCTTTACCACTGGACCACCAAGGAAGTCCCTATCCTCCCTTTAAAATATTATATATTTTAAATATATATTATATTATTATATATTTATATATAATATATATTATATAAATATACATTATACTTAAAATATATAACATTTCTCTCCTCTGCTTCTTTCTGAATACATTCTCTTATTTTTGTTCATGCTTGTAACAGCAGAAAACCCTGGCCATGGGGAGACAGTAAGGAGAAAGCCTTCATCATGAACGGGGGCAACAGGAGACCTGCTTCCTTCCTCCCCAGAGTTTTAGCAGCAGATTCTAGCTTTTCCAGAGGGCCACCCCGCTGGGAGACTGGCCATAGGTTAACCCTCTACAGACAGCTGTTCTCTGAGTGCAGATGGCATGTTTCATTTGCTGGGACAGCAGCTTCCATAACACTTTGGGCAGCATCCATCGCAACTACGTGGCATCGCCTCCTTGAAAATCCATGGCCCAGTGTCATTGCATCTGGGCCTCCCTCACCTCTGTCGAATGAACTTGATCTCACTGCTCTTACATCCCCAACTTCAGGATGGCCAGAGAGAGGGTCTGCTTCTGGGCCTGACTCAAGTTCTTCAGCAAGATGGATATGATTTATCTCAATACTGACGTTCCCCTTGCCAAGAAAAATGCCATCAACTTGGAGGTAACCCTAGTTGATTCCAGAGTTCTCAGGGCAGGCAGATCATTTCTGGGGCTCTGAGTGCTGGGTGTGGCTCATCTAAGGGGAGCCAGCCCCGAATTCCTACCTTCCTTGTGGCCAGTTCACGTGACAATGGAAGTATGACTTGAAATGGAAAGTCCTCCTCAGTTGGTGTATTTCAGTAGCAGCCTGGGGGAGAGATAATTCCTGTAGGACCTGATCCCATCCCGGGGGCATCTCCCTCTAGCCCCTTTCTGCTTGGAGTGAAATTTCTCCTCCTTTTAACCTTGGCCTGGCAACTGTCTGCCTTCATGGTTGGCCTGTGGAAGTTTGGTGGCTGATGAACACCTGGCAGACTCAGGGGATTTCAAACTCTATAGGGAATCTGAGCTTTGTGAGGGCCTTTTAAAGCTCCATCTTATACTCCTAACTTTCTCCTTCCATCAGAATAAATTTTTTATGAGGGCTTTTATGAATTTTTTTTAACTTTGGACTGTTGTTTAACCCATGGTAACAGCTCACATTCTGTATAATGCTTTTTGGCTTAAAAGTGCTTTTTCGTGTATTATCTCATTTGATAAATAATGATAATTACCCCTATTCTACCCCCAAGGAACTTGATTCATCTTATTTGTGAGTATGTAGAAAACACTGAGGTTTCATTTGGATTCCAGGTGTTAATTAACACTTAGAAAAGGAACCGACAAAAGATTATCTAGATTTATTATCATATTATTTAGCATATTGGAATATAGATGAAGAAAAATAATTAGGGCATGAAAAATATAGATAAAAGTCAAGATTTTTTTTTTCTGATGGAGAAGAAAAGACCTAGATTAATAATAATCACAAAAGAAGAATCATGAAGTTGTTTTTTGACCAGAAGAGTCTAAATGTTTTTTAAACACAGAAATAGTTATAGGTCAGGCCATCATCCAGGCTTGTAGTTTTAAAACGGCAGCTCCAGATTCAGCCATTCATTCATTCTTTCAATAAACTAGTCAGAGCCTTGTTCTACCGTCTGTCTCTTGTCAGCCTGGGGAGCATTTTTAATTTTCTTGGAGCCCACTGGCCTGGGGTGCAAATTCTCAGGTCTTTGGTGAATCAATACCAACAGGAAAAAGTACCATTGTCCTTTATCTGCAGGGTCCCTGCTTTTTGCAGAAGGCACAGTCCTGACCTCTGGTTTGTCCAGCTGTCATTAACACCCCTCCGTTCCGCCCATCAGGGCCTCTCTCCCTCACCCATTTAATGACCACACTTCCCACAAAACCTATGTCCCCAGTCCCTCCCTATTGTCACTTCCTAGTTAGTTCTCAAATTGCATCTTTCCATTCTTGTTTCCCTGCTGGGTCGAAGCCATCACTACCACAGCCACAGCCTCCTAACTCCTCCTCTCCCTTCCCCTTCTTCCAATCCATGACCCTGCTGCAGCCCATGAGATCTGTGCAGAAGGCAAGTCTGGTCAGTTCCTCCTTTTCATTTTTCCACGACCCCCATTGCTCTTAGGTCAGAGGCAGAACTCCTCAATGTGGCCACCAGGCTGTGTACTCTGGCCCCTTCCTCTCTGGCTTCATTCTGCACCATTCACACACACACACACACACACACACACACACACATTCTCTCCCTCTTTTTCCCTCCCCCACGCCTCCTCTCCTGCCCTCTCTTTTTCTCTTTGCCTCAACTCCACTCTCCCTCTTCCAGATATACTGGTTTCTTTCAGCCCCTCATACCACCCTATTCTCTCCAACCCCAGGACTTTTGCAGATGCTGTTCTCCCAGCCTGGAACACAACCAAGCACCCAGAATATGCGTCAACCCTCACTCTGCAGTAGATCCGCATTTCCATAAGGAGATACTGCAAGGCATTACACATGGGAGTACATTAGGCATGTGTAGCACCACTTCCTTAGAACTTAAGGGTTTTCCTTGCTTTTTCTCGGTGTGCTGGGAGGAACCCAAAACTACTTGAGACGGATCTCCCTGGCCTGTCCATGAGCACTCCTGTGACCCACTTCTGTGTGAGCCTAGTGGGCTGAACAATTAAGCAGGTGGTAGCACACTCAGTGAAGCTGAAGACAGTCCCCCTCGTAGAGGACTGGCTGATATTTCTTATTTTGCAAAAAGCAGAGCTTATGGAGAGTATATGCAGTTCTTCTTGATATGCCAAGTAAGTCTCTGGGATGGTACCAGGACTGCATCATTTTGACTTCCCATAGGATTCCTTTCACTGACCTACATTTTGGTTCTTATATTTCCTCATCATTAATTGAAACATTTTAGGATAGTCCCAAAAGGGGTTTGTTGAGGATGTTGGTTGCTATGGTAACCAATATCCTGTGGAGGACCTATTTCTGCAGTCAGGAACAGGAAGAGTTGTGATTCTCACGCTCTCTTGTTTCATTTTTTTATATTCCGGAACCAGTGACACGGTCAGGTGACTGATTGTGTTTTCCTCTTTGTGTTGGCTACCAGGAAGCTCAAAATCAAATCTTTGGCCAGCTGCCCACAATTGTCAGCTTAAGTGTTATGTCTATTCTCCTTCTAGGCTTTACATTTGTTTCCTACTCTGATTTTCTTCTTGCTGCGTTTTTTTTATTAGCTCATCCAAAAAACTTTTTTTCCTTCTATAATGTTATGATTTGATCCTTTCTGGAATAACGAAAGTAATTTTAAAAATGTGCAAATGTTAGGTATCACTGTATATATGCTTACTCACCCCCGAGGGCCCATGGGGAGTCTATCATATGCCAGACACCGGGTCACATTATCAGATTTGCATTATGAAGTTTAAAGAAAAGGAAAATGAGGCTCAAAGAGGTTGGGTAGCCTGCCCAGAGTTGAAGACCAGCACTTGGCAGAGCCCAGTTTTAATGTCAGCTCTTTTTCTTAAAAACTGTGCTTTGACCCACTAGCTTAAACTTCCTCCAGTGGAGCACTTGCCTACCTCAGTGCTTTGTAATTGTTTGGCTTCTTGTCTTTCTCCCAGACCTGACTGTGTATTCCAGGAGGACTATGTTCAAAGCTTGTGTCATAGTCCTGGCATTTAACACCATGTTTAGAGTACAGAAGAAGTTCAATAAATATTTGTTGAGTGGATATCAACTTAAACTGGGTTTGGGGAACAATTTCCTCTTATTCCTAAAAGGGGAGTAAAGAACATTTATAAATAATTCATGATTCTGAAAATTCTACTTAATTAAAGTTTTTTGGTGTATAGTGGACCTGGAAGTTTTCTGCAGATGTCAGAGAACGTTTTCCAACCAGTGTGAGTTAGTCATGGGGCTGCCTTTCTTCAAGGCAGTGGAAGGTATGAACATGTGTATAATCCTGTTTGACCTTGTCTTCTGGGGACAGGGGAAAAAGAAGTCTTGATAACTAAATTGCACAACAGTCAAATTGCACAAATAGGCTCATTGAGAAGGAGTAAAATAATTTTCGTTGTCTTATCAAAGAGGCTGTCTGCAAGAGAATCTTTCTTTTGCTTTGCAGCTGTTTTGGGTGCAGCCTGTGAAGGCTAATTGTGAATCTCGATAGTGTTGACTCTCTGAGCTCTTGAATTACGCATGTAAAATAAGATGCAGGAAATGATGATTCAATCCTGAGCGACTCATATCTCAGATCCTGGATTCTTAGAGGATTGGGGGTTTTTTCCATCCTCTCCTCTGTTTTAAAAATCAGAAGTGCTGAGAGTTATGGTGACGTGCCTATGGTTGCATTGGGAGTCATTGGTGGAAATGGTCTGAGACTCTTCCATCAAGGTGGGTTGAGTTTTGCAACGGGTGCCATCTTGCTTGTGAGGCCAACACAGTTATGTAATTTTCAAGTGCTGAATGAGATTTTCCCTTAGCTCCCTAAACTGATAGAATAGAGTGTGCAGATGCATCCCCAGGATATCCATGGAATGTCTCTGGCCCCTTCATCTGTCTCCCTTTGCAAATTAGTATTGTGGAGTCTAAAGCGTGGAGGTGTGGCTGGTGGTAGAGGATGGTTGTTGGGCAGAAGGTCTGTGTTATGATTATCATTTTTATATTTGGCTTTGGAATTTTTTTAAGTTTTTTTTTTAACTTTGAAATAACATTGGGCTCATGAGAAGATGCAAAAATAGTAAAGGGTTCCCGTGTACCCTTCACTCAGCTTCTCCCAGTGACATTACCTTGCATAGCTATACTATATTACCAAAACGAGGAAAATGACATTGGTATGATACTATTAACAAGAGAATGTCTGTGTTATTTACATACAAGTATATGTGGATGCAATAACTGAATTTTTGCTCTGTACCAACTCCTTTGCATGCTGATATAATTTAACTTCTTGTTAAGAACTTTTTGAGGCAGATACTATCATTATCCCCATCTTACAGATGAGGAGAGTGAGACACAGAGGAAAAACCTGCCTAAGTGCATGCAGCTAGTTAAGTGTGCAGTTGTGACACAAACCTGGAATCTGATTCCAGATCCTGTGCTCTTAACCTCTTTTCTCTACTGCCTTCCAACTCAGTAAAAAAATTCTTTGGAAGTAGGGACTTAGATTATATATACTCCTAATCTCACTGCAGAGATTTACAGCTGGTAGGGGCTCACTACATATTTAGGTTTTGTTCTGAATACATGGAGAGGGACTATGAGGTATGACCTGACTGGATCTTATTCTCCCCCTACTTTCCCAGAACTTGCTAAGTCTAAGTTATGAGAACTAGGAATGAAACAGTCTGGAAACAAAGAAGAATGGGAAATACCCGCACATTGGTTATTGGTAATGGACCACAGAGAGGTTCCTTGACCTGATACCGGCATCCTAAGCCATGTAGCCAGAGAATGGGCCCACCTTTCTGTCTATCCCATCATGGAGCTAGGGGCAAACCTAACTTATTTCTATCAGGGCACAGATATCTGTTCCCTGGGAGCTCCTGAGTACATGAGCTTCAGTAATCATTAATCCACAAACTGTTGTGCTGGGTGTCCTTCCTTAATTTCTTCATTTTTCTTCCCTTTGTTTGCCTTTGGTCAACCGTGACACAAATGTATGATCCCTAGGTAAATATCAACTAATGACAGTCAATATGAGGTCACTCAAAATGGTACCTGGGGATAGTGAGTAAGGACAGGGACAGGAACTAAAAAGGATCAGTTAACTTCAGTTCAACAAATAATTACTGAGCACCCATGTTGGGCCAGACACTGTGGTCATCACTCAGGATCTAGGGACCATCAGGACTAGCTCTGGCTTTAAGGCAGCTTGCATATGATGGTGGCAGTCTGGTAGAGGGAAAGAGCTCTCAGATATGGGTTCACATCCCAGTGCCCTTGTCATTAACCAGCTGATCAACTTCGGGCAAGTCTCTTCAGCTCTCTGACCCTCAACTTTCTCATTTGTAAAGTGAAAGTAACAATACCTTCATTAAAGATCCACGGTGATAAGTGAAAGAAGACAAACGTAAAAGACCACATACTATACAATTTTATTTGTATGAAACGTCCAGAACAGGCAAATATATAGAGACAGAGAGTAGATTAGTGGTTGCCTGGGGCTGGGAATGGGAACAGGAAGTAACTGCAAATGGGCACAAGGTGTCTCCTGGGGTGATGGAAATGTTCGAAAATTGAGTTGTGAGGATGATCACAACTCTGTAAATTCACTAAAACTCACTGAACTGTACACTTAAATTAAGTGAATTTTACAATTTGTAAATTATACCTCAATAAAGCTGTTTAAAAAAAGTATCAAGTGTGAGGCTCAAGTAAGATGATGGAATGGAATCGCTTAAGACATTCTGACATGCTGTACATATGTGCATTATCATTAGCATTTTCAAAATTGGAAGTTAACTGTTCTATGAGGCCAGTTGCACACAGAAGATGTTTGCTGGGCAGAGCAGTTGCACCAGCTTGGTAGCCTGGACGTCTAGCAGACATCCTTTGTAGTAATTAATGAAAATTGAAAGTTGTCAGTTTCTGGAAGGTAGGGACTGGCCTTGGATCTGGGTCTCCCCAGGGCTCTGAAGAAATTCCTGCTTCCAGCAATGGTCAGCTGTACTTTTGTGGACCAACCCTCCAGCAGGAATAACTAGAAATGCTGGATAAGATATTTTTAGCAATCTGTTTAAAGGCATCAGTAAGGTACTCAGGTCACTGTGGGGCTCCTAGGAAGAAGGGAGGCACAGGAAAGTGAGCCCATAGTTCAGTGCTACTTTTCCACTCATGGTATTGGTTAATTCCAAAATGGCAGCCAAGAGACTGAGAAGCTAAGAACTTCCTTCACCTCCTGGGGCTGAGGAAGAAAAAGTGGAGCTCAAGACAAACAGAAGGGGACCCTGGTAAATAGCAATGTGTCCAGTAGGGACCTGAGGAGCTATACTCTAGGAGGAAAGGGAAACTAGAAACACACCAGTGCTCATAAAAATAAAGCTGAGCTTCAAATCTGCTGAGTCCCTGGTTGGATTAATGTGATTTGCCCCTCTCTTAACTGCCTGCGAAAAGCAAAATTTCAGTCTTTTTTGGAGAAAAATAACATCATCCAGAATCTCAAATTACCTCAATTTTCAGACACAGTTTTAGGAATTCAGTAACAAAAAAAATTACTAAGCATATTAGGAGGCAAAACCACATGACTTAAAACCAGAAGGAAAAGACAGACCCAGAGGAGTTATTTGAGTTGTCAAACATGGACTTTATCTTTTATTTTATCATGATTCAATTTCTTAATTCATGTGATTCAGGATTTGCCAGAATTAGAAGCTGTCTCCTCAAGTGGTGTAGGTCTAATTTAGGTTTTTTAAAACCAACACTATCAAGGTATAATAAGTTGCACCTATTTAAATTTGGTGTTGGATGGATTTTGACAAGTGTATACACCTGGGTAACCACCACCACAGTGAAGATACAGAACATTTTCATCACCTCCCAGAATTCTCATATCCCTTTGCAGTTAATCCCTCCATCTTCCCAGTCCCATCAACCACTTATCTTCCCTCTGTCACTGTACGTTATTTTACATTTTCTAGAGTTTCATGTAAATAGATTCATATATTATGTATTCTTTTGTGTTTGGCTTTTTACACTCAGCATAATGTTTTTGAAATTCATTTCTATTGTTGCAGTTAGCAGTGGTTTGTTATTTTTTATTGCTTACATTTCATTGTAAGACATGGACTTTAAGTAACTATGATTAAGATATATAAGAAATTCGATGACAAGATGGAGAATTTTAGTAGAGATCTGGAAACTATAAAAAATCAAATGGGCATTCCAGAACTGAAATTAATAATTCAATACATGGGTTTAAAATTTAGCAAATTAGACATATTGAAGAGAGAATTGGTGAACTGGAAGGTGGGTCAGGAGAAAATACCGAGACCTAAGCACAAAGGGAAAATAAAGATAGAGAAAATACTGAGAAGAATGTATGTGAGACATATGGGATATGCTGAGGTGGTCTAATATACTTGTAATTGGGATTTCAGAGGGAGAGGAGATAAAGAAAGAGATAAAAGCAACATTTGAAGTGATAATGATAGAGAAATTTCCCAAAATGACAAAAGACATCAAGCTACAGCTTTAAGAAGTGCCTTGAACCCCAAACAGAATGAATACAAAGAACAATATACGAAAGCACCTCTTAGTAAAACTGATAAGATCAGTGGGCTTCCTGATAAGCTCAGTTCCTGTTTCATGGAGGTTTCTCAGTCAATGCTTATTAAATGCATGCATGTGTGAATAAATGAATGAATGAATAATGAAGGAAAGGAAGGAGGGAAAGAAGAAAAAAACAGAAGGAAGGTGAGTCATGGAGCCCAGCTTTATTTCCCTGATTTGCCATGTGCTGCAGGTGGTTTCCTGGGAGGCAGCATCTGAGATGGAAATTAGCATGTAGGAAGTTTCTTGGGGGGCACTCTTGGCATCTACAGCTGTGGGGGTGTAAAGGATGCAAAACTGGACAGAAGGAGAAGTTGGTCTGTGATACAGTCTCAATAAAGACCTCATCGAACCTCACAGGGCACTCAAGCTGGGCTGGTGGTGCAGAGATGTTCTCAATAGGGACAAAGTGCTCAGGTCTTTATATGCCTTCACTGACGAGTCTTTAGTAGTGGGCTGTCCTCAGGGAGGGGGTGTGCTTTGGGCAAGGCTGCTTTCTTCAGCCAAGGGCAGTTGCTGGGTGGAGAGGGTATCTGGGGGGTGCCTCACAGTGTCCATTAGCTCTACGATACTTCCTTCCATTCCTTTTCCCCATAAAAAAGAAATGGCGTGGGATCCCAGCATCCCAAGTTCTGTAGCCTTCTGGAATTACCCAGTTCTTTAACACTCATGAAATAACTTAAGCCCTCATACAGTGTGAATGAAGAAAATGTATTTACCTTATGGGGTATGGTGACTGGAGGGTTATTTACCTATTCTGATTTTTTTCTGATGCCTTTCTTTTTTCAAAATTCACCCATTTAATGATTCACCATTGTTAAAGTATTTATTTAAATATTTCTGAGGCACTGTACTATGCACTGAAGTTCTTTCTCTTTAAAAATCTGTATGCTGCGTGACAAATTATCTCAAAACTTAGTGGCTTACAACAACATACCTTTATTATCTCACAGTTCTGTAAGGAATTTTGGAGCAGCTTAGCTGGGTGGTTTTGGATAAGGGTCTTTCATGAGAGTGCAGGCAAGATGTTGGGGCTGCAGTCTCATCTGAAGGCTTGACCGAGACAGTCTAAGTCCACTGGAGCTGCTGTAATAAAATGCCACAGACTGGATGGCTTATAAACAACAGACATTTAAGTCTCACAGTTTCATAGACTGGAAGTGAGGATCATGGTGCCAGTAGTCATATGAGAGCTGTCTTCCTGGTTCATAGTTGGCACCTTCTTGCTGTGTCCTCGCATGGTGGAAGGGGCTAGGAATCTCTCTGGAGCCTCCTTTTATAAGGCACTTATCTCATTCATGAGGGCTCCACCCTCATGCTTAAGCACCTCCCAAAGGCCCCACCTACTAAACCATCATCCTTTGGCAGTTAGGATCTCAACATATGAATTCGGTGGGGGACAGATTCAGACCATAGCAGAGGCTGAAGGATCCACTTCCAAGGTGGTGCATTTAACACAGCTGGCAAGTTGGTGCTGGCTTTTGGCAGGCAGGCTCAGTTTCTCTCCATGTGAATCTTTCTATAGGGCTGCTTGAGTGGCCTCATGACACAGCACCCCAAGTTTCACAGGAGCTTGTCACCACCTCTCCACATCACCTTGGTCTCTCCAGTGTGCTTTGTTCCAAGGTGGACATAGTCGTAAATTGATGTTTTACTGAAGACTGAAGACTTGGGGATGGGCAGGTAATGGGGCAGGGAAAGGGAAGTAGTAAAACAGCAAAGTATTTAATGTTGCTTAGCAGATATTACTCTTCTCAAAGCCTTGAGTCATTGTGCAGGATTTAACCCCTGTGCCTGAGCTGCTCTAAGGTCTTTAAGGCACAATGAGTTCTTTTAGACCAAAATGGAATATGATGCCTGAGCAGGTTATGTAACTGGAGGGAAGGGAACATGCTTTCTCAGCACTCTAGGTGTGTCTCACCAGGGGAAGATAGAGTGAGTGGTCACCTCTGCTTTTACCCCAAGATTCTTGCTCCTGTAGCAGGTACACTGGAGTGGGGAACACCCCAGAGGCCAAGGGTGTTCCCAGTGTGTATATTGGGTGTTCCTGGTGTGTATGTTGGGTTTTTCTGGTGTGTATATTAGGTGTTCCTGGTGAGTTTACTGAGTGTTCTTGGTGTGTATATTGGGTGTTCCTGATATGTATATTGGGTGTGTTCCTGGTTTGTATATTGGGGTGAGAGGATAAAAAAATGAAATAGATTTTCTTTTAAGATAAATTTTATCTCAACTGCAACCACTATTAACAAATTCAGGCCAAGTCTTAGCACGTCAAAAAAGATACCAGAACAGGAAACAGAGAGCAAGTGTTTCCACACTCACATATAAATAGAGGGATAATGCTCAGAGAATATCAAAGTAAATTTCAGAGGCAGTGGTGACACTTCCAGAATAAACATTAGTTAAACACTTATGAACGGCCATCAAAATTATTTCACGGGTGTAAATTAAAAGCCAGTCCTGTAACATTGATTCATTTTCCTCTCCTCAAGTTGCCACCGTCAAATGCGCAAAAGTACGACAGGAAGGTATTGAGAGACCTTTCTCCACATGGAGATGTCAGTTGCCTTCCCTTTTATCTTCTGTGAGGTTCCTTTTCAACGGGATCTATCATTTACTCCTAATAGTGATAATAAATTCACATTTTATCAGATGATGAACTAGAGTTCTGAGCAGCCCACCGAGGGACATGTATTCCAGAGAGTTTCAGGGCATTTTTTTAATACAGACTGAACAAGTACAGTCAATTCTTAATTATCCATTCGTGTCCTTTCTTCTGGGTGTCTTATGCTTAGAACAAGTTTTCTCTAGACTTTTACAATTTTTTATTTTAATTACAAGAAGTAATTTATGCTATTGCAACAAATTCAAACAGTAAACAAGTATATCATGTAAAAAGGTCAAATCCCACCATCAGGATATGTCCACTTAAACCAGTCTGAGTGTATCCTTCCTGAATTTTTTTTCTATACATATAGTAGTGTTCTATTTAAAAAATTTATTAACTATGTTATTCTACACCTTGTGTATTTTCACTTAATATATCAAGGACATCTTTTCATATCATTACATATATGTCTGTGGTATTAAAGACATATAATATTTCATACTTTGGATGCAGTATAATTTATTTATTTGCACCCGTATTTTTTAAACCAAAGTACAGTTGATTTACAATGTTATATTGGTTTCGGGTATACAACATAGTGAATTCGATATTTTTATAGATTATACCCTATTTAAAGTTATTTTTTAAATATTAGCTATATTCCCTGTGCTGTACATTACATCCTTGTATCTTATTTATTTTATACCTAGCAGTTTGTACCTCTTTATCTCCTTCCCGTATCTTGCCCCTCCCCCATCCTTCTCCCCATTGATAATCACTAGTTTGTTCTGTATGAGTCTGTTTCTGTTTTATTATATTTGCTCCGTTATTTTATTGAACTGTCATTACCACAACATCTTGTATGCAGCTCTCTGAGCATACTGTTAGTTGTTTTAACCTGCCTCAGAGCACAGAGTCTGAGGCAAGGATTAAGTACTATTGCTTTATTTGGGAGGCGCAATCCCAGGGCATCGAAAGTGAGAAATAAGGGAAGAAGGAGAAGCAATGACATCCTGGCCACTGGTCCACTGTGAGCCACAAAGAGGCACAACATCACTCAGCAGGTGCATCTGCTCTTCCACATGGGATGTCACAGGACAGGCTGGGCAGAGAAACTGCATCTTAAGAACAGACCACTCAGGAGAGGAAAGGAGAGGAAATGGATCTGCCTGCGTGCTTCTCGCAGTCTGTCTTCCAGTGGTTGTGGTTC
Source organism: Hyperoodon ampullatus (assembly GCF_949752795.1). NCBI lineage: Eukaryota > Metazoa > Chordata > Mammalia > Artiodactyla > Ziphiidae > Hyperoodon > Hyperoodon ampullatus. Next base: position 12,136,917 of record NC_136926.1, read on the forward strand.
ACCCCGTGGTGTGTTAACCCTCCCACACTTATAGATTGTGTCATTCAGCCCATTTGGCAGCTGCTCAGAGGCCAAATCCCATGCCTCACAGGATGGTGTTTCTTCTTTTAATTTATTTTATTGAAGTATAGTTGATTTACAGGGTTGTGTTAATTTTTACTGTACAGCAAAGTGATTCAGTTATATATATATATATATAATATATATATATATTTTATATATATATATATTTTATATATATATATATTATATATATATATATATACACACACACACATTTTTTAATGTCTTTATTGGAATATAATTGCTTTACAATGGTGTGTTAGTTTCTGCTGTATAACAAAGTGAATCAGCTATACATATACATACATCCCCATATCTCCTCCCTCTTGCATCTCCCTCCCACCCTCCCTATCCCACCCCTCTAGGAAGACACAAAGCACTGAGCTGATCTCCCTGTGCTATGTGGCTGCTTCCCACTAGCTATCTATTTTACATTTGGTATATACACACATTCTTTTTCATATTCTTTTCCATGATGGTTTATCACAGGATATTGAATATAGTTCCCTGTGCTATGCAGTAGGACCTTGTTTATCGGATGGTGTTTCTTCGGAGTCCAGTGAGGGGGCTCCAGAGACTTCTGGATGTGCTCTTGATCAGCCTCAGGTGGCTAAACCACTCAGGCCCCATGGGATGGGTCTGCAGGGTGGCAGCTGGGGCAGAGTGAGCGTCCAGGGGGCAGTGAGGCTGGGAGGATCTGGGGAGGCCAGTGAGATGTGTCTCATAAACTCATATTTCTATAAGATATATTACTAGAAGTAGAATTGTTTGGTCAAAGGTTGTGTGCATATCAAATTTTGATAGGTTCCAACAAATTTCTTTCCAATAAGTTCCTACTGATTACAGTCTCATAAGAGAGCATGAGAGAGTCATTTCTTATACTTTCACCAACCCTGGATACTATTGGTCTTCATCAAGGTGTCCAGCTTGATAGGTGAAAATGGTTTTGTTTTAACATGAGATTATTTAATTATTAGTAAAGTTAAACATTTTTTGATAGATGTATTGGGCATTGGTTTTTCTTCTGTGACTTGCCCATTCATATGTCTTGGAAAATAGAAAATTTAAGTTGTTCTAGCAGGTTACTGGATGCTTTCTCCAGGGAGTACAAAGGCCTTTAAATATTGTCCTGAGTGACCCTAGAGAAAAGAAACCTTCTGCCAAAAAGAGCTGCATCATTCCTTGCAAGGTCGAACACAAGTGTGATTTTTTTTCTTTCTTTCTTTCTTTCTTTTTTTTTTTTTTAAATTTTTGGCCTTGCCGCACGGCTTGCTGGATCTTAGTTCCCCGATCGTAGACCAGGGATTGAACCCTTGCCCTCGGCAGTGAAAGCAGAATCCTAAGCACTGGACCACCGGGGAATTCTTTTTTCATTTTTTTTATTGTGGTAAAATATACGTAACATAAAATTTATCATTTTAATGGTTTTTAAGCATACAGTTCTGTGGCATTAAATACATTTGCGTTGTTGGGCAACCATTACTGTCACCCATCTCCAGAACTTTTTCGTCTTCCCATACAGAAACTCTGTACCCATTAAATACTAACTTCCCCTTTCCTCTCTGCCCAGTGCCTGACAACCACCATTCTACTTTCTGTCTCTATAATGTTGACTACTATATAAGTACCTCGTGTCAGCGGGATCCTACAAGATTTGATCTTTTGTGACTCGCTTATGTCATTGAGCGTAATGTCTTCAAGGCTTATCTAGGTTGTAGCGTGTGTCTGAATTTCCTTCCTCCTTGAGGCTGAATACAAAAGTGATTTTGAATGATCACTGGTTAGGATTATCTGTGGTTCTCCAGGAGACCATGGGTTTCTTTTTTTTTTTTTTTTTCAGGTCATCTTTATTATTATTTTTTTTTTTGCTTTATAACAAATTTAATCAGTTATACATATACATATGTTCCCATATCCCCTCCCTTTTGCGTCTCCCTCCCTCCCTCCCTATCCCACCCCTCCAGGCGGAGACCATGGGTTTCTGAAGCAGTCATTAGAAGAGGCTCCAAGTTGCTGCTTGAGCACTGGATTCCACCATCACTTCTGCTCCGCACATCTTTTTTCTTGGCCACATCATGGCTCCTGGGCACCCCAGGTGTCCCCTCACCTTCCCTATCTCCTTCCCATGAACATAAGCTTTATTGGCACCTGCCATGCCATGACCCATCCACTTGTCACCCTGCTTCCTGATAGCAGGTAGTCTGCAGTGAATACACGTGTGTGTCTTTTGAACTATTGTCAAATTTCTATCATGCTCAGGGACCCACCTTGATTTGACTAGTTTGGAAACTTTAAAAGAGACCGTGTGTTAACCCTGGTCTTGCCATACCCTGTGGGACCTTCTGGGCTTTCTTTTGTAAATCAGAACCAAGTTAGAGTTGCCCAAGCTTCCTTTGACTGCCACCCCTCCCCACCCGAGGATTCATACTTCCTACAGGCTTCATTTCACAACTCCAAGCCTACATGGTAGGCTGAGGGTAAGAGGAGGGGAGGGAGGAGCGAACGATTATTTCAGGTTCATTTAAAAATTAAAATTAACAACGCGAACTTGATTTTTACACAGTACTAATGATGGTCTATTACAGAAGTAATCTTGTCTCTTAGAGAGCGTTCTTATTTATACTGTGAAATGTAGATGTCTTCAGTGTTTTTCTCCCCCCCACATATATCTTTATTTATATATGAAAATTTAGGATATCTGTATCTATTTTTTCTAATTGGGATCAACCTTAATGGCTGCATAGTGTCTTATGTCCTGTGTTTTATTTACGCATTCTCTTATTGTGTGACATTTGGGTTGTTCTCTAATTTGGGGGCATTCTAAATAATTCTACGATTTCAAAACAATCACATAGCTACAGAGCTTTGTGTGCAACCATGATTATTTCCTTAGGTGGCATTTTTTAGAAGAATAATTTCTGTGTCACAGTGCGTGCATATTTATAAAGCTATTGAATTATGTTGCCAAATTACACTATGAAAATTGTACTGATTTATACTCCCTAAAAGCTAAAAATTTTCCTACCCAGGAGGCTGGTTAATAATATAGTAGAAAGAACACTCCGGAAAAATATAAAAATAAGAAAACTATCCAGCTGGGTGGATCTAGGCAGCTCTATTCCCCGCCCCGTGACTGTTTCTTCATTTATGTAACAGGGAAGTTGGGTTAGCTCAGGCTCTGGCAAACTTTTCCCATAAAGGGCCCGATAGTAAATATTTTAGGTTTTGTGGGCCATATGGCAGTAGTTTTCAACTGGGGGTTGATTTTGCATTCCCAGTGTCTGGAGACACTGTGGTTGTCACAACTGGGGAAGGAGTGCCGTGAGTATCTACTGGGGAGAGACCAGGGATGCTGCTCAACCTCCTACAATGCACAGAACAGCCCTTACCACAAAGATTTATCCAGCCCCAAATGTCAGCGGTGCCGAAGTAGAGAAACTCTGCCGTATGGTCTCTGTCACAACTACTCAACTCTGTCCCTGTAGTCCAGAAGCAGCCAGAGACATACAGACTGGAATGGGTACCGCTGCGTTCCAATGAAATTTTGTTTATGGACCCTGAAATTTGGATTTCGTATAATTTTCCCATGTCACAAAGTGTTCTTTAAAAAAATTTGTTTTAATCACCTAAAAATGTAAAGACCATTCTTAGATTGAAGCCACAAATAGTGGGCTGGATTTGGCCATCTAGCCAGTTTGCTGACCTCTGAGTTAGTTGAACTCTGCTGCTTAGAAGATTCTGTCAGATGGAGGCAACAGATATTACTTCTTGAGCGTTTATTCTATGCCAGGCACTGTACATGGATTGTTACCTTGCTTATTCTCACGCCAAACCTGTGGAAGGTTCTTATGCCCATTTTAAAGATGAGAAACTTGAGACCAAGAGAGATGAAGTCACCTGTCTGAGATCTCTCACGTACAAAGTGGCAGAGCTGGGATGTGAACCCAGGGGTGGCTCCTTCTGGACCCAGTGCGTGAAATCAACAAGTCACCCGGCTCCAAAATGACACGCCTCTTCCCCAAGCCTAGATGTGTCCATCTGAGGTTGGGACCAAGGTGAGATAAGGGGGGGATAGACGGGGCCGTAGGGAGGAATGGGGAGCGTGTAGAGGAAGAAGGTTAAGAGAAAGCCCTGCTTCCTGTTGACAGAAGTTAGGAAGGAGGCTCCCTGGCTGAGGGTGGCCTCCCAGCATTCCCCGTGCAACCCCAGCATGAGCTATTACTCCCTCCCCCACCAGCCCATGCCCATTCTCAGGCCTCACAGCACTTATCTCCACCAAGTAGCCTCTGCTCATGGCTCCACACTGCTTCCCGTGGGTGTGTCCCCACGGGGGTCCATACTGTCAGGGTGCCCCGAGGCACTTTTGCCTTCGTGAGCCCCTTCCTCCATTAAAATAAGATTAAAAATCATGTTTTGTGACTACATCATCGTTAAGACAACTATAGCCCATGCTGGATTGAGTATTATATACTCATTATTTGTACATTCATTTTTTTTTCTAATTTATAAAGAAATGAAAATGAAAACATTTTCACGGGCCCCCAGCACTGACCTTTCTGTGCCAAGCGGAGTAGCTGCTCTGATGCTGTTTCCGCAGGGTTCTGGGATCAGGCCACAAATGCAAGCCTCTGAATTCTTGAGCGAGTTTCTTTATTCTCTGAGCCGAGATCTCCTTGTTTTAAAAGTAATAATGATGCCTTACAAACCTGAATCAGGAGGCCATGATGAAATGATCTGAGGTGTCCTTCGTTTGTTCATTCCTTCATTCGGCAGATATTGTTTTTCTTAATTGAGCAGCTACCACACGCCCGATACTTTTCTACGTGCTGCATAAGACACAGCTATGCTTTGAGGAGCTTGTGGTCCAGGCGAGCTTATAATAAAATACTGGTGAGCCTTAGACATCATTAGGCACTTGATGGGCAATTTGTCATTTAACAAGCCCAGGAGGCTGGCACTATTTTCAGCTCCACTGTACAGATGAAGAAACTGAGGCTCAAAGAGTTTAAATAACATTCCCTGGGGGGCGGGCCCCGCGTGGCAGTGGTTCCTGTGGCTTGGGTGTCCCCACTCAGGAGCCATCACTCATGCTCAGTGACCTTGGGGACAACCCAGTCTCATGTGGCAGCAACTGCGCCTAGACTCCGCCCTGCTCTCTCCAGAAGGTCCCCAGTGGTGTCAGAAACCTTGCACCCTCCTGTCATACCTGTCTGTTGGCCTCAGATCCACAGAACCCCCGGGTTAATCTCCTGTCAGCTGAGTGCCTGACCTCGTCACCCCTTGCCCATCAAGCCAGCTCATTGTTCCTCTGAAGTTTCCTTTCCAAGGAGCTCTGTTGATGCAACTTGGGTGATAGAGCAGGAGCCCAAGGCAGCTCTGAGCTTTGCCTGATCCCTATTTGGAGATCTCCCTACTGGGGGAGAGGTTAGGGGGCTTGGAGAGGCAAGCAGATCCCAGGATTCCCAGCTCCCCGTGCCAGGAGGGAGCAGTGGTCCCTCCAGGGTGGTGCAGACCTGGCCCTTTGCAGTTTTCTCCGACTGCTCACCCTGAGCTCAGTGCTGGCTTTGCCGCCGACCAGCCGTGCATCTCTCTGAGATCAGTTTCCTTATCTGCTAAAGGGGCATATACTTGCCTCTCTCCCATAGTCCTTGGAAAGACCAAATGCAGTCATGTATACCAAGCTCTTAGGACAGTGAATACATGTCAGTTAATTCCTATCAGAGGGATTTCCTCTGTGTGCAGACTAGCCTAGCCCTATCTTAATTTACTACACCTAGGTCTTCAGTAGCGATCCCTCTGAGCCACACGGGTCCTGGGCCAGCACCCGGGAGGCTGAGATGAACCAGACCTGTCCCTTGTTCTTGAAGATCATTGCCATCAAGCACAGAGAAACAACACAAATCAGCCTGCAGGTGCCGCTCAGGGACGGGCCTGGCTGCACGGGGTCCCGTCACCTACAGAACTGCCCGTGGATTCCAGCATCTTACATGAGCTATGACCACCACCATGGGGCATGGATGTTACTGATTTGCAACAAAGAAACAGGAACAGAGAGGAGTAACTTGCCCCAAGTGCCCGACTAGGAAGCAACTGAGCTGAGATTTGAGCTCTTGCTGTCACTGTCATTAATGGGTAGAGTTGAAGGACTTTTCCTGTCCTACCCTTCTTTAAAGGGAGCCTCTGTGACCCTTCCTCTCCTTTTGGAGTGTGGGTCACAGCTGGAGACGGGAGCCAGGAGCCGGGGGTGGAAGACCGAAGCCAGGATGGGGCAGGTGGGAAGCTGTTTCAAAGCTTCAAGGGGCTGTAGGCTAACCCCTGGCTCTTAGCCTCTGGGGGCCACTCCATCGCCCCTGGGTGCCACTCCATCGCCCCTGGGTGTTCGTTGTGTGTTTGTTGAGGACTAGTTATGTGGGATGTTAACAGGTATGATGTGGGGAGAGAGGGTAAGAACCAAGTCAAACAAGTTTGGAAAATCTAGGTTATAACAAGTTAAACAAGGTCTCTTTTACTATAAGACTTCTTGAAACTTGTGATACTGGTAATGGTGACTCTTCAAAGCTTAATGAGCATGGAATCCTTGGCTTTTTTCATGGAGCATTTATTAGGATTAGTGTGGTACATGTCATAAGTATTGGGACTAGCCGAATTGTATCTTAGAACCCCAAACACTTTGAACTTGCAAGTCAGAGAAGCAGGAAGAATGCTTACCAGGGTCTCCATCTAATGGATGAAGAAACTGAGACAGAGAGGTGAAGTGACTGACCCTAGTTAGCAGAGCATCCCTTAAAACCCAGCCTGATCCCCAGCCCTATACTCTCACCAGTGGGCAAAGCTTTATTGCAAATCTCCCAACTCACTGCCATAACATTTTGGAAGTGCCTGTCTTCCTTTTTTGGATGAACCTTCCTCACTTTGGCCTCATTGTTTCTTTCTTTGGTTTCTTTTGCTTATTTCTGGATTCCATCTGAGGCATGAAATAAGCCCACTGTAATGTAGTCCAGTGGACCACTGCCCCCCCTGCACCCTCCCTGACCCCCACCATGGAGTGACAGTTTATGAAGTTTGGGGTCCTTGTCAGCAACACTAGAGGAGCTTTAATGGATGTTGGAGCTCTGCTGGCTTGGAGAGAGGCTCTTTAACCCCAGTCAACACATCTGTCACACCAGCACTCACCCAAACTCAGGGAGCACATATCTGTCCATCAGCAGACTCTTGGGAGAACCTCAGAACATGCAGTTCCTCTCAGAGGCCAAAGTCCACTGAGATCCCAGGGACTCCGTTTGTCCCCCTCTTTAGAAGAGGCCACCAACAATCTTAGAAGCAGACACAAGAGATTAGACATCTTGAATATGGATTGCTTGGCCCATGCAAATGAATTCATCTTTCCCCTGAATTCATTGTCAACATTAAAAAATTGGGGAATTTCACATAAAAATCTGAATTCTGGCTTCTCATGGAAAACCCAGAAAATCTAGCAGCACTGGACCCTCGTTCCTGTTTGGCCACAAAAGACTAGAGCTGAGTGGTGGTCGTTGCTTAAAATCAGTACGTGATCTCCAGCTCACCACAGTGCCCACCCTCCTGTTGTCTCTCCAATAACAAGGCAGAATGCCAGCTGCTGCCTAGACTATATGCTCTTGTTATTTTAATCTTTATTTAATTGGATTAATTATCATGAACAATTTCCTGCATCCATGTTTCTATAAAAATTAGGAAAACTATGAATAGACTGAGAGGGCCCTATATTTCATTTGTCTAATTCATAGAATTGGCAAACTATGACCTACCGTTCTCATCTGGCCCACTGAAAGCAAAATGGTGCCGCCGCGGTGGAAAGCAGTTTGGCGGTTACTCAAAAAGTTAAACACAGAATTACCATAAAACCCAGTAATTCTACTCCTAGATGTATACCCAGAAGAATTGAAAACAGGTTTTCAAACAAGTACTTGTACACAGATGTTCACAGAAGCAGGATTCACAATAGTCAAAAGGTGGAAACCACCCATATGCCCATCAGTGGTTGGATGGATAAACCAAATGTGGTCTATCCGCACAATGGAATATTATTCAGCCTTAAAAAGGAATGAAGCACTGATGCATGCAACAGCATGGATGAACTTGAAAACATGATGCTAAGTGAAAGAAGGCAGTCACAAAAGACCATGTATTGTATGATTCCATTGATATGAAATGTCCAGAATTAGGCAGATCCTTAGAGACAGAAAGCAGATAGGTAGTTGCCAGGGACTGCAGGGGGGCAGAAAACAGGGAGTGGCTGCTTTATAAGCCTCCTTTGGGGAGGTTATGAACATGGTTTGGAACTAGACAGAGGTGATGTTTGTACAACACTGTGAATGTGTTAAATTCCACTGAATCTTACATGTTAAAATGGTTGATTTTATGTTATGTGAATTTCACTTCGTTAAAAAAAAAAAAACTGACCCCGTGCCTGTTTTTGTGCTGCCCGCAAGCTAAGAATGTGCTTTTACATTTTTAAATACGTGAAACAAAGCAAAAGAAGAATGATATTTAATGACTCGTGAACACTATATGAAATTAATTTTAGTGTCCATAAATACAGTATTATTGGAAAAGATTCATGCCTATTCATTTATGCATTGCCTATGGCTGCTTCTGAGTTACAGTGCAGAGCTGAGTAGCTGTGACAGAAACTGTATGGGCTGAAAGTCTCAAATATTTCCTATCTGATACTTTACTGAAAAAGTTTGCTGACCTCTGCTCTAGATCTTTCTCGACCAGGTGATGGAAGTCAGGTGGAAATTAGTATCTCAGTTCCTGAGAGGGGACTGCAATGGTCATTGGTCTTGAGCCAGGAGGCAGAGGGATGGACAAACAGGCTTCCCTTGATGTTCAGTGTGTTAGTTTCCTAGGGACGCTCCAACCAAGTTCCACAAACTGGGTGGCTTAACAGACATTTATTCTCTCCTAGTTCTGGAGCTAGAAGTCTGAAACCAGCTCATCTGCAGGGCCGTGCTCTCTCTGAAGGCTTTAGGGGAGGATCCTTCCTTGCCTCTTCCTGGCTTTTGGTGGTTGCCAGCAATTCTTGGCTTGTGGACACATCCCTCCAATCTCCGCCTCTGTCTTCACATGGCCTTCTCCCTGCGTGTGACATCACATCCTCCTTCCTCTGTGTGTCTCTATGTCCATTTCCCCCTCTTCTTATAAACTGTCAGATTAGGACCCACGCTAACCCATTATGACCTCATCTTAACTTGATTCCATCTGCAGAGACCCTATTTCCAAATAAGGTCACATTCTCACAAATGAAGTTATCTAGGAAACAGAAACAGACTCACAGATGTAGAGAACAGACTTGGGGGAGGTGGAGGGGTGGCGGGGGAGGAGGGATGGCTTGGGAGTTAGGGGTTAGCAGATGCAAACTAGTGTATATAGAATGAATAAACAACAGGGTCCTACTGTAGAGCACAGGGAACTATGTTCAGTATCCTGTGGTAAACCATAATGGAAAAGAAAAAAAACAAATCAGGTCACATTCTGAAGTTCTAGGTAGACATGAATTTGGGGGGGGACCTTATTTAAGCTAGTTCATCCGGCACCCCCAAGCTCTTTGATTCTGAATGAGTGAGCACAGACTACTCATGCCTTATTGGAAGCACCCTGAGTGGAAGTAAGCGGAGGGATATTAATTAAATATTAAATTAAATATGAATTAAGCACCTTCTAAGTGCTGGGCACGGTTCTAAGCACTTGATTAATCCTCTGAGGACCCGACGAGGCACAGAGAGATTAAGCAAGAACTTTCCCGAAGTTTTACAGCTAACACGTAGCACAGCCAGGATGCCAACCCAGGCAGCATGACTCCAGAGTCTTATTGAATCCGATGGCCACCTCACAGGGTTCCTCTTTAAGTTTTCATCTTGCAGGTTAAGTAGGTAAACAGTCTCAGAGAGGTTAGAGGACTTGGCCAGCGGCAAAGCTGAGATGTAAACTCTGGGAGCAGGACCTTGGTCTTTCCAGCGCACAGGAGTCCTCTCCCCGCATCCCCCCTGCCTTTCATCTCCATTTCCTCCTCCCATGCACGGAGAAAGTCTTTTGCCTGCCCTCACTCAAGGGTGATATCTAGGGATGAAAGAAGCTAGCAGATGCAAAAAGAGTCACCTGGAGGCTTTAAGTGAGGCTCCAAAAACCCTGAGCTGGCTCTAAGCATTCACCCATGAAAACCCTTTCAGCCTTTAGAGAATCAAGGTCCTATTGACAAACGCTAAGATGTTGACACGCGCTTGGAGGCTGGCTGCCTGCTCCAGGGTGAAAGGCGTAATAGATCAGGCCGATGAATGTGCTTCCTCGAGTTCATCAGTCCTGCCTTTGTCTTGTGCATAAGTGAGGATGATCACGTTGAAGGAATCCATCATTAGTTTGTGTTCCTTCCTACAAGAACAGGGGCACTGGGGAGAGGAGACGGAGGGTGCGGTCCAGGAACGCATTCAGGGCCCACCTCCACGGAGAATGGGGGCAGGTGTCAGAGCGAAGAGGCTCTGAAAACGCGTCTGATTGCATCCACACCCATCCATCAGCCCCGGGTTCAGCCCCTCTTCCCTTCCCCACCGGCTGTCAATCACGTGGCTTTTGCAAATCTGAGAAAATTGCACCTTAGGGTTTGGCTTGCTGAGCTTGAGCATTGGGAACCTGGGGCCCATTTGTGAATTTATTTACCTCTTTGATATCTGCAATCACACCGTCTTTGAACACTGGCCCTGAGCACCTTCACTGGCTCAGACTCGCTGCTCAGTGATTAGTCCGGTGGCCATTCTGTCCTTACTGACAGGGCTGGGTCACTGTACCTGAAAGGTGGCTTCTCTGAGAACCTGGGGAAACTTTGAGAAGGCAGTGAGCCATGTGGCTGGAAGAACCTGTGGCTGCATGACTGACCTTGCGATGCCCGCGGGAGTCACAGGTTTGGGCAACCTGTCCCAACCCCTACGCTCACCATTCAACCCACACCATTGATAAATAGTTGGGACCGTGGTCAAGAGCCCCAGGAAGTTTGGGAGTCCCATTCAGTGGTTCCCTTCTTCTTGTACGGTTTTGGTATCTTTGACCTAGAGCAGCGATTCTCAACCAGGGGCAATGCTGTCCCCACTCCCCAGGGACACTTGACAGTGTTTGGGGATGTTTTTATGTATCACAGCTGGGGGAACAGGGTGCTGCTGGCATGTAGTAGGTTAACACCAGGGATGCTGCTCCACATCCTATAATGCACAGACAACCTCCAACACAAAGAATTATCCAGCCCCAAATAACAATCATGCTGAGGTCAGGAAACCCTGATCCAGAGCATCATTCTCCATGTGCATTCCCCACACTTAACAGCAGCGTCCACATCACCTGGAACTTGTTAGAAAGTCGCATTCTTGGTCTCCATCCCAGACTCAGTGACTCAGCAACTGGGGCCCAGAAACCAGTATTTTACCAGGCTGTTCAGGTGATCCTGACACATGAAGTTTGAGAACCACTGACTTAGGGCAATTCGTTTTATAAAAGGCCAAGCGAAGCAGCTGCAGGCCCAGGTCTCACTACGTCGCAGAGATGCCTCTCTGACCTCAGGGCCTAGTGGCAGTCTGAGAGACCAGAGAATTTGTGAGATAAATTAAAACACTGCTAAATGGCTACTGGAGGTGAGAGCACACCTTGGGTTTCTCTGGATGGTGCCTGCTCTTGTGCATTTGGTAGATTAAATTGCTTGATTCCAAAAAGAGCCAGGGCAGGATTTCCCTTGATTGCGATTTTCATAGAATGTTGAATCTTATTCACAGATGCTCCCATGCCAGCCTCATCACTTCAGGCTGCTAGGTGGATAAACAGATATTTTTCCTCTATGGGAAATTTCTGATAAAGAAAGTAGCAAGAAGTTCCTCCCTCCTCCCTTATTAACTGTGCTGGTAAATTACTGAACTTCTCCGACCTGCAAGTTTCTCTTCTGTAAAATGCGTTATAGTCCTGAGCTTTCCGGTGGTTGGTAGGACCCTGTACCTAAAGTGACAAGCACAGAATAGAAGCTTCATAAATGCCCATTTACACTTCTTTTTTGAAAGAAGGGTTGGGAGGCACATGGCTGTATCAGTTTCCTATTGCTGCTGTAACAAATTGTCATACATTCAGCGGCTCAAAGCCACATAAACATTCTCCTGCAGTTCTGGAGGTCAGAGCCCAAAATGAGTCTTACGGGGCTAAAATCAAGGTGTCTGCAGGGCTAGTTCCTTCTAGAGGCCCCAAGGAGATCTGTTTCCTTGCCCTTTCTACCTTCTAGAGGTTGTCCTCATTCCTTGTCTCATGGTCTGCATCACATCACAGTTTCTTCCACAGCTCCCCCTGTCGTGGTCACATCACCTTCTTCCTGTGACTTTCTTGGTTTTTTTTTTTTTTTTTTTTTTTTTTTTTTTTTTTTTTGCGGTACGCGGGCCTCTCACTGTTGTGGCCTCTCCCGTTGCAGAGTACAGGCTCTGGACACGCAAGCTCAGCGGCCATGGCTCACGGGCCCAGCTGCTCCGCGGCATGTGGGATCTTCCCGGACTGGGGCACGAACCCGTATCCCCTGCATCGGCAGGCAGACTCTCAACCACTGCACCACTAGGGAAGCCCCTCTTGATTCCCTTTTATAAAGATCCTTGTGATTCCATGTAGGGCCCACCTGGATAATCCAGGATAACTTCCCCATCTCAGGATCCTTAATTTAATCCCATCTGCAAAGTCCCTTTTGCCATACGAAGTCACATTCATAGGTTCCAGGCATTACGACGTGGATATCTTTGGGGGGGGGGCATTGTTCGGCCTACCACAGTGTCTTAGCCCATTTGGGCTGCTATAACAAAAATGCTACAGATTGGGTGGCTTAAGCAAGCAAATATTTAATTCTCACAGTTCTGGAGGCTAGGAAGTCCAAGATGAAAGTGCCAGCAGATTTGGCATCTGGTGAGGCTGGCTTCCTGATTCACAGATGCCTGTCTTCTTGCTATATCGTCACGTTGTAGGAAAGACAAGGGAACTTTCTAGGGTCTCTTTTATAAGGACCCTAATTCCATTCATGAGGCTTCACCCTCATGATCTAATCACCTCCCAAAGGCTCCACCTCCAAACACCATCACACTGAGGGTGAGGATTTCAACATGTGAATTTGCGGGGGGACACAAACATTTGGTCCATAGCACACAGTGACTAAGGTCCTTGGCAATTCTATAAGTAAAGTCCTTTGTAGAAGACCCAATAGTGAAAGGGCCCTAGCACTAGGTTTGGTCACAGGGTGATGTCTGGGTACTGCTGTTCCTTAGAACTGCTCCTAAGTTTATGGCAGGTGGGGGGTGCCATACACCACCCAGTGGTTCTCAGAGCAAGGTGCTTGGACCAGCAGCATTACTTCACCTGGGAACTTGTTAAAAGTGCAGATTCTCAGATCCTGTTCCAGATTTAACTGAATTAGATTCCCTGGCAGCAGAGGCCAGTAATATGCAGTTTAACAAGCTTTCCTGATGATTCTGATGCATGTTCAAGCTTTTTAAATAAAGAGCAGCTTTATTGAGATATAATTCACATACTTCCAAGTTTACTCTTTTAAAACAATTCAGTGGTTTTTAGTATTATATTCATAGAGTTGTGCAACCATCACCACTATCTAATTCCAGAACACTTCCATCACCCCAAAAAGAAACCCCACACCTATTAGCTGTCACCCCCTGTTACTCCTCCCTCAAGCCCCTGGCAACCATTAATCCACTTTCTGTCTCTATGGATTTACCTACTCTGGACATTTCATGTAAATAAAATCATACAATATGTAGCCATTTGCATCCGGCTTCCTTTACTTAGCATAATATTTTCAAGCCTCATCCATGTTGTAGCAGGAAAATACTTCATTCTTTTTCATGACCAAATATTCCATTATTTGGATAGACTACATTTTGTTTATCTATACATCACTTGATGAACATTTGGGTTTTCTTCACTTTTTGGATATTATAAATAATGCTGCTGTGAATGCCCAAGTTTGAGAACCACTGCGAAAGAGAATCCATCAGAATCCAGAAGTCTGGGTCTTGCTTTGCTAGTACAGAATATGGATTCTCTTAGAGTCAGATTCATATTAACCAGACTTTTGAGACTGATGTATGAAGTTGAAATGTCTGTTTAATAATGTACAATGAGGGCTTCCCTGGTGGCGCAGTGGTTGAGAGTCCACCTGCCGATGCAGGGGACACGGGTTCGTGCCCCGGTCTGGGAGGATCCCACATGCCGCAGAGCGGCTGGGCCCGTGAGGCATGGCCGCTGAGCCTGCGCGTCCGGAGCCTGTGCTCTGCAACGGGAGAGGCCACAACAGTGAGAGGCCCGCGTACCACAAAAAATAATAATAATAAAATAAATAAAATAATGTACAATGAGAACTCACTGTCACAGGTACTGCATTTCTCAAGGGCCATGTGATTTGCCCATTTCCTCTCTGCAGTACACCCTTCCTGAAAGCCAGAGTTTCATCAGGACTTCTCCTGGTGAATGTGGAACACAGAGTAGGAGAGTTTGCTATATGGAATGTTTGAAGGCTTTGGGCGGGGACAACCTGCTCACCCTGGACAGGGTAACTGAGAGTACAGGCAAACTGCCCAAGGATAGATCGTGGCCCCACCACTGGCGAGCTGTGTGACCTCGAGCAAGTTGTTCAACCTCTCTGAACTATACTTTCCTTCTCTGTGATTTTGAGATAATAATAATGAAGATGTCATAGGACCATTGGGCAGATTAAATGAGAAAACACCTGTAAAGTGTTCAGAACTAGTGCCTAGTATGTGGTCCATGAATGGTGGGTTACCACCCACCACCTTCACAATGATTAACCATCTCATGTTTGGGAGAGGGGTTGCTATAGCGACTGGAGATAACAGAAGTCTGCTATAAGGTCTGTCTCTGTGACCTTGTATAAGGGCAACATTCTTCTGCTTGTAAGTGAAACAACTTAAACTGCTTTAAATGTTTAAAAATGAGGATTTAATAGAGAAGCTCCAGGGGCTCAAGTGATATATCAGCCCTTGGTTGTTCTGCATCTCTCCACTCTGCTTTTCTAGTGTGTTGGCCTACTTCTCAGGCAGGACCTTCCCACAGGTATGCTCAGGTCGCCCCTGGGCACTCAGGTGTGTAGCCCACCAGCTTAGCTACTCCAGGGAACAGAGGGTATCTTTTAAAAAAAGGTTCCAGGGTGTGTCGTGGACTCTGATTGGCTCATCTTGGGTCACATGCCTGCCTCTGAACCAGTCACAGTGGTCCAGGAGTTGGAATACTCTGGACTCTCCATGCCTGGGTCAAACGCCCTGCCCCAGGACTGGGAGGTCCAGCCAGCCCTGAACCTCTAGCCCTGAGACACCAGAACGGTTGTTTCCCAATGGAAAACCAGGCTGCTGTTACTAGAAGAAGGAATAGGCTCCAGTGCCAAAGACCCGTGTCCCCTGGATGGGCCCGGAGAGGCAAGCCAACATCTGCCCCTGTGACTCTCTTTGCCTCTCTTTTTATGGTTAACTAAGCTCCTCTTTCGATCTAATATTTAATCTGATTGCATCAGGCTCTGGATTTAGGTCCCTTCCCGACTCTTTGCACAGGGATTGTCAGCTATAAAACTATGGATTTGGAGATGTATAATTCTTTGTGCTGGGGGCTGACCTGTGCTTTGGAGGATGTTTAACAGCATCCCTGGTTTTCACCCAGTAGATGCCAGTAGCACCATCCCCCGAGCTCTGACCTCCCAAAGTGTCTCCAGAGATTTGAGAACGGCTGCTTTAAGTTAATGTTGTTCCTCTGTCCTCTGATCCAGTAGGGGTTGGGCTAGTTTCACACTTGGAAGGTCAACTTCCTTATCTCCAAGTTCTTGGGATGGGGGTTCTCTGTACCCCCCCAATACTGACAACGCTTCTCACTGATAAACTGTGACCCTGTTGTAGCAGAGGTCCCCTGTCTCCACGGCCTCACCTTCAGGGCTGCCACATCAGGACCAGGACCTGTCACGTCTCCATCACCTCAGCCCCACTTGGAGATGCTTTGGAATATGGATGCCCCATCTTGACCTTAGAATATGCTCCATCACAAGGCTGTCTCCACCATGTCTGCAAACTACAGACAGTGTGACACAGCTTTGGACATCACTTGAGCCCCAGGGAACAGAGGTGGGAGGAAATCTATTGCTCGAAGTTCAGACCCAAGAATGCCTGGTGTCTTGGGTTTCTTAAAGTCGGACTGGGGTCTCTCACAGCAAGCTCACCTGGTCTGTCCCCTCTGAGCCTGCTCAGGCAGTAAATTCCATGGAATGACTCTGCGTGGGGAACTTCTCAGCAGCCCTTTGTTCTAAGGACAGTTAACTTCTGCTGAACACTGACTACAGGGTGGCAGCATAATTTTTAAAATGCCACATTTCCACTGGGGAAGAATTTCAGCTCAGGCAACTCTGAACAGCTCTGATTTAAGATCCATAAACCTAGTTCAAGGCAGTAAATATGTAAGTAATTGATGATGTAGTGTGCAAGCAACTTAAGACCCATCCATCACATCCAGGCAAGTAAGGGCTGTGGACACGCTCAGAGAACAGGATGACAGGAGGGGAATAAATGGCCAGAGGGACCTAGACAGTTCTGCTCTCCCCATAACTCACCACTGCTTCTGCATGGAGTCGTGGCCTCATTCCCAAAAGAGCCTCCTCCCCAGTTTTGTCTTCTCAGGCCAGAGAGAAGGGCCACTAAGGAAAGCGCAGACAAGCACCTGGGTTGCTCGAGGTGAAAGCCACCTTTATGGCACACCTACTACGTACCAGGCATTTGCCTCATGTTCCAGTGCCCGGTTCCTTAGGGAAACGCCGCAGGATGGGTGCTATCGCTCCCCTATTACAGAGGAAGAGGTCCAAAGAGCAGAGGACACAAGCATCACAAAGGCAAAATCAGGATTGGGATTCAGATCTGTGCCTGTAATGAATTCCATCTTGTCTCTCTGCCTCTTAGGCAAAAGAGGGGGTCTGGCCCCTGGGTTGCCTGGATTGTGGAACGTGCCATCCACAGACACGTTTGTTGCCCGTGTCTGGGTCCAGATGTCAAGCCCGACTTGCAGACCCCAGCCTGTGGTCTGCATGTCCCCTGCCTCCCCCGCCCCATGCCTGTCCCTGTTCAACAAGAGAGCATTTACAATTGAAATTGATGGAGCGCAGGGCCGGCTGTTTCCCTCCCTTCACAGGAGCATTTGCGGTGATGGCAGCGCAAGGCCTCTGTCAACTCTTGTTTCTTCCTCATTTAAGCCTGAGCCGGGGGCAGGAAGCCAGCCTCTTCCAGTTAGCATTTTCCTCCAGGCCAAGGAGACAGGTCCTGTATCTGTGTGGTCTGAGATGGCTCTGCATTGCTAGCGGGGGCCCCCGAGCGTCTTCGGGTTTCCAGGCTGCCTCTCCTCTTGCTCAGGGCGTCTCTCCCAGGGAGGGTGCACAAGAAGACCCCCTCACCAACTCTGCTGGTGGTCTCTCCTTTCTGAATGTCTGAAGAGAGACCACGGTACTCACAAATGGGGCTCTGCAGTCCAGGGGATTTAGGTTAAAATCCCAGAAGGACATATTCCTTAGGCGACCTCTGAGCCTCAGTTTTCCCATGTGCAAAATGGGATCATTAGTACCTACCTCACAGGGTGGATTGTTCATTCGTTCGTTCATTTGTTCATCAGTAAATATTTGTGGAGATGCCACTTTGTGCCATCCCTGTGCTAGCTGCTGAGGATACAGGAGGGAATGAAACAGATATGTTATAGAGAATCAATGAGCTAATGCAGGTGAAACACTTAGGCCAGTGGTGCCCAAACTTGTCTGCGCATTAGTATGACCTGAAAACCTTTTGAAATGTTCAAAGCCAGGCCATACCCCAGTATAATTAAATCGAGGATCAGCAAACTTTTAATGAAAGAGCCAGATAGTAAATATTTTAGGCTTCGTGGGCCATCAGGTCTTCATCATGGCTCCTCAACCCTGCCCTTATAGTGCAAAAGCAGCTGTAGACAATGCACATGTTGCTGTGCCAACAAAACTTTATTTATAAAACAGATTTGGCCCATGGGGTGTAGTTTGCTGACCCCTGAGTTAAATCACAGTGCAGGGGAGAGGCCCAGGCATCTGTTGATTCCAGTACACTGACAGTTGGGGAACCACTGACTTAGGCAATGCCTGGTACGTGTTAGCTGTTATCGCGGTTACTGTGCTGCAGCTGAGAGAAGTTAAGTACCTTGCCCAGTTTGGGGGCAGAACCAGGACAATAACCCTGGTCTTTCTAACTCCAAACCCCATTCTTTTGATCATTTTGCTTCTCTGTTTTAAGCTCTCAGAGCCTCAGTTTCTTCATCTGTAAAATGGGATTGATACTAGACCTCCCTGACACAGTAGCTAAGGGCCCTGAATGTGACCATTGACATACAGTGCGAATCTGCCCTCGAGAGGGACTCTGTCAATGGGAGGAGTCAGGAGGAGCTGAGAATGTTCCAGGGGTCCTGACCCCAGTGGCTCAGGAAGCCGTGGGGCCCTGAACAGACAGGCACGTGGGGAGAGGTTTGGGCGAGGACTTGGTGGGCTCCATTTTTGAGCAGATGGGCTTAGTTTGGTCAGCCGCCCCAGCTGAGGTCCCAGCTCCCGCTCAGAGCCTGAGAGCCAGGGCTGGAGGTATGGGTGGGTGGCCAGGGCAGAGGGGGGCGCCTGGCTTCCTGGGACCCCTCAGTGGTCCAGGCCCTGCAGGGCTGTGGAGAAGTGAAGCCTCCATTTGGAGGGTTAGGCTACTGGCTTATTTTTGCTGGAGTTAGCAAGAAAAACCCTTCACCTCTCAGCTCTAAGCCAAACTCTGCATGAGACACTGAACACATAAAGATGAGTAATCGGCAGCTCCTCCTGTCCAGGAGCTCATGGGCAAGTGGGTGGTGGAGAGATCAGATGTGTATGCAGAGGCTCTTGTGCACCGAGGCAAGTGACCCAAAGAGGTAAGCGCAGGAGGCTCCGGGAGGAGCATGGCAGGCGTGTCTGCCCCATGCATTCAGGGAGGGCTTCCTGGAGGAGCCATGCCTGAGGTAGATCTTGGAGGAAGAGTGGGCATGAGTCAGGCTAAGAGAAGTAGGGAAGGGGTGCGGAAGACTGTTCTAGAAAGAGAGAACAGTATCTTTGAAGGTGGGAGGTGCAAGTGAGTAGATCCATGGTGTGAATGTGACCAGGGGAAGGCTGGGGACAGCAATGCAGCCAGTGGCAGTTTTCAGCCCAGGACTGGCCCTCAGTGCTGTCCTTCTGCTTTCTCAGAGGCACCAGGCATTTCTTCCTCTTTGGCCTGGGATCAGCATATTCTTCCTCTTCATCTGACTTTTCGTGGTCACTTGAGTAGACATGATGCTATAACAGAGGTCCTGGAGATAATGATTTTGGATACACCAAGTCTGCCCTCAAGATTATATTGAAGGGACCTCCACTCTAACTCCAGAAGCATCACACATATTTCCTTCTTGATAATTTATTTCCTGCGTACTTCCCAAATAAACCAACGTGGATCCATTTTCCTAATGAGATTCTTCTGGATTTCTAGATTTTTTTTGTATTTTATTATCTTATTACATAAACTGATTTTGACATTTCAAGATGATCCCTCTCCTCTTTCTAGACCATAGCAGTACAATTATATCAAGGCGAAATTTGAGGGGATACAGGGAGAGGGAAGGAAGATGGGTTTCCTAATAGGTCTAGTTTTTAGAATCGAGGGAAGATGCATAATTAGTACCAGTCCCCACCTCCAGTCCATGGGGTGATGTCATGGAATTAGCGGCCCATTGCCTCACTTCTCTTGTCATATCCACTCCCGTCACACGCCGCTGCCGCCACACCGCCTGCACATATACCCAGACTACTGTTAACATTTTAGATTCTTCGTCTATCATTCCCACAAGGAAAATAATTACTCACGTGGCACCCAGGTGTCCCATTGTTTGGTTAGGAGGTTAAAAATCCCTGATACACTTCAATAAATTCAACAGTGGGCACATTATAAAATGTAATTAAATGCCTCAGCCATCTTCCCTTTCTTTACTGGCAATGAAATTTAATTGAGGCCATCTGAGGGGGCTGGAATAAATCGCAGGTGATGACTCCACCCTTCACACGTCTCACTGGAAAAGGTGTGATGTTATCACTATCCACATGTGTGATTTATGGGCAATTCGGGGAATCCCAGCTAAGCAGTTACCTGCCGGGATTCAGACGCGAGATGGTGATGTTTTTTTAAAAAGGGGAGCATGGTTTTGAAGGAGGGTGTTAGAATCAATACATCCTAGTTTTCCCACTAGATCCTGAAGGTAATTCCAGTTTGGTTTCACCATTTAAAAAAATTTTTAACCGAGCCTTGGGCCAGGAGGAACAGGTGTTGGAAGAGAACTTTGATTCTGACTCACTGTGAGGTCTTCCCCTCACATCCTCTGCACTTTTCTGCCTCTTGCCTCACCTGTCAGCTCTCTCTGTGCTCCCATTTGCTCAGTGCTCTCACTGCTCACCTGTCCTAGGTAGGCAGGTGTCCAAGGTAGGCTTGTACCTGGAGCCACTCCCAGGAGAGCACTTCATCTGTTCTCCTTGACCATGACCAGCACCACCACCTCCCCTATGGTAACTTACATGTCCTCCAGGTCTTCTCTCTGCTTTGATAAAGTGACAACTGGATAATCGTATTAATTATCCCAGGCAGAAACAGTGAGAGGAGAGAGTTAATTTTCCTTTCCCTCTGTCTTCATGAGCTGACATGGATTTCAGCAGTGGCATGTAATCAGAGACATTGCCTCATCACAGATTATTCTACCAGGAGACGGTGAGAGCCTGAAAGAAAACAGGCTTGGGGTGAGACTGGGATAGGTTAGATCCTTGGCTGGACCGCTTGATGGTTCTACTCTGCCTGGCTCTTCTCTTCTGTAAAATGGACATTGAAACAACACACCTAGGATTAGGTGAGCAGAGGGGTGACACCACGTGGTCATGCACACTTTGGCTTGGAAGCTGCAGGCCATTTGTCCAAGAATTCCCACCATGTAAGTGGCCAAAGTGGGTCTATAACCCAAGTCTTCTGGCTTCAAAGAAAAAAACCTTTCACAATATATACGTATATCAAACCATCACATTGTACACTTTAAATATCTTACAATTTTATTTGTCAATTATACTTCAATAAAACTGGAAAAAAAAAAGAAAAAGGGAAAAATTTCTCCACTAATCAGCCAAGGAAATGAGTTACATAGCTCTTAATCAGGGTTGACACACTTTTTCTATAAAGGGCCAGGTAATAATTATACCTGGCTTTGTGGACCTCAATAAAACTGGAAAAAAAAATAAAAGAAAAAGGGAAAAATTTCTCCACTAATTAGCCAAGGAAATGAGTTACACAGCTCTTAATCAGGCGTTGACACACTTTTTCTATAAAGGGCCAGGTAATAATTATACCTGGCTTTGTGGACCACATGTTTCTGTCAGTTACTCAAACTCTGCTATTATAGTGCAGAAGCAGTCACAGACAGTGTGTAAATGAGTGGGTGTGTCTGTGTGCCAATCAGACTTTATTTACGAAAGCAGGTGATGGGCCAGATTTGGCCTGAGGGTCATAGTTTGCCACCCTCTGTTCTAAATCATAGTCCATGGAGAGCTTTGTCAGGTTCTAAATGGTGTGTCAATTCTAGAGGTGGAGTGATGATGACAATGATGAAAACAAGAATAACAAAAATATGTCAGGCACTCAGCTAAGCCCTGTTCCAATTATATTACCCCACTTCATCTTGCTAACAATTCTGTGAGGGAGATATTATGACCCCTTTTTTACAGGAGACAAAAACTGAGACTCACAGAGGTGAAAATGCCCAAGGTCTCATAGCTAGTAAGTGGCTGAGCTGATGCTTGAACACAGGTCTACTACTTCAAAGTCCTACACTCCATGGAGCAACTTGATAACCTTCCCATTCAGAAATGAAGCCTGCTGCTCTGTCTTTAAAATAGGCCTGTGCTGGGCTTCCCTGGTGGCGCAGTGGTTGAGAGTCCGCCTGCTGATGCAGGGGACACGGGTTCCTGCCCCGGTCCGGGAAGATCCCACATGCCAGTGAGCCATGGCCGTTGAGCCTGTGCGTCCGGAGCCTGTGCTCCGCAACGGGAGAGGCCACAACAGTGAGAGGCCTGTGCACCGCAAAAAAAAAAAAAAAAATAGGCCTGTGCTCAAGGCCTTGTAGCTGGTTTGAACCCCACATACATGCCGATTGGTTTGACCCTGATACCTCCATTCCTGCAGTCTTCCTATTTCTAGGCAGGTAACTTCACCATTGCCCTTTGTTTTACCTCAATGCCATGGGGAATCCCTAAGCATCTCCTCTGAAGGGTCTCTTCCACCAAGAGTGAGCAGCACAACCTTTGCTCACCCCCAGCATCTCTTCTGCCTATTTCTTTCCCCAAGACCTGCAACCCAGGCTCACTCATATCTACTACTCACCAGTGCTGAGTTGTTCCCTAGACACCTTCATAGCGATCACAAGCCTGCAGGTGATGAAATTTGGATCTTGAGAAGTGGGTTGTAGTTGTCTCAGGGAGAAAATTATGTCCATCTACACAGAGAAACTCAATTTGGCCCCAAAGCACCATGGTGCTGTAACCTTTAGAGATAGCACATGATTAAAAGACTTTTAGATCTGATGTATTTGAATTGGATAGTAAAGCAAATAGAGTTGTTCCCCGCTATGTGAATAAAACTGTGAACAGCTTTAGTCAAGGACTGGTTGGCACCTTGGATGAATCAGTGGGATTTTAGCTGGTGACTGGCCTGTGGCCGCAGAAGAAAAGTTGAATGCTCTAAGTTTTGTTAATTTCAGGACCCTTGGAGCCTAAAGAATTTGCTACTTGATTTGAACGCAGCACTGTTGTTAAGTTCTCAGTCTCTCCTGTCCCTGGGCTAGAAGTTGAAGGGTAGCTGGACCTTCCATTTCACTTGTGGCATTTCTGAGGATGAGCTCTGGGGTTGGACTGTCCTAGCTCAAACCCCAGCTCTCCCGCCTAAAATGGAGTTAGGAGATTAGATGAAATAATACATCTAAAGCGTTTAGTCCTGCCATATAGTAAGTACTCAGTAAATGTTAGCTGTTATTATTAATAGTACGATGTGCTCAGAGGTCTTCATCTCCATGGAAACATTTAAGGATAGGATAGCTCCTCTTCTAGCCAATAGAGTTTAGAGACTCAGAGACTGCAATAGATGATTTCTTGTGGTCCGTTCCAACTCAAGGACTGTGTGATTTGAACAATAATTTTTACGCTTGTCTCAGAAGGAGACATAGCATAGGAAGGCAGTAGTGTGCGGGGGTGAAAAGCAAGGCTCTAGTTTTATAGGAAGCGGGGGTCAAGTCTCAAATCCACCAAATACTAGCAATAGGACTCTGAACAATTAATTATCCTCATTTTCCTTATCTGTAAACTAGGGATACAACCTTGTAGGGTTGTTTGGATTAAAGGAAGAAACAGCTCCAAGAGGCGAATCCCCCCTTGGAATACGTACAAGAAGTCAGACTGTGCATTGCTCCTGTACCAGCCAGTGGACTGAGTACTCTGGGATATGGGTTTTTTATTGGGGGCTGCAGGTGGGATCATGACATGACAGCTCAAGTGAGAAAGACCTGGCCTGGGAGCTGAATGGCCTTGTAAGGATCAGGGCTGATGTTTTGGATCCCAGCGGAGGTGGGGAGTTAGAGGAGGGGGTGGGAGTGGGGCCATCCTCTTTTTGTCATAGCCTGGCAGGCTATGACAAATGCGTAAGACCCTGCACAGCCTCCTGCCTCTGTTCTAACGCACTAGATGGTTCCCGTTGCCTTAACACGAAGCCCAAAGTCCTGTTTTATTTGCTTCATTGAATGTGTCACATTGTCTCCCCCTGTAGACTCTAACCTCAGAAAACTTGACTATCTTGTTTGCCATACCCACCCCCAGTTCCGTACCTGGCACACAGTAGTGCCGTCTCAGCTTCCTATGGCTGCTGTAACGAATAACCAAAACTCAATGGCTTACAAGAAAATACATGTATTATCTTACAGTTCTGGAGGTCAGGAGTCCAAAAACAGTCTCAGGGCTAAAGTTAAGGTGTCTGCAGGGCTGTTTCCTTCTGGAGGCTCCAGGGGAAACTCTGTTCTCTTGCCTTTTCTAGCTTCCAGAGGCTGCTGCATCCCTTGGCACTTGGCCCCTTTCCATCCTCAGAGCCAGCAAACATCACATCTCCTTCTCTGACTCTGACCCTCCTGCCTCCCTCTTTCACTTATGATTACATCAGCCCTACCTGGCTAATCCGGACTAATCTCTCATTTCAAGATCCTTAACTCAATCACGTCTGCAAAATCTCTTTTTGCCTGTTAAGTCATATATTTTATGGGGCCCAGGGATTAGGACGTGGACATCTTTGGGGGTGGCGGGTAGGCATATTCAACAAAATGTTTACTGAGTAACTGTATGAATGATAGTAGGAATAAACAACATACTGTGACATTGCTTTCTGGACCTCTGAGGCCCTTTTCTGAGTTTAAAAGGGCTGGTTCTCATTGTTTCCTTTGCTTTCCTCAGACAGAGGTAGGAGACACAGACAATACAGGATGGGTTGAACTCTGTGTACCTGGAGAGCAGTCTGGACTAGAAGCATCCAGTTTGTTCCTCTCTGAGGTTCAGATCACCACACAGTCACTTCTTAGCTAGAGACAATTGCTTATTGCTTCTAAGCCTCAGTATTCCCATCTGTGAAATGGGGATGAAATTGGCTGTCGTTTATTGAGCCCCAGCTATGTGACCTGAATTTAGAAAACCTAGTCCTGGCCTTTACTTGCTGTGTGACCTTGGGCAAATGGTATAACTTCTCGATTTCCTTGTTGGTTAAGTGGCACCGATGATAACAGCTGATACATCACATGTGCGCACACATGCAGTGTGTGGATAAAATGAGATAATATATGTAAAGGGCTTATTTGGCAATAGTGCTTGGCACATGGTAACGCTCAACACAAAGCATATTTATTATTTTTCTTATTTCTCATTTTTAAAATTCTTATCATTATTCTTATTTCTTTCTTCCTCTTCTTTTCCCTCCTTTTCCTTTGCTTTATCATCACTCATTTTTACATGATGTCTCTGTGTTAAATGTTTTCAAGAGTTTTCCCCATGCCTGACTCCTCTGTTAGCCTGAGTTCAAACTCACCAGGTCAGAGCCTGAGTTTCTCATTTTAAAGCTCAACCTACCGTGATGCTTTATTAATATTGGTTTCTTCTATTGTGGCTTCTGTTTGACTATCTGGCTACCAAGGTGTCAAAGACCAAGCCTCCTGGTTTCTCCCCTTCTGTTATACAGAGGCACTTTTGAGAGGGCATCAACAGTGGGACCTAAAGGAGGAAAGAAAAGCCCTCCTTCTCTCCAGCCCTCTCCCTTGCCATGCACTGCAAATGAAAATATCTGGGAAGAAATGTCTATTATTCTATCCCTGGAACCAAAGGCACCAGGGATGGTCATAATTCTGACTCCATGTCTGCGTGTCTTGTTATCAGAAAATTAGAATAGAAAAGAAGCTTTTGTTCAGCTATGGAGACATCTTAATAGGCACTTTGATTGTTAACCAGAAGTTTCCATATCAGTTTAATTGCTGTAAGTGCTGTTTGCCTTCTCTGTTGTGATAAGGCCTGAATTTTCATAGATTTTCCCTTTAAACAGTTTTCCTTTGCTTTAAGGCTTGCATTGGCAAGTTTAATGAAATCCAAACGAAGAAAGTAAAGAGAAGATCTCAGAGTTCAGATCTGCACACCCACGGACGAAGCCCTGTGGAGGTTATTATTGCTGGAGGCTAACATTGTCGCAGCCGATGAATGTAACTGACGGAATTTGCTCCTTCAACCAGATATTGGGAAATGAAACCCAACTACCAAACTTAATTACATCTACTTTTTCGAGAAGGTGCTGTAATTTCAGAATGAGAACAACTAAGATATGAGTCTAACAGTGAGATGTGCTTATAATAAAAGAGGCTTTGTTCTCTACTGAGTTGAGCTTCAGAAGTACCATCTCAAGATTGCGGGGAGAGGGATCGGGTGGGGAGATGGCTAGAGAAGTGAAAAACATCTCGATCCGGGTTTCTCAGCCTTGGCACTATTGCCATTTGGGTCTAGTTAGTTCTTTGACATGGGGATCTGTCTTGTGTATTGTAGGATGTTGAGCAGCATCCCTGGTCTCTACACATGAGATGCCAGTCGCGTCCCCACACCACCGCCCCAGTTATTTAGCAGTATCTCCAAACAATGCCAAATGTTCCCCCGGGCAAAAGTGCCCCTGACTGGAGATGCTGATGTAGGGGCTTTTGGAAGGCTCGTGAACAACTGCAGAGTTACTCCTTGAGGATGTACCAGTGCCGGGCTGTGTGACCTTTAGCTAGTCACTGCACCTCTTTGAGCTCCTGTGTCTACCTTTGTGCAGTGGGAATAATGAGAACCCCGACTGCACAGAGGCAAAGCTTCTGCATATAAACTGCACAGAATTATGCCTACCACATATTGAGTGCTCAGTAAATTCACTGTTTCTATGATAATAATCTCAGATTCAGCAAACATGAGTTACGTACTTACTTTGTCCCAGGTGCTTGCTGTGCTATGAGGCAGTGATGCAAAGATGAAGATGTGGTCCCTGTCCTTGTAGGAGTGGCGAAAATATGGAGACTTGTTGGTACTGCCTTATTCTTCACCCATGGCAGACGTTACTAATCAGTCTCAATGCTCTTTCCTCTTGAGCCTCAGAATCCTTCTCAACACACTTTCCTAGACAGCCACTACTAACATCCCATGCGATGAAACCCCTTTGGCACTCCTCACTTTGTAGATTCCCCATGAGGAGGCTGTGTATCTGAGCTAACCCTTCCTCTCCAGCATAGCCATTCCACCTCTACCCATCCCTGGCACTGGAGAAAGCATTTTAAGGACTTAGCAGGTAGCAGCATCCTTCCTTCTAAATCTGACTTCAGTCCCCTGCTCGCTCGCTCTCTCTCTCTTTTAAAATTGTTTTTCTTTCTTGTCTTTTTTGCTTCTCTCAGAAGCCAAAACAAGTAATAAAATGGGCTTGGGCTTGATGACGTTTAGTTTTTAGTTAAACTAGAGGAAATTCCACTGGCTCTGATTCTGAGTGATATATCATGCTGTCTCCCTCTTTCTCTGGCCTTTGGGGCTTGGGAAATCATTAGCTCTTCCAGAAATGGTCCCAGCTTTACAAGGGCAGAATTGGGGCTTCTGGAAACAGCTTTCAGATGGCTGTTGACAGTGTCATTAGACAGAAGAGAGGAGTGAATGGGTTGGGGTTAAATGCTCCCTGATCGGTTCAGACATGCCCAGCTCCACAATGAGCGTGCCACTCCATAACAACTGCTGTGAAAAATGAGGCGTGCATTTGCAGCTCTGAGGACAGGGAGCTGGCTCCATCCATCTGGCCTGAGAAATGAAAGCTGGCGTGTGGGTCAGCCACTTCCTTCTTCTCTCCCCTAGCTGGTGGAGGTTTCACAGGCCGCACTGGTTCATTTCTGCTGTTGTTTCACACCTCTTTGGGGCCTGTGAGGTCTGCGAGGAGGGTGATGCGGGCAACCAGGCAGTGGAGTGAAGGTGGAGGCTGGTGCCTAGAGGCTGTGGAAGAAATCCTGGAACTCAGTCAGTGGTGGAGTGATAGTGTGGGTCGCTGGTATGTAGCCTGAGGCATGAAAGAAAAGACCAGATGGGCATAGGCACCCAGCCTGAAGTCTGTGTGATTTATTGTTTCTTCCTCATTCCCATTCATCCATCAATTTATCCATTCATCTAGCTGTCCATCCATCCATCCATCCATCCACCCACCTACCAATCCATCCATCCGCCTACCCATCTGTCCACCTTGCAACTCATCTGTCCATCTATCCACCTATCCAACCATTCATCCATCCATCCATCTACCCAC
This sequence comes from Hyperoodon ampullatus, assembly GCF_949752795.1. NCBI lineage: Eukaryota > Metazoa > Chordata > Mammalia > Artiodactyla > Ziphiidae > Hyperoodon > Hyperoodon ampullatus. The sequence goes on from NC_136926.1 coordinate 12,164,984, forward strand.
CTACCATCCACCCACCTCCCCATCTGTCTATCTACTGACTCATCTGTCCATCCATGCACCTATCCAGATATTCATCCATCCATCCATCCACCCATCCATCCACCCATCTACCCATCCGTCTACCCACTCATCCATCCACTTATTCCAGCATGAGTTTAGGTGGTACATAGTTAGACATATTTTAAATAGTTACTTATACAGAAAGTGATACTGGTTTTCCATATTGAGTTGCTTTGAGAATAAATGTGTTTAAACAAACAAATAAGTCAACCTAAAATATTAAGTAGATAATTTTATGGGTTGTACAAGGGCATGACAAAAATTAGGAAAGTGATACTTGTATGACTGGCATTTGGAATCTGCTGAGTTAGAACTTTGCATACACAGGCACGTGTTCTAGGTCCCTTAAGCCTGGATTCACAGCTGCTGTGTGGTCTACAAGGTATATGATCTTGAACACATGACTTCCTCCCTCCAAGCCTCAGCTTCCTCACCTGTAAGGTTGGGATGCTAACAATCCTGAACCTTGTTTTGAGGATGTAACGAGCTAAGGCATGTGAGTCACATGGCACATGCCTGGCACACAGTAAGCACTTGGTAAATGGGAGCCATGCTCAGTTTTATTCTTCCCCCAGCTGGTTTTTTTCCAGGCACTGCCCCACCCGGGGGACCTTAAGTGAGTTAAGGTAACACAAGCTAAACCAGTTTTCCATTTGGCTTTGGTTTAGCAAGTGATGGCGGCCAGTGTCCTTCCTGAGGCCAGCGAGCCTCCCTCTTCCTTCTGGGGCTTGGTGGGCCCACCCCCACTTCTGGTTCTCTGTGTAACAGGGCCTTCTCCTCCTCTCTTCTCTCCCTGCAGACACACTGTCAGTGCCACGCTGGTCCCCACAGATCCCTCGCAGAGACCTCGGCAACTCCATCAAGCACAGGTAGGCTGGATTCCTGGCTGCACGGGGCCCACCTCCCAGCACAGGGAGGGCTGGGGGCTCTGGCCCCAGCGTGGGGAAAGGCTCGGCAGGCTGTTTTGCCCCAGCTCCTATATCACCATGCTCTTCTCTCCTCTGCCAGGCTGAACGTCGATGTGGCAAGGGACTGAGATGTCTGCTTCTTATTCACCTGGCTCATAAAATTAACACCTACTGGTTAAAAGCCAAGGCTTTGGAGTCAGACTGACCTGTGTTCCAATCCCAGCTCGTAAAGCTTTGCAACCTTGAGGAAGTTACTTAACCTCTCTGAGACTCAATTTTCTCATCAGATATTTCTGACTACTCATAGGTGGTCATGAGGATTAAATGAGATAATATATTAAAGTGCTAAGCAAAGGGCCTGGCACATAATAACCACTCAGTAAATGGTATCAATATTAAGACAAATGCTTGTCCTAATTTTGGGTCTCCCAACCCAGAAGACAAGATTGCAGGCTGAAGTCAGAGATGCTCACTTTCTGCTGAAGCATAGGTCAGTCCAGGGCTCCAGCCCTGTTGGGTGCCCGGGACAACCTCTCCAGGAGTACACCTGCCCTTTTCGGGAGGAAGATTTCTATCTACTAAGTCATCCCTTATGCGAAGTTAACTTTCCACATTTTATCTCATTATCCTCACAATCTGTTCACAAACTCAGTGGGGTAAGTAGCACAAGTATGGTCATGTCCATTTGACAGATAGGGAAACTGAGGCCCTGAATGATTAAGTGATGAATCTACAAGCTAATTAACCCCAGCATTTTGTGTTCTTTTGACACCTCTGCTGAGAGCTTTCTTTGCACGAGGCCTCTGTGACCAGCAGAGAGTTCACTCATTCATGGTTTCTTTCCACTAGTATTTATAGAGAATATCTGTACTGGGGCTGCAGCACTGAACACGACGTAAGGCTTTCAACCTTGGGGAGCTCGAGGTCTAGTGGAGCGGTAGACAGTTAACAGACCATGACAGTACGGTGGTGGTGGGGATCAGGGCTATAAGGGAGGGGAGGCAATTCCAGGGGCAGACACCTCACCATAACCCGGGGTGAGGCAGGAATGAGCACATTCTCCCGGAATGGCATCTCGTCAACAGTTTTTGAAAGAAATATGTTGACAGGATAGTTGTTAAGACTCAAATGAGAAAACCGTGGAGGAATCCGTGAGAAATACACGATAGACACGTCAGTGGTCAGGCGGCGAGGTGCAGAGGGAAAGGCATCAAAAAGAAGGGCCTTTTTTTGTTTGCTTACAGGCTGCTCCCTGGCTCAGCTTCACCTCTGGATTGGCCACACCCCTAGCTCAGCTCCACCCCTGGATTGGCCATACCCCTGGATTGGCTCCACCCAATTGGCCACACCCATGGCTCAGCCACGACACCAGACTCTAGCACCCTAATGTTAGACCTGGTGGTATCTCAGATTCAAATGCTGATGCCAAGAGGAGGAAAATGATCTGATGATCTTGGGCTTCAGGAACATCTTAGAGGAGCTGGCACTTGGGATGCCTTGTTACTCTCCAGTCTCACCCTGTGTTTCTCCCTGGGCTCCATGCCAGGATGGAAAGACCTAGACTCATCCCAGCCTTGGTGAAAAAATGAAATTAAAATCCCATACCATCCGCTGTCCTCAGAGTCACCTCAGCCACAGCTTGGAAGAGGGATTGCTGATCCCAGGGATGGGAGAGGGCTGGAAAGGAGAAGGAACTCCCACCGGCCACTCACACTCTTGATTCCCATGCTGCTGGCTGGTGGATGAAACACGAGTCCGTTTGCCATTCCCCAGAGCTGACAAATCCTGCAAAATAGATCCTGCCACACTTGCTCATCCTGCTAAAGGGGCAGAAAGGGACTTAACCAACCCCCAGTCCAAAACTGGAAAGGGAGTTTTCTTGGCCACAAGAGTGTCTCTTCAGAATATTGCTATTTGCTTAGTTATGGAGGCTTTGGGCTGCAGATCATTCTGTTGGAAGAGTGACTGACCTAAATCAGGCAAGGTGGTACAGCAGAGGGATACAGGCTGGCCCTCAAAATTCTTAAGCACCAAGTTACATAATCGCTTCCGATTTTCATTTTGACACTGTGAGGCAGTGGAGATTAGCTACAACTCCTGTGGAAGGTGACAAAAATTGAAAATGAAAATTAACTCTGACCTGGCAACCTTCAATACTTTTCTTGGGGCCAGCCCTGCTGCTGCCTGGTATCTCTTGAAGAGGAAAGCACCCTGGCGGCAGCAGGGGGCCCCAGAAGTTAATCAAATGCATCTCTGTTCCCACTGGTTCCTGGCTGTATATCAGAAACCTCTACACTGCCTTATGTTTGCAGCAAGTGGCGGTGGCTGGGGAGCGAGGTGGGCTGATGTCCAAAATGGCTTTCCCTTTAGGGCCCTCTTCTCTGCTACTAACATTTGCAGTCTCCACTTTTGGGGGGATCACCCCTTCTTGAAGCTCCCCAGGCGATGTAACTAGCAGTGATGGGGAATAGACCGCCGGGGGGCCCCACCTGGCTTTGTGGTTCTCTGAGGGCAGTTGTAGCCCTATCCATCTATCTCCAATCTGAACTTGGCACATAGTAGACCTCCAGGCAGGCGATGTTTGTTGAACGACTAAATGACTGTTATGAGTGTTTGGGTAACAGTACAGTCACAGCCCAATTCAGTGAGTGCTTTCTGTTTACAAGACACTATGTAAAGCCCTTGCACTGTGCATGACCTTGTTCAATCCTCTGAACAACCTATGAGGTCGGTACTGTTATTATTCCCACTTTACAGATAAAGAGACTGAAGTTTAAGCAACTCGATGAAGTCACTTATCTCTGAAGAAGTGGGGCTGGAATCCAGGGCCCATGTTCTTATCCTGTCAGTGGTCATCCTTTTAGAGATAGGTCAGTCACCATCACCTTGGCCTTGAACACTTTCTGTCTCTTTCCCGCAGGTTTTCCACGAAGTACTGGATGTCTCAGACATGCACAGTCTGTGGGAAGGGGATGCTTTTTGGCCTCAAGTGTAAAAACTGCAAGTAAGTGGCTGTTCCTGGAAGCACCTTTTCATGGTGCCTGATGTCGGCAGGAGCCATCCTGGGCTCTGAAATAGCTTATGGGATTTTGGTTTCTTGGCTCTCAGGAGAGCTGCTTCTCTGTTTTTTCAGAAATAGGTCTTAAATCAACCTCTACACGTGGGTAAAGGGTCAAGGAGAGAGCTTATGAATAAGAACCAGAGCTGAGGGCGATGCTGGAAACGCATAGTGCTGTCTGCAGAGGCACAGTGGGAACTTGCATTTTCATAGCATCTGAAATCAGGGGTTGGCAAACTTTTTCTCTAGTCGACCAGATAGTAAATATTTTAGGCTTTGTGGGCCAATGGGTCCCTGTTACAACCGCTCAGCTCTGCTGTGTTGCTCAAAAGCAGCCATAGACAATATATAAACAAGTAAGTGTGACAAATTTATTTATTCCAGTAAAGCCTTTTGTACAAAAATATGCCGTGGCTGGCTTTGGCCACTCAGCCATGGTTTGCTGATCCCTGAGTTAGAGTTTGCAAAGGACTTTTGTCCTTTATTTTTTCTTCTTGTGGTGCCTCTCTGTGGGGGGCGGGCGGTGGTTCTGATTCTTCCCATTTTACAGATGTGAAAGCTGGCTCCCAGCAAGGATAAACCTGAGGTCACACAGCTAAGAAGTGGCAGTCAGGACTTGAACCCTGACCCCTGAACTCCTGTCCTTCCTGTGGCATCATGTTGGTCTTGAGTTCTGGTTAGAAGACTAGACCATACAAGCCCCTGCCTTCCCCTGCTTCCACGCACCCATCCCGGGTCCTGGCTGGCAACAGATAGGGATGCAGGAGAGACTGCAATGCCCAGCGTGGGCCCTGGAGTCAGACTGAGATGGGTTTACATCCTGGTCCCGCCACTGTCTAGCTCAGTGACATTGGGCGAGTCGCCCCACATTTCTGTTGCTAGTATTTTCATCTGCATGAAAGGAATAATCATCACACCTGCCCAGTGTGATAGTGAGCATTGAATAAATCAGCACCAAAGGACATAGCCCAGTGCCAGGCTTAGGATTTTGTCCTCTGTCAAAGGTCACAAATGCCTTTCTGTCTGGCCTTCCTCTTTCCTTCTGTAAACTTGTATTAAATACCTGCTTTGGTCCAATTACTGTAAAATAGTCAATAACATTCAGCTGTATCTAAGGGTTACAAATGAGTGTGCATCTGATCGCCTTACAGGAGCCACTAAGTTGAAAAGTAGGAACCCTTCTTTCTCCTCTAGACTTCCTCTTCCTTGTCCAGTCCAGGCTGGGGACTCATCTGGGTTCCTTCTGGCCTCCCCACATCCCTGCCCCGTGAAGGAGTTCTTACTCTTCCCCCAGCCTGGATGTCTCAGTCATAAGGTGAGGCTGAGTGCCTTTCCCTCCTGGAGTTGTGGGGCGGATTAATGAATTCCAGCCTCTAAGGAGCCTTAAGCTCCATGGCACAAGGGAAGGAGATGGGGGCAGTAACTACCAAGCATTAGTGTTTGGAGGCCCACATCCCCACCTTGGTCCTTTATAGACCCAGCTCTCAGGTGAGTACCCAGGATGGCGGCCCCTGGTCTTTCTGACTTTGAGACGCACTAAGCCAAGTCCTCGGGTCCAACTCGAAGTTCTGTCTGATTTCCCCAGTACACTAGCTGCTCTGGGGCATGTCTTATCTGTGTGTAGTCACTTCCTGTTCTCAGGGGAAACGGCAGCTTTCACATCTTCACACCTGCCGAGTGGAGGCTTTGAAGTCAGGTAATTAGGTGACGGGGATGCAGCCAGGAGTCGGCAAGGCTGAATACTCCCTGAGCCATTTTAATTTTCAGCGCTAGAGGCAGAAGTATGAGATAGCCTCCACTCATGCTGTCTCTGTTCTAGAAGTAATGAGCAGAGGCTCAGACCCTGCCAAGGGTTGGGGGAGGGACGGGGACCTGGGAGAGAGAGGTGGGTGCCAGAAGCAGAGGCTTTAAAGCAGCCAGAACTGAGCTGGAGTCCCACCTGCATTGCCAGACTCCCTGTGTGACCTTGAGCAAGGGACTGTCATCCCAGGGCTCAGTTTCCTTACCTGCAAAGTGGGCGTGATATTAGCACCTCCTGCCACAGGGCAGTTGGAAGGAACGGGTGAAATGTCCTTGCCCCAGATGACAATGTTTTATCAAAAGTCCTCCTCACTCCACCTTGTGCAGATATAGCTCCTGGAACTCCAAGAGGCAGGATTCAAATGAAGCCGTGGTCAGAAGGAACAACTGATCTTCCCAATTTGCCTCAGCCCTTAGGGTTGAGGCACGAAAGGTGAAAGCAGGGTCTGTAACAGCTACAGAGTTCTGGGTTGCTTCAGGAACTTTGACATTGTACTTGTGTGATGGCAGTGGAGTTTAGCGCTCTCTCTAGTATGTAATTAGGAGCATGCATTACTGATATCACCAGCTGAAGTTTGACCTTACTCTTCCATGAATGAAATTCTGTGGGTTTTGCATTAATTATAGTGAGGATGGATGGCTGTTTATATGTGTTTTCAAAGGTTGGCAGAATTTTGAGTGGAAGGGTTGGATGCAGGACAGAAAAGGGTAACACACAGACCCCATTGTCAAGGAGTTTAGGGGAAGACACACCTATAGAGAAATGAATTTTGGTGAAACTGAAGTACATGCATGAGAGCAGCAACAGGTGAAATTCCAGAGGGCAGCGCCGAGAATGGGGAGGGAGCTTCTTTAAAAAACTGGGCAGAAATGTGTGTTCATTTACTTGACTAATGTTTATTGAGCACGTACTATGCACCAGGCACAGTTCTAGGCACAGGGGAAATAACAGTGAATGAAACAGACAAAATCCCTGCCCTCATGGAACTTACATGCTGGTGAGAGATGGAGATGGGGAAGGCCAGACGGTAAACAAAGTAAATTAGTAAAATAGGTCATCTGTTCGGATGATGCTCAGTGCTGAGGAGAAGAACAAAGCAGAGAAGGGAGATAGGAAGAGTCAGGGAAGGGGCTGCGATTTTAATTAAAGTGCTCAGAGAAGGTCTTATACCTGAGTGGGAACTTTGGGGAAAAAGTGGTATGTGATGTGGGTCATTTCCTGTTTTCCTAAAGCATTTCCAGAGGCTTGGGTTTGAGCCTATCCCAAAGGCAATGGTTCTTTCCCACCCGCGCCCCCTCTTTTTAAACCCAGAGCAATTCTGGTTGTGTTATGGCCAGAAACGCCCTGGCTTAGACCCATTGCTACTCCAAGTGTGGCCCCTGGTCCTGCAGCATCAGCATCACCTGGGAGCTGATCAGAAATGCAGACTCTCAGGCCCCACCCCAGACCGGCCGCATCCAAATCTGCATTTTAAGATTGTCCTGGTGATTCTTGTGCACATTAACTTTGAGAAGCACTGCTCTCGTGGGCTCCAAATTCCCCTGTGGAGCTGATTTTATTTTTCTAGATTATGGGTCTCAAAACTTGAGTGTGTATCACAATCCCCTGGAAGGTTTATTAAAACATAGCTTCCTGGACCTATGCCCTGGAGTCTCCAATTCAGCGGGTCTGAGGTGGGTCCCCAGAACTTGCATCTCTAACAAGTTCCCAGGTGATGCCGTTGCTTCTGGTCTTGGGACCACAATTTGAGAACCACTGCTCTATATAAAAGCAGGAGTTTGACAAAATCCAATTTTATTTTCCAACCTGACATTTCTTTTTTTTGAAGGTTGGTCCATCTTTGCTGATTAGTTTTCAGTCTCTTCTGCTGTTAACATCCCTTGGCCTCACTCTATAGACATGAGTCTTGTTCATCCTGGTTTCTCCAGTAAATTCATCCAGTAAATATTTGTGTGCTGAGTCAAAATGACAAGGTATGATTAGGAACCCAGGCTGTAGGTCAGACACACACACCTATATTTGAATCCTGACTCTGCCACTAACTGTGTAATCACTTCTGAGGCTCAATTTCTTCCTCTATAGAAAGAAGAAAATAATATCTACCTTACTAGATTGTTTAAAAAAAAAAACAACTGAGATAAATAAGGGAAAATGCTTAGCCTGGTACGTGACCCATTATAAGAGCTTAATAAATGAAAGCTAATACTGTAATTAGCATTATGAATTAATTTGGGAGTACCCCTCCACCCCGGAAGCCAGAATACTTCCAAATATCTAACCCTTTGCCTCCTGCTTTGGTTCAATGCCCACTTCCTCCAGAATTGTCATCAGCTGTCTTGTCGGCATTCTGAATAGAGAGATTAATGAACTAATAGGAAATTATGCTCAGAAAGCAATTTGCAGTTATCTAAAATGAGGCATTTTCATGTAATAGGTTCATGAGCATGGAATGGAGTTTAGTTCTAAGTGGTCGGATGTCAGCACAATCCACATACTGTCTGATAGCTGTGGATTCAGCTGGCTGAAGTTTCCTTTTGCAGTAAGATGCTGATGCATTTCCCTGGTTCAGTCATGCCTTGTCTGCATCCTTCCCCCTTCTCAGAGTCCTTCTACGGAAGGACCTTTCTGCAGAGCCGAGGTCTGTCTCCTTGGAAACCTCTCCCCCTCTATCTGCATCTCTGGCAGGAAAACTGGCAGCAGTGGTGATTTGGGTGGCTTGTGTTCTAGAAGACTTTGAACCAAGGTGGGTTTTTTTTTTTTTTTTTTTCCTGCACAGGCTGGAGAGTAGAAGGGAGGGGACATCCAAAACCACCAATGGAGAAGTAGCCCAGACTCTGGCCCAGACTCTACGGATAGGGCCTAGAAATCTGCATTTTAACCAAACTCTCAGAGAATTCCTATTTGCACATATGCATGAGTGTTCTGGGCTGGGGAAATAGCATGGGCAAAGGCTTGGATCAGGGCTGAGAAGAGTTTGAGCACGTTTTGCAGGCGGGGCCCGGGGTCGAGAGGAGACTGGCTCTGCTGTGCAGCCGTGGCCCTGGCCTTACTGCTGTGCCTCCTGCTGGTGCTTCTTGAGGCTCCGGGCTGCAGGGGGGCACCGCTCACCGCGCATCCAGCCGCAGTCCGGGGAAAGCAGTCTTGGGCTCTGGAGCTCTCGTCATGCTGGACCAGCTTGCCAGCCAGGATGAGGCCTGGTGGGGGGGGAGGAGAATGTGGTGTCAGGGTGGCCTTTCCTCTGGGTGGTGGAGTGGAGGGCAGAAGCCAGGAGTCTGATGTTCTCTGAGTCACCTGCTCTCAGGGCCTGAGACGGGAAGGGTTTGGGTATCAGCATACCTTGCAGATGTTTAAGACTCGTTTGCCTCTAGGACCGCAGAGTACTCACTCCTGTGTTTTGAAGATAAGGTGATAAAATCAGTGGCTGCTGAGCACAGCCCTGGCTCACCCACGTGTGTCTTGATGTCCTGCTCACAGCACCAGTGACCTCACTTAGGGACGCTGATGCTGACACCTGAGACCTTCTCTTGCCCTTGGGTGATTGCAGCTCCTCCCCTGCGTGGCTCACAGCCAGGGCCTAACTGGTGCAAGTGTGCAAAAGGCCAGCTTCCTCGCCTCAAGGCAGACAGACTGTATGGTACAGTTCACACTCCAGAGTCCCCTGCGGGATCAGGCTGAGACTGTAGTCACCTGCAGCCACATCCTTGCTTAGCTCCTCCCCCATTTCCTGTCCTGTTGAGGAACATCCTGGAGGACTCCCTCCATAAACCACCTGCCAGATTACCCGTCTCAGGATCTGCTTCTAGGGAACTCAGCTTAGGACAGTAAAGCAACAGCAAGATCCAGACGCTGGAGCTAGAGAGAGCAGGTCCTGGCTCTGCTGCTTCCTAGCTGTGTGACTCTGGGAGAGTTTCTAAACCTCTCTGATGTCAAATGAGGCTAGTATGTGCATTTGATGTGATAAGACATGTGAGTGCCCCAGTCACCTTAATGATTTGGGGATTCCTTCAAATCAGAATCTTTAAGTTGTTCAGCACTTATTTCATTGCAGAAGTGGCTTCTCTGTTAATACAAAGTATGAAAAGAAACAGACTCACCGAATCACCTCTATGGGTTTAAGCAAGGTCAAAGTCCTGGAAAAGTCAGCCCATTTCCTACTTTTCTGTAGTTCTTGTTCTCCATTTTTCTTTGGGGATTCTCAGAACCAGCCAACTTCTTGGGAGACATGTTAAAGAGTTTGCATCAGGGTTTCTCAACCTTGGCACTACTGACGTTCTGCGCTAGGTAATTCTTTGTGGTGAGGGCTGTCCTGTGCATTGAGGATGTTTAGCACCGTTGTTTCCACCCCCCCAACTCCATCCTCAGTTGTGACAATCAGAAATCTCCAGACATTTTGCCAAATGTCCCCTGGGGTGGCAGGCAAAATTGCCCTTGGAGGAGAACCACTGTTTTATATCATAAATCCTTCACTCCCAACCAATGGGACTGTGTATCCATTATTCAGTTTTGTTTTGTTTTTTTTTTTCCTTTTTTGCGGTACGCAGGCCTCTCACTGTTGTGGCCTCTCCCGTTGCGGAGCACAGGCTCCGGACGCGCAGGCTCAGCGGCCATGGCTCACGGGCCCAGCCGCTCCGCGGCATGTGGGATCTTCCCGGACCGGCGCACGAACCCGTGTCCCCTGCATCGGCAGGCGGACTCTCAACCACTGCGCCACCAGGGAAGCCCCATTATTCAGTTTTTGAGTGCCAGCATTAGAGTGTCATTACTAAAATATTCAGTAGAGTGATCAAACAGCTTGGTTTGCTTGGGACTGGGTTGAGCACTGGAAGTCCCGTGTCCCAGGTGACCCAGGTTGGTCGAGGCAGGTCTATGCTAGTAGAAACATTTCACATGCTCCAGTTAAGGTCCCTGCCCACGTCTGTAGGTGTGAGACCCATAATCATTTCCCTAGAAAGGTAAAGAGTGATGTTCGGAAACTAGCATGAGATTTCCCATTTATTCCGGTGGTGTTTCAATGCACTTTCCATAGGTCCCCTCTTCTCCTGCCCACAGTAGCCTGGCTAGACATGCTTGCACTTAATTCTTTTCACGTACGCAGTCACTTTGCTAATTTCCATGCACTTCTTTATCTGGTTTTGCTCTGTTACTGGGTCTTTTCACTTGGATTTCACATACTCTTTGGTTCCCTTCTTGCCCTGCGTGTCCTTCTAGCCCATGTCCTTACATCAAAATACAATGTTTTATCTGAAATTTTCCTGTGTTTGCAAAATGGCTTCAGCCACAGGTGACAAGGAGATAAAAGCGTGAAGTAAGCCATGGTTGGTTTGAGCCACTGGGTGCCCTAATTTTCCCAGCTCTTGAAAAGGGGGGAAATGATGAGCTGGTGTTGCAGCTGCCGCAAAGTTCCTGGAGGCTTCAGGAATTTGTACAACGGGCAGGATATTGGCAGGATATAATTATGAGCATGCATCTCAGAGATCACCAGCTTGAAGCCCAAACTTATTTTTCCATTAATAGAAACACTTCAGTTTTTGCAATAATCGTCATGGGAATTAATGGTCCCTTATATGTGTTTTTACCTATTATAGTTGGGTCCAGTTACAGTGGTATGTGAGGGAGGGTTATAATTCTCCTGAGGCTGAGGTGCGGATTGGATATGAGGAGGAGGAGGATGCTGATCCCATGTATTGAGGGCTTACTGAGTGCCAGACATTTTGCTAAGTACTTTACATGCACAAGCTCATTTAATTCTTACAACAACCAGGGAAGGTAGGGTCTATTATTATCCCCATTTTACAGATGAGAAAACAGAGGCCTTCAGGAGTAAATAGTTGGCCCAGAGTCTCACTGCGGGTGGATCCACTCCTCAAACCCACTGATCCCTCTGATTCAAGGTCCCAGAGCCTTAACCACTTTGCATGGGCAAAGGACCAGCCACACACAGTTGCCAGCCCCCACTCTGCTTCTCCTTGAACCAGACAAGCAGAACAGAAGATGAGCATCTGATCTCAACCTGACCCTGGACCAGAGTTGTCAGTCTTTTCCTCCCCTGCCTGCTACCCTCTCCCATCATCCCTTCTTGAATTGAAAGATGACAAATGGGTCTCTGTGATGAACACCCTCAGGTGCTGGGAACCCAGCGGGCCCTGTGGTCATGCTCTCCTCTCTCGGGGAAGCTGAGGGGGTCAGGGAAGGCATCACCAACAGGTAATAAATCTACGGCTTCCTTACAGTATCATCTTGTGGAGAGACCAGTGCCGGGGTTTTCCTGATTATGTTTGATTATGTTGCTAGAGCGTTCAGTCTTATTTCTATGTTAATACTCCCCATCTCCCTTGCTCATTTCTGCTGTTGCCTTTTTCTTTCTAACCCAGTTGTAGGCCAAAGAGCTCAACCCCACTGAGCTGTCGGCAGTGAGGGAAGGGGTGTTTTTTGAGATTCTTCACTGAGAGCATATGGAGACATTTCTAGAAGCACAGGCTCAAATGAGAGACCCCAGGGGCGTCAAAACTGCTCGGTTGGGGCACTCATTCAGACAAGCCCACTGCGAAGGGGGTAATGATTTTGTTTAGTGATTTTTCAAGAAGGTTTAAGGAGCACTTAATGCAGTGATGTGGGAAAAGGCACGCAGAGGCAGGGAGCGGGACGGATAACCTGAGAGGGGAACTTGCTGCCCTGTGATTGTATCTGCTGACAGAGGGGGGTCTTTCCAAGATGCTTATCCAGCCTTCACCTCCCTGTTTAAAACCCTTCCTTAGTTCCCCCTGGCTCTCAGGATAAAATCCAGTCTCCCAAGGAGACCCTGCACTATCCTTGTTTACCTCTCCTTCCTCCTCCCTCACCACTTCCCTCCTTATGCCTGGAGCTCCAGCTTCTCTGAGCCATCAGCAGGAGACATGCCCACCCACTGAGGCTTCTTTGCACCTTAGTGCTTTAGCCTACATCTTCCTTGCACAACTCTGCTAGCTCCCCAGGCTCAGCTCAGTTATCACTTTCTCCAGGAAGCCCTCCCTGATTCCCCTCAGTTCCAAGTGCCATACCCCCCCCTTCACGATCATTCCATATAACATACCACATTGTGTTTGTCTATTTACTTGCGTGTCTCTCCAACCAAACTTTAAACTATTTGAGGGTAGGGCTGTGTCTGCTTTGTTCACTGTTTATACATCCAGGGCGAGCACCATGCCTGGCACATAGCAAGTACTCAGGAAATACTAGTTGGTGGAATAGATCTCAAAAGAAGCCTCTGGAGGGAAAGTGGCTCTTCCAAACCCAAGACTCTGGAAACCTGGTTCCAATCCTAATGGGATCATTTCTAGGAGGCAATATTTTTTGGTATGATTTTTATTTTTCTATTTGTTAATATGGTATATCACATTGATTGATTTGCGTATATTAAAGTATCCTTGCATTCCTGGGATAAACCTCACTTGATCATGGTGTATGATCCTTTTCATGTGCTTCTGGATTCTGTTTGCTAGTATTTTGTTGAGGATTTTTGCCTCTGTGTTCATCAGTGATATTGGCCTGTAGTTTTCTTTCTTTGTGACATCTTTGTCTGGTTTTGGTATCAGGGTGATGGTGGTTTTGGAGAATGAGTTTGGGAGTGTTCCTCCCTCTGCTACATTTTGGAAGAGTTTGAGAAGGATAGGTGTTAGCTCTTCTCTAAATATTTGATAGAATTCACCTCTGAAGCCATCCGGTCCTGGGCTTTTGTTTGTTGGAAGATTTTTAATCACAGTTTCAATTTCAGTGCTTGTGATTGGTCTGTTCATATTTTCTATTTCTTCCTGGTTCAGTCTCAGAAGGTTGTGCTTTTCTAAGAATTTGTCCATTTCTTCCAGGTTGTCCATTTTAGTGGCATATAATTGCTTGTAGTAATCTCTCATGATCTTTTGTATCTCTGCAGTGTCAGTTGTTACTTCTCCTTTTTCATTTCTAATTCTGTTGATCTGAGTCTTCTCCCTTTTTTTCTTGATGAGTCTGGCTAATCATTTATCAATTTTGTTTATCTTCTCAAAGAACCAGCTTTTAGTTTTATTGATCTTTGCTATTGTTTCCTTCATTTCTTTTTCATTTATTTCTGACCTGATCTTTATGATTTCTTTCCTTCTGCTAACTTTGGGTTTTTTTGGTTCTTCTTTCTCTAATTGCTTTAGGTGTAAGGTTAGGTTGTTTATTTGAGATGTTTCTTGTTTCTTAAGGTAGGATTGTATTGCTATAAACTTCCCTCTTAGAACTGCTTTTGCTGCATCCTTAGGTTTTGGGTTGTTGTGTTTTCATTGTCATTTGTTTCTAGGTATTTTTTTATTTCCTCTTTGATTTCTTCAGTGATCTCTTGGTTATTAAGTAGTGTATTGTTTAGCCTCCATGTGTTTGTATTTTTTACAGATTTTTTTCCTGTAATTGATATCTAGTCTCATAGCGTTGTGGTTGGAAAAGATACTTGATATGATTTCAATTTTCTTAAATTCACCAAGGCTTGATTTGTGACCCAAGATGTGATCTATCCTGGGGAACGTTCCATGACCACTTGAGAAGAAAGTGTATTCTGTTGTTTTTGATGGAATGTCCTATAAATGTCAATTAAGTCCATCTTGTTTAATGTATCATTTAAAGCTTGTTTCCTTATTTATTTTCATTTTGGATGATCTGTCCATTGGTGAAAGTGGGGTGTTAAAGTCCCCTACTATGATTGTGTTACTGTCGATTTCCCCTTTTATGGCTGTTAGTATTTGCCTTATGTATTGAGGTGCTCCTATGTTGGGTGCATAAATATTTACAATTGTTATATCTTCTTCTTGGATTGATCCCTTCATCATTATGGAGTGTCCTTCTTTGTCTCTTGTAATAGTCTTTGTTTTAAAGTCTATTTTGTCTGATATGAGAATTGCTACTCCAGCTTTCTTTTAATTTCCATTTGCATGGAATATGTTTTTCCATCCCCTCACTTTCATTCTGTATGTGTCCCTAGGTCTGAAGTGGGTCTCTTGTAGACAGCATATATATGGGTCTTGTTTTTGGATCCATTCAGCCAGTCTATGTCTTTTGGTTGGAGCATTTAATCCATTTACATTTAAGGTAATTATCGATATGTATGTTCCTATTAGGAGGCAACTTTGAGGTGATGGGACGAGTGGAAAGATGTTCATGTTTGAAAGGGCAAGAGATGGCTTTATATACCCATCTAGGTAGTAAACTCCTTTCTAGATGATTCTAAGAAAGATTGTTAAAGAAAGAATTCTTGTCTTATTTCATTATACACCCCCAGTGCCTCTCACAGCACCTGACATGAGGAGGAAGGCGATGATGTTTTTGGCGTGCGTGAATGAATGGTTATCCTGGCTCTGCTATTTACTATCTGTATGATTGGGCTGCTTCCTGAGCCTCAGTCTTTTTGACTTTAAAACGGGCACGGGTGCAGCATTATCCATTGCTCACGGGATTGTTCTTCAGAGTTGTACAGGGTTATGTAAGAGCGCCTGGCCCCAAATTGGCGTTTGCTTAATGTTTCCTCAATTGGATATCGGCGGCCAGGTTTTTAAAACATCCCATTTGCTCTCCGGAAGGAAAGGCGGTGCCTTCTCAGGTGGGTTGCAACATGAGCTGGTGTGAGATGAGAGAAAGGACCAGGGATTTGGGCTGCTTGGAGCAAACTTTTCATAAACTGGTTAGAATCCCCCATGAACCATTTGAAATGAATGTGACTGTGTTCACCAGCAAGAGTCTTGGGGGCCCCCTCCTCCAGGAAGGCCGCCCTTCTTGATTCCAGCCCCACACCAGTCTCCGGGCTTGCGTCTGCTCCATGGGGCTGCTGGGGGTCCAGGACGAATCCATTAAGGAAATGGCAGAGCTGCTCGTAAAAGGGGCCGTTTGTCCCCACGGTTCCCGGGAAAGATCCATGGAAGTCCCGTTTGCCTGTGGTCAGACCCCTGTCCCCCACCTCCCCGTCGGGGAGGAAGGAGGGAAGAATGAAGGGAATGCTGAAGGGGACGTGTTTGCACTTCACACTCTGCAAGGGATACAATTTATAAGAAATAGAAATTTTTAAAAATTGATGGAGACTATGAAGGGCCCCACACGAAGAGCATTCGATGGGCTTTCCCTGCTGCTGGGCTTGCCTTCCTTTTTCTTTCTCTCCTCCTCTCTCCCTCCACCTCTCCAATATCTGTTCAGCATGTATCGTGCACCAGCCACCAGACCAGGCACTGAAGGTGGGGTAGGGAAGGTTGCTGCAAAGATGAGGAAGACCCAGATCCTGCCCCCAAGATAAATTCACATATTTAATTTTCAGACAGAGAGGATGTCTCATTCGGCCAGCAGCTCCTTTGGAGAATGAGATATCCCACGTAAGCAACTTTTCTTGATAACTGGAGCTTATCCTGTTAGCCTTTGAAGTTGAAAAAAATAAACTCTTTTCCATGAAAGTTTTAAATAAACCCTTTCCAAGTTTCCAAGCTGTCTGAGGCTCGCATGGCATTCCCCATGTGCCCTCAAGTGTGCCCTAGCCCTGCCTGCAGAGACACTGACTTATTGGCTGCCCAGGTGGGCACCACTTAGGCATTTTCTCACTGGATCCTCATGGCAGTTTTGCAGATGAGGAATCTGGAACGTAACAAGGCAGATGGATGCCCCCTTAGTCTGGAAAGGGTAGGTTCAAGCTCAGGTTGGCTGGATTCCGAAGCCCAGGCTTTTCACCACTTCTGGAACCACATACAACCTTTCCCTGGTGCCTGGAGTTGATCAGAGCCACCATCCTAACTCATGGTGCTCCTCTGGACCACGTCTGGCATGGAGGTTTGTCCAGGGTGGTCAGCTGTGTCCTCCCCACCCCTCCCTTTTCCTCCACGTGGAACGGAGCACAAGGAGGACCAAACTCCTGGGCTCAAGGGACACACGAGGGACAGGAAGCAGAGGACTTGGTTTTGGTGTGAGAACTTCGTCGCTGTTCTGAACCTCCTTTAATAATCGTGGTGTGGGCTCCCCTGGTGGCACAGTGGTTGGGAGTCCGCCTGCCGATGCAGTGGACACGGGTTCGTGCCCCGGTATGGGAAGATCCCACATGCCGCGGAGCAGCTGGGCCCGTGAGCCATGGCCGCTGAGCCTGCGCGTCCGGAGCCTGTGCTCCGCAATGGGAGAGGCCACAACAGTGAGAGGCCCGCGTACCATAAAAAATAATAATAATAATCGTGGTGTCTTAGTTGGGCTCCCCTGTTTCTACAGACCTTGAGACGGGGATCTGAGGGCACATCGTGTCTTTGAGAAGTGATCCCAGGCCACACCAGCAGGAGAGTGAGACAGGGGAGGACAGGCAGCCCGTCCTGGGTCCTGGAAGAGCGGGTGACGGCTATGGGCACCTGGGGTCCAGCCCCACGTCAACACACCCCAAGGGAGAGGGTACTGGGAGGTCCATCAACCAGCTCCCACCCGGAGTTCTTTCAGGGCTCCAGGCAGTCCAGCCAGCCCACATTCCCAGCCAGAGAAAGTCCTCCAACAGAGGGTCTTAGGGGCTTGTGGAACACTGCATGAACTAGCAGTAAAAGCGACCACTCCCACAATAAAAGCGAGAGTACCTGCAACTTCAAGTGCTTGTCCTGGGCACCTTACTTCTGTCGTATCATTAATCTCCTCTGCCACCCTATGAGACAGATGCTATGATCGTCCCCACTTTTTCTTTATACCTCTTTATTGGAATATAATTGCTTCACAGTGTTGTGTTAGTTTCTGCCGTACAATAAAGTGAATCAGCTATATACACACATATATCCCCATATCCCCTCCCTCTTGTATCTCCCTCCCACCCTCCCTATCCCACCCCTCCAGGTCATCACAAAGCACCGAGCTGATCTCTCACGCTGTGCAGCAGCTTCCCACCAGCCATCCATTCTACATTTGGTAGTGTATGTATGTCAGTGCCACTCTCTCACTACGTCCCAGCCTCCCCTTACCCCGTGTGACCTCAAGTCCATTCTCAACGTCTGCATCCTTATTCCTGCCCTACCACTAGGTTCACCAGTACCATTTTTCTAGATTCCATATATTATATGTGTTAGCATACGGTATTTGTTTTTCTCTTTCTGACTTACTTCACTCTGTAGGACAGACTCTAGGTCCATCCACCTCACGACAAATAACTTAGTTTCGTTACTTTTTTATGTCTGAGTGATATTCCATTGTATATATGTGCCACATCTTCTTTATCCATTCACCTGTCGATAGACATTTAGGTTGTCCCCATTTTACAGATGAGGAAACGGAGGCTCAGAGCGGGTCAGTGACTTCCCCAGCTTGTCACAGCCAGGAAGTGGTGTCAGGCTTTGAACTCAGATTTGTTCTGTATATTATCCTGACACCACTTCCTTTTATTTATTTATTTTTTTTTTAATGGGGATGTGGAGAAGGGAGGACCCTGCCTTCTGGAAAATTTAGGCATCCAGACACCTCTCATCTGGGAAGTAGAATGTATCCCTCTTCTACTGTGGTCCTTGAGCTGTGGCATGCACTTGCTGAAAACTCACATTCCCAGCACTTCCTGAGTCAGAACTCAAGAGGGTATGCCTTGGGAATCTGATTCTGAAGCAGGTGGTTTACCGATAGTAGCTCTTCTCTTTCATGGACAGTGGAAAGGAAGAGTCTAATTTGGGTGGAATCATGCGTGTTTCCTGCTGGAAAAATGGTTCTTTGTAAGTGGGACATGCACAAGTCTGGCCTCAGTCCCTGCACCGCCTCCCCTCCAGGGTCTGGGTGACTTCAGCTCTAAGCTAATCCTGCTGGCTGGATCAGCAGGTCCTGGATGTGTGGGCTCTAGTTCTCGTTGTAGACATGTGAACCTGTGCCAAGTTTGTGTCCGGGCATCGGAGAGCGCTCTCTTGGGGTGTCTGCAAAGGCAGTGGCTGTGCTCCAGGGCCTGGCGCTGCCCTCTGAAGCCCTGGCTGGAAGGATGAGAGTTCCATCTCCCACCCTTCAGCCAGAGGTGGAGGAGGGCTGCTCCCTTACTGTGAGAGACAGAGAGGGAAACGCCAGGGGGATGCAGGAGACGGCTGAGGTCACTGGGGGTCTCGGCTGCCTTGTCCTGATACGGATGTGGTCCGAAGGTGACGTTCAGCTGCTTGGCCTCCCTCTGCGGTGCTGCCCACAATGGGGAACGGGCTGCTTCACATCTGCTCGTCAGCTTCCAGCTGGGATTGTTCAAGGAGGCTCCTAGGTGGGGCTGGCAGAAAGGAGCAGTCTCTTTCTGGAAGCTTCCTGGCGGAACTGAGCTAGTTCAAACAGGAAAGAGTGCAGACACTTCTTGGTTCAACTATCACTTGGCGTCAGCAGTCTCCCCAACCAGGGCTTCCCAAACGTCCATCTGAACAAGTCACAGTCATCCAGTTCCTCCAGAGGCTTCCCGGTGTTTGTAGAATCAAACACAGACTCCTTGCTGGGGCCCCGGGGTCCTGCCCACCTCCCCTTCCTCAAGTCTTCCCTTCACTCTGGTTCTCTTCACTTCAGCCTCATCAGCCTTTAACTTCTGACCCCTGAACCCACGAGGCTTGATTTTGCCCCCCAACCTTTGTGCCACTGGAGCCCTTCCCCCTCCCACTCCTGTCACTCTCCATCCCATTTCCCTGTATTATTTTGTTCACCATCTTACCACACAGGCGATTATCTGATACTTGTTTATGTGTTTATTAACCCTCCCCATAAACATAGGGGCTTCATCTGGGTGATCATTGTGTCCCCAGGACCTGGGGTCCAGTAGACCCAGTTTAAGTGTATGTAGAATGAATTAAAGGCTAATTTCACACTCAGCAGGTCTTCCCTTCTCTATAGGTCTGAGTCTGGGGGCCTTAGAAAAGAAAAAGACAAAGCCAGTTTGTAGTAACGTGGGATTTTTATTGCCTTGTGAAGTCAGGCAACTGTAGCGGGAAGGGCAAGGTGACAGGCTCAAAAAAAGGGACATTTTGACTCAGCTGCTTATAGACCACAGGAACCTTCCCCTTTACTCACCTCCACCCCCAAGATGTAAAGCAAGACGAATGGAGGCTTTGGAGGCATCTAACAGAGCTAGAGCTGGACTTGGGACCTCTTACTGGCTAGTCGACCTTGGGCAAGTTCTCCAAATTTGCTGAGCCTCAGTTTCTCATTCTGTAAAATGGGGATAACAAAAAGTTCCCACTTTTTAGGGCTGTTACAAGGATTAAATAAATTGTGTAAAGCACTGAGAGCATTGCCTGGTACATTGTAAGCACTGCATAAGTGTTAGCTCTTGTTTTTTTCAGAGTCACATGGTCTTCATGACATTTGTGACCAAGGGTACCTCCTGATGTTTCCAGCCCTCTTAGACTTCGGGTGCCAAGAGCTGTCACCTCTTTTTGAAGATTCCACATTGTCTCAGCCAACTTTTCCCAACCTAACTCAGCCATTCACTCACCACCCTGTCTTGATTTTGTTCTATTCATGTAGCAGCCCTCCATTTATTCATTTACCATTTGTAGCCTTTTTCACTTAAAGCAAATACATTTACAGGTGAAAATGTATCTTATAATCATGAATGGAGAATCAGCATCACTTGCCATTAAAATAAGGTGACCAGAAATAAATAGACATCCAAATAGAAAAATAAATTTATTAAATTCCCTGTGAATACTGTTGCCTGTCCAAATCTGGGACTGGGATTAGCACATGGCAGAGAGACGTAAAGACGTCTTAGCACAAGAAACCCCCCTGATGCAGTCAGAGTGAAGGAGAATTGAGATGGACTCATGTTCTCACTCTGCGATTGTTTCATGCTACCCACATCCCTCCTGGCTTCCCCCCTGCACCCCTGGGAGCCCCAGATCTAAGTTTTCCATATCATAGAGGACTTCAGGGCCCTGTTAGGGCCATAAAAGACTGAACACAAGGAAAATTGGGGAAATGTGCACAGACATTCCAAACCCATCAACTAGACCAGTGGTTCTCATGCCTCAGCACCTACCGTCAGACTCATCTGGAGGGCTTGGTAAAGCAGGCTACTGCATCTCAGCTCCAGAGTCTTTGATTCATCACACCTGGGCTGGAGCCCTGGAAGTTGCATTTCTGGAAAATTCTCACCTGGTGCTGCTGCTGCTAGTCTGGAGACTCCACTTTGAGAACCACTGAACTAGACTAACTGAGTCAATGTCAAGTCCATGTCTGGGCATCCAAACCATTCCATTAAAGATATCTGTCAAATCCCTAGAGGGGAAGAGAGTGGAGGACAAATCTAAAGGTCCCACTTCTCTGTGTAGAGTACTTTGATAATAAACCTCTAAGCAGGCTGAGGGTAGCCTTCTGGCAAAGTTGTTGGCCGTTGGAAGTTAAGCTGGTGCACACAGAAACAGTAAGGGAATCCAAAAGGATATGCATGGAGCATTGACAGCATCCGCTGCAGTGTGTATCCACCCTACAGATGTACAATTCCAAAAGAAAAGGATAGAGCAAGGTCATAGTACCCTTTTGAAGTCTGACAACAGTATGGGGAAGAGCAAGGTGACATC
The DNA here is from genome assembly GCF_949752795.1 of Hyperoodon ampullatus. NCBI lineage: Eukaryota > Metazoa > Chordata > Mammalia > Artiodactyla > Ziphiidae > Hyperoodon > Hyperoodon ampullatus. Next base: position 12,186,311 of record NC_136926.1, read on the forward strand.
TTGGATTTGTCTCAAAGGAAGACATTTTGACTCTAAACTCTTAAACTTAATACCTCTAAAACTTAATACCTGTTCATCCTAATTGGAAGCCTTGGTTGGCTGTCTCCTATAGCACGAGCCTTTAAGAAAAAGTGATGCCACCTCTGGCACCACTGACCCAGGGTTTCTGCCAGGACAAGTCAGTTAATCTCAGTTTTTCTATCTGTAAAATGGGAAGAATAATAATACCTACTTCATGGCGGTGTTATAAAGATCTAATGACATAGCATTTGTAGAATGTTTAGTGCAATGCCTGGCAAATGAGTCTTCAAGTAAGCTGGTGATGATTATTAGGGTTGAATGATGATGATGATGATGATAAACATAGACTGATAGATAACAATGTCTTTCAAAGAGTGAAGTCCAAGTGGGCACTGTTGGTGAAACAGTTGCTACCAACTCTTGGACGACCCAGGACCGACCCGTGAGTGTGGGATGGCAGCACACTCTCTCCAGAGTTAAGTTCCTAGGTTCCAAGGGTATGCCTTTGCAGTAGCTGCCCTATCTCGTCTCATGTCTTAGTATCCACAGCACCCAGAGCTTTCGGAACCATTGATGTGTCCCATCTACCCATCCATCTACCCATCCATCCACCCATCCATCCATACACCAATCCATCTAAACATCCATCCATCCACCCACCCATCCATCCATCCATCCATCCTTCCATCTATCCATCTATGCATCCTTCTCACTCTCTCTCTCTCTCAGGTTAAAGTGCCACAACAAATGCACCAAAGAAGCCCCACCCTGTCATCTCCTGATCATCCACCGAGGAGGTAAGTATTTAACACTTACTGCCCTGGGGTTTTGGGGTGGGGGGGCTCCTGCAGGCCTTCTGAGATAGCTGTCCCATCCAGCTCGCCTCTGGGTGCCCCTTGACCCTTGATCCTTGCCTGTCTCATTTCTTTCCCTCTGACACCCTTCCTCCTGACATCTGTCTCCTTAATCCACCTCCCATGCCTGTTCTCCCTATTCTTTGTCCCCATTCTGGTCTCTCTGATGCTTTAGCCCCCAGATTCATCTACCCCTCCCTAAGTCTTTTTCTCTCCTTCTTGTCCTCTTTCCTAATTTTTACTCTCCTCTCTTTCCCCCAATCCCATTCCTGTCCCTTCCCACTTGAAAAGAGTCCTAGCTGAGTGTTTTTCCATTATGTGCTCTTCAGACTCGGTCAATTGGCCCTGCAGAAGTAGGCATAGGAAGGGGTTTTGCTCGGGCCTGTTGGTTTGGGCCATCCGTGTTCCATCTCCTGGGGCCCTGGGAATGTCTGGGCCAACCTGTCTAGGCAGGAGCCCAGCCGCTACCTCTGGGAAGCCACTACCAGTCTCCTTGCTCAGGCAAGAGCAAGACCAATTTAGTGAGAAGGAAAGGCTTTTCCTTGTCCGCTAGGGATTCAGTTGGAGGCCTCGCAGTCCAGCTTTCAAAGTAGTTCCCCCAGTCCTTGGCCTGTGGGGTAGTTATTCCCAGACTCCGTTATCCACACTGCACTTCATCCACTGGAGGATTCTGTAGGCCTGTGCTGTTCAATACAGTAGCTACCAGCCATATCTGACTATTCAGATTTAGATGTATTACAATGAAATAAAAGTAAAAATGTAATGACTCTGTCGCACCAGCCACATTTCAGGGGCTCCATGGCCACATGTGGCTACCATATTGGATAGTCCGGATACAGAACACATTCATCATTGCAGAAAGTTCTACTAGATATCACTAGTCCAGACGCTTTGCTCTTCCAGCGGTGGTACATGAACCAGCAGCAACACGGGAATCGCCCGGGAGCTTGTTAGAAATGCACAACTTCTGGCCTCACTCCAGATCATGCATTTTAAACAGGTTCTACTGGCAACTTATCTACACTTTAAAGAAGCACTGCTCTAGAGGAGAAGTTGCAAACTCAGATGCCTGCCAGGGACCCTGAATGAGAGCTGCTGGCCAGGCGGGCCGTGCAAAGTGGAGGGAGAGCCAGGCGCCATCTAGAGAGGACGGCCACTCCCGCAGTGTGGACCTGCATTGTACCGTTTCTCACATTTCAAAGAAAAGCCCACATAGCTTTATGTGCCGTATACTTATTTTCAAATGTTAACAACTTATTAAAATTGTTAAAATTCTTGCTGGCCCCCTCCCTGCCACCCCCCATCTATAGGTTGGATGGAGGCCTAGTGCCAACTCTGGGGAACACAACTCGCTAATCCTCATCCTCCTCCACCCCTCCCAGCCCTCCCGGCCTCGGGTCAGTGTAGGCTCAGGGGACTCTACCCTGGTCTTGGATGAACCCAAGGGAAACTTAAAGAAGGAGGTAGATTGCTGCCAAAAAGTGCTGGCCTGTCTTCCAGAGCCAACGGGCCATCGGTTTTCGAGGATCTTTGCATCGCTTTCCTCCACGAGGAGAGAAAATTGCAAGAGAAGGAAGAGTCTTCAGCTCCTTTCTCTTGCCCCTTCCCACCTCATATCCTTAATTAAGAACCATCTGTTCCTTGAACTGTATACACGCCGTGAGGCTATTTTACACCTGAATTCTCACCACTCCTGAGCCCTTGTCTTGGGTCAGCTTTGTCCAGGAAATCGCCTCCCACCCAACTCCCCTCCACTGTGGTCTCTGCTGGAGCCCGACTCCCACATGGAGACCAGGACCAGCCTGCTGGGAGGCGACGCACTCTCAGACACTGACATCGGAAGAAGGGCTCCCTCCCACCCCCCTTCAGGATGCCCCCTTTACTCGAAGGCGGCAGGTGCCTGTACACACGAAGCAAACAGAACTTTCCAGAGGTCCACCGGCTTCTTGTTCTACCCACCCCGCTTTGGTAGGAAGTTGAAAATATAGTTGGTTTCCATGGTGATGGCAGCCCAGGCTTAAGAGAGAAATTAACCCCCTGGGTCAGTCCAAAGCTTTAACTTTTCCACGAACACCCCCAGCCCCACAATATAAAACAGCTAACAAGTAACATTACCAGGCATCACATTTGAATGCAAGCTTCTTGCTTTGCCCCTCCCGGTGGTCCCTGTAAATAGTAAGTGACAGAGGGGTTAACAGGGAGAGGGGCTCAGGTGATGTGGTTTGGATCAGGACACATTTATTTAGCATCGCCTGTGTGCCCAGCTTTGTGCCTTTAGGGATGATGCAGAGGGGAAGCTGGGAAGCTGAGACTTTCCTTCAGGGATCCATGGCGACCTTGTTTAGCACAAATGTATTTTGACCTGCTACAGACTGCTCGGGCCTGAGAAATCCCACAGGTGACCCAAGATGCTCCTAACACACAAGCTTAGATGCGGGAGGGACAGGTGGCCACAGTGAGCTTGTCAACTGATGACAGCCCCTGAGAAATCGGGAGCCTCTTGTCTTCCAAAGGAGGTTCAATTCTGAAATGAACACCAATGTGAAACGATTATGGTATTGGAGAAAAAAACTCCGAAAGCTTCAGTTTCATTGTAATAATTTTTAATCATCAAAAGCCATATATTGACAACACAAACATTTTAGAAACCACAGAGGACACAGATGGTGGGAAAAGTGTCCCAGTATCATGACACAACACAGTGACTCTCATTCTTAGGGAATTCCCTTCCAGTCTTGGGGATGGGCCTTTGAGGTGGGGTCAGAGCTCTACCCTCCTGACGTGACAGTACAGAGCAAAAGTGGTACTTAAATTCCCACTTCGCTGTTTTTACCCCTACGGATCCAGCAAGGTTAGTCCGGACAGAGTCCGTTCCGTGTGACATCAACAACCCTCTACGAAAGCCACCCCGGTATTCGGACCTGCACATCAGCCAGACGCTCCCTAAAACCAACAAAATCAACAAGGTGAGACCGGAGTTCTGTTGGGAAGGGGCGTGCTGGGGCTGCCGCTGCCAGACAAGGGGAAGGAGGGAGGAAGGTTCTTGAACAGGACTCGGCAGATTGATCTGGGAGCATTGCCCTTACTTGCCAGCCCACCTAGGCTCTCCTCATTCTGTGTGGTTTGTGTCTAGAAAAGTCTGGGGGGCATCCAGCCATCAGTGCAGAGTGAGTGTGCCAGAAATCTACCTAATTTAGAGAGAGGGCACCTGGCAGTGAGAATGAATGAGCGTGTTGACGGGGGCACAGTAGGGATGGGAGGAGAGCCTGAGAGGGGGTCCTTAGTGGTGCAGACTCTGCCCTCTTTCCTCTGTGAGATGTTTCATCCTCTGCCAGGATGAGCTTCGCAGATGGTTCTGTGCTTTCTCACACATCTGTTGAATCCAACCACCAAGGGACAAGAGTCTGTTTCTGATCTCCTGCTGGAGACTGGGTAGATGGATCTGTGTGGGGACCACAGGCTCTGAGCCCTAGCTAACCTGGTTGGCTTCTGGCTGGTTCTCAGACGGTGGTCAGCAGCGGGCTTCTCTGTGCCTCTTTCTTGCCAATGTGGCCTGGAAATTTCCAGCGTGATTTCCATGTCCTTTGTTTGGTCTGTTGGTGGAACGGCACCAAAGCAATCCCAGGGACACTTCCAACCTCACGGAAGAAGCAAAGGTAACATATGCCAGCAGGTGATTTCTCAAGCCCTACGGTGCCTCCGTGCATTGTATGGAAGGTGGATAAAATGCAGGTCAATCCAAGCGTGTGGGAAGTCACCAGCCTGTGTTCAGGACCCACATGAGTGTCATGGTGGCCGTGTGACCTCTCGCCGGCAAGGCATACTCTCCCTTCTCTGCATAAGGCTGGAGAAGGCCTTTCTCCCTCCCCATCCACTCTCCACACAGCAGCCAGAATGATTCTTTTATTTTTTCTTACATTTTTTAACATCTTTATTGGAGCATAATTGCTTTACAATGGTGTGTTAGTTTCTGCTTTATAACGAAGTGAATCAGCTATACATATACATATATCCCCATATCCCCTCCCTCTTGCGTCTCCCTCCCACCCTCCCTAATCCCCCCCTTCTAGGTGGTCAAAAAGCACCGAGCTGATCTCCCTGTGCTATGCAGCTGCTTCCCACTAGCTAGCTATTTTACATTTGGTAGTGTATATATGTCCATGCTACTCTCTCACTTCGTCCCAGCTTACCCTTCCCCCTCCCCGTGACAAGAGTGATTCTTAATGAATGTAATTTGAATCACACCACTCTCTGCTTAAAAACCATCCCGTGGCTTTCTGTTGCTTGGAGGAAACAAATCAAACTCCTCACTGCAGCCTGCAAGGCCATGCACAATTTGGTCCCTTCCTCCATCTCCGACCTCCCTTTCCAGGCCTCCCCATCAAAGCCCATATGTTCTTTCTCTCTCATGCTGTCACCCACTGTTTTTACTACTGGATCTCAGTCATTCACCATCTGTCTCCTTGTGGCATTGTCTTAGGACTTGATGATGCACCTAGGCCCCTGAAGTCAGGCAGACCTGGCAGCCAGTCTCGGGACCTCCACTTACTCACTCTGAGACTCTGGACAAGTAACTGAACCTCGCTGAGCCTCAGCTTTCCTGTGTGTAAAATGGGTGTGTTCCAGTTATCCACTGCTGTATAAACAAACAACCTCAAACTTAGTGATGGACACCAACAGCTCTTTAATTATGCTCATGGAGTCTGTGGGTCAGGGATTGGGAAAGGGGTGCAGTGGGGATGGTTTGTCTCTGCTTCATGATGTCCAGCTGCAAAAGGCTCATGCAGCTGGGGGCTGGAATCATCCAGAACAGGGATTGGCAAACTATGGTCTACAGGCCAAATCTAGCCCAGTGCCTGTTTTTGTGAATTAAATTATACTGGAACAAGCCACACCCATATTTTCTATGGCTGCTTTCATGCTTCAAGGGCAGAATTGAGTAGTTACAACAAAGACCACTTGGCTCACAGAGCCTAAACCACAGGATGGTTTAGCCATTTCAAGAAAAAGTTTGCCAACCCCTGATCTAGAGGCTCCTTCACTCACATATCTGGTGCTGGGATGAGTCAAAGGCTGAGCTCAACAGGGACTCATCAGGAGCAACTACATGTGGTCTTGCCTTGTGGCTTGGGCTTCCTCACAATATGGCTGCTTCAGGGTAGTCAGGCTTCTTACATGGCACCTCAGGGCTCGAATAGCAACTGTCTTAGCAAACAAAGTGGAAGCTGCAAAGACTTTTTATAAAAGCCCACGCATTGTCTTGGCTTGTCTCTAGCCAAGGGCTGGCAGTGTCAGTTCTGCTGTACTCTACCGATGGGAGCAGTCACAAGCCTACTCAGATTTAAGGGGGGGAGGCGTGATCTCACTTGTCAATGTGAAGAATCCAAGGAATTTGTGACCGTGTTTGAAAATGTCCCCTGGTAAGCAAAAGGAGCACCAACCCCAGAGAGTTATTGTGGGGATGAAATGAAATAATCAACATAAAGCACTTAGGAGAGGTTCCTGGCACATGGTAAGCACCCAGGAAATTCTAGCTATTTTTATCAGCTTAAATCTTGAGCTTCCAATCATAACGTCCGGCTGAGTCCGCTTTTCCTTTGTTATTTGTAAAAGATATAGGTCTCCCCACTGCTGGGGTTGGGGTGCTTAAGGGGTTTGAATGGTGAGGCTCCTGGGAAGTAACCGGGCACACCTATAACCATCCTGTCCTTTGTGACCCCTTGAGGGGTGAGTGGCTCAGAGCCGTCTCAAGACCTTTCTCTCTGGCTTTACAGACGCAACGAGCCTCTTGGTGTCAGATGGGACAGAAACATGGGTCAGATCGGTGACTGTGCCATTGTTCTGCTTGTCTGCCAGCAGGAGCATTTGATAAGAGAAATAAATTAACCTCTATTTAGAAAGTGGCTTTGACATGAAGGTGGACAGGAGCTATCAGAGAGCTGGGTTATTGTTTCGCCTCTTTCTCTTCTCACTGGCTTCACTCAGATTCTTTGTGTCAGGCGATGATGTGGTTAGTGCAATAGATTTCTGAGCCAATTTGATCTGAAGATTTCCTTTTCATTGCTCTCTGTCTCTTCTCTTGTCTAGCTCTGTCAGTCCAGGTTCATAAAGTCCAGCTTGTTCACCCAGCAAAATGATTTGAGTGTGCATTTTGGAGTCAGAAGTTCTGGGCTTGAAACTCAGTTTCTTCATATGCTCTGTGACCAGAGCAAGATCCTTCTGCCTTGGCTTTCCCCTCTGTAAAGTGGGCATTATAATAGTAGATGTTATTGGAGTTGTGGAGAGGGGTTGATGCTGTGTGTTATATGTCAGGGGTTTAGTCCCAACACTGGATCCTCAGGCCATGGAAGAGCTTGGTGATGAAGAAGACAGACAAGGAGGAGGGGGAAGAGGAGAAAGAAGAATAGGAAGAAGAAAGAAGAGGAAGGAGGAGGGTGGGGAGGATGGAGGAGAAGCAGCAGCAGCATCTGCCGTCTCCTGAGGGGACCAGTCTACAGCGTTTGTGCTTCCACATCAAGGCATCAAAAGTCCCATCTGCAGTGGTGTCCGGAGCCGAAGATCTGCCTGCTGCAGGGAAGCTTTTTGAAATGGCTGCATGCTGGCTGTCCTTTACAGTTGGTTGCAAGGAACAGGCTCACTTCGGCTAGCTCAGCACAAGGAGTTGTCTGTGGGAAGGATGGACACGGGGCAAGAAGAGAAAGGGGTATCACAGTTGAGGAGCTAGGTCTCATGAAATGGACATGGAGGACAGGCTTGTGCTCAGGCCAGCTGCTTGGACCCTCAGCAAGACCCTGGGTCACTGTTCTGGCCCTCCGTCATGACGGTGGCTCAGCTACTATTTGTGGGGGCCCTCGGGTCTGGTACTGTCGACTGGTCTCCTCATCCTCTCCTCTCATCTTTTCTCTCCATCATTGCTTCTGTGGCCATAGACTTCCTGCTCCTTGTAACGTCAGCCAGTTTGTTTTCTGGCCTGTCGTGGCTCTTCTGTTCCCTGGAACCTCATCTCCTCTCCACCTTTGCTCTGATTTCCACTGTTCTTCCTCTTGGTCCTGCTCTTTTTATTCCATATCATAGGTCACTGACCAGCTGTCATGATGCCCTGACCTATGGTCTTGAGTTGGGAGTGGGCTATGGCAGTCACAAGACAAGTATGGCTGTTTAGGAGAGTCTGTTGGGTTGGAGGGTGGGGACGGTTTCCTTCGGAAAAGTCCACGGGAGAGAGAGTTACTATCATTGTCATGTTCACATCAGTGCACATCTGGGTGAAGGGGGAACCTGGGAGGTGAACATGCTTCTGTTTGATTCTCAGAGTCAGATGTGAGTTTCTTATTACTTGGTTCAACCTTCTGTTTCTGCTTCTGGGCTGGAGATGGAGACCTGGGCCACTAACCCTCTGTATGACTCCAGCACGTCACATCCCATTTCTGAGTCTCAGCATCCCCATCTGTAGCACAAAGGGGTGGCACTGGATGGAATCTGAAGGATGTTTCCACATCTGAACTGTGCTCAGAAAGAGGAATTCTGCTGTTAGTCCTTCCCTTCCTGATCTGGTAGAGTTTGAGTTTCCCTCTGCTGGAAGACAGCCTCCAGCTGCTGCTCCCATGGGGACACAGATCTGGGTCTGGGCTGAGGAAGGAATTTCCCATCCCGTTTAGCAGTTCTGCTGGGCAACGTGGGCACCATAGGCAGCTTTCTCTTTTGCTGATTCTGTTGATTCACATCAGCCCTGAGCCTTGGAGATGAGAAAGACTGAATTCCTGCCATAACTGTTTCCTTCATAAGAGCAGCTCCTCCTTCCCTCCCTCCCTTCATCTCTCCTTCCATCCCTCCTTCCTTTCCATTCATTGATTCATATAACATTGATTAGCCACCTCCTATGTTTTTGTTTCTGTGCTAAGTTCTGCAGATGCCAGGATGAATAAGACACTGTCTCGTACGAGGAGATAAGCCTTTTCCTCCTTCCCTCTCTCCTTCTCCTTATCCCTCCCTCTCTTCATTTCTTTCTTTGTTCCTTCCTCTATCACACATTTTTCGAGGGACCACACTGTGCCTGGCATATTGCTAAGTGCTGAGAATAGGGAGCTTCTAGCCTCGAGGATGAGACAGATAAGTAAGCCGAGAAGTGACGGTGTTGAAGCATCAACGGAAGCTGGGGCCAGTACCAGGAGCGAGCTAGTACCAGGCAGCACTAGTACCAGGCAGGGCTAGTACCAGGCAGCACTAGTACCAGGAGGGCTGGAACTAGGAGCGAGCAATGTGCTGACCTGGTGGAGTGGGAGGTCAGGGGAACTTCTCAGAGGAGGGCCGGTCTGAGCTGGGCTTTGAAGAAAGAATAGGCATCTTCCAGGCAGACTGGGACAAGGCGGGGCAGATATTCCAAGTAGAAATAACAACATGTCCCAAGCCTCGGAGATGTGAAATAGCCTGGTTTGTGTTGGGAACTGTGGACCGACCATTTGACGCGACTAAGGCAGTCATTGTAGGGATGAGAGGAGAGGAAGTGATGTAAGCCCAGGTCGAGCCTGAATGTGTGCATCATGGACCAGCGTTTTCCTTTAAACATGCTGTGTCACTGGAACACAGTCTCTATGCCAGCTCCTCCTAATGGGATGCTGTTTTCAGTACAAACCTTTATACTTTTTTAAACTGATATAGTGACTTTTTTGCAGAGCATCTGTGGAAGCTTCTTGAAATTTGCCAATCTGTGAGTAGAAATTCAAAGAAGGGTGTTGATAGGATGGATAGATGCCTGACTTTCATTTCCCCTTGTCCCTCTACTGACACGATCAGTCCCTAACTTCCTTTAAAAACCTCCTGTGCCCCATTGGGCTGTATGGGGCCTTCACAGCCCAACCACATAAATCTTAGCCCACATGTCATTGCCGTATTATTCCTTATACTAACATGTCCATTGCCATTAAAATTTAATTACCATTAGATAAATTAGGATAGAATGAGAAGGCTGGCTTCCTGATGCCTTTCTACTAAAATCAGATCAGAATTACCTCCAAGGTGGTCTTGCGTGGAAGGTGGCTGGAATATACTAGAGCATGACCTTGCCTGGAATAGGAGTACTTTGTCCGAGGAATGTTTGTAGGAGTTTGATCCACAAGAGCCACAGAGGATAACAACCTAGCTGTCCTTCAGTGGATGGTTGATCAAATAAACCGTGGTACATCCATACCATGAAATACCACTCAGCAATAAAAAGGAACAATCCATCGATGCATGCAATAACTTGGATGACTCTCCAGAGAACTATTCTGAGTGAAAAAGCCAATCCAAAAAGGTTACATACTATATGATTCAATGTATAGAACATTCTTGAAATGACAAAATTATAGCAATGGAGAATAGGGTAGTGGTGCCAGGGATGAAAGATGGGAGGGAGGGGTGGTGAGGAGAGAGAGGGCAGTGGGTGTACTTAGAAAAGGGCAACATGAGGGCCCCTTCTGGGGGTGGAAATGTTCTGTATCTTGACTGTATCAATTCAGTGTCTGGGTCATGATATTGTACCGTAGTTTTGCAAGATGTTATCATTGGAAAAAACTAAGAATGCATGGGATCCCTCTATTATTTCCTACAACTACATGCAAATCTTCAGTTATCTCAAATAAAAAGCTTAATTGCAAAAGTAAACGCTGTCATCAATATAATCGCTACCGTTTGTTGATAACAAAGTGCCTCAGCTCAGTGCTCAGGGTGTAGGTACATACATAACCTTATTTAAACTTCGCAACAGATCCACACACAGTGGGTGTTCTTCGCCCACATGAAGGACAGGGAGAGACTGAAGCTCACAGAGGGGAAGTCACTGATGTGGAGGCAGTGTGACCGCGTGGGAGTGGGATGGACTCTGGGAGGGGGACATGCACAGCACCGGTTGAGCACGAGATGCCACTGGGCCTCCAGATGGGGAATGTCCGTTCCCCACCCCACACTCCCCGCCCTCATATGCTGGTTGGTGTTTGCTACACCAGCTCTGGAGTTTGGCAGGTAAACACACCTGTTGACAAATAACCAGATCACACAAAACCATCCTTGGGCACCTGAAGCCAAGCTGCACAGCAGACCTCAGAGTAATGCAGGGACCAAATGATCCATGTCCTGTGAGTGAACAGATTAAGGTTCCCCTGAGAACTCTTAGCTCTGCTGGCTTTGAGAGGCAGGAACCCCTTTTCTGGAATGCTGAGGTTTGCTAGTGTTATTCCCATTTTACAGTGGGCAAAACTGAGGAATGGCGAGGCGAATCATTTTTGTTCAGGATGCGAGGGGAAGAGGTGGCTATGGGATTTTGAATCTGCATTTGCCTCACTCTGTAAGAGTTGTAAGAGTTTCCTGGAGATGCTGGGTAGCTAAGACAAATTACCACAAACTGGGTAGCTAAGACAAAAGACATTCTCTGACAGTCTGGAGTGCAGAAGTCTGAGATTGAGGTGTTGGCAGGGTTGGTTCTTTCTGGAGACTCTGAGGGCGAATCCATTCCATGCCTCTCTCCTGACCTTCGGTGGCTCCGGCAATCCTTGGCATTTCTTGGCTTCTAGAAGCATCAGTCCCCTGTCTACCCGTCTTCAAATCGCCTTTTCCTCTGTGTGTCTTTCCTTTTCTGTTTCTTATAAGGACACTTGACATTGGATTTAATGTCCCCCACGCCCAAATCCAGGATGATCTCATCTCAAAATCCCTGACCAGCGTCATTCTGAGGATGCACACATGGATTCTCTCTTCCTCTTGACTTTAGAGCAGTTTCAAGGGCCGGAAGAGGCATTGCTGGTTCCAACTGAGATGTGAGGGAAGATGCTGCAGGCTTGCTCTCACGCTGTCTCTTGAGCTGTCAGGCTGTTGATTCTTTAATAAACACTCAGAATGAGAGGCGTTAGGATGGGAAGAACACTCTGGGTACCTCTGCATGGGACTTTCCAAAATCAAAGAGGCCCAGGGAGCGTGACTGTCACCTACATAGCTTTCATTATGTGGTAACCTTTCAGTCCGGGCTCCAAGCAGTGGACAGGAATTTGACCCCAGAAGCTGTTCCATCCGCAGCTGGATGCAACCTGGTGGGGATGATGAAGCGGGTGGGGGGACTTTGGAAGGATCTGGTGGTTGAGGAAAACAGAAGAGTTGCTGTGGATGCCGGGGTGGTCTCCTCCTGTGTAGCCCACTCTCACTGCTGTGTCTCTACCTCTCTGTCGGCCCCTGCCCCCTGCCCTGTTTTCTTCCTGCAGGACCACATCCCTGTTCCTTACCAGCCAGACTCCAGCAGCAATCCCTCGTCCACAACGTCCTCCACGCCCTCCTCGCCAGCACCCCCGCTCCCTCCCAGTGCCACGCCGCCTTCTCCCCTACACCCTTCTCCGCAGTGCACAAGGCAGCAGAAGAACCTCAACCTGCCAGGTACCTCCATGCTTGGGAAGCTACAGCGGGGAGCTCTGGGTTCATGCCAGAGCCATTTCTGGACCAGTCCATGCGTAAAGGCAATGGGTTGGAAGCATATGGATTGAGTCTTTCCATATGCAGGGCAGTTGCTACATATTACCTTATTTGATCTTTAGAGTAGCCATAACGTAAGTACGATCAGCTCCATTTTACAGATGAGGAAACAGAGGCTCAGAGAGGTAAAGGGACCCTTAGAGACTCAGTCTTTTGGGAAGCAGCAACCCAGGGTCTCCACCTAAGTCTGAGTCACAGAGGGAGCCATTGGCTCTGGAGCTGGCTGTCATCTTATGAGCTAAATCAGTTGAAACTGGCAACAGGGCTGCATTCTGAGTCCTACCCCAGACATCAGGACAGGGCTCTGAATGAGCGGGCTGGCGTCCGACATTCAGTATCCAGCTCTCTCATGTCCCTGCCCTGTGACCTCTGACCTCAGTTTTCTCATCTCTGAAAGGATATAGGTGGACGAGAGGACCCCAAAGGGTCTTCCAGCTCACAAACTCCAGGGCACTCGGCTGCTGACCTGAGACTATGTGCTGGGCTGTGAGATGGTGGAGAGGCCGTCATGTGATGCTTTGGCTTCTCGGACTTAAGAAAGGGCTCTCTCTCTGCTCTTAGGCAGGCCAGACCTAAGAGTCTTCCTACCCCTTCCGGGGCCCGGCCCAGCCCACTTGCCATTCTAGGGCCCCAAGGACATTTCCAGTTCAGCCATATTGGCAGCATCATAGCTGACTTCAAGACAGAGGCTGGTGGGATGAGGCCTGGCTTGGCCAGTTGGGACCGAAGTCTAGGTCTGTGTTGTTCAACATGGTACCCACTAGTCACGCATGGCTGTTAGGGCTTCCCTGGTGGCGCAGTGTAAGAATCTGCCTGCCAATGCAGGGGACACGGGTTCGAGCCCTGGTCCGGGAAGATCCCACATGCCACAGAGCAACTAAGCCTGTGCGCCACAACTACTGAGCCTGCGCTCTAGAGCCCGTGAGCCACAACTACTGAAGCCTGTGTGCCTAGAGCCTGTGCTCCGCAACAAGAGAAGCCACCGCAACGAGAAGCCCGCACACCGCAACGAAGAGTAGACCCCGCTTGCCGCAACTAGAGAAAGCCTGCGCGCAGCAACGAAGACCCACCGCAGCCAAAAATAAATAAATAAAATAAATAAGTAAATTAAAAAAAATTTTTTAAACGAGTTAAAATTAAATATAATTAAAATTTTAATTCCTCAGTCACACTAGCCACATTTCAAGTGCTTGTGAGCCACATGTGGCTAGTGGCTGCCATACTGGACAGCACAGGTATAGACCATTTCCCACCATTGCAGAAAGTTTCACCGGACAGTGCTGGTCTAGGGGCTGGTTTCCTCCTGAGCCAGCGAGCTTCACGCAGGGGGAAAAACATCCCAGGTCCGCAGCCACAGGTCACACCTGCAAGCCTAACCAGCCGTGAGAGAATATCTGGGAAACGAACAAAGACCTAACCCCACATCTGGACAACACCCAGATACAACCACCCATTGAGGACAAGCTGATCACGTCACCTGCCCACACTGCTTTGACCTGGGCTGTGTCCAAAGGGATAGAGTGTGTTTTAAAACTTGCATCCTGGAAATTTTTTGGTTAAGTCCAAGCCCGAGGCAGCCTCATACCCGTGGTGTGAGGGCCGCTCACCTGGCAGTCAGCAAGGACCATAACGGGAGTCAGCAGCTGGAATCATTTCAGTAAGTGCCCCTGAGTCAACAAGGCAACAATTGCCCAGCATTTCTGTAGACCGAGGGTTCCCACCAGCACCCCGAGCCATTTCCACTTCTCTGGAAGGAGGGGAATGGAAAAAAGGCCCTTTGACACCCTATGACCCCCCAATTTCTGGAGGGAGGGGCTGGGTCCCTTCCTAGAGCTGTACCACCTGCCATCCAAGACACACACTTAGGGCTCTTTTCCCAGTAACTGCTTGCTACTTGTTTATGGGTGGGGGGGCGGGAAAGAACCTCTTAAGGGAGAACCACGCATCAAAGCACCACAGCTCTTTTCATCTCCAAAAGACTGCCGGCATCTCTCTTTTTTTTTTTTTTTGCGGTACGCGGGCCTCTCACTGTTGTGGCCTCTCCCACCGCGGAGCACAGGCTCCAGACACGCAGGCCCAGTGGCCATGGCTCACGGGCCCAGCCGCTCTGCGGCATGTGGGATCTTCCCGGACCGGGGCACGAACCCGCGTCCCCTGCATCGGCAGGCAGACCCCCAACCACTGCGCCACCAGGGAAGCCCAGCCAGCATCTTTAAACAAGAGACCTGACTCACCAGGGGTAGTCACTGTTCCATCAGTTCCTTTGTCCCTTCCGTCAGAGCCCCAGGGAGGGGTCTTGGCCAAGTTGCAGTGCTTGCCTGCCAGTGGATCTGCATCTACTCCATGGCAGGTCCCAACAGTGTCCTGACCCTCTTTGGGGAGTGGGCTAAGGGGTCCTTTGGGGGAAGGCACTTTAGAACAGCAGTTAGGAGTGTGGGTTCTGGAGCCAGGCTGCTTGGGTTCAAATCCCAGCTCCGTCACTGAATAACTGCGTGACATTGAACAAACTGCTTGCCTCTCTGTGCCTCTGTTTCCTCGTCTGTACAATGGGGATAATAATAGTACCTACTGTGTAGACTCCTCGAAGGGCTAAACGTTACCATATATGTACAGAGCTTAGCAGAGCACCTGTCTTGTCAAAGAGCTCAACAAAGGTGAGCTATTTTCATTATTATTAGATAAACACAGGAATAGCAAATTACCGTGGCTACCACTGCTAAGTAATCTGGGCCTAACTAGAATTGTGAAAATAAAGATGAAATCCCCATATACCATGGTATTGGGAGTAAGAATCAAATTAAACTTTGGGGTTAGGTAATTTGGCATTGACTGTCAAAGTTTCAAATGTACATTCCGTGGACCAGCAAAATCACTTCTAAGAATTTATATACAGAAATGTTTGCAAAGGGCATGGGGATCTGTATGTAAGGATTTCATGGCAACAGTAAAAAATCTGGACTCAACCCAAATGCCCATCAGGAGGGGAGTGTTTGAATACGCTAATATATCTGTAAAACCAAATACTCAGCCACCCTTAAAAAGAATGGAGTAGCTCTTTGTAAATATCCTGACATGGGAAGATAGCCACAATATCTTTTAAGTGGAAAATAAGTGATATGCAAAGCAACTGGTATAATAACATCCTATTTATTGTAAAATGGTTTTATGTACTTGTATATGTATGTTTAAATGTGTGTGTGTATATATATGTTTGTATATGCACACAGATGTCTGCAAGACTTCATGGCAGGTGTTCTAAGAAAAGGAATTTTCTTTTATGCACTTCTGTAATGTATATAAGAGCAAGGAATATGCACCCGTTTTATAATTGAATAATAACAATAAAATGCAATGTCGACAGGGAAAACAAAATAGGACCCTCCAGAAGGACCGCCAGACCCTCCCTCTGTCTTAGGCAGTTTTCGCAAAATTCCCCCAGGGTGACAGGCATCTGTTCTGTTCATGCAAGGCCCTGGTCACCTGTTATACTCTAGACTGTGAGCCTCTGTTGATGGGAAAAGGAGCTTTGGCTCTGGTTTCCTGCCAGATGTTGAGTTTTCTGAAGACTATTCAAGCTAACGCCTAGGCATAAAAATGTCCCTGGCATTGATTGATCTAGAATATTCTTTCTCTAAAACAGGCTGTGCGGTTAATGGTCATTTGGCTCATTTGCTAACCTCAAGGCACCCACAGGCTTGGTGGGATTTGCGATTGTGCTCTACTGGTCGGCTGGACCTCCTTGTTTTCCGCCACTCCCTTAAGAAGCCTGGTGCCATGTTGGACATGGCACGGTGTAGGATGGAGTCAAGAGGGCTACATTTGAATCCCAGATTTGCCCCTTCCCACCTCTGTGGCCTTGAGTATGGCACTGGCCCTGTTTAGATCTCAGTTTCTCATCTGTAAAATGGGTCTAAATTGCAAGCTTGTGTGACATTTGATGTGGGAAGGTACATGAAGGGGCTTTGTAAGGGACTGTTGTGTGGATTTTAGAGGCTGGAGTGTTCAAATGCCTTCTTTCTTGGGCGTAACCTAGTGCCGTGTTTAGTCTCTCTCCTGCCTCAGAACATCAGCTCCATGAGACTAGGAAACTAGTCTGCTTCATCCACCCCTCTGCGCCCAAAGCCCATCATAGGGCCCACTGTTGAAGGCACTGATTAGATGTCTGCTGAATGAGTGAGTGAACAAGTGACTTGAGGCTCATGCACTGCCCAGAGCTGCAGGTTTTTTTTGTTTTCCTTTAAACTGTCTTCTGGCCCTCAGACTGCATTCATCCATTCCGATATCCTTAATGGGTATTTATTAAGCATCTACTACACACCAGGTACTGTACAAGGCACCACGTATGGAGCAAGGCACAAACCAGAAATGCCCTGTAAAAGTTTGCCGTTGCTGCTGTAGCAAATCACCACGAGCTTAGAGGCTTAAAGCATCAGAAATTTATTATCTTATGGTTATGGAGGTCAGAAGTCCAAAATCAGTTTCACTGGACTCAAAATCAAGGAGTTTGCAGAGCTGGTTTCTTTTGGAGGTTCTAGGAAGGAATCCATTTCCTTGCCTTTTCCCAGCTTCTAGAGGCTGCCTGCATTCCTTTGCTCATGGCCTCGCATCACTCCAGCCTCTGCCTCTGTTATCACATCTCCTGTGATTCTCTCTGACTTGGATTCTCCTGCCTCCCTCTCGTAAGGACCCTTGTCATTATGTTTAGGGTTCACCCAGAGAATCCAGGATAATCTCCTCATCTCAAGATCCTTAACTTCCTCACATCTGCAAAGTCCCTTTTGTCACGTAAGGTAACATATTCACGGGTTCCAGTGGCTAGGATATGGCCATCTTAGGGATGGGGGTTGGGGAGAGGGCATCATTCTGCCTGTCACAGTCTCTGTTCTCATGGAGTTTATAGCTTAGTGGGAGAGACAGGTGTTAGCCGAGCAAACATACACGTGAAAATAGGATTATAAGTTGTGATAAGTGCTGTGAAGGGAAAGAACAGTGCTATGAGCAAATTCAAGAAGAGAACAAGTTTAGGCTGAAAGGTCAGAGGCAGCTGAGTCCTGAAGACTGGCCAGAGAGGGCTTGTGGGGAGTTGTCCAGGCGAAGAGAGGAGAACACATGCAAAGCCCCTGCCACGGGAAAGAGCTGGAAAAAAATGTCCCAATGGCTGGAGTGCCATAAACAAGGCACCAAGCAAGACTCAGAGCTGCAGGGCTGAGGCCTGGCAGGGCCTTGTAGGGCTTGGCAGGAATTTAGATTTTATTTAAGACCCAATGAGAGGCAGTTGCAAGGTTTAGGCAGGGGATATTTTGATCTTTCTTCTTTCCTTCTAGATCCTTCCTTTCAGATGACCACTCAGGCTGCTCTCTGGGGAGCCCATAGGGAGGGAATGGGGGCTTCAGAGTGGAAGAGCCTTCAAAGTGGCCTGCTTGTCTCTCTGACCTCTGGTCATCTGCAGCCTCCCAGTTCCTGGGTCCTCTTTGATGCCAGAGAGCCAGGAGCCACTCGGGTTCCTCTGCTGCCCCTCGGACCTGCTTCTCACTGGTGTCCGTCATCAGCAGGAAGAACAGGCAAGATTTACAGCGCCCTTTCCCTCCTCCTCTGGCCAAGGCTCTCTCCCTTTCGGCCGTCAGGACCGAGCTGTTAGCAGGCACTTGAAGGGGTCCAGGCGGAGGTTGGCTCTGGGCGTGGAGGCATTTGCCAGGTGTCCCATTGCCGGACACCTGTCCCGTCTCAGAGTGCTGCCTTCTCTCCATCACCAGCCCCGCCTCCTTAAAAGGACACTTAACTGCCAGCTAACCTTTTCTGCAGACACTGAATCCTCAGTCCCAGCTGGGGAGGGAAGAGATCAACTAAGTCTCTTGACAATCCCAGGTAGTTTTTCTTCTTTTAATTTTAGCCCCTTGTTGACTAACAAAATGTCTGCCTGCAATGAAAAAACCTAAGTTATCTAATGGAAGAAAGGTCCCTGACATCATGGAGGTTGGATTTCTTTTAAAGCTTTGTTCTGTACCCTTGAAGGAGTTGCTTCCCAGCCCAGGCACTTCATTTTCCAGAATCAAAAATGCATCCATGGGCTTCCCTGGTGGCGCAGTGGTTGAGAGTCCGCCTGCCGATGCAGGGGACATGGGTTCGTGCCCCGGTCCGGGAAGATCCCACATGCAGTGGAACGGCTGGGCCCGTGAGCCATGGCTGCTGAGCCTGCGCGTCCGGAGCCTGTGCTCCGCAACGGGAGAGGCCACAACAGTGAGAGGCCCGCGTACCGGGAAAAAAAAAAAAAAGCATCCATTTCAATTCCAACTAGCTGAGATATTTAGGAATTGCTGTGCTAAAAGAGAGTTGAGTAATCCAACAAACGTGAGCAGCTTACCCACTGGGTTCAAGGCACCAAACCAGGTGCTTGGGATCCTGAGATGCCAGGACTTGCTGTCCATCCCAGGGGGAATTTATAAATCAACTGCACCCTCAGGGGCAGCTAATGACTTAGCTCTTTGAAACTATCTGACTGTCTATGAATTATAAAGCATTCTTGTCTGTTAGTTAAGAGAGCTTAGAAAGAGAGCGGCTTATGCATCGCAGCTGATCCTGATTCTGCGTGTTCTATGCCCTCTTATGTCATGATGAGCTCAGCCCTATGAAGGAGAGATTTTTATTATCCCCATTTTACACATCTGGAAACTGAGACTTGGAGAGAGTTGCAGAAGCTTTTATAAGCAATCAAGGAAGAACAAGAATTCAACCCTACAGGATCAGCTTCTAGACTCCAGGCTTGGAACCACTGTACTAATTCTTGGTGAGCCAGCTTGTCGCTGAATGAATAAAACTGTTTCCGGAAGTATATTCACCAACTCAGACTCATATCTGATCCCATCCCTGCTCACCGCCTTTACTTGAGGGTATAAAACTCTGTGTGACCTATCCCCCACCCCTGACACCCCTTGTACTCCCTGGTCCAGGCCCTCCACCCTACTGGAATAGTGGTAACATTGGAAACCTTGGGAATGTCCAGAACAACTGGCCTCCAGTGAACAGACTGGAAGTAAAATGAATTGTAAGAGAACGAGCAGTGAATTTGAGGAAGTTTCTGTTATATGATTTTTCCCTAAATATGGAAATTAATTCATGCCTGTGGTAGGCAGAATAATAGTCCCCCAAAGAGGACCACACTCTAATCCTGGGCTCTGTGAATATGTTACTTTATCCTGCAAAAAGACCTTTGCAGCTGTTACCAAATTAAGAATCTTGAGGTGGAAAGATTACCCTGGATTATCTGGGTGGACTCGAAACACAATCATGAGGATCCTTATAAGAGCGAGATGAGAAGGTCAAAGACAGTAGAAGGCGATGTCGGGACGGAAGCAGAGATTGGGGTGATGGGGCTGTGAACCAAGAAATGCAGGCGGGCTCTACAGCTGGAAAAGGCAAGGAGTGGATTCTCCTTTGGAGCCTCCAGAAAGAATCAGTCCTGCCAACACCTTCATTTAGCCCCTTACAGCTGTTTCTAGACTTCTGACCTCCAGAACTCGAAGAGGATAAAGTTGTACTGTTTTAAGCCATCCAGTTAATGGTAAGTTATTACAGCAGCAATAAGAAAACTAATACAATGCTCAGTGCAGCAAATTGGAAAAACACAAGAAACACATAAAGGACTTTTTCCAGTTTTATTGAGATACAGTTGACATATAACATTGTATAAGTTTAAGGATATAATGATTTGATATATGTATCTGTTGCAAAATAACATCCATCACCTCACATAGTTATCAATTGTTTTTCCCTGTGATGAGAACTTTTAACATCTACTCTCTTAGCATCTTTCAAATAGACGATACAGTATTGTTAATTACAGTCGCCATGCTGTACATCACATCCTCAGGACTTATTTGTCTTATGACTAGACATTTGTACCTTTTGACCACCTTCACCCAATGCTTCTATCCCCATTCCCCCACTTCTGGCAATCACAGATCTGACCTCTGTTTCCATGAGTTTGTTTTTTTATAGATTCTGCATGTAAGTGAGATCATACTGTTTGTCTTTCTCTGTCTGACTTATTTCACTTAGCATAATACCCTCTAGGTCCATCCATGTTGTCACAAATGACAAGATTTCATTCTTTATTATGGCTGAATAGTTTGCAATTGTGTGTATATATGTGTGTGTGTGTGTATATGTATGTGTGTGTATATATATATATATATATATATATATATATATTCTTTATCCATTTGTCTGTTGATGGGCACTTAGGTTGTTTCCATGTCTTTGGGATAGTGATTTCTTTTCCTTCGGATATATACCCAGAAGTGGAATCGCTGGATCATATGGTAGTTCTAATTTTAATTTTTTTAGGAACCCCCATACTGTTTTCCATAGTGGCTCTACCAATTTACATTCCCACCAACAATGCACAAGGGTTTCCTTTCCTTTACATCTTTACCAACACTTGTTACTTCTTGTCTTTTTGATAATAGACATCCTAACAGTTGGGAGGTGATACCTTACTGTGGTCATGATAGATTGTTTTTAAGCCACTGTCATCGCTCTGCCAGAAGGGAGAAGATTACTGTGTTAGATCATGGCTTTAGAGACTTTTCTCTGTGTATACGTGTGTACTAGTGCATTTAACAAAGATGGGTTGTGCTCAGGATGGATCTCCGAGTTGGGGTGCTCTGTTTTCAGGGAGTGTCAGTGGGAGGGTTGGCTTGGATGTTTCTGGCTTCTTTACACATGTTCTCAGTCCCTTGGAATTCGGGGTGTCTACAAAAGTCTGGAAACCTCAGGGGCGGGCAGAGAACCACAGGTGGCCACAGGAGCCCCATTTGTTACCTGAAGGGCCCACCTGGGGCAGCGCTCACTGTGATGTTTTCTTTCTTTTGCAAGCGTCCCACTACTACAAATACAGGCAGCAGTTCATTTTCCCAGGTGAGTTTCACGTGAGCTCGGTTCCTCCCGAGCAAGCCCTGTGAGGTGTGGCAGCTGCTGGAGGGGATGGAGACGAAGGTTTCCGGGGTGAATGAGCCCCAAGAGGATGGGGTGGAATCCCCAGACCACAGGCTGGCAACTGGCTATGGAGGTGGAGGAGGAAAGGTGCGGGGTCCAAGGGCACAATGGCACCGACGAGGTCCCAGAGCACAGTAGGAAGGCCTGAGTGGGTGGTCTGCAGTGCAAGGATGGGCAAGGGTGAGGAGGGGTCTAGAACCACGTGGCAGGGGAGAGATGGTCAAAGGGGCTTGAGTCGGGCACTGGGAGACGTGAAACCAAGTGGCCTCATCATCCCAAAGGGGACTCAGGAGTGAGGTGGATCCAGTGGGTGCTTCAGGCCAGAGGCTTAGGGCCTCCGGCAGCCCCCAGATGACAGTGGGGAACTTTGTTCAGGATGTCATCTAGACCACTCGTGCCCCTAGGCAGGTAAATTCAAGTGGCCAGGGAAGGGAGAGAGGGGATTGGGAAGCCCCAGGGACTCATGGTCTGGTGAGAAGTTCTCAGCTGCCAGCATCTCCCGGGAATCAGGCTCTTGGGGGTGGTTGTGGACCCTGAGTTTGGTTTCTTACTGTCTAATCTTTGACTCTCAGATGTGGTGCCGGTGCCAGAGACGCCGACCCGGGCACCCCAGGTCATCCTGCATCCAGTGACCTCGAATCCAATGTAAGTGGAACAGAGACCTTTTCCCCTGCCCTTCAGTTTGCTCAGGGTCCATGTCTTCTTTCTTCCTTCTCCTGGAATTAATGGGGTGGGAGGTGGGGGAGAAGTATGAGGGGGCCATAGAGACAAGGGAATAACTCAAGCTAAGAGAGAGAGAGAGTGTGACAGCCCAGGCCAAGAGAGGGACAGTACCCATCCCCTTGAGTCACTTCTGCCTTGTGTCCCTGGCCCTGCCGATCAAGTGTGATTTCCAGGGGCCAGACCATTTCCTTCAGACCCCCAGACCCTCCTATGATCAGAAAGACCACTTCCCCCAGGCAATAGCTGGAGCTTAATGAAAAGGCAATTATTCTACATCATTATCCCCCTTTTAAAAAGGATAATTTAGGTTTATACCAGGGATCAGCAACTTACAGCCTATGGGACAAATCCAACTTTCAGCATATTTTTATAAATAAAGTTTTATTGGAACACAGCCATGCCCATTTGTTCACAATGTGCTGTCTATGCAGGCTTTCAGACTACAACAGCAGAGGTGAGTAGTTGCAACAGAGACCGTATGGCCTGCAAAGTGTAAAATAGCTACTACCTGGCCCTTTGCAGAACAAGTTTGCTGATCCCTGGTTTATAATATTATAAAAATAAAATAAGCTAATTTTGCGAAATTTGGACTATTCTATAAAAAAAAGAAAGGAAAAATAATCACTTATAATTGCACCACTCTTAGAAGTGTGCTCTATTCATATTTTACATACTTGTGATCCACACTATATGCAATTTCCATCCTGCTCTGTTTATCCCTTAATGCTATAACATCACATTTTTTCATATTGTTCTGGGCTCTTCATACACATTGATTTTAATGAATGTAAAATATCATATCGATGTGGAATAATTTCCTTAACCAGTTCCCTACCGCTGGATCTTACATCTTCCTATATCTCACTGTTGTAAACAACTCTGCAACAAACATCTTTGTGTGTGGTGTCTCTTTAGCATCCTTAAGATACAGACCCTCTTTCCAGGTGGTCTATTGCTTGTGCAGCCAAAGTGAAATCACCTTCCTTAACTTCTTTGGTTGTGACCCAAGTCTGGGGCATGCTAGGGACCTAATTTTGATTTAACTTCTTTCCCAACTCACATTTTTGCCTACTTGTTTTTTCTTCTGGCTACCCTAGCTGCTCCATCCTTTCTGACCCATGTTATAGCCTTTGTTAAAGACCCAAATGGTACATTTCTGAAATCAAAGGAGGAGCAATTTGTCTAGGGATATTGTGCTGACATCTAGCTCCAGATCATTTCTCTGCTGCACATAAACCAATTCCACAATTTGTGCAAGATGAACTCCAGGTTATTAACTGAGAGTCAGGGAGTGCCAGTGAAAAACGGAGTCAATAAGTGCCTGCGATCTGCTTAAGTGTGCGTGGAGTGATGGGAACTGACTCTTTGCAGACGGGAAATCATTTAATAGCCCTGGCTGCTATAATCACGCCTTGATGCAAGCAGAGGCGAGCAGTCCATTTTGTTGGGCATGAGGAAGGACTCCAGCTGCATTGTTCCACCCAAATCTCCCCCAGTGCGTCAGGTTTCCAGCATGTCAGTTGTTATGATGTGGTTTCTGCCTTCCCAAGCTGTACTGTAAATTATTGGTTAATAGGATGGCAAACGCTACTTCTTTCTCCTTCTTTGAGTTCTTACAGTCTTCCAGACTCCCCCTCACCACTCCTCCTCCAGCAAGTGGACTGACTCTGTCTGCAGGGTCAGCAGCTTTCTGGGTGAGGTCTGAGGGTCAAGATAGGGGAGGTCCCCCTCAAATGAGGAGATGGGTCGGGGGAATCTGCTAAGCTTCCACTGTGGAAGTAGGAAGGGGGTGTGGTGGCCATTGTGATCCCTTCCTCCCACCAGTTCCAGCTCACTCCGTAAACACATCCTCTGCTCTAAAAACCCACTCCCAAAAAATCCTTTAACACATATGGTGCCCCACATCTCCATCACATACCATGTGCTCCAACACGCCCACACATCCCCAATACATCACCAGTTACACCGTCAAGAATGGCACGCCCCCTCCCCCAGCATCCCCAGTATGTACACCCAACTCACACGCACGCAGAACAACCCCTGCACAGAGCACATTCCATAATACCCACGCAGTCCTCGGTGGACACTTAGCACTCACATTGTGCCCCCAGCACCCATACCCAGCTTGTTCCAGCTGGGTATGGGTGCTGGGGGCACAATATGCCCCAGCTCAGTACACAGCTCAGAACACAACTGCAGCTCACAAGCTCATGAATGCATGAGTCACACACACACAGACACACGCCTGTGTCTTCCACGCCAGTACAGTCTGGCTTCCTCCTCCTCATTCTCACCCTGCATGTGTCTTCTGAATGTGATTGTCAAGGTGCAACTCAAAACACTGCTAACTTTCAAATATATCCAGTAATCCTCTCTCCTGGGAATGTCCACACCCTCCATTTGTTCAATACATACCTAACTTTCAACCCTTGTTACCTGTAGACTTTCTGCACAACAGTAGTAATATAAATATTCCTATAAATATAAAAATATTCCTATATAAATATAAAAGTCAGGAAGCTGTGTCAATTTCAACTCTGTATCCCTCAAAAGGTCTGGCACTGTTCCTGGCACATAATTCTAACCAAATGAATGAATGAATAAATGAGCAAAAAACCAGATGAACACTAGGATCCTTCCAAAAGATTCAGAACCGTAGAGATCTGATTTATTCTTTCCTAGGAAACACCTAGAGCTCTAAGGATCCTGCCATCCATGGCATTTAGGCCAGTTTATAAGGAAACTGCTAGATTAGTGGAAAGCAACAAAGAAAAATGAGCCCTGAGCAGGCCAGAAAATCTATTTAAGACAGTGTCCTTGCACACCACTCCTTGGTGTCAAGGTTATGGATTATTCTAGACACAAGCATTGAGGTGAAATTGGAGAAAAAGACTTGGTGGTGAGGACTTCTCATTTTAAGACATTTCTTACATGGATCAAGTCAATGCATGGACCCATCTATTCACCTGAGGGTCACGTTTATTTTTCTTTCTTTAAAGCTTGGAAGGAAATCCATTACTTCAAATTGAAGTGGAGCCAACCTCAGAGGTGAGAACCGGAGAGCAATGAAGCAACTTTTTCGGGGGGCTACCCACTTGGCAAAGCCGATGGATGTCTTTGATGACGCAGAGGGCTTGGGGCGGGCTGGGGGTGCAGTGGCCCTGTTTGATGGCTGTTCTAACTCCGGGACGACTAACGAGCGGGTGGCCCCTCCCGGCACTGAGCCTAATGGGCCGTTATATGGTGTGCATCACGGAAAAGCTAGTTGTGCAGAAGTTGGCAAGTGATTTGCGTTCTTAGTTGAAAATTCAGCTCAGGCTGGGTGAGTACCAAGGGGCATGTGCCCCGCTGCTTTCTAAAGAACATGTGGTAGGAGGAGACGGGAGCCTCAGGGACACTGGCTTGGCAGGCTGTTGAGAATGTTCTGGGGCTTCGTCCCACCTGCCAGAGCCCCTGGAGGAATAAATGAAGTCTGCGGGGTGAGAACCAGAGCCCTGACTCCTTTGCTCTGCTGGTCTGTCCTGAACTGAAGGGAGTGGAGTCAGGGTTTCCAGAGAAAATCATGTCCTTTTCTGGAACCATTGCAGTAGTTGGAAAATGACCGTGAAAGAAGGTGTATTTCCTGTGTCATTTCTCCTGAGTGTGCCATTGGGGACAGCTTGCTCAGGTTTGGGGTCAGAGAGACCTGTACCCAGCCAAGGGGCCACCTTCTCCAGCTGTCTTGTCAGACTCCAAGCCCCTGAAAATCCCCCTGGCTCAGGCACCTGCTGCTCCCCCATTCCAACCAAAGAACCCAAGGGGCAGGACCCTGCAGCCCCAGGTGCCCCCAGACACCAGGCTGGGAAGGTAGGTCCCTGAGCCTTGAGTGTCTAACTGTTGCAGTGGTCATGTCTAAGTGTGCCTGAGTCATGTGGGCGTGCAGGGTAAAAATGCAGAGTCCTGGCCCTGGCCTTATGACATTCTGGTTCAGAAAATCTGGGTGGGACCTAGGAATCTGCATTTTCTAAGCCATCCCAGTGGATGTTTCCTACAGGCGGTCAGGTCTGTGCAAAGAACTCAACAGATCTTCGCCTTATTGAAAACCTCACACCACCCCCAGGGGCAGATGTCATTAGCCCCACTTTATGAGGAGGAAAAGAAGGCCCAGAGAAGTGAAGTGACTTGCCCAAGGTCACACAGTGGCCAGATTCCAGCTCATTTGGTCTGAGTGTTAGGCTCATTCTGTCAGCCTCTCCCTCTTGTATCTCAGCTGCACAGGAACCCAAGGCCTCTGGCCTGTGCTGAGTAGCTCTGACACCTCTCAGTTTCTGCCTCATCACTTCCAAATTCCCTGGGGAAGCGAAGGCCCTCCGTGTCGAGGATTGTTACATGTTATATGCAGGTGTATGGTGTACCCGTATTTCAGCCTGTCGTCTTTCTTACTCCCACATAAATAATCAGGCAAGTCAAAACATCATGGTCGAGGGGCCTCCCTGGTGGCGCAGTGGTTGAGAGTCCGCCTGCCGATGCAGGGGATACGGGTTCGTGCCCCGGTCTGGGAGGATCCCATATGCCGCGGAGCGGCTGGGCCCGTGAGCCATGGCTGCTGAGCCTGCGCATCCGGAGCCTGTGCTCCGCAACGGGAGAGGCCACAACAGTGAGAGGCCCGCGTACCACAAAAAAAAAAAAAAAAAAAAAAAAAAAAAACATCATGGTCGAGTAGGAGGGCATCAGATATTAGGATTTGAGAGGCCTGAATCTTAATCCTAGCTCAGCCTGGCTGCCTGACCAGAGCTAGGCACTTCCCACAGGGACCAACCATCCCCGTTTGCCAGTTTTCCAAGTGTGAGACTTTCAGTGCCCAAACGGGCAAAGTCATGGGAAACCGGAATACGTGGTCCTCCTGGCATTTCCCCTCTGTGAGCCTCAGTTTCCCTGTAGCGCAAGAGGGATGGATTGCCAGGATCTCCCTTTCAGCTCCTTCATTGCAGTACAGTGATAGGCAGGAGGTACCTGGGCAAATAGAGAGACACGCGTGCACCAGCCGAAAACACACAGTGGGGCACAGTGGGACCCGGCGGGCAGGTGGGGCAGTGGCAGGAACTGACCCCTCTCCCCCTCTGGCCGCAGAACGAGGAGGGTCGCGACGAGGCTGAGGAGTCGGAGGATGACTTTGAGGAGATGAACCTGTCCCTGCTCTCGGCCCGGAGCTTCCCACGCAAGGCCAGCCAGACCAGCATCTTCCTTCAGGAGTGGGACATCCCCTTTGAGCAGCTGGAGATCGGCGAGCTCATTGGGAAGGGCCGCTTCGGGCAGGTGTACCATGGCCGCTGGCACGGGGAGGTGGCCATCCGGCTGATCGACATTGAGAGGGATAATGAAGACCAGCTCAAGGCCTTCAAGCGGGAGGTGATGGCCTACAGGCAGACGCGGCACGAGAACGTGGTGCTCTTCATGGGCGCCTGCATGAGCCCGCCCCACCTGGCCATCATCACCAGGTCAGTCCCACCCGGGCTCCCTGCCCGTACGCTCATTCCCAAAGCCCTGCTTCCGGCAGCGTTGAGAAATGCGGGTTCTGGTGAATTCAACATTCTGGTAAATAGAGAGTCTCTGGCTTTACCAGATCACAACTTATATGGTTTGAAGACTTGAGAGTCCAGAAAATACGATTAATGCTAGAACTCTTTGACAGAGTGGTGCCCTGGAGCAGGCACCACATGGGAAGTCAGTCAGAAAGGCTGGTTCTAAACCCATCTGTGCTCCATATTTGTGAAACAGCGTCTCCGAGACTCACTTTGTCCAAATGTAAATTGAATGGATTAGGCTAAAACAGGGGTCAGCAAACTTTCTCTCTAGAGGGCCCAACAGTATTTTTGGCTTTGCAGGCCATACAGTTTCTCTAGTGACTGCTCAACTCTGCTACTGTAGTGTGAAAGCAGCCTCAGACAAGATGTAAATGGATGTAGGTGGCTGTGTGCCAATAAAACATTATTAACACAACCAGGCGATGGGCTGGGTTTGGCCTGCAGACCCTAGTTTGTTGACCCCTGGACTGACATTCTGATGACTTGCTCTGGCTTTCATTAAAATAGCAGAGCCCTTTTGTAGAACTCTACCGTGGTTGTTTTAAATATCCAGGATCCATGGTCTATAGCTGCACAAAAGGGGTAGTTAACAGAGAACTGACATTAAGAAAATGTCACATGATAGGAACTTTCTTGGACTTGCTCTCTCTAAGCTGTAGGCATTGAAAAAAAATAGCTTTGGTTTCAGTTGAACAGTTGTGGAACAATCCTTTGGTGTGTTTTTAAACTCTGGCCTTTGCTCCTCTGTTGCATTAGGACTGGCCACAGCAGCAGTGTTCTTGGTGTGTCCTGTGAGGCCAAGTGTCCATTAGGAGTCTTCTCATTCTTATTCTCAACCCAAGCAATAACATCCCAAATACACAAGCCTCACATTTTGGCAGGTGCCATAGTGGGAGCTGTGGGCTCAGGGAAGAGCTTCTATGTCTTTGATCTGTTCCCTTGTGATCCATACAAAGCCTTTTTGAGTCCATTTGTAAGACCTGGGTGATCAGTAGAAGGTGTGTTATTGTCTGTCACCATTGATTATGCAGTTGGTGGGTTGACTGGAACCCACGTGTCAAATGGTAAGTGCTTGCAAAGGACTAGAGATCTAAGGATGGCCCTTCAACCCTCCTTAAACCAGGGTAGAAATTGGCGGTTCTCAACTCTACACAGGACCAGAAGTGACTCTCAAATAATCAGCCTAGATCATATTCAGGGGCTGAGCTGTCCTGATTAGGTGAGTATATCAGTAAACTTTTGCTGAGTAACAAATACCCCAAAGTCACAGTTTCTTTCTAGTCTGCAAACAGTTCTGGGCTGAGCCAGGCTCAGTAGTTGGGCTCTTGGATATGTCTGTGGTCCGCTGGCTGGTCAGACTGAGGGCCGGTCAGTCTCAGACGCCCTCACTCAAGTGTCTGCTGGTTGGCAGACGGTCAGCTGGGGTGCCTCAGTTCTTCTCCACACAGCCTCTCATCCCCCCAACAGGCCAGCCTAGGCTCATTCCCATGGGTGGTCTTCAGGGTTCCAAATGCAGCAAGATAACAAGAGGTCAAGCCCTGTTGGACAAGTGCCTTTCACATCTCTGTCTGCGTTGCATTGGCTGATGTCCATTGGCCAAAGCAAGTCACATGGCCAACCATCCAAGGCATGGAGAACAGAATCTGCCTTTGGATGGGAGGATTTGCAATGCCATGTTGCAAGAATGTGGATGCAGGGAGAGAGACAGTCTGTGGCCATTCTTACCACCTACTGCTGCATGTAAGACCCTTACCTCCCTTTTCTTTCCCCTTTCTAGTATGTATCATCTATATTAGCAGGCTGTCAATGGTCCTTTACTTGAGGTGCACAAGTCTGGTTGGAAGGTGGTCTTTCCCCCACCACTGGCCTTCTGCCCACTGTTCCCACCAGTCTGTTTACCCAACTTTCTCTCTGGTCAGCCGCTCACCTTCTGACCTGCTAACCCCTCTTTTTCAAATCCCCAAATTAGAAATTTGAAATCCATCATCTCTTCTCCTTTGCCTAGACCCTCTAAGGACTTCCCAGCCTCTGACTTTTTCAGGGGTATCAGTGGAACCCAGTTACCCAAGCCTCCCTCCCCTCTTTCCCAAGGGCTGGCTAATTGGAAATGGATGGACTCAGTCAGCAGCCATCCTTGAAAAAAGAGTGGTCATTATGAAAATGTGTTGCTCCCCCTGCAAGCCAGCTGCGTTGGCAGCCCCTTTTCTATTACATACAAAATTCTGAGTCCCCCTCCCCAAGCACCATAACTGCCTGCAGATTTCACAAATAGCGCAGCCTTTTCCTGGCACCATGATAAAGACTCTGCAGCTTTGGGACATATAATTGGTCTCTGAAGTGTTGTGGTATTTTGTTCGAAGAAGCCAGATGAGCCCCAAAGAAGTGGTATTTATTCCATATTATTGTGTCACTGTATATTTATCTTAGGGAGCGGCTCAGTGCCCTCCTCTCTCCCGTTCAGCAACGTCCACTTGTTGGCCACCCAGGTTTCTTATCTGAACATTCAGTTTGAAACCAAATATTTGAGTAATTTGATTAATCACTCGCATTCATGCAGTTGGTTGGCAGAGGTTGATGGTTGGATGATAGCCAACCAACTGGAACAGTTTCTGGACCCTGGATTTATTTTACAGGGAACATAAGACCAGATAATTACCTGGCATATTCCGGATAAATTCACAATGGCGTGTTCTAGCCAATTACCTAGTAATTATCGTTGAAGTTAACAAGTATTTCTAAGATTAGCTTCCTTGTAATGCAATGTGTACGGCTCTTGGGGAATGAGTAATAACCAACTAGTTACCCAATTGCTAGATCCACAAATGCAATTAGCAGCAGTATTGCTAAATCGTTTCACGATTGGGTCATTATGAGATGATTGCAAAGCTATCGACAGTCGGCACAATTGCTCATTTTTTAAAACTGCAGATGGAATTTGAAAGCCAATAAAGATAGAGTTGAATGAAAGCATCTCTTATCCTTCTACCTTGCTGCAGCGTTTCTTTTTTTTTTTTCTTTTTAACATCTTTATTGGAGTATCATTGCTTTACAATGGTGTGTTAGTTTCTGCTTTACAACAAGGTGAATCGGTTATACATATACATATGTTCCCATATCTCTTCCCTCTTACGTCTCCCTCCCTCCCACCCTCCCTATCCCACCCCTCTAGGTGGTCACAAAGCACCGAGCTGATCTCCCTGTGCCATGCGGCTGCTTCCCACTAGCTATCCACCCTACGTTTGGTAGTGTATATATGTCCGTGCCACTCTCGTACTTCGTCACAGCTTACCCTTCCCCCTCCCCATATCCTCAAGTCCATGCTGTAGTAGGTCTGTGTCTTTATTCCTGTCCTACCCCTAGGCTCTTCATGATATTTTTTTTTCTTAGATTCCATATATGTTAGCATACGGTATGTGTTTTTCTCCATCTGACTTACTTCATTCTGTATGACAGACTCCAGGTCCATCCACCTCACTACAAATAGCTCAATTTCGTTTCTTTTTATGGTTGAGTAATATTCCATTGTATATATGTGCCACATCTTCTTTATCCATTCATCTGCTGATGGACACTTAGGTTGCTTCCATGTCCTGGCTATTGTAAATACAGCTGCAATGAACATTTTGGTACATGACTCTTTTTGAATTATGGTTTTCTCAGGGTATATGCCCAGTAGTGGGATTGCTGGGTCGTATGGTAGTTCTATTTTTAGTTTTTTAAGGAACCTCCATACTGTTCTCCGTAGTGGCTGTATCAATTTACATCCCCACCAACAGTGCAAGAGGGTTCCCTTTTCTCCACACCCTCTCCAGCATTTATTGTTTGTAGATTTTTTGATCATGGCCATTCTGACTGGTGTGAGATAATATCTCATTGTAGTTTTGATTTGCATTTCTCTAATGATTAATGATGTTGAGCATTCTTTCATGTGTTTGTTGGCAATCTGTATATCTTCTTTGGAGAAATGTCTGTTTAGGTCTTCTGCCCATTTTTGGATTGGGTTGTTTGTTGTTTTGTTATTGAGCTGCATGAGCTGCTTGTAAATTTTGGAGATGAATCCTTTGTCAGTTGCTTCATTTGCAAATATTTTCTCCCATTCTGAGGGTTGTCTTTTTGTCTTGTTTATGGTTTCCTTTGCTGTGCAAAAGCTTTTAAGTTTCATTAGGTCCCGTTTGTTTATTTTTGTTTTTATTTCCATTTCTCTAGGAGGTGGGTCAGAAAGGATCTTCCTGTGATTTATGTCATAGAGTGTTCTGCCTATGTTTTCCTCTAAGAGTTTTATAGTGTCTGGCCTTACATTTAGATCTTTAATCCATTTTGAGCTTATTTTTGTGTATGGTGTTAAAGAGTGTTCTAATTTCATACTTTTACATGTAGCTGTCCAGTTTTCCCAGCACCACTTATTGAAGAGGCTGTCTTTTCTCCACTATATATTCTTGCCTCCTTTATCAAAGATAAGGTGACCATATGTGTATGGGTTTATCTCTGCGCTTTCTATCCTGCTCCATTGATCTATATTTCTGTTTTTGTGCCAGTACCATACTGTCTTGATTACTGTAGCTTGGTAGTATAGCCTGAAGTCAGGGAGCCTGATTCCTCCAGCTCCATTTTTCGTTCTAAAGATTGCTTTGGCTATACGGGGTCTTTTGTGTTTCCATACAAATTGTGAAATTTTTTGTTCTAGTTCTGTAAAAAATGCCAGTGGTAATTTCATAGGGATTGCATTGAATCCGTAGATTGCTTTGGGTAGTAGAGTCATTTTCACAACGTTGATTCTTCCAATCCAAAAACATGGTATATCTCTCCATCTATTTGTATCATCTTTAATTTCTTTCATCAGTGTCTTATAATTTTCTGCATACAGGTCTTTTGTCTCCTTAGGTAGGTTTATTCCTAGATATTTTATTCTTTTTGTTGCAATGGTAAATGGGAGTGTTTTCTTAATTTCACTTTCAGATTTTTCATCATTAGTGTATACGAATGCCAGAGATTTCTGTGCATCAATTTTGTATCCTGCTACTTTATCAAATTCATTGATTAGCTCTAGTAGTTTTCTGGTAGCATCTTTAGGATTCTCTATGTATAGTATCATGTCATCTGCAAACAGTGACAGCTTTACTTCTTCTTTTCTGATTTGGATTCCTTTTATTTCTTTTTCTTCTCTGATTGCTGTGACTAGAACTTGCAAAACTATGTTGATTAAGAGTGGTGAGAGTGGACAACCTTGTCTTATTCCTGATCTTAGTGGAAATGCTTTCAGTTTTTCACCATTGAGGACAATGTTGGCTGTGGGTTTGTCATATATGACCTTTATTATGTTGAGGAAAGTTCCTCTGTGCCTACTTTCTGCAAGGTTTTTATCATAAATGGGTGTTGAATTTTGTCAGAAGCTTTCTCTGCATCTATTGAGATGATCATATGGTTTTTCTCCTTCAATTTGTTAATATGGTGTATCACGTTGATTGATTTGCCTATATCTAAGAATCCTTGCATTCCTGGAATAAACCCCACTTGATCATGGTGTATGATCCTTTTCATGTGCTGTTGGATTCTGTTTGCTAGTATTTTGTTGAGGATTTTTGCACCTATGTTCATCAGTGATATTGGCCTGTAGTTTTCTTTCTTTGTGACATCCTTGCCTGGTTTTGGTATCAAGGTGACGGTGGCCTCATAGAATGAGTTTGGGAGTGTTCCTCCCTCTGCTATATTTTGGAAGAGTTTGAGAAGGATAGGTGTTAGCTCTTCTCTAAATGTTTGATAGAATTCGCCTGTGAAGCCATCTGGTCCTGGGCTTTTGTTTGTTGGAAGATTTTTAATCACAGTTTCAATTTCAGTGCTTGTGATTGGTCTGTTCATATTTTCTATTTCTTCCTGGTTCAGTCTCGGCAGGTTGTGCATTTCTAAGAATTTGTCCATTTCTTCCAGGTTGTCCATTTTATTGGCATAGAGTTGCTTGTAGTAATCTCTCATGATCTTTTGTATCTCTGCAGTGTCAGTTGTTACTTCTCCTTTTTCATTTCTAAGTCTATTGATTTGAGTCTTCTCCCTTTTTTTCTTGATGAGTCTGGCTAATGGTTTATCAATTTTGTTCATCTTCTCAAAGAACCAGCTTTTAGTTTTATTGATCTTTGCTATCGTTTCCTTCATTTCTTTTTCATTTATTTCTGCTCTGATCTTTATGATTTCTTTCCTTCTGCTAAATTTGGGGGTTTTTTGTTCTTCTTTCTCTAATTGCTTTAGGTGCAAGGTTAGGTTGTTTATTTGAGATGTTTCCTGTTTCTTAAGGTAGGATTGTATTGCTATAAACTTCCCTCTTAGAACTGCTCTTGCTGCATCTCATAGTTTGGGGTCGTCGTGTCTCCATTGTCATTTGTTTCTAGGTATTTTCTGATTTCCTCTTTGATTTCTTCAGTGATCTCTTGGTTATTAAGTAGTGTATTGTTTAGCCTCCCTGTGTTTGTATTTTTTACAGATCTTTTCCTGTAATTGATATCTAGTCTCATAGCGATGTGGTCGGAAAAGATACTTGATATGATTTCAATTTTCTTATATTTACCAAGGCTAGTTTTGTGACCCAAGATATGATCTATCCTGGAGAATGTTCCATGAGCACTTGAGAAAAATGTGTATTCTATTGTTTTTGGATGGAATGTCCTATAAATATCAATTAAGTCCATCTTGTTTAATGTATCATTTAAAGCTTGTGTTTCCTTATTTATTTTCCTTTTGGATGATCTGTCCATTGGTGAAAGTGTGGTGTTAAAGTCCCCTGCTATGATTGTGTTACTGTTGATTTCCCCTTTTATGGCTGTTAGTATTTGCTTTATGTATTGGTGTGCTCCTATGTTGGGTGTATAAATATTTACAATTGTTATATCTTCTTCTGGGATTGATCCCTTCATCATTATGTAGTGTCCTTCTTTGTCTCTTGTAATAGTCTTTGTTTTAAAGTCTATTTTGTCTGATTTGAGAATTGCTACTCCAGCTTTCTTCTGATTCTGAGAATCTGTGTCCTTGCCTTTCCCAGCCTTTGGAGCTGCCTTCCTTGCATTTCTTGGCTTGTGGCCCCTTCCTCCATCTTCAAAGCCAGCAGCATGGCGTCTTCCAGCATCACAGGTCACATCTCCCTCTTATAAGGACTCTTGTGATTACATGTAGGATCCACCCAGATAATCCAAGATAATCTCCCATTTCAAGATGCTTGACTTAATCACACCTGCCAAGTCCCTTTTTCCATATAAAGTAACTGTCACAGTTTCTAGCGATTAGGAGCTGGATATCGTTGGGAGCCATTTTTCAGTCTGCCACATTACCCTCAGTCTGGTGCATCCAGTCTATTTGTAGGTGAAGCCTTTTCAACCAAGCTCCCCAGCCCATTCTAATTTGACTAATATTTGGGAGCCCTGCCTTAGAGAGTGTCACCAGGAAGTACTGTTATGTGCCCAGCATTGGTGTCAGATGTGTCCAGCTAGTGCAAAGGGAAATGGAAGCAGGGAAATTTTCCAAGGAAAATAAACCAGACAGAATTACATAGTATTCGGATCTCAGCGGGAGGTAATTTGTTATTTATCTGGTGACAGGGGTATGGGTCAACCTACCTTAGCTTGGGGCCATGGAGACAAAGACAAAGCAAATCCCTGAAATTGACGTCTCCGAGAGGGCTTCACTGGGGGATCCTTATCCAACTGCACCTATCCCAGCTGTGTTACAGATGTGGAAACTGAGACCAGGAGAGGAAAAGTGGAGCCAGGACAGGAGCACAGGTCTCCAACGTCAATATACCTCATCCTCTGACAGCTTGAAAACCCCATCCTTCTCCAATGCTTGTTCATCCATCCATCCATCCAACAGATATTTAGTAAACACTTATTAAGCACCAGGCATTTTGCTGAATGTTAGGGGACTGTGGTGAGCAAGACAGACATGGACCCGGTTCACAGAGTGCTGTCATTTTTAGTAGGAGAGAAAGACTAGTAGTAAAGTGGTAATGAGATAATTCAAGTAGGTCCCAGTCTATTGAGGGAAACAAACTGGAGAGACGTGCTACAGAGGGACTTGGGTGTCGGGGTTATTTTGGGGGTCGGGGTTATTTTGGGGGTGTGTGTGGGGGGGGGTCCAGGAAGCCTCTCTGAAGAAGTGGTATTTGGGCAGGGACCTGGATGCTAGGAGCCAGCTGTGCAGACTCAGGGGCAGGGCATACCCAGCAGAGGGAACAGCAAATGCAAAGGTCCTGGGGTAGGAATAAGCAGGAAGTGTTTGAAGACCAGAAGGAAGACTGTGGTGGCAAAGCATGGTGGCTGAGGGCAAGAGCGTAGAAGATGAGGGTAAAGAAGCTGGCAGGAGCCAGACTGTGGAGGAGAGGGGGCTCTCAAGCCTGGTTGGGGAGCAGGGGGCTTTTAAAACAATACCGACACCTACCCCAGTCTCTCAACCTCGACACTGTGACATTTGGGGCTGGATGATTCATTTATGGGGGCTGTCCTGTGCGTTCTAGGATGTTTAGCAGCATCCCTGCCTCCTTCCCACTAAATGCCAGTAGTACCAAGTCCCTAGTTGTGATAACCCAGGTGTCTTCAAACATTGCCAACGTCCCCTGGGGCAAAGTCGCCCCAGCCAAGAACCATTGCCCTGGGGTCTCGAATTTAATTATCCTGGATGGGGCTGGGACCTCAGTACAAAACCTCCCCAGGTGACTCTATCGGCAGTCAGGAGACGCTCTGAGACCCTCTGTCGTAGGACCTAAAAGCTTGGTCTGGATTTTATGCTCCGCGCCGCAGGCAGGGACAACATCTGGTGTCTTTGAGGGCAAAAACTGGGAAACTTCCAAAATGAAGGGTGACAGCCCAGGGGAAGTATTTTGGCAGCTGCAGAGGCAACAACAGTTCAAGGAAATGTCAGTTTATCTACCCTAACTTCCCAACATGATCAGAGAGCTGATGGCTTCAGCTGCGGCCAGCATCCTCTCCTCCAGCCCATCCCACTGCCCTTGGCCAGCCCAGGAAAGGCTGTGTTATGAAGACCGCCCTATCGTGGCTGCTGTTTTAACAGCAGACGAGGGTCTGCACCAGCGTAGGGGAAGCCTAGGGAGGGTCTGCCCAGAAAGGTTTATCACAATGTCTCGTCGTCCTCCTTAGCTTCTGCATCAGCCCTCCCTCAGGACAGGAGGGCATGGAGAGCTGTGGGCCAGGCAGAGACTGTGGTCCTGTCACCTGCTTCCTTTCCTTGCAGCTGAAGGAGGCACAACTGATCTTCATTGTTGAAACCATTTCACTGATTGAGGGGCATTTATTTAATGTTAATAAATGCAGAACCCCCAAAATAAATCCCCAAAAGCAACAGATTCCACCAGCCTTCAGCAAGGCACAGTGGTGGTCTCCCGGTTATCACTGTGCCCATTTTACAAGTGGGAAGACTGAGGTCTGAGGTCGGCGAGGTCAAGGGAGCCCTTGCCCAGGTCATAGAACAAATAATTGGCAGAACTTGGAGTTGAGCAAATGTACATCTGAATATTAGTCTAGCATGTTCCTTCTTTGCCACCGGGTTGAGGGGGATGGGCTCAGCTCATAAGCAATAACCGGTCGGGGGAGTTTGCCACCTTTGATCATATCCAAATCAGCTGGTGGACTTGGTAACAATACAAGGCCATGCCCCGTCTCACTCCAACGAGCCAAGGCTCTGACTTTTTTATTAAGTTCCAGAGGATTGGGTACACCACAGTTTGAGAACCACTTTCTTATTAAACTGAGTTTCATTTTTTTGGAGCTTTGATTTTCTGTTTATGTACTTCTGAAATGCCCTGTAAGTCCCCATGGGGCCAACACACACACCTCTTCCATATACACCCTAAATGACACCCCAGCTCTTTCCTTTCTCTCTCCCATTCTTGTCCTCTCTCCCACACCCCTTCTCTCATTCGTACAAACACATGCTGTCTTATTCTCTTTCCCTGTAAAAGACTCATTTCATTAATTTAGCAACTCACAAAGGTCGGATAAACCAGAAGTCCCCACCCCCCAAATAATTTTCTAGAATTCCCCAAGTTGTTTAAATCTGTGCTTCATAGTGTGGACCCCTGACCAGCATCACCTGGACCCCTGACTAGCATCACCTGGGAACTTGTTAGAAATGCAAATTCTTATCCCCTCCCTGCCAATCAGAGGCTTGGGGGTGGGCCCAAGCCCCTCCAGGAGATTCTGATGCATGCTGGAGCTCAGACCCCTGCTTTAAAGAAACCTGTTCCTGCTTCCTGTGCTGGACGAGCAGACTTTTCTACTGCCTGGAGTTCCCTGCATACTTCAAAACCTCCTCGCCTCCTCACCCAGCAATTCTGCCAGGAGGCACTGAAAGGTGAGCAGCTGAGTCCAAGGTGAGTGAGGGCCTAGAATGTCCCAGTGTGAGAACCAGCAGGGGCCTTAGAGCCGTCTCTTAGCTTCAGTTCACTAATGTACCTTCCACGGTCATTTACTGGACCTGTCTGAGAGCCAGGCTGGGGGCTGGATGCTCAGAACATAGTTCCTACATT
Organism: Hyperoodon ampullatus; assembly: GCF_949752795.1. Lineage (NCBI taxonomy): Eukaryota > Metazoa > Chordata > Mammalia > Artiodactyla > Ziphiidae > Hyperoodon > Hyperoodon ampullatus. The sequence goes on from NC_136926.1 coordinate 12,224,479, forward strand.
TTACACAAGGACTTCATGTGCCAGTAGAAGAGACATAATAACAAGTTAAACAGACAATTAAGATAATTAAAGCATTTTGTTAAGTGCTATGAAGGCCACAAACAGTGGGAGGGCTGGGGTTAGCGCCACAGGTATGCTACTTTGAAGAGGCGCTCAGAAGAGTTGTCCAGGGTGGGGGGGGGGTGACATTTGAGCTGAGACCTAATGACGAGGAGGCGATGGCTGTGCAGAGAGGCAGAGAAAGCAGTCTAAGCAGCAGTACAGCAGGTGCAAAGCCCCTGAGGTTGTTACAGAACCAAATTTGGGTTTGCTCACCTGCTCACTGTAAGGCCAACCTACTGACACCAGGTTGTGGTGAAGGAAGGGGCGGCATTTAGTGCAGGGTGTCAGTCAAGCAGTACAGGCTGAACTCTCTAATGGCCTTCGGAGAAGTGTTTTTAAAGACAGAGCGAGGGAGGAGGGTGTGGGGTATGTGATCAGCTGGTGGACATCCTTCTGATTGGTTGGTGGTGGAGTCATCAGGGGTCAACATCATCAATCTTCTGGTTCCAACCGGTGTGGTCTGGTGTCTGCATGCTTGTGGGCAGCATGTAGTTAACTTCTTCCACCTGGTGGGGGATTCAGTATCTGCAAAACAGCTCAGAGAATGTGGCTCAGAATATTATCTACAACCCTTGAAGAGGAACTAAAGGTCCTTGACTCTGCTTAATGGCTGAACTATTATTGTTTCGTCTTGCTTGACTGTTTTCCTTTGTTTCTGCATTTTCTCACTTCTCTAATTAAATTTGTTCTTTTAAACCCAGGGAAGACCTGGGAGACTAAAATTTTTCTATAAACTAGAGGCAAGGGGAGGACATGGCCGGGGGGGCGGGTGTCTATCCCGGGAAGGCCCCATAGGGTTCTGCTCGGTTACAATCCCCCCTTTTCTTCGATACTCCTCAATCTTGAGGGGGAACAGGGGCGGGACGAGAAAAGGAATAAAGTTTTGGGTACAGAGGTGACTCATGAGCTCGGCAGCGGAACCCGGTTTTAGGCGGACTGGGTTTCATGGTGGGAATGAGATGGGTACGTCTGAGGACCACAAGGAAGCAAGTGCGAGTGATGGCAGGGTGGGGGGAGGACAGGAGCTGCGGGGCCTCAGAAGTGCAGCTAAAGCCTTGGAGTTTATCCTAATGCCAGGGAAGCCAGTGAAAGATTTTTAACAGGAGCTGCTCCCACCACTCTGGAAGTTTCCTGGTGGCCTGGCTGCTGCCTCCTTTGACACTCAGCCGCTTGTATCAAATGTGTCGAAACCCATTGGTCGAGAGCCATGAGGCCATCGACCAAGCCCAGCTTTGAAGGACACAGGCCGAGGTGTCCCGGCCGTCAGCGTGGTGTTTCTACTGCGTGGAGCTTCAGGAAAGATACTGAATGATTCCTCTGCATTTAGGGACAGTGAACTTCATCAAGATGCTTTTGCAGGGACAGGAGTGGGAGGGAGTGTTACCTAAACGTCTGGTCTCGATGGAGGGGCTTGGGCTGTGCACCCCAGGAAAGAGAAGGAAGGAAGCGCAGCGTTTCCCCACTGCTGATGGGAAGATTTTATTTCTCACTTAGTGCGTGTCATCAGTCCCCTTGCTAGGTGCCCAGAGTCCAAGCGCAGTTCTGCAGTCATGTCATCTTGACTGTATTGCCCACATGCACACGACATCCAGCCCGTCCCCATCTCCCAGGGGTGAGGTAGTAATGAAATCCCACAGAGCCTCATGTGCACAGCATTTTAAATTCAGTAAACATCGGGAGCTATGTAATAGGTTATTTATTTCCAACTCCACATCAGTTCCTGTTTTTCATGTTTTCAAATAGTGCCAAGCTGCTATGTTTGACAAATGGAGGACGCTGCCTTCTGCTAAGATGGTAACTCAGTGCCTGAATGAGATCTCGACTTACGTTTTCTGTAACTCTGTACTTGTGGGCTTTCTGATTTCTTTTTCTTCAGGCCAGTTTGACTGTCCTAAATATATCATACAAGAAGAGTTGGGAGGCCTGAGCACATGAAGATTCCTCCCCCCGCCCCCGTCATCTAGTGGAATTGGCTTCCTTTTATGTTCAAAAAGCTGAATTGCTTTCCCTTTTTATAAAGCACAGCTGAAAAGGTTTTTTTTTGTCTGTGGCTGTCTTCAATTGTGCTGGAATTTAAAATGCCCCGGCACTTTTGTGAAGGAAGCCTATAAATGTACTAAATCATTATTATTATTATTAACATCATTTCATGTATATTGTACATGCCTGTTGGTAAATGATCATGTGACCAGCAGAGGGCTTGCATGGGTGAAGATTATGCCACTGGCCACCACTTTCCTCGAATCTCAAAGATTCTACACTGGCATGTGTGACATCTGTCATCCCTTGACTTTTGCATCTTATTACACAAGTGATAACTCGTTTGTTGTTGAAAATAGAGATCGGCAAAAAGAAGAAAGTGAAATTCACCCAGAATGTCTCCAGCCAGAGAGAATCACGTTAACATTTTGCTCTGTATCCTTCCAGGCAGTTTTCTGAGTATATATGCCAACTCACAGTCTGTATTTGTCAGGGTAATAGTAGCTGCTGTAACAAATAAGCCTTGAAACATTAAGTGGCTTAACACAAGAGAAATGTATTTCTTGCTCATGTAATAGCTCAAGGTGGGTGTTTCTGGACGGCAGGTGGTTGTTCTCCATGTGTAGAGGGATTCACACCCAATCCCATCTTTTGGAGTTGTCCCCAGGGCTCAGAATCCTTTGCTTCTAGTTGGGTGAAGAGGAAGAACATGAAGGGGCATATGGGAGGTTTCCATGAGCCAAGCTGAGAAGTGGTGCACATCATTCCACTCGTGTGCCACAGGCTGTCCCAGCCCCTTGGCCACACCTGACTGCAAGGGAGGCTGGGAAATGACTCACTGTATCCCTGGGAAGAAAACGACGTGGCTTTTGATGAAGAGCCAGCAGCTCTGTGACAAACACACATTTATGGGTAGATCTCCTTCTCCCATTGAAGGTAGACTCCTCCACCAACCCTGTTCATGGCCGGCTATTTTCACTAAATAACTTCTGCATGGATAATACCTGTTTGGGTTTGAGTCTGTTATTGCCAATGTCGTTACTCCTGTTTGCCTCAGTTTTCTCATCTGTAAAACGGGAATAACACTGATCTCTTTTGCAAGGTAGGGATAAGAATTGGAGATCTTGTATGAAACGGCTGTAGCTTAATGCCTCCTGTAACTGAAGGTGCTCGATACCTTGTATCTTCCGGTCACTGTGGTAATAATGATGACATGCAAACAGTGATGATGCCAGTAATAATGAAAATGATAGCAGCAGTTAGGAGAAGTAGTATATTTTCAGGTGCCAAAGCCTTGGCGCTACAAAGAGAAGATGCTTTATGTTTATTATAATATCAGATGATATGAATTGATTGCTGTGGTTTGACCTCTTAGGTTTGTGACCTAGCTCTGCTTCAGGCTGGTGCCTTGGCCACGTGGCTTAACCTCTGTAAGCTTTGAGCTGTCCAGGAGACGTCAAGTCGGGGCTGGATATACTGGTCTAAAGCTCAGATGAAAGGTCGGGGCTGGAAATAAACGCATGTGAGTCATCTGCGTGGAAGTGGTGATTGAAGCCCTGGGCTTCAGTGGATGCTGAGGTCATCCTCCTGTCTCCCCTAGATGACCCTGGAGGGTCAGCCAAGGGCAGAGCCTGGAGCATCTCCAGCACTGGGTGGCCTGGTCAGGAAGGGCCACCCTACACCAGAGACTGGGAAGAAGCAGGCAGGGCAGTAGAAGCAACCAGAAGCACCTAGAGTCAGGAAGCCAATCCAAAGAGGTTCCCGTCGCCCAGCTTCCCTGCCCCCGGTCCCTCCTATGCCCTCACTGGGTTTAATTTTCCATCGGGCACTTCTCACCACAAGATAATATTTTGTTCCTCAGTTTGTTTGCTGTTTGCCTCCTTTCCCTACATCCCCTCCCCCCCACCTTAGAACATAAGCCCCAGGAACGCAGAACCTCAGCTGTTTGACACACCTCTGTGTCCCCAGCCCCTAAAATATTAGGTCCTCCTTAAATACGTTTTGAATGAATGAATAACAGATTCCAAAAATACATTCGCACGCGTTATCACAGCCTGCTTCTCTAGGCAGGTATGGTAGCAAACAATGAACGGTACCGTTTACTTAGAATCACTGAGGAATGGGTGGGACATAAGTAAACTATAGTACAAACCAGTCATGGGGCGGCTATAGGCTGTGGGAGAGTTAGTGGTGGTGGCAACAAAAAAGATGCCAACAAGGTGACGTCGATGATAAAAATACAGTAAAGAGGCTGAGTGGTTTGCAGGTATGTGCTTCCAACACTCATCACGTATAAGGTCCTGGCCCTGATGTCGGGAATGAAAAGAGACGGGCACGGCCTCTGCAGCCGTGGCACTTACAGGCAGACATGTAACTGGGTGATTCTCAAAGGGTCCTAATTGCTGCCACAGGATCATAGGGGGCTGGCTGTGGGGCCCCAGAGTGGCCCCCTTATCCAACCCATTGGCCAGATGGGCAAGAAGGTATTGGCATTCCCAGCAGAGAGGCCGGCACGTGCAAAGGGCTGGAGGTGAGGGGACAGCAAGACCAGGGGGATGGGGGTGAGATGGCACCCAAGAGGCGGGAACTGGCATGTAGGATCTGTACGGGGAATAACAAGAGACAGGAAGCTGGAGATGGTCTTAAAGGACCTCGAGAGCCAAGCTAAGGACTTGGAACTCTTCTCCCAAAGACAGGCGGAAGCCACCCAGAGTTGTAACCAGAGTGACAATGTCCGGTTTGCAATTTAGAAAGCCCGCTTTGGGGCGATCCCTTTTCTTAGGAGAGCTTGTCTCAGGCTTGTTGACATGCTTCCCCGATTGAAGAAGGGTGTGGACAGCCGGTGTTGATCCTAGTCTGACGTCAGTGGGAACCAGCGCAGGTTTTAATGCCCCAGGTCCTAAGAGATACTCCGCTGGACTCCCTCAGGGGAAAGCAACTGTGAGCTGGCAGCCCTCTGGAAATGAAGGCATCTTCAACAGCTTTGTTTACCCCGGTTAAAAATAGCTGCAGTCCCATGTTTTGAAGGCAAATGTAGGCAACATCAGCTCCTTAACATGTGTTCCCGAAACCAGAGGGACGGTTTCTTCTGCACTTCTGGCAGGCGGTGGTTAAACAAAGATTCAGGAGCACAGGGGCAGCTTCACGGAGGGAGCTGAAATTGTAATTAAAAGCTGGTTCCCTGCAATCTGATCGACCTGTGTGCGCATTCTGGTTTTTCTGTCTTCTAGATCCTTTTAACAACCCTCTGAAGTAGGCACCACGCAACTCTGCCGTTTATAGACAAGGAAACAGGGAGAGGAAACACGGTGCCTAAGGTTATAAAGCTAGGAAGAGGCAGGATTTAAACCCAAGACTGTGTGTTTCAGACCAAAGTCCGGATTAAACCATCTTCTTGCCCTCTTTCCCTTAGACATACCGCAGTCTGTCTCCCTGCTCCATGCCTCGTGGGCCTCTTAGAACCCCCCACTGCCGGGCCCTCTCCCCCGCGGAGGGCGACAGTTGCCCCACGTCCTAGTCAGAGTCATTGTCCAAGCCACCACATTTGCCAGTCTTGTGACTTGTTGAGTTGGCCCTGGTATTTGTTCCTCTCCCTCCCTCCCTGTGTGGCAGACTCCAAGGTGGCCAGAAGGGGCAGAGAGTGAGAGATGTCAGATCAGTGGGTTTTCACCACTCTGGGAACTCGCCGGCCCTGGGGTAGGGTTTGATGGTTACCTGGCTAGAGTTGCCTGGGCACTGCTCAACTTCTGCTTTGTCCCTGCCTGATCGTGTTTAAGATAATTAAGCCCATAAATCAAATAATAAATAGATATTGACTCTTTGTCATGGAGTATTATCAGAATTGATTGACCACAGGGAATACTGCTTTCCTCAATCGATGGGGAGCTGGGGGGACAAATAAATCTTGATAATGACTGCCAAGAGGAAGATGGATAGGTATATTAATATGTGCACTGGGAGCGTATATCTACAGATGTGAAATAAGAGTTTGTTTTGGCGGAAGGGGAGAACAGGAGAGGCAGACAGAGACTGACCATATCCCTAGACCCAAGCAGGGTACCAGGCACTCGCTGATTTTTTTGGTGAACTGCAGAAATCCAAGGAGAGATTTGCCTTAAAGAGAAACTATATTTAGTGTTTACTGTTTCTAGTGTCTGCATGTCCAAGCACCCAGAGATCCCCTCTGCCCAAGGGCTGCGTTGTTCTGTTCGTGTTTGGCCTTCCATCGTCAACTGGAAGGAAAGAGAAGGGAAAGACTGGAAATGGTGGCGGGGTGGGGAGGGCAGGAGAGGGGATACCAGGCTGCATAGGCGCTGACAACACACACGGAGAAAGAGATTGCAGAACCACATCAGGTTCGCGGAGCAAAATCAAGAGTTGGGTTGAGTTTGAGGGGCCACTGAATCTTTCAAGAGGCGATGTTAAGTAGGCTTTTAGATAAATCGTTGTTCAGAGATGAGTTCTAGCCTAGAGATATAAAACTGGGAGCCATCTGTGCAGTGAGACAGTAAGAGCTGTGGGCTTGGGGAGCTGGCCCGGGGCAGTGCTTCTCAAACTTGACTGCATATTAGAATCCCCTGGAGGGCTCGTGCAGACACAGATTGTTGGGCTCTACCCTCAGCTTCGGATCCAGTAGCTCTTGGCTGGGGGCCTAAGAAATTGCATTTTTAACGTGTTCCCAGGTGACGCCAATGCTGCAGGTGTGGGAACCTCACTTTGAGAACCAGCGGCCCTGGGGGAAAAAAACCAAAGTGAGAACAGAGGGTTCCTGCAAAGATTGCTAAGTAGGGGCCAGAGAGTCAGAGAAAAACCAGGAGAGTGTGTTATCATGGAAACCTGGGGCAGATGGTGTTTTAACAAGAGGTCCTTTCAACTGGTGTTGAAAGGACAGGCAAGATGCAACTGGAGAAGTGGCCCTCAGAATTTTGGCAGCCTTAAGAGTTTGTTGGCTTGTGGATTTATACTTACTTGCAGACTTCCCTATTCACCTGCTCAGTGACCTGTGACATCCCCAGCTGTGATCCTACGTGTCTGTCATGTGCGTTCCAGGTTAGGGCTAGGATTCAGGTCGGAATGGAGCCCTTCACCTTCCAAACCAGAAGGATGATGGGACTGTTTCGGTGATGCTGGTGACAGAGATTGGAGGGGTCTGAGGCACAGCTGGAAGATCCATTCCCAGGAACAGCCCAGCAGGAAAGAGCTGAAATTCATCAGAATGGCTGTGTGGAGTCGCTGAGGCCGGAAACGAACCTACTCGGGGGAGACGTTCTCTCTGGGCTGCACCGTATTGTTTTCAAAACCTATCAGTGATGCTCAGCCACCACCATCCTTTTAAAAATAAGGGAAGTTGGTTGCTTGGTTGAATCATTGTTGTGAAAAGGCACTGTGAATATTTATTAAGGGGAACATTTATTGAACATCTACTACAGGCTGGGTACTATGCTAAGAACTTTACAGACGTTGCTTCATGTAATTGTTGTCCCCGTTTTACAGATGAGGAGCCTGGAACTTGGGTGAAGTGGCTTGTGTGAGGCTGAGTCGGGGTCTAACTTGACCCTTCTGAGCCCAGAGTCTGAGCCTTAACTCCACTAGGCTGTCCTGTCCTGTGTCATCTTAGACTGAATTAATTCTTTGTTTGACTATTTTTTTAATTACTTATTTTTTCTTCCAGTTTTATTGAGATATAATTGGCATGCAACACTGTAGAAGTTTAAGGTGTACTGCATGATGATTTGACTTACATCATGAGATGCGTACTGCAAGTTTAGTGAACATCCATCATCTCATATAGATACAAAATTAAAGAAATAGAAAAAAATATTTTTTCCTTGTGATGAGAGCTCTTAGGATTTTCTCTCTTAACAACTTTCATATGTAACCTACAGCAGTGTTCTTTTTGGCTGTTCTCCAAGGCCCTCCAGCTCAGTGTCATAGTCTGGCCACTTCTCTCACCCTTGGGAACGGAGTCAAATTTATGGGAATTTCTCCCCGTGTAGAAATTTTAAACTGAAAAAGAAAGTTCTTGCATGTCAAAGTCAAGCTTCTGTGGATCTTCGAGTGCCTGGCCTTCTGGATCATCAGAAAATACCAAGTTGATGGTCACCAAAAGAGCCTGTGGGGAAATGTTTAGTTTACCAGTTGTCCGGATTTGAGTGATTAGATTTTGGTGCAGATTTACCAGCACAAGTTTTTCTTTTGTATTTGTAATGATTTAGCCTTTCTGAGCCTCGGTTTCTGCACCTGTACGATGGAGATAATAATAGTCTCCACCTCATGGGTTTATTGTGAGGACTAAGTGAGCTCATACATGTAAGACACTGAGAACAGAACCTGGCACACACTGAGTGCTATGTAAGCGTTAGCATTTGTTGTTATTGTTGCAGTTTTTATTACTACCAGCCCTACACCATGGGTACCCAATGGAGGTGAACAGAAATACAACTCATGTCCTGTGCTGCAATGGAAAGGACCTCAGATCTGAAGTTAGGAGTTCTGGGTGAATGTTCTAACCTGATTACTTGCTGACTGTGTGACCTTGGACAAATCGTGTCACCTCTCTGAGCCTCAGTGTTCTCATCTGTAAATAGGAGATGACGTATTTCCCTGGGTGGCTAGGAGGAGCATATGAAATGCCGGAACTGAAAACTCTTCATAAAGTGACCAGGACTAGAGAATTGTGGGATAATTTAAAATCCCATAATAAGAACAATAATAATAGTTTATGAAGCACTGACTGTATGTCTGGCAGTGTTCTAAGCACTTTGACTTTTCCCAACTACCAGATAAGGTTGATACTTTTGTAAGGGTGGAGCTGGGACTTGAACTTAGTTCTGCTACTGTCAAAGCAAGCATACACAAGTACTTTCTTGGCAAAGAGAACTTTCTAGTTGAATTAGCAGGCAGCAGTGACCCAAGTTTAAAGTTGGGATGGCAACTGAGGGGACCTGCAGTCAGTACCCCCTTCTTGGGGCTTATGCCCTCTGGTCTCTGGGGAAGTGACCGTCCTCAGGCTGTGACTGGTGGGTGAGAAGCAGAGCTCCCCTCTCCTGAGCCCTCTTGTCATCTTCTCTCTTTGATGAAAACAGAGTCTTGTGGCTGAGAAGTTGCTCTTGCCTTTAATCAAAAGGTTGTCTCTGAGTCCTCTTCAAAAGAGGATTCCGTTTCTTCTAGGTGTTCAAAAGACCCAGAGGAGCAACAAGCAGGGAACAGATCAACTACTTTCAAAGGCAGGGAAGGGGTCGCAGCCGTCTTGAGCATTTTCCCAGCTGAGGCCAGTCCTCCAACGCAGTTATTTGCACAGCCCGTTGGGATTTGAGGGACATATCAAGGATTCTCAGCGGACTTGTTTGGAAGCGTTTGTAGACCATTGAGAACTGTCAGAGCATCTCGGTCACTGGAATCTGATCTCTCTCTGAGCAACAAGAGCTGCCTGTGACAGTTTCTCAAAATTGGAGATGCCGCACTGCAGCCCAGTGGATTATTATTCTGTCTTGTTAATAAACCACTGTTTCTCTGGCTCAGCTGGCCTTGCGGCCCTTCCTTCTGCAGGACCTCTGGCCCCTCTGGCCTCCCTGCTCTCCTTCTTCCTCTCCTGCTTTCAGCCTTGATGCTGGCACACCCCTGGGGCTGATCTTACCACCCAGATATGGAGTATAGAGATGAAAAACCGGGACTGTTTACACAGCATCCAGAGCAATGGGCCTCCTGTCAGGTGCCGAATGTGACAAGGGAAGAGCTCAGAAGGAGGAAGGAGCCAAGAATTCTAGAAGTCCTTCTGCTGTCACCTTAGACAGGCCTTTACCCTTTCAGTTTCCTTTAACCTTTCAGTTTCCTTGTTGGTGAAATGATGATAACATTACCTATTTCATCCTCAGTTGGGTCATTTGCATCCTTGTCTGGACCTGGTTGGCCTAAGCTGAATCCTTAGAAGTGAATGACCCTCATCTGTCTATCCATCTTCTCATCAATTTATCCATTCACCTTATGCCCTCTCCTCCTTCATAGACCTATCCACCCACACTTCCACCCATCCCACATCTACCCACCTGCCTTTCCCACACATTCATCAGAAGGTAGTGCCTTCTGAACTACCCATCCATCCATCCATCCATCCACCCATCCATCCATCCTCCCACCTATCCATTCAGGCACTCAGCTACCTACTCTTCTAACGATCTAGCCATCAAGCCATTCAGCAAATAGTTGTGGAGAGCCGTTCTCTTAGGCACTGCCATTTACTGGGAATGAGTAAATTCGTCAGGGATGTGACGGAGTCAGTGTGTCGTAATTAAAGCCAATCCTCGAAGCAGCTCAAGATGGCAGGCTTGAGCGGGGAGGCTGTGGTCAACATCATTCTGGTGTCACCGGGCTGGAGCCAACAACAAATGAGTCTACGGAAGCATCCACGGATGGGAATTTCAGTAGACTGCACATCTGTGGAAAGGAACTGTAGGCCATATTCCCAGATAGGAAAAGAGAACAGACCACCCAAATGAAAAACCAGGCAGCAAGGCTAAAAGACTGAGAATCACCTTTGCCTCCATGTTTCCTTCCCTTCGGTTCAGATTTTTGTGGAACTCTATGCCGAGAAGCGTGGAAGCTGAGACCCTGGTGATAAATGGAGGAGGAGCGGGTGGTCAGAGGGTGATCTTGGGTGGTGGGAGAGTGGGAGGGAGGTGCCCATTTAGGAGGCTCTGAGGTAGCTTAGCACGTTTTCCGAAGGTTGGCGGTAGGGAGGGGCCTGCAGGGCTGATTGCTGCCTATGTTACAGCCCATTAACTGCCAACTCATGATAATTTATCAGTGGCAGGCTGGAGTTTACTTATTCATTATTTACTGAGAAAGTGTTTGCTACTCAAGGAATCCGACCAGAGCACATTCATTGTCTGAAGGCAGATGGAGCTGCTGGTGACAGATGGACACCCACTGGCCCTCATGGTTCCTGCCTCGCAACCTCAGAAATCTTCACTTGCTCTCAAAGTGGTCTCTCTCTAAGGCACACGTCTCACCCCCGCTCCTGCCCCATCCAGTCCAAATTTGACAGTCAGCTCTATGTTGCCATTTCAGTATCACAGTAAAACCCTTTCGGTCAACCCTAGTAAGAATACCTTTGGAGTCAAGTGTCCAAACACCTTACCTTTTGTGAGATGAATGGCCTTGGCTTTCTTTAGCTGTCTTGAAGATCGTGTCCTTTTGTTTGATGAGGCGTGTCCCTGGAACCTTTTAGGTTTTGTTAAAGCAAAAAGAGGATCCTCACACCTTTTCTTCTCCAGAGAATCTAGACCTGCATTCCAGTCCGGGCTCCCTCACTTAGAGACCCGGCAAGATCAGGAAGTCGCTTCCCCTCCCTGAGCCTCGGTTTCCTCCGCTGTAAAATGGGGGTGGTGAGAGTACCAAGCTCACAGGGTTATGTGGAGGCTTGAAGGTGGTGAAGCCTGTTGCAGGCTTAGAACAGTGCCCATGAGGACTGCTGGGGAACGGTGGTGATTATTTCAGCACGCACCGTGAGCCAGGCACGGCAGTAAGCCCTTTAGAAGTATTATCGAAATGAATTTTCAGAAAAGGGTTGTAGGCTCATTAAGTCCAGCTTACAGATGAAAAAACTGAGGCTCAGAAAGATAAAGCAACGAGCAGTGGTGGAGCCAGGATTCACACCAGAGCATTTCCTTGACTCTCTGGAGGACGGTTTTATCACCCTTATCTTGCAGGTAAGGAAACTGAGGCCCAGGAAGGTTAAATGATATGTCTGGGTTACTCAACTAGGAAGCACCTGAGACTGTGTGTTCCTCTGAAGCCCATGAGCTCTCTCTTGGGTCTCTGTCAGCCTCCACCCTCGGAGTCGAAGATCCAGGGTCTGCTTCTCTCCTGGAAAAGCCCCCAGATTGGACTCCCTCCTCCCATCTCCTGTGTGTGGTTTTTGAAGCTGCACTAGGAAGTGACAGTCAGGCTTGTGGGCAACACAGGGCTGTTCTGACACCAAGAGGATGGTATTTCTGCATCTCTGAAGTGAACAGACCCTCATGTGCACACAGCAAAAAGAATAAAATCACCAACTGAAATTGACAACTCATGAAAAAAAGTATATCAATGTTTGCTAAGTGGAAAAAGAGGCAATATTGGCTAGGGAGAGAAATGTCATTTTCAAGCTGCCAAAAAGAGTGTTAACATATAACATGGAAAGCCAGTAAAATCTATGGTCTAGTTCTTCTGAGCCACCTGGTTGAAATAATTTGTGAAATTTCATCTGAGAGCCTTGCACGTAGCTCCTAATCTTGATAGAGATGACATTCTGTTGGCCCAATGTGGTGGCCTGTGTTGTCAACGCTGAAGGCTCCTTCCCAGTTGTAGATGCTCAAAACCTGTGTTCCCAATCAAAGTCTTCAAAAATGGCTTTAATAATTCATGTATCCGTTCACCCACTCGTCCATCCATTCATCCAGCCATCCAACACATGAGAAACTCAGCGATTGTTATACCAGGTAGGAAGGGTTGAAACATGTGCAAAGGGTGTGACGAGAACTCAAGGAGAGGGGAGGTGAGGTGCTTCCTGAAGAATAAGACATTTGGAAGAAATAGAGGAAGGGTGTTCTCGACGGAGGGAACAGCATAGGCAAAGGCAAGAAGGTAGGAGAAACAAGATGCCACATTTGGAAAAGCACCAATAGTTCAGTTGGGTTGGTACTGGGGGTGTACAGTGGGCACCAAAGTGTGACATCTCTTGACCCCCAAGGACGAGTAATCATAATAATGGGAGTGGATAGGGATTGAGTTCTCCTGAGTGCCAGGCACTGTGCCAAGTGTGTTACTTCATTATTGACTGTTCAGGCCACCCTGAGAAGTGAATGATTATTCATCTCCATTTTACAGATTAGGCTCTGTCTTGGTCTGTTCAGGCTGCTATAGCAAAATACCACAGACTAGGTGACTTATAAACATCAGACATTAACTTCTCACAGTTCTGAAGGCTGAAAAGTCCAAGACCAAGGCTCTGGCAGATTCAGTGTCTGATGAGTGCCCACTTCTGGGTTCATAGATGGCTATCTTATCACTGTAACCTCACATGATGGAGGGGGTGAGGGAGTTGTGGTTCTCTTTTTATTAAGGGCACTGATCCTTTTCATGAGGGCTCCACCCTCATGACCTGGTCACTTTCCAAAGGCCCCACCTCCAAATACTATCACATTGGGGGTTAGGTTTCAACATATGAAACCTAACACATTGGGGAGGGGGGGACACAAACTTTGTCCATTATTCTGTCCAAGAAGTTTTGTTACTTGTCCAGGGTTCCCTGGGTGTAAACCACAGAAGCACACCTCAGTGTGAGCAGGAGGCTGGGGTGATCTGATGGGAAAAGACAAAGACATGAAAACAATGGTCTGGGTTCTGGTCTTGGGTGGAGGGAGTAGCATCCCCACGTGCTGGCTCCAGGGTTTGGGTTACACCCTGAACCTCCGTTTCCTCGGTATAAAATGGGGCCAACTATACCCATTCAGGCAGTGTGCATGAAATGACATAGCACAGAGGACAGTATAAGGACTGACATGGAGTCAAGATTCTGGTCCTAAGCTAGGTAGAGTGAATGGTCTGGCTGGTCCTAACTTCTCTTATATACATCCTGGCCTCAGGCCTGGGCACCCCCTCCCATGAACCTCCCCAGAGCAAACCAAAGCACATGAACCTTGGAGTTCGAGGTGGCTGGGCCTTCGCTTGTCAAGATCCCTGCATCTTTGCCCTCAAAGCTTTGTAGATAGAAACTAGAGCACCTCTGGGATTTAAGGAGGCCTTGGAGGGCAAGATTACCTGGGTGAACATTGGGAAAGATTCTCTTGGTGCCCTGGGGTTAAGAGCTTAAGGGGGAAAAAGAACCCCAGATGAACTTGAGTGATGATTCTCGCCCATCTCCAAGAAATTGGCACATACTTACATTTTGTTCCTGCACCTTCTAAATTGATTTGGGGGAATGACAGGACTTTCAATTGAAACAGATTACCAGGGTAAGTCTTGGTGACTAATGGAAATATTCGTAATAGGATTACATGGCGTTTTCATCTTTCCCATGAAGATGCGACAGTGTCACGTGACAACCTTTTGGGGCATTTTCTGCTTTTAAATGATTGAGAGGTTAGGTCACATCCCTTGGCTGACTTGCTTTCTGTCTGTGGGAAGCAGGAGAAAGGCATTAACAGAAACGTGAAATTGAATCTCACTGAGCTTAAGTTCCCATTTGCCTTTGCTTCTTTTTTTTTTTTCTTAACATCTTTATTGGAGTATAATTGCTTTACCATGGCGTGTTAGTTTCTGCTTTATAACAAAGTGAATCAGCTATACATATACATATATCCCCATATCCCTCCCTCTTGCATCTCCCTCCCACCCTCCCTATCCCACCCCTCTAGGTGGTCACAAAGCGCGGAGCTGATCTCCCTGTGCTATGCGGCTGCTTCCCACTAGCTATCTGTTTTACACTTGGTAGTGTATATATGTCCATGCCACTCTCTCATTTCGTCCCAGTTTACCCTTCCCCCCTCCCCATGTCCTCAAGTCCATTCTCTACGTCTGCATCTTTATTCCTGTCCTGCCCTTAGGTTCTTCATGACCTTTTTTTTTTTAGATTCCATATATGTGTGTTAGCATACGGTATTTGTTTTTCTCTTTCTGATTTACTTCACTCTGTATGACACTCTTAGGTCCATCCACCTCACTACAAATAACTCAATTTCGTTTCTTTTTATGGCTGAGTAATATTCCATTGTATATATATGTGCCACATCTTCTTTATCCATTCATCTGTTGATGAACACTTAGGTTGCTTCCACGTCCTGGTTATTGTAAATAGAGCTGCAATGAACATTGTGGTACGACTCTTTTTGAATTATGGTTTTCTCAGGGTATATGCCCAGTAGTGGGTTGCTGGGTCACATGGTAGTTCTATTTTTAGTTTTTTAAGGAACCTCCATACTGTTCTTCATAGTGGCTGTATCAATTTACATTCCCACCAACAGTGCAAGAGGGTTCCCTTTTCTCCACACCCTCTCCAGCATTTATTGTTTGTAGATTTTTTGATGATGGCCATTCTGACTGGTGTGAGGTGATACCTCATTGTAGTTTGGATTTGCATTTCTCTAATGATTAGTGATGTTGAGCATTCTTTCATGTGTTTGTTGGCAATCTGTATACCTTCTTTGGAGAAATGTCTATTTAGGTCTTCTGCCCATTTTTGGATTGGGTTGTGTGTTTTTTTGATAGTGAGCTGCATGAGCTGCTTGTAAATTTTGGAGATAAATCCTTTGTCAATTGCTTCATTTGCAAATATTTTCTCCCATTCTGAGGGTTGTGTTTTCATCTTGTTTATTGCTTCTTTAAAACTACCGTGCTGCCCAGTTACATACAAATGGAGGTGTCTGTGGGCCATTTGGAAAAGAACCACAATTCTTCAGCACAGAGGAAAATGCAGCTCCCATTGCGGAGACTGGTTTCCCTGGTGATGGTTGCTGTAGAAGCGTGGCCCCAGCCTGAGTATCTTATTTTTATTTTACTAGTTTGTCTATTTCCATTTTCTTAGGCCCTCACTCACTTCATCACTATGTGATTCAATGCTGTTTGGGGCTGGTGGTACCCATTCTACCTGCTGGGACACCCCCACACCTGCAGACCCTTCCCTTCTGCCAATTACCTATTAACCAGGTACTATAGTCAGGATAGGATAGGCTTGTGCTGCAGTGACAAACAACCCTGAGATCTCTTTGGCTTGCTCAAGGTTTCTCGCTCATTGAGTTTGCTATAGTTTGGGCGCAGTGCTCCAGGCGAGCTGTCTTCCATGAAGTTACTCAGGGATCCAGGAAACTCCAGTCTTGTGGCTCTACCCTATCATCATAGGGCCTCCACAGTCACCGTGGCACAAGGCTGCAGATTCGGCGATGGGCTTCTCACTACTCCAACCAGGAAGTGCTAGGGGTCACTTTCCATTGGCCAGAACCAGTCCCGTGATACTGCATAACCACAAAGAGACTGGGAAGTGTGGTCTCCAGGGGAGAATCTGGGAGGGAGCAATAGGAAACAGAATTTGGTGAACACAGGACATTGTCTTTTCCATGCAAGAGTTTTCTAATTTAATCCCCCCAGACCTGGAAGGTAGATTTTGCCTTGTGCACCAGCATTTATCTTCAGCAGCTTGCCCAGAGGCTCATAATGTAAGAGTTCCAGGCCTGGATCTGGAGCCCAGTTCTGCTCACCTCCAAATTCTCAGCTCCTAACTGCTGGGCCCTACTACCTGCCCGATGAGTTCTCTCCTTTCCACTCTCTGTATCTGTTTCTACCTCTAAAAGGAATGATTCCTCCCAGCACGCTCCCCTGTCTCTGGATTCTTCTCTGTTCCTCTTGGGGTAATGAAATGGTAGTTCAAGTTCATTTCCCTCCCAGTGTTCATCCCAGGAATCCTGCCCATCCAGCCTGCCTTAACCCCCCTGGTGTTCTAGATTTATCCATTGATACAAAGCTTCAAGTGCAAAGGACACAGTGTTCCTTGCTGTCAGCGTGGCAGAGGCATGGGTTCTATAAAGTTGGAGAAATTCCTTCCCTGGTGAAATTTCTTCCCAGGCTGAGAAATCAGATTTTTTTCCCATTTACCAGACCAGGTTTCCTCTATAAATGCAGTGGGATAAAGTGAGTGGGAATTTTTGTGAACTTCCAGCTTTTTTTTTTTTAAACCACTTTATATATAAATCACAAAATTCACTCATCCACACAGTTCGATGGTTTTTAGTATATTTACAAAATTGTGCAACTATCACCAGATCTAACTTTTTATTGAGGTATAGTTGATTTACAGTATTTTATTAGTTTCAGGTGTACAACATAGTGATTCAATATTTTATAGATTATATTCCATTCAAAGTTATTATATAATTTGAGAACATCTTATCACCTCAGAAAGAAACACTGTACCCATTAACAGTCACTGCCTACTCCCAGCCCCATCTACCCCCAGCCCCTGGCAAGCTGAGCCTCCAGTTTTCAGACAAACAGCGTTTTCACTGGAGCATTTCAGAGACTGGGAGAAATGAAAACACAGAGTGCTTTTTAAGGGGTGAGGGAGGCTGTGGCCAGTTCTGGAGTTGGCATGACACTACCTGCATTACTTTCCAACTGCAGCCACAGAAGACATACCCATAGGTAGACACAGGTGTACCTAAAAATGCAAAGACAGCCACACGCGCACACACACATGGATGCACATACATAAATATATGCACATACTACTACATTCTTGCACACATACATTCTTGTACATACTACATTCTTGTACACACATGAATTCACTCACGTGTGTACACCCGTGTTCATGTGCACGTAAACGTGCGTACAGGCAGAGGTCCTTGCCGTAGAAACAATGCACACATACATATCAGTGTGCACAGATGTGTCCTTTGCTACACTGATCCTTTGGTGGCAGCAGATAGGGTAATCTCTGCCTCGTGGCCCTGTCCAAGCCAGCGGTCTGCAAGGAAGGCATTCTAAAGCAATTTGGGATTTACCTCACTCGGGTGAGCATTCGTCCAGCTAATTTCATGCCCAGGGGCTGCCTGGGAAGGCTCTGGTAGGGTGCGGTGTGGGGATTCAGGCAGGGAATGGCAGAGAGGAAGAGGCAGGAGACTTAGAAACGTGTAAATTGTATGACATGAACTTGGCATGTGCTTCCAGGTTGGGGTGACGGCGTGTCGGGCTTGGGGCAGTCCTTGATGGAGCCTCCCTCCAGTTGGGGGTGGCGGCTGGCGGTGCATCCTGTCTCCACTGTTGTGGAACTCAGGCTTGCAAAGAAGCTCCTGGCCTGCATTTGCACTGGTCCCACATCTCTGGCCTTCTCCCGCATCACCCCAACCAAATCCGCAGCAGAGAGCTGTGCCCCTGCATCTGTGGCACTGCGTCACCCACCAGGCTCCGCATCCCC
Organism: Hyperoodon ampullatus; assembly: GCF_949752795.1. Lineage (NCBI taxonomy): Eukaryota > Metazoa > Chordata > Mammalia > Artiodactyla > Ziphiidae > Hyperoodon > Hyperoodon ampullatus. The sequence goes on from NC_136926.1 coordinate 12,242,507, forward strand.
ACGCCTGGCCGGGAGTGTTGGCTCCATGCCCGTATGGATGGATGAATGGTTGAATGAATGAGTGAACGAATAAGGGAGTGAATGAATGGAAAACCCACTTGACCTTGACCGCACCCAGTTCTCAGTGCAGAGGAGAATGGCTCAAATTTGTCAAACTCCTAGTTCTAGCAGCCCAGTTTGTGTTGAGCCACCCCAGTTTCTTAGAACAAAGGCCAACAAACATTTTCCATAGTGGGCCAGACAGGAAATATTTTCAGCCATGTTCTTTGGTCTCTGTCACGACTACTCAGCTCTTCCATTGTGGCACGAAAGCATCCACAGACAGTATGGAAACAGGGTGTGGCAGTGTGCCTACGAAACATTAGTTCACAGAAATGTGAATTTCTTATAATTGTCCCAAGGTCACAAAGTATCATTCCTCTTTTGAACTTTTAAAACTTTTATTTAAAGGTGTTTCAAACTGGCTGTGGGTTTGTCATATATGGCCTTTATTATGTTGAGATAGGTTCCCTCTATGCCCACATTCTGAAGAGTTTTTATCATAAATGGATGCTGAATTTTATCAAAAGCTTTTATTGAGATGATCATATCGTTTTTATTCTTCAGTTCGTTAATGTGGTGTATCACACTGATTGATTCGTGGATATCGAAAAATTTTGCATCCCTCGGGATAAACCCCACTTGATCATGGTGTGTGATCCTTTTAATGTATTGTTGCATTTGGTTTGCTAGTATTTTGTTGAGGATTTTTGCGTCTGTGTTCATTGGTGATATTGGCCTGTAATTTTCTTTTTTTGTGGTATCTTTGTCTGGTTTTGGTATCCGGGTGTCGGTGACCTCATATATTGAGTTCGGAAGTGTTCCTTTCTCTGCAGTTTTTTGGAATAGTTTCAGAAGGATAGGTGTTAACTCTTTAAATGTTTGGTAAAGTTCACCTGTGAAACCATCGGGTCCTGGGCTTTTGTTTGTTGGGAGTTCTTAAATCAGAGATTCAATTTCAGTACTTGTAATTGGTCTATTCGTATTTTCTATTTCTTCCTGGTTCAGAGACTGTACCTTTCTAAGAACTTGTCCGTTTCTTCTAGGTTGTCCGTGTTATTGGCATATAGTTGCTTGTCGTAGTCTCTTATGATCCTTTGTATTTCTGTGCTGTCCATTGGAACTTCTTTTTCATGTCTAATTTTATGGATTTGAGTCCTCTCTCTTTCTTTTCTTGATGAGTCTGACTAAAGGTTTATCAATTTTGTTTATCTTTTCAAAGAACCAGCTTTTAGTTTCATTGATCTTTTCTATTGCTTTCTTCGTCTATGAGTTTTCTGCTCTGATCTTTGATTTCTTCTAACTTTTTTAGCTCATGGGCTATACAGAAATAGGCAATGGCCTGGATTTGGCCCTCGGGCCGTAGTTTGCAGCCCCTGTCTTAGGAGCTTGGCTCTAGTGGGCCTGCATGTCTACACTCTGCGAAATTCCCTGCAACCCTGACCTACAGCAGTGTGGACAGTGGGCTAGTTGGGTATGTCCTGGGGTGGCCCAGCGCCAGAGGCCTTCTCAAAGAAGGGAGAGGCAGTGGAAAGGCCAGGAGCTTTGGGCAAACGGGACCCAGATTCTGCCTCCATGTTCTGGCCAGAAGGACCCTGGGCCAGGCATTCATTCCCTTGGGCTTTTGCTTCCTCTTTGGAAAAATGGGAAGATGAAAAGCCACCCCCAGCCCCTGGGGCTCTCGTGAGGATGAGATGAACTGCAGGCCTGTCTCAGGAGCTTGAAAACACTGGTTTCCTCGTCCTTCAGCCTCTGTTCTTTCTATTTCCCAAAGGGGCCACGTAGCTTAGGGGTTGAGAACAAGATGCCGGTGTCAGATAGACTGAGGGTACAATGCCAGTTCTGCTTCATGGATCTGAGCTGCATGAGCTTAGCAAACGACCTCACCTGCCCGAGCCTCAGTTTTCCCATCTGCGAAATAGGACCAGTACCTCCCGAAAAAGGTTGAGGTCAAGAGTACGACTAAATAAGATCATTCGTGTAAAACCTTTAGCAGAATGCTCATGGGAAGGTTCAATGAATGGTATTTCGTATTCTTAGGAGGCAGTGTGGCTCTGTGGCTGCCAACCCACGGTTTAGTCTCAGACAGGTCTGGGTTCGAGCCAGGCTGTGCCCGTTGAAGCATGACCTTGGGAAATTCCATCCCCCTTTGTGCGTTTTGGTTTCCCCATCTCTTCCATGAAGGAAGTGGACCCAATGATTTCTAACACTGGTCCACAACTTGAATTCTAGAAATGTCTGTACATGTTTTCTTGCACCATGGCCGGGTAGGTTCCAGGCTCAGGTACATTCCCAGTATCCCCTAGGAAGGTACACTTCTCCCCTCCCTCTCCCCCCTTCCTCCTCCTCCCCCTCTTCCTCCTCCTCCCCCTCTTCCCCTCCCCCTTCTCTCATGGGTGGAAAGGGCACAGCTGTTTTGTGGGGTTACACCCACCATTCTACTGTCTGCCCTTTCTCCTTTGCCAGCCCCACAGTCATTTTAAAATATCAAATAGTCAAATCCATCTTCTTTGTTCAGGATTGAATTTTTTCAAGGTGAGAGAGTCCCATTGGGACTTTAAGGTAAGGGCCAGTCCCTGGCTTTGTGCCCTGACCAGGCTATAAACCCTGTGCAGAAGACAGAGGAGGGAAAAACTGCTTCCTTCACTGAGAGTGACAGCCAGAGAGTCTTCCAAGCGAGACGGGGCTACTGGGAGGAGGAATTCGGTTCCGACTCTGCTTTCTCATTTTAGTTTGTCACCCTTTCAATATTTTCCAAACTGTCTATAGAGTAAACATGTGTCTGGTTTCATTTCCGTCTGACTCAAAGGTGCTTTTTTCCTTTTTTCTCATTTTACAAAAGTAATACGTGTTTGTTGGAGAAAAATTAGGAAAGAGAGATAAGCAGTGAGAAAAAGGTTTTTTGCAAAGCTTCTAATCCCATGACCTGGGACTGGCCCTGCTAACACCCTGGAGTCTATCCTCTCTGTGGATTTTAATGCATATAAATTAGGTGGTGTATGTATATGTTTCAAAAACAGTAATTCAGTTGACTGTTTAGCTTAAAAAAAATGTGGTTCTGGTCAGGGGGCAACAAGAACTGATGTGTTTTGATATCCAGCCCCAGAGGGAAGGACCCGGGTCGGTCTGGTCTTTTTGTGCCACAGGGAACCTTGTACAGGGAACCTTGTGCAGGGAAAGGCTGGAAGCATCATTGCTAACTGGATCTGGTTTGGCTTATGGTCTGTTTCGTGTGCTGAGCCAGTAGGGAAAGACCTGCCTCGGCACTGAGCACAGCCCTTCCAGCTCCCGCGGACGATGGGAAGAAGGAAGGTGGTCGCAGTCACTCATTCCTTTGTTCATCCATTCACCCGTTCTAGAAGCATTCCCTGAGCACCTCCCCTGGGCCTGGCCCATGTGTACTGCCCACTGGGCTTGCACAGGTGCATCCGGAAGTTCTCCAGACCCCCTCCGATGGTCTAGCCCTCTGCAGCCTGCCTTGCCTGTCTGTGGGTAGCAGCTGGGAGTTCCCAAACAGAAGCAGCAAAGGGGCAATGAGGCCAAACGAGGGCTGGCCCTGAATTGAAAGCGTAGAAGGAGAGGCCTAGAGTTGGGAAGGGAGGGAGGCGGGTGAGCTCAGTGGATAAACAAGTGTTTCCAAGGTCAGGCCCTCTGAACTGGGCCTGGCCAGTTCCTGCTTTGCTAAACCACCCTCTCCCAAGGGATCTTATGAAATCCTGGAAAGGTGATTCGAGACCTGGACTCAAGTCCTGACCCTGTCATCTACTGGCTGTGGGGACCTGGGTAGGTTACTTAACCTTCCTGCATGTGCATTTTTTCGCTTGTCTCATAGAGCCTCCCCTCCTGGGGAGGCTGGTGTGAAAAGGTCTCAGTTCAGTACCTTGTGGAGAGAGCGCCATCAACTCCAGGCAGCGCTAAGCAGCAGGTATGAAACCTGCACCTAGAGATCACACACATACTCACACGTATAAACAACCCCTTTGCCCGAATCACCCCACCTCACAGTTCACAAAGCACTCTGAGTTCCAAAGATTTCAGGTAACTTGCCCAAGACCACACAGCCAGGAAGGGACAGCATTTTAGCTCCGGTGATTCTGATTCTGAAGTGTATGCTCCTGTCCAGGTTGACTCATTGCCTTGGTTTCCTCATCTGTACAATGGGAATAACCAGACTCACTTATTCAATGTGATGATGAGTTATTCAATGTGATGATGAGTTATTCAATGTGATGATGCCTGGGAACCTTTTGGCTCTGCCTTGGTCCCCTGGGAGGCCTCTGGGAGATGGGCATCATCCTAAACAAGATGATGCCTGCCTTTCTTGGAGAGATTAGATAAGGGGCATTTGGTTAGATGTTGCCAGAAATCAGTCCAGAGTCTTTGCCCTGAAACAACAGGATGTGTTAGGAAGGGAGTCCCTGCTGTCCCCTCCTGAGATGCCAACCCTGGCTACCTGTTTATGGAGGACCCACCTCCATCCTCTCATTGTGTGCCTGAGCCCATGTGCATTTCTCCATGGCCCTCGTTATAAACTGCAGTTATTCTGTTTGCTTACTGTCTGTCTCCCCCGCGAGAATGTCAGCTCCGTCGCCGAGGAAATGGCCCTTTTGTCTTGTCCCTGCACATATCTGGCCTATAGTCCCTGTTAATACATAATTGGCAGGAGCGGAGGGTTTTGCAGGCCTGGAGATTAATGAGTCTGGATTTCCCAGAAGGTGGGACAGATACCACTGGCCCCAAATAACATCGATTCACATAGTGGGGGGCATGGTTTTCCTCTTCAGTTCTCTCTCCATCCTTCTGGTGAGATGAGAAACTCTTCATTCAGTGTTAGTATTTAACACCTTCCTAACCCTTACTTGCTAAACTTTTTTTTTTTAAACAAAAAGAGGAGGCCTTAAGCTCTGACCATTTGTCAGACCATGATGCCAAGCAAGGCTTTAATGTTGTTTTTTAGTGGGTTTGTTTTCGTTGTATGTATTTTTACATTTATATGGGGCTAGAAATTCTGGCTTTCCTTCTGGTAATGATAGAAGGTAACAATAAAAGTTTCTTTCTAAAATACACTTATTTTTCAGAGGCACTGCATCTAAAGAAAACTATTAGCAAGCGGTAAATAATGAGTTGGCAGATCTGGCAAAACCCTTAAGGTAGTTTTGGAATGGTTGCAGCATGAGGGATTCTGAGTGAGACGCACAGTCTGACCCTTAGGAGACGCTGAGAAGAGATGCTGTAGAGTTTGGGAAGAGCATGTCCTGGAATGCCTCTGGACAAGGTCAAGAAGAGCGGGTCTTGGATGGTGGCTGGACCACAGAGTGTGATGAGTGGCAGAGGAAGCAGCCAGGAGTTCTTGCAGTGAGCTGGAGGCCCACACCTCCCTGGCCGGCTGCCTGTGCCCTTGAAACGCTCCTTCTCTTATAAAGCACAGACCAGGGAGGGCAGAATGTCCCAGTCAGGGCCAGGGGTACCCCCTAAAATGGGCAGAACCCCCATCTCAGTCCTTGAAGGTCCCAGAGCATTCAACGCTTGGCCTCTCTGGATTTAGCAAAATCAGAGAGAAGAATCCAGTGAGATCGAGATCGTAAGCTTCCTTTTCCCTCCCGCTTCTCCAAGCTTTGCAGGGATGCATTTGGAAAAAAAAAAAAAAAAACTGAAGCCCTTCTTTCAAGTGCTGCTAGCTCCTGCTTTGCGTATTCTGATGGCTGGAGGGTCGTCTGGCTGGGACACGCGCCTTCCCTGGCCAACGCCTTATTTAATGGAACTCTATAACTCTTCATTTCCTGGACGTACGGCAGGTTAAGCAGGTGGCAAACAGTTGGCATTTCTCACTTGCTTTCTGGCAGTTCCCATTTTTATAGGAAGCTAACCTGGCTTTTTTTTTTATTATAAAGCCCCAGAGTCCCAAGGTTTCATATCCTTGGTGTTAGATTCACAAAGGGCTTGGAAGTTAGAGATTGCCTGCATCTGGAATTGGATGGAGCAGCAACTTGTCGCTTGGCATGTGATTTATTTGCTCCAGGGAGGGGGAAAGAGTGGAGGACAATTAAGTGGGTTTCGAGTTTTGTGGGGTTGGAGCTGCTGAGAAGTGAGTGAGGAGGAGAAACCGCCAAGTGGTTGTAAATCCCTTCTGACAGAACCGAGTATTTTTAAAATAACAGCTGACTTTGAAACCAGCTGCCTTGGGACCTAAAATCAGGCAGAGCTGAGACTGTTTCCACCCACCTGTTTTATTCGGAGGATCAACACTTGGGGAGGGCAGCCACTGGGAGATGCTCTCTAGAGCCCAGCCATATGGCCCTGGCTATGCAATCAAGCATGCTGCATTGGTTCTGCCCCAGGGCCTTTGCACTGGCTGGTCCCTTAGCCTGGAACGCTTTTCCCCCAGATTGTCACACAGCTGGCTTCCTTCTTCCTATTCTCGCAGCATGGCTACCTCTCTGGAGCAACTTCCCCCGAGCCTCCTAACTAAAGAGGCCCCCAGCCCCACCACACTTTGTCCGATAAATCTGTTTATTCTCTTCATAGCACTTGTGCCTCTCTGAACATCTCATCGATTTGCTTGCCTGCTTGTTTATCACCTGACTTCTCCTCTGGCCGATCAGCCCCAGGTGAAGATGGGCCTGTCTTGCATTTTGTATCTCCTACACCTAGAACACCACCAGGCCTGTGTGGCACTCACTAAAGGGACAATGATTGTGAACTTCATGATCTCTGGGTCTCAGTAAAATAAGATTGGCTTGAATGGCAGTTCTCCAAGTGGGGTCCCCAGACTACCCACATCTGCATCGCCTGGGAACTCATTAGAAAAGCACATTCTCAGGGCTCACCCCAGACTCCCAGAATCAGAATCCCTTGGGGTGGGAACAGCCATCTTTGTTTTAACAAGCCCTTCCAGGGGATTCTGATGCACACTCAAGTTTGTCAACCATTGCTCCAGTGCTTAAATACCTATGAGGTCCAGGCAGATGGTGTCAATGCAGGAAGTAGACCGGGTGTGGCAGAGGAGACCCTACATGCCCTGTCTAGGGACATTGAAATGTAAGACCAAGCCTGCCTGAAAGCCTAACACCCCATCCTTCTCAAATAGGCCAATTGTTACCCTTAGAACTCCCCAAAAAGCACACGAACAAATAAGCCAAGAATGGTGAAGACACAGGCCCCTGAGAAATTGTTTTTCTTTGGTTGGATATGATACATGATGCTCTGATGGGACTGTCACTCCCTGGAATCCTGGAAGAGGAGGCCTGGCCGTGGGAAGCAGCTGTAGCATTGCATCCATTCGTTCCTTCAGAAGCTTTTGTGTGTTGGGAGTACAGCAGCAACCAGATAGGTTAGGCCCTGCCTTCGTGGTGTGTACCGTCTGGAGGGAGAGACAGCCTCTAATCAAAGACTCCAGCTGACACATGTACAATGACAACCATGGCAAGGGCTGCAAGGATGGAGTGCACAGTGCCACGGGGCCTGACGGGAACAGGGACCTAGCTGGGGAGGCTTTTGAGGACAGATGGGGAGAGCGTTGCTGGCTGAGGAAACAACCCGAGCAAAGGCCCTGAGGTAGGCTGGTGTGGCTGGAGCTCTGTGAGTGAAGGGGTGGAGCTGTCTGCAGGGGCCAGACTGTGCAGGGCCTTTGGGCGCTGGAGGAGTTGGGTCTCTATCCAGAGGGCACTGGGGAGTGACTTGGTCAGCTTTGCATTTTGAAGCCACCGCTCGGAGTGCTGGCTGGAGAATGGATTGGGGAAGCCGGAGCAGCCGTGAGGGGCAGTGTGGTCATCCAGGCAGGAGAACATTATTATTAGAAAAAGTATTAGAATATTACTAGAAATAATAATATTAGAATATTATTAACCATGAGATGATCCATGTTCAAGGAGCACACGTTGTGGCCAGGCGCTGGGCCAAGCACTGTACTCCTGTGACCCCATGTCACCCTCATGTCCCCCTCTGCGACAGTACTTACTGCCTCACTGGGTTAGTTTCTGATGGCTGCAGGAACAGATTACCACAAACTCAGGGGCTTGGAACAACAAAATTTTATCTTTCAGCTCTGGAGGTCCGAAGCCCAAAATGGGTCTCACAGGGTGAAAATCAAGGCCTCGAAGAGTTGCCTTCCATTCTTGGGGCTCTAGGGGAGAATCCGCCCCTTGCCTCTTCCAGCTTCTACAGGCTGCCTGCCTTCCTTGGCTCGCAGCTCCTTCCTCTGTCTGCACAGCCAGCAAAGATCGGGTGGTTCTTTCTCACATAACATCCCTCAGCTGCCTCTTCTGTACTCAGATCTCCTTCTGCCTCTCTTTTGCCTTTCGATTCACTTGCCACCTTCCTGTGACTCTCGCCTCCCTTTTATAAGGCTCCTTGTGATGCCATGGTGGGCCCACCCTGGTCATCCAGGGTAATCTCCCCACCTCAAGAACCTTAATTTAATCACAGCTGCAGAGTCCCTTTTGCCATGTAAACGTTTACTGTTTCTCTGGATTGGGGTGTGGATATCTTTGGGGGACCGTTATGGAGTTGACCACGCCCACAGTTACAGATATGGACACAGATGAGGCACAGTTAGTCCCCAGGGCCGTGTGGGCTCAGAGCGGGCAGAGCTGGGCTGAGAGCCGGTCTGTCGGTCTTCAGAGGAGGTGGCCCCCAGCTCCCATTCCCCACCATTCACGCGGGCCTGGGTCCCCGGCCTTGATGCTGAGGAATTTGCGGGAGAGAAAGGAAACGGCTGCCACGACACCCAGGTTTCTTTCCCAGCCGCTGTTTTGGCAGAATGATCCAATTTGGACAGAGGCCCTTGGAGAGAAACCTCTAGGTGGTTTTATCTCATTGTTTCTGACAAGCCTCTTTTAGGCTGGTTTACATCAAACGTCTTTCATTTGCGTTGCCATCTGGGCCATAGGTTTACTGTGTCACCTGAGATATGGGGTCAAAAACAGCATTATTTGAGGTGCCTGGGGCCACGGTCGGAAGAGATGTTGACCTGCAGATAAGGTGGAAAATTCCCAGTTTTGCTTCTCTTCTTGGAAAAACATGATCTTTGTTGCAGAGGGAGATACTGTGTGTGCACTCGTGCTTGGGCCTACCGCCCCAGGAGCTAGAGAGGTACTAAATGTATCCTTAAACCACTGAAACACCTTCTCTTGACGTCCAGACTGACTCTGCTACTGAGGCCTGCAGACCTCATAGGCGATAGGTGATGTTAGTAGTGATGTAGCTACCATTCACTGAGGGCCTGTGATGTGCTGGAGTCTGAGAACATTGTTAAGAAACAAAAGATGGGGGTTAAGAGCGTAAACTCTGGAGCCAGCCTGCCTGGGTTCAAATCAGCTCTACTTAACCTCTCTGAGCCTCAGTTCCCTCATCTGTAAGAATGGGGCTGATCCCGAACTTGATTAAATCAAAGATGCCGTCCATTAGAATATGCGCTGTTTCTTTTATGTACTGCGAAGAGAGAAGGACAGTGCCCATGAAACTGTGACCTGTCAATGAAAGCAAAACACATTCTGATTTCAGAGATGTTAGTTACAGTGTGAGGAAATGCACATTGGAATCAATGAAATACCTCCAGAGTATCCACCTCCCGGGGCTCTTGCGCTTAGGCTGGTGTCAGGCACATAGAAAGGGCTCAGTCCATGTTAGCTGGTGTTGTTTCTATTGTCCCCATTTTACAGATGAGGAAGCTGAGGTTGAAGTCACTTCCCGAGGTCACCCAACAAGCAGTAAATGGTAGAGTTGGGATTTGGGTTCCCTCGGCTGTGTGTCTCTTTCATGGCCCCCACATGTCCAATAACAGGGTACCCACACCATGGATGAGATGAGAGATCAGGAACAGGCTGGCACCATGGCCATGTGTCCGTGAGCAGGTCTTGCACCCCTCTGGGTCTCCACATCCTCACCTGTAAGAGGTGGGTGATAACGTGGACCCTGCGGGGATGCTGGGAAGGATGCCTGGATGTGAGAAAGGTCCCACATGTGCTCAGTAAACCCTCATCCTCTCCTCGCTTCCATTCCCCACCACCCAAGCACAAGCAGCTTTTAGGGCACTGGCGTTAGCCACAGAAATCCCAAGCTCGGAGCAGTTGCCGTGGATAGTTGGACTGACTCGCCTGGACAATTGGAGCCTTGGGCACCCTGGACACCTGCCTAATGCCTGCTCCTGCTTAGAGCTCAGCCCTCACCTTCAGCTCAGCCTCTGATAAACACCTGAGCAGGCACCGCCAGGCCTGGAGCCCCTCATTCCCCTGTAGATGCTGCCCCTCGGGGCTGTGTGAAGCGTTTAGAAATAGTTACCTGGGGTGTCAATATTGGCTTAGATTTTAAAGCTTAACATTGTTGTATTAATTGTTCATCCTTTCCTCACTGATTTTTTTTTAAAGTAAATTGTTCTTGGAAGGATAACGTACCTGCCAAAGTGTTCAGATCCTAAGAGCGCAGCCCGATTACTTTCCACTAAGTGCACATCCATATAACCAACACCCAAATCAAAATGCAGAGCATCACCTGCCCCCAGCTCCCCCACCCCCTCCCCATCCTCCCCACCCACCAAGGGTCACTGCTGTGCTGACTTCTAACACATGGACCATTTTTGTCTGCTTTTGCACTTTATATAAATGGAGTCATTGAGTGTGTGTGTGGCTTCTTTTGCTCAACATTAGGTTTAGAACTTCATGTCTTTTGCGGTTAGCAGTAGTTTGCTTATTAACAGTCCAGTATGAATATATTTTGTTATACGGATATATCATAATTTATCCATTTTTCTGTCCGTGAATATTTGGGTAGGTTCCAGTTTGGGGCTATTATGAATGGGTTACTATTAACATTCTAGAATATTCTAGTACATTCTGGTACATGTCTATAGGTGAGCATGAGTGTGCATGCCTTCTGGATACATACTTAGGAGATGAATTGGTTATGGCTTATTTGTTTATTTCACTTAAGTAAAAGTGCCAAGCTGTGGTCGTACCAGTTGATATCTTACCAGCCAGTGTGTGTGTGTGTCTGTGTCTGTGTCTGTGTCTGTCTGTCTGTCTGTCTGTCCAGGGGCTCCAGATGCCATAAGGTAGTGAGAGAAGCAAAGACTCTAGCAGCTGCAGCTGGAAAGGTGGATGTGAGCAGGGGAAAGGAGACAGGGATGGACATTTGGAGGCTGCAACTTCTATGCAGTTACACTGAGAGTCTGGGAGACTTGGAGCCTGTTGCGATTGTTTGCTTGGCCGTCTGCAGTGGGGACATATTTCTTCTGGGCTCTGGCCTGTAATGAGTGTAGGTGGCTGTTCAAGAACAGAGTCTCCAGGGGAGTGAATCCACCCATGGTCTCCGCCATCCCTAATACTTAAATGTCACTGTGGTCTAATTGGCTGTGCAGCCCACGGCCCCCCTCCACCTCACCTCCAGCAGTAGCAAACCCAATGCCTGAGACAACAAGGCAGGGACAGCCCTGAGTCACCATGGCTGCCCCTCGCCGACTTACTGGGCAACCCTGGACAGGCGGGCGAATCAGACTCCCTGTGAGTCAGCTACCCTGGGAATCTCACCTCAAGCAGGTGAAGAAACGAATCTCAGTTGGAGATCATGGATGATTATAGGTAGCATGGTGGGTAAGTGGATACGTGGATAGGCAGTAGACGGACAGAAGGATGTGATGTGTGTATAATTTGTACACAAGTATGTGTATGTTCACCATTGTATTGATCATTTACCACCTCTCAGAATAGCCAGAGTTTCATGAATACTTACTGTGTTGGGCATGGAGAGTTGCCTACACCTTGACACGCCTGATTTCATGTGATTCTCGTAAGAAACCTTGTAAAGCAAAAACTGTCAGCCTTGTTTTACAGGTAATGAAACTGAGGCTCAGAGAGGTTAGCTCTCCTGCCCAGGGTCACAAAGCCACTGACTGACAAACCACGGTTCTAAGACAGTCTGACTCTGGGCCCCTGTTCTAACCATTGTGCTCCACTCCGCACCTGCTCCTTCTCTCATTCAGTCCTCATACTAACTCTGTGGGTGGGTATCATTAGTTCCCTTTGATAGATGAGGAATCTGAGGCCCAGAGAGGTTAAGTAACCCACCCAAAGACACAACGACACAATGACACATGGTAAGTAAAGAGCAGAGCTGGGATTCAAACAGATCCCTCTGATACCTGAGTTCTGGCTATAACCACACAATCTCAGCTAATCCAAGCCCACAGCAGGGCTCGGTAACTACTAAAGGAATGAATACAAAGCCAAGAATATTTTAGCAATCAAGTCACAGGTTAAAAGAAAAAGTCATGCCATCATTTAGACATAGATGGAAAATGAACTTTCCTAATGTCATTCCTTCTTCTTTCAGCCAATATTGGATGTGATGAACCAGATGTGATGCTAGGGGTTGGGGGATGCTCTGGTGAATCTAGAACTCATTCATTCACTCATTGATTCATTCACTCATTCATTTGTGGACTGTTTATCGAGTTCCTGGTCTGTGTGCGCCAGGATTCAGGCTCATTGCAGAGGAAAAGGATGGGTAAACACGCTGGCAATTAAATGAGGTGTTACTGTCACTGTATAGTGTCCTTTTTCATCTTGAACCACTGGTCCTCGAAATGAGCTCAGTGAGGCTGAAAATAGTTTGAAAACCCTCTATCCAGACAGACATCTGCTTTGGGGGAGTGTTACTGGTGTTTACACACCCCTGTCTAAAGGCTTGAACACATTATTCACTGATGGTACTTAGTACACATCAGCGACCGCTTTGCTGGTCTTTCATCACTTTCCCCACACACCAGTGGATCCTGGCAAGTGAGAGCAGCTGGGCCGAGGGGCCGGCAGAGTGCCGTCTGAGTGCTGTCTCAGGACCCCAGAAGTTATCAGTTTACAAGCAAATTTTCACCTGTGAGAGCCTGTGTTAGACGGTACATGGCAAAACCTGCTTCTGGGCTAGGCTAGACTCTGCAGGTGTCCTTGGATGCTGGGGGTAGCTGATAAAGATCCTGGAGAACCCCAAAGGAATTGCTCCCAGACCCGAATCCCAGAACCAGAACTGAGGTCCGGTGCAAGGCTGTGGTGGCTTAGTATCTCACAGGCATAATAGTGGCATGTCCACACACACACACTCTCTATGTGTCACTTTTGTGTGTGTGTGTGTGTGTGCCGTGTGGCTTGCGGGATCTTTTTTCCCCAACCAGGGATCGAACGCGGGTCCCGACAGTGAAAGCACCGAGTCCTAACCACTGGACTGCTAGGGAATTCCCTCTATGTGTCACTTTTAATAACCGTTGTGTGTGGCCCTTCTCGTAACAACTGCCAACCATTAATTGTGTCCTTCTGCTTTCCAGCCTCTGTAAGGGCCGGACACTCTACTCTGTGGTCAGGGATGCCAAGATCGTCTTGGATGTCAACAAAACGAGGCAGATTGCCCAAGAAATTGTGAAGGTACCGTAGGGTCTGGGGCCTCTCCCTGAAACTCAGAAAGACCCCTCCTGAGACTCATGGTCTGGCTTCAGATCAACAGTCTGGGCTTAAAATAAATTAAACTTGACCTGAACAATACCAGGCCACATACAACCATGAGGGATGGTCTACTAATGTTTGGTTTCCATCTGGTGCCCCAGCATCATGATAATTGGGTGTGTGCAGAGACCAGGGGGGAGGGACTCTTCTCATTGATAGACTCCCTTACCCCTTGAAGCCTTGAATTCCCATGAATGTAAGCCATCTCTCTCCACAGCTGCTGGGGAAGCATCAAATTGTTTGGTGTTGTTTGGGATTAAAACAGACAGGAACATCCTGTGTTTTCTGGTGGGTGCCTCGTTAGTCCATCGTCTTCAGGTTTTTATTTCCCATTGGAAGTGTCAGGACTGAGCTGCAAAAAGAAATAAAAACGTGACTGCTCATTAAGGCAAAAAGAGAAATGTAGACATTTCACCCTTAAGCTTGGCATCCCATAGACCCTTCTCCATGTTCTGGATGATCGCCTCATGATATGTCTCTTGAGGCGCACAGTGAAATTCTGCAGTTGTGGGGGTTAAGTAGATCTAAGGCACAAGTCTCCTGCAGAGGAGTTATTTTGCAGAATGGAAGTGGAGAAGATGGCTGATGGGATTCCGTACTCTGGGGGCCTCTTTTCAGGTTTGTCCCCACCCCTTTCCCTCTGGGGAGATCTTCCTTCGTTTCTTCTTCAGGAAGCAGAAGAGCTTAGATGGAGGTGGTTTTGCTATGATCTGAGGGTGGTGGCAGGTTTCTGTCTTGGGGACCCTGCCTGTTCCCACTCGCCATGCCTTCTCCACCCCACCTGCAAACCTTGGCATTTGGGTCCCAGATCCGCAGCTGTTCAGTGTGGTTTCAGTGGAAAGGCAAGGCGTGTGAACCGTGAACCCAAGCCAGGCTGGCAGTGAGCACATGGGTGTCCTCTGGCAGCTCCCTGTATCCTTGTTTCTTGCAGGGCATGGGCTACCTCCACGCCAAGGGAATCCTGCACAAGGACCTCAAGTCCAAGAACGTCTTCTACGACAACGGCAAAGTGGTGATCACAGACTTTGGGCTCTTCAGCATTTCCGGGGTGCTGCAGGCTGGCAGGTGAGAGGTGGTAGAAGGGCCCAGAGGGGTTCTTGACAGATGACGGTCGGGGGATGAGAAGTCACCCAGATGGCTTCAGTGACCTCGACGCGATGCCGGACCTGAGGTCGCTTAGCTGCGCGGCTAGGCTGCTGAGCCCATGATGCAGTGCAGATGCCCAGGTCACACTCTGAGTCCCATGGGGCCTGTCCTGGAAATGGCGCCTTTGAGCACAAAGCATCCTTCAGTCCTGCAACGCCCTTGCCCTTGAGTTTCACTGGAAGACACTCTCGTTACTCCAAGCACGCACATGGAAGTTGGGCTCCCCCAAGCACCCTTCCTCAGAGTTTTCTTATGAATCCCATTGTTTTAGCACAGCAGGAGTGTAGTTAAGAGCAAGGGAGTTAAAGTCGGACCCACCCGGGGCCCAACTTGGCTCTGCCACTCAGGAACTGTGCCTTCACTTTCCTGCAAGAAAAAATGATGGGTATGATGATTCCTGCCTCAGAGGGTCGTGGTGAGGGTAGAATAAGACGACATCCAGCAAGCATCCAGCACAATGCCTGGAGCACATCAAGTACTACAAATAATACTGGGCTGGCCAAAAAGTTCGTTCGGGTTTTTCTGTACCGTCTTATGGACAAACCCGAACGAACTTTCTGGCCAACCCAGTAGCTTCTGTGGAGTTGTTGTAATTAGTATTAATTTGCATATACCTCCTCAGTATCACCCAGGAGGGTCATTAACTATTGTTAAGTAATAAACTCTCAGCCACCACTCACCCTAGAGCAAGCTACCTCGAGTTGACCATGTGAAAAACAGCCTGATCCCAAAAAAACAACCCATAATTCAGAAGGTCTGCCCTTTGTGACTTTTAATTTGGAGTGTGTGCTACACACACACACACACACACACACACACACACACACACATATTAAACCCAGCATGTTCTCTCTAATCATGCCTCTTTTAATAAACGGTATGCCTCTCCAGAAAGGCAGCACCCCCCAAGCCCTGATTTCTCTTATTGTACTTCCATTTCAGCTGCTTTGGAGAATCCCCGATCCCTTTGAGGTACACCCAGGAGCCCCCCAACAAAGTGAATTTTGTTCATGCTCTGTAGTACCTTGAATCTCAGTTAGACCATCTGAAATTTGGTGGAGCCTGATCTAGCTGTTCCTGTGTGTTGCAGTAACAAGCAGAAGCTGAAGGGTTTTTTTTTTAGATTTTACTCCACCCAAAGAGATTCATCTCCAAAACTACATCTAGTCCCTAAGATAAGAAAGTAAGTAGACAGGAAATTAACAAATGGATCAATGGGTAGATGGAGAGAGTCATCGAGTCAGAACCCAAGAAGCCAAGAACCCACTTAGGTTCCGGTTTACTGGTTGGGGAACCGCTCTCTCCCTGTTTCCATTGCCCCAGGCCAAGGGCAGAGGAAGCAGTTGGTGACATCACTATGAACCCAAGTATTTGTGTCAAGGCAAGAGGTTTAGCAGGCGTTGTCTTTAACCTAGCTCAAGGCTCTTAAGAAAAAAAAGATCAGATTCCTCCCTCCTGGTGGCAGGTCCACACGCTTTCTCCTTGTCAGTGGCTTCCCCCCCAAAAACCAGAGGGCCTCTGATCTTTTCCCTTTATTTATTTATTAAAATTTATTTATTTTTGGCTATGTTGGGTCTTCATTGCTGCACACAGGCTTTCTCTAGATGTGGCGAGCGGGGGCTACTCTGTTGTAGTGCACAGGCTTCTCATTGCAGTGGCTTCTCTTGTTGCGGAGCACAGGCTCTAGGCACGCGGGCTTCAGTAGTTGTGGCACACGGGCTCAGTAGTTGTGGCTTGTGGGCTTAGCTGCTCCGTGGCATGTGGGATCTTCCCGGACCAGGGCTCAAACCCGTGTCCCCTGCATCGGCAGGCGGATTCTTAACCACGGCGCCACCAGGGAAGTCCCTGATTTTTTCCCTTTAGATTCATGGTTTTCTGAAGCCACAGGGAGACGAGAAAGCAAAGGGAAATGGAATGACCTTCAGCTCATTCATGAAGGCCCACTGTCAACCAGGAAGGGAGTGCAAGTCAAGGGCAAGGTGGCTTCTGGTCTTGTCGCCCAGACAGCACACCACACCCACACCCACCGTGCCCCAGCCTGGCTGTCAACGCAAACCCAGTTAGTGTTGCAAGAGGCCAGGGAGCCCTCAGCAATCTCTCCCAACCAGAGATCCACAGCGTCTGGCTACCCAGGAGTAGCCATCAGTGGCTTCCTGTGCTTTTTTCCCTGTTGGAGGGAAAAGAGGGCTTAGTTCAGAGCTTTGCTCCCAAATGGTGTGCTATAGAATTCGTGTAGAATTGTGGTTAGGAGTTTAGTCACTGGAGTTTTAAAGACTTGCAGTCAAACGGATATTAGTTCTTTCACTTGTTACCTCCATGGCTTTGGGAGGGTCATTTAAGCTTTTTGAGGCTATTTCCTGACCCATAGAACAGGGGTGGTATCCATCTGATTGTGGGCACATAAGAATTAAGTTGGGTGGACAGCCTGACATACAGGAGGTACTCAGCAGGAGTTACATGCCTTCCTACCCTTCCCTCAGTTAGACCTTGGGGCACTGACAGTGCTGGGTGCCCAGAAAGGGGAGATCAGCCGAGCCTGGGGCAGGGGCGGGGCTAGCAGTGAAGTGAGCACGTTCTGAGCATCCAGACGGATGCCAGGGCTTCCCCTGAGCCCGTCCCCGGCATTGCCTTGCCTGCAGCCATTCTGCCATCGTCCAGAAAAGGTGTCATTTGAGATGCCAGTGGTATCATGCCAGTTGCCCACAGGCTGTTATTGATCATAACAATAACCATAATGAAGATGATTTGGGTTGGTCACCGATGGGTCCATCATCATGGGAACAGGACACCCCGGGGTGTCTGTGCCAGGCCTGGCTCCCAGCCCCCTCTAGGCACGTGCTCACATCCGCCCCAGGATGATGGTTATCGAGTGGCCAGCACCCTCCTTCCTGGCCCAGCCCTACAATTCCAAACCTCCACTGCCCCAGTGAGTCAGGAGGAGGCGTAAGGGGCTGTTGGATGAGATGGGAACAGGACGTTTGCCCTGTTGGCAGCAGCATTCCACCCCACCCCACCCCACCGGGCCTGGTCATGCCAGGAGAATGGCGGCTGGCCCAGGCCACGGCCCCTCTTTCTTAGATGACATTCTTACTTTGGACTCTAATCTCCATTCCATTTCTGAGTCCTCAAGCTACCAAAAATTCCCTAGGGAATAGTGATGTCCAGTAATCGTGTGGGCAGCTGACCCAGCCCTTCTCCTTTCCATCGTTGCACTGGCCATGTGGAGTCCAAGTTCATGTGCCCATTTTGCAGACAAACTTGGTTGGGAAAGTAGAGACCCAGGTCTGCTCAAGGACAAACAGCTAGTAAGCAACAGATGGGTCCTTAAACCCCTGCCAGTGTCCCCAATTCTAGAAGCCAGAACTCAATGGACACTGCCAACTCACGGGCTTGCCAGTGGATTTGAGTCCTATTTTCCGGCTCCAGCAGAGGATGTGTTCTGTCAGGTCTGCTGTGTAGAGCACAGGAGCACGTCATGTGTCACTAAAGCTGAAAGTGAAATTTGGACTATTTCCTTGTCTATGTATAAGTTAGAACAGTGATTTTTTTCAGCTGGGACTCTCCCACCCCCCCAGAGACATTTGTAATGTCTGGACACATTTTTGATTGTCACAACAGGGAAGGGGGTGCTACTGGCATCTAGTGGGTAGAGGCAAAGGATGCTGCTACACATCCTGCAGTGCCCAGGACGGTCCCTCCACCACGAACAATTGTCCAGCCCAAAACCCAGAACTCCAAACTCCTAGGGCCTCTTTCGTCAGCGTTCTCTCATCCCCTCACACGTGTGGTCCACAAGCTGACTTTAGGGAGGATGCGAGCAAACATTTTTTATCTTAATTTTAATGTGTACTAAAAAAGTGCTAGTTTCCCTTTACAATCACATTAAAAAGTAACATGTTAAAATACATATAAATGAAAAAAATCCATTTGTAGTAAGTGATCATCTAGAGCAGCGCTTTCCAATATGGTAGCCACATATGGCTATGTAATTGTAACTTTAATTAAAATTAAATAAAACTAAAAGTCCAGTTCTTCATTTGCGCTGGCTGGATTTCAAGTCCTCAGTAGTCATGATGGCTAGTGGCTCCCATATTGGACAGCAGAGATGGAGAACATTTCCATCATCATGGAAAGTTCTGTTGGATAGCACTACTGTGGAAGGTAGGGCAGATAGGGCAATAATCATGATTATGGGATATGCATGAGTACAGTTAAGGGAGCAGTGCCTCATACCTTAAATAGCTCAAAGCTCACCCTGGAAGATGTATAAAATCCAGCCAGCCCCAGGTCTCCAGCAAGTCCCCACGTGCTGGAGGATCTGGTCCTTCATGATCTCACTCTTGATGGTTTGAGAGATCCATCCCACTCTCCTCCCTGTGTTAACTGACCTTTTCCCAGGAGTCTTGAATCAGTGGAAACCTCATAGAAGTTCAGATTTCAGTCCCAAATAGAAAGCTCTGTACTTGCTGAAGACTTACAATACGAAGAAGGGAGCCAGTATCCTTTGTCTTCTAAGAATTTGTCTTCTAAGAATTTCACCCACCCTTAGATGTGGTTGAAGAGTTATATGCACAGTACCTACCCAAGGATGTGCACTGCAGCTTTGTTTATAATGATGAGAGAGGGAATCACCTAAGACCCATCAACAAGGGAATTGTCGTGTACAATTTAATGGATACGTGGGGTAGCATGATATGTCCCCACTACGCTGATGTTCTTTGGGTTTCTAGAACACCCCAAAGAGGGCCTGCCTTGGGCCTTTGTCCTAACTTCTCTTCTGCCTAGAATATTCTTCTCCTTGTTCGTATGGCTGGATCCTTTATGTCATGAAAATCTTAGCTCACATTTTACCTCAAGTAAGCTCCCTCTTACCTTTGACACATTCTCCCATTTTAATCTTTCCTATTTAGATAATTCATTTGTCATCACTTTCCCCTACCAAACTACAAGCTCCAGGAGGGCAGGGACTTTGTCAACCTTGTTCACTGCTGTGGTCCCAGTGCAGAGAACAGAGCCTAGGCATAGTGGGTGCTCATAAATACAGTCGGTCCTCATTATTCACGGATTCCATATTTGCAAATTCACCTACTCACTAAAATTTACTTGTAACCCCCGAATCAATACTCATGGCACATTCACAGTCATTCGTGGACATGTACAGGGTGGTGAAAAACTTGAGTCAACTGATGTACCTGTTCCCAGCTGAGGTCCAAGGAGAGGATGCTGTGCAGTTTTGCTTCAGCTCTCATCAGCGATGACCAGAGGATGGAGATGGGATGGTGCAGTGCAGGGCAAGAAGCTCCAGCTCTGGGGCCAGTTGGATGGGTTTTGCCATTCTGCCCGCTGGTAGTGGGGCAGCCTCAGGGCAAATCATGTAATACTTCTGAGCCTCATTTTCTCTTGTGTAAAATAAAATAGACTAGGATGAATTGTTTCTAGGATTTAAGATTATAATCTTTCTGAGATGTGTGCATGCGTGTGTATATATATATTTCCTCCAGGAGCAAAAACTCAGTTTTCACTAATTCAGTGTTTGCTGAGACTTTATAGAACATAAGCGCCACGAATAACAAGAATCGGCTGTATTTGTTAAATGAAGCTGGAGAAGGGGGCGCCTCAGAGGAGAAGGGGGCGCCTCAGAGGCGAAGGGACATGATGACTGTTTGGGTGTTGGGTGTCTCTCTCCAGATCAGCCTTTCCTGCACCTCCCCCTGAGTCTTGGCCTCAAGCACAAGGTCAGGCGGTGCTTGATGGGGGGCTAGGGATGGGGGAGGAACACAAGAAAGCCAGCAGAGATGGTCCAGGGACTTGGGGTCCGTGATGGAGGACTGGTCCTCCCTGGGCTGTGAAACGGGGCTCACTCTGTGCTTTGCTTCTCCAGGCGTGATGACAAGCTGCGTATCCAGAGCGGCTGGCTGTGCCACTTGGCCCCGGAGATCATCCGCCAGCTGTCTCCGGACACAGAGGAAGACAAGCTCCCCTTCTCCAAACACTCGGACGTCTTTGCGCTCGGGTAGGTGGCCCACCCTGGCTTTTGAGAGCCCCAGCCTGGGCAGAGGGGCATTTCCCAAAGCATTCCTGTAGTGCTTTTGGAAGGGACAGGGCATCTGTCTGCGGAGGAAAAGGTGGCTGGATTTCTGGGTGAGTTAGGGGGGATCTGAGTGGGCTGTAGTAGAGAGACCCTAGCAAACCTTCATGCCTGGTTTCTAACTGGTTGTGTGACCATGGCAAGTTACCTGATTCATTCATTCGTTCATGCAATAGCTATTTACTGGGTGCCTATTATTAACAAATTGTCAAAAACTTAGTGGCTTAAAATGACCTTTATTATCTCAAGTTTCTGTGGCCAGGAATTTGGGCGTGGTTCTGAACTGGCTCAGGATCTCACATTAGGCTGCAGTCAAGATGTTGGCCAGGGCTGCAGTCTCATCTGAAGGTTTGACAGTCTGAGGATCCATTTCCAAGGTGGCCTGCTCACCTGGCTGTTGGCAGGAGGCCTCCGTTCCTCACCACACAGGCCTTTCCAAAGGCTGCTTGAGTGACCTCACAACACGGCGGCAAGAAGCTGCATTGCCTTTATGACCTACTCACAGAAATTATACATCGTCACTTCTACCGTATTCTGTTTGTTAGAAGCAAGTCAGCAAATCACGGGGAGGGGAATTAAGCTCTACTTTTTACAGGAAAGAGTATCAAACAATTTGTGGGCATTTTAAAACCACCATACGTCCCTATTCTCTCTTGTCTGGTGGAAGACAGACAAGGAAACAGTTTTTTTATAAAATTCTGTGATAAGTGCTATGCTGGGGATAAACACAGGACTGTGGGAAGAAAGGAGGAATTAAATCCAACCTGGGAGATCAGAGAGAGCTTCTTGGAGGAGGTGACTCCTGAGCCTGTGTTAAAGATTGAGTGTAAGTAGTCCAGGTGAGGGTAAGGTGAAGTGTTCCAGATAGAAGGAGCACATGAAAAGCAACAAGGGTGAAAAAGAACAAATTGCCCACAATGGAGGGATATTTGGGGAGCAGGAGTGGAGGGAAGAAGAGGAAGCTGATGGATGGACAATCAGGAAAAAATGAGCCTGGGGTGGTGAGATGAGAAACTAGAGAGGAAGGAAGGCATTCTGCAGGGACCTAGAGGCTGAGTTAAGGAGTTTTCATCTTCAGGGCAGTAGGGAGCCACTGATGGTTATTGAGCAGGAGAGTGACATAATCACACTTTGAGCTTTAGAACAATCACTACTGTGTTGAAAACGGAAAGGAGAAGGACAAGATTGGGGTCGGTTGACCAATCCAGGGGGGAGATGCTGAGATTCTCTGCTGAATCGGTGCCAGTGGGTGTGAAAGCTGGGATTGGACATAAGCAGCATTTTGGGGGTGGAAGTGATAGGGCTTGATTGTTGGTTTAAATGTGGGTGACGCCAGATATCTGCCTGAAGCACCTTGGTAGAGAGTAGCGTCATTCACCAAAGTAGAGACCCTGGAGGTGGGCCAGGGTTGGGGCATGCCAGGAAGGCAGAGAGAGCAGATGTGGACACGGTGAGTTTGAGCTACCTTGGAGACAGCCGAGGGGAGCAGCCAGAAGGTGGCTGAACCTACACATTTTAAGTTTGGGAAAGAAGAGTTCAGGACTTGTCGGCAAAGAGAGTAACTGCAGCCGTGGGAGAGAATGAGATGTCTTTGAAAGTACAGAGGAGGGAGAGAGGGTCCAGGGCACAGCCCTAAGATGACGATCCAGACGCTCTGAGAAGATACAGCAGGAAGGCTTCCATGCGCCTATCCCTCAGATGGCCATGCTAATCCTCACCTTACCTCGACCATGGGGGCGGTTACATGGACTGGCAGAGATAAGCTGGGAAAGCTGTTTGGGAAAGTTGGAGGCTTACAGATGTGTGCAGTTAGATTTAGCGCCACCAAGAGATGTTACAGGGAACGTCTTCCATGGAAAAGCACCCCTGCTGCGTCCTCTCTATAAATCGGGGTGGGGGCAGTGTTTGCTGGCACATCAGGATTCTCACCATCTGTCACTTGGACCCCTTAAGAGGCTGTCACTTGCCCTGATTAGTTTATGCCCAAATCTTTATCTAGTTAGATACTATTATCTGAAACCAAATTGCAATAATTAAGTTGGTATATTTTACTATCAATTTAGCAGAAGAAAAAAGAATGTAATTAACAAAATATACCAAAGTAAGTAATTGGTTTTCCACTGGAGTTTTAATCTTTAGCAATTTTTTTCCCCTTCAAGCGAGTTTCTCTTGAAAGTTAGGTTTGAAAGGAAGTTTTAATGAGGCTTTTATTCCTGACACTGCTGAATTCCGAGGGGCCTGGTGCTCCTGGTTTCCTGCCAATTAGGTGCATCTTGTTGCTTGGGAACATCATGCTGGGGCATGACTTAGAACAAAAATGGACTTTTAAAAGTGTATTGAGCACCATGTTAAGCTTGTTATGGGTGCTGTCTCATGGCATCTTCAGAAGCACACTTTGAAGCAGGTACCATTGTTCCCAATTGACAGATGAGGAAACTGAGGTTCCGAGTGGCTTAGTGACTTGCCTTATGGTAATTAGCAATGAAGCTGGGAGTCAAACTTGGGACATCCTGACCCCAGGATTGGAGCTTTTAACCACAGAGCCCCCAGGCTGGAGAGTCATTTCACCACTCAAAGCCCTACTTCCCTCAGCCATAAATCAAAGATAATAAAGCCCATTGAGATGTTCTAAGTATTGAATGAGAAAACACCTGTAAGGCTCACAGCACAAGGCCAGGCTCCTGATAGGCCCCCTTCCCCCGTTCACATGAGTGGTGCCTACCCTCTGTGTGTGCCTCCTTCACTAGGCCCCAACCATCAACTAGAGGGTTGCCCTTCCAAATAGTTCACTGCCCCAATTACAAAGGACCCTCAAATGGGATGGAGTGTAGGTTTCTCAGTATAGCATAATGGCCAATGGTGTACTTCTGTAGTCAGATGGCTTCAACTCTGACTATACCTCTTATTTTGCTGTATGACCCTGGGTAAGCTATGTAACCTTTGTGAGCCTCAGTTTCCCCAGCTGTAAAATGGAGCTGCTAATAGCACTTCTTGTTTAAAATGTGGGTTTTATTATTATTCGGGTTTGATGGGGCCAATAGATCAGGAAACAACTACCACTGGATAGTTCGTTATTCACAGTCCCCAGAAGGAGAGGGCACATCGTACCACGCAGGGCCACACGGGGAAGCACCAGGGTCAGTCAGGAGGCAGAGGGAGCAGGAAGAAAATGTGGGCAAGAGCCGTCATTGTGGTTTTCTCGGGAAGGAATGGGCGAGGCAGGGTAAGCAGGCTTAGCATTGGCCAGTTTAACTAACTTCAGTGGGCTCTGGGGTATGGGGGCTGTCCTGAGTAGGGAGGGGGAATATTGGCCCTGAGCCTGATAGAGGAGATGGAGGGATGGTGGAGGACTTTGGATTGGTTAGTTTGCGTATGAAAAGCCCACTTACAGGTCAGTCCTTTACTATCTCTAGGAATTGGCTAGCCCTGGGAGGGGCAGTCCCTCCAGGGTCAGCAAGGCCCCAGATAGCAGAACATCAGAATAAAAGGCATGCTAATACACCTCCCCCATAATCATCGTAAATATAAAAGGCTAAGATGAGTGTCTAGCACAGAGTGAAAACTCAATAAGTGTTATTGTTTATGATGAAGAGAACTAGAATCATCCAGCACTTAACCTGAGAACTTCCTGACCACCTAACTCAACATCCCAGCACCTGAGCATCACCACCCCTCCTGGCCCCAGAGGGATGAGAAGATGCTCACTGAGAGGCGGACCCCGAGAAATAGCTGGTTTGATACAGCCCTCTGTCAGTAAAAAGGATGACTGAGTGCTTCGTGTTCTTTAAAGCAAATTGACATAAATTATCTTAGGTTAGAAGAAAGGTCATTTCCTAGGATTGTTTCAGTTAGTCCCTGAGTTGGGGAATCTTCTCAGTGAGTTGAGACCTATCCCCACCGTACAGCTCGGTGACACCCCAGCATCCTCTGAACACCCCGACGCGTGCGCCATGGTCCTCACTGCCGCCCACAGCTCCCAGCATCATTTACGCACTGCCCAGCCCACCTCCCCGTCCGTCCCCACCTGCCGCTCACTGCAGCAGGCAGTCGTTTCTTCCGTCATTACAACGTCATGATTTATGAAACAGACGATAACATAGTGGATCTCTCTAGAATAATTCCGGCATCGAGTTGTTCTGGCATTCAGCCTCCCAGATAAACATTCTTCCACTGCACTTTTATCATCATTCTCATTTGGCAAGTAAGGAAACCTGGATTCAGAAGGGAAGCAACCTACCCAGTGACGTATTACTAGCATAGAATAGAATCAGGACTTGAACCCCAGGCAGTCTGACCCTCAGATTGTTTTTTTTTTTCTTTCTACTGTTTCAAAGGAAGTTTCCTTCTTAGAAAACACAAATATAATAGAAAAAAATTCTGTCCTTTCTATCACTGAGAGGTAGCCCTTGTTAACATTTTGCTGTGTTGCTCTTATTCTCTTGCCCATCCATATATAGTGGTATTTAAAAAGCATAACATACCTTATATACAGTTTTGTGTCCTGCTTTTTTCACTTAAAATTATATTTTGAGCATTTTTTATGTCAGCAAAATTTCTTTGAAATGTTATAATAATAATAATAATAATAATAATAAATATCTTAGTTTATGGATTTACCATAATACATGTAACCAATTCTTGTTATTTTTTAATCTTTATTGGAGTATAATTGCTTTACAATGTGATGTTAGTTTCTGCTGTACAACAAAATGAATCAGCTATATGTATACATATATCCCCATATCCCCTCCCGCTTGAGCCTTCCTCCCACCTTCCCTATCCCACCCCCCTAGGTCATCACAAAGCACTGAGCTGATCTCCCTGTGCTATGCAGCAGCTTCCCATTGCTATTTTACATTTGGTAGTGTATATATGTCAATGCTACTCTCTCACTGCGTCCCAGCCTCCTCCTCCCTCATGACCTCAAGTCCGTTCTCTACATCAGCGTCTTTATTCCTGCCCTCCACTAGGTTCATCAGTACAATTTTTCTAGATTCCATATATATGTGTTAGCATACGGTATTTGTTTTTCTCTTTCTGACTTACATCACTCTGTATGACAGACTCTAGGTCCATCCACCTCACTACAAGTAACTCAGTTTCATTCCTTTTTATGGCTGAGTAATATTTCATTGTGTATATGTGCCACATCTTCTTTATCCATTCATCTGTCGATGGACACTTAGGTTGCTCCCATGTCCTGGCTATTGTAAATAGTCCTGCAGTGAACATTGTGGTACATGACTCTTTTTGAATTACGGTTTTCTCAGGGTATATGCCCAGTAGTGGTATTGCTGGATCATACGGTAATTCTATTTTTAGTTTTTTAAGGAACCTCCATACTGTTCTCCATAGTGGCTGTATCAATTTACATTCCCACCAACAGTGCAAGAAGGTTCCCTTTTCTCCACACCTTCTCCAGCATTTATTGTTTGTAGATTTTTTGATGATGGCCACTCTGACCAGTGTGAGGTGATATCTCATTGTAGTTTTGATTTGCATTTCTCTAATGATTAGTGATGTTGAGCATCCTTTCATGTGTTTGTTGGCAATCTGTATATCTTCTTTGGAGAAATGTCTATTTAGGTCTTCTGCCCATTTTTGGACTGGGTTGTTTGTTTTTTTGATATTGAGCTGCATGAGCTGCTTGTAAATTTTGGAGATTAATCCTTTGTCATCTGCTTCGTTTGCAAATATTTTCTCCCATTCTGAGGGCTGTCTTTCGTCTTGTTTATGGTTTCCTTTGCTGTGCAAAAGCTTTTAAGTTTCATTAGGTCCCATGTGTTTATTTTTGTCTTTATTTCCATTACTCTAGGAGGTGGGTCAGAAAGGATCTTCCTGTGATTTATGTCATAGAGTGTTCTGCCTATGTTTTCCTCTAAGAGTTTGATAGTGTCTGGCCTTACATTTAGGTCTTTAATCCATTTTGAGCTTATTTTTGTGTATGGTGTTAGGAAGTGTCAATTCTTGTTATTGAACAATTGTGTTGTTAGGAAGTGTCAATTCTTGTTATTGAACAATTGTGTTGTTAGGAAGTGTCAATTCTTGTTATTGAACAATTGTGTTTTTGCTACTTTTTTCAATGTTCTATATAATGGTGTACAGAAGATCCTTGTAATTGAGTTTTTGTCTCTATCCCTTATATTCCCGTTAGAATAGTTTCCTAAAATTACAAGCATGGGGTCAGAGATCCTAGCCACGTTATATTAGACTGTTCAGGTTCTAGCTTTTGATTCATTTTAATTCAGGCACCAGAGAAGATATCCTGGGATAAGCATGACTTCTAAGACATTGACAAAGCTTTATGTACATCTTAGGTAGCAAAACACCAACCCTGTGAGGCAGAAACTAGGGGCCCAGAGTGGTTAGCCAGCAGGCTGACTGGGTGGGCGTGTGTTGGCAAGGGGACACAGAGTTGCAAGTGACATATCACACCCTTTAACAATGTCTGCCAACAGGACAATCTGGTATGAACTCCATGCCAGAGAGTGGCCTTTCAAGACCCAACCAGCAGAGGCAATAATCTGGCAAATGGGCACAGGCATGAAACCCAACCTCAGCCAGATCGGCATGGGAAAAGAAATCTCGGTAAGTCTCAGGATAGTGCCAGGTCTGGAGCATGAGGGGAGAAGCAGACACAATTCTGGGCCTTCTTTTTCCTGCATGTTAATAAGGTTGCAGACGCTTTCCTGGAGGATGACAAAAAGGCCTGCCCACAGACTTGTCAGGTAATGATTTGGAGCTTAGAAGGCAAAGTTTTTGAACTGTGCCTGCAGTTCAGGTTCCTACTCTCAGGGCACAGTAATACTTGGCCAGGTTTTTCCTAGCAAGGGATTACTGAGCCTAGTAGAACCAGCGAATCCCTCTTTTTCTGTGATTTTTTAAAGACATACATTAAGATATCACTGGTATTAATGATTCTAATTTTATTTGGATCTACATAAAATTTTTAAGGCATTATCCAACTCAGAACAAGACATATGGAAACAGAGAAGCCTGAGTATAAATTAGTAATCATCCTCTAAAACACATCAGGAAGAATCCTCTTTTGATCAGAAGATAGATGTGTCAGGGAAGGTGTAATTATCTGGTGTGTTTTTAAGGATTACCTGTCTCTAGATTTCCTTTCTCAAGTGAGACAATTACTAAGAGTAATTTTCCTGTCTGTGACTTTAAGGGCGCTTATAATATTAGGACATGGATAGAAGCTTCAGGATTCCCTTTTCTCCCTCCTTTTTGAGAAAAATGCCAAGAAACTCCTTGGGGAGCATTATTGATTTCAGTGTATCCCAGACCTTCTATAATAGGATTTACCTAGTTTGCTATATAGGCTTAGAAAGTGGATGAGTAAAAGGATGGATGATGCCATGGATGAGTGATGCATGGCTGGATGATAGATGAAGGATAAATACATGAACTGAGATGAATAGATAGGTGAATGGGTGGATGGATGGATGGATGGATGGATGGATGGATGATGGAGGAATCTGGCAGTGAAACAAATGGGTAGACAAACAGATAAATCCAATGAGATGTCAGGAAGTTACTAGTTACATTAAATCACCATGTCGGTTTCTTTTAGGACATTCTTCTCTTCTGCTGGGCCTTTGAACAAGAAGAGAGACCTACCTTTACCAAGCTCATGGACATGCTGGAGAAACTGCCAAAGCGAAACCGCCGCCTGTCTCACCCTGGACATTTCTGGAAGTCTGCAGAGTAAGTGTTCCCCCTTAGCATCTCTCCCCACTGCCCTGTCCTCTGGCCTTTGTCACCTTTTTGCTCCCCTCCCCAGCTCCTCTGCCAACCATCTCCTTTCCGTGTACCCACCTCCGTCCCCAGCGTACCACCCTTCCCCACCGTGTTTCTGTTCAGGGGAATCTCCTCTGCAATTTGGGTCCTAGAGGCTGCCATACAGGGCCTGGATCCCTGTGGCTACCATGGCTGCCTCATTGCCTGTTTCTTCCTGATGAAGGTTTATGCCCCAGTAAGTCTGAGCATCACATGGTGAGGTGGTACCCTGAACCCGCCAAGCCCTTCATGTCAGCTATTCATCAAAGTAGAAGAGTCCTGGGGTGTACCTATTTCACGGACGATAGACGGGCAAGGTGTCTGTGTCCTATTCCTGTACCCACGGCAGACATGACTAATCTGTCACAGCGCATCTGCCATCTCTCAGTGGTACTCATCAGCAGTTATTTAGAATCAGTGCATGGATGCCTTTCCTGGCCATTCCAGATTTACCCAGCCTCCTTCTTTTACACATGGAGAAACCGTGGCCCAGAGACATTCAGCAACTCACCCACATCTGCATGGGGTGTTGGTGACAAAGCTGGGAACACGGGTCAGGTCCCAACTCCCTAGTCTAGAGTTGGCTGTCCCCACAACATCAGCCCCTCTAGATTCCTCACTCACACTCATCTGGCTTTGAGATGGTCACTCTGCTGCTGTGGTCCTTTCAGAAATCACCTGGGTCGGCAGTGGATTGGGGGAGGGCTTGGCTACAGTAGGCCCAGGATCTGGGTCCTGTCTAGGGCTTTGTAATCTGCACAGGGGACCAACCAAGAGGTCTCAGCTGCAGCTGGCACGTTCCCAGGAGGGGAGCAGCTAACTCGAAACTCGCCTCTGGGATCTTGGGTTTGCCCCTCCATGGCTCACATCAGAGGAGCTGGCATTTCTAGAATCCCAGTGTGGCTTAGCACGTGGTGAGCTGGAGGCAAGGCTGGGGCAAGCCTGCGTTCCAAAGCGGTGCATCTCAACGTTTAATATGCATTCATATCACCTAGGGACTTTGTTAGAATGCGGATTCTCATTCTGTATGACTGGGGTGGGGCCCAAGATCTTGCATTTCCAAGGTGATGCCGACACTGCTGGTCCACGGACCACCCTTTGGACCTGTGTTGTCCCAAAACAGCCACATGCCACATGGGGCTATTGAACACTTGAAGGGAGTGAGTCTAGATTGAGACGTGCTTTGAGTATAAAATCTACACTAAATTTCAGAGACTCAGGAGAAAGGAAATAATGGTTAATCCCTCCTCTCCAGCCCCTAATCTTTCCTCTACGTTCTGTCTGCATGAATTTACCTGTTCTTGATGCTCCGTATAAGTGGCCGCATACAATGTTTATCCTTTTGTGTTTGGCTTCTTTTACTCAGCATGTTTTCAAGTTTCATCCACGTGTAGCATATATTATTAGACCCTCATTCCTTTTTATGGCTGAGTGATATTCCATTGTAAGTCTATACCACGCTTTGTTTGCTCATTAATCTGTTGACGGACGCTTGGTTTGTTTGCACCTTTTGGCTATTGTGAATAGTGTTGCTGTGAACATTGGTGAATAAGTATCTGTTCAAGTCCCTGCTTCCAGTTCTTTTTTTCATCACCACGACCACCAGCACGACCTCCATCATCTGGGCACCACTTATTAAACACGTGTGTGATAGGTGCCATGTCAAGCATTCTGTCTGCATTATCTCACTGAATCCTCAGGGCCCCCCTAAGAGGTAGTCTGGTACCCCCAGAGGAGGCACAGAGAGGTTAAGTGCCTATTCACAGGTCACACAGCTAGTAAGGAGCAGAACAAATATTGGAACCCAGATTGGTCTGGACCCTAAATCCATGATCTTGACCCCTCCACTCTGCTGCCTTCTAGGCAAAGACCGCCTGTCTTTCTAGAACCATCCTGGGAGAGTGGGCATAAATTCTGCCCCTGACAGCCCAGATCCTGGCTCAATGGTAGTCAGCAAAGCCTCCACCCACAGCTGGAGTCTATGGTGTGGGTCTTTTCTCACCTCCGCTTCCTTTATCTCCATCCCTTACTGAGCATTCTCAGCAACTCCACATGGCACACGGACTGGTGTTCCAGTCCCACGTGGCCTCAACGCAGCTCACAGCTGGGTGACCATCCTAGTCCAGAAGCTACATGCTCCAGTGAGAAGAGCCTGCTGCTGCCTGTGCACCCTTGGGCAAAACACCTAACCTCTCTGAGCCTCATCTGTAAAAACGGTGTAATGTGCCTTTCTTGCAGGCTATCCTCAGGTTTAAACGAGATCAGGTATGTGAGGTGCTTGGCATGGAACCCAGCACATAGTAGGACCTCCGCCTTTTCTTGTGGAGGGCGGGAACAGCTCATCTCAGACCACCTGACCTCCAAGAGGGCACTAATTCACAAAAGATGGCGTTATCGTACCCATGTGACCTCTTGCCACTCTCTCCCTTCTCTCCGTGCTCCAGGCTGTGACCACTGGACAAAGGGACAGCGCTCAGCTGCCTCAGCTCCCAAGCCACCTCTCCTCCCCTGCTCTGCCCTCTGCCAGCTCAGGAGGCCAGAGGCTCACCATCAGAGGGTACCGACCCCGGCCAGCCTGGGAGCGCTGCACAACTGAGCCCGGCAGCTTCCCCGCACCCCAGACCCACGCCTTCGCTCGGGCAGGGGTGGGGACCCCCGAGCCAGGACTTCATGGGACCAGCCAGGGAGATGCGGAGTTGATCAGTGAGGCCCAGGGGACGGTGTAGACAAGAGAACTTTGGGCTGGATGTGGAGCCCCTGGGCCGTGGAGGCTAGGGCAGGGGTCCCACGCGGGCAGGCTCACAGGACTGGCCTGTGTGTGCGTGTGTGTCTACGTGCGCGACACCGTCCGCTCTCGATTTCCCTGATGACGGGAGTCAGGCTGCCCCAGGTCCGGGGCTGACCGCCCATCAGCTGTTTCGGTGTCTGCGTGGTGGGTTCCAGCTGCGCTCTCTGGAAAGACGGGACAGGGATGCAGAGCTGAGCGCGCGCTTAGCGGAGGCTATGGGGCCGAGATCTGGGCGGGAGGCTCAGCTGTTCCTGTGCAAACATCTGTTCTCGGAGGCCCCCCCACCCCAAGCCTGTCAAGGTTTGGGCACCTCTGCGTATCGCTCTGAAGTGCATGTCTTCTGCGCTCTGGGTCTCTCTGGGCTACGCTTCCCCGTTTCCGCTGCCCTCTCCTGTTCTGTGACAGCCTCATCCCCTTTCTTCCTCACTGCCCCCCACTTGCATTTGGAAAGCACAGTGGCTCCCTGGCCAAGATGACTTCAGGGGGCTCCTTCCAGCTCACCTTCATCCATGATGCCCCCCTGAAGTCTGAGCCTTGGGAACTGGGGTTCTGGGAGGGGAAAGTTCTAGAACATTCTTTTTCCCTCCCTCTGCCCTGGCACTTACACCAGCTAAGTTTATCCACCACCATGACGGAGTTGGGTCATTGGGTTAGGTGTGTGTGTTGGGTTACAGGGCGTGTGCACGGCATCTTGTTTGCAAACGACCCCTCCCCCACTCCTGCTGCTTCACCCTTAAAAAGTCCACCTGGGGAGGCGAGGAGGGCCGCTGTTTGTCGGGGTTCTGCATTTTCAGCTTCAGCCGGTGCCGCACCGCAGAGCGGCTTCCCCACTCGACGCCTCTGCACGCCCAGCGCCCCTGCCTTCCATCCCTCAGCCTCGCTCCCCACCTGGCCCAGCTGCTCTTGCTATAACCACACCAGGACCCAGCGTTCTACGCGGAGGTCGCTGGGAGCAAGTCAGGTGCAGAATGATGGGGAGAGCCTCTGTCTTACGTTCCTTACCTTACAAGGGAATGTCTTACGTTCCCCAGACCCTGGACCCCATTCACCTGACCAGGCATCCGAGGGAAATCTGCCCCCCAGCAGGGCGCTAGCAGGACAGCTGGGCATTAGGCAGGAGGCCCAGGCTCTGCCCACAGTCCCGCCATACTTCTTGGACACTGCCCAGCCTTGCTTGCTTCTGGTCGCCACCTCATCTAGATGTCTCCCTCAATGAGAGGGGACCTCTGCCTTCAGAAACCCACCTGGGCTCAGACTCAACGT
Source organism: Hyperoodon ampullatus (assembly GCF_949752795.1). NCBI lineage: Eukaryota > Metazoa > Chordata > Mammalia > Artiodactyla > Ziphiidae > Hyperoodon > Hyperoodon ampullatus. Next base: position 12,275,103 of record NC_136926.1, read on the forward strand.
CCAGCCAGAGATATGGGGATCCTCCCCACTTTGGTTCACACTCTGGGGGCCAAGCCTGCTTCCAAACTGGGAAAAATGATGAGACTGGTCATGCTTCCCGAGACCCTGGCTGAGGGAAACCCCAAAAGGCCTTCCTGGTTACTTTCCCAGTGCTCCCACCTGCCTGGGACCAGAGGCTCCAGGCCCCCACGTGGGCCATTCCTAAACATTCCTCTTCTGGGGCATCTGTCACTGGGGCCCTCAGCCCGTCATTTGCGTGTCTGGAGGTGTTGACACGTGTTTGCACAAGCCCCAGCTGCTTTGCTGTCGCTGCAGGCAGCTCTTGTCAGCGGCCGCCGCCCTGTTAAGGCAGGTCACCCAGCGGACCCACCCCAGGCCTGAGCCAGGGCCTCCTGAGGGTCTCACATCTCTTTAGCCCAATCAGACTTCTTGGGTCCGTGGACCCCAGTCTTTATCATGGACCTCTGTGCAGGGGGGGACTGAGCAAGGGGAGGAGCGGCCAAGGTCACCCTGAAGCTGCAGCCCACTCCCTCTTGCCTCCGTTGTTTCCAGAATCAACTAACAGGGCCACCCAGAGCCTTTGGCGGGGCCCAGCAGCATCGCCACAGGCTGATTTTTCCATTCGTTCACAAGCACCAGCTTGAGATTAGGGGCGGAGCCTGAGGGACCCAGGGAGAAACCCCAGCTTGCCCTGCGCCTTTGGAGTTTCTCTGCCTGCAGAACAGGGTCCCACGTCACCTGCTCTCGCCTTGCTGTCTCCCTCTTTTCCCAGGTCTTTACTTTGTTCCCTCCTTCCTCAGTCTCCGCCGTAGCCAGCCCAGCCCAGCCCCGCACCGCCCTCCAGCTGCACCACCCTGAATTGTTTAGAAGCCAGCTTTTATTTGCAGACATTTTGATCCAGAAGGAACCATTTCCCTGCTGACCTCAGTCATTATTCACTGAAGCAGTGGGAGGAGGTCATGTTCATTCATCTTTTGCAAGGGGAAAAAGAAAGGTGGTGTGTATATTTACACCATAGTTGCCAGCCCACCATTGGCTCATTCTGTAGAATCCACAGCACAGATTGTGTGCACACATCCAATCACAGCTGTGTGCAGGTGCCTGGCGCCCAGCAGTGAGTTGCCTCTGTCTCCGCCCTGCTTTCAGCAAACCCTTAGGTACACAGGCTTCCCAAATGGACCAGTCCACAAGGTAAAGATTCACTAGGAAGCCTTGACCTTGCCTTCTTTCAAAGGCATGTGGATTTGCACACTGAATTCCCACCAACTCTTCCTGGTCACAGGTCTTTCATAAAATGGGGAATCCCCTTGCAGGGGGACCTTATGTGGGGACATCTCCACACGTCACCATCCCCAGAGTGAACTGGAAATCAAAGTCTCCACTTAATGTTTCGGTGTCGTTTTCCCTTTACTAGTCAAAAAGAAGAATCTTGTCTTGCCGTGGAGTCCTCCTTTATTTCTACCTTGGATTCTGTGTCATTAGAAGCCCTGGATTGATCTCTGGAGACTAGACTCCTGTATCTGGGAAACCCTGGTCCGCCACCTTTCCACCTTCCAACCCATGTGCACACATCCCGTCCCACTCCTCACCTCCCACAGTTCTTGTCCTCACCTGTGACTGATCGTCTAAGGAACAGGAAGGAAGTGATACACACTGAGGCCCAATCACTATGTTTAAAAATCTCGACTTAGGGTTGGCACATTATGCCCCGGGGGCTATATCCAGCCCACCAAGTGGTTTTTACAGTGTTTAATTGGGGAAAAAACAGAAGAGCTCATGATACGTGAAAACTCTACGAAATTCAAATATCAATGTCAATAAACAAATGTTGGTTCACAGCCACACCCACTCATTTACATACGGGCCATGGTTTCATTGTGCTGCGACAGAGTTGGCTACTTGTAACGGAGACAGGGTGGCCCTTCAAGCTGAGAATATTTTCAGTCTTGCCCTCTACTGAAGACTTTTGCCGACCTCTGATCTAGGCGACTGTCAGAAGGAAGAAAAAAACAGTTTGCACATGGTTCCCAGAGGAGGAACAGTAACCCAGGGGGAGGGAGTTACAGGGGCCAAGAACGAGTTCCAGCAGGGGAAGAACTTTCTAACGGCTTGCCTTGGAAGGTAGAAAGCTCCCCGTCCTGGGAGAGGCGTGAGCCGACGTTGAGACCCCTTGGTGTGCAGGACCTGGAGGGAATTTGGGCCTCAGAGTTTGTAAGAGTCTAATCTGCTCAGGCTGCCGTAAGGAAACACCACAGTCTGGGGTGGGGGGGGGGGTGTTGGGGGGCTTCAACAACAGAAATGTATTGACTCACAGTTCTAGAGACTGGGAGTCCAAGATCAAGGTGTCAGGGTTGGTTTCTTCTGAGGCCCCTCTCCTTGGCTTGCAGACAGTCAACCTCTCACTGCGTCTTCAGGTGGCCTTTCCTTGGTTGCACACATGCCTGGTGTGTCTCTTCTTATAAGGACACCAGTGATATCGAATTATGGTCCTGCCCTTATGACCTAATTTGACCTTAATTACCTCTTTAAGGGCCCATCTCCAGATACAGCCACATTGGAGGTTAGGGCTTCAACATATGAATGGCAGGGGTCTGGGGAGGTGCACAATTCAGGCCATAACAAGGACCCTTGGGATTTCAGAGACTGATTTCAGGGGCTTTTGAGGCAAAACTGCCATCCCTGGCTGGCTAGTTCTCAGCCTTGGGTCCCTAAACTTGCCCTCCCTGTCCTCATCCCTTGCCAGCCTTCTTTTGACCCAGAAATCCCCTGAGGGCTGGTCTTGCTTCAGATATGCCACCAATGCACTCAAGCTCCCCTCCCCCTCTGCACTAGTCGGCTAGGGCTGCCGTAGCAAAGTACCACAAACAACATTGATGCTCTCACGCGTCTGAAGCCTAGAAGTCTAGAATCAAGGTGTTGGCAGGACCAAGTTCCCCCTGGCACCCGTAAGGGTGTCCTTCCTGGCTGCCCGCCGCTTTACTTCTGGCAGTTTTCTGGCAATCTCAGGCATTCCTTGGCTTGCGGATGCATCTCTCCCATCTCTGCCTCTGTCATCACACAGCCTTCTGCTTCTGTGTGTCTGTCTTCTCACGGCCATCTTCTCATTAGGACACCAGTCATATTGGATTAGGGGCCCATCCTACTCCAGTTCAACTTTATCTTAACCAGTGCATCTGTAATGACCCTATTTCCAGATAAGGTCGCATTCTGAGGTACTGTGGGTTAGAATTTGAATGTATCTTTGTTTTGGCGGGAGCGGGGAGCTCAGTTCAACCCTTGACGTCCTCTAAGGAGCTCTGTCTTGTGCCTTGGCTGGTCACCTTGGTTCCTCCATGGCAGATCCCCTGGGAGATCGGTTCCCCAGACCCCTGGGCTACGAGGGTCAGCCCATTGCTGCCGTTCTTGTCAATCATGCGCCCTGACCCACACCTCCGTCCCTGGGGTCCAGTAGTCCCAGATTTCATCTCCATGGATGAGGGTGGGCGGTTCGTCTGTAGCAGGACAGTCGCCTGACCATTGAATGAATGTGCTTCAGCCCAGTCTGAAAGGGTTGGTGACACGATGCTTGCTTTTATTTATATTCTCACTCAGTGGCAAAGGAACAGACCTTGGTGAGTCGCGCTTTTGCTGTGTCCCCTTTTGGCTCTGCCTGTGAAGTGAGGAAGGTTTTGAGCAGGCTCAGGGGGATGCTCTCCCTGGCCCCCAGCCCCACCTTACCCCCCCCACCCCAGCCCAGCCCTCACCCATAAGGTAATAGTCCTGACCTCGGAGAGGGATGAGATGCAGCATATGTCAACCTGGACCCGGGAATGTGGGAACCCCGTGTCTGGAAGGTTCTTCCTGACTCTCCCGAGGGCATGCCTCGGCGGCCTCATTCCTCTCCTGTCACTGACTACCCTCTCAAGAGCATACTGTCCACGCCCATCCTGTTAACCAACTGAGACAGAAGGTTGGTGGGAGATCTTCAGTCTCCCCGACGTCCTCAATTTACCTATGCGCCAGCACCGAGCGTAGCGCCTGGCACGTAGTAGGTACTCGATAAATGTTTGCAGGATGCCGGGGCGGAGGGTTGCTGGATCAGAGTGAGGCCCTGGCACGGGGGGTCAGACATCCTTCCCTGCAGCCAGGGGGCTTCACTGGCAGGGCTGGGCAGTAATGGGATTCCCACATCCGGGCCCTGTGTTGTGGCTCCCATGTCACTCCAAATGAATTTGCCAGATTCAACGGTTGTGACTTATAAAGAGGCCCATTGGGACAGGTGTCCCAGGGTGCCTAGGCCCTGGGAGGCGGAGTAATGATGCATCTCTAACAGCCACTCTTCAATGAGCACTTACTATGTGCCAGGCCAACTGAATCCCCATGACTGGACGGTCCTGGGAAGTAGGTACCATTATCCGCATTTCACAGGCGAAGAAACTGTGGGAAGGAGACGTAAACCAGCCTGTGCAGTGGTAGAGCCAACATTTTAAATGTGATTCTTTGGGCTCGTTCGTTCCCAGGAACCCACCTCCATCTTGAGTGGTATATGCCCAGCTGCCCATCGGGATGTTACAGTCCACACCTGTGCTGTTATCTGTAGCTCATAACCAGGAGAGAGGGAGGATGCAGGGGAGGGTGGGGACCCTCGTGGGAGTTTGCACGGAAGCTCCCACTTACGGTCCCAGACTGACAGGCTGCCAGGAGCTGCCTGTTTCCAGGAAATGGGCATCTGGGTTGGTAAAGCCACTCCTGGCTTCCTCCAGCACCCCTGCGCCGAGCAGCCTGTACCGTCCGCTGAGCCCTCTCCCTCTCCTGTACTCAACATTTAACTGTGGGCCTCTGTCCCAGGAGGCTCACCAGTGGGTCCTCCTCCCTCTCAGCGGTCACACTGACCGCCGGGATCCTACTGCCCCTTTTCCTAACACCAAGAATATGAAGGATTTCTCATCATGGGGTGAGATGGCTGCTGTCCCTCTATTGAGGACCAAGCTGGAGGAAATGGGCTTTGCCCGGAGCTTGCCTGATCCAGGTTGACCCTGGATCAACACAGTTTACCAGTTTGTTGCATAGACCTTTAATTCCATAGCAGACTAGATGGACGTTGCATTATTGGAAGGGTTCTGGGACAAATAAGCATCGGAAATGCTCAGGCAGAACAAGGTTGAACTTAATTCTCGATTGCAGGACTTACCAGAGCTTTTAAGACACTACCATGTAGTTAAACCTGTAAAAGGCCAACAGCAGGCTGCTCTTCCTAAGCTTCCCCAGGCTGGTTTCTGAATCCCCTACAAGATGTACCTCTGTGAATTCAACTCAATATCTTACACGGTATTCTGAGAGCAAGTGCCAGCGCACAGAAGAGAACAGCTGACCCCCAGCATTTACCCACCACCTGCTAGGAGCCAGGACAGGTAGATCGACCCCATCCAGCCCCACCTCCCCTGGAGGCTGGCTCTGTGAGCAATGAACCTAGAAGCAGAACAAGATGCATTAGGCAGAGAGGTGTGGCTGGGGGATGACCATTGGCTGCTCCTGAGCCCCAGAAAACTTGAACCTTGCCCCTGCCACCTCACATTCCCTACCCAGGCCTGCTGAAGGAAGACCCCCGTTCTGTGCATGAGGACAGTGGTTCCATGCACAAGGATGCCACAAAGGAAAATTCTGGCTGATCGTGTCTTCCGATGGAGGGGTTAAATGTGCTGTGTGTCGGTGACTTCCCCAACATACCATGGTTCAGAGACTAACAGGACATCATGCCCTCATAGGGGCCAGCTAGGTCTTGACCTGAATTTTTATCTTCAGCCAGGTCATTGCAGTGAAGATCTAGAATGATCTATATTTAGAAGATCTAGAAGGATGACCTAGTCCAAGGAGTACAATATGTGACATTTCTGCTACCACTGCCCCTCCTGTACTCTTGGCAGACATTGCTAATCAATCACGGCATGCCTTGCCACTTCACGTGGATGCGAGTAGCCAGCCTGATCTCATGCCTCCCCTCCTTTCACAGGAGAAAGAACTCAGGCCCAGAGAAAAGAAGGTAAACTCTTCGAAGCTAGGTCCCTTCTTAGAAGCAGAGGTAGATTTAGAACTAAGGCCTCAGAAACTTCCAGCAGCCTAGTCATTTGACGTCTTGTCTGTAACTGGTGGATGGTGTCGAAGGGCCCCGCCGAGCTTTATTATCAGTCAGGCAACTTGGTAAATACAGAAAGAAAGATTCTGTCTGTAACACCTTGCATATGATCCTGTTTGGTAATGTGTTTGCTTGGAGAGAAATCATTTATCTTCCAGGGAACAGCTTCCCCTCAAGGCCTGACTGCCACCCCCTGCCTCGTACCAGGGGCTGGAAGCCCCGGGGACCTTAAGGAAATACAGTGTTTATGTGAGTGGGAGGGATGTTCTTCACCTGAGGCAGTTTGTAAACGTTTCTGTGGTTCAATCTGGACATCTCTGAAGATACGGAATGTTGCCTATAGAGGGGCGGAAAGGAAACCTGACTCCAGTTGTTTTTTGGTTTCTTCCCTGTGTGGAAGGCTCAAAATGGAGTTTTCACCCAGATAAAATTCCCTGGGGTCCTAGTGGACCACCAGCTCCACTCCTGAGCTCTTGAAAGGCTTTTAATAACCAGCTTGGTGGCTGAGAGTCCTTTCCGTCTGCTACCTCTTCCTTTCCTTCCTCCCTTTATCTTCCACCACCACCGACTCCTACCAGATAACATCTCCCCTGGACCGTGAACAGAGGAGAAAGTTACACAATAGTAGAGATGAAAAATAACCGCCATGTATTTAGCTTAAATGAGCTCAGAAGCACGGCCCCCTCCCTCCATTGAGTGGGCAGCCATTGTTTATACCAACATGCTATTTGCATCCTGCCTTCTTAGATTTGAAAGTCTAATGATTAAAAACAAATCTTAGTTTTTCTTTTCCACCACTTAAGAAAAAAAGACCAGCTTGGCTAGTTCTTCTAGTTTAAAATTACCCTGACCTCCAGCACTTAGAGTGAGAATTTTGGAAAGACTGGTGCCAGGATAGCAGGAAAGAAAAACACAGGCAGACGGTAGGAGGCAGAGAAGCCTGTTCTGAAGTGGTGAGCAATGGGCTGGTCAAGGTGGGAGATGAGCTTTTTTTTTTTTTTTTTTTTTTTGCGGTACGTGGGCTTCTCACTGTTGTGGCCACTCCCGTTGCGGAGCACAGGCTCCGGACGCGCAGGCTCAGCGGCCACGGCTCACGGGCCCAGCCGCTGTGCGGCATGTGGGATCCTCCCGGACCGGGGCAGGAAGCCACGTCTCCTGCATCGGCAGGCGGACTCTCAACCACTGTGCCACCAGGGAGGCCCGGAGATGAGCTTTTGATAGATGCCGACGGCTGGGTCACTTCAGAATTCTGTGGGGTTATTTCTTCATCCGCCATGTATTCGGTGGGTTATTTATTGAGCATCTACTACATTTGTAGACCCTGGGCATTCAGTGATGAGGGAAACAAAGTCTCCCCGTTCTGAAGCTTAGAGCCCAGTGGAGGAGATAGACAAGAATCTGGCCAACAACAATCTATAAATTACCACTCACATAGCCCCCGAATGGGGGACCAGTAACATGAGATGTGGGGAGGGGAGACTACTGTGGAGGGAGCAGTTGGCAAAGGTCTTTCCTAGGAGGTGAGATTTCAGATGAGATCTAAAGGAAGAGAAGGAGGAAGAGATGACAGTTCTAGGTCAGGGTCTCCCAGCCTCAGCACTGTTGATATTTGGGACCAGATAATTTGTGCTGTGGGCAGGGCATCCTGTGCACTGTTGGATGTTGAGCAGCATCCCTGGCCTCCATCCACTAGATGCTGGTAGCACCCCCCCTTTCCTGCCACCCCTGAGTTGTGACAACCAAAGATGTCTCGGACATTGCAAATGTCCCCTGGGGGGTAGAATCACCCTCCGCGCCCCCCCCATTTGAAAACACCATTCTAGGCTGAGGCATGGCAGGAGGCCAGAGGGGATGGACAGGGTGGACAGTGGATGAACTGGGCTGGGGACTGGGGAACAGGAGCATCCCAGGCTGGGGAGCATCTCAAAGGTCTTCTAAGGGCAGCGGGAAAGCAATGGGAGCTTTTAAGGGGCACAGTGTCACCATCTGATTCTCGCTCGTTTGAGCCAAGGCATGAGGTCTTGAGTACACTGTCACCAGCCACATCACTAGGACCCACATCCAGCCTCCTGCCGTCTGCAACCTTTCATGAAAGAAAAAAGGAAATCAGACAGAGGTAAACAGGAAAACTCCAGGCGGGGCCTCCTTCAGTAACTGTGGCATGGAAGTGGGTTTTAAAGCAATATTTAGCATCTTCAATGGTTGGAAGGCTGCCTAGGCGAGGAGGAAGTTGACTTGCCTGTCACCATCTACGTGGACAAGGCAAGGTCTAAAATCCCAGCTCACGGGCTAGGAAGTGAGCCACAGGTCACCCACCCGGTGCCTGGCTCTCCCTGCCACATCCTCCCCCGTTCCTTCTGCGGTAGCCCGCGCCATCCTCTTACTGAAGTAAAGCCTCTTATATCACTTGCATCAGGCAACCCCAGTGCTGCTCTCAGGGGCTACTCAGGGAAGTCCCCTCTGTCTTCCCCAGGAAGGAGAGTCTCCAGATATCCAGGGGCCTCTCCACCCTCCTTCCAATCCCTAGTTAAGTGTGGAGAAGAGAGTAATGAGGGCTGTCTCTTGTGGGGACGAAGCAATAAAACGGACGGTGTGGACAAGAGGCGGCTGTTCAGTCCCATCCCGCGTGGCTGATTTGGGGATGGAGGCAGGCAGTGGGTGTGGACGAGCTCTGTAGGTCCCGCTGCTTCACCCCTACAGTCAGATCCTGGGGGTTCCAGCAGTCCCAGGATGGGGGGAATGAGGAAGTCCAGCATCGCAAAGGACTGGGGCTGGGAAGGTTGTTTAGGGAATTGGGGACACTCAGTCCAGCACCTTTCAAGAAGGATGCTGAGTCGACTGGGGTGCCGTTCCCTGGTGGTCAACCTCTCCCCACCCCACCCCCGACGAGCCCTGCCCGGGTTGGGGCAGTGGCAGCTTAAGTGCGTCCCGGACAATGAATGCAATGCATTGGTCCTCCAAGATTGTAGCCATTTTCTCTGTTTATTTTCTATCTGTGTTGCTACTACTACTACTAATAAAATGGGTACATATAAACTCGTGTAAGTTCACGTAACTGCTCTGTAGCTATAGTGTAGACATCAGGCTGCCCTAATGTACTTGTCCTGCCATGCCAAGGACCTCCCACCCCGGCCTGCCTGCCCGCCCTCCCAGCCAGCCTCCCTCGGAGTGCCGCTCAGCCCAGCCCTCCTGCAAATCCCAGCAGCCAGCTGGGTGCTGGCCCGGCCGGGCCCTTAAGGGAGGGGGCGTGGCTAGCATGGGAGCCCTTGGCCAGGCCTGAGCACAACTGTGAGATGCCTGAAGGCTTTTCTCGGTTCCTCCCTAGTCTTTCTCATCAGACTTTCCTCCACCGAGGCCCTGGTGCCCCCTACCCCAGGGAATGCCGTAGATTGTTGTTTCCCTTCCTCCATGCACACATCCTGGCCTTGCTGTCCAGAATATAAAGCCCCAGGCCTTGGAGCACAAAGGCTGGATGCCTGAATGGTGTCAGGCATGGTGTCACCCAAGCTTCTCTGACTCCCCTTCCCTAGCTGTCATCCCGTTGGTAGCCTTTACCCTACCATGGGCTCCCCAAATCCCCGTGGGCTCCCATATGCCATGGGCATCGCTTCCACGTCATGGTCCCCTAGAACCACCGTAGCTCCTACTTTTTGGCCCTTTGGTGGATCTAAAATGCCTCCCATTGAGCAGCTGAAGGAGTCGAAGAAAGTCTCCCCCGTATTTGAAAAGCTCATGTCCCCCCTGGAGTCTGTCCTACAGAGTGAAGTAAGTCAGAAAGAGAAAAACAAATACCGTATGCTAACACATATATATGGAATCTGAAAAAAAATAAGGTTCTAATGAACCTAGGGGCAGGACAGGAATAAAGAGGTAGCCGTAGAGAATGGACTTGAGGCCACGAGTGGGTGGGGAGGGGGAAGCTGGGGCGAAGTGAGGACAGCATCGACATATATACACTACCGAATGTAAAACAGATAGCTAGTGGGAAGCAGCCGCATAGCACAGGGAGATGAGCTCGGTGCTTTGTGACCACCTAGAGGGGTGGGACAGGGAGGGTGGGAGGGAGACGCAAGAGGGAGGGGATATGGGGACATGTGTATGCCTGTGGCTGATTCGCTTTGTTGTGCAACAGAAACTAACACAGTATTGTGAAGCAATTACACTCCAATAAAGCTCTATTAAAAAAAAAAAAAAGCTCATGTCCCCAGCCACACCTGCTACACCCCCAACAGAGCTCAGCATCAGGCACCATGTATCCCTTCGTCCCCCAAGACTTCAGCTCATATACTCATCCAATAAATATTTAGTCAGTTCTTCCTGTGCTTCTGGAAAAAAATGAAGAAGAAAAGTGCCCCCTACCTTCAGGGGACCTGAGTCCAGTGGATGAGATAGAGAAGTTCTGGCAGGTGTCCTGAAGCCCCAGAGGATCACCCAACCCCGACAAATGCCCTCAGGAGAAGTTTCTCAGGAGAGGGGACTCCGGAAGCTTGTCTTGAGATTTGAGTCAAATGGGAGTGAGTGGTAGGGAACAGTGTGCCAAGTGGAAGGAATAGCCCATGCACAGGCTCAGAGGCAAGGCGATGATATATTGACAGCCTGCCCCTAGGCACTAGGTCTGCCTTCCCTTGATTTCCCCCAACCCTGATGCGAGACCCTGGGAAATTCCACCCCCAAACAGAAGGTGCCCTGGCTCAGCTGTGGAGACCTTGACTTCTCCCCCGACATCATGCCTGGTCCAGGTTACTGGCCTTGTCCTGGGAAAGAAGGTGTCTCAGGTGGGTTTGTGCTTGCTGGATCAGGCCAGTACTTAGGCTGCCTCGGACTCTCTGTGCATCTCTCTCTGTCTCTCTCAGGCTCCGTTGCTGCCTGCCTTCACACAGTGTCTCTGTTTCTTAGTGCCCTTGCATTGGGTAGGACTCATGGATATCACCTCTATAGATGGATTGGCCATCAGCCCTTCTCTTTAAGGCATTTTCCTCCCTGTCTTTGCTTCTGCTTCACTCTCCCTCTACCTCCTCTTGCGACCTGTGTCTCTGCTCTCTGAGGCCCACATGTCTGCCTTGCCACACCAGAAAGCCTCCCTCGGCTGTCTCACCATGGCCTCTTTCCTGGAGAGTTTATGGCCCCCTGTTCATAGGCCACTGGAGTGTTGAGGTCAAGGACATGCATGAACATGGAAATGTATTGATGGAAAGACCCTACTCTAAGGGTCTCCAACTAAACATGACAGATGTGATGGGCAAAATACTGGTTTGTTACCAAGTGGCTTAAGAAGACCTAGAGGTCATAGTGGGCCATGGGCCAAGTCTGCAATGCAGCCTAAAGTGTGGAGAAAATGTATCAACCCTCTTGGTGGGGTGGTGTGTGCCATTGTCACTATAAATATGTGTCAGGGCTTGAAGGATGGGAAACATAGTATCTTTGCTGACCATAAGACTCCCAGGTGTGTGTGTGTGTGTGTGTGTGTGTGTGTTGCTGTAAATTAGCAGGGCTTGTTCACCTGCTTCATTGTGACTCAACATGTATTTCATAAGCCACACTCGATCGTGAATAATGACCTCACCATCAATTTCTCAGTGCCAGCAGTTCCCCCAAGCATGCCTTGGATTTTCTTAGCTTCGTGCAGCCCACGAGTGCTTAGTATATCCCTAACCTTCAAGGGTATTGGAGAGAGTACATGAAGTAATGAATGTCAGTAGCATCACACAACACTGTAGGGGCTCAGTAAATGTGGTTTCTCTTCTCCATGACCCAACTGTAGCTTTCCCAGGAATTCCACCTCGAGGGGGTTGTTCCTGAAAAGATGAAGAACTGGAATAGAGAGATGGTAGGTGTTACCCATTTTCTTAGATGTTGGTGCCCTGGTGGACATGGGGAGGGATGCCCACATCTCATAAGGGCACCCCCCCCCACCGCTGCTGTGGGGGTCAGCATCCATAGGGCAGAGGCTCAACCTTAGGGAGCTGGAGAGCCTCTGGCAATACCAGCATCCTCCAAGGCCCCAGGACAGAAGCCAAGGGTGTGCACTGGGGCCAGATGAGTCTGGTCACACCAGGTGAGTGCCCTTGCCCATGGCTGGGCCAGGCTGAGAACATCCCACTTGGGCGGTCAAGTCCCACCCTCAGCCTTTCATTTCTGTCTCCCTGAGCTTTGATCTTGCACTGGGGTCCACTCCACGCACTTACCGCATGATTCATTCAGTTGATTACTCTCAAAGTTACTGACCTTAGGAAAATTCTCAATTGTAAAAAAAGCTTTCTCTATGTAAATTATGCTGTTACTTTTTCTATACCCAAAGTATATATATCTATAAATATTATACATATATATATATTATATATATATATACATATATATATATATATATAAAGTCTAACTCTTGTACAGACCGACATGGACCGATGGCCCATATTTCTTTATGTTTGTTCTGACTGTCGCAGAATGACTTCATGTAAGAAGTTGGCTTCATGTTTTCCTGTTGGGGCCGCTTCTTTCCTTCCCTTGATCTCTCTGTCTTTGTCTGTCTTAGTCTCTGTCTGTCTGTCTCTCATTGCCAATGTCTCATTGCTGGGAAAGAACAGTCGATTCAGATGCCATCCAAGAAAGGAAGGCCAGCTGGATGGAGGGTCCACTGTGTATATTTGTACAGAATCATTTATAAAGTTTTCTACACTTCTCAAAAAGGTATTTCTAACTTGGGCTTTTGGACAGGTTGTGAGCCTCTGAGCCGGCAAGCCTATTGTTTCCTGTGTTTAGTGCAATGTTTAGTGAGAATCCAATGTCTGAATTATTTATGCCAATAAAGAATTTGAGAATCACTGCATCACACTGCCGCCAAAACCGGTCTGAATTCTGTTGTTGTCTGTTGTACAGAAGGAATCTTGAGATGTGACATCAGCCAGTGTCTCAGTCAGCTATTGACACATTAATGCTGCATAACACATTTTCCCCCAAACTCCATGGCTGACAACAACTAACATTTATTCTCATGCTCCTGGGTCTGCAGGCCTACGTTGGCTTAAATAAGGGTCCTTTTTAGGCTTCAGGTCAAGATCAAGTCTGCTCCACCCGTCTCCCTGTTTCAGGGGGCAGGCTGAAGGAGAAGCTCCCTGGGGCATGCTCTTCCTATGGCAGGTCACCAGAACAGAAGAGCTAAGACAAGCTGCTTGAACACTTTGAAGGCATCTTCTCAAACCACATCCACTAACATTCCAGTGGCCAAAGCAAGTCACGTGACCCAGCCTTTCAGTGGGAAGAGGCTGTAAACTCCACCCAGAGTGGGAGGGGGAAGGAAAGTGAGTGTTCGCTGAAGAGGAATGCAAACTATCATAACCTGGCCGGGTATTCTTCCATCTTGCCAGACATCAATGTTTTTTCCCTAGGGATGAATATGGTGGGAGTGTACAAGTGCACACACAGGTATGCACACGATGTGTACACACACACACTGTACACACACACAAATATGACTCTACACGTTGAGCACCTGCTCTGTGTCTGGCCCGGAAAGTATTAAGCATTGTCGTTAATCCCCACAACCACCCAATTCCATTTGACAGATGAAGCTGGTGCAGAGGAATGAAGTAACCGGCCCAACCCAAGGTGAGAAGCCAAAGCCCACACTCTCTTGGGCGCACACACAGCATGATGGGCTCCTCAGTCACGTGGATTACCAACGCCCACTTTACAAGGTGCTTCTATGAAATAAGATCACGTCTCGTCAGGAAAACCAGCCAGTGAGGCAGGGCCGCTTCAACTCATTCAAAGCAGGAGGGACTGAGAGCTGGGGAAACAAACTACAGGGTAACTCTGACTCAGATTCTCAGCTCCCTCCCTGGAGACCGTGCTGCAGAAAGATAGAAGAGCTGGCCTCCTCTGTCCCAGTAAGTTCTTCCTAGCACACACTCCAAGGGCACATTGATGGACCTGGAGTCAACTTCTAGCTCTACCACATGCAAGCTGTGTGGCCTTGGGCAAGTCGCTTAGCTTCTCTGAGCCTTCATTTCCACATCTGTAGAATAGGCATAATGATTGTACCTCTAGCACCGAGCTCCCAGTGTCGTGAGGCTTACATGGATTAACTTGGAGCAGTGCCAGCCTCTAGTAAATGCTCTGTGGATGTTAGTTGCTAGTGTTAGTATTTGTTACTAGTACAGCTGTGGTGTGGGGCCAGCCTTAATGAGTAAAGAGCAAGCTCCACTCTGAGTTTCTGCACCCCAGAGTGCCCCATCTCTGCTGGGAGGTGACTCAGGCCCCAGCCCACCGCCATTGTCTGTCTCAGAGAATATCACCTGGTATGTAATGCTCTAAATTTGCTGACCTACCTTCACGAGCATGATTTCTTCCCTCTCATTACGATCAAAAGTGGTGGGTGGTACAAGTTGCCCCATTTTACAGAGGGGGAAACTGAGGTTCTGAGAAGCAAAAGTCTCCCATAGCATCTGAATGTCAGTCCTGAGCTATGTTACTTAGACCAGCTATGTGACCTGGCTAGACAGTGATGTCAACTGTCAGAGCCTCAAATTCCTTAACTGTAAAATTGGGATAATAATTGCTCTCACTTCCCAGAGCTGTGATCGGGATTAAAAGCAAGTAAAATACTTAACACACTTACTGACATAAACAACCAATAAACGTTAGATATTTCAAGCCCAGATCTGACATTTAGCCCTGGGATAGTGTTGACGTGGGAAAAAAGTGTGAGACAGACCAGAAACTTCCATCCCCACCTCTTCTATTTCAAGCAGAACAGAAGGGGACAGAGTTTTCCCTGGGGCCTGGAACTAATTGATTGTCCCGGTTCTGGCTTGTGGTACTCTGTTGCCGCAGGGCCCCCATCAATCAGGCACAGCAGGTGTTGAGCTGAGTAAGGGAGGCCTTGCAAGTCAACGGAACTGAACAGCTCATTAACCTCCGTGCACAGGCTGCAGGGAAAGTACCTGAGAGTGAGAAACAACCACAGAGGAGGTCACCCAGCTGCCCCAGTGGCAGGGACAAGGCCTCTAAACCCTTCTGGCCCCTGGGTTCCTCCTCACCTTTGCCCAAACTGAGACCCTTATCTCCCATCTCCCATCAGCCTGTTCCTAGGCACAGTGCCACTAACAAGCTAAACAAGGGTAAATGCGTTCTTAGACACTTAACAATGGCTTCAGCCAGTGCCCAGAGTTTTCCTGAAATATGCTCATGGCAGGCTATTGAGTGTGGTCAAAAAGCAAAGGAGCACTGGATGAAGCTAAGTTAGGTGTTGTTTCTTTGCTGCAGGATTTGTCATAGCCTTTAATATGCTCATGTGCCTCATAAACTCTCCCAGAGTGGGCTAGAGTGTGTAGGTTTCCCAACTTATTTGGCCCCGGAACCCTTTGTTCACTGTTTCTTAGAGGATTCATATTCCATGGGATGCTTTGAGAAACATTGCTCTCAGCCATGGGAAAAATTTGAAATATATTCTTGGACCCCTTACAGACCATGTAGTTTCAGAGTCCATGTTTCCCAGACCATCAGATGAAAAGGAAAAAAAAATTAGGGAAACTGATATATTGTCTTGGCTTTTTATTTTGTTTTGTCAAAAAACAAAGCAAAATCCAAATAAGAGCTCTCCAACTTCAGCTGTTAGCCTTGAGTGACTGGTGCAGAAGTACCAAGCCAAGCAGCCCTTGTCTTGAAGGAAGATGACCTCCAAGGTGTGCCTTACACTCCAGAGTCCCCCGCAGCCTCAGGCTGAGGCTGGAGCCTAGCCCGAAATGGCTCCTTGCCTGCCTTTTCCCCAACCCACTCCCTTACCCATCACATCTTTAATAAGTGAGTTGCATGTGGCTCCTTAGGGTCTGCTTCTGGGAGAACCCAAACTAAGACAGTCACCTGTGCCATTCTCTGAGCCTCAGTTTCCTCAGGCATCATACAGGGATGATAATCTCATCCAGGGAGATGATATGTGTGAACCATTTAGCATGGAGGCTAGCTCATAATTCAAGAAAGGCTGATACTTGCCATTGTTATTAGGTTATTATTGGAACCTATGTGTCTTTGGGGGTTGTAGCAGCTCTCTCTAGCCCACGAACCCAAGAGATCATTCTCTACAAGAAAGACTGGCTATTGAGCAATGGCATACCTGTGGTGTCCTCACCTGGAAGCTGCAGACCCAGCACGTCCCCCGACCCCACTCCCTGTCAGGAGGTACTCCCAGAACACAGGCTGGAGCTTGAAGCTCTGGCATGAGGTCCCCTCTAGCACTGGGCTCCTTCCCCTCAGACTTTTCATCCAGAAAGAATGAAGCTTCAATGCCTCTAACCAGACCTCTGAGGATTTCAATTTATTTGATTGCTTCCTCCTTTTTTTTTTTCTATCCGACTCCATACCAGCAGCCTGACTATGGGGCTAGGCTTCGGGGGAGAGTGTGGGGAGCAGGTCTGTGATTTTCTTGTTCAGCCCTGTCCTGATTCTGTGTTCTATGTGACATTTTCCAATCTCAATGAGATTTTTTTAAAAGGAAAATCAGACCCCACTTAAAGAATAATGGCTAGAAGTTCTTCAAGAAACAAGAAATTGCTAATACCACCTTGACAAGGAGGCAGATGTGAAACATAGCTAAGTGATGTCCCCTAGACATCGAACTGGGGGAAGAGGTGAATTGACCAGCATCTCTCACTGAGGCCAGATTTGCAATTGTTCTATTACATATTAACTTAAGTCCTCTTAAGGCTGATTTAGTTTTCACTTGCAACATATTTGAAGTGATGTTTGGTTCCATTGCTGCTTTCTCTATCTTGAAGTAAAAATTCAGATCAAAGGACTTAATGTTACGTTCATTACTGCAGGGGATCTGCAACCTCCAGCCCCCAAACCCCATCTGATCAGCCACCTAGTTTTGCACAGCCCACAAGATAAGAATGATTCTTATATTTTTAAATGGCTGAAAAAATCAGAAGATTCTGTGACATATGAAAATTATGTGGAATTCAAATTTCAGTGTCCATAAATAATGTTTTATTGGAACACAGCCACACACACTGTATGGTCTGTGAGGCTAAAAATATTTACTATCTGGTCCTTTACAGAAATTGTTTGCTGACTTCTGCATTGCAGAATTGTCAGCACTCTCTAGGGAAGGAGGAGACAGGTCTGTTTGGAGTGGGACAGTGAGAGGACGTCCAGCCACATTGGATTGGGTTTGGGAAGAAGGTTCTTTGCCAAAGGTAAGGGTCCCCCTCTTTTCTGGCTGCCCACCCTCTCTTCTCCATGTGGATGTATATATCCCAGCAGTCCTTTCTGCTCCATGACTGTATGATTTGGCCCTGCCCACCCACAGCTGATTGGTTTAGGGATGGACACCTGACCTAGACTTGGCCGGTCAGATGTCCTTCCCTGGGAATTTAGAATCCTGAACTGGGGCTTGCAGGGAGGAATTGAATAGTATTAGGAGCTAAT
Source organism: Hyperoodon ampullatus (assembly GCF_949752795.1). Lineage (NCBI taxonomy): Eukaryota > Metazoa > Chordata > Mammalia > Artiodactyla > Ziphiidae > Hyperoodon > Hyperoodon ampullatus. Next base: position 12,292,639 of record NC_136926.1, read on the forward strand.
ACTACTACTTACGTGACTCAAAGAAGGTTCAAGAATTTCTTACTGCTGACATCCCCAGAGCAGACTTGGTTTTTGCATTTCCTCAGACTCCTTGGATTCTCCAGGTGCAAACCAAACAAACCTGAAGACCTGGTCTCTAGCCCAGATCTCTGCTCATCATTTACGTGATACGATGTCAGGTCTTAATGCTATTTCTTCTTGCAGAGGGGCATTACAAAACATCCAGAGCCAAGAGGATGAAGACAGTGACCCTCTAAGTAAATTAGAAAGATCTGAGTGAGAAAAGATGATAGGTTTTATTTTTAAATATAAAAACATTGTATAAACCAAGTTCAGAATCAATTTCATTAACAATGTTCTTAACACTAAAATTTTATTAGATAAGTTGTTGAACCTATTGGTGGCCCAGTTTTTTCATCGTCACCAAATGGCAGTATGACATGACCTTATAAAACTAATGTCAAGATTGATGTAAAATTACTGAGAAGCTATGGAAACATAAAGGGAGTTGCACAAGGGAACAGTATCGAGGGAACAGTGGAGAAAAGAGCAAGGGCTTCACAGTCAGCCAGACTTGCGTTGGAATCCTAGCTCTGTTGCTGTGTGACCTTGGGCAGGTTGCTCAACCTCTCTGAGCCTCAGTTTCACCATTCATATAATGGAGACAATACTAGTCTCTGTGCCATAGAGTTATTGTGAGGATTAAATGATATAATACAGGTTAAGCCATTTAACACTGTGCCAGGCACATAGTTAGCCCTCAATAACTGATAGCTACTATTACCAGTTTTATGATAGATCACCCAGAGAAAGGTCAATGCTATTTCAAGGTAGCAGGCACTCTTCATCCCCATTTCTCACAGTGTAGACAATCCTGTGGGCTCCACCTCCCCCTGCCCCCAACTCAAGTCTGTGGTCTGCCTGGTTCTATCTACCCTTCACTTTCCTTTTCATCTTCCCATCAAAGGTTGACTTTCAAGATGCAAGGCTTTTGCTGGAATGAGTTTGCAGCCTTCCAGCACCTCCGAAAGAGCAGGCTCCTTCTGAGGGTTGAAGCTTTCAGGGCCCTCCTCATCCCAGTAAATTGTATCAAGATATTTGCACTTCAAATGGCCCCACCCTAATCCCCTCAGAGGCTTCTTTCCTGGGCCTTGGGGCAGTTTCCTCACACCCACATCAGTACCCTGAATACTCTAGAGGGACCTCCACACACTATCTTTATAGCCCCTCCAGCCTGGTAAACTAGGCACCAGGTGGTGTAGGCCTTGCCCCGGGCCAGGAGCTTAGACTTCATCCCCGCAGTAACGCTGGGAAGCTGTGCTATCTGATACCGTAGCCACTAGCCACGTGTGGTTATTTAAATTTAAATTTAGTTAAAATTAAAATTTGAAAATCAATTCCGCCATCGGACCTGCCACATTTCACGTGCTTGATAGCCACATGTGGGTAGAGGTTATCACCTTCGTGCCCATATGGCCATCATGGCAGAAAGTTCCACTGAGCAGTGCTGCACCAGGTGAAACTGTCATCACCCCCACTTTCCAGATGACGAAACTGAGGCTCAGAGTCACGCAGCTGTGTAGTTAAGCCGGGATTTACGCCAGGCCTCTGATTCCAAGCCACCAGACCTCACCACTTCTCCTACCAGTGCCTGGCACTGGGGCTGGGCTCCAAGGACAAAAGACGGATGAACTTGGAGGACAGAGAGATGAGTAATGAAAAATAGTACCATGTGGCAGCCCACAGCATCTGTGGGCCCAGGGATGCCTTACCCACTGAGCTGACAATATCCACCTCCTGTCTTCCCCCCCTCGATCAACAAAACTTCCCAGAATGGCGTTGCCCAATACAGAAGCCACAGGCTACGTTTAGTTATTTGAGCCCTTGAAATGTGATGAGTCTGAATGGAGATGTATGTGTAAAATACACACTGGATTTCTAAGATGTTCCAAAAAAAAAAACCCAGAAAGAGTGTAAACTATCAGCTTAATAATTTTGTATAATGATTACATATTGACATGATCCTTTTCAACTAGACTGAGTTAAATAAAATAATTACTATAATTAATTTCACCTGTTTCTTTTCACCTTTTTAACGTGGCTATTAGAAAACATAATTAGCTCTGTGGCTTTCAGCGTATTTCTCCCAGCTGTTGCTGCTCTCGAAGGCCTACTGGGTGTCAGTCCCTGCGCTCTGCAAGTGGCCGCAGGGTGGAACCAGAAGAGAATTCAGCTCCAGGCTGACAGCAGATGCCTGTGGGAGCCCAGACAAGCCACATGCTGCTCTGAGACTGGTCTCCGCAGCCGGTACCCAAGCTCTGAGTGTCCGCCAGCCCTGCCTTCTGCACAGGGATGCTGAAAAGCTGCACACCCAGGGCTGCGTGCGCAGACCTGGGGCCGTAAGCAAGCAACTAATCTTTTCTGTTTCCTCCTCTGTAAAATGAAAATAATTACCCCTGCCTCCTGGAGTTATTTTAGAGATGAAGTAAATTAATGAATGCAAAGTGCATGTCCCCTAGCAGGTGCTTAATATATGACTGTGGTTAGCAACTAGGGGTGATGTTGTTCCCCCAGGGCATTTGGTGACGTCTGGAAACATTTGGGGTATCACATCTAGAGGGGGGAGGTTGCTATTGGTGTTTAATGGGCGGAGTCCAGACATGTTGCTAAACCTCCAACCGTACACAGGAGAGCCCTCACCCCCACCCCAAAGAATTATCCAATAGCGGTGAGGTTGAGAAACCCTGGTATATGGCAATGGCTGTTATTGCTATTAGTAGAAACACCTGTGAAAATTACCTAGTTAAAGGTACAGTCACGAGATGGTAGACTCCATGAAGGCAGGGATTTTTTGGTCATCGTTGTATCTCCAGTACCTAGAGCAGTGCCTGGCACATAGTAGGTGCTCAGGAAATATTTGTTGAATGAAGAATGAATGAAATGGCAGGGCTCCTCATCGTCAAAGGCTCAAATGCTCAAAGTAAGAAAGGACATTGTAGATGATCATTATGATCTGTACTTTTATTAATACAAGAAACGTTTGCTGAGCACCTACTGTGTGCCATGCTCTGTGCTTGGGTACTGGGGATTTAATGGTGTCGATGGAACAGAGGAGGTGGAGCTCAGTCTTATGGGCAAGTTGGACAAATGAACAGTTCATTCTGGCACCGAGTGGTAAGTGCTGGGGTAGGGGTAAGCCCTGGGGCTGGGGAGTTCAGGAGAAGCACGTGCCTAGGGTGGAAGAGGGACTCAGAAAAAGCTTCCAAGAGAAGGTGATGTCCAACATTAGGCCTGGAGGAGGAGGAAAAACCAACTAGCTTTTTTAGAACACTCTCCCCATTTCTGGAGTCCCCTTTACAGCATCCTGCTGGAATCCTTTGACTGACGGGGAGCTCATTCCCTCACAAGGCAGCCCACTCTGTGATTTCTCACTGCTTCTTACTAGAATATTCTCACCACCAGGGGCCAGGGTGCAGTCACTGACCTCAGAGCCCTTCCTTTGTCATCTTAAGGCCCCAGTCTGTACCCCAGGCACCTGTCCCACGTCTGGCTCAGGAGGGCCCCATGGCTGACAGCTCAGCCAGCTGCCTGCTTCCTTCCCAGCCTGACAAGCCAGGCCGGCTGAGTCACGGGCTCAGCTTCTCCCCACCCATGTGGGATCTGGGCCTGGGCCAGGGGGATCAGCTCCCTGCCAGAGTGCCCGTTAAGTCAGACCAAAATGAGCCCATGAGCCTCACTGAGGATTAGACCTAAGAACATTCTGGAATGGCATGCTCCACCTTGGAGCTCCCTGAGGGGCAGACCCAGCAGACAGGCATGTTATTCTACCAGTGAAGAAACCAAGGCACACAGTGGTCGAGGGTGGTGAACCTGTCCTGCCTGAGAATGGTATTATAATCATTATTATTGCTGTGGATTGTCATGGTTAATTATTAGAAATTGTCATGTCCATGTGGACAGGGACCCATATGCACTGTTCACTGCTATATGCTCAGTGCCTGTAACAGTACGTGGCACATAGTAGGTGCTCAATTTCTTTTGTTAAATAAGTGCATGGACAATAATAGCTACTTCTATTTTTGGAGGACGTTCTACAAGGAATTACATATATATTTGTTTTTTAATTTACTGTCTGTGTCCATCACCAGGACACAGACTGACTCTATTCTGTCCACCATTATGTGCCCAGCATGATGACACACACATAGTAGGTGCTCAATAAATGTTATTGAGTAAAGAGGCAGGTGCTGGGCGTTTTCTCATTTAATGTCACTCAGCCCAGGCAGGGTGGCGGTGCTCTTTAGCACATCTTCGAGATGAGAAATTGAGCCCTGGAGCAGGGAAGTGACCTCTGAAGGTCACCCAGTTGGGGAGGAAGAGCCAGGGTTTGAACCCACATCTGTGAGATGGCAGAGCTTGTGTGTGCTCTTAACTGCTGGGTCCTGCTGCCCCTGGCACTGAGGGGAGCGGGCAGGGGTGGGGGCCTCTGAGAAGGGGTACTGAGGCAGAATAAGACCACTTCAGCACTCCCCAATCCTGCCTTGTGTGTCCCAGTCACAAAGCCCTTTCAACATGGTGTTCCATTTGGTGTTCACTGCAGCTTCATCAAAGCCCAGAGAGGAAGAGTAACTTGCTCAAGGTCACACAGCAAGTTCGGCACAGGTCTTCTGCGTCTATGTCCAATGTTCTTTCCCCTAAACCCCAGTTATGGCTCAAACTCGGAGACCTAATATAAGCAGGGACTCATGCGGTATAGGAGAGAAAGCTTATGTTTCAGCATAAACCCAGACTTTGTTTTCCCAGGCAGCCTGGCCCAATACGACTGGTGGCAAATCCAAATTGCACACTTTGCTGTATGACCTTGAGATCTGGCTGCCTGTCTCTGAGCCTCAATTTCCCTATCTAAAAAATGATGCCTTACTTTGCAGGGAGTGGTTAAAATCCCTGACTTGGTGTCTCTCCTGCTGTGTGATCTTAGGAAAGAAACTTAGCTTCTCTGAGCCTCGGTTTTTTCACCTACTAGGTGGAGTTAATAAATATCCATCTCTCAGGGCCCGAGAGAGTTCACGGGTTACCGTGAGGGCACTGTGCAGGGCCTGGCACGTAGTAAGTGTTCAATAAAAATGGTTCGGGGGTGGGGGGGTCCTTTGGGAGCACAGTGGGTGACCCTCCTCAGGATCCTGCGGACCCAGCCTGGCCACTGCAGACCCAGCACACACACTCCCGGCTGCCCCCGGCCAGCTCGGGGGAAACCTGAGCCACCCTCCTCCTGGACAGACGCTGTCACTGCTGCTGCTGCCTCTGAAATGAAAGAAAGGTCAGAGCCTAGGGAAGCGGGGCTGGGTGTGCAATGGAGGCGGCCGGCCCGAGAGGAGGGGAGGGGTGGCCGGCGGCTGCCTGACCGCCCCGGTCTCTCCAGGGGAGGCCTGAACCGGCCGGGCCTGGATGCAGCCCCCCTGCCCTGGCTTCGGCCTCCCAGCCTGCCCCTGGGGAGGGGCCACCTGGTGTCAATTAAGGCCCAGCCACGCGGCTCGCACCACGCCGGGCGGCTGATTAGTGCCGCTGGCCTCTCCAGATGGAGAGCGCGGCCTGAGAGGGGCACTTGCCAGCACGCCAGGGGGAGGCCGAAGCCAGAGCTGGTGAGTACCCGGGCGGGGGCTCTGTTCCCCGGGCCGGCGGGCCTGGGGAGCCCGGCTTGGCCGTGGTGGGGAGGGGGCTCGCCGTGGGCTTTGCTCTCCCAGGGCCGCACGGGGCCTCTCGGCATCCCCGACCCCCTTCGCCTCGGCCTGACCTGCCAGGTAGCCCAGGGGACCAAATGCCGGCCTGGTGTCCTTCCTCCCGGGTCGTGCAGCTGCAGGGGCCACCCCCGGGCTATGGCTGAAGGGGGCCTGACGGGTGAACGAAGGGCCAGTCGGCCCAGACGGAGACTTTAGCGTCCCAGCTCTCTGCTCGTTACCCCGGAAAAACTCGCTCTCTGTGCCGGCCCGTCTGGGCACCTAAGGCCACCTTCTGCCAAACTGCCAGCTCGTGCTCCCGGGAGGCCCCGTTTGGTTGGTGGGCATGAGACCCCCGCAGGAAGCCAGCATGGGGAGCCTGCTGCACCCAATGCCGGAGCTCGGGGGGAGGCCTCTGGCTTCGGAGTGCCACATGGCCTGGAGCACGGCCGGCGGCAAGTAGGGCCCTGGTCTAGGACCCGTAGATGCCCGTCCAGCGTGCAGGCCGCGCAGCTCTGCAGGGTCTGAGCCACCCCCTGTTTCCCAGGGGGGAGTCAGTCCCAGTAGCGGCAAAGGAGGGGGCAGCTGCCTACCCATGGCACAGACGGGGGTCAGAGAGGGGCACAGCTCTACTACCTCCAAGCAATGTGGTGACGTGTGACTTGTCTCTGGGCCCACGCTATGAACTGTGGGCCCCAGTTCCTGGCTAAGAGGTGTTCTGTTATCCATAAAAGGAGTCCCTTGTGACAGCTGGCGTTATCTCTGGTGGAACCACTGAGTGGTCTGTGGCAACCGCCGGCTTGGGGCGGAGGCAACGTGTGTTTGAGACAAGATGGCGGCCCTGGAGGGATAGAACGATGCTGGGTGCGTGTCCAGGTGCTTGTGCCACGTGGGGTGCATTTAGGAGATGAGCAGGATCACCTGTGTGAATCGCTGGAGCCTGTTCTGGACACGGGCTCCAACACGTAGGCTTGGGAGGAAGGATGGGTTGTGGGCAGAGAGCCCTGTGGTCAGCGGGGCACAGTCACATGTCCCCATCTGTGTCTGCGTGTGTGGTTGTATTGATGCCACGGCTGTGTAGACGGGGGCTCCTTGGCAGTGTCCCTGGGTCGTTGCAGTCTCTTTTGCCAGCTCCGTCCGTCTTGGGGGAGGTAGGGGATGTTTCTTGAGGGCAGCACCCACGAGCTCCCTGGCGAGCCAGCTAGATGGTCTCTCTATTGTGCACCCCGGGGAGTTGAACTTGCTGTTTCTCAGACCCCATTCCCACCGAGCTGAGGCCAAGCCAGGCTGGAACATTGTCTGTGGGTCTGGGGTGAGTGGGGAAGAGGGTGGGGCAACCACAGCTGAAGCTCAGCTGCTTTCTGGGAAATACTGGATCTAGTTCATTTCCTCCATAAATATTTATCACGGGCCTCCTCCAGGCTAGAACCTGGGCTCAGAACCGGGACTGTGAGAGTGACCCTAGAATTCATTCATTCACTCACATATATTGATTGATAGACACCTATACTAGGTGCTGAGATTTCATGGTAGGTTTCAAATCCATTCCTTCCTTTATTCCTTCATTCATCCCGCAATACTTATGGAGCATCCGCTATGTACCCAGCGCTGTGTTAGCTGCTGCAGTTACACCGGCAAATCTGGGAAATGGGAAATCATCGTCTCTTCCAACTTTCCTTGCTGTCTGTACACAATGAGCCTGGATCTGGCAGAAAGTCAGATGCCTAAGAAGCAGAAGAACATTGGGGTCCTCCTCTGGTCCTTTTGCAGCAAGGCATAAGGGCCCCATTTAGCCATGCAGCTGCCACTTGGAATGTCCCCAGTGTCTACCTGGAATTAGTGACTTTCACTGGGCTCCAGTGATCATGACAGTGACGTACCCTCTTAGGTCTCTGGGAAGTATCCACACCAGAACAGGATGAGCTTTACACACATCCATGGTTTAACTCCTTTTCCAAAGGATATTGTGATAATTTTGATGATTAATTACCAAGTATGCCTAAGGCACTTGCTCAGGTAATTAATAAATACTAGAAGGTGCCACTTATTATTTGCCATGCGCCAGGCACAGGGCTTAGCATATACATGATTCATCTTTTTGAATTCTTGCCCCAGTCTGATGGTAGCCCTGTCACTTCCCCATTTTACAGCCACAGAAACTGAGGGTACGAGGGGCTTCGTAACCTGCCCAAGGCCTTTCTTTTCTTTTCTTTTCTTTTTGGCTGCGCCATGCAGCTTCCAGGATCTTAGCTCCCTGACTGGGGATTGAACCCAGGCCCACCAGTGAAAGCACCAGGTCCTAACCCCTGGACCGCCAGGGAATTCCCTGCACAAGGCCTTTCTGACACCAAAGCCTGAGCTTTCAACCTCTCGGCTAGAGCCCTTAAGGAGTTCCCATCTAGATGGGGACGTGAGCAGAACGTCTACAAACAAAACTTGAGTGGGTCAGCGTGAGAGAGGATGTGCCCCACTCAAGGGGGCGGGGCAGTTAGAAAATGCCAGACAGCAAAGGGCTTCCTCGTCTTTGTAACCACAGAGCGCTTTTGTCCAAACAAAACCTCATGGAAGTAGCTCAGAGCAGAGCTGTCCTGGGTGAATCAAGGGTCGGGGTCTGACCCAGCACAGTGCAGGCTCCCTTCTGCTCCCCTGCCCTTGAGGGGGGGCCCGTGGTCCCTCAGTGAAACCCTGAGGGGTGCGGGCAGCTGGCAAAGCACTTTGGTATGAGGTAAAAGCCAGCCAGGCTGACCATGGCCCGTGAGGATACCTGGCAGGTGAGGGCTGAGGTGGCCTTGAAGGTGGCGAAACCAGACGTCTGGGCAGAGAGAAGATGAGGCAGTCATTCACTGATTCATTCATTGATTCACTCACTCAACAACTACTCACTAAGCTCCTCCTCTGGGCCAGGCACTGGTCAAGGTACAAGGATTAGAGTGGGGATGATGATAAATCATGCTTCTTCCCTTGGCTGAGAACGGATTCTCTGCACGGCCTGACCGAGGAGGCCCACGGGGTCAGAGCAGAGCCTTGGCATGGAGGGCAGGAGAAATGGCTCGTTCCTGCAGTAGCACTGGAAGCTCCCACTGTCCACCTGGCCTTGGTCCTGGCACTGGGGTTACAACGAGTAACAGGTGGAGGGAGTGCTTTCTAGAAAAGGAGAGGGAGGGACGCAGGGGAGGGCAGCAGAAGGGGCTTAACAAGCCTGGGGGCTCAGCTGGAGACACTCCGCTGACCCCGTGGGAGGCTCTTACCACGAGTTGCACCGTGAAGTGGATCCCACCTTGAGGTAAGGGGGCGAGCCTTTGGGATCCCCGTGTCAGCCAGTCACTGGTCCCCAGCTGGGGCGAGGGGTGTCATCATTTCCCCGACAAGCTAGCTTCCCTACGGAAGGCAGTTCTCTGGGAATAAAGGTCAGCAGCTGGGGAGTGCGTGCGTTGCCAGACAAAGGACACCTGGACAAGGCCCCAGAATTGCCCCCGACGCTGCCCCTGAGTAGCTCCTGGTCCGGGGGGCGAGGCAGGCACTGGACAGACGAGGGCAGTCGGGAGGGTGCCTTGCCCCAGTGGAGAAGCGCAGAGGGGTTCGGGAGCCCAGGAGGGGGCGCCAGACCCAGTGCGGGAAGTCAGGGGAAGGTGCCATCCATCTTGAGGCCTGGGTTCAAATCCTAGCCCTGCCACTTGCCAGGTGTTGGCCTTGGGCCAGTTCCTTCCCTCCTAGAGCCTCTCCTTGGTCAGCTCTAGGCTGTAGATGCTCCTTGGGGCCCCCTTCTGGAATGGTTGGTAGGATTTCTATGTGATTCGAGTAGCCCCGTCCCTGGCACATGGCAAGTGCCGGGAACTGCAGAGGGCAGAGCTGGTGGATGGAAGCAGGGTCGGCTTATAGAGCGCTGTGTGCCTGCGGAATCTGGGGCCTTTCCTGCAAACTCCAGAGAGACCAGGGAGCCCCGGGGGGTGCGCCAGAAATGGCTGCCGGTGGCAGGTCCTGGGTGTCATCAGTACTTTGGGTCTGTCAGGCAGAGGCAAAGATGGGGTGTGTGTGGACTGGGCAGAGCAGAGTCAGCTCAGGAGGGAGCGGGGCCCTGGAACGGACCGAGAGGGGCCAGGTCCCCCATACTCTCCCCACGCCTCACTCCCAAAGCCCGGAGCCCGGGTCTGAGCAGACCCTCTCTTTCCCTAAGTACCATACCTTCATCCATCCGTCCACCCATCCATCCATCCATTCATTTATTTAGCAAATATTTCTTGAACTCCAACTACATGCCAGGGTCTGAAGATGTGTCCGTGAGTAAGACAGAAAGGATCCCTAGTCTCATGGAGCTCAGTTCATGGTCGGGGGTCATCAAATGCCAAGGACAGAGGACAAAAAGAGGGGCGTGGCCGAGGAGTTGAGAAGATGAAAGTTTTGAGCAGTTTCTGGGTGTCGTGGGCCAGAGGCCTGGCGGCAGGGCTGTGAGGCGTGAGCTCAGCAGGGGGAGAGGATGGAGGATCGGCTCTACTTTTGATCTTGGGTGGCCTTGGCCTGCAGGGCTTGAAGAAGGGTTTCGGTTCCCGGCCAGAGACTGAGGTCGGGCAGTGGCAGTGAAAGCGCTGATTCCTAGCCGCTGGACCAGTGGCCCGTGACAAGGCCCTGGCCCTTTGGCTTTGCAGAAAAGAATTCCCACAGAGACAGAAAGTAGTGAAACAAATAAAGTGTTTATTAGGAGGAAAAAGAATATGTGGGGAAAGACACACGGGCAGACTCAGAGAGAGTGGCACCCTCATGGTAGTTTGAATCACTTTTATGGGGCCTTTCTTCTGGGTTTCCTTTGGCCAGTCATCTTGCTTTGCCTGGTTCTGAGTCCGTATTTGGTATATCTCAGGGTCCTACACTCTATGCGTGCACATCTCTTAGCCAAGATGGATTCTGGCGAAGAGGCCTATGGGTAGGTTGACATGACTTACTATGAGGTGACGGCCCCTCCCTTTTGACCTCTGAGGAGCCTTTCTGCTCACGTGTAGTCGGGAAGGTCTCCTTGGCCTCGAGAAGGAGAAACATGTGTTCTCTTATCTGGGCGGGTCTCAGCTCCTCCCCCTCTTCATATGGGAGTATCTGTCCGCAGGGGACGAGCTTCAGCTGCGCAGCCTGGGGCCCATCGAGCTCCTGCCTCACTTTCAACCAGAGCTCGGCGAGGAAGGGGCGGTGGCGTACAGGCCAGGAGTGACTAACGAAAGAGCATGTGCGTGCGTGGGGACGTGCGTGCGTGGGGACGTGCGTGCGTGGGGACGTGCGTGCGTGGGGACGTGCGTGCGTGGGGGCGTGCGTGCGTGGGGGCGTGCGGGCGTGCGTGCGTGAGGGCGTGCGTGCGTGACGACGTGCGTGCGTGAGGGCGTGCGTGCGTGACGGCGTACGTGACGGCGTGCGTGACGGCGTGCGTGGGGACGTGCGTGCGTGACGGCGTGCGTGCGTGACGGCGTGCGTGCGTGACGGCGTGCGTGCGTGACGGCGTGCGTGCGTGACGGCGTGCGTGAGGGCGTGCGTGCGTGACGGCGTGCGTGCGTGAGGACGTGCGTGCGTGAGGACGTGCTGCGTGACGGCGTGCGTGCGTGACGGCGTGCGTGCGTGAGGACGTGCGTGCGTGAGGACGTGCGTGCGTGACGACGTGCGTGGAGAGCTCTGTATGGAGGATCGTGGGAAGGGGTGAGTGGGCACGTGGATGTGAGGGTGTGTATCGGGGTTTCGGGGCATTTGTGAGGGTGTGGGGTGTATATACATGAGAGGGTTGTATGGGTTTGTGTGTGTGTGAGGGGTTGTGGCGAGCTACGTGCAAGAATGGGGCATGACTGTGAGGGCGTGTGAGGATGTGTATGAGGATTTGTGAGTGTGTGAGAGGACGTGGTTTGGAAGTGTGTGTATATGAGTGTGCATGAGGATGTGTGTGTGAGGGTTTGTGTGTGAGGAGTTGAGGAGAGATACACGTGTGAGGGTGTGTGTACTGAATGGTGTGTATATGGGCGTGTGAGGGTGTGTAATGAAGTATATGTGGCCGTGTGAGAACCAGTGCGTGAGAGGGTACGGGGGTGTGGAGGTGTGTGTGTGTATCTGTGAGTGTGTGTGCATCTGTCCCTGTGCACAGGTGTGTCTGGGTCTGTACCTACGAGTGTGTATCTGTGTCAATGTATTTTCATCAAATTCTGGATTCGGAGAGCTAGAGAGAGTCTGGAAGCCCCTTCCATCCACGCCCACCCCCGACCCCAATAACAAGCCCGCCTTACATGTGCACAGCACCCTACAGCTCACACTTTCCCATTCATCCATTGTTCCCTGGGATGCCCCCCTCCAGCAGCAGCCCTGGGAAGATGGCTCCATCCCATTTGACAGATGTGGCAACTGAGGCCCCGGACCCAGAGGGAGATGGGGGCAGTGCCTTTAAGTCCCAGGACTTGGTGTCTGGCCAGATCCCAGCTCTGACTCCTCCTCCCTGTATCTCTTCCAGCTCAAGCGCTTACCCACGTAACAAGATGCCTATTCAAAGCCCACACACATCAATTATACTATTTCTTTTCTCCTTTGATTCTATTACTTTCTTTTTTTATCCTATTTCTCCCCTGGTTCCACTTCCCTTCCACTTCATTAGCAATGAATGAGCCTGTAACTTTAACACATCCCTCACCCCCCTCTGCCAAATGCCTTTTACAAAATCACTCTGCAATTAAGAGGAAAATTCTTATTAAAAAAAATGTTTAAATCAAAGCGGAGCTTATTATTCAAGAAAATTCCGCTAGGGAAAAAGATGGGTTTGCAAATGCTCACCAGGATTCCCCCGGAACAATGCCTTATATAGAGACATTCGCTGCTTGCAAAGAAAAACAAACGATCTCAGATAAAGACCAAATATTTTGAAAGACTCAAACCCCAAAGGAGAGAAAACAAATTCAGTCTTTAGGAAGCCGATCGTGCAATTGGCCAGCAATTCCCACCGATTCAGGAAACAAAATGCATTCTTCTGCCCACTGGATCCTGCATATTAGCTAATGACCCCAAAGGACCTTCCTACTCAGCATCGGGGACTCGGGGCCCTCCAGATGCCCACAGGAAGATAGAAGAAGAGGCGATGCTATTATATTCTGAGGAACTGAGGGTCAGTGCTAAGCTCCAGACCCCCGCACCGCGGTGTGGTCTGAGCTTAGCGCAGCCCAGCCTTGGGCATCCCCGCTCCAGGCAGCCAACCCTGTCTCCACCAGGTTCCTCTTCCAAGGGGCCTGTGACCTGACCCTCCAGCCTCCTGACTGGGACCTCAGCTGCCAACAAGGCAGCCCCATGGAGCCTGTGTGAGCTGAACCCAACTGAGGGCGGGAGCTGGGAGTGAAATCCCTCGGGACGGTGCCTGCGTTAGCCTTGGGGAGGGGACAGGCGGTCAGGACAGGGAAGGTACTCTCCTTCTCTGTCTCTCTCTGTCTCTCCCTCCCTCACCGGCTTTCTGAGCATCTCTCTGGCTCTGCCATGTCACCGCCACCCTAGCGATAATAAGGGTAGCCTTTCATTGTCACTGCCTTCTTCCACATCCCTGCCCTTGCCATCCTCCCACCTGCTCTGTGCAGTGAGCAAGCCTGGAATGATCCTTTGTCCTTGTTCATATATTGAGAGCCAAAGGCTCAGAGAGGTTAGGTAGCTTGTCCAAGGTTATGCAGAGCTGGACCTTCCTCCCAAGACTGTGTGTTCTCCCGTCCAGAATGTTCTTTCCCACGGCATCATGGAGGCTCCCATGTCTCCTTCCCAGGTGTTTCTCCACTCTGGTTGACACCTTTACCTCGATTTCCCTTGTATTCTCTTGACCAGGTTGTGAGATACAGACAGGAATGTCAGGAGAGGATGGTTTTTTTTCAGCATTTCTATTTATTGATTGATTGATTGATTTGCTGTGTTGGGTCTTCGTTTCTATGCGAGGGCTTTCTCTAGTTGCGGCCAGCGGGGGCCACTCTTCATCGCAGTGCGCGGACCTCTCACTGTTGCGGCCTCTCTTGTTGCGGAGCACAGGCTCCAGACACACAGGCTCAGTAGTTGTGGCTCACGGGCCCAGTTGCTCCGTGGCATGTGGGATCTTCCCAGACCAGGGCTCGAACCCGTGTCCCCTGCACCGGCAGGCAGACTCTCAACCACTGCGCCACCAGGGAAGCCCCTGGAGAGGATGTTTTTATACCACTGGATGTCTCTTCCATCAGCCCCATGAGATAGCAATGATGCTGGTATTAGTAGCGGTTACCATTTATCAGGTCCTGATCAGTGTTTTAGATGCTGGTTTCAGCCATTGGCGCACCCCACCCTTACCTGCCATGGCTGGAAACTGGCGCAGACTAGTTGAAGAATATTAAATCGACCTATTTGGCTGGAGTGAAGCGCCTGTCCATGAGGACTGGCACAATACAGGGCCACGCTAGGCATTTGGAATATTAATTCCAAGTGAGCAACAATTTTTGAGCAGTGGGTGTAGCCTGTGAAATGATGGCATATAATAAAAAAGAATGAAATAATGTCACTTACAGCAACATGGATGGACCTAGAGATTATTATACTAAGTGAAGAAAGTCAGACAGAGAAAGACAAATATCCTATGATTTCACTTATACGTGGAATCTAAAAAATTGATACAAATGAACTTATTTACTAAACAGAAACAGACTCACATAGAAAACAAGCTTATGGTTATCAAAGTGGAAAGTGAGGGGGAGGAATAAATCAGGAGTTTGGAATTAACAGATACACATTACTATATTTAGAAGAGATAAACAACAAGGACCTACTGTATAGCACAGGGAACTATGTTCAGTATCTCATAATAACTTACAATGGTAAAGAATCTGAAAAAGAATATGTGTGTGTGTATAAATATAACCAACCAGGGTTCTTGACCTCCTTAGTCAGTAGAAATTGATCAGAGGCCACACAAGAAATTCAGGCAAGGCTTTATTGGGGCCCCTGCTATAGCAGGGGGGAGTGAGAACAAACAATAGTTTCCCTTGCCTGGTCAGCTCCCTGAGGTGGGGCAAGCTTGTTCCTTATATGGGGTGAGGGTAGAGGTGTGTCCAGGGGTCGGGACGGAGGGCTGGCTTAGGTGTTTTGCCCACCCCTTAGGTGGTGCTGTGTGCAGGGGGCATGCTCAGCACCCTGCTTTCGCTCCTGAGCCCCTGCTTTTGCTCCAGGCTCTTCAAAAGTGGCAGTTGGGTTTTTTGGTCTCTGTGTATCTTTTGTCCAGAATTTGTCCCAACTGCGCATGCACGCAGTTATTTTTAGTCCCGTATAGTTTCCTTGTCTGTTTGCTGCTGGAGGAGAGATGCGTCCAGGTGCAAGCACTGCAGCAGAGGGGCCCAGGTCCCAGCCTGTCTCATGTATATATATGGCTGAACCACTTCGCTGCACACCTGAAACTAGCACATCATTGTAAGTCAACTATACTCCAGTAAAAATAAATAAATACACAGAAGTAGAGAACAAACGTATGGACACCAAGGGGGGAAAGCAGCGGGGGGGTGGTGGTGGTGGGATGAACTGGGAGATTGGGATGGACATGTATACAGTGATGTGTATAAAATGGATGACTAATAAGAACCTGCTATATAAAAAAATAAATAAAATTAAATTTTAAAAATAATAATAAATGGAAAGGGAAAACTGAAAATAAAAGATGGCATATAGATCAGTGTCTCTCAAACATGGAACACTTTTAAAGGGCACATATTCTCACAAATGTGCCCTCTCAGTGTTGTCATAAAATACTTCTATTATGATGTTGCTTAAGTGTGTACCAGCAGAAAAGCAGATATGACTTCTTCATGCTTATATCCCTATAAAACCAAAACAGATCCACAAGTTAAACACCATCCCAATTTCAAAACAAATCAAATTCAAATTCAAACATGTACGTGATGGCTGGAGTGAAGTTCTGTTCGCAATGTGAGTAGATGACGCGCGGCCCAGAAGGTCCCCTGGGATCCCCCAGCCTCTGCCCCAACGGGCCCCGTGAGGACTTGGTTTTCCCTCACTCTCTCCTCACACTGCTTTGAACCCTCTGTATAGCGTGGCGTTCCAGCCTTTGGCCTTCACGAGACACGGAAAGGGTCATTTCTGTATCACACCCATGGCTTTTTCTTGTTATTGTGCAGTAATTAAAGCAGGACAGCTCAGCCCATTTCCATCCTCACAACACAGTCACTGGACCATGTGGCAATTCTTAGTGATAAGACAGTTATCAGCAAATCCTGGAAAGGCTGATGGTAATGTCCTCCAAATAAAAACACAACGATAACACTTCTAACACAATCAGAACATCTTATGAACCCCCAAGGAGACCTCAGTTTCAGGAACTCAAGTTCAGAGGCATCTAGTGGTGGCGGGGAGTGTACATTGAAGTTAGGGGGTCCAACTAGGAGGTTATGGGGGCATTAAGATTTAATGCCGGGAGGGCTCCAAAGGCCAAAATGGGAAGGAAGATCTGAGTGATGGGCGAAAGGAAGGTTAGGTAGGATTTGGGTTTTGATGGTGATGCCCAGAGAACTGGCACAGGATTTCTGGAGCCTCCCAGATCTGTGGGGTGCCGGGAGGAAGGATTTAGCAGGAAGCTGGGCAAGGAAAAAGCCTCAGCTGGTTTTGCCCAAGCACACTGGGATTCTGGGCTTGGCTTCATTTGTTGTCCCATCCTCGGCTTCTTGGTCAGTTAAATGAGACCTTCCACCATACCTGGCAGTATAGACAAGTGAGTCAGGGGACAAGCTGATCATAGTCTGAATTCTAGCTCTATGATTTACCAGCTATGGAACCTCAGACTAGCCCCTGAACACGTCTGCAACTGTGTCTCCTTGCTATAAAAGGGAAATTGCATTAGTACCTTCCTACGTTTGTTGTCAAGGTCGGACACAAGGACTGGAAGCTTGTATGCTCAGTAATTTACGGCTTCTGCCACTGCTGCTACTGTGATTGTACCACTGTGTGCTGAGCAGCATCCCTTCCTCAGCGCCCTCGATCTGCCTCTCCATCAACCCGGTCCCAGATCCCCTCAACACGTGCTGATAGAGCCTGCTCCCCACCTGTGAGGACTTTATCAAAAGCCTTCATGCCCAGCTGCTCTCCTCCTTCCTCTAAAGAAGGTTTTCAACCTGTCTCCTGCCACATATCCCTTGGCCATCTGGTGAAGCCCACAGACCCCTTTGCAGAAGAATCTTTTTCAATGCATGAAAAATAACACCCAAGGGCTTCCCTGGTGGTGCAGTGGTGGAGAATCTGCCTGCCGATGCAGGGGACATGGGTTCAAGCCCTGGTCTGGGAGGATCCCACATGCCGCGGAGCAACTAGGCCCGTGAGCCACAACTACTAAGCCTGCGCCTTTGGAGCCTGTGCTCCGCAACAAGAGAGGCCGCTATAGTGAGAGGCCCGCGCACCGCGATGAAGAGTGGCCCCCACTCGCCGCAACTAGAGAAAGCCCACGCACAGAAATGAAGACCCAACACAGCAAAAATAAATTAATAAATTAGTAAACTCCTACCCCCAACATCTTCTTTAAAAAAAAAAAACAAAACCAAGTTTGCAAAGGAACCAATTATATCGAGACATAGTTACCAAAAATGTATTTCAAAAACCAAATATGATATGGGAATATGTGTATTTCTTCATTTATGCATTAACTAAAAGAGTAGCTGTGAGCCTAACACACTGTGATTTTGAAGGAGTAATGAGCATACATAGTTCGAGATATTTGCAACAGTTGTAAGGTGATATGAAAATACTTGCGATTTCTATCAGTGATAAAGTCACAGGTCTGATAATACCCATGTGGCCTTCTCTGTATTCGTAAGGAAAGCAAATGCTAAATTTCGGCTAGAGGTTAATAAAATAAAGATGTAATTATTTTTCCCATCCAAGTTCATGGCCCCTCTGAATTGTATCCAGAGACCCTTTGCTCCAAAGCCAATGGTGTTAACTGCCTGTGCTGTGCATGTAACTTTTGCCACTAACTCTAGTAAGCTAAGATTTCTCTCTATTTGAATGTTCAAAATCTCTTATCTAAGAACATACACCTAGTTAAAAAATAATCAAATAAGAGAAAAAGCCTTACAGTGGGAAGCAGTTCCCCATCCCACCCCTTCCTACTCTTAGCCTGCTTCCCAAGGACTCCTGCTCTTACATTTTCTAGCAGTTTCCTCTGTGGTTATCTCCAAATCTCTAAATACCATACATATACTTGACATTTATTGATTTATGGACCTTAGACCTTATCTACTGACATTTCCTTCCCTGTCCTCCCAATATGTCTATCACTATTTTTAGTTCCCCATTGGTTACCTTGGCAACTTTAAGAAATGCCTTCCACTTTCATTTCTTATTCCATCAACCACAGGTGGGGTATCTTGACTCCACAACTATTTCAGATGAGGTGTTGATGTTCAACCTTCCTTTCTTCTCCCCCTTTTCTTGCCTGATCGATGCCTATCACTGATTCTTTCTCTGTACAAGTCCTATCTACCAATATAGTGATAAGCTTCTGGAAAGCAGGGACCTGGTTTGGTTTCTCGTGTGTCCCAGCACAGTGCTTGGCACATAGTAGGTGGCAGTAAGTCTGTGTCCTGTGCTCTGGGAAAGGAGACGGCAAATTTCAGAAGGAAGAAGACTTTTTCGTATCATTCCCAAGTCTGGTGACTTGCTTCCCATGTGCGGTTCCTGTTCAAAAAGGGAATCCATTTCCTGTGAGAGAGAACTTTATAAAGCCTCTCCCTTCACTCAAGCCTCTTTACCTCCATCCAAGGCTTCCCAGTTTCCTGGGACAAAGTCCAAACTCAACCCAAGGCCCTGGACTCTCGCCAACTCTCTCATTCCTCTCAGCTTCACTTCCCATAGTCCATCCAGACAGAACCACTTACTGTTCCCCCAGGTTGGCACACTTCCTCCTGCCCTTGCCTTTGCACCTGCTGTTCATTCTGAATGGAAGGCCCATCTCCCCACAAGAGCCCCACAAAGTATACCCTATCCACCCTTCCTGCTTCAACTTAGACATCACCTGTGCCAGGAAGTCTTGCTGGACCCTCCTAGGTCTTGTGTCCTCCCACAGGCTCTGATACACACCCCACCATATCCCATATCATGCTGAATTGAGACCACCTATTTACTTGTTCGTCTCTCTCTCTAGAATGTAAATTCCTTGAAGGTAGAATCCATAGGTTATTCAGTGTTAGGTCACAACAATGTTTAACACAGTGCCTGGAAGCTGGAAAGTGTTCGATAAATACATTTATGATGGGTGCATGGGTTGATAGATGTACTAATAGATGTACAAATGGATGGATGGATAGATGGATGAATGGATGAACAGATGGACAGATGAGTGCTTGGATGGATGGATAGATGGATGAATGGATGAACAGATGGACAGATGAATGCTTGGATGGATGGGTGGATGGATGGATGGATGGATGGACGGATGGATAACTGGAAGGATGGGATGGATACATAAATAGGTAAAAAGGTTCACGGTTGGCAGGATGGAAGGTAGATGACTGTTAAATCCCTGGTAAAGGTGTGTATAATAAGAACTATCACGGGGAACAGTCTTCATATTTCTTTCATCCTAAAACTCCATCATTGATGGAGACATCAAAACATGTGCCATGAGATGACTTGATTGGTCCTGTTGTACGTAGCCTTGAGGTTAAGTTCATGTCCCTACTTTCCCCAGCTCTCCCCAGTAACCCAGGGTGGATATTTCACTCAAAAACGTCTGTGAATCTTCCTGGAAACTGTACTTTTATGAAGTGCTTTTGGGGCTCTGAATTTTCGATATTAGCTATCAATGGTGGAAGCATGACTTTCTTTGAGTTTATTGTTCAGCACAAACATTTCCTGATGGTATATTATGCTCCAGCAACTATGGTAGGTGCTAGGGATGTGGAGATAAACATTCATTGCCTCCCTGGAGCGTAAATGTGGGGAAAGCAGTGGATGTAAACATGTACTCAGCTGATACGAACACAATAACACCAGCAGTCCATGTTGCTACCATTTATTGAGTTCGTGCTCATAGGAGAATAGATGGAGATGGAGAAAGGAAAGAGGGTGGCCCTGATAGGAGAAAGTACAAGAAACATGGAATAGCCTGTCATGTGAAGCAGGGACTATTAGCTTCATTGTGTAAATGTAGAAAGTGAGGCTCAGGGGGATTAGCTGAGTCACTCAAGGTCACACAGCTGATAAGGGGCGGTCCCTGCCTCCAGGACCCAAGCTTTTAACAACTGCTTGGCCGGGTCCTGTAGCACACAGCGGAGCACCAGAGGAGGACCAAGAGTGGGTAAGCCAGGTGCCAGGGGCCAAGGCGGAGAGGGAAGTGAACTCTTTCTTCCTGGAGGGTATGTGGAGTCTCCATGGACTTGAGGGCCATTGTCCTGTGGTCTCCGATGCCTCCATGCCTGGTGAGATCCGTGGGGTGGAGCTTGAGCTGAG
The DNA here is from genome assembly GCF_949752795.1 of Hyperoodon ampullatus. Lineage (NCBI taxonomy): Eukaryota > Metazoa > Chordata > Mammalia > Artiodactyla > Ziphiidae > Hyperoodon > Hyperoodon ampullatus. The sequence goes on from NC_136926.1 coordinate 12,312,807, forward strand.
GCTCTGACCAAGGGCACTTCCTGGCTGGGGTACCTTGCTGGGTTTCCCCAAGGCAGCACAGTGCCAAGAGCAGGACACAGCTTAGGATCAGAGAGTCCTGCGCTGGAATCCCAGGCCGGTGCCAGACGTGGGACAGGCAAGCGGCTGAGCCCAGTGCCTGGCTCCCAGATTGAGCTCCCTGAGCCTCTGTTTCCTCATCTGAAAAATGGGAGTGATGGTGCCTACTTTGCCCAGTTGTTGGTATTGGGATAACGTATGTCAGCCTGGCACACAGTAGGGCTCAGTAAGTGGTGGATCACTTTTGCTGGCCCTTGGGCACAGACAACCTGCTCAGACCATTCTCAGAGATGACCCTTTTGTGGACAGGATACCCCTCTGAAAATCTGATAACAGCTGGAACCTCTGACGAAAAATACACATACACCCTGCACTGCGTGTACCATCTCAGGAGGCTTGTACACTGCTGTGGGCCCAGAGTCAGACTCCTGGTCTCAGGGACAAGGGGTAAGCCATGCAGTTGCTCCCATTAGCATTTTGGTGATCTCAGATTTTGGAAACCCAAAGAACCATAGATAATCCAGTTTGAGAGCCTCTCTGTGGACAAACAAGAAAATGCTCTAAAGCATCTGTGAATTGATAAAAACAACTACCACCACCATCGTTTGGACATTTCCCATGTTCTGAGCATGGCATGAAGCCTTTTACATGCATTAACACTTTTTTGACCAAACAAAGCAATCCCACATATAATAAGCCCCATTTTGGAGATGAAGACGCTGAGGCACAGAAGTTGCCCAGGATCATTCAGTAAGTGGCAGAGCCAGGATTTGAACCTGGGTCCATTTAATTCTAACAGTCGAGCTCCTAACGTGAGAGGATTTTATGACACACGCCCTTAAATGTAGTAAGATGGGGTCTTTGTTGGACCAGAGCTCATGGGGGTAGATCAGCGGCAGAGTGGATGCAGCGGGACGCCCCAGTACGACCTTGGAGGTGTCCGTCACCCTGACTGCAGTGCACTCTGCTCCCAGCCTTGGGGCACACTGGGTGGGCTGCTTGCTGAGCCCATCCCTCCCGAAGCCCCCTGGAGTTTCCAGGGCAGGATGTGGGCTGCTCTTCTCACAGTGACACAGAGCAGCAGGACAGCTCCCTTCATGACAGCACGTGGGTGTTCTTTCCTTTCATCGGATGGTCAGTGTCATTCCTAGAATTCTGAGACAGTCTAATAAGAGGAGAAACCAGTAGGCCATGGAGTCATTGGAAATTGGTTGCCCAGCGGCTTTGTCTCCTGGAAGGGATACGGTAGCGGGTTCTTCTCCCCCATGATTTTGATAGGCAGGGAAGCACCAGGCTGGCAGCCTGATGGCGATGTCCTCCCCCACAGAGGGCCACAAGACCCACTCAAGTGGGTGGCTTCAGTCCCGGGCCCCTCCCCGGGGCCTGGCCGCCATGCACAGGGGTTCACCTGAATGCCCAGCTCATGCCAGTTAGAGCTCTTACCAGCCTTCATCTCCCTCTGTCAGTCTCCACCCACGGAATGTGGGAGACACATCAAAGCAGAAAGGAGGGAAGAGGCAGCCTGGAAATGTTCCGAGTCCAACCCTTGCTCAGGCCCGGAAGTGCTGGGGGACACCAGGTGTATTACTGACATCTCTGGGCACCCACTTCTGAAATGTGAGGGGGCATGGCAATCCACTCTGCAGTCGGACAGTGGGGTGTTCGCCATCTTGAGTAAGAGATGTGTTAGCTTGCGAGGGAGGGCTGCCGTAACAAACTCCCACAGACTGGGTGGCTTCGACAATAGAAATGTATCATCTCTCAGTCCTGGAGGCTACAGGTCCAAGACCAAGGTGTCTGCAGGGGGGGACTCCTTCTGAGGGCTGCAGACGAGTATCTGTAGCATGCCTCTCTTAGCTCTGGCTGCCTCAGGGCTCCTCGACGGGTACGTGGCATTGCCCGGTCTTCACACCGTCTTCCCTCTGTGCCTCTCGGTCTCTTCACGTGGAGTTTGTCTTCTGAGGACACCTGTCGTATCGAATCCCTGCCCCTGCTCCAGTAGGGCCTCATCTTCTTCACTAATTACATCTGCGACGACCCTATTTCCAAAGAAAGTCACATTCTGGGGTGCCGGGGGTTAGGACGTCAATCTGTGAATTGGAGAGGGTGGGGTTTGGGGAGCATAATTCAGTCATGACAAGGGGGGCTTCATAGCAACTCAGGACTGCGTGAGAATGGCTTGGAATCTGCTGTCTCTTCGATGAGTGATCAACAGAGAGACGCACAGATGAGGCGAAAGAAGGGTGGCGGGAGGAGGGGGGAGAGGATGTGCTTATCACTGAAGGCACAGGACCTGAGGCTGGAGGACACAGGCCTGACACCAGCACTGGGCTGTCGGTCTTCCGCTTGCCCCTCCCCCTCCTGCAAATAAGCGAAGAGTGAGGTACGTGGGCATCTGGAGGATGATGCCTCTTTCTGGAAGAAGACAAGGGACAAGGGACTTGAGTGCCGGGGGACAGGTGGGCAAGGAGAAGCTGTTGGGAGTTTGAAAGAGAAATGGTGTTCGATGTATTTTGCCTTTTTAAATGAGGGGATTCAGGCTGCTCTTCTTGCTCCCACTTTAGCTTCCCTAGAGCTGCAGCTCTCACACTTCAGCGTCGGTGTACCCCGCCCAGGGACCTGGTTAAAAAGAAAAAGGAGATTCCTGGGTCCCACTTCCAGGGATTCGGATCAGGACAGACTGTACGATTTGCAGGGCCCCATGCAAAATGAAATGGTGGGGCCCCTTGTTCAAAATTTAATAAGAATGCAAACTATTATATAGAGAATGGATAAACAAGGTCCTACTGTATAGCACAGGGAACTATATTCAATATCCTGTAATAAACCATCATGGAAAAAGAATATATACATATGTAATTGAATCACCTTGCTGCACACCAGAAACTAACATATGTAAATCAATTATACTCCAATAAAAAGAAAATAAATCAACTATACTTCAAAAAAAAGAAAAAAAAACTAAAAAAGAAAAAATTTAATAAATCCAAGGACAGCAGCAGCTCAGGGCCCCTCTGAGTGTGAGTTGGGGGAACACTCTAGAGGGAGTTGGGGGAAGGGGAACCCCTGGGGCTTGGCCCTCTGCCTCTCCCACCTCTGGAGAGGACTTTGCAGAGGCCAGAGGACAGATGTTTGTGCCCTGGTCTCTAAGCCTCTCATGACAATTTGTGGGTGGCTTTGACCGAGGTTCACCCCAAAGGGATATCAGGAAGTTTGAGCTGGACTTTGCAGTTTTCCTGTGAAAGAAGACAAGTGCTGGCATTCCCCCCGAAGTCAGGTCAGCCAGCGTTCCCAGGTGGCAGGTGGCATCCCCAGCACATTTTTAGAGGAACCAAACCAGAAAGCTCCAAGGAGAGAACTCCCTGGGGTTTCAAGAGAGGACATGCCTGAGATGGGGTCTGGCATTGCCTGTCCTCTCTCTGAGCCCATGGTTGGTGTCAGATCTATCCCAGTGCCTGGCTCACTGGGGGGGATGGTTAATTACTTAACATTAGGGACATGAAAGAATAAAGAAAATGTAAAGACAGACAGACAAGGGACACTTCCCTAGGGTCTTTACCTGCCAAAAGTAACCAGCAGCCGTCCAACTCAGTGCCCAAAAAATGAAGAGGCATTTGGCCCAGATCTGGAGGAGGCTTTGGGCAGTGGTGCATTATCTGGCCAGTCTCCTCCCATACCGACGGCTGACCCTGGAAGTGTGCACACGCTGAGCGCTCCCCGGGTGGGAGGGCATGCACCCACACTCCACCCCCCAGCCCCAAGACCCGATCCCAGGAACTTCTCAGCACATGGCTGCACCCACAGGGGCCAAGCTAGTTCCCCCTGACCTGCTTCTGGACCAAGAGAGGTTCTAGGTGAGAAACCAAATTATTGCAAGTTCCCAGCCGCAGTGCTCCGGGAGCCTGTAGTCCAGCTGGTGTTATTAGATTCTGTAGGGAACAGCTAGAGAATGAGACAATGCCATCAAGCGCTGAGGGTTCAGGAGGGGGGAAGGAAGGTTGGTGCGAGCTGGACCCATTATGAGGGATCCCGGAGAAGGTGGGGTTGGTTTTTGGGGCACCTCCCAACACCCCGCTGCAGTAACCACATCAGCGGGATTCAGAATTGAGTTGGATCCTTTAAATTCTCTTTCCTATCCTCACCTCTTGCTGAGAGTTGAACAGTGTCCCCCCAAAAAAGATATGTCTGAGCCCTAACCCCATTACCCCTGTCTGTGACCTCATTTGGAAATAGAGTCTTTGCAGATGCAATTAAGTTAAGGATTTCTTGATGAAAACATCCTGGATTTAGAGTAGGCCCTGACTGGTATCCATTGACTAGTGTCCTTATAAGAGAAAGGGGCAGGGGGAGATTTGAGACACAGAGAAGAGGGTGTGAAAATGAAGACGGAGATTAGAGTGATGTACTTATAAGCCAAGGAACACTAAAGATTGCCAGCAACCACCCAAAGGGTGAAGGGTGCCCACGACCCCTCATGTAATTGATTTGCAACTTCATGAGCATCTATAATATTTCAAAATTAAAAGTTTTTTTAAAGAAAAAAATTTAATAAATATGTTCATTTTAAAAAGACGAAGAAAAAGAGAGAGGCATGGAATTAATTCTCCTCTGGAACCTTCATAGGATGTGGGCCCTGCTGATCAAGGGTTTTGGGACTTCTGGCCTCCAAAACTCCAGAGAGAATAAATTCTCCAGAGAGAATAAATGCTGTTGCTTTCAACCACCAAGTTTGTGGCAATTTGTTAGGGCAGCCCCAAGAAACTCGTGCAGATGTAATGAACACAGGCCTGCCTGGCTGGACCCAGCACACAGTAAATTCTCAATAAACATGTGTTCCTTTTAGGAAGTTGCTTTTCGTTACACTGACTTTTAAACAAGATTAGAAGGGATCTTAAGATCAGAACAACCAGCATTCCTAGGAAATTTAGGACGTAAGAGCGCTTTTGAAAGGAGGAGTTTTGTTGCTAAATTTGAAAAGCACTCTGGAGCTCTTTCCTTCCCAAACTGTGGTCAGTGGGAGTGGTGAGAAATGTAGAATCTAATGATTACAGGCAGAGCTCGTTTTATTGTGCTTCGCTTTATTGCGCTTCACAGATATTGTGTTTTTTTACAAATTGAAGGTTTGTGGCAACCTGCGTCGAGCAAGTCTCCCAGCGACATTTTTCACTTTTGTGTCGCTGTGTCCCATTCTGGTAATTCTCATAATATTTCAATCTTTTCCATTATTATTCTATTTGTTGTGGTGATCTGTGATCAGTGGTTTTTGTCACTACTATGACTTACTGAAGGCCCAGGTGATGGTTAGCACTGTTTTGGCCATAAGGTATTTTTTTAATTAAGGTCCGTACATTGTTTTGATACATAATGCTATTGCCTACTTAATCGGCTACCATATAGTGTACACATAACTTTCATATGCACTGGGAAACCAAAAAAATGTGTGTGACTCGCTTTATCTCAATACTCGCTTTATCGTGGAGGTCTGGAGCCTGTATAGTAACAACACCATGTTATAAACTTCAAAGTTGCTAAAAGGCTAGATCTTAATTGTTTCTACCACAAAAAAGAAACGATAATTATGTCAAGTGATGAAGGTGTTGGCTAATGCACCTGGTGGTAATCATATTATGATATATAAATGTATCAAATCAGCACATACACCGGAAACTCGCATGATGTTATACATCAATTTTCCATAAAAATAAATAAATAAGACAGAAATGCAAACCTTCAGGCCCTTCCTCAGACTTGCTGAATGAGCACCTGCATTTTAGCGAGATCCCCGGGGTGCCTGGGGGTACCTGCGATTTTGAGAAGCCTCCATCTGGAGCATCTTTGCCCCACTCCTGTTTTTAAGAAAAAAAATTTTAATGGGATTTCTGACTTTTAACAATAAGCTGTTTGCTATTTCCTGAGCCTCTGATTCTTCATCTATAACATGGGACCAGGACTGCTTATCTCGGAGGGACGTCCTGAAGGTCAAACGAGACAGGTCCAGGGCTGGACGTGCTCTCTCCTGCCTGGCCCTCTCTCTGTCCCTCCTGTGGGCAAGAAGCTCTTTGCCCCAGCATTTGGCAAATAGAACGCTGGCTTTTTCTACTGTTCCAGGGCCACTGCAGGGCAGTTTCTGAGGAAGGTCCTTCCAATCAGGCACAGAAGAAGTCACTGTCTGAGGATGGGATGGGGTTCAGCCTCCCAGCAGGGGCCACCTTGGCTGCCAATCATGGCTTTCTTCCTCTTTCTCCTCCTCCTCCTCCTCTGCTACGGGTCCACAAGAGCTGTCCCCAGGGTAGAGATTTGGGTGATGCCAACCCCAGGTCAGGGCTACAACTTGATAATAAGGGCCAGACCCTCCCTCCAATGAGAAAACCAGCAGCATCTGTGGGGCAGGGAGAGGCAATAACATGGTCGAGTCTGTGAACTGGGAAAAGGAAGAGGGAAGAGGGTTTGGCCCCGCCGTCACTGGGACCCTGAGAGTAAGGGCTTGGAGTAGCATTTCTAGGAGTTGGGGGGTTGGAGGGGGCTGAACTGAGCCACCCAAACTCACTCACCCAGTCACCACCCACCTGGCCCAGGAGTTTCATGTTTTACTCTCATTTACCAATCATGAATTGAATACTTACTAGGTGCCACGACCCGTGACGATGACCATCTCAGCCCAGCTTTCAGACAGCTCCTAACTACAGCGGGATATCACAGTCTAATGTGATCGGGGCTGTGCTTGAGGCATGGGGGGCACTGATGTCAGTCTAGGGGAGACCAGGAAAGGGCTTCTTAGAGGAAGAGTTCTCCAAGCTGGGATCTTGCAGGTTGAGTCAGCAGAGGCATGGAGACGGCAGGAAAAGTGCTCCAGGCAGAGGGAACGGCGTGTGCAAAGACCCTGGGGTGAGGAAGAGGGAGGTCCAACCACAGAACAGAAGGCAGCAGGGTGTGGCTGGGACATGGAGGCTGGAGGCAAAAAGCAAGTCTGGGTCAAGGAGGGCCTAGCAGAGTCTTCAACAGTTTGGCCAATGCGCAGGCAAGGAAAGGATCTGAACAAGAGGAAGAAAGGAAATATATTCCGATCTGTACCTCAGGAAGATCACGCTGGCTGGATGGGAATGAAGAGTGGGCAAGACGCCAGACTGGAGATGTTCACAGTAATCCTGGCAAGAGATGCTTGTGGTCTAAGCCTTGCTAATATGACTAAGGAGCTGAGGGCAAAAATGGCACCTGTCTCACTCTGAACTCCCGAACTTGGCCTAGTCTGATGGCAGGGTCTAGAGTGTATCACCAGCAGAGGTCAGCACCCCAGTTTAAGTCCTGGCCATGGAGGAACTTGCTGTGTGGCCTTGGGCAACACACTTAAGCTCTCTGAGCTTTGGTTTTCCCAGCCATAAAATAAGGATAATTGCCTACCTCACAGGAATAATATCAGCTTCTAATCATATGTATGGCCACGTGAGGATTAAATAAGAAAATACACATAAAGAATGGTGCCCAACAGAGTAAGGACTTAACACAGACTGGCTGTAATTATTTCATTTATCAATTGTTAATTCTCCAATGATCCAGCACCTGCTTCGTGCCTGGTTCTGGGGACCCAGTGAGCAAGACACTATCCCTACCCTCGTGTCACAAACTAGCTGGGGAGGCAGTTACATAAAAGCAAGAGAAGAGGCAGCCGTGCCTGGTGTCCCTTGCAGGCCTGGGCAAGGGACACCAGGGGGATGTTTGGGGGAAGAGGAAAAAGCTATGGGTGTAGACAGGCAGTGAGAACAGCCCTTGGGATCCCCAGTCCCAGCTGCCAGCACGGGAACCCAGAGCAGAGTAACATGATCGGGGCTGGAAATCTCTCCTTGGCTTGAAGAGACCAAGGGAAGAGTGTGTGTGTGTGTGTGTGTGTGTGTTTAATGCGGCAGGGGAGGTTGCCTAAATAGCCCAGATCACAAGGCTCGAGGTTTGTGACAACCAGAGTCACCAGGATCCACGCAGGAGGCGCCGCCTGAGATGAGAAAGGCATCCCGGGCCTCGCCTGGCCCTGGGCCGTCGGGGAAAGGGCAAAAGTGAAAATAGCCCTGGACCATCAGAAGTTGCAGGCTGGGACGGCCTTCAGGAGGGCACCTGATGGGATCTTTTAAACTGAGAGCTCCGCTTGCCTCTGACCTTCTCACCTCTAGAGAAACTCTAGCCGAGGGCTCATTGTTTATAACAGTAAAAAACTGGAAATAGACTAAAGAAATGTCAGAAGGAACATGCCTGAGTAAAATACATTCTCTTTAATGGATATGGCGATTTAAAAAAACGAACTAGTCTAGAAAAGAAAAGCGTTCACATGACAAGACTTCAAAGACATCCTGCAGATTGAGAGAAATTTATAGAACAAGGTACAAAAGGTGATCATATTCCCATATATTTAAAAATGTGTACATATACAAAATCACGTTATTATCGATATGTATATATGTATGTATAAGTATAAAGCAAGTCTGGAAAAATACACGCGAAACTCACAGCAAAGAATTCCTCTAGGAACAAGAACGTTGAGGATATTTGATACCTAGAGTGGGTCATTTTTTTAACACTACCCACCTCTACAGGGCAAAATTATTTTCTGTAATAATTCTGTAATAATAAGCATTATCTTCAGGGCTTGTTCTTTATTTTTTTAAATGATACAATTTATTTATTTATTTATTTTAATTTTGGCTGCGTTGGGTCTTCGTTGCTGTGTGCGGCCTTTCTCTAGTTGCGGCAAGTGGGGGCTACTCTTTGTTGCTGTGCACGGGCTTCTCATTGCGATGGCTTCTCTTGTTGCGGAGCACAGGCTCTAGGCGCATGGGCTTCAGTAGTTGTGGCATGTGGGCTCAGTAGTTGTGGCGCACGGGCTTAGTCGCTCCGCGGCATGTGGGATCTTCCCGGACCAGGGCTCAAACCCGTGTCCCCTGCATTCCCTGGTGGTGCAGGGAAGCCCTTGTTCTTTAGTTTTTAGAACAAAAATTTTTAAAGAATAAATTTCAATGTAAAAGATATATTCAAATTCAGTAAAATAAATCATGAATAAACTAAAAATTTGTCCTTAACAAAAAACCAAAAATTTTACATCTAGAGATTTGTACTCCATTTCACTCTTTTACATTTTAAACACAAATTAATTTCAAACACTACTCCACATAGAACTGAAGAATGGCGGAAGTGTCTATAATCACTCTTTATTCTGAATCTACTGTTTAAACATAGGAATATAAATTATCCCAGAGGCTGGAGACACAAATTGAGCCCAAAGTGACTTTGAACAATTCCAAACTGTTGTGAACGTTTGAACTTTCAAAACAACCCTGTGTAGCTGAGTCTGCCTGTGTCAGGGGCCAGTGTATAATTGGGGGTTCTCTGAATTAGCTTCCATAGAATACTATGCTCATTAAAGGAATAAGTAATAAAAAGTGGGCCAATCTGAAGCTTATTATTAAAACTTAACAGTAATGCAGCCATGGTTGAGAACTTACAAACACTTTCTCAAAGTTGGTATTTGATCACCGACTTTGGTTAGAATGCACAGTGCATGGTAATAATAAAAAGCAGCCCAACTTAGTTTTATTATATTGTAAACTTTTCTACAGACAGCTCAGCTCATTATTGCCTGCTTTCAAGGTGGGCCAGCCCCTCAGCCCCACCCTTGGTACCCCATTGCTAGGGAGGGCTGGTAGGGACCAGGGTCAGGGATGGGGGTATCAAAGGGGACTTTAGCTCTACCTATAATATTCTAATTTTTCCAGCATAGTGGCTAAGAACATGGGCCCTGAAGTCAGACTGCCTGGGTTCGAATCTTGGCCCCAAGGTTGTGTGACCCTGGGCAAGTTACTTAATCTCTCTGGTCTTGTTTTCCTCATCTGGAGGAAATATGGAGCCAATAATGCCTATGTCATAGAGTAGCTGTGAGGATGTCACCAGATAATTTGTATAAAATTCTGGCATATAGTACGTGCTCAATAAATGTTGACCACATTTCTGGAGGACAATGTGTTCATATATTACAATGTAATTTTTAAAGTGTGTGCCTAAATATACTCTTACTATAGGATCCAGCAGCCACACTCCTTGATATTTACTGAAACGAGTTGAAATCTTAGGTCCACACAAAAACCTGCAAGCAGATTTCATAGCAGCTTTATTCATAATTGCCAAAATTTGGAAGCAACCAAAATGTCTTTCAGTAGGTGAGTGGATAAATAAACAGATATATCCAGACAATGGAATATTACTCAACACTAAGAAGCAATGAGCTATCAAGCCATGAAAAGACAAGGAATAGGGCTTCCCCTGTGGCGCAGTGGTTGATAGTCCGCCTGCCGATGCAGGGGACACGGGTTCGTGCCCCGGTCCAGGAAGATCCCACATGCCGCGGAGCGGCCGGGCCCGTGAGCCATGGCCACTGGGCCTGCGCGTCCGGAGCCTGTGCTCCGCAACAGGAGAGGTCACAACAGTGAGAGGCCCGCGTACTGCAAAAAAAAAAAAAAAAAAAAAAAAAGACAAGGAGGAAACTGAAATGCATGTTGCTAAGTGAAAGAAGCCAATCTGAAAAGGCTGCATACTGTATGATTCCAATTGTATGACATTCTGGAAAAGATTAAAATGTAGAGACAGTAAAAAGATCCGTGGTTTCCAGAGATTAGGGAGGAGGTGGGATGAATAGGTGGGGCACAGGGGATTTTGAGGGCAGTGGAACCACTCTGTATGACACTGTCCTGGTGGATACATGCCATTATACGTTTGTCCAAACCCATAGGATGTCCAACAACAAGGGTGAGCCCTAACGTAAACTGTGGACTCTGGGTGATAATGACGTGTCAGTGTAGGTTCATCGATCTGACGAATGTCCCACTCTGGTGGGGGAGACTGTGTGTGCTGGGGACCAGGGGGTGGCAGGACGCATAGGGGAACTCTGTACTTTCCGTTCAAAGTTAACCTAAAATAAAAGTTTAAAGCGCATGTCTAGAAGAAAGGCCAGAATGCTGAAATGTTAACTAAGCTTAATGCTGAGTACCATGCAGGCTAGTTATTTTATTCTTTGTATTTAAAAAAAAATTATTACACAGCCCCCTACCTTCAGGCTGGAAGGCCCGGAGGGGGTCTGTCGGAGGCCTCGGGCTGAAACGGTCCAGCCCCTCAGCACATCCTTCCCCTCTGGGTCTGATGCTTCCAGGTCTGCTCAGAACAGCTCTGGCCTGGCCTATGAAAATTTCTGGCGTGACCCAAGAGGCAGTCTCTCTCTCTGAGTAGATTTTCTTTGTCTGGGGATGGACACAGGGAGAAGCCCGGCTGCTAGGAGTTTAGGAGGGTCTTAGGCCAGGTTGGCAGAGGGATGGGGAGAAGCTTCAAGGTTTGGAAGGTCTCCAGATGGAGAGATAGGGATGGAGACTGGGCAGGAGCCTGCCTGGAGCGCCGACCCTGGTGCCTGTCCATCCTCCTCTCTGTCCCTCTGTCCATCCATCCATCCATCCATTCATTCATTCATTCATTCATCCATCCATCCACCTGCCTTTCTATCTGCCTGTCCGACAGTTCCTCCTCTCAAGCATCCATTTCATTCATTCATTTATTCCACAAATATTTATTGAGCATCGACTATGCTAGGCCTGGGGCATCGCCATGAGTGAGGCAGACACAGTCCCTGCCCTCCCGGGGCTGACATTCTAGTGGGGGACACGGCAATAACAAGTAAACAAACAGCCAAATATATAATCACTAGTTGGGCGAAGACTCCAGGGGTCTTGAGGCTGTTGCCTGTCCGTCCGTGTGGCTGGCCATCCAACTGCCAGGGCTCCCCCCCGTCCTTACACTTCTCCATCGGTCCTGCAAACAGCCTGGGGCCAGCCCCTTGGGGTCCTGCTTCACCAGAGGTTTCCTCCCAGAACTTTCCTTGACTCTTGCCTCAACTTGCCCAATCATGAGAATCGCTGATGCACCTGTTAGAGATTTCTAGAACCCTTCTGGAGATACCCTTGCGGGACCTGGAACCCTGTTTTGATGGCAGACGAGCCGGTGGGTGCTGCCCGGGTGAGTGAGCTGTGTCTCAGCTACAGCCCCGCAGCCTCCTATGCAGCCCCAGCCTCACGGGAACAGCTGGGCCCCGGCGATGCACCTGGGCTGGTTCTCACAGCCCAGGGCTCTGGGGGGAGGGCTCCCTGAGGCCCGGGGTCAGAGCTGGTCAGCGCCAGGCTGCCAGGAGCCTGCGGAAGCCCGGTCTCTGGGACAGCAAGGACAGAGGTGCCCTCAGGACCTGCCGGCTCCGAGGAGAAGGAGGAAGGGGACAAGGCAGAAAGGAGACTTGGAGGGTCTCAGCGGCCTCAGCAGGTACAAAGCCTGGGCAGGGAGGAGCCTGGCTGGCCCGCCTGGTAGGGGAGCCCCTCTGCCAAGACCCCACTCTGCCCCCAGTGCGGCCCCGCCCTGGTACCAGCCGCCCTTACAGTCCTGGGCCCCTGTCCAGGTTTGGTGAAGGAAGTGCCCATTGTGCGCACGGGAGGGGCCGGGGCAGGTTTGAATGGACAGAAAAGAATGAGAAAGGCGTTCCTGGTGGTGGCTACAGCGGGAGGCAGGAACGGGGCGTCTGAGAAGGATCCAGACCACCCTCATTTCCTGAGGCTCCCAGTACTGGAAAAATGAGGAAATTTCCAAATCGAGATTCAAAACCTCACTGCTGTATTTTTAACGCTTGCAATGAATGAATGAAGCTACAGTTAATACCCACCCACAACAGGGCAATGCAGGTACAGTGGTCAGAAGAAGAGGACAGGATTGGTTTTAAATATAAATTCATCGTAGCCCACAGGCTGGGGGAAGTGCAGGGGGAGAAGGTAAAAGTCATTCGCTGAGTGTCATCTACTTGAGATCCTATCGCTGAGCCTTGGTGACTGTATGAACGAGCATATTCAGAGGCCACGTCAGGTGACTGAGTTTGGGGCTCCTGCCCCCTATGGAAAAAAAACTGTGGGTGGGTCATTAGGCAGACATAGGGGATTCTGGTGGGGAGACCTGGGAGATGTGGTTGGATGAGGCAGGGCACCATGGGAGGATGGAGGAAGCATCTCGACCAACTGGGGGAAGCCAGGGGGACTTCCTGGAGGAGGTGGCTCTAACCTGGGACCTCAAGGATGAGTAAGCGTGAGCGAGATGAAGAAGGGCAAGAAGTGGGTTACCAGGAGGAAAGAATAGCAGGAACTGGCCAGAGGCGGCTGGAGCCCTTGGTATGAGAACGGAGGATGGAGAGGTGAGTAGGCAGGGCAGACAAGGAAGCCCTCTCAGGCATCTTCAGGAATTGGAACTTTAATTCCTACAGTCAGTTTAGCCAGACTTTCTTTACTTGTAGATATTGTCAGTGTGGTTTTTAAAATTTGCATGTATCTATGTTCCTTGTAGACAAATCGGTAAGTACAGAAAAGCAAAATGATCAGGAAGGTTTGTCATCAGGAGTGTGAAAGTACACAGGTGTTGGGATGGGCAACTTGTGGCTTTTTCCTCCCCCACCCTGCCCCCAAATAATAACGTTAAAAATCATGGCTGCCATTAATTGAGAGCATCAGGACTGTGTCTAAGAGACAATATATATATATATAAGTTATCTGTTATATAAGTTGTCTACTGCTGTATAAATAAGTCACCACAAACTTAGTGGCTTAAAACAACACACAGCTATGATCTCTGTTTCTGTTGGTCAGGAATCTCAGCGTAGCTTAGCTGGGTCCTCTGCCTCATGGTCTCTCACAAGACTGCAGTTAGGGTGTTGGCTGGGTCTGGGGTCTCATCTAAAGGCTCTACTCGGGAAGGATCTACTTCCAGGCTCCTGTGTTTGTTGACAGGAGTGAGTTCCTTGAGGGTTGGCGGACTGAGTGCCTCAATTCCTTGTCATGTGGGATTCTCCAGCATGGCTGTTGGCTTCATCAAAGTGTGTATGCTGAGAAGGAAGTAGAGTCTGCTAGCAGGATGGAGGTCACACTCTTTTGTAAGCAAATCACAGAACTGGCAGCCCATCACATTTGCTGTATTCTATTAGTTGAAAGCACATCACAGGTCCTGCCCACACTTGAGGGGAATAGATTACACAAGGGTGTGGACACCAGGTGATGGGAACCATCGGAGGCCATCCTAGAGTCTGTCCACCACAAGTTCCCATAATGGTTCCAAGTGGTCTCTCTCCATATCCCCACTTTGCAAAAGAGGAAACTGAGACACAGAGAAGAAGGAGAGGAAGCTGCCAGGATGACTTCCCATGTACATCCAAATCTTATTCCTTATCAATAAGCTCTGAAAATTTATTTAACATCCACCAGTTCAGAGTCTACAATACACGAAGCACAGTACTAGGCACTAGGATATATAGGAATAATTAAATCAAGGTGCCTGCGTTCAAGGAGCCTCCAGTGTACTGGAGGGCAAAGAAGGACATAAAAAAAGTTAATTTCACTTCAACTTAATAGGTGATTAGTCGAAATATGCCCAAGCAGATGGTCTTATAGAGAAGGAAATAATTCATTTTATTGAGGGCAGGGAGGAGATCAAGGAAGGCTTCCTGGAAGAGGTGGCACTTGAGTGAAGTTCTGAGCCATTTTGTAACATTAAGAAGCTGTGGCTTCAGAAGCATGAGATGGTTTGTTCTGCCTGGGTAGGCACCAACATTCTTTCATTCATCGATTCCCTCCTTCATTCATGCGGCATACATTTATTGAGCACCTGCTGTGTGCCAGGCCCTGGGTAGGTACTCTTAGATGTCATATGCTGTCAAGTCCCTGCAGCAGCCTTGCTGAGCAAGAAGTACATAGAGAGTGCATACTATGTGCAGAGGGTTGCACTGAGCAGAGAACATCCCCCACCTGCATGGAGCTTGCACACTTGAGGGTCGCACAGGGCAGGGTCCTGCAGAGATCACCCCAACCAAAGGTGACATGGGGTATGTACCAAGTATTAAAATAGTAATTGATGTTTGCAGAGTGCCCACCACCGTCTTCTCAGCAACTCTTCGTCTCCATCACCCCTTACTGCCTCCTCGTCCCATCTCCTCCAAATCTCTCACTCTGGACTGTTTCTGAGTGTTTGGGGGCTTCAGTTATTGAAGGAAGGATTCTGACTGGATTTGGAGTGCCAGCCTCCATCACAAGTCCCAGGCTTGCCCGGGGTTTTGGCTGCCCCAGTGTGGGTCCCTGACCATGTCACGTAGAAATGACCCCTTACCTTGGCCTTCTTGACGTGTGATTAGCCACTCGGCCAACCAGCCATACCTGAGGGGGAATACAGTCTCATTCATTCATTCATTCACTCCACACACCTTGGGTGCACGCCTACTATACTGGCAGGCACTATATTGCCCAAGAAATACAGTGTTTCTACCCTCCTGGCATTGTGTATGGGGAAAACAAAGGGATAGAAATCAAGTAAAGAGCCGATTACAAGCCTGGCAGTTATATTCTGTATTAAATGTGATGGGGACTGGCCCAACTCTGCCTCGTGTAAGTCTAGAGAAATTAACAATCGAGTTACCTTTCTTCAAACGAGTAGAAGATAAGCCAGAGGAGAAGGGGTGAGGGAGGGCATTCGAGGCAGGGGAACAGCATATGCAAAGGCACAGAGGTGCAAAATGGCCGTGGCACATTTGGGGCAAGCTGGAAAGTTCATCACATGTACAGTTTTGGTGAAAAGAGGCAGTAGAAGTAGGGAGCAGACAGAAGAGAGAAGAGATGAGGAAAAGAGACTGTTTTTTGTTCTTTTTTTTTTTTTTTTTTAAGTTAGGGTCCTATAAAGCAGGGCATGCCATCAGGGCCTCACCATTTTCACAGCCCTTCCGTCCGCATCCCTATAAGCCAGTTGTCACCCAGGAACAGCTCTCAGGTGGACACGTCCTGTTTACCCTGCAGTGTTCAATCTTGTTGGGTTTGCTGTTGGAGCTTGGTTGCCAGATGTAACATTTAGGAGATTTAACATTAAAAAAAAAAAAAAGATTCCATACTTCCAGCTTCTTGTGAAAGATCAGATAATCTGACCATACTGGGGCTTCCACATCCCACCTGGAGCAGTCAGCCGCAGCTGCAGGACAGTGACGGGCGCTCCAGGAAACGGGGCGATGGGCTTTGCAGTTCCATCTGCCCCTCTCCCTCAGCCCACGGCCTCATTTATATACACCCAGCCTGGCTCCAGGAAGCCTCAGTGACTGGGGTCCCTGCTTTGGGACCCTCCATGTCAGAGTTCCAACAGAACCCACGAGTCACCCTATTCCCTGCCACCTGGAATGCTCGTCCAGCATCCCCTGGGTGCAACTGGGCATCAAAGGTGATCATCTGGAGGGTCCTAACCTCTCAGCCACTCCTTCTAGCCCCCGTACCTAGAGGGGCTGATCTGGGCGGCTCTCCACGGGCAAGGCTGGCTGAGTAGGGTTCAAGGTAGTGCTACTTTGGCCAGGCAGAGGGAAGCAAGGAAAGGAGAATGGGGGAGTGGAGAGAAAAGGCTGGGACCCCCACCAAGCCCCAGCACCTCTTTTCTCCTCTTCGAAGATACTTGTCTCTGTTCCACTTATTCATCTACATCTCTCCCTGTCTTCCCCAGAGTCTAGTACAACTCAGAATTTGGTTTCAGGAAGAGCTGACTTCAAATCCTGCTCTGGTGCTTAACAGTGGTGTGACTTGGGCAGTCACTTCCCCTTAAGCGAGAACACTCAGGGCACCCACATCGTGGGGTTACTGCGGGGGTGAGATGGGGTCAGGTGGCAGGCACAGTACCTGGCACTCTGTTCAGTAAAAGACAACTGTGTCCGCGCATTCTTCTTTCTTCCATCCAGTTCTTTCTCTGAGCGTCTGCAGCAGATGTGCTCCATGCCCTGTGCACATTTATTAATATTTCTTCACCATGTTTGGGCCCAGCTACTCTCCATGTACATTCACTCCCAACAGCCAGAACCTGCTTGGCCTGGGAGAGAATCTGAGGGCCCAGGAATTGACATCTTCCTGGGGGTGACACCTACCCAGTGATTGAGGGGTGTGGCGCCCTCACGTCCTAACGGGGGCAACTCTGGGGTATTATCTACACTGTCTGCAGCGCTTCCCTACAGGACTGAGCCTCTGGGGACTTTACTGATAGCACATCCTCTTGGTCACCTTCCCTTCCTGGTCCTCCTTCCCTCTCTCCCCAGCATTCTCCGTGGAGACATTTCCCCATAAATCACTGCCACCCAAATCCTCATCTCAGGGTCTGCTTCTGGGGAACCCAACCAAAGACGGGATCTCTTTTCATCTCAGCCTCCTAGGTGCCCCTCCCTCCCATCCTGGTTCCATTTCTTCCTCACTCTCCCCATTGGTCCTCCCTGCTCTGCCTTCCGCTCCTGGACGGCTCACACAGCCACCTCCACCACCACCTTGGAAGCAGATGGCATCATCTGGGCAAGAGAACTCCCTTCACAGTGATTTATGATCCTCGATTGGGCAGCTGTTATTTTTAGCTGTCTCGCTCCACCTTCTGCTGTCCTCCAGGACAGAGGAAGTTCAGCCCTGTTTCTTGGGCGTCAGAGGGGGGCTATGTCAGTGGTTTTCAGCTGGAGACAATTTTGTCCCCCGAGGGACATTTGGCAGTGTCAGAGACATTTCGGGCTGTCACAACTGGCATCTAGTGGGTAGGGACCAGGGGTGCTGCTAAACATCCTACAACATGCAGGATAGCCCCCCGCCTGCCACTGCAAAGAATGACCCCAAATGTCAGTAGTGCTGAGGTTGAGAAACCCTGGGCTTTGTGTTTCCCTACTTCTTTTAACTTTTTGTTACAGTATCAGGATATCACATCCTCCTCTTGTAAATACAAGACAGCCAAGATGCTATGTTGCCTGCTGTCTGGAGCCTGCCATCAGAGAAAGGTCCAGAAGTGATAATAACTATCACGTGTGGATGTGTGCTCTGTGCTAGGCCTGTAGCAAGCTGTTTATGTTATTAGCAATCCTAGGAGGTTTTTAAAACTCCCCATTTTACAGGTGAAGAAAATGAGGCTTGGAAAGGGAGAGCAGCTGCTGAATATCAATCACCTTTGAACCTGGGATTTTCCCCAAAGCCCATGCTCTTAAACACTATGCTAGATGCTGTTGACTATCTGATGGCTCATAAAATGGTTACTTCCCATGGGACACAGCTACATATGTTCATCGTGCAAGAGGCATCTGTGTTCCCATCGTTGGAAGTCCCCAAGAGGACAGATCATGAGGCAGCCTGGATGGAGGCCCTGGCCTCATGAGGGAGTAAGGTCCTATCTCCATGGGTGCTTAAGTCTGACAGATGTCAGGCCAATGATGGCCCTTTGAACCTGTCTCTCCTTGTATCGGTCAGCTTTGGCTGTGTAACAGTCTACCCCAAAAGTAAACACCTGTTATTTTAAGTCACTATTGAAGTTCACAATTGTGCAAGTCAGCAGTTTGGATCTGTGGTCAGATCCCACGTTGGCTGGGGGCTGGCTGATCTAGAAGGCCTTTAGCTGGATGACTCATGTCTGTTACACCTGGTCACTCAACCTCTATCAGACTAGTCTGAGCTTTTATATGTGGCAGTGGCAGGACTTTAAGTGTGTGAGAGGAGCTATGACGACTCTCGGAGCCTTTTCTGGGAACCGGGAAACGTCAGTTCTGCTGCATTCTGTTGATCAAAGCAAGTTACAGGACCAGCCCAGACCCAAGGGGTGGGGAAGTAGATTCCACCCAAAGTATTATCACCGTGTGCAGTTTCCTCCATCGGCAGTTTCCTCCCAGGCTGAGGTCACCTATTCATGTAGTCTTTATGGTTGGTGGTACCAACACTTAACCTGGCTCCACAAAACTGTCAGTTACTTAGCTCTGTGGCCTTGGTCAGTTACTTAACTTCTCTGGGCCTCAGTTTCTTCATTTATATTATAGGACAAAATATACTCTTCCTGCCTACCTCACAGGTTGTCATAAAGCTCAAATAAGATAGTGGAGGAAGAAGGGCTATTATTCTAGTACCTGTCCTTGAAACAGAAGGAGGCCCGGCTGCCCACACCAGACACGTGCCTCTCTCCCCCTGAGCCAAGTCTCCTGCAATTTATCAGTAGCCAAAGCCTGACAAGCTCCTGGTGGATTCTCCATCAATCCTCCTGTCTCTTTTTCCAAGGAAAACCCAAGTGGTTTTGCCAGAAACGCTCAGAATTTTTTTCACTCAAGTTCAACTCTTAAGCATTGACCGAGAGCCCCTTTTATGATTGCGTTGTTTGGTCTAAGAGCAAACGTGGAGATTCCTTGGCCTGGACTGCTCTCCGTTAAACCCCTCTCACCAGAAAAGGCTCTCCATTATTCAAGAAATACAGCCTGTGTGCTCTGAGACATCTCATATGCCTCGGGTTCTGACATGACAGAAAAGAACTGTGGCCTCCTGGATGAGGCCAGCTCTGTGGAAGAGTATCAGGCCTGCTTAGTGCATGGTTACCCTCCTGCAAGGGACCCCAGGGATCAGCCACCAAACATCCCACAAGCCTGGGGAAACTGAGACCAGTGGTATGAAAAGAAGAGTGTGATTATCTCAGCTGGGGTAAAGGGCCTTTGGGTTGTTTGGGGCAGAGGAGAGAATGAACACTGTCATATAGTTATTATAACTGATTAACCCCAGTTATTGAATGCTGACTTTGTGACATGTCCCCTGCTGAAGGCTGGGGACCATTCCTGTCCCATTCACTGTTATACCTCCATGCCTGGCGTTGAGCCCGGTCTAGGAGATGCGGGGATTTGTGGCATGATCTCATTTAATACCAAGCAGGTACCATTAGTACCACCCCCATTTTGCAGATGAGAAAACTGGGGCCCTGGGCATGGAAAGAATTTGTCTTAAGTCACACAGCTAGGAGGTAGCAGAGTCAAGACTCAGACCGATCCTATCTGGCTCTGAAGTGCATACACTCACTACACAGCGGCCCCTTCAACTCTGCTGGCTCCAAAGAGTCTGGACCTGTGGGCGGGATGCGGGAGGGGTACAAACAAAAACATGCAAAGCAGACAGATGACCCCGAAGTTTCTTCCTGTAGCGGCCGAGCCACTGTTCTCTCCACCCTCCCCCAATCAAAAGCACCCTGCCCATCTCTCCCGGTGCCAGCGGGGCACATCGCCAAGAGAACCAGTTTGGCCTTTTTGTAGTGATTTAACACTTTTTACATCCTTACTTGTACCAGGCACTGTTCCGTGCACTTCCCCTGCCTTAGATAATTCCAGCCTCAACACTAGGAAGATTCTGCAACCCTCCAAAGTAATCCAAAAGTGAGTGGTGTCACTGGGATTCAAAGCCAAGCAGATTTCATCATCATCATCATCATCATCAACAACATTATTGCATTTACCATTGTGACTTCTCACCATATGCCAAGCACAGGCTAAGCATTTTATGTGCACAAATCCTCACGTCCACTCTCTGAGGTAGGGTTCCTTATCTCCAGTGTGCAGAAGAAGAAACTGAGTCACAGAGAAGTGAAGTCACTTCCCCCAGATCACAGCGACTATAAATGGCAGAGTCAGGATTCACCCAGAGCTGGCTAAGACTGGAGGCCATGGTCTTACTCATTGGGCTTCACCACTCCCCCTGTGGGCGTTGAACCTGTTGACTATGCACATTACCTAACATTGAGGGAATAGATTAAAGAATGAGTGCATGAATAAAAGGGAGCACTTCCAGGCACACCCGCCCCCAGTGACCAGAGACGGGAGGGAAGGGGGTCTCCGTGAAGTCTTAGCTCTGGAGCAGCTGGTTGCAAAGGTGGAGAATGGGGCAGGACTGCTGGAGAAACCCTGGGAGATGTTCACTGCAAAAGCATCATCTTCTTACAAAGCCCCTGGGGAGGGGTCTCTGCTGGCCAGTGCTCCTGGGGCGCTGACACCTCTCCTAACTGGACAGGGAAGAGAAGGGGACTTTGGAGGAAGGCCATCATCCTCTGCCTGTGGAACGGTCACCACATGCTATGTTAATGAGAACTTGGCAGCGACCCCTCAGTCCCTGCGGAGGGCAGGATTCCATTTCTACCGGTCAAGTTGCACAGAGCTTGGCAGAAGCCACAGCCAGAGGGGCAAGGCATGCCTTGTCCGTCGAGCCTTACAAACAGTCACTGCCCAGCCAGGGCCCTCTGGAAGGAGCACAGTTAGAACAAGGGACCAAATGGACATTTAAGGCGCCTCCTCTTTCCCCACAAAAAAGAATCCTGCTTTCTCCTGGGTGCAAGGGTAAGTAGGGTTTTAAAAACATCACTGAGTGGCTGGTGTGCCAAGCTCTGTGTGTGTTCCTGGACCCCAGTAGTCCATCCTGTCCTTATAGTGATCCTATGTTTATTCTCCCACATAGAGGGATTCTATTAAAATATGAGTCAGATGACATCACTCCCCTCCTCAAAGCCTTCTGGTGGCTCCCCAGTCCCTTAGAACGAGGTCCAAATTCTTCACCATGGTCCACAGGGCTTTTCCCCTACCCTGTTATCTCTGGGGTCTCTTTTCCTACTGCCCTCCCCTCTCGCTGACGCCACCCCAGCCATACCGCTATTTCTCCAGCACATCAAGCATACTTATGCCTCAGGGCCTTTGCACTGGCTATGCCCTCTGCCTGGAAACCTCTTTCCCAGGTATCCCCACATCCCATTCCTTCATCTTCATCAGGTCCTGATGAAGTGATACCTCATCAAAGAGGGCTTTACTGACTATCCTAGAATCCCCTGTCCCTTTCCATCTCCCTTCCCTGTTGTGGTTTTCTCCAAAGCATCGTTACCCCCCTGACACACTAGAGTGTCACCTCCCTGTGTATAGGGACCTGGTGTGTTCATTCTGTGTCTCTGGGACCTAGCACAGTGCCTGGTACTTAGTAGATGCTCAGAAAGCATTGGTTGGCTGAATGAATGACCCTTTTAGATTGGAATGAATGACCCTATTTTGCAGATGAAGAATCTGAGGCTCAGAAAGTTTAAGGACTCACCTGAGGTTTCCTACCCCATAAGTAGACAACTCCAGATGAGGAAGAGAACATCACTTTATGAACTGCATAATCTTCTGTTATCCAGTCTTCTGTTGTCAAACATTTTAATTGTTTCTTCTCTCTAATCAATAACTTGATGACACTCCTTGTACATTCGTCTTTTTTCCTATATCTATTTCCTTAAGATTTTATTTCTTCCCTTCTCTCCCCTGTTTCTGTTACCATATTCTGGGGGCTTAGAGTCAAATTATTATTATTATAAAATAGTTTTATTGAAAAGGTCTTGCTTTAGATAATTATTTTTCTATTATTTTTCTATAAAGCTTTCTAAAAAGCTTTATCTTTTTGTTTTCCTGGTTTTATCACTAAGTGTCAGTGATTAAAAACCATGATCTCTAAAAAAAACCCCAACAAACCATGATGTCTCCATCTGGGGATTATTTATTTTGATTTATCATTTGGTCAACTGGGGCTTATATTTGAGTAGGTTTTTTTTATGGACATGTAAGTGGCAAACTTTCTAAGTCTTTGCATGTCTAGGAACGTATTTCTGGCATCTTAGCCCATGAAAGGAGATTTGAAGGGAGTAGAATTCTTGGGCCACAATCCATTAGCCAGGATTGGGTATGGGGTGTGTGTGTGTGTGTGTGTGTGTGTGTGTGTGTGTGTGTGTGTGTGTGTGTGTGTGTGTGTGTGTGTGTGTGTGTGTGTGTGTGTGTGTGTGTGTGTGTGTGTGTGTGTGTGTGTGTGTGTGTGTGTGTGTGTGTGTGTGTGTATGCAGAAGTATTTTACTGAGCTATCATAAACATACAGTAACATGCAGAAATTTTTAGTGTGTAGCTCAATAAAATTTTGACAAGTAATTCACCCATACAACCATCAACCAGATCAAGATATAAAATATTTCCATCAGCACAGAATGTTCCCTTGGGCTCCTTTCCATCATGCTTCCACCCACCAGATGATATGTTCTGATAATGCCATAGTTTAGTATTGTCTGTTCTTGAAGTTCATATAAATGGAATCCTACTGTATGGACCCATGTCTGGCTTAGTTCACTCAACATAATGTTTTTGCGATTTATCCATATTGTCATGTGTATCATTAGTTCCTTTTTGTTTGTTTGTTTTCATCTGAGTGGTATTATATTGAATGAATATGCCACAGTTGGTTTACCCATTTTCCTCTAGATACACAGAGTGGTTTCCAGTTGGGACTATTATTGTCACACAGGTCTTTTTGTGAACATTGCATTTACTTCCCTTGGGTGTGTATGTAGGAGGGGAATTGCTGGATCATGGAGATGGTATTTAGCTTTGTAAGAACCTATCAAACAATTTTCCAATGTGGTTGGACCATTTTTATACTTGTTCCACATCCTGAACAGCACTTAAAATTGCCAAGGTTTTAAAAAATTGTTGCGTTGGGCTTCCCTGGTGGCGCGGTGGTTGAGAGTCCGCCTGCCGATGCAGG
This sequence comes from Hyperoodon ampullatus, assembly GCF_949752795.1. Taxonomy (NCBI): domain Eukaryota; kingdom Metazoa; phylum Chordata; class Mammalia; order Artiodactyla; family Ziphiidae; genus Hyperoodon; species Hyperoodon ampullatus. The sequence goes on from NC_136926.1 coordinate 12,336,287, forward strand.
GGACACGGGTTCGTGCCCCGGTCCGGGAAGATCCCACATGCCGCGGAGCGGCTGGGCCCCGTGAGCCATGGCCGCTGAGCCTGCGTGTCCGGAGCCTGTGCTCCGCAACGGGAGAGGCCACGACAGTGAGAGGCCTGCGTACCGCAAAAAAAAAAAAAAAAAAAAAAAAGAAAAAATATTGTTGTGTTGATATTTTGCTTTGTTTTAACCATTATGATGGGTGTGGAGAGAGATCTTGTGGTTTTAACTTGCATTTCTCTGATAACTAGTGGCGAACACCTTATCATGCGCTTATTGCTTGTTTGGATACCTTCTTTTGCGAAATGACTGTTCAACTCTGTGGTCCATTGACTTATTTGACTTTTGGTTTTGATTGTCAGAAATCTGAGGCAACCTGATTTTTTTTCCTTTACAAAGATCACCTGGGTTGCTTTTGTTGCTTAGAGTTTTTTGGTTCATTTTGCTTCACTTTTTCTTAAATACTTGTAGATTTTTTTCTTATCTCTGAAATTTCCTGACATTGATATCTGCTAGATTTAGATTTAGCTGAAACTCAGTCCAGCCAATTATACACAGAAAGCTCAAGGCAGTTTTCCATTATTATTATTTTTTTTTAAAGGATCCCCAGGGGGATCTCATTCTTTTTTTTATAAATTTATTTATTTTATTTATTTATTTTTGGCTGTGTTGGGTCTTCGTTGCTGCATGCTGGCTTTCTTTAGTTGCACGGAGTGGGGGCTACTCTTCGTTGTGGTGCGCAGGCTTCACATTGCGGTGGCTTCTCTTGTTACGAAGCATGGGCTCTAGGCACGCAGGCTTCAGTAGTTGCAGCACATGGACTTAGTAGTTGTGGCTCGTGGACTCTAGATCACAGGCTTAGTAGTTGTGGGGCATGGGTTTAGTTGCTCCGTGGCATGTGGGATCTTGCCGGACCAGGGCTCGAACCCATGTGCCCTGCATCGGCAGGCGGACTCCCAACCGCTGCGCCACCAGGGAAGCCCGTTCCACTGCAGTTTTTAATTCGGCAATTATGTTTTCACCTCCTCACGGTCTTCCCTAATCTCAGATATGCCTCTTCTGTGAAAGCTTCCCTCGTTTCTTAGGTGTAGCATCCGTTAGAACTGTATCAAGAACATGAACTAGAAATTTGACAAAGTTTTTTCTGATTTCTTTTAATCCCTTCCTCCCATAAGGATGCATCATCCCATTCTCTTGGATGCACCATCTCATGTTTAATATTGTTCCTCTGCTGATACAGTGTAGGGTATTGAGTTGGGCTTTTCTAAGATTATGCATTCTATTGGTCCTTTCAGGCCCAGTGGAAGTGAGAAGGAGAAAACAGAGGTTGTTACAGAGCAGCATTTCTGGTTTGGAAGTCCAGGCACCTAGGAGATCAGAGTGGAGATTTGCACCATGGCCAGCTTCATCAGGAAGCTCAGCTTTGGGTCAAATAGTGTCTTGTCTCTGATAATTGTGGAATCAGGGGAATAGCAAAGGCAATGCCCTTAAGTCTTTGCTAAGCCTGGCTTCCCTCAGTGGCAGCCAGCCACGGCAATGCTCTCAGATGACTAACTTCCCCTTGGGGTTCCCCACAGCATGGCAGCCCATACTACACCCTTCCCAGAGGCACCAGCTGGATATAAATGAACTGCTTGTTATTCCCCACCCCTGACAGGTATGCTCTGGGGGCTTTTCCCCAGACTTGACAGTAACTTATTCTTTCATACATGACCTTCCATGAATCTGTTCAGATATTCCTCCAATCTAATCCCATCTCCACACTATTTTGCATAATTATCTGAAGTTTGGGGCAATGTGGATGCCAACCTTCCCTAGTTTCTAGATCCAATAAAGGCTTTTCCCTGGTTTTTCTATGCCGTTGGTAATTTCAACAGATATCCCAGAGGGAAACACAGAGAGACTTGCCTGCAAAAGGCATCCTCTGCCCAGAAGTCTTTTCACCATTCCCTGAAGCCATATGAAGCCAGCATCTAATTAAATAGAGATCAGTCAGACCTCACCTGTTAACACACTCCTTGTATTTTATTACACAATCCGAGAACCTTCTTATTAAATGTAAGTTGCACACATATCTCAGTGTGCTGTAGAGGTGTAGTCATGGCCCAGGGCCTGTTTTACTGCTGAAACCAAGGTACTTTCAGGTTTTGAGAAAAGGGAAGAGGAGTTACACAAAGACCCTGAAGCCTTAGAAGGGCTTTTGTTTATAAAGGAGTGGAGGTCTGGGGCCGGCCTCTACCTCAGAAATAATTTCCTTCTTCCCTGAGCACCTCGAAGTGAATGCTGAGTCCACCCCAGCTAAGTGAGCAGCCCAGGCTTTAGCAAAAGCATAGATTACAAGACCAGCCAGTATTGATCTCCTTCCAGGCTTTGACAAGTGTTCCCAACAGCTCCATCGAGTACGTGCATCAAATGTCCCATCCTACAGATGAGGAAACTGAGGCTCAGAATGGTTCAGGGAGGGCCACACAGCTAGTGAGCAGCAGAGCTGGGATTTGAATCCATGTTTATCTCCTTTAGTTCTCAGAGCAGACTGATGAGGTAGACATCATTATTTCTACTTGAAGGTAAAACAACTGAGGCCCCAGAGAGTAAAGGTGAGAGGCAGGCTCCCTGCCACCACACTCAGGTACAGTGGAGCCAAGACTCAGCCCAGGCAGGGGTCTAAGGACCTGTTGGGAGCCCAGGATGGAGGTGCGAGCTGATGGGAGAGCTTGGGGACGTGACAGCCGGTAGGTGACGGTTGAAGCTACTGGAGTGGGGAAGAGGCAGCTCAGGATGGAGAAAAGAAGAAGGACTGAGGGAAAACCCTGAGCAAAGAAACGTGCAGGATGACACCAGAAGAGGCATCCACAGAGGGGACGGGACAGGGCAGTGGGTGAAAACCAAAGGAGGTTCTTCCAAAGGATGGGTGTCCTCAAAGGCCAAACTTCCTCTGGCAGGGGCTCGACATAGAGTTGCTGGTCCCATATGGAGGGGACGCTATGGAGGTCCCATAAGGAGGGGTGTCAGAATTACCCACAGGGCTTATGAAACTCAGATGCTTGGGCCCCACTCCAGAGTCTCTAAGTCAGTAGGTCTGAGGCAGGGGACGGGGGGCAGAGGGGGGCAGGAATTTACATTTCTAACATGTTCCCACTTGATGTCCATTCACCTCGTCCACATTCCAGAGCGCCAGCTTTTGTAAGAGGAGGGAACATTAGCATGGATGGGGTTCACGGTGCTCAGCCAGGTCCCTGAGATTTCTTCTTTTCTCCCCTCGCTCAGTCCTTTCTGCAAACTCCCCCAACCCTCTATTTATCTACGGTTCTCTTTTTTTTTTTTTTTTTTTTTTTTTTGCGGTACGCGGGCCTCTCACTGTTGTGGCCTCTCCCGTTGCGGAGCACAGGCTCCGGACGCGCAGGCTCAGCGGCCATGGCTCACGGGCCCAGCCGCTCCGCGGCACGTGGGATCTTCCCGGACCGGGGCACGAACCCGTGTCCCCTGCATCGGCAGGCGGACTGTCAACCACTGCGCCACCAGGGAAGCCCCAGCTCTCCTTTTAAATGGAAGTAGAAGTACACCCAGTAAAGTGCACGCATCTTAAAGGCACATGCTTGATGGATATTTACATGGATGTACCCCTGTGTGTCCACACCTGGACCAAGATGCAGAACATTTCCAGTGTGCCTAGCAGTCTTTCTCGTCTGTCCCCATAATCAGTAACCCACACCTAGAGGTATTCTAGGAAGGAACGGGGTCCTTCCTCTTGAACTTCATGAGATGCAATCACACAGTATGCTCTCTTTGTGCCAGAGGCCCCTTCTCGATTGTTGACAGGTTTATTTTTTATTCCTCACTCACTCCAAACATTCAGTCCTGAAAGTGCAAGTGACTACACCCATGAAGACTTCCCTGTGCCTCTTTCTCTGTGTAAGGCGCGTTTTCCTTGAGATCCTCCTACTTCTTTTCAGTTCTCAAAACAGCCCTGTAAGGAAGGTGTTTATATTCCTGCCATTTTATGAGGTTCAGAGAGGTTAAGACATTTGCCCCAAATCCCATAGCCTTTAAGAAGCAGCCTCAGGGGCTTCCCTGGTGGCGCAGTGGTTGAGAGTCTGCCTGCCGATGCAGGGGACACGGGTTCGTGCCCCGGTCCGGGAGGATCCCACATGCCACGGAGCGGCTGGGCCCGTGAGCCATGGCCGCTGAGCCTGCGCGTCTGGAGCCTGTGCTCCACAAAGGGAGAGGCCACAGCAGTGAGAGGCCCGCGTACCACAAAAAAAAAAAAAAGTAGCCTCAGGTAGTTTGAATCCAGAGCCTGCCTTTAACCTTGAGACCATCCTGCCTCCCTCCCAATGGAGGCTTATGACCCAGTAGACATGCATGTCAGTGTTTGTTGATTGACTGAATGAAGTGATGAAGTGACCTTCCCACCCCCCAAAGCAGCTGTTCTGCTGATCTTTGGAGTTGCTACATGAAAAAGCAGCCTAGGATCACTTCCCAGGGCTCAAAGTCAGGCTAGCTTTGCTCGCAGGGTGAACAGTGGATTCACGTCCCCAGTGGTCTAGCCTCAGCCTGACTCACAACTGAGCTGGCCAGTTTGGGAGGCTGAGCCCCAGGGCCTGGAGGTTGGGCTCAGTGAGACATGCCCCCCGGAGCCACCAAAGGCCAAAGTCGACTGCATTGCCTCTCTTGAAGCATCCTGGCACCTCTCAGGGTCCCCAGCTGTGGTCCTTGTGTGGCATTTATACCAGCCAGAAGCACAAGACTGCTCTATTAAACCGCAGAAGGCAACCTCGAGACAGTTGGACAGCCAATAGCCTTTGTGCTAGCAAAAGAGATACAAAAAAGGTGTCAAAAATGGATAGTTTATTTCTCCCCTGATTTTTCAAAGTGGATAAAAAGAAAGAAGGAGAGGAAGAGGGGGGAAATGGGCCTAATTATAAATGAGGAGTGGCGTGAAGTTAATGATGACTCATATTTTAAATTGGTGTTTGACAAGAACAAGAAAGAACTGAAACCAGAACAATTAGGAAGTAACGAAGAGCTTAAAAAACAGAGAGAAAAGCAGGTGAGGGAAGGATCCCTGAAGACCATGCCTGGAAATGACTAAGTGTGTCTCAGGGCCAGACTGGGGGTGGGTGTCCCATAGAGGAGCCACCGGAATGATTCTAAAGAGTTGGTACAGATGAGAGGGGCTCGGAAAGTCCAGCCAGACCACCAGCCTCAAATCTGGCCACTCCTTGCCATGTCCAGCTCCTCCACGCTGATCCAAGCCCCTGACCTCTCTCCCTGGAGCCCAGAAATGACCACCTTGCTGGTGCCCGTCCTTCCTCTTTCTGCCTCTCTCCCAATCCATTCATCTCAGGAGCCAGAGGAATCTGTCTAGAGACAAGGTGACTGCCATTCCCTTGTTCCAGATCCTTCTGTAGCTTCTCAGTGCTTATCAGAGAAAATCTCAATGTCTCGCCTTGATCTCCAAGTTCTAATCTAAGTGGTGAGCTGATGTCTACCTGTCCAGCCTCATCTCAAGCCAGGTGGGCCCTCACCCTGTCCACATCAGGATTCTGGCATTCTCAAACATATCACATTTGTTCCAACCTCAGGGCCTTTGCACATACTCTCTCCTTTACTGGAAATACCCCGTCTTCACATGAGGCGCAGAGGGACCCATTCAAGTTTAACTTCATGTCAGAATAAATGTTGCAGAATACCTAGCTGAAGGAAGTCTCCCCAGTCTTTCTCTTTCACTACACCCTATGGCATTTCTTCATAGCCCTTATCATGGCTTGTAATGATAGCTTTTGTTTATTTGCTTGCTTTTATGTTGTCTAGCTCCTCCTCTGGACTATGAAGGCAGGGACTGTGGATGTTTTATTTACCAATGTATAACTCAGAATCTAACACAATGAATTACATGTAGTAAAATAAATGAGAAAGCCATCTTATGCAGTGATTCCAGTTCTAGCTTCAGGCACAGCTGGATCTAGGTGATCATTGTCATCAGGAATCTTTCTGTTTACCTAGATCTGCTCTCCTCTGTGCTGTCTTCATTCTCAGGTGAGGTCTCCTTGGGGCAGGCTTTAGCAACTCCAGTGGGAAAAGAGTCTCTCCTTTCAAATCGTTTCAGCCAGAGTTAAGTCACCATTTATTCATTGGACAAGTCTTTCTTTATTGAGTGAGCACTTAACTATGTTCCAGGCACTATTCTAAAAATCAAAGAGTCATCAGTAAACAAATGGAGTCCTTGTCCCCTTGGGGTTTACATTCTAGTGGGGGAGACAGACAATAAACAAGTCAGGATAATGAGGCCCTTAAACCAGTGATAACCAGGAGGGTGGAGAGTAACGGGCAGGAGGTGGACAGGTGAGAATTCAGTTGATGTGTGGGACCTCTGACTGCCCGGGCTGCAGGTGTCTGCTCCTCATACAATCTCATGGCAATGAGAGCAAGGGGAGAATTGTCCCAAAGGAAAATAATGAGATATTTCCAGAAAAGGGTGGGATGGAGACAGTCAGGCAAACCCAGGAGGTGTCCCCCTCAGACCATGGAGGGAATAGACTCAGGGACTCAGGACCCAGGATTGCTGACCCTACACCAAGTCTCATGGTATGTACCCCTCTGTGCCAGGCATTGTGGAAAACACTCTAGGCACTGGTGGAGAGAGGTCATTTCTGGCCTTGTAGCTTCTCACCTCCAGGGTGGGACAGGGGTGTGTCAGGATCAAGCAAGGGACCCTGGAGCACCTGAGCATGTCAATGTCTGACTCAAATCAGAGCAGACTCTAGGAGGTCCCTGAGAAACTTTCACAAGCAGGAGAGAAATATCTGGAGGCACCACAGATGCATGAGGCTCAGCTCCCATCCTCCACCCTATTTCAGCCACACCATGCCTGACACCACGAGCCCCTGACTGGTTGGGGGTCGGTGGTCCTGGTGATCATCGGCTATTGCACTGCTTTCCTTCTCTGCAAAATGTTTCTCTGGCCTTAAGATCAGGTATGCCCATGAGAGTGCAGTGTCTCATCTGTTTGGGGGGTCTCAGAAAGTGAGAGTTGAGAATTGCAATTTAGTGGGACTGGGGTAATATTTTCTCCAGAAAGGGTAATTTCCAGAAACACTTGTGTCTGGGGAGGAGGCCAAGCTTCGGGTTGGGTTTGTTTTTAACAATCCTGGAAGGGTTTTCAGGTTGCCTCCATGTTATTGGGAAGTCATCTGAGGCCCTGAAATTAGTGTCCAAGGGATTAGAAATGTTGCCTTGTCCTCAAGAATGACTGTCTCAGGCAGGAGTAACACCTGGCTTTCATCTCAAATGCCATCTCAAAGGGGTCGGTAATGACGGCCTGGACCACCATGTTGAGCACAGATACAGGCTCAGCAGGAAAGTGTTCCATGATCCACTAGTAATGTCTGCCAGGGATATAGGAAGAGTGGGTTGTGCACACATGCCAGATATTTACCACACCTGATCAAATGGACAACATTGTGCTTCCTAGAGAAAAATGTCCCACTAGAAATAGATGCAGGGTGATAACAGGCATTGTCCCAAGGTCACATGTCACAGTAAAGAGCAGAGTCTGAGGTCAGACCACTCCTGGTTCCACCACTTGAATACTGTGTGACCTCGGGCCAGTTATCTACCTCTCTGAACCTCAGTTTCCTCTTCTCATTATTATAGCAATAACATCAGTCCTATCACATAGGAGTTTTTAAAGATCAAATGGGATCACATATGCAATATGACTCAATAAGCCCTGTTTCCCTCGTTTCCATCCTCTCCTCCTGTGGCCACCCGTACCAAGGAGGTGAAAAGTCAGAAAGGGGAGGCAGAAGACCCCCTGGCATCACCGGCTAAGGAATGTGCAGAGGGGCTAACCTGGAAATGAACTAAAATTGGAATAATTAAGGGGCAATGGGAAGTTTAAAAAGCCAACCCCAAAGCTTCCACTAGAGGTACAAGCTTGTCCGGCTGGCCCACTGCTTCCTGGAGAGGCTGTTGGGAGTGGTGGTTTGAGCCAGACCACGCAGGTTAAAGCCCAGCTCTTCCTCCTACTGATTGTGTGATATCACCTCTCGTGTCTCAGTTTTCTCATCTGTAGAATGGGAGTGCTGAGAGCCCCTTTCCCCAGGTTGAGATGTCAATTAGGCGAGACCTAAGGAAAGTACTGGCACAGTGCCTAGCACATAGTAAATACTATTAGAATGGTTGTTGTTATGATTATTATTATTATTATTATCTAGCAAGTATTTGCTTCCTCTGGAGCCTGGAAGCCTCATCACTAGGCTTCTTTCTTTCTGTCACATCATCACCACATGAAAATGGGGGCTGTTGAAGAAATCACCCCAGAGGAGAATTCCTCCAGCTCCGCCCAGGAGATGCACCATTCCTGCGGTCTGGGGCTGGAGGACGTCCAAGGCTGCTGGGTGACCACGCCACGCGGAGGCTTCTGAATCCCATCCGGGCAGATGGTGTCCCCGGGTCCTTCACTAATTATCCTACAGCAGAACCTTGCTGCTTCCCACTCTAATGCCCAGTAATCGGCCAAGAAACCTCGCAACCCACTATTTGGAAACAATTAGCCCAGTTCACGGCCTCTGCAGCATCAATTAATGTGGATGTGAACATAATTTATGGGGAAGCAGGGACGGACACAGGGGGATGAGGTCACAGCAACCATAAACCTCTGGCTCAGATGAGATTCCCTCGGAAGGGGGCTGACAGTGGGGATCCTTCACCCTTCAATTTTATAGGCGTGGGCCACTCCCCACCAGAGGCCTCCAGGGACCCAGAGTCAGAGGTCTGTGGCCAGGGCCTCTGAGCTCAGGTTCTGGTCATCCAGGACTCAGACAGTCTACCTCGGCCATCCCCCTGCCTCCACGCAGGCTGCCCCAGCACCCTCTTCAACCTAAGAGGAAGATGCTGCAAACCCACTGATCTCTCGGTCTCTTGGGACCCGTCTCAGCTTTGGGGAACCCTTGAGGAAGACAACACAGATGGCCTTCACTGACCCCACCGCAGGCTAAGGGCAGTTCTTGGAGTGAGAAGGGGCTCCCTAGGCCCATTTCTCTGAAGGCCCAGCCCAAATATGTCGGGAAGCAAAGGCTCAGAGGTGAGGCCGACTCTAGCTTTAGTCCCAGCTTGGCCACAGATTGGCTGTGTGACCATGTACACATCTCTTAGCCTCTCCAAGCCTCAGTTTTAACATCTGCAAAAATGGGGATTTAAAAAATCAAGTAGGCAAATGGGTTCAGCCCCTGTACTTTGGTCACTGGAGGTTTCTGTCGGCAGCTGCTGGAGTAATAGTTAACAGAAAAATAGCAAATCCCTTAGAGGGCTTCAGAGCTTCCAGAACACCTTAAAACCACAGTCCCCATGGATCCCCCTGAAGGGTGGGGAAAGGCAGTAGACCAGTCATCTCGAGACTCCACCGCGGGAGGGTCCACTTCCCAGCAAGTCACTGGCTCTCTGCAGCACGGGTCTCACTGCCTGTTGCCGGGAGACATCAAGCTCCTTATCACGTGGGCCTCTCCACAATCGGCTCCCAGCTTTCTCCCCAGCTTTCCCCAGGGCGAGGGGTCCGAGAGACTGCCAGGGGTAAACACTTCGCAGGCATCATCTTACTTGATCCTCACTAAGGCAAGGGCAGGAGAAGGCAACAAGACAGAAGCCTCTATCTCTATTGGAACCAAATCTCGGAAGGGACATCCATCACTTGAGCTGTATTCTCTTCATTAGAAGAAATCACTAGGTCCCAGCCACACTCTTGGGGGGAGGGTTCACAGGGATGCAGGGATGACTCCGGGAGGCAGGGGTCATTGGGGGCACAGTGGAGGCTGCCTACGCCAAAGGGACAGTTAGCGTCATTACTGAGTGCCAGGCACTGGATTAAATGCTTTGTGGGCATCACCTATTTAATCCCCACTATGGCCCTGTGGGCTAAGTGTTACCTATCCCTCAGCAAGGGCTGAGCAGAACAAATGATCATCCAACAGAGAAAGACAAGTTGACCCCTTAAAAGATGCTGGTGGGGACTTCCCTGGTGGCGCAGCGGTTGAGAGTCCGCCTGCTGATGCAGGGGGCACGGGTTCGTGCCCCGGTCCAGGAAGATCTCATATGCCACAGAGCGGCTGGGCCCGTGAGCCATGGCCGCTGAGCCTGCGCGTCCGGAGCCTGTGCTCCGCAACGGGAGAGGCCACAACAGTGAGAGGCCCACGTACTGCAAAAAAAAAAAAGATGCTGGTAGGAAAGGAAAATACATCCTAAGAGGCAAAAAAAAAAAGTCTGCCAATTACTGTTACCATCCCTACTTTATGGGTGAGAAAGTTGAGGCTCAGAGGAGTTAGGTAACTTGCCCAGAAATTGGGAGGAGCTACTGGAATTCGAACCATATTTTTATGGTTGGCCTCTCACTCCACAAAGGTCAGGCCACTGTCCTTTGGGATCCAGCCACAGACTGGCTGGGCCACCCTGAACATGGGAAGTTGAATATCTGATTAATGGGGTCAGGAAACCAGCCTACTGGCAGGTCAAGGGAACTTTGCAAATGAACTGTAATTCAGTAATGCTATTTCCTTGCCTGGGGCAGACTGAGTGTTCTGGGCCAGCAGAAGCAAACTCCTTAGCTTATCTGGCTTGGCGCATTGGAGACTTGAAAGTAACTGGAGAATTGTAGCCAGCCAGCACTGTGTGCTCAGGTTAAAATTGGGAATGCGGGGCTTCCCTGGTGGCGCAGTGGTTGAGAGTCCGCCTGCCGATGCAGGGGACGCGGGTTCGTGCCCCAGTCTGGGAGGATCCCACATGCCGCGGAGCGGCTTGGACTGCAGGCCATGGTCACTGGGCCTGCGCGTCCGGAGCCTGTGCTCCGCGGTGGGAGAGGCCACAACAGTGAGAGGCCTGCACACCGCAAAAAAAAAAAAAAAAAAATTGGGAGTGCGGAGCTGATCCCACTGGAAAGAAAGTGCCTTGAACTCCAAAGGTGGCAAAGCACAGGAGCAGAACCCAGGAGGCCAAGAGAATGGTCTTATCCCTCCCTGACCCCAGCAAGCCAGCAGGGCAGCCTTCCAGAGCTCATACCCAGGAGGGATGGGGACTGAGGCCCCAGCCAGGCCCGGTTCCCTGTCCCACCTCAGCCACCATCTGACTGTAGGGCCCTGAGCAAGCCACAGACAACTGTAAGCCCCAATTGCCAGGACTGGAAGTGATGGCAATCCAAACTCGCAGGACCACGGAGAGGATGAGAAGGCATAAGACCTGCAAAACACCCCTCAGAGAGTGGGTGCTGAGCCAACGCTGGCTCTTCTCGGCACGTGGGATGTGCCAGGCAGAGGCATGTCATCGCTGTGCTTCTCTTCCTCATGCTGGGCACAGACTTGGCTAATCAGTTAGACCAGCAAGGAAGAATGCAACTTCTGGACAGGGTGAGGGCTCGAAAGATGCAAATCCAGGAATTGGAACCATTCTCAATCATGGCATCACTACGAAGTGGGTCATGGCGCTATTTCTAAGGAAAGCTTTGGTCCAAAGAGTTATTGATGGCAATTGGGTCTGTTTCAACACCTCAAAAGAACAGAGTGCCCCCAACACCTGGGAGGTAGCCAGGTGCAAGGCAGATGGGGAGCAGTGCTTGTCACTCATTGCAGAGGGCTTCCTAAGACCCCACGGGGACGTGGATGGATCTGCGGTGTCTGCCATAGGCCAGCTCTACCCTGGACCCTTCTGCGTGATCTGTGGCAATTCTCAACTTACTAGAAAACCATGAAATGATGTACATGCTCTGTGATCTTGGGAGAGAGACCTAACGTCTCTGAGCTTCAGACAACAGGGTTCATATCAGAGCTGTCCTGAGGACTTGAAGGTGACACACGACTCGCAGTGCCTGGTGCCTGATATAAATCCTCCATCACTGGGAGTCCCCACTGCTATTAAGGGATGCGCCTCCTTAGAATGACTGTAGCGTCTCAGGACCCCTGAGTCCCAAGGAGTGAAGCTGGTTGTATCTTCCCGGAAACGGATCAAGGGAGCAGACTGTTGGCTGACAGCTCACAGGACGGAGAGGGGACCCGGCCTCTCTGAAGGCTTAGGGTGGGCCTGGGACAGGCGAGGGACACTTGCCACTCACGAATGTCCTCCTTGGATGCAACCAGAAATCCTGGTGTTTTCCCTTCAGCTTGGCAAAGGGGAAAAAGACCCCCTCCATCATAGCCCAGTGTCCACCAGGGTCCTAAGGAGAGGGGGCCACACATGTGGCAGAGAGATGGATGGTTTCAGTGCCCACCAGGGCTCCTGGCACCCGAGGGACAGAAGCTATGTGTGTGTGTGTGCACACATGGCGTGTGAGACACTATATCTTCGGCGGTCAGGTCTTCTAGAACCAGCAGTGAAATACACAGTGTTGCCGGAAGACACTTCCCATCCACCAGGAGGGCTGCCTGCAGAGTTTAGGGGCTGCTGGCTGCAGATGGTCAGATATTAAATTCCACTCGGCCTCCCATCTGGTGGCAGCTCTGGCCAGCTGGGAGAATTCCCTGCGGGCCAGCTCTGGGCTCTGGCAAGCCACTCTGCCACAAGCTGACCCTCCAGTGACCCTCAGACAGGGCTGTGCCCAGCTAATCAGAGGGGTCCCCCACCTCCAGCCAAGTGTCCCCTCATCTCCTGCCAAGGTAGCCGCCTCTGATCTCCCCTCCAAGTCTGCTCCCCCAGAGCTGGGGCTGAAAGAACACAGGACGGGGCATCACACCTACCAGGGGTCACATCCTGGCTCCTCCGGGCATTGTCCAGGACCTGAGCCGCCATTGCCTCCTCTGTTTTTCCTACGTCCCAGGGCCATTGGGCGGATGAAATAGGAGATCACACAGGTAGAGTAGCGTCTCTTGACCTTGGTTGGCCCTGTTTATATATTGGTCTGGATAATTCTTCGTGGTGGGGGATTGCCCTGCAGGGCAATAGGCACCGTCCTTGACCTCTACCCACTAGATGCCAGTGGCACCCGTCCCCTAGTTGTGACAACAAAAGTTGCCACGCGTCCCATGGAGGTCCGGCTTCCCCACCACCCCTGCCGAGAATTGCTGGTGTGCAGTGGTCTGCTCCATGCCTGACACGTGGTCAGCACTTGACAGACAGAGGCTGCATCAGACCAGTAGCCGCTGTCTGAGCTCAGAGCGGTGGCAGCTCAGAACACGGCAGGACGCGCAGTAAGCGCTCAGTTGTTCACTGCGCTTGCGGTTGTCTGGCCAAAGGCCCTTTTGACGCCTTTGAAAGGAGGTTGTGAAATCTGTGGTTCGACAGTCATACACCACGCATGTACGGAGAACTATAGGCCAGCTTGTGATAGATACATATGTGGGCCCAGGTCTTTTTTTTTTTTAATTTGTTTTATTGAAGTCTAGTTGATTTACAATGTTGTGCTAATTTCTGCTGTACAGCAAAGTGATTTGGTTATACAGATACATACATTCCTTTTCATATTCTTTTCCACTATGATTTATTATAGGATATTGAATATAGTTCCCTATGCTGTACAGTAGGACCTTGTTGTGTATCCATTATATACTAGTTTGCATCTGTTAATCCCATACTCCCAATCTATCCCTCCCCACCCCCCTTCCCCCTTGGCAACCACACGTCTGTTCTCTATGTCTGTGAGTCTGTTTCTGTTTCACAGATAAGTTCATTTGTGTCATATTTTAGATTCCATATGTAAGTGATATCATATTGTATTTGCCTTTTTCTGACTTACTTCGCTTAGTATGATCATCTGTAGGTCCATCCATGTAGCTGCAAATGGCATTATTTCATTCTTTTTTATGGCTGAGTAGTATTCCATTGTATATACGTACCACACCTTCTTTACGCATTCATCTGTCGATGGATATTTAGGTTGTTTCCATGTCTCGGCTGTAGTAAGTAGTGCTGCTATGAACATGGGGTGCATGTATCTCTTTGAATTATAGTTTTGTACAGATATATGTCCAGGAGTGGGATTGCTGGGTCACATGGTAACTCTATTTTTAGTTTTCTGAGGAACCTCCATACTGGCTGCACCAATTTACATTCTGTGGGCCCAGTTCTTCAGTAGGTGAGAGACAGGGACCAGGGGCAAGGGGGAATTGTCCTGGTAACCCTAGGAGGTCGCTTCTCTCACGCTCCTGTGGTGTGGACAAGGAGACAGAGGCTGGTGCTCCTGTGGGCACCAGCAACACGACGGAGGGATTTCCACAGGGTCCTGGCGGGGTTGTGTGCTGGGAGGGGTCACTGCTGCTCTTCGCGGAGCACGGCCGCCCAGCCGGCAGGTCAAGAAACAGGGGCTGAGAGTTGAGCTGGATCTTGAGCCATGAGGAGGATTTCTTTTAAGGAAAAGAGGGGAGGGAGGGAGGTCCAGGCAGAGGGTACAGCCTGAACAGGCCTGAAAAGTCTCAGCTTTCATTTTATAGGGTGTCTGACATTTGGGGGGAAGTTGTGCAAAAAGAGAAACAGCAGCAGCCTCCCCCTGCCTGCCCCCCGGGAGTGCAGAGAGCCACTCCTCTGCCCGAGACCAGCAGCGCCAGGTGCGTAGGGTAGCCCATCCTGTGCCTCCAGGAGCCACATCCTGTCTTTTCTCAACCTCATTATCCCGGAAGTGTTATAATCCTGCCCAGGGGATGTTTGCTGTGCTAGGGTGACCAAAAGTCCCAGGCCAGGTCTTCTGGATAAGCAGAATAATTTCCATTTCTATTTAAAGCCGAATAATGATAAAAAAAAAAAAAAAACAAACCCTGAGGTTTATCCAGCTCTTCCTACACCCCAGCCCAGCACTGAATACTTGACTGGCGTCACAGCACTGAATGCCCATCCTGAGCCCAAAAGTTAATACTTTTCTTCTCAAAAGAAAAGAGGGGGAAACTGAAGCACAGAGAAGTTAAGTGGCTTGGCCAAGGGCACCTAGCTGGGTAAGAGTAGAGTCAAGATTCAATCCCAGGAAGTTGGACACCACAGTCAGGAAGTAACCACTGCACCACACAGCCTCATAGGAACAGCCTCTTACCCTGCACCTGGTGGCAATGCTGCTGACAAGTCTGACTTTGAGACCCTTGCAAAATACTGGGGTGTGAAATGAACACAGACACACACACACACACACACCTTTCTGGGTCTTTTGTCCCATAGGATGCTCCCCTGACACCAAAAGTGTCACACACTTTTGTGGGGTCTCTACCTGAGGACCCCCGAGAAGGGGGCAATGCTTCCATTTGATCATGACTTGCTTGTGGTGGTGGTTCCTGCTCTGTGGTTGATTAGAGCTGTGGGGACGTGGGGTCCCTTCCACAGCCTCTCACTCCCTACCTTGTGGAGGACCATGAACTCTCTCTGTAATTCACAGGGCCCTGAGGGATGGGGGAGGACGGGAAAGGAGAGATGGTGTTCATTCAGAAGTCTTTACTGCCATTCTGTTAGGCATCAGAGAGCCAGCCAGCGCTGAACATGACACGGAGACACGGAGCAGTGTGATCTGCGCTGGGTTGGACGTGAGCCCAGGGGACTCAGGAAACACAGAGTGGGGTACTTGACCCAGTCTCAGGAGGTAGGAGAGGCCTTCTGGGGGTGGTGAGGTCTCAGCTGAGATGTGAAGGAGAAGTAGGATTATAGCCAGGTAAAGAGGGGGGTGGGGGACTTTCCTGGTGGCGCAGTGGTTAAGAATCCTCCTGCCCATGCAGGGGACACGGGTTCGAGCCCTGGTCCAGGAAGATCCCACATGCTGTGGAGCTACTGAGCCCATGCGCCAAGACTACTGAACCTGTGCGCTAGAGCCCACGAGCCACAACTACTGAGCCTGTGTGCCACAACTACTGAAGCCCGCGTGCCTAGAGCCCATGCTCTGCAACAAGAGGAGCCACCGTAATGAGAAGCCCGCGCACCGCAATGAAGAGTAGCCCCTGCTCAAGGCAACTAGAGAAAACCTGCACACAGCAACGAAGACCCAAAGTAGCCATAAATAAATTTATGAAAAAATAAAAGAGGGGGTGGGAAGGTATTCCAGGCATAAAGAAGCACTTGTGCAAAGGCCCTGGGGTGAGCCCATGCTAACAACTGTGAGTCTCTGTGTTCAGCTGGAGTCTAGATTATGGGGTGGGAGAGGGGAAAGGCAGGGAAGGAGGGGTGGGTGGGGGCTGCATCGGGTAGGGGCCTGTAGCTCATTCTATCTTGAGGGCAATGGAAGGCCACTGATGGGCTTCTCTTGAGAAGCCAGAAGACCCAGTGATACTGGACTTGCATTCCACATGGCAAGGATTGGCTGGAACCACGCTGTATCCAACCCTTTAGACAGCACCTGTTCTCTTCAATTCTCCAAGTCCCTATGTGACCCATTTCTTGAGTCATTAACTGGCTGGCTCCTGCAGGTCCAGTCAGCCCTCCATGTCCGGTTCTGCATCTGTGGATTCAACCAACTGCCAATCCAGGCCTTTCATATCCACCTGTTCCACATTTTTCCGTCTGTGGTTGGTGGAACCCATGGATGCACAGATACTCAGGGCTGACTGTACTACACCATTTTATATAAGGGACTTGAGCATCTGCTGATTCTGGTATCACTGGGGAGGTCCTGGAACCAGTCCCCCATGGATGCTGAGGGGCGACTGTATTTGCTTTTGCTACCCTTGGGTTAGAGGCCATTGGGTGAAAATGTCAGCTTGCCAAGGGGTTTCTTCCAAGCTGCCTCCACAGTCTGCCCAGAAGACCTTCCCTATGCAGCAGCCCCTCCCAAACCCCATGGAGAAAAAGACCCATAGCCCAGGGATAGAGACAAGTGGCCTGATCCAGAGGGAGGTGAAGCCCAGCCTTGCTTTTTCACACTCTGTTTTCACATCCTAGCCCATTAGGTGAAGCTGCTTGAGGGAATAAAAAACAGATACAAGTGGTTTTTATTGCATCAAAGATGAGTGTTTTCCTCAACATGGCATGAAGGCAGTTTTAAGCATCATCAGAATTACCTTCATTCAGCCTTTGAATAGCTTGATTCTCAAGCTTCTCTGAGCTCAGAGAGATTCTTCAATGGGCATAGGAGAGCCGAGCAAGCAGTAGGTAGTTCTTCACCTTGCTGTTGTGGTAGGGAGTTGGGGGGCGGGGGTCATTCATCACTTTTGGATGATTTGTGCTCACTGACTTCCAAGAGCTGAGTAGAAGTGAAGAAGAAATGACTCACATTCTGATTCAGAGAACGTTTATTGAGAACCTACTATGTACTTCAAACACTGTCTACAAGACAGCAAATCCCAAACTATGTCACCAGCTCAGACCTCTTCTGAATTCTTGTGTTTAACTTTCTACTTAACGTCTCCATTCAAATGTCTCCCAGACATTGCAAACATAGTGTTCTAGAGTCAACTCTTCACTCCCACAAAAATAGGGAATGAAGAAAGAAAAAAAGAACTCTCTCCATCTTCCCCAGCTCAGGAAACATCAACTTCATCTCCACAATTGTTCAAGCTAAAACACAGACGTTATTCTTTCTTTCTATTTTTTTTTTTTTTTTGGCTGTACGCGGGCCTCTCACTGCCGTGGCCTCTCCCGTTGCGGAGCACAGGCTCCGGACGCGCAGGCTCAGCGGCCATGGCTCACGGGCCCAGCCGCTCCGCAGCATGTGGGATCCTCCCGGCCCGGGGCACGAACCTGTGTCCCCTGCATCGGCAGGCGGACTCTTAACCACTGCGCCACCAGGGAAGCCCCAGAAGTTATTTTTGACCTCCTTCTTGCTCATCCACAACAGCCAATTCACCACTGAGTCCTGCTGGTTCTTTCTTGTAACTGCTGCGCCCAGTGCTTAGTTAAGGTAGTGCTAGCTGCTGTAACAGTTAGACCCTATAATCTCAGTGGCTCAGTAGAACAGAAATGTCTTCTTGGGTCAAATAAAGTCTAATTAGGGATCTAGAGGGTGATTCAGGGACCCAAGGGGCTCCCATCTTATGACTCCACCATGCCATAGGGCAGCAGTCCCCAACCTTTTTTTGGCACCAGGGACCAGTTTCATGGAAGACAATTTTTCCATAGACAGGGCAGGGAGGGGGGATGGTTCAGGCAGTGATGTGAGTGATGGGGAGCAGCAGATGAAGCTTCACTCGCTCACATGCCACTCACCTCCTGCTGTGCAGCCCAGTCCCTAACAGGCCGTGTACCAGTACCGGCCGTGGCCTGGTCCTGCCATAGGGCTTTTGCTTCCAACCGATGGAAAGGAAAAGGAAAGGCAGGGAAGACACACCTGCTCTTAACTGCTTCAGCCCAGAAGTGACACCATCACTTCTGCTCTCACTTCATTGGTGAGAACAAGTCACATGACCTCATCCAGCCACAAAGGGCACTGGGAAGTGTAGTCTCTGGTGGGGCAGCTGCTTCCCAGCCACAGCGATACACTGTGGAAGCGGAGCTTTGGTGGACAGTGGGCCATCTCTGCCTCAGTTCATTTCTTCCACCTTCACTGCCACTTCTCCAGTCTGAGCCAGTGTCCTGTCTCACTTGGGCAACTGCAACAGTCCCCTTCTGGTTTCCTTGACTCCATTCCTGGCCCTTCTCTAGTCTGTTCTTCACCCAACAGCCAGAGTGGTCCTTCAAACCATAAATCAGACCACCCATGTTCCTTCTCATGCTCAGAATGAAATACAAACCCGTCACTAAGGGATGCGAAGCTCAGATTAGCCTGGCCCCTGCCACCTCTTCCACCATCATCTGCTTCCCCCATCACTTGCAGGTCCTCCAATAACTACCTCCACCCTGACATGTCCTATTGTCTTGGCTCACCTTTCAGCTGGCCTTCCTCATCCTCCAAGACTCAGCTTAAACACTAGCCGTTTCCTCAGAGAAGACTTTTCAATCCAATCAGGGCCCTTCATAGGAGGGCTTTCACAGTGAATAACTGGATATCTATTTGTATGGCTCCTTGTTTATGTGCTTTTTCCCACATAGGCTGTGAGCTCCTGGAGGGTAAGAAACAGTATCTGTTCTCTTTACTGGTGTCCTGGCAACCTAGAACATTGCTTGGCACATAGTAGGGGCTCAATACATATTTGTTGAGTGAGTGAACGAATGAATGGATGAATAACATGATGTCATGGACTCCCCAGCACAACCCGATGCAGTAGGTTCTATTATCATTCCCATTTTACAGATGAGAAGATGAGGCTCAGAGACAGGCAGTGGTTTTTCTCAAGATCACACAGCAAGGAAGTGGTGAACCTACAGCTCAGAGCTTGTTCTAGCTGGGTCTCTTCTTAGCACTCCCATTTTGGGTGTACTTTAGGAGATTTCTCTTTGTCTTCTCCCAGGCCTTCCATCCCCATTGCTGTGCCGATGCTTTCCATTGGCTGAATCCCACTGGAAGCTGGATACAAGGGACTCAGCTAATTGGGTCAGCCTCCAAGGGGCAGGAGGGTCCACGTGGGCCTGGGGAGACAATAGTCAGCTCACACCCCTTTCAGGCTGAAAGATGAGAGGTGGCCCCATCCATCAGGGTTTCTTTGGTTTCAAGAACCATAAACTGACTCTGGCAAAACTCCCGCAAAACAAGGGATGTATTGGAGGAAGGCAGAGTAGCTCCAAGATTTCAAGAAAAAGCTGAACAACTGAGCTTCAAGGAGGAACCAGAGTTCCAAGACTGCATGTAAAAGGGAGGGGGGGTGCTCCCCAGAGAAAACTGTGGTGCAGTTGCCAGATGAAGGGATGTAAATGCCGGGCCCACAAAAACAAGAGATGTCCTCACAAGACTCACTCCTACCAAAGGGAAATACAGCCTAGTCAGTGGAGAAGCTAATGCCTCACCAGACCTCAGAAGGACCATCCATTGGTGCTCAATCACCATTTGTGGGTTGGAAGAATTAATGAACCAAGGAATGCTAGAGAATCTGGGCTTTATCCAGAGGGCACTGGAGACTTGGACGTGCGTCAAGCTCCAGAGGTGATGTGGTCAGATTTGCATTTTGGAAAGGTGAGTCTGATTTGGGTGGGAAGACTGAGTTGCAGGGGGCAGGAAGCCTCTTGGGGCTGATGGAGTGTCCCAGGTGAGGACGTTGGCAGCTCAGACTAGAGAGAGGTCGTAGAGAAGGGAAGATAGGGTGACATCAAGCAATTTGGGGGCTGCGGGCACAGTCAGAGCCTTTGAGACTCTATACACATGACTGTTGATCAAGCTGCTAAACGTAGCTCACAGCGCCCTCGGAGGGCCTGGGTTGGGGGCTGCAGCCCTGGGTATCAGTAGCAGCACATGCTGACAAACTCATCAGATGCTGCGGTTACGCCTAATCACTCATCACAGCTGTGGACTCCCCAGGCTAACCCCGTGAACCAACATGAATGGCCCTCTACTTGCCGGGATGATGGAGTCCAGTCACTGACCCCAGAGATCTTCCGTTCTGTTGGCCCAGGGAGATGGGCACAGGGATAACCTTGCCTCCTGAAAGAGGAATAGGACATCACCCACAGTCACCCCGAAGATTCCCTCACCATCCACACAGCATTTCTGGAGAGTGCCCGCCAGCCCAGAATTATACTGTGGCTCCAGAAGTGTGACTCCATCCAGCTAAACCCTGAGCCACTCAAAATGAGGCAAGGGGTTAATTCCACTTTTGGCAAAATACAACCTCCCGGGGGTTCCTGAATGTGCCCTCACTTCCGGGGCTTTGCATATTTCTGGAAGGCTTTCCTCTCCCTCCTCCCTGCCCACCTTTCCCGGACCCTCTCCAATCTTCTCCAGACCTTAACGCAGAAATTATACCCAAAGGGATAGGAGTTCCTTTGCCCCAGGCTGGGTAGGCGTGCCTCCTTTGTGCTCCCACCCTCCCTGCCCCTATTATCCCCCTTAACATACTGCATTGTCATTGCGTGTCCTTGAGCAAGTTAAATATTGATACTTAACCTTCTCTGAGCCTGAATTTCCTCCCCCTGGAAAATGGGGTTATAATAGTAGCCGTCTAATAGGTCTTTGTGAACCTTCAGTGGTTGTGGCCCTTATAATGCCCTTAGCACGGTGCCCAGCACGGAGGAAGCAGGCAGCGACTGCCTGCTTTAGCCATGTCTTGGTTTTAGCCACTTCTTGGTCATGAGACTTACTGCAGAATCTGCTCCAGACCTTGCTTTTCCAGTGTTGCGTGATTTCCCAAGACCTCAGAGACCCCCTCTTTGATTCTGGCCACACTCCTATTCGTATTGATCAAATATCAAGGCTGCCTTCCTCTCAGGGGTGTTAATTGGCCCAAGGGCTGTGTGCGTTGGGCACCTAACAGATTTCTAAATGAAGTCGTTGAAATCTGTCCCGTGGCATCAGCTCAGAGAGGGGTCAGCGGGGTTTGAAGTGCTTGGAAAAGTCTTCTGTGTTGAAGATGCTATCCTCATTGTGGTATTATTCATTGGCTGCAAAGCTAAAGATTTTACTTCCTGCGCTCAACCGTCTCCTCAACACCAATGGCCTGCACATCCACCAAGACACTCTCCCTGCCACATTATCTAAAAGTACCCCCTGCCCCAGACTCCTCTCTGCCCCATTGCCCTGCTGTCTTTGTCATTGTGTTTATTGCAGTTTGCTGTTATATTATTTATTTGTTTACTTGTGGATTTTTTTTTTTTTTTTTTTTTGGCGTTACTTGGGCCTTCCACTGCTGTGGCCTCTCCCGTTGAGGAGCACAGGCTCCGGACGCACAGGCTCACCGGCCATGGCTCACGGGCCCAGCCGCTCCGCGGCATGTGGGATCTTCCCAGACCGGGGCACGAACCCGCATCCCCTGCATCGGCAGGCGGACTCCCAACCACTGCGCCACCAGAGAAGCCCCTACTTGTGGATTTTTATATTACATATGTCTTTACTTGTTTTTTGGTCATCCTCCCCAGCCAGAATGTCAGGACTCTTTTGCTCTCTACTGGCTGTGTCCACACAGCCTAGAACATACCCTGAGCGCTCATTGAATATTTATTGGGTAAATGAACGCTAAGCACTGGGCTAGGCATTTTGCAGGGGGGAAGAAATGAACAAGAAGATGTGGATTCTGAGGAGTTCCCTGGTGGTCTACTGCTTGGGATTCCGCATTTTCACTGTCCTGGCCGAGGTTTAACCCCTGGTAGGGGAACTGAGATCCCACAAGCTACGTGGAGTGGCCAAAAAAATAAAATAAAAAGGAATACGTGGATTCTGGCCTCAAAATGCTTATTCATTGGGTGATTAAGGAAAGACTTGAGAAAAATAATTGTGATTCTTGGATGTGTTCTAAGAAAGAGGCCTTAATATTCTGGAGGCTCATGCACTGACTGCAGTTAAATCTTTACAGGCTTCCTTGTTTTCTGTCTGTTTCTCCAATGGCCTGACCATATGTCCTGTGGTGACAGCAGGGACACTGTCTGTCCAGTTAATCTAGGCACAGGATGGCATCTGGTGGGTGGCACATAGTAGTTTAGTCAATGTCTCAGTTTAGTTTGAGTTTGAGTTTCCTGGAAGTAGAACCTGAGGTGCTGGAATGCAAGGAATTTCTTCCGGAGGTAATCCCAGGAAACACCTAGAGGAGAGTGTGGGGCTGAGACAGGGAAGGGGAGGGGCCGGGAGAGGGTGCGATATCCAGCAAGTTACCACTGTGGGCCACCGCAGCTGAAGCCTGTGGGAGCGGCCTGGGAGCCAGTGTAGACCACGCCTCTCAAAGTCACCCTACTCAGGGGTCAAGGGAGTTGGGGCCCTCCAGCTCCTGTCAGGCATTGGCCGAAGGTACTTCAAGGGGGAGATGTTAATTTCCTGATATTTCTTCTGCGAAAGAGCTGGAGGTGCTGCCAGCTGGAAGTTGGTTAGGCACGTATGGACATGGTGGGTGCCGGGGTGATACAGCTGCCACACTGCCAGAAGGTACTACGGTCAATATTTGTTGAATGAATGGCATTTGTAGTAGGACATTGGTTGAATGCCTACTACCCGCCAGGTGCCTTGTAGCTGTTTGTTAACGTGATTTTCAAAGCTTTTGGAAGGCAGGTAGTTAGCGGGGCTCAGAGACATTAGGTAACTTGCCCGAGGTCACACAGCCAGCAAGAGGCAAAGCCAGGATTTGGCCCAGTCTTGCTTGGCTCCAGTGCCCACGCTCTCTCTCTTTTTCGTAATGTCAGCTGGTGGGATACAACAATGATGTGGATACTCTGGGCTAGAAAGTTCAGGAGGGGCCCAGATTTTCTCATTCACCCTCTTTGTCTCTCTGTCTTCTCTTTGGCTCCACGGCTGGGTCAGCCCAACCCTGTCCCCAAGTCTAGTCAACACATCTCCTTGCCCTGAGGTCACTCCAACCCTCTCAGGCTTCACTTCAGCCAGAATTTCCCCTTAAGATTAGTGGGCTTTGAAGTCCAACAAACCTAGGTTCAAATTCTGGAGCTGCCACTGCTTAGCTGTGTGTCCTTGAGCAAGTAATTCTACCTCTCTGTGACTCGGTTTCCCCAGAAAGTAGGCCAGTATTTGCAGAGTGACTGTGAAGTTTAAGGAGGGTTAACATGGCCCATAGGAAGTGCTCTAGAAATGGTAACCATGGTGATCTTGAAGAAGTGATGCTTAGCTTATTTTTCAGTTGCTACCCCATCTTTCTAAGCCCCAAACTGCTCCCTCTCCCCACGTGCTTCTCCATATCAGCGACCATCATGTTAATTACATAGACCCTGGAGCCAGTCTTCCTGGGTTCAAATCCTGGCTCTGCCACTTACCAAGTGGGTGAGAGGTAATATACTTGAAGTGCTGAAATGTAGTAAGTGCTAAGTGCTACTGAGTGTATGGGTGCGTGGATGAGTGGGTGGATAGATGGGTGGGTAGGTGATCCGTAGGAGGGTGAAAAATTGTAAGGCTGTGCTTTTTAAACTCTATTTCCAGAAGTCCTAAGTGCTTGGGGGCTCCCAGGAGGAGGACAGGTGGGCAGGGGTCTCTCCCTCACCCCATGATTCCTAAGTAGCTTCTCTTTCACCAATCTTATATCTTGGTTTCTGTATACAATTCCATTTGGAATTTTTGTTTTTTAATATTGCTAAGTTTCAAAACAAGTTTCAAAATCATCAGTGTACAGAAGTGATTCTCAAACTTAATGATGCATCAGAATCACTGAAGGCTTGTCGAAACCCAAGTTGCCAGACCATACCCCCAGAGCTGCTGAGTCAGTAAGTCTGGGGTGGGTCCAGAAAATCTCCATTTCTAACTCCCAGGTGATGCTGATGCTGCTGGTCTGGGGACCAGACTTTGAGAACCACTGTAATAGAGAATCTATCCTGATTTCTCCATGCAATTAAATCTAGCTGTTGAGCGCCTGAGATGCGCCAGCAAACTGCTAGGCATATTGGAGAACATCAAAAATAGATTCAGACACGGCCCATATCCCTCAAAGAGCTTCTGATCTCAAAACAGAGACGAGAACCCCACACAATTAATAATAATAATACTAAAGATAATAATAGTTGTAAAAGGAGGAGGAGCTACCATTAATTGAGCATATACTGTGTGCCAAAGACTGTGCTAAGTAAGGGCTTCACAAGCATGACCTCATTTAATCAGCACAAGCCTATCAGGTAGGGACTGTCATCATACCCAGTTTTAACAGCTAAGAAAGCAGAGGCTCCGAAAGGGTAATTAACCTGCCTAAGGTCACACAACCAGGAAGGAGCAAAACCCAAGACTGACTCTGAAGCTTTGAAATCACACCATAAACTTGCACACTCCTCTTTTCCCCACAATTAGAGAAGAGTATCAGACAGTTTGCTCGAGTGTCAGTTTGAATAAATCAAATGGCAAAACACATGACACTAATGAAACTCTGGGCTGTCAGGCTAGGGAGAAGGAAGTGGGTTCTCTCATTATGGCTTTAAAAGTCAGAGTGAGGCCAGCGGGATCCCTTTCTGGGGTTCGGGGAGGTATAGACAGCACACTGCCAGCACGCCAGCAGGCTGGGTTGTCACCGCTCATGGCCTGGGAGCTTGTCTGATTTCCCCACTGGACTGAGTGTTCCAGGGGCCAGAAATCCTCCCTGGGGGTCTCAGTTGCCCCAGCCCCTGGCCCACCAAAACAGAGGTCGCAGGGAATGTCTATTAAATGGACCATAGAAGATGCCATGGAAAGCGTCCAGACTCACGGCTCACATTTGTTTTTCAGATGAAAGCTAAATGAGGAAGCTAGATACAGAGATTAGAAACAGATCAACTGGGAATGGAAGGGGAGTCCACAGCACCCTTCCCCCTCCACCTGCACAACTGGCAGCCCCCAAGACACTGCTGCAGAACCCCAGGGGGGTCAGAGAACAGAGGAGGGAGCTCTGCTCAGTCCAACCCCTTTAATTTTATACAAGGGGAAACAGCGCCCCGGAGAGGGGAGGGGCCTTGCCCAAGGTCACACACACACGGGGATGAGGACAGAGTCAGATGAGAGGTCACGCACCTTGACCCCGGTTTTGGCAGCTTTCTGGAATACCGAGCTGGAGCTGTACCTACTCCTCTCCCTACCACCTCCCTGGTACCCTCTCCCAGGGACTGGTCTCAGAATTTTCCTTAATTCTTGGAAATAAGCCCAGGTGTGTCATCTTTTCTGTGCATGTCTACAGTATGGTGCGGAGGGGCAGGATTGTGAGCGAGGGCTGCTTTGGTGGGGGAGGGGCGTCACTGTTGCTGAGATGCTGTGTCATTGAACTCCGAGCATCTGCAGGCTGAGGATGAGGCCCCTACCCAGCTCACCGGAGTGGACGGACAGGCACAGAGTTGCCAACTGGGGGCCAGAAGGCTGCCTGCCTCAGCTTCCCCCAGGAGCTTGCTAAAATATTACCACCACCTGAGACCTACAGATTCAAAAGCTGTGGAGGCAGAATCCAGGAAGCAGTAGTCCTCTTCTCAGGCGATTTTTAGGTACCTGACAGCTCAAGGAGCTCAGCTTTTTTTGTTCTGATTAAGACCTCCCTTGCACTGAAACACCTCCACTCAGGTGCTGAAGTCTATATTCTTGGTCAGAGTTCTCACGCTGCTGGCCATAGCAGTTTATTTTGGTGGAAGGTCGCTTTAAAAACATTTGTGTGTGAATGCCTTTAGTTGGGGCACTCACTCCAGTTAGCCCCAGGCCCCGCTACTCCCTGCCGCCTGACCCAGCCCGCTTCATCTGTTCCCTGGTAGCATTGGCTTCTCCCTGCCACTGCCTTCAAGATGAAAATATTTTCATTGGCCCCTTACACCCCGGTGTGACAGGCCATCAGACACTCCAGGTTTAGAGGATTCTGTGATATGGTGCCTTGAGTTGGGATGGGGGAAGCACAGGTAGGAGGTCCTATATTGGCAGTGCAGGAGATGTGAACAGCAAACTTAAGGTTCCTGCCTGTTTTTCAGTTGGTGCCCTCAGGTGCTGGAGACCTCCACCCCTCTTCTCCCCCCACACCCTAATGTCCCTACCCTCACATCCTTTTAGATGCCCCCTCTGTGGACAGACGCTGCAAGATAGGGTGGCAACCAGAAGATACAAGCAGTCCCAGGGGTGGCCCAGCGCTCTCATCCCACTCAAGTCAGCCCCACGTATCAGGGACCCAGGCCCCTGGTCCCCAGAGCTGAGTAAACAAAAGCACGGACCTATCTGGCCGGTCTCCGGAAAACAGGAAAGCTACAGTGAAGGTTTAGCGCCATCTGTCGGCTATTCGGGGAACTGCCGCTTTGCCAAATAGGCTGTGCAGGGCAAAGGGCGCCAACAAACTTGCCCGCGGGGTTCCTCAGGCAAGAAGTTGCCTCCTTTTTGGCCACTAAAGCGCCCTGAGAGACCATTTGGTTCTGTTGCTCTTAACCTTTTCCAGGTCTCAGCCTTCTTTAAATAGCCACCGAATACTACAAATCCTCTACCCCAGAAAAATACACTTGCACTTGATTTTGCATTTAATTCCAGGGAGTTGGCTATCCTTGGGTTTAAGATCACCTTCTGAGACCCAGAGATGCCAAGAGGTTTGCCCAAGCTCACACAGCCCATTAGTGGCAAAGCCAGGTCTGAGAGGCAGGTGATCCGGTTTCAAATCTAGTGCTTCTTCTGTTCAGGCTGCCTCTTTAAGCCTTAAAGAGCTGCTCCTTATTTCTTCCCTGTCAGAATCCTGCGAACGTCTACGAGGTGTTTGACCACTCGGCAGCCATCCCGGGGGCTGTGACGCCCCCATGCCTCCCGGGGGTTTCAGGCTCTCAGATAATCCTGTTTCTGTGCCCTGGCCCTGCTGGCCTGCCATCTCCCAGACCCCGCCCCCCACTCCCCAGGGCCGCAATGGTGACCCAGCCCTCTTAGGGATCCTGAACTGGGCGCCATGACAGGGATCTGATGGGCCTCTGACAGGCTGTTGCCCTTGGATGAATTGCCAAACCTCCCTGGACCTTGACCTTCCTATGTGTAAAACGCCAGGGTTGGGGACAGCCATCTCCAAGGGCCCTGCCACAGTGCTGGGCCTCTCTAACTTTTCAAGACTGACCCACGGGCTCAGTCTTTCACGAGCACATCTGACCGACTTCCCCAACCAAGAACCCAGGGGCAGGATGGAAAGCTGAATTCTTTTCCCGAATCAGGAGCCCTGGGTGGGCTAGGGTGGAGAGGGGTGAGGGGCTACTAGAGGGAGGGGGAGCCATGTGCAGTGGGAGCAGGGGGGACACAGAAGAGGCACCCCTGGGTCTTCCAACACCCCTGTGAGCCTTCACCTCAGGACGGAGCAGCAGACCAAGGGGCATTGCTTGGGGATGGAGGTGTGTGGGATGACAAGGGGTGGACAAGGGCATATGGCCGGGAGGGTTTAATGACATAATGCACAGTTCGGTGTACAGCTGATGGCTAATAAGGGAGTTAAGGTCATCACATAGCTGGACCCCAGTAAGCTCTTCATCCGTTTATTCACCAAACATTTTTTGGGTTTGGGGCTGGAGCGGAGGTTCTCACACTTGAGTGTGAATCAGGACCACCTAGAGAGTTTGTGCAAATCACAGATCGCTGGGTCCCAATCTGAGTGTCTGGCTCAGCAGGTCTGGGGCAGGCCCCAAGAAATGGCTTTTTGAATACATTCTCAGGGCATGCTGAGGCCTCCGGTCCAGGGAACATGCTTTGCGAAGCACTGGCTTCCAGTGACAAATGAGACAGACCTGCCATGCCTTTGTGGAGCTGTTAACAGTCCAGCTGAACCAGTAAATATTCTAAAGTGTGTTGTGTTATGAAACACAACAGGGTGTGTGGGCCGGGTGCTGTGGGATCTCAGAGCAGGGGCATCTCCAAAGAGGGGATGTTTATGCTAAGACCTGAAGGCTGAGTAGAACTGGCCCAGCAAAGCAGCGGGGGAGGGGTGAGGTTTTGTTAAACACTTACTGAGTAGGTGCCAGGACCCATCTCCCATTTCTCATCTATTCCTCCCAGTCAATGGGAGGGAGGCAGTATTAACCCCATTTTACAGATGAGGAAGTTGAGGCTCAGACAGGCAAAGGACCAGCCCAAGTTAATGGCGAGAAAGTAGCCCCAGTCTCTCTGTTCGGAGGACACCTGTCAGCTGCCGCACCCCCTCTTCGGCTTCTGCCCCGCACCCCGTGCCCCCCTCCCCTGGGGGAGCCCCCACCTTGACACAACTGCAGGGCCCGGCCAGCCGCCCTCTGCCCGCTCACCCTGCCCAAGCCCTTCAAGTGTTTTCACTGCTGGGTGAATTCAGCAGATGCCTTTCGATCGCAGCCTATTGAATTAGCCCCTCTCTGCAGCCAAAAGAAGATAATTATGTTTTCATTAGCCCTGGATAATGTATTACCCCCTCGGTGGCAGCACATCGGCCAACCTCCTCCTTCCCTCCCCTCCCCTTGGCTGCGCCAGAACCCTCGGCTCCCCTGGGCCCACCTCTAAGCTGCTGGGTGGGGACTGGTTAGGGTCCAGGGTGGCAGAGAGCAGGGAGAGGGGACGGCCTCTCTTCAGCTGGGAGAAGCCTTTTACCCACCCACCATCCACACAGGGATGGAGGGTGTGGGCCCGAGAGAAGATCCAAGGATGATTGTAATCATAATGACCATTTATGGAGAGCTTATTCTGGGCTGACCCCTGGATGGGTCTCGGCTGGTTGAGCTCAACAGCACTTGGGTCGGGGGGAGGCATTATCAGCATCTCCCCCGAACACCAAGGAGGTCCTGGTGGAATCAGGTTAGAGGCAAAGCCCAAGCAGCCTTTAAGCGGGAGAGACTACAGAGGGTACCACACCCGAGGGGCTTTTGGGGGACCATCCCTCCGCATAGTCCGAGGGCCACCACATGGCTATGAGGCTCTGGTCTTTTAGCCCCAGTTTTTGAAGCCCTCTGGCGCAAGCGAGGAGGGCTCCCAAACCCCAGACACTCCCCTACCCGCCCCGAAAGACGGCAACACCATCTTCACTCTTTCTCCACAAGGCAAAAGGGGAGTCAGGAAGAGCCCCACTTTGGGGTCAGTAGGACCGAGTTCTAATAGCTGTTTTTACCACCAATTAACTGGAGCAAGTCACTTTGCCTGTCAGAGCCTCCACTTTCCCGTCTGTAAAATGGGAATAAGAAAAAGCAGTCATCCCTTACAATTTCTGTGATGAGTCAATGAGGTATACCTATAAAATCCTTGGCTCAAGACTGGCCAAATGAAAGGTACTCAATACAAGAGAGCCGTTATCCTTTCCACTGCGACAACTAGTATGGTAACTAGTCCCCTTAATGCTAGCGAAAACACCAGAGTAAGCGAAGAGGAGTCTCTGTCTTTCCCTCTGCCTTTCCCCTCTCTTTCTGCCTCTCTCTTCCTCTTTATCTCTCTCTGCTGATGTCTCTGTCTCTCTCTCTCTCTCTCTCTCTCTCTCTCTCTCTCTCTCTCTCTCTCTCACACACACACACACACACACACACACACACACACACGACTCTGGTTGTAACTGGCTCCTTCCCTGGTCTCAGAAGCCCGTCTTCCCAAATCTCTGCCTCTGGAGAGCTGCATTACCGTGCTTTGCCCTCAACGGCGCCAGGACACCTGATGGCGAAGACTGAACTGGGGGAGTGGGGTTTCTGTCCCCCTCCCCCCAAAGCCAGGCCAACTCTGCCTTCTGCCGGCACAGTCCAGCCTTGGCCCTGACCCCACCCTCCTGTGGCTGCCCACCCCCTACGAGCCACCCTTCTCCCCATTAAGAGCAGCTGGTGCTCTGGGATAGAAGGCGCCCCAACCTGGGGCCACCTCTGGCCCTGAGCCACACATGGGCAGGCATGCACAGGAGCTGTTTGGAGCAGGTGAGCGGCCAGCCTAGTGGAAGAGCAGATTCTCTTCTTCTGGCTTCCTGATTTTCCCCAGTTGCCATGGTAATTGAGGGGAGCAGTGCTCTGAGTCTGACTCTGATACCACTGAAGCCCAGCGCTCAACTTTGAAATGTTTCAGGCAGGGGAAGCTGCGCCCAGGCTGGATGCTTCCCTGGGACGCCCCATCCAGCATGTATGTCCCTGTACTTATTCTCATCATGGTTATTATTACTTGGGGCTACTGAGCATTTACTATATGCCAGGCACTATGCCAAGAGCTTCACCAGCATCACCTCGTCGTTGGCATCTTCATAACGATCCCAGGCCCGTTTCACTGCGGGGGAAACTGAGGCTCTGAACCTTGCACCGCGTGTCACAGTCAGGAGGTGGCAGAGCCCTGGGGCTGAGAGGGAATTTCTTGCGTCTTCCTTTCAGCGTGTTGAAGACAAACAGACCGCCACGCGCCCTCGGCTCCAACAGCGGCTTCATTCTTTCCTCTCCCACCTCATCTCCCCCACCCCTCTCCCTGCCCCCGAAGTCACAACCCCTTCTCCCGGTGCTTGGTGTGAAAGACGATTAGAAAAGCATTTATTAGTGACAAGAGGGGGGATTCCTCTTTGCCTCTTCTCTGCACCACTCAGAGCCTGAGTGGGCTTGTTGCTCCACTCAGCAGGGCTCGAGGGGGAAGATCAAGCCACCCAGAGCCGGGGCGGGGGGGGGCGTGTGTGTGTGTGTGTGTGTGTGTGTGTGTGTGTGTGTGTGTCTGAATTCTCCTCTCTTTCCTTGGTTTTCCCCCACTTCCCCAAGAGTGTGTGAGCAACAGCAACAGTGAAATGCAAAATCCTTTGCAATCTGCCCAGGAAAAGACAGCTTTTGAGCCGGGTTTATATGGTTACCCATATGTTAGGGCCCCTAAGAAAGGAAGGAAATCTTGCCTCCCTGCATCCTCCCCTCCTCCCAGCCCAGCCCTAGGCCTCTCTCACCTGCGGGTTTATCAGGCCACAGGTGAGCCTGTCCCCTCCATCCTTGCCCCTCTCCAGCCGCCAGGCCTAAGCGCTGCTCCAGGGAAGAACAGAACAAGGCAACATTTCCAGAACCGGCCGCCTCTCTCCCTGTCTGCCCACCCAAGAGCCGGGCTCCGAACTCAGGCTCATTGGGGCTTCCAGCGGCGCCAAGCGTGTCCCACTGTCCCATTCGGGAATGTTATCCCAGCACTGATGTAGAGGCAGAAATAACCATCCCTGCCTCCTGCAGGGTCCTCTCTGCCCAAAGGGAGCTGCCCGGTGGCTACACTCAGCCCCCTCCAGGCTCCCAGAAATTGTCACGGTGTGTGTGTGTGTGTGTGTGTGTGTGTGTGTGTGTTTCCTGATAGAAAAAAAAAAGGAAATTGGGTTATATAAAAGATGTATGCTTTGGAGCCCAGAGCGGCTCTTTTAATGAGGGTTGCGACGTCTCCCTCCCCACACCCATAAACCAGCCGGGTTGGACGTCACTGCTAATTTGTTTCAGCGATGATAGGATAAAGGAGGGACATTAAGAAATAAATTCCCCCTCGCGACCCTCGCTGAGCTCACGGCTCTGCCCCTACATATTTATGCCGCGTTTCCGGCCGCTGGGCGAGGAGCTACTTAGCCCCGCGGCTCCTCGGGGGCAGCCAGGCGGCAAGCGGCTGCCGGGCGGACGGGGTGAGCCAGGGGCGCGCGCAGGGCGCCCGGCACTGCGCCGGGGAAGCCCAGGGCCTCCGTCCCGAACTTGGGTTCGCCGGGGCGGAGGGAGGGGAGGGGACCTGGGAGGGGTGGGGCTCGGGGAGAGGGGGCGGGAAGGGATCAGAGAGGCACAAAGCGGAGGGGAAGGGGGAGGGATGCGCGTGTCTCCTACCCAGAGGTGAGTGGGTGCGACTGGCGCCTTCCAGCCGCGCGGGGCGGCGGACCGGGAGGATCTGGAACCGGGAGCGCGGTGGCTGCGGACGCCCGGGAAAAGGAAGAGGAGGAGGAGGAGGAGGAGGCGGGCGGGCGGGCGGGTGCGCAGCGCAAGAGGCAGCCTCGGCGCTGCCCGGCTCGGCAGCAGGTGAGTTCTCGGCCCAGGCGTCCCGCATGCCCTCGCTGGCCGCTAGGGATCCCCCCGTGCTCGCGGGGAGGCGCAGGCTTTGCGCGCGTCCCAACTTGGTCCCGGCGGCCTCGATCTCCTCCCAGCAGGCAGCCCCAGGCCGGGGGCTCCGCTCCCGGCCGTTGTCGCGCCCGCCGCACTCCAACTTTGCAGGGACCAGTGTCCCTCTTCCGCCGCGCGCTCGGCTCGGAGCTGCGGTAATGGCGGCCCCTTTGGGCACCCCGCGCTACCCACCGCGGGCAGCCGGAGGCTGGGGGACGCCAGTCCCGGGGGATCGTTGCACCTGCCCAACCTCAACTTTCAGCTTTCCTCCGTGCCCGGCTCTCCTGAGGCACGGCCACCGCGAGCCCGCGGTAATGGCGGACTCTTTGGCATCGCTCGCCACCCTCGGTGGGGGGCCCGAGGCCGGGAGGGCTCCGCTCCTGGGAAACGTCGCTGCTCCCGCCTGGTTTCCAACTTTGCTAGGGTTCTTGCTGCGCTCCCGGCAATGACGGGACCGCCTGCACCTCTTACTTGCGTCCGGGCGGGATTGGGGTGCAAGAGCGCTGGCTCCTAGAACCTAGGAAAGTTGTGCCTCCTGCTCGAAGGGGGCTCTAGAGCCCCCGGACGGGCGAGGGGCACACTCTGCTGGGATTCGGGGCCGGACAGCGCACCACGAGCGGTGGGTTCACCGCCAGGTAGCCAAGGGTCGGAACAGGGTCCCCGTGAGATCCAACTTCCAGAGCCACCCGAGGGGTCCTTGGGCCCGAGAGTCCGGACAGGGTGCTCCGAACTGTGCTCTAGAGACCTCGAGACCCTCACCTCCATCCCCAGGGCATTGCGGCCGGAGGGCTCGCTCAGACCGCGCCGTCTCGGGCGGCACGCAGAAAGGAGAGGCGCGCGCCCAGAAGTCAGTAGAGCGAGGGAAGGCAGCTGGGTTCTAATCCTAGATTTACCGTTTACTTGCTATGTGGTCTTAAGTTAGTCCCTTTACTTCTCTGAGCCTCAGTTCTCGTCTGTAAAATGGGGGAAACAATACCTTTCTAGTGCGACTGTCATGGGGACCTTAAAAAATCACAAATGTGAAAGTACTCCCATAGCCCAGCTCAAACCCCAACTTCGGGCCCCAGAAGAGCACACGACTGTGAGAGACAGCATCCCTGGGCAGAGATGCATGTGGTGCTGGGAGGGCACCCAGGACGCATCATCTGGCCTCTGGTGGTCCAGAACCTTGGAAGAGAGAAGGAAGCAGCTGCCCCTCAGGCTGGTCCCCCAGAGGAATGAGGGAAAACTTCCCTCTTTCTTCCACGTTTCTCTAATTGGTATTTGGGCAAACATATTGTGTTCACAAAGGTGCAAGGGAACATTGACTTTGCTCATTGTTATTTTATTAACATCTTTATTGGAGTATAATTGCTTTACAATGGTCTGTTAGTTTCTGCTGTACAACAAAGTGAATCAGCTATACGTATATACACCTATCCCCATTTCTCCTCCCTCTTGCGTCTCCCTCCCTATCCCACCCCTCTCCAGTTGTTATTTTGAACTTAAGATAAAACAGGGAAGGAGCCTCTTGTGCCCCAGCCCCAGCAGTCATGTCCACTCTCCTCTGCCCTCAGGATCTCAGATTTGAGAAGCCTTGGCATGTATCCAAAGGGAGTCGTCTGTCCCACCATTTCCACCACCACCATCCCAGTCCTTTCCACCCCAATCCTTTCCACCAACCCAGTTTCTGGGAGCCCCTGAGAGAGCGCACAACTTTGTGCCGTCTCCAAGGTGCTGTTACACACAAGGTATCCTTGGAACACCCCCAGGAATACTTTTAAAATCTCCCCAGGTCACCAGCACAGCAATCTGAATCCCATTTTGCAGCTTTGGAAACTGGGGCAGGGCAAGCCAAGCGACCCACTCATAGCCACCTACCTGGTAAGCGGCACAACTGGAGACCTCAGTCCCAGTTTTTAGTTTCTTAATGTGGGGGGGTTTGCCACATCTGGGCACGGAAGCTGCCTGTGCTCCTGCTTCAGCACCCACAGCCTCATCCTGCTACGTCTGCATGGCTGGAGGCCACGCCAACAGTCAGGGACATGACTGTCTCCAGAAATTGTGAGTTCCCCCAAAGGCCCAGCCATGTAGGGAAAGAGCAGGCAGCATAGTAGAGAGATCTGGTAAGGACCCCTGCTTGAAGCCAAGCTTAGCTCACTCCACTTGCTGTGTGACCTCTGGCTGATCACTTAACCTATCTGAGCTTCAGTTCCATTATCTGCAAAATGAGAACAATAACTTCCACAAGGGGTTGTTTTGAAGATTTTGTGATAACGTATCTGAAAGGTGGTCTGGGAACAATACTTTTATGCCAAGATTGGTGATTATAGAAGAAAGAGAACCCAGAAGGGAAGTCTTCTGTGGTACCATTTGGGGCCAGTAGTGTGGACGTGGTTTCTAGATCAGCCTGCCGTTTGCTTGTTCTTCCTGCCTCTTTGTTTTCCCCAAATGGCCAAAGCCAGCCCTCCCTACCCACCCCCAGCCCCCGCAAAGGCTCTATCTTTGCTGGGGAAGGACCTCACCAAAAAGGGTGAGAGGCTAGGGGTAGTATAGTTGGGTAGGCTGCTGTCTGAGGGTCTCTGCAGCTGAGCCACGGGGAGCTGTCCAAGGTACCAACTGGAGAGTTATCCAAAAACTTTCCCACCCACTGGTGGGGGTGTTAATTTCCTAGGATGCAGGAAGACTTGGGGGTCAGTTCATCTGGGTGTTGTGAACACACACAGGTCTGGCAGTGTTGCCTTCTTGGGTGTATGTTCTGGAGTGTCTTATGACAAGACTCACTAGGTTGCCTGTCACTCAGGTTCTTGGGTCTGTGCATACCTTGGTGAGCCTTGGAATGTGGTTGAGAGGGGCAGGCGACAATCATGACCATTAGAACTGGGGCTTTTTCCTGTTAGCAACCAGAATACTCAGCAGTTGAATTTGGCGTTCCGAGAGCAATTTTTATCTGGCCAGTTTGAGTAAAGGGGCATGCTTCCCACCACCGGTCAGTGTGGGTTTATGTAGTTAACACAGAAGCTGCAACAACTATAAACATGACCATTTCCCTCATTCTAATACAGGATAGCTTTGGGGTATATCTAATCTGGCAAATGCCAAACATCAGCCCAGTGGACCATCAACATCAGAATCCACAAAGAACTGGTCAAAAGCAGAGACACCAGATCCTACCCCAGGGCTAATGAATCAGTGTCCCCAGGGGAGACTTGAAGTTTCTGCATTTTTAACAAGACTTCTCCATGAGATTCTAATGCCCTCAGCTCTTGTCCAGTACTGTTATTTTACAGATGAAGAACCCAAAGCCCAGAAAAGGTACATGACTTGCAAAAAGTCACACAGCACGGTATTGTCAATGCTAGGATAGAACCTCAGTGTCCTGGCTCTTTGCCCAGTGCCTGTTTATGATAATGCCACATTGACTTCAGTGTAAAGAATCCCCATAGATGCTGTACCGGAAGGAGATTTAATTCCATCTCTTTCCTGGTTGTTATCATAGGTTGGACAAACTGTTCAGGAAAGACTGAGCATGATTCCACCCACCTTGACCTTGTCACGCATTAAGACCCGAGTCCTCATCTAAATGTTGGGCGTTAGTCCCTTTGGTTGATCCATCTGTCCTTTCAGAGAGGAAATTCCTTTTTAAAGTGACCTAATGGGTATAACTTTAAGAACCAGGTAATCACAGGGGCTAATAAACCCTGTCTACTTATCACTGATTTCACCAAAGCCATTGGTTGGGGCTCATTTCAGCAGCCAAGTCAGCCCCCTCCCAACCTTGGCAAGTCCTACGTATGTGTTTGCTGCCCACGTGTCCATTCCTAGGGAAGGAGAATGATGAGCAGGACCCTGCAATGCTGGAAAATTGAATCCACGTGAGTCTATCAAACGAAAAGGATCTATCAACAGAAAATGCCCCTGAGTCCCCAATAAAAGTGTAGCTGACAGGGCTCAGCGGACATGGATCTTGGCATAGTTGTATTTACCAATGATCAGCCAAAGATGAGCAGCAGTTCTGTGGGGTTCTGCAGCAGATGTCAGCACATTTGTCAAATGTGTGATGGTGAGTGTTAAATGGCAGACCCAGTGCCGGGCCCCAAGGGCAGGCGCTCGGATTAAAGTGTGAGCCCTGCTCGGACAAAGCCTGCAGTCTGGTCGGGTAGCGGGCACCACACAAACCCTATACCAGGCTTGAAGTTTCGACAAGAGAGGGAGAGGTGAAATGTTGCTGCGGATGGGTGACTGGAGGTATCAGGGAAGACTTCACAGAGGAGGTGGCATCAGAACTGGTAGCCTTCGGATTTGTAGCACCCTCTCAGGGACAGGGTCTCCGATGCTGAACTGGGTCAAGTGCAGCCAGGTTGAAAGGCAGAGCACGCACCGAAAATCAAACGAGGATGTCATCTGGGGAAGCGTCTGACACCAGGCTCGGGCACGTGTGGCTTCTGTGACTCGGGGTGAGTGAGTTCACCTCTCTGAACCCCAGGCATGTCATCCATTAAATGGAGATTATAACCACTGCATGGGGTTGCTAGAAGGATTCGGTGAGATAGTGTACATGTGATCCTGGAAAGGAGACAGACGACATCAGGCCCGTGTCAGTGATCAGAACAAAGAAAAGAAATGCAAAAAAGAGAGACCCGTTAGTTAGCCAGCTCACGTGGGCCGTGCCCCTTCCCCTCACTCAGCCCTGATTTTCTCATCTGTGAAATGAAGGAGCTGGAATTCAAGGGCACCTCCATTCGGAAATGTGCAGATATGGTCTATCTGGCTGGTACAGGGTTTGCGTTTCAGTTTGGTTTGGTCTGGTTTGGTCGTTCTTCTTGTCTTTAGGTCACAGGCCCCCACCATTAAATACTGTTTGTCACTTGCCTACTTTGAGACATTTGAGTGTACAACCCCTGGACTAACTTCCCTCCGAGGTTTTTTCCACCTTACATTCTATGCCTCGCCAGAGAAAAACATTCGCCCCATCCTTGTCCATCAGTGGCATTTGTGATTTCTGCTGACAGTTCCTAAAAAAAAAAAAAAAGTTGCTCTGTTAGGACTGAAAACAGATGCCTCTGCAGGGGCAAAGTCTGCATTTCCAGCCTGGGTAGTGTTTTCTTTCTCCTCACCTCTGGTTTGCATATTCTGTCACCTACCATCATTAGACCACCTCTTCTCAAATGGGATCCCCAGAAAACACAGACCTTCTTTTTGGCCATGCAAGATGCTTCTGGAGTCTTGGGCTAAAGGCACCTGAAAGAAATTCCATAGATTTTCAGGGGTTCCTAAAAAGTGCCTCAGCTTCTGCCAGGGACCTTTGCCCACCAGCATTCAATAATACTCAGGAATTTCTTATTTATTCAAAGCCTGACAGCTAAATTGCTACCGTGGGGATTAAAGAAGTGAGCCTTTCTGGGACCCGTTTGCAGGTTGAAATGAGGAAGGGAGCTTGTGAACTCAAAAAGCTTGCCCAACTGCAGATAGTATTGAGCAGCCAGTGTTTCTCAGCTAAAGGATTTCTTGTCCTGAACAAGAGTCAGGGCAGCTGCTTCTTCATCTAACAAGAGCTCCTAGTTCTGGGCCAGAACCCATAGGACAGGCTGGGGCAGAAAGAAGTGGAAGACACAGTCCTTACCCTCAAGCAGCTCCTGGTGTCCAATAAAGGGATCAACTTGCCATGAGTAGAATGCAACGGGCAGGTGGTGTGAGCAATCCATCCTATCTGGTCATTGAAACAGCCATGTGGATCGCGTTGTACTGTATTTCATTCCAGGAATTTTAAGCATAAAAATGTAACCAGATAAATCAGAATGTGGATAAATCAGAATAGTACTCTATAGCCACTGACATATTTTGGGCAGGTTTTTCTCTCTGATTTTTTTTTAAATTTATTTATTTATTTATTTATTTTGGGCTGTGTTGGGTCTTCATTTCTGTGCGAGGGCTTTCTCTAGTTGTGACAAGCGGGGGCCACTCTTCATTGCAGTGCACGGGCCTCTCACTATCGCGGCCTCTCGTTGCGGAGCACAGGCTCCAGACATGCAGGCTCAGTAGTTGTGGCTCATGGGCTTAGCTGCTCTGTGGCATGTGGGATCCTCCCAGACCAGGGCTCGAACCCGTGTCCCCTGCATTAGCAGGCAGATTCTCAACCACTGCGCCACCAGGGAAGCCCCTTTCTCTCTGATTTTTGAAGCAGTCTCTTCGCTCTGGAATATTCAGTAAGGAAAATGAAAACCGATTATATTCATGTACCAAGATTCAGGTAATGAAAAGATTCAATAACATCTCTGCGCTAGTTTATTAAGTTAAGTCTTAGCCGAAAAGGCCTTCATTTGTCATTTCTCCCCTAATATCACGGTGGTCACTGAACTGAAATCCCTTGATTTCTCACAGTGTGTGCTCTTAAAGGATGAGACTGGTTGGATTTTCTGGTTTGATATTTTAATTTTTGTTGATTATTTTTAAACAAACATACAAAACTCCTACGTGCACAAAAATGTTGTTTCTTTAACTGCTGTTTTCAATGCCCAGGGTTTCTTGGGGGTATCTTCTTCAAGACTTGCCTTCAGAAATTATATTTCTTTCTGAATCTCCCTACTGGTGCTATTTCATTGGGCTTTTAAGAGTTCATTTGCTTTTCCGAAACAGCAAGAAGGCATTGGGAGCCACATTTTACGGTTAAAACTGGAGGTTACGTTGAATGAAATCATATGGTGATTTCGTTTGGAGGAGGGCTCCTTTTAAGAACAATATTGTGTAATCAGACTGGATTTCTTGTCTGGTTCTAAACCGGTGTCTAAGTCAAGCAGCCCTCTGCATTTCATCTTGAAAGTCTTATGACGGGAACCAGCCACAAAGCCAAAAATCTTCCCGTTCAAGAACCCCCTGACAGCCTGTTTCTGTGCAGTAGGTTGACTTTTCTCTCCTGAGCAGTGGGGATTAGGTTTACTACTTCAGTTGCCGTTGTGTAAAACACAACCTTAGCTGATGAAATTTGCAAGAATCTTAGGTGTAATGATGGTGCTGTGAGTTTTGTTTAGGATATGCATGCTTAAGAATTTAGGGCTGAAGCATTATGATGTCTGCAGATTATTTTCAAATGGTTCAGTGCAAAGATGATAGATAGATAGATAGAGTCATAGAGAGATGAGAGATAACAGATGTACATATATAGGTCGGTGGGTAGTTGGATGGATGGATGGATGGATAGATAGATAGATAGATAGGTAGACAGACAGGTAGATAGAGTCAAAGAGAGAGATTATGGATGGATGGATGAATGGATGGATGGATGGATGGATGGGTAGATAGGTACAACAGACAGGGCAGATATGGCAAATGCTAATAACTTGAATATAGTTGGAAGTTTATAGGTGTTACTGCATTATTCTTTTTTTTTTTTTTTTTTTTGCGGCACGCGGGCCTCTCACTGTTGTAGCCTCTCCCGTTGTGGAGCACAGGCTCCGGACGTGCAGGCTCAGTGGCCATGGCTCACAGGCCCGGCTGCTCCGCGGCATGTGGGATCCTCCCGGACCGGGGCACGAACCCGTGTCCCTTGCATCGGCAGGCGGACCCTCAACCACTGCGCCACCAGGGAAGCCCATATTCTTTTAAATTTTCTGTATTTAAACATTTCAAAATAAAAAGTTGGGTGGTAAGAATAGCTTTAGTTAGACGTTCTTCTGTATTAAAATTTCCCAAGTTTCTTAAGAGAATAATATTCAGCCTCCCCATCTCTATCCCCCCTCCCCCCACACACATATACACACTTGCACACATACACACCCCCACACACACCCATAAGCACCTCTTTTCCTGGAAGAAATAATCCAGCAGTTTAGCAGAATGTCACTGTTTTCCATGGCAGCCTTTCTTTACATTTTTCCCTCAGCATTTTAATTAGAACTGTGAGTCACTGTGCTTTATGAAGGCTGGTGACAATGTCATTTACGGCTGTTTAGCATCCCAGTCGAGCCCTCTTCCACGGTGCTCATTACTTCAGGGGCAGTGAGCAGTGAGCAGGTGACAGTTCCCTCTGCCATCAGCAGAGCAGGCTCCAGGCCTCTTGAGGAACTGAGAAATGAGCTTGAGGTTTGTCCCTGGAATATCTTCCAAAGTTGCCTTTTCCACCACTGGCTTTACAGCCGGGGCGCACCTGAATGTGTTGGAGCTCCGAAGGGTGATTCAGAACTGCAGCTTCGGCATCCTTCTTAGCGTCAGCAAACTTTCCTCCCAGGCACGGGGGTCTGACTTGCCATGACATCAGCTCTTGAGCGTATCAGCTGCCTCTGGACGTGAGGGGATGCAGAGGAGGCAGGATTCTGGTCAAGCTGGATTCGAATCCAACCACTCGCCTTCGCCCTGTAACCTTGGGCAAGTTATTCAATCTCTCTCGAAATGTCCTTTTCCTCTCCTGTAAACACGAGGCTGACTCCACTTCACTGGGTTCTTGGAAACATTCAATGCTTGACTCATACTGGCTGCTCTGTACGGTTATTAGTAAGGATGAGGATGGCCATTAGGGTAATTCAGTTTAGACCTGCTGTGCCCTTGACCGTAGCATCGCTTCTGACATTCTTCATCCCTAGAGCAGGGGGGATGAAGATTTATCAGACAGGGTAACAGGAGACAGAAGGTACCTGCAGCAGTGATGCTTTATTCCAAGATAATTTAATAAAGGAATTACTTAAGGACATGGACACTTAAGGACAAAAAGGGAGGGTGAAGTGTCCAGAAACTAGCAACAAGAGGAGTGAGGACCACCCCAGGCCTGATGAAGTGGGGGGAGGGCACAGTGTTACTGAAGCCCTTTGGACCGTGGGATGGGGTGGTGGATGCGGCGGGGGCGAGGGATGTCCCAGCAGAAGCTGTACTCACACAGAGCTGCAGACCTCTCCAGACCACAGTGCTAAGACGGGAGGGAGCAGCCTCTCTCCCCTCCTTCTTTCTCATCTTGCTTGTGCCTCAAATTGGAGGCCTCCAATCAAAAGCCAGAGGGCAAGGAACCTATTGATACCCATAGGGGTCAACCTCCTCCTGGAGCCCAGATAAGTTTGGAGAAGGATGGAGAATAGATCTGGGGACAAAGGATGGAGAACAACCAGCACAGACAAGGAAAAGAGGAAGAGCTTGCTGATAATCGTCCGTAAAACCAAGCTCAATTCATTAGCTCTGAACAGAAAGATGCTTCTCTGATCTGGGTTGTGCTGGAGTGTCTTCAGTTTTCTGTAGGATCCTCCTGAAGCCCTCAAAGTGAATCAGGCATTTGCTTTCATTTCAAACATTGAAATATATCCCTAGGTACTTTGAGGAAATGGCACTGGGCATTAGAAAATCAAATGAACAGTGCCAGGGCACTGAGACTTAACCAGCAAATTGTAGAGTCCTGGGTCAATAAAGCATCCGGTCTATTGAGGAGACTTGTTGAATAAGCTGCTGAAATAGGTTCAGTGTTCAGTCAACAAGTAACTGGTTTAGTGTCTGTTGAACGTTCATTCTGTGTTGTTCTGAGCACATGTCTGGGGGCAGTGGGCAGCTGTGTCACATCAGCCAGGTGTGCATATTGTGAAAATGGGAGAAGTTCATGAATACCAAGCAAAACATTCTAGTGGTGGTACCCCAGGGACACTGAGATTTTTTTGAACCTTCAAGGACTGTAGTAGATTAAACACGAAGGAACTTTCTTGGTGAAAGTAATGTGCTGTTGTTGAAAGAGTCCTGGGGTGGGAGCTGGGAGTGTCAGGTTGCTCCAGCAAAGATACTAACCCTGGCCAGCATTCTTCACACATTTGTTGAGGACCAGGTACTATGTTAAGTGCTGGGGTCACATAAGCACAGATTTTCCAAAATGTGGTAGCTACTCCACTGGTGGTACCCATGTTTTTATTGAGGTAAAATTTATGTAACATAAAATTCATCGTTTTAAAATATACAATTCAGTGGCAGTTAGTATATTCACAATATTTTACAACCATCACCTCTATCTAGTTCCAAAACATTTCATCATCCCAATAGGAAACCCCGTACCCATTAAGAATTGAAAACAATTGTTCAAACAAAGCTTGAACACACATGTTCAAAGCAGCATTGTTCACAGTAGTCAAAAGGTGGAAACTACCCAAATGTCCATCAATGGATGAATGGATAAACAAAATGTGGTCCATGCAGACAATGGAATATTATTCAACTGTAAAAAGGAATGAAGTACTGATACCTGCAACCACACAGGTGAACCTTGAAAACATTGTGTTAAGTGAAAGAAGCTAGACACAAAAGGCCACCTATTGTAGGCTTCCATTTATATGAAATGCCTGGAACAGGCAAATCCATAGAGACAGAAAGCAGATAGGTAGTTGCCAGGCGCTGAAGAGAGGGGGCAAAGGAGAGAGACCGCTTCACTGGTACCCAGTTTTTTAAACTTTTTATTTGGAAGTAATTTTAGACTTATAGAAAAATTGCAAAATAGTACAATGATTTTCTTTATTGTCCCTTATCCAGCATCCCCTAATGTTATCATCATTCATAGCCATAATGCAGTTATCAAGAGCAGGAAATTGACAATGGAATAAGATTATTAACTAAACAACAGACGTTATTTGAATTTCACCACTTTTTCCACTAATGACCTTCTTCTGTTCCAGGGCCTTATCCAGGATTCCATGCCACTTTTAGTACGTTCTTTCTCTTTAGCCTTCTCTGATCTGTGACAGTTTGTGAATCTCTCCTTGCCTGTCACGCATTTGAGACTAGAAAAGATTACTGGTCAGTTACCTTCTAGAATGTCCCTAAATTGGAGTTTGTTCAGTGTTTTCTCATGATTGGAGCAGTGGTATCCATTTTTCAAATTTGCTCATTAAATATTTGTTTTGGTAATAGGAAAATGTAGCTGGCACCTTCGTACCATGATTTCATGGATGTTCTTACTTTGGATGAAGCCGTGGTATGTACTTAAGGGAAAAATGAGTCAAATTTAAAGAAAAGTAGTAAATAAATAATTGCACAGTGTGAGACAGAGGTATGGCACAAAGATATGAAGGTGGCAAGACCAGTTGGCAAAACATGATATTATTTCATGGAATCGTCACAAGAGCCCTGCAAAGTAGATATTATTAATATTTGCCATTTTCCATATGAAGAAATAGAGGTGCAGAGATGCTAAATGTCATGCCCAAAGCCACAGTCAATCACTGGCAGAGTCAGGATTTGAACCCAGGACCTAGAATCTTAACCATGACATTCCCCCATAAGCTTTTCTTCCCACCCCTGTGATGCCAGCTAAGATGCTGTTCACGGTGACATCATTCTCTTTTTTTTCTGTGATTTTATTTCAGGGGAAAATTTGCAGAGCTCTGTCCAGTAAGGCTGAATCAGGTGGGGTAAGGCTGAATCAGGTGGGAATGTGTCACTCAGTGCCGAGGAAGGGATGCCTTCTAGGGGCTTACCAGGTGTACTGGAACAACAGGAGATAAAGACCCAGCCAGCTCAGGTAACCCAGGTGGAGCCACTAAGGAAAACATATAGGATCTGGGACTGTGTATTCCCTCCAGTTGGAGGAAGGAGGCTGGTTTCCACTCAGATCTTGTTGGAATGAGTAGGCACAGACTGGCTTGAAAGAAAAAACTCCATTTAGAGAAAAAGGTGTCACTCCAGGAAGGGTTTTTGTAAAAATACCAGGTTAAGAGAAGAAGCAGATATGGAGTTAAGGATGACTGTTGTGTGAAGCGCTGAGCCATTCTCAG
Organism: Hyperoodon ampullatus; assembly: GCF_949752795.1. Taxonomy (NCBI): domain Eukaryota; kingdom Metazoa; phylum Chordata; class Mammalia; order Artiodactyla; family Ziphiidae; genus Hyperoodon; species Hyperoodon ampullatus. Next base: position 12,380,353 of record NC_136926.1, read on the forward strand.
TAGCTTTAACCCGGGGAAATGAAGACGAAGGTAAGCACCAGCCAGAGGGCAAAGGCTGGGACAGACGCAGAGAGCTCTCAGGAAGGTGGGCATCCCATCAAACACCTGGACCAACTGGGAGTACCCGTGACAGGACCCAGATCGCTGAGCGCATCTGCCGCTTCATCGAGCAGCTTCTAAATGTGACCTTCCTTGTCTCTCTTTAAAACTCACTATCTAGCAGGGTCCCACGGTCAAATAAATACCTACAGGGTCCTGGCAAGAAACAAATGAGTGAGGGGGCTGCATGGGGGCTGGGGGGAACTGGAGAGCTCATGCTCTATGTAAAGGGGGCATCACCTCTCACTCCAGCTGTTTGCTGACATTGAGAAATGCAGACCATGTATGAATGCACCTTCCAATAACCCAAGAAAGCCAGAAATTTGTCTTTCATGTGAAACTTACAGTCATCTGTATGCCTGTGGGCTGTTGTTTGTAAAATCTGACCAGAGCCTTTTTGAACCAAGTGATATCCTGGCTCTGAAGTAGACAGTTTTGTGCAGAACAATTTATAGTTGGGTGGAAATTGAAATTTCATTTGAAATTGCCATTTTTGTAGGTCACAGAGTGATTCAATATCTGTAGTTGTACATGGTTCACGCTAATATTACCACACTCCCTAGACTGAAATGTTCTGGTTGAAGCTTCATTCGACTGCAAAAATGTAGCACAGGCATTTAGCAGCAAACCGGACCAGTGTTTCTTAAACTGTAATGTACATACCAATCACTTGGAGGTCTTCTTTTTTTTTTGCGGTACGCGGGCCTCTCACTGTTGTGGCCTCTCCCGTTGCGGAGCACAGGCTCCGGACACGCAGGCTCAGCGGCCATGGCTCACGGGCCCAGCCGCTCCGCAGCATGTGGGATCTTCCCGGACCAGGGCACGAACCCGCGTCCCCTGCATCGGCAGGCGGACTCTCAACCACTGCGCCACCAGGGAAGCCCCGGAGGTCTTCTTAAAAATGCAGATTCTGAGTTGTAGGTCTGGGGTGGGGACTGAGACTCTGCATTTCTAACCAGCTCTTAGGTGATGTCTGTGGTCCATGACCACACCTCACATAGCAAGGCATTAGACCATGGCCATCATTGGTGATTTTAGAAGCTCCACTGAGATCCCCCCTCTTCAGCTCTCCTTTTCCTAAATCCAAGTGCTGTTACCCAAATATGTGAAGTTTCATCTATTTCTTCTTTCATTTGTTGTGGGCTATTTATCACTTCTTGTGGCTTCCCTGGTGGCGCAGTGGTTGGGAGTCCGCCTGTCAATGCAGGGGACATGGGTTCGTGCCCCGGTCTGGGAAGATCCCACATGCCACGGAGCGGCTGGGCCCGTGAGCCATAGCCACTGAGCCTGCGTGTCCGGAGCCTGTGCTCTGCAACGGGAGAGGCCACAGCAGTGAGAGGCCCGTGTACTGCAAAAAAAAAAAAAAAAAAAAAATGAGTTTCTTTCATTCTTATCCTTTCTTTTATCCCATCATGTTCTATCTGCTTGTAGAAGCCAGAGCTGGAAAGTCCTTCTGGACACTTCCTTCTTTCTAACCCCAGACATCAGTCACCAAATTTTGTTGACTCAACCTCCTAAATATCTCTTAAATCTACCCACTTTCCTCCTTCCTCCCTTTCACTACCCATATTCTAACCACCATCATCTCTCATCTCTGGCCTGCAGCAGCCTCCTAACCGAGCTGCCCATAGCCAGCCTTGCTTTCCCATCCATTTTCTATCCAGCGTCTTAATAGAATCTAAATCTAACCACAGAACTTCTTTTCCCAAATTCCTCTGGTGTTTGCCATCGCTATAAGAATAAAGTCCAAAATCTTTAACTTGACTCTCAAGAGAGCTTCACGATCTAGCTCCTGAAGATCTCTCCAGCTTTGTAAAATGTTGACTTTCTTCTCCAACCACAGTGGACTTTGTCCAGTGCCTCGAACCTGCTCCCTCCCACCTCTAGTGCCTTCTCTCCTCCACCTCTTGCACCCCTTCATCTGGCCAACTCTGTCTCCTAACTCTTCTTCCAGGAAGCCTTCCTTGACCACCACCACTCAGACTATGTTAAGTGTCCTGTCCACGCTCCCATTAGCACCCTGTATTTCCACTTTGTTCTACTCACTATACTTGTCACTAATGTCTTTCTCTACTCCCTGCTTCACCCCTGGCTTGGGAGATCTGAGGGTAGGAATGCTGTCTGTCTTGTCTATTCTTACATTCCCAGTGCCAAGCTCCTTGCTGACCCAGCTGGGAGCTATGTAAGGGTTAATGAATGAATAGGTGATGTGAATGGAAAAAAAAAAAAAAGGAAAGAAGAGAGGAAGGGAAGGAGAGAAAAGGGGAAAGAAAAAGAAAGTAAAAGAGAGTAAGTTTTATCAGGGGTAGAAAATATGTGCCATCTTCTTGTAATGACTCTTAAGAACTGTTTCAGAGACCGCTGGTAATATGTTTCCTTTTTATAGTAATGAGGCCACCCTCTTGGTCATGATTATGTTCACATATCTGGGCTGAGATACTTCATTTTCCTCGAGGTGTCATCTAAAAATAATAGAAGCACCATGCACTTTACATGGATTATCCCATCAAATGTTTTCCCATTCACTTATCCCATGTAACTTATTGCTTCTGCTTGACAGATGAGAAGTCTGAGGCTAATAAATGGTAGAGGAGGGTCACAAACCCTTGTCTCTCCAGCTTCAGTGCACATACCTTCAACCCCTGTGATGCGGTGTGTCTGTCAAGAGTGGGGGCAAAGGTACATCTGTGAGGATTTTTGTGCCACTGAGGGGGTCCATGGATGGAGAGAATTTAAGAACCTTCACCCTAAACCCTGGAATTTTCTGTCTGTGGGATGGATATAGTGCTGTACAGCCAGCTGAACCAGTTCATAGAAATGAGCTTTGCAAAATGAAGATGAAATGAAGTTTTCATTATTCCCCAGATCTATTCCAACATAAGGATGACAGCCCTGTAGCTCTCTCCTGCTGATGGACTGGACCAGTAATACCCCCACCCCACCCTAGTGGTATTGACTCATCACCAACTTCCAGTGTCTGAGTTTCTGGCTGCTTCTGTTGAGTACGTTCCAACACACCAAATTCTGTCCTTTCAGTATTCTGAGGAGGAGCCGGTGACAGGCTCCCATTCCACTGGAAAGCAGGACCAATCTGTGTGTCCACAGCTCTTACCTGGTCCTTCTGCACAAAGCACTTGAAGCAACATATGTCCATTGGACACTACAGACAGCCAGTAGAATAATGGCTGCTTGCGTTTTAATTATTAGTAGCAGGAGTGGGGAAAGTATCCATTTATTGAGCACTTACCATTGCATATGGTGCATAGTAAGAACTCAGAAAATACTAATTATTATCTCATTCCATCCCCACACACACACCCTGAGGAGATGCTATTATCATTCCCATTTTATAGATGCAAAAACTAAGACTCAGAGACGCTAAGTGACTTGACCACCATCACAAAGCCACATGGAGAAGCTAGGGTTCAAATGCAAGATAGTCTGACTTCAAAGACCTTGTTCTTTTTTTAAAGGTGATACAAAAACATAGTACAAAATAAATAAACAATATGAAAATATGTAATAAAAGTGAGCTTCCTCCTCCAACCCCACCCTTAGCCTCCTAGTCCCCTTTCCCAGAAGCAACTTCTGTTACCAATATCTTGGGTGTTTTTCCAGAGATATTCAGTGGATCTCCAAGCTTCCATGGAAGTATAAATGAATAAATACAATGGATATGCAAATATATTTATACATTGGTGTTCTCCACCTTGCTTTTTTTTTTTTTTTTTTTTTGCGGTACGGGGGCCTCTCATTGTTGTGGCCTCTCCCGTTGCAGAGCACAGGCTCCAGACGCGCAGGGCCAGCGGCCATGGCTCACGGGCCCAGCCGCTCCGTGGCATGTGGGATCCTCCCAGACCGGGGCGTGAACCCATGTCCCCTGCATCGGCAGGCAGACTCTCAACCACTGCGCCACCAGGGAGACCCCACCTTGCTTTTTAAAATTAATAATGTGTCTTAAAAGATCATTCCCCATTTGGTCCTTTTAGATCTAATCCCCCCCCCATTTAATGCCTGCACTGTATTCCATTGCAGGGATGTGCCATAGTTTATGTAGCAGTTCTCTATTAATGGATATTCAGATTTTCTTAATCTCTTGATATTCTGAACAACCTGCAAGGAAGAGAGGTGTGTGTGTGTGTGTGTGTGTGTGTAAGAATGTTTCTTCCAGTTTATCTGTAGGGGAAAGTCCTAAAATTGAATTGCCAGGTCGAAGATCTGTGCAGGGCTTCCCTGGTGGCGCAGTGGTTGAGAGTCCGCCTGCCGATGCAGGGAACACGGGTTCGTGCCCCGGTCCGGGAAGATCCCACGTGCCATGGAGCAGCTGGACCTGTGAGCCATGGCCGCTGAGCCTGAGCGTCCGGAGCCTGTGCTCCGCAGCGGGAGAGGCCACAACAGTGAGAGGCCCGCGTATTGCAAAAAAAAAGATCTGTGCATTTTCAGTTTTGGTGTGGATATTGTCAAACTGCCATTCAAAGAGGCTGTACAAAGCAGCGATAGAAGAGAGTGGGGATTTCCCAAAGCCTCCTATCGGGTTTACTGTCAAACGCTAAACAGTCCTTCATCCTCGCCCTCCTGACTCTGATGCTCCTTCCTGCCCCTGAGGTGGGGGCATTATTAGATCTGGGAAGATCACGGACAAACTGTAGCCGTGAAACTGGGGGAATTATATGGCTGGGGAGACCCCCTGGCACCAGGGTGCCCGTGTCTCTGGGATCCCCAAGACAGAGAACGCCAACTTAACCCCCTGGCTTAGAGAGGTTGGCAGGTTTGTAGCTGTGACTTGCTGGAGTGGGAGAAAGCACGTCAGTTTGATTCCCAGGTGGCGTTCTCTCTGGGGAAAGACTGCAAATTAGCAGTTCGGGAGATGTAAGGAAGTTGGTTGTTTTGCTGTGTTTTGTTGTTTGGTTTTTTTTTTTACAGAGCACAGTTGGGTTACGGTTTTGGTCTTTTGTTTTTATTGGGGGTGGTGATATTTTGGTTTTAAGACATGGAGGGCTTAGGATTTGTTTTTAAATGAGATTGGAAGGAGATGGGAAACAGGGTCGTGACTCCATTAGAGATTTTGTGGGTGTTTGAACTGAAAACAGCCAGGAGTTCTTCACAGGCTGGATGTTGTTTTCTTTAATATTTAGTGGTAATACACATTAAAATGGTAATACCTGTGATTTTAAAATAATAATTTAAATGATATTCAAATAGAAAAAAAAGTAGTGCAAAGTCTGTCTCCATCCTACTACTGATGTCCAATATTTCTGCTAAGATGCAGCCAGTGATACCTGTTCCTTCCAGAATATTCTCTACATTTACATGTGCAGAATGTATGCATTTGCACCTTTTTTCACCTAATGATATATCTTAGCGCTCATTTCCTACCTGTAAATAGAGATCTGCATCATTTTTTAAATGAAACATTTATTGCACAGATGGGTTAGATTTCAAACGACATTCGGACAGCAAGATGTTGGGTCCTGGACTATTAGCCTAGGTGACCCCCTACTATGACCTCTCTCTTCACATGGTTTGAGGTGGGTCTTCTCTCTCCCCCACTCCTACCCCCATCACACCTAATATTCCCAGTGGTCAACCTCAAAAAGTGGCGAGATGTTTGCTCACCGTCTGCGTCATTTTTCTGGCTTCTTTAGAAAGCAGGAGTATCTTCTGCCTGCCTAGGTTATTAGTAGATGATCAAGGGGACCTCAGGGACAGTGGGGTGGCAGGGAGGAGCTCTGGTCCAGGATCCACGAGAGTCAGACTCTAGACCTCCACTGCCCAGTGGCAATGCAGTGTGAGCACCTGTGTGATTTTTAACTGTATAATAGTTGCATTTAAAAGCATCAAAAGCAACAGGTGAAATTAATTTATAATTGTGCTTAATCCAGTATACCGAAAACATGATCCTTTCAACATGTAGTCAATATTGGAAATTATTGAGATATCTGACATTTTTTTTTCCTCCTAGTCTTTGAGACCCCATGTAGATTTCACTCCTTTTTAAATTAATTAATTAATTTATTTATTTTTGGCTGTGTTGGGTCTTCGTTGCTGTGTGTGGGCTTTCTCTAGTGCGGCGAGCGGGGGCTACTCTTCGTTGCAGTGCATGGGCTTCTCATTGTGGTGGCTTCTCTTGTTGTAGAGCACGGGCTCTAGGTGCACGGGCTTCAGTACTTGTGGCATGCGGGCTCAGTAGTTGTGGCTCGTGGGCTCTAGAGTGCAGGCTCAGTAGTTGTGGTGCATGGGCTTAGTTGCTCCGCGGCATGTGGGATCTTCCCGGACCAGGGCTCAAACCCATGTCCCCTGCATTGGCAGGCAGATTCTTAACCACTGCACCACCAGGGAAGTCGAGATTTCACTCTTATGTCACATCTCAAGGAACCAGTCACAATTCAGGGGTTCCATGGCCACATGTGGCTAGTGGCTGCCCTATTGGACAGACAGCTCTAGACACCCCCAACTCTGGCTGATCCATGTTGAATGAACACCCTCCCCCTCACTTCTCCAGGCCTCTGTTTCCTTATTTTTGAGTAGGGGAGCTGGGCAATCTTTTGGATTTTAATGGCTGCTCATCATCCTAACATGGGCCGACGTTCAGTGCTAAGAGTGAAAAGCCATGGGCAAGCCAGGACAAGCGGTTCTCCCTATTGTATCTTAATGTCCACATCTGTAAAATGGGGATGATTGAACGCGATGAGTCAGGGTGAGGATGACAAGTATGGCAGCTGATGAGGATGTGTTTTGGGGGAGGCATCATCTTAGGGGATTGTCTTTGGGATTAGGATCAACCCTGGTGAGTGCCCAGCCCCCGCTCGGTTGGAGCCAAGGCTGCCCTCTAGTTTATTCCTCTGAACCTCAGTCAACTTGTCCTTCTGTAAAGTGGGGATAAAAATGACACGTGCTTTACAGAGTCACTGTCAGGATGAAATAAGACGCCCATGCAGAGGGCTCAGCACACAGTAAACTCTCCATCACTAGAAACTGCTACTGTTACCATCCCTCCAGATGCAGACATGGACCCAGGATGGGGAGTGGCATACCCAAGGTCACACAGCGAGACGGTAGTAGCAGATGCTGGTCTATTTTGGCTCCCTCCTTCTCCCTGGCAGGCATCCCCAAAAGTCAGCCGTGAATTTCTTCGCAGCAAGATAAATGAAATAAATACACCTGAAATCACTGAACTACTCCAGTGAGGCCTGGGTCCAAGTACTGTTTCCATGGTACATGCTGTGGCATGCACATGCATGTGATGTGTTTAAAATCACGGCTCCAAAGGTCTGAGCTAGGTTGGCGGGATACCCAGCACCCGTCTTCCTGTATCCAGTGCCTCGTACCATGACTGGCGTGAGATTCCTCTGTGTGCTTTCAAGCATAGGGCCCCCTTCTAGATGGCACATGACGTACATTTGGAGAGGCTGTGACGGAGGAGAACGTGCACTGAATTAACAGCCGGGAAACCCGAATCACTGCATATTATGTAACAATAACAGGAAGCCATTTCTTCTGAGCATTTGCTCTGTGAAGTTACTGAAACCCTTGCACTTACTATTTTATTTAATCCTCCCAGTTACCCAGGGAGGGAGGAATTACTTGACCCATTTTACAGATAAGGAAACTGAGGTTTAGAGAAAATAAAGAACTCACCCAGAAACACACAGATAGAGCCAGAAAGGACCTTAAAAATCTTCCCTGTGGCAGAAGGGGGGACAACCATCCTGGGTGGCCCAGGATTGAGGCGGCTCCTGGATACTGGACATTCGCAAAGGACAAGAGGGTCTCCTTCCAACAGCGTAGTGTGTTCTTTGGGGATATCGAACCTGATCACGGTCAGCATGAGGATGAACATATGGCAGCAGATGAAGGTGTGTTTAGGGCGGGGCAAGAGGGATAGTGTTGAGGGATTATTATTAAGATTAGGATTTTGCCCCTGGTGAAGGTTCAGAAGCCACTTGCTTAGGTAGAGAGCTCGTTCAGCCCCACCCTATCTCTCAGCAGACGCTGAATATCACTGCCTCTCCTAAGGCCTGCCTCTCTCCAGTTCCTTCCAAAGATCAAGCTGTCTTTCTAGGGCCAAAGTCTGAGAAACAGCACTTCAATTTCCCAAGCACCAGCCAACAGCCTCCTCTGATTTAGAAAGCAGCTGAGAAAGAGAGAGGAAAAGCTGGGCGTGGCCAGGGAGGTTTGTGGGTTGCTTTATTTCTTTTTTCTTTTTTTTTTAAAATTAATTAATTTATTTTTGGCCACATTGGGTCTTTGTTGCTGTGCGCGGGCTTTCTCTACTTGAGGCGAGCGGGGACTACTCTTCGTTGCGGTGCGCGGGCTTCTCATTGTGGTGGCTTCCCTTGTTGTGGAGCATGGGCTCTAAGTGCACGGGCTCAGTTGTTGTGGCTCACGGGCTCTAGAGTGCAGGCTCAGTAGTTGTGGCGCACGGGCCTAGTTGCTCCGCAGCGTGTGGGATCTTCCTGGACCAGGGCTGGAACCCGTGTCCCCTGCATTGGCAGGCGGATTCTTTTTTTTTTTTTGCGGTACGCGGGCCTCTCACTGTTGTGGCCTCTCCCGCCGCGGAGCACAGGCTCCGGACGCGCAGGCTCAGCGGCCGTGGCCCACGGGCCCAGCCGCTCCGCGGCATGCGGGATCCTCCCGGACCGGGGCACGAACCCGTGTCCCCTGCATCGGCAGGCGGACTCTCAACCACTGCGCCACCAGGGAAGCCCGGCAGGCGGATTCTTAACCACTGCACCACCAGGGAAGTCCCTATGTCTTTTTTCTTAAGCCAAGTCCTGGCTCTGTCCTTTGGTAAATTCTGGCCCAAGCCAGTGTGGGGAAGAAGAGAACTGGGGGGCCCCGCCTCCCCAAGAGCTCACCTTCAAGTCCCTTCTTGAATTAAAGAACGGAGCCCCAATGCCAAACTTGGACACTCAGGAGAGATCTGGAGGTCCCAGCTGTCTCTGCCTGCAACTAAACAATGAGCATCCTGGGTTTGGTACCCAGAAAAATGGGGCTCCGGGAGAGTTAAGGAAGCAACAGCCGGGGCGGGGGCTGGGGCCCAGGTAGGGAGGTGGACCAGTCCTCCCCAGTGAGGAATGACATAACGGTTCTGGATGGTTTTCTCTGCAAACCAGAGCCCCGACAGCAAGATGCTGAAAGACACTCCGCCTGTCAACACATGGGCCGCACACGCTCACACACACAGCAGAGAAATGACACAGCACGAGGGCGATGCATGAATACAGAGAGAGAAACACACACACACGGCGACACCAGATGGAGAAGGCAGCCGGGCTGGGGCTGGGCGTTCATGATCCCCTCAGCCACAGAGAGGGGCTGGCGGAGCTGCATAACGCAAGCTGCAAAAGGGGCAGGTTGAACCTGCTGACCACCACCCACCTTGAGGGGGATCCAGGAGGCAGTGCCTCCTTCTCAGGGTGTCACCTGCACCCACCCCCTACTCTCAGAGGCAGCAGGAGTTTATCAGCTGCCCCAGCCCTGGGGTGACCCCGGGAAGTCACTAAAAGGAAAACAAGGGAGTGTCACTTTGTTAGTAGTGGCAGATGGGGGCTCCCTCCTTGTGCGAAGGAATTTTGAAGATGCTGGCAGCAAGGGCTGCCAGGGTAGAGAGGAGACTGAGGCTCGGGCTGGGGGACAGGAAAAGAGATGGAGGGATTCTCTTCCACCCCCGACCCCCGACCCCACCCACAAGCCACAGATCGCCTGCCCGCCCAGACACGTAAGGCACGCTTCCACAGCTGCCCGCTGTGCACGTGCCACAGGTGCACACACCTCACGTGCACCACAACATCTCCAGCTGGCCTCCCTATGGGCCTTTGGTATCCCATTTACTTCTCTGAGCCTGGGGGAGCTGGTGGGAGTTGCAAAAATCACTAGATTATACACTTTTTAAAACTAGAGTATGAACTTAAAAGCTCATGCTCAAGAGTGGAGCAGATCTGAGTTCAAATCCTCCCTTCACCATCATTCTCCACATGACCTTGGACTGAACCTGCCCAAGTTTCAGTCTTCTCATCGGTTGAAGGGTTACTGTGAAAATCAAAGGAGAAAAAAACATTAAGAATGTACGTGCTCAGCAAGTGCCCGCTGTCTTTAGTCTCTGGGGCTTTTTCTTCTTCATTCCACAAATATTCGTTGAGCACCAGCTGTGTGTTTACCTAACAGTCCGTGCTTCCTAATGTTTCTCCGTTAGGGTTTCAGACAGCCTGTGGTACACACATGCTCTCCAGAGTTTGGTGTGGACCCACGTCTTTGGTATTTATTATACCAATTTTGGCTTATCATGGTATGGAATGTGGCCAAGTCTGTCATTTTGAACCTGGATGGTCGATAATTACAAAAATGGTCATAAAGTCCAGTTGACATCCCTCGTCGGTGGTTCCATAGAAGGTGGCGTCATTCCCTGTCCCGTGGGTTTGTTGTGGGCGGGCTTTGGGAACAGCCAGAATGGAGAGTCCAGTGATCTTTGTCGGCCGAGCTCCTGACCTGAGGATGGAAAACGTTGCAAAACTCAGAGGGCCAGAGGCTGCGTGACAGGTTGGAGTGGTGACTTCTTGCGGTGGGAAAGAGATAAGAGAGGTCTTCTGGTCCTTGCCTTTTGATTTCTGGGGCTGACTGTCAGTGGTTTCCCCCAAGGAGCCCCTCGGTCTCATAGGGCTTTGATCCTGAGGGTGAAACCAGGCAATATGCAGCTGCCTGCAAAGGTATGCCCCTCGAGGAAGAAGGATTTCATTTCTAGGTTGGCTTCAGAACTCCAGAGCATCTTATGGCTAGACTTCTCAGTTGGCTGCGTTTCCCATGTTAGTTTTGAAGGTGGTGTTGGACACTCCACATCCATCTCTCTTTTTAAATTCTTTTCTTCCCCTCCCTTTTTCCTTCTCTTGACCTCAGGAGGCCCCAGATTGGATCTGCGTCTAACGGGGTGGCGATACCCAGAGGATAGTTCCCGCTAGCATGCGTCACCTCTAGACACAAACACCAGACACGTTTGCTCCCTGGTCTGCCTGACCTGTTGCTTAGGGACACGTCCCACTGCTTCCCCTGACGTCTGCCTGATCAACCATCGCTTCCTTAGAGAATAAGGAAGGAGGCAGACACAGGAAATCATGCCACCGACGGCCCAATGACAGTGAGTGAGTGACGCTGAGTTGACGTCAAAGGCAGAGAAGACCAAGACCAAGAGCAGCTCGCTCTCCAGACTCCCCTTGGCCCCTGCAGCGCCAGCCCCCCGCTGCTCCTCTCGTCACAGCCAGAAGCCTGGCTGCTCCCGGCGACATCGTCTCGGCTTGACACATCTTGAGGTCTTCCGACCCTTGGACACTAGACACCATGGAGAATCACATGTTCAGCGTTAAGCAGATCCAACCCAATGTCATTTCTGTCCGCCTCTTCAAGCGCAAAGTGGGGGGCCTGGGGTTCCTGGTGAAGGAGAGGGTGAGCAAGCCACCCGTGATCATCTCCGACCTGATTCGAGGGGGCGCCGCAGAGCAGAGCGGCCTCATCCAGGCTGGGGACATCATTCTCGCCGTCAACGGCCAGCCCTTGGTGGACCTGAGCTATGACAGCGCCCTGGAGGTGCTCAGGGGTATTGCCTCCGAGACCCATGTGGTCCTCATTCTGAGGGGTCCCGAGGGCTTCACCACGCACCTGGAGACCACTTTCACTGGGGACGGGACCCCCAAGACCATCCGGGTGACACGGCCCCTGGGTCCGCCAACCACAGCTGCCGATCTGTCCCACCAGTCATCAGCCAGCAAAGAGCACACCCTGGCAGTGGACGGGGCCACGGGTCCTGGCAATGGGCCGCAGCACGTGCCAGACCAGGTGCAGGAAGCTGGCTTGCACTCCCACACCAATGGCCTGGCTCCCAGGCCCCCAAGCCAGGACCCTGCCAAGAAAAGTTCTGGGGAGAGCAATAAACTGCTCAAAGAGATAGAGCCTGTGCTGAATCTTCTCACCAGTGGGGGCAAAGGGATCAACGGAGGGGGACCTGCCAAAGCGGAGACAAAGGACGCAGAAATCCAGGTGGACAGGTAAGCTCCACAGGTGCGTGTGTGTGTACGTGTGCTGTACGCGAGCATGTATTGCGACTGTCTCGCAGCCCGGAGGCTTACCTGAGCGTCTCAGTCTTCTGCACACGTCCAGCCACTCAACCAGACTTGCCTCTTGCCCTGAAAATTGCTGTTGCAGGAATGCAGTGGGCGTAATGTCTAGCACGTATCTCTTGCCATGAAACCCAGAGTTTATAATCCTGGTAGCTGAGGTCCTGTCTTCCAGCAACCCCACAAGGTGGGGATTTTTGCAATCCACATTTCACAAGTGGGAAGACAGAGGGTCAGAGAGGAGGGGCCTTTCCCGAGGTCACCTGGTGATGACAGGCACATGTACGTGGCAGGCTTGGGCGTGGGTAGATGCCGAGGCTCTGGGGAGAGAGAGGAAGCGCTGAGAGCTGAGAGCGGGGTTACCCTCAGCCCAAACTAGCTCTCTCCTGGTGATGGCCGGTCCAGGGCAAGGAAGCTTTGAAAAGGAGGAAATGGAGGCAAAGTAGAGAATTGGCCCTGACGCCCCCCAAACACTGGAATTGCTCAGGTTTTATGGGAGCCAAGGCTAGCACTTGAAGAGCTGGGGACCAGCCCCTCTGTATGTGCCAGACTGGCATTTTCTGAATCTCTGGGGGAGGAGAGCTGGCAACACAGTGGGTGATTCTAGCTCCTTCTCTGGCGAGGAGTCAGCAGCTGGACCAGGTGGTCGGGAACTAGTCAGGAGAGAGAGAAAAGTTTCTCTCCACCTCCTTCCACTCCCATCTAAGGTCTAGCACTGACCCTACAGCCCACAGTGTTCCTAGGCAGACGCTTCTTATTTACAGAGGGAGGCTCAGGTCTGAGCCCCCCAGAAATCCAGGCTGAGATTTCCCAGCTCCCTCCTCAAGGACCCCTGAGTGTCCCAAGAGCATTTAGAGGTCACCAGGACGTCCCTTGGGGGCCTGGATTAAAGTAGCTCCCCAAGCCCCTGAATGTATTCGTTTAACAAATGTTTGTTGAGGACCTACTGTGTGCCACACTGTTCTGGCCCTGGTATAGAGCAATGAATAGACAAGTCCTCTGACCTTGAGAGTGAAGGAAATTGACAACCCCCCTGACCTTTGGAAGCTTGCAGTACAGTGGGGAAGATGAAGACGTAAACTACGTAGACCGTTCGTCGTACTTGCTAAGTAGATAAATAGAGCGGGGAAGGTGTTAGGAAGTGTTGGGGAGGGTGACATTTCAGATCGGAAGCTGGTGGGTCTCACTAGGAAGGCAACATGGGAGGACCCAGAGGAAGGGGGAGAGGAAGGCTTGCAGCTTCCTGGGGGAGGGGTGTTCCAGGCAGAGGGAGCGGCAGGTGCCAAGGTCCTGGGGTCAGGTATGCCTGACACATTTGAGGACCTGCATGGGATCCAGTCCTCCTTCCTGGTGGGGCGGCCCCCAAACTACCCACTGGTGAGCCCCTCAGTCTGTGGAGCCCACCCCGGCCACCACTGCATCCTGGGGCTTTTCCAGCATCTGACACCAGGGTGAAAACTGAACCAGTGCCAGCAAGACCCCAAGTAGGAAGGTAGAGGCTCTGTCAGAAGGCTTGGGCAGAGGGGAGACAAAGGGCACCTGCTGCCCGTCCAGCCCCTGCCCTCCCAACCACCCCTTCTCACTCCTGTGAGTCCCCTGCACACACCCTGGAGCCTTTCCCACACCTTGGGTCCTGTCTCCACAAGAGACAGTGAGTCTTGGGCCCAAAACACAGGCCATGGTGTGGGCAGTTGGGAGCCCCCAGTGCCCTGCTGTCCATTTCCAGAGCTGGGGGCCAGGATCAGTCCTTGAGGTTCTCCTGGTGGCAGGGACCTGGTGCCTGATTCTCCCTCAACTAGGGAGGTCCCCCAGGCTAGAATCCAGCCTTCAGAGCAGCCACCTCCCAGGGGTCCCTACAGCAACACACCCAGTGGAGATGACGTGTTGAGCCTTGAGATAGCTTCTGGGCAGCCAGCAGGCCCCCCGAGTCTTGCTCCGTGGACTTAAATTCTAAAGCAGCTGTGTAGTCCAGAATCGATCACTGGCCTTGTTTTCCAGGAGGCCTTGGAAGTGTCTGTCCTCAGAGGCTCCTGGACACGGCCTTCCCCCCGCATCCTATACATGCCCCCCATCCTCAGCACCACCTCTCCCAGGAGGAGCAGCAAGGCAGTGCATGGGGCCGTCTCACCGTGTGGGGCAGCTGAGCCCCTGTACTAATGGCCCATGTGCTTGGTTCTGATTCTCAGCTGGGCACAGGGTGGGCGTGAGGTGTGAGCCTCAGAAACTCCGGGGGCTCTATTTCAGTCCCACCCTGGCCCTGGGAGCCTGAATCACCGGGTGTGACGTGGAGAAGTCCCTCCTGTCCCTGGGAGCTGGGCCCTCCATCCAAGGAGCCAGTGATCCCCTCTCCCCGCTGACAGTCCGAAGACGGGACTGTTGGCTGGAAGAGGCCAGAGACAGGACGCCAGACTGAGATGAGATTGTCGAGTGTAACAGACTTTAATGGGAGCCCCTCTTTGTAGCCAAGCCCCAAGGGGCTTCTCCAAACACCATCTCAGGGAAGCAGCCTTGTGTCCCCAAGAATGAGGGAGGGACACAGCGGTCTGTGTGGGGCCCTGCTCTCGCAGCCCTATTTTACCACCTCAGGAGGTTACATCTGAGCTCTCAGCTGCCCTCGTCCATTCAGGGTCCTCCATCCAGGGAGCCCACATCAGTCTCACGTGCAGTGTGATTGACCAAAAGTAGCCGAAAAAACTGCTTTGGTAGAGGTATGATTTGGGAGAAAGTGACCCAGGGCAAGCATATGCCTCCACGAAACCCACTAAGATGAATGGTTCTAAGGTTGAGTAATACTGTGTAATAGCATGTGTTCCCCCAGCTCAATGGCTAGATGCGAAGCTCCCCCCACGTTTTTGTTTTGTTTTTTTTTTTTGCGGTATGTGGGCCTCTCACTGTTGTGGCCTCTCCCATTGCAGAGCACAGGCTCCGGACGCGCAGGCTCAGCGGCCATGGCTCACGGGCCCAGCCGCTCCGCGGCATGTGGGATCTTCCCGGACTGGGGCACGAACCCACGTCCCCTGCATCGGTAGGCGGACTCTCAACCACTGCGCCACCAGGGAAGCCCTCCCCCCCTTTTTTTAACGAATATTTTTAAATGTCCCCTTCACTAACCAGAAGCTCATTCATGGAGCATAATACCTACCCACACTTTACATTGTGTAAATCAATATTATAACGCCCTAACTATAAAATAAAGGAGATAGAGCATAAAAGTCATTTATAATAAAAGAGCCTCTAATTTAATATACCAGTGCACAGGCATGGCTCCACCAGAATGTCACATGTTTGCACCTAAAGATAGACTTGCTGCAAACACGACGGCATCAAATGCAGATTGACACAGGTGTGTTGTGTTGGCAACTCAAATGCCACCTGCAGCGTCACCTTGGTGATGTGATTTTCCAAAATGGTGAATGATTCCTGATAAAACGATGTCCTGTCTTTCTCTGATTTACCCAACAGTTGCATGCATGGAAAGTTCAGTATCATTTAAAGCCAAATTTATACATAAGCCCAAATTGAGATCTTGGCTGAGAAATGTAAGCATGCTTTTTTATCTTAGTGGGTGTCCAAAGTTTGTGTGGCAGTCTGGATCCTTCTTCCTTGAGTGGGTTTGTCGCTGGTATTGCAGGAGGCCCCTCAGCACCCCCCCATGCCACCTCCCTTCCGCTGTGATGCCAGGAGCATTTGCCGTCACCGTAACAACCACAAAAGCGCTCCCCAAACTGTCTGCTCACGGCTGAAATAAGTGTCTCGTTACGCATCAGTGTCCCAAGTCAGGAAATGCAACTCAGAGGCAGCATGTTCTTCAGGGCCCTTTTGGGGCTGCTGGCCTGGGAGGATTCAAGCCGCTTGGAGCACAGGGCTGCCTGGAAACGACTCATCCTCCCAGGGGCGTCTCCATCCAGCCTGCTTTTTGGGGTGGGGTCAGACTGGCATCCCAGATGTTAGATGACAATGAGGCCAGCTGCCTGCCAGGCCCAGAGCCCCACATCCGGGTCACACTCAGTGTCCGTGGCTTCTGGGTCTGAGCAGAGGCTGGGCCATCCCTGGCTCTCAGCAGCGACCTTGACTCTTCTGCCCTCTTGGCCTCATTTTCTTCCTCCGTCCTTTCCTCTTGGCTGTGGACTTATTCCCCTGCTCTGTCT
Organism: Hyperoodon ampullatus; assembly: GCF_949752795.1. NCBI lineage: Eukaryota > Metazoa > Chordata > Mammalia > Artiodactyla > Ziphiidae > Hyperoodon > Hyperoodon ampullatus. The sequence goes on from NC_136926.1 coordinate 12,396,704, forward strand.
AATCCCTTTCCCTCATGGGGCACCCCTAGTCCTGTTGTTTGGCGTGCTGGCCCTTATTTATGGAGAGAAGTGATATTTACTTTAGACACAGTCTCATCCCTTCATCCCAGGGGGAGGTGGCCCTGGCAGGCGGTGGCAGCCGGTGAGGGATGGTCAGGAAGGAAGGTGGTGATTTGGGGACCTTCTGTACTTGGGAGCGGTCACTTTAAAATGCTGCCTGTCAGAGGATATCCAGGTTGTTCAGCTTGCTGCCCTGAAGGAGGGTTCTAAAGAGGCCAAGGTCTCCGGTCCAGCATCCATCTGGACTAGCTGGTCAGCCTCGCCCTGTGCTCTGATAACTTCTCATCCACTCACAGGGCCCTTGGTTACTTACAAAAGTACCTTCACAACAGTCAACTCTTCAGAGCTTGCATAAATTCAGCTCCCTAAGTAGCACCTGTAGTTTTAGCCCCCGTTTATATAAGAAGGAACTAAAGCTCAAGAGAGGTGAAGCAGCTTGCCCAGGGTCACACAGCACTGGCCACAGGGTTCTATCCAGGTTCTACCTAGACGTCTCACAGTGACTGTCTACAGTTAAAGAGAAACCAGACAAGAGAATGTGGCTGGAGGAACGGAAGTCAATTTCAACCCTATAGAATCAGCTTAATTGGGGGAGGTGGCCTCCTTCTATGACAAGCCTGAGTTTTATCATCATCATGTTGGTCAGCCTCTGCTGAGCACTCCAGGTGGGGCTGGCCCCAGGCTACGGTCTTCACATCAAGTAATTCACTTTCTCTGCATAGCACCCTGTTTTCCTGATAAGGAAACCAAGGCTCAGAGAGGTGCAGTCACTTGTGCCAGGTCACACAGCCAGCCCATGGCAAAGCCAGAACTCGACCCTAAACCCATACTCTTGACCTCTACTAACTTTGTAGATTGCACTGTTGGCCACAGTGCCCTTGACCACTAGCCATCAAATTTCTGTGGACATCAGAATATTTTCTCAGTCTGAAGGGGAAACCGAGGCCCTGAGGTTGTCATCTACTAAAGACAGCCCCCCTGGAGAACTGATCTCAGACCAACCAATGACAGCATTGATTCCAGGACTGTCTGCACTAGAGAATCTCCTCCTAGGCTGCACTTGACATGCCTCATGGCTTTGAATCACTCTGGTGGCATTTTTCAACTAAGGAATTGACTCTGGTAACTTTGTCATCACGCTGAATCTGGGTTCAACTTTTCATTCTCACCCTGAACATTCGAGTGTGAGTGGCTTCCCCAGTCCAGCCTTTCCTGGGTGGGGGACAGGGGTCCTATTTATAGCAGTTATTGCTCTTGCTCTGTTCCCTCCTCCCATCTGTATCCCTGCCACCTGGCCCAGTGGGCACCCAGACCCTCATTCTGGGGCAGAGCTATGGAAACAAGCCCACCCACCTCAAATCGCATGTAACCAGAGGGCTTCTCTCCATCTTTCAGTTGCTGGATATTTATGGAGCATCTATTCTGCCTCAGATACTGTCCTAAGAGCTGGGGATCCACTGATGATCCATTATAGAGTCATATCATAGGCAAGAAATGAATAATAAACAGACACATGCAATCATTTTAGATAGTGATACATGATGTGAAGGAAGTAATACATTGACTTCAAGAGAAGTGGCTTGGGGTTGGGTAGTGCTTTAGATCAGAAGGTCAGGGAAGGCTTCTCTGAAGGCATTTATACCGAGGCCACAAGGTGTGAACCATGTGAAATCTAGGGAAGTGTGTTCCTGGCAGAGGGTACAGCAGGAGCAAAGGTCCTGAGGCAGGGATGAGGTTGATATGTTCAAGGAACTGAAAGGAGGAGGCCTGTGGGGCTTGAGTTCAGCCAATAGGAGGAGAGTGGTAGGCGGTGAGGTCGGACACCTGGGCAGGGGCCATCAACCATCCCACCACCGTGCCATCCCCGTCCCTGTCACCACCCACTCATTGTATCAGCCATCCTTCCTGTGGCTACTGTAACAAATGACCGCAAACTTGGTGCCTTAAAACAACACATCTTGGGCTTCCCTGGTGGTGCAGTGGTTGGGAGTCCGCCTGCCCATGCAGGGGATGCGGGTTTGTGCCCCGGTCTGGGAAGATCCACATGCCGCGGAGCGGCTGGGCCCGTGAGCCATGGCCGCTGAGCCTGCGCGTCCGGAGCCTGTGCTCCACAATGGGAGAGGCCACAACAGTGAGAGGCCTGCGTACCGCAAAAACAAACAAAAACAAACAAAAAAACCCACATCTTTATTCTCTTACATTCTGGGGGTCTTAAGTCTGGAGGCTCTAGAGGAGATGCTGTTTCCTGGCCTTTCCCAGGTTCTAGAGCTGTATCCCTTGCATCCCTTGGCTTATGGCCCCTTCCACCATCTTCAAAGCCAGCAGCACACCTATCATTTTGCTCCATGGTCACACGGCCTTCCTTTTCTGTGGTCAAATCTCCCTCTGCTTCCTTCTTATAAAGATAGTTGTAACAACTTTTAGGGCCCAACCAGATAATCCAGGATAATCTTCCTATTTTCAAGATCCTTAATTTAAGCACAGCTGCAAAGATGCTTTGTCCATGCAAGGTAACATATATGGGTTCCAGGGACTAGGACTGGATATCTTTGGAGGCTGTTATTCAGCCTACCATGTGCATCCACCAAGCCCCCTCCCCGAGCAGTGCTGTGACCAGGCCCTGGACTGGCCGACAGCTGTCCCAGTCACTATCACCATCGCGTCTCACTGGACTGGGTTCAGTGGCCTTGCTTCTAGATCCACCTGCCGCCACCCCCCCCCCCCACCCTGCCCCCTTTGCCACTCACCAGCTACATATTTTAGGAAAACCCCTTGACCTCTCTGGGCCTAACTTAGTTCCTCCATCGGTAAAAGTGGTACATGCACAAGATGAGCCCTAAGATTCCTTCCAGAACAACCGTTCAGGTTCTTCCTGAAGGTCAACGGTAACCATGCTTATTGCAGGCCAAGTACCCGACCGGTCCACCTCCTGTAAAGCCATACCCGGAAGGTTTACTGCTGCCTTCGACCTCTCTGGAATATCACGCCAGGAGGAGGAACTGCGACACCCCTTTAGGTCAGAGGTCACATACTGGGGGTTGAAGGTCATGAGTAGATCTCCCATGAGTTTCATCTGGCCTGCAGAGTTTACTGAAAAGTGAATTTGTGGCAAAATAGATAAATCAAGAGATTTTACATTAAAACCAATTTTGGGCCTCTCAAAAAATAGATCAAAAGAGCTGTTAGCAAGAAGCCCACATCCTGGCGAGGCAATCAGCCATGGAGCTGGGATCCAAACTCAGCCCCAACCCCCCAGCCCGGAGCCTATAAACACGAGCTGGAGAATCATGCCCCACTTTTTTTTTTTTTAATAAATTTATTTATTTATTTATTTATGGCTGTGTTAGGTTTTCGTGGCTGTGCGCGGGCTTTCTCTAGTTGCAGTGAGCGGGGGCTACTCTTCATTGCGGTGGCTTCTCTTGTTGCAGAGCACGGGCTCTAGGTGCGCGGGCTTCAGTAGTTGTGGCACGTGGGCTCAGTAGTTGTGGCTCGCGGGCTCTAGAGCGCAGGCTCAGTAGTTGTGGTGCTCGGGTTTAGTTGCTCCGCGGCATGTGGGATCTTCCCTGACCAGGGTTCGAACCCGTGTCCCCTGCATTGGCAGGCATATTCTTAACCACTGCGCCACTGGGGAAGTCCCTGCCCAGCTTTGGTGACATTAGGAATGAGAGTCATGGTTGTTCCTGAGCTCAGAGGCCCTCGCCTCACTTCTCAGCTACAGCACTTGCCATGGAATTCCCGCTCTGAAGAGCATACTTTTCTCTTTATCAAGAACTTCACCCCACTCCAGCGGGATGAAATCTGGCAGGAAAGCTGCACAGCGACCCCACACCCACTTCCACCGCCCCCAAGTCTTCCAGCTTCAGCTCAGCTCCCATCATCCGCAACCAGGTAGAGGCGGAAGCCAAAGGCCGCTGGAGTGTGGAGGGCGAGAAGGGGGCTGGGGGGGAGTGTGGTGTCTGCCGGGAGATGCAGGCAGGGCTTCCTGCCAGGGCCAGCTGCTCCTCGGCGGCCTCCTCGCCTGCTTGGGCCGGAGCAGGCCGTCCCCACCTCCAGGCTGCGCCCTGCACGCAGGCCGGGCCCACCCGCTCCCCATCCTGGGTCCTCGGGGTGGGTTAGTGGTCAGCACTGGGCTGACCGGCCTATGTGCAAACTCCCTGTGGAGTCAGGCCCAGGACCCCCATCCCCCCTGCATGAGAGATCAGGGAAGCCTCGGTTGGAAGGATCTGGCAAAGGTCCTCAGAAGGTTTAGAGATGCTAGACCAACTCTTGGCTTGAGTATGATGATCCAGGTAGTCAAGTGGAAGAAAAGGGCTTTAGTTTAGTCCTTGCCAAAAAGCACAGAAAATGCTCACCAGGTAGGAGGGAGAGCAAACTACCTGATCTTATGGGGGGAGGGTAAGGGGGGGGAAGAGAGGAGCTGGGGGGAGGGTGACATTTCTAACCAGGAGGGGACCTTGCTGCTCACTACCAGAGCCCAGCTCCGAGCTCTCCAAGAGAAACGGGTCTTCAAGGGTATCCTTGGCCGATGTGGGGTGCTTTTTTTTTTTTTTTTTTTTTTTTTTGCGGTACGCGGGCCTCTCACTGCTGTGGCCTCTCCCGTTGTGGAGCACAGACTCCGGACGCACAGGCTCAGCAGCCATGGCTCACGGGCCCAGCCGCTCCACGGCCTATGGGATCTTCCCGGACCGGGGCACGAACCCGTGTCCCCTGCATCGGCAGGCGGACTCTCAGCCACTGCGCCACCAGGGAAGCCCGTGGGTTGCTTTTGACAGTGCAGATTTCAGGCTTCCCGCTCTTTCAGACTCTCCAGGGGGTGGGCTCAGGAGAATTTTAACAAGCCCTTCGATGGGTTCTGATGCACCCTGAAGTTTGAGAACCACCAAACATGACCACATGATGGCTCTGGCCTCGCTGGTCTACCAGAATGCCAAGTCCACTGGAGGGTGGCCTTTCCAGGGGGATAAGGACACTGAGAGTATGTGGCAGCCACTTAGTGAAGGCAGGTTCCTCAGTCCCATCTGGAAACAAGGGACAACTAGTAAATAAATCCTCATAGACCCTTGGGTGGGCGTGGAGCAAGGCTGGAAGGAACTGCGAAGCATGGGGTTGGGGTCCTCGGCTGCAGCTAAGCTGTGCTTCTCAACAGGGAGGAGTATATTTCTCCCCCTGCCCACAGGGACACTGGGCAATGTCTAGACATTTTGGGTTGTCACAACGGGTGGTGGGGTGATGGGGGATGTTACTGGTATCTAGTGGGGAGAGACCAGGGATGCTGCTAAACGTCCTACAAGGCACAGGACAGCCCCCACCACAAAGAATTATCAGACCCCAAATATCAAGAGCTCCAGGCTGAGAAACCCTGATCTAAATGAAGACCCCTCAGGCAGCTGGGCAGGACAGAGCCTCAGGAGTACTGGCCAAGGAGAGTCACCATCCAGGCTTCTCAGAAGTCAAGCCAGGCCCCATCCACTTCCGTCTGTGGGCTCCCAGGGTGTTTACTTAAATGAAGCCATGATACATTGGAGTTACCAAAATTGCATTTAGCTGATAAATACGTTCACCACCTCCGCCTCCTTTGCGGGGGATATTTGCTATCTAGACTTGAGGGTCTTCACGAGTGTGAGGTCCCATCAAATGGCTCCTCTTCCCCATAAGCCCTGTTCACAGCGAGTCTCAGCTGGGAGGACAGCAAGAAGGAGACATTTGTTTTCCAAGCTTCCTCCACTTCTCACTGGTGGTGTGATCTCTACAAGTGACTTAATCTCTCTGGGCTTCAACTTCCTTAGCTGTAAATAAAGATAAATTTAGTTCATGTTTGGTTAGTGCTGACTGTGTACTAGGCATTTTACAAGCATGACCTTGTGTAACCCTCAGGAGAGGTGGCATGTGAAATGGCCCTTGAAGGGCAAATAGGAGTTGGCTCTCAGCAGAGGGAAATGAAAGGGCATACTGGGGAGGGCAAGGATAAATGTAGGGGTGGACATAGTGTGCTCGTTGGGAAGAGAGGAGAGTGGAGATCAGGGCTAAGAGTGATGGGAGGTGTGAGTCTAGAAAAGAAGCAGAGAATCCCCAAATTTCTGGGCTCTCTGAACAAGACATGATATGCCTCAATGGAATATTACTTAGCCATAAAAAAAGAATGAAATAATGCCGTTTGCAGCAACATGGACGGACCTAGAGATTATCATACTAAGTGAAGTTAAGTCAGACAGAGAAAAATACATGTCATATGATATCACTTATATGTGGAATCTAAAAAAATGATACAAATGAACTTATTTACAAACCAGAAATAGACTCACAGGCATAGAAAAAAAACTTATGGCTACCAAAGGGGACAGCGGGAGAGGGGAGATAAATTAAGAGTTTGGGATGAACATATACACACTACTGTATATAAAATAGGTAAAAAACAAGGTCCTGCTATAGAGCACAGGGAACTATACTCAATATCTTGTAACAACCTATAATGGAAAGGAATCTGAAAAAGAATATATGTATGTATAACTGAATCCCTTTGCTGTACACTTGAAACTAACACAACATTGTAAATTAACTGTACTTCAATTTAAAAAAAAAAGAAAGGTCTGAGTACAGACATCCTTCCTGGGCCCCCATAAGCCCCCAAGGAAGACGCCCCTTCTCAGGTGGAAGCCTTATATACCTTCAGTCTTTAGAGACATTAAGCCTTCGGCCAGCACTGCCCAGTGCTATGCCGCTAGCTATAAAGTGAAATAAAATTAAAAATGCAATTCCTCAGTGACAATGGGCACATTTCAAGTATTCAGTTGCCTCATGTGGGCCGAGGCTAAGCTTACACCTAAAGCAATTAGATGGAGAAAAGGGAACCCTCTTGCACTGTTGGTGGGAATGTAAATTGATACAGCCACCATGGAGAACAGTATGGAGGTTCCTTAAAAAACTACAAATAGAACTACCATGACACAGCAATCCCACTACTGGGCATGTACCCTGAGAAAACCATAATTCAAAATGAGTCATGTACCACAATGTTCATTGCAGCTCTATTTACAATAGGCAGGACATGGAAGCAACCTAAGTGTCCATCGACAGATGAATGGATAAAGAAGATGTGGCACATATTATACAATGGAATATTACTCAGCCATAAAAAGAAATGAAATTGAGTTATTTGTAGTGAGGTGGATGGACCTAGAGACTGTCATACAGAGTGAAGTAAAATACCGACAACACAGGCAGACACGGAATGTTTCCAGTGACTCAGGAAGTTCTAGACCATGCTGGCTTAGAAGAATCTTGACTGTTTTATAAAGAACGAGCATTTTCTTTTCTCTGTTTCTGTCTGATCAGCCTGTAAGCAAATTAGTAGTCAAAGCAATAGTAGATGCCACAGGCTAGGCGCCATAAGCTTTACCTCATTTAACCATTGCAGTCACCCTGTGAACTGGGTATTATTATTAACCCTATTTTGGAGATGAGTATACTGAGAATTAGAAAGGTTGAGTATCAGAAATATCCAAAGTCACACAGCTTATGACCAGCAAAGCTAAGAGTTGAACCCAGCTCCACCCAATCCACAGCCCATGTCTTAACCAGTAGGCTGAACGGCCCATACGAACCCAGCAAGCGGATACCTCTCAGGCTGAGCAAATTCATGGCCATAAACCACATATTCCCCTCAGACCTGTTTATCACGGACAGACTTGGGGTGGGGGTGGGAGCTGAGAATGTACCTAAATCTACTTCTGATTTTGTCCCCGGTTGCAGGAAGCAAAATAGCTCCATGTCAGACGCTAATGGGTGTTCCCTATGGTCCCATATTAAAAATATTCTTCCCCTGCTCATCACAGGACTGTCAAATAAGTGTGTGTTGACAGAACACTTCAAATGCATTATTTCAACAAAGGTGTTAAAGGCTTTAAAAAAAAAAAAAGTTGATAAAAGGAATTCTCCCTGCAGATTCACACAAGACAAGCCATATGAGCGGTTTCAGAGTTGCCCAGGTAATTTTAACCCTGTAATTTTTGCAAACTGACCTCATTCAGTGAGAGATGTTGGATTCCTTCCTCTTTAGCCTCTGGCTTAGCATAAGCATCCTGACTCTTTTTTCCTGTCTCTGTTTAAAAAAAAAAAAAAAAAAAAGAAGGATCTGAACCGAGCATCAGTTAGACCTACTTTCAAATCCCAGCTCTGCTGTGTACTTACTGCTGGACCTTGGGAAATTTACATAACCTCTCTGAGCTCAGTTTTTGCATCTGTAAAATGGGGCTTTTAGTATCTGTTGAGATTAAATGAAGTAACTTCTGTGCTGGCACCTGGTACATTACGGACACTCAAACAGTACTAACCTCCTCTCTTCTCTGCTGAATCCCCATTTATGGTCATGTGATATCCTAGGATCAGGAGTTTTAGAGCTGAGAGGGACTGGAGTGACATTTACAGCAGCCATCTCAGCAGACAATTCCTCTGTTTATCACCATGTAGGTAAACCATTGACTTGGGAAATGTCTGTAATCAAGAACCACTCCTGGTATGTTTTGGTGACATTTTAAAGAGGGTAAAACAGAATGTTCCCTCTGACAATTGCAGACCTCTCCAAGCAAGGTAAGCAGAAGTGGCTTTGACATGGGCCACCAGAATGCTGTGAAACAAAGCAAGGAGGGGGTTCTGGTTAGCACCCCCTCCTTGTGAGCAGCCAGAGGGACCACTTACGGCCTTGTACTCAGAGCTTGGGCCCTGGCTTCTGATTCATCCCAAGTGACTGTCAGCATCAGACTGGGGTTTGGAGGAGATTACGGGGCCAGGACCAGGAGTCCCCAAAACTGGGAATGTAGAACAGAAGGCTGGATACGGCCAGCCTCGACACCTGGGACCAAAACTGAGATGGACCACAGAGCAAGCCACATCACCCAAAGTTGAGGAACAGACAGATACCGTAGAGTGAAACTGGATGGGAGGGTTAAAAAGAGGCAGATCGTTAGGAAGCAGGAGGGCAGTGCTCAGAGGGCAGGAGAACAGAGATGAGCCAGACTGATTGGGAGGTCCGGGTTTTGATGCAAAGTCAGTCCCATTTCAGCCATGACTTCTCTCCGTCTCTGAGGATGGTCAGCCTGTGGAATCTAGCCAAGATAGCCTCTTCTTGAACCTATCAGAGTTCAAGGGCAGAGAGCCAGGAAAGCTTCATTGTTAAGAAGTCAACCTCCAGGGCTTCCCTGGTGGCGCAGTGGTTGAGAGTCCGCCTGCCGATGCAGGGGACACGGGTTCGTGCCCCGGTCCGGGAAGATCTCACATGCCGCAGAGCGGCTGGGCCCGTGAGCCATGGCCGCTGAGCCTGCGCGTCTGGAGCCTGTGCTCCACAACGGGAGAGGCCACAGCAGTGAGAGACCCGCGTACCGCAAAAAAAAAAAAAAAAAAAAAAAAAAGAAGAAGTCAACCTCCAGAGTCAGGAACAAGCCTGGGTTTGAATCCCAACTCCATCATCCCTAGCTGTGAGACTTAGGCTAGTGATTTAAACTCTCTGAGCCTCAGTTTCCTCATCTGATAATGATTGTAAGGAAGATGATGGTGGTAATGAAGATGATGATGATGGTGATGATGTAAGAGGTTGATGATGATGAAGATTCTGATTTGATGAAGGTGATGATGAGAAGGATGAGAATGATCTTGGCAATAGCATTGGTGATAATGAGGCTAATGGTACTGGTGCTGATGGGGATGGTGATGATGGCTATGGTGACAATGAGGGTTATGCTGATAGGGAGAAGTTGGATGGTGATGATTACGATGGTGCTGATGATGACAATCATAAAGCTGATGGTGGTGATGGTGACGGGGGTGGGGACTATGATGATAAGTGATGGTATTAGTAAGAGCCTCCACTTCAGAATAAATGTGGAGAGTAGGCTGGAATACTGTGACCTCGAGCGACTTAGCTTCCGTCTCACTTATGCCATCTTTAAAATAGTGATTGGGCTTCCCTGGTGGCACAGTGGTTAAGAATCCTCCTGCCAATGCAAGGGACACGAGTTCGAGCCCAGCTCTGGGAAGATCCCACATGCCGTGGAGCAACAAAGCCCGTGCACCACAACTACTGAGCCTGCGCTCTAGAGCCCGCAAGCCACAACTACTGAGCCCATGTGCCACAACTACTGAAGCCCACGTGCCTAGAGCCCATGCTCTGCAACAAGAGAAGCCACCGCAGTGAGAAGCCCGCGCACCGCAACGAAGAGTAGCCCCCGCTTGCTGCAACTAGAGAAAAGCCCGCACGCAGCAACAAAAGACCCAACTCAGCCAAAAATAAATAAATAAATAGATAGATAAATAATTTTTTTAAGTTTTTTAAAAAAATAGTGATTAACGTTCACACCGACCTCATACGGTTGTCCCAAGGACTAAATTCACTAAAACATATGAAAAGTGCTTGACACATAGTAAGTACTTAATAAATGCTGTCGTTATTGATAGTAGTATTATTTCTGTTGCTATGTTCCCCTTATTTTCAGAATCATTCCTGTTGATCATGGGCTGGTATCACTAGTCTTGTGATCAATGCTCTAGATGGCGTTTGTATGACTCATCACCTTGGCCCGCAGGACTGGTTTCCAACCCTATCCCTCTTGCTTCCTGTGTCTTCTATCGTTAAGTTTCAGGGATGTTAAGCTGCCCAGGGGTTCTGCATAGGATTCTGCTAGGAGAGGGGCCCCCTGTGTTCCTAGATGAGGGAAGAGGGAGGGAAGAACAAAATCTGTGTTGTGGTCATCCTAAAATGATGTCCACAGAATGGGTGTGTGCCAGCCATCCGTGCCAAGTGGGATGAGCTCACCGTCATGCTTGATCCTACAAAGGGGCAGGCTGCAGGTCCAAAGCTCCCCGTCTCCGTGTAGAGTCGGGTGGGTGAGCCCTGCAGGCCCTGCACTGACTCAGGACTTTCAGAGCAGGGTGACCAGCCCGTCACTCCAGACGTCGAGTCTTCCTCACGTCCCCTGCCTTGCCTTTCAGAGATCTGGATGGCAAATCACACAGGCCGCTGCCCCTTGGTGTGGAGAACGACCGAGTCTTCAATGACCTATGGGGGAAGGGCAACATGCCAGTCGTCCTCAACAACCCGTATTCAGAGAAGGAGCAGGTAAGTGGTGGTGCCAGCCTGGCACCCACACTCCATGGCTCCCTGAATCCTCTTGGGGAGACAAATCCCAAACCACGTGGGGGAGGAAACCAGCCAGTGTAGCTGGAGAACTGGGGTGGGGAGCTGAGGCCGGGAGTGCTTATCCTGGGCTATGGATTTTGGCTTTGATATGGTTGTTTACTTTGCGAGCTTGCTAGTTTTCAAATTTTCCTTCTGTTTCTACCAGGAAAGACATTCACATGGTTTTAAATTTAAAAGATATAAAAGATACATGGTAAAAACTTTTTCTCTCTCCCGTCATCCCAGCCACACAGTTTCCCTTCCCAGAGGCGAGCAGTATTCATCAATCATCATTTTAGGGGTCCTTTTAGCAATATTTTATGCATAGACAAACAAATACACAAACATTATTTTCACATTTTTTTAACATCTTTATTGGAGTATAATTGCTTTACAATGGTGTGTTAGTTTCTGCTTTATAACAAAGTGAATCAGTTATACATATACATACGTCCCCATATCTCTTCCCTCTTGCATCTCCCTCCCTCCCACCCTCCCTGTCCCACCCCTCTAGGTGGTCACAAAGCACTGAGCTGATCTCTCTGTGCTATGCGGCTGCTTCCCACTAGCTATCTATTTTACATTTGGTAGTGTATATATGTCAATGCTACTCTCTCACTTCGTCCCAGCTTCCCCTTCCCTGTGTCTTCATGTCCACTCTCTACGTCTGAGTCTCTATTCCTGTCCTGCCCCTAGGTTCTTCAGGACCTTTTTTTTTTTTTTTTAGATTCTATATATATGTGTTAGCATACAGTATTTGTTTTTCTCTTTCTGACTTACTTCACTCTGTATGACAGTCTCTAGGTCCATCCACATCACTACAAATAACTCAATTTCGTTTCTTTTTATGGCTGAGTAATATTCCATTGTATATATGTGCCACATCTTCTTTATCCATTCATCTGTCGATGGACACTTAGGTTGCTTCCATGTCCTGCCTATTGTAAATAGAGCTGCAATGAACATTGTGGTACATGACTCATTTTGAATTATGGTTTTCTCAGGGTATATGCCCAGTAGTGGGACTGCTGTGTCATGGTAGTTCTATTTGTAGTTTTTTAAGGAACCTCCATACTGTTCTCCATGGTGGTTGTATCAATTTACATTCCCACCAACAGTGCAAGAGGGTTCGCTTTTCTCCATCTAATTGCTTTAGGTGTAAGCTTAGGTTGTTTATTTGAGATTTTTCTTGTTTCTTGAGGTAGGATTGTATTGCTATAAAGTTCCCTGTTAGAACTGCTTTTGCTGCATCCCATAGGTTTTGGGCCATCATGTTTTCATTGTCATTTGTTTCTAGTTTTTTTTTATTTTCTCTTTGATTTCTTCAGTGATCTCTTGGTTATTTAGTAGCATATTGTTTAGCCTCCATGTGTTTGCATTTTTTACAGTTTTTTTCCTGTAATTGATATCTAGTCTCATAGCATTGTGGTCAGAAAAGATAGTTGATATGATTTCAATTTTCCTAAATTTACCAAGGCTTGATTTGTGACCCAAGATATGATCTATCCTGGAGAATGTTCCATGAGCACTTGAGAAGAAAGTGTATTCTGTTGTTTTTGGATGGACTGTCCTATAAATATCAATTAAGTCCATCTTGTTTAATGTATCATTTAAAGCTTGTGTTTCCTTATTTATTTTCATTTTAGTTGATCAGTCCAACTTTGGTGAAAGTGGGGTGTTAAAGTCCCCTACTATTATTGTGTTACTGTCAATTTCCCCTTTTATGGCTGTTAGCATGTGCCTTATGTATTGAGGTGCTCCTATGTTGGGTGCATAAATATTTACAATTGTTATATCTTCTTCTTGGATTGATCCCTTGATCATTATGTATTGTCCTTCTCTGTCTCTTGTAATAGTCTTTATTTTAAAGTCTATTTTGTGTGATATGAGAATTGCTACTCCAGCTTTCTTTCAATTTCCATTTGCATGGAATATCTTTTTCCATCCCCTCACTTTCAGTCTGTATGTGTCCCTAGGTCTTAAGTGGGTCTCTTGTAGACAGAATATATATGGAAGATCTTGTTTTTGTATCCATTCAGCCAGTCTGTGTCTTTTGGTGGGAGCATTTAATCCATTTACATTTAAGGTAGTTATCGATATGTATGTTCCTATTACCATTTTGTTAATTGTTTTGGGTTTGTTATTGTAGGTCTTTTCCTTCTCTTGTGTTTCCTGCCTAGAGAAGTTCCTGTAGCATTTGTTGTAAAGCTGGTTTGGTGGTGCTGAATTCTTTTAGCTTTTGCTTGTCTGTAAAGATTTTAATTTCTCTGTCGAATCTGAATGAGATCCTTGCTGGGTAGAGTAATCTTGGTTGTAGGTTTTTCCCTTTCATCACTTTAAATATGTCCTGCCACTCCCTTCTGGCTTGTAGAGTTTCTGCTGAAAGATCAGCTGTTAACCTTATGGGGTTTCCCTTGTATGTTATTTGTTGCTTTCCCCTTGCTGCTTTTTTTTTTTTTTTGCGGTACATGGGCCTCTCACAGGAGATGTTGTGGCATCTCCTGTTGCGGAGCACAGGCTCCGGACGTGCAGGCTCAGCGGCCATGGCTCACGGGCCTAGCCGCTCCACAGCGTATGGGATTTTCCCAGACCAGGGCACGAACCCGTGTCTCCTGCATCGGCAGGTGGACTCTCAACCACTGCGCCACCAGGGAAGCCCTCCCGTTGCTGCTTTTAATAATTTTTCTTTGTATTTAATTTTTGATAATTTGATTAATATGTGTCTTGGCATGTTTCTCCTTGATTTTATCCTGTATGGGACTCTCTGCACTTCCTGGACTTGATTGACTATTTCCTTTCTCATATTAGGGAAGTTTTCCACTATAATCTCTTCAAATATTTTCTCAGTCCCTTTCTTTTTCTCTTCTTCTTCTGGGACCCCTATAATTCGAATGTTGGTACATTTAATGTTGTCCCAGAGGTCCCTGAGACCATTCTCAATTCTTTTCATTCTTTTTTCTTTATTCTGCTCTGTGGTAGTTATTTTCACTATTTTATCTTCCAGGTCACTTATCCGTTCTTCTGCCTCAGTTATTCTCCTATTGATTCCTTCTAGGGAATTTTTAATTTCATTTATTGTGCTGTTCATCATTGTTCGTTTGCTCTTTAGTTCTTCTAGATCCTTGTTAGATGTTTCTTGTATTTTCTCCATTCTATTTCCAAGATTTTGGATCATCTTTACTATCATTACTCTGAATTCTTTTTCAGGTAGGCTGCCTATTTCCTCTTCATTTGTTTGGTCTGGTGGGTTTTTACCTTGCTCGTTCATCTGCTGGGTATTTATCTGTCTTCTCATTTTGCTTAACTTACTGTGTTTTGGGTCTCCTTTTTACAGGCTGCAGGTTCGTAGTTCCCGTTGTTTTTAGTGTCTGTCCCCAGTGGCTAAGGTTGTTTCAGTAGGTTGTGTAGGCCTCCTGGTAGAGGGGACTAGTGCCTGTGTTCTGGTGGGTGAGGCTGGATCTTGTCTTTCTGGTGGGCAGGACCATGTCTGGTGGTGTGTTTTGGGGTGTCTGTGACTTTATTCTGATTTTAGGCAGCCTCTCTGCTAATGGGTGGGGCTGTGTTCCTGTCTTGCTAGTTGTTTGGCATGGGGTGCCCAGCACTGGAGCTTGCTGGTCGTTGAGTGGAGCTGGGTCTTAGCGTTGAGATGGAGATCTCTGGGAGAGCTCTTGTTGATTGATATTACGTGGGGCCGGGAGGTCTCTGGTGGACCAATGTCCTGAACTCGGCTCTCCCACCTCAGAGGCTCAGGCTTGACGCCCGGCCGGAGCACCAAGACCCTGTCAGCCACACGGTTGGAGTGCCTTCAGAGTTGGAGAAGCTGGCCTGTAGTGGCTCTCCTTCTGTGCTGCACATTAGAATCACCTGCTTCTTCCTTGTTTTGCCCCGAAGGCAGTATTCCACAGAGAAATACAGTAGCCTTGAAAATAGTCACAGCTCTGAGATGGCTTTTTTTTTTCCTTTGTGCTTAGTTGGGTTTCACTTGCTCACAGGGGGCCACGTGCAGAGGCCTCACACCCAGCTCTTCCGACCGGAGTTCCTAGGGCGGGATGGCTTCTGCCAGCACCTCAGCTCAGGCGGGCCGTGTGCAGAAGTGGTCGAACGACACTGCGATCCAAGATGGCAGCCCAGGGCCACGTGCAGAGAGCTATTTTCACATGTTTTTACGCAAATGAGAGCACATCATACAGGCAGACCTTGTTTCATTGCTTTTTTTGTTTCTTGTTTTTACAAATTGAAGGTTTGTGGCAGCTCTGCACTGAGCAAGTCTATTGGTGCCATTTTTCCAGTAGCATTATTTTTAATTTAAATTATGTACATTTTTTAAGACACAAGGTTATTGCACACTTAGTTGGCCACAGTATAGTAGTATAGTACATATAGCATTTGTATGCACTGGGAAACCAAAAATTTAGTGTCACGTACTTTATTGTGGTATTTGCTATATTATTATTGGTCTGGAAATGAACCCACAATATCTCCAACATATGGCTGTATTGTTTTGTGCCTTGTTCTTTCACTTATCAACGTATCTTAGAGATTAGTCCTCATTAGTAGGTAAAGAGTCCCGGTTCTTTTTTCATGGCTGCATAATATTCCATTATATTGCTCTGCCATGTTTATTGAGCCAGTCCTCCAAAGTGGACACGTGGTCCATTGCCAATATTTTGCCATGACATTGTCATAATGCATGACATTGTGCAGATACCTCATTGACAGATGGGTGGGCTTATCAAAAGAATAAATTCCTAGTACCAGAATTGTTGACTCAAAGGTCATATACATTTGTGACTTGGGCAGAAATGGCCAAACGGCTCACCACAGGGGTTGCACCATTCCCACCTGCTAAGCAGGCAAATGACTGTTTCCCCACAGCCTCGCCAGCTTGGTGTGTTATCAAACTCTTCAGTCTCTGCCAATTTTCTGAGAAATGTTTTATCAGCTAAGTCAATATGGTGAGAGTGGCTAGATCTGGCTAGAGATTAGCAGAGCCTTTTCCTCACCTAACAGACCAGGCCAGAGCAACCCTGGCATGTGAATTTCCCACCCCTCCCCTGCACCAGAGCAAAGTATGGGTGGAATGGCCACTCAGCAGGTCATCCTCTTCCTTCCCTCCACCTGTCCCAAGCCCTGGATGGCACAGACCAGGTTGCCAAGCTCTTTCTTTCAATGTTTAATCTATGGACAACACCTTTCATCACTAGCCCACATGAGCAATGACTCATAGCCTCTCTAAGTAACTTCACAGGGGAGGATGAGACATTCCAGAGCCTCAGTGAGAATTGCTTTCTTTAGCTGCTGATGGTTGGCCAGGAAGATAAAGACATCAGGATTCCACAGTAGGTCAGATCCATGATGCCACCGGCCAAGCACACCCCCTCTTGCAGGGACACCTGGGAATGTTTGGTGGACAAGCACAACTGTAGCCTTCTTTTATGCTGTCCTCAAAAATCCAGGCCATACTGTGAGTGTAAGGACTATTATTATCCATTAATGATTAAATGAACAAATAGAGCTTAAATTTTCTTTCTTAACTGAAGGGAAAGGGTGTTGCCATAATGCAAACCCTCCCAAGACAAAGGACAGAAAGAGGTAGCCTCAGGCCAGATCCAGGCTGTAGACATGATTTGTTAAGTTTGTACTATATTGTCCTAAATGACAATTTATGTTTGTACTTTGAGTTTATTGCTAGTGTTTCGCATTTTCATGTAATTATCACATTTACAACTTCTCTTACAAATGTGGACAGTCTGGCTACATTGACCCTATATTCTTATGGGGCAATAATCTGCCTGGACTGAGTTAACAGCTGTTCCCACTACACAGGGTGTGTGCTCTCCAGTTTGTCACAATTCCCACCACTCTCTTTTGTGCTCCTCTCATTACTGCCAACTGTTCATTGTCATTTATCATAACATTAGTGCTGTTGGTTTTCTTATAATAGGGTGAAAGTTAAATCTTTTCGTATCCATGTCTTTATTACAAGTGGCATGTAGGGACTGACCAAGAGGTTTACACATTTCAGGAAAGATGCGAAAGATTTCATGTTTGTGAGAATTAAGAATATTCTTATGTGTTTAATATGCAACCACATGTTTTGTCTTGAGCTTACCCAGCTGGCTTTACTGATTTGCCTTGCCTACCTGCCCCCTCTATGTATCAGAGTTTGGGATTGCTGGTCTGCAGTAACCCCTGAGATCTGGGGTAGAGGGAAGAAGCAGAGGAGGCCTTGGCCCCACCAGAAAAACCCTTAAAGTCCTGCTGAAATCTGAGTGATAGCACGATTATGGCTATTTCCTTTCAGAAGGTCCATATTGGTTAGACAGTGACAGCTTGAAAAACATAAACTTGAACTTCAAGCCAGAGGAGTAGGGTTCAATACTGGGGACAGGACATGGAGATTAATAGGACCAGAGAGGGGCTTCCCTGGTGGCTCAGTGGTTGGGAGTCTTCCTGCCAATGCAGGGGACACGGGTTCGAGTCCTGGTCTGGGAAGATCCCACATGCAGCAGAGCAACTAGGTCCGTGAGCCACAACTACTAAGCCTGCACGTCTGGAGCCTGTGCTTCCAACAAGAGAGGCCGCGATAGTGAGAGGCCCACGCACTGTGATGAAGAGTGGCCCCCGCTCGCCGCAACTAGAGAAAGCCCTTACACAGAAACGAAGACCCAACACAGCCAAAAATTAATTAATTGATTAATTAATTAATTAAAAAATAGGACCAGAGACCTTCTTTGCAAGGCATCATGATGAAATGATCAGTATCTTAGTCCATTTGGGCTGCTATAACAGAATACCGTAGACTGGGTGGCTTATAAACAACAGAAATTTATTTCCCACAGTTTTGGACGCTGAGCCATCCAAGATCAAGGCACTGACAGATTCAACGTCTAGTGCAGGCCTGCTTCTTGGTTGATAGACAGCCATCTATGGCTGTGTTCTCACATGGTAGAAGGGGCAAGGGACCTCTCTGGGGTTTCTTTCATAAGGACACTAATTCCATTAATGAGGGCTCCACCCTCATGACCTCATCACCTCCCAAAGGCCCCGCTTCCAAAACCATCACATAGAGGTTGGGTTTCAACAGATGAATTTGCAGGGACATGAACATTCAGTCTATAGCAATCAGGGGGAGGTGCTGAGAACCTGCCTTAAGGCCTCCTCTAAAATGGAAATTCCATTTCCTTGGAGGAGAAAGGGTGCTGGAGAAAGGGGAAAAGACAGTCTTCCTGAGGTTAAGACGGCCAAACAGTTTTAGACATGGGAGCTTCTGGAAGCATGACATACAGACCAGCAGTGCTTGGATTTACACTCACTCCTTTATCATTATCAAGTCCTCACTGTAGTCCGTGACCTAAAAAAGTTTCAAAATCACTGGCCTGTGAGATTATCCAGGCTCTGCTGTCTAAGACTCAATTTTCCAAATGCATCTCAGAAATAGAGCTGAAAAGAGCTGGAGACCCAAGCGCTCAGTTATATTGGAGTCCCAGTGCTAAAGAAACAGCCCAGCTACCTCCTGCTAGACACCCTCAAAGCCACAGGGCTCAGAAATGTTTCCCAGGCTGAGCAAATTAACAGAAAACTCAACGTGTTTCTTTCTGACCTGAAAGACCAGCTCCTATGCTTAGCCTCTTCTCTACCTGCTCAAAGCCACTTTACCTGGAGCTCCTGGAATCAGCTTCCTTCCTCCCAGTTGTAACCCACATTTGCTGCCTTTTTAGGCATTGGTGGAGGGGGTAGCATTGTTAATAACACAAAGAGAGACCCAGCCACTACCTGCCTTCCTGAGTCACGAAGAGACAGGAGCTGGTGGAGGAGCAGCTGGTCTGCCTTTTCCCCAAGGACTGGGCAAAAGGCAACAGAGCCCAGGTGAAGCAGGGCAGATGCAGGCTAGACATGAGAAAGAACTTCCTGACTCAGACGACTGTTAGGTCCCTGAAGGAATAGTGTGGTCTGTCCTATCCTCTTTGATACTCTTGTTTGTCCAGACTCAAGGAAAATCGAGCCATAGAGGCAACTTCTCTTAAATTAGCCTCAGAAGGCTGAGATGTTAATCTTTACCTAGTGGTTATTTCTCTTGCTAATAGTTTGGGTCAGCAATGGGTAGAGCCAGTGAGACTCAAGTCCCTGGTCACTAGAGCACAGTGTGTGAATGACTCTGTGATGCTTATCTTTAACATCCCCTTGCAAATTGTATCTGGCCTGGGCTGGTGGATGGAATGAATCGGTTCACCCATCACACAAAAAATAGTCACCCAATACCTGCCACCTGCACAGCTTGGGGTGGAAGCAAAGGTGAACAAGCATCGCCCTCCCTTCCCCTGAGAACTTCACGGGTGAATTGGGGAGACAGACACATGGACAGTGCAGTTAATCCTAAAATAGAGAGGGACACAAGACACTGTGGGAACATAAATACCTCAGGCGGTATCAGGAAAGGTTTACTGGAAGAGGTGACATTTGATCTGGGTTTTGACGATCATGTAGGAGTTTGCCTAGAAGAAAGTGGGGAAAAGCATTACAGTTTTAAAAGGAATAGTGATGGCTGATACACTATGTTTCTTTTTCTTGCTAAGGATTATTATTTGATTGCTGAGGTTGTCTTTGATGCTAATACCACCTGAGACACATATTGAGTTTTGACACTTTCTAAAAGGCCCTTACATAATAACCCTCCTAAGTGGAAATGCTACCCTAGATTAAGGACATGAGAAAGTGCTGTTTGTCCATTCTCCCCGCAAAACCTTAGGATTTGAAACAAGCCCTTCTCTGCTTCCCTTCTTATTAAGCATCTATTTTTCTTGCCTGCCTGATTTGCTTTCCTAAGGGGTAAGGATAGAACCGTGCCCTGCTTGGGAGCAGAACGTCTATTTTCAGATACTAATTAAGCATCCATCCAATCCGTAGTGGGTGCAAGGGGGGTCCTGGGCCTGGGGGAAGTGGCGTTTCCATTTGGGTTTCTTCCTTCTTATTCAGCCCGCTGCCCCTCTATCCAGCCTCTTACTGACAAAGGCAACAAGGTAGTCAGAGAGATGATTCTTATTTTGAAATCTCCCTTCCCACCCCATCCCCACCACCTCATCAAGAACCTGGCATTTCCTCACCCCTGGGGACATAGGGCTTGCTAGCTTTCAAAATGTCAAAATCTGCTGAGAAGCTTTTCCCTATTTCCAGGTAAGTGTCAGCATCACCCCAGCCTCTCTGCACAGCTCCAAATTATAAGGCAAAAGGGGAGTGCTTATGGGCCCTCAATCTTCAGAGGTGTCCCAGGCCCCTCTGGGAGTAAACACCCCAACCAGCCAGCTGCTGCTTGGCTTTGCTGATGACCAAAAGGGGACAGCCAGACCCAGCCAGGCTGTGTCTGGATGAAGGCAAACCAGCACAGCCCTCTGCCTCTTAGCGACAGCCCAGCATGCTTCAGGGAAATCTTCTAAGTCAGCCCTGACTCACTGCACGTAATGATGTCGGGATAAAAATAACAGTAATGCTGATAACAATACCACCCTGCAAGGGGTGTGGTCATTTTACTCCCTGGACTCACGCACAGCACTGGGGTCAAGAGCTCAGCTATGGGTTTGGCTTCCTCCTCCTGGTGACCGTGGTCAGACAACTGATTAGCATCTGTGCTGAGGCTCATAGTAGCTTATGGGCTGGTGGAGTCGTAGGGAGGAAGAAATGAGATACTGTATGAAATGATAGCATCTGCTGTCACGACCAAAGCTAACATTTGTTGAGCGGAGGCAGGCACTGTGCCAAGCACTTTAGATCCACAGTCTCATTTAATCCCCAGCCCAACCGAATGGATTACTGTTATCGTTCCCATTTTACAGATGAATAAACTGAGGCCCAAAGGGTTGAATAGCTTGAAGAAGGTCACTTGACTAGTAAGTGGGCAAGATGGGACTTGAACCCAGGCCATGGAGCCCTAGAGCCACTCTTAACTCTACAAGGCCTGGCACAGAATAAATGCTCCAAAAAAGTTCATTAGCGTCATTATTATGTTGTTGTTGTGATTTGGCTAATTATTATATTGCTAATCTAGGCATCATATTGCTAATTTAGGTAAAGATGTATTGCTAATGATTATATTGCTGATGTGAGGCAGATAGGGCAAGAAGCCCTGTCCCCATTTTGCAGATGACACCCTTGTGGCCCAGAAAGGGAACGCGACCACCCACTGAGTCTTGGTGACAAAGCCACGTCTCTTTCCCTTTATGACGACATCATCATCCTTGTCGATCGTTCAAATCAATGTTGTGTATGGCGTTTACCTCCTGGGGCCGAGCTCTAGGAATACACAGAGCAGGGAGCACTAAGACCTAGATGGAAATAAAGGAAACTTTGAAGGCCTGGATTCCAGGCCCAGCTCTGTGGCCTATCAGTTGTTAATTTGGGGATAGTTAGTTTACTTCTCAGAGCCTCCATTTCCTCATCTGAAAAATGGGTTACCATGCGGAGTCCATGAACCAGTGGATATGCAGTGGCCTAGCCTGGGTGAGGCACAGAATAGGCATTTACTGAATGTCACTGGAAATGAAATTGAAATGATCACGGCCCTTGAGTTCAGAGCCTAGACGTCATCTTTTCCTCGAGTATTTGCCTCAACCTCCAGAAACAACCAGTCTCAAGACAAGCTCCAGACACAGACACACACACAGCAGTTATCACACTGTGATAGTTGCGGTTTCGTAGACTCATGAGCAGATGTTCCCCGCAGAGCCCACCTGGCTGGCTCTAGCAGATTCCACTGGCTGCATTCAGGGTACCTTCCTGGGGGGGCCTGTTGACTACTCCCTTCCCTAAGCCTGTCTCTAAGCACTTGAGAAACCTCTTATGTTTTGAGATTAGTTTCTCTCTGTGGGAAAGTGCCCCCAAATCCCTAATATAATATAAGTTGCAATTAAACCCATTTCTGCCCCCAACTCTATCAGGCCAGGTATCCTTTGCCTTGATCTGGCTTACAACCAGAGTGAGACACTCAGGTTGGATTTTCCCCAAAGCATTTTCAATACCCCCGTCCCACTTCCTCGAGTTACCAGGGTTTCCTGGGTTGCCCTCAAACAGGGCGCAAAGGATGCTGTCCAGGAATTTGTATTGAACAGAGTCCCTCAGAGTTCCCAGTGGCAGCAGAATCCAAATCTTGCTGATGTTTCACATCCCTCCACCCAGACCATCACCTGCTCAGTGACCTCCAGGGTCTTCCTAGGTCACTTACTCAAGGGACCAGCCTTCTATGACCTGCTGCTATAGGTGGTATGAGCCAGGGTGGAACCAGGAAGTGGGGCCTATATTGACAGGTGTTCGGGTTCAGCCCTGCTGGAATTTCCACATTTAAAAAATATATATATATATATATATTTATTTATTTATTTTTGGCTGTGTTGGGTCTTCGTTGCTGCACACGGGCTTTCCCTAGTTGTGCCGAACGGGGGCTACTCTTCATTGCGGTGCGTGGGCTTCTCCTTGCAGTGGCCTCTCTTGTTGTGGAGCACGGGCTCTAGGCACGCGGGCTTCAGTAGTTGTGACTTACAAGATCTAGAGTGCAGGCTCAGTAGTTGTGGCGCCCGGACTTACTTGCTCCACAGCATGTGGGATCTTCCTGGACCAGGGCTCGAACCCGTGTCCCCTGCGTTGGCAGGTGGATTCCCAACCACTGCACCACCAGGGAAGCCCTACACGTATTTTGTTAACTGTTTGTTTTAATAGTGAATATATTCAATGCAAGCTGTTTGAGTGTTGTCCATGTAGGACAATGACACTCTAGCTCAGGAATCAGTGAATCCACTCTGTACGCTCATTTATTGCATCAAACCATATTCAGATTCTTTCCCCAGATAGGCCGAGTTGGGTCAAAGTCGTTTTTTCCTCCTCTATTTGCAAATGGGTATCAGCAGCCAAAGCCATCTTCACATGGAGATTCTCGGAAGTCCACAGAGCCCCACCCCACTTCTATTTTCTGAGGGCCCCAGAATGTTTAAAAGGTAAAAAGTCCAAAACATGATCACCAAGCTTGTTGTGCATTTTAAATATTTACATTTAGCAAGTTAATGCTTTTAATAAACACACACAGTACAATGCAATATAATAGGGATGGGCCACAAGATAATTACAGGGTTTCTCAAAATTAATTCATAGTGCACATATACATTCTGGTCTGGCAATGGGACCAAGTTTAAAGTTGTCTAATATTCTGATCATCTTGTGAGATCATTGTGACTACAAGCATCACCTCATTTGGAGAAAGCAACAACAAGCTAACTTCAAAACCCCTTGGGACTTCCCTGGCCGTCCAGTGGTTAGGGCTCCCTGATTCCACTGCAGGAGGTGCGGGTTCAATCCCTGGTCGGGGAACTAAGATCCCACATGCAGCCCTGCAGGGTCAAAAACAAAAACAAAAACAAAAACAAAACCTCACCTCCAGAGGCCCTTGTCTGTGAACCCAAACTGTGATGAGTCTGACTCCCAAGCACCCCCTTCCGTAATCATCCTCCACAGACTATAGAACACAGACCATTGAATCAGGGGGAAAGAGAGAGTGGGGGAAGAATAAGCCATTTCAGGCCTCCGTGGAGTTATTATAAAGAATGAATCACTTTAGAAATCATGCTTTGAATACACTACAAGGAAATTATACTCCAAGATACTTAACACTGTTGGTTAAGTTTTATAAGTAGCAATTTTTTAATTGCACAGATGGGTGCGTACCTGCTGGTTTGCGGGCCCGTGGTTCTAGAAACTGAGCTGCCACAGCTCCCAACTGGGTTATACTTGCTGCTCTGAGTGGTGGTACCCACAGATTGGAACAGTGACGCCTGGGGCTGCAGCTAAGGGGCTGCAGCATGGTGTGTGGCATCCAGGCCCTGGTTTGGATGGCCCACTGCCCGGCTCAGCCCCAGCGTGCTGCCCTCATTTTAGAGCAAGCCAAGCAGGGCAAGTTGCTGAAGGCCTATGAGGGAGGGGCTGGCACTGACACCAACAGTGAAAGAATGAGAACTTACTTGCTTTGTACAGGTTTGGGCCTCAGCTCCTAGATTCGTTTCCTAGAGCTGTTTTCAGGAGGAAGCACCACAAACTGGGTGGCTTAAACAACAGGAATTTATTATCTCAGAATCTGGAAACCAAAAGTCTGAGATCAAGGTGGCTACGGGGTTAGTTCCTTCTGAGGGCTGTGAGGGAAGGAGCTGCTCCAGGCCCCTGTCCTTGGCTTGTAGATGACGGTCTTCGTGTTCTCCCTGTATACGTGTCTGCCTCCTAATTTCCCCTTTTTGTAAGGTCACCAGTCATATTGGATTAAGGCCACCTTAATGACCTCATTTGAACTTAATTACCTCTTTAAAGACTCCAAATAAGGTCACATTTTGAGGTCCTTGGATTAGGGCATCAAGGTATGAATTGGGAGAACACAGTTCAACTCCTAACGGCTCCTAATATGTTCTGTGTCTGGCAGGCACCCCCCTCCCTGCTGTCAAGCTCTTGTCCCGGTCTCACTGTGAGAATCCTGGCTGTGACAGCCCACAATCGGAGGAGGGCAGGGTGCCCGGCCTCTCTGTTTCTAGATCTGCCAGATTCTGATGTCTAGCGTCTATCTTCCTGCCTTAAAATCCTCCCTCCACGTTCCCCCCACTCCCACTCCTTACTTCCCAACGTCTGCTAAGAGGCTCACATCCTCCCACTTACCTAGACTGGAAGCCTCCAAGTCATTGTTGACTTTGTTCTTTTCCCTCCCATCCTCGCATGCTACAAGGCTCTTGTCCTGCTTCTGGCACCCCAGCTCCCATCTCCTCCCTTCCTGTCGTCTGCTCCTGCAGCTGTATTTTCCACCCTCCTGGCCCCTCCCCCGCACTGGTGCAGCAGCCCCCTCCTGGGTCTCTGAGCCTTCACCCTCTCCCTCCTGTAGTCCCAGCAGTCACATATTTCCTAAAATTCAGCTTCGATAATGCCACCCCCTCCATAAGGCAGCTTCTCCACTGTCTACTAAATCAAGGCTGAAGTCTTTGGCTTAGCATTTAAGGAACTCCACAATTTTGAAATGCATTTATTTATTTATTTAAACATCTTTATTGGAGTATAATTGCTTTACAATTTGAAATGCATTTAGACCTTATATTAAATAGCTCAAGCTGCCAAAACAACAACCACAGACTCAGCAGCTTAAACAACAGAAAGTTGTTTCTCACAGTTCTGGAGGGTGGTGCCAGCATGGTTGCATTTGGTGAGGGCTCTCTTCCTGGCTTGCAGACAGCCACCTTACTTACACAGCCTGTGCACACAGGGAAAGAGAGAGAGAGCGATCTCTCTTCCTCTTCTTATGAGACCACTAATCCTATCAGATTAGGGTCCTGCCCTTATAACCTCATTTAACCTTAAGTACCTTCTAAAAGCCCTATCTCCAAATATGTCACAATGGGAATTAGAGCTTCAACATATGAATTCGAGAGGATACAATTCAGTCCATAGCAGACCTCAAATGAAGATGTTGTTGAACATGCAGTGTGTGCTGGGCACCAGTCTAGA
The DNA here is from genome assembly GCF_949752795.1 of Hyperoodon ampullatus. Classification (NCBI taxonomy): domain Eukaryota; kingdom Metazoa; phylum Chordata; class Mammalia; order Artiodactyla; family Ziphiidae; genus Hyperoodon; species Hyperoodon ampullatus. The sequence continues at coordinate 12,422,445 of NC_136926.1, forward strand.
GACTGGCAAAGAGCAAAGTGGATGGTGAGTAGGCCAAAAACTGTATCTATATCTAAACATCTATAAAGATATATGTAAATCTATGTGAGATAAAGAGATATAACTACGTACATTCATGTGCAAATACATATACACTCACAAACTGCAGGCAGTGGTAAGTGCTATGAATAAAAATAAAGCATGATAAAGGGGCAGAGAGTAACAAGGATGGGGCACTGTTTTAAAGAATGATCAGGAGTGATCTCTGTCTCAGCAGTGTTTAAGTGGATGGAGACATAAGTAAGAGAGGTTAGCTTTCAGCCACTGAAATTTAATCCTTCACATCAGGAGTCTGCAAACTTTTTCTGTAAGGGAGAGGATAGGAAATATTTTTGGCTTTGTGGGCCATCCCATCTTAGTCTCCATCACAACTTCCCGACTCTGCCCTTGTATTGCAAAGGCAGCCACAGACAATATGGAAACAAACAAGGTTAGCTGTGTGCCAATAAAACTTTATTCACAGACACTGAAATTCAAACTTCATGTAACTTTCATCTGTCATGGGACATTATCCTTTTGACTTTTTCATTCAACAAGTTTAAAATGGGAAAACCATTCTTAGTCCATGGGCTGAACCAAAATAGATGGTAGACCAAATTTGGCCCACAGGGCCACAGGTTGCAAAAACCCTTGCTTCAGAGCATGCAGCTAGAAGATGCTTCTCCCAAGAGAATGGGGATCACTGTAGGGCCTAGAACACAAGTCCCTGGCACACAGTACGTATTCAGTGTGTATTTGTTGAATGAGAGGAAGCAGGGAGGGAAGGAAAGGGGGAAGGAATGAGGGTCCCGGGGCTCCTGCAAGCTGAATTCCTGGCTCAGGGCCCCAGGCTGACATGACCTCACCTGCTGTCTCCTCTTGGGTTGCGAGATCATTTCCTTCCATTTCCTCAGGGCCTCTCTGCAGGCTCCCCAAGCAAAGAGGTGTGGACAAAGCCTTTGAAATGCCCAGGAGCTCAGAGCCTCCTTTGCAAATTTAGGAACAGGCATCGAGGAGCCCTCCCATAGAACCCACTGAAATCAAGTCCGTGTCTCCCGCGACCTGAAAAGCTTCCATTGTCTACCCCAGACACAAATCAAACACACACAGCCGCAGCCCAAAGTCCACTTGTGCCCCATCCCCAGCTTAACAACCCACAAGGGCCACTAATCTGAATTTTTAGCTCAGGTCCCCACTCAGAAAAGTCATTTGCATCCCCCATGCAGGCCCCTGACTGCTATATTAATCTCCCCATTTGTCCCCTTCTGAGTCATCTAATATTACTGCTGGCTAATTAAAACATCAAAGCCCAAGTACAACAGCCCTGCCAGAGGCCCCCTAATGCCTGGTTTCAAGTGGGCAGTTCACACAGCCTGGGGTGCAGAATGGCACACCTCGCGCCTGGGCCCCCAATCACTTGTGTAATGACCACCCCTCGCACATCCGGACCCTCAGCACATGGCCTCTTTTACTGCCTGTTATCTCACTCCCTCCGCCCTGCCAATGATTGCTGCCGGCTGCCTGCCCACCGGCCACGCCCCACCCCTCTCTTCCTCCCTCCTTGTCAGGCTCCCCGCCCTCCTGCACTCCTGTCACCTCCACGGGTCCTGGGCCCAACCCCAGCACCAACACCTTGTGTTATCCCCACTGTGGGATTCCAGCTGCCCCTCAACCTCCAGGGTGTTAAGAGAGAGAGTTTCTAAACGGGCTAAGTGACGCCCTGCCTACGGAGGACGGCTGGGGTGCCTCCCACGCAGGAAAGGTAGGATTTTATTTTCTCAAGGATGCAGGTCGTCGGCACCGTCAGAGGAATTTGTCACCACAAAGGCCTTCCCAGAGGTGGCCTCCATCACCTGGACATCTGATGGAAGACACAGGAGTGGAAATAGAATCCGAAATAAAGAAGTTTAAGTTGTCTGGACAGGCCTTCCAAGGAAGTGGAGTTTGGATGTGGCTTCACGTGGGGACATGAGTAAAATAACTTAAGAGTTTAGCAGGATAGAAAGGCAAATAGGGAATTTGCCTATTCCCTATTAGGGAATTCATCCATCTCATTCTCCTGCTCCCGGGATGGCAGTACAGCAGTAACGCTGATAGCAGTAGTCGTTGTAACAGGACTACAAGTTTTACTAGTAGCAGAATAACGACACCAATAGTGATGAAGAATGGCTAACATTTAGGAGGCTGTTGCAGTCACCCCAATGAAAGATGATGGAGGCTTGGACAGGGTGCTGGCCAGTAGATGGAGAGAAAGGGGACCAAATGGATTCTAGAGTTATTTAGAAGGCTAAAATGGATGGGAGTCAGGGATGGATTGGGGGGTGGGAGATAAAGAGGATGATGTCCAGGAAGCTCCTCCCTGTGGCATATGCACAGGTGGTGGATGGATGGTGGTACCCAACACTGAGATGGGAGCCACTGGGGATGACTGGGTCTGGCCAGAGCAGGGGGGTGTGGAAGATGATGAGTCATAGTACCTTCCTTTTGTTCTCTGCCATCGCTCCCTGCACGGTTCTGGCATGATCTTTAACAGTGGCATGCTGTCACCTGCCTCCTGTTCCCCAAACTCCAACATGGCAGCATGGATGCTTTAGCACAGAGCTCCTCTTCCTCGGCTGGAAAGGTGGCTATGCCTCTCACTTCTCTGCCAGCAAGACTATGCTTCCACTTCTTTGCCTGGTTAGCACCTACTTATCCTTCGGGTCTTGACTTAGAAGTCAAATACTCTGGGTCAGGCGCCTCTTCTTTGTGCTTCCACAGCCCCCTACACACTGCCAACGTCCCGAGTTATGGCACCCACTTCACTCAATTATAATGGTTCATTAAATCACCATCCCCATTGGACTGTGAACTCCGTGAGGGCACAGATCACATCTGTATGTTTGTAGCCCTGGCCCTTACTGACTTGCCTGGCACATAGGAGATATTCAATAAACATGTGTTGAATGAATGAATGAATGAATGAGTGAGTGAATTGTGCATGATCGTCAAGAGGCAGGATAGTCAAACAGTTAAAGGCATGGTTTCAAAGGCCAGACTGCCAGGCTTGGACTCCTGGCTCCAGCTTACTAGCTCTGTGGTCTTAGACAACTTAGTTAACCTCTCTGTGCCTCAGTTTCCTCATCTGTAAAATGGGGATGATGTTGCTTGGAACATAGCAAGTGCTCATTGAGTGCTAGTTTTCAGTAGTTGGCCTTTAGAGTTCCCTGGGATTTCTGTCCTAGGCTTAACCTGATTTAATCCTAATTCACAGCTCCCTGCCAGCCTGAGCACCTCCAAGCTGATGAGACCTGGACCCTGCCTCCTTTCTGACTTCATCTCCTTGTACTCATCCTCACTCATCCACTCCAGCCACACTGGCCTCCTTGCTGGTGCTTTGAACTGAGCAAACCCATCCCTACCTCAGGGTCTTTGCACTTGCCTCTTTCCCCTCTACTTTGTCACCATTACCTCCCTCTATATTATATTCTTATCACCACCTGAAATTATATCATCCACATATTAGTTTACTTATTATTTATCTCTGCTTCTCCCAAAACGATGCTCCAGAAGGACAAGGATCCTGACTGCCTTGTTCACTTCAGTGTCCCCAATGCCTGACAGTGTCTAGCACATAGTAGGTGCTCAATAAATACAATTTGAATGTGTGAATGCCCTGCCTCAAGGTCACTGCCCACTGCTCTACTCTTTGACCTGAGTGACACAACATTGTCTCATCTTCTCCCCTCCCTTGCTCGGTTGTTGCATCAGGGTGTGCCTGCTGCCTGTCCCTTAGAGTTGCTGATGCTCGTCTGATGCACGAGCACACCTCTGCCCAGGCAGATAGACAACCACTCAGAAACAGCCAAGACAGAATGTGATCCTTATCGATGAAGTTCAAAATGGATACGGGCTGACATTTGTCAGCCCAGGCTTATCCCCGCTCACCTACTGGACAGTTTGCTTACAGAGGTGAAGACAAATGGATCACTGAAGACATTCAAGATGGAGAGAACAGTAAGTGCGAAGGCCGGAGGCAGGCATGTGTTTGGCCTTTTTGAAAAGCAGAAACCTGAAATCGGGGGAAAGTATTCTATGCTTTAAACCTTTCTCACATAAACTTTTTGTTGTCCCAGTACTTGCCCGAAATGGTGAGTTCGGGCTATGGCAGGAAGGCCCAGAAATCCAAGTAACTTGACCCAGCCTCAGGTTTGATTCCTCCGCCCTGAGGGCTGTTATCACTGACAGTGTTCTTTCAGTCACTTATTCATTCCACAAACTTTCATTAAGTCCCTGCTGTGTGCCAGACACTGTGCTAGACGCCAGAGAGACCACCTTTGAGTTCCTGACCCCTCTCCCCAGAACAGAACCTGAAACATTCTTCCATGGTGCCTCAGGTAGAGGGACCAAGTTCCCAGCTACCTTGTATGTGTCCATCCCAGAGAGTCACAGACAGTTGGTGACTGGCGACAGATTCCAGGAAGAGCATCACCTCTCCCCATACCAATGGAAACAATCTTCCAGTGCCCTCAAATGCATAATATCTCATCTTTATTCTCTCCTCCAGCCCCCTGCCTCGGGAAAACAGTCTCCCACAAAGAATGGCAGCCCCTCCAAGTGCCCTCGCTTCCTCAAGGTCAAGAACTGGGAGACCAGTGTGGTTCTCTCTGACACCCTCCACCTTAAGAGCACGTTGGTGAGTAACCCAGCAAGGGGGAGACCAGGGTTTCTCAACCCCAGCAATATCCACACATGGGACTGAGTAATTCTTATCGTGGGGACCAACCTGTGCATTATAGGATGTTGAGCATCACCCCTGACCTGTGCCAGCCAGATGCCAGTACCCCCCACACCAAGTTGTGACAACCAAATATGTCTTCAGACATTACCAGATGTCCCCTGGGTGGGAAATTCATCCCCATTTGAGAACCACTGGTGGATACTTACTTGTGCAAATACTTTTTATTTGTGTCCCTTGTACTCAAAAGGGGAGTTGCTGGTTCTAAGTACATTCTTTTTCTCTCACACAATCCGACCACTGATGGAGTTTTGGACAAACCCTTCTTGATTTTCAGTCTGTCCTCTAAATTTTATATATTTTTAAGTCAATCAACCAATCTATTGTTCTACATTGTTCTGGAAAATGGACCTCCTGGAGGAATGTTGTATCAGTTAGCTATTGGAGTGTAACAAACTTCCCCCAAAATTAGTGACCTGAAACAACCACCACTCATTATTCTCCAAAAGCCTACGGATGGGCTGTGTGGTTCTGCTGATCTCATGCTTCTGCGATCATCTGAGGGGTCAGCTCTCGGCAGGCTGGTCTCGGGTGGCCCTGGCTGGGATAACTGAGCTCTGCTCCGTGCGGCCTCTCAGCCTCCAGCAAGCTAGCTGGGTCTCCTTCACATGCTGGTTGCAGTGTCCTGAGAGAATGAGCAGAAATGTGTAAGATCTCTTGAGGTCTAGACTCAGAATGGGCACAGTGTCGCTTCTGCCATATTCTATTGGCCCAAACCAGCCCAGATTCAAAAGGAGATGGAAGAGGCTTTACCTCTTGATGAGAATTGCTGTAAAGTCACATAGCAAAGGGTGTGAATACAGGGAGGGGAGAATTAGGGCTATGTTCTGCAATCAACATCCCACAGACACATTCTAACAAGTTACTCTAGTCACTCTACTAGCTCCTTCTTGATCAACAGGGGATCAGAACATATTGGGGGATTCAGCACCAATGGTTCTGCTTCCCAGGGAATGGCAGTCACAAAGCCCCCCTCCCCCCGGTTAAGTAGAGCAAACACATCCAGGACCTTAAACTGATGCTTGCCCTTTCCTTACCTGGGCTGATAACCAGGTCCAACAGTGACGAGAAGCTGGTATGTGAGAAATCCGCTTTGGGAATTAAAGCCAGGGAAACTCCACCACGAATGTCAGATCCAGGTCCACAACCCTACACGTGCCACAGTTGGGTGAAACGAAGTAATAGCCCAAATCTCTTTTCCTTCCAGGGAACGGGATGCACCGAGCACATCTGTATGGGGTCCATCATGCTTCCTTCTCAGCAAATACGAAGGCCTGAAGACGTCCGCACAAAAGAACAGCTCTTCCCTCTTGCCAAAGAGTTTATTGATCAGTACTACTCATCAATTAAAAGGCAAGTTCATGTCTACACTGGGAAGACCGGGTACTGGGTACAAAGACTCCAGGTCCAAATGTGCAGACAGGTGAACCAAGACCTGAGCATAAGGCCTCTGCCTGCCATGCACAGAGGTCGAAAACTGGTGGCCCAAGGGCCAAATCTGGCCCCTAGAAGTGTTTTTGTTTAGCCTGCAAAGTGTTGCTTAAATTTGAAGCTTTTCAAGCAATTCCACGCCTGGGTATATTCCCTAAAGAAACTCTCACACTTGTTCACAAGAAGGCCTGCATAAGAATGTTCACTGAAACATTGTTAGAATAGGAAAAAAAAATTAAAGAGCCAACTGGAAACAATCTCAACTCCATTGATAGGAGAACGTGTAAGTAAACTGTGGCATTTTCTGTAATGGAATACTATACAGCTGTGAACATGAACACGTTAAAACTCTGCATGTTCATGGAAATGAAGCTCCTAAATAACTTTGAGCAAAGGAAGAAAAGGACAGGCTGTAGAAGGATACATTCAGGACAGCCTCATTTACATAAACTTTTTAAACATGCAGAAAAATACTATACGTGATTTAGGGGATAGATACACAAGTGGCAAAATATAAACAAAAGCGTGAGAATGCTAGATGCCACATTCAAAACAGCAGTCACTCCTGGAAAGAAAGTGGGCTACAGTGCACAGTAGTCCCCAAGGAACTATAATATATTTTCTTATTTATTTATCATTTCTTAGGCTTGGGACATGGGTATTCATTACATTATTCTCTATACCTTTTTGTAAACCTGAACCTTTTCATAAGAATTTTTTAACTTTCTAAAATTCAGTTTATTGCCACCATTTAAAAATTAGAAGAGTTGCCTTTAAAAATCAGATTTCCAGTTTCTCTTGAAAGAAGATCTGGCAGTACCAGGCCCCCATAGACAACAGCAGGCTAGAGCAGAGTTGGGGCTGCCCCCTTTGGACCAGGCGTAGGCTCACCTGTTTGCTGCAGTCCCCATCCAGCCAGTTCAGTCATACGTACACTGCCGGGCCTTTGTAGGCATTTGAGTTTGCCAGTCTCTGCTTTATGCTGAAACTGTTGTGTCCAGATATCAATCCAGACTCTGTGGCTTCTGGCTCACTCCTTCCACCAACCTCTAATTTAGTAGAGAGGGTGATGCTCCCATGTCTCTTCTCTCTTCCCTCAGATTCGGCTCCAAAGCCCATATGGAGAGGCTGGAAGAGGTGAGCAAAGAGATTGAAACCACCAGCACCTACCAGCTCAAGGACACAGAGCTCATCTATGGGGCCAAGCACGCCTGGAGGAATGCCTCCCGCTGTGTCGGCCGGATCCAGTGGTCCAAGCTGCAGGTGGGCAGTCAGGCTCAGATACTATGAAGAGCCCTTTGGTGCGGTTGTGGGGGGGAGGAATGAGCTTTTAAAAGGGTCAGCTCCTAGCAAGGGCACTTGGTGGCTACGGTGAACTCTCAGACGGTGATCATGGGGTCCCAAATTCTCAGATCATGACTGAATCTGGCTTATATCTTATTTAGCCCAAACAATCTTTTTTAAAAATTGAATTTGGGGCTTCCCTGGTGGCACAGTGGTTGAGAGTCCACCTGCCAATGCAGGGGACATGGGTTCGTGCCCCGGTCCGGGAGGATCCCACATGCCACGGAGCGGCTGGGCCCGTGAGCCATGGCTGCTGGGCCTGCACGTCCAGAGCCTGTGCTCCGCAACGGGAGGGGCCACAACAGTGAGAGGCCCGCGTACCGCAAAAAAAAAAAAAAAAAATGAATTTGATGTCTCTAGGTAGGGCTTATACTCTCCAGTTTACTACAGACCCCACTTGCCCCTTTTGTCTTATACCTCCTCTCTTTCCTTATTTACATTATCTGCCTACTCCCTAAAAGCATTAGATTCTGTGTCCCCTGGTGTGATTTTTTTTTTCCTCTAGGGAATAGTTTCATTTTGGAAGTAGATTAGTTATCAATCTCGGGGGGGGCGGGGTGTCTGGTTTTTTTGTTGTTGTTTTATTTTTAAGTTCCTAATCTCTAGGAACCTCATAGGAGATACAGGCGGCCCATTTAAAGCCCCTCCTCTGTTCAGCATCCCTTTCCTACATTCACTTGCACTCCATGCCTACTTTTAGGGGATTTTTCCTGGTTTGACTGGCCATAGTTATTAGGGTAGAAAAAAAGATAAAACCCAGCCTGGGGCTCGGTAATGAGATGCTCGCTACCCCAGGGGCGCAGCAGCCGGGGTGGGCTCTGGGCGCTCCTCCATTGGGAGGGCTGCCCTGGGGGTGGTGAATGGGGAAGGAGGAGGTGATCACTCCCACGATATACCCCCTTGCAGGTGTTCGATGCCCGCGACTGTACCACGGCTCACGGGATGTTCAACTACATCTGTAACCATATCAAATATGCCACCAACAAAGGGAACCTCAGGTGAGCTGACCTGCTTAGGGATGCGGAGTCTGATGTCCCCCCCATTGTTGACCCTTGGGTCTGGCGTTCACTCCCCTGTGAAGGAAATTCTCCCCCTCTTTTCCCGGGGACAGGTGTCAAGCCGAGAGAGGTAGCCTGGCATCCACGTTCTAACCGGCATGTGCCTTCTCTCCCAGGAGAAACAGACTCCGTGTGGTGTGCAAGACTACAGCAACCAAAATCATGTTTATCCTACAGTTCAGTATCACCCACGGAGGAAACAGGAAGGGATGTTTCAGATTCCCAGGAATAGGAAAATCCCATTGCCGGTGGTGACCTGCTTTTACCAGCTCCTGCTCTGTTGCCTGGAGCCGCCTCTGAGGCTCCCTGGGTTTAAAAGGCAATTTCTCTTCCCTCTGCTGTGGGGACCACCGTTTCTGGTTCCACCAAGCTGAGCCACACCTGGGACTCCTTTTGCCGCCCGCGAAGAATAGAGCCACAGGATACAGGCCAAGGCAGGAAGGCGCCAATGTGAGCTGGTGGCTTCCACACTGGCAAGCCTCAGCTGGGAGAGGAGCAGCTAGAAGGGAACAGCTGGGGCCCCGCAGACAGGCGGTGACAGTTGTTAATCCTACTCCCTCAGTCCTGCCCCTGCATCTGTTCCCAGCAGCTGAGGACCAGCCCCATCTTGGGGCCATGCAGGACCACTGCAGGGATATTCCCACAAGCCCTCAGGCTACACTGAACTCATCCCCAAAGTGACCTATTGGCATTAAGCATGGGCTTTCTTGGACAAGTCTCTTCCTTGAGAAGGAAATGGTGTTTGCCAGCCGAGCCCACCAATAGGAAAAGACCCTGTAATGTAAGCCCAGGGCCTGCTTGGGAAATTAGTATTCAGATCTTTTTCCTAAAAGACCTCACCCCTCAGAAAACAATAAAGAGCCCTCCTGCATATCCTAACATTAAAGGAGGGCCCAGTCAAGGTCTTGGCCTCAAGGAGTTTATGGGTTATTTTGGTAGTTTTCAAATGGTGCTGTGATGGGGTAATATGGGGCGGGGATCGCCACAGGGCAGGCAGTGCACCTTTACTTTTTTCAATTCTGTATTGGGGGGGGCGGGTCTAAATGAGATATTCTATTGATGAAATGTTTGGCTAATTTTTTTTTTTTTTACAAGTTTGAAACTACACATCTGGACACGATGAGAGGCCATGAGAGAATGTATACCATGTATAGAAACTATCTAAGCCTAAAGGAGGAAGGTGGACAAGGGAGATGAAGGGAGGGAGAGAGATGTAATTCAAACAGTACAGGGCATTAGACTTGCCATTATGCGACATTATGCTTAGGAGGCTTGGGAGATGGGAGGTGTAAACCTGTTCCACGTCTTCCATTGGGCTCATTCCCACACACAGAGTAAGCATCCCACCCCACTGTGTGAGATTCTGGAGTTTCTAAACACACTTTTTAAATATATATAAACAAACACAAACAGGCTTTATCTGCTGCTCAACCGAAGAAACAGCCATGTGGTTTAATGCTGGAGGGAAATGCTCACAATTTTACTCAGTCTGTGTTCATCTCCAATATGGCACCTTTGCTAAGAGATTTTTAAGAGCATCTTTGGCTCTGTATGACTTCCGCCTTCAGCCTGGGTCCTAGACTCACCCCGAGGTGTGACACTCCACTCCCTGCAGTATTAAATGCAATATTGCCTTGTGCAGACAGTATGACCTAAATGTGCTCAAAAGGAGGCCCTGGGAGCTAGATAAGACAGGGGATGCTGTGTGGAGAAAGCAGATTTGAATCGGGCCTTGCAACTGGGTACATGACAGCAGAAACAGACTCCAAGCAAGGGAGCAGCAGGGCAGGATCCCAGGGGCAGGATGTGAATGGGAGCAGATCTGTGAGCTTTGGGTTGGACCTATGATGTCCTCCCCATGTTGACACAAGCCAGGATGTGGTTTCCATAGCCTAGGATTTGGTCCGTGGATGGAACTGATGAGTCCAGGTAACAGGAGCTCCTGGCAGGAGACACTATCAAACCACTTTGTGAAAAAATTACTCTCCTTTCCATTTGTTTCAGTCCTTCTGATGGTACCAAAGAGGATAAGGCATCATTATAACAGCTCTCCAAAACGCTGATCTCCCTTTTAACAAGAAGAGAGCAGGGCTCCAGTGAGGTGCCTTCCATAGGCAACCACAGCTTTCTACAATTTAATAACAGTACACGGTCTCACAGTTGCCTGTTTAGGTGGGCAAGGCCAGGGGCGATCTTCAGTTCTCTTTCAAAGTAAATAAATACGAGTACAAATGGAAGTTGATTTCTTATTAATCGTACATCTGTAGACTTTGCTGTGGTACAGGAGGTGAGCAAATGGGACAATAAACAGTGATGGTGGTAAAAGAAAGACTAAAACTGGGAATCAGTGGTGAGCTCTCGAAAGGAAACAGGATCTGATGTTTTTTTCCCTGAGGATTACCTGCTGCAAAAGAACTTTCTGGAAAACTGGCCCAAGTCAAGATTGTTTGGAAGTCTCCAGTTAGAGACGCATTCTCTTTCCTTCAGTGAGCTGACACCAGGCCTCCTATCCTCCACCTTTCCTCACCCAGCGGTCCAGTGGAGAGACAGAGAAAGGTCCCTCCCCTTCCAACAGCTGCACCGTGGGCCCGGAGCCTTATGCACTCATTGGCCTGGACGACACTTTTTCCACTATGTCCCCAAAGTGCAAGGCCAGCCCTGGTGCCAAACGTCCCCCTCTCTCCGCCACAGATCTGCCATCACCATATTTCCCCAGAGGACCGACGGCAAGCATGACTTTCGCGTCTGGAACTCCCAGCTCATCCGCTATGCTGGCTACAAGCAGCCCGACGGCTCCATCCTGGGGGATCCAGCCAGCGTGCAGTTCACAGAGGTGCGTGCCCCCACTCCTCCCCCAGCTGGTCTCTCATCCTCCCAAACTGTCTTTATCCACAGACTTTTCTTAGTTTAATATTATCGTAGGGAGAGTGGTCGGTGTGGTACAGCTTACTCATCTCCAGAGCTCCTGCTCTGTCTGCCTCTAGTCCTGCTGGTTCTGCTACAGCTGGTCATTTGGTCATTTTCAGGCCATTACCTTGCCCGACCCTCATGATGGGAACTATTGCCCCATTTCACAGATGAGTAGACTGAGTCTCACCAAGGCCAAACACATTATCCAAGGCTACTGAAGGAGCAGAGGAAAAGCTAGAAGTACAGTTCCAATCTCCTGCCTTCCCCTGGGAGGAGAGGAACTGACATGTGGAAGCCATGTCTGACATCATCTTTTCTGAGTTGGGTAATATGTCAGACTCATACCCTTCATTCATTCATTCATTTCCTTGTACAACATTTCTCCCTACCCAACTCCCCTCTGGACAGACTGGACTCTCCAGTACCACCACGGTTGCTGGCAGCCCAAGTCAGTTCATAAAAGCCACTAGGAACATGAATACCACCTTCTCCCCATCCAGGGCTCCTTCTAGGTGGCGATGTGGGCGGATAGCACAGGTAAGGCCTGGAAGCTTCCACAAGCTATGCCCACAGGAGACATAATAGGCAGAGCCCATGCCTGGAATATCTCACGCACACAGACCTGGTACCTCCTTTATTTGTCACCCACTCAGCCGCCATTCTGCTTTATCTTCGTTCTTTCCTCAAACCCCCCTCAAACTCCACCCCACGAGGGAGCTGCTTAGGCCAAGGGCCAGCCCACACCCTCATCACCGCTGACTTCATTTGCAAGTGGCTTTTCTTTTTAAAATATTACTATCCTGGGGAGGGGGCTATAACCAGGGCGACCAGGAGTCAGACCTGTGTCTTTTAGCCTCAGCCGGACTCTCTGCTCCACTTGGCTGACCTCTAACTGTATACTTGGCTGACCTTGTCCTTGTGGCCGCCGGAACAGAAACACCATGGCCTCTCCCTCTCCTTCTGTCTCCAGAAACCTCACTGACACAACATGTTCTAAACCCACGCTTCTGTGCTTCCTCTGTCTACTAACCCAGCAGAAAGAGTCACCCCAAACATAACCACAGAATTGTAACTTTCAAAACCCCTCACCCAGTACGGCAGCCACTGGCTGCATGTAGCTAGTGACCACTTGAAATGTGGCGAGTCCAAACTGAGACATGCCCTAAGTGTAAATAACACGGTCTCAGAGACAGGGAACAAAAAAAGAGTGGAAAAGATCTCATTAGTAATTTGTATCTTGATTACCTATTGAAAAATAATATTGTGGATAATATCGGGCTAATCTATTTCTATTTATTAATAAATTAATACATTTTATTGTATTAATAAGTATAGTTAATTTTATGTTAAACATCTTTAAATATATTAATATTAATAATTTATTTAATAATTTATTATTAAACAGTCGGTGTTTAATTATGTTATATATTATAAATTTTTATATTTTGTTGGATTAATAAATGAATTGAATATTTAATTTTAATGTCAAATATACTATTAATATATTATTACTATTAATATATGCCATATATATTATATATATGCCATATATAATAATATATTAATACATAGTGATATTAATATTTGATATAGTAATGCTTTTAGTACAGTATTAATAAATTACTGTTACTATAATTAATTACTGTTACTGTAATTAACATCGTGCTATAATTCTTTTTTTTTTTTTTTTTTTTTGCGGTACGCGGGCCTCTCACTATTGTGGCCTCTCCCGTTGTGGGGCACAGGCTCCGGACGCGCAGGTTCAGCGGCCATGGCTCACGGGCCTAGCCACTCTGCGGCATGCGGGATTTTCCCGGATCGGGGCACGAACGCGTGTCCCCTGCATCAGCAGGCGGACTCTCAACCACTGTGCTACCAGGGAAGCCCCATCATTATTTAATTTAATTAAATATTATTGAAATTAAAACTTTTTTAAATGATATATTATTTTCACCAGGTTTTGCTCTGTGTTTTTTTTTTTTTTAATTTTTAAAATGTGGCTGGTAGAAAATTTTAAATTACTATGTGGCTCGCTTTATATTTTGATAGGATAGCTGCTCTAACAGATGCATTTTATGTGGTCCTTCTGAGAGATCTGCCCTCATCAAATCTGGTAGATTTTCTTCATGTCTTAGGCACCGGATGCAAACACTTCCGGAGCAAGTGCGTAGGCGTGCCCAGCACTGTGCCAGGGCACCACAGATGCAAGAGTCAGTTCAGCCCTTGCTCCCAGAGTTCCCAGTTGGCAGGGAAGACCTGGAAAACATAACCAAGTGAGGGGCTGGAGGACACGTTTGCTTTCTGTCCCGTGGGACCACAGAAAGTTATACTAGTTACCTGATGATGTCAGGGAGAACTTCATAAGGAAGGTGGCCGTGACCCAGAGCCTCCAGCGGGGCTGCTGGTGGGCTTGCACTGGGACCTCTGCCCCTCCCCCCATTGCTGTTGTGTCTGGAGGGTCTGGGGCATGGTGTCCTGACCTGGCGGATCTGGTTGCAGATCTGCATCCAGCAGGGCTGGAAACCCCCAAGAAGCCGCTTCGATGTCCTGCCACTCCTGCTCCAGGCCAACGGCAATGACCCTGAGCTCTTCCAGATTCCTCCAGAGCTGGTGCTGGAAGTGCCCATCAGGCACCCCAAGTAAGAGGGACTGGCATGGGGTGGGTGAGGGTGGGTGGATTTACCCAGTGCCCCTCTCTACCCAACCCTGCACCCCCGGCTCTCTCTCCAGCCCAGACAGAGGCTGAAAGGGGGTCTTGGTTCCTACCCTCATTATGGGGCCAGGGCAAGGTGAGCTCCCTCAACATCAATAATTCCTCCTTCACCAGCCCAAGGACCACCATCTTTTCTGAATCAAAATCTCCCTCCTTGTAAGTCAGATAGAGAAAGACAAATACTGTATGATATCACTTCTATGTAGACTCTAAAAAGTACAACAAACTAGTGAATATAACAAAAAAGAAGCAGACTCACAGATATAGAGAATAAACTAGTGGTTACCAGAGGGGAGAGGGGCAGTATAGGGGTAGGGGATTACGAGGTACAAACTGCTAGGTATAAAATAAATAAACCTCAAGGAGATACAGTAAAACACAGGGAAGATAGCCAGTATTGTATAATAACTATAAATGGAGTATAACCTTTAAAAATTGTGAATCACTATATTGTACACCTGCAACTTATCTAATATTGTACATCAACTATACTTCAGTTAAAAAAAAAATCTCCCTCCTTACCCCACTCCTAAGCCATCAACCTGGACCTGCCCTTTTTCCAACCCTAAGGGCTGAAAGAGCAGAAGCACCTCCTGTGTCGTTGTGGGCACAAATTTTAAATAGAGGGAGCCATTTAAAACTCTATGTGACCTGACGCAGCTCAAGGTCAAAAGCAATTTGGGGCTGGGATGGGGCTATGAGGGCTGTGGCCAGCAGCACAAATAGAATTTACACTTTTCGAGAGTAAAGAAACTCCACAGTAAGACCCTGGCCTCAGGGGCAAAATTGATGAGGGAAGCACCAAAAAAAAAAAAAAAACCAATCATCAAGATAAATAGTATTTTAATGTAATATTTTTTAAAATAAAAATTAACTTTTTAAATATATCAAAACTTTAAACAAAGACCAGGTCAGGGCTGAAATTAGGGGGAAGCAAGTGAGGCGAGTTAGGGCAAGGTGGGAGCCTGTCTTTATTTAAAGTTGTTTTTTGTTTTTTTTTTTTGCGATACTCCCACCTCTCACTGTTGTGGCCTCTCCTGTTGCGGAGCACAGGCTCCCGATGCGCAGGCTCAGCAGCTGTGGCTCACGGGTCCAGCCGCTACGCGGCATGTGGGATCTTCCAGGACCGGGGCACAAACCCGTGTCCCCTGCATCGGCAGGCGGACTCCCAACCACTGCGCCACCAGGGAAGCCCTATTTAAAGTTTTGATATTTTGTTTGTCATGGATTTTTTTGCATTAATTTTGATTTTTTAAAAAAACATCGAATTAATTTAGAATATTGTGTAAATAAGTTAATAGTATTGATCTTGATCCCTGGGTTTGTTGGTGCCCCCTTAAATTTTGCACCCAAGGCTAGTGCCTTACTTGCCTCACCCTAGTCCAGGCCCTGGAGAGGGAGCAAGTGTCCTGAGGCTCCTGACACTGCCCAATATCTGGGAACTTACCCAGTCTCCCTGCTGAAACTTGACCTTCATTCATTCATTCATTCGATACTGTTTATTATTCCCAGTCTGGGCCAGGCATTGTGCTGGGTTTTGTAGATGACTTGGTCCCCACCTCCACGGTGCTTTCAGTCTCAAGGAGGAGATCAGTTACCCAAATAACCACTTAATTCCAATAAAATGCTGCAAAATAAATTTTATGGTACCTAGAGGCATAAAGCTTCCTGACCCAACCCAGATCAGGCATAAGGGAAGGCTTCCCAGAGTCAATAGCATTTTAGCTGAGAATGAAAGGAGGGTAAGAGCTGAACAGGCACAGAAGGGAAAGAGAAGGAAGGAACTGCCGTGCAAAGGTCCTGAGGTCAGAAGGAACTCAGCAATGCTCACTTTCTCCTAGATTCACCTTCAGGGTGGGTTTAGGAGATAAACAGCAGCCCAAGGCAATTGTTCCCAGGCCTGGATGTCCATCCAAATCACCTGGGAAACATGTTAAAGTGCATATTCTCAGGCCCCAGCTGCGGAAGCTGTGATCCCACAGGTCTGACATGAGCCCAGGAATTAGATTCTGGCATAGTAAGTCCCAGTCAGTCACTGGCATTTCAGCATCCCCAGACTAAGGATATCCTGCCTGTGTGTCTTCCCATGAGGCTTCTGCCCCATGGTGAGCTGGGCTGTGTTTCTCTCTGCAGGTTTGAATGGTTCAAGGACCTTGGGCTGAAGTGGTACGGCCTCCCCGCTGTGTCAAACATGCTCCTGGAGATCGGCGGCCTGGAGTTCAGTGCCTGTCCCTTCAGCGGCTGGTACATGGGCACAGAGATTGGCGTCCGCGACTACTGTGACAGCTCCCGATACAACATCCTGGAGGTGAAGTCCCTTCTTGGTCATCATGATGCAGAAGCAGAAGGCAAAGGGGATGGGCTCAGCTGTCCTTTCCCACAGCTGAGCTTTGGGGCTTGGAAACTAGAAGAGGTTAAAACAGAATCTGCAATTCTGGGGATGCCCCCTGGCCTTTGTGAAGCCTTCCGTGGCATTAAGAGTACGTGTACTACAAAAAAAAAAAGAAGAGTACGTGTACTATGTGCTCGGCACCACTCCAAGCACTTTGCATGTATTAGGTGCTCATTTAATCCTTACCACAACCTCCAGGTGTGATAATTCCCCTTTCACAGATGAGGAAACTGAGGCCTTTGGGAGGGTTAAAATGACGATGAGCTCAAGATCATACAGCTAGGGAGTGGCAGAGCTGGGATGTGAACCCAGTCTGGCTTTTTTTTCTTCCCCTCACCCTGGCAGTCTGGCTTTATGATCCAAGTTCATAAGCATTCTACTGCACTGCCTGTCAGTGTCAAGCCTTGTTAGAAGGTTTTGAGAACGACCCATGAACATGGGACATTTTTGGTCTCTTTTCTTAAAAAAACAAGGCTTGACAGTGATTCCCCACCATGTACATTTCTGGGTGGAGGTTCTGATTCTCTCCAGGGCTGAGTCATCCTGATCTACAAAAGAGTGCTGGGGCGGACTGCTCCCTGGAGCTCCACTTTGGTGAAAGCATCAGGATTGCTGTGGTTTTGTCAGCAAATGTTGTTTGTAACCACAGTCTGCTGTGATTGGCCTTGTTTCAAAAGAGAACACTGAGAAACAGAGAAGTTAAGTGCTGAGCCTACATCACGCAGTAAATAAAGCACAGGGCAAAATTCGAACTCCGAAACAAGCGTTAGGTTTATATTATTAAAATCCATGGGTGTTCACCTGGGTGGACCTTAAGGGCATTATGCTAAGTGAGATAAATCAGACAGAGAAAGACAAATACTACATGATCTCACGTATGTGTGGAATCTAAAAAAGCCAAACTCCCCAAAACAGAGAGTAGAGTGGTGATTACCAGGGGCTGGGGAGGCGAGGCAGGAGAACTGGGGAAGATGTGGTGGAAGTGTACAAACCTGCAACTAGCAGATAAATAATTCCTGAAGATTTAATGCCCAGCATAGTGATTATACTCAACAATGATACTGTTGTAAATTTCAGAGTTGCTAAGAGACTAGATCTTAATTGTTCTCACCACAAAAAAGAAATGGTAATTATTTGATTGGATAAAGGTGTTAACTAACCCTACAGTGGTAATCATATTGCAATATATAAATGTATCAAACCAATATCTCTCACACCTGAAATACACATAACGTTATATGTCAATTTTATCTCAATTTTAAAAAATTCCATGGGTGCTGGCCTGGAAAACAGAACCAGGGGTCCTCAGCCTCGCCACACACTGGAATTACCTAGGGAGTTTTATTATGCTGGGGACCCACTCCCCAGAATTTGGATGAAAGTGCTCCAGGGTGGAGCCCAGGCACCAGTATTTTTCAAAGCTCCCCAGAAGATTCTACTGGGAAGCCACTGATTTATACAAACTCCTGGCAGGAAAGGAAAAAACATTTCCAGGCAATTTCCAGAAATGTGGCTCAAGTAATATTTGGGAATTTTTAAAGTCATATATATATATATATATATTTGCACTTTCTTGCAACTAATTTCTATTCTTTTAACCAAAATAATGCTGTAGAAGTAACAATAGCAGCATGACTGGCTGTACACACTCTCTTCTTTTATAAAATAACTCAAGTTTTATATGTATTTATGTAAAGCAGCGAATTTCTTACTCTCTGTGTTTGTATCATCACTAAAAGACCCCAAACAGACCCTAACACCTCAGCCTCAAAAGAGTACATTAATGTCTGCTATTGTGATCCCTGCTTACATTTCGATTGCAAAGAGTAGTCACTGGGTAACTTAAATGAGACACGCTTCCACCCCAGCCTTCCAGTTCTAACTGCCATTATGTACAAATGTTGACATCTGGGGCTGGGAAGCGATTTACCCAAACTTGAGAAATTGTCACTTTCTAACCCCATAATGAGACCTAGGTTCCCACAAGTGACTAGAATTGACAGAGGAAGTGAGAAGCCAGGCTCTAATTAATGGATTTGCTATTGGGTCTTCCCTCCTCCTGACATCAGCTTAGCTGGAGCTGTAACATAAATGTCAGGAGTTGTTTTCTCCGAGTAGTTTTGCCAAAGGAATCTGCCAGCTGGGGAGCCGCTCCCAGGTCTTGGGCATTACGCATCTCCCTGGGCTCCAGCCCCGAGGCCAACTGGCTCTGTGGCCTGTGAGCAAGTCTCTGCAGCTCTCTGAGCCTCAGTTTCCTCATCTGTCAAGTGGAGTAGGCAGGCATCCCCATGAACTCAAAATACCCATGATCTAGATTCCAGGCAGTGGCCACACTGGAGATGGAACAGGATGGGTGGAGAGCTTTTCCTACTAGAAAGCAGCTCATGTCACTTCCAGACCCACATCTCTCCTTAAAATCCCCCAAAGACCCTCCTCATCATATCTGGAATAAAATCCTCACTCCTTAGCACATCTAGCATAATCCAGTCCTGCATCTCTCTCTCACCAACTCCCCCTGGCTCCCTACCCTCCAAATACACTGGCCTTCTTTCTGTACCTCAGCGCAAGCCTGATCCCACCCCAGGGTCTTTGCATGCTGTTCTCTCTACATAGAACATTCCCTCCCAAGATTTACAAATGTCTTGCTTCTTCTCATCATTTGGGACTCACCTGTATGCCACCTCTGCAGTGGTCCTTCCCTGACTATCCTGGTTCAACTCATCCTGCCCCCATATCCCTCTTTATCCCATTTCCTCACCTTACTTTCTTCCTAGGAATTAGCACTCATCACAGTATTAACTATTTCTCTCCCCCACTAGAAGGTAAGCTCAATAGTAAAAGGTCCAGCCAAGTCCCTCTAGTCTCTTGATGCTACCAGTGGGTCCTCAATAAAAAAAAAAAAAAAAAAAAAAAAAAAAAAAAAAAAAAAAATTTGAGTAAGTGAATTAGTCTGCATATGAGTTGATGAATTATTTAAGAATTTCATTGGTGACACTAGCCCTGTCCCTCTTTAGTCTGAAATACAGAGGTGCCCCAGCCTATGAGTCTGTGTTTCCTTCCCCTTTCAGGAAGTGGCCAAGAAGATGAACTTGGACATGAGGAAGACATCCTCCCTGTGGAAGGACCAGGCACTGGTGGAGATCAACATTGCGGTGCTGTACAGCTTCCAGGTAGTGCCAGGGCACACCTCCTGGCTGCCAAGCCTCAAAGGGGAATTAAAACCTTTCAGAGTCTCAGGGCAGAAGGTCAAAAGCCCAGCTCCCAGGAAGCGTCCTTGCAGGGACCTGCCTGCCAGTGAGGTGTACTTCCCATCATGCATGCCTTCCTCCCCATGATGGATCTTGGGTGGGGACCATTTGAGAAAGAGGCAAAAAGATAAGGGTTTTGTGACTTGTTGCTTATGATTTTTTAGAACTGAAATGACAGACATCCGGGACTTCCCTGGTGGTCCAGTGGTTAAGACCCCACACTTCCACCGCAGGGGGCATGGGTTCCATCCCTGGTAAGGGAACTAAAATCCTGCAGGACGCATGGCGCGGCCAAAAAAGAAAAGAAATGGCAAACATCATCTGTGTCTTGCCACTTCTTAGGCATTCAGACTTTCACCTAACAGAGATAAATACTCATCATCATGATCAGAAGCATAGGTCCCCCGTTGCATGGGGCTCCGTGATAAATGCTATTATATACAGTATGATAGCTTTAAAAACTATCAGCTAAACCATGACACTTTTGAGAGTGAATGGAGGACACCACTAATAATTGTAACAGTACAAAGGCATAAGCTGGGATTCTCCCAGGCAAACCAGGAGGCCCACAGAATAGAGGTCACTCTCTGTAGTAGAGACCAGCTCTATCCTCTGAGGGTGATGGTTTGGGAAGCTAGACCCTCATAGACGTACATGGGAGGCGTCCACAGGCAGTAGAATGAACATACCAAATCATGTCTAGACATGAATATAAACCATAGGTCCCCATGTCAGGAATAGGGAGACTGGGTATACTGGGGAATGTGTATCC
The DNA here is from genome assembly GCF_949752795.1 of Hyperoodon ampullatus. NCBI lineage: Eukaryota > Metazoa > Chordata > Mammalia > Artiodactyla > Ziphiidae > Hyperoodon > Hyperoodon ampullatus. Next base: position 12,443,108 of record NC_136926.1, read on the forward strand.
CAGGGAAGAGACCAGTTGAGATAGGATGAAGGTGAAGGAATCCCCCTCCCTTCCTTCTCTACCGTGGGGGAGTGAAGTTTTAGGAATTGTTGAAAATGAAGGAGGGTGCTTTGGTGGACTGGTACGAAGACTGGCGAGCCAGAGGCAGCAGAGATGTGAGTGAGATGAATGATTGGAAGAGAAAAGTGCAGGAAAGGGACAGAGTTTTGTGGGCAGAAAGGGAAGACACTGCCTGGGCAAGGTAAGAATCCAAGCCAGCAGACTACAACGGGCCCTGGGGCTGGGTTACGCGGACATTCAGTCCACCCAGCTCTGCTGTGATTGACTTGTTTTCACTTTAATAAACTCATCCTTATTACTTAAAATTGTTGATTTTAAGAGGATTTTGTCTCACCATCCTAAATGGAGAGCCAGTACCATTTGCCATAAATAGAAGAGAATTGTACATTTAAATAAATATATAAACAAATACACACAGGGAAACAACACAAAGTTGTTGGATTCTAGTTGCCTGAGCTTCCTTTCTCATTAAAAAAAAAATTTAAAAAAGAGAGGAGGAAGGACAGAGGAAGATTGGAGGTGTTTCTCCTGGGTCTCATCAGGATTGAAAGAACAATGTAGAGAATCACCTGCCTAGAAGCATCTCCAGGACCAGCCTTTGGGAAACACTGCTCTATGGGCAAGGGAGTCCCGAGATACCCCAGCTGCTCTTTCCTCCTGACTCCTTGTCCCCTCTCCTCCCACAGAGTGACAAAGTGACCATCGTTGACCACCACTCTGCCACTGAGTCCTTCATTAAGCACATGGAGAATGAATACCGCTGCCGGGGAGGCTGCCCCGCTGACTGGGTGTGGATCGTGCCCCCCATGTCTGGTAGCATCACCCCCGTCTTCCACCAAGAGATGCTCAACTACCGACTCACCCCCTCCTTCGAATACCAGGTCCTGCCCCTCCCCGCCTCTCTCATGCTAAGTCTTCAATATCTGGTGTGTGTGTTATGATTAGAGCACGTCTCAGCTCACACGTGCATTTCGGATGCTCAAGTGTGGCCACCATATTGAAGAGCACAGCTCAAGCTGAAAGACGAATGGAGATGAAATGAGTAGTCCGGGGTCACGAGGAGGGTGTTTGAGAGGGATTCTGAGGGATGAGTGGGAAGGTCTAGCAGGACAGTGCAGGGAGGCTGGACCAGCCACTCTGTGCCAGGACCCCTGTGGTCACCACTGTCAGAATCGTTCCCTTCAAGGGCTAAGGGTTGGAGCTGGCTGGACAGCCACAAGCCCCCAGGGAGCCCTGAGCATCTCCCAAGAGGAGCCAGGGCCCCTCACTGCAGTGACCATAGTCCTCTCTTCCCAGCCTGACCCTTGGAACACCCACATCTGGAAAGGTACCAACGGGACCCCCACAAAGCGGCGAGCCATTGGCTTCAAGAAGCTGGCAGAGTAAGTCTCCTAAAGTAGGTGGGGATGGGGGGTGGATGTGCCCCCGCATTCAGAGAGCCCCAGAAAAGAAGGCTGGAAACATGCTTGTGCCTCTGCCCTCTCGTGTGACGTGATTTCTCCATTTTCTCCAACCCCCTCGTGGGATGCAAACATCACCATGACTCTTCTCCTTCCCAACCTCACTTTCCTCCCCGCCACTTTCCTAAATTCTTGTCCTGGAGACAGTGTTGTGTTGATAAACCAGCTCTCCAATTAGTAAAGTTGGCCATAATAATGATAATAGATTTGTAACCTTTGCCAATTTCCGTGGTGTAAATACTCCCACTATGGCCAATTTCAAGCTCTCAACAGGAAGTCACTGAAGCCAGAGTCAGGAGGAGCTGGGACCAGCTGGCTCCAGCCCACCACTGCCTAGAGAGGCCTCTTGCCCAGGGCTGGGTCTCATTTCACTCACTCATTCACTCATTCAGCCAACAAATGGATACTAAGTGCCTACTCGGTGCCCGGCACTGTGCTGGGCTCCAGAGATGCCATGATGAGCCAGATGATGTGGTCCTGCCCTCGTGAAGCTCACAGCTACCATCAAGGAACGATTCATGGTGCCATAAAATAGACTTCAGCCAGTTTGGGAGGTCAAAAGGGGCTTCCCGCAGGAGATGACAATTGAGCTGAAGAATGAAATGAATAAGACTTCACTGAGAAAAGGAGGGAGGGAAGAGGGTTAGGGACCAAGGCTATTGAAGAGTAATTGTCCTGAAGAACTCGTGGTCAGCCAGGGGACCGGCTGACAAGTGGGGTGGGGTTGACAGATGGTTTAATGGGGATGCCAGCTTTCTGTCTAAAGATAGAGACCTCCCTGACCCACTCAGCAGAGGCCCTCTATTGGGAGCTCACTTTTTGGCAGAGGGGCTAGTAGGCACTGAGCTACTTAGTCACTTTCCTCAGCCCCTCGGGTCCAGCTCTCAACAGGTGACTGGTAGGTCTTGCAGGGACTGAAACCTAGATCCTGGATCCACTAATATGGTCCACAGGATCTCTCCCTTCTCTCCCTCCCTCCCCTTTCTCCCTCCACCTAACTTTATCTTGCAGCCAAGCAAGAATGCATCAGCAGCCATTCTTTCCCTATCAAGAGCATCACAAATTCGCAGGGACAGCAGCCTTTGGCTTCAGTTCAGTTCAAACTCTCTCTGAGGGAGGAAGGGAGGGAAAAATCTAAAGAATTAATTGCACTATTAATTTCGGGGTAGAAACAATGGGAGTTAATTATAGATGCTTTTTTACGATCCGATCATTCAAAGGGAACCCTCCAGGCATCTTTTATTCTCTTCTGTTTCTCCCCCTTTAGCTCCCAGTGCTCTGGCAGCATGGGTGGTTTCCCTGATTCTAAAAAAGTGATGAATTTACCACCGATAATCCCCAGATTGGGGTAACTAGCAATTTGTCTACTCTGAGATTCCTAGTTAGAACAGGGATGCTTGCTCGGAAGGTGAGCCCAGGCATTCATAGATGGGAAGGAAGAAACACTGGTTCTGAATTCTCCATTTAACTAGAAAGAGCCTCGACTTGACATTTAAACTCCCCAGGGCTTTGGTGGTAGCAGTATGTTTAAAATCCATTCCTTCTTTTGATAGATACATATTTAGTGCCTGTTAAGTATCAGCCTCTGCAAGACCCTGGATGTGCATGGCTGCTTAAACCAGACTTGGTCCTTCCTTTGTGGATTTATGAACCTCTAAAATCCCTTCTAGCTCAATACCTGGTGATTTATTAGTGATTCGTTCTCTCTCTCTCTCTCTCTCTCTCTCTCTCTCTCACACACACACACACACACACACACGCACATACACACACACGCACACACACACGAGCATAAGCCCCATGACAGCCATTTCTCTGTGTTTCCATTCCTATAACAATGCCTGGCACATAGCTAGGCACTCAACAAACACTTGATGAATGAACAAATGAGTGAAGGAATGAATGATCATCTTTTGGGGCAATGCTTGGCAAACCAACGTTCTCAAGACTGGGATCAATTAATCAAGTAACAAACTAATGAAACTAACTAACCATGTTAGCTCATGACCAGTTGGTCTGGAGTGACTTTTAAGAAAGGGATCAATATGGCACCTAAACTTGCACTTTGAGTATCCCTGAAGCCATCAAAGATTAGGAGAGAAAGTTCCCTCCTATTAAATTTCATGGATCATGGTTCTTGCCCCAGAGTCCCAGCGTGGCATCCTCCCTCCTTTCTGCATTTCCCATTTTCCTCTCCATCCTCTCCCCTCCAGAGCCGTCAAGTTCTCAGCCAAGCTGATGGGACAGGCCATGGCCAAGAGGGTCAAGGCTACCATCCTGTACGCCACAGAGACGGGCAAATCGCAGGCTTATGCCAAAACCCTGTGTGAGATCTTCAAACATGCCTTTGATGCCAAGGTGGGTAGGGGGCAGTGCCAGCTCTCTGACCCTTCATGGTAAAGTTGGGGAGGGGAGAGAAGGAATTCAGCAAAGAAGAATCCTTTGAGAATGGGTGATAGCACATCTGAAGATGCCCATCAACTCACTCACGCACATTTGCATATATTTCAGGGTACTCTGATGCTTCTCTCCCTGGGAACCCTCCAGGAGTCCAGGAATCATAACCCCCATTCCAAGAGCAAAATATTGGAAAGTTTATGAAAGACAATTCTGGAGTCAGTTTGGGAAGCTCTGCCTTTAATACAATTCAGTGGGTTTCTTTGCTGCAGGAATTCTCAGAGCCTGTAATCTGCATGTACGTGTTATCATTCCCAAAAGAGGAGAGGAGAGAATATAAATGTTTCCCAAAGATGTTTGCTTATGGATCACTTACTTTTAAGGAGCATCTCAGGAGACTAGGCTTCCCTGGAACCTACTTTGAGAAATATTGCTCAAGTAATGCTAAGATATAGGGCAAAACAATCTTTCCCTAAGGCGGGTATCTCAGACCTGTTTGGCCCAGGTCCTTCACACTGCTGGACGGAGGATTAGAAAGGAAGCGGAGCAGACAACTGGTCAAATCTAGCTGGGTCATTCCCAGCCTAAATGTGATGAAGAAGATTCCAGCATCCTTTGGTTGTAAGAAGCCCAGGAGTCTTAATCAAGATCTGTCTTTACTGACAGCCAACCCATTGCCCCAGACTCTCTGTAGTCCTTCAGGCCACAGGTGACCACAGAAAGGTCCCACGCTGCCAACAAGCTATTAGTTCTACCCACTTGAGCCCGTTGAAATAGTGGCACCCAGGACCTTTGGATCTCCTTCCGAAGGAGATGGCTCAGGATGACTCATCTTCTTCCTCCCTCTCTTCTCTTCCCCCATCACTTTGTTCTCTCCTTCCCCTTCTCTCTTCTCATCACCTTCTTCCTTCCTCTCCCCGCCCCTCATTCTGCCACGTAGGTGATGTCCATGGAAGAATATGACATTGTACACCTGGAACATGAAACTCTGGTCCTGGTGGTTACCAGCACCTTTGGAAATGGAGACCCCCCTGAGAATGGGGAGGTGAGATGAGCTTTTACCTGTTCTAGCACGTATTTCCATCAGCAGAAAAGAGGGGCATCGTTTACACCTGCTATTCAGTAGCAAATCCTCCAAAGCCTCAAAGCCAGTGACCTCAGTTTGGATCCAAGTTCTGCCAAGATTGGACAGTTCCACGTCTTCAGTCTATGGGTGTCCACTGACTAGCCAACCCCTAGTGAAAATGCTGTCACCTGAGTGAGCTACCTCTTTGGAATGGACGCTCCAATCAAGAGCTTGGTGTCCCCTGCTCCAGATGAGAGAAGCAGGGACAATATTTTTGTAGAAAGCCACAAAGGGGATTTGTGTGCTGGGGGTGGTGAGGGGAGTCCACACCTGTAGCCCTTTATGAATAGCCCTCTTCCACGTGCAGCATTGCTGCCCAGCCTGAGCCCCTGACTCCCTGGCCCCCAGGCATCAGGCTCCTCTTTTGCCAGTTAGGTCCCCAGACCCTCTCCCCGACCCCGTTCCAGACTTAATCATGCATGCCTCACATTTTGCTTATCTCTTTCGGCCTCCAGAAATTTGGCTGTGCCTTGATGGAAATGAGGCACCCCAACTCTGTGCACGAGGAAAGGAAGTAAGTGAAAGACCCGCCAGTGTCACATGACACCCTGTGAGGGTAACTGAAAATTGTCTTTTGGCATCTGGGGCTCACATCTGAGTTCTGGGTAGTTTTGTGACCTGAAGTTCATTTGTGACTGATTTTAGCCGGTGGGTGTCTGTCGTCCTCTGGGGCGGATTATTTGGTCTTTGGTCACTTCACAGCCCTGTGCCTCAGTTTCTTTTTCCATCACATTGGGTTTATTCCACCTGCATGAACTTTCTGATTTGTAAGAATCAAATTAGAAAACAGATGTCAGCGTCCTATGAAAAGCTGAGCACTATGTAAATATCAGTTCTTATTATGGCCGCCCTTTGGAAACCTACATTCAGAATCAGTGAGTTTCTTTCCCTAGAACTTTTCCATCTGATGGAGTTGCATCCACTAACGTGGAGGCTGACCTCAAAAGATATCTCGGGAATTCCCTGGCTGTCTAGTGGTTAGGACTTGGCATTTTCACTGCTGAGGGCCTGGGTTCAATCTCTGGTCAGGAACTATAGGATCCCACAAGCTGTGCAGTGCAGGCAAAAAAAAAAAAAGGATATCTCATAAGGTGAAAAATGCCTGAGGTCAAAAGATGTTCCTGGTAAAATGGCATCTAACATGGGGTTCGGTTCTAAAGATATTTCATAAGGTGACAAACACCTGTAACCAAAATTACCCTTGAAAAACCCTTAAATGCACCCAAAGTAGAGAACATATGGCATGTGCATACCGAGCTGCCTTTCTGTGAGAACATCTCAGTGTTTCCTCCACCACAGAACAGGTCTTCAGTTGAGCATTGGACGCCATGGCTGGCTGGTGGTTAGAGGCTGTGTTCTGCACAACATCCCTCTTGGTTTTCTTTCAGCCAAGCACACATTGCCAAACTTGTCTACATTCCATATCCAGGGGACAGCTGAGTCCCTGGTGGTCAGCCTGCCTTCTGTGCTCAAGGCCAACATCTTAGTCCTCAGTCTCCCTGCCTCTCTCCTTCCCACCCTATCCTGGTGGCCTCCAGTAGGTCCCCCACACCCCTCCTTCAGGGAGAGATAGGGCACCATCCATTCTCCCCTCTAGGTACCCGGAACCCTTGCGTTTATTTCCCCGTAAAGGGCCTCCCCTCCCCCGAGGTGACACAGAAGTCCACGGCCTGGCTGCAGCCCCTGACAGCCAGCGCAGGTAGAGCATGTGTGTGCGCGCACGCGCCTGTGCATGTGTGTGCACACGAACGTGTGCACGTGTATGCCTTGCGTTCACGTGTGTGTATGAGTGGTGTGAGCGCTTGTGTGCATGTTGGTAGGTATGTGTGCGCATGCCCAATGCTGCAGCATCCAAGGCCACACCCAGGTCTCAAGGAGACCTGAGTTCTAACCCAGGCTGTGACACTAACATGCTGAGTAACCTTGAGCAAGCTGCTTGACCTCTCTGGGCCTCGTCTTTCTTATCTGCCAAATGGGGAGAAACTACCTCTGCCCCAACCACCTCTGGGAGCTGTTGCAAGGATCGAAGGATAATAACAAAGAGGAACGCATTTGGAAAAACCTCAAGCCTCACACAAACACAAGTGCTGTTATTTTTACCCCACAACCGTCAACCATCCTTCCCACACTAACAACACAGCCACCCCCTGATATGTTACAGGACTTATTTAGAGAAGTGACTCAATGTGAGACTATTTTAGGGCAGCAAATACACTTACATATATTTAGAACTTTCCTGATGCTGGTGCGAAAACTTTGAAGAACATCCAGCTTAGAAACCCTGCTGCCAGAATGTGCAATTTCTTTTTTTATCCTTTGCACTCAGATTTGTGTGTTGAGTTTTTGTGTTTTGTGTTTTGATTTGAGAGTTTTATGGAGTTTTTTAGTTTGGGGGGTTATTTTGTTTTGTTGCTCTTGGAGACATTTTTGGTTTGGATTGGTTTGGTTTGGTTTGGTTTTTGCCTTATCTGAGAACAAGACTTACCACTTTTAAAGGAAAACTGGAAAACCATTCATGGTTTTGTTTTTTTTAAATCTCGAGGCTCCTGAGCCTCTGATGCTGAGGTCCCAATGACATCTTTCTTCCCCTTTGAAACAACTTCATAAGAAATCCAATCTCTGGGCTTCCCTGGTGGCTCAGTGGTTGAGGGTCCGCCTGCTGATGCAGGGGACACGGGTTCGTGCCCCGGTCCAGGAAGATCCCACATGCCACGGAGCGACTGGGTCCGTGAGCCATGGCCTCTGAGCCTGTGCGTTCGGAGCCTGTGCTCCACAACGGGAGAGGCCACAACAGTGAGAGGCCCGCGTACCGCAAAAAAAAAAAAAGAAATCCAGTCTCTTTTCAGGCTGTGTCAGTGCTGAACATTTTTCAGTTTACTTGAAATGTGAAATGTGAGAGACCCTTGAAATGTCTAAAGACCAAAACTTTATTGAAAGAGAATGTTGTAATGGTTACCAGTGGGGAGAGGGAAGGGGGAGGTGAAGATAGGGATCGGGGATTAAGAGGTACAAACTATTATGTATAAAATAAGCTACAGTGTTATATTGTACAACACAGGGAATATAGTCAATATTTTATAATAATTATAAATGGCATATATAACATTTAAAAATTGTGAACCACTATATTACACACCTGTAACTTAATATCGTACATCAACTCTACTTCAATTTTTAAAAATGGAAAAGAAATTTTAAAAAGAAAGAGAATGTTGAATGGGGTAGTCCTGCACCATCCACTAAACCTTGCTACGGGCACATAAATGTTCTATATCTGTACCATCCTGTACGGCAGCCGCTAGCCACGCATGGCTGTTGAGCACTTGACACGAGGCTAGTGCATGTGGGGGACAGAATGGTTCATTGTATTGAATTTGAATGAATTTAACTTTAACTAGCCACACACAGCCAATGGCTACCGTAGTAGACAGCACGAGTGTCGTTCTTGGCTACTCAGTGTGAGGAGAGGAGACCAGCAGCATCTCCTGTTAGAAATGCAGAATCTGAGGCCCTACCCTGGACCTAGTGAATTTGGATGTGCTGCTTAACAAGATCTCAGAAGGATTCCTGTACTCATTAAAATTTGGTTGTGACCACCTAGAGGGGTGGGATAGGGAGGGTGGGAGGGAGGGAGACACAAGAGGGAAGAGATATGGGAACATATGTATATATATAACTGAGTCACTTTGTTATAAAGCAGAAACTAACACACCATTGTAAAGCAATTATACTCCAATAAAGATGTAAAAAAAAAAAGAACATTCTAGAAGCTTAATTCAAAGACTGCATTGTGTGTGCATGTGTATTCAAAAACACACTGATCATGTTATCAAAAAAAAAAAATTGGGGAAGCAAGGAAACGTGGTCTGATGGGTTAAGGAATGGACTGTTCTTTCTATTCTTTCTTTCAAGTGTGGTCCGCTTTTTTTTTCCAGTTTTAATATTTTTTTTTCAGTTTTAATATTTTTTTATCGAAGTCTAGTTGATTTACAACGTTGTGTTAATTTCTGCTATACAGCAAAGTGATCCAGTTATACATATATATACATGATTTTTCATATTCTTTTCCATTATAGTTTATCATAGGATATGGACTATAGCTCTCTGTGCTGATACAGTCGGACCTTGTGGTTTATCAATTCCGTATCTAAAAGCTTACATCTGCTCCCCCCAACCTCCCACTCCATCCCTCCCCCCACCCCCTCCCCTGGGCAACCACCAACACGTAGCATCAAATGATGTCTAGGTGTCATTTTTGGCAGGCAAGGGTGAGTTGATACATTCTAGACAAAGCCATAAGTGCGTTATGGTCTCACTCAAGACCCAAAGGAAGGCCCTAGAACCAGGACTGGTGATTTGGAGAGCCATCGGGTGTTGACCCCAGGAGGGGCCTCCAAGCCAGAGCTCACAGACTCTCTTTCATCTTGGCAGGAGCTACAAGGTTCGTTTCAACAGTGTTTCCTCCTACTCCGACTCCCGCAAATCGTCGGGCGATGGGCCGGACCTCAGAGACAACTTTGAGAGCGCGGGACCCCTGGCGAATGTGAGGTGAGCGAGGGGGAGGGGCCCAGGGTGTCAGGGACGACGAAGGCTCTCGCGGAGCTGGACTGAGTTACAAAGTGGGCTCTTTCTTGGGGGCCGGGGGGGGTCTCCCTTCCGTGTCTGTTTATCCCTCGAATAACCAGCTGCACTCTGGCTCTTTGGGGGCATCCTCCCCCCATTAAAGCACACTACCTGGACCCCTCCTGTGACCTCTTCCCATCACACTACTTCAGAGCCCCTGTCACCCAAGTTTCGCCCCATCACACAAATGTCACATCATTTGTGCTGAAGGATGTTAGTTCCCCACACGTCACTCAGCGAGCTCCCTTTGTAAGTGCCGTTACTGGAGAATGAACTTGAGTTGAGAATGAACTTGAATTGGGGTCCAAGAGTCTCAGAGATCAAGTGAACGTTAACATAGGTTAATATCTACTCCTTTTGGGCTTCCCTGGTGGCGCAGTGGTTGAGAGTCCGCCTGCCGATGCAGGGGATGTGGGTTCGTGCCCTGGTCCGGGAAGATCCCACATGCCACGGAGCGGCTGGGCCCGTGAGCCATGGCCGCTGAGCCTGCACATCCGGAGCCTGTGCTCTGCAATGGGAGAGGCCACAACAGTGAGAGGCCCGCATACCGCAAAAAAAAAAAAAAAAAAAAAATCTTAAATCTACATTCATGCTTTTCATCTCATTCTCCTCTCTTCTGGCGACACACTGCCATGACCCAGTGGTTCCCACCCTTGGGTGCTCATCAAAATCACCTGGAGTTGTTTGCAGTATACAGATAACCAAGCCCCACTTCCAGAGATTCTGAGGTAGTTGGTCTAAAATTGGGCCCAAGCATTGCTTTTTCTCTTTTTTTTAAATCTCCCTAATTGCCTCCCATGTGCAGTCAGATTCAAAAAAATACTGTCCTGACCCCATGTCACCCAAAGCATAGTCACATCCCATGAGAGCATTTTGGATAGTACACGGACAGATGTTTTATATTTCAGTGGCTGTGAATTTGGTTTAATGGGTATTTGGAAAGAAAGAAAACTGGATGTCAAGCCCTTGGTTTGACAAACATTGGTCAAGATGAGGCTTGATGTCAGCAGTGTGTTCAGGCCGGGCCACGAATCTCTTAGACCTTCACCAACTGAACCCTCTCCACACCAGCTCAGGACAGTGCTTAGCAGATGATAGAGATCACAGGCTTCCTAGATATTCAAGTATTGTTTTCATCAGTACCCTTTTTTTTGGCTGAGTCACGCAGCTTTCAGGATCTTAGTTCCCTGACCAGGGATCGAACTGGGGGCCATGGCAGTGAAAGTGCCGAGTCCTAACCACTGGACCGCCAGGAAAGTGCCCATCAGTACGCTTGTTAATAAACTTTATTTATTTAAAGCAGTTTAGCTTCACAGCAAAATTGAGGAGAAGGCACAGATTTCCCATATACTCCCTGCCCCCCCACACACACAGCCTCCTCTACCATCAGCATCCCCCACCACGGTGGTGCATTTACACAACTGATGAAGCTACACTGACACACCATTGCTACCCAGGGCCCATAGTTTACGTTAGAGTTCACCCTTGAACTGATGGGTTTTGACATCAGTTCATTTTCTTTAGCTTGACGTTGAAACATCCATGGTTTGACGGTCAGACCTATTTTTCCCTTACTAAATCTATCATGGCTTAGAGCAGGGGTTGGCAAACTACAGCCCATGGGCCAAATTCAGCCTGGCCACTGTATACTGTTGTACAGCCCATGAGCTCAGAATGGTTTTTACAGAAGAACAATTACAGTTTCTTTGATGATAGAAAACATTACCTTTGAACCCCAATTAAGCAAAATGCTATCCCCCCAAAAAAGAATTCCATTCTTCTCATTAGTAGACATATATAACTAAAAAATTGTACCCAGCAACTATTATTATTATTATTGTATTTTTAATTTTGTCCAAAAGTATGCAGGCATATATTTTCTTTTTTGTCATGTCGGTATCTACATAATAGCTTTGATTTTCCTTCTTGGCCTACAAGCCTGAAAATATTTACTGTCTGCCCCCATGTATAATAAGTTTGCCAAGTTCTGTTTTGGAAGCTTAAAATAGGAATTTTGAAACCATAAGATGAAGACTGTGATGAAATGTGAACCTAGGAAGTGGCTGTGACACAGGCCTTCAGGTGCATCAGGAAGCATGTTAATGAATTAATGACCCAGACCAACTCTTAGCGAACACCAGTGGGCTTGAATCGCCAGTGAGTACAAATTAAAGGCAAAGTAAATGGCACTACTAAGTAAATAACAGTATGGGTGGTAGTCAAGTATGGCGGATGTCTCGAACATAATAAATATTGGAGGTTCGGGGAACAATGCCTTAACCACAAGGCATGACTAGCGCGAAGAGTCTCCAAATCTGTGTTAGGCTAAGGGGGATGGCTGGGAGGCAGAAGTGCTGCTTCCTGTATCCTTTAACCAGTCCTCTCCTGGCCACCTGCTCTTTCCACCTGTCAGGCCACTGCCCTGCGGGGAAAAGGTGAGGAACCCAGCTAAAGGAGGATTGTGGGTGAAGGAGTGCTGGGGAAACATGCTACCTAATCCCACATCCTTCCCTTGGAAAGGGTCTGGAACCCCAGGGAAAAAAGGGCAGGAGAGGAGAGGAGAGGAGAGGAGAATGAGATGAAAAGCATAAATGTAGATTTAAAAGGAGTAGATATTAACCTATGTTAACCTTCACGTGATCTCTGAGACGCCTGGACCCCAACTCAAATTCATTCTCCAGTAACAGAGGGTCCCTCCCGACTTGCCCCACCTCCTTCCCTCATCCTCCATCGCAATCTTTCACCACCCTGGCTCCATCATTCTAAAAAAGAGACTCAAGAGCAGAGCCAGACCCTGTAGGGAGTAGGCTAAATAGCCCCACTCCTTGGCTTGTCTGAATTGGCAGTCACCACGGAACCCTCCAACATGGGAAAGAAGCAAGTTGGGGTGTTGTTCGTATCCCACTTATAAACCTGTTGATCCAGTCCCAGTGAGGTCAAGACCCACAGCCAGGACCAAGTCCTGGAAATGTGACGTCAAGTCTCTGCAGGACTGAGGGGCCACCTGGGACACAGCCCTCCACTTCCCAGACTTCAGAAAAATCTCATTAACTTGACGCCCATTGACTCAAACACCGACACTTTCTTGGTGGTATCTATGCAAAGAGACTTTGTGAAGCAAATCAATTTCACAGATATTGCAAGGGGTGAGCCAGCATATTTATAAACCTTTCAATCCCTTTTAGAAGAACCTGTTTACACACCAACACTGGATGTGTTAATGACAAGTCCTGATCTCCTCGTTAACACAGGTCCCCTAGAACTGCTATGCTAGGGTTTTCATTCTCTTTGTACTTAAAACTAACCTGGTTGTATCATGAGTAGAGTCAAGTCTTCCTCTAATGTAGACTCATTTCCCCAATTAGTCCAGCTTAGAAATGGACACCCAAGAAACAGCCAATTGTTCTGGGTCACCACTATCCCCAACTCATCCTCCTTAGGACCAACTGGGACTTTGCTCCTGAGGACAGTAATACCTAGCAGAGACCAGAAGGAAGGGAGAGCAGGGCTGGGGGTTCCCAGGCTTAAAGACGGCCTTCCCCAGATGGGCTTGGGGTAGTCTGACCATCATGGGCTAAACACCATCCTTCTGGAGATACCAGAGGTCTTTGTCTGCTTGGGCAGCCATAACAAAATACCATGCACTGGGGGACTTCAACAGTAGAAATTTATTTTCTCACCGTTCTGGAGGCTAAAAGTCCAAGATCAAGGTACCAGTAGGATTGGTTTCTGGTGAGGCATCTCTTCCTGGCTTGCAGACAGCCACCTTCTTGCTGTGTCCTCACATGGCCTTTCCTCTGTGAGCGTGTGGTGGGAGGAGAGAAAGAGAGAGAGCTCTCTGGTAGCTCTCCCTCTTCTTAAAGGACACCAGTCCTGTTGGATTAGGGCCCCACCCTTATGACCTCATTTGACCTCAGTTACCTCCTTGAAGGCCCCATCTGCAAATATAGTCACATTGGGGGAGAGGGCTTCAACATATGAATTTGGGGGGACATAACAGTCCATAACCCCAGACACCCCCCCAACGCCTCCCCAGTCCCCTAGCCTGGAACTTCTGTTGTCTTCTTGGCAGGTTCTCTGTGTTCGGCCTTGGCTCGCGGGCGTACCCTCACTTCTGCGCCTTTGGACACGCCGTGGACACCCTCCTGGAAGAGCTGGGTGGGGAGAGGATCCTGAAGATGAGAGAGGGGGATGAGCTCTGTGGGCAGGAAGAGGCTTTCAGGACCTGGGCCAAGAACGTCTTCAAGGTAACCATCTGCCCAGATCTCAGAGACCCAGGGGGAGAAGTCATGTCCCCAGTGACCCCCAAGGACAGAGTACCTAAACCATCAGAGATAGAAGAAACTTGAGAAAATCCTTGGTACTTCCCTCATGTATCCAACCAGGAGACCGCGTCAAACAATTCAGATGAGTTTGGGTGGTCTTAAGATACACAATTTCCAACCAGAATCCAACCTCTGCATTCAGGGTGAAGAGTTGGTCTATAAAAAATTATAGAGTCTTGGAATTTCAGGGCAGGGAGGAATCCATCCCTCACTCACATTTGGTAGACAAGTAAACAAAAATACATAGTGTTGGTTAACCAAACCAGGGGGCCATGCCTCAGGCTGGATCTCAGATCTCACCAGTTTGTCTGCTTTGACAATCTTATTCCTCTTGTGCTAGATCTTCAGTGACCTATACAGTAGCCACTAGCAACAAGTGATCATTTAAATTTAAATGTAAACTAAGTAACATTAAATATGATGCATGGATAAATTAAATGTTGTGTGTCCGTACAATGGAATATCATTTGGACATAACAAGGAATGAAGTGCTGATGCATGCTACAAGGATGAACCTTGAAAACACGTGCTAAGTGAAAGAAGCCAGACACAAGGGACACTTACTGTATGATTCCATTTACATGAAATGTCCAGAATAGGCAAATCCATAGAGACAGAAAGTAGATTAGTGGTTGCCAGGGGTTTGGTGGCAGGAGTGGAAAATGGGTGTGGCTACTAATGGGTACAGGGTTTCTTCTGGGTTGAGGGAAATGTTCTGAAACTGGATTAGTGGTGGTGATTGTACAACCTTGTAAATAACATATATACAACTAGATGTAAATTAAGTAGAATTTAAAATTCCACTCCTCAGCTGCACAAGCCACATTTCATGTGCTCAATAGCCACTAGTGGCTAGTGGTTACCATATTAGACAATTAGAATGTTTCCATCATGATAGGACATCCTATTGGATAGCGTTATGCTAGATATGAGGTCAAGAGAATAAATGAGCAATGGCTTCCATAGGCATGTGGGGCGTGGTGCAATTGGCCATCCTGGGAAAAACAAAAAAGCAATGAATGTGGACCCACCTTTACCTGCTCCTTCTTTGGCCCTGGAATACATTGTTATCAGCAGCCCCAGGAGAAAGGGGACTGTGCAACCTTCTGTCAGTCAGTTGACACTTTTTATCCTCACAAAGGAGTAAAGGGGAAACTGAGGCCCCTGAGCTATAAGGATATGTGAGTGAGGAGGCTGTGTTGATAAACTTGTGCCAGCATTTCTTCCTAGGCAAAGAGAACCAAGATAACTTGGCTCTGTTTATACCTGGAGATAATTGTGTGGTTCTTGACTTCAGTCAGGCAACATTGAGCATCCAGAAGCAGGGCCTGTTACAAGCTATCATACCCTTTAAGCTATCACATCCCTCACCCTCCCAGCCAACTCCCAGCCCTACCAACCACTAAATCTACGTTGTGTCTCTATAAATTTGCCTATTCTGGACACTTCATATGAATGGAATCATAATATGTGGTCTGTTATAACTGACTTCTTTCACTTAGCTTAATGCTTTCCTGGTGCCTCCACATTATAGTATATATCAGTGCTTCATTCCTTTTTACTGCCAAAATAATATTCCATTTTATAGATATACCATATTTTATTTCTCCACTCATCAGCAAATGGACACGTGGATTATTTTAAAATCAACATGAGGCCAAAAAAATGGTATTAAAAAAACCTACCTTTGAAAACCTTTGGAATTATCCATGGTTTTTAACCTCCAAAAATCTGAATTCTGAACAGTAATTCGTAGAATCAATAAAGTTGGAGAACTTATGAACTTGGCAAAAAAAGAAAAAGAAAAATTTTATATGCAGGTTTCCAAACATGCAATATATTCTGCCTTCACTATAATTTTTAAATCTTTAGAGGAAGATAGGAAATTTCTAAGGTTTTTACTTTCTTGTTTAACGTTAAGCCTCTGCAAAAGTTGGTTTTAGAAATAAATGGGGCTTCCCTGGTGGCACAGTGGTTGAGAGTCCGCCTGCCGATGCAGAGGATACGGGTTCGTGCCCCGGTCTGGGAGGATCCCACATGCCGCGGAGCGGCTGGGCCCGTGAGCCATGGCCGTTTATCCTGCGCGTCCGGAGCCTGTGCTCCGCAACGGGAGAGGCCACAACAGTGAGAGGCCCACATACCGCAAAAAAAAAAAAAAAAAAAAAAAAAAAAAAAAAAAAGAAATAAATGACATAATAGAGTTACCTATTAAATAGAGGTTAGGTCCCAAAGTCAATAGTAAATGTGGTATGTCCAGCCCATCAAAGGCACTCAAAAAGTAAGGGTGGATTGGTTGATGAGTGGATGAGTGGATAAATGGATGGAGAGAAGGATGGATGGGTGGATGGATGGCTTGATGGATGGAAGGAAGAGAGGAAGAGAGGATGGAGGGAGGATGGGTGGATGGATGGAGGAATGGATGGATGGGTGGATGAATAGAAGGATGGATGGATGGATGGAAGGAGGGAGGGAAGGAAAGGAGGAAGGGAGGAAAGGAGGATAGATGGATGAATGGAGGGATGCAGTGGAGGGAAGGAGGATGGGTGGATGGGAGAATGGGTGAATGGGTGGATGGATGGATGGACGGATGGATGGATGGATGGATGGATGGGTGGATGAATGGATGGAAAGGAGGAACGGAGGGAGGGAGGGAGGGTGGGGAGATGAGTGGGTGGATGGGTTGATGTGTGGGTGGATGGGAGAACGGGTGAATGGGTGGAGGAATGGATGGATGGGTAGATGAATGGAAGGAAGGAAGGAATGGAGGGAGGAAGAGGATGGGTGGATGAGTCGATGGATGGGTTGATGGGTGGACGGATGGATGGATGGATACATGCTATGACTTGGAGCTGTCGGGAGGCACGCTGCTGGCTGAAAGAGGTCACTGAAAGCCCCGTGTGTGCCACAGGCAGCCTGTGATGTGTTCTGCGTGGGAGATGATGTCAACATTGAGAAGGCAAACAACTCCCTCATCAGCAATGACCGCAGTTGGAAGAGGAACAAGTTCCGCCTCACCTACGTGGCCGAAGCTCCAGAACTCACACAAGGTACCTCCCACCACGCACCTGGGGAGATGTTCATGACAGTGGGGGGAAAAGAAAACAGGAGTTCTCACCTCCGAAAGGTCCTTAGAGAAGGTAGGCTTCATTGCTTTGGTCTCCCTTTAGTTCAGTCCTCCCGGTAAAGAGAGGGTCAGGAGAAGCTGGAGACTTTTTACTGACAACTGTTTAACTCCATCACAGGAAGACTGTTGTTCTTCTCCCCCCAGGTCTATCCAGTGTCCACAGAAAGCGGGTCTCAGCCGCTCGACTCCTCAGCCGTCAAAACCTTCAGAGTTCTAAATCCAGGTAGGAACACCTTGGCCCCTTTGGGTTCCCCACCTGTGCCCCAGTTGCCACCCACAACAAGGAAGGAGGACTCTGAGGACTGGCTTCCTATTACCATTCTAAGGGTCCTCGAGACCCCCTTGCCACTAGCATCTTGGTTTCCTGCTTTCCCTTTGCCAAGCTCCAACCTGCAGGGATGAAAAAAGTAAATGGTGACGATCCTTGTGGAAAGGGGAAAGAGAAAGGTGTTTCGAGGAATTTTTAATAGAGACCACACCCTTTTCAAACTGCTAGTGTTCATTGTAATGTGCATCTTAGTCAGAAATCACTTAGTCCAGACATCTCCCTGTGGATAATTCTTCTCTGCTGTCCTGAGAAATGCCTGCTCAGTCTCTGTTTAAATTCCTCTGGGATGACGGGAGGTTTATTAACCTATAAAACAGCCCCCTCTGTGTTCTGAGGTCCTAATTGTTAGAAATGATCTTCCGATTCCTTGTAACCAAAGCAAATGTTCCTGGCCCTTCATGTTGATCCTAAGTGACACCCTCCACTGACACCCAAAACAGAGTCAGTTCTTCCAAAGGAGAGAGCTGCCAACAGCCAAGGACAGTGACCAGTCTCTCCCTGGTCCTCATTCCTTCCAGCTGTTCTTCCTGAGACCTGGTCTCCCAAACCTTTTGCTTTAGTAAAAAGACACACTCTGGGGCTTCCCTAGTGGCGCAGTGGTTGAGAGTCCGCCTGCCGATGCAGGGGACGCGGGTTCGTGACCCGGTCTGGGAAGATCCCACATGCCGCGGAGCAGCTGGGCCCGTGAGCCGTGGCCGCTGAGCCTGCGCATCCGGAGCCTGTGCTCCGCAACGGGAGAGGCCGCAGAGTGAGAGGCCCGCGTACCGCAAAAAAAAAAAAAAAAAAAAAAAAGACACACTCTGTCCTGTTGGAAATGTGATTCCCAGCCCTGGCCACAGTGCAGTGGAGGTCCTGTGATCACTACCAAGTGCACTAAGGCTATTCTTACCATCCCCGATCTGGGTAGGATGCTCTAATGCCGCCCAGGATTGCAGGTGTTGTCCTAACAGCCATGCTGCTCTCCCATTAAGCTTATGTCCTTGCTGCTCTTGGACTTGAAGTCTTTTCCGAATGATCAGACCAGGTCTCTGCATCCCTCTACTTATATAAGTAAATTTTTTGGCAGTAAAGAAAGTCTTTGCTTTGATCCCTGTTGAAAGGAACCTTTTTCACTCTGCAGTTATAGCCCATGAAGATCTTTTGACATCTTGATTCTTTGCCTGGCATAGTACAAAGGGTGGGCTCTCCAGCTGGACAGCCATGGGTTCTGACCCCAGTGCTGCCACGTGTCAGCTGTGGGACCTTGGGCAAGTCCCTTGGGTCTTCTGAACCCCTGTCTCCTTACCTAAAATGAGATCGATGGCTATAAAGATTGCCAGTGTTTATCTAGTACTTTCTGTGTTCCAAGCACTATTTTGAGTCCTCTCTGTGCAGGATCTCCCAGAGTTCTGACCAGCCCAGGAAGTAAGTACTAGTATCATCCACGTTTTAAATATGAAAAATGACAATTAGAAAATACAAGTGAACTTTCAAGGCCACACAGGCTCAGTTCTCTGACTCCAAGGTCAAAATGCCAAATGGCTATACCTATGGCCTCAACAGCATCACAAGGCTGCTGTGAGTATTAGAAACAACACACACAAAGCAACTAGCATATCCCTCATTCCCGTTACTATTCCTTACCCATCCCAGCTTCATACACCTGCAAATTTAGTATGTGTGCTTTCTACGTGGACTTAAAACCATTTTTTTAATTGAAGTATAGTTGATTTACACTGTTGTGTTAATTTCTGCTGTACAGCAAAGTGATTCCGTTTTACATATACATACATTCTTTTTTTTAAATATTCTTTTCCATTGTGGTTTATCATAGGATATTGAATATAATTCCCTGTGCTATACAGTAGAACCTTATTGTTTATCCATTCTATATATAAAAGCTTACATCTGCCAAACCCAACCTCCCACTCCATCCCACCCCCAACCCCCTTCCTCTTGGCAACCACAAGTCTGTTCTCTGTGCTTGGATGTAAAACTTTTGATAAAGTGGTCAACAGGATGGAGCCCCAGGGCTCTCATGTTCTCTCCCAGATCCTCAAACACTAAAGAAATGGATTGGGAAATTAATCCATTTGAATAATTAGTTAAATGCAATATTCAGAGCATAATGATCTCTGATATAGATAGGGACTCTGTATTTGAAATAGGCATTGTACTCCCCATTTCCACCCTGTGGAAAAGTACAACTTCAGTAGCACTGGATGAGAAGAGACTAAGAATCTACTGGTAATTTCTTTCAGTGACAAACTGTGAAAGCCCAGATCACAAAAATTACTCCCCAAACCATAGTACATAAAAAGCAAGGTAATTTGCAAATGTTTTGATGCTAAGTTGGACTGAAGTCCCAGAATAACCCCCAATCCACCTCTGGAAAGGACAGTTAACTCTGAGTGACTTACAAGAAGATATTTCAACAAGGTTAGGAACCAGAAGACAGTATTAAAATCAGTTATGGATTAGCTCAAAAAGGATCAAATGGCATCTAGCGTTTAACTCTTTCAAAGCACACTGCATAGCACTACCTACTTTCAGGCTTACTACCATTTCCAGCTTTATACGGTTGTTGTTGTTGTGTTTCTTTTTTTTCTTAAGAATAACTGAGTAAAAAAGCATGACTCTCTCTCCTGTTTTCCCCTGCCCAAGGCCAAAGTCGAGCTGTTTGAGCCAGGAGACCATAGCAAGATATCATGTATCACACACCCACCACTCCCACCCCCAACAAGAGACCCTTAATTGCAAGCAAAGTGCTTAAGAGGAAATACGCCACCTTTTGAAGGTGATCCTTGCAACTCTAAAGAGAAAAGTGACTGCAGTTACTGCCTGGCCAGGAAATAAATTTTCTACATACGGCAATTAGCAAACAATACAGAAAAGAGTATAATGGAGCGCTAATGGGTGGGGTGTGGATCATAGGTCCTAGAAGTCAGAAGGAGGAGAGGAAACACCGGGTAGGCTTTAGATAGGCTAGTGAATAGAGGGGGGACATCTAGGAAGAGAGAATAGGAGCAAAGATGCTGAAGGGGCCCCGAGCGCTGGGGTATCTGAGAGAAAGATGGGACGTTATAATGGAGAGTTCTTGATGGGAGAACTCTTTTTTTTTTTTTTTTTTTTTTTTTTTTTTTTGTGGTACGCGGGCCTCTCACTGTTGTGGCCTCTCCCGTTGCGGAGCACAGGCTCCGGATGCACAGGCTCAGCAGCCATGGCTCACGGGCCCAGCCGCTCCGCGGTATATGGGATCCTCCCAGACCGGGGCACGAACCCGTATCCCCTGCATCGGCAGGCGGACTCTCAACCACTGCGCCACCAGGGAGGCCCTTGATGGGAGAACTCTTAATTCCCAGCTACCCTCTGATAAAATTGCTTCTCTCCAGCCTTCACCATCTCAACAAAAGACATCAACATTTGGCTTAAGCCCAAGACTTAAGCATCCTCCCTGCCTCCTCGCTTTCCCTCCCACTATCCATCCAACTCTCAGCTGGTACTGTGGGTCTTCTGTTTCAACTACATCTCAGATCTACATCCACCACCTTAAGCAAGGCCACGATCGCCTGTGGTCTGAGTGCCTGCCATAGATACCTAACTTGTCTCCTTGTTTCTTGACATTTCTCTCAAAGATCCATTTTCCAAATAGCAGGCAGACTAATCTTTTAAGAGTATAAACGGAAGCCTGTCCATCCACAGCTTCACATCCTCCAATAGCTTCCCACTGGACTTAGGAAACCTTCAAACTCCTTTGCCATGACAGGTCATGACAAGACCCTCATGATCTGGCCTCTGCCTAGCTCTCTGATCTCCTTCTGTACCACCCACCCCTGTGTTGACCCCTCTTCCACACTCCAGTCTTCTTTCCCTTCCTCAAATGTGCCACACTTTTTCCGACCTCAGGGCCTTTGCACATGCTGCTTCCTTTTTCAGCAACACTCTTCCCCCAGATCTTTGCATGTCCGTTCCTTCTCATTCTTCAGATCTCTGCTCAAATGTGAAATCACCAGAGAGGCCTCCTTGACCATCCTTATCTGCCAGTCACTTAGCCCACTGCCCCCACCCATCAGCATCCACCCATCCTCATCACCAGCCCCATCTGAGATCTTTTTAATGTACTTCTCAATGAGAATCAGGCCCTTTGTTCTCTTTATCCATCATTTTCTCACCAGTGCCTAGAACAGTGCCTGACACTCAATACAAATTTGTTGAAGGTATGAAGCTTATTCACTCAAACTGCTCACAACAGACACTGTTTACTGTTTTCCTTGAAGAACGAACATGAGCTAATTTTTTTTTCCGTTTAATGCTGGATGTTAGCAGACTGTTCTTTCATCTGCGAACCTGTCATTGAACCATTGCCGAGTGTGTGTGTGAGTGTGTGTGTGTGTGTGTGTGTGTGTGTGTTATGCTCCTGTAGGTGAATATAAATACATCACAGGCAGGGGATGCTCTGGGGGAAAGGGCTCAAATGGCTCCTGCCTGCCCAATGTTGCCCTTTTTCCCTCCCCTAAAACTTTTCAATGGCCCATATGTGTCCCAAGCTTTTTTTTTTTTTTTTTTTAAAGGCTTAGAAAATCCTATACTTAGAAACCCCCAGCAGAACTGAGATGTCAGACAATTAGTCTCCAGGCTAGTGCTACCCACTGGGGGATCAGCTTCCTGCAAAGCTTCAAGGACCAACCCACTGAGGTGTCCTAGGGCCATGCAGCCATTCACTGCCGGGATTCTCCGCATGCCATGACTGGTCAGCGGCTTGCAAAGTGTCTGTGGTCAAATTCCCAGCAGAGCCGGGGCCCACCTTGTGGCCCACCTGCCAGCTCCATTCCCATCCCTGCCTCTTATCCGCCTGACCACCTTCGGCCACGTTCAAGAGGACTTAGGGGAAATGGCTGTGCGTGTGAGCCAGCTCAGCAAGTTCGGGTCCTCCGCATTTCTATTTTGTACTGGCCAAAGGAACAGAGGCAAATATACTTCTGAAAGAAATTATGATGATCTGGGAGAAAGTGGGAACTGATTTGTGGGCCTTTCAAAGGCTTCCCGTGGTAGGCGCTGGAGGCTCCCAAATTAGCAACCCCACAGCGCCCTCTGCTGGTTGTCAGCCTCCGCCAGTCCCCTTCCTGGAGCTGGCAGGGGGTGATGATTGATGCCTTGCTCTCCAGGAACCACAAGATTGGTATGAGCTCAGAGCAGAATCAGTCGCGCAAGCGCATTTAATGGGTAAGATCAGTGCCCCAGAGAGAACAAAATCTGCCCAGGGAAGGAGAGTGGTACCCCACACCCCACCACCATCATTCACAATTTCAGTTACCAAGTTCCCCACCCCCCATACTAAGGACAGGGGTGCCATGCAAAATATGCCAGCACAACTATTCTTAATAATGGCGGCTATTTGCAGCACAAAAGGGCCCTTGGCTGTGCCAAAAACTCCTTTAAATAGCGAGTCCCATTGGTCTATTCAAGTGCTGATTTACATACCGCGGAGAATGTAGAAACTTCACGTTGAATATCAAGTGTCTCTGTCAACCAAAAACCAGTTGGCAAGGAAGAAAAAAGCGGATCTGAAAATGCGAATGTAACTCAAAGAATACAAAAACGATTTGATTTACCAAAGTGTAGTCATCCATCCCAAAATTTTCAGGTATAAAAATGTGGTATATCTGTACTAAAACTTTAAAGAGGACCAGAATAATCCTAGTCTGAGAATTCATTCTTAGCACAGACCTCCTGCACTTGAAATCCAAAAATCAAAAGAAAGGGCCTGACCTGGCAGGCATCAACGAGTTTCTCTCTGGGTTTTCTCCTTAGTTCTGTAAATTTTATAATATCATGGGATTTGTGCACAACGAGAACCTGAGTTCAAGGCCAAGTTCTTTTCCCTTTTCCATGACAAGATGAGGACTCTGGTTGCAAAAGCGGGTGGAGCTTGGGATTTCTAGGAGAGATGGAATTTCACAGAATGGGGACATCATTGCCTGTGGCTCCAATGGGCTAGTGGTTCCTGGCAGAACTCTGCTTGGTACAGAGAACAGAGCCTGTTCCAGTAGCTGGTTAATCCTGAGGGTCTGAGGTTCCTACAAACAACAGATATTTTTTGAACGCCTACTATGTGCCATTCACTGTCCTAGGTGCCAGAATAGAACAGTGGAAAAAACCAGACAATTTCCTTGCCCTCTAGAGTTTACATTGTCCTGGGGGCCAGGGGGCAGGCAGGGGGCACAGACCACGTAAAGGAGTAAACTCTGCTGGGGGTCAGTTGATGGTAAGTGCTACGGAGGAAAGAAAAGCAGGGGCAGGAAGCCAGGAGAGCAAAGAGGTCTGGGAACTGAACCTTGGGGTGCTCCAGTGTCCAGTTAGGGGAGATGAGAGGGAACTGGCAAAGGAGACTGAAGAGGAGCAGCCAGAGAGAAGGTCAGGAGAGCCTGGGATGCTCAAGAGAAGGGTACTGAGAAGGAGGAAGTGGGCAGCTGCGTCCAGTGCTGCTCTGATGATCACAGTGAGTGCTGGGAGCTGGCGGTCGGATTTGCCATGAGGAGCCCGTGGGTGACCTTGCTGAAAGCCACGGCGTGGAGTGATGGGGCCAGAAGTCTGATTGGCCTGAGCCCCAAAGAGAATGGAAGGAGGGGAGTTGCAGCCACAAGGACAGATAAAGGAGCAAAGGAGGTGGCCAGAAGCTGGTGGCCCTCATCCCACTGTTGCCCTGCTCTTCCCTGCAGCCGATCAACCATCTTCGTGCGTCTCCACACCAACGGGAATCAGGAGCTGCAGTACCAGCCTGGGGACCACCTGGGCGTCTTCCCCGGCAACCACGAGGACCTCGTGAATGCCCTGATCGAGCGGCTGGAGGACGCACCCCCGGTCAACCAGCTGGTGAAGGTGGAGCTGCTAGAGGAGCGAAACACGGCTTTGGGTAACTATGGCCGGGCTACACCCAAGGGTGCTTCCCTCCTCCAGGGGGTCTGAAAGGCAGTGGGTATCTGGGGAAGAGGAGACTTGTTCTTCTTCACAATCACCATTCCAGGTGGGAGAGTGGGTCTCTGTCACCCCCAGCTTATGAGATTGAAGACTCTTCCTTTCTCATGGTTGAATAACCTTGGCCCAACGGGCTAAGCAAATAAATGTCCATGAAGCCAGGACGTTGATGGTTCGTCTTCGAGCCAAAGGGGCTTCTACCTTCCTTCATCAGCTAGACACTGCTCTTAGCAGAGGCTACTCGTCTAACTTCCTCCATCACCCCTGCCTCACTGCCACCAAGTAAATAGCAGCTGGAGTCCGCCCATGCCTCCTCTTAGAATCCAAAGGCACCCTATGAAGCTCAGTGGTCCATTGGGATTGAACCATATTTCTGACCAAATTAGATCAAGTCCCAACCTGTTTCAGGGACCATCCTTGACATTCCTATTAAATAACTTTCCAAGGTAAATGGGTCTCCGTGCTTCATCTCAGTAGCCACAGGTGAGCTCAGAACTCAGGTACAAGGAACTGCAGTGACCATACATGGTAGCCTGGGCTACAGTGACACATCCCCTCTACAAAGGAGCTAGGACACAGAGTCAGGGCAGAATGTGAAAACAGTTTGTAGCCAAAGCCCTACTGAAAATCCCTTAGGAAGGTACCACTTTAGAGAGACATACCTTCTCTTAATAAATCCAACCCAGACACTTCTTTCTCCATGTTGGAACAGTACTTTTTATCTTGAAGTAGAGGCTTGTGTGTAGGGGCTGTAATGGAGTAAAGTAAATAGAAGCAGTATTGCATAGTAGTTAAAACATGGTCTGGAGCAATACTGTCTGACTTTATGCATTTGTGCTGTGTGACCTTGGGCAAATTCCTTAACCTTTCTGTGCTTCCATTTTTCTCAACTGCAAAATGGAGATAATAATAGCACCCACCATGTAGGATTGTGATGAGGATTAAATGAGTTAATAATATCGATTGATTTTGGACAAGCTCCTTGCATACAGGAGGTGATCACAGGGTCCCCAGGACCCTGGGTATAGATGAGGGACATGGGAGGTGGATAGCCGAGGGGTTACTTGGCTCTGGGGCAGTCCGGCTCTCCAGACCCCATCCTCAGTCCCAGAAGCAGGTCTGGCCTCCCTAACTTGGACCTAAGCCCTCGGAGCCCAGACTCTCCTCCCCGACCCGTCTCTCACCTTCTCTGTGCCTCCACAGGGGTTATCAGTAACTGGACCGATGAGCATCGCCTCCCACCCTGCACCATCTTCCAGGCCTTCAGGTACTACCTGGATATCACCACGCCTCCAACGCCACTGCAGCTGCAGCAGTTTGCCTCTCTGGCCACCAGTGAGAAAGAGAAGCAGCGTCTGCTGGTCCTCAGCAAGGTGGGTCCCTGGCCACAAACAACCTTACCTTCTCCTCGTTGGAGAATTGTATAGTTATTGCAACAGTTGTCCAGCAGATGGCAGTCTTGAGCGAGGGCTGCCATAGTCTAGTTTGCAGGTCACCATACTGGCTAGTCCATTTTGGCTAGTCCTGACCATCTCCCTTCCTTCTAACTAAGGTCTAACGGAACGAGAGAGCGACCCCGTTGAATCTCAGAGTTCTCTGGCTACAGTCTTAATTGCTGTTCGAACTCTTTTTCCTCCTGCCTTTGGAACCCTTGAGCCTCCATTAGTTCCATCAGAGCCCATGCTTAGAAGAAAAATAACTTGAGAGAATCCCCCAGTGCCCTGTTTTAAAAATCAGCTTTTTCAGTGCTGAAGAGCTATAGGTATGACTTCAAGATATAAGAGGCCTCCGATGGTAAGGTGAACCAAAAAGCACAGCTTCTACCGCCCTTGCTTAGAAACCAAGCTGCTGCAAAAAATCCTAGCTGGGAGGACCACTCAGATTTCTCCCAGTGGGGCTCCTCCCCAGTAAGCAAGCCACCAGAAAATGATGGTGTCACTTTCTTCTGCTGTGCAGGAGAGGGCATCAAATGGTGGCACAGGAAGTTCTGTTTTTAATTCAGGGAGTGCATCTTACTTAGAAATATGAAAATAAGTGCCAGGAAAAAAACACCTAAAAGAACTGTATGTAGAACTGTATGTGGTTACCTCTAGGGAGTTGGAAAGCATTATCTTTAATCGTAAGTTTTGCAGAATTATTTAACTTTTTAAACTCTGTACACGCATAACTGTGATTTAAAATTTTAAGTAACGGAAGGGGGATAATCAGAAGAGGGAACAGGGGCCTCCCTGGTGGCGCAGTGGTTGAGAGTCCGCCTGCCGATGCAGGGGATACGGGTTCGTGCCCCGGTCTGGGAGGATCCCATATGCCGCGGAGCGGCTGGGCCTGTGAGCCATGGCTGCTGAGCCTGCGCATCCGGAGCCTGTGCTCCGCAACGGGAGAGGCCACAACAGTGAGAGGCCCGCGTACCACCAAAAAAAAAAAAAAAAAAAAGAAGAGGGAACAGAGCTTGCGCTCTTTGCACAGGATTATTTAAAGTAAAATTTGATGTAGCTGTATGTATTAATCCGCTTCTTCCAAAAAGCGCAAACTCCATTAAAAGAGCGAGGATTTTTTTTTATTAGGGGAAACACCTGAGGGAGAGAACATGGACACAGAGTCAGATAAGACTGAGAGAACCATCAGACCTCAAACCAAGCCTGACCCCAAGTGAAGGAGAGGGCAGAAAGTTTGAATGGAAGCACAGGATCAGATCCATGTCAGTTTTCAGGGGGATGTCAGTTTCAGTGAGCAGCTGCTGGGGCTTTTGGCCAATTGAGCCCCAGCGGCTCGAAGTCAATGAGGCTGGGGGTCTGGAAAGCACATTCTCCAGAATGCCATACCCTATCAGTAGAGCAAGGATGGGCTTTAGGACCATGGGGAAAAGCTCGGTTATACAATGCACTGGTAATAGGCTTTACCCCTCCTCAAAATCTGAGCCTCCTATAAGCTAAGGGCAGCTTCTAAGATGTAGGAAAAATAACTCCAGAGCCCCAGAGAGTTCCTGTGTTCCCTAGTAACACCTGGGCTTTGCCGTCAACATGCCCCTGAACATGGTCCTCCACACCCCAACCTGTTCCTTCGGGGCTGTCTTTTACCATCTTCAGTGTGACCCATGTGCTCGGAGGATACACCTCCAGCCTTGCAGACCCACAAATCACACGCCTGCAAGTCATGACTCCCTTCACAGTGCATTTCTCCTGACCTTCGCAAAGGCAGGAGAGTGTAATACTAGGAGCACAGATTCTGGAGCCAGACTGCCTAGAACAGGGGTCGGCAAACTTTTTCTGTAAAAGGCCAGGTAGTAAGTATTTTAGACTCATGCTCTATGTGTCTCTGTTGCAACCATTCAACTCTGCCATTGTAGCACAACAGCATAGACAATCCATAACTGAGTGGGTGTGGCTGGGTTCCAATCAAACTTTATTTGTGGACACCAAAATTTGAATTTCATGTCATAGTCTAGGGTCATGAAATAGTATTGCTCTTTTGATTCCCCCCTCATACCCCCAACCATTTAAACATGTAAAAACAACTCTTAGCTCACGGGCCATACGAGCAGGTGGTGAGCCAGATCTGGTTTTCGGGCTGAAGTCTGCCACCACCTCGTAGCCATGGGACCTCTATAGCCCTCAGTTTCCCCATCCATAAAATAGGGATGACAATCAGACTTATAAGGTCCTTGCAAAAATGAAACCCTGGCCCAGAGTAATTCCTAGGCAGGAGTTAACTATTATTATTTGTTCATTTGCCTCCTTCCCCGGACCTCCTCAAGCGTCCCTTGGAAGTTTGCTCCAGGGTCTGGCTGCGAGTTCTCTTCTGCCCCTCTCCTTGGTGCAGGGTTTGCAGGAGTACGAGGAATGGAAATGGGGCAGGAACCCGAACATCGTGGAGGTGCTGGAGGAGTTCCCATCCATCCAGATGCCCGCCACCCTGCTCCTGACCCAGCTGTCGCTGCTGCAACCTCGCTACTATTCCATCAGCTCCTCCCCGGACATGTACCCCGACGAGGTGCACCTCACCGTGGCCATTGTCTCCTACCGCACCCGAGGTGGGCAGAGGCGCTGGGAGAGCCCCCGGGTCTGCGTTTCCCCCGCTCCAGGGACCTCTGCACATCTGCCTAAACTTCTGCCACGTCCTAAATCCTGGGGAGGTGACCCACCCCCCAAGACCAGGAAACTGGGAAAAGGAGTACAGCAGCAAACCGTCCCCTGAGGCAGAGCCAGCTCTGCAGAATTAGGAAGGAAATGAGACGTGCATTTGGAGGCCTCTCCAAAAGCCTGAGACCTCCTTTTACTCCCTTCCTCCCCTCATACCCCCAAGGCGGCAGCTAGAACAAGCCACCACCACCCCTTCCCTCCGCGGGGGGAGCTCTCTGCTGCCTGACGTCCAGCTGGCTGTAGGTCAGCTGGATAACCTGACCTCTGCACCCGTGTTTTCCTCCTTGGTTATAGCAATTAAAATGCATGGTGCCTGGGAATTCCCAGGCGGTCCAGTGGCTAGGACTTGGTGCTCTCACTGCTGGGGCCCAGGTTCGATACCTGATTAGGGAACTAAGATCCTGCAAGCTGTGCAGTGTGGCCAAAAAATACACAAACAAACAAGCAAACAGAAAACGCATGGTGGGCTTCCCTGGTGGCGCAGTGGTTGAGAGTCCGCCTGCCGATGCAGGGGACACAGGTTCGTGCCCCGGTCTGGGAAGATCCCACATGCCGCAGAGCGGCTAGGCCCGTGAGCCACGGCCGCTGAGCCTGCGCATCCGGAGCCTGTGCTCCGCAACAGGAGAGGCCACAACAGTGAGAGGCCCGCGTACTGAAAAAAAAAAAAAAAGCATGGTGCCTGAGAGAGCTCTGAGACCGGAGTCCTGACAGGCCACCAAGAGCACATCGATCAAGGCCCTTTCCGTGGGCATGACTGGAATACAAGCCACCCCTAACCACCAGTTTCACAGCCATGAGCCCACCCCAGCTTTACCATTTCCTCTTCCCCGTCAGACGAAGGGGTCTACACAGGGAACTCCAAGGCAGAAGCTTGGTGTCGGGGCTGTGAGCCTTCTGCACTGGAGGGTGGGGGGAAGCCGGGGACGGGGGAGCTTGAGGGACAGTAAATGAGCCAGGTCACCTCGGTTACCCTGTTAGATGGAGAAGGACCAATTCACCACGGCGTGTGCTCCTCCTGGCTCAACCAGATCCAGGCTGACGACGTGGTGCCCTGTTTCGTAAGAGGGTGAGTGTCAAATGAAAGGAAAGAGCCATCCCAGATCTGCATCCTCATGTCCTGAGATGGGGCGGGTGGACCAGCCTGAAGGGTTCTAGAGAGATGGCTGAGTCCGATGGGATTGAGATCAACATTCAGCATCGCTCGAAGCTGTTAAGGAAACAGGATCATGGGGGCAGGGCAACATAGCAGAAGCTAAGCAAGTCCTCTAGTCAAGTTCAGGCCAGTGCATCAGATATTTATCAAGTGCATGTCCTGTGCTAGATGGGGCTACAGTAGACAACCAGGCAAAATGCAGTTTCAGCCTTCATGGAATTTGCAGACTAGTGAAACTTCTATCCACAGTCTGCTGGCCACCCCATGTGTTCCCAGTTTCTTAGAGACCGGGAAGATTTAATTCCCCTCCCCGTCAACCATCTTCCCCTCCAAACTCAGTTTTAAAGGATATTTCTGCCCATGGCTGACAATACTGTATTGTGCTCTTTAAAGTGTGTTAAGAGGATAGGTTTCACATTAAACACATTTTTGATCGGAGACGTATTACGGCCAGAGGTGTTAGTTTGTGTAAAAAATCCCCTGGTCAGGGCCTCCCTGGTGGCGCAGTGGTTGAGAGTCCGCCTGCCGATGCAGGGGACACGGGTTCGTGCCCTGGTCCGGGAAGGTCCCACATGCCGCAGAGCGGCTGGGCCCGTGAGCCATGGCCACTGAGCCTGCACGTCCGGAGCCTGTGCTCAGCAACGGGAGAGGCCACAGCAGTGAGAGGCCCGCGTACTGCAAAAAAAAAAAAAAATCCCCTGGTCAATATGTGTTAAGTGTTCCTACCTCAATCAGTCAATCAAATAAAATAATATAGCTTTAAAAACAAAAAATAAGGGATATGTCTGAGCTTAGGCCCACTATAGTTACCTGCTTCATCAACTGATAACTTCCCTACCTAAACGGTGGGCTTGGCCAGCCATTTTTCTCAGTTGTTAAGGGTAGAATGGTCATGATATGGTCCACATACCATGAGCATCCGAATCCCGTGGGGTAATTCAAAAATGCCGGGTCCTGAGCCGAGACTTGCTGCACTGCCCAGGAATCTACACCCCCTTTGAACGTCCCCACATGATTCTCTTGTACATTGAAGTTTGCACCTCCCTGATTTGGGAAGATCTCATGGATGGTTAATTCAGTGGTTCTCAACCTGGGGTGATTTTGCCCCCCAGGGGCCCTTGGCCACGTCTGGGGATATTTTTGGTTGT
This sequence comes from Hyperoodon ampullatus, assembly GCF_949752795.1. Classification (NCBI taxonomy): domain Eukaryota; kingdom Metazoa; phylum Chordata; class Mammalia; order Artiodactyla; family Ziphiidae; genus Hyperoodon; species Hyperoodon ampullatus. Next base: position 12,473,945 of record NC_136926.1, read on the forward strand.
CATAGCTGGAGGGTGCTCCTGGCATCTAATAGATAGAGGCCTGGGTACTACTCAGCATCCTGCAGTGCACAGGACAGCCCTCGTCACCGAGAGGTATGCTGCCCCCACTGTCAGGAGTGCTGAGGCAGGGAAACCCTGGGTTAAATCAACCCCACTCCTTTTGTGGCTTAGCTCAGCAATGGGGATAGTTGGGAAGTGGAGTGATAGCCAGACCCTGAGGACCCAAATTAATGGGACCTCCCACCCTGATAAGGGCCACCTGACCCCAGCGGAAGAGCTTTAAGCCCCATTGTATTTCTGCCCAAGACGGCCATCTGTTTGCCTAAGACCCAACAGTTCTTGATCAGATGTGAGCTCAGCAAGGCTTCTGACTCTCTCTTCCTTGTCCAGAGCGCCCAGCTTCCACCTGCCCCGAAACCCCCAAGTGCCCTGTATCCTGGTTGGCCCGGGCACAGGCATTGCCCCTTTCCGAAGCTTCTGGCAGCAACGGCAATTTGATATCCAACACAAAGGTGAGTCGTGGTCTAGCAGGCACGTGGTTTCTACCCCCTGGACCTGGGGAGGCCCGCCTGTGTCCCAGCATCCCGGAGGCATGGTGATGTTTTCTCTGCTTTGTGTCACTCCCTGGGGACAGAGGGGGAGCATAGTAGTGAGCAGACCCATGGGTGAAGGTTACGGTGTAATTCAAAGGACCAGTCCAAACAAATGGTCCACACAGCTTGTTCCAAGGCCCGAATTCCATCCCCAGAAGACATTTCTTGGACTCTTAAGATAAGACCCCCATCTTAAAATGTAAGCAGCCCTAGAAGGGGTAAGCGTTAAGCCTTATCCAATGGCTGTGTGTTCACGGGATGGTCCCAAAGCCTGTCATTCAGGAGCAGGGTTTGCTGTGTGAGAAACACAACAGATCAGCTTTGGGAGGAGAGAGAAAAAGAAACCCACGTTTCTGACATGCATTTAACAGGGATTTCCTGAGCATCTCATGAATGCCAAATACTGTCAAATGCAGTTTGCCAAATGTTTGCAGTTTGTCAAATGCAGAATGCCAAATACAGTTGACCCTTGAACGACATGGGTTTGAACTGCATGGTCCACTTATACGCAAGCTTTTTTCATTAAATACATATGTATAGTGCTACATGATCCGAGGCTGGTTGAGAATCCACGGATGTGGAACCTTGGATACAGAGGAATCTCAGATACAGGGGGCCAACTCTATAGGACTCGAGCATCAGTGGATTTTGGTAACCAGGGTGGGTCCTGGAACTGATACCCTAGGATACCGAGGGACAACTGTATTCACCATGTACCAGGCACAGGTCTAAGGTTTTACATTTACTTCTTACAATAACCCTATGAGGTTAGACGCTATTATTATTTCCATTTTGTGCTTGGGGACACGGAGACATAGAAAGTTATGTAAGTTCCTCAGCATCACACAGAGCTGGAATTTGAATCCAGGCAGTCTAGTTGCAGAGTCTGGGGGTTTAGCAGTACCCAGTAGTGGGGGCTTTCCCAGAGGAAGGACTGAGACCCAGAGAAGAGAGGTCTGCTGAAGTCTGAGCACACTTCACCTACTTCCCTCAGTGTGTGTGCGTGTGCGTGTGTGTGTATGCGAGTACATATACCGCCTGCCCCAGGGTCCATGCACCTCTACCCCTGTAGCACGTGCTAAGGTTCTGAGCACCCCTGGCACCACCAGCCACCCCCGAAATCAGGCATCAGAGCTGTCGGTGACAGAAGATCTTCCCGGTCCCCAGGAATGAGTCCCTGCCCCATGGTCTTGGTCTTCGGGTGCCGGCAGTCCAAGATAGACCACATCTACAAGGAGGAGACTCTACAGGCCAAGAGCAAGGGGGTCTTCAGAGAACTGTACACAGCCTACTCCCGGGAGCCAGACAAACCAAAGGTAACCCCCAGCCTGTTCATGGTCCCCCCACCCCAGCCCAGCACACACACACGCTCGTCCACTCATGCAAATCCAGTTCCCAGAAACCCCTCACCCTTTCTGCATTCTCCTCCGTGACATTGCTCTGAACTTCAGGAAGCATGGAGCATAAACATTTGACGTAAAATATTGAACAGCCCACATTCTATGATGCCACTTACATGAAATATCCAGAACAGCCAAATCCATAGAGACAGAAAGCTGACTCATGGTTGCCAGGGGCTGTGGGAAGGGGGAATGGGGAGGGTACAGGGTTCCTTCTGGGGGTGATGAAAAGGTTCTGGAACCAGGTAGAGGGGATGGTTGCACAGCACCGTGAATGTGCTTAGTGCCACTGCATTGTATTATACACTTTAAAACACGCATATATTTTATGTTATGTGTGTTTTATCACAATAAAAAGAATTTTAAAAATTAAACAGGGAATTCCCTGGCGGTCCAGTGGTTAGGACTCTGCACTCCCATTGCCAAGGGCCCAGGTTCAATCCCTGGTCTGGGAACTAAGACCACAAGGCATGCAGAGTGGCCAAAAAAAAAAAATTAAACAGCCCATAAGAGGCACTCCAAGTCAGAATGGACACAAGCCGCAGGACTGGAGCATGCCCCTGTTGGATCTTGGGGTTCTCAACTGGACCCCCAGGGGTGTCCCAGGAAAGGAGCCAGGATAGCGGGGAGGGGGGCACTCAGAGGGTCTGGGCAGCAGCTACTTGACATCTGGCATGGAAGTTCATCAGTGTTTCGGTAGCAGGTACAGCTGTTCCAGAACATACCAGCTGAATGTCGGGCTCGCTTGGGGGAATGTTTCCTGGACAAACCAGACAAATTCCCTAGAGGCTGCATTGTACACCCCTTGTGTCCACCTGACATTCTCTTAGCCCCCCTGTTATTCCAGCAATTCCTGCAGCAGCTGGCTTTGCCCAGGTGTAACCTGACAGCCCCTTCCCCGACCCCCATTTCTTGCTGTCTGTCCTGGGGCTTCTCTGGCACCCCGGCATAGGACGCCTGCAGTACCAGCCCTGCACCTAGAAGTGTACGGGAGTTAACACCCCCTGGGTGACCACAGGCCATCGAAGAGAGGAGCGGGTAGACGATGCCCCCCTCTGCGCCCCTCCAGGGGCTGGCTCTGGGGGGCGTGCTGCATGATTCCAAAGAGGGTTCTCAGCAGAGGTGAGCTCCAGAGTGGGGAGCAGCTCGTCACACCCTCAGATCAGCTTTCCCTCCTCTCCTGCTTCACTATTCCCAGTGCCCTGCGTCACTGCTCAAAACATAGACCTGCCCACAAGCCCCTGTGTCTGACTCGGCTCCCGGGGTAGTGGGGCCCGGGAGGGAGCTACACAGGATTGTCCTGCAGCCCGGCTCCTTCTCACTGGTCCTCCTCCTCCCTGCAGAAGTACGTGCAGGACATCCTACAGGAGCAGCTGGCAGAACCCGTGTACCGAGCCCTGAAGGATCAAGGGGGCCACATTTACGTCTGCGGGGACGTCACCATGGCGGCCGATGTCCTCAAAGCCATCCAGCGCATCATGACCCAGCAGGGGAACCTCTCGGTGGAGGACGCCGGCGTGTTCATCAGCAGGCTGAGGGTGAGTGATGGGCCAGCTCCTGGGATTCCTTTTCTGACATCCAGCTTCCTGTCTCCTCTTCCTCACCCTTCCTGTCTCAATGACTAGGGGACCCATGATGACATCCCTCCTCCCATTTTCCCATTTATGACTGGGGGTAGAGGATACACGTGGTCCCAAACCATAGTCGAGAGAGAAGGAAGGATGGTGGGACATGCAGGTGCGTGTATTAAATATGGTAGGGAGGGGCTTCCCTGGTGGCGCAGTGGTTAAGAGTCCGCCTGCCGATGCAGGGGACACGGGTTCGTGCCCCGGTCTGGGAAGATCCCACATGCCGCAGAGCGGCTGGGCCCGTGAGCCATGCCCACTGAGCCTGCATGTCCGGAGCCTGTGCTCCACAACGGGAGAGGCCACAGCAGTGAGAGGCCCGCGTACTGCAGAAAAAATAATAATAATAAATAAAAAAAAATATGGTAGGGAGCTATGATGTGTGAAAATAACAAGTGGGTGGACCACTGGGTAGCTAGATGGAAACCATCCTAACTCAACTTTTCCTGTCCCCAGAAACAAGCTGCAGCACTGCTCTGTGCAGTTGTGCAGGTTGGGCACTGCACAAAAAGGTTTGTCCAAGGGGGGCAAGTGGGGGATGAAAGCCACTCCATGCTTGGCTTCCCAAGCAGTGCACCTTGGGAGGAGGGTTGCCTTTTCCTAATTTGCACAAAGGCTAGTAGCAGCCCAGTAAGCAAAGTCCTAACTATGTGGCCAACTGCTCCAAATAGAATAAACTGAGTCCAAGGCCTCCGCAAAGCTCCAGGGGTGATCCCATTCTTCTCCCTGCTTCCCTAAATGAGCAGCAATCAAACATTTTTGCAGAAGAAGCCCTTGCTCTAATTCTGATAATAAACCCTACTAGGTTAAAAACAACAACAACAACAACTTTCTGGTAGAAATGCCAGAGCTCCAAGGAGAGCTGCAGAGCCCTGACCACTCTGTCTCTTTGGTATGAGTCTTGGGAGACACTTTCATAGATTCTGCAAAACTCTGCAGAATAAGGTTGAAAACCACCCCAACTTAGAATGAATCCACTCTACAGATGGGCAACTTTCTTCAAAACCTTTGGGACCAAGGATGCCAGAACTTAACTCTGCTGCATGCGTGTTCCCCAACCACTGCCTCTCCTCAGCAGGGAGGTGCCTTTTCCCCTTGTTTAATGCTCAGCGACACTGCCCTCTGGGATATTCTTAATGCCCATCCCTCAGTCCTGCCTCAGGAGCTCCAGTGGCTCCAGAAACTCCCAGATGCCACAAGTTCATCATCACTCGTGCTGTTTCTTGAGTTATCTTTTTTGTTTGTCTGTTTCTGGGAAAGGCTGAGCTAAGATGCTCACAGTCAGAAAAACTCCTATGTTCAGAGAAGTCTCCACTTTGGCAACCGTGGTATTCCCCGAGTGCTAAGCGGACACTTTGTTTTTTCTCCCATCTCTGCCGGTCTCTACAGGCTGTGACGTTTACACTAAACCCAGCCATGCCCAGATCTGAACTTGCAGGAACAAGGAGGAGGGAGGAAAGGGGGAAATGGAGAAGTTTCCACTGGACCCCCTCAGCTCTTCTATCCTCAGAATCCACAAAGCAGCAGCATGTTTCTGGATGGGAACAAAAGTGTTCTTTGCCAACTGGACTTAGAGGCCCCGTGCCCTAGAGGGCAGAGGGTCTTGCTGAAACAGAGTCTTGGAGACCAAAGGGGCCTCTGGGGGCCCTGGGTTACACCTCGTTTCTTTTTTCTTTCTTTCTTTTTCTGGCCGTGCCGCAGGGCTTGCAGGATCTCTTAGTCCCCCAACCAGGGATTGAACCCAGGGCTACGGCAGTTAAAGCACCGAGTCCTAACCACTGGACCACCAGGGAATTCCCTACACCTCGTTTCTTTTTTTTTTTTTTTTGCGGTACGCGGGCCTCTCTCCCGTTGTGGAGCACAGGCTCCGGATACGCAGGCTCAGTGGCCATGGCTCACGGGCCTAGCTGCTCCACGGCATGTGGGATCTTCCCGGACTGGGACACGAACCCGCATCCCCTGCATCGGCAGGCAGACTCCCAACCACTGCACCACCAGGGAAGCCCTCCACCTCGTTTCTTAAGGAACCGTCTTCTCTAGGAATATTCCAGTCCAGGGTATCAGCGTGTCTGCCCTTCTCCGTGCCCTTGGCTGGCATCTGAGGTCTGTCTCCTGGTTGTTTCTGTCCCCTAGGATGACAGCCGGTACCATGAGGACATTTTCGGGGTCACCCTGCGCACATATGAAGTGACCAACCGCCTTAGATCCGAATCCATTGCCTTCATTGAGGAGAGCAAAAAGGGCGCTGATGAGTAAGCTGGCTCCGTCCCATGGGCGGGGTGGGCAGAGCCCTGACAGGCAGGGATGTCTGATTTCATTGACCATGGCTTTCCCACAGTGGGGTCCCCAGACCAGCATCATAAGCACTCCCTGGGAACGTGTTAGAAATGCAGATTCCCAGGCTGCTCCAGCCCTGATGAATCTGAAGCTCTGGGGTCAGGGCACGGAACGGTTTGTGTTTTTATGACCCCTGGAGGGGATTCTGAGTTCCCCTCAAGTCTGGGGACCCCAGCTTTGGATGTTCACTTCCACCGGGGCGCCCCCAGTTCCATGATGGCTCTCACCACTGCAAAATCTGTATTCCTGTTCACTGCTCCTAGCATCTACACCACCTCCCTCACCCACAGAGCGCCGCTAGCATTCTCACTGACACAAATTCCGATTGATATGAATTTGACAATTCCACTTGTCCTCTAGAAATTGCTGGAAATGGTCTGAGGTACCACAAAACTGGGACTGAGTCTCACTATTTTAACCTTACATTAATGCCATGACATGTCACCCTTGATTGTAATCTCACTCCCCCCATTCTCTGCCACAGGGCACCTCGAAACCACCACCGTGTGCCCTTTAAATTAAGTGGGAATTCAGCTGCTTCGTTTTCAGTAGCCTAGGGCACACACACTCCATTTCTTAAGCATCCCCATTTTTTTTCCCCTTATGACAACACAGCAGTCTTGAAAACATACTTGGGTGTCCAGCAGGCTGACATTATTGCCTTGAAGATCACATCTTGCCCTGGTTTGTTGTGTGGGTGAGCAAGCATTCATTCATCTGTTCATTCATTCATTCATTCACTCAAGATGAGCCCCATCAAGGTGCCAGGTCCTGTCCGAGGCACTGGGGCTGACGAGGAAGTGAAAGAGACAAAGCCCAGAGCTCAGGGTCTGTGTAAGGAAAACAGAGCAGCCTTTGCTCCTCTGGCACTAACTCCCTCCCCACTTCTCCTCCTACAGGGTTTTCAGCTCCTAACTGGACCCTCTTGCCCAGGTGGATGGCAGAGTGACCACACCACTGCCCTCGGCCAGGATGGCTGCAGGTTTTGTAAGCACGGACACTGCTGAACCTTTCCTTCGGGCCCGCACATGGCCCCCGCTCTCCCTCTTGTCCTGTCGCCGTGTCCTGGTCCTCCTCTCCTGGGTTCTCACCTCTCAGTGGTTTCCTGGCCCTCTTGGGTTTTCTCCTTGAGTTTTCCTGCTGCAGTGCGATGCCTTCATAATCCGCAGTGGCTCTTACAAAACTGTTTCCCTCTCTCTCTCTTTCTGACAAGGGCAAATCACCGGTGCATGAAACCACTGGAACATGGCTGTGGCTCGTGTTAGGGTGTTTTCTGGGGTTTGCCCTGGAGAGGCTGCAGGGACCAGATGGCAGAGTTTTTTGAGCTAGTCCCTCAGCTGTTCAAATCCCCCTGTCCTTTTCTATGATGATGTTCTGGTTGTGTGTGTGTGAGCGTGTGTTGGGCCTGGGTCTCCCTCCGTCCTCTTGCTCGTGCAGGCATGTCGCCTGCAGACCCTCAGTGCCAAGAAATATGCCCCGGCCCATACTGGGGCCTCACACATCCATAATTAAGGGTCTGTGCTAGCATGCCTGAAACACTTGGAAGCATCCTAATTGTCCTTGTTATATAGGGTCAGGGCATGGAGGTGGGGTGTGATGATCAAGGGGGAAATCTCCAATGAAAGGGGAAATCACTGAATTAGATGCATCTAGATGCTGGCCCCAGTTAGCGGAGCCCTTACTGGGAAATTAACCCATCTAATGGATTGGGCAAACCTGCTCCCCAACCCCACGCACCCCAGGATCAAATCAGGATCGCCTGATTTGGCATTTCCACCCACAAGACCAGAAGTAATGTTGTCCAAGGGAATGAGCTGGAAATAAGAATCTTCCCATCTTTGCCACCGGCTAACTTTGGACAACCTCACTTGTCCTTAGTTTCCACTAACTGTAATGTTATGAAGCCAAAAAGTATGAATGGATCAAACTTTAAAGTTGTGGAGATTGAAAACGGTATCAAGGAAGAATATCACTGTTATTTTTTTATTCCCCCCAATGGGGCTTGCTGTTTCACCCCTGGGGATAAAATAATGGAAGCCAGTGAAAGCAGATCAGGTTGGAGAGGGACTCCATCATGAGGTATCTCACGGCTTCCTCTACAGGACCCCAGCAAGAGTGGGGAGTACCTGCCCTCATGCTTTTGGTCTTCTAAAAGGGATCCCCCCAATTTTTAACCTGATAAGATAATTTTGACAAATAAATTATCCTCCACTCAGATCAAAAACAGGCAGGAAAGTCTTTGGTAGGAATCAGGGCAAGTACAGTTTCTCCCAGGCAGACCTGAGAGAGTTCATCTTCTCAGAGGAAACGGGGTGGAAGGGTCCCTTTCTTCACTTAAGCGCTAAAAATCAACAGTGAGCAGCACCCAGAGAGAGCCAAGAAGTTCCACTGACCCCCCAGGAACTGCCTTCCCAGTGTTGAAAGGCAAGCAATCAGCCAGTTCTGATCTTCCGTCTTGTTTCTTTTTGTCTTGTCTGATGGAAAGACAGCTTTTTCTTTCTGTACAGCACACGGGCATTTCTTTCTTGATGCTCAGTTTGGAGGCCTGCCAAAGGGAGAGAGCCCTGGCTCTCTCTGGAAGGGCCTTAGATAGGGGGTGCCAAAGAGGTGTCCCCAGGAGGGGGCAACCTTAGAGACTCTTAAAGACAAAGGGCAAACTCTAGGTCGCCTTTTTCCACCCTTCCCAGCAGCCCCCGCTGGTATCACATCCCTGGCACTCGGAGTTTGCCTTCATGCCAGTTATGATTTCCCTGCCTGCCTTTCATCCTGTTTCCTCCTGCTCAGGCTTCCATGGCACAGAGACCAAGCCCTTGGCATGCTTGGCCGACCCTCTCTGACCAGGAGGGAAACCCATTCTAAACCCTTTCTTTCCTGCAAACATGATTCTGGCCAGTAGCTGTCCTCCCAGAGGCTTCCTTTCCAACCCTTTGAGCCTTTTGGAGATACCTCCTAAGATGTCACTAGCTCCCCAGGGACTGAACCACTGTGTCCAACCTCCATCGTAGAGGAATTAATCAGTGCTCCCCTTTCCAAATCAAGCTTTATGCATGAATGCTTTTGCATCACCAAATAAATACTTACGAGCACTTATTCCATGCCAGGCACCTTCTTCCTATAGCCCTGCCCTTCTAGTAGCAGGCAGACAGAGAAAAATATCATCTTGCTTTATCAGGGAGTCTAAAGAAATGATTATATCACCAGGATTCATCTTTCTTCCCGAGAATGATTATTTTGTGCTTTTTTAAGTAAACACCTTTCAACCCTCAACAGAAGCTGCTTCATAACTCCTGGCTGGAGGACAGGAGATTGGTCTGATGTGTTTCTCTCATTTGCCAGAATCTCTGATACCAAAAGCCTCGCTGTAATGAACCTACCAAGAGGCAGAGGGAGTGGAGCCCTGATTTCAGGTTCAGCTCTGATCCAGGGTGGCTAAATGCTGCTCTCTTCTGGTGGTCTGTAGTTCAGTCCCAGTAGCCTGCCAATTTTGGTGTAAGAGTAGGTGAACAAAAATAGGGTTGCCTGGGCATTTGGGGGTCGCCTTAGTTGCAGGCCTCTTATTTCTCTTGCACTCTCTTGAATTGGTCAGCAGTAGCTCCAACTCCACTTAACAAAAGTGAGTTTGGCCAGGAGGGATGAGACCTTCCCTGCCACAGGAAAGCTGGAACAGTCATGTTCTCCTATTGTCACTGTGAATTCTGTTCCTGTACCTTGTGTTGCAAAAGAAGCAGAAGTCGTTAAACTCCCTGAGAGGATACAGGTTTTCCCTTGGTTTCTATGGAGTGAGACAGCCAGGTATCTTTGCTTTGGGGGAATGTTTCAGACCCACCAAAATGGAGTTTTAGAAGCAGACCTGAGTCCAAATGCTAACTCTGCCCCTGTTTCTGTAGACAGCTGTCAGCTGGTGAGCTAACCTTTCTGAGCCTACACATCTACCTGTATCACAAGGTGGATTAAATGAGATAATGCCCATAAAATGTCCAGTTACAGTACCTGGCCCATTATAAACTATCAATTTTGTTTCACTTAATCTATACCATTTCTTGCCTCTCCAGTATGCAGAAGGCACCGTGGAGTGTACAGAGCAGAACACATTTCCTCTCTTATAGCAGGTTAGGATCTGGGTTGCAGAGACACAGTTCTTAGAATCTACATGCAGGTCCGGGGTTTGAGCAATCGGTGGAATTCCACCAGCAGGTTTGGGGAAAGGAGATTGCCAGGATGTAGGAAGAGAGAGGGGAAAGACACAGACAGGGAGCATGCAGGGTAAATTGGGGCTGGCTTCAGACATGGCCCAACTTTGGAAGGCTGCGGAAGGGAGGGGTACACTGCGGAGGTAGGCAGGGAACAGACAGAATTTTGTCTAGGGATTTTGGCTTTATTTGGTAGGCAGCACAGCGTCCTCAGGAGTGCTTTTAAAAGGGGAAAATAAGGTGATTTGGGTTATGCTTGGAAAAGAATGTTCTGGCTACAGCACAGAGCCTGGATGGCTGACCTGTTGAACTGTTGGTTGGTTATTGCAGAAACCCAAGGCTTGAATGAGGGAAAGGGCAGATGTAGTGATAAAGACATTCCGGGGGTTGAATTACCAGGACCTGGACTCCGACCTGTTGTGGAGGATGAGAACAAAGGGAGAGTCAAGAGTGTTGCCTCCAGGCTGAGAAATGGGTCTCAGGAGAAAAAACAGGCTCCAGGTAAAGCTGAGTTTTCAGAACTGACATGATAGCCAGCTTCTCCCCGAGTCAACAGGGTGGATCCTTCCAAGGTCCAGCCACGCCTAGGTGGGCAGAAAGAGAACTGACCCCAGGCCAATAGACATCGGCCTTAGAACACGGAATTTTCTTGCCAGACACACTCTCAGCAGCCCCCTGCTTTGGGCTTCCAAAAGGAGGTCACGTTTGGCCCTAAGTCAGGTTTGCCACAGGTGAGATTCTCTGACCCAGATCATGGTGCAAACAGTTCCCGCCAGAGTGGGCAAGCTGATGTCTGGACCCCCTTACCACTACAGCACTGGCCCTTTTAATTCATGCCATTAGGAAAAGCATGGACTTAAGATTTTATGCCGGCCATGTTTCCTTGTATATTTCCATCGCCCCTGCCCCCGATCTCCAGCATGGCACTGTGCCCGCCTTACCCTCGAAGTCTTCTGTCTGAATCGGCACGTTAATCTGAGACTGCCTGCCGGTGACAAGGAAAAAGAAATATTAATCTGGGCTTCCCTTGGGACCTGTCCACACTCCCTGTCTTCTGCCAGCCCTCTCCTGCATCCACATGTGCCATTCGGCTCAAGAACTACAGGCCAAGAGCTGGGGTGGAGGATAAAGGATCTGAGAGGCTGAGGGAGTGACCGTGTCCCCCAGGGACTCAACACAGATGGTCCCCACACACCTGAATTTGGCCTTTGGGGACTAATGCCAGCCTGGCCTCTCCTCTTTCTTCCACACCCACCCCAACTTCGGTCCACCTGCCGGTCCCCGCCTGGTGGCACAGACACAGTGATGTGTCTCAGATGCAAAGACCCCTGTAAACTTTCACTCCAGGAAAGCAGGGGCTGTTTGGGGGTGTGGGTGGGGTCTGTTCTCTATTAATACTTGTCAGAGCCGCATGCAAGGGAGGTGATCGGGCGTAAATACGCCTCGGTACGTTTCTGAGTTTGTTGTGTCCTAGAACGTCTGAACGGTCTGGGCAAGCGGGGCATGCGTGTCTGGTCCAGAGCAGAGCCCGTTCTTAAAGCAGGTGGCCCTGACAGGCAGGAACAGATCTTCCTGAAGATGCAGCTTTCCATAGTTTTCTAGAAAGTGATGCCAGGACATCAAAGTGCCCAGACTCGGCTCCTAGGAGACTCTGGTCCAGGGTCTGTCAACCCCAGCACTGTTGGCATTTGGGGCTGGGGAATTCTTTGTGGTGAGGGCTGTCCTGGGCATTGTAGGGTGTTGAGTGGCACCCCTGGCCTCCAGCTACTAGATGTCAGTAGCAGTCCCACCCCACCCTCCCAAGTCACGACAACCAACTATGTCTTCGGACGTTGCCAGATGTCCCCTGGGGGCAACAGAATCTCTACCGGTGCCTCAGGCCTTCTCACCATCCACCTTCTGGAACAGGCAGAGCATTTCTCAGCCCAATGGTTTTCTCTCCATTGTCTGCCGCCAAGAACTTGAAGGATTTCAAGAGGGAATGAAAAAGTGTGGTTCCGCCAACTCCTGCCCAAGACAGAAGGATGATAGCGCCGATTCCATAAGCTGCTGTGCCCTTGGCATCCAGTTCCGATGAAGACCCACGGAGGCCCAGCGCCCTCCCGTGCCCCCCACCCCGTCTCCACCCTGTTTTTCCGTGTTGTCATGTCATTGTTGTGATCATAAGACCCACTCCGGGCTCAGCAGTGGTCAGCTGGGGGGCGCAGGGTGTGGGGAGGGGGTCGCCCCGCGTCGCTGCGCCAGTGGTGGTGGGTTTCTGTTCCTTCCGGGACCGGGGAGCCGGGGAGGTGGGCCAAGCCGGTGTCACCTGTCACTGAACGCGCTGCCAGCAGCTCGGACCTCCCCCTACCTCTGAGCTCTCAATGCTGCTAATCTCCGCCAAGTGTCCCGTGCGCTCCAGCACCTTCTCGAAGGACTGACGCCCGCCCCATGCTCTCTGCGAGGTTGTCCAGGCTGTGCTCGCCGCATGCTCTTCTTCTGTATAATTCTTATCTTCTAATTTGATGGAATTCAACAAAAGTCTATTTATGCCTGTTTGCATCATGGTCAAAATATTAAAAAGTGGACTTGACTCGACTGACCGTGGTCTTTTGTTTGATTTGCTTGGAATTTCTCATGTCTTTGCCCACTGCAGCAGGCTGGGTACCAGGAAGCCCAGTCTGAGACAGAGGCAGCAGGAGGCTGAATGGGGGGCGGGGGGCGCTCTTAGGAAGGCGGGAGGAGAAGCCTGAGCTGCAATGTTGTCTCAACAGAAACTTCAGCCAACACTGCAGGGAATTCTGAAAATGGCCTTCCAGAGCTGTCCCGATTTGGGACAAGAAGCCCTCACTCTCTGCAGCAGAAGCCAAGCCCCAAGGGCATGAGGGCATTCCCAGCATCCAGAGGAAGAGCTGTTGACTCCTGACATGGATCTGGAGGGCACTTCTTAGCATCCTGTCCACCCTCCTCCCTGACACCTCTGCCCCCATCACAGCTGCATCCCTAGAAAGGACCCCCAAAGAGACGGAACCACCTTCTCCCTCAGCACTTCTTCCTTGTACGACAACCCTGAGACCCTGAACCTAGTTCCTGACTGGCTATAGACCCAGTTCCAAAAGGCAGAGACCTCAAAAGCCCTAAAAGGACAGCTGAAGAGGAGCCGACCCCAAATACCCTGACAGAGTGGCTACTGTAAAAGGATCAAGTGGGGCGGTGGGCTTTATCATGCCCTTCTGGGCATGGCCATTTAGACGCTGGGGCATTTTGACCTTCACATCTATTTCCTGGTCATAAAGCACAAAACATTCGATATTCAACCTTTTAAATTACAGAGTTATTTGTCCAACAGCAAACACTCGCTTCACATGGTTCCTGGACACCTCTGCCCCACCCCTGAGCCTCAGGCCCAAGTTCAAACATGAGATGCAGATCAGAGAGGAAGCAGGAGTCAGGGGATGCTTCAGTACCCGGATCCACGCTCTCCTACAAAAATGAATTAAAATAATGGCTAACAGTCATCAAATGCCAGTCTTTACAAAAATACTTTGACACGTTACCATTGTTCTCCTCGATTTAAAACCTGGGAAACTAAGGCGAAAGCAGGTCAGCCAGTCAGCACAGCCAGAAAATGTTAGATGTGGAGTTTGAGTCCAGACCGTCCGGCTCTAGAATCTGAATTTTTAAACACCACCTTGTTGTGGACCAAAAAAAAAAAAAAAAAAAAAAGTCGTCTGCCATTTCAGAAAACAAAGAACGTTCCCTGCCATTCCGGTAAACAACTAATGTTGCCTGCCATCAAGCCATCGGCCTCTGCAGCCCACCCCTCCCCCACGGCGTACCTGGAAGGGGAGTCCGGATGGAGAAAAACAAGATGCTGGCCCTAGATAGTTAAGATGTAAATCCAAGGAATAATTTCAATAAGCCCAGACTGTTACATCTTCCCATACATAGAAAAGCACTAAAACCATTAACTTGAGATAGCTGAGGGTTTGTGTGTGTGTGTGTGACTAGCAGTAATCTTTTGATATTTGACTACATGTTTGTTTGGGTTTTTTCCAGCAAAAACGCCTACATATCCTGGCTCCTCCCTTACTTCCTTGGAACAGTTCCTCAGAGCTATCCAAGAGGCTGCCTTCCTGGGCTAGAGTTCTCAGTAAGGTCCCACATAAAACATAATTCTCAACTTTTAGGTTGTGCGTTTTTCTCCAGTCGACACAGTGCTGCTGCTAAGACACTGTCACAATTCGAATCCTGGCTCCCTTACTTCCTAGCTGTGCAACTTCGGATAAGTTGCCTAACCTCTCTGTACCTTCACTTCTTCACTGTAAAATAGGCTGTGATCATTTTGACTTCATTGCATCGCGACAGGATTAAATGGCTTAATATAGGCAACACACATATAATATGACGGAACGGAATGGAATGGAATGGAATAGAATAGGATAGAATCAAAGAGTCCTATACACAAGTAAACTAAGGTTCTAGCTCTGGTTCCTTCCAACTTTCTCAGCCCTTTTCTCTTCCTGAAGCTCAAACAGCCCCATCTTGATGCCATTTGCCATTTGATACTTAGGCACTGCGTTTCCCAGAGCACCTGCCATCACAGGGGCCACTGGTTTTAAAAGCCAGGTCCTGGCCTCTCCCCACACCTGCTCATTAGCGCTCGCTGGGGATAAGGTCTGACACCGCCCACGTTTTTAACTAGCTCCCCGACGTGATTCATACACACACTGGAGTTTTGAGAGGCCCAGCCTCAAAGGTGGCTGGGGACAATTTAACATTTATATGCATCCCGAATGGAGTGGCTTCTGTTGCCTGGCAACCAGGTGAAAAATCCAAGTTTACACCAAAACAGAACCTTCCCAACCACAAATCAAAAGGAGAAGGGGATGGAAAACAAGTAGGGGAGGAGGGAAAAAGGATTTTTGAATCACTGCAGATCATTACAGAATATGGGCTTTGCAGTCAGTTAAATCGTAAAAATGTACTTCTTATTTTTTTCATTGTACCCTTGGCAAAATCGCCAAGGAAGCAAAAACAGGGAAAGTATTTACAATCAATAGAGCTTAACCCACATCAGTAAAAGGAAATCACTTTAGCAATAGCCTCTTGAGGAAAATAAGATTAAGTTAATCAAATAGCAGAAGATTAAAACCAAAGTAATTAGTAAAGTGATTTTTTTTTAAGTCTCAAATCTTTTGTATTACTAGACCTGGGAACAGGGTGGGAGGACAGGGGTGGGTGGTCTCCTGGCTTCTCGGCATCTTGGTTTTCTCAGCTGGAACTCAGAGTCGAGGCTGGAAGTTGATATTGGGAGCCCCACTCTCTCCTCACTAATTTACTCTCTCCAAGAGTTTTGAGATCTTCGAGGGTGATGAGCCCCACATCTCATAAGGATGTGTTGGGGAAAAGAAACTATTAAATGCGAGAAAGCCTCTGAGACATACTATCAAATCAAGGTGTAGTATCTGTGGCATTAATTAAACATTACGCAGTGAGTAATTGAATCACTTTCATTTTGAAGGCTTTAAAAAGAGTCTCTAATGGAAATGCAGTTATTAGCAGAAAAGCCGCCAGCAAAATCTGCAGGAAGAGAGACACCTGTTTCATGTTCCTCCAAGCTGGTGCTAATAGCATCGCCTTCCTTGAAAAGCACACGCTGCCCCCAGACTGCCTCTCCAGAAACATCTCTTTCAGCCCGTCTCACCTTTGCTCAAAGGCATTCGGGGCCCCCAGGGACCAGAGGGGGAAGACCAACCCCTCCGGCCAACACTCAGTGCCCGCTCTGGCCACAAGCAGCCTTTGGGTTTCTGTTTCGGCCACTGCTCCACGCAAAGCTTCACTGATTCGCCCCAAGGTGTCTAAACACAGCTTTTATTTTCCTTCTGGCTGGCCTTTGCTTCTGGCACACCCCCTACCTAGAAAGCCCACTTTGCCCTCTCACCTCTGCGGATCCCACCTCTATTGCTGAGAGCTGGACTCAAGCACTGTCTTTTCAGGGAAGCCCTCGTCTACCCACCAACTATACTTCCTGCCTGTACCAATCGCTTGGCATCATGGAGGTACTGCTTTGCAATTGTGTGTGTGTGTGTGTGTGCATTTTACCTGCTTCTATGTAACTGTTAACCTATTGCCACAATAATGCTGAGTAACAAACAGTTACAAAATCTCCCTGGCATACTGCTTTATTGCTGCAGAGGTTGGAGTCATGCTGCTATGAGCCAAGGAATTCAAATAGCCTGTACAAGCTTGGAAAGGCCAAGAACTGATTTTCACCCAGGGCCTCCAGAAGGAACACAGCTCTCCTGATGTCTTGATCTTAGCCTCGTAAGACCCATTTGAGACTTTTGACATCCAGAGCCATAAGATCATACATTTATGTTTTAAGCCCCTAAGTTGTGGTAATTTGTTATGGCAGCAATAGAAAAGTAAAATCTGTATTTAGTCTGTATTGATTTCTTATTGCTGCTGCTCTAGGGAAGAATCCATTTCCTTATGTTTTCCAGCTTTTAGACGCTGCCCACATTTCTTGGCTTATGGCCCAGCATCACTCCAACCTCTGTATCCATCGTCGCATCCCCTCTCTCTGACTGACTCTCCTCTTTCCCTCTTATAAGGACCCTTGTGATTACATTGAGCCCACAAGATTGTAGAGGATAATCTCTGCATCTCAAGATTTCTAACGTCATTACATCTGCAAAGTCCCTTTTGCCATGTAAGATACCTGTGATATTGTGGTTTATAATAAGAAAGATATATTTGGTCTTGGTCCTATTTCTGGCACAGAACTCCTAAAATTCTTGGAATCTCCTGTGATAAGAGTGACAAAGGTGTCTTGTTATTAACAAACCCCTTTCAGCCACGCCTGAGTTTATGTTACTGCAGTGACTTTTAGAAAGCACCTGAGGAAGGGGCTGGTTGCCAAGGGAACCAGCCAGGTGATTAGAGGGTTGGAACTTTCAGTCCTATGCCCCTGACCTCCTCGGAGGGGAGAGAGGCTGGAGGTTGAATCGATCGCCAACGCCCAGTGACTTCATCAATCATTCCTATGGAATGAGGCCTCCGTAAAAACCCAAAAGGACGGGGTTTGGAGAGCTTTCAGGTTGGTGAAGATGTGGATATTTAGGGAGAGTGATGGACTCAGGGAACACAGAAGCTCCAGACCCTTTCCCCATACCTTGCCCTGTGCATCTCTTCCATCCGGCTGTTCCTGAGTTATACCTTTTATAGTAAACTGGTTAAGCTAGTAAGCAAAACGTTTCTCTGAGTTCTGTGAGCCACTCTAGCAAATTAATCAAACACAAGGAGGGGCGTCATGGGGAACTCCGAGCTGTAGCCAGACTGGCAGAAGCACAGGTGACAACACGGACTTGCAATGTGGCTTCTGATGTGGGCGGGGCCGGGGGGGAGCAGTCTGGCAGGACTGAACCCTTAACCTGTGGGATCTGTCTCCTGGTCGAGAGTATCAGGTAGATGATGTCAGCACTGAGTTGAATTGTAGGACACCCAGCTGGTGTAGGAGAAATCACTTGGCAACGTCGGGGGAAAAAAACCCACACATCATAGTAACCTATTCACAGGTTCTAGCGATTAGAATGTGAACGACTGTGGGAGCCATTATTCAGCCTACCATAGCCTACTCTCTGGCCCTCAAAGATTCACTTCCACCCCACATGCAAAATACATCCAGCTCCATTGCGCTGCACTCATAGGGTTAATTCACTCATTCCTTAGAAATATAAGGAGGACCTAGTATGTGTCAAGCTCTTTTGTAGACATTGAAGGACAACCAGTAGAGTTCACATTCTACTGGAAGGAGAGAGACATAAGTTCAGTGGTTTTCTTGAAGAGTATGTTAGATGGTGATAAGAAATTTTAGAGAAAAACAAAGCAGGGCAGAGTGACAGAGGGTTTTACATGAGGTGGCCAGGCAGGGCTTCCTCAATTAGGTGACTGAGGAGACTTGGGCGGGTGAGGGGAAACGCCACACACATCCAGGGGTGACTGGGCAGAGCTGTGTCTGTACGATAGCACAAAACGTTCTCATACACCCTAGCAGTACCTTCAGTAAATACTTGAGCAAAATGGAACAGAGCCCCTGCTTTTCCGGAGGTTACCTTTTATAGGAAGAAATGTGTTTATCATCGAATTAATGGTGAACTTTGGGCCCCTCATCCAAGGCACCTTCTTTCCTCATTCTGCATAAATGCCCTCCTGTTGACTTACAAATTCATCCTGTGTGTTCCTTTTCTAAAACAGGGCCTCCAGGGAATTCCCTGGCAGTCCAATTGTTAGGACTCCCAGTTTTCACTGCCGAGGGCCCGGGTTTGATCCCCGGTTCCCCACAAGCTGCGGGGCATGGCCAAAAAAAATAAAATAAAACAGGGCCTCCAAACAGTAAAGATTCAGGCCCCTACTGACTGCAAAAAGAAGCACAACCTAAAAGTTTCAAGTCATGTTTTATTCGGGGACCTTACTGAGGACTCTGGCCTGGGAAGGCAGCCTCTCAGATAGCTCTGGGGGACTGTTCCAAAGTGGAAAGGGAGGAACCAGGATATACAGGAGTTTTTGCTAAAAAAACCCAAAAAC
This sequence comes from Hyperoodon ampullatus, assembly GCF_949752795.1. Taxonomy (NCBI): domain Eukaryota; kingdom Metazoa; phylum Chordata; class Mammalia; order Artiodactyla; family Ziphiidae; genus Hyperoodon; species Hyperoodon ampullatus. The sequence continues at coordinate 12,492,658 of NC_136926.1, forward strand.
AAAACATGTAGTCAAACATCAAAAGATTACTGCTGATCACAAAAAAACAGACAAGTTAATGATTTTAGTGCTTTTCTATGTATGAAAATATGCAAGAGTCTGGACTTATTAAAATCATTCCTTTGATAGGCGTCTTAACTATGTAGGGCCAGTACCCTGTTTTTCTCCATCCTGAATTCCCCTCAGGGGGCACCATGGGGGGCAGCTGATGGCTTGATGGCTGCAGCATTCTTTGTTTACTGAAATGGGAGGCAACATTCTTTGTCCACACCCCGCAAAGCCTGAATCGGCCCGTGCTGGTGGGTGAATCTGATAATCACACCGAGGTGTGTATTATGACATTTTGGGAGTGTGTACTGAATGAATAAAAGGGGCTCTGCAAGGGCAGAGACAGAAGCAGACTTAGCCTGTGGTCAGCAGACGTGTGTTTCTGCAGGCAAGAGCTTGAGCTAGACCTAAAGGATGCGTAGGAGCTACAGACACTCCAGGAAAGTGGCCCTGGATTAGCAGGTGGGAGGGAGAGTCTAGGGGCTGTATCAGCAGAGAAAGGATGTGTTTGTTTATTTCGAGAACAAGGAAAGCCATAGAAGATGTTGAGGGGGATTGAAATGCTCTCTCTAGCTGGACTGTGGCAATCTCATGGGAGAGGAACATCGAAGTCCTCCAGCCAAAGATAACCAGAAATACACCGATGGTCCACAAAGATAGGGTTATTCTTTCGCTACAGCAGGGAGAGGGCACCCAGGAGGAACTCTGGGGAGTCAAGCATTTGGGCTTTTGCTAGGGGATTTTAAACAGGAACTCAGGTAGTGGGGACCAGCTCTGGGTTAAATACAGTCAGCAGTTCAGCGAAAAGGTACGTTAAAAACTTAGAATTTTCCCTGTTGCCAAAATGGAAAGAGACACATTCCCTCCTTCCTTTCTTAGAGTATTTCCTTGACAAATTCTGTATGTGTAAATATTTCCTCTGTCTCTTTGATACGGATGTAAATCTTTTCTGTGGGTGCTATTTTTATTTTTTTACTATGGTAAACTATACATAACAGGAAATTTACGATTTAAATATTTTTAAGTATACAATTCAGTGGCATTAAGGGCATTCATCTTGTGTAACTGTCACCACTATCTCTTTCCAGAACTTTTTCATCATCCTAAACAGAAACTCTGTACCCATTCAGCAATAACCCCCATTCCCTCCTCCCTCCCAGCCCCTGGTAAACCTCTAATCTATATTCTGTCTCTATGAATTTGCCTATTCTAGATGTTTCATAGAAGTTGGATCATACAATATTTGTCCTTTTGTGTGAGGCTTCTTGTACTTAGCATCATGTTCTCAAGGTTCATCCATGTTGTAGCACGTGTCAGTGCTTCACTCCTTTTTATGGCTGAATACTACTCCACTGTATGTCTACCGTACATTTTGCAAATCTTTTCAAAGGCTAAATAAGCCTCTTGCCAATGTCATAGCCCAGAAATGTTTCTCTTAAGGGCCTGGGAACCATCTCTTTGAAATGTAAATATCAAGGAAGGTAGTGTCCTTTTCTCCCTGCGATATGGGAGTCTGAGCACTCCGTTTCAGGCTGTAACCACCAGCTTATCACAAAGATGAGCGATTTTATTATTCCTTGAGACAAAGTCAGGTAGTACAATGTGTACCCCATTTGCCAGGTGACCTTAGGATGAACTTGGAAAGAATAAACTAGGGAAAGTGTGATCAGGTCCTCCTACTTTTTAAGTGAATGGTAATTTACAAGCCACCATTAATCTCAGAAGCATGTACACGATGAAATGTTTGGCTGTATATAAAAAGGGTAGGATTTCTGTCTGTAATCTCATTAGCAGGTTACCTGCGATGTGGATCACATTTAGTTTAATGCTTGTTCAACAACAAAACTGTTCTCCTTCTTTCCTAGGGTTTGGGGAGGATTTTCTGGATTGGCAGGAGAGTTTAATTTTAATTTGTCGTTGAAAAGAAATCCATAGTCGTTCATAAGAACCACCTGTGCAGCTGTGGGGGTCTGCCTTCCACTTAACAGGCTGCAAACCTCACAGAGGTCTGCGTGTCACCAAGGCTGATATTCACATTCTCAGGGCCAGGCCTGAACTGTTAAGAGCCACCCTGGAGACATGGACTGGGACAGTGGCTGAGGAGACAGAGAAGGAGACAGATTTGAGAAATGTTAGGAGTGATCTTTTAGAGAAGGGAATTGCTTTCCTGTTCCCACAAAAAAGTTTCTCTGAAGAAACTGAGGCACAGAGAACTTAACGTCTGTTGGGCATTTGAATACAGATAGTGTTTCCTAGCACACTTTAAGATCTCAACACTTTTTCCAGGCCCTGTGGGATCTTGAAAGCATGCAGTGCTTGAAAGCAGAGAATCTGGAGCTACCACCAGATTCCAATTCAGAGTTGCCCGGCTGAGCCCTTCCCCATTTCCCGAGCTACAAAATCAAGAGCACAAAAACAAGGTTGTTTTCAGCTCCTAGGCTTTGGGTTTATTTCTAATGCAGCAACAGGAACTGATGTATATGTATTGTTTCATTTAATAGGAAGATCTATTGTTATCCCCATTTTATAGACGTGGAAATGGAGGCTTGGGTATGTTATCCTCTATGGGGCATTTGGATACAGAGGGTGAGGGAAAGAGAGTTTCCAGCAAGGATGGCAGAGGTTCCAGTTTTGCAGGAACAGAGGGATGGTTGGCCCTTTCCAAGGAGGGATGGTTGGCCCTTTCCAAGGCAGGAAACTTTGGGAGGGGACAAGGTAAATTACAGGGGGGGGGATGGGGGAGGGGGGGAGGACTTTGAGCTCCTGGGAGGCAAGGACACTGTCTTATTCACCTCTGTATCCCCAAGGCACACAGCCCAGGGCCTGTCACGAAACTAAACTGAGTTGGAAAAATAAATAAATAGGTGCAGGCACGGAAGTAAGAGAGTGCCCACCCACAGGTGAATGGGAACTCCTGTTTGGAGGACTCAAATCCAAGTTCGACCACTTTTTGTCTCTGTGACTTTCAACTAGTGACTCCCACCTTTATGAGCCAGGTTTTCCTTATCTGTAGAACGTATATAAAATATGGTACCTATGGCAGAGGGCTCAAATGAGGTGTCCCTGAAGAACGGATTTAAAGTGCTTGGCAGGGCACCCGCTCATGAATATTAAGTTTGTTATTATTAGAGCATACTGTTTAGCATACAGTCAAGCAGAGTCAAGCGGATCTGGATTAGAATCTAGGACAAGGGACTCCCAACAAGTCCATCTATCTCCCTGAACCTCAGTTTCCCCATCTGTAACTTGGGGAGAAGAACAGTTCATAGGGTTATTGGGAAGGGCCGGTGGTCTCATTGACAGGAAACGCTCCGCACACATAATAAACATGGATGCCACTATTATTGTCCATTCACAGCTTCCGGGCCCCACCGCGCTGTTATTTTCCAAAAGGCATTTCCTTCCCTTGGCCACAGCTCAGCCCTCCGAGAGCAGCTGGGGCCGAGGGGGTGTGGCCACGGGCGTGGGTGGGGCGACCCTGGTGCCCACCCCTCAAGGCGGGTGGGCGGGGCGAAGCGGGGCGCCCTGGCGCGCGCGGGCGCGCGCGGCGGCCCCAGGTACGCGGACAAAATGGCGGCGGCAGTGGTCGACAGCGCGATGGAAGTGGTGCCGGCGCTGACGGAGGAGGCCGCGCCTGAGGCAGCGGGCCTCAGCTGCCTCGTCAACCTGCCCGGCGAGGTGCTGGAGTACATCCTGTGCAGCGGCTCGCTGACGGCCGCCGACATCGGCCGCGTCTCCAGCACCTGCCGGCGGCTGCGCGAGCTGTGCCAGAGTAGCGGGAAGGTGTGGAAGGAGCAGTTCCGGGTGAGGTGAGCCCGCCGCCCATGCCGCCCGCGCCCCCGCTCTGCGCCCCCCGGGGCCCGGGCCTGGCCGCCCGGAGCCGCCACCTCCCTGCCCGCGCGCGGACCCCACCCCCGCATCCCACCCCCGGACCCCTTCCCGCGGACAGACAGACAAAGGCCTCCAGGCCGCCGGCCCCTCGGTCCACGCCAGGCGGACCCGCCGGTGTCCAGATTGCGCATTGGGAAGCGCCCAGCAGCCGGGCCCTCCATAAAGGATGACGAGCGTGGTATCACGGCTAATCCATCATGCGCGCTTCTTTTGTGCCCGACTCTGTGCTAAAATGTTTACACGGACCGGGTGATGCAGTGCTGCTTACAGCCCTTTGAGGAAGCGGGCGCATCATCCCCTGGCTGTTGGCTGAGAGCACAGATTTCGGTGTGGGACCCGGGATAAAATCTGGCCCTGGCGTACTCGCCGTGCGACCTTGGGGGTAGCGACTTGCCTTTTTTGAGCCTCATTCATCGACTTTAAACAGTGTTGATTAGACCTACCTTTTACTGTGGTGATTAGATGAGCTGATGTATAGGGGGCACTTACACAGGGCCCGGCTCTTAGGAGGCGCACAGTTAATGTTAACTGTGATTGTCATCACTATGATTGTTGTTTGCCCCACTGTCCGCATTGTATAAATGGGGAGTGGAAACAGAATATTCATACTGCTACGCCAAGGTCACGCCGTGAGCGAGTCCGTGCGTGCCGGGTGGAGATTTGAACTAGGTCCACCGCCAGGCCCCCTCTGACCCCTAAACCCAACCGCTTTCCCTGTTTTCCAAGGCTGCCTTTGATTCGTGTTTGTCTGCCTTTGAGGCTCTGTGAAGCTGAGGGGGTGTTTCTCTCCTTGTAGGTGGCCTTCCCTTATGAAACACTACAGCCCCACCGACTACGTCAATTGGTTGGAGGAGTATAAAGTTCGGCAAAAAGCTGGGTTAGAGGCCCGGAAGATTGTAGCCTCCTTCTCAAAGAGGTTCTTTTCAGAGCACGTAAGGATCTGTTGATGGAGCTCTAAGCATTTGCATGGTGGTGGTGTCTGCGTCTGGGTCTGTAGGCATTAGCTCATCCAGCTCTTTTTGCTATCTCCCTTTTCAGTGCTCTCACAATCCCTTCCTCACTTAGATGGCTGCAAGAGTCATTGTGTCCTTTCCCTCCTATCCAGCAACGTGAAGCCATTTGTCCCTGCCAGCTTTACTTTTCTAAAGCCAGAGAGAATGGGGGGAGAGAGGGAGGGAGAGGGAAGGAGGGACCCGCATTGCAATGTGGAGGGAATCCAGATCAGCATTGTTTTTCTTTAAGTGGGTTAAACATATATTTTGCAACCTCCACATGATTGGGGGTATTATCCATGATTAAACACTACAGATTTCACCCAGTTATTTTCCAGAAGCGTTGCCAAAATTAATAGGGTTCTTCTCTCTGGCTTCGCAGGTTCTAACCAGTAGTGAACTGCATTATTTGTTAAGGTAACAGAGGATTAAGACATGTCTAAAATCAAGACATACCTGTAAATCAAGAATTATTACTCCCTCAATTAAATCGTCGTGTGTTCATTATCCCTGGAAAGTTATTTTGTTTGTTTGTTTGTTTGTCTTGTAATATTGCTGAAGTGCATGGGTTGGTTGGTTGGTTTCCCTTCCACAAAATATCTCACAGAAGTTTCTGTATCGGGTCCTGATTCTTAACTTTTTATAAATTCTGGAAAATAGTCCACGCTAATATTTTAAGTTTATTTCTGATCGGAGGTCTAGAAATGGAGCCAGTCTGCTTTATTTTACTATCCTGGTTTACTGAAGATTAATTCCTTTTTCTAATTTTAATTACTGTTGCTTAATGGAGTTCATACGTTTTGAAATGTTTTCAAGGCTTTTCAAGTTTTGAAAGGGAAAATTTGAACTTTGGACAAATTTGAACTTATTCCCCTATAGAGAATAAAACTAGCTATTTCCTAGTGTAATTCATTTCTATAAATGTTTGTTCATGTTAGAATGGTCAGAATTTATGTCCTACTTTGGATAAGCCATACGCTGGCTAAGAGCATTCATAATCACAGGTATTCCATTCTGGTTTAAATGTGTTTGCACATACATATATGTGGGTGCTGGATGTGTTTGATGAACTTGGACATGGGCTGCTAGTTTGCTACCTCTACTTAGAGTCCATCTGGTTTTGTATGCATACTTAACAGCCTGTGCCTTAGTCTAATAATAATGCATTGTTGTATTTTTTCCCCAGCTCCCTCTTTCCCTGTACCTCTGCTTGATTAGAAGCGTGTCAAGGACTTTGAACATAACAGGAGTATACTTAGGATTGATCTGTGGGTGGATGATTACTTTGGCTCAAGACCCTTGTCTTCCTGTGTTCTCAGCATGCACACAGGTTGACAAGAAATTTCCTGGCTACTTTCAAAAAGAAAAGTGGGAGAAGTAATAGAATTTTAAACCAAGGGGATCTTAAAGCTTATTGGTACCACCACCTCAATTTACAGAGGAGAAGCATGCCCAGTCGGTTAAGAGTTGCCCAAAGCACTGGACTTTCTCTCTCTGGCCCTACACTCCTAGTTGAATACAACGTAGACTGCACAGAATAGTTACTGTGAATTAGGAGATTTTTGTATTTCTAGTCCTCATTTCAGAGCTATTTTTCTTCACATTTCCGATGTGAGTTATCACTTTCGGAAATTCCAGTCTTTGAAAATATAATTCATTTACAACTAACAATTATGATCTGAACAAATTATTGTTACTCCACATGTTCCTTTCCACCTCTAGTGGGTGGGTGGTGCAAGATAGTGTGGGAGAGGTGTTACCACTTCCATAGAAATGAGCAGCTTCGTTTGCAACTCAGATTTGTGTGTGAGCGACAACAACGTTATTACTCGTTACTGAGGCCGCTTTGTGTGTCTTCTTCATAGGTCCCTTGTAACGGTTTTAGTGACATTGAGAATCTTGAGGGACCAGAGATATTTTTTGAGGATGAACTGGTGTGTATCCTAAATATGGAAGGAAGGTAAGCTGTAGATTTATCAGGGATTTTGTTAGTTTGTGTGTTTTAATAATAACCCCAGAATTAATTGCTGTAATTTGTATGTGACTGAACTGTGGTACATGTATTTCCAAATATTTCATGTTACATTCATGTTACCATAGTTACATTTTTGAAAAATTCCGTGTATATAAGGTAAATACACCAAGACAATTGATATTTAAAGAAATGGTGCAAAAATCCTTTTGGGAGAATTAATATTTAGTCTTCCTATGGCTCAAATACTGTGCTCTGGGCACTTGTATCTGTATATCATTTGGGTAATACAGATTATCTTTTCTTTGTTGTCATCTCTTCATCTACTACCGCCAAATTTGCCTGTCGTGAGTTGAATTTAAAAAATTTTAAAAATTTCTTACGCATGTCTTAATGTAATGGATAATTTTTTTTTTTTTTTTTTTTTTTTTTACAATTTCTGAATTCTGGTAAGCAGTAATCTTACTTTGGCGATGAACATTTTAGATATTTGGTTGAGCCTTTTTTCTCTCCCGATTAAGAAGAATCCATTATCTCTCGGTTGTTGCTTAAATTTTTTTATGCCTTATATTTTCTGCTGTGAAGGTTAATTTCCAGTTTACCTGAAAGATGACTTGGCTTCCAGCTTAACTGGAAAAAGTTAAGCTTAACCTGCGAAAAAGATTTTCTGCTCTAAAAGTTCTAGAAACTTTACTAGTGATGGGAGATAAGAGTGCTAGTTTAACATCTTCCTTAAGAGAGATTATTGTGAAATGTCTCACAAACAGGGAGCAAGACATTTTTCTTGTTGTTTTCAAGGGGGTTTAGGAGAGAGAAATATCTATCAGTGGAACAGCTGTGGGGAGAGGTAAGATGTGTCACTATTCTAGGCCTTGGATGAGTTCTGATGCAGAGGTCATTTTTCTGTTTCTATTTTGGTTTATCTATAAATGAATTGAAGTGTGATCTAATAGTCAGTATTGTGCAGCCTTAAAAATAAAAGTCGACCTGGCTTTTTTACATACATACACGTAAACTTTTAAATACATAAATGTTATACATACTCAGTTTATTGGTTGTTTTGGGTTTGGTTTGATGTTTAGTGCAGGCTTTTTTTTTTTTTTCTTATTTATGTTGTTTCTTTCCTTCCTTCTCCCTCCGTTTGCACTGCCCTTCCCAGCCCCCACTCCCGTAATTTATGATGACAACCTAGGTTGTATGCTTCCATGCTAATATGATATACATGCGGATGGAGGGGGATCATCACTTTACAAAACTGAGATCAAATCATAGGTACTTTTCAATATCTTTTTTTCCTCATTCAACATTGCCCCGTGGAAATCTATCCTAATCAACTGGTAAAAATCAAATTCACTCTTGTTAATGGCTGCATACTGTTTTGTAGTATATACCATAACTTATTTAATCATCCCCCATTAATGGGTGACCACTTTCTTCTCCATTTTGTTACTATGGAGGGTGGTGTTTCTAGTGCTTTCATTTCTGAGTATTAGATTCCTGGGGATGGGTTTCCTAGGTCAGACTATAGAATGTTGTTTGAAAAACATAAGAGATAACATGTCCTTGAATAAGAAGACTTACCATCATGAAAATGTTGATTCTTCCAAAATTAATACATAAACTTAGTGCTGTTCCAGTTAGGATCCAACAAGAGTTTTGGGAGGGGAGAGAGTTCCGTGTGTTTTAAATGGATAGTATTGTCATAAAATATATACAGAATAGTAAATTCACATGAGCCAGAAAAAACAATTTTTAAATAATCACAATGGGAAACTTGCATCACTAGATATTAGAACATATTATGACACTCCCTGTTATCAAACAATACAATATTTGAATAAAAATAGATAGCTACATCAGTGGCAAAGGATAATTCAAATTCATGTCCCAGCATAACAGATAATTTAATATATTTAAACTCAGAGGGGAAAAGATGGGTTATTTAATGAACGGTATTGGATATAACTGAATATCCATCTGGAAGAAAGTAAAACTTGTATCATATACAAAAATTAAATTCCAAGAGATTAAACAACCTAAAATTTAAAACTATCACAATGAAAATCCTTCAAGAAAATAGGGGACTTCATGTACAATCTGGGGTACCTCCTTAACCAAGACTGATAATGCAAAAGCAATAAAAAAAAATAAAGACAAATGATTTTGCAATTAAAAAAATAGACTTGTATGACCAAAGAAACCATGAACAAAGTCAACAGAATCCTTAAAATTTCTAAAAAGAAATTGAAAAATGTACAAAGGATAAGAGGACGACATTCTCAGAAGAGCAAGTCCAAGTGGCTGGCATTCAAGTAAAAAGACCTTTAAGTTCACTCTTCGAAGAAATGATAAACAACAATGAAATATTGCATTTTTCCTTATCAGATTGGTAAAAAAAAAAAAAAATAGACTAAATATGCACAGCCAGTAAAAGTGTATATCATTATAGTCTTTTTAGAAATTATCATAAGTATGTTACCCTTTGGCCTGACAAGTATTTTGAACCTAAAACGGGGTTGTTTTTTAATAATAAGGAATACTCTCATGTTTGTAAATATTTGGGGATGACGGTTTTCATGAAGGACCCTCTTTGTATTCATTCCTGGCAAATGCTTGTTGTTTGGATATGGAAAGCATAGGAAGGAAGAAGGGTAGTTGGTGCTAAGGCACCAGTCCCTGGGTATTTGAAAACAGTTTACATTGATGGTGTTCTATGTGGTCTTAAAAGAAGAGTACATCCTACAAATAAAGATTTGAAGCAACATATTAAAAGGGCATACACTATATCTGGGAATATTGACCCAGAATGACCAGCACTGAGACATATTTCAGTAAAACTACTAGATTTTAAAGACAGAAAAGTCCTTTGGGGATCCAAGCAAAAAAGACAAAGCCACTTATAAGGGAGAACAAATCAGAATATCATTAAACTTTTCAACAGCAGTACTCTCTGCCAGAGAAAAAAAGGAGTAACACATTTAAGATACCCAAGGATGGAAAATGTCAGCCAAGTATTTTTATATCCAGCCAAACTGACTTCCAAGTGTAAGGGCTGTGGAAAAACTCATCCACTTGAAAGAACTCAGGGACTTCTTAGCCCTACCTGAAAAATATGCTAGAAAATGAGCTTCAGACAACCAAAATAACCAAAGAGACCCTGATAAAAGAACTAGTGGTGAACATTAAATACATATTTACTTGTAGAATTAAATCCAAGTGACAGGGGAGAAAGTATTGTATGTGATGGCTGTAAGCCCTGACAGTGTAGATACAACACAGCTGTCCAGAAGAAATGAGCAGAGGATGGAGGAGATCGTGAACAAAATATATAGGTGTTTTCAGGAATCATCAAGGTGATAAGAATATTGGTCTTGTTATTCTGAGGCTGCTGTGTGTGTGTGTATAAAAGAGAGCGAGATGTAGAATAAAGCAAATGAGTGATTATGTGGTATTCTAATTCATCACTGGTATCTGAAGAAGCAGGATTCTCCTGGAGGAAAAAAGATACAGATATAAAATAGAAGAAGGTAAAAACTGTATAGTTCTGAATTTGAATTAGATGTGTCAGTATGAATTCATGAGATATTTTATGTTTAAATACGTGTAGGTATATGTGTATGTGTGTGTGTGTGTACACACACTTATACACTAGACTTCGTATCTGCCCACTGAAAAGTTCTAGAAACAATAACCAACCTAGTAGAAATGATCATCCCTAGCACTCAGATTGTGGTCTTCATACTACTTCCCATCAAAAGCAGCCAGGGTTTTTGGAGAAATGCCTGATTCTAGGTCCAGAGCAGGAAATGTAAAAGATGACCCTGGAAGCATCTTGGAAGCCTAGAACCAGGTAGCGAGAAAAGTAACAATATTTCATGTCAGAAGTATTCAGGGGCCAACGTGAAGAGGCTTCCTTTGGCCAAAGATGTAGTGATTTGAGCATCAGTGTGGACAGTAACTAGAATGGGTGGAAATACAGCAAATATGTTTAGCTCCATGAGTTCATAATAATACTTAACAACAACTAATTGGTCACCTTTGGAGGATAATAACAACCCAAATTATTATTTTGGAAAATGATGAAAGAAGTGAACATTTATCCTGCCTTTTCCTACATACTATGCCACTGGGGGACCAAATAGTAGATGAGGGGAAATTATTCTTCATAGAAGTATTCCAGCTAATAATTAAAAGGGATGGCTGCATTAGAATATCACCACGTTATGGCCTCTAATGAATTAACAGACCTGGGCCTTTGAGTAGCAATGGCTGCTGACATCACAGAAAGAGACAACCAAGGCATGATTGATTGCCTCCTTATGGAACTCACTACCGCCTATGAAGTCGTCTTGCCAAGTAAATGGAATCTGAATCTGATCAAGCCTCTACGTCCAATTTACAGGAATTTAGAAGACAGAAGAACATGTTATGCTACACCATGTGGATGCAGTCAACAAATTCCAGACTATGGGAAAGTACAGGTCAAACAACCAGGTTTCTTCAACAAATAAAATACAAGGGGAAAAAAGATGAAGGGGGATCCTGTGAATTAAGAGACTTAAAAGCATGTAAACAGACTAATCTGGAGTGTTTAGGGATACACATTTGCAAAAACTCTAGAGAAAAGCAAGGTAGTGATGACCGTTGAGGTATGGAGTGTGATCATTGTCATGGGGGGGAGGAGAGGGCCCATGGAGAGCCTCTGGGGTTTCTGCAAAGTTCTGTCTCTTGGCCTAAGTGGTGGATACAAGGGTGTTTCCCTTATAATAATTCATTAGGCTATTCACTTGTTTCATGTGATTTTCTAGATTGGTACACTTTACAACTCAAAGGTTAAAAAGCTAGTAAAACCTAGCTCTGCTCATTTTCACTTACTCCCTGAAGATTGGAGAGTCCTTTATTTATGAAGACACACCAATAAGTTAATCATTGATTGTCCCCCTCCTACTTCCCATAATCCCTGTGCATATTTGGGAGATCTGATGAAGAGTTTCAATCATTCAGCAAGTATTTATTGAGCATCTGCTGTGTGTCAGACACCATTCTAGGAGCTGAGGATACAGCAGTGAGCAACACTTAAACAAAAAAAACAAAACCTTGCCTTCATGGAGCTCACACTCTAGTGGAGAAGAGAGATGCTTAACAAAGTTAAGATATTAATTATATTAGAAAATGAGAAGTGCTATAGAGAAATATTAACCAGGGGAGAGGGTGAGGGAACGATTGGTGGGGGGGTACAGTTTTAAATAGAATGGTGGGAGAAAGCCTTACTCAAAGCGACATTTCAGTCAAAACCTGCAAGGAGATGAGGGCACAGATTGCAGATCCTCAGGGAAGGAATGTTCTAGTCAGGAGGAATTGAGTGCTAAGGCCTAAGGTGAACTCCAGCCAGGTGTGAGGAAGGAACGGCCGGGAAACCAGCATTGCTGGCAGCTGGACTGGGTGGGGAGGGTGATACAGGAACTGAGGGCAGACAGGTAACGGGGCGAGAGTTTAAAGGACCTTTTAGGTTTAGGTCATCATTAGGACTTGGGCTTTTATATACTTTGATCGAGGTGGAAAACCATTGGAGAATTTGGGGCAGAGGGTTTTTGTGCTATGACTTAACACAAGCGCCCTCTGGCTGCCATGTCGAATGTAGACTGTGAGGGCCAAGGATCAAAGCAGGAAGCTTCTGTGATACAGACAAAAGAGGACGGTGGTTTAGATGAGTTGGACGTGCTCACATTTCTGATATATTTTGACGATAGGACTAAGAGCATAGGTGGATGGATTGAATATGGCTGTGAGGGAAAGCAAGGAGTCAAGGATGGCTCCGAGGGTGTCCTAACTGGATGGTGGAGTTGCCTTTATCTGAGATGGGCATGACTGTAGGAGAGGAAGAAAGTTAAGGTCTCATCAGATACTGAAGTGGGATGTGGTTGTAGCAGTTGGATATACAGGTGTGGAGTTTAGGGGAAAAACCTGTTCTGGAGAATAAATTGGGGGGTGTCAGTATGGATGGTGTCTGAAACCTTGAGACTGGATGAGATGGCAGTGAGTGTAGAAGGAGAAAGGCAGCAGCCCAAGGCCTAAGTTACCCCTGTCAGGGGCTGAGCGGCCAGCAGAGCTTCCAAATGCCTTTCTCCTGTCTCCTGAGACTCACCCACCTCCCCTGACTTTTCAGGTTTCTCTTTCATTTCCTGTTAGTAAATCTGAAGCCAAATGGATAACTGTTTCTTGAATTTCAGCACAGCTAATTTGGTGTTAAATTACAAATGCCAAACCCTAAATTGTGCTGTCTGCTTCCATGATAATAAGTACTATATGCTTGTGAGCCAATTATACTTTTCTTGTTAAGTAGACTCTTAACGTGGTATGATTAGTGTGAAGTAAAAAAGTGGATAATTGAGAATTTTAATATCTTAATTCTTATTGACTCATTGCTTGTTTGTTTGTTTGTTTGTTTTTTCCAGAAAAGCTTTGACCTGGAAATACTATGCCAAAAAAATTCTTTATTACCTACGACAACAGAAAATTTTAAATAATCTTAAGGCTTTTCTTCAGCAGCCTGATGACTATGAATCATATCTTGAAGGTGAGACTTCAACATTGATATTTTGATAGGCAGCTGAGTTGTCCTTAAGAGCAGCAGTGAAAGTGGCCGTGATGGAAAAGCGGTGGAAAAGTAAACTGTGCTACATGGGCTTCTGGAGGTTGGGTTGTACGGTCTGATCAATTAGGTAGGCAGACCGATTAAATTCAGAGCTAAGATCTGGTCAAAATCTTTAGCTGTCAGCTAAAGAGACAGTGTTTATAAAGATGCACCATCGGGCTTCCCTGGTGGCGCAGTGGTTAAGAATCCGCCTGCCCGTGCAGGAGACACAGGTTCGAGCCTTGGTCCGGGAAGATCCCACATGCCGCAGAGCAACTAAGCCTGTGCACCACACCTACTGAGCCTGCGCTCTAGAGCCCGTGAGCCACAACTACTGAAGCCCGCGCGCCTAGAGCCCGTGCTCCGCAACAAGAGAAGCCACCACAATGAGCAGCCCGTGCACCGCAACGGAAGAGTAGTCCCCACTTGCCGCAACTAGAGAAAGCCCGTGCGCAGCAACAAAGACCCAGTGCAGCCAAAAATAAATAAATAAATAAATTTAAAGATGCATCATCGGTTCAAAGCATGAGGCTGACATTTTAGCTAATGAGGTTAATTCCCTGTCTCTCTAAGCTTTGAAGCCTCATTTCAAATCAGAAATAAGTGTGTCCAGTTTTGTCTCCATGTGACCTCGAGCAACCCCTTAACCTCTCTGGTTGGAGTTTAATGAGGACACATGTTCTCGCACATCCGTGAGTCTCGTTGTCCGTAATGAGAGGTGAGTGGAAGGAAGTCCAGTGGACACAGGCAAGAGGAGGGGAAGAACTTTCTGCTCCTCCTGAGCTGAACGAGAACAAGATGTGACTTCATTGTTTAAAAACTATTTTAAATTCCTAGCATATTCCACAAACACTCCCACAAATTATGGTTATGAAATACAGATATGACTCTTCCTTCACTTTCATTCCCTACTCCCAGCGACTTACCCAATTCATTGATTCTTTTTCCTTTCCAGCGTTTCTCATAGTCGTGTCTCCGTTCTGTTCTTGGTCTCACGCAGGCCGTTGCCACCTCTCCCAGCAGCAGCTTTCTAAGTAATACTTGCTTTCATGGGCATCGCCCCCTCCTGCTCTCAAGTCAGCCAGTGTACAGTGCCGGCCTAGTCTGAAACCCAGCCTTTTCAGCACTCCGTGTGAGCCTGCGACGTGGCCAGCTGATTTCCTTTTTTTAAATTGAATCTCTGCCTGCTTTCAGTGCCCTCCATAATTCAGTCAGGCCTTTCCCCGTCACTCTAACATGTCGCATTTGCTCCAGCCAGGCCACTATCCTCACTGGCGCCATACACATACACCTGACTTCACTTCCTCATTCGTGGTATCCCTTTTCCTTAGGATTCCCTCCTAAATCCTGCTCACCCTCCAAGTTCATTTCAGGTTTCACTTGCAGTAAGTTTCCCTGATAACTGCAACACTTGCAGATTTTACTGCCTCAGACCTACAGTAGCGGTGGCTAGTAAACCCTATCCATCCTTGTTGTTTCTTTAATAGTCACTGTGTTTCTTGTGTTCCTTGTCCTTATGATCAGGATATACTCCACAGTGCGTAGTGCAGATTCTTATTGTTTGATCTTGTTGATTATAGCATCCAGAAGGACATGAAGTATCTGCTTCAGTTCATTAAAATAAAATATCCTCACCACCCTGGAATCTTCACATATGCATCCCAGAGTTAAGAGGCATCTTCTGTTTATTCCACGGTCAAGAATAACTTGACAAGCTTTATTTATGAAAACAATTACTTCTCTTTCATCTTTCAAATATTAAGTAATATTATAATTTTCAGCAGCTCATTCACATCAGTGCTGTGGACATTGGGTAGCTGTTGAAGGTTTTTAACTAGTTGAGTGAATAGAAATTGGCTCCAAGGTTTTGATCCTTGGTGACCAACTAGAATCATCTGATGCCATTGATAAAGTCTAAGAAGCAGCAGTCGGATAGAACAGGCTGCGGAGCTGTGCGGCCTAAATCCCTTCAGCCGACAGGTGGGGGAGCTGAGTCGCGAGGAGGCCCAGGAGCCATTCCCTGACTGGTGGCAGAACTGGGGCTGGTGTCCAGGTCTCTTGATACCCACTGGGGTGTAAGTAGGGGATCCAGGTCCTGAGCTGGTTTGAGACCTCCTGAATTTAAAGTGACTCTGCAGCTTCCCGAGTGAAAACGTCCTATAGCAGATGAGCAGGTTAGCCCACTGGGTCTCGGGTTAAAGAGTAACCTAAGGTGGTGAAGAGTAGTGATTTTCGAGAGACAGTATCTCTGGTGTGCTCCGTACAACTTATTAGCTGTGGGTTTCCTGAGTGTAACTATTTAATTTCAAAGTCCAGTTATCTCCAAAGTCCATTTACTGGCTCACCTTTCAGAGGAATAATTTGTTGAAATGGTATATCTGACATTGAGGGCTTTCAACTATATTTTTTTTAAGTCTCAATGAACTGTCTTATAAGTTTTCAGAGTTGTTGGATTTTGAACTGTAAGAAAATTAGGGAGAGAGAAGTAGCTTGAAAAGATCTCCTTTATGGTATTTATTTCTCTTCCTAGTAGACTGTGGAGATATGGCATGTATCACACAGTTCTTTTGAGTCCATGACCTCTGAGAGAGTTGGTATATTAAAAAAATAATAATAATAATGAAATCTTCTTTGTTGTAAGAATGTTGCTCCTTCTCAGCGTATTAGCAGCGGCCAGACCTGACATCCAAGATAGGAACCACATCTGGAGGGGTGGTGTAAAGAGCTGTGGCCCCAGGAGTCCGGGGTGAATGACCACTAATAAGAAAAGGTAGAAGTAGGAATTTATTCAATAATTCTTGTTCATTTCAGGCGCCGTGTATATTGACCAGTACTGCAATCCTCTCTCCGACATCAGCCTCAGAGACATTCAGGCCCAGATTGACAGCATCGTGGAGCTTGTTTGCAAAACCCTCCGGGGCATAAATAGTCGCCACCCCAGCTTGGCCTTCAAGGCAGGTGTGGAATTGCTTTGGATCCAGCTGTATTTGCAAAAGAAAACGTAGAGTAATTGATTAATTTGGGGAATTCTGCAGTGCATTCCCATTATGTCCCAAAAAATCGACTGATGATACAACCACATGTTCACCTGGATGATGTAAAAGACCTCAAATACGTATTCTCTTTTCCACCCTGGGTTGGTAACACCTGATGTATATTCTTAGGACATTGCCAGTGTCTGCATGTTAAAGGTTATTTGGGACACTGGTCACAACGTTATTTGTGCTTGTGTCCTCAGAGTAGGTCTCTGTATTTCAGGTGAATCCTCCATGATAATGGAAATAGAACTCCAGAGCCAGGTGCTGGATGCCATGAACTACGTCCTTTATGACCAACTGAAGTTCAAGGGGAACCGAATGGATTACTATAATGCCCTAAACTTATATATGCACCAGGTAAGTGTGTGTATAATAGAAAATATATAATAATTATATATATATATTAAGCTTATCTCTGATAAACTGTACAGTTATTGAGAGCAAGTAATAGATTTTGTTCATCTCTCAAAGCCCAGTGAAACTCATTTTTGCCTCTACTATGAGGATATTGCTGTGGCTTTTACCTACTTCATCACAGAGCATCCTCTGAAAACCCTTGAGGTAAATTCCTGACTAGAAATAGGACTTCTCTGACTCAGTGTGGTCAGTTTGCATCTTGTGAACACTAAACTATGAAACTAACTAGGTCTTCCTTTTTGCACTGGCTTCCAGGAAGACTAGAGGAAATACATGACAGCTACATCATTGAGGCTTGTTTTTTTATTTGCTTCCTACTTGTCTCCGTTTTTGTATCTGTTCTGTTGCTCTCTATGAGACTTGTATTTTCTTTTGTCATATCTTACACATGTTATCTGAAATGGCTTTCTTCCTAGAAGAAGGAGGGCCTAAATCACAGGTCTGCACACTTTTTCTGTGAAGGGCCAGACAGTGATTCTCCTTCGCCCTGCAGGCCACGTGCCCTGTGTCCTAACCACTCGGTTCTGCCGTGGTCGAGCGAAAGAAGGCACAAACCATACAGAAACAAAGGCGTGTGGCTGTGTTCCAGTAAAACGATGTATGTGGACATGGACATGTGAATTTCATATAGTTTTCATGTTTTATGAAATAGTATTCTTTTGACTTTTTTAAACATTAAGAAATATTAAAACTCTTCTTATGCAAGCCATCCAAAAACAGTTGGTGGGTCCGATTTGGCCCATGGACTGTAGTCCGAGAACCCTGATCTAAGTAAATGAAGTATTCATCCACTTAAGCCTGAAAACCTGTCCTCTCACCTGATGCACAGTAGGTGCCCACTGAGGTGTGGGGAAGGGTTGAGAAGGTGTGGTTCATCTCTGTGAAGCTAAAGCCTTCTTTTCTCTGCTAGGTTTTAATCCGCAGAACTGGAATCCCAATCAGCATGTCTCTGCTCTACCTGACGATTGCCCGGCAGTTGGGGGTCCCACTGGAGCCTGTCAACTTCCCCAGTCACTTCTTATTACGGTGGTGCCAAGGTGCAGAAGGGTGAGCCATCCGTGACACATCGTGATTGCCCTGAGGATTCATTTCCACTGTGCTGAGAGGAGATGTAACAGCAGAGGTTAAAAGGGGGCCTAGGGTGGTGATGGAACTGGTTTGCTCTTGACTGTATCCACGTCCGTAATCTGCTCGTGGGAGAAGTGCACTCTGGATCTTTGTCTTATTTCTCAGAACTGCATGTGAATCTCCAGTTATCTCAGAGAAAACATTTAATTTTAAAGAACAGGACTAAGAGTTCAGGATCTTATGTGAATCTCAGAGTCCCTTTGCTCCAAAGCAAATCAGTACAAAGAGTTCTTAAAGAAACTGTTACTTCCCAGTCTTCCATAAAATCTCCCCCGAGAAGAGAGGGAAGGAGGGAGGGAGAAGAAGGGGAGAGGGAACTGGGCCTAAGTGCTTCATCCATGTGCAAAAGCAAATACTCAAGTTCTCAGCAGCGGCACTCCTTCTAGGCAAGGTTGGTGACCTGATGTGCATTTTGAACACCAGGTTAATGAGTTCTGTTTTGTTCTCTTGTTTTAGACTTGGTGTCCTATTGGACATAAAGCTCCTTTTCAGCTATAGTCTAGAGAGACGGTCTCTTTAAAAGTGCCATCTAGAGGGAAAAGAAACATAGTTATTTAATTACATCCTGTTATTTCAAACTACTTCTTAATGACTGGCTGTGGTACTGTTTGGTGAAGTGATGAGTGGAATGATAGAAAGTAGCTGAGCTTTGAAGTTTGAATTTAGACCTCGGTTTCCTCTGAGCCTCAGTTTCTTCCTGTGTAAAATGGGGCTAATGTTTTTCATAAAGTGGTTTGGAGGGTTAAATGAGAGAAGCCAGTGCTCTACACACCTGGTGGAATTTCTCTATATTTCCACCTCCGGGTTTAGGAAATAAAACTTGTCTGTAAGTTGGCGCCTCCTCGGTATTCTTCCTTATCCCTTTCCCTCCTCTTCTCTCTAGAGGTAACCGCCAGTTAGTTTGAAAGTTTTTGTTATTTCCATGCAAATTTTAATATTTCATTACATGTGTATGTTTCCTTGAATAGCGAGTACAAGCTCTCCTTGTTTCCCAGATATAGTCTGTTCCTTAAAATGTATTGGATGGTTTCTCTTTTGGATAGCAGGCACCCATTTTCCATTATTTTAAATGAGAAAAGTGCTTTTTCAGTTCATTCCCTCTCCCTGAATAACCCAACCAATTTCCCCAAATATCTCTAAAATATTCTTAAATGCTTATATAATGGTCCACCAAGGATTTCTGCATGATATAAAGCATTTAAAATACCCATTACCATGTTACTTACCACAGTGACCTATTGCTGAGCACATTTGTGTGTGGTAACAGGATGGTTTTTCCTTCTTTAGGCTACAGTGAGCATACACCACAATGCAGATGAACAATGAAGTGGTTTGTTAGCACCCCAAGTACCTGGCAGACGCAAACACTGATGAGACCCATAAAGGCTGGCCCGCTGGGGAGAGGCCGGGAGGGTGGCGGGAGAGTGCACAGCTGCTGGGCTGCAGGCCCTCTGCGTCCTGACTGGGCTGCTCCTCGGGCCCGTGGTCTCTGTGTCGGCACCAAGACCATAGTGTCGCGTTGACTGTGGCTTTATCGTTAGTCCTAATGACTGGTAGGGCGAGGCCCCCACGGAGTCCTTTAGAATTGCCCTGGCTCCTCTTAGCCTGATGTCCACGTGCAGCTTTAGAATCCGTTTGTCAGGCACCTCGAAGCTCTGGTATGGTAGCTGGGCCCGGAGCTCCTCTGGGTTCGTGGATTCACGTGAGGAGTATGGCCTGCTTGCGTTTCCCTGCTCAGTCTGCCTGTCTGTAAACACATCTCCTTCCACGTTTAAGTCATCTTTAATGTCCTTAAAAAGATTTATTGGGGCTTCCCTGGTGGCGCAGTGGTTGAGAGTCTGCCTGCCGATGCAGGGGACACGGGTTCGTGCCCCGGTCCGGGAAGATCCCACATGCCGCGGAGCGGCTGGGCCCGTGAGCCATGGCCGCTGGGCCTACGCGTCCGGAGCCTATGCTCCGCAACGGGAGAGGCCACAGCGGTGAGAGGCCCGCGTACCGCCAAAAAAAAAAAAAAAAAAAGATTTTATTGTTTTCTACATCCAGCTCTTGGATATCTTGCTAGATTTATTCCTGGGTACCTTAACTTTTTGTTGCTATTGTAAATGGTAATTGTTTAAATTACGCTGTCTGTGTATTGGTGGTGTACAGGGGCATGGTTGATGACTTAGATCTGGATCTGATTATCCGCACCTCTGCTGGATCAATTATTAGTGCTAATAATTTGCTAGGTCTTTCAACTTTTCTATGTAGACAGTCATATTGTCTGAATTGCAACAGTTCTATTTCTTCTTTTTCCAGCTGTTGTATGTTTGTGTCTCTTTTACTTACTCTGCTGGCTAGGTCCTCTTGTACACAGTGAATAGAAACAGTGATAGCAGGCACTCTGCCTTGGGTATGACTTTAAAATTTCCTCTCAAGCATGATGTTTGGGAGCAGCACCTTTCATTGAGATGATCACAGCTGCCTTCTAAAGTTGTAATTTGGGACTTGCCTGGTGGTCCAGTGGTTAGGACTCCATGCTTCCACTGCAGGGGGCACAGGTTCCATCCCTGGTCGGGGAACTAAGAGCCTGCATGCCATGTGGTGCGGTTAAAAAAAAAGGAAAAAAATAATAATAAAGCCGTAATTTGCTAAGAGTTTTATTAATAACTAGGATTTTTTCCCCCAAAATTTATTTTCTGTGTCTACAGAGAGGATGTGGTTTTTCTCTTTTAGTCTGCATATGGTGAAGTTTTTTAGCGTTCAGTCCTCCTTTCATTCTTAAGGAACATCTAACTTACTCATATGGATTTTTATAATACATTGCTGTGTTTGATTTGCTCATATTTTATTTCGAAATTTTGCCTATAAACTTTTGTGCATTTGTGTGGTTCTCCTAGACCCAAAAAAAGGGTTGAAGAGCATTCCTTATTTCTGGAACAATTATATATGTCTTGCTAAAGGCAGGCTATTAATACGGCTCAAAGAAGAAATCTGACTGGGCTTTTTAGCTGCCGAAGAGAAAGTCTCTATCAAAGTGAAACAGTTGCTCAAAGAAAAAAAAAAAACACAGCTATCCCTGAAACAAAGTCCCACCTCAATCCCTCAGGAGTCCTCGTAGGGTGAATGCAGTATCTTTAGAGGTCCTGCGGTGAGAACCTGCTTATGTGACCGCCTACTGGCCTGGCTCGGCGTGGGCCACCCCGACGTGCGAGAGCTCGGGTCGTGGAGGGCGGTTCCATGGGAGGAGCAGGAGGTGGAGGCCAGGGACACAGCTCTCCGGGGTCTGGAGCAGGGTCCCAGCCTGAGCCTCCCGAGCGCATCTGCAGAGCTGAGGCCAGAATCCTTGTGGCCCCAGGCCCCATAACTGTCATCACAGCCTCAAGGGGCCCGGGATCCACAGACGTTAACTGTGGCTACTCTGTGAAATTAGTAGACTGGCTTAGGCATTCCAGAAATATTTCTGTCAACCAGACTTCTAATAGATAGGCCTGGCAGTGAGTTTTAGAGTTAATCTCTCTAAAAAACTATATTAAATGGCGTAAACCAGTGCTATTTCTCAAGTATCAGTGTACTGCGATCTTAATACAGCAGAGTGTGTATAGAGGTCAGATTTCAGACTTTGGGCAAGGCCTTGATATTTTCAGTAGAAGTGCCACTGTGTTAACATTCAGTCTCTGATTTGAGCTACTTATTACGGGGTTTTAAATATTGACTTGTTCAGCTCTAATCTGAGATACGACTCACTACGTGTGCTCTTTGGATAGGGCAACCCTGGACATCTTTGACTACATCTACATAGATGCTTTTGGGAAAGGCAAGCAGCTGACAGTGAAAGAATGTGAATACCTGATCGGCCAGCATGTGACTGCAGCGCTGTATGGGGTGGTGAATGTAAAGAAGGTGTTACAGCGAATGGTGGGAAACCTTTTAAGCCTGGGAAAGCGGTAAGGTTTTCTTGGTTTTCCAGTACTTCCGCGGCGTGTGCGTCTTTGGAGGTGCAAATTACCTTACAGAGAATTTCATTTAATGAGCCTACCTGTGATACAGAGAAGCAGCGGATGCTTTGTGGCACAGTTGGGACAGCTGCAGCTATCTACCCACCATGGGAAAAAACTGGTTCCCATGATGTAATGCTATCCAGACTTAGGATGTGCTAAGTGACTTTTCTTTGAGATCTTTGCAGTGGACTTGGGCGAGTTCTCTTTTATAAATGCTGAAAGCATTCTCCAGTAACAAGAATATTTTAGACTGGCAACAATTATTTTTCACCTCCTAGTGCTTTGCTGTCTTTTAATTTATACCTTTCTATCACTTAGGTAAGAAAACAAACAAAAGTATGAAACGATCTTGCTTCTGAGTCCAAGGAAAATTGTCGTACAGGGAAAATAGAAATTTATAGATTGGAGTATCTTCTGCCTAATGGCAGAATTTTTTTAAAAATAAGCTTTATTTTTTTAAGAACAGTTTTAGGTACACAGCAAAACTGAGCAGAAAGTACAGAGAGTTCCCGTTTACCCGCTGCCTCTGGACACACACAGCCTCCCTCATTTCAACACCCCCCCTCCCGGGAGCAGGGTGTTTGTTACAGTTGATGAACCTACCCTGGCATGTCATTATCACTCCAAGTCCATAGTTTACATTGGGTTTGCTGTGGATGGTGTACATTCTGTGGATTTTGACAAGTATGTAATGACGTGTACCCACCACTGTAGTGTCATCCAGAAGAGTTTCACTGACCTAATAGTCCTCCACCTGTTCAGAGTCCATTTTTAATTTATGTACAGTGTTATTGAGGTGACTCCATAAGGAAAACGGTTACGATTTTAACTTAGTGGAGTACGAAATTTCTATTTCTTGTGTATCTTTTTTTATTAAGAGTGTTGTAACTTTGCTGAAGAGAGGAAGTATCAGAATCAGAGAACGTGTGGGATTTGCGTCCATTACTTTTAAAATCTGGGCCTTGATAAAGAGGGTCTTAGCTCGGAAGCAAACAGGATAAAACAGATTTCTTTCCCCACAGGGAAGGCATCGACCAGTCGTACCAGCTCCTGAGGGACTCCCTGGATCTTTACCTGGCGATGTACCCGGACCAGGTGCAGCTCCTCCTCCTCCAAGCCAGGCTCTACTTCCACCTGGGCATCTGGCCAGAGAAGGTAATTATTTTACTTTGATGCTTTGCACCTGCCTTAGAGAGGGAACTCCTAGCTGAAAGGCAGCGCTTACGAGTTTATCCTTGTATTAACTTGGAGGATAAACACAGATTTATTCACAGTCTCCTGGTTTTGACCCATCGATTTAACTTTTTGTCTCCTTTTATTCTACTAAAAATTAGTTATCCTGCTAGGAATTGCCCATTCTCTCTGTGGTCAGTGCCTTAAACTCCCAGAACCACAAGGCCTCGGCCCTACCTCTCACCCACTGTTGCCCCAAAGATGTATTTTCCCCAGGTCATCCTTCTCAAGAGGAAGCGGAAGTTTCCATATTCATCCTCAAGCTGTGCTGTTAGCAACTAAATTGACCACATGTAAATAGCCCTGCATGGCGTAGGAAAGTGAGATCTTAGATGTGTTTAGGTCCAGCTGCTGGATGCTTTTAGGACTGCTTATGCCTTTGGAAACTGTTGGGTTTTACTGTTCCACTTGGCTCTCTCAGGTTTGTGACACCCCCTTTGGCCAGCAGGAAGCCCTGTCAGAGGCCACAGTGTTTGGGGTCAGCACCACTCCTCAGGAGCTGTGGGTGTAGCACATGTATGCTTCCAGCCACGCAACAGTGCAGGAGCAGCTGCTCGCCCCCATCATGCCCTTGCTTGTCCATGGGAATATGTTAATAGTCCACTTTGTTTAGACAGCCGGGTGAGAGACTTGAATTCTAAGCTCTCACAGGAACATCACCGTAAAATCATCAGCCCTGTCACTAGAGAGTGGTAAAATCTTCCTTGAGAAAGTAAATAATCTCAATGACTCACCGTTGCTTAGATGTACATTGCCTCATTTATTCACAGTGTCAAAGATCTACCATAGTTCTA
This sequence comes from Hyperoodon ampullatus, assembly GCF_949752795.1. NCBI lineage: Eukaryota > Metazoa > Chordata > Mammalia > Artiodactyla > Ziphiidae > Hyperoodon > Hyperoodon ampullatus. The sequence goes on from NC_136926.1 coordinate 12,516,785, forward strand.
GGAAAGGATGCGTCAGTAGGAAAATCCCTGAGCCCCAGTCTTCAGATGTCATCTACAGCCCAGGCAGCGGCTGTCCTCCCAGGACACCCATGTGATCCGATAGAAGAGTTACTGGAACACTAGGCTCTCTACCAAGGTCACCACCTGCTTCCCACGACCTTGTCCAGAATTGAATAGTTTACTTCTATTTTTTACTTGATTTATTTTTGATACCAGGATATACATAACTAATTCCTTTCACTTTTTACTGCACATTAGTTCAGGAATTGCATGATAATTTGTAAAATGCAGAGATCTTTTCAAAGCATGGTTCCTCATAAGTAGATTCTGTACTTAACTTACACATCAGCCTTAGAAGGAGTAGGGTTGACATGGCCTTTGGGAGGAACGTCTGTAGAAGCCCTGGCGTCCTTCCCTTTGATGACAGGCTCAGTTTAGGGCTCCTGTGCTGCCTCTGGGGGAATTTCCTTGGTATCCTCCTCAGATGGTCAGGATTGCCTTCCTTCCAAGCAGATGTCACGGGAACAAGTTCCATAATTGTCACACGCAGAACATTTTTCCCCATGATGACCATTCATGGGCTGCTGGGGTCAGGCACCTAGACGCTCCCTGCATCTAAGCTCAGGAAGGGAAAGTGGCTCCTTCCCCGTGTGTGGCAACTGTCTCGCCTCCATGAACTGTGCTGCAACTGCAGGAAGGACCCCATGACAGCGGAAGAGAGCTGGGGTCCGAAGTGAGGAAGGCTCCAGGGGGTGCGGAAGCAGTTAGAAAAGGGTCCTTTCCGGAGGAAGGGTTTGAGGTGGCCCTAGAAGGCCGGGGAATGATTTCAGAGCACAGGGACGTAGGTTCCTCCAGTGGTGGGGACGGCTGGGAGAGCTCAGTGCTGCACACCTCCAGTACCTTCTGCCAGCCCTTTGGGGTGGCTACTTTTGTTTTTTGTTTTGTTTTTTGCCCTTTTACAAATAATGAAACCGAGGCACCGAGAAAAGTTAAGTAGTTTGCCAAGGTCTCCCGCACAGAAGTTGATGGCATCAGGCGTTCAGATTCACAGCCCACCCGCACGCTTCACCCCTGTGGACCAGGGCCAAGGCGAGATTGTTTCTGAAGAGGCCAACAGAAGGGCATTTTCTACTCCTGCTAAACCTACATCCTTGTTCCGATCCGTAGTTATCCCTTCCCTCCATTTTCCACATTCAGTGGAAAAGGTGTCCCTCAGTCTTCCAAGGCAAAACTCCGTGTTCTCTGGATCCAACCTGCTGCCTGTCCTTGGACTACTGAGTTTTCCTTTATTGCTTCTCCTGTATCTGCAGCTCCCTGTTTCTGCTTCTACTGTCAGCATTAAACATACTCAGGTCTCTCTCATCTTTGAAAAAGGAGAAGGAGCAGCCTCTGACGACAGCCCCCGGCTTTGCCCGTGGCTCCATCTTACCTCTCTGCTCCCAGCCTGGCCAGGGTCCTTGTGATGGCCTCCCCCACACTGCGCAGAGCGTGGGGCTCCATTCCCACCCCTCCCCCATGTGAACTGGAAGCCCATGACCCCTTCTTGCTAAACCTTTCTCTTTGTTGCCAAATCCAGTGGACACTTGTCTTTCCTTATCTTTCTTGATCACTTGGAGGTCATCCCCCCGCTCAAAACACTCTGTTCCTTTGATTCTGGTCCCCTGTTCCCAGGCTCTCGCTAGTTGCTGTCCTCTGTCTCTCCCTTTAAGGCTCTACACTGTGGGGTAGTTTCTAGACTTCTTTCTACTGTGCACGGTTCCCCTCGGTGATCTCACCAGCCCTCCTCGCCTCAGTTACCATCTGTAGGTCAGCGGCTCCCGAACCTCTGATCTCCTGCTTAGCTCTCGCCTCTGAAGCCCCTCCCTGCCCCCCTGCACCATGACGGCCCTGAGCTCGCCCTTCCGCAAAGCTTGTGCGGAGTGGCTCGCAGCTGCTTAGCCGTCCTTCTGCATGAGGCCTGCTCTTTAAGGACAGGGACCATGTCTTGTTCTTTACTGTAGCTGTTCCCCTTGCTCTCAGCACAGTTCCTGCCACCCAGTAGGTACAGCATTTTATTTGAATGAATGATTAAGAAATGACAGAAATTCGTTAGCTGTGAACGAGGAAGGAGGCTCGAAGAGAATATCCCAATTTTCCAATAAGGGTGGCCACTTTAAAAGTTGAAGTGTGTGGGGAACTGACCTGTTTTGGGGTAGGAGACAGTGTTCTGTCTGGGATATGTTGAGTTTGGTTGGCACGACCTGGAGCCGTGGAGTACCGCGTTTGGTGGGCGCTCTTGGCATCCGCATCTGGTAGCTGAAGTCCCCAAAGTGGAAGAGCCCACGAAGTGGACGTCCAGAGGATGGAGCCAAGAGCTTCAGAGAGATGTCGGGGGAAACCTGCAGTTAAGAGGGCAGAGCAGGGTCCGCAAACTCTGGCCCCTGGGCCCAGAGCCGCCTGGCTTTGTGAATACGTTTTGTCAGCACACAGCCGTGTCCATTTGTCTGCGGGCTGTCTCTGGCTGCTTTTCAGCCGCAGCGGCAGAGGGGCGTAGTTGAGTCAGAGACCGTACGGCCCACAAAGCCTAACATATTTTCTTTCGGGCCCTTTACAGAACAAGTTGCCAGTCATGTGCTATAGATACCCCTGTTCCAAGATCTCTACTCTGAAGGTTGTGGGCCCTTGGGATTCTAGGCCTAGGCATTTAGCTGTAGACGTCATGGTGCCCCACTGTTAACACGGCTTTTGGAAACACACCGGGCACATCTCATGGTGTCTTCTCCGTTTCTGCCGTCTCCCTTCACCCCGTCATCCACACACCAAGGGAGGGACGGCAGTAATCATCCCTGAGCCTTATCTCCTCCTCTGATACTCTGAGTTCAAGACTTCCTTTATGCTTTGAAGATTCCACGTTACGTTTCTTTCACTTATCTGGCGGGAAGGGGCTGCCAGGAACAGAGGGGAAGCTGTGTCTATAGAAAAGTTGTCAGCAGTAACTAGTTGGAACTGCAGAGGGGAACACAAGAAGCTTACTGTGAAGTCAGATGCTTTTAGCTACAAGGGACAACTGTTGTTAGTGTCCCCTACATTACAAGGCCACTGCGGGGGGTGGCGAGTGGATGGGATTGGCTCCTGGCTGGTACTGGTTGAAGCTGGGTCTGCTACTTGGGGTAATACCACTCTGTCCATTTTTTATGTGTATGAAAATTTTCCTAACAGTCAATTAAAATACCCCTCTTCCTGCTTTGATGTGAAGGTGACTGAGACCTGGGGTTGCGAGTCAGCCCTGGGTCCGCATCCTCACTGCATGTCTTCCTAACCCCATGACGTCAGGCAAGTTGCTTAGCTAGTGTGGAGGGCTTTAATTGAATAAGGGGTGTGGTTTTCGGTAAAATATTTTCTAGTCAGGTTAAGTCTAAGAGGGAGGATGCTGATTTTTGGCTTATGATAGGTCTAGGTAGGGAGGTAAACGGTGCCTGATAGTGGGGAAATACCCTAAAAGCCTAGAAAACTTGTGGGTATTTGAGGGGTAAATAAATTTTAAGTCTTGTGCGTTAAGGTTAATTTCAAGTGCTAGTACAAAACCCAGGATGGTCACTGTAAAGGCAGTTAATTTTAGGTATGGGGGCGTGGTTATTAGGGGGACCATTGTTGGGGGGATGTTGTTGGAGATAATAAATCCAGCAAAAACACAATTAGTAGGAAGTTTGATGGAGTTAATTAGGAGTGGGCTGTTTTCATTGATTGAGGCTAAGGGAGAGAAGTGAGGTGGTCCTAGCAGTGCGAAGAAGGGAGTGCGAGCCCTTCGGACAGCTGGGAGGGAGGTGGCAACTGGAGTTACTAGCAGGGCTCAGGCATTGGTATAAGATGTGTTAGCAGCTTCAGCGATCAGGCCTTTAGAAGCCAGCGAGGAAAGGCATTCCTGTCGGTGCTAAACTTCCAATAATAAGGGCTGTTGTGGTGAAAGGTAGAGCTTTGAATAGGCCTCCTATTTTTCGAACGTCTTGTTCGTTGTTCAGGCTGTGAATAATAGATCCGGAGCATATGAATAGTATGACCTTAAAAAAAGCATGTGTGAACATGTGCACGAATGCTATATAGGGTTGGTTGATGCCAATTGTTACCATTATTAGGCCTAATTGGCTGGAAGCGGAGAAGGCGACAGTTTTTTTAATGTCGTTTTGGGTGGGGGCACATACTGCTGTGAACAGGGTGGTAAAAGGGCTCCTACGCATAGTGCTACCGTTTGAACAAGTTTATTGTTTTCTGTTAAAGGGTAAAATCGAATAAGCAAGAAGATACCTGCCACGACCACTGTGCTTGAGTGGAGTAAGGCTGAGACAGGAGCAGGACCTTCTGTTGCTGAGGGGGGTCAAGGGTGAAGTCCAGAATGAGCAGGTTTTCCGGCTGCAGCTAGTACGAGTCTTTCAAGGGGGAGATTCGAGTGATTTAAGTCGAGTATAAAAACTTGTTGCAGGTCTCATGTGTTTAGGTTAAATAGGAATCATGCTATTGATGTAAGTCCAATGTCCTGATACAGTTATATAGGATGGCCTGGAGAGCGGCTCTGTTTGCATCTGATTCCTCTTGAAATTGGCAGTGACTGGACTGCTGACCTTCAAGTTGGGAGGATTAAATGAAGTAAAAAATGTGACAGGCTTGGCACAGTGACCAGCAGAGAATAAGTATTCAGTAAATATTGAGATCCTGCAAATCTCATTCTGGAAGACAAGATTGGGTTTTAATATGTTACATTGCATAAAGCTGTAGTTTTCACGACACTTTTATAGGCTCACAATGTATCAGGAAATAGGGCAGTTACTAATCATTATTTGATAAGTGAATAAATTAATTCAAGGGTAAAAACAGCAAGTTTGACTGATCCGGGGCTAGAGTCCAGGCTGCTCTGTCTGCTCAGCGTCCGTAAGTGGGAGGAGACCCGTGTCACAGACCCTCGGCTGAGCTGTGAGCGAGCGGGGCTTGCTAAGTGTTCACGTGTGTTAGCTTTCCTTGAACTTGTATTTTTCCGTAGAGACACTGGGTGCAGTAGAAAGAGTAGAGCCTTGGGGTCAGGCAGTGCTGCCCTGCCAGCTCGTCACATAGATTGCGGGGCGACGGGGTTTCCCCCTGTCCCCCTGAACACTGAATTCCACTGGGAGTTAAAGTCACTGAAGCGACCAGTAGGATTTCAGAACCCTGCCCCGCACATCTTCATGCTTCACAGACAGCATCATAAATGAACTGTGCTGATGTGCGTCCATCACTCCAGTGCCCTCCCTGTGACCCCTTCCCCTCTCCTGCAGCACTGAGGCCAGTCTGTCACTCAGCCTCTTGACCTCGATTGAAGCAGCTTCACATTTCTTTTTCCTCTCAATTCATAAGTGGCAGGTTGAACATGTTTCCTGTCTGTATGTAAGAAATTGAGTCCTCCCACTCACCAAGAATGTTGGACCCTGTTAGAGTTCACCTAGTCCGACAGGCCCTCCCGTCCCCATCCTGTGCGGACCCTGGTCCCCGTGTCTCTAAAGAGTTCCTCCGCTCACGCTGGTTGCGTTTGGATGCCGGGGCCAGTCCCCAGCACGTGAAGTGACTCGGCGTACAGAGCACCGACGGGATGAGAGCCTGTGGGTGACGGAGACTCGGGCCGCCAGCCCGCCTCGCCTCGCTGCCCTTCCTCAGGTTACGTAGGTCTAAATCCCTCGCCAGGAAAAAGAAAAGGCCTAAATGAAAATATTATCTCCTAGTCTTTCTGTCTTGTCTTGAAGGTGCTTGACATCCTCCAGCACATCCAAACCCTAGACCCCGGGCAGCACGGGGCGGTGGGCTATCTGGTGCAGCACACGCTGGAGCACATTGAGCGGAAGAAGGAGGAGGTGGGCGTGGAGGTGAAGCTCCGCTCCCACGAGAAGCACAGAGACGTCTGCTATGCCATTGGGCTCATTATGAAGCATAAGAGGTGAGTGCCCCGGCGCCCGCCCCCCGCGCGGCTGCAGAGGACACGGAGCAGCGGGGGTGCACCTGGAGGGGACCTGACCCGACGCAGCAGCGACCGAGGCCCGTCGCAGCGAGGACCGAAGGCCGAACCATATCTTTAACCTTTTTGTTTTTTAAGAAGCAACTTGCTTTCCTAACGGGGAGCTCTTCTGCTGTGTGTAGTGACCCTTCTCCGTGGGGGACGGAAGCCCCGTCAGCCTCATTCTTCCTCTCCTCTCTTCGTCGTCCTCACTCTCTCCAGTGGTCTCGCTCTCCTTGGATCTGAGGGTGGTAGGGACTTGCTGGGTCCTGGGGATTGGACATGGCCGATTGACGAGGCAAAATTAAACTGCCTCCAGAGCAGCTGTACCTGTTTACGTCCCACCAGCAGGCCAGGCCCTGAGAGGTTTGATTCTCAACAGCTTGTGTTAGTGCCAGACCTTTAAATATGCACCTATGTGGTAAATGGCAAATGGCATTTCATTGTGGTTTTAATTTGCATTTCCCTGGTTACCACCCAGATTGAGATTCTTTCCCTGCATTCACTAGCCATTCAGGTTCCTTTGATTAAGTGCCTCTCCAGGTATTTTGCTGTTCATTTGAGTTGTCAGTCTTACTGACGTGCAGTTTCTTTATTCTGTGTATTAGTCTCTGTGTGCAGATAAGTTGCAAATATCTTTTCTCAGTTTTTGGCTAGTGTTTTCCATTCTTTTAGTACATTCTTTTTTTTTTTTTTTTAACTTTGTTGTGGAAATTTCAAGCATATGTAAGAGTAGAGAGAGGAGTCTTAGGAACCAGGTGGTGTTCCCATGTCCGGCTTCAGCGGTTACCATACAGTTTGTGTCACCCCCTCCCCTCCCTCCCTGGAGCAAATACCAGAGGTCGTTCTCCTCTGTAGCTATTTCAGTAGGTAACACTGAAAGGTAAGGGCTCACTTTTTTAAAAAGACACCTTCACCATTCTGTTGTCATATCTAAGAAGATAATCAGTTCGCTAACCTCATCAAATATCTGGTGAGAGTTTGTGTTTCCTCAATTGTCCTACCATGGATGGGTGGATGGATGGATGGATGGATGGATAATAAGAGGAGTTTATAAAGAGAGGCAGGAGTGGGGCTCCCCTGGTGGCGCAGTGGTTGAGAGTCCGCCTGCCGATGCAGGGGACACGGGTTCGTGCCCCGGTCCGGGAGGATCCCACATGCCGCGGAGCGGCCGGGCCCGTGAGCCGTGGCCGCTGAGCCTGCGCGTCCGGAGCCTGTGCTCAGCAACGGAAGAGGCCACAACAGTGAGAGGCCCGCGTACCGCAAAAAAAAAAAAAAAAAAAAAAGAGGCAGGAGTAAAATTGATTTAGCATGGAGTAAAAGCAAGTGTATCTCTAAGAATGTAAGCTTCAGAGAAGCCAAGCCATTGTCTCTATATTTCATAGCTGCCATGACAGGGCCCCAGGGAGCTGATCTGCCACTGCTCTTATGTTAATTAGGTATGGCTATAACTGTGTCATCTATGGCTGGGACCCCACCTGCATGATGGGACACGAGTGGATTCGAAACATGAACGTCCACAGCCTGCCTCACGGCCATCATCAGCCTTTCTATAATGTTCTCGTGGAGGACGGATCCTGTAGATATGCCGCCCAAGGTAAGTAGCTGGTACTGTCTGTACTTGAAGCACACGTTTGACCACTCAGATTCTGCAGGCACAGGCTGTCGGTCTATTCGGAGTTGACAGGTGTCCCATGGCTGTTAACCTCATCAGAGCTGGTACTCAGTTAAACGTGGGTGGGTATGCATTGGTGCGGCCATACCACGAGTTACCCAGTCACCACCCCAGGGTCTCCCCCTCAGTCGCCACCACAGCCAGGACCCTGTTCCAGGCTGTTGCCGACCTCTGTTTTGATTGGTCATTGCCTCTGCCAGTCACAGTCCTGCTTCCCAGGCACTGCCATTGGCTCTCTGCAGGCAAGGAGGGTCAGCTTGTGCCCTGCTCATACTGCCTGCCTGAACTGGAGGGCACCGATAGGCACTGTTGGGGGAGCCACCCGAGCATTGAGACTGGCAGCCAGTTAGCTGTGCTCCCCCCAGAGACGCCCCCAGTGGCCACTGTGGGAACTGCAGTTCACAGCACTGGCTCTGAGGGCACCTGGGAGAGGCAACAACAGGTAGGTGCTTGGTATGTGTTTGGGGTCACTGCCAGCCCTGACAGGTGCTGGCCCAGGGCTCTCCTCTTCTTTGTCGCTCCATTTAGTGGGATGAATTTATCGCATGCCTGCCTGTCAAGGCATTCACAATGTTCATTTTATTAATAAAAATGCTAATGTAGTGCTGCTCTGTGACAGCAGCCTTCTAATGTACATTAGCTCCATTTGAGAACTGTAGTTACCATCACCATCATCATCATCGTGTGCATTTGATACACAGGTAAACTGAAACACATAAAGATGTTTAAATTTTAACTTACAGAGTATGCGGCCAGGCAGCTTGGCAAAGAGCCTTCCCCATAACCATCATGCTGCACCTTTTTGCGTCTCACCTAAAGCATCATGTTTGACCTAAGTTGATATTGTGTTCTGGTAAATCCAATAATAGAAATGTTGGATGTATAAAAATCTCAGAAGTACCGAAAAGACTAGAAAGAGTTTCATATTAATTATTGTTAATTCATCAGAAGCTGGGAGAGGATCGTATACAAGAGAAATTCCCTTTATTGAGACCAACAGCTCACCTAACCTCCGTCAGTACAAGGGGAGTTATCAAAGGGGGCGATGTGCACCCCGTGTCAGATGAAGGCACTGACAGGGATTTTATTTAACTTAAAAAGCTTTGTCAGTTAAAAAAAATTATACTACAAATTTTAAAAATCAAGTTATTTGGAAATTGCTGAGTGATTCTCGGACTGTTTGCACCCGCCACTGATCACTCAGTGAGCATTTCCCATTGCGCGTCATGGAGCAAGTCACGAGCACAGAGGAAATTGTCTTGTTGTCAACACTGGGGTCCATGTCTACACCTTCACCTTGTACACTCATTGCCCGTTACGTGGAGTTGATGTCAAGACTTTGAGTATCTGATATTTGGGTTTCTAGAAACACTTATATTAACTTTAAAATGGGCTTCTTAGAGTAGGTGAAGCTGGGTATTTGGTTTTAAGGTGTTCTGAACTTGTCCAGTGTCTGCGTAGAAGATTCAGGAATTCATCCTAATCTTAACCTTAGGTCAACATGAGCTGTAAGGTTTACAGTCAGAATACTGTAATGACTTTGTTAAAAAACAAAACAAAACCAAAACTGCTTGTCAGTTTCACACTCTAAAATTGATTTGAAAGAATATTGCAGATAACATGACCTAAATACTTAATCATGCATCTTCTAAGAATAAGGACATTTCTGTGCATTACCACAGGTACATCATTACACCCAACAAATAAAAATGATTTCATAATATCTAACATTCAATCAGTTTTCAAATTTCTCAATTCTCACAAGTATAACTTTATAGGTACGTGTTTATTCTATTTTAAATCATGATCCAGACAAGATTCAGGCACTGTGTCTAGTTATTATGTCTTTGTAGTCTCTTCTAGTAAAGAACCGTTCCTCATTTCTCATCGTTTTTCCCTTTTTCACAAGACTTTGACTTTCTGAAGAGTCCGGGCCGGTTGTCTTGTGAATTGTCTAACATTCTGGATTTGTCTTACTGTTTCTTTGTCTATGTATTGTCTGTAAACTGGAAGTTAGGCCCGGGTTTGGTTAGATCAGGTTGCTGGTTTTGGCTGGCGTGCTTACTCTCAGGTGCTGTGTGCGTCACGTTGCATCTCGTCCAGAGACCATGGGGTTCCGTGTCCCACTGTTAGTGAGGCAGAGTGTGGTCATTGGCTAAGATGGTGACTCGCTCTAAGGGACAGTTTTCCCTCTGAAGTTAACAGGAAATTCATGGGGTCACACTGGGGCATCCTGGGTATACCCTGTTCCCCAGTAACCTTTATCCTTGTGTTTGTGTTAGCACCTGTTGGCTCTTCTTGCCTAAACCATGATGTGAGAATTGCAGAATGGTGGTCTCCTACTGCGGGATGCCCTCTGGTTCTGTAAACAAGAGCCTTGCCCTCCTCCCCCTCTTCCTCCCCCTCTTGCTCTCTCCCTCTCTCCTCCCCCGCCCTCACCTCTCTCTCCTCTCCTCCTCTCTCCCTTGCTCTCTCTCCCTCTCTCCCTCCCCTCTCCTCCCATAGATTCCTGGATTTTTTATTTAGTCAATGTGTTATAATCATTTGGAACAATTTTATTCTCAAATTAGCCCACATTTAGCCAGTGAGCGACCTTGAGAGGGTAAACTTTAAAAGCACTAATTTAAATATGTTTTTGAACATTTCTGGGTTAATATACTTGCATTAAATTATTTTGTTTTTAAACTATTTCGTGATCTAAATTTTCAGCCTCTGGCTCCAGTGATCCTAGTAATCTGGGCAGAGCCCATTAATGAATGCTTTTCTGTTTTTTAGCTCTCCACAGAGAGTTGAAGAGTGCATTATAAACCACATACCTGCGTGCCATCCTCAAATACTTTTCGTCTGCACAATTAAGTTTTCCCTCAATATGTTAATGGGCTGTACAGCATCTTGCATGTTTGTAATTTTTGTTCCCACTAGGGGGCGTGCTTTAGTATTAATATTTTCTTGGTACCAGAAACTCCTGTCTCAACTTCCCTGCGTACTTCTTAGTACTGAAGAAAATGACTATCATAGATGCTCTGAATTTAAGCCAGCTGCCCATATTGGAAGGTCAGGAATTCAGCTGCGGTGTGAGAACCTGGCTTTTACATGTCTTCCGTGTGTGATGGTAAAGCACCTGGTTGAACGCTTGGGCCGTGGCGTGCCCTCACCCAGTGTCAGTTTCCTTTTCCATAACTGGTCTTCCACTTCCAAACTAAGTTTCCACCATCCCCCCCTCCCCTCCAGCACGCACACACACAGACCGTGGTGGTCTGCACATGCTGGCAAGGGTGTGAGGACTCCCTGCGTCAGGGTTGGAGTGTAAATTTTCAGCCGTCTCAGAGGGCGGTTTGGCTCTCTCTTAAATTGTCAGAACCTCAAGTGCTCATTCTCCTCTGACCTGGCACTTCTCCCCTCGGTTCCTCCAGTGGAGACGCACTGACACGGGGCCTATGGTGTCAGCAAAGCAGTGTCATTCATGGGACTTATCTGGTAAATGGGGGTATATCCAAACTTCGGGTAGCTGAGCTGCAACCAAATAAACCAGTTGCAGGTAAATACTTACTGTATGTTTTATAGGAATAAGTACACATAAGGCAACGCAGAATTTTCTTTGCATGCATATAATTATATTTAGCTACATATACATATGTTCATAAAAGAAGGACTAGAAAAACTCACAGTCATAGTGGTTTCCTCTGGGGAGGGGCCAATAGGTGCCCCCAGAGGACTCATGGGTATGTTTCCAGACTTTTACAGGAATGTATTCGTGTATTTTGGGGTAGCTGAAATTTTTAAATAAAATAAGTGGACACATTTCTCTGAAAATTTTAGGGGAATCAGAAATTCTTCCCAAGATTTTTCCAGGACTTTTAAGTAGTCCCTGTTTAATATTTTCTCTTTATTAAGTTTTGTATCACTTAGATTTCTTATTCCTCTTCAACATTTTTTTAAACTTATTTAGTGGATTGGGAATTATTTTCCCCTCATAATGCTTAGTTGTCAACTTCAGTGTTTTTTTTTTTCCTAAAAAAGTTTCTTTTATGAGTACATTTTTCCTGTTGTGCTGGGAGTCCAGGTAGATAAACACTGAATTCAGTCCACGTTCCTGGCTAACAGCCGGGAGCGGGGCCGTGAGCGCCCTCGTGGACCGTCACTGCCCCCTTCCTGGTTTCCCCAACGTTCTGTCTGTACTCTTCATGCCTCTTTGTTTGGGGCCCACATTCAGAATTCTCGGCAGCAGCTGCCCAGTCATGCTGTCCTTACAGACACACGATCATGACCTGACTGTGACCTTTCTGCCCTCCTACCAACACTCAGATGCCAAGCATTAGCTGACACCAAGCTGCTGCTTAAGGATACATAGAGAGAAAAAGAGAGGGAGAGAAGTGATGCTGAAACATGTGTCTGGCTTTCTTCAGAGCAGGCTCTGGGCACATTTTGGTTCAGACAGCTGTGTGTTGGGGGGGTGTCCTGTGCATTGATTTAGAGGCACCCTGGCCCCTGCCCATGCGATGCCGGCAGCAGCCCCCAATCTGACAACCAGAAATGTCTTCACACGTTGCCAAGCATCCTGTCAGAAGCAGAATGGCCCCCGGATGAGGACCAAATGGACTTTTATCTCTCGGGGGTTATCCCAGGTTCTTTGCCCTCCTCTGGGGCAAGAACAGCCGACAGGGGAAGGCAGTTGGCTGGGTTCAGGCCCCAGGCCGTGGTTGCATCCCCCTGGGCCTCCCCAAGGCAGGTACGCCCGTGACTCATCGCTCACTGGGGGAGGAGGCAAGACGGCGGATTTTCTCAGCCGGTGGCATTTTAAAGCATCCAACTTTTGGGGGGTTTTTGTTTTGTTTTTCAACATTTGTTGAAAATAAATGTAAGGAAGGAAGTAAAACCATCCCCAGAGCTCTGGTGGTAACAGTAGGGAGAGATCAGAGCTCATAGAGCACCGTCCCCACAGCCTGCCTTGGGCCGTGGCCCGGCCTTCTGGTCTATCCCAGCCCCTCCTCCCTGACCTCTGCTGGCGGGACAGTGCACGGGGACGCTTCTCTTCATCTGCTTCCCCAGCCCTGGAACTGGGCCGTCTGGGTTTGAGCCCCCGCTGAATCCTTGGGCAGGGTCCTCACTCCTGCTGCTGTCAGCTCAGCCGCAAGAGGGCGTGTGACCGGAGCTCTTCGTGGAGCCTTGTGAGCTGGAGGCTGTGCACGTCCCCCGGTGCCTGGCGCGCTGTACGTGCCCAGCTTAAAGGAGTTCACGTAAAATGTGTAGCTGTATGTGCACGTCACGTAGCAGCGCAGGTATGTGGCCTTCCTGGCTTTTTATAAGTGATCATGTGTTTTTACTCCCACTTCCCCCATAGCCTCTTGAAAACAGGTTGCTCGTTTTCCTGGCTGTCTAGGATTTTGCTGAATTAATGTGCCATCACTTATTTACATAGTGACCTGCAGTTGGACATTTAGGTTGCTACTACATTTTTTGCTCTCCTAAGCGATGCTGAGGTAATGTCTGAACATTCATCTTTGCTCGTGATTGGTATGTGACGTCCATAAAGGTGTTGTTTTCTCAAACTGATACATCCCCAACCGTGGTCTGAATAAACGGCCTAAAACAGCTACAAGCACAAAAGTTCTTTAAATCCTCCCATCTTGTAAAAAAGTTACAGATTGGATTACAAACTCTTTCCCCCTCTCTTGAAAGACAAACATCTGTTACAGGCAGGCTTCCGAAAGGCGCTTGTGTTTATCCTGTGTACTCTGGGTGGAGGGCACCGAAGGTCCTGAACATGCGTTTCCGGATGTTTAACGAGCTGTTGAAGAGATAACCTGCTGCACCGTTGGTGTTAGTTAGCCCATCAGCTAGGCTCGTGCAGGGACTCCCTGAATTGATTTTGGCAATAGGTGCTAAGTATGGTTCATATTGATCTGGGACGCAGTCAGAGTGGGGAGGCCTGCCTGGGCAGTTCCCTTCTGGTCCAGGTCATGGAGGGTGGGGGTGGCCTTTCCTGACTGGGCGCCACACGCAGTCTAGGGCCAGGGCTCTATGGCCAGCGAGGAAGGGCCCACGAGACACTGTCCTTTCCTTGGGCCCATGGAGGAGCCGTTTTTCAAATCGCTTGGGGAGGGAGAGGCCATCTGAGGGGATTTCAGGCTTTAAAATACCTCGCAGGTATTATCACCTCTTTTTTTCTCATTCCGTTTTAAAGGAGTCTTATTTTCTATTGCTTTCTCTAGTGGCAAAACGGGGAGCACAGAAGGGAGGTAGTGTGGTTTTCCTAAGAGATGATAGAGATGCCACAGCCCATATCCCTGTAGGGTCTAGAGGTGCGAGCCGTTTTTCATTCCTCCTCTTGGACCCCAAGCCAGCCCTGTGAGCCGGGTCCTCGCCCTTGGAAACACTGAAGGGTGCTGGGGGTGGGGGGGGCGGTTCCCAGTAACAGACTGGGAGGAGGAGGACGGCAGGGAGAGACGTGCGAGCGGCTGCTCAGGCGGCTTCAGAAGCTTCACTGCTGGCGAGAACCGAGCAGGCTAGGCCACCCTCGGCCCACACGTGTGGCTTTGTGTTGGATCAGGTCAGAGAAGCCTGCCGAGCCCCTAGTGTGCAGACCCCGAGGGACTGCTGGAGTTTTGCTCAGAGAGAAGGAAAACACTCATGTTCCTTGCGGAGCTGGAGGAGGACCCCGAGCTCCCTCCCTCCATCCTCCAGTGGCCTCGCCGCGCTGCCTTTTCCTGTTTCCTCCTCCGACTTCTATAAACATCTGCCTTTTCTTCCCCCCGCCTCAAAAATGCACTCAGAACGGGTGATAGGAGGGTCTCTGGATAAAAGATGCTGCAGAAAATCAGCTTTAATGAGAATGTCCGTGTGCCTCTCTGCCAACAGAGAACTTGGAGTATAACGTGGAGCCTCAGGAGATCTCACACCCTGACGTCGGACGCTATTTCTCCGAGTTCACGGGCACTCACTACATCCCGAACGCAGAGCTAGAAATCCGGTACCCAGAGGATCTGGAGTCTGTCTATGAAACGGTGCAGAATATTTACAGTGCAAAGAAAGAGAATGTGGAGTAAAGTCTAGGGGGACATTGTACCTTTGCTGCTGCTGCTATTTTCCAAGAGAACAGGATTCCGGACGGAGATGTCTCCACGGATCCCTCTGGATTCACACCACCGGGAAAGCCACTAAACCAGTAGTGCTGATTGCCACCTACTAAGTTTAAATCACGTGTGCTCTCCTCCAGCTGCAAAGACAATGTTGCTCTCCGCCTACACTAGTGATTCATTGAAAGGCACTGTGTTCAGTGGCATGGCTTGTATGCTTGTCCTGTGGTGACAGTTCGTGACATGCTGTCTTCATGACGTCTCACAGTCGACACTCATAACCGTTCTTTTTCTTCACTTCCCGTTGTGTCTGTCTACATCGTCTCAGAACATTTCATTTGCTGGACAGATGGGGTTGTTCGTTTGCAGTCATTTCTCTCTGATTTCTCTGTGGAATGTGTGCACTCCTCAGTCAGGTTCATCTGTCTTTTTACCCTGAATTTAGTGCCGATCCAGGGCTGAAGCTCTAGGTGATCTTGGCAGCATCTTAGCTCTGGAGTCATTAACAAACTAATGGTAATCAGAAGCATTGGAATTTATTTTTTTCTAATTCTTGAAACAGATTTCTGGCATTTATCCTTTTCTTTATTTGAATTGAGAGAATGACACAGTTTTGCCTTCCGGATTCATCTCTTGGATTTATGCTCATATCTCTACGAATTATTAGTTTTCTATTTTATTACATAAAATTCTTTGAGAAAATGCATAATTAATAATAGCCTTTGTGAATGGGGTTTTCCACATTCATCTGCTATTCCTCCCTTTAAAATAAGTGGGTTTTTTTTTAAATCTACTCCAGTATCGTAAGTAGATCTTAAATCAGTGATGAGCTCTTTTTGTAGTAGGAAGTACAATCTGCTGTTAAAATGTCTGCTTTTAGAAACCATACTCCGTGGTCTCCAAAGGCCTGAAAATGAGGTTTCACTTTTATAACCAGAAGAAAGAAGAGATAATGAAACTTAGAAATTAAAAAGGAAAAGGGGAATTTTCGTGCTCCCTGTCCTTCCTTAGAATCACTTCAGGACCTTTTTGAATGTGGCGGGTTAGAAATAAACGGAATATTTCCAATTTTAAGAGTGTGTGCCCTGTGGGAAAGGAGACGTGAGTGTGGCCCGTGTTCTCGAGTTACCGTTGCTGTGAAAGCACCAGGAGGAAGTCTGTGCTCAGGCCGCTGGGGAGTCCGGCTGCATAGCCAGGCTCCGCTGGCACCGGTCCTTTCCACGTTCGTGGTACCTGAGCGTGAAGGTACCGAGTCTTAACTCGGCTCCGGACTCCTACCGTTCTCGACCCGTCCCTTCTCCAGCGGGCTGACCTTGTAGTTAACCAGTAGCAGCTAACTTCTGGAGTTAGAACCTAGTTACTTTACTCTCTAAGTTTAAAAGATTCCAGTTGCTCTAGTGAATGAGACTTTGGGGGGCTGTGATCCGGCCACGCCTCGCTGCCTGTCTGACCATTTGCATGCAGTATTGTCACACCATGTTTGATGACTGCCTCTCGTTTACCCTTTGGAAACCCTGGGATGACCAAGGTTTGGGGAAGCCACCTGAGACCACCTAATAGCAAGTGACAGCTATTGAGCAGTTATGGGAAAGAGATGGGGATTTGGCTAGCCAGCTCCCTCCAGCCCCCATCAGCTCTGGTCCAGGGCCCGTGTTCCTCATCTGTCCAATCCAAAGTCAGATGATTTGGACTTGCATTTGAAATTGTGACCACTCACAACACCCAGCCCGTCTGAGGTTGGGGGGTTTTACACTACTCTCATTTAAAGGTGAAAATTAGATACTATGGCATTAATATTAATGAGATGCATTACTAAGAATCTGTGGCGCATGCTGAGAGTTGCAATTGTTGGTTTTCTGGTTTGATTTCCTTTTTTCTTAGAGTAACATCAAAGCCAAGAAAGATGGTTTTACCTTTACTGACCCACTGTAAATATGTATCTAGACTGTTTCTAACTGTGTTTCTTCATGAATGCTTCATTTGGCTCCAGGAAGCCTGTGTCACCTGTGTAAGTTGGTCTTTGGGCACTTTATATTTTTCTAAAAATGTGTTTTGGATCCTGTACTCTAATAAATCATAAGTTTCTTTTTAAATTTTTTCAAAACGTTATCTCCACTTTAAAAACCCCTGTTATAAAGGTAGAATTTTCACAATGTTGAAATATTAAATATTTGGATATAGTAACTTCTTTTCTCTTCAAATGAATGCCAAGATTTTTTTGTACAATGATTAATAAATGGAACTTATCCAGAGAAACCACACAAATGGCCTGCCGGGTTTCGTTCCAGAACAGAAAGCCCAGCCGTGACAACAGCAGAATCCCTCTCAGTTCTCATTCTGATGGAAATATGCAAAAACTGGCTCTACTGAATTTTTCTTTACATCAGTGAGAGGACAAAGCACCTTTATATTATGATTTCCCTGCCAAACGGTAATTTGTCGAGCTGGCTAGTCATCTTGAGAGTGTCCGGTTGTAACGCAAAGATTGCAGCCTTTTAATTATGTCGAGTTACGTGTTGTAAAGTGAGAGTTGCAGACGCTTTGAGGGAAACCCAGGTTCTTGGTGTGTCGTTAATGCTGACCCGACAGCTGCACGCACGCGGCGTTTTCCACAGCGTCCCGCTGAGCGCCACTTCCCCGCGCTGTCACACACGACACGGAAAGGGAAGGTCACGGCTGAGCCGTCACCAGTTTCGTACACTGCGGCATTTCTCAGAGCCTTTCACATGCTGTTGTACTTTGTGACTTTCCAGGAGGGGAGTGTAGTGGTGTCTTCCCAACTTCTAAGACCCTAGAACTTTCCTCCCCCAGCATACCCGCATGTGCACAGCATCCCCGAGGCCCAGGGTTTGCAGACCTGCTTTGGAAAACACAGTCTCAGCGAGACGTCAGTTATGCCCAAACCTAGTCCACGTCACCAGCAGACCAGTCTTGCGAAGCGTCTCGTTTGAAAACATGATCCATCTAATCGGATTTTGAAAGGCTGGCTTCGTGGTGTCTCTGTCTGAGCCTCGTAATAGCTCTCCATCAGAAGTGCATTTACATTGCAAAGTCATGTTGTTTCAAAAACCAGCATCAATACTCTTGCTCAATCAGTTTTACATTTTCTAATATCCACTTAAAGTCTCGTTCTGTGTTTAAAACGTCTGAGTCTTTCGGAAGGTATTAAACTGAGTCACGCTTTCATGTCCTGGGCTCTCATCCGCTACCACCAGTCCCCTTTGCTGTAAAGGGGGGGACGTGTCTTTTCCTTCGTTCATGTTCCAAGGGAGTGAAGTTGGATTGCCAGCAGCCTCTTCATGGAAAAGTGTCTTGTGGCCGTAATAATCAAGCTGTAGCTCTTCATGTTTTTTGTTTGATTTTTGGAGGGAAGGAGAGACTGTTCACCTAGAAGGAATGCAGAATTTGGCTCTGTGACAGTCTGGTTTTGGAGACATTAACAGCTGTACTGCAGGTATTACCTTGCATTGCATGCTTACTTTAAGCCAGGCACCAGCCTCAACTGTTTATAATCCTCACGGCAACCCTGCAAGACACGGGCTGGGCAGTGAATATGTTTGCAGGCCATGTAAGGTCTCTGTCACATATTCTTCGGTTTGAAAAATGTAAAAAACATTCTTAGCTAGAGGGCTGTGAAGAAACAGTCCATAGGCTGGATGGGGCCGGCTGGCCCGTGGGCTGCAGTCCGCTGACCCCTGCTGAGGTGTAGGCCCGCCTAGTTCCCTGAGCGGACTGCTCGCAGGTGGGGAGCCTGGCTGTGAACCCAGGGACCTGACCTCTGAGCCCCAGCTCCCCGCACCCAGACTGCCGACAACCTCAGCAACTACCTCGCAAGTGTCTTTACCCTTTGCCTGGCTGCAACCTTAACTTCTCGCGTTTCAGTTCTGAAAATTTATAGTCTTGGGAGAAAAGAACATTCCTTTGGTGACTAAAACTTATGTGCAATTACAGAAGAAATGTATTACGGCCATTTAGCAATGATTGTATTAGGGTAATGTTAGTTCTGTAATAAATAGACCCAAAAATGTACGATGGCTTGAACACAGAAGAACTTTCTTGTTCACGGAACACGGGGCAGGCGAGTGGGCTGGCGGGCAGCCCTCACGCAGTCACCTGCAGACCCAGGCCCACCGGGTGTGGCTTCCCAGAGCACCCTGGGCCACCTGCTGTGCAGCGGGAGGGCATGAGCGTGGAGGGAGGGACATGTCTGAAGGGCTCTAGAGCTGGGGCTGGGGGCGGCGCTCCCCACTTCCCCTCACCTTCCTCCAGGGAGGCCAGGGTGGAGGAGGGGGGGTCAGGCGGTGTGACTGTCCCCTGCAGGGCACTCTCCCTCCCAGGGAGCCGGCGTCTGAAGTCAGGCTGGCCCGGCTGCCAGGCACCAGGCTGGGGGCAGCTCAGTCCAGAAACATCTTGCTGGCTCCTGCCACAGCACGACTACCAGCAGCAGGGGTCCCTGCAGGCCACGCTGCCACCGCAACCGGTTCTCCCCACAACAGATGGCCTTGGGGTGGGGGTGGGGGGCGGAGACCTCACAGGGGTGAGCCGCACCCGTAGGTACTTCTGCCTCAGTAGCCAGAACTCAAGTCACCGACTCGCACCCTAACTCCAGAGGAGGCTGGGCGGTGGCCTCCTGTGTGCCGGGTGGGGAAAGTGAAAGGTTTAGGGTCCCTGCCTTGTCTGTGTCTCTCACCCACTTCCTGCCCAGCTGGGCCGTTCTCCCCATCAGTCCATACGCCCCCTCCCAGTTCCCATTCACTGGTCAAGCAGGGAAATGCAATGAGAACTCCTGCTTGGAAAAAACGAGACACACAGTAGGCCCTGGGCGCTGGCTGATGAAATACCGCAGGGCAGGTGGGCGTCGTGAAGCCGTCTCCCTGCGGGGCATGGCGGAGGTTGAGTGTGCTCTCTGGGAGGGACTCCCTCGTCCACTGCTCCCCGCACCCCATCCGGCCCTCTGGGGCCCATTCTGGTCGCCTCACAGGCGGGTGCTGCGGGTGCACCCTCCCTGTAAGCTGTGTAGCTTTCACAGCCCCAATCCAAGACTTTTGTTTTTCAAGCTTCTGATCCCTCTGGCAACAATTTCCTCAAAAACTTAGCAGACTACTACCTGCACAGGTAATCATAC
The DNA here is from genome assembly GCF_949752795.1 of Hyperoodon ampullatus. Classification (NCBI taxonomy): domain Eukaryota; kingdom Metazoa; phylum Chordata; class Mammalia; order Artiodactyla; family Ziphiidae; genus Hyperoodon; species Hyperoodon ampullatus. Next base: position 12,536,653 of record NC_136926.1, read on the forward strand.
CCAGAGTTCTTTTCCGGAACTCCCAAGTCCACTTTATTTCCTAGCTTCTCTTCCTGGTGCGTGTCCCTTCCTGACCTAGTGGCGGCCGCCTGACTCTGCTGTTAGTCAAAGCCGAGTCTCACTGTTGAACGGGCAGGTGTCTAAGGGGCCTTCGTTGCTCAAACTGATTTCCATCTTTGTCTCTTGCCATGGTGTCCAGAAGCAGTGCCTTTCCCAGCATAGGAAGCCTGGGATTTCTGACTCTGCTGTTTTAGTTCTAAACCAGCACGTTTTTGCCTGAGTGTCCGTCTCTCGGATATCTTGTTATCAGCTGCTGCAAAGAGCAGCCAGTACCCTGTATTCTGTATCTTTGACAGCTTCTAGACTCGCTACAGTGCCCGAGGCTCTGCCTTGCAAATTATAAGCAGCAATTTAACCAGGTATAACCCCAAACACTCTCCAGCCTCCTAGCCACCCGCCTGCTAAGCTGACACTGTAGAGTTTAGGGTTTGTCACAGCAGTTCTTTCAAGGGTGGTTTTGTTGTTTTGGGGGGGTTTTTTTGGTTTGGTTTTTAAGTTCAAAGTGGGCTAATTTTTCCATAGGAAGCGCAATTTCCTGTTTGGCTGTACAAAAACAAAAAGAAACAAAAACTGAGGACAATGATGTCAATGTCTTCTGGGGAGTAGAAAGAGCTAAAGCAGGTTGTTTCCTGAACTTAAGAAAAAAAGGTTGTACAGAATAAAGAAAGATGTGAGGGGAGAACCAGTTCATTCTAGACTCCTTGTGCGGTTAGATCGAATTTCCATCTACTTCTCTTAAAATGACAGAATTCTTTTTTTGTGTGTGTGAGTGAAGTAGAAGAGAATAGCTTTATTGCTTTGCCAGGCAAAGGGGGACACAGTGGGCTCCTGCCCCAAAACACTATGTGAAAATGACAGAATTCTTAATGGAAATGTTCGTATTGAAGTCGTTGAATCTGGGGAAAATTAAGAGAGCACTTTGAATGAGAGTTTCGAGTTTCTCCTATTTCTAGAACACCATCTTCTCAGCGTTGTGGAAATCTTTCATGATCTACCATCACGATGCGCTGATGGTCTGTCCTGGCTGTTCCTGTGCAGAAGGCTTTTCCCACAGGATCTCTTACCCGTCTCCACCCCCGTCCTTCTCAGCCTTTTTTTCCAATAACTGCCCCCCACCCTGCAACTCCAGGACCCTTTTAAGATAATTTTTTCCTAATAGCCCTCACCCCATGAAATTGTTTTGATCTTTTTTTTAAATTGAGGTGAAATTCATAGAACATAAAATTCACCATCTTAAAGTGTACAGTCGGTGGCACTTAGCGCATTCACAATATTGGGCAACCACCGCCTTTATCTAGATGAAAACATTTTACTGCCCCCAAATAAAACCCTGTCCCCATGAAGCAGGAAGCAGTCGCTCCTCGTTTCAAGCCGCCCCCCACCCCCGTCCCAGTCTGCTTTCTATCTCTACGGGTTTGTCTATTCTAGACATTTCATGTAAAGGGAATCATACAATATATGGCATTTGGGGACTGGCTGCTTTCACTTAGCATCATGTTTTTAAGGTCCATTCACTTTGTAGTATGAATCAGTACCTAATTCCTTTCTATGGCCAAGTAATAATTTATGCATAGAGCACATTTTGTTTATCCATTCAGCTATTGATGGACATTTGCGTTGTTTTCACCTTTTAGCACTTGTGAATAGAAGTGCTGCGAACTGCCGTGAAATTTTAATACCTCAGTGTATGTCCACTGAGGCATTGTATGTGTATCTGTGCTTTACATACCAAAAGAGTAATCGTTTTTTCACTCCCCCCAACAATTAGTTTTGCCCCACTGAGAATTCAAGCCCCACCTGGGAGGCAGCTTTGGAAAGAGATGCTGTCTTTTCCTTCCTACTGGTTGACCACTGCTGTCCTATCTTGGAGTGTCTTTTAATGTGCCCACCTTTGTGCCAGGAGCTGTAGTGAATACATAAGTACACTTTTGTCACCTGCAAATGCTAAAATGTATATTCCAAAGACCTTTTTAGATATGTGTTCCTTTGTCTTCCCTTAGTTTATTGACTTGACCCCAGAAGCTTCTAGAACCTGTTCCTTTAAAGAAAAAAAAGAAAACCTGATTAGAGAGTTACTTGCCTCTTATAAAGGTAGGATTTTTTTAAAGTGCGGTTATAAGAATTTCTGGGTAGTGGCTACCTTCGTATGAAACCATTTCCTAAATTGTTTCCACAGAGATTTTGAAAGCTAACAGACCCCTTAAAGAATCAGCTGCTAGAGCCCTGGTTCCTGATATTTTACAAAGAGAAATAATGAGGCCCATCGGGATTAAAGTGACTTGATCTGGCATGGGTCTCAGAGCAGGGACTAGAGCCTGAGCCTTTGGGCTTGACCTCAGAAAATATCTTGCTAATAATATCATTCCTCATTATTTGGGATTTAGAACCTTATTTCTTCACTGACTGTGCTGTGACAACCACCTGACCACCTTCAGCCACTCTATTTCACTCACATTGACTTTGTTGAGGGAAAATGAGGATGTGTTATCCCTCCCCATCCCAGCAGTTTGCGCTCTTGAAGTTTGGGGAAACCCTATTCCAAGGCTGCAGAGACTTTTTAAAGGAAGTTGCTTTTCCCTCCTCTAGCTTTATTGAGGTATAATCGGTATATATTAAAAACTGCATATAGGGCTTCCCTGGTGGCGCAGTGGTTAAGAATCCGCCTGCCAATGCAGGGGACACAGGTTCGAGCCCTGGTCCGGGAAGGTCCCACATGCCATGGAGCAACTAAGCCCATGCACCACAACTACTGAGCCTGCGCTCCAGAGCCCACGAGCCACAACTACTGAGCCTGCGTGCTGCAACTACTGAAGCCTGCATGCCTAGAGCCTGTGCTCCACAACAAGAGAAGACAACGCAATGAGAAGCCCGTGCACCACAATGAAGAGTAGCCCCTGCTCACCGCAACTAGAGAAAGCCTGCGTGCAGCAGTGAAGACCCAGTGCAGCCAAAAATAAATAAATAAATAAAAACTGCGTATAATTCATGTATACAACTTGGTGAGTTTGGATATATGCATAGACTTGTGTTCCCCTCACCACAATCCAGGTGACAAATGTATCCATTTCCAAAAGTTTCCCTGTGTCCCTTTGGGGTTTTAGGTTTTTGTTCCCCAAAACGTCAGCTTTGCTCATATGCGTGTTACTGAACCACACTCGAGTCCACTCGCCCGCACAGTAAAGCCCATCTACTGACAGCAGGTTGTAGTGAAGGAAAGTGCCGTGTTTATTGTAGCCACCAAGCAAGGACTTGAGGACAGCTAATGCCCCCAAACCCCAAACTCTCTGATGGGGTTCAGGAAAGCATTTATAAAGGCCAGGTGATGGAGGGGCGTCCCAGGGTCTGTGATCAGCTCGTGCACAATTCTCTGTTTGGGTGATGGTGAGGTAATGGGGCGATGTCACAGGAGTTTTTACTATCAATCCTTACTTAGGCTCCAGGAGACCTGGGGGCTCCGTGCTCATGGTCATCAAGTAGTTAACATCTTCCATCTGGTGGGAGTTTTAGCATCTGTAAAACAGCTCAGGGAATGGGCATCAGATGCTGTTATCCAGGTAGTTCAGAGAAGAGCTTCAGCAGAGGAGAGGGGGGAGGGGTCTGACCCGGGAAGGCCCCATAGCGTCCTGCTCGGTTACACACGTTTGAATCCAGTTGGGCAGGTTGTCTGTTAGCACCTGGGGCTGAGGTGCTCCATCCTGGCGAATCCGTTCACCCTCTGCTTTCAGGACCTGGACCTCATAATATGGAAAACGTAGTCAGCTGAGACTTAGACCCAAACGGGACTGTCCTCTCAAGCCTGGGACAGCCCAGTTCCATGTGTGGGTGACTGACACCCGAGGCGGCCATAGGTGTAAGGTCGTGGCTCTTTAGCCCCAGGTGTGAGCAGGAGCTCGTGCACCCCAGGCTGGCTGGCATCTTCCGTTCCGTTGTGCAACAAGGCAGATTTTCCTTCCACTTTCGGGGAGACCTTACAAGGTCAGTGTTTGCACCTGCTCCTGTCTGGGTCCACAGGGGCTGACACGGAAGAGGCAGACAAATGCTTCTAGAATGTTAGATGGAGTCACTGCACCTTCCTGTGATAGGACACGCTCCGAAAAAGCACAAACATTCCACACTGGGTCAGAGCTCACACTCTCCTGAGCCTTTATTCTCTGACAATCCTGGGGGTATTAGGAATATTCCCAGTTTTACACGGGGGAACTAAGGCTCAGAGAAGTTGAGTAGCTTGCCCAAGATGACACAGCTACTAAGGAACAGGGCCCACCCAGAGCCCAGCCCATCTCTGCCTGACTCCAAGCTGCTCTTTATAGCCGCTATAGACTGAGTGTTTGCATGTCACCCCCCCAACCCCTGCCCCAGCAATTCATGTGTTGAAACCTAACCCCCTAGGTGATGTTATTAGGAGGTGGGGCCTTTGGGAGGTGATTAGGTCATGAGGGTGGAGCCTTCGTGATAGGATTAGTGCCCTTAATAGAAGAGACCTCAGACTGTTCCCTCACCCCCTCCATCATGTGAGGACACAGCAAGAAGCTGGCTACCCACAAACCAGGACACATGCCCTTCACCAAACACCAGATCTGCCAGCACCAGATCTTGACCTTCCCAGCCTCCAGAACAGTGAGAAATAGGCCATTTGTTGTTTAAGCCACCCCAGTCTACGGTGTTTTTGCTAAAGCAGCCCGAACTAAGATAACAACTCTCCTGGTGGAGTTTACCTCCTTATCCTCCTGGAGACAGAATAAAGCAACCCTCCCATTAAAGATGTTGACAGTTTTCAGTGATGTTGCTTGTGAGAAAGTCTCAGTGAGAACACGTGGGTGGAGTTAGTGAAAGTGAGAAGGTTAGACTCGGCACACGCTTTATGACCTCCAGGCAAAGCATGATTTCTTTGTGTGCTCATCCTTTTCCCTTTCCAGGGATTAGCAGCTGCCAGCAGAGATGTTCAGAGGACCACCTGTTGAGTCCTTGGTTTCTCAAGATGGTGACTCGGTCACCGTTTATGTGGGTGTGTTATTTATCAACAGCTCCATTTCCTCCATGTGTGTTAAGTCTTCCACCTAACTTTTCTCTTAATTAGGCAGCGTCCAAGCACCATTTATCATTTGTTGCTTATTCTAGTTTGGTTTTGCCCTCTGCTTGGAGCTGGGGGGTGGGAGCGGAAGTGGGGACAGCGGGCTGGTTCCAGGGCTGAGATGCACATTCTGATATGTGGGGCTGCGGTTCCCCCTCAGTGAGCCCCATAGGAGGGGAGGCGGAAGTCTCCCTCCCAGTAGCATAGTCATGTGGTAATAGAGACAAACAGATGGTTCTGGGGTGAGGGGGCTGGGGCAGGTGTTTCTGTAGTTTCCTCTGGGAGTGACAGACTCTGCTAAGTGTCCACTGTCTGGGCAAGGTCCATTCAGCATGTCACCCCTGGTCAGGCTGCACAGCTCCCCAAAGCCAGCTGCATCACTAGCCTGAAGAGCTCATTAGGCTCCGGCACCGTGTGACCTGCCAGGAGGAGACGCAGAATGGGCGCACGCAGAGAGCCAGAATAGAGCGGCCGCTGCGCAAGATGGCCCAGGGATCCTGCCAGCTGGTTGCACGCCCCAGGCTCAGCTGTCCCCTCCAAGGAACTCGTGTCCCATTTGGGAAAGAGAGAGAGAGGTAATTTTCCATTTTCCTCCCCCGGGTGACTCAGAAGAAAGCAAAATCCATTCCCAGCTTGTTTTACTACTACTGTCATTTCTCTTGCTGAGCAGCACAGATTGAAGGCTGGGGGAGATTTGTCCACACCCACGCCACCTCCTGATCCGGAGTTCTTTCTGCGATCAGCTTCTCTCTCCACCTGCAGAAGCCTTGCATCTGCCGGGGACCTGCTTGTTTGCCTGGAGACGCTGCCTCGCTGTCACCATTTTATTTTACATGAAAGTGCCCCTCCCCCTCGGTGGCCCAGGAATGGGCGGGGTTCAGACTGCTCGGATTTCGGCCATACATTGCTGCCTTGTGGAATGTGCCACAAATCCACCAGAACAGAACAGGCTGGGAAAGTCACAGGAGAGAGGCTGTGTCTTCCGACACGCTCTCTTTGGGATAGTGTTTGCTGAACAAACCTGGTCTTCCTTGGCTCCAGTAAGTGACTCAGGGAACGAGGACATGGTTCCTCGCCCGCACGGACTAGGACAGGCTCTGTCTCCCTTGGGCCTAGAGCCATCCAGGTATAGGGAACGCCCTGCCATCTCCCCATCGGTGGCAGTGTCAGGCGCAAAGGGGAGACGGTGGGCTCACTGGGTGAATCAGAGGGGTCTCAGGAGGGAAGTGGGCTGTGTGGCCTCCCGCCCTGTGCTGGGGAAGTGTCCGGAGGGAAACGGGGACCCCCCCCACCCTCGGGAGGGGTCTGCTGAATCCTGAAATTGAATGAAGGGCTCACCACCCCTTCTTTTACTCCTCATGTTTCATCCACCACCAGGTCCTGCAGAGGATGCCTAGGTGCATCCCCGCTGCCACCACCCTGGTCCAGGCCCCCCGCTGCCTCCTGCCTTGAAGGTTCAGCTGCATCCAAGGTGATCTTTCTAAAGTACGTATCTCTTCCAGTTAATCCCTTGCTTGATGGGAGTTGCAAGGATAAAGCCCAAACTCCTGAGGGCAGCTTTCCGCCCTCTAGCACACAGACTCTACATCAGCCCCGGATCACAGGCTCCCTCATTTCTCCACACACGCCCACCTGTGGGCCACCGCGTGGGCTGTTCCCTCTGCAGGGACACCCTACCTCCGACATCGCGGCCCTACCCTGGGCAGCTTCAACCCTCTCACTTTCGCCAGCCTGACCCCGCCCCCTTAGTACCTTAAGCTTAACCCTATCAGAGCACTTGCCACTCTGGATGTTCATTTCTTGCCTGTGTCCCCCAAAACGCTTCCAGCAGCTTAAGGGCAGATTCAGGGGCTGGATCACCGTGACGTGTGTACTTCCTGCACCGAGCGTGGCGCCTGGCATTTGCCAAACTCAATGGAAAGTGTCCTCAGGCGGCACTGGGTAGAAGAAATAACTTTAGAAGGAAAAGAGAAATAGCCATCCAGTTCAAGAGTTGACCCCCAGACTGTTCCACACACACAGACTCTAGTCATGGGTGTATCTGTTGTTTTCTCTTTTTTGTGCATGTCATCTTCCCAGCCAGAGTATTGCCAACCTGAGAGCAGACCCCCCTGTGTCTTTTAAATAGTGGAGCTTATCACAGTAAGGCCGAGATAGAAAAACTTTTTCTATAAAGAGCCAGATAGTAAATATTTTGGGCTTTGCAGGCCAGTCTCTGTTGCAACTACTCAGCTCTGAATACTAAATACTATCAAAAGACATTGCAGCCATGAGGGGAAGGCCCAAAGAATTATAGAAATGCCAGCCCAGACTCCAACTTTGCTGAACTTCTGTGCCAACCTTGGAAATGCTCATCTCCAACTTCTGGATAAAAAGGAGAAGACCTGTCTGTGATATTTACAAGAAGCATTCTTAAAAAAAAAAAAAAAAATAAGCATTCTTCACTCACAGTCTAACAGATCCTAAATAACCTAAATAATGCTGTATTATTACATTATCATATAAATAAATGCTCATTAGCACAAAGAGAAGGCAGCTTAATACGTTTCCTCCTGCTGTGGCTTCCCAGTCTTCCCTGTTCACTTTCCAACCAAATGTGCAGAATCCTCGAGGAGAAGGTTTATAGTAAAAACCTAGACTCCAGGGAACCGGGGGTCTGAGGAACCCCAGCTGGGGAGCATCATCTGTCTCCTCACATCCATCTTAGAGAAGCCCATGTGCTGTCTTCTGCATTTTAGATCCAAGAACTAGCTGGACACAGGACAGCATGAGCGAGGGGTGAAATGACAGAAGCTTCTTACACAAGAACAGTCAGGGAAGAAAACTCCAGTGTTGCCTTCACATTGTGCCCGCTGGCCGGCATGTACACATGGCCCATCTCATTGACCCCTTGCAGCCTCCCAGTATGGTGGGTCTGATTATTCCCGTCCTGCAGCAGGGGCTCGTGCTCTGAACCCACCAATGGCTATGCTCTGAATCCTTCATTGCCTTTCAGTTCACTCAGAATTCAACAGAGAGCATCTCACGTCCCTACAGGCCACAGCTGCGGGCACCAGCAGCACAAACAAGACAGCCTTGCCGCCCTCTGCCAGTGAGCATCTTCAGTTTCCCCACCTTCGTGGAGAAAGCAAACCCCGAGACCCAGGTGCTTTTGGTGAGGCTGCCTGGAGCAATAACAACCAAGCTTTGGTTGTCCACAGTAAATGGGGAGGGGGCAGTCCCCGTTGTTGCCATCAGTATTTCTTGAGCACCTACTATGTGCACAGCCCTATGCTGGGAGGATGGAGGCCGTAAAAGGCACCCAGGCTATGAGGCCATGTCGGGATTTGAGCAGTATAATACAATCATCTCTACCACACACTGCGAGCCCACCGTGGGCCAGCCCTGCATGCACGTCTTTCTGACCCTCACGGCAACCCTGCAGGGTAAGTACCCTTGTGTTATTCTTGTGCTGGAGCCAGGGGAATTAAGGTCCAAAGGACAGTGATCACTGTTTAAGGTCTAGTCACCTTCACAGCAGCGCAGCATCCTCGAAGCCGTGGGTATCCTGGTTACCCAGAGGCAAAGAGAAGCAGAGTGAGTTCCTCGTGGTCACGTGACCTGTAAGCGGCAGAGGCAGGATTTGAACCCAGGTCTTTCAGCTGCACTGTGGCCACGGCACTGTACCTACCTCCGAAATCACACACAGCTCGACACACACAATGCACGCCCATGTTTGCTGTTAGTACTGAAGGGCTGCGCGCAGGTTCAATCGATGGAAGTGATCACTGCTGATATTACAACATTATCTACAAGTTTCCCTGGGGCGGAAGGTGCGCCTACCCCAGAGACGCTTCGAACATTCTGCCTACAAGAAAGAAGTATTTAACCAGCGTCCGGCAGGCTGTGAGTTTCCAAGTGGTTTATAAAAAGCCTGCTGAAGTCTAGAGACTTCTAACAGGCGGAGGTGTGTTCTCCAGACTAAGAATAGCTGCTGAGGCCCGACGGGAGATGCTTTCTGGTGACATAAGAGCAGAGCAGCTTGGGGGGATGTGGGTTTTCTCCAGCTTGGTAACAGCTGCCAGCCAGTACAGCGTCACCGCCTTTCCCCCTCAGAGGGATGCACTGAGTCGAAGGAATTCGTTGAAGGTGTAGGAACGGGGCCGGGTGACCCCCCCAAGATGGGGTTTCTGATCTGTCACTTCTCCACCTCCTCACCACCCCCACTGTTTTCTGGACGCTGGCCACCGGACCAGTAAGACAGGGATAGAGAGCAGGGGTCAGCAGGGGAGAGGGCGGGCGGTCCCTGGCCAGCTCTGGGTTTAGATGCTCCCGGGCAGTGAGAGGGCACAGGTGCCTCTGTCCTGCTGGCCCCGGCCTCACCGGCACCTGAGGGGCCTCTGACACGTGCAGACCCCAGCCCCCCACCCCAGCCCACTGCACCAATCACTCTGGGGGACTCTTATACACACCCGAGTGTGGGAACTCCTGCCTTTTAAGGGAAGCAGAACTCCGGTCCAGAACTTGCTCCGAGTCCCGGCAGGTAACTGCTGACTTTTTCTGAAGTTAGTAAATTCTGGGGAGAGATTAAGTACAAAGATTAGGTCAACCTAAGGTTGAATTACGGTTCCCCGCCGGGAGCTGTGAGCTTTTTTAGTATTAGAGGGATTGGGACGAGGGAAGGAGAAAGAAAAGGAGACGGAACCGTTTAAACTTAAAATACTGTTTAAAACTATGGCTTGCCGTACTCAGGCGCTCGTGCGCGGTTTGTTACTGGATGTTTGCGTCTTTAGATGTTATGCGTATGTCCTGCACCGGGTTGTGTGCATAAACCTGTAAGGACCAGACTTTATGGTCACTAGGGGATTTTTGAGGATGACTGTGGCTGCACGTGATGTTGACCTTGCACCCTGGCTCCACGAAAGAGCCCCCCAAGAGGGGAGGGGCCTGTGCTGTCAGGCAACCCTCAGGCCTCACCACGCACCTCCCGAGGGCCCTGACTCCTCAGGCCTGGAGTGCGCAGCGTGGGAGCTGAGCCCGCGCGGCTCCCCGTGGATTTCAGGGCAGCCCCAGTGCTGTCTCACTTGTGCCCTCGCCTTCTGCCCTGGCCTCCCGGGTCCCCTGGGAGGGATGCCTCCTTCTGGAAGCCCCTGCTCCTGAGCGCCCCCCCCCCCCCACCAGCACAGACTCTCCTGTTCCTCTTGCTGACCGGCAAGCCCAGGGGCGCCATGGTGGTGAGTTCACTCCTGTCCCCACCTGCCTCCCTCTCCCCAGAAATCCACAGGCCTCCCCTCACCCTGTGACATCTGGTGGCTGGGCTTGAGGTCCAGGGCCCTCTCTATGCTCCCTCCCTCTTTGGGGTTTAGACTATGTGACCTTGACCCTCTGAGCTTCCTCCCTGGTGAAAATGAAAGGGTCGAGCCTGCCAATTCCAAGGGGCTCTTTAATCCCCCCCCCGAGCCCCCCAACTTGGCTCCCTCCCACTGCAATGTGGGGAGGGAGGGAGGCTCCTCTTCGCCGGTTTCTCCCCCCAGCAGCCCCTCTGCCAGGTCAAAACACTAAACCCTGTCCAGGATTTTCACCTGCCTCTACATGCAGTGGAGGACCCAGAAGCCCCCAAAGCACCTTTCTCTCCCCTCACCCCACGCTGGGGTCTCTTGGGCAGAGGGGATGTTTCCTGTGTGTAAAGAGTCTTGAAAGAGCAGCTGGGAACCTGTCGTTCCTTCACAACCACATCTTTCTCCATGAAGGGTAGAGCTGGATCTTGTTCCCATCTCGGCTGTCCACAGCCAGCCCTGGGAGGGTTGCGGAGACAGCTGAGGGTGGACATCTGGGAAGCGTGCCCAGTCAGTGGGAGTGGCCTGGGCACTGCCAAGTCAGCACAGCTTCGGGAGGGGGGCGCGCAGCGGGGCACCTGGGCCCACCTCTTACCTCCACCCTCACCCACACTCCGCCCCGGCCTGCCTTTGCCCTCCGTCTGCCCCAGCTGGCCCAGATGGTAGGTGCCTGCTGCATCCTGTCCCAAATAAGCCCCAAATTATCGGCTGTGCTGACTCTGAACCCCAGCATATATTTATCACCCTGCCTCCCAGGCCCTCAGCCGGGTCCCACTGGTACTTGCAGCCATCCCAGGAGGGAGGGGAGGCAGGGAGGGAGGGAGGAGGTGGCTGTGCCTGCCCCCACTCCCACCCCCTGGCTGGGGAGGTGCTAAGATGAACCAGGTGGCAGGATCCCAGCCAGTGGTACTGCCCTGCTGGTTAGTTCATGGTCCTGCAGGTGGCCGGCTCAGCATCCAATCCCAGCCCTGTCACCTCCTAGCCATTTCACCCTTGCTGAATCCTCTCTGTAAAGATGGGATTGTGGAGCCATTATACAGATGAGGACATCAAGGTTCAGAGCTTCAAAGGAACCAGCCCAAGGCCACACCACCCGGGGAGTGGCAGAGCTGGGATGCAACTTAGATCTGAATCCGTCTCCTGCAGCACACCATCACCCAAGTTTAGCTTCAAAGATCAGGGTGCCTCGGGTGAGAAAGGATTGTTTAAAAGATAACCAAAAGCAGGATAGAAAACGCAGAGATAAACCCACGCACATGTGGTCACCTTATCTTTGATAAAGGAGGCAAGAATATACAGTGGAGAAAAGACGGCCTCTTCAATAAGTGGTGCTGGGAAAACTGGACAGCTACATGTAAAAGAATGAAATTAGAACACTCCTAACGGTGTACACAAAAATAAACTCAAAATGGACTAAAGACCTAAATGTAAGGCCAGACACTATCAAACTCTTAGAGGAAAACATAGGCAGAACACTCTATGACATAAATCACAGCAAGATCCTTTCGGACCCACCTCCTAGAGAAATGGAAATAACAAAAAGAAACAAATGGGACCTAATGAAACCTAAAAGCTTTTGCACAGCAAAGGAAACCATAAACAAGACGAAAAGACAGCCCTCAGAATGGGAGAAAATATTTGCAAACGAAGCAGCTGACAAAGGATTAATCTCCAAAATTTACAAGCAGCTCATGCAGCTCAATATCAAAAAAACAAACAACACAATCCAAAAATGGGCAGAAGACCTAAGTAGACATTTCTCCGAAGAAGATATACAGATTGCCAACAAACAAAAAAGGATGCTCAACATCACTAATCATTAGAGAAATGCAAATCAAAACTACAATGAGGTATCATCTCACATCAGTCAGAATGGCCATCATCAAAAAGATCTACAAACAATAAATGCTGGAGAGGGTGTGGAGAAAGAGAACCCTCTTGCACTGTTGGTGGGAATGTAAATTGGTGCAGCCACTATGGAGAACAGTATGGAGGTTCCCTAAGAAACTAAAAATAGAACTACCATACAACCCAGCAACCCACTACTGGGCATATACCCTGAGAAAACCATAATTCAAAAAGAGTCATGGGGCTTCCCTGGTGGCGCAGTGGTTGAGAGTCCGCCTGCCGATGCAGGGGACACGGGTTCGTGCCCCGGTCTGGGAAGATCCCACATGCCGCGGAGCGGCTGGGCCCGTGAGCCATGGCCACTGAGCCTGTGCTCCGGAGCCTGTGCTCCGCAAGGGGAGAGGCCACAACAGTGAGAGGCCCGCCTACCGCAAAAAAAAAAAAAAAAAAAAAAAAAAAAAAAAAAAAAAAAAAAAAAAGAGTCATGTACCACAATGTTCACTGCAGCACTATTTACAATAGCCAGGATACGGAAGCAACCTAAGTGTCCATCAACATATGAATGGATGAAGAAGATGTGGCACATATATACAATGGAATATTACTCAGCCATGAAAAGAAACGAAATTGAGTTATTTGTAGTGAGGTGGATGGATCTAGAGTCTGTCATACAGAGTGAAGTAAGTCAGAAAGAGAACAACAAATACTGTATGCTAACATATATATGAAATGTAAAAAAAAAAATTTTGGTTTTGAAGAACCTAGGGGCAGGGCAGGAATAAAGACACAGAGAGAATGGACTTGAGGACACAGGGAGGGGGAAGGGTAAGCTGGGATAAAGTGAGAGAGTGGCATGGACATATATACACTACCAAATGTAAAATAGATAGCTAGTGGGAAGCAGCCGCATAGCACAGGGAGATCAGCTCAGTGCTTTGTGACCACCTAGAGGGGTGGGATAGGGAGGGTGGGAGGGAGATGCAAGAGGGAGAGGATATGGGGATATACGTATATGTATAGCTGATTCCGTTTGTTATACAGCAGAAACTAACACAACATTGTAAAGCAATTATACTCCAGTAAAGATGTTAAAAAATATATTATCAACAAAAAAATAAATAAAACAAATAAAAGATAACCAAAAGGACACCTTTAATTCAAAATTCAAATTGGGGATGATTCTTCTCTGATTCCATTCACGCTGAAACCAAGAGACCAAGACATATGAGAGCAGCATAAGGAGCTTAAATGAACTTAAGAGAAAAGCTGTTTCAGAGTCAAGACACTGTTGTAGCCATTTCTGGGGCTTCCCTCCCTGGATGTAATTTACAAGAGCAGCACTAATCCTTACTTGTTTGAAGTGGTTAGGTGTAGTCTGCTCTAAGTCAAAGGCCAAGCAAGATGGCACTTGGAATCCCTGTAACTTTCATAGGGTCAGTGGTCCCCAAATTAAGAAAAGTGTTTTGTTGCTCCCAGAACATTGCCAGCCCTTTGGACACCCCCCAAGCTAAGTGATCAGAGGGCCAGGAGAGCAATACGGGTGAACTGCCATTTACACAACTGCATATGTGTACTCTGATTCTGGTTTACCATCCATTCTGAACACCTTGGTTTTCCCATCAATAAAATGGGCAGGACTTCCCTGATGGCACAGTGGTTAGGAGTCCACCTGCCAGTGTGGGGGATACAGGTTCGAACCCTGGTCCTGGAGGATCCCACATGCTGCAGAGCAGCTGGGACCGTGTGCCACAACTGCTGAGCCTGCGCTCTGGAGCCTGCAAGTCACAACTACTGAAGCTCGCGTGCCCGGAGCCCATGCTCTGCAGCAGGAGAAGCTACCGCAATGAGAAGCCTGCACGCCTCAACAAAGTGTAGCCCCCGCTCACTGCAACTAGAGAAAGCCCGCATGCAGCAATGAAGACCCAACGCAGCCAAAAATAAGTAAATAAATTTATTTTAAAAATTAAAAAAAAATAAAATGGGCATGTATTGGGTACCCAGTAGTGTACGCACTAATGATGGTCTGTTCCTATCTTTTTCCTTCCAGACTCTGAGGTCAGAGACTGACTGCCTCACTGTAGTATCTGAATTCCTGGCACTCAGTAGTGAATGAGTGAATAGATGAATGAATGGACAAATGAACATATGAATCATAATAACAGCCTACTGTGTAGTGGTGTGCTGAGTTGTCTCAGACCAGCTTGCAAGAACAACTTATTAAACATTCAGGAATTTTGCAAGCCCATTGTTCAATTATTGGTAGCTTGAAATGGACCATGGTGGGAGTATTTACAACAGGGAAATGGGCAATGTTGCAAAGTAGAGCTTCCCCTCTGTTTTCTCAGGGCCTGTTTACCTGCACCCCACTGGATAGCACTTCCTGTGTCAGGCACTGTTTTAAGCCCTTTAGATATATGAATCCACATTTAACCCTCATAAACATCATGAAGAAGGCACCATTGTTATTCCCACTTTACAGATGGGAAACTGAGGCCCAGGGAGGCAAAGCCAGTTGCCCAAGTGTGGTTCGGTAGTCTGTTTCCCTTAGACGAATGAAGACCATCCTCACCATCTCTGGGCTCAGCTGCCCTTGGTGGCCTCACAGGTACCAGCCATTCTCACCGCAGCCACTGTTTGTAATCAGCTCCTCTGGGAGAAGAGAGGCAGTTGCCTGGTGACCAAAGTGTTGCCTAGCTCTCCGAAGGTCACACTGAGTGAGGGGGAGGATAAAGATCACCACACAGGGTGCCCCCTCTTGCAGGGCTTCAGACAACAGATCCAATCAGCCCAGCCAGACCCCACGCAGCACTCCAGACCTCCTTGGTGCTCTGACGCCATTAGCAGGATTGAATTAAAGGCCTGATGTCCTGGAACAGTGGCAGCAGGCTTTGTGTGCAGAGAGCCCTGCCGTGTGTGTGCATCATTGCCAGAGAAGGAGGCAAACCCCAGGCAGAGGGTGGGTGACCGCAGGGCCCCCAAACCTCACAGGTACTTCTGTCCAGCCAGTATTTGCCTCTGCATGTCCCTTTGGGACCACCGTTTGGGACAGTCATGGACTCCCCAAAGCTCAGCTTAGGGGTTAACAGTCTCTCCAGCGGCCATTCCAGCTCGAACATTCCAGATCTCTGCGGGGCCTTGTTTACCCTGCTGCATTGTCACCTCCTGTGTGTCTGTCTCCCACTCCTCCAGGACTCTCTTAAGAACAGAAGTGTGGCCCCAGCCCCCAGGCAGGCCCCTGTACACAGCAGGCCTTCGATAAATGGGCGATGAATCAATGAATGAACAAGCAAGCCTGCGTATTGTGCCTTCCTGCTGCCACAAGGAGCTCCCGATTATTTCTCCAAGCCCTGCCATCAGGAACAAATTCCCTGTGGTCATCACACCCAGCCTTCCAGCTCCCGCTGGCTGGTGAAGGCGGCTTGTATGGCAGCAGACCCAGGAGAGCGGATGGGGACCCTGAGAAGGACTCTCTAAGGAGGTGAGGTTTATGCTGAGATCTGAGGAGCCCCGATCACGGGAAAAGGGAGGGCAACGGAGTTCCTGGCAGAAGGGACCGGCACAAGTGCTTGTCTAGAAACTGACCGTGGCCAGCGGAGCTTGAGATGAAGTTGACTGTGCAGACAGATGATGGAGTAAAGACCACCTCCCTTCACCCCATACACTGGGAGTCTCTCCGCGATTACCCGAGGGGCAGGGCGAGGCCACGTGCCCCCTCCCTGCCCCAGGGCACTGTCCCAGGGCCTTTACCCCCACCCACCTGTACTGTACCAGCTCTGAGAGCAGCCATGCCAAGGGGGAGGAGATGCAGCCATGAGAACGTCATTTTCTATCTCCCCAGCAAAAAAACCCCAGCATTTAATCCTTGGATAATTTAATATAATAAAATTCCAGGAACAGATATTTTAAGTCCGAAGAAAATTGTGTCCAGCAGTTGTGGGTAATTCCCAAGGGGCCCAGGGCCCCATTTCTTGATCCAGAGGCCAGCTTGGGTTTCTAGATTCCTTCAGACCTGACATGCAGTCTCCCAGGCGGCTTTCCAGTTTGCTTGGACCAGCTGATGCCCCACAGCCAACATTTCCCCGGCTTGGCTAGGTCTCAGCACCGCCCGCGAGCTTTGCAAATGCACATTCCAGGTGCCGCCCCAGCTCTGTGAGTGTCCTGACAGAGTGTAAAGGGGAGCTGGATTTTCAACCTGGAGGGGGCTGATGCTGCTGCTCTGGCAGGTTTCAGGAGCCCCCTGGGCACTCTGAACGGCATCCTTGTCCCTGGAAAGGGCTATAACCCTCAGCTTGGACCTGTGGCCTGCAGGTATGGGCACCTGGTTCTCAGCACTCCCTCCCCAGTGCTCTGTGATGTGGATGTAGGTGGGCCGGATCCAGTCTCCATGACCACCGCCCCCCAGCGCTGTCAGCAGAGCCCAGCACCCAGGACAGACCCTGAATACATGCCAATCCTTGATGGCCACGTCACCAGGCACCGTGGAGCACAATGGCCTGGGCTTGAGACAGGGAAAGTGTTGACTTTGAATTGATGCCCTGGCTGTGTGACCCTTCTGAGAAGCAGTTCCTCTGTTGTAAAGTGGACATCATTCCACAGCGGCTCTCTTGCGCTGTGTCCCAGGCCAGGCCTTTCTGATCTATGTCTCATTAACTAGTATTATCCCCATCTTAAGGGGAAGGGATCATGGTTAGATAGGTGGCAGGCCTGGCCGGGGCCACCCAACCTGGTTACGGAACCCAACTTCTCCAGCCAGCTTCAGGCAAAACTTCTCCCAGAAGGATGGCATTCTCTCTGGTAGTTTGAAATGCAGCCTCCTGGGCCCTGCCTGAGTCAGAATCCCTGAACCTAAAGACTGAGAACGTCCCCACCCTAAGCAACTAGGCTAAGCAGCTAGGACAGGCCAGTCTTGTACGTGGGGGTGACCACTTCATCAGGGTGGGCTTTCCTGGAATAAGCCAAAGAAAGCCCCCCCACTTGCGCATTCAGGTTGGATGATTATTTATTTATTTATTTATTTATTTATTTTTGCGGTACGCAGGCCTCTCACTGTTGTGGCCTCTCCCATTGCGGAGCACAGGCTTCAGACGCACAGGCTCAGCGGCCATGGCTCACGGGCCCAGCCGCTCCACGGCATGTGGGATCTTCCCGGACCGGGGCACGACCCCGTGTCCCCTACATCGGCAGGCGGACGCTCAACCACTGCGCCACCAGGGAAGCCCAGGTTGGATGATTATTATTGTATTATCTTTATTGCTGTCCACCATAGAGATAATTAATGCTGTCCTTCTCCATTGTTCCCAGGGAGTTTCCCTCCTGACATCTGGGAGGATGTGTAGGGGAACAGGGTGGAGGAGGGCATGGAACCTCCGTGGCGTCTGATCCCTCCTACCTACACCCCCAAATCTGCTCACACCTTCTTCCCACAGCCGGCAGGGGTGCGGAAGGGGTGAGGCGCGACGAGCACGGCCGCGGTTGTGGGAAATAGGGAACCTGGGTCCCCCTCCTCTCCCCACCCCTCTCCCCGCCGTTTCCGGCCCGGGGCGGGGCGCTCCCCACTCCCGGCAATGGCAATGCGCGAAGCCGGAGCGCACTAGGACCGTGGCGCTCCGCCCGCCGCCGCTATAAGAGGCCGCGCTCGCACCCCACGCGGAACCCGCGGCTCAGACCAGTTCCTGGCGTCCCGACCTGTGTCGGACCCGAGGCCGGACCTGCCGCTGCGCAGCCGACGCCAGCCCAGGGCCTGGAAGGGACGAGCGTCCCCGGGCCCCCGCCGCGGGCACCATGGGCGCTACCCACTCCGCGTCCGAGGAGGTGCGGGAGCTCGAGGGCAAGACGGGCTGTGAGTATCCCGCGGGGGAAAGGGACGGGGACCGCGACCGCCGGCCGGCTGGCACGGGGGCTCCCAGCCCACGGCCACCCGCTGGGCTTCGGGCCACCGCGCTGTGTGACCTTGGGCTAGTAGCTGACTCTCTCTGCGCCTCAGTCTCCCCCTCCTTCAAATGGGTCCCCGCCGGCCACTTTGCAGGCTGCGGTGATGCTGAGTAAGTGTCGCGGCAGCTCTGCCTCGGTGCTCTCGGAGTTGGCTGGGAACCCCTGAACCTGGGACTGCGGACCTGGGAGGGAGCAGTGTCCGGGCTCCCGGGCCGGGAGAGCTAGCGCCCATGGACGCTCAGCTATTGTACGCGACCCGCACCTGAAAGTCGTTTGGATTCAGGATTACGCAGAGGGAGGAAAGTTTTTCAGTCCGGCAAGAGCTGGGAGGGAGCCCGGCCCCGCGACCTTAGCGCGGGTGAGCGGGTCTCCGAGCCTCCCGTCTGTGAAATGGTTTCAGGCGGGTCCCCCCCTATCCACCCTCCATGGGTAACTGGGAGGATTAAGCAAGGCAGCGCCCGAAGAGCACTTTGCTGGAGCCCGGCGACCTTCGTGGAGCTCGCCCGGACTCCCGGGCCCGCAGAGGGTGTGCGCCCCGTATCCGCCCGGGGCAGGGCGCACCGCACCGGCAGGTCGGGCTGCGGGCCGAGCTGACCGCAGCGAAGTGATGGCGGAGGCGCCTGACCGCCCAAGTCCAGCCGGGCTGGGAACTTGACCCTGGGCCCTGACCTCGGGGCACCCGGTTCTATTACGGGCTGTGAAGGGGGGTGTGGACTGAAGACCTAGAGAGGCCAGGTGAGTGGGCAGACTGGCTTTGGCAATGGGCAGACCGGGTGTCAGCCCCGCCAGCGCTACTTCCTGGCTGTGTGTCCTTGGGCTAGTCACTTTACCTCTCTCTGTCTCTGTTTCCTTTTTTCTAGAATGGGATTTCTGCTAGTATCTTGTAGATAAATGCTCAAGAAAACGGGAGCTGCAGCTGTTATTTCCAGTCAGGAGCTGGCTCCTGGTGCGTGCTTCAAGTTTAGTGCAGACAGTCAGCGTCTATGGTGGATCAGCTGGAGGGAGAGGCCCCGCCATTTGTGCGTGGGCTGAAAGATGACTCCTCCTGACTCCCAATCTAAACACCTGATTCCAAATCTAAACACCTGTTTCCAGGAGAATTGGGTGAAAATTACAGAAAGCCCTTAACAATTGGTGTCTGCGTCTACACATGCGTACATACACAGACATGTATGCGGACACCTTCCTGTGTACAAATATAGATAGCTATCTTCAACTGGAGAAAAGAAAAGTTGTGGTGCATATATATCATATGGAACCCCCTTTTTTTTAAAGAGGGGGAGTAAGAGTATATTTTTGTAACTTATTTGCATCAAGGAATTAAGAATAATGAATACTTACTGGATTTGGTAGAAAAGATGAAGGGGGGTGAGCTTTTCACTGTTAACTTTTTTATGTTTTCATTTTGAACCATGTGTGACTGTTTGACTTACTCAAAAAGTTTTATAAAGTCTAGTTCAACAAGGCGCACATGAGAGAGGAGGTAGGATTCCTGTCACCTGACTTTCTTGGATTTCCCCTGTTTTTATTATTTCTTGAATGCCCTCTGGCTGCCTTGAATCTGGCTGGTTAGAAATGGGGGTTCTCTGAGGCTGGGATCTCTGCAGGAAGGGTGGGCTGGCCGCAGTCTCTCAGGCAGCCCCCCTGTGGCAGGCAGTCTGGGGGAATTCCATCTGGTTGTGGGTTTGACAGGTGATAGGGCTGCAGAGCATGCTGGGAATCTTGTCAGTTTCCTGGGCCCAGCCTCCTACCCGGATGATTGAAGCTGAGGGTTCCGTGCTTTGTTGCTTTCCTAGAGGTGGCTGATGTGACTTCCCGTTTTGCTGCTCAGAACTCAGATTTCACACCCCCAAAGAGGGAGGGGAGACAGAGGAGGTCAGGGAAGGAGTTCTGAGGTCAGACTAGAGGGGAGGATAATGCCTTCCGTTATCTGAACTTCAAGTAGGTGGAAACTTCCCCCTAGTTCTGTGAAAGGGGTTGGCACAGTCTGAGCACTTTTATCCATTCAGACCCAGAGAGGTTGATTTTCTGAGGGGAGATGCACAGTATAAACAGATCCACCCACCGGTGTCAAGTTCCCTGAAGAAGATACAATCCGACGGCATGAGAGTTGGGGGAGGGGCAAGGAAACATTTCTTTTGAGGGGACCAGGAGGGCTTCTCGGGGGAGGTGATAATGGAATAGACCCAAGTAAGAAGGAGCCAGCTGCGTGAAGACCAGTCGGAAGTGCATTTGGAGCAGAGGGCACAGCAAATGCAAAGGTCCTTTGGCAGGAACAAGTTGAGGACGTGGACATAGGGCTCAGGTCGGGACAGGAACCTGATTTAAGGGGTCTTGATGGGTATGTAGCCTTGGGCAAGTCATTTATGCCCTGAGTGCCTCAGTTTCATGCACTATAAAATCGGGATAAAAGTGGTACCTTCCTCTGAGTTGTTGGGAAGGATTAAGTGAGTGAATTCACGTGAAGTATTTAGAACAAGCACAAGTGTTTAGTATTATCAGCCGTGCTTTAAATACATTGATAGGTCCTGGTTGCTCTGAGCCACAAGTAAGAGTTAAGTCTTGGTGCCAGTTCTTCACAGCTGCATGACCTTAAGCAAGTCATTTTACCTCTCTGAGCGTTAGTGCTCCCACCTGGATCGTGGGGTGGCGGTATAGATTCAACAAGAGGGTGTATGTATGTGTGGCAGTGCTTGACTTGGTATGGGAACGTCAGCTCCCAGCATCCTGCAGGCTGGGTGGAGTGTTCCTATAAGAACCCTTGGGAAGCATCCCTGAGAAGGGGGAAGAGCCTAGGTCCAGGGCAGCCAGAGAACAGGCTGTGCCCACAGAGTTGCTAGGCTTCCCCCGCCTCTCTGAGGAGCAGGGTGGTCCCTGATTTGAAGAATCAACCTGGTCCCTTTGCATGCACTGTCTTGGAATCCTCATGGTAATCCTCCAGGGAAGGTGGTACTATGGCCATTTTACAGAGGCTCAGAGGAGTAAAGCCACTTGCCTGCCGTCCCACAGCTCATAAACGGAGGAGTAGGGGACCTCAGGATCCCCAGGTTCACTGTCCTGCCACTGCTGTGCTTTCACTGTGTTTCGTTGCCCCTCAGATTTCTAGGAACCCAGAAGGGGTAGGGACAGCCTGCCCATGTGTTTTTCTCACCATCAGGCCTTTGTACAATCAGTTCCCTGTGCCTGGAGCACTCTTCCCATCTCACATAATTCGGCATTTGCATATGGCCATACTTCTGTAACCACCACCCAGGTGAAGATCGCGCACGTTTCCTCTTTTCCCCGTCTCTCTATTTGTGTGTGTGTGTGTGTGTGTGTGTGTGGTACGCGGGCCTCTCACTGTTGTGGCCTCCCCCGTGGCGGAGCACAGGCTCCGGACGCACAGGCTCAGCGGCCATGGCTCACGGGCCCAGCCGCTCCACGGCATGTGGGATCTTCCCGGACCGGGGCACGAACCCGTGTCCCCTGCATCGGCAGGTGGACTTTCAACCACTGCGCCACCAGGGAAGCCCTGCCTCGTCTCTTTATGAAACTCATGTTCTTCCTCGTTCAGAGCTCCGCTTAGCTATTGTTTCCTTCCAGAAAGCCATCCCCGGCTACCCTCCTTCCTACCTTTGTGTGCTAAATGCCCGTCCTCAGCACTCCCGCAGCCCCTGCATTCCCTCCCGTAATAGCTCACATCACACCCTGTTATAATTGTCAGCTTTGTCACCTGCCACCCCCTTGAAACTTGGAGCTCCCTGAGAGTGGGGAGTGTACTCAGTACCTTTGTACTCAGCTCACAAGAGGTTCACGTTGAAGGGGTGAAGGCCCTTGGGACTTTATAACCCGGGGAGTATTGCCCAGGAGCCAGTGTCTGGTATAAAATCTAGTGCCACACCAGCAGCTGGCCTTGGCCACGTCAGCCTCACCAAAAATAGGCCTGAGCGCAAGCTCGCTCACGCAGGGCATCCTTGGGTCCGCACGCCCACCTCTCCTTGCCTGTCAGAGTCTCATCGACTGATTTAAAACATGGACAAGTACTCCCAAGCATCTTTTCTGCACCAGGAAAGCTGACTACCTAGACTGTTAAAATTCATATTAAAAACCCGAGCGAAGGCATTCTGGTTGTGTGTCCAAGTGGTGAGCTGGCCTTTCTCCATGGCAGGCATGGTGTCAAGCCCAGTGTGTGTCCCAAGGTGTGACATGGACGCTGGACAGGAAGAAAGGAATCAGTCACTGTAGCGTGTTCCCTGTCCCCACCTTGAGCTGGCCTGGAGGTGGCCCCCGCTTCCTGTCCCCCCAACCCCGTGTCTGCTCCTGGAATTGGAAAGGAAAGAATACGAGGAGGAATCTGGGAAAGGTGGAGGGGTCTATTTTTTCCTTCAGGCTCCAGAACATCTCCACAGGCATGTCTACGTAGATGCCAAGAAGCTGCCAGAAGGAAGAAGAAAAATCAATCTCCCAGATCTAGAGTTCAGACCTCATGATGGTTAGAGCTAATGTTTATCGGGTGCCTGTCATCTGCCAAACACTGTGCTGAGCTATGAAGTTTCCCCGCAGTGGCTCATGGAATCCTCCCAGGAACACTGTGGCCTTCCCATTCCAGAGATGGGGAAGTCAAGGTTGAAGAGAGGACGTGACTGCCACAGGCCACTGAGAAGCAGAGGCAGGATTCAAGTCCTGGTCTGACCCCCGGACCTCATCCTTTGGGGAGGGAACCAGAGATGCGGGAGGCCTGTGTGGCCTGGGCTGGCTTCTAGGGGTGGCACTGCATTTTCCACTGGAATCTCCCGGCTGGGCAGTACTCCTGGGTTATAAAGTCTTCAAGCAGCCCCAGACCACAGCCCCTTCACCACATACCACATGCCCTGGTGCACCAGACACCTCCCCTGCCTTCCTGAAGCTCGGGGCCTTGAGGGGTAAGGGCGGACCGGCCAGTACCACTGTGTCCATCCTGTTGTCACCAAGGCTTGTGAAGCTAAATGGCCAACAAGACCTACTGGCTCCCTTTCCGTTTCCTCTGGGGTGGACTGTAGTTTTAACTTGGGATCCTTGGGGAGTTTCTGAAACCCATAAAGTGGGGTGCAGAATTGTGTCCGTGGGGCTCTGGGAGATGTGGACCCTCAGCTTTCCTGAGATTCTTAAAACAGTGAAGATGCATTCCACACTATGTAAATCAGATCCCAATAAGAAAGTAATAATAAGAGCACTGCAATTTTTTTAGGAGAATGAAAAATGGTGGCTCCCTGCTGAGGGAGGAACAAACTTATCTGGGAGGACTGGTCCCCAAAGGCTGAGCTCTCGGGGGCCCTGGGTGCAGTGGTCATGACCACAGCAGGGAGGGCCAAGTGCCCCCAGCCCTCTGGAACCTTCTCTGCCTTGGGCGGGTCATCCAGACCTCTGCCCACTCCCTGGGTGCTCCCAGTGTGGAAACGTGCAGAAAAGGGCTGGGTAGCAAGTGAACTAATTCCTGGGCAGCCAGAAGCACCCCCTGCCCTGGCCCATTTTGCACTCTGTGCCCCTGGATCCAGTCATCCCATGTTAGCAGTAGCTGCAGAATAGGGCTAGGAGGCCGGCGATCATCGGGCTTGCCCCATGCGGCAGTGCTGGGACGCCTGCTCCAGGCCGCAGCCCTCTCTGAGCCGCCGTTTTCACCCCTTTGAAGATGTGGCAGTCAACGAGATGGTCTAGAGCTGTGGATGAGGTAACAGCTGCTCTTTCTTGGGCCTTTTCCATCCATCATCTCATCCTCCTAAGAGCCCAGTGGGACTTTTGTTACCCGTTTACAGATAAGGAAACTGAGGCTCAGACACGCAGGTGACTGCTCAAGGTCACTTAGATACATACGTATAACTGAATCACTGTGCTGTACACCTGCAACTAACACGATTTTGATTTTATAAATCAATTATACTTCAATAAAAACAAATAAAGTGTAATTAAAATAAAGGTCACTTAGATGCTGTGTGTGGAACCCAAATTCAAAACAAGGCCTCTTTAATGGTATAGATTATCTTACTTGCAAAGCAGAAGTAGAAACGGGTAGAGAACAAATGTATGGATACCAAGGGGGGAAAGGGGTGGGGTGGGAGGAATTGGGAGACTGGGATTGACACGTATATATTATTGATACAATGTATAAAATGGACAGCTGATGGGAACATGCTGTATAGGACAGGGAACTCACCTAGTGCACTGTGGTGACTTAAATGGGAGGGAAGTCCAAAAGGGAGGGGATATCTGTATGTGTATGTATGGCTGATTCATTTTGTTGTGCAGTGGAGGCTGACACAACATTGTAAAGCAACCATACTCAATAAAAATTAAATAAATAAAAATAAATTTAGGAATACACTGTAAAAAAAGAAGAAAAGGCTCTCTTTCGGGTGCAAGGAGAAACTGCCTCTCCCATGTGACATAATATAGGTGGAGAGTGTGAATGACCCCAAGTCATATTATCTGTGAGAGGCAACACTGCTGCCCCATGACCTTGTTAACAGTGTTCCACACACTTGTTTACCCAGCTGGCAATCGGACCTCAACCTCAAGGCAGATAGGATTAGCTCTGGGTGATGTGGAAAGCTCTAGAAGTGTGGGCTATGCCCCCCAAACCCCCAGGGAGGGCAAGCTTGGTGATGAGCAGTGTGAGGGGTGTGGGGAGGGCTAAGAAGAAGAGACCCCCTCCATTTCCTGGGTCTGACTGTGTGGCTCACGTCTGTTTCAGAAGTTGTGTTTTCTCTGCGTGAAAGCAACTGGCAATCTACTCCAAGACTTCCCAGCTCCACGGATTAGTAGTAATTAGATCCCTTATGCATCTTTCTTTCTCACCTCCCCCATCCCCACGCTGGCAGGATAATTTTTCTGTGAGTTAATGGTTCCCAGAATGCAGCATGGAATTTAATCACTGCTCAGATATGCCATACGGCCCAATCCTACAGAAAAAAAAGCCTTGATAAGATGCTTCTACTTTTGCAAAGCACTTTAGTATCTGCTATCTCAAGCCCGGGGAACAAGGCGTTTTTGGCTCAGGAGTGCCCACTGCTTTGGGAAGATAAGGCAGGGCCTCCTTTTCCCAGCTTGGAGAGGCTGGGCAAGGTGACGAGGAGGAGCCTGGCACCCTGGTCCTGCCAGCCATCCTGTCGCCGTCTCCATCTTTATTATTAATTCATAAAACCAGAAGGTCAAGTGGGTGATTTCTGCCAGTGGTGGAAATCACCTTAAGCGTGAGGACAAAAAGGCCCTTTGTTGTCCCAAGAGTGTGACCTTTGTGGACGGGCAGGCTGTCAGAAGTGGGCCTTCTGTTCTCAGCACAGCTCCCTGGGAGGTGAAAGGGAGCAGTTAGGTCTCAGGGCCTAACTCTGAGGAGGGCCGGGAGGGAGGGCCGGTGGCCAGGCAGGAGACAGCAGCACGGTTGGTGTGGCTGAGTTATACAGCGATGGAAAGAGAAGGGGGGCGCCTTCCCAGCTCCTGAGCACCCATGCCAGGGTCTCAGTGATCAGAGAATCCCAGGTGAGCACCCAGCACTTCACAGGCCTCACCCACCTGGTAGTTCTCAGGGGTTCCCTTATCTTGTCCTCTCCTGCATCTCCAAGGCCTCAGCCAGAGTCCCACATGGACACAGACTAGCCTTCCACCACCTTGACCTTTACCAGCAGGTAGATGTGGGTTTGAATCATGACGCTGCTGTTTACTGTCTAAGCAAGAAACTTCGCCTCCCTGAGTCTTAGTTTCCTCAGCTGTATGATGGGAATGTGTCCCGGGGCTGCTGTGAGGATAGAATGAGAATTTGAGTAAAGCTCTTCACACGTCATAAGTGTTCAACAGTTGTTGGCAGGTACAGATCATTTCGATTGTAAACCTTTTAGAAGCTGGCCATATATCTCCTTTTTAAGGGTATTCTGTAACGTCCTTCAGTAATTCATATCACTTGTGACACACCTGCCATCTTTGACATGCCTCAAGTTTGTCATTTTCTTGATGTTGTGCTAATGATCGGGGACCTTAGCATACTTTAATTTGTATCACTCTGTAGTATTTTTTCTTTAATTTAAAAACCTACGTATTGGTTTTTGTTTTATGCAGACTCTATTAATTTTTGCAACCATTCTTCCTTACAGATTCAGTTTCTTTTTTTTAATATCTATTTATTTTGGCTGTACGAGGTCTTAGTTGTGGCACACAGGATCTTTGTTGCGGCATGCAGGATCCTTTTTTAGTTGGGGCATGCGGGCTTCTTAGTTGTGGCATGCGAACTCTTAGTCGTAGCATGCATACGGGATCTAGTTCCCCAACCAGAGATCGAACCCGGGCCCCCTGCCTTGGGAGCACAGAGTCCTACCCACTGGACCACCAGGGAAGTCCCGAAATTCAGTTTCTTCTTATGTAACACACCTTTCCATGGAGTTTGCAACGAGTCTCTGTGAGTTGTCAGCTTTGTCTGAAAATGTCTTTATTTTGCCAGGCTACAGGAATGATCATTTGGCTGGGTATAAAATTCGAGGTTGCTGCACGTTTTCTCTCAGCACTGAGTTTTTGGTCTCTTTTTGCTGTTGAAAAGTCAGCTCTTTTGTCTGATTGATATTTCTTTGTAGGAATCTGCTTTTTCTCCTCTGTTTAAAAATATTTGCTGGTGGTGTTTTTTTAGGTGCTTTGTGTAGGTGTGGATTTAATTTATCCTGCCTGGGAATGGTTTCTGCTGTATTATCCTAAAATTGACTGATATCTTCCATAATGAAGATAATATCTCTCCCCTTTCTCCTAATCTTTTTCCTCAGTAATTACTTTTGAAAGGGGATGAACCGTGTCATTCTGTCCTGAATGCCTCTTTACTGTTCTTGCATATTTCCTATCTTTTTGTTGCTCTGTGCTGTATTATGATTTGTTTCCTTAGGTCTGTCTTCCAATTCACTAATTCTCTCTTTAGCTATTACAGCTTTGCTGCCTTAACCCAACTTAGTTTTTTTAATTCCATAGACTTAAAAAAAAAACATTTTGTAAGTTCTATAAGGTTTTCAGATTCACTGCTTTGGTCATAGGGCACTGTTCTTATATTATTTGTAATAATTTAAAGCTTACTGTATAGTTTCTGCTGTCTCATCTTCTTGGAGATCCATTCCATTTATTGTGTCTGCTGACTCTCCCATATGGTGGTCATTTGCTGTGTAGTTTGGTTTTTGATTCTGAGCTCATCTTTGGGCTGGCTCCCCCCTGGTTTTCACTCATCTCCAGATTCATGCTGAGGCCAAACCAAGTAGAGATGGGCTTAGCTGAAGTACCTCCCCCATGAGAGTACCCTGTGCCCTGGGCTATAGAAGTACCTCACACAGTGCTTTGCATTTGTTGTTCTGGGTACCTTAGGGCTTTCACTGGTCTGGAAACACTTTTACATTAATTCCTCAATTTGGCTTTCCTGCACCACAGAGGTTTGGATTTTTCTCTCGTGAATGACACAGGCCTGGAGTTTTGATTCATCACAGAGTCCCCCTCCTCTCCGCTGCACCCGCCACCTATTCTGCAGAGTCAGCTTCCTTGTTGATTCTCTGGGCCAGCAGGGAACATTTTTCTCTCCCACCTTATATGGAGAGGCAGCCCTTTGTGCTCTAGCTTTTGATAGGAGTCTCACTTCTAACTCATGGACCCATGGCCACTGCTGTCACTCAGTGGGCTAGAAGCCACACCTTTTCTGTGAGAGCCTGGAAATATCCTGGTACCCCTGGGCCACCTCACGTGCTGGGTCTGAGTCCCCTCCTTGCTTCTGGCACCTGGGGATTTCCCTTTCTTTCAAGCTTAGTGATGTCTTAAATTTTTTTCTTATTTTTGTCCCGTGCTTCATAGGTTCATAGTGGAATGCAAAGTCTGTGTTAGCTCCTTGTAGAAGGAAATGGAGTTCTTTTTTTTTTTTTTTTTAATATTTTTTTATTTTTTGGCCATGCTGCGTGGCATGTGGGATCTTAGTTCCCCAGTGAGGGATCTACCCCACGCCCCCTGCTTTGGAAGCGTGGCGTCTTAACCACTGGACCACCAGGGAAGTCCTGAAACTGGAGTTCTTTACCTAAATGTCCTACCATAATAAGCCCTCATGCTTTTGGTAAATCTGGAGCTGAAGATAGTTCTGGAAGAATGTGAAAACCAGTCCCCTAGAGGCTCTGAAAAGTGCCCAAATCTCCGCTGATTAACTGTTGCTTTTCTCCCTTCCTCATCTTTAGTCTTTTTATTAAAATGGAGACATCTCTCTTTGTTTAGTGATGTAAATGGTATATATTCATTGTCCCAGTCACTTCTTAGTTTTGGCAGACAGCACAGCAGATGGTCATGAGAACAGATTCTGGAGTCACAGACCTGGGCTCAGATCCCAGTTCTGCCACTCATATCTGTGTGAACTTCAGCGAGTGACTTACCCTCTCTGAGAGTCAGTTTCCGTATCTGTAAAATGGGTGTGATGACCCCCAGGAGAGGCAGGCACTGTGATGAGGACTAAATAAGATCATGTGTGTCAAGTGTGTGGCTTAGTTCCTGCCTCTGAGTAAATGCTGACGCTTGGTGGTGGTTATTACTGCTCTAAGGCAATCGGGAAAGAACAGAGGCTAGCCATAGGAAGGTGAGCGTGGATGAGCAGAGCGTGGTCTGTGTGATTTTGAGAGTCATGCTCCCCCACCCGGACAGCTTTCTGAGTTGTCTCATTGCTCATGAGGGGAGGATGTTTTCTAAAATCATGTCCCTTCAGTCTGTCCCAGAGTCCCCTCCAGTCCTGAGATTTGGAGGATTCATTCTGTGCAGAAAACAAAACAAAACGAAATATCCTAACAAGACCCTCTGTACCTAAAATAAATGCCGTCCTCAGGCTGGCATGGGCCTGGGGCAGCTCTTCCTGGGAACCCCTCAGCTTTTGCACTTACAAAGTGGGTTGAAGTTTTCGAGCAAAGGGTTGAAAGCTGCTGGAGGAAGGCCAGCAATTAATCTTGTCATTGCTTCTGCTTTGGAATAGAATTGAGTTTGATAACTTCATTCTCAAGACCGAGTGCACCCAGGTGCATCTTTGGATTACTTTAAATTCCCAGCAGTGAGGTGTGGTCTGAAATGTGTACACGCCCGGCACATGGCTTCCAAGGGGCAGGCAGGTGGAGGAGAGGAACGGGGCATCCGGCACCGTGAAGCGTCGTGTGCGTGCCAGGCATGTGGGGGAGAGTCCCTTCCAGGCTGTGGAGGCCGGTCCCTCGCTCTCCCTCCCCAGGCCCTGGCTTAGTCATTGCTTGGGCTGTAATTCCAGGAGGTACACAAGTTCTCTCTCCCCTGGGATCCTGGAGGCAGCTGAAGAGCCACATAGGTACCATGAGATTATTGCTTTGGGGACATAATAATAGCAAGCATGGCGGCTCCAGGATCTTATGCTCCTCCGGCCAGGTCCAGTGCTGAGTGTGTATATGATTTTTTTTTCAATGGGGGCAAAATTCACATAACATGAAATTTACCATCCTAACCATTTTATTTTATTTTTATTATTTATTTTGGCCACACCATGCGGCTTGCAGGACCTTAGTTTCCCAACCAGGGATTGAACCTGGGCCCCCAACCGTGGAAGCGTGGAGTCCTAATCACTGGACCAACAGGGAAGTCCCCCAGCTTAACCATCTTAAAGCATACAATTCAGTGGCATTAAGCCCATTCTCAATGCTGTGCCACCATCGCCACTGTATTTCCCGACCATCTTCATCACCCCAAAAAGAAGCTTCAGCAGTCACTCTAATCTCCCAACTCGTAGCCCCTGGCAACCACTAACCTACTTTCTGTCTCTATGGATTTGCTTACTTTGGGAGATTCATATGAAAGGAAGCATACAGTAGTGGCCTTGCATGTCTGGCTTCTTAATGTCATGTTTTCAAGGTTCATCCAGGTTGTATCAAGTGTCACTGCTTCATTCTGTCTCATGGTGGAATAATGTTCCATTGGATGGAGATGCCACATTTTGTTCATCTGTTCACAAGTAGATGGACATTTGGGTTCCTACGTTTTGACGATTATGCATATTGTTTATGTGATTTGATTGTTTTTCATGGTATGAACAGCCACATGTAGGCAGTGCTATTATTATCTCTGAATTACGGAGGAGGAAGTAACAGTCTTGGGGAGAAGGTTTATTAGGAAGTCGAGAAGCTGGGGGTTGAACCTGCAGCTCTTGGCAGCGATGGGGTTATTAGCTCACCTTTCTGTCTGGCTGGGCGCATCTCTGTGTTGCAGGACCTCGGCCAATGCCTGGGTTGAGTACTGGCCAATCTCTCGGGACACAGCAGGAGAGCTTTGGGGGTCCTGGAAGCCACCAAGCCCTTCCCAGTGATGCCACTTGGAGTCCCAGAGCCTGCATCCAGGCTGGCACTGCCGGGGGAAACAGGGAGGCAGAGTGGCTCTGGGGCGCCCCTGGAGAAAGCAGCCAGCATGCTCTCAACCACCCTTGCTTCTCTCAGCTGTGTCTTGAGCGCCCTTCCCTACCTGGACTGCTACAACTGCCCACCTCTCAGTGGGTTCCCAGCCCCATCATCTGCATCAGCCCTCCATTCGGTTGCCGGGCACATTGGGATCTTGTTCTGTCACTTAGCATCCTCCGGAAACTCAGGGTGAAGTCTAAATGCCTTAGTCTGACGTGTGTGCCCCCCACTCCTGTGCCCCTGTTCCTAGTCCGCCTCCCGCCCGTGCTAAAGGGCTTGGAGCTCCCCGAGTTCTTCCCACTCTGCCTGCGCCAGCCCTCAGCCCCTGGGATCCCATCGGGCATCACCTCCCACCCCACCCCCGTGGACTGGAAGCCCTGCTCCAACTTTGGTGCTCCTTGGCAAGCGGACACTGCACTTAGGACCCTGGATCCCAGCTAGGTGAGGGCTCTGCCTTTTGTGTCTGCATCCTTGGCATCTGGCAGGTGCCCAGCAAACCAGAGGCACTCAGTAAATATCTCTTAATGAGTGGTGGGGGCACCTGTCAGAGGGTTGAGCAGATACAGGTGCGCCACGGAGGAGTCCGTCAGGCCCTCACACCCCTGAGGGCAGCCCAGATTCTGGGAGGAAGAAGCAAGTGGTATTCTATATGCCCCTCACCACCAGGCTCAAATAGCCCTGATCACCCCGTAGCGGATGTGGGTAAATGGGGATCTTCGGTTTCCTCTCAAGTCAAGTGAGGGAGGCTGGACCTTGTGGGAGATTTCGGGCCTGTTTCTCGGCGCCTAGTCTCCTCCCGCCCTCCTTCCTGAGTGTTGTCTCTGACCCCTGGTCTGTACGACTCTCCTTCCCCAGTGACTCCTTGCTTAGCATACCAGGGTGGCGGCCTGACTTTTCGGGCCAAGGCCAGGCAGAGACCCCATATCCATTAGCACCCCACTCATGCACTTTCTGTGTCCGTAGATTTGCCTATTCTGGGCATTTCACATCAATGGAATCACACACTATGTGGCCTTTTGTGTCTGGTTTCTTTGCCTCAGCAGAATGTGTTCCAGGTTCATCCACATTGTAGCAGGTGTCAGTACTCCATCCTTTTTTATGGCCAAATAATATTCCATTGTACGGATAGAACACTTTTTTACTAAATCAATTTTTAATCAAATATTGTTCTTTGTTTCCTTAAATATGTAGTTTTTAGTAAACAAGCAAACTGAATATGGGAGGAAAAACTATTTGTGCTGCCTGCCTTTTTTCTTCTTCCAGTTTTACTGAGATATAATTGACATACAGCACTATATAAGTTTAAGGTGTGCAGCATGATTTGATTTACATACATCACGAAGTGATGATCGCAATAAGTTCTGTGAACATCCATCATTTCATATAGATACAAAATTAAAGAAATAGAAAAAAACCTTTTTTTCTTGTGATGAGAACTCTTAGGATTTTCTCTCAGTAACTTTCATGTATAACATACGGCAGTGTTAATTATATTTACCATGTACATTACACCCCTAGTACTTATTTTTTAAATTTAATTTTAAATTTCTATTGGAGTATAGTTGATTTACAATGTTGTGTTAGTTTCAGGTGTACAGCAAAGTGATTCAGTTATACATATACATATATCCATTTTTTTTCAGATTCTTTTCCCATATAGGTTATTACAGAACACTGAGTTCCCTGTGCTATACAATAGGTCCTTGTTGATTATCTGTTTTATATGTAGTAGTTTGTTTATGTTCATCCCTAACTCCTGATTTATCCCTCCCCTCCATCTTTCCCCTTTGGTAACCGTAAGTTTGTTTTTCAAGTCTGTGAGTCTGTTTCTGTTTTGTAAATAAGTCCATTCGTATCATTTTAAAAAATTCCACTTGTAAGTGATATCATATGATATTTGTCTTTCTGACTTACTTCACTCAGTATGACAATCTCTAGGTCCATCCATGTTGCTACAAATGGCGTTATTTCATTCTTTTTTATGGCTGAGCAATATTCCACTGTATATATGTACCCCATCTTCTTTATCCATACCTCTGTCGGTGGACATTTAGGTTGCTTCCATGTCCTAGCTATTGTAAGAGTGCTGCAGTGAACATTGGGGTGCATGTATCTTTCAAATTAGTTTTCTCCAGATATATGCCCAGTAGTGGGATTGCTGGATCGTATGGTAGTACTATTTTTAGTTTTTTAAGGAACCTCCATACTATTCTCCACAGTGGCTGTATCCATTTACATTCCCACCAACAGTGCAAGAGGGTTCCCTTTTCTCCACACCCTCCCCAGCATTTGTTTGTAGATGTTTTAACATCTTTATTAGAGTATAATTGCTTTACAATGGTGTGTTAGTTTCTGCTTTATAACAAAGTGAATCAGTTATACATATGTCCCAATATCTCTTCCCTCTTGCATCTCCCTCCCTCCCACCCTGCCTATCCCACCCCTCTAGATGGTCACAAAGCACCTGTGCTATGCGGCTGCTTCCCACTAGCTATTTTACGTTTGGTAGTGTATATATGTCCATGCCACTCTCTCACTTTGTCCCAGCTTACCCTTCCCCCTCCCCGTATCCTCAAGTCCATTCTCTAGTAGGTCTGCATCTTTATTCCCATCTTGCCCCTAGGTTCCTCTGACCTTTTTTCTTCTTCTTTTTTTTAGATTCCATATGTATGTGTTAGCATACAGTATTTGTTGTTCTCTTTCTGACTTACTTCACTCTGTGTGACAGTCTCTAAGTCCATCCACCTCACTACAAATAACTCAGTTTTGTTCCGTTTTATGGCTGAGTAATATTCCATTGTATATATGTGCCACATCTTCTTCATCCATTCATCTGTTGATGGACACTTAGGTTGCTTCCATGTAAGAATGCTCAACATCATTAATCATTAGAGAAATGCAAATCAAAACTACAATGAAATATCATCTCACACGGTCAGAATGGTCATCATCAAAAAATCTACAAACAATACATGCTGGAGAGGGTGTGGAGAAAAGGGAACCCTCTTGCACTGTTGGTGGGAATGTAAATTGATACAGCCACTATGGAGAACAGTGTGGGGGTTCCTTAAAAAACGAAAAATAGAACTACCATATGACCCAGCAACCCCACTACTGGGCATATACCCTGAGAAAACCATAATTCAAAAAGAGTCATGTACCAAAATGTTCATTGCAGCTCTGTTTGTAGACTTTTCGATGACGGCCATTCTGACCAGTATGAGGTGATACCTCATTGTAGTTTTGTTTTGCATTTCTCTGATAATTAATGATGTTGAGTGTCTTTTCATGTGCTTTTTGACCATCTGTATGTCTTCTTTGGAGAAATGTCTATTTAGATCTTCCACCCGTTTTTTGATTGGGTTGTTTTTTTTGATACTGAGCTGCATGAGCTGCTTTCTTAATCCATTCACCTGTTGATGGACATCTGGGTTGTTTCTACCTTTTGGCTGTTGTGCATCATAGTGCTGTGAACATTCATTTATGGGCTTTTCTGTGGGCGTATGTTTTCATTTATCTTGGTTATATACTTAGGAGAAGAATTTCTGGATTGTGTGGTAAATCTATGTTTAATTTATTGAGGAGTCACCAAACCCTTTTCCACAGCAGCTGTGCAATTTTCCATCCCCACCAGCAATGTCTGAGGGGTCCAATTTCTCCACAGTGTCACAAACGCTAGGTATTTTCTGTTTTACTTTTCATTATAGCCCTTGAAGTTAAAATTTTTTTAATTTAAATAAGATTACACAAGTAATCCCTATTAATTGCAGAAAAGTTAAAGGACAGATAAGCAAAGGTAAGGAGCTAGAGGAGGGAAATGTCCTGTCATTCTACTATCTGGAACAATTTACTATTTTGTTGTGACCCTTTCATAATTTTTCTTGTGCACACACTTGTATAACAATATGAACTTTCATGTAAATGAGATCTTTGTAGCCTGTTGGTTTTTCCATGTAATGATATTCCATGAACATTTTCTGATGCCCCACGATATTATAAACATATTTTCTCAGGCCGTGTAGGATGCACCAGGATTTATTTAACCTGTTTCCCATGGCCCAGCATTGCCCCAATTTTTTACTGTTTGAAACAGACAACGATGATTACTCTTATCTGTTTATCTTTGTACATATGTCTCTCTTCCTCAGGATTCATTCCTAGGGATCAAGTTGCTGCTTCAGAGCGTGTATACCAAGCACTCTCCAGCACAAATATAATGTGAGGTGGAATAATTCTAAATTTTCAATGAGCTATAGATGGAATGTAATTCCCAATTTTCTAGTAGCCACATTAAAAAAAAAAAAGTAAAGAAACAGGTGAAGTTAGTTTAATAATATATTTAACCCATTATAACTAAAATATTATTTCAAATATAATTAATATAAAAATTATTAACACAGTTTACGTTTTTTTCGTACTAAGTCTTTGAAAGCTGGTATATTTTTTTACACTTCAGCACATTTCAGTAGCCACATGTGGCTCTGTATTGGGCAGTACAGGTGTATACTTTTTTGTTTAAGCTTTTGATACAAAATGACAAGTCGCTCCGTGCCCGCCCCCCAAAACTGGGCAGATTAAACTCCCACCAACCCCATGGAAGGGTGTACATTTCCCTCAGGTTGAAATCTAATACCCAAAATAACAAGCTCGAGATGCCGGACTCAAGGTGTCTCTGCCTCTCGTTCCCATGGCAACTGTGACCTCACAGGGGCCTGGAGAGAGGGCTCAGAGTGAGGAGCGGGGAAACTGGAAAAGCTTCCGTGCCGGGAACCCTTGAGGGGACAACAGACAGGGCCTTCCAGGGTGTGACATGGGCACATGTGTATCAGGCGCTCACGGGACAGACCTTACAGGGGGCCCAGGGTCAGCCTGGGGGGCCGGAGTTGAGGGAACAGGAGCTTAGCTGAGGGCTGAGCTCTTGGCTCTGATGATTTGAGTGCCAAAAAGAGGGGACCAGAATTAGGGAGTTTGTCCTCCTAATTCCTCTGCTTTCAATCAAGCAGGACAGAAAGGTGCGTGTGTCATGTGTGCATGCACTTTGGATGCAATTAGCTGGAAACTCTTCATTAGAGAAATCTGATCTGAGATGGTTTATGGTTTACACAGTGCTTCCTGTCTATGTGAACTTGGGCAGGTCTCAGTGTTCCCATCTCTAGGTTGGGGAGCAAACTGCCCCTACCTGATAGGATTGATTGAGGGTTATGTGAGCCAAGGGTTGTCAAGAGTAGAGTCGAACACAGTGCCCAGGACACAGCTTGATGAATGCCTGTTGTTAATTAATGGCTATTGTTGTCCTGATTATACACTAACGTCTTTTTTAATGTCTTTATTGAGATATAACTCACGTCCCCTGCATTTCACCCATTTAAAGTGTCCTCAGTTTGTAGTATAATCACAGGGTTGTGTTAACAATCTAATTTTGGAACATTTTCATCCCCCTCAAAGAAACTCCTTTGCTATTAGCAGTGATTCCCTCTCTCTTTCCACAGCCCCAGGCAACCACTGGTCTACTTTCTGTCTCTATGGCTTTGCCTCTCTGAGTGTTTCGTATAAATGGAAACCCGCCAGGTGTGGCTTTATGACGGGCCTCTCTCACTTATTTTTCATGGAGGTGGTTTAGGAGCGTGTGGTTGGCATTAATTTCTGATCATTATTTTGCAACAGATCAGTGTATTTAAAAAAAAATTACTGAAATATAGTTGATTTACGATGTGTTAGTTTCAGGTATATAGCAAAATGACTCAGTTATACATATATATATTCTTTTTTAGATTCTTTTCCATTATAGGTCATTATAAGATATTGAGTATACTTTTCTGCTATACAGTAGCACCTTGTTCATCTATTTTATATATAGTCGTGTGTGTATGTTAATCCCAAACTCCTCATTTATCCCTCCCTACCCCCTTCCCCCTTTGGTAACCATAAGTTTGTTTTCTATGTCTGTAAGTCTATTTCTGCTTTGTAAATAAGTTCATTTGTATCATTTTTTAAGATTCCACAAATAAGCAATATCATGTGATAATTTGTCTTTCTCCGGCTTACTTCACTTAGTGTGATAATCTCTAGGTCCATCCATGTTGCTGCAAATGGCATCCGTGTATTTTTTCTTGATCTGTGGGTTAGAGCTGAGAACTCTAATTGGCCAATGTAATCTGATCACCCAAAGCGAGGCAGTGTGGGGTGTCAGTTAAAAAGAAAACCTAAACTAAACCACACATGTTCTGCCAGACAAACTAAGTTCAAATCCTGGGTCTGCCTCTTTCAAGTTTAGTGACCTTGAGCCGGTTACTGATCTCCTCAGAGCCTCTGTGTGTCTGTAAAATGGGAATCATCTGTCTGTTGGTCATTGGGTCATGGAGAGGATTAAACAAGCACACACGTGCCCAGGATGCAGTACTTGCCAATGATGATTCACCACTAACAATATTTTTGAGATCCCTCGGCTGTCCCATATGGGACCATATTGTGTGCTTAATATATTCGTTATATGACTAATAAATATATACTGCATATTAGAGAAGGTTTGGAAAATATAGATGAATCAAAGCAAAACAAACAGAGTCTTTAATCCCAGCATTGAGAGATAATTGCTATTACTATTTGGGGAAAACAGGTCGATTTTCTTTCCTTACTTATATACATTTGTATATATTTAGATGTTTTCCCAATGGGAGTTCATGCTGTTTTCATAGCGGTTGTTTTTAGACAACATTATGTTGGAATGTATGTTCACATTCAATACACAACTGTCACTTTCAAAGGCAGCATCTTTTTTTAAAAATTGGCTAAACCTACCATAAAGTATTTAACTGATCTGCCCTTGGTGGGCCCTGAGGTTGAGTCCAGTTTTTACACTATTGTAGAGAATGCAATGGTGAACAGTTACGTACTCTTCTTGTTGTACCCGTTGGATTTATTCTTTCAGGATAAATCCCCACTAAGTAGAATTGCTGAGCTTCTTAAGTAAATGTTTTATTCCGATATCACGTACAGAAGAGTGCATCACTAGTGAGCATGCAGATCCCCAAACTTTCTGAGAACACATCTATGTAACCTGCAGCTGGATCAAGAATTAAACGCTTCCAGTTCCCAGAAACCCTCTCATGCCCCATTCAAATTACTGCCCCCTCAAGGGCAACTTCTATCCTAACTTTTTAAAAAATTAAGACGTTATTATGAGCCATTTTAGGTTAACACCAAAATTCAGGGGAAGGTACAGAGATTACTCATGGCCCCCTGCCCCCCACACACTCACAGCCTCGCCCACTTTCAGCATCCCCCACCAGAGGGGACATTTGTTACAATCGATGGACCTCCATTGATACATCATCACCCAGAGCCCACGGTTTACATGAGGGTTCTCTCTTGGCGTCCTACATCCTACGGGTTTGGACAAATGTATAATGACATGTATCCATAATTATAGTATCATACAGAGTAGGTTCACTGCCTTAACAATTCTCTGTGCTTTGCCAACTCATCATTCTCCTGGTAACCGCTGACCTCGTTGCCGTCTCAGGAGTTTTGCCTCTTCCAGAATGTCATGTAGTTGGAATCATACTGTATGTAGCCTTCCTATCCTGACTTAACACTGCAGATGAGTTTTGCCCATTTTTGAGCTTTATGTAAATGGAATCATAAAGTAGGTACTCTTCCATGTCTGGCTTCTTCTGCTTGTTATTATGTTTTGGAACTCACCCAAGTTATTGTCCATACTCTTTGTTCATTTTCACTGCTGTATCCTATTCCATTACTTGCATATACCACACATTTTATCTATTCTGCCATTGCAGGGCATTTGGATAATTTCCAGTTTAGGGCTCTTCAAATCGTACTGCCATGAAATCATTTCTTCTACACATCTTCTGATGTGTGCAAATATGCATTTCTGTTGGGTATGTACTTAATTTAAGAGTGGAATGGCCAGACCATGGAATACATGAATGTCTCTGCTAACATACATATGATGTAAATGGCTGTATTTTCCTCCAGAAAGGTGATAACTGTCCCCAGGGGTTACCTGACCTTTCCGAGTGTCCGTTTCTACATCTGTAACATGGGATGCAGCCTCCTCCCAGGGCGTCATGAGGAACGGATGAGCTAATGTGTGGAGATGAGCCCCATTCCCCCAGCACATAGCAGGCCTCCGGGGTGCGGTGGTCATTGTAAAGAGTATTTTCTAGCCAACAACAGCTTCTAGAAAGGCTTGAGAATTCTGAGTTGCATATTCTTTTTCATTTTGAATATTTATTTATTTATTATTTTTAAAATTTTTATTTATTTATTTATTTATTTTGACTGCACCGGATCTTAGTTGCTGCACATGGGATCTTCATTGTGGTACGTGGGATCTTTTAGTTGTGGCATGCGGACTTCTTAGTTGCGGCATACATGCGGGATCTAGTTCCCTGACCAGGGATTGAACCCAGGCCCCCTACATTGGTAGCGTGGAGTCTTACCCACTGGACCACCAGGGAAGTCCGCTGAGTTGCAGATTCTTAAAGAGATTACAGCTTGAGCCTGAGGCTAAAAAAAACATGAAGTAAAGTAAGGTGACCAGTTGGCCCCAGAAATTAGCTACCTCTGGAATAGGAAGCGAAAAGATGCTTAAGGGATGAGAAATGCCAAGAGGATGGTGCGGGGAAAGAGCCCTTCCCCAGCCCAGCCACCATTACGGAAAGTTTTGTTTTGTTTTTTAAAATTTATTTATTTTATGTTAATTTTTGGGGAGGTGCATTGGGTCTTCGTTACTGCGCGCAGACTTTCTCTAGTTTTGGCGAGCAGGGGCTACTCTTCATTGCAGTGCGCAGGCTTCTCATTGCGGTGGCTTCTCTTGTTGCAGAGCACGGGCTCTAGGTGCGCAGGCTTCAGTAGTTGTGGCTCGCGGGCTCTAGAGCGCAGCCTCAGTAGTTGTGACACATGGGCTTAGTTGCTCTGTGGCATGTGGGATCTTCCCTGACCAGGGCTCGAACCCGTGACCCCTGCATTGGCAGACAGATTCTTAACCATTGTGCCACCAGGGAAGCCCCATTTCAGAAAGTTTTGCCTGAACTGTCCGTAGTCCCCAGGCACCAGGCCTAAGGGCCTCAAACACTAGGATATTCTGGGAAAAGAGGTGATGTTGTATAGCGGTTAAGGGTGGGCTGTGGAGCTGGGGAGATTTGAGGTTGAATCCCAGTTCTACCAATCACAGTTGTGTGATCATAACACCCTCTGAGCTGCACTTTTCCAATGATACAACCGAGGGAAAAAGTATCTATTCACAGGGTTGTTTTGAGGAGGAAGTGAGAAAGTACACATGAGGGTTTAATACTGTGCGTTTCATAAAATAAGCACTGACACGTGGGTGGAAGCCTTCTAAAGCCTGGAACCCACCAGGCCCCGTCTTAGCTGTGGAACAAACAGGGCCTACCCACCAAAAATGGTAATTAAAAAAAAAAAACAACTGTACGTAGGTTTTCTAAAACAATTGGGGGTGGGGAGAGGGGGAATTGGATGACGGCAGTCAGAGGGTACGATCTTGCAGTTATAAGATAAATCAGTACTAGGGATGTGATGTACCACATGATAAATACAACGAACATTGCCGTATGCTATACATGGAAATTGTTAGGAAAGTAAATCCTAACAGTTCTCATCACACGGAAAAAAATAGCTTTTTCTTTTTTTTTAATTAACTTTTATTGGAGCACAGTTGATTTCCAATGTTGTGTTCATTTCAGGTGTACAGCAAAGAGATTCAGTTATGCTGAATTTTTCATTTTCATTCGTTTTCAGATCCTTTTCTCATATAGGTTATCACAGAGTATTGAGTAGAGTTCCCTGAGCTGTATAGTAGGTCCTTGTTTGTTATCTATCTTATATACAGTAGGGTGTGTGTGTCAATCCCAAACTCCTGATTTATCCCTCCCCCCAGCTTTTCCCCTTTGTTAACCATAAGTTTGTTTTTGATATCTGTAAGTCTGTTTCTGTTTTGTAAATAAGTTCATTTGTATCATTTTTTTAAATTAGATTCCACATATGAGTGATATGATATTTGTCTTTGTCTGACTTCACTTAGTATGATGATTTCTAGTTGCATCCATGTTGCTGCAAATGGCATGATTTTCTTCTTTTTTATGGCTAAGTAATATTCCATTGTATATATGTACCACATCTTCTTTATCCATTTCTCTGTCAGTGGACATTTAGGTTGCTTCTATGTCCTGGCTGTTGTAATAGCGCTGCAGTGAACATTGAGGTGCATGTATCTTTTTAAATTATAGTTTTCTCCAGATATGTGCCCAGGAGTAGGATTGCTAGGTCATATGGTAGTTCTGTTTTTAGCTTTTTAAGGAACCTCCATACTGTTCTCTATAGTGGCTGTACCAATTTACATTCCGACCAATAGTGTAGGAGAGTTCCCTTTTCTCCACACCCTCTCCAGCATTTATTGTTTGTAGACTTTTTAATGATGGCCATTCTGACTGGTGTGAGGTGATACCTCACTGTAGTTTTGATTTGCATTTCTCTGATAATTAGTGATGCTGAGCATGTTTTCATGTGCTTTAGGCTATCTGTATGTCTTCTTTGGAGAAATGTCTACTTAGATCTTCTGCCCATTTTTGATTGGGTTGTTTGTTTTTTGATATAAGAGCTGCATGAGCTGTTTGTATATTTTGGAGATTAATCAATCCCTTGTTGATTGCTTCGTTTGCAAACATTTTCTGCCATTCTGTGGGTTGTCTTTTTATTTTGTTTATGGTTTTCTTTGCTGTGCAGAAGCTTTTAAGTTTAATTTGGTCTCATTTGTTTATTTTTGTTTTTATTTTCATTAGGAGGTGAATCAAAGAAGTTATTGCTGTGATTTATGTCAGAGAGTGTTCTGCCTATGTTTTCCTCTAAGAGTTTTATAGTGTCTGGCCTTACATTTAGGTCATTAATCCATTTTTAAAAATTTATTTATTTGGCTGCATTGGGTCTTCGTTGCTGCACGCGAGCTTTCTCTAGTTGCGGCGAGTGGGGGCTACTCTTTGTTGTGGGGCGCAGGCTTCTCATTGCAGTGGCTTCTCTTGTTGTGGAGCACGGGCTCTAGGCACGCAGGCTCAGTAGTTGTGGCTCGCGGGCTCTAGAGCACAGGCTCAGTAGTTGTGGCCCACGGGCTTAGTTGCTCCACGGCATGTGGGATCTTTCCAGACCAGGGCTCAAATCCACATTGGCAGGCAGATTCTCTTTTTTTTTTTTTTTTTTTTTTTGCGGTACGTGGGCCTCTCACTGTTGTGGCCTCTCCCGCCGCGGAGCACAGGCTCCGGACGCGCAGGCTCAGCAGCCATGGCTCACAGGCCCAGCCGCTCCGCGGCATGTGGGATCCTCCCGGACCAGGGCACGAACCCGCGTCCCCTGCATCGGCAGGCGGACTCTCAACCGCTGCGCCACCAGGGAAGCCCTGCAGGCAGATTCTTAACCACTGCACCACCGGGGTAGTCCCCATTAATCCATTTTGTTTATTTTTGTGTATGATGTTGGATAATGTTCTAATTTCATTCTTTTACATGTAGCTGTCCAGTTTTCCCCAGCACCACTTATTGAAGAGACTATCTTTTCTCCATTGTATATTCTTGCCTCCTTTGTCATAGGTTCATTGACCATAGCTTTGTGGGTTTATTTCTGGGCTTTCTATCCTGTTCCATTGATCTATATTTCTGTTTTTGTGCCAGTACCATACTGCTTCAATTACTGTAGCTTTGTAATATAGTCTGGAGTCAGGGAGCCTGATTCCTCCAGCTCCATTTTTCTTTCTCAGAATTGCTTTGGCTATTTGGGGTCTTTTGTATTTCCATACAAATTAAAAAATTTTTTGTTCTAGTTCTGTGAAAAACACCATTGGTAACTTGATAGGGATTGCATTGAATCTGTAGATTGCCTTGGGTAGTATAGTCTTTTTGACAATATTG
The DNA here is from genome assembly GCF_949752795.1 of Hyperoodon ampullatus. Lineage (NCBI taxonomy): Eukaryota > Metazoa > Chordata > Mammalia > Artiodactyla > Ziphiidae > Hyperoodon > Hyperoodon ampullatus. The sequence continues at coordinate 12,579,215 of NC_136926.1, forward strand.
ATTCTTCCAGTTCAGTAACGTGGTATATGTCTCCATCTGTTTGTATCTTTTATTTCTTTCATCATATCTTATAGTCTCCTGAGTACAAGTCTTTTGCCTCCTTAAGTAGGTTTATTCCTAGGTGTTTTATTCTTTTTGCTGCAATGGTAAATGGGATTATTTCCTTGATTTCTCTTTCTGATCTTTTGTTGTTAGTGTATAGGAATGAAGAGATTTCTGTGTATTAATTTTGTATCCTGCAACTTTACTGAATTCATTGATGAGCTCTAGTAGTCTCCTGGTAGCATCTTTAGGATTTTCTGTGTATAGTATCATGTCATCTGCAAACAGTGACAGTTTTACTTCTTTTCCAATTTGGGTTCCTTTTGTTTCTTCTTCTTCTCTGTTTGCCGTGGCTAGAACTTCCAAAACTGTGTTGCATATAAGTGGTGACATTGGACATCCTTGTCTTGTTCCTGATCTTAGAGGGAATACTTTCAACTTTTCACTGTTGAGAATGATGTTAGCTGTGGCTTTGTCATATATGGCCTTTATTATTTTGAGGTAAGTTCTCTCTATACTCACTTTCTGGAGAGTTTTTATCATAAATGGGTGTTGAATTTTGTCAAAAGCTTTTCCTGCATCTATTGAGATGATAATATGGTTTCTGTTCTTCAGTTTGTTACTGTGGTTTATCACACCGATTGATTTGCAGATATTGAAGAATCCTTGCATCCCTGGGATAAATCCCACTTGATCGTGGTGTATGATCCTTTTAAATGTATTTGTTGGATTCGGTTTGCTAGTATTTTGTTGAGGATTTTTGCATCTATGTTGATCAGTTTTATTGGTCTGTAATTTTCTTTTTTTGTGCGGTATCTTTGTCTTGTTTTCGTATCAGGGTGATAGTGGCCTCATAGAATGAGTTTGAAAGTGTTCCTGCCTCTGCAATTTTTTGGAAGAGTTTAAGAAGGATAGGTGTTAATAACTCTTCTCTAAATGTTTGATAGAATTCACCTGTGAAGCCATCTGGTCCTGGACTTTTGTTTGTTGGAAGTTTTTTAACCACTGTTTCAATTTCAGAACTTGTAATTGGTGTTCATATTTTCTATTTCTTCCTGGTTCAGTCTTGGAAGGTTGTACCTTTCTAAGAATTTGTCCATTTCTCCTAGGTTCTCCATTTTATTGACGTATAGTAGTCTCTTATGATCCTTTGTATTTCTGTGGTGTCTGTTTAACTTCTCCTTTTTTCATTTCGAATTTGATTGATTTGAGTCCTCTCCCTTTTTTTCTTGATGAGTCTGGCTAAAGGTTTATCAATTCTGTTTATCTTTTCAAAGAACCAGCTTTTAGTTTCATTGATCTTTTCTGTTGATTTCTTCATCTCTATTTCATTTATTTCTGCTCTGATCCTTACGATTTCTTTCGTTCTACTAACATTGGGTTCTATTTGTTCTTCTTTCTCTTGTTGCTTTAGGTGTAAGGTTAGGTTGTTTATTTGAGATTTTTCTTGTTTCCGGAGGTAAGATTGTATTGCTATAAACTTCCCTCTTAGAACTGCTTTTGCTGCGTCCCATAGGTTTTGGATCATTGTGTTTTCATTGTCATTTGCCTCTAGGTATTTTTTTTGGTTCCTCTTTGATTTCTTCAGTGATTTATTAAATTTTGCATATGAGATGACGGACATTCACTAAACTTACTGTGGTCATCGTTTCACGATGTATGTGACTCAAATCATTATGCGGTACACCTTAAACTTATACAGTGCTGTACATCGATTATATCTCAATCAAACTGGAAGGAAGAAAATGAAACAATTGAGGTTATCTAAATACATTGCCCACAACAGCAATGATCAAATTTCTTTTCCTCCCACTTCTCTTGCTTTACCAGATTCTCTGTACACTTCTTACTACGGGTCTCCCAAATCACTTCCGGCACCAGCCTGAGCCACTTTCCCCCTTCCCTCCTCCTCTGTCTCTTTTAATGTGACACACGAAGCCCCTTTTTCAGTGGGGAAAATGCCCATCTCCAGGAGTGGGAGGGGAGGAAGTCAGACAAGCAGATACCATCTCTTTAATGAGCTGAGGAAAGAGAGGGTGACCTGGTTCACGTTTGTCCTGTCCCAGGAGCTGTTATTAGTAGTAATTGTCTTATTGCTAAGGGGGCAGAGCTAATAATAATAACCCCAGAGCTGTGTTACCAGGAGGAATGGCAAACCCGTTCTCTGCTTCTTCATCCTGAGCTTCGTTTTGCCTTGGTAGGAGATGGCGAGAGAATGAATGGAACAGGAGGGTGAGGGTGAGGCTCCAGCCTCCCTCCCTTAGCTCTGAGTTCAGAGGTCAATGATGCCTTTCTCACTTTTTTTTTTTTTCTTTTTTTCCTCCTACTTCTTAGTCTCGTCTGACCAGATCGAGCAGCTCCACCGGAGGTTTAAGTACCTGAGTGGAGACCAGCCCACCATTCGGTAAGATCAGCAGCTGGGTTTGGGTGTCGGACAGGGCCGTGACCCTTGGGGATGTCCCTTTCCATTTATCTTTTCCCCTGAGTGCTGGCTGGCTCTCCCAGAGCCCCTGGGTAGCCCCATTTCTGAGACAAAGCTGTAGTTGTCATATGCTTTTGGTTCCTTCTAGACAAGATGTCCTCAGCTGGGAGGAAAAGAATCTCATCTGTTTCTACTGGGATCAGAAAATTATAACTGGAGTGAAAACAATGGGCGGGGACAAAGAGCTGGTCAGCCACCCCTACCTCACCTTGCCTTCCCTGGAACCCCAGACACACATGATGGGCCTGTTGAGTGCCAGGATCACTCCCAGCGCTGGGCACCCCAAAGATGAGTCAGTTGTGGTGCAGCTCAAGTTCAGGGGCTTGAATGCTGTCACGAGGCCCCGGCTCTTGACCCTGCTTCCTCTGGTTGGTAGTTCCAGCCTCAGATTTCTGTCAGGGAAAATCACCATTTCACATTGCGTTATTTAATGTGAATCTTGTAGAAGCTGGGTGGGTTACCTTTTTGTGAGGAGGAACACCTTGGACTGTTTGCCTTCTTCTACGAGAGTGTGTTCAGTATTAGGTGGTGGTTGTTATTTAGAACTAAGTGAGAAGTCCTAGTCAATGAGTCGAGCACAAAATTGATGAGGAAGCTTCGAGTTGATCTAAAGCAAGCAGTTTCCAATGTAAAATGAGTACTGTTCTACCACAAACTTTCTAACAGATGTAGTTTCCTAAAATAGACATTCAGAGTCTCAAGGTTACAGTCTTGGAGCTTTAAAATAAACCTTTAAATAGTCCAGGGAAACATGTTTTTTTCCTTAGTAAATGGACTTAAAATTTAACTAAATTTTTATGGAAAGCAACATGTAAATACTATCCACTTTCTCTCGTCTATCTAAACAAAGGCATGTTGTTAATCCAGTGCATTATATTCTCAGAGTATCTGTTTCCAGAGCTCAGAGTCTGGTGGTCTCAAGGTTCTGATGGCCTCTGGTCTCAATTTGACTGTGTCCAGGGTGGGAGTAAATTACATCAGGACTGACTTCTTGAATTCTACACATCTCACTCACTAAACCCAGTGAAGAGCCCAGCAAAAGTTCCTCTGACTTCTCATTGGCTCTGATGGGGTCACATGCCCAGCGCTGAGCCAATCACCATAGCCAGGGGTTGGAAATGCAAATTGTTTTTTTCGGGCTTCCCTCGTGGCGCAGTGGTTGAGAGTCCACCTGCCGATGCAGGGGACATGGGTTCGTGCCCCGGTCTGGGAAGATCCCACATGCCGTGGAGCGGCTGGGCCCGTGAGCCATGGGCGCTGGGCCTGCGTGTCCGGAGCCTGTGCTCCGCAACGGGAGAGGCCACAACGGGAGAGGCCACAACAGTGAGAGGGCCATGTACTGCAAAAAAAAAAAAAAAAAAAAAAAAAAAAATTGTTTTTTTCCCAGAGCTGTGAGTGAGCAGGGCTGGGTCATCTGCCAAGGGCAGGGGTGGAGTGATTTCCAAGGGCTTCCTTGGACCAGGGACTGAGGAATGGGTTCAAGTCTCAGGCGAGGTGACACATGTGCACCTGGATTTTGGAACATAGAGGTGTCAAGGGCAGCCTTCATTCCTTTAGAAATTCATGGGCACATGCTCTGTGCCAGGTGGGCAATATCTGTGCTGGCTGGTGGGACCACCATGCAGCTCATAATTGGGGGTGTGTGAAGGCAGGGCCCCCTTTCTCAAGATAATTTTCCACCAAGCTGTGCCCCCAGCCCTATCATAAGCTGCCTTGGGCTTCTCATTATTATGGGTCTGGGGTCCATGGTTCTTGGCTTGGTGAGAGGTCTCAGGTTCAAATTCCACATGTGTTTTCAGACTTGGGAGAAGCAGAGGCAAAACCCAGACTTAGGAAACATATCGTATTTGGTTCATCCATATCCCTGGCTGCGTGACTTTGGGTTAATTGTTCTGTTTCTCTGAGCCTGTCTCCTCTGTAAAGTGAATGTGGTCATTTGGGATTTGATTTAAGCATTAAAGATGAGCAGATGCAGGATGCTCCTGCTCTGAGCTGGGTTCCTTGTCATTTGGCAAACAGGGCTGTCATCATTCGACCTTTGGTGAGGTCATGAGGACCCACCTTGAGATGTCCAAGAAGTGGCCGTTGATTTTAGGGCTGGAGTGGAGGTGGGGAGCACAGGTGCTGTGTGAGCAGGAGGTGGCAGTGCTGGTGGAGGCCCCTCCCACTTTGAGATTCCAGCATCCGAGCCCTGACTGTGTTGCCCAGCGGCCCCTCATGGGCTTTTGCGAGGATGTACTGAAATGTTGAGCTCTACGCTGGTTCTTTTTTTTTTTTTTTTAATGTTATTGAAGTATAGTTGATTTTCAATGTTCTGTTAATTTCTGCTGTATAGTAAAGTGATTCAGCTGTACATATATATATTCTTTTTCATTATGGTTTATTACAGGGTATTGAATATAGTTCCCTATGCTATACAGTAGGACCTTGTTGTTTATCCATTATTTTTTTAATTGAAATATAGTTGGTTTACAAAGTTGTGTTAATTTCTGCTGTATGGCAAAGTGACCCAATTATACACATATATGCAGACTTTTTTAAAGTTATTTTCTGATTAATCTTTTTTTAATTTTATTTTATTATTTGGTTGCAAAGGAGGGATCCATAGTTGTGGCCCACGGGCTCCTTAGCTGTGGCACGCAAACTCCTAGTTGCGGCATATATGTGGAATCTAGTTCCCTGACCAGGATCAAACCCGGGCCCCCTGCATTGGGATCGTGGAGTCTTAACAACTGTGCCACCAGGGAAGTCCCTACATTCTTTTTCATATTCTTTTCCATTATGGTTTATCCCAGGAGATTGGATATAGTTCCCTGTGCTATACAGTAGGATCTTGTTGTTTATCCATCTTGTATATACTAGTTTGCATCTGCTAACCCCAAATTCCCAATCCTTCCCTCTCCCTCGGCAACCACAAGTCTGTTCTCTATGTCTGTGAGTCAGTTTCTGTTTTGTAGATAGGTTCATTTATGCCATATTTTAGATTCCACATATAAGTGATATCGTATGGTATTTGTCTTTCTCTTTCTGACTGACTTCACTTAGTATGGTAATCTCTAGGTCCATCCATGTTGCTGCAAATGGCATCATTTCATTCTTTTTTATGGCTGAGTAATATCCCAGTGTATATATGTACCACATCTTCTTTATCCATTCATCTGTTGATGGACATTTAGGTTGTTTCCATGTCTTGGCTATTGTGAACAGTGCTGCTATGAACATAGGGGTGTATGTATCTTTTTGAATTATAGTTTTGTCCAGGTACATGCCCAGTAGTGGAATTGCTGGATCATATCGTAATTCTGTTTTTAGTTTTCTGAGGAACCTCCATACTGTTTTCCATAGTGGCTGCACCAACTTACATTCCTGCCAACAGTGTAGGAGGGTTCCCTTTTCTCCACACCCTCTCCAGCATTTGTTGTTTGCAGATTTTCTGATGATGCCCATTCTAACTGGTGTGAGGTGATACCTCATTGTAGTTTTGACTTGCATTCTCTAATAATTAGTGATGTTGAGCAGCTTTTCATGTAACTACTAGCCATGTGTATGTCTTCTTTGGAGAAATGTCTATTTAGGTCTTCTGCCCATCTTTAGATTGGGTTGTTTGGTTTTTTTGTTGTTGAGTTGTATGAACTATTTGTATATTTTGGCGATTAAGCCCTTGTTGGTCACATCATTTGCAAGTATTTTCTCCCATTCCGTAAGTTGTCTTTCCATTTTTTTAAAATGGTTTTCTTTGCTGTGCAAAAGCTTGTAAGTTTGATTAGTTCCTATTTGTTTATTTTTATTTTATTTCTATTGCATTGGGAGACTGACCTAAGAAAACATTGGTATGATTTATGTCAGAGAATGTTTTGCCTGTGCTCTCTTCTAGTCTTATGGTGTCATGTATTATGTTTAAGTCTTCAGGCCATTTTTTAGTTTATTTTTGTGCATGGTGTGAGGGTGTGTTCTAACTTCATTGATTTACATGCAGCTGTCCAACTTTCCCAGCACCACTTGCTGAAGAGACTTTTTCCCATTTTATATTCTTGCCTCCTTTGTTGAAGATTAATTGACCATAGGCATGTGGGTTTATTTCTGATTCTCTATTCTGTTCTGTTGATCCGTTTGTCTGTTTTTGTATCAATAACACACTGTTTTGATTACTGTAGCTTTGTAGTATTGTCTGAAGTCTGGGAGAGTTATGCCTCCTGTTTTGTTTTTTTTTTTTCCTCTCAGGATTGCTTTGGCAATTCTGTGTTTTTTATGGTTCCAAGTAAATTTTTGGATTATTCTAGTTCTGTGAAAAATGTCATGGGTAATTTGATGGGGATTACATTAAACCTGTAGATTGCTCTGGGCAGTATTGGTGTTTTAACAATATTAATTCTTCCACTCCAAGAGCATGGGCTATCTTTCCATTTCTTTGAATCTTCTTTATTTCTTTTATTAATGTTTTATAGTTCTCAGCATATAAGTCTTTCAACCTCCTTGGTCAGGTTTATTCCTAGGTTTTTTTTTTGTTTGTTGTTTCTTGTGTGATTTTAAAAGGTATTATTTTTTTACATTCCCTTTCTAATGATATTTCATTGTTAGTGTAAAGAAATGCAACTGATTTCTGAATGTTAATCTTGTATCCTGTTAGTTTGCTGAATTCATTTATCAGATCTACTAGTTTTTGTGTGGAGTCCTTAGGGTTTTCTATATATAGTATCGTCATCTGCATATAGTGACAGCTTTACCTCTTCCCTTCCAATCATTCTGTATATACTAGTTTACATCTGCTAACCCCAAACTCCCAATCCCTCCCTCTCCCAACCCCCTCCCCCTTGGCAACCACGAGTCTGTGCTCTATGTTTGTGTGTCTGTTTCTGTTTCGTAGATAAGTATATTTGTGGCATGTTTTAGATTCCACATATAAGTGATATCATATGGTATTTGTCTTTTTCTTACTTAATATGATAATCTCTGGGTCCACCCATGTTGCTGCAAATGGCATTATTCCATTCATTTTTATGGTTGAGTAGTATTCCATTGCGTATATGTTCTACATCTTCCTTATCCATTCATCTGTTGATGGACATTTAGGCTGTTTCCATGTCTTGCTATTGTGAATAGCCTACACTGGTTCTTTCCCAGCATGAGTGTACATACAAATCACCCGGGTATCTTGCTAAAACGCAGGTTTTGATTCACAGGACCGTAGTGGGGCCTGGGCCTCTGCATTTTTAACTGTCATGGGCAGTCTTGGTGAGGTGCCTAGAATCTGGGGATGGCACCCTGTTTGCCCTCCAGGCTTGGATAGGTGGTGCTATCCACCCCCAGGTGCTGAGAGGTCCATGTGCAGCCTCCTATTTCCCATGCCTCGTAGGTCAAGCCAGGACTTGGGAAGGTTTGAGCTGGTGACTCTGCCCGCCACCCTGCACCCCACTTGCGTATCTCCTGCACACCCACCCCTGGGAGCACCCTATGCATTGCCCTTTCCACCCCTGCCCTCAAGCAAGCCCTGGTTATATCTACCTGGACCCAGGGAGCAGCCCCTGCTCCCAAGCCCTCAGGGGCTCCCCAGTCAATGTCATGTCCATGCTCTTTATTGGGGTCCACCAGGGTCTTCAGCTGCTGGGTTTTGCTTTGCTGAGGTCTCAGTGTGGACACCACCTCCTCCAAGACAGCCTCCTGCCTCCTAACCCCCACAGATTCCTCCTGGGGGTGCCCCAGCCCAACATTTACAGCACAGAGTTGTAACTGCCCCCCTTCCAGCCACCTGTCCCCTGCAACAGACTATTGGCTTCTTGCGGGGCAGGAACTGGGTCTGTTCCCCTGGCTCTAGTGCTGAGTTCAGGGCTTGTAACAGGGTGGATGCTCTGGGAGTAGTTGATTGATTGAATGAATGAATGAATGAGAGAGCAAAGAAGTGAGGAACAAGTGAGTGAGCATATTGACTAGAAGAGTTCTCTGTAATCCATCGAGCATGGTATAGATGAGACCTGTTGTTATTAATAGTCTTTCCCTCACAGGGTTTATATATGCTTCCTGGTAGAAGAATTTATCTGGGGGCCTGGCACATGGGGACTGTTCACAGGTAGAAGCTATTGTTTCAGCATGTTTTGTGCTGCACAGTCTGTTACTTCCTCCTTATACAACCCCACAGGTAGTGGTAGGAACACCTGTTCTCCCCGTTGGATACATGTGAAGGTGAGGCTCAGGGAGGTCGCGTACCTGGCTCCTGGTCACACAGCTCATACGTGGAGGAGCTGATTTGAACCCGGTGCTGAGATCCCTCTGTAAGGAAGCTGGGGGCATGGCTTTGACTTGCAAGTGTCCCGTGAGGGCCTCAGTCTCCCTGCTCTGCTCTCTGGGACCCTCCACCCTTACCGTCCTGGGATGGGGGTTATCATTCCCAACACCACAGCACCTGCTGCAGCGGCTGCAGTCTCTGCTGGGCGGGTAGTGTCAGCTATACACAGTGATAGCCCGGCCCAGCGTGCAGGAAGGAGGCAACACCACTCGACTGCCGTGCTTATGCAAACAGGCCTGCAGGAAGGGCCTCTTCCCAGTCCCCTGGAACTGCTTTGCCTAATCCTAGTCCACCCTCCAGGGCCTGGAGAAGGGCGATGGGGCAGTTTTTCCAGTCCTCCTAGGCTTTCCTGCACGTTCTCCCTGGGCAGAAGGGATGAGCGGCCCTGGACTGTGATCTGGTCCCCATTCTGCAAAGGGTTTCCTGTGTGACCCCAGGCTGGGCCTTCAACCTCTCTGATCCCTGGGCATGTCCAGGGGAATATCCAGGAGGCCCTGGGCCACTCTGGGGTTTTGGAGCATAGAAAAGAGCTTTGTTTATTTAGTGTCGAGATTTGTGAAAGTTGTTGACTGGGGTCCCCTGAGCAAGGTCCCTGGTATCCCAGTCTGGGAGGGGTGTGGGATGTGGCCCCCTCTGTCCCCACTCCCTCTCAGAGAACAAAGGTGCCCGAGAGCTTACTAGGGTCCCATGGGGGGACTTTGGAATACTTTCAGTGCAGAAAGCCCCTTAAAAGTGACCATTTACACCTGCAGCATTTATACATAGACTAGTAGGACTTGTACGTTGTGTTTAAAAGCTTAATGAAGAATTGGGTCTCTGAATTTACTTATTTTTTTATAAATCTATTTATTTTGTTTATTTTTGGCTGCATTGGGTCTTCGTTGCTGCGCGTGGGCTTTCTCCAGTTGCGGCGAGTGGGAGCTACTCTTCATTGCAGTGCGCGGGCTTCTCACTGCAGTGGCCTCTCTTGTTGTGGAGCATGGGCTCTAGGCACACGGGCTTCAGTAGTTGTGGCACGCGGGCTCAGTAGTTGTCGCTCACGGGCTCTAGAGCACAGGCTCAGTAGTTGTGGCGCACGGGCTTAGTTGCTCCACGGCATGTGGGATCTTCCCAGACCAGGGCTCGAACCCGTGTCCCCTGCACTGGCAGGTGGATTCTTAACCACTGCGCCACCAGGGAAGCCCAGGTTTCTGAATTTATGACTTTAATAAGTTGAATATAGCTTTTAAAAAAATCCTGTGGGGTAAAAATTGTGAAAATTGTTTTTAATTTTAACCCACCACTTCCTACCCATATCTGGTCATGTCCCCTCTTTTTCTGAAAAATCATGTAAGGACATCCAGGGGTGAGTTTACCCTGAGGCTTTCAAAGCCAGCGCATCAGGGCCCCACTCTGTATGTGTTCCTTACAAGGCCCAGCAACTTTTTAAAAGAATTCCTAATGCTGAATTCTTTTTCTTTAAGAGGGCCCCCCCAGATTATATGTGTTTCTGGACCCCCCAAACCTGAATCCACCCTGATCACAAAGCACTCTGTTCTGAGGCCTCTTGATGAAAAATGCTTGGATAGAAAATGTTCATCTGACTCGTTAATTGAGCACCTAATATGCAGAGACTTCTGTCCTCAAAAGCTTTTCTTCTAACAGGAAAGACCTTCCATGAATAAGCTTGTTAAACAGTGCTGATTTTAGACAGTGAAGAAAATACAGTAATGGTTTCTGGCACATTTTCTTTCTTTAGTGGGGTCCCTTAAGCATCAAATGTTTTTTTTGTTGTTGTTGTTACGCGGGCCTCTCACTGCTGTGGCCTCTCCTGTTGCGGAGCACAGGCTCCGGACGCGCAGGCTCAGTGGCCATGGCTCACGGGCCTAGCCGCTCCGCGGCATGTGGGATCTTCCCGGACCGGGGCACGAACCCGTGTCCCCTGCATCGGCAGGCGGACTCTCAACCACTGCGCCACCAGGGAAGCCCAAGCATCAAATGTTTTAAACAGCAGCCTTTGACTTCCTGATAGTGCTCTGGCAGGCTCACCAACCCCCAGAAATAGATGCGATGGAATCCTTCAAATCTAGTGATGGGGGCCAGGAGGGTGCCTGATTAGATAGAGCTGCATTACAAAAATATTTTTAGCTGCATCGAGCCACCACATGTGGAGTGATTCCCGGGATGAACGCAACCATAGATGTACACGGGGAAGAAAAAATACGCAGTGCCCACTGTCCAGCGCCACCAAAGCGCCAAGCAGCATTCTGATGGGCCAGATGTCAGCAAAAGTCCTAACTCCAGGGCTTGTTTTGCATCCCTCAGCCGTGCCTCTCACGGCTTTATCCAGTGAGAGGTTAACTGTTAGCTGTGTGGTCTCGAGGGTCTCGGGGACCCTCTGAAGTTCACACCATTACCCCATTTGTCAGATCAAGAAACTGAGGCTAAGAAGGTTAAGGTCCCACAGCAGGGCTGGCTGTTGGAATAGCCAGAGCCCTGAACCACTGTGATCACATCTCTTTTCCCCAAATGAAGTCACTTTTTAACCCAGTCGCTTTGTTTTTTAACCTGTCAAATAACTAAGGATTTACTTTTTCTTTTTTTAAGAAGTACAACAGTGAAAGAATTGAGGCCCCACCTAGATGGTGAGGCTGTTTCACTGTCAGTATTTAATATATTCCAGGAGTTTACCAGGACTCCCTTTAAAGCCTCAGCTAGGATGATACACATTCACTTAAAAAGAAAAACCCGCAGTTACTTGTAAAACTGCCCAGGAAACAGCAGGTGTGAGTGGCCCCGGGGCTCTCACACCTGCTCAGGTGACCGTGTGAGGTCAGATGTGAGAAGGGGACCCATGAAGGCATCAGTTTGGTGTGAAAGGGTGCCCAGGTGTCCCCCAGATCAGGAAGAAGCTCCCTAAATGGTCCTAGATTTAGGGGACTCACATAAATTTTTTTTAACAGATTCTTTTCCCAGGACTATTAATACTTGACTCAGTCCTTGCTTTACAAAAGCAGGTGTTAAGACCTTCCATGGCAGATTCTAGTGCCGAGGAGACCGAATGAGAAGTGAGGCTCCCTCTGCCCCTCGTGGGGGGCTTCTGTTCAGGTGTGTGAATGTGAGCGAGGTAACTAGCATATAAGCCAGCTCGTTATACACAGTGATGAAGGAAGCGGGGCAGAGAGGGTGCATCCCTTGGGACCACCATGTGGAGAAGGACGTTGGGACAGGTGGCCGTGAAGGCCCCTCTGAGGTGGCCGCCCTGAGGCTGAGAGCAGGATGGAGAGAAGGGGCCGGTGTGTGGAGGGAAGAGGGAAGGATGCTCCGGGCGGAGGTGGGACCGAGCTCCGTCAGCCCGAGTGATGAGAGGACGGGAGAGTTGGGAGCAGATCACGGAGGCCCGCCTTGGCCGTAGGAAGGACCCGAAATAAAAGACTCAGTGCTGGCTCAGAATACCACCTGGATATTAACTATCTAATTTGTATCTCTGGCCGGGCCATCTCCTCTGAACTCCAGGCTCACCTAGCCCCTGCCCGTCCCCTGGATGTCCCAAAGGCATCTCACGCTTAACGCGTCCGAGGGCAAAGCCCGCCGTCACCCCCCTCACCCCGGACCTCCCATCCAGGCTGCCGTCAGCTCTCACCTGGGTTATCGTAGCAGCCACACCCCCCAAGACGACCTGCTCCTGTTCTCCCTGCCCCGCCCTCGTATAGACCCACCGTGATGCATGGTGGGGGGAGACTCCGAAAATGGCACTTCTCTGCTAAGACTGTTCCATCTCACCGAGGAGAATGAAGTCAGAGCCGCCTGGTCCGTGCGTGTCCTGCAGATCCCTGTGCCCGCCACCCCTCTGATCTCCTGACCATCTGCCTTTTACTCCTTCTGTTCCAGCCGCGTGGACGTTCTTACTGTTCCTGCCTCAGGGCTCTAGCACGCACCGTTCCTTCTTTCTAAAATGCTTTTCCCCAGAGTAGGCTTTCCACTGGCGCTTGGAGCTGGATCATTCTTGTTGTGGGGGGGGGGCTGTCATGTATATTGTAGGATGTTGAGCCGCATCCCTGGCTGCCTGTAGCGCCTTTTCCCAGTGCAACAGCCAGAAATGTCTCCAGACGTTGCCAGGTGTCCCCTGGGGTTGAGCCCTTGCCTCCTGCGGGTCTGTGCTCACGTGTCACCTTCACCGTGAGGCCTTTCCCGGACCAGCCCACGGAGACTTGCACCAGCTGCCTGCGGTCTCATCCATCCCCAGTGTGCTCGATGTGTCTGCGAAGCGCTTCTCACTGCCTGGGATGCTCCGTTTTCTTTTCTTTTTTTTAAAAAAAAGTTTGTTGTTTTCCTTCTTTAGCCAGTGTGACTTTGATACTTAAGTGTCATTTTCTTTTTTAAGTTTTTGGCCGCACCCCACGGCATATGGGATCTGAGTTCCCCAACCAGGGACCGAACCCACGCCTCCTGCACTGGAAGGCAGAGTTCTTAACCCCTGGACCGCCAGGGAAGTCCCTCCGTTTTCTCTATCGTTTCCCCCACTGGAACCCCAGGAGGGCTCATGTCTGTCCCGTCGCTGCTGAAGCCAGCATGCAGAACAGGGTCTGCCACCTGGAAGGTGCTGCAGTACCTGTTGCTCCCCCTGTAATGAGTACATGACCGGTATTGGGGTGCGGCCGGGCCAGGCATGGAGCAGCAGTGGGGGTGGGGCGGGAAGCGCGTGCGGGGAGGAATCACGTCGCTGATGCTGCCTCAGCTTTTGGAAGAGGCATTTGTCTGGGGGCGGGGGGACCGGGGCTTTCCTGCTGGAATCTGTTGTGCAAAGGCATGTGGATGGGAGAACCGCCTGGTGCAAGTAGGGAATTCTCAGAGCTTCTCAAACGCAAACTTGCATACGGATCCTGGGGATCGAGGTAAAATGCAGGTTCTGAGTCAGCTGGTTGGGCCCAGCCAAGACCCTCCATTTCTCACAAGCTCCCTGGTGCTGCTGCTGCCACTGCTGGTCCAGGCACTGCACTTTGAGCGGCTCGGCACTGCCTGGCAAGACACGGGCTAGATGAGACGTGCTCCTTCCTTCATGAGCCCCTGTGGGCCCCCAGTTTCCCCGCTGTTTAACCATCACAAGCTCAACACTAAGTGCAGGGAGGGGGTCCGGGAGGGTAGGGCATGCGGCCCGCAGAGGAGCGAGCCCCGTGGCTTTCCTTGATGTGTGAAGCCCTGGACCAGCAGAGAGCAGGGAGGCTGGGGCTGCAGGCTGAGAATCCTCCCCAAACTTGCAGAGAGAACTTTGCAGTTGAGCTGAGCCTCAAAGCCGCCGGAAACCAACCCACAGCGCAAGGCAGGAGGAAGTGCCCGGCCCACCCTCCTTCGTGGTTTTTTAGTCTTTCCTTCCTTTGTGGGCTGGACACTTGTCTTGCCCTCTTTCTGGGTCCCGGATGGGGCCTCTCAGGGCTGGGTGGGATCAGATGCCCCATGAAGATCTCTCTCATTCTCTCTCTTTAAATTAAAAACCACAATTCGAAGGAAATAGCAAGTGTGAGGAAGTGCATGGGGTGGTGAGAGCCGGATTCAAAGCTCTTCTACTAGCTGTGTGACGATGGCTTAGTCACTTCACCTCTCTGGGCCTCATTTTCTTGCCTGTAAAATGGGGTTCATTGGCGTCACCCATCATTGGGATGTGAGGGTGATTAAACATGGCTGAGCTCACAGAGTACTCAGCCTGGCACAGGAAACACGAGGGGGACTCGAGGGGGAAGGTTGTAAACCCACAGAAGCTGTGTGCCCCTGACCCCTCATGGGTAGACCCCTCCCCGCTGGTCACTGGGGCAGCATCGCTGGATCACTGGCCACCGTGTGTCAGCTCCAGTCCCAGCCCTGGGCTCAGGGTGAAGCAGAGCTGTTCCCACGGGTGGCAGGGAGGCCTTTGGCTGAGCTGGTTCAACCAGCCCCATGGACACCTGGGGGCGGGAGGGAAAGAAGGAAAATGAGACTGAAACTGGCCTTTACAGGACTGTTGAATCAGAACCTGCATTTTACCACGATCCCCAGGATTCGTGTGCAAGTTCATGTTTGAGAAGCGCCAAGAGTTCCCTGCTTTCTTTTTTTATTCTTTTATTTATTGTTTTATACAGCAGGTTCTTATTAGTTATCCACTTTATACATATTAGTGTATACATGTCAATCCCAATTGCCCAATTCATCACACCACCATCCGCATCCCCCTGCCGCTTTCCCCCCTTGGTGTCCATACGTTTGTTCTCTACATCTGTGTCTCAATTTCTGCCCTGCAAACCGGTTCATCTGTACCATTTTCTAGGTTCCACATATATGCGTTAATATACGATATTTGTTTTTCTCTTTCTGACTTACTTCACTCTGTATGACAGTCTCTAGATCCATCCACGTCTCTACAAATGACTCAATTTCGTTCCTTTTTATGGCTGAGTAGTATTCCATTGTATATATGTATCACATCTTCTTTATCCATTCATCTGTCAGTGGGCATTTAGGTTGCTTCCATGACCCGGTTATTGTAAATAGTGCTGCAATAAATATTGGGGTGCATGTGTCTTTTTGAATTATGGTTTTCTCGGGGTATATGCCCAGTAGTGGGATTGCTGCATCATATGGTAGTTCTATTTTTAGTTTTTTAAGGAACCTCCATACTGTTCTCCACAGTGGCTGTATCAGTTTACATTCCCACCAGCAATGCAAGAGGGTTCCCTTTTCTCCACACCCTCTCCAGCATTTGTTGTTTGTAGATTTTCTGATGATGCCCATTCTAACTGGTGTGAGGTGATACCTCAGTGTAGTTTTGATTTGCATTTCTCTAATAACTAGTGATGTTGAGCAGCTTTTCATGTGCTTCTCGGCCATATGTGTGTCTTCTTTGGAGAAATGTCTATTTAGGTCTTCTGACCATTTTTTGATTGGGATGTTTCTTTTTTTAATATTGAGCTGCATGAGCTGTTTATATATATTGGAGATTAATCCTTTGTCCGTTGAATTGTTTGCAAATACTTTCTCCCATTCTGAGGGTTGTCTTTTCATCTTGTTTATGGTTTCCTTTGCTGTACAAAAGCTTTTAAGTTTCATTAGGTCCCATTTGTTTACTTTTGTTTTTATTTCCATTGCTCTAGGAGGTGGGTCAGAAAAGATCTTGCTGTGATTTATGTCAGAGTGTTTTTCCTATGTTTTCTTCTAAGAGTTTTATAGTGTTCTGTCCTATTTCTAGGTCTTTAATCCATTTTGAGTTTATTTTTATGTATGGTGTTAGGGAGTGTTCTAATTTCATTCTTTTACATGTAGCTGTTCACTTTCCCCAGCACCACTTTTTGAAGAGACTGTCTTTTCTCCATTGTATATCCTTGCCTCCTTTGTCATAGATTAGTTGACCATAGGTTCATGGGTTTATCTCTGGGCTTTCTATCTTGTTCCATTGATCTATATTTCTGTTTTTGTGCCAGGACCATATTGTCTTGATTACTGTAGCTTTGTAGTATAGTTTAAAGTCAGGGAGTCTGATTCCTCCAGCTCCGTTTTTTTCCCTCAAGACTGCTTTGGCTATTTGGGGTCTTTTGTGTCTCCATACAAATTTTAAGATTTTTTGTTCTAGTTCTGTAAAAACTGCCATTGGTAATTTGATAGGGATTGCATTGAATCTGTAGATTGCTTTGGGTAGTACAGTCATTTTCACAATATTGATTCTTCCAATCCAAGAACATGGTACATCTCTCCATCTGCTTGTGTCATCTTTGATTTCTTTCATCAGTGTCTTATAGTTTTCTGAGAACAGGCTTTTACCTCCTTAGGTGGGTTTATTCCTAGGTCTTTTATTCTTTTTGTTGCAGTGGTAAATGAGAGTGTTTCCTTAATTTCTCTTTCAGATTTTTCATCATTAGTGTATAAGAATGCAAGAGATTTCTGTGCATTAATTTTGTTTGTATCTGGCAAATTTTCTGTGCATTAATTTTGTATCTGGCAACTTTACCAAATTCATTGATTAGCTCTACTAGTTTTCTGGTGGCATCTTTAGGATTCTCTATGTATAGTATCATGTCATCTGCAAACAGTGACAGTTTTACTTCCTGTTTTCCAATTTGTATTCGTTTTATTTCTTTTTCTTCTCTGATTGCCGTGGCTAGGACTTACAAAACTATGTTGAGTAATAGTGGTGAGAGTGGACATCCTTGTCTTGTTCCTGATCTTAGAGGAAATGCTTTCAGTTTTTCACCATTGAGAATGATGTTTGCTGTGGGTTTGTCATATATGGCCTTTATTATGTTGAGGTAGGTTCCCTCTATGCCCACTTTCTGGAGAGTTTTTGTCATAAATGGGTGTTGAATTTTGTCAAAAGCTTTTTCTGCATCTATTGAGATGATCATATGGTTTTTCTTCTTCAGTTTGTTAACATGGTGCATCACATTGATTGATTTGCATATATTGAAGAATCCTTGCATTCCTGTGATAAATCCCACTTGATTATGGTGTATGATCCTTTTAATGTATTGTTGGATTCTGTTTGCTAGGATTTTGTTGAGGATTTTTGCATCTATATTCATCAGTGATGTTGGTCTGTAATTTTCTTTTTTTGTAGTATCTGTCTGGTTTTTGTGTTAAGGTGATGGTGGCCTCATAGAATGAGTTTGGGCGTGTTCCTTCCTCTGCAATTTTTTGGAAGAGTTTGAGAAGGATGGGTGTCATCTCTTCTCTAAATGTTTGATAGAATTCACCTATGAAGCCATCTGGTCCTGGACTTTTGTTTGTTGCAAGATTTTTAATCACAGTTTCAATTTCATTACTTGTGACTGGTCTGTTCACATTTTCTATTTCTTCCTGGCTCTGTCTTGGAAGGTTATCCCTTTCTAAGAATTTGTCCATTTCTTCCAGGTTGTCCATTTTATTGGCATAGAGTTGCTTGTAGTAGTCTATCAGGATGCTTTGTATTTCTGTGGTGTCTGTTGTAACTTCTCCATTTTCATTTCTAATTTTATTGATTTGAGTCCTCTCCCTCTTTTTCTTGATGAGTCTGGCTAATGGTTTATCAATTTTGTTTATCTTCTCAAAGAACCAGCTTTTAGTTTTATTGATCTTTGCTATTGTTTTCTTTGTTTCTATTTCATTTATTTCTGCTCTGATCTTTATGATTTCTTTCCTTCTGCTAACTTTGGGTTTTGTTTGTTCTTCTTTCCCTAGTTCCTTTAGGTGTAAGGTTAGATTGTTTATTTGAGATTTTTCTTGTTTCTTGAGGTAGGCTTGTATAGTTATAAACTGCCCTCTTAGAACTGCTTTTGCTACATCCCATAGGTTTTGGATCATCACGTTTTCATTGTCATTTGTCTCTAGGTATTTTTTGATTTTCTCTTTGATTTCTTCAGTGATCTCTTGGTTATTTAGTAACGTATTATTTCGCCTCCATGTGTTTGTGTTTTGTACATTTTTTCCCCTGTAATTGATTTCTAATCTCATAGTGTTGTGGTCAGAAAAGATGCTTGATATGATTTCAATTTTCTTAAATTTACTGAGGCTTGATTTATGACCCAAGATGTGATCTATCCTGGAGAATGTTCCGTGTGCACTTGAGAAGAAAGTGTAATCTGCTGTTTTGGGATGGAATCTCCTATAAATACCAATTAAATCTATCTGGTCTGTTGTGTCATTTAAAGCTTGTGTTTCCTTGTTAATTTTCTGTTTGCATGATCTGTCCATTGGTGTAAGTGAGGTGTTAAAGTCCCCCACTATTATTGTGCTACTGTCGATTTCCTCTTTTATAGCTGTTAGCAGTTGCCTTATGTATTGAGGTGCTCCTATGTTGGGTGTGTATATATTTATAATTGTTATATCTTCTTCTTGGGTTGATCCCTTGATCATTATGTAGTGTTCTTCTGTGTGTCTTGCAATAGTCTTTATTTTAAAGGCTATTTTGTCTGATATGAGAATTGCTACTCCAGCTTTCTTTTGATTTCCATTTGCATGGAATATCTTTTTCCATCCCCTCACTTTCAGTCTGTATGTGTCCCTAGGTCTGAAGTGGGTCTCTTGTAGACAGCATATATACGGGTCTTGTTTTTGTATCCATTCAGCGAGCCTTCAGTGTATTTTGGTTGGAGCATTTAATCCATTCACGTTTAAGGTAATTATTGATATGTATGTTCCTGTGACCATTTTCTTAATTGTTTTGGGTTTGTTTTTGTAGGTCCTTTTCTTCTCTTGTGTTTCCCACTTAGAGAAGTTCCTTTAGCATTTGTTGTAGAGCTGGTTTGGTGGTGCTGAATTCTCTTAGCTTTTGCTTGTCTGTAAAGATTTTGATTTCTCCATCGAATCTGAATGAAATCCTTGCCAGGTAGAGTAATCTTGGTTGTAGGTTTTTCCCTTTCATCGCTTTAAGTATATCATGCCACTCCCTTCTGGCTTGTAGAGTTTCTGCTGAGAAATCAGCTGTTAACCTTATGGGAGTTCCCTTGTATGTTATTTGTCATTTTTCCCTTGCTGCTTTCAATAATTTTTCTTTGTCTTTAATATTTGCAAATTTGATTACTGTATGTCTCAGCGTGTTTCTCCTTGGGTTTATCCTGTATGGGACTCTCTGTACTTCCTGGACTTGGGTGTCTATTTCCTTTCCCATGTTAGGGAAGTTTTCAACTGTAATCTCTTCAAATATTTTCTTGGGTCCTTTCTCTCTTCTCCTTCTGGGACCCCTGTAATGCAAATGTTGTTGCATTTAATGTTGTCCCAGAGGTCT
Source organism: Hyperoodon ampullatus (assembly GCF_949752795.1). Lineage (NCBI taxonomy): Eukaryota > Metazoa > Chordata > Mammalia > Artiodactyla > Ziphiidae > Hyperoodon > Hyperoodon ampullatus. The sequence continues at coordinate 12,598,721 of NC_136926.1, forward strand.
CTTAGGCTGTCTTCATTTCTTTTCATTCTTTTTTCTTTATTCTGTTCCACAGCAGTGAATTCCACCATTCTCTCTTCCAGGTCACTTACCCGTTCTTCTGCCTCAGTTATTTTGCTATTGATTCCTTCTAGTGTAGTTTTCATTTCAGTTATTGTATTGTTCATCTCTGTTTCTTTGTTCTTTAATTCTTCTAGGTCTTTTTTAAGCATTTCTTGCATCTTCTCGATCTTTGCCTGCATTCTTTTTCTGAGGTCCTGGATCATCTTCACTATCATTATTCTGAATTCTTTTTCTGGATGGTTGCCTGTCTCCACTTCATTTAGTTGTTTTTCTGGGGTTTTATCTTGTTCCTTCATCTGGTACGTAGCCCTCTGCCTTTCCATCTTGTCCATCTTCCTGTGAATGTGGTTTTTGTTCCACAGGGTGCAGGACTGTAGTTCTTCTTGCTTCTGCTGTCTGCCCTCTCTCCCTGCTTTTTTTTTTTTTTTTTTTTTGGTTGGGGGGCGCTGCACCATGTGGCTTGCAGGATCTTAGTTCCTCAACCAGGGATTGAACCGGGGCCATGACAGGGAAAGCACTGAGTCCTAACCACTGGACGGCCAGGGAATTCCAAAGAATTCCCTACTTGGCACCAGGTGGTTCTCCCATCCACATGCCTTTGCACAAAAGATCCTGACAGGAAAGTCCTGGTCCCTCTCCCTACGCCCCTTAGGAGAAGCTGCTCCCGGGCTAGGGCTTCCATGTGCCACCTAAGTCAGGGGTATTGTTCTTAGTAGTAAGACATTTCTTCACCTCTCTGCCTCAGTTTCCTCATCTGTAAGGTGGAAATATGTTCTTACCTTGTAGGATAATAATGTAGAGCTCTCAGAACAGTACCTGACACCTTGGGAGTACATAGAAGGTTAGCTGCTGCTGCTGTTCTAATTATCACCATCATCATTTTAAAATGACAGTCTCACTGCATGTCAGGCATTATGCTAAGCACCTTACCTTTGTTTATCTCATTTAATCATTTCATTAACCCCATGATCCTGCTGGGATATTCCCACAATCCCCATTTTACAGATGAGAAATCAAGGCTCTGGGACATGCAGTGGCTCACCCAGGACCACATGCCTGGTCAGGAGCGGAGCCTGGACCAGCCCCCAGGTGTACTTGACTTCACTTCCCCTTTGACATTGGGGGGTGGTGCTTGTTCTGTACGCAATTCACAGATGAGGAAACTGAGGCTTGGAGAGTCAGTAAGGTGCCCGTGGTGAGGGACAGTGTGGTTCTAGCTTATGGAGAAAGGCAGCTGGGCTTCAAAGACACCTGCACAGACCTGCCAGGGGCTGTGCGGCCAGGACCCAAAGACACTGTGTCCCCAGTTCGATTCCTGGCACCTGCCTCACCTCTGTCAGTGGGAAGTCAGACCTCTTCTTTGTTGTTAAGTTTCTCCTCCAGACACACAGTCAGGCTCTTCGAGGTCCATCTGCCTCTATCCTCCTCCTGGGACCTTGCCGTCTGCTCTCCCTCCCAAGTCAGCCAGGGTCCCTCTGGGCCTTTGTAGGATGTCATGGTGCCAGGGGGGCCCTTCTCGCCACCTTCACAAGCATGGGGACCGGGTGTCTCCCAGTCCCCCTAGAACCTGCAGCTGCCCCGTTTTTGGCCTCTGTTCCCTCCTGGGGAATTAACCAGATCTACTTCCCAGGCGTGTCCCCAGATGTGGTCCTTCCAGCAGCCCTGGGACAAAGCTCCTCTGAGAGCCCCTTCCAGGACTCGGCGAGGCAGAGCGGGGTTGCGATCCTCTCCAAGGATCTGCAGACTGAGGACTCCTGGGGGCCCCAAAGGGCGTGGATGCCTGGGGACGGAGCAGAGCCTGGGGGCCACGTGCCCTGCCCACCCCCGCCGTCCCTTCTGCTCAGCTGTTCGGTCCACACGCCGTGATTTGAGCCCCTGCGCAGCCCTCAGCTGTGCGAGGCCTTCAGGCGGTGGTGCTGTGGAGACGGGAGTCCTGTCCCCATGCTCTCGGATGCCTGAAGGCCTCCATCCATGGAGCCCTTGCTCTCCGCCAGGCACTGTGCTGAGAGCGACAGCCGCCTGAGGCTCCTGTGTGTAGGGGAGCAAACGGAGGCTCAGAGAGGCTAAGTCACTTGTCCCAGGTAGCAGAGCTGGTAGAACCCAAGTCTGACTCCAGAGGCTGTGCCCACTTCACAGATGAGGAGACTAAGGCTGAGGAAGAGTTAGCAGTAGCCAAGACCCCTGGCCAGTGAAAGCCAGAGAGGGCTTGGGGGTCTCCTGCCAACTAGCAGCTGCTCGCTTCCTTTCCCTTCTCCCCAGATCCCCTCTCAAGCTCCACGTGGCCCTTTGACTTGACCTGTTCCCATCCTGGGGGCTCGGGTTTTCTGTTTCCTCCTGTGGCTGCTTCCCACTCACGAGGCAGAAGGGGAGGGTGGGGGCCTGTGCCAGTGTGGGGCGACTGTCATGTGCGTGGGGAAAAGTGACGGGGGCAGTGAGATGATCCTTCACAGACTGAACGCACCCGTGACCCCAAACCCAGAGCAAGAGCAGAACGTCCTCAGCCCCAAGAGCCCCCTCATGCTCCCTCCTAGTCACCATTCCCGGAGATAGCTGACCGTGAACCTGCACAGGTTAGCACCTCACTTTTTGTTCTTCATATCGATGGAGCCATAGTGCAGTGGTTCTTTGCTTTTTGCTTTTTAAAAATAGTTTAGGGATATTTTAAAACAGCCTCATTGAGATATAATTCACATGCGACACAATTCGCCCACTTGAAGTCTACAGTCAGTTTTAGAATATTTTCATCACCCCCAAAAGAAACCCTGTGCCTACGAGCCATTAACTATCCCCCGGCCCCTGGCACCCACCAGTCTGCTTTCTGTCGCTATGAATTTGCTCATTCTGGACATTTCATATAAATGGAATCATACACTGTGTGGCCTTTTGTGTGTCTTCTTTCACTGCTAACTGGTGAAATAAGGTTCATGCTTTTGAGGTTCATCTGTGTTGGAGCATGGGTCAGTACTGCATTCCTTTTTTATGGCCAAATAAGTATTCCATTGCTGCAGGCCAGCTGCTCTGTGTCGCCCCCTTTAGAACTGGGCTCTCAGGAATCTAAAATGTTGGCGTCCACTGATGCCGGCTCCTGAGTTTGGCCAAGTGCTGCAAGCAAACCAAGCTGGGAGCACTGCGAGATGGGGAGAGGCGGAAACACACAGAGGTGGAGAGAACACGGAGGCGTCCGGGCCCCAGGCAGGTCCTGCTTCTCCTCCCTGAGCCTCAGCTTCCCCATCTGTAAGGTGGGGGCAGGACAGGGGTCAGCTGTGTGATTACAGAACCTCACAGCTCTGACGGTGCTGAATTCTCCGTGTACGTGGCCTTTCCTCCTTCCCAGCGTGGGTTGGTTCTAGTTTCGAGTTCTGAATCTGAGGGCCCCTGGACATCCTCGTTTTAAGTGGCTAATATCCTTCCTCCTCTCCCCACTGGGCGTGCCCCCTTGTTCCCCGGAATTACCAGCCTGTGCCCTGGGTCCCTTCCAAGGCCACTGCCCTTTGAAGTTCAGGGAGCTGGAAGCAGATTCCGAGAACAAAGGATGGCCTTATGTGGGGAGGTCAGGTAGGTGAGGGACTTACCTGCCTCCACGCCTGCAAACCCACAGCCTCTATCTAGGACCCAGCAACACCTGTGCCCAGCAACAGAGTGGCTGTGTTTGAAATTCACCCTCTCCTGCAAGCATCTCTCCTCCCTCTCTCCTTTTTTTTTTTTTGGCTGTGCTGCTGTTTGGCATGCAGGATCTTGTTCCCCGAGCAGGGAGACCAGGGATGGAACCCACGCCCCCTGCAGTGGAAGCGTGGAGTCTTAACCACTGGACCGTCAGGGAGGTCCCTCTCTCTCTCTCTTTTTTTAAACAGCTTTACTGAAATACAGTTCACATATCCTACAATTCACCCACTAAGATGTGCAATGCAATGGCTTTTAGTGTGTTTACAGAGTTGTGCATCCATCACTACAGTCAATTTTACAACATTTTCATCATCCCCAAAAGAATCCCCATACCTTTAGACACCATTCCCATTCCCCATGACTCCCAATCCCCCAGCCCCTGGCAATCACTAAGCTACTTTCTGTCTCTATGGATTGATTTATTCTGAACATTTCATATGAATGAAATCATACACTATGTGGTCTTTTGTGTCTGGCTTCTTTCACTTATCACTGTGTCTTTAAGGTCCGTCCATGTTGTAGCCTATATCTGTATTTCATTCCTTTCTATGGCTGAATAATATTCTCTTATATGGATAGACCATATTTATTCAGTTATCTGTTGGTAGACATTTGGGGTGTTTCTACTTTATGGCTGTTAGGAAGAATGCTTCTATGAATATTCATGGGCAAATTTTTATGTGGATGAGTGTTTTCATTTCTCTAGGGCCATACCCAGGTATATACCTAGGAGTGGAATCCCTGGGTCACATGGTAACTCCATGTTTCTCACTTGTTGAGGACCTGCCACACTGTCTTCCAAAGCTCCAAGCCAGCATCCTTCTTCTCTGATTCCAGAAGGGCCAACTGAGGGTTTCCCTACCTGGGTTCTCTGACCCCTTGGAATGCGGTGCAGATCTTGTGTCGCTGCATCTTCCTGGGGGTGGATGTCTAGGACATTTATCAGATTCACAGGGGCATCTCTGAGCCTCCAGACCCTCTGTGGTCCTGCCAGTCCAGAGGTTAGAGGAGGAGGCATACCAGTGCAGCATATTCCAGTCCTCTCTCATTCTGGACTGTTCTCGTGGAGTCTGCTCAGGATAAAAAAACACAGCTTGAGACGTGATGAACATGCTCTCTGACGTCTGCTTTCTTTTCTCACTCTTTCCCTGGTGCACCCCCTCCTTGGTACCCAGCAAGGAGAACTTCAACAACATCCCTGACCTGGAGCTCAACCCGATCAGATCCAAAATCGTCCGTGCCTTCTTCGACAACAGGTGGGCCTTTCTCCTGGAGCTGCCGATGGTGGGTGACTTTGGGGGAGCATTTGCCCTTGTAACTTCTTGCATTACTCGTGTGCTCAGAACAGCCCCTTAAGCTGACGCAGAGAAGAGGGGGCTTTGTCAGGTAGGAGCTACAAGCACAGGTTCAGGGTCTGGCAGTCCTGGATTCATGGCTGGGTGACTTGGGACAGCTCACTCAATCTCTCTAGGCCTCTGTATTAGTTAGCTATGGCTGTGTAACAAATGTCCCCCAAACTTAGCAGTTTGAAACAATATATATTTATTGGCTAACCATTTTTGAGAGTCAGGGATCTGGGTTCTCAGGCTCAGGGTGGGTCAGCTGGGGCTACATTCACCCGAAGGCTCGATTGGGGGAGGCTCTGCTTCTGAGCTCACTCTCCGGGCTGTTGGCTGGAGGCATCTCATGGACCAGTCACCAAGGCTACCACACCTGGCAGCTGGCTTCCCCCAGAGTAAGATGTTCCAATGAAAGAGAGAGAGATTGGGCACCTGAGATGGAAAACACCATCTTTTGGTAACTTCATCTTGCAGATAACATGCCATGACTTTTGCTGTATTGTCCTCATCAGAAGTCACTGGGTCACGTCGCACTTGGAAAGGGGACTACATGGGGCATGAATACCAGGAGGCAGGATCACTGGGGCCCCTCTTGGAGGCTGCCTCGGTTTTCTCACATATAGAATGGAGGTAATAATAGCACCTGCCTCTCAGGGTTGCTGTGAGGCTGTGCTGAGATGAGGTATGTTAGAGAGCCAGGGTACCTGTCGTTATGCTCAGTACCCTGGCTTACAGACTGAGGCAGAGAGAGGCACCATGGACAGTATCCCAAAGCTGAGGCTGACACCAGAGCTCATGTCCCCAAATGTCTAGTGTCATCGGAGTTGAAAGACTCACATATCCTCATGGAGATCACTGTGTCTGAGGCTTGGTGGAGAGGTGCAGGGGTGGGGGTATGAGGGGGTCATGCCCTCTCCAGGCTGCCAGAACCTGTGGACAAACACACCAGGGGCCCAGGCCTGACACCCTGTGTCTGCAGAGATCGCTGAGAAGCAGAGAGAACTGGCAGAAAGAGAAAGGAAGGGAATAGGCATGTCCCTTCCTTGAGGTCATATCATGGGTGGGGACTCCCGGACGGGTTTCAAGTTGTACGAGCCTGAACCACCCAGCTTTGTTTCTGCCAGGGCTGCAGGGCCCTGAGCAAGACTCCGGGCCTCACCTGTTCATGGGTTGGGGCTATGGGGTCCTCAGACTGCCCCAGAAAATGCAGAGGCCTTCCTCCCGGACCTGTGGGGTGAGACCTGAGGAGAGAGTGCCCAGGAGTTAACTAGGCAAAGCAGAGAGAGACCAGAACTGCACGTGCAAAGACCCTGTGGCGCAGGGAGTGGTGCGAGTGGCAGAGGGGGCCTGGCTGGAGCACAGGAGGCCAAGCATGGTCAGAGGTGTGGGGTGGGCAGGGCCCTCAGCTCCTTTTTAATCCTGGTTCTGCCTGCGGAATCCCAGAGGGAGGGCTGGGTGGGCAGTGGGGCAGAGCAGGACTGGGGGGGCTGGCAGGGGAGGGGGCAGGGGGAGCGGTGATGCGGCCCCCACACGTGGAGGCGACATGGTGGTCAGGGCCTAGAGCTGGAGGCATCACAAGAAGGTGGTACAGGGTGACCAGAGCCTAGTGATGCCTAACGTGTGTCTGTATATACACATGCCTGCATGTATGTGTCTGTGAGGCTTGTTTCCAAATGGCTGGACGAGACTGGGCCAGTTGTGAGGTTGGCTGGGCCCCAGGGACCCAGCCTTTTGTGGGTTGGAGCTAGAGGGGCTGGTGTTTCCTGCAGTTCTAGGTGTGCTAAGGTGAGGAGAGGATGACACCCCAGAGGTCCTGGCAAACCCTGCTTCCCCTGGGCCCGTGGAGCCCACCTAGGGCCAAGGGCTTGGTTCTTCCATCCTTACCGCCAGCCCAGGAGGAGACAGGTTGGGCTGGAGAGGGGCCCAAGGGAAACTTCTGGTATCCTTATTAGGGGGTGGGTTTTTCAGGTGCACACATTGGTCCAAACGTAAGATATGTGCCCTTTACTGTGTGTAATTATTCCTTAAAACAAATCTGGGGACTTCGCTGGTGGCGCAGTGGTTATGAATCCACCTACTGGGCTTCCCTGGTGGCGCAGTGGTTGAGAGTCTGCCCACTGATGCAGGGGACGCGGGTTCGTGCCCTGGTCCAGGAAGATCCCACATGCCGCGGAGCGGCTGGGCCCGTAAGCCATGGCTGCTGAGCCTGCGCATCCGGAGCCTGTACTCTGTAACGGGAGAGGCCATAACAGTGAGAGGCCCGTGTATCGCAGGCAAAAAAGAAAAAAGAATCCGCCCACCAGTGCAGGGGACACAGGTTCGAGCCCTGGTCCGGGAAGATCCCACATGCTGCGGAGCAACTAAGCCCGTGTGCCACAACTGCTGAGCCTGCGCTCTAGAGCCCGCAAGCCACAACTACTGAGCCCGCATGCTGTAACTACTGAAGCCCGCACACCTAGAGCCCGTGCACCACAACAAGAGAAACCACTGCAGTGAGAAGCCTGTGCACTGCAACGAAGAGCAAGCCCCCCCCGCCACAACTAGAGAAAGCCCGTGTGCAGCAACGAAGACCCAACGCAGCCAAAAATAAATAAATTTATAAAACAAACAAAAAACCAAATCTGGCCCAAGGTGGCTTGGCGCTCAGCTGTCCCCTGTGGGAACAGAACAGATCCAGGAGCTGCGTTTTCAGCTCTCAGAGTGGAATTTAGGCGTTGCCAGGCTTCTGACCATGAGTGCTGCCTCTGCTGAGGGGACAGTGTGTTGGCAGGGGCCAGAGGACAAGAAGGCGTGCCCTGAGTCCACAGTCCACAGTCAGAGGCAGGAGAGACCCCCTACTGTACTTGGAGCATCTGAGGTTAGGACAGAGCTCTTAAGGGCGGCGCAGGTGCAGTGGCACCTAAAGGATGGAGGAAGGGGCCTTAGTCGATCAGGGAACGTTGAGTGCCCAGAAGGTGGACATTGAAACAAGCTTTTGGGCCCCTGGGGAGGGGAGTGTGGTGGGAAGGGGTGGTGAGAGCTGGGCGGCTGGGACCAAACCTCTTGGGCCTGGGAGACCAGGTTGGGGGCTTGGGGGTCACCCCAAGAGCTGGAGGAGCTTCCCAGAGGGCAGCGAGCCGGGGAGCGACAGAGTCTGTTGCTTTTTGCAAAGCTCGTTCTGTCTGCATGTGGTGTGCTCACTGAGATGGAGGAGGCTGGACCAGGTGATCCCAGGAGAGACGAGGAGGGATCCCAGAGAGATCAGAGGAGTGAAACTGGAGATGGACTGGATACGATGGGGACGGAGTCAAGGGAGTCCCGGGTCTGCAGGTCTGCAGTGCGGGCAGCTCACGAGGCACCTGCTCTCGGGAATTGCTATCGGAAGATGACGCGTGACAGCGGGAGAGGGAGGGCAGTGGCCAGTAGGGGATGGCGAGAGCCTCCCCTGTGGGTCCTGGGGCCTCAGCCTGGGGCGGCTGCTTAGAGACATGGTGTGGAGAAAGGGAGGCCCCGGGTGAGTCGGTGGGCCGCCCAGAAGTCACCAAATAGGGGAGGATTAAGGAAAGGCTTCCCGAGCCTGGACCCAGAGCTGCTGGGCGCCTGTGCATGCTTCACATCTCGTCCTGTAAGTTCCAGCGAGGAGTTCGGGGAGGACTCAAGAGGAGGGTCTGGCGACGGGATTTTCCTTTCAAGAGATACCAGCGTCCACCTTGCTTCCTAAGACGTTTCGAACCAAGAAGCTGGTCTTGGAGGGCAGTTCGAGCTGGGTCTGTCCCCACCTCCAAGGACTCTGATCCCTACAGGGTCATCGGAGAGTTAAGGAAGCACAAAGACTGCTCTGAGTCAGGCATCCCCGCAGAAGGAATGCTCTCGTGCTGGGCTGCAGGTTTGGTTGGAGCCCCTCTTCTTCTGTCACCCAACCCAGGTCTTGGGTGCTCCGCTGTGGAAGTGGACTGGAGCGCACGTGGGTCTGGCTCTAGGGGCTGCGTCTGGGTTTCCTCGGTCTCTGCGTTGTGGTTACCTTTAGAGACCATGATGCTGGCCCATGTGGACCTCCCGGGGACACTCGGAGGAGAAGGGATGCCTAGCCCCTGAATCAGGTCCTGATGCTGAAGCAGCCGGGTCTCGACCTTCCCTGAGAAGGACCCGTTCGTGGCCAGCCTGCCCCGGGGTTTATCACGTGTCCCCCGAGCTCATTGTCATCCCTCTCGCTGCAGCCTGAACCCCTTGAGAAGGACGTGCAACCCAAACACAGCGGAAAGTACCTCCGAGGAGCCCGATAAATCCTGGGGCTATTTTTACACCCTGTAAATTTGGACTGTGCCCCTGACAGCAAGAAACTCTGAGATGATTAAAAATCTGCCTGGAGGAGCAGTGGAAAAACTTTGTAAGATAGAAGATTTCCGGGAAGATTAAGAAAAAACATTCAAAGATTAGGCTTCCTGAGTCCAGGAGAAGATCTCGCCTTACCTCTCAGATTTGTTGTTTCATGATCCACCTTCCCTGTTCCAGGCTTGGGAGCCACCTCTTTCTGGAAAATGTCCTGGAATGGAAAATTGGGAATAGCGAGATCTCTAAACTGTGAAGTGTGGTGCACACTTCAGGGGCAGTGTTTGAAAAGAAGTAGATGGGCCCCTAGAGAGAGAACCTCGAATGTATTCCTTTAAACCGAGATACGGTCCTAACCGCACGTGGGACCCACATGCATTTGACAAGCACTAGCCCTTGACTGTTCGTTATCCCGGGCCAGCTGAGAACTGTCTCTTTGCAAGGATGCACAGTGAGGGCAGAGGGACCCTCAGCCCGTCAGCCCGATGGCCACCTGCACCAGCGGAAGTCGGTTAGTGATGAGGGCTTGGCAGCAGTGGGTCAGGAGCCCGTGTTTGGTTGGAGTCCTCTCCAAGCTGTTTTCTCAACTCTTTTTCTCTGCCAGGACCCTCACCCAGTGGCTTTTCAGTGCACTCACGCATTTGCTGAGTACCCGCTGTGTGCTAGGCACAGGGGAGACCCAGCCTTGGGTTCACTCCCTGAGCCCCGCCTGGAACACGAGCCCTTTTCTTGCCCCTGCAGAAAAGCACATCCATAGGGATGTTGGAATGGTGGGAAAGTGCACGGGCAAGGGAGGTGTGACGCAGGCCACCCTGGGACTCTGTGCCATGATCTATTAGAAAACCTGCAGTCATTGGCGAGTTGTTTTGTTTTTTTTTCTGGTACGCGGGCCTCTCACTGTTGTGGCCTCTCCCATTGTGGAGCACAGGCTCTGGACGCACAGGCTCAGCGGCCATGGCTCACGGGCCCAGCCGCTCCGCGGCATGTGGGATCTTCCTGGACCGGGGCACGAACCCGTGTCCCCTGCATTGGCAGGCGGACTCTCAACCACTGCGCCACCAGGGAAGCCCATTGGCGAGTTTTGCACTTTGGTAGGAAACGTTACTCAGAGCTGCCTGCAACTGATCATTGTGCTCGAGTTTTAAACAGCTGATAGCAGGAATTGGCAAACTTTCTCTAAAAGGCCAGAGAGTAAATATTTTAGGTTTTGCGGGCCACATGGTCTCTGTCACAGCTGCTCAACTCTGCCTCTGTAGCTTGTAAGCAGCCAGGGATACTATGTAAATCAGTGGGCCTGGCCGTGTGCCAATAAAACTTTATTTATGGACACCGAAATTTGAATTTCATGGAGTTTTCATTTGTCATGAGGTGCTATTCTTTTTTTCTCCCCAGCATTTTTTTCAACCGTATTAAAATAGAAAAACCCTTCTTAGTTTATGGGCTATATAAAAATAGGCAGCATGTGGGATTTGGCCCCCAGGCTGCAGTTCGCTGACCCCCGATCTAAAGGTAAGGGTCAGGAGACGTACCTGGGTGAATTACTGCCTCGGTTTCCCTGTGTTTAAATGCCCAGCTCTGTGCACCGCAGCATGCCCGGGAAGCCCTCCATCCCAGCAGCTGTGCAGTTGCCCGTGTCTCCCCCCAGGCCCTCAGATGGTGATTTCTAGGGGGGAACGCCGGGGAGGGGCTGGACTAAACTGCCCTGGGGCCCGGGGCCCCCACGAGCAGGTTGGGAAACAAAACCCAAGGCCAGGACAGCCATCATAAGTGAAGTGTGTGCCCAGAAGGGCCAGGTTCTCGAGGGCTGTTGGTAGCAGAAGGACAAGATTCTGCTCTTAATGCATTTCCGACACCCCCTCGTTGCTCCTGTAGGAACCTGCGCAAGGGGCCCAGCGGCCTGGCTGACGAGATCAACTTCGAGGACTTCCTGACCATCATGTCCTACTTCCGGCCCATCGACACCACCATGGATGAGGGGCAGGTGCAGCTGTGCCGGGAAGAGAAGCTAAGATGTGGGTGTCCCAGGGCCCCTCCCGATGCACACCTGGCCGCCTGTGTGGCCCTGAGTCCTGCCGTGCCCCCACGGTGGGGTGGGGAGGGTCAGGTCAGGGAGCGCCACCCCAGGCCTTGGGGAGGTTGGTCCCGATTTTCACACACACGGAGTGGCATTTGCACCTCCCTCTCCTCCGAGGCTGCTCCGTGGCAGCACCCTTGTTGACACTTCTCAGCAGCTGGTGGTTTTCTGGGAACAGAAGGAGGTGTCAGTGATTGGAAAAGGTTAAGACCCTTGGTTTGGACAGACCTGGTTCAATCCAGCCCCTTCACTAAGCAGCTGTGTGACCCTGAACCTGACGGTGGGGATGAGGACTGAGCATAAGGGTGATTCTGAGGCTGGGTGGGATCTCGGGTGCTTCCTGAAAGTTCCTTTCTTCCCTTCCCTGGCCCATGACTGGCCACCATACGCAGCTTCACGGGGCGGCCTCTGTGGGGCTCGTCCGTCCCGGAGGAGCCTCTGCTGGCCCTGGGCTCTGAGCAAGTTGAGCTGGGATCGGCCTTGGTGGGGGATGGCACAGAGTCCCAGGGTGGCTTGCGTCACACCTCCCTTCCCTGTGCACTTTCCCACGACTCCAGCATCCCTCTCCATCCCATCCGAGGCAGCAGCGTCTGCAGGGACATGTAAACACGGGGCTTGGGCTATACTTAGCTCATACTTAGCTCAGGATGTGTACTGAGGGCTGTTGGGGGCGGGGCGGTGATGCCTGGTGTCCGCCCGGCTTCCACACTGTTCCAAGGGCCAAGTCAAGAGGTGTGAGGGCTGTGGGATGGGACGGACTCTGGTTCAAACTCCCGGCTGCCCCTCCCTTAATGGGGTGGCTGCGGGCAAATGCCTTAGCTTCTGTGAGCTTGGCAGCCCCGTCTGTGAAATGGGCTCAGGGCAGCCCTGGCCTCACGGGGTCATGTGAGGATGAGAGGAAGATACATTTGCACAGCGCCGGGCTGGATAAATGCCAGGGCCGAGGACTTTGTGAGCCTGAGGCTGAGCCAGGGGGCGGGAGGTCACCTCCCCTTCAGCTCCTGGCTCTGTTGGGCTGTGGGATGCTGAGTGATGTCAGTAAAGGGACCACGTGATGTCACTAAGAGTGAAATAACCAGAGCAGGTGTGAATGCCCCTCGTACCATCAGGGGCCAGCTCAGATCAGCCAGGGACAGGATGTAGGCAGCCGGGTCCGTGATCTGCCACAGGCCTGGGATGACAGCCACCCTCTTGGGTCTGTCAGGAATGCCACTTTGAAATAACGCTCATCTGGCTTCCTGTTAATGAGACTATCACGTCATCTGCACTCACAGTGTGCCAGGCGGTCGCTGGCCCTGGTCCACCAGCCTTAGCTCACCTGGCAACACCATGAGGCAGATGTGTGGTTACTCCCATTTTACAGATGGGGAAGCTGAGGCTCAGAAAAGTTAGGTCACTTGCCCAAGGTCACCCACCAGGAAGTGGTCGGTCTGGCCCCATGGCCTTTGCCCTTGCCCCCTATGGCTTTGGCAGGTTTCCGTTACTGGGGTCTTTTGCTCAGTTTGAGGTAGGGGAAGGTTGGGGGGCAGGGGGACCCGGGCTCCCCTCTGCCTTGCCTGACTCAGCCGCTCTCTCCCCACTGCCGCCCCCAGTTCTGTTCCACATGTATGACTCGGACAGCGACGGCCGCATCACCCTGGAAGAGTATCGAAATGTAAAGTATGCTCCCGCGCCGGCGGGCCCCAGCGCCTCCCCTGCCCTGCGGCCGGGATGGAGGCCCGAGTTCACGGCGTCTGTGCTTCACCGGCAGGTGGTCGAGGAGCTGCTCTCCGGAAACCCCCACATCGAGAAGGAGTCTGCGCGCTCCATTGCCGACGGGGCCATGATGGAGGCGGCCAGCGTCTGCGTGGGGCGGATGGTGAGAGCTGCCGGAGCCGAACCCCCAGATCCCTCCCTGCCCCTGCCCCTGCCGACCCCGCCGTGCCGTGCCCTGGAACTAGTCTGTGTTTCTGGAAGGCCCCAGCGGGCAGAGACTGTGCATGTCCTGCTCGCCACTCTGACCGGGCCTGGTGCAGACCACTGCTCAGAGGCCTCTCGCTGCTTTCCTGTCCCCCCAGAAGACCGGCCCGATGTCCCAACCCTTGGGGGATCAGGCCAAGCAGGGGAGTCTGGGCTTTGGGGGCCGTAGACCCCATTACGTAGCTTCCTCGGGCCCACGGGCAGCGCCTGGCACAGTGCCAGGCCTGGTCGGAGTACAGCCCGGGCTTGCTGTCATTTAATTATTAATGAGGGGATTTGTGGCCTGGAGGGCAGGGGTCAGCAGGGAGCTCTCTTGAGGGCCCACGATCTGGGGTCCAGTAAGGAGCTGGGAGCAGCGGCGGGTGACGTGTAGATGAGACAGGAGAGGGGCTGGGCCATCAGGGCTTGTGCGCTGATGAGGATGGGAGGCCCCCTGCTGACAGAGACAAGAGAGGATTCGACCAGAAGCACTTGCAAGGCTGCTGCGGTGGCCCAGGCGGAGGGGCCGGGCTCGAGCTCTGATGGGGAGGAAGGCGGGTGGGACCACGTGATCAGGAGCTGGACCACAGCTGGACGCAGCTGAGGCTTGTCAGGGTCCCACTGGCGTAGAAGCGGCTGGATCATTTCTTGGAACCGTGCTGTCGGGCCTCCGGTGGTGTCGGTGAGTTAGAGCAGGGTTTCTCTGCCCGGCCTTGTTGACACGTGGGGTTGTCCTGGGTTTGCAGGGGTTTGAGCAGCCTCCCTGGCTTCCACCCACTAGATGCCAGTCACACCCTCCAAGTCGTGACAACCAACATGTCTCCAGACATGGCCCACTGTCCCTGGGGCGGGGGGGCGAAGTCACCCCCCAGTACAGAACTGTTGGCACAGAGGGGCACAGGAGCGAATGGTCAGGGCAGTGGTGACCGGCACGTCCTATGAGCGGTCACTGCCTGCTTTTACGTGCTCAGATGGTGCCGTTGTCAGGGTGGGGAGGCATGGACTCTGGCAGGGGCCCCCTGGAGGCTCCAGGCAGCCAGGTGCCCCCAGGGCCACCTGCAGGGTGACCACACAGCGTGTGCAGGCACTGTGCTGGCTTCTTCACGTGCATCACTTCATAGATTTGTAACCTTGCTTCACTGGTGGGGACATAAAGAATTTTCTGGACTTTGGGGACAGCGACCTTTTTGCTATGCTCGGTGGACTCGCTCTTGCAGGGCCGGGTCCTGTCCAGACAGCCCCTGACGCAGGGGCTCAGAGCCCCTGGGAGCCGTGCCGGCAGGCACGTGACCATCTCCATGGACTTCGTTCCCTGAGGGTTTCGGGTGGTCCCCCTGGGGCTGTCCCCTCTGGCTCCTGTGTATTTATAGTGGCTGCAGCCCCAGACACCATCATGGCTTTGGGGTGACCCCAGCCCAGATGGAGGGGTGTTTTCCTGCTGAAACCTGCTGTCTGTGCTCAGGCCTGTCATCAGGAGATGGCGGGCGGGGGGCTGAGGTCACTTTCTCAGCCTGTATTTCATTTGTCTGCTTCGGGGACCCAGGGAGAGGCTTCTGGCTTTGGCGAAGCCACCCCACTCAGACAATTAACTGCTGCAGAAAAGGCCGGTGACCTCGGTGGGGAGCGTGGGGATTCCCCTGCCGGGTTGCCCGAGCCAAATTCCCATTTGATTTAATGACACTCTCCTTCGTTAAATTGCTCCCCGTCCCACTCCAGTTTCAATTGGTGACAGTTTTCTTAATTTGCTGTAGTAAAATTGTTGGCAGCTGGCAGCTGCTGATCTGCATAAAAGCTGCACAACCTTAGAAGCCGGGGCATTCCGGGAGTCCGTGCCGGCTTCCCGGGTGTGCGTCCCGCCCACCGTGTGCATCTTTCTTGATGTATGGATCCTCTCTGTGTGCTCTTAGAGTGTTTCCTTGTGTGATCGTCGACCAGATACACACAGAGGCGCAGCGTGAGGGGTGGCCGAGTCAGTTCACACCCTGTGGCCTCTGAGGACGCTTAACATTTCTGCCCGCACCTTTCGCCAAAGACAAATGACGCATCACCCTACTGTAACCTCCGAAGCCGGCTGTCGACTGCAGCAGTGAGCTCTTTCCAGGGTGTTTCCCTGGAAAGCCTTGCTGTGGCTGGAGGCTGGGGCAGCTGTGCTGGGGTCTCAGCCTAGGGCGCTGCCCTGATCCTGCAGCCCCTCCACCCGGTGCCTGCCCTCCAGCCCGGGTCTTGGGCCGGCGGGGCCTTATCTGTGATTAGCTCCCCTCGCTGCCCTGGGAATCCGGGGTCTCTGGCAGGGAGTGGGCGGCCACTTCTGTCTGTGCCCCTGGGCAGGAAGAGCGGACAGCCCTAGGGGCAGGGCTGGCCCAGGCCTTCTAAAAAACTGGTGTTTTTCATAAAATTAAAAAGTATATCCAGGGGACTCCCCTGGTGGTCCAGTGGTTAAGACTTCGCCTTCCAATGCAGGGGGTGCGGGTTAGATCCCTGGTCGGGGAGCTGAGATCCCACATGCCTCTCGGCCAAAAAACGAAAACATAAAACAGAAGGAATGTTGTAACAAATTCAATGAAGACTTTAAAAATGGTCCACATCCAAAAAAAAAAAGTATATCCAAAATTAGATTAAGAACAGAACCCACCTCTGGGAGCTGTTGTGAGGTTTGCATCAGTTCATGGTAATAACGTTTGTAAAGTACACACAGCAAACGCTCGGAGAGCGCCTGCGACGTTTTCTTAAATACACGTAGGAACAGCTTTCCGAGCGGTACGCAGAGAGAAGGGCGTCCTTCTTGGCCCTCCACCCATCGGCCCTGGTCCTTCTCCCTAAAGGGAACTGCCCTTGACGGTGTTTTTCCTGACACAGACCGACGTGTACACGTGTGTCTTTCGGTTCTGATTCACACAAAATGGTGCTGAACTGCCGCGGCTCGCTCTCCGCCATGCTGACCCCACAGGTCCACGGAGCAGGTGGCAGCCGTCGGCTTAGTGATGCAGGACAGACTCTGCAGCCGTCTTTCTGCTCCTTGGTTGTTTTTTCCCCCGTGTATGTGTCTCGGAGCCTTTTCCATATCAGCAGGTCTAGATCGACCCCTTCTGCGTGGTAACCAATAGCCAGGGCGACCACGATTTATTTGGCTGGTCTTGTATGGACGGGCAGTGGGGTGTCAGCCCAGCTTTCACTGTCACAGAGGGCGCCGTGGGGACTTGGTCTTAGCAGCACCATGGGCAGGAGCCCCATTTATCATCTCGTGTGTGTGCAGAGACGGGCACTGCCAGTGACTCGGCAGGTGGGAGGCTCCTGGGCCAGATGTTATCAGGGTGACTCGGCCCTTTCCCCGGTGTCTGGAGTGCAGGTCGGCCCAGAACTGGTCTTACCAAGGCTGGTTTGAGGAGGCAGGACCAAGAAATGGCAGGAGGTGTCTGCTGGTGGCCGTACTGTTGGGAAGTGACGGGAGGCGGCTGTGCCGGGGGGAGCGAGCCCTGCCTCTGCGCCCACCCTCGTCTGACCTGTCCTCCCTGGGGGGCATGGGGGGCGGGCCCTGGTGAGCCTGCACCACCTTCCGTCCCACCGTCGAGCCAGTGAAGGGGACGCTGGAGTTCAGGGCGACCAGCCTCGAGCTGGAGGCGAACAATCCAGAGTGTACTCCCCATTCTCATGATTCTGCCTAAATGGCCCCAGCCTTCTGTGTTGCAGGGTTGGGGGGGGGAATGGAGAGTCTCCAGGCAGAAGCCCCTCACTGCACCCTGTGCTCTATCCCCAGGAGCCTGATCAGGTGTACGAGGGCATCACTTTCGATGACTTCCTGAAGGTGGGTACCTGGGGGTGGGGGTGGGCATGGGGGCTGTGCTGGGGGCTTGAGGGGGCCCCTGCTGGTCAGGAGGAGATGGGCGTCTCCGTGGAAAGGGGTCAAGCCTGGGTGTGGCCTTTAAAATAGTTTAAACTGTTTTTACTTATTTTTATTGGAAGGGTGATGATAGGTATACACGGTCAGAACAACTAAGCAAGTGCAAAAGGGCCTGTGAGGAAAACTCCATTTTTCTCGCCCCGCGAGTACCTGGTCCCCCTCCTCAGAAGCACCCTGTTGACAGTTGGGACCAGGGTTCTGGAATGTTCTGTGCCTGTACGAGACCTGCTCTTCACAGCAGCACACACTGGTGCTGACCGCGTGTGGTTATGCCCTGGGCCTCGCAGTCCGTGCTGTTTGTCTGGCTGCACACCTTCCACCCCTGTTAGTGGACGATCAGGCCTCCCCCAGCCTTCACTGCTACAAGCCTGCTCGCAGGCTGGGAACTGGGACCCCTCGCTGCTCTGACAGGCAGATCCCCGTGGCAAGGAGTCGAGCCCCCCGTGCTCTGCCCGTGCTTTGGCCCTGAGCATCCCAACAGCGGTGTCCCCGAGCCCCTTCCAGGAGGCAAGGAAGATGGGAAGTCAGGGGGACGATACCCAGGGTGGCCCCCTGGGAAACAGGCCTGTGCCTGGGCTGGGGCCGGGGACTCTGGCGAGCTGAGGGGCAGCTCGGCCGGGCCCTCCCCCAGACTCTGCGCCGCCAACCTGGCCAGTCATGGCGAGAGGAAGGGGGCGGCCGGCACGGACCTGGGCCTGAGGGAGAGACCCGAAGGGCCTGCTGGGCCGGAGGAGGACAGGCGCCCCCCTCCGCCGCCCCCAGGGCTGGGCAGGGCAGGCAGACTGGGAGAGGCTGAGTTGGCGTTGGTGCCACAGGTCACCTTGGCTTGTTCTGAGGTCTGCGCTCCAGAAAAGTGATGACACCCAAGCAAGAACCAGAATAAGGAGTTAGAAGATCAGGGAGGCCAGGGAAGGTTAGGGAGGAGGGATGGCTGCTTTAAGCCAGAAGATAGGATGAAATCCAATTTTGGCCTCAGAAACCAAGCTTCTTCCCCAGAAGGCCGCCCCCGCCGCTGCCCCGCCTCTAGTGTTCCCAAGCCCGTTGCCTCTGCCCTGTGGGAGTTTTTCCTGACCAGCCGGCCCATCCCATTCTCTGAGCCCCACCACTAGCCTCTTGCCGCCTGGCATCACCCAGCCTTTGGCAGAAACCACCCACCCTGGCATCCAGGTATCTTCTCCTGGGAATGTCTTGTTCACCTAACAAAGCACCTGGCGGACCGTAGGCATGTGACAGTGGCAGGAAATGTGCTGAGGCCTCCCTGCCACTTGGGTGCCCACAGGGCTCTGCTCTCCCCAGCCTCAAGGCTGTCCCTGGAGATGTTGAGGGTGACAGCTTGAGAGTTTGAAGTTCTTACATAAGCAGGGAGACAGTGACAAGTCACTGCCCACCACGTCCCTCCGTTCCTGTTTGCATCCTGCCCGCCATCTCTCCATCCATGGTCCTCCTGGGCCCCAAGTGGCCAAGGAGCTGGCGGGCGCACAGTCCTGCCCGCGCTGGGGCTTCCTAGTGTGGCAGATACAGGGTCTGGTGGCCTGAGTGTCCGCTAGGGCCCTAGCCAGGATGGACCGTGACGGCAGTGCCAGTACCAGGTATGTGGTGATGGATGTGGTCTTTGGCAGAAATTACCTTTCCTGGGCATGAGCCTTGTCTGTCTGGAACATGGTGACCTGTCCTATCCCTGGGAGGTTGTGAAGACCTAACTGTTGTGACCTTTTAGTTTATGATGATGGCTTAATGAAACCTTATAATTGCACAGCCCTTAACAGTTTATAAATCGCTTCCGTGCATGAGTCCCCTGGAGCCCCCAAAACATTCCGTGAACGGGCAGCACAGGTGGTGGTCTTGACATTTTCCTGGTGGAAGGGAGGTTTAGTGGGGTTAAGGAATTTGCATGAAAATCATGGAGCCTGAAGTGGTGGGTGGGATTCAAGTGGCTTCAGCTAAGAGCTTGGATTCAGTACTTAATAATAACTTGCTGTGACAATCCAGAAAGAATCCAAATGTCAGAGCCCAATTAACCAGCAAAAAGGCAGATGGAAGTTTCTCTTCCAAGCTCCGCACTGGATTCCACCTGCGGGAGCTTCTCAGTGGGTGGCGGAGGAGGGCGGGTGGGAAGGTGGCCGAGGACTCCGGTGGGGATGCCCGCTCATGCTGCTCCGTCTGTTCCAGATCTGGCAGGGGATAGACATCGAGACAAAGATGCACGTCCGCTTCCTTAACATGGAAACCATCGCCCTATGCCACTGACCGCCCCTCCCCCACGGAGAACCCGCACTCGGACCCGGGCAGCGAGGCCCACGGGGGCCCTTTTGCTCCAGCTCTTGTAAATAGTCAACATCCCTCGCTCATCTCTTTTTCCCGCAGGGTATGGTACATGGGGCTTTGCTGTTTTTAGCTCCAATAAAGAAGAAAATGGGTTTGTTAATGAGCCTGGCTCCTGTCTGTTCCCCACGTCCATGCACGTGGCCTGGCCATTTGGCGGCCCGAGGCTGGCTGACTACATGAGGAACGAGGGGCAAGCAGCAGCAGCCAGTCTGCAGAGGCTGGTTTGCAAGGGGATTTATTTTTCCCTTCCTTTCTGGTTTATTGTGGGTTAAATATTTGCTGTTTTCCCCGCATGAGTGCTGGGAATTCACCTGCCTTCGCAAGCCTAGGCAGGAAGGTAAGGAGAAGCAGCTCCTCGTTCCATGGGGGCCGGGACTTGGGCGGGGTGGGGGTGCTTCCTTGGTGCCACGACCGGATATTCAGACCCCAGGAGGAGGCGAGAGGAGCTGAGCCTGGGCCAGCTGCAGTGAGCGCCCGAGCTCGCCCCGCGGGGCCGCGGGCGGTCAGGGCCTGGCGGGAACAGGCTGGGTGTGCCCTGCGGCCCTTCCTCAGGATGGGGGCCGGCTGCATGGTCTGCACTCCACTGTCCCCAGCGCAGCAGCAGCAGGGGAGGTGACTGCCCCAGGTAGCATCTCCCACAACTCCGGTTGTCACCTTCCGGCAGTGGGGTTTGAGGGGAGGAAGAAACAAAGGTCATTCATCTCGGTTGGTGGCAGTAGCCCATGAGTCAAAAGAGGGCTGGCAGTCGGTGGTGCCCTGGTGACCTGCTGACTCGCTCGGGAGAGCTGCCATCGCCCCAGTCACTGGTCACTGTTTACATTCCAGGCTCGCTGCTTTCATCGACACTCGCTGGAGGCACCTTCCTAGCCTTCCAGGGAAGTTCCCCTGATAATTGTTCCCCTGATAATTGTTCCCCTGATAATTGGCTATTGCTATTACTTGCATTCTTGAATTTGTAATTCAATTTTTATATTAAGTGTGTTGTATCTATCTTATACCCACATGTTGGGGTTCAGAATGTAACAGGTGCCCCCTGGAGTCTTCATCCGATGCCCAGCGCCTGGTCTTCCCTTCCCTGAGGCAGTCATGATGGTCCCTTCCTCTGACATCCGCCCCCCCCCAAGCTGTGTTGTGCATACGTTGCTTAGGACAAGATTAACGTCAGTATTTAAAAGCCAGCAGGCGTCCCGAGGGCGGCAGTGGAGCTGGGAAACTCTCATCATTTAGACAGTGAGAGCTGGCGCGGGCATCCCGCCCTAGTGAGCGTGCGGTGGACCGGGCTGGGCCTCCGACCCCAGCCGTGCCTGAGGAACGCCAGTCTCCACGATGCGCCTGACAGGCAGGCGGCCAGGGGCAGCGCAGCCCCGTCTTTGGTAAGTGGAGAGCGGTCTGAAGTCACTTCTAGAGCTCTGCTTTTTTTAACTTTTTAAAAAATTTTATTTTTTAAATCGAAGTATAGCTGATTTACAATGTTGTGCTAATTTCTGCTGTACAGCATAAGAGCCTCAGTTATACATATATATATATATTCCTTTTTTTATATTTTCCATTATGGTTTATCCCAGGAGATTGGATGTAGTTCCCTGTGCTACACAGTAGAATCTGCTTCTTATTTAGACTTGTGCTCAATTCCACAAATATTTTGACGTTTTCAAAGCAGTAGGTCAGGGCCAAGGCTGTGCTTCTTACCCTCCAGGTGCCGGCAATGGGGTAGGAAAGTGGGATGTGATCTCCCTCCCCATTCCCCCCTTCTCCTGCTGCTGGGATCAGTTGCTCACACCCCTGGGTGCCTGGCTGCCCACAGAAGGAATCTAGAAAGGCCTGGTGTGGGGAGATCTGGTCCTATTTAGGTGCTAGTTAGCTATCGTCCAGGACGGGTCTCCAGTGAGACCCCTGCAGCCTGGCAGAAGCGTGTGTCCCTGTGCCCTCCCCTGCCCCACACTACTGCCGGGGACCCATGGAGTTACAGAGCAGCAGGGACTGCTGGTGTGGCCACCGTAGGCTGGATTTTCTGGCATTCTCCCAATTTGCTTCCATTTTCTTCTCAACAAAGGCAGTTCATTAATGTAAAGTGTTTTTATAAATAATAGATCTTCCATCAGCCCCCCTGCAGAGCCTGTGTTTGGGAGACATGGCCACTGTGGGCACCAGCAAGCGTTTGCCCTGTTCAGACCACTGAGGGCCGGGCCTCGTGTCTCTGAAGCTTTGAGCCTCAGCTTACCTAAACCGCTAATTAAAGTGAGACTTAATCACCCTGAGCCCAGTCCATACTGCTCAAACCCAAGCTGTTTGTTCACCGTCACTGAGGATGTCTAATTGGCAGGGTTGGGGCTCATTTCCACCAGAGGGCGGGCCAGAGTCTGCCTGGGGCTCCCCGGCCGGCTCCCAGGGCACTGTGTGCGTGATGTGTTTTCACTCATTTGGTGGTTCTGGGAGTGATCGGGGTCAGCTATTAGTTGGTGCGGACCTGTTCCTAGGAAGGGTGGTTATTCCCCACAGTCTGCTGGCCTTTGATTAGAAAGAATGAGGGTCACTGCTCTGGGTACGCATCTCAGGACGGCTGTCTGGGCAGTGCGGTCTGCAGAGGCTGGAGGCTGGAAGCTCGGAAAGGGCCCCTTACTGGTGCGCGTGCCCAGGAGGGGCTTTCTGGCTACAGAGACCCTGAGGGAGTGTAGCACCCTCCCCCCATCTGAAGCAGCCTGAAGCAGGTGATGTTTGTTCTAAAATAGGCAAGTTGAGAAATTAACAAATGCACTTGTTTTACAGCTTTCCTGACTAATCAGCGCTAAGTCAAATATCTGAAGTCAGTGCTTCGAGGGCCTCAGGCTGTGTGTGTGTGAGAGACGGGGACCAGGGACAGAGTCTGCAGCCTGCGGGATGAGGGTGAGGTCACCTCTCTCCATGTTCTCCACCCATTTCCCAGGAATTGGGTTGAAAGCATATTACCAAGGGGAAAAGTTACCAGAACTGGGCTTTCGGCCGTGAAAAGAATACGGCAGTTTGACACAAACACGCCTATTTGGTAGGTTTACAAAAGGGCTGCGTAATGGAAATCTAATATGAGAAGCTCAGGGGAGAGCTTCTGCAGCCACGTTAAACATGAATTATGGATAAGGGAATGCAGTAAGATGACAACAGCTTCCAATTTTGGCCAAGCATCCTCTGAGGGAACGAATTACTGCTAGACTTTTAACAAAACCGTTCCATTTTTTTCTGATCCCAGGCACTGGCAAGTTCTCGAAGTGCGTCATGTATGGATCGGATCCTTGTCGCTGAGCAGCTGAACCCGTCTCCACTGCCTGTGGTTCACCAGGCCGGAGCTGAACTGCAGGCGGCACGGTGACTTACACAGGCTGATGGAGAGTTAAAGGTACAAGTTGCCTTGGCAAGGTTTCTGCAAACACCTGCTTTGCAAGCTGTCCTCCCACACAGTGACCTTGGGAAGGCCTTGGAGAGTTGCGTGGGAGGGACCGGGGTTTTCACCATGACTTCCCAGGGCGTCAGTGTTGCCTTTGCCTCCAGGCTCTTCTGGAATCAGTGAACAAGTGCCAGCAGGGATTCGGTGGTGGATGAACTTGGCCCCAGGAGGACTGAGGACTCTGATGGGCACACGGTGACTGCTCTTCCTTCTAATCTGCATGTTGACCAAGTCAGCAAGGGGCTAGGTTTCTGGTCTTTACCCCAGGAGTGGTCCAAGGGGCAGCAGTAAGGCTGGAGGATGTGCCGAGCAGCAGTTTATGGCCGCCTCCATCTTAGAGACACGAGGCGGCTGCGTCAGTGCCAGCGCTGGGTGAGGGCACAGGAGACACAGTGGTGGGCAGGGGTGGGAGCCTGCCCTCCCTCCCTGGGGGGCGAGAAGGTCCCCGGCACAGAGCTTCTGCCTGGAAGCCCCTGCCCACCATCAGAGGCAGAGAGCAGGCTGGCACCCGCATGGCACGGGCCAGAGCCCAGCGAGAGGGGCTGTGCCATCGCCCATCCCAGGCAGCCTCCGTCCAAATCGCTGCATGGCTCACTGCAGCAGCCAGGGAGCCATCTGGCCTGGCCGCTGGTGAGGTGGGCAGGTCTGCGAGGCTCAGGGCGCCGCGGACGGGCGGCCAGCACCACACGCTCCCGGCTGCCACAGCTGCTGCCCAGAGCAAAGGTCCGAGTTGGGAGAGCCAGCCGGCCCCCGCCTCAGCCATTGTCGTAGATCTGCCCGTCCTGACAGGCCATGGACGGCCTTAACAAGAAGGCTGTGCCCCTACCAGGAAGACGTTTCTCTCCTAGGATGAGCAAAGTTGGTTTGCAGTGACCAGTGTTTGTCATTTGAATGCAGAGTGGGACGCGCTATCCCCTCAAATGTGGGGCCTCTGGTTCCGAGGAGGGGGTACGGAGGACTTCACCCTGGTGTGGTCAGCTCTCCTGCACAGAAAGGACCAAAACTCCACTGTTGGGGACATTCAGTTTTTCCTCGAATCAGCTGAATCTGGTGAGCCTTGATAGGGGAGGTATTGCTGGCCCTAGGGTGTCTGTGCAAATGGATTATTGCTTGGGCAGCAGCAGTGGCAACACCAAGGCAGCACACGGCTGAGACTGCAAAGCACAGCCTAGCGGCCGCAGATGAAACTCTCAGGGCTGTGGTTCCCTTGGAGAATCTGATGACAGAGCCATACTTCCTCCCAGAAAATGCCCTTACGCACAATTTCACACATGGTTGTGTGGGTTTCTTGGATCCTGGCCTAGGAGCCCCTCTAATAGTGGTTCTGGGAAAAACTATTCAACATGTCAGGTGAGATTTCCAGGGTGGGGGGAAGCTTGTAAAGTGGTATGCCAGGGGACTGTCACCACGCACCTTGCCAGGGTGACAAGTAATTTCAGCAATAAATACATTTTAAAAATTTAATACTAGAACCAACATGGACATGTTATAAAGCAGAAAGCAACGTCATACAATGTTTTAAGACAGGACAGAGATTTCCGGTGTTTGGCCCTCTGGCCGCCCCCAGCGGCATATCTGAGTCTCTTCTGTCTTTAGGGAAGACATGGGGCCCGAGTTTGAAAAGCAGAAGAGATACAGAAGAAAAGGAGACGATAAGTCAACTAAGAATTCAGAACTTGCAAAGAAGCTCCCACAAAATAGCCAGTGGGGACAAAGGTAAGATGGGATGAGCAGACGGGGGTGGACATGGGCCAAGATTTTTTTAAGCCACTGGTAAATGTTGGTTCATAAAGGAACTTTGATCCTTTCCCCATCAGGCTATTTCTTCCACAATGTAGGTTTACAGCAAAAACACTGACTGAACTTGGTGTGCTTGGAGATTATTTGGGTCCAATAAACTTCACAAAACCCAGGTGGTTTTCATGAATGGGAGATGTTATCAACAGGCTGGGAGGAAAAACCCCACGCTTGTAACGTTTACACTGGACCAACAGCTGGCAGTGAATGAAAGTAGTTTAAAACCGTTTTTACTTTCAGTAACATTTTCTGGGTCTAATTTCTTTTGAACTCTTCCATTACCCTTAATTCCTGCAAAGCTAGGAGGGAGAATGTATCTGCAAAATGAACTGTGAAATGAGACTGGAAGGGGCTGCTTCTTAAAAGGAAAAACAAACTTTCCGCAGTGGTCCAGTTGCATTAAGACTGTGAGAGTTGAAAACTGTATAAAGTGAGGTCACTACGGTGTCAGAGCAGCACAAGGCAGCGAGCGTAAATAAAGTACGTACTTCAGTTGCCAACTGCACGTTGGCTTCATTGATGAGGTAATTGGGTTTTCTGAAAGGAAGCAGAAAACCCTCCTGACACAGCTGCCTTCCCGGGAAGGCAGCCTGAAGGAAAGCAGTGCTCTCGGGACTGAGGGGATGGTTCCCAGTCGCGGCTCTCTATGTGGCTGTCTAGTTGGATGTGGATTTTTTTTATGACTGAGGATCTTAATTTGAAAAACCTTCCAAAACCCTCATGACTCAAAAAGTTCTAGGACTCCGCGTAGTGGCGCATTTCCCAACCGTGCACGCTTGTGAACAGCAGGGAAGCTTCACTTTGCTCTTGGATCAGTGGGACGTTATCCCCATGCTGAAAATACTCAGTTTGATAGTCCCTTGTGCCTTTTTTCTTCCTTTATCAAGAGTTGTATATTTTATCTTTTCAAAAACCTGCTTTCGGCTTTATGATCAACTTCACTATTTGTTGGTTTTCTAGTTATTAATGTGTATTTTTATCCTTTCTTAACTCCTTTAAAGAAGGATTTAACTCCTCCTTTCTACTTTGTTTTGCTGTCTTATTTTCTATGAAGTCATGACATCTCCCCCGCTCATTCGGGCCTCGTCCCCTGGGTCTTGGTGTTCAGTGCTTCCACCATCACCCTGGTCTGGAGAGTTTCTATTTTCCATTTTTCTTTCCCTGTTTAAAACCGTTAATTCAGGAGTGCCTGGGGCTTCCAGGTGTATGTTTTTGTTTAGCTTTTTGTTGATTTCTAATCGTACCGCATTGGGACTGGGGGCACTGGATTGGACCTGTCTGGTATTGCTCTTCGTGTAATCTGAGATTTTCCTTGTGGCCTTCATACATGGTCATTTTTTATGCATGTTTTGTGGGTATTTGAAAAGGGATAGAATCCCATCTACATCCATCGTGTCACGCTTATAAATTAAGTAAGTCCTCCGCATCACCCACCATGGGCAAGGATTTTGTTTCTTGGAGTAGTTCTATCAGTTTTCTGCTCTGATATTTTGAAGGTACAGTAGATGGCTGCTGCTCACAACAGTCTAAATCATGAGTAACGCAGGCTTTGCCCTCTTATTCCTTGGAAACGGAAGCTGGTCATCACACGGAAGGGGCTCGCGTGCTGCTCGGTGGTTGAGCGTAATGGTCCCGCCCCTTTTCCCTCTCCAGAACCCATCACCTGCCACCCCACGCAGACGATGGGTATTCACGGTACGTAGAAAGTGTCTGCTGTGTATTGTGCATCGCAGACACAACAGTAAGCAAAAGTTATTAACGAAGTAGTTGTATAAATATATAATTATAACCGTGTTAAAATCTACCAGGGAAAAGTGCTGCTCTCCCAGGTTGGGTGGTGGTGTCAGAGAAGACGACCCAGAGTTGAATTCTTGGTCTCAGATCCAAGGGCTCAGACACTAGCATGTCCAAAGGCCCCCAAAGAAGAAAGGGTTTGGAGACTGGAAAGAGGCTGAGCAGGGGTGCAGAAGCCCTCGCTGGAGCGAGGGCTGTGTGTAGTGTACAGAATGACGTGTGATGTGGGGAGGTCCCAGCTTGGGCCCGGGGGACACTCCTGAGACAGGTGGGGAGCAGATGCAGGGCTGCAGTGGAGGAGCCATAAATCTGAGCCATCAGTGTGTGGTACTGAAAGCCATGAGAGAGAGAGAGAGTGAGAACAGAGTAAGATGAAACGAGCCCTGACAGACGCAGCTGGAGAAAAATGAATTGGCAAAGGAGAAAAGCAAAGGCAATAGAGGAATATGTGGGGGGGGTCACAGAAGTGCGCCCCGCAGTTGCTTTCTTCCCCCAACACTTAAAACCTAGTGCGGTGCTCCTCTGTAGTTCTAAAATACACAGAATTGGTTCTTCCCATGTTTCTCCCAGCTCCCAAATGAGACAATTCTCTAAATGTTGTCACAGGGAAAAGCAAGTGCCAGGTCATAGTTGTAACCCGGTATGGTGTCACAGGACGAACGGCAGATGGGCACAGTGCTCTGAAAGGCCAGCCGGTCCACTGCAAACTCGTAGGCCTGGATCAGCCCCCGGTGTCTAGAGAAAGCACAGAGACAGCGGCAGGGTCAGTTCTGGTCCCCAGCCCCCCCAGTGACTTCTGTCTTTGCAGCAGGCACGTGCTGGAGACAGGAGAGCGAGTCATCGTGACACATGTCTGCTTCGGCCTCAGTGTGTTGTGGACACTCCAGATCCCAGGACTAGAGACAGACAGGTGAGCAGACAAGTTTGATGGAGGGAACTGAGTGCCGGGAGGCACCTGGCTGAACAGGGAGGCAGGAAGGGTCAGCCTCAGGGAAGGCCTCACAAGAGGCTGCTTGGAAGCCAGGCCAACAGTAATCAGAAAGGGTCCTGGGCTTCCCTGGTGGCACAGTGGTTGAGAGTCCGCCTGCCGATGCAGGGGACACAGGTTCGTGCCCCGGTCCGGGAAGATCTCACATGCCACGGAGTGGCTGGGCCTGTGAGCCATGGCCGCAGACCTGTGCTCCGCAATGGGAGAGGCCACAACAGTGAGAGGCCCGCGTACCGCAAAAAAAAAAGGGTCCTGAGCCTCTGGCATGGGCCTCTCTCCTCTGGCAGCCGTCACCCAGCAGGCTGAGCGTGAGGACTGGGCTCTGCCTCTGTCACTGGGATTCAACACCACAGGTCCCTAAGCCTTTTGTCTTGGGCTCTTGGCACATGTAGCCGCCTTCCCCCTCCCGCTCCCATCCTACCACCCTGCCCACATGTACATGTACCCATCCTACCACCCTGCCCACATGTACATGTATGTTCCTGACTTCTATGAAAAGAACAGCTAAGCCTGAGGGTACCATCCTGTAGGGGCCAATGTGGCCTGGGATGTTCTATTAATAAAATCAAGCTAAGAGTGTCTCGTCTGAACTCCTACAAACCCGGACCAACCGAGCCCAAGCACTGACCTCCGGTGGGTGACGAAGTTGTCCAGGTCGGCGTTGCGCACCACCCTCTCGTAGGGCACGTGGGCCGTGATGAGGCTGTGGCAGTTGAAGGAGATGTGCCGCACGGGGTGTCTGGAACAGATGGGAGAGAACGCGTGTCAAGGTTGAGTCCACTGGAACTCAGCACGTCCCACCTTTGCTGCTGTGGTCTCGGAAGTTTGGAGCTGCAAGGGACTCTAGAACCATCTAAGCCAGCTTTTTCCTTTACAGAGGAGGAAACTGGGCCCCCAGAGGGGCAGTGTCTGGCCTCAGTTCCCAGAGCTAGCTGGAGAAGGCCCCACGCCAAGCCTACTCTGTAAACATGTCTCAACGTCCCTGTGCTCACTGGCTGATGCCCTAACACCTTGGTGTGTTGGGACACAGAGGACAAACAACCTGAGACAACTCGGACACACGCAGTGGAGAACAGCCCCATTTCTGCACCCCCGACCCGGCTGGCCGGCCGGCCCTGGGCGAGTCACTCCAGCTCCCTGAGCCAGGTTCCCCAGCGGCAGGGTGTGTTGAGTGGTGCCCTACAAAGGCCCGCCCGTCCTGAAGTCAGAGGGCTACAACTGATACGTGGACTCTGGGTTGTGAAAGCACATTCAGAAAGTTTTGGAACAAAATGGCTTGAAACCTATGTAGCAAAGGCTTTTGTTCATTCTAAAAACTTTTTTCCAGCAGAGCAGTGAGCCAGGAGACACAGGATAAAAAAGATGTCTAATGCAAGCAGATGCCTGCCATCAGAGGGATTCCCAACTGTTAAGAAGGTGAGATCCATTCCCACAAAAAGTAACCAGTGTTTCTAGAGCACAAGATGAGACACAGAATTCAGCACTTGGCAGGAGGAACAGGAGACCGCAGCACAGACTGCAAGGGCAGCCAGGTCCCTGCAGAAGGGCCGAGGGTGGCACGGAGGGGCTGAGGGGGAGTCCCTTCAGGCTGAGCCACGGCTGTGCCAGAGGCAGGGACAGGCGTCTTGGCCACAGCAGAGGATTCTCTCAGGGCCCAGTGAGGCCAGAGGGATGGAAAACAAAGCCGCAAGAGGACAGGGAAGGGAGAGGTCGGAGCTCAGTCCCAGCTTGCAGCTGGGTGACTGCTGGTACCAGTGGCAGAAAGGGGAGGTCAAGGGAGAGCTGGCTGAGGAGGGGCGAGAGGACCTGGGGAGTGTGGCGAAGAGGCTGCAGCGGGCAGGAGACCGAGCAACAGCGGGACCAGGGCGTGAGAGGGAATCAGGATCAGCAGCCGCGAGGACCTGAGTGAGTATGAGAACCCCGGGCGGGTGCCGGACGAGGCATCAGCCTTGCTGTGGTAAACAATGCTTTGGTGACCTTCTCTGGGAAAGCCACTAGGCACTGGTGAGAACTGGACGTGCACTTACAAATGAGTTAGGAAGGCTGGGACAGGACGACCCAGTTCTGGGCACGACCTCGCTTAGCCTGGCGTCACCTGAATGACCCATCCGAGGGAGTGCAGCTTTTCAGGGAGAGAAAAATGAGATCTGCTGGAGTGCAGGCCTAGTGAACTAAACGGAGCTGCTGGTGGCGGTCCCTGGGGGCCTGGACTGCCGAGGAGGCTGTCCTAGAGGCCAGGTTGAGCTCTTTAAAACAAAAGGGTGTCCTTAAAGGCAGATAGTTCTGGGCTTCCAAAGTGTGAGAGTTTTAGTTGCTTTTTGGCACCACCTGGTGGCAACTCAGTGCATCACCACAGCAGGCAGGGCTGGACAAAGCCAACCAAGCAGCGTGGAGGGCACTGTGGTCTGAGAAAGATGCAGGCCCAAGCACCGGTTATCGCCACCCTCCAAGGAAGAAACCAGTTCCTCTATTTGACCTCATACTTAAGCTAGACTTGTGAGCAGTCTTCATTTTATCACGCTCGGCAGTTAGTGGGGACACGTCTCGTCCCAGAGGTGCTGAGGGGCAGCTGGGGGAGCTCGGTGCCTGTCTCGCACAGGCACGGGGGCTGGATGGATGTGGGCAACGGGGGAGAGCCTCACGGCCGCTCCAGCCGACCCCTGCTCCAGGCGAGGCCGCCTCTGCTTTAAAGGTCAGACGCCAGCGCGCAACGTTTAACCGGCTGGACCGCCTTCGTATCCGTTTACCTACATCCATACAGCCCTCTGCTGCGCTTGGGAGAACAGCTCTTGAATTTTAGAGCTAAAGGTTAAAGTTACAAATTCCTCCTTCGTTGAAGCCTGAATACTTTCAGTCTGAAGCGCCCTTGTAAACAGTAAGGAAGATCAAGACTTCCTGGAGTGGAGGAGAGGTGGGGGGGCTGCCTGCAGTACCCCCGCCCACTGTCTGGCCTGCCCCACTGTGGTCTCTACCTGAGCTGGGAGTTGTGGCAATCTGAACAGTGACCAGCACCATTTCTGAGCCCATTTCACAGCAGCTGACTTGCAGGGTTCCAGTGAGGACCACGTGGTAACGTGTGGACAGCACTTCGCACAGTACCTGGCTCAGTGGCTGACTGATGCCATCATTGCTGCTACTGTGCTTACTAGAAGCACCTGAGGACCCACCTTACCTGGAGTGCACCTCCCATAGCTTCTGGTTCATCCGATAATCCCACACGGAGACCAGGCCCTCCTCGCCCCCGCTGACAATCTTCCAGTCGTCCATCTGGACTGAAGAGACTCCAAGTTGGTGGGCAGAGATGGACAGGGCGATCGTGTCAGTGCGGAGGTCGTGGAGCCTCACCCTGCAGGGCCACAGAAGAGCGCAGAGATTTAGCATTAGAGCCTGAAATGACGAATTCCTCCTCAGCCATGCTGGTCTGTGTACAGCAACCCTATGAAAACAGAGTATGAAACCCCTTCAGTCACGAACACCTAAATACTGATACTAAACTTTCACCACCTCCTTAGTGTACTCTCAGAGGAGGCCAAGAGGCACTAGAAGTGAACTAGTTTAGGGCACCCCCAACCACTCCAAGCACAGAATAAGGAGGACTCAGAACAAATACACCAGCTGCCCTGCTGCTCACTTTTATGTGCTCCACAGGGGAGACGCCTGCCCTGGGCACAAGCCCATTGCAAGGGAGGCTGACCTGCCTGCCATGGTGCCTCCAGGGGGACGTCGGCCTGAGAAGGCTGTCCAGAGGGTAAGTAAACTGCCCAGCATGGCAGTTTTGCTGTTCATATAAAAGTCTGTTAAGAGCAAGTTGTAAAACAGCTACATTTGTCTGAAACCTGAACCCTTACCTGGTTGGGAAAATAACACTTTTTGGGTAATTTAACTCAACTTTTAAGTTCATCGCCATCTTGTTGAAATTTGGAAAGGCGATGCATCTACAGTTCACTAAGCATAACAGAATCGTGATAAGAGTATGTGGACACTTGGCAGTCACTTATCTGAAGTCTTGAGATAATTACTTACCTTGTAATAATCTGAATTTCTTTAAGAACATCTTTAAAAACTACTTTCTAAACAAGTATATGCTGAATTTCCACATAAGGATAAACACAGTACCAACACAGTTCCTGAAATAAGCCACAAGAGCTAAAACTGAATGTGGCAACATTTCAGTACAGGTGAATTTAACAGCCCCTATGCTGCAAGTCACAAAAGAAAAGAGAGTCGCTGCCCTGAAAAGATGCCACTAGCAGGGGAGCTGGACAAACATGTCTGACACAAATAATGTGGGGAGAAGGGATCACCTAAACATGTTCTAGGTCCTAAACTCTTACAGGTACGTGAGCACGCACAGACACAAAGTATCTTCAGAGTTCTGAGGAGAAATTATTTGAACTGGAAATTCTATACCTAGCTTACCTACAAAGTTTGAGGGCATAATGAAGACTTTTTTTTTTTTTTTTAAACATAAAAGGAGTCAATGTGAGCTACCCATGGATACTCTCTGAAAGAAAGTGATGTAGCAAAATATCAGAAGGGCCATGAGGAGCCGACACACACACCATGGAGGGATGTATGAAACAAACACTGAATGTTAGCAGACAGCTTAGAAAGCCCTAATGTGTCAGGCTGGGTGGGCAGACGCACACAGGACAAACACACCTCTTAAGAGGAAGAGCCTCAAGTCACAAAGCAAAACTCAATATAGGGACTTCCCTGGTGGCACAGTGGTTAAGACTCTGGTCAGGGAGCTAGATCCCACATGCATGTCACAACTAAGGAGCCTGCCACAACTAAGACGCAGCACAACCAAATAAATAAATAAATAATTTTAAAAAGCAGAAAAAAGCAGGTTTGAAAAAGAACCAAATAGTACTTAAAATGGTTAAAAAAAAACACCTCAATATATGCTACACACGAAAGGCACATTTGCATGTGACAAGGAAGAGGTGACAACTTTAATACCTGAAAAGGTAGATTTCAGAGCAAAAAGCATTAGCCTGAGAGTACTTCAAAATGATGACAAGGATACAGTTTACTAAATGTTTGATAAAACTTGCCAGGAAAGAAACAAAAAACCCCACATGAACCTAATTTCTGTAGGTCGATTTTCCCTCCTTTTTAGTAATTCAGTTTCTTTCATCATTGTAATCTATTCAGGTTTTCTATTTCTTGAGTTCATTTTTTGAATCTCCATATTTGAAGACCTAGATCAATAAATGATGTTGTAGGAAAATAAGAATTATCAAAACTAACCCCCAGGAGACAGAAAATCCAAACAGATCAAGGAACACAGAGCAAGCTGGGAAAGCTGTTGAGGAGCAAGCTGTCCCTGCAAAACAAGAACAAGCAAAATGGGTCCAACCTGGAAGGAACAGACTGCCCCCCGCATTTCCCAAACCCCGGGCTACATCTACTGTTCCACAGCACAGCAAAGGGAGGAAAGCTCTGACTCTTTACATGGAGCCAGCATTCTGTTATTACCCAAAACCTGACACTGCAAGCATGACAGATCTGCACCAGTGCTAAGACCTGAATAAAATATCAACTAACAGAACTCACAGCAACATGTTAACCAGCAAGTGGACTCTGTCTAGGATGTCCATTCCTGTGGTCCACTATGCCTCTCTGACAACAAGAAACCCACAGAGAGGGTCACTTCCATGGACATTGAAGAGAGATTTGATGACATAGAACACTTATTCCTAATGAGAAGTCTTTAAAAAGTAATCTACTTTTACCAATATTATTTCACATTGTTTTTAAAAAATTAGATATAATTAGATAAAAGAAGAAAATGAGAAGTGGACAAATTTAT
This sequence comes from Hyperoodon ampullatus, assembly GCF_949752795.1. Lineage (NCBI taxonomy): Eukaryota > Metazoa > Chordata > Mammalia > Artiodactyla > Ziphiidae > Hyperoodon > Hyperoodon ampullatus. The sequence continues at coordinate 12,632,142 of NC_136926.1, forward strand.
CATTAGGGTTGACAATCCAAGGTAATTCAGTAATAATTCAGAATCAAATGTATTTTAATATGTCAAAATCAATAACTATCCTTTGTACAACCACTAGTTTTAAAAATGTAATTGAAGAAAAGATCCCACTTAAATTCGCAATGATAAGCAAAATACCCTGTAACAACTTTCTCAACTTGGAGCTCTACCATATACATTACACCAACATTAATTACAGAGGGCCAGAGAGTTAAACATTCAGGATAGGAAGGCCTTTCTAAACATTACCAAAAAAAAAAAAAAAAAAATCAAGGCAAATTGTAAACTGGGAAAAATGTTTGCACCAGAGGACTAATTTCTTATAAAAAAAATTCCTTCAAATTGATAGTAAAGATTGATAGCCCAGTATTAAACTTTAATAAAGTTAGAAAAGAAAAAATAGTTCACAGGAAAAAAAATACTAATGGCTTTTTTTTTTTTTTTTTTTTTTGGCGGTACGCGGGCCTCTCACTGCTGTGGCCTCTCCCGTTGCGGAGCACAGGCTCCGGATGCGCAGGCCCAGCGGCCATGGCTCATGGGCCCAGCCGCTCCGCAGCATGTGGGATCTTCCCGGACCGGGGCACGAACCCGTGTCCCCTGCATCGGCAGGCGGACTCTCAACCACTGCACCACAAGGGAAGCCCACGAATGGCTTTTAAACACTTGTAAGATGTTCAAGTTCACTGGTAATGAGGGGAATTATGCACTAAAACTACAATGCAGTAATACCACTCAACCTGCCTACCCAGCAAAGGTAAAGTCTGGTAGTACTCCGAGACCCCTTCCATGCTGGTGAGCCCTGGATAGAGAGGTACTTCTGTACGGCTGATGTGAGCACAAGCCCAAAGAAAGTGACTTGGCAATATCCAACAAAAATATATATATACTTCACTTTGACCTAGCAGTTCTGCTTCGAGGGTTTTATATAGGCTATATCTAACATACATGTACATCCACATATATACATACAAGGCCATTAGCCACAGTACTTTTTCAGTAGCAAAGATGAGGCTTCTGTTTCGGGCACCCTGTTGACCCTCCCACTGAAAATCACTTCATACTGCTGGATAAGACGTAACTACATCCTTTTAAGTGCACTGCTGAGCTCACAGAGTAAGCGACCTCCCTAGGGCCTATGCAGACAACCAGGTTGGAGAGCTCGAGTTGCAATTTTGGTTGCCTCTATGCATGTGCGGTGGGGGTGAGGCTATTGGCAGATGCCAGTCTCAGGAAGCAACGGGACTGGCTCTTACTGTACCACGGGGGCAAGGCTGTAAGACTGGGGTCCACTCAAAGGGGAGTATTGAGACCTTGCTTTATAAAAAAGCAGTACAGAACTTCTAGACACGAAAACATAATCCCTGCAATTAAACTCATTAGATAGGCTAGAAACAGATTAGACAAAGCATGTGTAAATTAGAAAATACATCTGAAAAGTTACCTAGAATGGAGCACAAAGAGAGAAACAGATGAAAAATGTGAGTGAAGCATTAAGAGACGGGAAGAATGGAAGGGGATGATGGTTCAGCTTACGCCCAAAAGAAATCCCAGAAGGAAAAAAATCCAGTGTGTGGCAAAGAGGCGATATTCAAAGTGTTAATGGCCTATGTTTTTCCAAAATGAAAGCTAGGCACACTCACGAGCACTGATCAGAATAAATGAAAAGAAATACGTATCACAGAGCATAGTAATACAGGGGGACGCCACGAAAGACACAAGGGGTCTCAAGAGCAACCCGAGACAAAAAGACGTCTGATAATCAGACCAACAGGAAAAATGAGAAAACAGTATCCACACTGTCATGAATTTGAGTGACTCAACGGGGAAGGCACACGTCACCTAGCTCCATCAGCAGATGCCAGCTAACGCCGTGATGGTCCGTCCGGTACAGGGGAGACCTGCACGGGCATCAGAACGAGGCAGAGCTACACACACCGAGGACGGCCGTCGCCCAAACAGCCACACACCAAGCGCACCAGGCCCGGCTGCGTGACGGCAGCTGGGGGGCGGGGAGGGAGGCCCGCATCTGGGTGCGCAGGCCCCCTCTGGAGAACGCCGCAGCACAGCCTCCGCTGAGGAAAGAGAAGCTCCCAGGAGACAACTTCTCCCTGGATATACTTTTTTTGTGCTTTTGAATTCAAAAGGTTACCTGCTTAAGTTAAAAAAATTTAAAGATAAAATTCTGGAAGGACATACTGGAGTTGGTAACAGCAATTACCTTGGGGAAGAGTCTCAGTGGAAGAATGAGGGGAATAAATGCGGCTTTTACTGTTTATTCTAGACGCTGCCATGTTGTTTAAGGAACAAGAACTCGTTCGTGACCGGGAGGGGCACCCAGAGGCCTTCACAAGCACTGGTCACACTCTGTTCCGTAAGTGGGTGGGTGGCGGGAATGCTCAGGCGTTCCGTTCTTTAAATTGTACACAACGTACCTTGTATACACTCCCATGTGGATGTTTTGTTTCAAATAAAACAGGGTTTTAGAAATCTACAGTCTTACGACACGGGGGTGAGTGAGGTCCATGGCTTCTTCCCTGCTGGCGGCGAGGCTGACTGAGGGCTCCCTTAGTACAGCAGGCCAATCAACACCCCCCCACCCCGCCTCCCCTCTTCCCAGGGAGGGCTCTGTGACCAGAGAGATGCGGAGCGAGCAGGAAACACACAGAAGACAAAGAGCTCCAGAGCTCCCTCAGTCAGCATTTACAGACACTAATCTTTAGGCATTTGTGGGTTAGAGAAGGGAGAAAAGGTAAAGTTGCCGTGAAAGGAACTCTGCCTGGAGGCTGCAGCTGCACTGCTTACTAACGGGAACTTGAAAAGGGGTGGGGGGGGAATTTTTAGCTTGAGCACTTTTCAGTGCGTATTTGGTTAATAAGGGTCTATTTTGCTCTAGTGATTTTCATAAAGAGCTCCTCTGTTGAATATTTATACTCCATAATTTACAGTTTGGCTGTTAAGGAGACAAAGGCAAACACAAATTTGGTCCAGAAGTTCAAAGTTTGCCATCTGTTTTCCTATTGTATTTAGATACCGGCATGGATGGCTCCAAACAAAATACACAAATACACCAAAAGATACAGCATTAGTGTATTTTATCACTAAGGAAAACAAAAATGGGCCAAAAACAGACTCGAACTTCTCCCCACAGGGAAAAAGGAGAAGCACTTAGAAGACATCTCCTCAAAGAGGCACTGCTCTGGTTTCTGGCTGACATAAAGAGATAGCACACAGCACGGGGTGCGAAGTCCACGCGAACCATTCAAGTTCACATTACGAAATGCATCTCTGCTTCACACACCTGACGGCGCGGCCCCAGCGTGCACAGCAGCGTTCCCTGGCAGAGCCCGTACCCTTAGCGCCCAAATCAAATTCCCGACGTGGGGAAACAGGTAGCACAGCAAATGGGCACAAACATGCCAAGACAACTGATTCCAGGGACAAAAAGAAGCCAATGGTAGACACTGTGAATCCCTATCCAGCGTGTGTTTCATCAACTTTGCCCGTTGAAAAGAAAAAAATAATTGGTCTGAAAGCTGTAATTGTATTATGTTTAATATTCATGGTTGGGTTTGGAGGGCTGTTCCAATACTCCCTCTCTCCAGCCCCTCTCTAATGAAAATCACACCATAGGAGTCGGCTCAAGCCCGCCAATTAAAACAAAAGACACCAGAACCTTCCAAAGACTCCAACAGAGGAGCATCCATCTGATGGGCAGGAAAACGTGCTGGAACTGAGAGGGAGGCACGCTCTGGCTGGTCCTGTGCTAAGAGCTTTGAATAACTTATTACAACACTTGCAGATGGAGCAAATGTAACATTTACGCCGCACTCACTCTCCCTAACAGCCAGCAGCAGCACCAGAAGCCACCACAACTTTGTATTTGTCAAGGCGAGAAGAAAGCTCCGACACTCTCTAATTAGGGGTCACAACTCAGAGCTTGCTTCCCATTGGTTTGGATAAAATAGTCCCATAAAATAATAAGGCAAACTGTATTTGATGGCAAAGATGAAGCCTGTTCAGACTCTGGCTCAGCAGTTTCATTAAGAAGGACCTGACCTTCAGCTATATTTCTATCCAGAAAATAAAGGGAACAAGCAAGACGGCATTAAAACAGTCTCCCTTTTTTTAAGTGACCAAATTAATCAAGAAAACTCATTTTTTTAAAAGAAATCAATAACATGATTCTGTTTTGTCTCATCGAACCTATATTAAAGAGGATTTTTAAATACAACCTTATATGCCCAAATCAGTAGCTATAACGTATATATAGCACCAATGATGGCCTTTGGTGAATGATTCATTTTTAATAGCAACTAGAAAAACATGTATTTTCAGGTAGAACTGCCCAGTTTAATCCAAGTAGGCTATGGTTAGAGCTCTATGTATTGTAAAGCTGTATCTCTAAAGTTTAGAGTTCTTTGTTTATTGCCCATAAAGAGTAATAAGCCCCTTGGACTGATCACTCGACCTTTCTAGACCTGTTTCCTTAGCTGGGCCAACATTAGATGGTCTTAAAGAGCTCTGCTAGACCGAACATTCTGCAACCCTTACAAGCCAGCCCATAACACCACCTGTGGACAAAAATGTATAGAAACATTTAGCTTACTTTAATAAATCCTTTGAAATTTCAATCAGATGAGTATACCTAGAATAACCTCTCTATGGTCAACTGATTTTCAACAGTGGTGCCAAGACAATTCAAAGGGGAAAAAATAGTCTTTTCAACGGATGACGCTAGGACAATGGATATCCACATGCAAAAAAGAATGAGGTTGGACTCCCACCTCACACCATATACAAAAATTAACTCCAAATGCATCATAGACCTCAGTGTAGGAGCCAAAATCATAAAAATTCTTTTAGGTAAACATAGGAGTAAATCTTTGTGACTTTGGGCTAGGAAATGGCTTCTTCAATATGATACCAATAGCACAAATGACAAAGAAAAACTGGATAAATGGAATTTCATCAAAATTAAAAACTTCTGTGCTTCAAAGGACATTATCAAGTGTGAAAAGACAACCCATAGAATGGGGAGAAATATTTACAAATCATATCTGATAAGAGGGTGGTATCCAGACTATATAAGGAACTCTTGCAACTCAATAAACAGACAACCTAATTTAAAAATGGGCCAAGGATTTGAATAAACATTTATCCAAAGAGGCCAAAAAGCACATGAAAGGATGTTCAACAACATCATACCTTTAGGACAGCTATCATCAGAGACCATAGCAAGTACCGGTCAGGATGTGGAGAAACTGGAACCCCCATACACTGCTGGGGGGAATGTAAGATGGTACAGTCACTTTGGAAAAGAGTCTAGCAGTTCCTCAAATAGTTAAACATAGGGTTATATAAGCCAGCAATGCCACTCCTAGGTATATATCCAAGAGAACTGAAAACATATGTCTACACAAAAATCTGTAGTTGAATGGTAACAGCAGCATTATTCATAATAACCAAAAAATGGAAACAACCCAAATGTTAACTGATGAATGAATAAGTAAATATGGTATACTCATACAATGGAATATTACTTGGCCATAAAAAGGAATTAAGTGGTGATTCAAGCTAAAACACAGGTTTATCTTGGAAACATTATGCTAAGTGGAAGCAGCCAGTCATAAAAAGTCACATGTTCTATGATTCCATTTATATGAAATATCTAAAACAGACAGATCTGTAGAGGCAGGAAGTGATTAGTGGTTGCCCAGAGCTAGAGAAGCTGGGAGGACATGGAGAGTGACTGCTGATGGGCACAAGGTTTCTACATGGGGTGATGAAAATGTTCCAAGCCTGACTTGGTGATGACTGCACAACCTTGTGAACTTTACACTGGATTGTATAATTTAAATTGGTGAATTGTAGGGATGTGCATTCTATCTCAATAAAGCTAAAAAATTTTTTAATCAATTTAAGATTACAGGAGGAAAAGCAGTGGGATTTGTTGGCTCAGTGCATGTTGCTTTGGCAGCCCACTAACAACCTGATGTACGCCCTTACCACCAACTCTTCTTTTTGGCCCCGCCGTGCCGCCTGCGGGATCTTAGTTCCCTGACCAGGGATTGAACCTGGGCCGTGGCAGTGAAAGCGCAGAGTCCTAACCACTGGACCACCAGGGAAGTCCCACCCTTATCACCAACTCTTATTTTGATTCTCCCCACCAGAGCAATTCTCTGGTCTAGATCCCTGATTTCATTCGTTAGAAATGAGCAGATCCCAGATGAGAAGACTGAGAGCACAGAAGGAGAAGGGACCCCCTTTAATACAGCCCTCTACTGCCAACTAAACAGTTTATTTAAGTAATTTAAAGAGAGTAGGAGTTCTGTGTCTGACCTAAAGTAAGCCCACTACTGCCTCTGTCTTCTGCTGCTACAACCCAAACCTCTGGACAAAACACAAAAAGCAAACACCTGAGGGCCCTGGGGAGTTGACTCACTACAGTGGATTGTGGGGTAAGTGGCCACGGAGGAAGGGGCCATGGGGAAAGGAGTTTCTCTCTCACAGCCTCACCCCGAGTGTGAGCTCCTGTAGCAGAGCTGTGTGGTGGTGTGGGAGCTAAAACGCTAACAGGAACACCCTCTTTCTGAAGAACCAAGGAGAGAAGCCCCTAAGTCCAAAGAACGTGGGTGTGGCATCTTTGGGGATTCCCCCATCTCTTTTCTCTCTGGTTTTGCCCCAAGGCAGACCCTATTCACAGAGCTGCGTGGTGGTAGGGATGTCAGCAGGTGAAACCCTGAGAGAAACCCCATCTTCTCGTCAAAGGCCCAGGGGACAAGGGCCCTGAAAGCTAGGAATCACAGGGATGAAGAGAGGGAGGAACTGGAGACGGGGAGCCCGTGATACCACGTGCGACCCCGCACACGGCCCAGGCGCAGACCCAAAGCAGTACAGCAAAGGCTCGGATAAGATTTCAACCACTGCCAGCTCAGACTAACCTCTGGGTGGCACATGTGCAGGGCAGTCAGAGAAGCACAGCAAAGGTTTTGGAAATTGAACTGACACTGGAATCACCACCCACAGAAGGCAAGACACAACTTGCAGTCTGAACCTAACCAGGGGGACTGACTGTTTAAAACAAAAACAAAACTCAGCATCCTCCAGAGGATTATGTAACAGGATCCAAAGGGGACACAAAATGTCCAGGATACATCCAAAATTACTTGACATACCCCCACCCCAAAAGCCCCAGGAAAATGTGACCCATTCTCAAGGGAAAATGTCAACCCTAAAATAACCCAGACTTTTGGAATCATCAGTGACTTTAAAGCAGCTATTGTAACTATATTCCATGAGGTTAAGGTACAGTGATAAGAAAGAATGAAATTCTGAGCAGAAAAACAATGGAAATTTTGAACCAAAAAAGTATAAAATCTGAAATAAAAAATTCACTAGATGGGTTCAACAGCAGAATGGAGGTGACAGAGGAAACAGTTCGTGAACCCAAAGTTAAATCAGTAGATATTTGCAACTTGAAGAATGTAAGGCTTAGGAAAGAAAATGAATAGAGCTTCAGTGACCTGTGGGATAATATCAAAAAGTCTGTTCTTCACATCACTCAAGTCCCAGAGGAGAGGGGAAAGGGATCAGTGTGGAAAAAAATATCTGAATAATGGCCAAACACATCCCAAATTTGGTGGAAGACATAAATTTACAGATTCTAAATGCTCAGTGAACCCCAAAAGTTAAACTAAAGAAACAAAACAAAAAAACTCACAGTGGTCTATTTCCTGCAGACTTTATCTTGGTAACCCATTCAAGTTTCTCATAACTGTTCTACTTCCTAAGATTTATTTTTGCCTTCATTGAACAAATAGAGACTTTTATTTAATTGAAAACACCATCCAATTCAAGAAGCACCATTACTTTATGTAATATTTTAACATGCTGCCATTTGTAAGATGTTATTATAAAAGACACATCTTGATTTTCATAGATGTGAAAATGTAAAAAAAAAAAAAAAGTGCATCTTAGAATAAATGCAAAACATAGAGTTAAGCCCTCTCTGAGCGCTAGACACACACTGTGGTAAGACACAAGCATCCTGTCCTCACACCAGATGCACACCGCTCCCTTCTCTAATGTTATTACCACTCTTTCTTCTTGGCTTAGCAGGAAAGGACAAAATATGCATTAAAAAACCCTCATTGATCTGTAGTGTTAAAACTCTTGTGCAGAGCCGCACCTATATAACCCCACTTTATAACCCTTCCCTCCCAGGGAGGGAAAAATACAATCCAACCATAACTCAGTTCCCACCCTGATCGTTCTCTTAATCTTTATCAGACTCTACTTAACCTCTAGTGACAGGCTAGATGAGCTATTTTTTCATTTTTAATTTCAGCTTATACCCACCCCCCCAAAAAAAACCAACTCCTTAGAAAATTCCACCCATGTTATTAGCAAAGTTACTCAAGCTGATTTCCTTACTTTAAAGAAACATTTTTTTGTTTTAACCTTGGACAGTTTTATGTACCTTTAGAGTCCATTTCATTCTCAAGTTATTTATAAAGTACTAAGAGAATGCAATAGAAGTTCAGTTTTTTAAATAAAAATGGAGTTTCCAAGGTTTTTAAACTGCATCTGTCATGAAGTGATAGCCACCTAGCTCTCTTCATAGTATTTGGCCCCTCCGTCCCACTTCTGAAATAAAACATAAGCTGTACAAGCCTGGGTGTGCATCTCTGATGAGTTCCTACTCATAGCTATTAAGTCTTGGGGAAAAACCCCACAAGACATGCCTCTATGCACTTAAAAGTCTAGAGTCCTTATTCCTTCCTTTTTCCAGATGTATAATATTTTTAAGCCCCATGTTTGGAATTCATATTGCTTACACTGTTAATGTGATTCATAAAGAACAATCTTATATATATGATGGCAGGCCTCTGCGGTACCAGTAGTGGTCAAATAGCTGGCACACAGATGTAGAAGTGGCCCTGACTAAATGCCATTTTGGATAGCCCCTTCCCCAACTCCAAGTCCCAAGTCTATTCTTTTCATCCAAAAAGACAAAGGGTGTAAAAAAAAAAACCCCAAAAAACATAACTTTGGTTTACTAATAAAATGGATTTTAACATGGTCAGATTTGGCCTTCAAAATGACCAGAGAGCCCTTTTACACTGCACATCTGGCTTCTCCTCTGGCAGTGGGGAGCATGGTCAGGCAGCCCGGCTCCAGAGGAAAACATCAGCCTTGCCGAGTATGTACAGGTCTCCTCACTGACAGCAGGATGTGCAGCTGACAATGGTCATGACAATCTGGCTGTAACTGTGCTTCTAGAGCTAATTAGGCTACGTTATACAGAAAGCAGAGGTCTCTTCTCTGGAACACCATTTTGGTTTCCTGGGAGCCTAGCTGTGGTTGAACACCTAAATGGTCATGCTGTCAACAAACCCTGAAGCATAACCTACAATCCCAAACCCTTCCATTTGGATGCCCCACAGAGCCCTCTGCATTTGCTCTCCTGGAAAGCGAAGAGCTGTTAGGTCCCTGTGGGTAGGTCCTATCAGATAAGCTTGGAGCCTTTGTACAGCTCAGTCAGAAATGAAAATGGGAGAGTAAAGCTATAAACTGATGTGTTTCATTTGCTGTGCCACAAGTGGGGGCACTTATCAAGCCTAGTTTTTTTTTTTTTTTTTAAAGAGAAAAACTGCCTGGACATACACTGAGGAGTTCAATTCTCAAGCATGAGAAGCATCAGCTGTTTCAGGAGGGCTCGAGGAAAAAAAGATCAGGTATTTTCTTTCAATAAAGCATCCTCACATCTTTTTGCTCTCTGGGAGGGAGACAGTAGTAGTGAAGGTCAGAAGTTGAAAATATTATCTGACAAAATAATTATTTTTGCAAGCTGCTGCACTGGTGCGACAGAGGTCTGGGATTTGGCACAAAAGAGGACCCGCCTCACGATCTGATACCCCACCAAGTGGCCCGCCACCTGCAGCCCGGGGCTGGCCAGGGGAGGGGGCGCCCGCTGAACCTGGCCTCCAGCCATGCTCCCTCTCTTCAGGGCACTGGATCGGACATGACAGATAACCAGTCAAAAAAAGAAAAAAAAAAAAAAAAAGGAAGAAGAAAGAAAAGGAAAAGACAAGGGGGAGAGGGAAGAGAAAGGAAAAAAGCCTAAAATTTGGACTCAGACAGTCTTTTCAAACACTTTAATCCTTCCATGCTGATGGGTCCTGGAGCGGCCGGAGCTGGCACTGGACCCTGTACCGGGAAAATCCTGCTCCCTAAGCCAATACGTTAAAGGGAAGACTGCTAATCAGCTAAATAGAAACTGGAATCTGTTCACATGAAGTCTCTTTTTTCCCCCATCACCGGAGGGACACCATAGTGGTCTGAAACACACTCTTGACATCATTTGGCAGGCAAACCTATTTTGCTGAACATGATTCATCCCTTAGGTTATTGTTTTTATTATGAGAAAGTGAGCTTTTAAATGCCAAACAAATTTTACAGCAGGGGGACAAAAGATATTCCAAGTGGTCTCACTGGACCTTCCACCAACTGCGTCCACCAAATGGCCTAAAAGACAACCTTCCCATGGTGTTGCAGAAATGAGGCAGAGACGCAACTCCATCCAACTATTACCTAATACAAGACTTTGTTCTCCAAGTTCACAGAGATGGTATTTATGGGATCAGGGCTGAACTCAGGTGGGCAAAGATGTGAGTGAGAAGTGAGGAGGGTGAGCCGTGGAGGAAATCAGTGAGCTCAGTGGAGGCCGAGCGGCCAGGCCTCAAGAGAAGCTGCCTGCGGCTCTAAGATGCGACTCTACTGACACCTACCTCCTGTCCATGTTGCCACTGACCATGAGGTTGGGAGGGCTGTCCCGGAGGTTGACGCAGGTGAAGTCGCCAAGCGCGTTGCCCAGCTTCGAGAGGCAGCGTTCTGCTTCCAGGCTATACACCAGGATCTGGGGAGGAGGAAAAACACGTGGGTGTGCGTTAGGGGCAGCAGGCCCGCACAAACAATTTCCACCCAGCGTCGCCCCGGGGCACGGTCACAGCACCAGCTCCCATTAGAGAAGAGGCTCTAATACTTCATTTCCTGACCCCTTCCAGGTAATGACAGTATAAGGATGTGGCTCTTAGAACGACAAAAGGAAACGCAAGAGAAAAGAAAATCCAAAGAATTCCAGGCCAAGGTGCAAAGAAACTCATAGGACACACAAAAAATGCCAGATGGGGAAATTCGGTATCCCAATTTCTTAACAGAAAAAGAAGCATGGAAACTAAGGGTCACTGACTGCTTCTGATTAGTTAATGGGGGAGGCGAACAAGAAGTCTGTGTACAGGGTTCTCTCTCTCTTTTCCCCCTCTGTATTTATACCACGGAAGGTGAAAAGAACAAACAGTATAAGCATCCAAGATGATGAAGCTTGTACAGTTAACCACTAGATGATTCCTTTAGATTAAACTACAAACCAAAACATAAAGTCTTATTCCCAAACGTTAAAAAAAATTTTTTTAATTGAGGTATAACTGATATTCCCCAACATTTCTCTCTTCAGTCACTCTCCACTAGCTAATTATAGTAAGCTCTGTTCCATAAGGTATGGAGGCAAGTGAGAAAGTATCCTTGATCTCTAGACAATGTATTCATTACATTTGAACACTGCCTTTTCTCCAGCAAATGGGGAAACAAGGATGATTCATAAGGAATCTTTCTGAAGATTATTTAAGTCTTTTACCAGAAAGATCTTAGTAATTCAGTTAACATTAAGTGCTTGCCATGGGTCAGTAATTGTTGTAAGTAGTGAAGACACAGTCCTTGCACTCAAATTCACTGTTCAAAAGCCTCCTCATTTACACACACACACACACATGTGAGCATATATTATATTCTGTTGATCATGTGGTTAAAATTAATCACTGAGGGCTTCCCTGGTGGCACAGTGGTTGAGAGTCCGCCTGCCGATGCAGGGGACACGGGTTTGTGCCCCGGTCTGGGAAGATCCCACATGCCGCGGAGTGGCTGGGCCCGTGAGCCGTGGCCGCTGAGCCTGCGTGTCCGGAGCCTGTGCTCCACAACGGGAGAGGCCACAGCAGTGAGAGGCCCTCGTACCGCAAAAAAAAAAAAAAAAAAAAAATCACTGAACTCAAAGTTTTAATGTTAATATTTTTTAGAGTCTCCTCTCTTAGCCCACACATGAAAATGATGTGCTATTTTTTCTTGTTAACCTATACATTTATCAATTATCAGTGTACAGATTCCTATTTTAGTACTGAGAGGTTAATAAACTGACTCCACCTTGAAAACCATTGATCTCATTGTTGACACATTTCTAACAACTGAATCTTTGCAAATTCCTAATAGTCAAAACAACACTATAATATTAAGTAAAATTGCTCACAATATCTGAAAGGAAAGAAGTCAATTTCAAAATGTAAAATGCCTTCTTTTTTTTTTTTTTTTTTTTTTTTTTTTTTTGTGGTATGTGGGCCTCTCACTGCTGTGGCCTCTCCCGTTGCGGAGCACAGGCTCCGGACGCACAGGCCCAGCGGCCACGGCTCACGGGCCCAGCCGCTCCGCGGCACGCGGGATCCTCCCAGACCGGGGCACGAACCCGTCTCCCCTGCATCGGCAGGCGGACTCCCAACCACTGCGCCACCAGGGAAGCCCTAAAATGCCTTCTTAATCCCTAAAGACCATAGAGAACAAGCTAAATTTTATTTTTATTTTCATGCAGTTGAAAATAAAAGTTTCTGAGAAAATTTCAACTGTAAAATATCCAAAATAAGATTCTTCTTCCAAGTATGGACATAGAAATAAATCAAATCTTCTATCTACAGTGAATATCCTAAAAATTACATAAAAATCGGTTCCTGGAGGAAAAAAAAAAAAACAACCCAGCAATCTCATGGTCTACCCTGAAAGTAACATTCTGCACTTATATATCACTATACAGTTTTCAAGAGGGCTTTTGGACTCATTCTCTTCTTCTTTTTAAAATACTTCAACATCTATAGCAGGAAGAAATGTCCATGATAAATATAAGAATTAAAATCTGATATTGAGTCTGTTCCTATGTCTTTACTTTTTTTTTTTAGAAGTTCTTTTTTGACAAGAGGATAGATCATTTCTGAATGAAACAGTGGGATCTAATCCCTCTCCAAAAAGACTGCAAACTCATCGTATAAGTTCGTAGTCAGGAGTCAAGTATTTTCTAAAATGTTTAATAATTCAATGAATCAGAACTATCCAAAGAGTACCTTGACCATTACGTTTAGTTAAAGACCGCAGAGATCCGAAAACACATTACCCATCTCAGAGGCGGTTCTTCCCACGTTACGAGTCCCTCAACGACCTTTAGCATCTCTCTCTCCCCTCTGTGCTCTCTCTCTTTTAATAAGGTTGAGCAAATGGGACTTCATTTTATCTGATTGCCACAGACTAGTGAGATTAATTATTCATGCTCACACTCTCCCTCTTGTTAAGACCATGCATTAGACTAATTTTTCTCTTTATTGCCCTAGTTGGGTTGAGTCTCAACCCATGGCCACTTGACTCACTCTCAGAAGTGTATGGATATGCTGGAAAGAAGGAAAAAACGACCCATAGCTAAAATCTTGGAGAAAATGTTCTGCACTAATGTGACCGCCAAAATCAATAGATGTTGCTGGGATTTTTTTCTTTTAAGCACCACATGTATATTATAAAAGGATTTAAATAGTGATTAAGGAGCAAATTTGTATAGAAGTTGGATGTTTCTTTAAGAATTATCTAAAATGACTGAACCATGTTGTATATTTTACAAAGGTAACTGCAGGAGATGCAGTGTGTAGTCTCGGACACTGCAGGGTCTACTCCTTTCTCTTTGGCTTCCAGGGAGATCTAGAGGGCACCTGGTAGAAGCAAGCATTGTTTAAAAAGAACTTTGTTTGTTCCTTCTTAGAGATGTTAAGGTATTTTCACAAATCCTATTCTTAGAATCCTAACTTTCATTTTTGTCAATTATTCAGATTTCTCTGAAATTTCTAAAGAATCTTTGTTTTTTTCTGATTTCAAACATAATATATTTTGTGTAACCTTCTGGATAGCCATCTCTCAGAAATAACCACTTTAACAGTTTAGTGTATACAGCTGTCCCTCGGTATCCATGGGGGTTTAGTGCCGGGACCCCTCGGATACCAAAATCTGCCCACGCTCAAGTCCCTTATATAAAATGGTGTACTATTTGCATATAACCTACAACTTCTCATCTACTTTAAATCATTTCTAGATTAATTACAACACCTAATACGATGTAAATGCTATGTAAATAGTTGCTGGTGCTCAGCAAATTCTGACTTTTGGAACTTTCTAGAATTTGGGGGGGAATATTTTCGATCCGAGGTTGGTTGAATCCGTGGATTCGCAACCTGTGGATGTGGAGGGCTATGTACTGCTAGACTTTTTCTATATACATGTCTGTCTTGTCTGTTGCATGCACACTCTTTCTCTCTCTGTGTATAAAATTATTTTTTTCTCTCGATGGGACTGTCGTTCTACAACTTGTTTTTCCTACTAAATAACATGAGAGTTCTTTCCTCATCAGTACCTATACATAGATCTTGTTCTTTTTAAAGGCTGCATAGAACTTGTCTATGGATGTATGATTCCATATTGATGGATATTTGGGTTGTTTCTAATTTTTTAGACAAAATAAATAATGCTGTAATTCTTTCAACAGCCAGTAAACAAATGTTTATGCCTCTTCTCTGTGCAGCAGGCACTGGAATGAACAGGGAGGGTGGATGATGTGCAGGAGCCTCAGCCGGCTGCCAGCTGAAACAATCCACCTCTTCACCAGCTAGTGCACGGCCACCAACTGTCCTGGTCCGCCATCTGTGGGGCTCGCCTCTCTAAGGAGACCCACCTTACAGCCATGTCCTAGCAGGTGGAGGTGTAACAGTAGGGGCAGCAGTGTAGAGTCAGGATGGAGGTGGTGGCCACAGGCCTGACATCTGGGAAACATCGGCAACGCCCTGGTGCAGGCAGGCCCCGCCCCTTTCAGGTGTGACCCGGACCATTTAGTGTGCCTAGGCCTGGCTTTCCAACGAAACCATGAGGAAAGGGATAAGAAATGGCTACTGCCCCTGCAGTGGGGTGAGCTCAAGGCAGGCCAACTTCCTCCTTCACCCAGTAAGAGCTAGATTTAGCAATACAAACATTTCCTAAATCTGGGACTGCTATTAGCCTCATAATGAAACAGGAACCACTGTATACAGAAATAGCTATGAAGAGATTACAGAGCCTTGCAGTCCCAGACTTTTGGCTGTGTGCTAATGACTGAAAAAAGGAATTCCATTTGTGTTTTCTTTAAGTTTACCAAAATAGTGAGTCTTCCTCACACTCCTATGTGTCATCTGCCAAAGGCATTACACCACCCACAATGTCAACCTGAGCAGCAGGCTCAGCGCCTCAGGACCCCAGGCACTGCCTTTCCAAAGGGGTGAAGAGTGGTCAGAAGGCTTCCTTACAAGACCATAGCTTTTTAAAAGGCGTTGTGAATTAAAGATAATTTGTCTGCCACCATCTAAAAAAAGGGAAGCGACAGAGAGAGAAAAGGTTAGGAGATGCTGTGCTGGATTGCAGCGAAGTAAAAGATAAAAAAAAAGGCACGGAGAGGAAGATTTGACTGAAATTCCTGGAGATAACAAAGTCTACCTACTTTCTTTTCTGATCTCTAACAACCCACCTCCATCACTACCACATATATTATGCCCTTCTGAGGGGGTAAAGTCATGATAAGAAGCCGAATTCTAGAGAGTAAAGCAAATAATCCTCATGTTCTCTCCTCTTCCATCCCAATTAAGCTTATTGTGTGTTCTCTGTGAGCCCTTAGCAGAGTTTATTCCCTCTTGTCAGCGCTGAAGGTATTCACCATCTATGCACCCCATCTGGTGTCCCCAAGGTGCCACCTTGAACTGTATACATTTGCTTCCTCCAACTTTTCCCCAGACCCATGGTTCTCAAACGCTGGAGGGCAGGAGGGTCACCGAGGAGACTGTGATTTTAGCAGGCCAGCTGAGGCACTGTTACCAAGCGCCATGCCACATACTGTAAAACAATGTCCTAGACTTAGACTAGTTCCTTGGGGCAGCAATCCTCTCTTTCATTCCTGCAGCACTGACTAAGGGCCAGCACGTGCTGGGTACTCAGTAAGTGCTTGTAGATTAACTGACTGGTACATATTTATCAGGCAAACCCAGGGCTTACCATGGTCTGGTACATAGTAAGTACTCAGATAGTCCTTGTTTTGCTTAACACATTCCTCCATTTCTGGATGCCTAATCTTGCTGCTGGCTTGTACCAAGGAACCACTTCCTTGTACTCAAAACAGAAGGTTCCACAGATCTCTCTCCACAGTCGCCAGATTCCAGAACTCCCAAACTATATCCAGGCCCAAGGTTCCACCTCTGACAACACAGCATACTATGAATGTCTGGGATGTCTGGAAAACCATCCTGTTTAGAACACTGAAGATTCAGTCTAGTAAACATTCCTGTAAACATTCTGTTTAACTCCTACGAAACCCGAGAAAGTCCGAGGAGGCAAAAATGAAGAGAGCACTACAACCAGAAAGGGAAGTAGCACTCACATCAGGGGCTGCTCTGGGGACATCTGCCAGTGTCAGGAGCCTGGAAAACTGGGGAAATAGGAGGCAAGGTTTCCAGCCAGTGCCAGGTGGAACCAGAACTGGTAAGTCTGCCTAAAGCTGGGCCCCTTGGATAGCTGTGTACACTCAGCAAAAAGCAAGATAGGAACAAAAATCTATCCACTGGTGAAGAGAGCCTACGTGGCCACTTGCCTGTCTCAGGTTCAGCTCAGGATGGAAAATGTTTGCCCTCGGCCTGCAAGCCTCACGCAGGTTGGGAGTTTGAAGTTACACTACCTGCAATGCCAAAAGACCCAGGTCTAGTAATAGAAGTACTTTCATGTTGGTAACATGCTTCCTGGTACCTGGCAGAATCTTCTCAGGAGGAAGATCCTCTCAACCCAGGCCCCATAGGAGATCTCCAAATCAAGATCAGCCAAATATGAGCTCACAATTTAAAAAAAATTTTTTTCCCCAACACAGAAACAGCTCATCATAAGTGAGAGGCAGAAAATAGGCTTCCAAGGATATCAGATTTTTATCAGTTGAAGAAAAATATGCATGCTGGAAATGTTTACAGAAATAAAAGAGGGTGAGGGGTCAAAAGCAGCAAAACTGATGAAGTAGCTTTGAAAAACAAAACAAATAGAATTTCTAGAAATTAAAAAAAAAAAACCAGGGGACTTCCCTGGTGGTGTAGTGGATAAGACTCTGCACTCACAATGCAGGGGGCCCTGGTTCGATCCCTGGTCAGTGAACTAGCTCCCACGTGCATGCCGCAACTAAGGAGCCCATGTCCTGCAACTAAGGAGCCCACGTGCTGCAACTAAGACCCAGCACAACCAAAGGAAAAAAAAAAAAATCAATGGATGAGTTAAACGGATTCCAAGAGAGAATTTGTGAACTGGAAGACAAAGATGAAGAAATTATTCAGGATGCAACACAGAGAGATGGAGATGGAAAAGATGAGTGAGTGAGAAAGAGCACAGAAGGGAGAACAAGTTGGTCTAACACACATCTAACCTGAGTTCTAGACAGAAGGAATAGAGAGAATGAGGGGAAATTTCAACAAGGCAATGGCTGAGAACTTTCTGCAACTGAAAGAAGTGCAAGAGAACCCCAAACAGGGAAAATAAAACTAAATCCACACCTAGAGACAGCAGAGTGAAACCACAGAAATTTAAAGACAAGGAAAAACCAGCCAAAAGAAGAGAAAAAGTCCTTAATGGGAATGACAGTTAAACAACTTCTCAGTAATAACAGTGGAAGTCAAACCAATCATCTCTACAAAGGTCTGAGAGAAAATACCTGTCATCCTGGAATGATAAAGGACTAGTAAAACCACCTTTCAAGAATGAGTATGAAATAAAGATGTTTTGGGATAAAAATACCGAGAGCAGAGAGCACTTGTGGCCAAGAGACCCTCACTACACAATATACTTTTGGAAGAGATAAAATCATTCCAGACTAAAAGGTCTGAAATGCTGGCAAGAACAGTGAGAGAAGATTCAGGTAAATGTGCACGAATATATGCAAATGTTGACTACACACAACAACAATGCTGATCTGGGGTTAAATAAATAGAATAAACTCTATCTAGTCCTTATTATTCCAAACAGTCAAGTGCCTTGCATCAGGGCAAAGTACCAGGAGCATAAAGATGCCAGGTGCACGGGGGACCTCCAGCATCATGGTTTGGAGTGAACAGATACTTTCTTGGATACCTGTACCGTGATTGGCACAAAGGAAGGACTCGGTATCTATTTGCTGAAAGAATGAATAAGTGCTGCACACCTCTGCCTGTGTCGATTACAGGTGAACGACACACCAGCCTTACATTAAAGATATGCCCTCCCACAGATGAACACATTAAGTCAATTTGCTTTCCACCAACAGCAGCGTATTTAGCTGTTTCATAAGTGGGAGGTACAGTTTTATTCCATACAGAACTTAAAGTACAAGACTAGTAATGCTCAATTAAAAAA
This sequence comes from Hyperoodon ampullatus, assembly GCF_949752795.1. Classification (NCBI taxonomy): domain Eukaryota; kingdom Metazoa; phylum Chordata; class Mammalia; order Artiodactyla; family Ziphiidae; genus Hyperoodon; species Hyperoodon ampullatus. Next base: position 12,650,730 of record NC_136926.1, read on the forward strand.
AAATAGAAGATACAAAAGAAAAAGACCTCTCAGTCTTTGGGGTAGAATTTACTCATGTAAACGACCCAAGTTGCTCTTCTGACCCAACATAAATATGACCCACAAAAACGTGCTCAAAAATTTTACTACAAAAAATGCAGGGTCTGCATATTGATGTTCACATACAAAGCTAAGTGAACAGTCTCTATAAATTCAAAGATGAGCTAAGACTGTGAAAAACGATGAGAAAGACAGTTGGGGAGGGAAGGCGAGCTAGTGAGAAAAGAGTAAATCATACAAAAAACAGCCAATAAAAAAATAAAAAAGCAGTTAATATACATGAATAATGGATGTCTGATTTAAAAGCAGTTTACTCTGATATGATGTAATTTTTGACAATCAGCCAGAGAGACTATTTTGTAAGTCCTTGCCAGAGATAAGTCAGCGCAAGAGGCTTGGTAACGCGGCGTATCTGTGAACATGTGGAAAATGACTTTCACCACCATCCCAAAGGTGACTCTGCTGGCAAACAAAAACTTGCCTCTCAGGTGCTTTTAGCAGCAGCAAACAGCAAGATGCAGAGCTGAAGAAATGGACCCCTGACATGAGCACAGCTCCCTGAAACACAGCAGCCCCTCAACAGTTTCCATGACATGCTTCTGGCACAGTCCACCCTCAAACGCGGCACAAAGGGAGAAGCAGCCTGAGCTGCTTTCATGTTTAAGTTTTAATGAGAGTGACAAGCCCACAAGGACAGGATATTCCAGGGATGGGACGGTGTTGCTGAGCCTCGCCAGGCATCGGGTAGGCAGGCCCGTGTGCACTGCCCACCACCACGTGCCAATGCACCTGCAACCCCTGCTGTTCCAGGACTGGACTCTGCCCGGGAAGGCACTGCCAATCACCGCAGACTGTGCCAGACATGGGGCTTTGTGATGTGGGCAGATGTCTACAAAGGACCAGAGCAGGCCAAACCAACACCTATTGTGACCTAAGCCTGAAAAGAACCCAGAGAGCAAGAGTGCACTTGGGTGAAAATGCAGGCCAATATGAGCCAGTCTCTCTCTCCCCCCACATCCATAGGTGCTGGAAATAATAAAGGAAGGTAGTGACCAGAATATGGTTCTCTGCTTTGCTTCAGGGATCTCTTCAGACAGTCTCTGTCCTAGCGCTAGAAGAAGGATAAGAGGTACGACTAACAAAGAACGGGTTGACGGGGTACATAAAATGAATAGGAAACGTTCGCTGTCAGAGCATTTAGCGCAATGAAGAGATTATAATTATTATGCAAATATATAACTCAAAGCTGAAAAGCCTCACATACTCCTTTCAGGTTCCCAACAGGCCTCATCATAATAAAGAGCATGGACAGTTTCGGAGCACTTCACAAATATTAACTACATGTAACTAACCAAAGTCCCCACGAGAAGGAAAGTTATCATTAAATCTGTGTTATGTAGGGAGGAAAACTGAGGCTGCAAACTACGAAATGAATTCTTCAAAATTAAAGACAACCTGGACATGATTTTTTTACATAGGAAGATTGCAAGTGAGAGCTGGTCGTGTAACAACACTCGTGAGCCTGTAGACTTCACACTGTATACGCAATTCAGGATATTACGGTGCTTGCACGTCAGTTTGCAACCGGCCTGGCAACTTCTCATTTGGCCCCAAGTTAGACTGGACAAAGGCTTAGAAGTGGGTAGACAGGCAGAATGTGGCTACAGTCAGATCACCAAGACAAATGACAGCTGATGCAGGAGCATGAAAAATTGCAGTGAACTACTGGGGCCTTTGGTGTAGGGCACACAGTCCACCCCAGTCCCCTTCACACGCTTAAGGGCATAACAACCTTTCACTATATGGTACTACGTGGCACGCGACAGTGCCGGCACAAACGTGGTCAGCAGCGTCTTGCACACGAAGTACACTGTAAATATCAGCTGTTAATAATCATCACGATATTCCTTTCACACAAATCCTTTCAGAATATCATTCCATCTGATTCTCACAACCAGCAAAGGAAGACAAACATTACCGTGCACATTTTATGCATAAAGAAACTGAGGCTTAAAATAATTTAAATAACTTGCCCCAAATTACACAGGTAACAACAGCAGCTGAGGATGCACTAGGCAGAGCCCAGCTAATCTCATTTCTAGGTCAGTGTTTGCCACCATATGACAAGCCTTTTCCTGAGTCCTGGCAAAACTGGTTAGTAATGCCTAATACTTACAGTGTCCTCTTATGTGCAAAACACTGCGACTGTGCGTTCTCTCACCTGATCCCCACCATGCCATACAGTGGCTATCATGATTTTACTCACTTTACATATGAGGAAGCAGGGGTGTAGAGAGGCCAAATCACTTACACAGAAATGAAGGTTTGGAACCAGAATTCAAAGCTGGGTGGGTGGACCTCCAACTACCCCAGGTGCTCAGAGTGCGGCTCTGGACTAGCAGCATCGGCAGCACTGAGCAAAACAGACCCTCAGGCCCCAACCCAGACTCGGTGAGTCAGAAGCCTTCGGGGTGGAGGCCCAAGATCTGTATTTTTCTGATACTCCCTGGTGTTTGAGGACCCCTGCACTACACCGACACTGACTGCCTCCCAAGCCAAAAAAGAATCGGAAACATTAAAGCAGTGGTACTCAGCTCTAAATGCTCACTTCCTGCCTCCCAGCTGACAGCAATCTGGTTAAGAAGAGCGCTGGGCAGTACCAGTAAGGCGATGTGAGATGAGGACCCTGTGTACTGTAAGCGTAAGGGGAGGGAGGTGCTCACTGAGAGCCACGACAGTTGGGACGGCTTCTCCTGATAAGTGGGACCCTGGATGGACCTTTCCTGAAAGGACATGGAGAGACAGGAGGGGAAGAGGGAATGCTGTTGCTACTCCGGAATAAACATGGCATATTCTGGACTGCACAGGCTCCTTTCGGAGGTGCAGGGTGGAGAGTGGGAGGCTGACTCTCCAGGGTCTGGAAGGCCAGGCAGGAGGTGCGCACCAGCCAGTCACCCACAGTCCTTGGCACGCAGCCACTGCTCCGACAAAATCTGAAAGGGACCATGAGGAGGGACACTGACAGGTGGTACAGGAGACCAAAGGTGGGGAAAGGGCAGGGGCAGGTGGGGGGGGGCTGGGGAAGAAGTATTCTCATGTCATTTTCAACATATGCTTTAAAACTTATTGTGGAACATGAGATAGGAGTTCACACCCTAAGGAAACTCCGCAGTCCAGAGAGGCCACCCAGGGGAACAGGCAGAGCCTGGGCCACAGGTCCTAACCTAGAAAGATCCAAAGAAATGTGGGTATTGAATTCGGTCCTGGTCCAGTCGGTCAGTCCCGTATCAACAGACCACCTGCAGCAGGAGACAGTCAGAACCCAGGTCACTGCAGAGCTGCTTCCTGCACGTGGCACATTCAGACGATTCCTGGCCTCACTGTGACCCACTGAAAACCTCCCAAGTCCCTTAATCTGGAATGTGATTGTTCAAACGTGGACTGAGCTGGGGTTTTCCCTTGACCAGCTACAAAACTGGATTTACCCTGTAAATTAATAACACATTGGGAGAATGCTTAAGAGAGTAACTTTGCGTCCATTAGAAGAACTCATCTGCAACTCAATAACTGATAAGTTAATTATAAACCCCACTCTCTAACACAGTGCCTTATAGACTGAAGTGCCGGGTAAATTAAAAAATCATATTCATCTACGTATTGAATAAAAAGCAAAAGCCCTCTACTCTGTAATATTTTTGTTAGTTTAAGCTGCTATGTGTACTTGAAAACAATAAAATATCTTAAATATTGTGAAATTCAAATTCACTCAGGCCATTTTCTGTGTGCCCTTTTCTACCCTCTATCAAACACCATCTGTCTCAACTGTCTGGATATATACACATGGAAAGCCTGCAGCCTATTCTACAGTGTTACTGTTACTGATTATAGAACAAAGGTAAACATTTCCAATAGGCCCCCCTGATCCTCATTAACTGAAAAACGAGCTGATTTTTTAACCCTAACGAACTAGTTGCTGCTCATCTGGCACAAAGAAACCAAAGCCACCTATTCAAACAGTGATATAAACGCCAAGATCAACTCCAACTTCACACTCTCCCATGGGTATGGAACGGTAAACCCGGATGGAAATCCCACATAAATAATAGGAAAGCCATTAGAAAAATTAGGCCCTATATAAAATTCTAAGCTTAATTCAAAAGACAAATGAGGGCTTCCCTGGTGGCACGGTGGTTAAGAAACCACCTGCCAACACAGGGGATATGGGTTCAAGCCCTGATCTGGGAAGATCCCACTTGCCACGGAGCAACTAAGCCTGGGCACTACAGCTACTGAGCCTGCGCTCTAGAGCCCATGAGCCACAACTACTGAGCTGTCATGCCACAACTACTGAAGCCCACGCACCTAGAACCCATGCTCCGCAACAAGAGAACCCACCGCAATGAGAAGCCTGCACACCGCAACAAAGAGTAGCCCCTGCTCACCGCAACTAGAGAAAGCCCGCGTGCAGCAACAAAGACCCAATGCAGCCAAAAATAAATAATTAATTAAATTTTTTTTTAAAAAAGGAAATGATCATCATATATGTCAATGTAATGGTCTTGTAAAAACTTGCTCAGTGCTTCTAGAATTCTGATGTTTTTAGAAATTAGAAAATGATACGCGTGTCATGATATACAAAAACTACGCCAGTGTGAGCGAAGACAAAAGATACTTAAGACACAGTGCCAGCCCTCTCCAATGAGGCTCCACATCTCAAAGTGACCATACACGAAGTGACTCAGCATTCACATTAACTTAACTGCATTCATCCTGCAAAAAGTTGAATTCCCCCAGCCCTTCCTATTCTAAATGCATTCTTGTAAAACAACTCTCAGGAAAATGACTCCTAGCAGGTATGGCTTTAGCACAGCTCCCACACCAGCCCACAGCACCTGTGCTCCAGCCCGCCTGGACCACCCCAGCACTGCTTCCTGGCCCCCCAGAAACCCTCCTCCAGGCCTGGTGCCTCTGCCTGGACTGCCCCCTTGCCCAGGCTTTCCTGATGAACTCTGACCTGACCCCAAAGCTGGTGGGGATGGGGAGGCGAAGGAGGCGCCTAACAAGTCCTGAGCACCAGCCATAAGCACATTACCTCCTTTCCCCAGGTATTCTCCCATTTCCAAATGGGAAGCCTGAGGCATGTAAGCAACTTGCCTAAGGCTTATCTGACTCCAAGTCCCCAGTGGTTATACCACTACCCAACTTATCTGAAAATACTTTTCCCTGTATTCACTTTCTATGACTTCCATCACTCCCTCCCAGGAGTAGCCCAGGATCGCTGGAGATCCTGAAGCACTCTTAGCTTCTACAAGAAGTGGCAGCGTTCTAAGAAATAGTTTTTGCAGAATCACCCATCATGGCTGTAGAGAATATCAGAGGTGGTTGGGTCCTCAAAGGTCTCTAAGTCAGAGACGTTATCTTGAGAAGCCCTTGGGGCTCTATGGAGGCATTTCAGGGTTTTCACATGTGAAAACTATTCATTATCAACAATACACTAACAATTATATCAATCATTGATACATTCTATTTATTTCTTTTATACAGCAGGTTCTTATTAGTCATCCATTTTATACACATCAGTGTATACATGTCAATCCCAATCTCCCAAATCATCCCACCACCACCACCCTTCCACTTTCCTCCTTGGTGTCCATACGTTTGTCCTCTACATCTGTGTCTCTATTTCTGCCCTGCAAACGGGTTCATCTGTACCATTTTTCCAGATTCCACATATATGCGTTAATATACGACATGTGTGTTTCTCTGACTTACTTCAGTCTGTATGACAGTCTCTAGGTCCATCCATGTCTCTACAAATGACCCAATTTCGTTCCTTTTAATGGCTGAGTAGTATTCCATTGTATATATGTACCACATCTTCTTTATCTATTTGTCTGTCAATGGGCATATAGGTTGCTTCCATGACCTAGCTATTGTAAACACTGCTGCAGTGAACATTGGGGTGCATGTGTCTTTTTGAATTATGGTTTTCTCTGGGTATATGCCCAGTAGTGGGACTGCTGGGTCATATGGTACCTTCTATTTTTACTTTTGTAAGGAACCTCTCCATACTGTTCTCCATAGTGGCTGTTATCGATTTACATTCCGACTAACAGTGAAAGAGGGTTCCCTTTTCTCCACACCCTCTCCAGCATTTGCTTGTAGATTTTCTGAAGATGCCCATTCTAACCAGTGTGAGGTGATACCTCATTGTAGTTTTGATTTGCATTTCTCTAATAGTTAGTGATGTTGAGCAGCTTTCAATGTGCCTCTTGGCCATCTGTATGTCTTCTTTGAAGAAATGTCTATTTAGGTCTTCTGCCCATTTTTTCATTGGGTTGTTTCATTTTTTAATATTGAGCTGCATGAGCTGTTTGTATATTTTGGAGATTAGTCCTTTGTCCATTGATTCGTTTGCAAACATTTTCTCCCATTCTGAGGGTTCTCTTTTCATCTTGTTTATAGTTTCCTCTGCTGTGCAAAAGCTTTTAAGTTTCATTAGGTCCCATTTGTTTATTTTTGTTTTTATTTCCATTTCTCTAGCAGGTGGGTCAAAAAGGATCTTGCTGTGATTTATGTCATGGAGAGTTCTGCCTATGTTTTCCTCTAAGAGTTTGAGAGTGTCTGGCCTTACATTTAGGTCTTTAATCCATTTTGAGTTCATTTTTGTGTATGGTGTTAGGGAGTGTTCTAATTTCATTCTTTTACGTGTAGCTGTCCAGTTTTCCCAGCACCACTTATTGAAGACACTGTCTTTTCTCCATTGTATATCCTTGCCTCCTTTGTGTCATAGATTAGTTGACTATAGGTGTGTGGGTTTATCTCTGGGCTTTCTATCCTGTTCCATTGATCTATGTTTCTGTTTTTGTGCCAGGACCATATTGTCTTGATTACTGTAGTTTTGTAGTATAGTCTAAAGTCAGGGAGTCTGATTCCTCCAGCTCCGTTTTTTTCCCCTCAAGACTGCTTTGGCTATTTGGGGTCTTTTGTGTCTCCATACAAATTTTAAGATTTTTTGTTCTAGTTCTGTAAAAACTGCCACTGGTAATTTGATAGGGATTGCATTGAATCTGTAGATTGCTTTGGGTAGTATAGTCATTTTCACAATATTGATTCTTCCAATCCAAGAACATGGTACATCTCTCCATCTGCTTGTGTCATCTTTGATTTCTTTCATCAGTGTCTTATAGTTTTCTGAGAACAGGCTTTTACCTCCTTAGGTGGGTTTATTCCTAGGTATTTTATTCTTTTTGTTGCAATGGCGAATGCGATTGTTTCCTTAATTTCTCTTTCTGATCTTTCATTGTTAGTATATAGGAATGCAAGAGATTTCTGTGGATTAATTTTGTATCCTACTACTTTACCAAATTCATTGATTAGCTCTAGTAGTTTTCTGGTGGCATCTTTAGCCTTCTCTATGTATAGTATCATGTCATCTGCAAAGAGTGACAGTTTTACTTCTTCTTTTCCAATTTGTATTCCTCTTATTTTTCTTCTCTGATTGCCATGGCTAGGACTTACAAAACTATGTTGAATAACAGTGGCCAGAGTGCACATCCTTGTCTTATTCCTGATCTTAGAGGAAATGCTTTCAGTTTTTCACCACTGAGAAGGATGTTTGCTGTGGGTTTGTCGTATATGGCCTTTATTATGTTGAGGTAGGTTCCCTCTACACTCACTTTCTGGAGTTTTTATCATAACTGGGTGTTGAATTTTGTCAAAAGGTTTTCTGCATCTGTTGAGATGATCATATGGTTTGCTAGGATTTTGTTGAGGATTTTTGCATCTATATTCATCGGTGGTATTGGTCTGTAATTTTCTTTTTTTGTAGTATCTTTGTCTGGTTTTGGTATCAGGGTGATGGTGGCCTCATAGAATGAGTTTGGGAGTGTTCCTTCCTCTGAAGTTTTTTGGAAGAGTTTGAGAAGGATGAGTGTTAGCTCTTCTCTAAATGTTTGATAGAATTCACCTGTGAAGCCATCTGGTCCTGGACTTTTGTTTGCTGGAAGATTTCTAATCACAGTTTCAATTTCATTACTTGTGATTGGTCTGTTCATATTTTCTGTTTCTTCCTGGTTCAGTCTTGGAAGGTTATACTTTTCTAAGAATTTGTCCATTTCTTCCAGGTTGTCCATTTTATTGGCATAGAGTTGCTTGTAGCAGTCTCTTAGGATGCTTTGTATTTCTGCAGTGTCTGTTGTAACTTCTTTTTCATTTCTAATTTTATTGATTTGAGTCCTCTCCCTCTTTTTCTTGATGAGTCTGGCTAATGGTTTATCAATTTTGTTTATCTTCTCAAAGAACCAGCTTTTAGTTTTATTGATCTTTGCTATTGTTTTCTTTGTTTCTATTTCATTTATTTCTGCTCTGATCTTTATGATTTCTTTCCTCCTACTAACTTTGGGTTTTGTTTGTTTTTCTTTCTCTAGTTCCTTTAGGTGTGAGTGGAGATTGTTTGACATTTTTCTTCTTTCTTGAGGTTGGATTGTATTGCTATAAACTTCCCTCTTAGAACTGCTTTTGCTGCATCCCATAGGTTTTGGATCATTGTGTTTTTGTTGTCATTTGCCTCTCGGTATTTTTTGATTTCCTCTTTGATTCCTTCAGTGATCTCTTGGTTATTTAGTAACATATTGTTTAGCCTCCATGTGTTTGTGTTTTTTACATTTTTTTCCCCTGTAATTGATTTTTAATCTCATAGCATTGTAGTCAGAAAAGATGCTTGATATGATTTCAATTTTCCTAAATTTACCAAGGCTTTATTTGTGACCCAAGATGTGACCTATCCTGGAGAATGTTCCGTGTGCACTTGAGAAGAAAGTGTAATCTGCTGTTTTCAGATGGAATGTCCTATAAATACCAATTAAATCTATCTGGTCTATTGTGTCATTTAAAGCTTGTGTTTCCTTATTAATTTTCTGTCTGGATGATCTGTCCATTGGTGTAAGTGAGGTGTTAAAGTCCCCCACTATTATTGTGCTACTGTCGATTTCCTCTTTTATAGCTGTTAGCAGTTGCCTTATGTATTGAGGTGCTTCTATGTTGGGTGCATTTATATTTATAATTATTATATCTTCTTCTTGGATTGATCCCTTGATCATTATGTAGTGTCCTTCCTTGTCTCTTGTAACATTCTTTTTTTTTTTTTTTTTTTTTTTTTTTTTTTTTGTGGTACGCGGGCCTCTCACTGTTGTGGCCTCTGCCGTTGCGGAGCACAGGCTCCGGACGCGCAGGCTCAGCGGCCATGGCTCACGGGCCCAGCCGCTCCGCAGCATGTGGGATCTTCCCAGACCGGGGCACGAACCCGTGTCCCCTGCATCGGCAGGCGGACTCTCAACCACTGCGCCACCAGGGAAGCCCCTCTTGTAACATTCTTTATTTTAAAGTCTATTTTATCTGATATGAGTATTGCTACTCCAGCTTTCTTTTGATTTCCATTTGCATGGACTATGTTTTTCCATCCCCTCACTTTCAGTCTGTATGTGTCCCTAGGTCTGAAATGGGTCTCTTGTAGACAGCATATATATGGGTCTTGTTTTTGTATCCATTCAGCAAGCCTGTGTCTTTTGGTTGGAGAATTTAATCCATTCACATTTAAGGTAATTATTGATATGTATGTTCCTATGACCATTTTCTTAATTGTTTTAGGTTTGTTTTTGTAGGTCTTTTTCTTCTCTTGTGTTTCCCACATAGAGAAGTTCCTTTAGCATTTGTTGTAGAGCTGGTTTGGTGGTGCTGAATTCTCTTAGTTTTTGCTTATCTGTAAAGCTTTTGATTTCTCCCTCGAATCTGAATGAGATCCTTGCCGGTGGAGTAATCTTGGTTGTAGCTTCTTCCTTTTCATCACTTTAAATATGTCATGCCACTCCCTTCTGGCTTGTAGAGTTTCTGCTGAGAAGTCAGCTGTTAAACCTTATGGGAGTTCCCTTGTATGTTACTTGTCATTTTTCCCTTCTTGCTTTTAATAATTTTTCTTTGGCTTTAATTTTTGTCAATTTGATTACTATGTGTCTTGGTGTGTTTCTCCTTGGGTTTTGCTTCCTGGACTTGGGTGGCTATTTCCTTTCCCATGTTAGGTAAGTTTTCAACTGTAATCTCTTCAAATACTTTCTCGAGTTCGTTCTCTCTCTCTTCTCCTTCTGGAACCCCTATAATGCGAATGTTGGTGTATTTAATTTTGTCCGAGAGGTCTCTAAGGCTGTCTTTTCATTCTTTTCGTTTTATTCTGTTTCACGGCAGTGAATTTCACCATTCTGTCTTCCAGGTCACTTATCCATTCTTCTGCCTCAGTTATTCTGCTACTGATTCCTTCCAGTGTATTTTTCATTTCAATTATTGTACTGTTCATCTCTGTTTGTTTGTTCTTTAATTCTTCTAGGTCTTTGTTAAACATTTCTTGCATCTTCTTGATCTTTGCCTTCATTCTTTTTCCGAGGTCCTGGATCATCTTCACTACCATTATTCTCACTTCTTTTTCTGGAATGTTGTCTATCTCCACTTCATTTAGTTGTTTTTCTGTGGTTTTATCTTGTTCCTTCATCTGGTACATAGCCCTCTGCCTTTTCATCTTGTCTATCTTTCTGTGAATGCAGTTTTCGTTCCACAGGCTTCAGGATTGTAGTTCTTCTTGCTCCTGCTGTCTGCCCTCTGGTGGATGAGGCTCTCTAAGACCTTGTGCAAGCTTCCAGATGGGAGAGAGTGGTGGCGGGTAGAGCTGGGTGTTGCTCTGGTGGGAAGAGCTCAGTAAAACTTTAATCTGATTGTTTGCGGATGGGTGGGGCTGAGTTCCCTCCCTGCTGGTTGTTTGGCCTGAGATGACCCAGCAATGGAGCCTACAGGCTCTTTGGTGGGGTTAATGGCAGACTCCAGGAGGGCTCATGGCAAGGAGTACTTCCCAGAACTTCTGCTGCCAGTGTCCTTGTCCCCATGGTGAGCCACAGCCGCCCCCCACCTCTGCAGGAGACCCTCCAACACCAGCAGGTGGGTCTATGGGGGTCACTGCTCCTTCCCCCTGGGTTCTGACACACACACTATTCTGTGTGTGCTCTCCAAGAGTGCAGTCTCTGTTTCCCCCAGTCATGTCGAACTCCTACAATCAAATCCTGCTAGCCTTCACAGTCTGATTCTCTGGGAATTCCTCCTCCCGTTGCCGGACCCCCAGGTTTGGAAGCCTGACGTGGGCCTCAGAACCTTCACTCCAGTGGGTGGACTTCTGTGGTATAAGTGTTCTCCAGTTTGTGAGTCACCCACCCAGCAGTTATGGGACTCGATTTTATTGTGATTGCGCCCCTCCTACCATCTCATTGCGGCTTCTCCTTTGTCTTTGGATGTGGGGTACCTTTTTGGTGAGTTCCAGTGTCTTCCTGTCGATGACTCTTCAGCAGTTAGTTGTGATTCCGGTGCTCTCCCAAGAGGGAGTGAGCGCACGTCCTTCTACTCTGCCACCTTGAACCAATCTCTTACCACTGATACATTTTAATATTAAAACATGTACAAAATGCATATGAATATTCAATCCTCATCTACGTATTAACCTGTATAACTTTTCAGTACTTTGGAATTCAGCAAATTAACTGTGAAGGTCTCCCTACGACCTCATGTCCATCTCAACATGGAGAAAACCACCTCTGTGTCACTAAGCTGCTGTTAAAGCCCACGAGGAGGTAAGCCCCGACGTGGATGTCACGTTTGAGACATCCCTGTTTGCAGCACGGTCAGATATCCAGCAAGTAGTGCATGTTCAGTAAGCAGTCGCTCACGATGACAGCAACGTTAGCAACAAAAGTGGACCCTTTGGTAGTCAACATCACTCAACAACCCAGAAAACTGGTCTCCAAGAGCTATTTTCTTAAACTTTTCCAAGCAGAAAGTAAATAAATATGAAAAATGTTAAAGGTTTAAGGTGAAAGTGAAGAGGAAATGAGACACTTATTTACTTTGTGAACTTTCAATTTCAAATTATTCATCCTGCTTGTAAAATACAGTTTTTAGTTCTCCTCTGGAATGGAACCTTGAACAAAAGGAAAGATGGATTTCATATTCTGGTGTAGGTATGGAGAATGGTGCCAGAATCCATGAGCCTTTGATCCTAAAGGCTCTTCCAGACAGGTATTTCAACTTGTGACGAGTGCAATAACCAATCCAGAGTCTTTTCACGTCCACGTACAGGGAATGATTATCCTAATAGACGTTAGCAATTATTTTCCAGCGTGATGTAAGCTGAGGCAGCAGCGCCAAGCCAGTGTCCTTGTCAAACACACCCCAGCCTCCTGGATTACTTCACTCACGTCACCCTGATTAGGATGCGCGCCGCGTGCTGCTAAATACAATCTGCCACCGAATGCCAAGCACTTCAGAACTAAATTAGGAAATATGTCCAAATACACAGAATGATGCTGAGAGCTGTAAGTGGGTCTCTCTCTTCCTTTATGAGGCATGAGACTCATCGTCAACATAATGCTCTTAAATGAGGCAATTCTATCTCCTAACCCTCCATCTCTGAGAGCAAAATTTAATTCAGGCAGCAAAAGAATTAATAAAGATGATTAGCATCATAAAAACGTTTTCATGGGTGAAGTATTTTTGACAGATTCAGGAAGTATGAGACTAAAAACAAATTTTAAAAGGCTATTTGGGCACAAAGGGCCACATTAACAGAGCTGACACTGATCTTTGCCCTGCAACATGATGAAGAGATGAGGCCAGAGTAACTGCTCTTCCATTTGTTTTCTTTTACAATCATATGCCACTTAGCAACGACTACCTTTAAGATCATTTATGCCACTGAAGTGTGAGAACCCAAGAATGCAACATCAACACTTAAGAGTCCATTTTCATCTAAAAGTAAAAGACCTTCAAGCAGCCCTTCTCACCACATACCGCTTGCCCAGAAAGACACAGGAATTGATGAAAAAGTACCCAACAGTTTCCTGCCCAATCATTCCTGCCAGCTATAAGCATGGCCCTTAGGAGATCCCATTAGAGAAGTAACAGGAGAGCAATGGGTTCCTCAACCCATTTCAGAAACCCTCAGCTCCCCAGTAGCCTCCAAGGACAGACCAGCTCAACACGACTCCACAGGTAAAGGAAAAAGTTTAAACCACCTAACTGCTTAAAGAATCAAGGCGGCTTCCCTGGTGGCGCAGTGGTTAAGAATCTGCCTGCCAATGCAAGGGACACAGGTTCGAGCCCTGGCCCAGGAAGATCCCACATGCCACGGAGCAACTAAGCCCGTGCATCACAACTACTGAGCCTGCGCTCTAGAGCCCGTGAGCCACAACTACTGAGCCCACGTGCCACAACTACTGAAGCCTACGCGCCTAGAGCCCGTGCTCCACAGCAAGAGAAGCCACGACAGTGAGAAGCCCGTGCACCACAACAAAGAGTAGCCCCTGCTCACCCTAACTAGAGAAAGCTCGCACACAGCAACAAAGACCCAACGCAGCCAATAAATAAATAAATAAATGAATGAATAAAAAGAATCAAGGAACGTGGGTGCTGGACAGGAGACCAAAAGTCACATGTCCAACCCTCCTCATTTTACAAAAAAAGAGGCAGGTGAGCCTACTGTCTTTAAAGAACCATGGGCTCTCCCTCAAATGGTAGCAAACAAGCCAAGAAGGGGCACATATCAGTGTGTGTTGTAGCTCTGTCCACCCTAACGGTGGTCTGATAAGGCTGTCAGTCCCACTGCACTGATTCTAGGTGAAGCATGTGATTCTAGATGAGGTCATTCATCCTCAAAGCAGAGCGCTACAAAATAACTTAAATGAAGGCAGGACCAGACAGAGCTCTGTTTATTCCTTCTGGCCTCATTTTGTTGTGATCCTTCTGTAAAGCCTGTGAGAGGAAAGATGTTAAGGAACTGCTAGGAGAATGGGATGCACTGCCATCCTCCACTTTCCAAGGAACACCTACTATAGAGGGCAACAGCTATCAAAATCATGAAGGCACAGCGCCCTCTGACCCAGCAAGTCTTTACTTTGAGGAGCTAATCCTACAAATACGTTCATGTGGACCAAGTGTTGTTCACAATGGCAGAAGACTGGGAGCAAGCTAACATCCATCAGTGGGGGGTAGGGGGGTCGCAGAACTACTTAAGGTACAACTACAAGGTGCAATATCATAAAATTGCAAAAAATAAAAAAACCTACCAGGAAGTTCTTTATTATGTTATAAGAAATGATGAAATGATCTCTAAGAGATTCTGTTGCACAAGAGGCAGGACAAAAATAGAGTATTTTACTATTTATGTTTTTTAGAAAGAGGGGATTGAGGGCATGTATGGACAATTTGCTTACATATGCATAAAACATCTCTGGCAGGATGTGCAAGACACTGGCAACACTGATTTAGCTGCTCCAGGAAGAGGAACTGGGTGGCGGGTTGAACAGAGTGGGAAGGAGTCATCCCACGGCACACCCTTCCTTTCATGTCTTTTGATTTCTGAATCAGGTGAATGCATTACCTAGTCAAAAAAATACTTTCTTTTTTTTTTTTTTAAAGATGTTTAAAGATCTGCTCTTTGAAGAAAGAGTGCAAATAGATAATAGCCTTTTTTTCCCTACAACTTTACTTGGCCAAAGAAAGAACATGCTGGCAAACCCAAGCGTGGCCCCTAATGTACCCGAGCACTAACACTTTCTCTGAACCTTCCTACCAGAGCTGGAAATGACTGAACCAGCTATATTCACAAGCCTTTTCTTAAGATTCAATGGATAAACTTCTGCTAAGTTACTTGGTTTCCTTTCCTTAAAAAACTAAGTATGTTTACTAACAGAGCTAAGTTACTTGACAAATGCCCGTCTGCTGGAATCTGTGCACGATGTTGTCTTAATGCTCTGATGCCAGGACACGACTGGTGCTCTGTGACTCTCTGTGATAAATACGTGACAGGCTGGCTAGTAGATATGTGAATGGGTGAGTCTGAACCATTATTACTGATGCTCAGACAGCTGTGGTGTCTATAAAATGCTAATGTGATCATCATATGGTGTAAAGACATTTTCCAAGTAAACAAAAGTAACACTGCTGAAATACTCCTACAAGTCAGGGAAATTTCAGTTCCTGACTAAAATTCTATTACCAACATTTGAACTTCATGTCTGCTTTTATCACAGTTAATCAGCAGTGGACTCTAGCTAACCCCCAGTTATGTATCAGGTACAAAGGAAGATAAACCAGACTCTGCTCTCATAAAGGCTTCATCTGAATCCTAAACATACAGGCCCAGAGGCACAGACACAAACCCTCACGTGGACACAGCTCCAGGCAAACTCTACTGCTCCCAGTCTCATACCAACCTAGTAAAACGTGCTGCCAGGCCGGATGGAGACCGACAGGACCAAAGCGTGGAGCTCACCAGCAAGGTGACACAGAGCCTGCACATAAGACTTAAGAATTATGACAGTACATTATGGGGTGGCAGGATGCTACTAAAGTCTCACAGAGCCACCCAGTACATGGCTTAATTCACACAGAAATGTTGGGTTTTCTGAGGAAGCAGAAGATCCATTAAACATAATCAGACAGAAAGTCCTACCTCTGCAAAAATAAGGAAAGTTTCACAGTTAAAGTTGGCTTCCCTCACGTTCAAGTGGGTGGCATTCATGTTGGAAAAGCTTCTCAATGCAGAGTTACCACCAGCACTACTAACAGCAACCCATCCACCCACACCAGTGTTTGAAGGTTTGGTGGTGTACTCACAAAATATCTGCATGACTAAATGCTACTGTCAGATTTCAAAGAGGCACTTAAACACATTCTTGTAGCAAATTTACTTCCACTCTTCATTTTAAAACACCAATGAAAACTACCCGCTAACAAGTTATTAGAGGGACTATAAACTTTTAAAAATAAATTTTCATCAAATTAACATAAGAATCAGCTAATTCTTATAATTAACGCTTTTTAATTGGGTTGGAAATATTGAGAGGCATCCAAAAAAGTGCCTACTTACATCAACACTTAAAGGATGCTCCCAGTCTAATTTTGTGCTGAGCTATCCCTTTAACTGGTTTCTCAAATATATCCACTGCAACTGTATCACTATAGAAACAGATCCACTCAGGTAAGTCAGAGAAATAGGACCTGTTACATGAAAAGTTTATTAAAAATATGAAAAATTTAAGCCAGGCTAGGATTAAATAAACTATCACCTCACTACACTGAGAACTCGAGAAATAAGTGAGATAACTGAAACTTGAAAGCATGATGGATGAAAAATTAGAAAGCAAAGTCTCTCTCGTCTCGTCACATGAGCTCACCAGGGATCAGAAAAGAAAGTGTTTTCAAAGGCCAAGGAAGGAAACAGCCTTAGGAAACCAAGTGCTGTCCCTTTCCCCCCACTTCCTGGGAAGACGAAACACAGGAATTATATCACCACAGACTTTCCAGCTAAGATATGCTGAATATGCTCCAGCAAAGCAGGCCAACTTGAGCACAAAGGGATCCCTTCTCACAGTGAGACTAAACTAAGCCACATGTATTTTCTACGGCTTTATCTATCTTCCTGGTTGAAGAATATATAATTGGAATCCATGTTGCAAAACCAGTGAACACCTAGATAGGTGAGATTTGACCTTACAGGTGACTGCATAGGAGAAACAAGATATAAAAATCACAACCAGAGGCTAGACTCAAACTATGAGTGCTAGAAATAACAGGAAGCACACAGTGATTGTTAACTCTCCAATGCCAGGTACTATGCTTAAAGCTTTACACATATGTTTTCATTTAATCCTACAATTCTGTGAAGTAGGTACCATCATGAACTCCCTTTTACAAATGAGGGAACTGAGGCCTAATGAGGGTTAAGCGACCTGTTTAAGGTCACACAGGGTAGCAGGTGGTAGGCCTGCAGCTGGAACGCAGACGGTGTGCATCCAGAGACTGGCTCTTTTCCAGTTCACAACACTGCTACGTGAAAAGGGCCTCCTTCCTTGGGAGAAGGACATCGTCAGAGGAGCTGCTGGCTCAGAGAAGTTCCTTCCCAGGGTTACACCCACTGCCAGCAGGGTCAAGACCCAACAAACCGGAGGAAAAGCAAAACAAAATGAACCTTTATCCCTCTCCCCTGATTCCACTGGAAGAGAAAGAGTTCTGTAAGTCAGCTTTAAGACTAAGTACTTGGCCTGCAGTCAGGATGGTAAAATACTAAGTAGTGATAAAATTGAGTCATCATGCAAACAATTTCAATTAAAAACTTGTCTCCTCCTTGTTTCTGGCTGAAGGAGTATCAGAGGCACTTTTACAAACTGTGGATAAGAATGTAAATTTTGATGCAACCTTTTTAGAAGGCAACTTGGCAATGTCCATCAACCCTCTGATCAAGCAACATAATTGCTAGCAATTTATCCTAGAGATTTACAAGTTGCAACATGCACTGTAGCACTGTCTCTAACAGCCCAAACAGAGAAAGCAACCTAAATGCCCACTAGTGAGGAGACTGGTTAAGCAGACTACGAGTTGTAAGCATCGCTGGAATTCTAGGGAGAGGGAGTTCATGTGGAATGCTCTCCAGGCTACATTACTGCATAAAAACGTTGGGCACAGAACAGTATGTACACTGTGATCTCATTTCAACAAAGCTATGTTTTTTAGTGTATAAATGTACCTATATATGCATTTAAATTTTCTAGACGGATACCTAGAAACTGTTAATAGTTTCTTCTGTGGAGTAGGGTTGGGGGAAGGGAAGAGAAAGAAAACAATTACTTATCATATTACATCATTTTGAACTACCTGAGTTTTTTCTAACCAGGCTGATATATATTGCCTGAACACATCTTTTAAAAACATATTAGAGATCTTTAATTTTTAAATTGCCTTAAAAAAATAAAATCCATGTTCTTTTTTGTTAATTGCACATCTTGCTATTTTTGTACCTTGTTTCCTTCGTACACCCATCCCAGACTCTTCACACCAAAAGCAGCCTGGTTGGCAGAGACATCTAGACATGTGACAGGCTGCCCGTAGACATAATGGAGGGTTCTGGCAGAGTCTTCGGCTTTTAGCAGGTATACCAGATCTCCAGCAGTGGCTACGGCCACAGGATACCTTCCAGTATCTGGAACTATTTCAAGGTAGTCAACCTGTTAAAGAATAAGGGTCATTTTAGTCCTTCAGGTCTCGCCTACAATTCATCCTGACTTGCTCAAAAATACACAATTCCTCCTACACATCAATGAGAAGACCAGCAACCCAACAGAAAAAGATGGGCCAAGGGCCAGTTCACAGGAAGTGAAACACAGTTCCTACACAAATGAAAAGATGCTCATCGTAAAAGAAACACAACACACTCCTAACAAGAGAAATAAAAGGTGAAAATTCACCAAGATAGCATTTTCATCTGTCATATCAGTAAAGATCAATTAGTCTGATAAGACACTGGGCTGGAAGTGGAGGGGGGACAACCACATTTATGGATCCCATTAAGGTTGGTGGGATGTAATCTGGTCCAAAATCTGGGAACACTTAACACAACGTCAGATGTGCATGTGCTCTGACACAGCAAGTCACTTCTAGGAATTTATTTACAAATAAACTCACATTTATGCAAAACAACTGTGTACAACATTATTTGCTGTAGCACTATTTGGTCATAGCTAAAAACTAGAAAACCCTAAACATGCCTTACTAAGGAACTAATTAAATAACTTACAGTACATCCATGTATTGGAATACCATGTGGTCACAGAAAAAAGCAGGAAGACAACCTTTACAAACTCATACAAAGGGGGTCACCTCTAAGATAAATTTGGGGGAAAAAAACAAGGTAACAGGATTCACAGTGTGCTACTGTGTGTAAAGGTGGGGCAGAGGAAGCCTGTGACACGCTTGTCTTGTACGTGCACAAATCTAACAACAGCTGCCTTCAGGGAGGGAAATGAGTTGTGGGACAGAGTGGAAGGGAGATTCTCACTGTAAACCTTATTGTGTCTTTTAAATTCTGAACCACGAGGCTAGAATAACTATTCAAAAATAAAAGTTAGTTTTTATTTTTTTTCACAAGAAACTGAATAAATAACATAAAATTCACTCAGTTCCAAATCAGTCAAAATCACTTTTTTTTTTTTTTTTGCGGTACGCAGGCCTCTCACTGTTGTGGCCTCTCCCGTTGCGCAGGCTCAGCGGCCATGGCTCACGGGCCCAGCCGCTCTGCAGCATGTGCGATCTTCCCGGACCGGGGCATGAACCCACGTCCCCTGCATCGGCAGGTGGACTCTCAACCACTGCGCCACCAGGGAAGCCCCGGAATCACATTTTAACATTTGTGCAAATAGCAAAAATGTGTTGCTAAAAGGTTAAAAGCACCCGAGTTATCTACTTTCTCCTGGTTTCAATACCATCCTAGGGTAGGAAGGCCACTGCAAGCACTTTTATGCCACACAGTCCTCCGGCTGCATCACTGCTACTACTTTCTCTAATCTGCGTGGGTATGAGGAGCTGCCTTTAAGAGTAACTTGCTTTCCTATGTTCGTTAAGTGGCATGCTTCCCCCGAGTGCAGTTTACATCGGGTTTTCACCTTCCTGAGTAAATTCTGAGAGTACAAAAGCAGAAGGCAAGCAGAAGGTAAGCCACCTAGGTAATTATGAAAATCCACGGTCCCTGACAAGAAGCCAAACGAGTTCAAAGGCCTGAATCCTGAGAACTGTCCAGAAGCGCTCGAGAGAGTAAACATCTGGGTGGCTCTGCTAACCCTGAGGACCCACAGTGTGAGTGGTGGCCCCACATCCCCAGCTGAGGGCCCATCGCGAAGGACAGCTGTTCTAGGCCAGTATTACAAACCTGGGAACACTGCCACGGTGATTCAGGGAGCCTATCTGAGGAAGACAAAGATGGCCCAGCAACCCGGGCCAGGGGCTGCCTTTTCCAGAGATAGTACATTCTGGGGCCAGCCCTCATCCAGGGTGAGAAATAATACAAAAAGAGCGTTATAACACAGGCCTCCAGCAATGGCTGCTTCATTCCTCTCTCCCCCATCCTAAAAATCACTTCTTGCTTTCCTAAAATCAACATCCTCAGTCTAGCCATTTAATTCACCTTCATGCTGGATGTGTGATAGACCAAGAGGCTCAGACTGACTGCGGTTGTGCCATCTTCTGGGAACTGTAAACACCTTCAGAAAGCTTCCGGTCGGTGCCAGGATGCCACCTTATTGCCAAGGCCGGATTTGCACTTTCTGAAGGGACTCACATCTCAAGTAATTGTCTTGAGTTCATATAGCTATTGTTGATCTACAGTGTTCTTTAGGCAGAAACCAAATAACAAGCACTATGTAGTTTTGAGGACAGAAATATGGTACTTTCACATTTTTCTAATAAAACCCCAAGAGAAGAAGACAGCATGAGAACACTACACTAGAACCACAGAGGCTGAGCATTAAAGGGACAAGCAGCTTACAGAAGTGAAGCAGTGATGCCATGGCTTTTTAGTTATTCATGTCTAACAAGATTTCCACCAGGGGAAAAGGGAGAGGAATAGGATATGTTCCAGGTCAGGCCATCAATTCATTATTCAGCGTTGGCTTTTCTGTTCACTCCCCAACCAGTGCCAAAATCAAGTTTGCTTTAAATTAAATCCAAATTCAGCATAGACAGATTTCAGCTCTTCCTTCTTACCACCAAATCATCTCCCACCATGCAAATGTTGAGGCTCATGTACAAGTGAACTCAGAAACAGGCTCTATGTAATGAACTAGTAAGGTTAACTGAGCTTCACACATGACATCATGGAACACGGCTACCCGATTAACACTGACTTGAATCTATACTCACTTAAGAGTTACCCTTAATGCCAAGTGAGAAAATCTTCGGATGGAGAAAGTGTAGGATGGAAACTTTCTTTCCCACATAGCCTGTGATGGTACCACTGAACTCATCTTCACTTATGTATCAGGCCAGATCCTGATCTCAGATTTCCAGGGGTGAACGTCCTGTTAATGTGAAGGAGGCTGAGGACCACAGTGATGAGAAACTGCAGCCCCGATGTCAGCCTTGAGGTCAGAATCACAACTTCTTATCAGGGGCAAGTCAATTCACTGCTCCAAGACTTTATTGGCTGCTTGGTAAATGAGGAAAATAAAACTACTTATTTTGCAAGGCTGTTGTGAGATTTATGGACATGAGGCCCACAGAAAGCCCTGAGTGAATGGGCACTGCCAACATCATTACTATCTGTTTATGTCAGACCCAGAGATTCTAAGAATGAAAAATAAAACGACCAAACAAAAAGCTCACCAGTTTCTGAACTTCAAATTCTGCAGCTATTTGCCAATATCCCTCCTCATTGGGGCATAACATTACGACATCAAAAGCAGAAGCTGTGGCAACAGTTGCATCTTCCTGGCTGAGGGCTAGTGCTTGTATTCTTGCATCATGCTCAAAACGATGAATAGGATACCTTCCAGTCCTTAGATCCCAAATATTAAGAAATCCTATGTAGAAAAAAAATTCAGGTAACAATTTTAAATTCATTTAGTATGCACAATTATAAAATAATCATGCAACATAAAGAAAATTTAAAAGATAAATAATAAATTGGTAAAAAAAAATCTGCATCACATATAACAAAGAGCCTATTTCCTTAATATATAAAGAGCTTCTAAGATTCAATAAGAAAAAAGCAACTGAAAAGTGAGCAAAGGACATGAGCGTGCTATGGTGTTCATAGAAAAACAAATGCAGTTGACATATAAACATTCAAAAAATATAAAAATTCACTCACAATTAGAAAAATACAAATAAAAACTAAAATAGGATAGTATTTTTCACCAATCAAATTGACAAAGACAAAAAATTTCATAAAACATTTTGCTTTTGAGGATATGGGGAAACAGGCTTTCTCTTAAACTGTTCATAGGAATGTGAACTATTTCACCTAACTCTGGAGGCAATTTGATAATATCTACCAAATCACAAATGTATATAGGATAGTTACTACGTTTTTAATTATGTCAAAAGATTGGAGGCTATCTAAATGTCCACCAATAGAGAAATACTTAAATAATGGTATCTCCATAGTTTGGAATTTAAATAAAAAGAGCAATTAAAAGAGTCAGCCTTATACATGAGCTATATAAAATGATCAACAAAATATACTGTTAAATGAAAAAAGGAAGGACAGAAAGAGTGGTATAGTATGCTATGTTACTTTTGCATTTTAGAAAATGTACACGCACACATACACAAATGTATACACAGACTATCCTGGAAGGATGCTTAAGAAACTTAACAATGAAAAAGAAACTGTTAAGAATTGTTAAGGCCTCTAAGGAAAGAAACCAGGGAAAAGGGACAAGAGTAGGAGAGAAATTTACTGTAACACCCCCTTGTATATTCTGAAAAATTTCCCCAAAATTATCCTTGCCAAAAAGATAAATTTTTAAAAAATGCTTTTATGAGAGATCTAAGAAGAATGGGAGGACATAATTGCTGAGTAGTTTTAACATATGGAGTTCTTAATTCATTCTCTTATTTGTCTATTTATGCAACAAATAATTTTTTCTAGTTTTGTTAAAATATAATTGACACAGAACATTATATAAGCTTAAGGTGTACAACAGAATGATTTGATATATGTATATACTGTGAAATGATTACCACAATAAGTTTAGTTAACATCACCTCACATAGTTACAAATGTCCTTTTCCTTATGAGAACTTTTAAGATCTATTCTCTCAGCAACTTTCAAATATACAATACACTATTATTAACTATAGTCATCATGCTGTACATTACATCCCCAGAACTTATTTATTTTATAACTGGAAGTTTGTACCTTTTGACCACCTTCAACCAATTCCTCTACCCCTGGCAACCACACATCTGATCTGTTTCTATGAGGCTTTTCTTTTTTTTAAGAGTCCACATATAAGTGAGATCATATAGCATTTGTTTTTTTCTCTTATCTCACAGCATAATGCCCTCAAGATCCATCCATGTTGTTGCAAATAGCAGGATTTCCTCCTTTGTTATGGCTGAGTAGTGTTCCACTGTATACATACACCACATCTTCTTTATCCACTCATCTGTCAATGGACACTTAGGTTGTTTCCATGTCTTGGCTATTGTGAGTGAACACGAGGGTGCAGATATCTCTTCAACATAGTGATTTCATTTCTTTCAGATATATACCCAAAAGTCAAATTGCTGGATCACATGGTAGTTCTATTGTTAATTTTTTGAGGAAACTCCATACTGTTTTCCATAGTGGCTGCACCAATTTACATGCCCACTGACACTGCATGAGGGTTCCCTTTTCTCCACATCCTCACCATTTGCTATCTCTTGTCTTTGATGATAGCCATTCTAAGAGGTGAAATAACATGCAAGAAATTATTATTGAGCACTTTTTATATGCCAGGCACTGACCTAGACACTAGCAACATCTGAAAACAGCCATTAACCTACATTCTAAGAGGTTCTTATAAGTATTTTACATCCCTCCTCACCACCACCTTCTTTTAGCCACAGTTAGCAGAGGTGTTTTATTTTGCATAGTCTAAAACACGAGCTTGACTATCCCAGACTTGTTAAAAACCACGATTTAAGGAATTCCCTGGCAGTCCAGTGGTTAGGACTCCACGCTTCCATTGCCGGGGGCCTGGGTTCAATCCCTGGTCGGGGAACTAAGATCCTGCAAGATGCATGGATGGAGGAGCCAAAAAAAAAAAAAAAACCACCACAATTTACCCATATACTATACACCCTTCTCCCCAGCCCCCTGAATGCTGCTCCCCAGATGAATTCCTCTTACACACACTGGCTGTGTCTCCACCCTTCTCAAACTGTCTACAGCAATGATATCCAAGTGTAGACCCTGGACAAGCAGCATCAGCAACACTTGGGGGCTTATTAGAAATGCAGGTTCTTGGGCAGCAAACTCTGGGATGTATGCCCAAGTTTGAGAACCAGTTGTCTGCAGGAACTTACACTTTTCTGTCAGAAATATAAATGTTTCTGTATTTGGAGGGCCACGTATTCTTTTCTTGCCAAATAATTTCTTTTTACCACTCCCATCCACTAAGCTACCTTTTTACCCACAAAACTTTATTCAAGAAAACAGTTACTTTCTGCATCATGCTGGATAATGTCCTGTTCCAATTCCAACTGATTTTATTTTTCAAAAATCACTGAAAATAATTGTGTGCAGATAACACAGTCTGTGGCTGTTTGAGTTCAAATCCAGCTCCGCTGCTTGCTAGCTGAAGGCCTTGGGCAAGTTACGTAAAGCTGAGAGCCTGTTTTTTCATCTGTAAAACTGAAGGTAACGTTACCCATTACACAGGGCTGTTGGGCAGATTAAAGGAGATAAACCACACAAAATATTGGAGACAGACCAAGCATTTCTACATTTTTATGTATTCTATAGGGCCTGCCATGTTATAGAGCATATTTAATCTATTAATAACATTAATTTCCTCTCGATTGCCCATCCATAAAACCAGTCCTATTTCCTACAACTTTCTAAAATAAAGCTTTCACTTCTCATCTTTTTGCAATCCCTCTTCCCATTTTTCTTGTCTTGTACTTTGTCCTTAAACAGTAAATGCTTTGAACCTAGGATCTTACTACAAGGTATCATTCATCACTAAATAAATACAGCGAGTCAGAAGAAAACAACACTTGTGGGTTGCTTTGCAAGCCTTTCAAACTGTCGGTAGGCTAAGTAGGTGATTAAAAACAAAAGCAGAGCTTTCTTCAAGTTAAATGTTGCTTCAGATGTAAAACAGTGCACTCTTCTAAGAATTATGATAAACTTGGGGGATAAGCAGATTGCAAAAGGCTCCACAACACATTCCTCTGGCAAAATTTTAGCTAATTCTTTCCATTTTGACTCAGAAGAAGCAGATACACTGCAAAAAATGCCAATGACTCTACACATTAAATAGGAGACAGGCACACTCCAGGATGTGCCTCTTCCAAATAGGCCTGCACTGCATTTGTTTGCAGACATTACAATAAAACAGTAAAGCAACCACTATTGCATGAAGCCTCTGAGTGTTCAATCACTTGTCTCCTCTCCTTCAGCGCTAACTTCCATCTTCGGAAGAGCATCATTATCTTCGTTTGACAAAACAGAAGCTCTGAGTGGTTCAACAACTGGTCCAAAGCCACTTGGTATGTGAGGCGGCTGGGCTGGAAGTTAGCTAGAAAGTGCAGGATGAGGGCTTCCCTGGTGGCGCAGTGGTTGAGAGTCCGCCTGCAGATGCAGGGGACACGGGTTCGTGCCCCTGTCCGGGAAGATCCCACATGCCGCGGAGCGGCTGGGCCCGTGAGCCATGGCCACTGAGCCTGCACGTCCGGAGCCTGTGCTCTGCAACGGGAGAGGCCACAGCAGTGAGAGGCCCGCATACCGGAAAAAAAAAAAGAGAGTGCAGGATGAGCGGCTGCATTTACAAGTGCATGAAGTAACCATGAGCTCCATGAGTAATCGACATAAACTTAACCTGTCTTCTGCCAAGTGTGGAAGTTATTCAACCACAGCTCACTTGAAGCACACATGGAGTTTATCTATAAACACATTTTTCATTACTAATCAAGTACTGGTTTTGTTGGCTTCATTTCCCCAACAGAACTGTATGCAACAAAATACCCTTTACCACAAGGTTGCAGAGCTATTCTAAGAAGGGTCTTTTTAGAAAATATATTCTAGGTGCCATCCATTTAATGGTCACATCCTTCTCTTCTGAATGCCTGTTGTGTAATGATCTTTGTCCGTTTTCTCTACTGCAGCTATCAAGTGTATAACTCGGCCAGATTCTCACTTGTCATCAGTGCCACTATCGTTTGCACAGTCCTCCAAGATCACTTTTAGGTGCATTAACATTTAGGACTGTTGTGTCCTCTTGCTGAAGTGACGCTGTGTTACATGAAATGTCCCTCTTTGTGTTGTGTTCTTTGCTCTGAAATCCACTTTGATGTTGATATAGTCACTCCAACTTTCTTTCGGTTACTGTTAGCACGCGATGTGTCTTTCTGTCCTTTCACTTTGCGTTGTGTCTTTATATCTAAAGTGGGTTTCTTGTAGATGGCATTTAACTGATCTTGCTTTTAACTGGGGTATTTAGACTCTTATCTTTAATGTGATAACTGGTAAGGATGGGTTTAATCTACCATTTTGCCGCTTGTTTTCTATTTGTCCCATTTGCTCTTTGCTCCCTTTCCCCCTCTTTTTCTGCCTTCTTTCGGACGGAGTATTTGGATTAATGATGTGTTTATTTCATTTTAATTCCTTTGTTGGTTTATTAGCCAAAACTTTGTGTTTATTTCAGTTGTTGCTTTAGGTTTTTAGCACACATCTGTAACTACCAGTCTTCCTTCAAGCGATATTACATCCCTTCACATACAGTGAAGCAGCGTACTTCCATTTCCTCCCTCCCAGCCTCTCTGCTATTGTTGCCACACTTTTTATTTCTACTGTATGTTATAAACCCCACATACATTGTTGTTATTTTTGCACAAGCAGGCAATTGTCTTTTAAAGAGAAATAACAAAAAAAGCCATTTATATTTACCCATGTAATTAGCACTTCTACTGCTCTTCCCCTTACCACTTTTAACATTATTAAATCCTGCAGCTTGTGCAATTTCACTTTGCAACTGTGTTGTTGGATATTTGACCCCAAGACACATGGGCAAGGTGAGCAGGGACAGACACAGCAGCTAACAGGATGGATGCTTGAGTGAAAGCTAATTTTATAAAAGGTAATTTTATTATTTAATATAGTTTGTATCATGCTACTTTTACAACCTCAAAACTGCAGGGGCGACTTCCGGGTAAGATGGCGGAAGAGTAAGACACGGAGATCACCTTCCTCCCCACGGATACACCAGAAATACAGCTACACGTGGAACAACTCCTACAGAACACCTACTGAACACTGGCAGAAGACCCCAGACCTCCCAAAAGGCAAGAAACTCCCCACATACCTGGGTAGGGCAAAGCGGAGAGATTCCCGCACAGAGGATTGGTGCCGAGCGGCACTCACCAGCCCGAGAGGCTTGTCTGCTCGCCCGCCGGGGCGGGCGGCGCTGGAAGCTGAGGCTCGGGCTTCGGCCAGAGCGCAGGGAGAGGACTGGGGCTGGCGGCGAGAACTCAGCCTGAAGGGGGCTAATGTGCCGGAGCTGCCGAAGAGGCAAGAGACTTTTTCTGCCCTTTTGGTTTCCTGGTGCGCGAGGAGAGGGGATTAAGAGCGCTGCTTAAAGGATCTCCACAGACGGGCGCGAGTCACGACTGAAAGCGCGGAGCACAGTGACGGGCGTGGGACGCTGGGGCTGCTGCTGCCGCCGCCAAGAGGCCTGTGTGCGAGCGCAGGTCACTGTCCACACCGCCCTTCCGGGAGCCTGTGCAGCCCGCCACTGCCGGGGTCCCGGGATCCAGGGGCGGCTTCCCTGGGAGAACGCACGGCGCGCCTCGGGCTGGTGCAACGTCACGCCGACCTCTGCCGCTGCAGGCTCGCCCCGCACTCCGTGCCCCTCCCTCCCGCCCGGCCTGAGAGAGCCAGAGTTCCCGAAGAGGCTGCTCCTTTAACCCTGTCCTGTCTGAGCGAAGAACAGACGCCCTCCGGCGACCTACACGCAGAGGCGGGACCAAATCCAAAGCTGAGACCCGGGAGCTGTGAGAACAAAGAAGAGAAAGGGAAACCTCTCCCAGCAGCCTCAGAAGCAGCGGATTAAAGCTCCACAATCAACTTGATGTACCCTGCATCTGTGGAATACATGAATAGACAACAAATCATCCCAAATTGAGGAGCCAGGAGTCAGTGCTGTGCCTCTGAGGTGGGAGAGCCAACTTCAGGACACTGGTCCACAAGACACCTCCCAGCTCCACATAATATCAAACGGCGAAAATCTTCCAGAGATCTCCATCTCAACACCAGCACCCAGCTTCACTCAACGACCAGCAAGCTACAGTGCTGGACACCCTATGCCAAACAACTAGCAAGACAGGAACACAACGCCACCCATTAGCAGAGAGGTGGCCTAAAATCATAAAAAGTCCGCAGACACCCCAAAACACACCACCAGACGTGGACCTGCCCACGAGAAAGACAAGATCCAGCCTCATCCACCAGAACACAGACTCTAGTCCCCCCAACCAGGAAGCCTACACAACCTACTGAAACAACCTTAGCCACTGGGGACAGACACCAAAAACAACAGGAACTACGAACCTGCAGCCTGCAAAAAGGAGACCCCAAACACAGTAACATAAGCAAAATGAGAAGACAGAAAAACACACAGCAGGAGAAGGAGCAAGATAAAAACCCACCAGACCTAACAAATGAAGAGGTAATAGGCAGTCTACCTGAAAAAGAATTCAGAATAATGATGGTAAAGATGATCCAAGATTCTATTTCCCAGATCCAAAATCTTGGAAACAGAACAGACAAAATGCAAGAAACAGTTAACAAGGACCTAGAAGAACTAAAGATGAATCAAGCATCGATTAAAAACACAATAAATGAAATGAAAAATACTCTAGATGGGATCAATAGCAGAATAACTGAGGCAGAAGAACAGATAAGTGAGGTGGAAGATAAAATAGTGGAAATAACTGCTGCAGAGCAAAATAAAGAAAAAAGAATGAAAAGAACAGAGGACAGTCTCAGAGACCTCTGGGACAACATTAAACGCACCAACATTCGAATTATAGGGGTTGCAGAAGAAGAAGAGAAAAAGAAAGGGACTGAGAAAATATTTGAAGAGATTATAGTTGAAAACTTCCCTAATATGGGAAAGGAAATAGTTAATCAAGTCCAGGAGGCACAGAGAGTCCCATACAGAATAAATCCAAGGAGAAATACGCCAAGACACATATTAATCAAACTGTCAAAAATTAAACACAAAGAAATATTAAAAGCAGCAAGGCAAAAACAACAAATAACACACAAGGGAATCCCCATCAGGATAACAGCTGATCTCTCAGCAGAAACTCTACAAGCCAGAAGGGAGTGGCAGGACATAATTAAAGTGATGAAGGAGAAAAACCTGCAACCAAGATTACTCTACCCAGCAAGGATCTCATTCAGATTGGATGGAGAAATTAAAACGTTTACAGACAAGCAAAAGCTGAGAGAGTTCAGCACCACCAAACCAGCTTTACAACAAATGCTAAAGGAACTTCTCTAGGCAAGAAACACAACAGAAGGAAAAGACCTACAATAACGAACCCAAAACAATTAAGAAAATGGGAATAGGAACATACATATCGATACATATCGATAATTACCTTAAATGTAAATGGACTAAATGCTCCCACCAAAAGACACAGATTGGCTGAATGGATACAAAAACAAGACCCATATATATGCTGTCTACAAGAGACCCACTTCAGACCTAGAGACACATACAGACTGAAAGTAAGGGGATGGAAAAAGATATCCCATGCAAATGGAAACCAAAAGAAAGCTGGAGTAGCAATTCTCATATCAGACAAAATAGACTTTAAAATAAAGACTACTAGAAGAGACAAAGAAGGACACTACATAATGATCAAGGGATCGATCCAAGAAGAAGATATAACAATTGTAAATATTTATGCACCCAACATAGGAGCACCTCAATACATAAGGCAAACACTAACAGCCATAAAAGGAGAAATCGACAGTAACACAATCACAGCAGGGGACTTTAACACCCCACTTTCACCAATGGACAGATCATCCAAAATGAAAATAAATAAGGAAACACAAGCTTTAAATGATACATTAAACAAGATGGACTTAATTGATATTTATAGGACATTCCATCCAAAAACAACAGAATACATGTTTTTCTCAAGTGCTCATGGAACATTCTCCAGGATAGATCATATCTTGGGTCACAAATCAAGCCTTGGTAAATTTAAGAAAATTGAAATTGTATCAAGTATCTTTTCCAACCACAATGCTATGAGACTAGATATCAATTACAGGAAAAGAGCTATAAAAAATACAAACACATGGAGGCTAAACAATACATTACTTAATAACGAAGTGATCACTGAAGAAATCAAAGAGGAAATTAAAAAATACCTAGAAACAAATGACAATGGAGACACGATGACCCAAAACCTATGGGATGCAGCAAAAGCAGTTCTAAGAGGGAAGTTTATAGCAATACAATCCCACCTTAAGAAACAGGAAACATCTCGAATAAACAACCTAACCTTGCACCTAAAGCAATTAGAGAAAGAAGAACAAAAACATCCCAAAGTTAGCAGAAGGAAAGAAATCATAAAAATCAGATCAGAAATAAATGAAAAAGAAATGAAGGAAACAATAGCAAAGATCAATAAAACTAAAAGCTGGTTCTTTGAGAAGATAAACAAAATTGACAAACCATTAGCCAGACTCATCAAGAAAAAAAGGGAGAAGACTCAAATCAATAGAATTAGAAATGAAAAAGGAGAAGTAACAACTGACACTGCAGAAATACAAAAGATCATGAGAGATTACTACAAGCAACTCTATGCCAATAAAATGGACAACCTGGAAGAAATGGACAAATTCTTAGAAATGCACAACCTGCCAAGACTGAATCAGGAAGAAATAGAACATATGAACAGACCAATCACAAGCACTGAAATTGAAACTGTGATAAAAAATCTTCCAACAAACAAAAGCCCAGGACCAGATGGCTTCACAGGCGAATTCTATCAAGCATTTAGAGAAGAGCTAACACCTATCCTTCTCAAACTCTTCCAAAATATAGCAGAGGGAGGAGCACTCCCAAACTCATTCTACGAGGCCACCATCACCTTGATACCAAAACCAGACAAGGATGTCACAAAGAAAGAAAACTACAGGCCAATATCACTGATGAACATAGATGCAAAAATCCTCAACAAAATACTAGCAAACAGAATCCAACAGCACATTAAAAGGATCATATACCATGATCAAGTGGGGTTTATTCCAGGAATGCAAGGATTCTTCAATATATGCAAATCAATCAACGTGATACACCATATTAACAAATTGAAGGAGAAAAACCATATGATCATCTCAATAGATGCAGAGAAAGCTTTCGACAAAATTCAACACCGATTTATGATAAAAACCCTGCAGAAAGTAGGCATAGAGGGAACTTTCCTCAACATAATAAAGGCCACATATGACAAACCCACAGCCAGCATCGTCCTCAATGGTGAAAAACTGAAACCATTTCCACTAAGATCAGGAACAAGACAAGGTTGCCCACTCTCACCACTCTTATTCAACATAGTTTTGGAAGTTTTAGCCACAGCAATCAGAGAAGAAAAGGAAATAAAAGGAATCCAAATTGGAAAAGAAGAAGT
Source organism: Hyperoodon ampullatus (assembly GCF_949752795.1). Lineage (NCBI taxonomy): Eukaryota > Metazoa > Chordata > Mammalia > Artiodactyla > Ziphiidae > Hyperoodon > Hyperoodon ampullatus. The sequence continues at coordinate 12,682,054 of NC_136926.1, forward strand.
AAAGCTGTCACTGTTTGCAGATGACATGATACTATACATAGAGAATCCTAAAGATGCTACCAGAAAACTACTAGAGCTAATCAATGAATTTGGTAAAGTTGCAGGATACAAAATTAATGCACAGAAATCTGTGGCATTCCTATATACTAATGATGAAAAATCTGAAAGTGAAATCAAGGAAACACTCCCATTTACCATTGCAACAAAAAGAATAAAATATCTAGGAATAAACCTACCTAAGGAGACAAAAGACCTGTATGCAGAAAATTATAAGACACTGATGAAAGAAATTAAAGATGATACAAATAGATGGAGAGATGTACCATGTTCTTGGATTGGAAGATCAACATTGTGAAAATGACTCTACTACCCAAAGCAATCTACAGATTCAATGCAATCCCTATCAAACTACCACTGGCATTTTTCACAGAACTAGAACAAAAAATTTCACAATTTGTATGGAAACACAAAAGACCCTGAATAGCCAAAGCAATCTTGAGAACGAAAAATGGAGCTGGAGGAATCAGGCTCCCTGACTTCAGACTATACTACAAAGCTACAGTAATCAAGACAGTATGGTACTGGCACAAAAACAGAAAGATAGATCAATGGAACAGGATAGAAAGCCCAGAGATAAACCCACGGACATATGGTCACCTTATCTTTGATAAAGGAGGCAGGAATGTACAGTGGAGAAAGGACAGTCTCTTCAATAAGTGGTGTTGGGAAAACTGGACAGGGACATGTAAAAGTATGAGATTAGATCACTCCCTAACACCATACACAAAAATAAGCTCAAAATGGATTAAAGACCTAAATGTAAGGCCAGACACTATCAAACTCATAGAGGAAAACATAGGCAGAACACTCTATGACATAAATCACAGCAAGATCCTTTTTGACCCACCTCCTAGAGAAATGGAAATAAAAGACAAAAATAAACACATGGGACCTAATGAAACTTAAAAGCTTTTGCACAGCAAAGGAAACCATAAACAAGACCAAAAGACAACCCTCAGAATGGGAGAAAATATTTGCAAATGAAGCAACTGACAAAGGATTAATCTCCAAAATTTATAAGCAGCTCATGCAGCTCAATAACAAAAAAACAAACAACCCAATCCAAAAATGGGCAGAAGACCTAAATAGACATTTCTCCACAGAAGATATACAGACTGCCAACAAACACATGAAAGGATGCTCAACATCTTTACTCATTAGAGAAATGCAAATCAAAACTACAATGAGATATCATCTCACACCAGTGAGAATGGCCATCATCAAAAAATCTAGAAACAATAAATGCTGGAGAGGGTGTGGAAAAAAGGGAACACTCTTGCACTGCTGGTGGGAATGTGAATTGGTACAGCCACTATGGAGAACGGTATGGAGGTTCCTTAAAAAACTACAAATAGAACTACCATATGACCCAGCAATCCCACTACTGGGCATATACCCTGAGAAAACCATAATTCAAAAAGAGACATGTACCAAAATGTTCATAGCAGCCCTATTTACAATAGCCCGGAGATGGAAACAACCTAGGTGTCCATCATCGGATGAATGGGTAAAGAAGATGTGGCACATATATACAATGGAATATTACTCAGCCATAAAAAGAAATGAAATTGAACTATTTGTAATGAGGTGGATGGACCTAGAGTCTGTCATACAGAGTGAAGTAAGTCAGAAAGAGAAAGACAAATACTGTATGCTGACACATATATATGGAATTTAAGAAAAAAAAATGTCATGAAGAACATAGGGGTAAGATAGGAATAAAGACACAGACCTACTAGAGAATGGACTTGAGGATATGGGGAGGGGGAAGGGTAAGCTGTGACAAAGTGAAAGAGCGGCATGGACATATATACACTACCAAACGTAAGGTAGATAGCTAGTGGGAAGCAGCCGCATAGCACAGGGAGATCAGCTCGGTGCTTTGTGACCGCCTGGAGGGGTGGGAGGGAGACGCAAAAGGGAGGGGATATGGGAACATATGTATATGTATAACTGATTAAATTTGTTATAAAGCAAAAAATTAAAAATTAAAAAAAAAAAAACTGCAGGGGCTTGAACAGTGAATACTTGAATTATAAGAATGTTTTATAATATTGTAGTGGATTATTATCCATGTTAACCAATATTTAGCCAAAAAGGAGTTAATGCAACAATACATTCAACACGTTTATTTGAGCCCTTGCCTTTCTAAGCTCTGGGGAAACTGCAGTGAACAAGACAAAATAAAACAAAAAAGTCCCTGACCGCATGGAGCTGACATTCTAGTGGCATCACCAAGCATCTTGGTTGGGATATGATCTCTGTTCTCACAAAATTCTCACTGCAGAAAGACATGTTATAGCCATGAAAATATAACGTAACAAAAATATAAAAGATATATACACAAACTGCAATGGGACAGTGGCTAAGCTTAACAATGGATAAGTCCTACTGTCAAACTATTTAAGATTCCCCAAAAGGAGCGGCTAACTTATGCAGACATTTCAAGTTGAACTGGGTCCACATCCATTGCACAATATTAATCAATACCTATCAGAGCCAAACAAATTTCCTTCCCAAACAGGTGATGATTTTAAAAATTTGATGTAAATTCATTTGAAAGGCCACGTTTTATCCTATCGCAGACACAGCACTAATATGGATTTGGCTCCTAGCACTGGGTGGATTTCTGAAGTGGCAGGATTGTGTCCTTTTTCTGCTGCATTTCCTAGGAGTGACTTCACAGTACTGAAAGCGGCTGAACATCAATGAAGGTTTGCTGAATGTTTGTCTTATGTTTTAGCAATGGAATATTTGGTTGTAAGAAACAAATCCACTGAAACTGGTTTAAATACAAAAGGAAACAGACTGAAAAGGAACAAGGCTATTTCATGGAACCCAAGGGCAGGAAATACAGCTGGACAGTAAAAGGGATCAGAACCAGAAGTAGGAAAACATTCAGATCAAGGTAGTCCGTCTCTTGTTGCACCATACGTCTTGCCTCTGCTTCTCTCGGTAACCGTGCGTCCCTCTCTCTCTACACAAAGCAGCTTTCTCTATTCCCCACTTCACAAGGGCTTCTACTCCAAGCACACAATTGAGACTGAAAGTCTTCAGCCTAAACGTTCAGCCAAGACCATGAATCAGCTGCCCCCAGGCCTGGGGTCCCCATCCTTGTCTACTCAGCTGATGTCAAAAGACCAACTCAAATTGTATGAATAGGTCCACCTCCAGAGGGGCTTCAGAGCAAGGAGACACCCCAAAAGGTGTCTACCACCCTTATCCCGTACGCTAGGCCAAGGTGAAACAAGAGAAAACTTCTCAGCAAACGCAAAGGGAGCTTCTGGGTGGTTCCTCAGTAGTGACTTAGTAAACAGGTCATTGTCATCATTCCCTGAACCAGGCATAAATAACCCTCAGAGCTGGGGCTCATGCCCACACTGGGAAAGCTGAAAGGAGACCAGGTGTCTGTCTTTCTCCATGACAAAACCTCAATGGCTGCGTAAAAGATGTTTACCTCTGAGCTAGTGCTGGGATCACAATACTGTTTCATTCAGGAGAAAAATGAAAAGGACGCAGGCAAAAAAAAAAAAAGCGTCTCTCAAAAACTGCGGAAGACCACAATGAGTGAGGGCCATCGGCCCAATAAAGTAGACAGGAGTACGGCTTGGCAGTCCCACTGCTCTTTGGGCTCAGGGCCCTCCACCTTGACAAGCAGCACCAGGGCTGCAGGAACTCTGAGTTCACCCTAGCCTAGGAACAGTCATTTATGGGGAGATGAGTAACGATGGCCAGTCTTTGGAGGAGACATAAAGTCTGCTCAGCAGCTGTGGATGGGCACCCATGCCAGTTTGCAGCATGCCCCTTCCACCTCCCAAAGGAGGCCAGCCAGAGTGTGGTAATGAAACTGCACATAGTGGAAATGGGATCTAAATGAGTTTAAACTGATTTATGTTAGCTTTTGTAAAGATTACTCTACATCAGGAAAGTGCTACCACTGTGAAATAATGTCGACAATCCTTAAGACCTCCACCTAATGGTACTTGCACAGAATATTTATATTCCTCATCACAGGAACAAGGACCATAATGGATACTGTTTTTGTTTTCTTAGGGATGCATATTTAAATTAATCTGCTATTTGCCTAAACAATTAGCTGCTTCTGTTTGCATGCACAAAGCCAAAACTGCAATTAGGCTTCCATCAAAAAGATAAGTCCCAACTAAAACTGTCCCAGTGGAATCATAAGAGCTCAGGGCAGAACTTCCCAAAATTGCTTTTTAGCATAATGGTAATTATGTTAATTGCTTGAAAGGTAAATAACTGCTGAACTGGTTTTGGAAAAAGACAATTGGTATGATCCCTCCCCTCTGATCTTTTTCATGCACCATTAAATTTAAAACAGGTTAACAGTTTAGAAAGTCATAGACTGGTCACTTATTGAACTGCACAGTTTGTCTGGTGGTCTTTCGAGCTTTTTTTCTTTTTTTAAATTAATTAATCTATTTATTTTTGGCTGAGTTGGGTCTTCCCTGCTGTGCGCGGGCTTTCCCTAGGTGTGGCAAGCGGGGGCTACTCTGCCTTGCGGTGCGCAGGCTTCTCATTGCAGTGGCTTCCCTTGTTGCGGAGCTCGGGCTCTAGGTGCGCGGGGCTTCAGTAGTTGTGGCGCACGGGCTTAGTTGCTCTGCAGCATGTGGGATCTTCCCGGACCAGGGCTCGAACCCGTGTCCCCTGCATTGGCAGGCGGATTCTTAACCACTGCGCCACCAAGGAAGTCCCATAGCGCTTTCCTTTCTTTTCTTTTTTTTTTTTGGTACACGGGCCTCTCACTGTTGTGGCCTCTCCCGTTGCGGAGCACAGGCTCCGGACGCGCAGGCTCAGCGGCCATGGCTCACGGGCCCAGCTGCTCCGCGGTATGTGGGATCTTCCCGGACCGGGACACGAACCCATGTCCCCTGCATCGGCAGGTGGACTCTCAACCACTGCGCCACCAGGAAAGCCCCCATAGCGCTTTCTTGATCAGAACTTATTTTAGCCATGAGCTCCTGTTCACTTGAGCTTGCACAATAAACACCTGAGGCTTGGTCTCAGCTTCATAATAATTAAGTAGACAAGATCAACTAACTGCAGTTCAGACACTGAGTGACATTGACTATTCATAAATTTCCACCATGTAAATAAACACTTGCCTATAAGAAATTAAGGAGGAGTCAAAGGAAATTCTGCAATGAGAAAAAGCACCTTAACAGAAATTTAAAATACACCCATACAGGTCATAGGTGATCAGTAAATGTTCCTTGCTCTTCCCTGTATGTCAGAGGAGGAGCCATGCAAGAAAGCCAATCCTGCAGATCTCTGGCCGACAGAGAAAAGGCGTATTTTTACTACAGTGTAAACCTGGAGCAAACAGGGGCCCAGGGCAGGCCACCTCCCAGCCCTGAGGAGGCTGGCCAAGTGCATGTGTGTGTGTGGGGATGCTTCTGACCCAGGATGGGGTGAGGATGGAGTTGGGCCCCACCCAGTCCAGGGGCCCTGATATTTGCCCTTCAGGCACTGCTCTCAGCCCAAATATTTGGAGGTTTGCCTGCTGAGTTTCTCCTTGGCCCACGGCAGCCATGGGAGTGCTGACTGGGGTGTGTGTGTGGTGTGTGTGTGGTGTGTGTGTGGTGTGTGGTGTGTGGTGTGTGGTGTGTGTGTGTGTGTGTGTGTGTGTGATGCAGTAACCAAAAATAGCTTTGATGAAGCTTGGACCAGGCTGGGAAAGTAGGAAGAGCTGGGAGAGGGGAGAGTCAGGAGGCAGCCAAGCACAGGTCCCAGTAGTAACATTTTTGGTGGGACTGGGGTTCATTGATATAGACGCTTCTCATAAACCCACAGCTGAATGACTGCTTTCCCTCTTGCATGTCTCATGTCTAAGCATAAGGCGCTCCTTGTAACCAGTTGCGTAAAATATCTGCATCATGGGCACATGTTAAAGAATCTGTGTGTTAAAGAGACGTGTGCTGAAGAAACCAGTTGTTAAGAGATTTTCAAGGATGCTTCAAGGGTTATTTCTTTGGGCTTCTTCATGTTTGATTCATGTATTAAATCGGGCATTTAGAATAAATAAATAAATAAATATACCCACAGCACTCACTAAACGTGTACCTCTTCACTCATTAAGTCTACACAACATCACTATGAAATGTAAGCCAGAGATGTAAGTGGCGTAAAGTTTGAGAGGACAAAACAAGTTCTGGGGCTTCCCTGGTGGCGCAGTGGTTGAGAGTCCGCCTGCCGATGCAGGGGACACAGGTTCGTGCCCCATTCTGGGAAGATCCCACATGCCGCGGAGCGGCTAGGCCCGTGAGCCATAGCCGCTGGGCCTGCGTGTCCGGAGCCTGTGCTCCTCAACGGGAGAGGCCACAACAGTGAGAGGCCCGCATACCACCAAAAACAAAAAACAAAAAAAAAAAACCCCCCAAAAAACAAGTTCTGCTTTCATGGGAGAAGAGGTCAGTAGGACATTAAAATCAGCGTAAACAAGGGACACAGAGAAGGGCTAAATCATGGAGGGTCTTGAAACAAAAAACTAAATGAAATTTATCCCTCACCTAAATGCTGCATCCACTCATCCTCAACGTCCCAGCTGAACAGAGCTCTAAAGCTGAACTCTGTTGCTTATGGCAGAAAAACAATACATATGAAGTATTCTGGAAGCTGCATTCCATACTGACAAGGGAATGTGAATGGGCTTGTGGACCAATGAAGTGACTGGTTAGTGCATAAGCAAAGGAATGACAAGACATAAGATCACCAAGGCAGAAACTGAGTCAAGAAGGAGGAAAGATGAATATATTCAGTAGTCTTAAGTTCAAAGCAGAAAGAAAGAACATTCTAAAAAGAAGAATCAAAAACAAAGAGACAGTAAATTAAAAAGGAGGCAAGTGATATAGTGTAGGAATATGACAATGTGACTAAATAGAAACATTTACAGTTAGCAAAGTCAAAGGAAAAACAGATCAATGAGGAAGAATTTGGACCAGCTCTTCTATAAGGGGAAGTGCAGAGAAGGCAGATAGTGCAAGAAAGACATTATTGTGCACACAGCCACTAACTCCAGCCAATTTTCTCCTGCACTATAACTAAGTGATGTAAACAATATAGAGTGTATCTGGAAAACTATATCAGACACTGGGAGTGGTCAACGTCTCTAGAGAAGAGAGGGGGTGACTGGGGGGAACCAGGACCCGGCAGTGGTAGGGAGAGAAAGAACACTTTTTTACTAGATGTTTTTTCTACATGTAATACTACATCAAACAATTTGTTAAAATTTGTACACATATCTTTATAAATATTAATTTTATCAGTGATGAGATATCTTTATTATTTTTTCCAATCACAATCCACATAATTTTATAATTAATATTTAACACGGATATACAAAATTAAATTAAAAACTCAAATTCTACTTCCGATTCATTGATGGGTTAAGGTGAATTAAACTCCAAAGGAAAGGGCTTCCCTCGTGGCGCAGCGGTTAGGATTCCGCCTGCCAATGCAGGGGACATAGGTTCGAGCCCTGGTCTTGGAAGATTCCACATGCCACGGAGCAACTAAGCCTGTGCGCCACAACTACTGAGCCTGCTCTCTAGAGCCCGCGAGCCTCAACTGCTGAGCCCGCATGCCACAACTACTGAAGCCCACGTGCCTAGAGCCCGTGTTCTGCAACAGGAGAGGCCACCACAATGAGAAGCTCACACACCGCCGCAAGAGTGGCCCCCGCTCGCTGCAACTAAAGGGAGCCCACGCGCAGAAGGGAAGACCCAATGCAGCCAAAAATGAATAAATAAAATAAATTAAAAAACAAAACCAAAAAACCTCCAAAGGAATCTGTAACATCACCACCACTTCTCCTGGATCAGGCCGGCACAGGGCCTGGGCCAGGACTGGCATTCAGTAGGGCCTGGGCCAGGACTGGCATTCAGTAAGTCTTAGCCTCCTTGTTCTTTTTCTTTTTAAAACTACTGTTTACTGCTAACAGGAAAATATGTCTGTCTTCAAAAATAGCTCCACTCATATGTTGAGTGATATAACTGTGTAATATTTAGAAACCTGTGTAATTTAAAAGCAATGCTGGTAACTACTGAAGCTGAGGGACAGGGATGTGGGGGCTCATCATACTATTCTCTCCACTTCTGCATATTTTGAATTTTCCATAATAAAATGGTTTTAAAAAATAATTTGAAAGGCTATCTCTAACAAAAGTAAAAACATATTAACTTGTATCTTACAAATGTTTTCAGTAGCTGCCCTGAAAACTAAGTGACTTCTCAATCAGGATGGATTTACAATGAAAGTTCTAATGATAACACTAAAGGATTTTTACATCTATGTTCATGAGGACTATCAATCTGTAGTATACTTGTTATCGTATATTAGTTATTATTTTTTCTTCTTTAGTCTTGATAGGTAATGCTGGCCTCACAAGCTGAGTTGAGAAGTGTTCCTCTTAGTCTATTTTATGGAAGTGTATAGAACTGGTATTATTTCTTCCTTAAATGTCTGGGAGAATTCACCAGTAAAGCCATTTGGCTTGCAGTCTTCTTTGTGGAAACTTCTAAATTACAAATTCAATTTATTTAATGGAAATATAGCTATTCATGTTTTACAGTTCTTATCAAGTGAACTTAGGTAGTTTGTTTTTCAAAAAAATCAATGTATCCATTTTATCTAACTGGTTGAATTTACTGGCATAAAGTTGTTCATAATAGTTCACTGTAACTTTTTAATATCTACAGGATCTGTAGTGATGTCCCCTCTTACATTCCTCATGTTGGTAATTCATTTCTTCTCTCTTTTTTTCCTGATCAATCTGGTTAGGGTTTGTCAATTCGGTCAACATTTTCAAAGGAACAGCTGCCCATTTCATTGATTTTCCTCTATTGTTTTTTTCTCTATTCTACTTCATTGATTTCTGCCCTTATCTTTATTACTTTATTCCTTCTGCTTATTTTGTTTAACTTTCTCTTCTTTTTCTAGTTTAAGGTGAAAAACTATACTGTTGATTTGAGACTTTCTCTTTTCTAATATAAGCACTTAATGCTACAAATTTCCTTCTAAGCATTGCCTTAGCTACATCCCATATACTGATATACTGTTTCTAAATTTCATTCAGTTCAAAATTTATGCATCGTGCTGTGTCATTAAAAATCAGTGTTCAATATATACGGAATCTAAAAAAATGGTTCTAATGAACCTAGGGGCAGGACAGTAATAAAGATGCAGACGTAGAGAATGGACTTGAGGACACAGAGGGGGAAGGGTAAGCTGGGACGAAGTGAGAGAGTAGCACTGACATATATACACTACCAAATGTAAAATATATAGCTAGTGGGAAGCAGCTGCAAAGTACAGGGAGATCAGCTCGGTGCTGTGTGACCACCAAGAGGGGTGGGATAAGGAGGGTGGGAGGGAGATGCAAGAGGGAGGGGATATGGGGATATATGTATGCATATAGCTGATTCACTTTCTTGTACAGCAGAAACTAACACAACGTTGTAAAGCGACTATACTCCAGTAAAGATGTTAAAAAAAAAATCAGCGTTCAATATACACTATGGAGTATTAGCCATAAAAAGGAACGAAAATGAGTTATTTTTAGTGAGGTGGATGGACCTAGAGTCTGTCATACAGAGTGAAGTAAGTCAGGAAGAGAAAAACAAATACCGTACGCTAACGCATATGTATGGAATCTAGAAAACTGGTACTGATGAACCTAGTGGTAGGGCAGGAATAAAGATGCAGACGTTGAGAACGGACTTGAGGGTACAGTGGGGGAAGGGGAGGCTGGGACACAATGAGAGAGTAGCACTGACATATATACACTACCAAATGTAAAATAGATAGCTAGTGGGAAGCTACTGCATAGCAGAGGGAGATCAGCTCAGTGCTCTGTGATGACCTAGAGGGGTGGGATAGGGAGGGTGGGAGGGAGACCCAAGAGGGAGGGGATATGGGGATATATGTATGCATATAGTTGATTCACTTTCTTGTACAGCAGAAACTAACACAACGTTGTAAAGCGATTATACTCCAATAAAGATGTATTTAAAAAAATATATCAGTGTTCAGTAAAACCACCCCCCAGTTAACCAAAGGATTAACACCAAACCTTGTATCATAAATGCAATGTGCCACTGTTTCCTGCATGATAAAACTATTTCAAATTATTTTCACTAGTAACTTCAAAATTTTGTAGTTATCCTAGAAATTGATCATCTACTAATGTGTGCCTAAAGCATGAGAACTTCCCTCTCCAGTGTTTCTTAAATTTGAGAGTTTGCAGACCTCTAAGAATTCATCTATGAATCAGTGTGAAAAACAAAGCATTACAAGGCACACAGGTGATCACTTGATGCCAACAGCCTGTGACTACAAAATGCAAATTCAAATAATGAGATCTCACAGTATGGTTTAGTTACAAGGTCAAAAGATCCAGATTCCTTTTTTAAATTACCATAAAAATACAAAGATTTTAAAAAACTTCCTGGGCTTCCCTGGTGGCGCAGTGGTTGAAAATCTGCCTGCCAATGCAGGGGACACGGGTTCGAGCCCTGGTCTGGGAAGATCCCACGTGCCGCAGAGCAACTGGGCCCGTGAGCCACAACTGCTGAGCCTGCGTGTCTGGAGCCTGTGCCCCGCAACAAGAGAGGCCGTGACAGGGAAAGGCCCACGCACCGCGATGAAGAGTGGCCCCCGCTTGCCGCAACTAGAGAAAGCCCTCACATGAAACGAAGACCCAACACAGCCAAAAATAAATAAATAAATAAATAAATAAATAAATAAATAATCCTTCCCTCTACTACTTAAAAAAAAAAAAAAAAAAAAAAATTCTAGAGATCTCACAACTCCCACCCACGATTTTATCTGTGGAATGCTACTTGAGGAACACTGAACTATTATTTAGTTACAATGCATATTCAGTCCAAAGCACATATAAGCAAGTGTAAAACAAATATAACTTCAAACTCCCCTCACTGAAGAATAGAAAAACTTTAAAAAAACATTTTTATTCAGCAACTTCCTCCATCACATAAACATAGTCTCTATGGCTTGTCTATGAAACAAAATCTAACACCCTAGACCATTCCAGGCGGCAGTCAACTTTAAAGTTCAGTGCCCTAAGAAATACTTCCTCAGTATGGAAAGAACCACCTCAGTTCAAAACTCTGCATTTCAATTTTTAAATCCACTCTGAATATCTTTAAAATGTGAGCACTCTTACTGTTAAGAAAAAAGGACTCCATCTGGTATTTTTTTGGTTTTTATCAGAAAGTTGTTTCATATTGTTTTATCCACTGAGTGTCTGAATAAGACTCCTAAGACCTAAGGGTAGGCAACGGTTTCAGGCAAGAATTACTTATTGAAACTTTTAAGAGAAAAATGACCAGAAAAGGCAGGCCTTGAAAAAACACAAAATTCTCCACAATCCACAGTCAGGTATCTTAGCCATCTCCCAAGCAATGCATTATTATGTTAATAATCCACTTCTGAAACACCAGGGGAGAGGAGAAGATTGAATATTACATTCAAAGGTTATGCTATTAAATTGAAATGTCATCATCAACATACAAATGAGACACATAAACAAAACTATTGAAGAACTGATTTTTTATTAAACATAAAATTACAAATAAAACTTTAGAAGCACCTAGTCTCTACAGCCGTCTAAAATATGGTCCTACTGTTCACTGCTAAGAAGACGCTTGGAGAGACCCACTCCCACCCATTGTGTGCATGACAGTAAATGAGAAATCATAGTCACTTCGGCCCAGGTCAGGCACAACCCTGGACAATGGAGCATGCGTGTATTCAGACAATTGCACTAGGAGTGCTGCAGGAGTGGATAAGCCACTTTGCCTTGCTTGATGGCACCACAAAAAGACGACTGTTGGCTGTCCTATCTAGGCTTCCACATGCTAATGTGCACTGGGTCTTGTCTCTCCTCTCTCCACTGAGGGGGACAAATAAGAACTTCTTTGCACCTAAGAAGTGTGTAATCTCATTTCTCACCGAAGAGTGAGTTTTCGTGACAAACTCTGAACAGGGAGCGGGTTGAGTATACTGCCATTCCCCAGTGCTGCGGCTCCAGGCCAAAGGCAGGCAAGCATGGAGCAGATGGAGTCCTGGCAAGGTCTGCACTGTCCCTGCATTAGTAGCATCTGCTCATTACTCAGAACCTTCGCCTGCTTTATCTAATGCTCCAGGAAAAGCATTTTGATTTGATTCATTTCGGTACGGTAACGTGCAACACAATTAGTGGTAAAATCAAACTGGAGGACGGCCAGTGCTGACAATCGGAAACAAGGCAGAAGAAATATGAGGCCAGTGGGTTGGAATTCAAAAAATCACAACTGTGGATCATCTTGCCAAATCTCAACACCCCAGGTGGGTGGTACAGTGTTCCTGCAGGGCCAGGAGGCTAAAAAGGACGTGGGGATGACTAACTTTTTCTCAAAGCAGTTTCCATCTCCCCCTCTGGACCTGATGCCTTCTGCGGAGAATATGTGTACAGACAGACCATCAAGGGGGTCTCAATAGCTACAGAGCTTCCCTTTGGCACAAACAGGGAGCTGAAGTTCACTGGCTCATTTTATTATCTTATTCTTCTTTTCTGTGGGGCACAGTCACGAATTTCAGACCTCATGAGGTGAATTTCCTTTGTGCTATGGCACTGCCTAAGAAGCGCATGTTCCCTGCTCCTAGAAAGAAGCAATACAAAATGTGTGTTTGATTATTTCAACCTGTCTTTGCCCAGAAGTAGTTACTCAGGAGTAGGTTGGTACAAATACCACAGTGACAATCTGTTAAACTGAAATAAGACCAAAGACAATGCTACCTGAGGTCTGGGGTGAGGTTGGAGGGGGGAATAAGAAGCTGTTGCTTATCTCAGAAAGTAACAATTCCCATCAGACTGGTAAAACAAGCTGAGTGAGAGAGGAGCAAGAAAACACAGGAGCTTTTATCAAAGAAACAATCCTAATACCAAAAGGAATTCAAGACAAAGCAAAGATTTCAATGTAAATGATGCAGCCAAGGAAGTACTATAGATTTTACCCACAGAAGGGTAAAATGAAACCCAAAATAATAAGACAGACCAACGTGATGATGTAAGTGTAAACAACTAGACAGATCAACTGAACAGAATGTAACATCCAGAAACAGACCGAAATACTAAAAGAGTTTCAGATGCAAAAACTTGTAAAGGCAGCACCTCAAACCAGTGAGGTAGAGATGGGCTTTCTAATAAGAGATGCTGGAAAGATATAATCAGATTCATATACTATTCTAGGATGAACTCTATACTGGTCAAGATTCAAATATAAAGATAAGCCATAACACTATCATCCAAAAGAACACAAATAACAAACGTTGGCAAGGATGTGGAGAAAAGGGAACCCTTATACACTGCTGGTGGGAATGTAAATTGGTGCAGCCACTGTGGAAAACAGTATGGAGGTTCCTCAAAAAACTAAAAATGTAACTACCATATGACTAAGCAATTCCACTCCTGGGTATATATTTGAAAAAAAAATGAAAACATTAATTTGAAAAGATACATGCACTCCAATCTTCATAGCAGCATTATTTACAATAGCCAAGATATGGAAGCAACCTAATTGTCCATCAACAGATGAATGGGTAAAGAAGATGTGGTGTACACACACACACACACACACACACACACACACACACACAATGGAATACCTCTCAGCCATAAAAAAGAATAGAATTTTGCCATTTGCAACAACATGGATGGACTTAGAGGGCATTATGATAAGTGAAATAAGTCAGACAGAGAGACAGATACTGTATGATCTCACTTATATGTGGAATCTTAAAAATAAAACAAACTAGCAAATACAACAAAAAAGAAGCAGACTCATAGATACAGAGAATAAACTAGTGGTTACTACTGGGAGAGGGAAGGGGGAGGGGCAGATGGGGCAAGATGGGGTAGGGGTTTAAGAGGTACAAACTACTATGTATAAAATAAATAAGCTACCAGGATACATTGTACAGCACAGGGAATATAGTCAATATTTTAGAAAAACTATAAATGGAGTACAACCTTTAAAAATTGTGAATCACTATGTTGTACACCTGAAATTTATATAGTATCATCTCAATAAAAAAAAAAATTTTTAAGCCCTAACAGTAACAGAAGAAAAAAGAATTATAAGTAGCAGGTACACATGTGAAAAAATTCAACCTCTCTCACACTAAGAGAAATGTAAGTTGAAACATTTGGATACCATTTCTTATCTATCAAAGTGACAAATAATGAACAGTTTGAAACATACTTTGCTGAGAAAATGGGCACAACTTCATACCCTGCTGGTTCGAGTGCAAAATAATATAAGCCCATTCGCACCCACCTTTTGACCCAGACATTTTTGTAGGAAATAATCCTTCCTGCATTTACATGAAATGTCATATATACAAGGCTTTTCACTACCACACTGTAATAGCAAAAGCATAACACAACTGTTCCTCAATAAAGGACTGTGTAAATAAACCACAGTGCCTGTACACAATGGAATACCATGAAAAAGGAGCATCTTCTCCATACACTGACGTGGACAACGTTTCAAGCTATGTCATTAACGAGATGTAAGCATTCCCAGGTTTATTACAGCATTATTTACAATAGCCAAGATATGGATACAAGCCAAATGCCCATCAATGGATGAATGGATAAAAAAGACGTGGTATACATACACAATAAAATATTATTCAGCCATGAGAAAGAAGGAAATCCTGCCATTTTCAAGAACGTGGATGGACTTTGAGCATATTATGTTAAGTGAGATAAAGTCAGAGAAAGACAAGTACTATATGGTATCACCTACATGTGAAATCTGAAAGTCAAACCTGTTTAAAAAAACGGAGTAAAACGGTGGTTACCAGGGGGTGGGGGGACAGGTGGGATAAGATTGATGGTGTTTAAAGGTACAAACTTGTAACAAGTGGTGAATAAACCACAGGGTTCTAATGTATAGTATAATGAATACAGATAACAATATTGTACTGTAATTATGTAGTGATAAATATCACTACAATGGCAGCCATATTACAGTATATAAATGTATCAAAGTAACACACTGTATACCTTAAACTTACACAATGTTACATGTCAAATTTATCCAATTAAAAAAAAGATACGCCATTAAGTGAAAAAAACCAAGGTATGGGATGATATAAACTAGTATGCTATCTTTTGTTTAAAAAGGGGGGAAGGGACTTCCCTGGTGGCGAAGTGGTTAAGAATCCGCCTGCCAATGCAGGGGACACAGGTTCGTTCCCTGGTCCAGGAAGATCCCACATGCTGCGGAGCAACTAAGCCCGTGCGCCACAATTACTGAAACCCACGCCCCTAGAGCCCGTGTTCTGCAACAAGAGAAACCACCACAATGACAAGCCCACACACCACAATGAAGAGTAGCCCCCAGTCACCGAAACTAGAGAAAGCCCACGCGCAGCAAAGATGACCCAACGCAGCCAAAAAAAAAAAAAAAAGGGCGGGGGGAGGAGAGAATGTGAATAGATACTAATATTTACTTGTATTTACAATAAAGAAATACTGGAAGGATCGAAAACAAACTAAAAAATATGGCTGCTTTAGAATGGAGTGGACAAAAATGGGTAGAAGCAAGACTTGGCAATGCATAACTTTATATATTAGCTTGATCTTACATCCCTTAAAATGTATTACTTAGTCAAATGCATTAAATTACAAAATAAAACCCACTCATTTACGGATTAAAAAATTAAAATCATATATACACATACACACATAACTACTGTCTAGAAAAATAAACCATAAACAAAGTCCACTGAAGAATAAGGGACAAATTGAAAAAATATTTAAAATCAATGACAAGGGTTATTTCCTTAGCCCTTTATTTTCAACTGCAGAAGATAACAACCCAAAGAAAATGGGGAAACAATCTGCAGAGAAAGAAATACAAACACCTAAAAACACAATGAAGAGATGTTCATATATACTTATATAAAGAAAGGTAAACAAAAACAACAGTGAAATACCATGTCCACCTATCAGACAAGCATGAGGAAGCAGTCATTCTCATATACTTTTAGTGAGACTATAAACTAGTGAAACCCTTTTGGAGGGCAATCTGGCAGCATTTATCAAAATGTAAAGCATCTGTAGCCTCCAATCCGGTAATTACTGGTAATTTACTCTGTGACTATACTTGCATAAGTCCATCACGATACTTGTTCAAGGATATTGTTTTGCAGCACTGCTTCTAATAACAACAACAACAAAAACCAATCCAAATGTGCACCATTAAGGGCCCTAATAAATATAGTACAGCCACATAATGCAATACTACACAAGCTAAAAAAGAACAGGGTTTACCTATAAGTGCTAATATGGAAAGATCCCAAGATGTGTCATTAGGTGAATAAGCAACATGCAGAAGAGTACACAGAGTGGGACATACGTGTGAAACGTCAGAGGAACTAGGACTAGGGGAGCAGGCAGGAACACTTCAACTTCTTTGTATACATTTTCTTTTTTTATATATTATCCTTTTGTGCTTTGTTTGAATTTTAACTACGAAATTTTTTTAAACCAAGTATTTAAAATACATTATGACAATTATGTGCCAAGTATTTACTGAAAAAACAAGTTTCCCTAGCCTATCTACAAGGTTTCCTAATATTTCTGTGCAACGACAGGGATAAGGGTGACAACTACAATTCTAACCAACAAACTAAAACCAGCAGCACACTTGCACATCACCAAAAGCTGTATTTTCAAGCTCACAAGATATGAGATGTGAGGGTGCAAAAAACTGAGATGCACCTCTTTATAAGTGTCTCTGTGGAGTCATTACATAAACAGCACTACATCCCTGGCACGGCCTAGAAGATACAACCAAAGTTCTCGATTTGCTACTGATGAATGATTCAACCTCAAGGAAATAACTTAGTCGGCTTCTCTGGACCTCAGTTTCCCGATCCGAAGAAGAATGTGTGTGTGGCAGGAAGAGGCTACTGGATGGTTCTAAAACTGTATATGGGAGCTTCCCTGGTGGCGCAGTGGTTGAGAGTCCGCCTGCCGATGCAGGGGACACGGGTTCGTGCCCCGGTCCGGGAAGATCCCACATGCCGCAGAGCGGCTGGGCCCGTGAGCCATGGCCGCTGAGCCTGTGCGTCCGGAGCCTGTGCTCCGCAACGGGAGAGGCCACAACAGTGAGAGGCCCGCGTACCACAAAATAAATAAATAAATAAATAAAACTGTATATGATTCTAACTTAAAAGTATTACAACTTCTGCATAGTTGTTTGAAAAAAACCTCATTGATAATTCGGCACATAGGAATCACACTCAAGCTGCTCTTATGTTATCTATCCAGGATGTTAACCAACATACACAAACTATGACATACCCCAGAGACAGCTTAGCTGAATTTCTAGAGGCTGAAGGAAAATCCATCAATGGTGCCCAACTAATGTCAAACCAAAAAAACAGAGTTCATGTTGTTAAAGTAATAAAATGAAAGTATTTAATATTTCAGCTCTAATTTTTATTTCTTAAATGGCATATGGATATAAAATTCCCCATTAGCTCCTTTACTACAGTTTTGTCCCTCTGAGCTACCTCTGAAGATCTGCAACCATGCCATGACAGGAATGCTAACATTCTGCAATATCTTGTGATCCAACTTTCAGGCAAGTGGGGAGACAAAGCTTTTGGAGACTCAAACTTTACAACATAATGGAAGTCAGGAGCATGAGAGGTAGTAATACAATATCACGGCCATCAAAATTATTAGACTCTTCTTACCTAGTGCTGTAAATCCACAGTTGCCCCCACACAAAGAGAATTCTGTTGGTCCCAGAGAGACAACATATTACCATAAATTATCTCGTATGGTATGTAAGTGCCAGGAAAAGGTAGGCCCTGCCTACCTTTATTTTTCTATTTCCATATTTGTCAATAGATTATCTATGTCTATCCTCTTTTCACTGTTTCCTTTGGATCAAGCAGAGACTAAAGGAAAAGTAGGCCAAGTATACTTAACACCAAACAAGTTATTTGCTTAAGATGGCTTGGCCAGCCTTGTGTCTGGCTCTAAAACCCAGCCCTACAGTTCCAGTAGGAATTAAACACCAGTTTCAAAGGGCGCTGTGTTCCAATGCCTACTAATGCACTGAGGGTTACTGGCCAACTTCTTCACATAAAGGCAAGAATAAGGGTGTGTGTGTGTGAATATGTGTGTGCCCACATGTATGTACGGAGGGATTATGGGTGGAGCTGGCCACAGCTGCTTAATTTTTGTCAAGCTTTGTCAAGGAGGCTTGTGGTTACTTACCATCCTCATAAGCTGCTACCGCCAGCGAGCTGTTTATCCTCACAAAGGAGACATATGGCTGCATTCCAGGCTCATCCTCCTCGTAGTCCGATTCCAGGAAGGGGGCTGTGTAGTCCCAGGTGCGGGTGTCCCACACCCTCACGTCCCCTGATGTATATCTGGAAGAGAAGGACACGCTTGGTTCCAAACGGGGAGTGGAGAGCAGGGCCACCGTGGAGAGAATGGAGAAGCCTTAAAACGACAGAGGAGTCCGATCTGGCCGGTGTGGAGCCACTGCTGCAACACTGTTTACACGAGTCACTCCAACAAGAGGAAATGGCAACTCGTAACAGAAAGGCCAAGAGCACGTTTCCTGTTCTCGTAACACAATGGGACAATTTCAAATGAGAATACTGGAATAAAAAATTGGGTAGCGGGCTTCCCTGGTGGCGCAGTGGTTCAGACTCCGCCTGCCGATGCAGGCGACGTGGGTTCGTGCCCCGGTCCGGGAAGATCCCACGTGCCGCGGAGCGGCTGGGCCCGTGAGCCATGGCCGCTGAGCCTGCGCGTCCGGAGCCTGTGCTCCGCAACGGGAGAGGCCACAACAGTGAGAGGCCCGTGTACCGCAAAAAAAAAAAAAAAAAAAAAAAATTGGGTAGCAAGATCTTCTTGTTTTTCCTTTTTGACTATTATAACCAATCTGCTAACTTAAGTCCTCCCAGTAAAGGGATCACTAGCAGAAATGTGTAGAAGCCACACTATTTATACACAGACACACACACGCGAAAGACAGAGAGGGAACTGCTAAGGACTAATGGTCTTACAGGCACAAGCTTTCTAATACTTCATCCATGCATCAGATTTGACTGATTAAAGTCCCTAAAGACTAATTGATTTGCTGAAACAATTAAATCTTGCCTTTAGCAGCCAGACAGTGCTGCCTTCTCATGAAAGCTCTTGCCGAAATGTCTGACACTCCCCGGTCTTGCCCGCTCAGAGGACAGGAGCCCTCACTCTCTCCGATTACTCCTGCCACTCCAGCAAATGCCTCACTCCAGCAAAGCCAAGGCAGGGCCGGAACCTGCTCAGACACCAGGCCCCGACGATAATGGAATGGCCAGATGATGAGGTGGTGCGCTGGCTGCCACTGAGGTGTCTACGCTAAGCTCCTCACATCTGCTACAGGGGGTTTGATTCAACATGTAAAGCAACAGTGGGAAAGCACGTTAGGAACGGGGTAATGGATGTATATCGATGCTCCTCTCACTTCACCCCAGCTTCCACCTCTCCCCTCCAGCCCCGTGTCCTCAAGTCCATTCTCTATGTCTGTGTCTTTATTCCCGCCCTGCCACTAGGTTCATCAGTACCATTTTTTTTTCTTTTAGATTCCATGTATATGCGTTAGCGTACGGTATTTGTTTTTCTTTCTCTGACTTCACTCTGCATGACAGACTCTAGGTCCATCCACCTCACTACAAATAACTCAATTTTGTTTCTTTTTATGGCTGAGTACAGGGAGATCAGGTCGGTGTTTTGTGACAACCTAGAGGGAGGGGATATGGGGATATATGTATGCATATGGCTGATTCACTTTGTTGTACAACAGAAACTAACATATAGCATTGTGAAGCAATTATACTCCAATAAAGATTTAAAAAAAAAAGAAACGGGGTAAGAGTCTCATGATGAACCCACACAAACACAGAGACAGGCAGACAACTGCAAAGGTGTTCTGTCTTCCTGAGGCCAAGCCATAGTTCCTTCTTTGACCTCACATTACAAGTGTAGAATCGAACAAGATAACTCCAAGATTTATTTAATTACTGAAGTCTATGACATGATGCATCTAGGAAGTAGTTATAGATGAATTTCTCATGTGAGGTTTCTTAATAAAGAAACTGGGAATATTCTGATTCAGGAATGCTTCATTTACTAAATGTAGCAGTGTTTCCCTCAAATTATTAGTTGACAGCAAATACGTACATTATGAATTCAAAGGCCATTCTGTCACACACATTCTCTAGGTTGGAGCACTGGACTCTCTCCCTGTAGGACAATGACTGGAGTGTATGCATAGTGTAAAGAGGCAAATAGGAGAGATGTGCTTTCTAAAACTGGACTGATGGGGCTCTGTTTGACCACAGATCTTCCAGTAAATAGAAACGCTCACTCCATGAGTGTCATTACACCTGGCGATGCACAAGCAAAGGCAGATATTGATATCGCCACGGGCAAAGCACGGCCGCTGGCTCCCAGACCCTCCAGGCAGTGCTCCAGACCACCTTCAATGAGGAAACCTCCGTAAGAACACACACTGCGGGGCCTCCCTGGTGGCGCAGTGGTTGAGGGTCCGTCTGCCGATGCAGGGGATACGGGTTCATGCCCCGGTCTGGGAGGATCCCATATGCCGCGGAGCGGCTGGGCCCGTGAGCCATGGCTGCTGAGCCTGCGCATCCGGAGCCTGTGCTCCGCAGCGGGAGAGGCCACGGCAGTGAGAGGCCCGCGTACCACAAAAAAAAAAAAAAAAAAAAAAAAAAAAAAGAACACACACTGCACTGCACCAAAACTACCAGGCTCACCCTGACACCCTAAAATGACTCGAGCATTCCCTGCAATAAAGCCACATACTTAGCAACAGAGACACTCACCAGAGATAACATGGTTGAATTTCTAGGCTGTGTATGATTATTAGATTCTTAAGGTTAAATTCTATGTGAAAGGAACCAGCCAGTTCAGAAAAGAAGCATAAGAAGGATGGCAATGTCTTTCAGAAACACAGAGAAGGTAAGTGAAAGGCAGAGGGACCTCAGGAGATCAGAGGACTCCGGAACTCTGAGAGAAAGCAGTACCCAAACCAGGAAAATGTATTTCCTTCCCATCAGTCTTGGTCATTCTGTCTCTTATGACCTGTATATGGGACCACACCAGCCGTCTTCACGGGGTCCTTTGAGGTGCCCCCTTAGTGGGTACAGAGGACAGGATTTGGGTGGCCTGAGCTCCACCATCCGCAAGCTCCCTTTACACAAGGAGTTCCAAGGTAAAGCAACAACAACCAAACCAAAACTTGGAAAACTGCTGAACCACACAACCGTGAGCTATGAAATACAATCTGTCTCTCTCTTCTGGGGGAAGAGGAGAGACGGAGGGCAGAGGTCACACAGAGAGGAGCACCTTTTCACATCTAAAAGGCTCCTGACCAGCCTTTTCTTCCATGAGGTTGTCCCCTTCCCACTGCAATTCCACCCACCTAAAATTAAACACGTGCTCTCCTCAGAAAGCCTCAGCCCACAACCCGACTGGCCTGTTGCAAGCTCCTGATTCTGTCGGTGACAGCATCCATCCCAGGTCACTGGTACAAAACCGGGGGGCTCCTCAACACCTCCTTCCCCGGCCACCCACACTGCTACACATGCGGTCCGCACGCCCTTCCTGCTCTTCTCGTTCCCAGGCTGCCACCGGGTCCCGCTCCCGCATCAGCTCCCAGCCGCCCCACAGCAGCCTCCTCACTCCGGAGCCTCGCCCACCTGCAGCCAGCCCCGCACCAGCCAAGCCCTCAAAAATACCTGTTGACTATGCAGATCTCTCTCCCTCTCTCCCTCGCCCTCCACACTAGACCCCGAGCCTTATCATCTACCATGACAGCGGCCTAGACTTTCCTCTCGTGTGTAGTCATCTGACTGTTCACCTCCCCTAGAAACCCACAAGCTTCTAAGGTCAGGGGTTGGGTCTTGCTCACTGATGTTGATCCAGTGACCAGAACAGTAGAACTAGAATAGTACTTGACACCTAGGAAGCCCTCTGTAAATCCTGAGGCCTCAACACCACACTGAATGAAGCCTGAACTACAGGCCAGGCACTGAGAACTCTCCATAAACTGGCCTCCACCCCTCTTCCAGCCTCATTTTCTCCTCTTCCTTAGCATGAGCTAGCCTCTAGCCAGGCCTGCCGTTCACTGGCTTCCACACCATAGGTGCCTCTGCACCTTGGCTCCTCCTTTCTGGAGCCCCTTCCCTCCCCATGACCCAGCTGGGTGGGTCAACCTTGGCTACACATTAGAGTCACCTGGGATGCTTTTAAAACTCCCAATACCCAAGGGCACACCAGATCAATGAAATCTGACTCTCTGGGGGTGGAACCAGACAACAGTGTTTCCCAACGTGCCACCAAGATTGAGAACCACCTACCTCACTCAAGCCCACCAACGTCTCAAGGCCTAGCCCAGGCCCTCCTCCTCCATGAAGCCTCTCTGACTCAACAACTACTGTGCCCTTGGACCTGAAGAAATGGCATTCACTGCTACATCCCACGTCTCCTCACCCTGACCGTGAAGTCCTCGTGAACGCCCCACCTCAACGCCACAGCCTCCGTCACAGTGCCTTACACACAGCTGGAAGAAGGGGGTCCCCAGCTGGTTTGAGTGGCATCTCCTTTTCTTTCTGCTGCCCACCTTCTAGTGCTAATGAGCAGTGAAACACCCGGAATGCAGGCATCGAGATGCGTCAGACTTCTTGCATTTACTTCCAAACTGATTAAAACCTCTCTATAAAACACGGAATTAGCTAAATTATTTTGGTAAACATGAAATTTTTCATATATATCCGTTTAAATCAACTCCATTCTTCATGGCCAGAAAGCATGATAATAGCATAAATGCTGCAAAACAACTCACGAGGCAAATATAAAAGACTCGGTGTCTCCTTTATGATGGGAAAAGAGAATAAATATCCTATTTCAGCAGGTACTACATGATGACTCAGCAATAGGCTCTAAAATCTAACACTTGAAAGCAACCACAGCAGTGGTGTGTTAATGAACTCGTGCTAAAGAAACAGACATTTTCATGAAAGTAAAACATTGTTTGGGGCAGAGGGACCTGGACCAAACCCTAAATGTGATCTAAAAGCGCTTAATAACGTTGGCCAGGAGAAGCAAGAACAGATAGGAAAGGGAGGTAGGGAAAGGGCTGATTTTTCTCCAGAGCTCCAGATGTCTTTACGGCTGCCTAATGACAATTACACTCAACCAATTAAGACACCACTATGACAGTTGCATTGTCAGTAAGCCTTTGGACCCCAATGTTGATGGCTCTCTAATTAGTGCCTGTGCAAAGTACAACTGCGACTAATATATTAGCTGATGTAAGAACACTAAAGAAAAACTAAGGAAGAAAGAAGCCTTTTCCAAACGAGTAAGGAGGTCCCGGCCCACGGCACGGACCAGTGAAGATGTATGCTTTTCCCAGTCTTTTTTTATGCTTGGCAACATTGAGTTTACCTCCAAATAAATAGGTCAGAGACCACAGCTGATTTTTTGTTGAAAGAATGGGAATAGAGCCTCTTTGAAGCTCGGCACACCAGAGGAACTGCCAATTTAAAATGATTTACCACTGAAGAGCTTTCATTAACTAGAACATTTCCAATAAGCAGACTACTTATTTGGACTAGGAGACCTGAAGAAAATGGAAGAAATGCTGTACAGCTGCAAACAACCTTGAACCTTTCTCCTCGTCTAAGGAGCCAAGCAGGTGGGAGCTGTGGGGGGATGGTTCCATTTTGCTTCCAGCTGCCAGTGATTTGCTAAAAAAATTTTTTTCAAGGCTCTTCACAACAACCTGGGGCACTGTTTTAAGAATCTGGAAGTCAGGTTAAGTGACTTACCCAAGGTCACAAGAAACATTTTAGTGGCACAGCTGGGGTCAAACCGGGTCCCCAGGCTTTTCTCTAACTGCTGCTTTAGCCAACAAGTCACTCTGCCTCCTCTGATGAGTGTCTGTAAACACATACGGCTTTTAAGAACCATCCCCATTTAAGTGCAATATAAGGAATTTACTGTTTTCAATACTGTGACTCAGGCTTGCGGGACATAGCCCCTGACCCTAACTCATCAATTCTACCACTACAGCTCAACTGGAAGGCAAGAAGCCAACAACGAAAAAGCTCAGTATGCTGGCAAGGGGCGTGGGACTGGGCAGATGCAAAGGTGCCGCCTACACGTGCTTCACAGGTGATGTGGGAGCACATGTGGGATGGCTGGTAAAACTTCACCCTCTACAGGACCATACTCGTACAGCCACCCCCAAAGTCACAAGTCTATTCTGATCAAGTACTCACAGCAGCCAAACGGAGCCTTGTTATGAGGCCTCAGGCCAGGAACAGCAAATGGTTTCATTTGTGTGTCAAACCCAATAAATCAGTAGTGGCTGCCTACAGCCCTGTGTTGAGAAGGATTCTGAAGCTGTATTCCATCCAACTCACCAGAAAAATAAATGCTGTCACGGATTTTTCATGCCCACCGTTGGTTTGGGAGTGAGGAGCCACGGAATCTATGCAAGTTACCTGCGTCCTTACTCCATACAAAACTCTGCCTGGGGACTTCCCTGGTGGCCCAGTGGGTAAGACTCCACGCTCCCAACGCAGGGGGCCCGGGTTCGATACCTGGTCAGGGAACTAGGTGCCGAATGCCACAACTAAAGGAGCCTGCGTGCCGCAACGAAGACCTGGTGCAGCCAAATAAATAAATAAATAAAAACTCTGCCTGGCCAACTCCTAGTCATCCCTTCCAGACTCAACTGAGAAGTCACTTCTCAGGAGAAACCCTGCCAGACCTGAAGCCTACACTAGGAGCCTCTCGCCAGTCAGTGTGTTATGGTGCCCACTCTTCCCCTACCCTAACCTCTCTCACACTGTCCTGTAACCACCTGTAACCGTATCCCTTTGGCCTATGAGCAAGGGATGTGTACCCCTCCCCTCAGCAAGGAATGTGTCTGCAGTATTCATCTGTGCTTAGTACATACTGAATGAACGATTCTGACTTAAACTCAGAAGATGGAAGTGGTTTAAAGCCTACAAAGCAATTAGGCAGGGGTCCCTACAAGTGCAGTGCCCACGTTTCAAGAAACGTTTATGCCCTTAACATGCAGAGGTTTTAGGATCTAGTCACACATACTCCATACTTTCTTTAGTAATACCAAAGATTACAAATCAATGAAAGCAAGAGTATTTACTGTTTTCTATGAAACATGACTGTGTTGTGTTATGCAATTAACAAAATGAACTCAATCCCACGGTGCAGTCTTTCTGTGGAAATGCACTACTACAAACATCAAGGGCAGCTTAAGATGCATCAATTGAAAAATAATGAACATCTTAATGGACCTTACGAGATTCATGCACTACACACTGAAAACTGTTTTCCATACATCTTGGTTAATCACAATCAATAGAGTCAGAGTCAATGATGATTATGCAGAGTTACTGTAGCTGTGGCCCTTCCCATTATTCCTTGGAGAACCAGAGATGGATAAATGCAGTCATGAGTTCACCAGTATTTATTAAGGATATTCTGGAGCTCCTTCATTAAGGATATAATAAATGTAAAGCTCTCCTCTGGTCTCTTATCAATATCTTACCTCAGACTTATTTACCAGAAAAGCATGTATACCTCACAGCAGAAAATAAATAAATAAAAGTATTTATAAAAAGAGGTCCCTAGCGGGTAATGATCGAATTCTTTATGGGAAACAATCCAATGTCATAATAAGCAGCAGCACAAAATCTATATAACGCAAGGTTGAAAGGAACTGTCAAGAGAAAAAGTTTTTTTAAAAAGGAGAAAGACAGAAAGCAAGTCCTTAGTAAGAATAAATATGGGGTGACATTTATCTAATGCAATTTTTATCACCAATCTGTATTTACAAAGCATCTGTTAGCATCTCAAGAGCCTCAATTTTTATCACCAATCTGTATTTACAAAGCATCTGTTATCATCTCAAGAGCCTCAAAGTAATCCTAGGTATTATCCATTTTTATACATTCACATGAAGCTAGAGTATTATAAACACCATCCTTGAGGTCCTCAGCTCCTGAATAGCAAGTGTTGTAAAATTCAGGGCAAATACACACTATTTCAGATCAAAGCCATATTTTGGCATGGTGCATGGTCAATACAAAGGCACATTTTTAATTACTGGGAAAAGTGGAGAAAAAATGGCTAAAAGCAAGATATTTCAAGTTACCTTAGACACGTGCCTATGTCTGAACTACTATTTTCCAACAGTTCTTAATTATAAACAATGATAACATTCCAATAAAGTGTCAATAGGCAAAGTGAACCAACCAGAGATTCAGACACCAAATTTTACATATATAAACTGGAAGCTCAAAATGTTGCTTCATGTCTACATAAGACTGGCAACCCTCTCGACTCTGTCCAGGTTGTGACAGACAGAGCTCTAGGAAGGATAAAAGCCAGAACGACAGCCAGAGGTCACTTGGCTGCTAGAGACGTGTGGGCGGTTTTGCCTGGTGTCACTTGCCTCAGAGGGAACGGAGATGGAGGAAATGCAGGAGACCAAACAGGACAACTGAGTACTTTTCAGGGAAAGAAGACACCTAGCACTTGGAGACATCAGACGATCCAGTTTTCCCTCCAACCACACTTGACAGAGAAGAAACATGGATACACAGTCACTGTTCCTTCCAGTCAAGGCAGGAGTTGCACCCTAAAAAGGCAGATCACCACAGTGGAAAACGGAAGGAGAGGCATTTAGGAGTGTTGAGAAAAACCTTGACACAAAGAGGGGGCATGATGTTTTTTAAAACCAAAACGGGGGGTGGGGTGCACGGGGAATGGTCCTCTAATGTGAATAGTGTGCTTTCTTATGCAAACTGAAACGCTTCAGACTTATGAATCTTAAGTAACAGTGAGGAGGGACTTCATTGCAAAACACCACCATACTCCTGGGCATCTGATAAAAGCTTCTCGCGAGCTAATAGCTTAATGGTTAGCAGAGCGGGCACAAGGCTCCCAGTGAGCCCCCTGCTTGACTTTCTCCCGCAAGTTTTACCCGAGATGCTCTCCTTCACTAGATGGCAGTAAAGCGAATATATTCCTGGCAAATTATACCTAGACCTACATCTCAGGTTATAATGTGACCCTTCTGAACTCACGATGTCATCTGTTTTCAACATCCTTAACTCCCAGAGTGCAACTGTGGAGAAAGAGGACAGTCTAGGCCTCACAAAACAGGACGGGGATGCCGTCATAACCTCGTCCCTTCTAGTCTTTTCCCTCAATGCTAAACGTATAATTTGAGAGACATTCTAAAATTCTCGGAGCTCTCACCACAAACAAACAAAAACAAAGAAACAAACACCATGCTTCCTAATCACTTATTATCAACCAACTTTCTAGATAACATCTCTTCTTCTAAATCCAAGGAAGGCACACACTAAACCTCACCGCATTTCAGGAACGCTACCAGATCACAAAGAAAACACAGACAGAGGCTGAGCTCTGAGAGAAAGAGACAGGTGGCTTATAGCAGAGATTGGTGGCTTCTCAGCACAAATTATTCTCAGGTTAAAGAAATGGGAAATTTTAGCCAGAAAAAATCAAAGTAAAGGTTGTATTTGAATTACATACATAGTCACCGTTGAAGGAACTTCCACTTACCTGACCAGCAAAGAAAACAACTGTTTCTGGTATTTTCTGGGATGCTGCATATCACTGCTAGGTGGCCACATGACACCACAGAGAGGCATGAGGAAGGGCCAGAGTAAGAGTTTGGTAAGTCAAAGATGCGGTAAGGAGGCTCAGAGAGTGCAGGGTCTCAGAAGTGCAAGGAGTTTTCCTTCTCTACATACCTTCCCCAAAGTTTCCTCGGTGCTGGGACTGGTGTTAGGCTCTGAGGTTACAAACATGCTTAATACATGGCCCCCACCATTTTAAGACGGTACAGTCAACAAGATCAAACTCTTGATCTTTACCTTTATTTATGGCATTGACCGAAAAAAAGGAAGGTGCACTCAGGAGACGGGGTTTGAGGGATGGTTTAGAGACTTCAAGGCAAAAAGTTAAATGGAAAAGAAGTTGAGGATTATGAATGCATTTTAAAATAATTTCTTTTTAAAAATTTCTTGGCTGTGCCACACGGCATTCAGGATCCTAGTTCCCCACCCATGGATCGAACCCGTGCCCCCTGCAGTGGAAGTGCAGAGTCTTAACCACTGGACTGCCAGGGAAGTCCCTAAAATAATTTCGTAATCTGGAAAAAATAAAAATCCATCCGCCTAAATCCAGTAATTAAAATATGTATTAAAAAACAGGCAGAAAAATAAATGGTACACACCAAAAACCACAACGGGAATTGTGGTAGCATGCTGGGATTTAGGTGGAATTTCTCTTCTCCACTTTCTAATAGTTTTGCAAAGACAATGTGGTTTTACTACTGTTTTCATTTTTAACAGAAAGGAAGGGTCCATACATGCCATAAAAGAAACCAAAGTGACGCTATAATAGCCAAGCCATCAGAGTAGCGAGCGAGGGCTGGAGAAGGCAGCACTGGGGCCCGGTTCTCTGCACGCCCCCAACAGAAGCACAGCGGGGCAGGCAGGGCACGGGTGCCAGCCCCACTCCCCGGACCTTGCGGAGCCTCAGCTACCTCACCCAGAATGAGCATTTCCGAAGAGAATCTCTAAGTTCCTTCCGGGTTTCAAGCTGTATGATTCTAAGTTGAAAAAAACTAAGAAATCAGAGAACAGACAAAAGAAATTAGGAATTCCTCCAGCTTCCCACGTAACATGTAGTATACAGGTGGGGGGAAGGGAGTCTACCAAATGTTAATGCTTTTTTTCAGACTAAAAAAATGTATTAGTACTACAGAGCATTTAATGAAATATTATATATCACCTCTAGTTTTAAAAGATGCTTACAAATTAACTGAAAAAAAATACATGGCTGTAAAGTTAAGACAAAAATGCTTAGGCGAAGCCTCAAGGCCGCGTGATTAGCTGCCTTATAAAGTGCAGATAATCACCCCTCCGGAGGTGTGAGGAGGGTAGACGCCGGGCGGAGCGGCAGTGGGCGCTAATAGGCTAGCGCCGCATGGAACCTGTGGGAGGAGGCAAGGCTTGAGCTGGGCGTGAAAAAACGGGGACTGGGTTACTTTTGGGGGTAATGAAAACGTTCTAGAATTAGATAATGGTGGGCAGTTATACAACCTTGTGAATATACTAAAAATCACTGACACAATTTAAAAGGGTGGATTTTATGGTATGGAAATTGCATCTCAAGTTAAAAAAATGACACGGTCAGAGGTAACTAGGACAGTGTGGTGGGGGGTGGGGAACCAAAGGTGCCCTGGGAAGAGTAATGAGGAGAAAGGGAGGTTGGAAACAAATTTCAAAGGCTCCAAACATCAGGAAAAGGTAACTGGAAAACTATCACCCATGAGATAGGAAAGGAAGCAAACACTCATGGACAAGAGTGAAAGATCAAAAGCTTTGAGAATAACGTCTGTTTCCTCTGCTGGAAAAACAAACCTCAGGTGAGAGGCTTCCAGGTCCTTTCACTGGACAGGGACTCGAGTGTCTCAGCGTGTCCGAGTGAATGCATGTCTGAAGGGTGCCCTGTTTCTGCGCGCAAAGAAGAGTAAGGCAGAGCCAAGACTGGGTTCGCTCTAAGCTTAAGTGTGACACAAATTAGTCTAAGCCTAAGCAATGCAGCTCCAAACCAGGAACATTCACACGAAAGGACTGAAAAGCTGGGAAGAAGCTGGGGCGAGATTCTGCAACATAATCTTCATCAATTATATAAAATACATTTAACAGGTTTAAATGCAAAAATGTCACATCGGTTAAATGCAGATATAAAAAAACTAAGCATCTGAACAGATTCTACTTGTGTAAAAAAATAGAGAAAAAGGAAGGGAAGATGCAAAATAGGAGAAATGCAAGAGAAGTAAAAGAGAAGGAAATGGTGAGATGGCCACTGTCTCTTTAAGAAGCTCCTTGGAGATACATAACTGCAGAAAGCCTGGTGAATACAACATTGATTGGGAATGAGGTAACCACAAACACCGCTGTCTCAAATGAAAAGGGATTCAAGATCTGACCCAGAAAACAAGCATCGTAACCACCTGATAAAATTTTAATGATAAACACAAAATGCTCTATATACAAGCAAGATTGAAGTATCTGATGCTAGGCCATAAACGTAAGGTTCTCTTAGAAAGAGGGGCCATGAGGAGCCTCTCTGACCCACAGATCAAGTTTCATCTTATCGATCCACTAAACTCTGCCATCGCTTTGCTTTGTGCTGGCATAATCTGTAATGTTGAGCAGGCCTCGAGGGAACGGAGAGGCAGGAAAAGAAGGACTGGCATCTGGACTAGTGTCCAGATAAGAAATTCATAATTGGCTTTCGAGAATCGTCTCCCTTATTTCTAATTCCTTTTATGACTCTTTCAGTTCAGTCTCAACAGTCTGTCCTCAAAGGCCTCTGACACACCAGGAAACTTCTTTAAGCTAGAATGATCCCAGTCCCTTTGGGAGTTATTGAGGAATCTCAGAATTAGCAGGTGAAAAGGATCTTACCTAGCATGAGCTCTCAGGCCCATACTTGAGCAATGAGGGGCAGAAGCCTTGAGCCACACTGGTAACTGAAGGGATAAAATTCTAGATTTCTGGTCCATTAATTTTTCTAAAAGTAACAGTTCTATAGCACTCCCAAGAAGGGTATTTACTGGCCTCGAAATCATGGCCAGTAAAACACAAGCTAATGGAAAGTGTTCCTCCTAAGGCTTATCTTGTTTGAAGCAAAATACTTTTACATAGGTACTACGGACCACAAAATATTAAAATAATCTGACTCTTGGAAATTTCAATGAAGGAATGCTTCTGAAGGAAAGAGTTTTCTTTAAAGAAAAAGGCTCTCCTGCTACTAAGCTGTTAAGTCCAAGGTCTGTTTTTGTTTGCTCCTCCAGGTAGAAACCACTTTTGGGTGTCTCACTCCGAAGTCAATCCAGACTCAGAAGTTTACGTGTCCTGGTCTCTATGGCATTAAGTACACAATGTGAGACTCTAGTTCAAGACATCTTGTTAATCCAAGAAGAAAGTTATCTTCTTATTATACATTAAAGAAACACATAAAAACATCTCTGTAATAAAATATGAAGAATTCATGAAAGTGGTTTTTGGAACAGAAGCCAAAGGAATTTACAGAAGTTAGAATTAAATTTCTTGGCAATGGAGACCAACAAAAAGCCAATTTCAGGGCAAGTTAACTGCAAATATGAACTGTGTGGTGGGGAAGGAAGATTACCTGTGGCCACAGCCCTTCCTCATAATAAAGGCTTCAGAACAAGAGAGCAAGAATAAAGAATAGCACCTGGGGCTTCCCTGGTGGCGCAGTGGTTGAGAGTCCGCCTGCCGATGCAGGGGACAAGGGTTCGTGCCCCGGTCTGGGAAGATCCCACATGCCGCGGAGTGGCTGGGCCCGTGAGCCATGGCCGCTGAGCCTGTGTGTCCGGAGCCTGTGCTCCGCAACGGGAGAGGCCACAACAGTGAGAGGCCCACGTACCACAAAAAAAAAAAAAAAAAGAATATTAACTGAAAAACTGTTTTTGCTTACCCAGCAATGACAACACCATCGTGAGAATGCACATCACATAAAACTGCGTCAGGAATGTGTTCCAGCTCACTCACGGCACCTTTGCGATTCTGCATAAGAAAAGGGGGTGCGGTTTATACTATTCTCTGGATAGCCGGGAGACAAAGCATTTCGCTCTCAACTACATTCATGGCAGTTTTTTTTATGGCATGGACCGTGTCCATAGTTATCAAGACATTCGAAAGGACAAAGACAACTAATATGTTAAGCTATGTATTTATGAGTTACAAGCACACTGAATGAAACTACTGGGCACGGGACGCACGAGACGCTGGCCCTGTCCCTGAGGGGATTACAGGACGTTAACCTCTCCACTCTGCAGTAGGCTGCTAGTGAAGACATGTATAAAGTGTATTTAAAAAGTTCAGTTCAGGGCTTCCCTGGTGGCGCAGTGGTTGAGAGTCCGCCTGCCGATGCAGGGGACATGGGTTCGTGCCCTGGTCTGGGAGGATCCCACGTGCCGCGGAGCGGCTGGGCCCGTGAGCCATGGCCGTTGAGCCTGCGCGTCCAGAGGCTGTGCTCCGCAACAGGAGAGGCCACGACAGTGAGAGGCCCGCGTACCGCAAAAAAAAAAAAAAAAAAAAAAAAAGTTCAGTTCAGAGGAGAGAAAGTAGTTAATGGTATTTTACCTGTTAACACCTCTTATAAATGCTCTCAGGATAAAATGAAAAAGTATATACAACAAGATAAAAATCAGGATGGGGAAAAGAAAAGACATTGTTTTTGACTGAGAGGTCAGAGGTTCATGGAAATGGTATTTAAAGGAAATCCTAAAACCCGTAACACAGTTGCTCCTGAGGAGGGAACTAGGTGGTAGGTGGAGAGAGGTGAGAGGGAGATGTATTTTCCAGTATATGCCCTTTTATGACTTTTGATTTACTGCAACACGATTGTTTATTTATTGATTCAAAATATGTATAAATAAAATAATTATTTTTAAAATAAAGGGAATCTTGAAGAATAGAAAGTATTTACATGTGGGATGTTGGGAAGGGGAGGGCAGGACAGTTAAGCCAAAAAGCAAGCATGAATAAAAGGTATTCAACACCAAGCCATCAAAAAATATATACACATAACTGAGTTGCTTTGCTGTACGCCTGAAACAATACTGTAAGTCAACTATATACTTCAATTAAAAAAAAAATACCAAGCCATCCATAATTTCAACTTTGCTGTACCAGCACAAGGATTAGAAACAGTGTGTGTAAGTGGCAAGCACAGTTCTCAGCACACAGCAGGTTTTCAATAAATGGTAGTTACTATTACTATTTATATTATTAGGAGACAGATGATGACATCCGTTCCATTAAAGCCAACGTTTATTAAGCAGCTGTACTCCAGGCACTGTGCAAGACGGTCTGCATGGTGATCTCACTGAACTCGAGGACCAAGTCCAAGGCTGAGGGACACAACTGGACACATCCAGGTGGGGCTGTCCTGCTAGTGGAGACATGGGGATGGAAGGGAAGGACTTGAGAATCATCTGTTCGAGGGCCACAGACAAAATGACAAGAACAGCAAAGCTCTTTTGAGGGACAAGCTATTGAAAGAAAAGGAGAGGGCCTGCGTGCTCACGTCCTCCACTAAGTTTCGTCATGTGGCTTCCTCCCCATCAAGGGCTCCAACCCCACACTGGTATTCTGGATTAGAGAGATCCTAGAATGCTACAGTGAAATGAGTGTATGCAAACACCAGGGAAAGGAGCATCATTTGCACGCTGGCTCTGAACTGCAGGTCCAGGTAAGTTCCTGCATTCACAGGTCATCCCCTGTGTGGAAGTACTGAGAACCCTGGGGCCCCTTCTCAGCTTCCTCAAACACCAACCTAGGAGATGCCACACCAAATCACCTTCCCAACCCATCCTGAGGTTGACCACGAATAGCACCAAACCACAGCATCTGCGTGCCAAGGCCAATGCTAACTGAGCAGCAGACACAGGCCACGCCCTGTGGGAGGAGTGTTAGATATATCATTAGACGCAGCTACTCTCAGCTCCACATTAGAGATGAGAAAGCAGAGGCACACAAAGGGAAAACACCTTGCTCTGCACTACCTTTCATGTTTTCATAAGAATTCCTTTCATTCTAGAATCACTACAGTTAACGCAAGAGTCGTCATTTGACATTTTACTTCTGTAGTCCTCACAGGTAACAGTGCAGGAAATGGGCCAGAGACACTCCACAGAGAAGCCTCCCTCCAGTCTCCCTGCAGTTTGACTCCGGGTCATTCAAGCAACGACCTCTTATTGAGCACTTATCAAACACATGGCTTTGGGCTTGCTGGAGAAAAACAACAGAACAGACGTTCAGTTAGATTGCATGTAACCTGTATACTGGCATTAAGTGCCAGATGCTATGAGGCGGGTCTTTAAACACCTTCACTTCTGCCCCCTCCGGCCTGGATGAGGCGGCTGTACCTGCTTCCCTCCCTAGCTTTCTAATACCAAAGAGGAAACAAAGAACTCAGCTGCTGCTTTCTCTCTTAGAATCTGACATTTATGAATTCGAGCCAGGGTACATGGAATATCTCCAGCTCTCATGCTCACCAATCTCAAAAGTATCCCTCCTTCCCGGACAGAAAGGCCCTAGCAAATGCCTCACTCTCAAGCTTTCCTTAAATTATGGCTCCTCCTGCCAGGGTCAGACCCTCTGCCCTCCGGCCCCCAGCCTGTCTAAGCAGCTTTGGCAAACCCAATGCCTGCTCTCACTTATGTCCTTCACGCAGACATACCCAAGCGAATGGGCAAGAGGGCGAGGGGTCGCTCCATGCGAGTTTACTACCTGGAGGGGATACACAGGGCGGGGGCCAGAGGGATTTGTACGTAGTGGTGGGTCTTCATGGCCGAAGGATGGCTATGCTAATCCTCTTTAGAAGGATGGTCCGCACCCA
The DNA here is from genome assembly GCF_949752795.1 of Hyperoodon ampullatus. NCBI lineage: Eukaryota > Metazoa > Chordata > Mammalia > Artiodactyla > Ziphiidae > Hyperoodon > Hyperoodon ampullatus. The sequence continues at coordinate 12,716,759 of NC_136926.1, forward strand.
GGGCTGATTTTGCCCTCAGGGGACATCGGACTGGTCTGAAGACTTTTTGGTCGTCAGAGCTGCGGGGAGGAAGAGAACGCTTCTGGCATATACTGGGGAGAGGCTGGACATGCTGTGGAAGATCCCGCAATGCCCAGGACAGCCCTCACCGCAAAGTATCGGTCCCAGATGGCACTAGTGCTGGGGTTGAGAAACCCGAGTTAGAGGGACACTACTCTTATTAACTTTGCTAGGAACTGGGATGCTGCCCAGATCAAGAGTATCGGTCACTAATCAGGTTACGGGGTGACTGGGGACAGACGTGCACATAGGCAATACGTCACGATCAGTAATGAGCAGAAGCCTGTTAATCTCAAAGTCTATTAGGATTGACCTTTACGGAAGGGGAAAGAATACAGCTCTGTCCTTTCCTTCCAACTGAATTTCCAGCTACCCAGGTGGGAAGAAACGGGCACCACACTGCTGTCTCGTCATGCCTTAAACAGCTTTATGTAACACTGTTCTTGACAGTTATTTTCTACAGAAACACTGTTCTGTGCAAATTCACAGCTGTGATCTAATATTTCTGTAGAAATTCTGAAGTGATAAATGTTATGGAAGCAAGCCAATAGGTTATGTGAGGGAAGAGAAGCCAGTACTTAGAGATGCTTAATGATCTCCCTCTTAGAATTTGCTGGAAATAGCATTTTCAGCCCCTCTTCTGTATTCAGGTGGTGCTTTCTTGGTCCATCCAGGGAGATGGTGGCAGTGAAAAGGGGCTGCACTGAGCACTAGCCCAAAGACCCCGACCATCAGAGGCGAGGGGACCGGATCCTCGGTCTCGCCCCTCCTCTCCTAGAGGACAACAGGACGCTCCCAAAGAGTGTGCTTGAAAACAAGGGCAGATACTCTAATGCGCAACAAAAGGGGCAACAAATCACCAACGGCTGAAGGGATGCTCACCATCCTCCTCCTCTCTTTGTTTCTGGCAGTTAATCTCAGGTGAAATTGGAAGGACTCGGTGTTTAATCCCGGGCTCGGATTCCTGTGTCCTTGCAGGCTATTCCCCTACAGGTAATGATATTGGCCACTGCCTACCTTCCAGTTGGTTCTTAACATGTGTTCCTTGGCTCGGCACTCTTGGAAGATGAGCTTCCAGCAAGAATAATCGGAGATGCTGCTCTCGGGAAGGTGCCCTTCCTGCTGGCACAGCCTGTACCAGAGTACTTCATCTTCTGCAATCACCTTCCACGTCTTGCTCACCTAAAACAGCAGAAGTGACACAAATGTCAAATTCTGCAATTAGAGAAGTCCCTTGTCATCCAAAAATCAATCAACACCTTTATTACTGCCCTGGGTTTATGGCAGTATAAAATGTCTCATTAACAAAACACTCTGAGGTGAAAAAAAATACAAGCAAATGTTTCCTGTTTTATCTTTCAAGATTTCAAAATTGTTGTACTACCATGTAATATCACATTTTAAACTACTTGGTTAAATTATTTTATACATATATATGTATAAAATATAAAGAGAAAAAATACACAAATACATAAAAGGCATAAAATACACACTGTAACACGTTAATAGATATAAAATCATACACAGTTTTTCAGAACAGAATCTCTTTACTTTTTACCAATAAGCACTTGTATTTCCCTCTTATAGAGCTAGAGACCAATGACCTCTGAAGTAAAGAGCTGTAATAAAATATCCATAACCCAAAACTTCTAGTCATATGAGAAATTCAGATTTATATTATGTGCAAAAACTTAGATTTTAAATGTGTAGATTAAAAAAATTATTTAACAGAAAACTCAAGCAATTATCTAGGATGGTAAGATCTGATATAGAGGGCTTCCCTGGTGGCGCAGTGGTTGAGAGTCCGCCTGCCGATGCAGGGGACACGGGTTCGTGCCCTGGTCCGGGAAGATCCCACATGCCGTGGAGCGGCTGGGCCCGTGAGCCATGGCCACTGAGCCTGCGCGTCCAGGGCCTGTGCTCCGCAACGGGAGAGGCCACAACAGTGAGAGGCCCGCGTAATGCAGGAAAAAAAAAAAAAAAGATCTGATATAGAGAAATTAATATTATGACTGGACTGAATTTCAAATCCCAACAGTATCCAGAGGAAATGGCCATTTTAGCTATTAGTGCTTTGTCTTCCAACCCTAACTTTGGGGAATGATGGATTTACTTCATCATGGGATAATGTACAAAGCTGGGCAGACTGCAAAAGATGGACTCTGCTCGCAAAATGAGAAACTGATCCAGCAGATCAACATGATCCAGGGTCTGCACCACACTCTGCTTGCTGTCCACCCAAAGGTTTAGCCTCACTTCTAATACAGTAAGAGTCACGACCAGTGGTTCATGGTAACGTGTGCTCCTTAACACTCCCTTGGGGCCACTTCAAGACATCAAATACTCAGACAAGAAGAGAGAACACGAGACAGAGAGAGAGCACACAGCACGTGCATGGCAGACTCTCATGACACAAGGGTGCCTCATTTGAGAAATACCTCTAGGGAGTTAGCTTCCAGGACTACAGAGTTGAAGATCTCCGAAAATCTGGTCCTCCACAAAACCAACAAGAATACTGCCAAAAACTGTCAAAATCAACTTTTTCAGAACTCTAGAAATTAACTAAAGGCTTGCAACATTCTGAGAAGCATCTATTCAAGAAAAATGGCTGAATCTTGGTAAGAATAGCAACCTTTGTATTGTCTTCACTTGCATTAATCCCATCCTCATCCTCTAGTTCCATGGTAGCCTTGAAAACCAACAGCCTCCAACTATAGCAGCTGTAAAAACCAGCAGTCTAGCAGCTCCCAGAGAGGCCAAATGGGTTTATAGCTCTCCAAAACTACCATCCCCAGAGAAACGTCACTATTTGGCCTGTCTGGCAGCTTGCTAGAAAGCTCTGTTCTCATGGCTTGTCTTTATCTAATCTGACTTATAGCTAACTCTGTCCTATATCCAGGGCATTTGTCAGAAAAAAATAAGGGACAACTGTTTAACAGTGCAGCTGCCTGACATGGCACTACCAAGTAGGGCTAAAAGGAGGCTAATCGAAAGCCTTAAAAGGAAAACCTGGGGAGTGGGATACCCCATTATAAATATATTCAAAATACTAAAGGAAAGCATATCTAAAGAAATAAACTTATGAGCAAAATGTCTCACAAAGTAGAGAATATTGACAAAGAGACAATATTTTTTTTTTTTTTTAAAGAACCAAACAGGGCTTCCCTGGTGGCACAGTGGTTAATAATCCACGTGCCAATGCAGGGGATACGGGTTCGAGCCCTGGTCTGGGAAGATCCCACACGCCACGGAGCAACTAAGCCCGTGTGCCACAACTACTGAGCCTACGCTCTAGAGCCCGCGAGCCACAACTACTGAAGCCCACACGCCTAGAGCCCGTGCTCCACAAGAGAAGCCACCACAATGAGAAGCCCGTGCACCACAACAAAGAGTAGCCCCCGCTCGCCACAACTAGAGAAAGCCCACGTGCAGCAACGAAGACCCAACACACTTAAATAAATAAACTTCTTAAAAAAAAAAAAAAAGAAGATAGTAATATAGGAAAAGAGGAACAAAAAAGACATACTGACAGCTCCTTAAATGGCTGAAGGCAGCCATCACATTTCCCCTTAGTCACTTCTTCACTGGTCTAAACACACCCATTTTCTCCAACTAATTGTCATAGGACTAGCTCCCCTACCCATTATCTCTGAAATGTACCCTAGTATTTATGCATCTCTGGTGTCCCTCTTCAAAAGTGATACTCAGGACTAAACAATACCCCAGATATAGACTGTCAAGTGCCATGAACAGAAGGATTTTACCAGATACTAATTTGCTACTTCACTTGAAGATACATCCTCATGGTTACAGAACGTATGGTCCAGAGCTTCTGGAGTCTGTTTATTTTATTAAATATTTAAGGCAGACAAAAAGGTACATATTACAAACACCCACGGATACACCACCCTGCTTAAGAAATATTACCAATAAGCTTAAAACTCCTATGCATCTCCCAGTGTCCACATCCTTTTCTCGCCAACAGTAACCTCAGTTTGGTATTTATCAATCTTCAGTCTTTTTAAATACAAGTTGCAATTAAAGAAAAAAAAGTCCCCATTTCTTACTCTCACACTATTATGTTTTAAACTTAAATTCTTAACTTTCTAAACTTTCTATCCATTTTAAATTCCAGCTCATCGCACATACCCACCCCCAGCATTTTATATCATTTTTGCATCTCAATTCTGTTATCCATTGTAGGTATGCTACTTTTCCTTTACATAAGTCATCAGCAAAATACAGTCTGTGGGGTTTCATGTCTTAATTATTTTAAAAAATTAACCAGGATAGGGCTGAGGATGGAGCCCGTGGCAAACCACTAGAGCCCTCCCCCAAGGCTGACATGGATCCATTAAGCAGCCCACCCCAGGCACGGCCACAGCATCAGTTACAAATCCACTTAACCACACTGTCATCCCACACTTCTCCATCTTAGCCATAAAGGCATCGGGGAAACAAACCCTCATCTGATCACAAGTGGTCAGGCAATAAAGAATGGGATAATGACTCAGTAACACTGGAGTTCCAGTTTCGACTAGACAGAACACCATGGTTTTATTTTTGGCATGTTTGGTCCACAGCTGAGCCTGTCCATGACACTGGGTGGTGTCTGTCCATCTGTCTGTGCCAAAGTGAGTCTCAGCACTAGGCAATCATGAAGCACAGATAGGGACAGACCAACATCAGCTGTGACGGAGCCAGGCTACAGCTCAAATAGCTCCAGAGCAGAGTACTTCTCCCATAGGCCCCTGCAATTCAGGGTTAAATAAAGTATAAGGGTGAACACACAGACACCCTCATGGGTTCTCAAAGGCACGAAGTGCTAGCCAACCACATGGCAGTTTACTCTGATCCCTGGGATACATCAGCACTTTTGTGTAAAAATTATAAAATGTAAAATTTTGTAGAATTTATGAAATGTAACTACTAGATGAAAGACCCAGACTCATTATTTCACTACACAGACCAGCACTTCCCAAAGCATATTCAATAGAATAGCAGCTCCTTAGGGTATTAATAAGTTACTTTAAAAAAGGATTCCACGGTCACACGAGTTTGGAGAACACTGGTTTAAACAAAACTAAGCAGGACTTTTCACTGCAGAACTTCTCAGAGCTTTTAACAGACTGACACGTGTTGCATATCTCTAAGAAGGAAATATAAGAGGCTGCATTCCTCGAACTTATCTGGCTCCTGAACTCTTCTTACAAGGAGTGTCTCAAAAGCCCAGTGTCCTCCCGAAGACACCTTACAGAACACTGATATAGGTATCACTCAGTCAATTAAAACATATATCGGGCACCAACTGTACGCAGGCACTAAGGCCAGCAATTCTTATCTACTTTCCACCTCAACCTGCCAAATTGACACCTTTTGCAGGTGGTGACACCCCACGGAAATGACCAGATTGGGGCCGCCTGCCCATGGCTGGGGAAGCTAGAGGGAAAAGTTCTGGTCTCTGCCCTTACAGTCGAGTTGGATCACAAGACTGGCCCCCAACAGCGGGTAATCTTTGTAATTCTGCAGTCCAAAAATTAGCTACAAGGCTGCACTTTGTTAGATGAAGCCAGTGAATCATCATCATTTCAGGAGAATCCAAATTCAATGCTCAGTGACTACAAACTAGAATATCCCAATTAAACATTCTGGATGAGTTTTAATGAGTACTAAACTGTACAAATTCCAGCCACTTTAAAACGGAGAAACTTTTCAGGGACTTTCAAGAACTCTCAAATATATGTCAGACCTTAAAAAATCTTGGAAGCCGAAAACATTTTTTTATATCAGCTTTGAAGAAAATGTCAAATTGTCTTAAATAACACAATCTGAAATTTGTACAACAGGGTTATGGGATAAAAACCTGAGAACAAAAAGTTGATGTTTCGGTGCGTCATCGCCACCACTAACCCCTAGACCACAGGGCCTCTTCTGTAGAAAATAATATTCAGGATAAAGTTTAATCCTGGAAAACAAACAATAAAGCTCTTTGAGGGATTTATAAAAGCTAGAGGTGAGAATTACTTCCAAAAAGGGATCAGGATTGTATCTACGATTAGGTATTGAACACAAATGTGCCAACAATTTCTTTAGCAAATGATAAAGAGAGGGTTGCCTTTTTATTCTTCTTTTAAAGGAGAACAAAAATGACAGGCTTTAAGAATTTCTTTTAATCCTGAAGGGGGAAAAAATCAACAAGAAAAACACCTAGTTAAAACTTTCACAAGTAAATTTTAAAGAGTATCACCAAAAGGAAATCTAATTGTTTTGATTTCTTAAATTACATTAAATCTAGAAAGTTTACGAGCCTGAATTTTCCAAAGGCCTAATGGTCTTTCTTTAATACACCAGGATTGGACTGGCCCTGCCTAGTAAAAGCCCCACTGAGTGAGCCTCAGCTGCAAGAATTTGCTAATAAAAGTGTTTCCAGCATTTTGCTTTATAGCACCACTATGAATTGCAGCATTAAAAAAAAAAAAAAAAAAACCTTGTCTCAAAAACTAGCTTTATTAACTCTGCCTGGATTAAGGTTACCAGTGAGGCCCACAACAGGGGAAAAAGTGTCACTGTTCCAGTCACACAATGACATAAGGAAGTCTACCTGGGGAGGACACACCACTGACCTCCCTTTGCTAAACCCAGCAGTCTTTTCTCAGCCCTCCTCTCACTTGACCGCTTGTTACCTTTGATCACTTTCACCTCCTTGAAAATTGCTCTCCCTTGGTTCAGAGGACTGTGCACGCTAGGTTTCTTCCCAGCTCACAGGTACCGCCTTCTCAGTCTGCTTATCGTCTACTCACTGTCGTGCCAGGGCCCAACCCCTAATCTCCTCCTCTATCTACACTCAGTTTCCTGGCTTTAAATACCATCCATGTGCTGACTGCTTCCAAATTTACATCTTCAACCCTGAGTTCAACCCAGAACTCACCTGCAGCCTCACATTCAAGTGCTGATCTTCCCCCCAGACTTGCTCATCCCAACATTTCCCCTGGTTAGTAATGGTAACCTCATCCACCCAGCTGCTCAGGCCAAACACCCTGGAGTCCTGCTGACTCTTCCTCCTCTCCCCACACCCAACCCATCAGCAACCCTGACTCCACCCACTTCTACCAGCACAGTCCTGGTCCAAACCACCATGTAGCCTTCAAACTGGTCTCCTTGCTGCCGGCCTTGTCCCCTGGCATATTCTTCACATGACAGCGAAAATGATCCCTTTTAACATATGTCAGACCTTGTCACTCCTCTGATTAAAACACTTCAATGGCTTCCCATCTCATTCAGAATAAAAGTTCAAGTTCTGTTAACAGATTAAGTGCCTTTTGAATTTGGACCATCTCTCCTTCTCTTAGCCCTGTTTGCTCACTACATCCCTGTGTTAGTTTCCTATTGATATTCTAACAACTTATTACAAACTTACGGCTTTAAATGACACACATTTATTCTCTTACAGTTCTGGGGGCCAGAAGTCTAAAATCAAGGTGTTGGGGGAACTCCCTGGAGGTCCATGTTTCCACTGCAGGAGGCACGGGTTCAATCCCAGGTTGGGGAACTAAGACCCCATAAGCTGCACAGCGTGGCCAAAAAATAAAATAAAATCAAGGTGTTGGCAGCAGGGTTGCATTCCTCCTGGAGGCTTCAGGGGACGATCTGTTTCTTCACCTTTTCCAGCTTTGAGGGGCCACGTACATTCCTTGGCTTGCAACCTCTTCCTCCATTTTCAAAGCCAGCAACATAGCATCTCCTCTCCTCTCTGACCTCCTGCCTCCCTCTAAGGAGCTCCGTAGTCACAATGAACCCACCTGGATAATCCAAGATGACTCCATGTGAAGATCCTTAACTTACATCTGCAACGGTCTTTTTACCATAAAAGATAACGTAGTCACAGGCCTGAGGATTAGGGCATGAACATCTCAGGGAGGCCATTACTCAGCTGCCACAGCCTAGCCAGTCTGACCTTCCTGCTGTTCCTCACACAACAGGTACACTCACCTCAAGGCCTCTGCACCTGCTATCCCCCTCTGCCAGAGACCTGCCCAGCTTCCTTCTTCCCTCCTCAGGTCTCTGCTGAAAGGTCACCTTCTCTATGAAGTCTTCCCTGGCCACCCCAGATGATGCAACCCCCAACATCATCTCTGCTGTCTCATTTTTCTCCATAGCACTTACCACCATCAGATATATTCGATATTTAATGATATATTTACTGCACATAATGTAAAGCTTTCCAAAAGGCAGGGGTTTTTATGTTTTGTTCACCGTGTAGAATGGTACATGGCACATAGTAGGCCCTCTGTAAATAACTGAATGAGAAGAATAAGTCCAACTTTTTTTTTTTTTTAAGTTCAACACCTAAAGAAACTGGATTGCTGGGTATATAGCCAGAGAAAACCATAATTCAAAAAGACACATGCACCCCAATGTTCACTGCAGCACTATTTACAATAGCCAGGTCATGGATGCAACCTAAATGCCCATCAACAGACAAATGGATAAAGAAGATGTTGTACATATATACAATGGAATGTTACTCATCCATAAAAAGGAATGAAATTGGATCATTTGTAGAGACATGGATGGATCTAGAGACTGTCATACAAAGTAAGTCAGAGAGAGAAAAACAAATATCGCATATTAACGCATACTTGTGGAACCTAGAAAAATGGTACAGATGAACCAGTCTGCAAGGCACAAATAGAGACAGATGTAGAGAACAAATGTATGGACACCAAGGGGGGGAAGCGGTGGCAGGGGGTGGTGGTGGTGTGATGAATTGGGAGGTTGGGATTGACATGTATACACTAATATATATAAAATAGATAACTAATAAGAACCTGCTGTATAAAAAAATAAAATAAAATTCAAAAATTATGAAAAAAAACTGGATTGTTTTTATTTTTAAAGGTCAGCTCCTGGCATTTGCTGCTCTCAGAAGGCTTTGACTTTCTTATTCAAATATAATCTCTTGCTTTCTGATTTTTTTCTCTTTTAAATTTTAATATGAAAAATTTCAACCACACAAAAGTAAAGTGAACAGCGTAAAAAAACTCCCAAGTCACCCCCACTCTGTTCAAATGATTATCAATATTTTGCCATTCTTGTTTCATCTAGTTCCCCATCTTTTTTTCTGGAGTTGCTTTGCTTCTCCCTAACCCCTTTTAGAGGGAGCAGCCACTGGAACCTGGGGAATCAAAAGGAAACTTCTGTGGATGCTTGGGTGTCAGGCATGCACATATCTCCCTGAGAGAAGTCTGGGGGCAAAGGTGGAAATTAAGAACTAACGGAACCCTGCCAGCAACTACAGGTCCTCAGAATAATTTCTGCTCTGAAAATCAACCAGGCACGCTTGGCTCTAAATTCCCAACCTTTAAAAATGTCATTAAGATCTGTAGCTAGAAAAACTCAAATTTTAGTTTCTCCTATTTGGACATCTGGGAAGATCATAAGATCACATTTGCCTTGAAACTTGAAATATCATAATCTAATACACTGGGCTTTAGTTCCAGAGCTACTTATTTATTTTTGAAACACCTACTTCTTGCTTGCCAATTTTAACATAAATCTTAAGTTTTTAACCTCTCCCATCTTCTTTCTTTTTCTTTATTACATTCTTCAAGGACGTTTTTCTACCTTTTACTTGAAAATCATGGCCCTGTTGCCTTTGCAGCTCTATATCTAAACTTACACATTAGGAAATACACATAACTAAAATATATGCTAAAATTGAAAATGAAAAAATAAAGTTATAGAGATGGAGAACAAATTCGAGGTTGCCAGGGGTTAGGGAAGGACATGGCTATAAAAGAGTAGCAGGATTCTTGTGATGAAAATTCTATATCTTGACTGTGTGGTCACTCAAATCTACACACGTGATAAAACTGCGTAGACTTAAATACACACAAATAAGTGTGTATTAAACTGGTGAAATCTGAATAAGCTCCATGGACTCTGCAAATGTCAATTCCTGGTTTTGATATTGGGCTACAGTCTGCAAGACATTACCAATGGAGGAAACTGGGGGAAGGGTACACAGAACTTCTCTGCACTATTTTTTGCAACTTATGAATTTCTAATTACTTTTAAAGTTTTTTAAATGAACATCGGTAAATACTTAAAAACCTTTACTCCTTAGAATTACTCATGTTGTAATATAACAGCACACTCACTTTTCTCATAAAAACCAAACAATTTTGTAATTTCAAAATCGACAATTTTGTCATTGTTGTCCATTTTAAAATATTACCCTTTAAAGTGTTTGGAAATCCTGTGGACATACACACACATACACACACACACACACACGCAAAAGAACAAAAAATTATAAGTAGCAAAACGATAAACTGCTCAATGAACTGCCCCAAGCATAACTGCTTACTAAAACCCACACTGTTTGAGACATCCCAGCATGATACTCTCCCACAGAGATACTAAATCCCTCGAGGGACAAGTATGGATACCAAGGAGCTAGGAAGGTCAGCATTCAGGGTACACAGGATCACAAACTAACGTAAGGGGACTTTAGTTTTGAAGCGTAAAGCCTCACAAAGCAGAAAAGAGAGGGGATGCAGAAAGGAGACAAAGTCAAGAGCCAAATCAATTCTCCAGTATAGTCTGTGGCATAATGAAATCTCAGAAGTCCGCCCCAATCAGGGTTCCTTACTGTTAGTCAGTTACCAATTTGGCATAAGGATCTAAGCAAACAGGTTTTCTCCAAGGGCACTCATATAGTTTATGGTGCCAATTCCACATAACTGGCCCAACCACTTTCACTGAAATCCCAAGGCGGCTAGATTAAAAGAGAACCAGAGAGAAAGAGCTAGACGGAGAGAGCAAGCCCCCTCTAAAATAAAATCATAAAGCAGCAGGACATTCCATTCAGCAGAAGGCCCTTTTCCTGTTTCAAAAATAAAAACACCATGAGAAACAAATGAAAATGCTACTTATTTTTATTACTTTGTGGTTTTCTTTTAATGCTTGAAAAAAACAAAGCCAAGTCACAAACTACTGGCCATCCATCGTCATCTTTGTGCAAAAGCTCTACGAAAAAAATCCTGGCTTAGAAGATCAGAGCCACCTCAGGGGTTCTGTTTAAGGATATTTTCTATTCTTATACATGTGCTCTAAAAATTAGGTTCAACCACAAAAACCCAAATCCAACTGGCCCAAGAGGGAAGAATTCTGGTGCACAATTGGACTACTGTGTTGCAAATTAAACTGTTCACACCTGCAGAATAATCTCACCAGCATAACCAATCTACCCTGGAATGCAGCCCCACTGTACCAAAAGGGGGATTTCTTCTTCCACCAGATTCTATCTTTCACTGATAAACTCTTTGGATGAGAAAACCAGCAGCAGATGTGAAAGCCACATGGCCCTCTACAAAGCAGGAGAGCAAAAGCAATGTAAAAAGAAATGATTCCTTAAACAGCAGCTCCCTATCAAGGATGAAGATTTTATCATCTAAGGCTGACTTTGTGGAAAGCTAGCTATTAGACCCTGTTCCAAGACTTTGGCTAACAGCATCAGGCTGAAATCCAGGAGCTGGACTCGTTTAGCTACACCCTTGTTTTCAACTCTTGGGAACAGGGCCAATGTGTAAAGTTAGAATATAACAAATCCAATTTCCAAGGCAAAGAAGAAGACAATGTAGGTACTCTTACTTAATGCAGTCGATAGGCTCTGAGCATGGTTTACACTTCAAACATTTTTATTTTGTGAATTTTAGCCTCTGCATAGTTTCTTCCAAAAGATTTCCACACCCTGCATCAAAAAATATTTGCCAAGGGCTTCCCTGGTGGCGCAGTGGTTGAGAGTCCGCCTGCCAATGCAGGGGACACGGGTTCGTGCCCCGGTCCGGGAAGATCCCACATGCCGCGGAGCGGCTGGGCCCGTGAGCCATGGCTGCTGGGCCTGCGCGTCCGGAGTCTGTGCTCCGCAACGGGAGAGGCCACAACAATGAGAGGCCCACGTACCACCAAAAAAAAAAAAAAAAAAAAAAAAAAAAAAAAAAATATTTGCCAATACCCTCCCTTAACTGATGCTGTGGCAATCAAAAATACTGAACACTTTCTCAAATTCATATTTAAGTAGAAAAATAATTTTGATTAAGCAAAATGCTTCATAATAGGGTAAAACCATAATAGGGGAATAGAGTAAAACCAGAAACTCTCTAAATTGTCCTGTATTTTGTGTCATTTCACTGAACTGCCATGGAGTTTGACAGCTCTAGAGTCTGTCTACAGTTTTCACCACCCTCAAACTGCCTTAATATTTTTACCTTCATATTCATGGTGGTGTTTCAGATTTTTATTGTATAGTTCTCCTACCACTGAATTTCACTGAACTCTTTCTCCTGAAGGTACAGAAACTTGTATCAAATGCATTATAGGATCCAGGGATGGGAAACAGTAACCACTAAACAAATTACTTCTTTGGCAATGGATACTCCAGTGCCTTCTGGGAACACAGTTGTCCATGAAAAGCCAAATGGTCAGCAATCACATACACATTTAACTTATGAGAAATTAGACATTCTTCACCAAAAGGAAGAGAATAACAGACTAACTTTACTGATATAAATGCTTGCCTCTTAAAGCATGGCCAAAGCCACACTGGCATCACCTGGTAGAAATGCAGATCACTGGGTCACACCCCAGACCTCCTGAATCCCAATTAGCATTTTATCAAGATCCCCTGTGATTCATGCACACAATAAAGTCCAGCCTAGACTGTATCTCCCACCATTCCACGCCATGGGCACGTGCCCCAGAGTAGGCATGCGATGGGTGACGCCGATCTGCAATTCCCTCGGTGGATCTCAGCTCTCACATGCCTCGCGCCTCACTGAGTGGAACTCTGGTGTTTGAAGGGTAATTTGGATCATACAGTGGAACATGACTTCACTGTTTTGTCCCCAGGCTGACCCTCAGCTCCCAACCTAACGACTGGCGTGAATGAACCAAGGCCTTGCATCTTTGCATTAGAGGACGTTAACAGGTCTGGCGATCTCAGTAAAGGCAAGTACAACCTTGTCAGCCTTGAGCACGCTGCCACAGGTCAGCCATAACTCAGACTGCAGGAGGAGCACAGCTCTGGGACAGACGGTCACAAGAAGATAAACACGACATGGTGATATGGAACATAATTGTTTAAGGTCAAGGTTGCTTTCCTTCAAGTAAAGCTGCTATCCAACTCATTAATTCTTTAAAGTCTGTCATTCTGTAAAGTAAATTTCTGCTATGGAGGAGCTTCCCATACTTGAATTACACATGTAGGTAAATCCTGACCATCCATTAATGACAGCTTACCTGCGCACACCTTCCTAGTTCTTTCCTGTCCAGATACTGAAATATATTGATTGCCAACTCGTAAGGCAGTTGGATATCAAAGAAGGGCACGTCATCCATTTCATTCTGAGGAGGAAAAAAGAAAAGAAATAAGTTTAAGATTCTGAGATATGAAAATGTTCATATTTACATGCCCTTTAAATGACCAGCAATAGCCTTAAGTGGTGACAAGAGAGAAGATGCTGATTCCCAGGAGGAGCAAAGCATTCTTACTATTCCGCAGAGCACCGTCATAGAACTAATTCAGAGCTTGACAGCTACTCTCAATTATCCGACCCCCACAAGCTTACCCTCCTTACATTCACTTCTAAACTCCACAAGACCATTTCCCGTAATGTTTCAAAAAGGAGGGCTGGGCCTCCCTGGTGGCGCAGTGGTTGAGAGTCCGCCTGCCGATGCAGGGGATACGGGTTCGTGCCCCGGTCTGGGAGGATCCCATATGCCGCGGAGCGGCTGGGCCCGTGAGCCATGGCTGCTGAGCCTGCGCATCCGGAGCCTGTGCTCCGCAACGGGAGAGGCCACAACAGTGAGAGGCCCGCATACCACAAAAAAAAAAAAAAAAAAAAAAAAAAAAAAAAAAAAGGAGGGCTTCCCTGGTGGCGCAGTGGTTGAGAGTCCGCCTGCCGATGCAGGGGACGCGGGTTCGTGCCCCGGTCCGGGAAGATCCCACATGCCGCGGAGCGGCTGGGCCCATGAGCCATGGCCATTGAGCCTGCGCGTCCGGAGCCTGTGCTCCGCAACAGGGGAGGCCACAGTGGTGAGAGGCCTGCGTACTGCCAAAAAAAAAAAAAAAAAAAGCAGGGGTGCCATCTCACAACCTGGGGTGTGCCACAGGAATCAATGCAAAGGTTTGTGGAAAACCTCTCAGCTTCTAAGGAAAGGTGAGTGGTAGGCAGTCAAGAAAGAGCTTTGGAATCAGGGAGGCCACTGGTCCTTCCAGGACAACTGCTACTAGCCCCCAACTTGGAGGGGGGTGAGTGCCCACAGAGAAGAAATGCTGACCTAGGTCACTGCGGTGTTTTCATCAGGAAGAGGGGGACAGGGCTGTGAACGTGAGCAAAAAGTAAACAGATGAAGTGCTGCTCTTGGGTAAGGTGAGTCCATCTACCCGTGGCCACAGGAGAAGCACAAGGTTTCCTAATGCACCCGGGGGCTTGTGCTGCTTAACCTGAGTGAGCCAGTGCAAACAGAGCAGTTCTTCTTCAGTGTCATTTATTAATGTGGAGAAATTAGAGCTCGCCTGCCTTTGGATAAGCAATTAGGGATGAGGTAACAGGCTTTATTTGAGAGATAAGGCTGTCATGACGATCCTGGTAGCACAAAGAAATACGAGGGTGAAACAGAAAAAAGGCCAAGTGTGCACATGTATCCCTCTGCCTGTTCCCGAATCCACCTGCCAAAGCTCACTTTGGTGCGTGCTCCTGTAAAGCTGGGGAAAGCAGAGCTCTGCATCCCAACAAAACTTGCTTAATAAAGTTCATTTTTAATAAGCTTTGGCTGACATCGGTGACTTACTGGTTGCAAGCAAATTATTAATTCACCACTCAAATACAACAGTTGTATATTGCAAGGCTGCATGAAAAGAATCTCAGCATTTTTAAGGGAGTGTGAGCACTGACTCAAACCCTACCACAATTCAGGGTGAAGATTTTTCTGGAATCATGTTTCCATTCATCTAGGAGTCTCAGGGCTAAAACATAATCCAGGGCATAAGGAGGTAATGTATTCAACTGCAAAAACAGCGCAAGGCTAAGCATGAAGGCCAAGAAGAATCTCTAGAGGAAAAAAGAGGAAGAGTTGACAGTTCTCGGCGGGCAAAGAAGGAACGGAATGTTAAATCAGGACAGCAGTGTTGGCTGTACAGAAAACAACAGAAAAAAATCTGCAAGTGTAATTGGAAGACAAAGGGGTCCTTGCCTAAAACAATAATGGAAAGTCATTTGTCTAATGTCATGCTAGGTCCCCTCCTACAGCTAATCAGCTTTACTCGTCAAGAAAGAGAGGCATCACTTTCTCTATGCCCAGATCCAACTTGAGACTCCTTATCGTAACTATGGAGGGAATCGAGGAAAGCTGCACACAGTACAAGACTATCATTCACAGCTCTGGCCTTCCTTCTGCTTTCTCTTTTGGATTTTTTGACTATGGTGAGGTGGAGAAGTCTACCTTATCCACTCAGTAAAGAAACAAGAGAAAAATGTTCCCTGTCCTCATACAAGCAGAATAAAGGCAAAGAAAAGTCTGCACTCGTGCAAACTGAACTCATAATTAGCTTTTTTTTATTTTCTCCCTGCTGCCAGAGGCATTGCTTTCTTCAATCGGTCCCTTCGGGACCCCCTATAAACTAATGTCTGTACTTGACACTACTGTGATGAAGCATGAGAAGTCATCTCTGTTTTTAGTTTTGCTGGTGCAGAAAAGTCACAATTCTGGTGGCAGGTGCCTTCTCCCTTTTGCCTGTTCAGTTGGCCAGTTCTCTACTCTCATCCTAGAAAACACCGCCTCTGCCTCAGCACACTCCAACCTCTGCCACCATCCTCCTTCACGCCAGCCCCCACGACCTCTGGGATGCAGCAGAGCACGGAGGGTTAGAGCACAGATTCCAACTGATCATCCCAGTTCTGCCATCCGACTAGCCACGAGACCAGGCTAAAAGCAGCTGATTCTTAGCTTCCTCATCTATGAAACAGATATTAACACACCTAATATGTTATTCATAGGGCAGTTATGAGAATAAAATGAAATAATACATGGAAAGGGCCTGGCACAAGTATCCAGGCTAAGCATGCAATAATTGATTGTTAATAGTACTATTTTCTTTCCTTGAGTGGCATTCCAGGTCCCTTTTTCTCCTTCAACACATACTTTTGATTAGGTCCACATTCCACGTAGACCCCACGTCAGCTTGTTGTTTACACAGAAAGTTGTCTCCCCTTGTCACGAGATAAGCACATGATGGTCGATGACAGTGGAAAGGGAATGGTACAGCAGAAGCTGTCATTCAGAAGTATGAATACTGAAAGTAACCGCACAACAAGGGCTTTTCCAAGAGGGCTTTTAAAAAAGAATCATCAATTTAAAAAGCTTATACCACAGTAATAACCACAGACGGATCTGCTCTGGTGCACAGAGGATGAAAAGGGGGTAGCCAGCAGGGTGTGAACAGCCAGTCCGGGGTATGAGGGCTCCCATGCCAGCAAACAGTCAGAGGCTCCATGCTGGTCTCACTGCTAACACACGGGGTTACTGTTCTTGATCATTTATAAGTTCTGGAGAGCAACAACTGCTTCCAAGCACTGAATGATAATTATGTAAACACCAACATCACTAAGCCAAACTTTTTTGTTTAAATCACTGTGCTCTTAGAAAAGGGAACTCTCCTACACTGTTGGTGGGAATGTAAATGGATACAGCCACTATGGAGAACAGTATGGAGGTTCCTTCAAAAACTACAAATAGAACTACTATATGACCCAGCAATCCCACTACTGGGCATACATCCTGAGAAAACCATAACTCAAAAAGAGTCACGTACCACAATGTTCATTGCAGCTCTATTTACAGTAGCCAGGACATGGAAGCAACCTAAGTGTCCATCGACAGATGAATGGATAAAGAAGATGTGGCACATATATACAATGGAATATTACTCAGCCATAAAAAGAAACGAAATTATTTGTAGTAAGGTGGATGGACCTAGAATCTGTCATACAGAGTGAAGTAAGAGAAAGAGAAAAACAAATACCATATGCTAACACATATATATGGAATCTAAGAAAAAAAAATGGTCATGAGGAATCTAGAGGCAAGATGGGAATAAAGACACAGAACTACTAGAGAATGGACTTGATATGGGGAGGGGGAAGGGCAAGCTAGGACAAAGTGAGAGAGTGGCATGGACATATATACACTACCAAATGTAAAACAGATAGCTAGTGGGAAGCAGCCGCATAGCCCAGGGAGATCAGCTCAGTGCTTTGTGACCACCTAGAGGGGTGGGATAGGGAGGGTGGGAGACACAAAAGGGAGGGGATACGAGGATATATGCATACATATAGCTGATTCACTCTGTTATACAGCAGCAACTAACACAACAATGTAAAGCAATTATACTCCAATAAATATTTAAAATAATAATAAAATAAAAGGTGTGAAGAGTGGGAAAAAAAATCACTGTGCTCTTAGAATTGCATCTAAACTCCAAAATGATGGTCAATCCCAAAGAGATCAAGTCCCAGACTCTTATGTAAATGACCTTCCCTGTTGCTACCACTGGCTGGGAATGGCAGGGAAAAAAAAAAAAAAAAAAGAAACCAACATACTAAAGGAAGGTCCACATCTCCATATCTTAAGAAATATGTAGACCCACAAGGTCAGGAGACCAAATGCTGAAGTTTCATGTTGCACCCTTAGAATCCTTCTGGCAAGACATTCTATCATTGGCTCTTGTAGTGGACGCTGTGGTGGGTCACTCAGATTCCCCCTCTGGATCCATGACACTTTCCCCCAAGATGCCCAGAATGCTGCCTGCCACTGGCTCATAGCTGTGTCCCTTCCCAGGCACTGCCCTTGGCCAAAAAGCTGCCTCATTCCAGGTTACACTCCCTCCTCGAGGGCAGTGTGCATCCAATGACTACTCAGCTGAGTATAAAGACCTCTATGTGGGACCCCTCAGAAAGGCCAACCCATGAAACCACCTGCATGCAAATCTCTATCTCAGAGTCTGTTTCACGGAAAATCTAATCTTTATTCCCAAACAGTCCTGTGTTCAGCACATTCACAAGGGCTCTTATGCACAACTCCAGAGACATTAGTCTAGGTAACCTACTTCCCTTTCTACTAAGGAGGCAACAGTGGAATGCAGGTAAGTTAGAGTGATGTTATTATACCAAAAACAAAAAACTAGATCAGCTTCAGGGTTAAGTAAATCACTCATAAACTTCTCTCTCTTATTATCAGTAACATATCACTTGGGGAACACCTTACAAAAGATTGAGAGTTACGAGCATGCTTGATCCTGTGGTTAAAAATCCAGTTCTTTTATAGGTACAGCATAATCTGACAAGGATGTGGAGCCACATCCTGGACAGAGGCTGCAGCCCAGTAACCACATATACCTTAATAGTAGCAGAAGGTCCTAAGCACTCTCATTTGGTACTACCCTGGTTCACAAAGTAAAAAAAAAAAAAAACTACTACTTGCTACTAGTGTGCAGAGAAATACCCTGCCATCTAAAAGGTGCTATCAGTGCTCGCTTCAGCAGCACATATACTAAAATTGGAACAATACAGAGAAGATTAGCATGGCCCCTGCACAAGGATGACACGCAAATTTGTGAAGTGTTCCCTATTTTTAGCAATTATACTCCAATAAAGATGTTAAAAAAAAGAATTTAACTGCAGTCTCTAAATAGAAAATAATTAAAAATAAAAAAAATAAAAGGTTCTATCAGACTTCCATCTAGGCTATTTTGAAGCATACAGCCACCCTAAAAGTTATGGGCCACATTAACCAACTATATCTATACTAACTTAAATATGGAAATGGACAAGTTGGCAGTTCAGAAACTAAGATATTCCAAGAAGAAAAGAGACACTTGAAATATAGGAAATGTGGTCGTACTATAAAAATGTATGACTACAATGTTTAGAGAATAATTTAGAATGGACAAATTTATGCTACAGAAGACCAGTAAATTTAAAGTATTAACATTCCTTCAAATTTAAAGAAGGATACCCTTTAGACAACATACAACTTGGGTTTTAATTTTTTTTTTAATGGTTGAGATATTGATTCTCTCTCCAGTATTGGTGACTCTTGTCCTATATTATACATCAAAATCATCTGTGGAGGGGTGTGTGTGTGTGTGTGTGTGTTTTTAAACCAAAAACCCAGGGTCTCACTCAGACCTAATGTCCCAAATTCCCAGAGATGGGGCTCAAGCAACTCTTCCTCAGGAATCCTCATACAAACCAAAAGTTGAGAACCACAACCCTAACTTACCAAAAGACGTAAGAATCAATCCTTTCCCAATCAAGCCAAAAAAAAAAAAGCCACCACAAAGGGGTCATGTTACTTTGTTAATTCAAAGTCAGTGAATACTAGATTTTCCCAAAGTCTACTGGACTTACTCCAAAAACGCTAAGAGAAATTGCAAATAGATCCATCCCCAGGGAGGCTGATTTGTACTCTTATGTGCTAATGTAAGACTAAGTCTGTAAATGGACTGGTTTTGTGCCTTACTGTTAGACATTTAATCTGTCTTCTCTTGTTTAGTAGAAGAAGGGATAATTACTAAGAGCCAAATCAGTAAAAAGTGAAGAAACTGACTTAAGGTTTGTTCCCAGGGTAATCTCCAGGGCAAACAACAGGAGAGATCTCTCTAGATGGTGTGTTAAGAAACTAAGAAAAGCACCTGAGTTCAAACAATAGATATATAGCGTTTCTGCTAAATCTGTCACTGAAAGGAGACTGTTTTCTACATGAATTTATCTCAACTTTCTACATACTGCTAAGGAATAGACGCACACAATCTCAATCAGAAGGAATAGATGAGTTCCAGTTTCACCCGCATTTTCTTTAAGAAAAATAAAATTAGTTGATTAGGGGAAAAAAAGGTCTGAAACACTGTCAAGATAAACAGCCATTCATTTACATTCCCAAATGTGTCTCAAAACATGTTCTTATTTATACAAAAGAAAAACAATGACGAAAGTCCACCAAAATGTTAACAGCTGTATCCACTGAGCAATGACATTACAAGAGATTTTTGTTTTCATCTTTCTATTCTTCTGAATTTCCTCAATATTTTTTACAATAACCATGTGATAGTTTCACAAAGAAAAACAATACATTTTTAAGATAAGGTGTTTTATGTTCAAAACATTATCTGAATTCAGGTCCATGCCAGGTGCTGGGGGGAGGGAGGTACTGTTAGCAAATGTATAAGAAATGATATCAACACTCAAAGAGCTAAAATCTTTTATAGAGCTAAATCACTGTCCCATAAAATGGAATAAAAACTGGAGTCTACAAAAGGCAATAGAGATAGCCCCCCCAAGGTATTCCCAAGTTCATCAGGAAGCCAGCTATTTAGAACCTGGAAATCATTTCTCCGAAGCAACAATGCTGTAAAGAGTGGTTAAGCTCCCAAGCAGTCCACAAAAGGCCAACTTATTGTTTAACATTTAACCTAATCCCTTGCCTCGCTATGAGAAAGAGCAAAAGGTATTCAATAAATTTTTGTTGACAGCATACGTGGATGATATAGCTGAACTTTAACACTACAGTATCTAACAGGCACATTGCACTGCATACAGTAGATGCACATTAAACGTCCATGGGATTTGATTCTTTTTAACGGGCTTCCCAACTTCAAGAGCCATTATCATCCACCACCTACTGGTATGATTCCCCTGGGCACTCTGGCAAGGGGTGGACACAAGAGAGCCATCTAAACAATCGGGCAGCGTGGGCTGGGGCGACCCCAGGAGGCTGGGCAGTGGAGAAAGCTAGGGAGGCAGAGGACGCACGACCTCTGCTTTCTAAGCCCCCTTTTAGTCTAAACTGGGATACAGTTTTTCTCTCCAGAAAGAAGTCAAGAGGGGAGGGGGAGGGGGAGCTCCCTTATCAAAAGCTTCCGGTCCCAGGGGGGCCTGTGCGGGTACGGGTTGTTTGCGGAAAGAGCTTCACGTCAAGGGTCCCAAATACTCCAAGCACATTCGTACCATCAGAATTGGCTACATCATTTGTAGAGCCCAGTGGAAACTGGAAATGCAGGGCCCCTTGTTTAATATTAAGAATGTCAAGATGGCAACAACAGAGCATTAAACCAAGCACAGGGTGCTTCTAAGCCTGAGGCCCTATGTGACTGCACAGGTCACACGGGCCCACGAGGCCAGCTGGCCATGGCCACCACAGAACCTCTGCACTTGCGGTTCCCTGCCTAGAATGCCCTCCCCCGAATCTCTGCACACTTGCTCCCTCACCCCTTCCATAAGCATGACCTTCCCAGGAAGGCCCTCTTGGACAGCACTACCCCCAACACATACACACACTACCCCTTCCACCTGCTTTATTCTTCTCCAGGGCATCTATTACCTGACAATTATTTGTTCATTGTCCATCTCCCTCTTGCCCAGGATGTGGGCTTTCTAAGAGCATGAATTTTTTCTGACTTGTTCACTGCTGTAGCCTCAGTGCCTAGAAGAGTACCTGGTACCAAGAAGCCACCTAATGAGTACTTGAGGAGTGAATGAATGGAGCCCAGGCTGCTTCAAGCAGCAGAACCTTTCAACAAGCAGACGTCCTAAGTTACAAGTTGTTCTAGTGTACAAGAGACCATTATAAAACGTGCCCAAGTAGACATGTGCTCACTCGTAACAGGAAAAAAATACATGGCACTGACAAGAGAACATTTTAGTTGGAGTAAAGGAAAAGGCAGAGAACCTTGGGCTGGAGGGATCAGGGGAGAGTTAACATAGGAACAAGAATCAAGTTAAGCCTTAAAAGGAAGGCAAAGGACAGAAAGCGGAAGGAAAGTCACTCCAGGTAAGCCAATGCATGAGTTCACATTTGACTCGGTTGCCTTCTCATTTTGTATTAGTCAGTTTCCTTACTTGTTTCTAACTTTAAAAAAAAGAGGAGGGCTTCCCTGGTGGCGCAGTGGTTGAGAGTCCGCCTGCCGATGCGGGGGACACGGGTTTGTGCCCCAGTCTGGGATGATCCCACATGCCGCGGAGTGGCTGGGACCGTGAGCCATGGCCGCTGAGCCTGCGCGTCCGGAGCCTGTGCTCTGCAACGGGAGAGGCCACAACAGTGAGAGGCCCATGTACCGCAAAAAAAAAAAATTAAAAAATAAAAAATAAAAAAAGAGGAAAGTCAAGTCATCAAATTGACCTGTTGACAACATAGATGTAGGCTCTGACAAATTAAATATTGACAAAGTGAGCAATAAATATTGGCCAACAGTATTAAAACTTTCATCAGGCCTGAAAACCCAAATCGTAACGCTCTGAATGTTCACAGGGGTTCTAACCATCACAGAGCCTCCTTATGAGGCTGCTGTTGGAAGCAGCAGCTCTGCCCGTGTTATTTCAATTCCACACATGCCGACGGGGCCCCCACTGCACTGAGTACCATAGGTGGGGTTACAAGAGGAAGACAAGAGACACTGCCCTCCAGGGATTCCAGGGGGCGGCTTGAAGCAAGAGGCTCACCAGGGATAAGCTTTAGCAAAGAGGAAGTGAGATAGTATAATGAACTTTTCTGCAATACTAATGATAATAATAGCACCAGTTTTAATTTACTGTCTACTTATTGTAAGCCAGCTTGGTGCTAAGAATGTCCCAGCCTCTACACAAGATCATACTAGCCTGGTCCTCATTTGATAAGGCAGGGTAAGTGAACTGCCCAAGGTCAGACAAGTCAGCAGCAGAGACCGCATCTGAACTCAGGTCCGCCCAATTCCGAGCCTGGACTTGTAACCAGAGCCATCCTGCTCCATTAATGTTACCCTTTCAGTTAAAAGAAGCAAGACTAGGCTTCTGAGGTCAGAGACTGTGTCCATTCTGCTTACTACTGATTCCCTGGCACCCAGCTGATCCATAAATATGTTGGATGAACAGAAATCACCTACGTTGCTACAGTTAGCGCCGCTTCAAACAGTTACCCACTTAAAGTGGTCATCTGTTGTTTCTGCCCAACATCCATCCCCTCTTTTCTTTTAGGAAACCACCCCACTCTTGGTCAACATGGCTTAGGTGGGGCTGACCCCACGCTTATCTTCAGGAGTGGGCAGTGGATATGAGCCTGGCCAATTTGTGTCAGTGACTGGTTTGAGGATGGCTCCATGACCCAGTCTGGATCAATGGGAATTTAAGTTCATAACTTCTGCTGCATAAAACAGATGCTCTCTTTCCCCTGGGTTGCTAAGCTGACAGAATATAAGACTGGAGTTGCTGGCAGCCATTTTATCCCAAATTGGGATAAAGCCAATTCTATGAATAAAGCCAACAAAAGGAAAGCAGGACTGAGAGATGGAGAGATTTCTACAGAGAAAAAAAAATTTGTAACTATTGAGGTAACTGATGTTAACTAAACTTACTGTGGTAATCATTTTGTAACATATACATATGTCAAGTCACCGAGCTGTACCTGTCAGTGTTCTATGTCAATTACATCTCAGTAAAACTGGGGTGGGGGGAGGACAAAAAAAAGAAAGATGGAGAGACTTCTAGTTACATCATAAAACCACCCAGAACAAGGACCACAGCTGGAATTTTCAGTTACATGAATCAACAGATTCCAGTTTGGTTTTTTTTAAGCCAGTATGAGTTGGGTGCTGACTGCTTGCAGCCCAGAGTCCTGACACATCACCTAAATAGAGATGGGAACGAGCAACTGGATTTCATAACCACCACAGTGAAGAAAGCAGCAGCATACTTGCAATTATACTCCACTATCTGTGAGAAGCCTGAATTTACTGAGAAAGGGAAAAAAGACAAAAAAGACAAAGTGCCTACTGCCTCTAAAATTCTATGCAGGGCTGTATCATTTCTTTCACTAACTCAACCATATACCAAAAAGACAATTTAGGTGTCCCTAACTCACCATCTGAAACAGATGGTTTCTAAGCACTATTACTAAAAGCTTCACAAGAGAAGACGAGGCTCAGTGGGAGTCATTTCTAAGTTTTCGTTTCAGCTGGGCTTGTCCATCAAAGGTCTTGCCTGTACCGGCCATGTGACACTGTAAGGCGATGCTGTTCACGCTCCCATCAAGAGGCAATTTCACTGCTGAGTGCTAACGTACTAGTTGTTCTTGCTCTAGTGATGATACTGAAGACTGAAGTGAAGGAGACTGCACCAAAAACACAACAGGATGTGCTGGTACAACAGAGTGCTCCAAAGGTGGGGGAAAAAGGGGATAGGGGGTGTTAGCAGGTGGTACCGGCTTTTTATTTCCCTTTCATGTCAACTGGATGAGCCTGTCAGAGTTTCTGGGGAGTCCAAAATGGAACTAAATTTTCCTTTTCAGGAGTCACCCACAGATCAAAGGATCCTTGGGAAGACATAAGGCAAAGATCACAAACTCATGGCCCAAGGCAAATCTAGCCGAAGGAGAGGTGTCGTTTTCTATCGTGTACATATGTTAACAAAAACTAAAAGTGGGAAGAGTTTCTGTGGTAGATAGTTATATTAACTAGTCCCCTAATTTGTTCATGCCTCTCTGTGTTCAAGCATTTGGGTATCTGACTCTGGGTGAGGCCATATGAATTGCGTTGGTCAATGAGACAATAACAAACATGACCTAGGCAGAGACTTCAAAAGCACTTGGGGGTTGGGACTTGCGTTTTTGCTGCTCTCATAACTCTGGTAAGGTCCACCCAGGGCTAACGTGCTGGAAGATGAGACACGTAATCCAGACACACACACACACACACAACCAGAAGTGGAGCTGCCTTGCCGACAGGAGTTAACCTCAGACAGGTACATGAGCCCACTCATGCCCAGCTCAACTGTCACTCTGCAAGATGGTGAGCTAAATAAATCTTGGTTGTCTTAAGCCAAAGTTTTGGGGGTTTTTCGTAGCAAAAACTGATAGAGCCCACATAAAAATACATAATCGCAATTTGGGGGGAAAAAACCCTAAAGACTCTGCAACACCAGGACCACATTCTTACACGGCAACAAGGAGCTGACCTGGGCAGAGGTTCTCGCTTCCAGCCCAGCCACAGCTTAACATTTTCCAATTCGTCACTATCATCTCATCCATGCTAGGGTCACGTTCAGTCGCCATATGTCGTCTCAGTTGGGTGGTGGTATATTTACGGCAAAGAAGAAAGTGAAACACTATATTCCACATACTCCAGTTACTATGAAAAGTGAAAAAAACAGCACAACCACTTTGGAAAATGGTCATTATCTACTAAGGCTGAACATACACATATCCTGTAACCCGGCAATTCCACTCCTAAGCAAATACCCAAGAAGAGTGTGTACATATGTTCCAAAAGATGTACAAAATGTTCACAGCAGCACTATTCCTGACAGCCCCAAACTGGCTATTAACAAACTAGTTATCAATAATGCCCATCAACAGAATTAGTAAGATGTGGCATATTTATAGGGATAAATCTCACACATACTGCTGTGCACAAGAACCCAAAAGTATGTGTTGTATGATTCTACTTATATAGTTCAAAATCAGATAAAATTAAAATAAGACGTTAGAGGCTTCCCTGGTGGCGCAGTGGTTGAGAGTCCGCCTGCCAACGCAGGATACACGGGTTCGAGCCCTGGTCTGGGAAGATCCCACATGCCCCGGAGCAGCTGGCCCCGTGAGCCACAATTACTGAGCCTGCGCGTCTGGAGCCTGTGCTCCGCAACAAGAGAGGCCGCGATAGTGAGAGGCCCGCGCACCGCGATGAGGAGTGGCCCCCACTTGCCACAACTAGAGAAAGCCCTCGCACAGAAACGAAGACCCAACACAGCCATAAATAAATAAATAAAATTTAAAAAAAAAAGAGCCGGTGACACGTACGTGCGCCAAGACAGCGTGAATTGGAGGAAAAAAAAAAAAAAAGAACTTCAATAGGTTACCAGAGTAATTCAAGGTAAACTACAAATAAAGGATAATTGAGACGCCCAATTTTTAAAAAATAAATAAATAAATAAGACGTTAGAAGTCAGGTGAGTGGTTACCCTTGGGTGGAATGGCACACATAAGGGTTCTGAAAAGCTGGTAATGTTGTTCTGTAACCTGGGTGCTGTTTACATTGATGTGTACACTCTTGGAAATACATCAAGATGTACATTTATGGTTGGTACACTTCAATAGAGAGGTTGCCTTTTTTTTTTAATTTTTAAAAAGGGGGGAAACAAGACCAAGAGGAGGGCTGTGCTTCAAGAAAAAACGGTTAAGTATTTTTCTTTAGGGGTATTGTGAAGACAATATCTACACCGTTATGTTTACTACTTAATGTGACAAAAAGAACGGTAGCCGTTATGAAACAAATTATTACAAAAGTATGGCTGGAATCTGAAGACACAACACCTGATGAACTAGGAAAAGAAGGATCAAATGAGTAACATGTAGCCTACTTCACTCATTTGCATTTCCTCCCTGCCCTCTGTGGGCTTTGGGACTTACAACCCCTGAAATACCTTTTCTATAAAGGCTGCCATCATTTCTCAGACTGAAGATACTGGGTGGGTCCCTTAAAACAATTACTTTCCTAAACCTCATCTGTCATATGGGACTAATGCTGTCCACTGGAGAGGGCCATTGGGAGAACTGAAGAAGACAATGTCTCTAAACCCTGACAAGACAATACCCAGGAGACAAACAAGTAAGCCCGCAATGAATTATTATTACTTTATTTTTTATTTATAGCAGTGTTACTGATGATTGCTAAGTACAAAAAACAAACAAAAAAACAAAACCACTAGCGGTGCCCCAAAGTTGGATGCTCCTCACGATAGCTTAGAGCCTAGCAGAACCTAATGTGGTGATTCCAAAGGGAGCAGAAGGGATCAAGGGCATATACTCCAGGGCAGGCTTTTTCTAACTATAAATGAAACAGATTCTTAAGTCCCTTGGATCCTCCAGCAGGCAGGCCGCTTCCATTTTCAGGATACTTCAGTTAGGGCTCCACTATTTTTGGTATCAATGCCTGTGCCTCAGGAATGTTAGGACTAGAAAGACTAGGGAATCAAGAACTCAAACCAAAATAAGCTGTACAGCTGAGATCAATGTCTCAAACTCACCTAATCATCCCAATCACCAGGTTTCTGGGCCCCTCCTCTGGAAACTGATGCAGCAGGGCTGGGAAGGGCCAGAACCTATATTTTAATAAGGCTTAATGTGATTGTTACAGCAAGCCAAGTTTTGGGAACTCCTACCTGGTGAAATTTGAAGTCCAACAGATCTGAATCCAAATTCAATCCCAAGAACTTGCAGCTGGGTAACCCTGGGCAAATTACAGAAAACCTGCATTTCCTCGTTTGTAAAATGAGACTGACAATACCTACCTCCCAGGATTGTTCTGACTCCTGAATACAATGCCATATTCAGTGGGGAGGATTTGTGAGGCCCCAAATGTGCCTTTGTCCTAATAATCCACATTCCTGTTTCTCTTTACCCCCAAAGCTGGTCTTGCCTCAGCCTACAAGTTTACTTTTGTGGGGATAACTACTGTGCAGATCTGGACTGGCCTGAACAACTTAACCAGGTGCTAAGTCACCTTCCCAAGCCACTGACAAATTTAATTTTTTTTTTTTTCTCGGTACGCGGGCCTCTCACTGTTGTGGCCTCTCCCGTTGCAGAGCACAGGCTCCGGACGCGCAGGCCCAGCGGCCATGGCTCACGGGCCCAGCCGCTCCACGGCATGTGGGATCTTCCCTGAGCAGGACACGAACCCGTGTCCCCTGCATCGGCAGGCGGACTCTCAACCACTGCGCCACCAGGGAAGCCCAACAAATTTAATTTTTACATGTCAGACTTCTTCAATGATGACCCGCTTCTTACAGAAGCACGCATGACGCCAATATGAATTTTCATATATAAGAATTAACACATTAAATGAGAACGCTTATAACACACACATACACACACAAAAAGTTTATATCTAACCTTAGAGATAGGCAGAGCACAGAACCAGAAACTCTGAGAAATCTTATAGCTACTAATGTTATTTGAATATTACTACATATTATGTTGAATAAGCCACTTCTTCTGGAAACAGCTTAGCAATTACAGAATTACTCCCTATTGAGAAGCCATAGACGCTGCCTTTGAGCCCAATTTAAGTCATTAAAACCTGCTGCCTTTTTCCAACTCTTAAACATGAATGTGTTTCAGGTGATCTTGATTGTGCCACCTTTGTGAAAGGGGCTTTTTTTTTTTTTTTTTTTTTAAAGAGAGAGGGTTCCTGGCTTCCTCCAGATTCTGGAAGGGATTCATGCCCCACAAAATGAGCACTATGATTAGCATGGAGGTTCTTATCAAAAGTTTTTTTTCTGCTTTAACTGAAGTAATGCATGAACAGTTAGAAAAACTTGAACTGTACAAACACTATATAGAGAAAAGTTAAAATTCCTTCCTATCCACGTCGTGAGTTCTCCTCCACAAAGGCAACCTTGTTAAAAGTTTAGGAACCCTTCTAGATCAGGATTTCTCGGTCTCATACTTGCTGACATTTTAGACCAGATAATTTTTTGTGGGTGCTGTCCCGTGCATTGTAGAATGTTCATGAGCATTCCTGGCCTCTACCCACTAGACGCTTGCAGCGAACACACCCCCGCCCCAATTGTGGCATCCAAAAATGTCTGCAGACACTGCCAAAACGGGGCACAAAATCGCCCCCAGCTGGGAACCACACCTTCCAGAGATACTCAATGCACTCACAAACACAGGGGTGTGTACCTCTACTCATTTCCCCACCCCCACACTGGTGGCACACAGTTACTTTCCAACTCATTAGGCCATTTGTACCGGGGCGACGGCCAGCCCGTGCCTCGGCGGGAGGCGACGGCCACTCACCAGGTCCCGGATGAGCTGATCCACCAGCTGCTCCCCGCCGCCGGCAGCCTCGCGGGCCGGAGGGGAGCGGGAACGGCTCGCCGCCTCCTGCCTCTCGGCCCGGGTCGCCCGCGCCACCGGGGGCCGCCCCGCGCCCTCCAAAAGGCCCTGGGCCAGCGCCAGGTACCCCGAGGCCTGCTGCTCGCCGCGCCCAGGGACCACCTCGGGCCGCCGCGGCCGCCGCTCGGCAACCTCGGGCCGCCGCCGCTTCCTCAGCGCCTGGGTCTGCGCCAGCTCCTCCTCCCAGCGCCGGCGGAACTCGTCCAAACTGTGGTCGGCCATCGCCGCCGCTCCCGGCCCGCCGCGTCCTCTCCGGCCCACCAGGTGCCACGGGACGGTCCCTCCGCGGGAAGTGTCCGCCGCCGCCGGAAACCGCCGCCGCTGCCGCGCTCGGGTTCCGGGTGGCGTGCCCGGCCCCGCCCCCAGTGCTCCCCTCCGGCTGTCCCTGGCGCTGTGGCTTGCGGCAACCCAGGCCGGGGTCTGTGCCCTGCCCCCGCCCCAGCTTCTCAACTTTCCGCTTGTGGCTTTTGCCAAGCGCAGACTGTGAGCCAAGCCCTGTTTTTTCATTCAAACATGCATTGAGCAACTACTATGTCAGGTGCTGAGAATTCAGTATTTGAACCTGCAGCAACAAAAATAATCTCTTCCCTCTAGGGGTTTGCATTCAAGTGAGGGGGTGGGAAGGAGGAGGCGTTCAACAAACGAATATGAACGTTTGAATCCGTGGGAAGCGTTATGAAGAAGCTAAAACAAGGTAAGGTAATAAAACAAGGCGAGGGACAGGGATGGGAGGATTACTTTTAGAAGGATGGTCAGAGAATGGACTGTCTGATACGCCGTGTGAGCTAAAAGCTAAATGAGGAGAGAAACCAGCCATGGGAAGATCAGATCTCATAAGAGATCTTTCCAGAAGGAACTGCAAGTGAGAGGGCTATGAGATTGGAAAGTAAGAGGCATACAACAGCATACCACCTTCTAAGGGCTTTGTATCTGTTGTTCGCTCCTCAGGGACTTTTATCCCCACCTTGACCTGGTTAACTCTCACACATCTTTCATATCTCAGTTCTCCCAAACTCCCAAACCTCGCCCCCGCAAATCACGTCTCCCTGCTATTCATTCTCAACAGCATCCCATACTTAATAGCACAGAACACAATTTGTAATTTTATATCTGTGTGATGTCTTACTAACATCTCCCTTCCCTACTGGACTGTCAGTTCTTAGCTTGGAGGCCAGTGATTAATAGGAGCTCAATAAATATTTACTTAATAACAACACTTAAAGTGAGAACTACTGTCTCCACTTTACAGATAAATAGCCACAGATCACACAGCTGGTAATTTGCAGACCCAGGATTCTAATCCTCTTTCTTAGTCCATACCTGACCTATTAATTATCAGAATCATAGAGCCCACACATCTAGACCAGCTAGGAACCATTTGGTGGCACCTCTGGTTACCATGCGTGTGTGTGTGTGTGTGTGTGTGTGTGTGTGTGTCTATTTTCAAATTCAGTGATATCACCAGCATGGTTGTTGACAGCCTGGGTGCCAGAGTTGGATCTAGGTGGGAATCCCAGCACCTTCATTTACTCACATCCTCTTTCTTCCAGCAATTCCACTTCTAGGAACTTATCCAAGAGAAGAAGATTGAGGAGTTCAAAGAATACCTTCAGGGAGGTTCACTGAAGCATTGTTTATAGTGCTAAATATCAGAAGCAATCTAAGTAGTTGACAATAGGGCATTGGTTAATTAAGTTATTCTCCATTAGAATGTAAGAAAGATCCTAACTGGCTTGTCAGCTTCGTGAGAGCAGAGACCTCATCTATTTGTTCTTTGCTATGTCTTCAGTGCTCAAAACAGTGTCTGGCACATAGTACTACATATAATGAATGAGTAAATGAAAAACTGTGCAGCTATTGAAAAACTGTGCCACTATTAAATTACACTGGAGAAGAAAACTTAACTACGTGAAAATTATTCACAATATAGCAAAGTCGGGATACATAACTGTATGTAGGGCATGATCCCAGTGGTGTCTCTTAAAGAGAGTGTATGCATTAAGAAGAATATACACCCAAATCTTACCAAAAGAGATCTCTAGAGAGAACAGAATTATGGGTGTTTTAGTGTTCTTTTTCTTTATCTGTATATTATAATTTGCTACAATAAATGTTGTCCCAGCCTGAGTTCCTCCAGAAAGCAGAGCCTGAGACCTAGGCTTGCAAGCAGCTAGTTATTTGTAGGAGTGATTCCAGAGAAGAAACGTGGGGGACCGAGAAGACTAAAACAGGGAAGGAGGGACAGCTAATCCGAAGAGCATTCTTGGGTTGGTCCTGTTCTGGGCAACGTACACTCAATCTCACTGGGACCTTCTAAGGAGGCTTGAAGATTGTCCTCCCAAGAAGTAAGAGCTGGGAGGGAACATTTAGCCACTGGCTCATCCTCCGTTAGAGAAAGGTTAAACCATGGGTTTTTCATAATCTTTCACTTCCAGGTTGAATATAAGTAAACAGATTCCCATGGATGTCCCACACCAAGGCAGTGAAGAGACGCTGGGGCAAAAAGCAAGAGATACTCTATACAATTAACAGGAGGGACTGTCAGGCACAAGTCAGTTGCTATAGCCAAGGCTGAAGTAAACGGCAAATCAAGAGGATGTAGTGTAGGGCATTAGAAGTGCCCCATAAGTATTTTTAGTTATAAAGATAAAATGAGCAGCTATTTTCCCCCCAAACACTCGCTAACATCCCACTTCATTCTAGATGCTTTCCATATGAATTCCAAAGATCAAACTTGTTTTTATTTATCTGCTTGTGGGTCAGAAGGCAAATAAGGCTCTTTTTATATCTCTAGGACTTATGGAGCATCTAATACTTGAAAAGAAAACTAGAAAAAGTTTTAAATGCCTAATTTTGATGGTCAAAAAGTCAGTTTCCTCTTGCCCCTTTAAAAGAATTTTAAGGGGCAGAGGGGGCAGGCTAATGGGGCAATTAGTCACCCAGGGAAAATGAAGAAAGAGGGGAGAAAAATGCTAAGAGGAAGGGAAATACTGTCCTTTTCTCAGTATTGCCTACCATTCACTAAGAATATTATGTTGATTTTATATCTTCCCAATAAAATAGTAAATTCCTGGGCCTCCATATCCTCAAATGAAAAATAAAGGTAAAGGGCTTCCCTGGT
Organism: Hyperoodon ampullatus; assembly: GCF_949752795.1. Taxonomy (NCBI): domain Eukaryota; kingdom Metazoa; phylum Chordata; class Mammalia; order Artiodactyla; family Ziphiidae; genus Hyperoodon; species Hyperoodon ampullatus. The sequence goes on from NC_136926.1 coordinate 12,748,923, forward strand.
GACGCAGTGGTTGAGAGTCCGCCTGCTGATGCAGGGGACGTGGGTTTGTGCCCCAGTTGGGGAGGATCCCATGTGCCGCGGAGCGGCTGGGCCCGTGAGCCATGGCCGCTGAGCCTGTGCGTCCGGAACCTGTGCTCTGCAACGGAAGAGTAGCCCCCGCTCGCCGCAACTGGAGAGAGCCCACGTTCAGCAACGAAGACCCAACGCAGCCAAAAGTAAATAAGTAAAATAAATAAATTTATTTTAAAAATAAAGGTAAAGATATCTTCCCTTCAGAGTAAGGCTGGTAAGATGCCATAAGATGTACCATATGCTAGCATCCATAAGGCACATAGCAGGCATTCTGTGAATGATCGTTATGATCCACATTAATACGGTCTTGGCAGTTAGAGATTATGTCTAACCTATCCTCTGTATGTCTAGTGTTCCATGAGCCCCACCTTTTCCCCTATCAAGAGTGTTCCTTGCAAGTCCAATCCATTAGATATCTTTGGTTGCAAGCAACAGATATCAAATCTCGATACCTCAAGCGTAAAGTAATCGAACTCGGAGAAATAAAGGAAAAGAGGAATGACTAGCCCCTTGGAATGCCCAGAACCAGGTCAGATTCAGAGATGTCATTGTAGGAAATCCTGAACCATCCATTTTGGTTACACTCACCACCTGTCTTCCACATTCTGGGATTCAAAGTCCCAGAGCCGGAGCTCTCAGAGTGTGGCCCTTGGACCAGCATCACCTGGGGACTCCTTAGGAATGCAAACCGTCAGGCCAGACTACTGAATAGGATACTCTGATGCAACCCTAGCAACCTGTGCTTTAACAGTCCCTCCAGGTGACTCTGATGCACAATCCAGCTTGAGAACCACCATCCCAGAGGATCACTGGAATGGGCTGGTTTGGGTCACATTCCAGGCCCTGACTAAGGAGCGGGGACTACAGTGGGGTGGATTTCCAGGACCGTATGAAGTGAGGCAGCAGAGTTCCCCAAAACAGCCAAAGAGGGAAGGGATACTGGACCAGACTAAAACATGTGCAAGACTGTCACAGGAAGGAGGCTCTGGGAAGTCAGTCTTAGTGCTTCCCGTGCCTGCACACCTCCTCTGCCCATGGTCGAGATGTTGTACGCTCCCCTCCAAACCCCAGCTCTGCTGGAGCCCCAGAAAGATGGCTGAAAATGGCCAACACCCTTCCCCAAGTACCTCCTGCCTCACTCCTCCTCCTCAGACCACTCATATGCTGGACTACAAGGGTTCAAGAACTTCTTCACTGCAGAGTCAGGGAGGTCTCAAAAAAGTAGTTACAGTGGGGGCCAGGAGCAAAGATCATTAACTTGCTCTCATGTACGAGAGGGTTTATCAGTTTCCATGGCTGCTGTAACAAATTAATAACACACAAACAAAGTGACTTAAAAACAACACGCGGGCTTCCCTGGTGGCGTAGTGGTTGAGACTCCGCCTGCTGATGCAGGGGACACGGGTTCGTGCCCCGGTCTGGGAAGATCCCACATGCCGCGGAGCGGCTGGGCCCGTGAGCCATGGCCGCTGAGCCTGCACGTCCGGAGCCTGTGCTCCGCAGCAGGAGAGGCCACAACAGTGAGAGGCCCGTGTACCGCAAAAAAAAAAAAAAAACACGCAATTATTCTTTTACAGTTCTAGAAGCCAGACGTCCAAGATCCATTGCACCGGGCTGAAATTAAGGTGCTGGCAGGGCCCTGCTTCCTCAGAGGCTTGAGAGGAGAATCTGTTTTCTTACCTTTTCCAGCTTCTAGAACGTGCACTCCTTGCGTTCCTTCGCTCGTGGCTCCATCTTCAAAGCCAGCAGGGTAGCGTCTTCCTTCCGCCATCACACTACCTTCCGTCTCTGCGTTCAGGTCTCCCTCTGCCTCCCTCTTGTAAGGATTCCTGTGATTACATAAGGCCCACCTGGGGAATCCAGGCTCCTCTCCCCATCTCAAGATCCTTAATTTACTCTGTTTTTTGGCCACTGCGCAGCATGCAGGATCTTAGTTTCCCAACCAGGGATGGAACCGGTGCCCCCTGCAGTGGAAGCGAAGAGTCTTACCCACTGGCCCGCCAGGGAGGTCCCTCAAGATCCTTAATTTAGTCACATCAGCAAAAACCTTTTTGCCATCTAAGGTAGCATTCCAAGGTGCCAGAGATTAGGACCTGGCTATCTTTGGGGGCCATTGTTCAGCCTACCACAGAAGGCCTTCAGTGACCACAGAGTCAAATGCCTTCAGGTGACTCCATGAAATCAAAATGAGGCAACTAGAGCAGGTGTGGACAGCGGCAAAGGGAGTGTGGACGCCTATCTAGAGGGGAAACCAAAACTCTGCTCCAGCCACCGTTGGATCTTAATCTTCCAAAACCCAGTATCTTGATTTTTAATGACTAGCAACAAATTTTGATTTTTAAAGAATAAAGATTTTTATTAAAAGTGTAAATTGCATTCAGTAGCCTCCAAACCCCAACGGTAGTTCATTCTTGAGCAATCCATCAATTAGGACAAAGCTCCCTTCCACTTACCATTAAGATACCTCTTTAGCTCTTGTGAGCAGGATTGAGGAATGACACCTCATTTGGGGCCACTAATGAGTGAAGAACACCAGGAGACGAACATGAAACTAATAGAAAGAAATAATTGTGACTTCAAAGTATAGTGTTTAGAAACATTAACAAAAACATCAGAATTTTACAAGCAGCCATTTCGCATATCAACATGACCCTGGTGTATTCATTGCTATAGGCATTATTGCCCTTTGTTGCTGTTTTATGCCTTCATAAATAGCAAAATATAAAATTCCTTGGGGAACAACTGTGGTCTTAAGGAAGAACTATCTATAGCAAGAAACAATTTGCTTGTTCTTGAGAATTCTCCCATCAATAATTCCATTTTTTAAAATGCTGAACAGACGGAATTCAGTGTCAGCTGCCAGTTACAGACTTAATCACTTAAAAGGAGGTTGTCCCATATGGACACCAGTCCCCATATCTGTTTCTCTCTCCTCAGTCTCCTCTTGTTTTTATTGAAGCCCTCACCCCTTTCATCTCCCCAGCCTGGTTCCAAAACCCCTCCCTCTGTAGGTGTTATTCTCCCCAGGGTTCTATCCCTGGGTCCCTTTCATTTGTCTTGAAAATTCAGCTCCACCTGAGGCTCATCAGAGACGCTCTGTTCATGGAGGCGGCCATGGTTTTGGGGCTCTCACTCCAGCTTAGACTCTGAGACTCCAAGAGCTGATTTCCTTGCCTGCCTACTTAGGAAGCAACACACCAAGGCAAGCTTGGGTTTTTCCTGGAGCCGTCCTGGTCTGGGTTCACAGGAACAGATTCTTGTTAGCATGACTTTGACCGTGACTCCGTTAAGACAGGAACGCTAACATCGTTTCTTCAATTCCAAATCCTCCCTCCCAACTTGTTTCTCTGCAACCCCGACCAAGTGTTTCCTATCTCAGCAAATGACGCCGCTACCCTGACGCTGCAGCCAAGAAGCTGGTTGTTCCTCTCCCCTTCCTCTCACATCAGCAAGTCCTGACAATTCTACCTTCACAGTATATCTTTTTTTTTTTTTTTTTTTTTATGGTACGCGGGCCTACTCACTGTTGTGGCCTCTCCCCTTGCGGAGCACAGGCTCCGGACACGCAGGCTCAGCGGCCATGGCTCACGGGCCCAGCTGCTCTGCGGCATGTGGGATCTTCCCGGACCGGGGCACGAACCTGTGTCCCCTGCATCGGCAGGCGGACTCTCAACCACTGCGCCACCAGGGAAGCCCCCCTTCACAGTATATCTTGAATCTGTCTGCTTCTCTCCACCTCCCCTGCCACCATCCTGGTCCAAGTAGGGTTGCCAGATAAAATACTGATGCCCAGTTAAATTGGAATTTCAGATAGACAATGATTTATTTATTTTTTTAGTATAAGTATGCCTACGCAAAATTTGAATTTCAGATAAGCAAAGAAAAACTTTTTAGTATAAATATGTCCTATGCAATCTGTGGGACATACTTATATTTAAAAAAAAATTATTTGCTTATCTGAAATTCCAATTTAACTAGGTGCCATTTACTTTTATTTGTTAAATCTGACAGCCCAAAGTCCAAGGCATCATCATCACACCTGGAGTATCTCCTCACTGGTCTCCCTACCTCCACTCTGGCTCCTGGCAATGAATAAAAACCGACAGAGAGCTTTTGAAGAAGTGAATCATGAACTTCCCTGGCGGTCCAGTGCTTAAGACTCCGTACTTCCAATGCAGGGTGCGTGGGTTCGATACCTGGTTGGAGAACTAAGATCCCCCATGCCCTGCAGCAAGGCCAAAAAAAAAGAAAAAGAAAAAGTGAATCAGGTCAGCACACTCCCCTGTTGAAAACACCTCAAGGTGCCTCACCTGTTCTTGAAATAACAAATCCATTTTTAAAAACAGCTTTATTGAGATAAAATTCACATACTGTACAATTCACCCATTTAAAAATGCACAATTTGGGAATTCCCCGGCAGTCCAATGGTTAGGACTTGGTGCTTTCACTGATGGGGCCCAGGTTCAGTCCCTGATCAGGGAACTAAAATCCCACAAGCTGAGTGGTGTGGCCAAAAAATAATAATAAAATAAAGTGCACAATTCGATGGCTTTTAGAATATTCACAGATACACGAAACCATCACCACATTTTAGAACATCACCACCCAAAAAAGATACCCCACTCCCTTTAACCATCACCCCTAATCCTCTCCTGGGCAACCACAATTCTGTTTTCTGTATAGATTTCTCTATTCTGCACAGTTCATAGAAATGGAATCATTTGATATATGGTCATATGAGACTGGCTTCTTTCACTTAGCATAGTGTTTTCAAGGTTCATTCATGTTGTAGCATGTGTCAGTACTCATTCATTTTTATGGCTGAATAACATTCCATTGTATGAATGGAACACATTTTGATTATCCATTCATCCACTGATGGGCATTTGGGTTGTTTCCACCTTTTGGCTCTTATGAATAACACTGTTATGAACATTCATGTACAGGTTTTTATGTAGTTGTGCTTATATTTCTCTGGGGTATATACTGAAGAGTGGAATTGCTGGATTACATCATTTTTAATCATGCTGAATCATTTGAGGAACTGCCACACGATTTTTTCAAATTGGCTGTGTCACTTTACATCCCCACCAGCAGTGTATGAGGGTTCAATGTATATTTTACACCTTCCCATTCAAACCTATCTGTGGTCTGAAGCAGCAAGCCGTTTTCTACCTTGGGGGGCCTTTGCACACACTTCTGTTGTCCTAAAATACTCTTCCCACGTCACTCCTCAGTGCAGCTGACCCCATCCACCCTTTAGTTCTCGGCTTACGTGGGACCTCCTCAGACAAGCCATCCCTAAGTGCCTCATCTAAGTAATGCATCCACACACAATTTTCTCCATCACTGAAACTGACCCTTAACAGTTAACTTGTTTTCATTATTATTTACTTGTTTGTGTGTCTCCCCTATTAGAATGTAGCCTCCCTGAGGGTTGGGCCATCTCTATCTTGTTCATCCTTGTGTCCTCAGCTTGGTTCGTAGGATGTGCTAGATAATTGTTAGTTGGTTGGTTGGATGAATGAATGAATGAACGAATGACGAAACGAATGAATCCATGGGTGATGAAGCTAAGAGAAGGAAGAAGGTGTTTCTGAGGTTTGTGACCACACATAGTAGACGCTCAATAAATATTTGTGTTACTGATGAGGCTGCAAGTAATAAAGATATGCACAACTACACACACACAAAAAAAAAAGTAAGAGAAAGATGAATTCACTCCTTTAAGAAAGAAGTGAGGGATGTCATTGAAAGTCATAAATCTCAACACGAGTGCTCATATAGGAGATAGAAAGGGTTGCTTGGTCTATTCCACTTTGCAATCTGCTGAAGACATGCATCTCCTCTCCTCTCTGTTTTATAGAAAAATCACTCTGAGCACTTTGGTGCACTGAGCACTTCGGAACTCTAATTACATGTGACACACAAATGGAAAGAAAAATAGGAAATCAAACAATTGAGCCAATAAGTTGCAATTTATATGGGGACTTAATAGCAGCAAAATGCCTTAAGCCACTCAGAATTTCCTCAAAGCACTTTGCAGATGGACATCACAGGAGCTGTCATGAGAATGAAGTAGAGAATGTCTAAAATGTGCCTGAGTTCCTTGGTGACATGTCAGTGCTGTGAATCTTAATGTCCATTTTCACAATATTTCTCCAAGGTCAACGCTACGTAAGACTTTCTGAAGTCTGTCTCTAGCTCACGTTTGCAGTCTGATTTCTCAACACTGTCCCTCAGTCTCTAAGCTCTAATCATCTCAATCTCTTAGAGCTTTCCACCCCATCAGGCTCCTATCCCCTCTCACCTGCATCAGCCTAACTCCTACCAGGTTTCATTTTAGAGGTCACCTCCTCCAAGAAGCCTTCCTTTCCTTTTTCCTTCTCCAGGCTGGGTTAGATTCTGTATTAGTTAAGATTCTTTGGTTGACTTCTGATTCTGCATGTAAAAAGCTTTGAAGTCTCCACTCTGTCCTAACAACAAGTGCAAAGCTGAACAGACTGAAAAATCATCAACTCTTCTCGGATCCATAAGAGAGGTGAAGATAGAGCAAACCACTGCCCCCAAGATTGGTGAAACAGGTGAATACAGGGAGTCCAGCTTACTGAAGCAGGGGCTCACAAGCAGAACAGTGCTGGGGTAGGAAAATCGGAGCTGTCGTGGATGAATTGCCTGAGGTTCAGTGTGCTCAAGTCTGAGAGTTAAAAGCCCCAGGGGACCCAGTCACAGTGGGGCTCCACACTTTTCTGAGGTTTTCCTCCAGAAGCTCCATCAAGTTCTCGCAGTAAATATCAGAGAAAAGTCCCCTCATAGTTCCAGCAGGGAGACAGGAAATGAACCATTTTGAAATACACCAGAGTATTCTGTTCTTCTTAACCAGGTCTGCCCTTAGGAGAAACTAGTTAACCAGAGGGTAACCTGCTAGAGTATTATCAGAACCTAACTGACTTGGAGGAAGGGAAATGTCCAAATCCAGTCAGCTCCAGCCTCCACATGGGAGAAGGGAAAAAAAGAGAAAGGATGTAAATGACTAATATCAGAAATAAAAGAGGGGATAGCGCTACAGATCCCATGGACATTAAAAGGATAAAAAAAGAATATTATAAACAACTCTATGCCCACAAATTTGATAACTTGGATGAGAACCCACACAAGAAGAAATAGATGATCTGAATAGGCTTACATCTACTGAAGAAATTGAATCAGTAGTTAATAACCTTCTAAAACAGAAAGCACCAGGCCCAGATGGGTTCACTAGTGACTTCTATCAAGCATTTAAGGAATAAATTCTACAAATTCTCCACAATCTGTTTCAGAGGATAGAAGCAGAGGGAATACTTCCTAACTCATTCTATGAGGCCTGCATTACCCTAATACCCTAACAAAGACATTTTCAGAAAACTACAGACTAATATCTCTCATGAAGATAGATGAACATAGATGCAAATAGTCTCAGCAAAATATTAGCAAATCAAATCCACCAATGAATAAAAAGAATTACATACCATGACTGTGATATTACTTTTAAGAAAGACATATCAGTATAATTGGTCATTTGGCTGACCAAATATATTTCTCACACGTATTTGGTTTTCCTCTTTGGTTCGTGGCTCACAGCTCCTGAAACCTTTGGAATTTCCTAAGTTTTGAGAATGGTCAAGTTACCTTTTGTTATGCGAATGAGGTGACTTTTGGAAGGCACCTAAGGATGGGCTGGTTGCCCGTAGAACCAACCATGTGATTAGAGGGTTGGAACTTTCAGTCCTACCCCACTGACCTCTAGGTTAGGGAGATGGTCTGGAGATTTGATTCGATCACCAATGGCCAATGATTTCACCAATCATGACTATGCAATCAAGCCTCCATAAAAATCCAAAAGGATGGGGTTTGGACAGCTTCTGGATTGGTGAACATGTGGAGATGTGGGGAGAGTGATGAGCCTGGAGAGGGCACACTCTCTCCCCTCATACCTTGCCCTATGCATCTCTTCCATCTGGCTGGTCCTGAGTTATATCCTTTCGTAATAAACCAGTTACATGTTTCTGAGTTCTGTGAGCCACTCTAGCAAATTAATCAAACCTGAGGAGGAGGTCGTGGGAACCTCTGATTTAAAGCCCAGTGGGTCAGAAGTACAGGTAACAACCCAGGCTTTCGACTGGCATCTGAACTAAGGTGGGGGGGCAGTCTTGTAGAACTGAACCCTTAACCTGTAGACTCTGATGCTCTCTCCAGGTAGAGAGCATGAGAGTTGACTTGAATCGCAGGACACCCTGCTGGTGTCTGGATAATTGCTTGTTGGTGGGGGGAACCCTCCCCACCAATGTTAGAACTGGATCCAGGAACCCAAAAGAATGACCAAGTAGGATTTATCCCAGCTATGCAAGGCTGGTTCAATACTCAAAAATCAGTTAAGGCAATTCATCACATCAGCAGGCTAAAAAAGAAAAATCTAATGATTATGTCAATAGATGCAGAAAAAGCATTTGACAAAATCCAGCACCCATTCATGATAAAACCTCTCAGTAAAATAAGAAAAGAGGGGAACTTCCTCAAGTTGATAAAGAATATCTACCAAAAAAACCTATAGCTAACATCATACTTAATGGTGAGAAACTAGAAGCTTTCCAACTAAGATTAGGAACAAGGCAAAGATATCCCCTCTTACCACTCCTTTTCATCACACTAGAAGATTCTTAGGTTGATAGAAACAGAAACCCAACTTAAAATGACTTTAGCTAAAAAGAGAATCTATTTTTGCTCTGGGAAGTTCAAGGGTAAAGTAAACTCAGGCTTCAGATCTCTCTTACTGTTGGTTCTCCCCCGCCTTCCTCCTTCTCTCTCTCTTTCTTCCTCCTTCTCTCTCCCTCTTTCTCTCTGTTGGGCTCACTTTCTTCTACTGCAGTTGGGGATAAGCATTCCTGGAACATTAGGTTGCATAAAGGAAAGAGAATTAACTTAACACATGTACTACAATCCCTGACTCCATCTAGTACGGAATCTGGGGACAACTGGTAGGCAGAGTGTTGAGGAAAGAGGAAGCCCAAAGACTTTGGCTGCTGTTCTAACACATCCAGGAGCTAGCTCTGTGATCTTGGGCAAGTCACCTGACCTCTATCATTCCCACTTTCCTCATCAGCAAAATACAAAAAATAACCTAGGCCATCAGTTTTCACACTTTAACGAGCATCAGAAACACAGGGGGTGGGACCCTACGCCACAGTGCCTGACTGACTGGTCTGGTTAAAGCTGGAGAATTTGCACTGCCAATAAATTTTCAGACGATCCTATTGCTGCTGGTCCAGGGACACACACTTTGAGATGATTTCTGGGGACTTTCCACATCTGAGATTCTATGGATCTAAAAAGCTGTGGGGATAAGCAAAGGAAAAGATTAAGAACGATAAAACGTTTTTAGATTTGGAATCATGATTGTATGAGGGTGTTTTGTTGCTGTTGATTTGATTTTTTTTTTTACGGTGCTAAAATATATACAACATTGGGACTTCCGTGGTGGTGCAGTGGTTAAGAATCTGCCTGCCAGTGTAGGGGACACAAGTTCGATCCCTGGTCCAGGAAGATCCCACATGCCAAGGAACATCTAAGCCTGGGCGCCACAACTACTGAGCCTGCATGCTGCAACTACTGAAGTCCGTGCGCCTAGAGCCCATGCTCCACAACAAGAGAAGCCACCACAATGAGAAGGCCACACACCACAATGAAGAGTAGCCCCAGCTTGCAGCAAGTAGATAAAGCCTGCGAGCAGCAACGAAGACCCAAAGCAGCCAAAAAAAAAAAAAAAAATATATATATATATATATATATATATATATATAAATAACATAAAATTTACCATCTTAACCATTTTTTTTTGGCTGAGCCACGTGGCTTGCGGGATCTTAATTCCCTGACCGGGGACCCCAGGCCCCGGCAGTGAGAGTGCCGAGTCCTAACCACTGGACCGCCAGGGAATTCCCCCATCTTAACCATTTTTAAGTGTACAGTTTAGTGGCATTAAGTACATTCACACTGTTGTAACCATGACCACCATCCATCTTCAGAACTTTTTCATCCTCCCCAAATGAAACTCTGTATCCATGAAACACTAAATACCCATCTCCCCTCCCCCCAGCCCCTGGCAACCACCATTCTACTGTCTGTCTCTGTGGGTTTGACTACTCTAGAAACCTCATATAAGTGGAATCATACAGTACTTGTCCTTTTGTGTCTGGCTTATTTCACTTAGCATGTTTTCAAGACTCATTCACTTTGTAGCATGTATCAAGATTTCCTTCCTCTTCAAGGCTGAATAATATTTCCTTGTATGGATAGACCACATTTGTTTACCCATTCAGCCATCCATAGTATAGCTGTCTTTACTATGTGTCAGGACTTCCATTTCAACAAAGGTGGAAGATTTAACATGGTTATTGTAGGGTTTCCCAGGAAGCCAATCTGAGATGGAGATTCGCATACAGGCGTTTGTTAGGGACACCCTTGGGATTGCCACCTAGAGAAGGGAGGAGAAAGAAGCAGGACTGGGCACAGGGAGAAGTTGAACTATGATGTGGTCCCCATGACAGACAGCTCTGTACCTTAGTCATTTTCCCTCTGTGCATGTCTGTGTCCAAATTTTCCTCCTCTTATGAGGACATCAGTCATTGGATTTGGACACACCCTAATCCTGTATGACCTTGTCTTAACTTGTTTACATGTGCAAAGACTCTATCTTCAAATAAGGTCACATTCACAGCTTCCAGATGGAGACAAACTTTGGAGGACACTATTTAACCCAGTACACATGTGATATCTGGAGCTGTGGCAGCCACCTTGCAGCCACGAGGCAATAAGCCTGAGGACCAAAACCAAAATACTGAGGACTGTGGAGCAGAAGCAAAGACATAGCCTGATTCTTAATGAAATAATTGTACCACAAACCCAACCCTGAGCTTGTCTTCCTCCACACCAGGGGTTGGCATACTTTTTCTGTAAAGGGCAAGATAGTAATATTTTACAATTTTCAGGCCATATGATTTCTGTTGCAACTATTCAACTCTGCTGTTGCAGCAGAAATGCAGCCAGAAACTATATGTAAATGAATGAGCATGACTGTATTCCAATAAAATTATTACAAAAACAGGCAGCAGACCGATTGGCTCACATACCATAGTTTGCCAATTTCTGCTCTGGACTCATTGTCAAGTAAATAATAAAAACTCTTAGGATTTAAGTCTCTACCAAATGTATACCACCTGCTATATCTAGGACAGGGTTTCCCACACTTGGCACTATTGACATTTTGGGCTAGATAATTCTTTGCTGTCTGTGCATTGTAGGCTGTTAAGTGGCATCCCAAGCTTCTACCCATTAGATGCTAGTAGAACCCTTCAGTTTTGACAACCAGAAAACATCTCCAGACTTTGCCAAATATCTCCAGGGGAGCAAAACTGTCCTTAGTTGAGAACCACTGATCTAGAGTAAATAGCTAGAAATGTAATCACCAGGTCATAGGGTATGTGAATTTCCAATTTTTCCAGGTCTGCCAAATTGTTCTCTAGTATTTATCCTCTCATCAGTATAATTTCAAGTCTAGTGATTCACTTGTTTAAAGTAAGCTCTGTTGCCTACAATAAAGTGATTATTGCCTGAGCAAAGCACAATATGTCTGAATTTTCACAGCAGGAGTACAAGTTTAAATTTATATTTTATTTATTTTTTGCCTGCGTTGGGTCTTCGTTGCTGCGTGTGGGCTTTCTCTAGTTGCGGCCAGCGGGGGCTATTGTTTGTTGCGGAGCACAGGTTCTAGGCATGTGGGCTTCAGTAGCTGCGGCCCGCGGGCTCAATAGCTGTGGTTCATGGGCTCTAGAGCGCAGGCTCAGCAGTTGTGGCACACAGACTTAGTTGCTCTACCGCATGTGGGATCTTCCTGAACCAGGGCTCGAACCCGTGTCCCTTGCATAGGCAGGCAGATTCTTAACTACTGCGCCACTAGGGAAGCCCCATGGGAGTACAAGTTTAATCAGCCCCATCTCCTGTGACTCCAGTAATCAAGGAATTAGGTTTTATTTAAGTGAGCTTTACCCTTTACACTTAAAGTATTGATGAGACTACAGTTATGGGCTGGTTAATCTTTTCTCTCCTGCTGTGGACATTCGACTGCTGTTTTCTCTTTACTTACAACAAAAATATCCTTAAGGGAGAAGTAGCAAATGAATAATTAGGAGAGCCCTGGAGGAATTACCCCATCTTTCCAGGTATCAGAGGGTTAAATAGGATAAATATGAGAGATGAGCACCGTGCTGCTCTGGCTCTATTGAATGCAAGGGACTTTCCTAGGAATAACTGTGATGTAATTGAATACTGGACTCACTGAAATATTAATCCTCTGTTTTCCCAGTGGGTTTGGGTCATGGTCCCTGTTCTGTTTCTTAAGTGGATGCTTAATAATCCTGATACATCAACAAGGGCCATAACAAACATTTATTGAGTGCCAAGCACTTTGCTGAACGCTTGATACATTCTTTCTTTTAATCCTCACAACAACCCAATGAGGTAGGTGTTTTGATTATTATTCCCATTTTACAGATGGGAAAGTGGGGGCTCAGAGAGATGAAAATTATGCCCAAGGCAGGGCCCAACATTGTATGATGGGGCTAGAGTTCAAACCCAGGTTTCTCTGGCACAGGGTGTCAAACCACTGTGCTATAACTCTGATTTAGATTCAAGAACTCTGTTGTTCACCAGGCCAACACCTGGCATCAAATCTGGCCCTGGCATTAATACATGGCTTCAGGAAACACAGCTGTTTGGAGGAGGCAACAGCTGTTCATTCATTTATCACTTCACCAAGCCACATGAATTAAAACACCGTAAGGTAAGGCTCAGTTGGTCTCCAACACCAGGATAGGTTATTATTGATTCAATTAAAGAAAAGAAATACTACGCACCCCCCCAATACACATACACTTCCTGCTAGAAACACTTGAGTTTTGATTTCTGTAGAAGGTAAAGGAATGATTTGCGGCAAAAATTTTTTTAATGTTATTGATAATAACAATTCTATGTACATCACCACGCATGTCTGAAAGTGGGAAAGACAAAGCAGGATGCTTACCATTCACTCATTCGTTCCTTCCCTCTTTCCTTCTTCCTTTCTTCCTCCCTTCCTTTCTTCCTTGCTTTCTTTCTTTCTTCCTTTTGACAAATATTTACTGAACACTTGCCATGTGCTAAGCCCAGTTTTAAGCACTGGGGTACTATAAGAAGTCTTCATGGCCTAGAAAAATCTATCTTATTTCTTTATAAGAAAGAGGCTGCACATCCTTGCAGTTGGTATGGAAAGTTTTCTCTGAATAAATGTATCAACTGGATTTCATGAACTATTTCTCAAAATAATCCCCTTAAACTCCTCCTCCCTTAAAGATCTCCAACAGGACATGAAGGAGGAGGAAGGGAAACGGATGAACAGTCCTAGAAAAATATCCAGGCATGTGCTCGGCAGTAAAAGTGGCCATAGGCCTTTCTCACCTTCTGAGATGGCCCACGTTCTGTCTGGGGAGTGTGTTTCTCTCTAAATAAATCCACTTCTTACCTATCACTTTGTCTCTCACTGAATTCTTTCTGCGATGAGACATCAGGAACCTGAGCTTCATTAAGTCCTGAAACCAGGTGTGTGATCTCAGTCGGAAAACCGTGGGTTTTGGCCAGGTTTGAGTCCTGGCATGTGGGTTCAAGTCCCAATCTGAGGTGCACCGTTTCAGAATCCGTAAGGCCTAAAAGCAAATAAAGCAACCTAAAAGAGAAAAAATAATGGGGGATGGGGAGGAAAAAGAAAAGAAAAAAAAAGTGGCGATAGTCTGGTGAATATCTACTTCTAGCTTACCTTTAGGGCATTTTTCCCCTCTCACTCCCTCTGTATTAGGGCTGCCATAACAAAGCACTACAGAGTGGGGGGCCTAAACATCAAAAAGTTATTTTCTCACAGCTCTGGAGGCCAGAAGTCCAAGATCAAGGTGTCAGCAGGGTGGGTTTTATCTGAGGCCTCTCTTCTTGGCTTGCACGCGGCCATGTACCCGTGGTGTCTCTCTCTCTTCTTATAAGAAGACCAGTCATATTGGATTGGGGCCCAGCTCTAATGACCTCATTTTAACTTAATCACCTCTTTAAAGGCCTTGTCTCCAAATACAGTCACATTCTGAGGTCCTGGGGTTTAGGACTTCTGCACAGGAATTTTAGGGGGACACAGTTCAGCCCATAACAGCCGCCCTGCCTCCCTCTTCCTAAGTCCCCAGTGGTGACATAATGCTAAAGAGCATTAACTCTGGGGCCAGAGAGCTGTATGACCCTGGTCAAATTACTTAAATGCTCCGCCTCAGTTTGCTCATCCAAAACAAAGGACTAATAATCACACCTGTCCTATTACATAGGGTCGTTAAATGAGTTGATACATCTAAGGCACTTAGAACAGTGCCTGGCACAGAGTAAGCACCGTGTGTTTATTAAACGTGAAAATCAAAAATGCATTTTTACTAAAGCGTTAGGAGAGTGTTACATGTCACTCTCCCAAAGAATTTGCTTTTTCTAGACAATACTCAACATCAGTGACAGAATTGCCAGTTCACAATAGGGGAACCATATATATTTGAGGGTGCGGGCCTTCCAACATTCTTCAAAGCACGCTGTTTAGCGAGTGCATGATCTACTATAAAATAGTAACAGTAGCCAACATTTATTAAATGCTCACGGGTGTGCTGGGCACCATGCTCAGGGCTTCCTGGTATGATCTTATTTATGAGGTAGGTACTATAGAAGTAGGTACTATTATTCCCAATTTACAGTTGAGGAAATGGAGGCTCCAAAAAGCCTCATCTCAAGGCCAAGTTCCCCAGTTAGTGAATGGGAGACTTGGTGGGCCCACTCTAAGGTGAGCCAATTTAGGGACTGACTGTCACCTGCAGAGTACTGGGGGGAGAGGAGGTCTTCTCTTCTCCCCCACTTTCCCATCACCCCCTCTTCTCCCTCTGCTGAATGACACGTCCCCAGTGCCCACGGCCAAGGCTGCACTCTCTCCGCTACAGAAAACATCCAAGCTGCCGGGACCCGACCCAGCGGCACCTCACGAGCCCAGCATTTTGAGGGGCAGGCTTCCAAACAGGGTAATAATCGTCCCATTAAAATTAATGTCCATGAAGTGAGCCGTTAAAAGCGTGCAGATTAAAACGGGGGTGGGGGGAGGGAATTGTTCAGTTTAAATCCAAAGGGCTTTTTAAATAGACACTGTATCTTCATTCTTGGAACACTACACTGGGCAATGGATCAGGTCCCCTCTGCAAAGACTAGGGGGGATTAAGGAGGTGAGTCCCAGGAGAATGGGGAAGTGGTTCTGGCCAGAAGCAAAGGGAACCAAGGTTTATCCAGGGCCCGCTGCATGCCAGGTGCTTGGCATACATTTCTCTCATTTAATCTCTGCCCCATCCTAGGAGGGAGGTATTATTATTCACAGATTACAGGGGGCAGTATAAAACCATGGTTAAGAGTTTAAAGCCTGCGGCAGACTGCCCTAACTTAGATCCAGGTTTATTCCTCATTAACTCTGTGATCTCCCGGCAAGAGACCTTACCTCCCTGTGCCTCAGTTTCCTCATCTGTAAAACAGGATAGTAACAGCACACTCTCACCACCCTAGAACGTGGAAACTCACTTTAGGCAGTGTAGACAGGGGCCTTAGCCCAGTAACCTACACAGAAGGCACTCAGTAAGTGTTGACCATTATTAAATAGGAGAATTGGGGTTGGGTGGATCTAAAGAGCCACCAAGATCACAGAGCACAGCTGGGATCTGAGCCCTGACCATGCTGCAGGTCAAGGGGAAATCTCTCCATGATAAATCCAGACCCAAACTAAGTTCATAGTCTTGAAGAATCTTTTCCAAGTGACCAAAGGACTCCTCAGGCCTTGGCAACACCCTGCCCGTGGGAGGAAGAGGATCAGAGCTGCCTCATCAGGACCTAGAAGTCTGGCTTGGAGCCACCTCCAGGCTCCCCCAGTTTTCTGAATCCCCATGGATTCAAGGCGGGTGAAGGTCTCATTCTCCTCCGAAGAATCCCGAGAGTCCCTTCACCCATCTGCACCTTCCAGATTTTCTAGTCTGGAGGGTCATAGGGGCAGTTCTCGGATTGGGAAAAAAAAAAAAAAAAAAAAAAAGGAGCTAAAATTCCCTGCCGGAGGCCCCCATCCCCGACCCCGCCGACCCCTTAGAGTCGCCATTGCGCGTTAAATCGGGATCACTGCTAGAAACTAACCCCTGCAGGAAAGTAATTTTGACAAAGGAAGCAGACAAAAATAAGTTTCCTTCTGGAAAACCCCTTGTGAGGGTCTTTCGGGCGGAGGCGCGGTGTGCCGGGAACAGCCGAGACTAAGGGCCGACCCCCTAATCCTCTCCCCGCCTCCATCAAGGTTTCTAGCGGCGCTGCGGGCGCTTAAGGAAGGGTCTGGCGGCCTATCTCAGATGGGGGTGGGGTTGTGCGTCGGGTGTGCTCGTATCCGCAGCCTACAGGTGCGGAGTCAGACCTGAAAGTAGGCAAGTTGGGTTGGATCCGGCCCTCTCATGAGATTTTGAATCGACCCACCTCCCCCAAACCAAACAATAGCTTCGGAACATTTTTTGAATAATGCAGGAGAAAACCTCCCCCGGCGCTCCACGCCTCCGCGAGGGTCTCCCGCGACCCCAGAAGCCAGAGACCCAAGCGGCCGGTCGCCTTCAGGCGTCCCAGCGCCCCGCGCTCCTCTTCTCCCAACCCGCGTGCCCCCTCACTGCCGGCGCCGCTAGGGTTAAAAGTTACCTCTTGGTTTCTTCTGCCTGCAGCCCCCCCCCCCCCGGGGCCGGATGATGTAACCCCCCTCCCCGCGCCCTCCCCGCCCCCTCCACCATGTGACACTTTAATTAATAATAGCGCCGTCAGCACAACAAACGCACAACACAAGGAGAAACTTGGTGTCCAGGGGAGGCCCCCGGCGACTGGAGCGCGGCGGAGGCAGGCGCAGAGGCCGAGGCAGAGGAGGCGAGGGGCGGCCGACGCGGGGAGGGAGCGAGGCGAGCGGTCATGTGCCCGTGCCCCCTGCACCGCGGCCGCGGCCCGCCGGCGGTGTGCGCCTGCAGCGCGGGCCGCCTGGGTCTGCGCTCGTCCGCCGCGCAGCTCACGGCCGCCCGGCTCAAGGCGCTCGGCGACGAGCTGCACCAGCGCACCATGTGGCGGCGCCGCGCGCGGAGCCGGAGGGCGCCGGCGCCCAGCGCGCTCCCCACCTACTGGCCCTGGCTGTGCGCGGCCGCGCAGGTGGCGGCGCTGGCGGCCTGGCTGCTCGGCAGGCGGAACTTGTAGGAACGCGGGGCTTCTTGGTGGGGCCGGAGCCGAGACCCAGCCGGAGCGAGCAACAGGTACGCGAGCGAGGGAGCGAGCGCCAGCGCGCGGTGTCTGGGGACTGAAGACTTGCGGCTGGCTTGGGAGCGGGAGAGCCTCAAGTTTGGCGTTCTTCTCTTCCCCTCTCCTTCTTCCTCCGCAAGGATCTCGGTCCCCCTCCCAGGCAGTCCCCACCTCTCCTTCCAAGTACCGGCTCCACCGTTTCTGCCCCTTCTTTCCGAGTCCTTAAGCGCATCTTGCCACTCTCTCCATCGGGGTGGCTTTGGGAGGACTTTAGCCTCCGTAAGCCCCACCAGCGGCTCAAGCAAACACACAGTATAAGTAAAAACTGGGCTTGCTCTGGGAACAGTTACAGGCCAAGCCAAAGAATTATAATCTATCGCGGTTTCAAGACGAGTCCTCAGTCCTCTTTCAGACGCCTGCCACTCCAGAGTCGCCACCGTTTCCATCACCGCCGCTCCAAACCCCCTTCTCCTTAAGTGTCACTTCTCCGGTTTCTGTTGCCCGTCTCCCGGCGCCCCGAGCACTTCTCGCGACTTCCTCCCCCTCCTGGTTTCTGGCCGGCTCCGTCTTTCTCCCTACCTAAGTTTTCCTCCGCTCTGGCAACTTCATCTCCCCTCCAGCGAGGTGTCCCGTTTGAGGAGCTTGGCCTCCTCTTCACCAAACGGAGGAACTGAGATGAAGAAGATGCCCCCAAGTGAGCTGGGATCGGAGGCTCTCAGGGAAACTCCAAGGGGAAGCCTTAATGAAAGAGCATCAATTGAGCTCTTTCTGGGTGCTAGGCCTTGTTGAAGGAGGAGGTGTTTGAGAGCCTGCAGTATGCTAGGCACTGCGCGGCGGGGGTGGGGGGTGACTATGGAGCGCTTAGTGTGTCTGGTACCAGTAGGAGAAAGGTACTGAGCACCTACTGTGCGCTGGGCCCTTGGGATTGGGGAATTACTGAGCACCAGCTGTGCGCCTGGCACTTTGCTAGGCGCTTTAGGGGAGCAAACGTGTAAGGATCGTCTTTTCAGATTCTGGAATAGAGAGGAGAGCTGCATGAGTGCGAGTGGAGGGAATCAGGCTGAGCCCACCAAAGGTGGGTCTAGGGCCGGAAGGTGAAGGTCGAAGGTGAGAAGGCCAGCCTCAGGATGCCATGGCCCATAGAAACCGAGCGCTCGGGTCGCGGCTGAGCCCCGCGGTGCGCCAACACCCTGGGAAGCTGGCGCGGCGCCCGCAGGGAGAGGCGGCAGCCGGAGCGTGGGGGGTGGCAGCGCCCGGGGAGATGCGGGGGTGCGCGGGGTGTGAGCCGGGAGCGCGGGCGACAGATGTCTCGTGGGCCGGCGCAGCCCGGGCGCTGGCGAAGAGAGGTGCGCGCTTCGGGACGCTCTCTGCCCGGCTCGGAGGTCCCATCCGATTCTCCATCTCCCGGAAGAGAGGCCCGGGGCTGCCCTCGGCCGCAGAAGCCCAGGCTGGGGCCGCCGAATCCTAGAGGCAGGACCAAAATTTTGGACGGGGGCACGGGGAGGTGGGGCAGAAAAAGGGAGCCAAGCAAGAGACGGGAAACCCAAAGTGTGTAATTTAGGGAAAGGCGGAATGAAGGTGGGAAAGGAGGCAAAGAAAAAACGGGCGGCGAGACGAGGAAAGAAAGGCGGGGGAGCTGGAGAAAGAGGGAGTTTCTGGAGGACAAGGTAGTGGGAACGTGGATTAGAAAGATGGGAAGCGAGAGGAATCCAGTAGAAACGGGGAGGAGGGCTAGGACACCGCTTCCTCCAGGCTTGGAGACCAGGCGAGGCTGGGCAAGCGCTGCCTTCTCGGGACTAGACGGTGCAGGATGCTGGGCGTCCCACCCAGGGGGCGGAGAGCGCCCAGCCAGAGCCCGACTGGCGCGCGTCGGGGCCGGGGGTGCTCACGGGGCCCTCAGGAGGAGGCTGCCGCCCTGGAGGTGGCCCGAAACCTCCGCGAGGGCGCGCGGGGCGAACGCAGCGCGCCTCTCTGAGCTCAGGCGCGGGGAAGGACCCACGCGACAAGGAAGGGGTGCGGGGAGGAGTTTTCGCCGGTGCGGCGTCAGCGGATAATTGTCGTCGCAGTTTACTTCCCCTTCCTGAGTCTGATTCTGCCCCAGAGCCCCGTGCTACGTCCCGACTCCAGGCCACCTCCTCAGCATACCCCTGGGTTCTCCTCCATCCTGCTGTGTCCCGTCCGGGCGTCCCCAGCAGGCACACCCTCTAGGGTCCTCCCGCCTCGGGTGCCCTGACCCCAGGATGCCCGGCACGGCTTTCCTGCCGCGCTGCACCTCACTCCCTGGGATCGCCGGTAGAATGGTATTGAACAGAATGTATACCACTACCATCCCGGGGTTCGCCTTGCTGGGTCTCCCAGGCTCGGCCCCTATCACAAGGACTTGGCTTCTCTCGCTGCTACCTCCAACTCGGGCCTTTCTTGTGCTTTTGGCTTAACCGGGGGAAACCCATCTTTCCCCAGCCTTCGGTAAGTTAGCAAGACGTGAAAGGAAATCTCCTGGAGAAAGATAGTTTGTTGAGTTCTGTGTGTGGTCCTCTCCACATTTCCTACCCCAGAAGAGAAATGGGAATGCTCACAGGGTGCCTTATTTGTTTCAGGGAGGCCCGAATCAGCCATCTAGGGCAGACCATTCTCTTAGGTTAAAGGTGAGCTTAGCTATATGCACGACAGCAGTTTCAACAAGCTTGTTTTGAGCCTGTACTGTGAGCCAGCAATAGTTTTCTCAGAAGTCATCATTAAACAAACAAACAAAAATTCAACCTCCCCTCTGAGACTCAGTTTTCCCATATGTAAAATGGGGACAATAATAGTACTTAAATGCACAGCTGTTGTCAAGAGGGTAAAATGAAGTCATTTACAGAGAGCTCTAGAACAGTGCCTGGCACATAAGAAGTGAATATAAATGTGAGCTATCATGACTATGATTGTGCATTTAATATCTTTCTTTCCTAAAGCAGACAACACTTTGCCATTGTCATTGCTGGTGATTCCAGAGTATTCTTACTTGCCATTTTGGGGAATCAAGACCACATGGGCCAGGATAGTATAGGGGTTAAGAGCATGGGTTTAGGGATCAGATGAAACTGGATTTAAGTCCCAGCCCAAGAACTTTCTGGCAGTGTGACCTTGGATAAGAACCATAACCTCTCTGAGCCTTTATCTGTAAACCGGAGCTGTATCTCTATCAGGATTGTTGGGAGGTTGATAGGAGAGCATCTATTTCACGTGCCCAGTGCAGTGCCTGGCACTTAGTTCAGTTGTCAGAGGATGCTATGAAATGGTTAATGCCATTCAAAGGGGAAACTGAGGCAGAGAGAGTCCACCTGAGTTGTCCCAAAGGATCGATCAATGGCAAAGTCAGAACTGGCATTGGAGTTTCTGCCTTTGAGGGCCTGCAGCATGCAGCCCGTCAGATGACTTGAGGGATGCAGGGGAGGAGATGATACCGGGGCGGCAAGCAGAAGGGGTGGTGAGCCTTGAATTCCTGCACTAGAGAGATTCCCTTTCTGAGGGAGCCTCGGGGGAAGCCCCTTGGAGGCTGGGGAGGCTGGGCGGAGAATGGGTGTGATTTAACCAGTCACTGCTCTAAGATACAGGAGAGGGAACAAAAGATGCTTTATGGTGAGCGCTGGCTGGTGGAAGTGTGGGAGGGAGGAGAAGTGTCACTTGCCTTGGGTGGTGGGGGGAGGGAAAGAGAAGGAGGAGGATTCCGGCTGGGGTGGGCAGAACCTTGCCTTAGGACTAAGGAGGGAGAAAGGGGTACTCTGCGCACCCAAGAGGCGACGTGGTCAGCAGCGAGGAAGATAATGGGCCAGCAGGAGCCTGCTTTAATGAATTAATGACGGTCTGGCCTGCCCGCCAGACATGCTAACTGGTTCTTGGCAGGTATTTTGGGGATTAAGTGGTTAAACCTGGAGGCGCATCCCTCAGGCCTCCCTCCCAGACTGCTGCACCCCTGCCAGGATTACTTTTAGAGGTTGAAAGCCTAGTCAGGGAAGGAAAGGAGTGAGTGGAGGAGGAGACAGCTGTTGGGGAGGAAACCCCCGCCGCCCCCCAGGGAAACGGCCAGATGTGCAGGACGGTGGCAGCCTTCCTGCCACATGGTCGCTGTCTGGAGTCACTCTCTTGCCTACTGAGAGGCCAGGATTCAAGTGACTGAGCTGTGGATGTAAAAACAGCCGCACCCGGGAATAATTCTGGTTTTTTTGAAAAGTCAGCTTTTCAGACCTACATTGGGGGTGGGAGGAGTGGAGTGGGGGCTTCTGTCTCCCTTCTGGTCATCACTGTGTGTGACAGGATTTCATGGTAACAGTGAGCTGCCCCACACTGTCCCTAGCCCATGGCAGCTTGCTTGTCACGTAGTAGATACAAAATAACTATGGTGAATACATGAATCATTCAGAAACTGTGCACGATGAGCATTAGTGTTTCCTAAATTTGGCTTCTTTCACTTTTTCACCTATTAATTATTGAGTTCCTACTGTGTGCAGGGCATGGTGGACACAGGAAGGACCAAGACATAGAAGCCCCTGCTCTCATGGAGCCTACATTTTAGTGGGAAGAGACAGATGATAAATCAGTAAAGATTGTTCTGGTTACAACTGCTGTGTAACCAATTACTCCAAAACTTAGTGGCTTAAAACAACTATTCAATTAGGCTCATACATTCTGTGGGTTAGAAATTCAGACAAAGCATAGCAGGGGTGACTTGTCTCAGTTCCAGGCTGACTGGGGGCTCGAGTCATGGTGATGGGATCTTCATTTATAGGCCTGGCTGTTGATGCTGGGTACCAGCTGGGAGTGCCAATCAGAGCATCTACACTCAGTCTCCTCTTGTGGCTTGGGCTTCCCCACAACATGGCAGCCTCACAGTAGATGGATTCTGACCTGGTATCTTAGAGCTCCAAAGGCAAGTGTCTCCGAGGGTCAGATGGAAGCTGCTTTGCCTTTTTTGACCCAGCTTCAGAAATCACTTTGGTTAAAAGCAGATCACAAGCCAGCCCAGATTTAAGGGGAGTGGAATTAGACACTACCCCATGGGGGAGTGGCAAGGTTCTAGAATAGCAAGTGGGAGAGAAGATATTGTTGTGGCCATCTTTGGATTATGCAGTCTAACACAGACTTCCAGAAAGTGTTCAGGGCTCTGAAGGTAACACACGAAGATAATGTACAGGCATACCTCGGAGACATTGTGGGTTTGGTTAGACCCCTGCAATAAGGCGAGTCACAAATTTTTTGGTTTCCCAGTGCATATAAAAGTTATATTTACATTATACTGTAGTCTATTAAGTGTGCAGTAGTATTACATCTTTAAAAACAATGCACACACCTCAATTTAAAAATACTTTATTGCTAAAAAATGCTAACCATCATCTAAACCTTCCATAAGTCATAATCTTTTTGCAATAATCACATCAAAGATCACAGATCACCGTAACAAATATAATAATGATGAAAGATTTGAAATATTGGGAGAATTATCCAAATGTGACACAGAGACACGAAGTGAGCAAATGCTGTTGGAAAGAAAAATGGCATCAATAGAGTTGCTTGACACAGAGTTGCCACAAACCTTCGATTTGTAGAAAATGCAAATATCTCCGAGGTATGCCTTTCATAGCGAGAGCCTGGGGCGCTCCTTACCTGCAGTGGTTGGAGATGGCCACTTTGAGAAGGAACCAAGGAAACAATGATGTGAGAGACGAAAAGGAGCCAACCACGTGAGTACCTGGAAGCAAGGTGTTCTGGGGAGGTGAGACTTTGCACTGTGTGTTTGAGGAAGAGGAAAACGAGCAGTGGGCTAAGACCACATGAACTTGGGGGAGAGGAAGTCAGAGGGCAGGCAGGGGCTAGATCAGGCCCATGGTAGGGAGGTTCAGTTTTGTTGTCAAGGGATTCACAAGTGCTGACAGTACATGAAGAGGTGCTTTATAAGAGGAGAATTAGATGTGATGCAATAAATTACTCATCCTCATGCATTTGCAAATATGAATTGAGCACCAGCTCAGGGCTAGGCGCCAGGATGCAGGGATGCAGAGATGAGTAAGTCCCAGAACCCGGCCTCAGATGCTCCTAGACCTCAGGGGCAGGAGACCCCGGCTCTGACCCCCACCACAGCCTACTCTCACTGGAGGAGACCTCTCACCAAGGTCTGAGAGATTCTGGCCCCTGTGGCAGCTCACTGATGCCCAGCCCTCAGTGCCCTCAGAAGGTTGTGGATATTGGCTGGATTTCCATTCAATTCCGTATTGTCTCCCCTCCCTCCTTCCTGCTTTAAACTGGTGCCCCTGCAGTTGGGTGAGGGATCTCTGTTTTAGGCCACATCAGTGAGATGTGTCCTTTCAGTACTGCTGGATATCCAGGCAAAGAAAAAACTCCTTTCCGTGCCCTGTGGAGAGAAAATTGGCTGCCCCACAGAGTGTTGCCATCTTTGAACTTTTGCTCCACAGACCATGGGCTTGGGCAAGATGGAATTAAATTGTTTTGGGAAACTTTATGTAATATTCCTTTTTTTAAGAAAAAATAGCTTTATCTTGATTACAAAAAATATTACAAGCATGTTATCAAATACTTGGAAAATACTGAAAAAAAGAAAAATTTAATCGATTGTTTTTATCTCACTACCCATTGTTAACATTTTGAGAGGTTTCTTTCCATTAAAAAAAAATGCACTGAGAGGTACTTTACCAAAGAGAATCCCTCTAAGTACATTCTCTGTAATCTGACTTTTTTTTTTTTTTTTTTTTTGTGGTACACAGGCCTCTCACTGCTGTGGCCTCTCCCGTTGCGGAGCACAGGCTCCGGACGCGCAGGCTCAGCGGCCACGGCTCACAGGCCCAGCCGCTCCGCGGCATGTGGGATCTTCCCTGACCGGGGCACGAACCCGTGTCCCCTGCATCGGCAGGTGGACTCTCAACCACTGCGCCACCAGGGAAGCCCTGTAATCTGACTTTGTCATTATATCATGGACATTTCTCCATGCTTTATAGTATTTTCTACGACACGCTTCTTAGAGGTTGCCTAGTATTTCTCTGGCTCTCCCACCATTTACCTCCTCATGCAGCTATTATTGGACATTTAGACAGTTTCCAGTGTGATGCAGAACATCCTTGGGTGTAACTCTTCGGGTACATCACAGATGATTTTCTTAAGAATGCCCACATGTGGAACTTTGATATCAAAAGTGTACGTAAACATTCTTTTATTATAAAAAGAATATAAAGCTTTTAGGCCAACTATGGTTTATGTTTATTTTACTCTCTAGTTAAGGTTGTATCCATTTCTAAAAAGCTGTACCTTTTTAGACTAACAATTAAATATACGTTGAGACTTGATGTGCTTTTTAGTATTATTTAATGTTGAACTGAAATTCTTTCCTTGGACAACCAGCTATCACCACACTCATTAGGCTTTTCACCTCTACTTATAAGTCTTCTCACTATTTTGCCACATAGATGAATTCGTTCTAGTTACTGCTCATTTATAATGTTTCAGCCTGTTGGCACACCATGGGGCCTCATTCTTGATTCAGAAAATTTAACTGCTGGTAACTGTTTATCTAATTCACCCAGATTTTATGCCGAGGTAGGACAGCTTGATGGACAGTGACATGAAGTTTGGAGTCAGGCTGACTTTCAGATCCAGTCCTGATCTGCCATTTCCCAGTTATGTGACCTTAGGCATGTCCCTCTGCCTTCTGAGCGTATAAGGTATCTCACTGCTGTTCAGAAAAGGGTGAATGATAGTGCAGGATATGTGTTGTTCTTTCTTTTTTTTTTTTTTTTGCGGTACGCGGGCCTCTCACTGTTGTGGCCTCTCCTGTTGCGCAGCACAGGCTCCAGACGCGCAGGCTCAGTGGCCATGGCTCACTGGCCCAGCCGCTCCACAGCACGTGGGATCTTCCTGGACCGGGGCACGAACCCATATCCCCTGCATCGGCAGGCGGACTCTCAACCACTGCGCCACCAGGGAAGCCCAATGTGTTGTTCTTATTTGGTGTAAATTTCAGTCCACGGGCCCATATTCAGAGTATGGTGGGAACTCTTAGGGGACTTTTCTGAGCTTTTTGCACAAAGCAGTTGCTAATCCTGCCCCCGCCCCCAACTCTGTGGATCACCAACAGCCTTCTTAAGCCACTGCGCCGGGGCTGGGGGAACCTCCAGGACAGGACTCGCCAACCTGGGGGACACTAGCTTCCAGGTCCCATGAGGGCCCCAGTCCTGGCTTTTTGTCCATCACTGTATCCCAGCACCTGGCATGGTGACCAGTGCAGAATGGGCATTCACTAACTACTGAATGAATGGATGGATGAATGAGTAAATGAATGAATGAATTTGGGAGGGGCTCAGGGAATTGGGGACACCCCCAGAAATGAGACATGAAACTGGCTGACTTCATACTCCTCTATTTGCCGCCCCCGCCCCCCGACTTCAGAGAGAAATCATTGCTTTGATCTCAAAAGATCTATGACCCAAAGAGATCACTGTTCTAAAAACACAGCCAGAAACAGACAAGACTTTAGAAACCACCTAACGCAACTCCCTCACCTCATAGATGGGGAAACCAAGGCACAGAGGTGGCTTCTGAAGGTGAAAATGAGGTGGGCTTACATGCCAGCTGTCTCTGTCGAAGAATGTCTTAGTGTCTAGGCAGAGGTCGAAACCTGGTGGTTTCCTGGCTGTAATTGGCCTGCCATTTAGCTTTATTTGACTTGCATGTCTTCCCCCACAGGCTTAAAAATCAGGCACTTTCATATTGAAGTCCGGGTTTCCAGTTTTTATTGAAAAAACAGAAAGATCTGAAAATACCAAGTCCCATGTGGCAGTAAAAAGCTGGAGATGAGTGTCAGAAACCTCTTTAGATGGGACACAAACTCTCCACTGACCCTGGCCCCTCCTGGGCACACGTTACTGGGGCCAGTGCATTTAAATTTATGACCTCTGGTTTCGGAGACCACCCTGCCAGACTTCCCTTGATGCGTAGACACACCCACATGTGCATCCTATTTTAAATAAATGAGATCATACTGTTCATGCTGTTTTGTAATCTGTTTTTTCCCCAGTAAAAATAGGTTGCTGAGATGTTCCCATGTCAACAGAGGTTTTCATCTTTTTTTTTTTTTATGGCTGCATGGTGTTCCAGTGCTTGGATGGACCACGATTT
This sequence comes from Hyperoodon ampullatus, assembly GCF_949752795.1. NCBI lineage: Eukaryota > Metazoa > Chordata > Mammalia > Artiodactyla > Ziphiidae > Hyperoodon > Hyperoodon ampullatus. The sequence goes on from NC_136926.1 coordinate 12,775,575, forward strand.
CCTTATTTGGTCACATCCCCAGGATATTTACGCTGTTCCCTATTTTCTGATAGTTCGTAAGTGAGGTTTAGTGAACATTCTTGTTTGGACAACTTTGCAAAAAAAAAACACAAAAAACTGAAGTTCCTAGAGGTGAACTTGTTGGGTGAAAGAATGTGTGTGTTGTAACGTGATACATAAGGCGAGATTGCTTTAAGAAGGGTCTGTCCATTTGGTTTGGTGTCGATTGTGTGCTGTGCTACCCCCAACTTCTCAGTGCTTATTCTTTTAGACATCAAGTTAGTTTGGCATTCAAGGCCCACCTGCCAGAACTTCATAGTGGGCAGAGCTCTGAGGTCTCTGGGCTCTCTCCACAGACTTCATATAATCAATAACTGTTCACTGATAGCATTGATAACTATTCACAGATAACAGGGGCAATAGATAGATAGGCAGAGAGAAGGAAACACATCTTCCAGGAGCTGCCAGATGGCCTCTTCCTTTCTCGTACACCCCACACCTAGCCTTCTGCTCTTTTAGTCCCCTCAGCCACCGTCTCCTCAGAGCCCAGTGTCCTAACTGGCCAGCATGAGCTACATGGACAGAGATTAAAATGATAACATGGACCAGAGCATCTTCCCTCTAGGAGGATTCCACATGGAGAGCTTTGTACCCATGATTCTTAGACATCAGGACCGACCACTGGTACCATTTGAACTCCATGGTCAAAATCAACCTGTGGAAACCAAAGATGGAAGAGTGGGTAATAAGAACCTACTGTCTAGCACAGGAAACTCTACTCAATACTCTGTTATGACCTATATGGGAATAGAATAAAAAAGAGTGGATATATGTACACGTGTAACTGATTCACTTTGCTGCACAGCAGAAGCTAATACAACATTGTAAATCAACTATACTCCAAAAAAAATTAATTAAAAAAAACAGATGGAAGAGTGGGGAAGTGACCACCATTATTCACGTGCTCACTTAGCCACTGTCACTCAACAGGTTGAATTGAACACCTGCTCTGTGCAGGGCATGGTGCTGAGCCCTGAGGATGAAATGGTGGGTCAAGGGGTGAGACAAGGGGTGTGTAAATGCACAGAAAGTATTCTGGGAGGCTTAGGGGTGGAGTGAAGGCAGCTTTCCTTTTATTTCTATATCATTCTCTGCTATTTGAACTTCTAACTTACCACATATGCAAACGGCAAGAGCAAAAAAGATATTTTTTTAAATTAAAAATTGGGACCTCTTAGGAGGGAACCCAAGAGTCCTAACTCTTCTCAGATGTAGGGAAAAGGAGGTGAGGCTCCTGCTCTAATGCCGCAGCGGGATTCACAGCTCACAGCTCTCCACCTGCAGCGCCCCAGCCCAGGCAGCCAGGCTCTCGAGGCTTCATGTTCTCCCCCTCTGTCCCCCGCCCCTCCACTCTGTGGGTGCAAAGTGGAAACAGGGACATTTAAGAACAGGCGTTTCATGAATCTCTTCAGTTGTGAGCTTTGGTTGTGAGTCAGCATTTGAGAAACTGCTTTATGAGCCAAGTTTGAGGAAAAACATCCCAGGGGCAGTTCAAGTGGTTCATAGGGAGCTGTGGGCTTTATGTTTTTAAACTAGTTTAAAATTGTGCAGTGACTCCTTACTCCTTTCAAAAAAAGAAAAGAAAAAAATAACATAAACAATACAGAAGCAAAGTATATAAAGTAGAGCGCTGTAATTGTTCTTTTACTCCACCCCCAAAGCCACTCCCCTGGGGTAACTTTCAGTCTGGAGTATATAACAACAATAACAATAATGATAACAACAAATGCAGACCTTACTGTGTGCTGGACTTCTAAGTCCTCACATATGTTAATACTTTCAGTCCTTACATCAACACAGTAAGATTCGATATACTCCCCCACCTTTTCCGTATAAGGAAACTGAGACCCAGAGAGGTTAATAACTGGCCCAAGATCACACAGCTTTTAAGTGTCTGAATCAGGATTCCAACTCAGGTGTCGAGCTCCAGTCTGGGCTCTTAACCATTATACTATTTTGCCTCTCTGCCATACTTTTTATATGGATATATAGATAGATATAGCTATCTGTGTATGCATACACACACACATATTCATTAAAGGAAAAAAGATCTGGGGCATTTGCTCTTTTCAATTAAAAATCATAGCCATCTTTCTGTGTCAGTACATTTAGATTTACCTCTTTGTAATAGGCAGGTGGCTTAATTTGTTAATCCAGTCTCCTATCAATAAACACATGGGTTGTTTCCAAACTACAGATTTGTAATAAATTCCAAATTTATTACAAATAAAGCTGGAGGGAACATCCTTGAGCACATTTATCTGACTGCTTCTGTGGGCTAGTGGAGGGTGTCCAATTTAAAGTCCCCCAGAAGAAACAAACAAAAAAAAGAGTTATACTTACTGACATAACATATCCTGAAGTGAAAAAAATGCTAACTAAAAAACAAACAGACAAACACAATCCTCCAGAAGTGTATACATAGGCCCACCCTCTGATTGTGGAACGTGCTGTCATGGTGTCCACTGGCTGGTTGATGCCGTGCAGAGGTGTGCTTCTAATGTTCATCCTTCACTGTGGACGCCAGCCGGTAATCAGTAAACAAACGGGCACAGGAATTTGTCCATTTAGCAGCCCTTGGAAACCCTTAGAAAGACTCATTATAGGCTCAATGATTTACAGGTAGGAAAAGTGAAAATCAGTTGCTGGTCCTAGTTTTGCAAGGAAACAATACAGTTTCTCGCCTGATGCCACTGTTATTTTCCCTTCATCATCTCCATTCAACTCAGGTATCGACACAGCCTCAATTGTCACAACTTTCAGATGCAGTTCCCTGCTCGTCAGGGTCCCCTGTTTGAGCCATACTTGTCACTGCCCTTGTGCCTTGCTTAGGCCCTTTCCCCACCTAAATGATCCTGCCTTCTTCCAAATATGGCAAAAACATTGTCTGGGGCTTCCCTGGTGGCGCAGTGGTTGAGAATCTGCCTGCCAATGCAGGGGACACGGGTTCAAGCCCTGGTCTGGGAAGATCCCACATGCCGCGGAGCAACTAGGCCCGTGAGCCACAACTAGTGAGCCTGTGCGTCTGGAGCTTGTGCTCCACAACAAGAGAGGCCACGACAGTGAGAGGCCCGCGCACCGCGATCAAGAGTGGCCCCCGCTCGCCGCAACTAGAGAAAGCCCTCGCACAGCAACGAAGACCCAACACAGCCAAAAATAAATAAATAAATAAAATTAAAAACAAACAAACAAACCATTTAATTAAAAAAAAAATTGTCTGTGTATCTTCAAGGCCCAGTTCAAATCCTGCTTCCTCTCTGAAGCTTTCCTGGTGAGTGTAACCGCATACCGACTTCTGGGCTCTAAACACACCCAGACCAATGTGTCTGCACACTCATTGTCTGCAGACAATGGTCTTTTACCGTCCTGGCCTCTGGTATTTCATGTCTTCCCCAGTAAGACTGGAGGCCAATTGAGGGCAGGCACTGAGCTTTATCTTGTGCAGAGAACAATACTTAGCATGAAGTCAGCACACTCCATAACACACAGTAGGTGCTTAATAAACGTGGTTTCTTTCTCTCCCTCCGTCGTTCCTTTTTTGTACCCGTGCTTAAGGCAGCATAATCACCTCAGGCTAATGCTGCAGGGTCCCACTGACTTTGACTCTATAGGTCAGTATGACTAGACACCAACAAAGTGAGATTTTTAGGGGTTACGGAAGCTGGTTTCCATGAACTAAATTGAGTGTGCTTCTCAGTTGAGTTAACGGTGACTCTGAGTCAGTATTCCATGAAAACATCCAGTAAAGCAGAATGGCTTCTTCGCTTGTGCCCTGATGGGACAGGAGGGGAACGGGGTGGGGGTTGGTGGTTGGCGGGCTGAGGGGGTCTTCTCCTTCCACCTGAGCAGGTCAAAAGCAAAAGGTTTGAAGTTGCTGATTCAGATTCTTGTGACCAGCAGCTAAGGTAGATTGTGGGGTCCATGTGATTATGGACGCAGTTGTATGTATCGGTCAGGGTCCAAGTAAGAGGCAGAGAGCACCCCCAAACTGAGTCATCAGAGGAGGATTTAGTAAAGGTTCGATGGCAAAGTGTGCGCAGGGTTTAGGAAATCAGTGAGGGATCCTGCAGCCCCACTCCCAGGCTGGCAGCCCCTCTGGCCTAAAGGGGACAGGACCCAGAGCCTGGAGAGGGGCCCGGAGCTGCACCAGAGAGCTTCCTGGCAGGTACTCCGGCCGACCTGTGGCCCTGTCTCGCCAGGCCATTGCTGCCTTCTGTGAACCAGACCCCGGAGGAGACCAGAGGCCAAGGGAGGCTGTTGGTGCAGTTCATACAAGTCAATATCCCGGACTTTTGTCCACTTGAAGGTCATAAAGTCATCTCTCTCCTACACCATGTGGTTTGTATCATGCACATGGCAGTTTTCCCACCACCTGCTTTAGAGTAATGTACGAATTGTGTTTATCTCCTCTGCTGACTCTCCAACCTCACCTCCCCCCTGGCCCCAGGGCCCAGTCTTTGCTTGAAGCTCATCGAGCTCCCTGACCTAGTCATGCTATGTCCTTCCTCTGTGTCCTGTTTCTTCTCCCTTCCTCCCCTCCTCTCTTCATCCCCTTCCTGTACTCCCTCCCTCTCCTCCTCTCGCTCTTCCTCTCCTCCTCCTGATATACTTCACATCCTTTTACATTATCTTCGTGTGTTACCTTCAGAGCCCTGAACACTTTCTGAAACTCTGTGTTAGACTGCGTAATCCAAAGATGGCCACAACAATATCTTCTCTCCCATTTGCTGTTCTAGAACCTTGCCACTCCCCCATGGGGTAGCGTCTAATTCCACTCCCCTTAAATCTGGGCTGGCTTGTGATCTGCTGTTAACCAAAGTGACTTCTGAAGCTGGGTCAAAAAAGGCAAAGCAGCTTCCATCTGACCCTCCGAGACACTTGCCTTTGGAGCTCTAAGATACCAGGTCAGAATCCCATCTACCGTGAGGCTGCCACATTGTGGGGAAGCCCAAGCACAAGTCAGTGGTGTTTATTATATTTCCAGAGTTGTGCAGCCATCCCCGCAATCAATTTTAGAGCATTTTCAGTTCCCCAACAGAAGCCTCGTATTCATTAGCATTTAGTCCCCAGTTGCTTACATTCCTCCCCAGCCCTGGGCAACCACAAATCTGCTTGCTTGCTTTATAGATTTGCTTGTTCTAGACATTCCCTGTAAATGGAATCATACAACATTTGTCCCTTTCGTGTCTGGCTTCTTTCATTTAGCAGCATGTCTTCAAGGTTCATCCATATTGTAGCATGTGTCAGTGATTCATTCCTTTTTATGGCCAAATAGTATTCCATTGTATGGAAATACCCTACTTATTTATGCATTCATCAGGTGATGGGCATTTGGGTTGTTTCCACGTTGGGGCCATTCTAGATAATGCTGCTCTGAACATTTGTGTACAAGCTTTTGCATGGATATATAGTTTCCATTCTCTTGGGTATGCACTGTTTTTCTCTGCCCCGCCGGGAATACCTCCCCTTATCCTGGCTAATTCACTGGCATCGTTCAGTACTCAGCAGGGGTCTTCCTCTTTCTCTGACTTCCCCTCCTCCCTCGTGAGCTGCCTCTCCTGTGGGCTCCCATAGCCCATGTCTACCCAGATTGCAGGCTCTTCCCATGACACTGTCATTATTGATTTCATCTCATCTCCCTTTGTTGGCTTTTGAGCCCCTTAAGGGTAAGAACTGTGTCATTGGATCTGTAACACCTAGTATGGTGCTTGGCGTGCTCGTCAGTGAATGAGTGAATGGATGGATGGGTGGGTGGATGGATGACAGCAGAGACTGTCCTACAAGTCTGCCTTGAATATGGATCTATGAAATGAATAGATGATGGTCCCGTTCCTGACACGGAGGAGCAAAAAAAGTAGTGTGTCTCTACATTGTCTTTTTAAATCACAGAAGATGCCTATGTAAACATGTAGGTCTCAAAACGAGGGGTGTGTGTGTGTGTGTGTGTGCGTGTGCATGTGCATATATATGTTTAAGGAAGGCTGCCGTGTGGACAGAGCTTTGGGGGGAGGGGCAGCACCAAGACTAGCTTTGGGGGAACCTTTCCTTCCAAATCCGAGCTTTGGTATCTAGCAGCTCTCGCCTATCCCCCTCCCCCTCCCGACAAGTGGAGCTGGCTGTGCAGCGGCCCAAGGCGCTGACGTCATCCCCAGTGGCTGTCTGCATGTGCCTACTGACTGAAATACAAATCTTTCCCTCCACAGGTTGGTGAAAACCCTGTGTCCTTGGAGAAGGCCGGTTCCCATTTTCCTGAGGGGGGAGCCCAGAGCTTGAAAGGCCGCAGTTGGCACTTCGAGAAGGAAGTGGAGAATAAAGACGGCGCCTGGAGCAATAGTAGCAACGCGGAATGGGACTGGGGAAGCCCTCTTTGATATCCAGCTGCAGAAACAGACACCCCGACACTATTTACATACAGCTCTCTATATATAGAAAAAGAAAATATGAATATTATTCTTCAGTGCATGCCTTGTCGAGGACGTGGTCCCCTCCCTTTTCTGCACCTTCCGATGTGAACTTTGATGCTCTTTCATGTCTGGGGCAGTGGAAGAGAGATGCTTACTGTGTACCTAGAAATTTTGCAGAGACTTGTGGGAATTAGCTTCAGAGGCGACCAACTGCCTGGGAAGGGATGCCGGTGGAGGAGGAGGTGAAAGTGCAAAAAGCAAAATAGAAAAGAAAAGTGAGGACTCAGGGCCAATTTTGTAGGGGCAGTCTGGGATACCTCCATTTCTAAGTCTTGACAAGTCCTAGCCTCTCTCTCTCTACCTACCTAGATAGATGGCTAGGCCCACGGTTATCAAGACAAATGGCATTTTCCCCCCCTACCAATCTGGTGTCTCTGGTGCTTCGCTTAAATTTTGCTGGTGCTAAGTGTGTGCTTGCTGGTGCTGTCATGGTATGCTGTTGCCAGACCTGCAAGGCCAGGGGATGAGAGAGGTTTCTATTTTGCTGTTTCAGATTCTTATTTTAAAGGAATCAGTCACAAAAGTGCCACTTGAGAGTCTTTTCTCTTTCTCTATGTGGGGATGAATATACGGAGGTGTTTTGGAGCAAACCTTGGGCTCTGGGAGGGAGGAAGCGGGGGGTGATGGCACTGAGTGGCTTGCTGGTTACGGGGTGGAAAACTGACCTCACGTGTGACTTGTTTGCTGCCTCCTCCACCCGCAAGTACCCTGCGAGTTCAGACCACAGCCTCCCCGACTCCCCAAGGGGATTTAGGGCTTAGGTTTTATGGATTGAAGAGCCAAGAAATGGCTACCTTCTGGTCAAGGGTGATTTATAAGCCAGGGACGTTGGGGGAGGGAGAGGGTAATTTCAATGAAATGCACCAGCATCTCACTTTCTGAGGGTCTGATTTTTTTTTTCCCCCCCAGGATAAGCTACTATTTTCAGAAGTTTCTAGAAGGGCTAAAAAAAGATGTGTGCTGGACTGAGACTTGGCTGCAAAGACTCTTCAGGGAGTGATGATAATTTTTTGCTTTCATTAAAAAAAATATCCAACAACAACCCGTATTATTCCTCTGTGCAGGGCTCACGCTGACCTTTTCAAAGCTGAGATGGTGAGGCACGAGGCTGCAGGTTCAGTCATTCTACAAGGTTGGATTTGCAGGTCACCACGCGGTACCTGTGGAGAGGGGGTCTGCTGGTCTGGTCTGCAGACACTCTTCCAGTTCTAAGAAACCAGCAGAGGGACCAGCCTTTTTCAGGTTGACATGGGTCTGAAACGGCAATTCTTTCTCATGGGTGTTGCTGAAAATTACCAGGTCCTTTAGAATGCAGGAGCTTTCAGCGCTGCTGCAAGCTGAGAGCTGTCTTTGTTTAAAAAGAAAAAACAAATCCATGCCTTATGTTTTCCTAAATAGCCCTTTAAAGAAAAATGCAACCCAGAACTGCTGAACGTGAGGGCAGCTTCCCACCCACCCCTCCCCCCGGCCGACCTCCGACAGCTTGGAATTCGGCAAAGCCAAAAGGAAAGCTTGTTTATAGAGAATTTGTTTCCCTTCATGGCTGGAGCCCTTCCTGCAGTTATGTTTACAGGGGATGAGTGTGTAGGCAAGGTCGTCAGGGGGCAGCAGGTGACATCCCCGCCAAGCCGTGAACTCAGAGAAGGCAAATTCATTAGAATGATATGAAATACAGTCTCTGCTTTTATTTAGTCACTTTCCTAGCCAGACGCTAGACTTTCCAGCTGACCCCATTTTCTGGGGAGGGGGTTTTCATTACTGTAGTTGTACGCGATCATAGCTCTCTGCTGCTTTAAGGCTGAACCTTCAAGACCACAGTGGGGATGTGCTGACTACCTAGACACAGGTTAAAGGTCAGAGGATCCTTTTTTTCGACCCTGACATTCCCGCTGGAGGATCCAAACTCCAAATGCTGGGGTTTCAGGAAATTTTGATTTCAATGAAGCCACATCGCTTGAGAGAACTGGGCACCCAGGACCCTCCTCATGGAGCTTTACAGCCAAGTCCCTTGTACATATTCTCTTATATTATTAGAAACTGTGTATTTATCTAACCCCGGCTTTTTCTTGCACATCATTGAGTGCATTTCTCAAATGCCCCGATTTTTGACAAGGGGTTGTTTTTAATGCTTGTTTTTATATGAGATTTGACTTCTTGATGGACATTTGTATTAGGAAATTGAAGCATGATATATATGTATATATTGTCTCCACCGTCTCTCCTGTTGCATTACTTGGATTGCATGAGATAGTGGGGTGGTGTTTTTTTAAAAAAAAAAAATTTCCACAGTGTGCAAAGTGCTGGCACCATCCCCCCCCCACCGGCTTTTCTCTGGCTGCCAAGGAGTCATTGATTTTGATTAGCTTCACTGCAGAGCGTCTGTGAAGAGAGAGAGAGGGAGGGAGGCTTTGAAATAAATTTTAAAAAAGACCTCATATCAGGTTTCAGCAGACAGCAGTGTGTGTGTGTGTGTGTGTGTGTGTGCAAAGCAGAGGGAGGCCTCTGAGATCATCGTTTAGGTAGCTTGCTGCATAATGAGGTGAGAAGCAAACAGAAGGGCCTCCTTCTTTCTGGTTGCTCTCAGAGGGTGAGGGTCCAGGAGCCACAGGGATTGGAAGCTCTTGGGACCTCAACATTCCAAATTAGATCCATTCCCTTCTGGAAGCTTCTCTCCCTTACCCCAATGCCCATGAGCAAATAAGACCTCTTTTCCCCTTTTCAATTTTGGGTTCCATTTCATATTCCCTTGAGCATAGCTTGATTAACAGTTTCTTTGGAGGAGCCCTGCACCTCTCTGGCTGCTGTCCATGGTCCTAGGCTGTACGTCTCCTAGAACCCAATTCCCATTTTGTTCCTCTTTCATTGGGATCCTGGAGACTTTTTTCCCACTTCTTCCAGTGATCTCATTTTTAAATTCTTTTCTATTTTGATGAGGGGAAAAGGGTGATTTAAACAATACGGTCACAGTACAATGGAGCTGTGACTTTGGTTTCACAACTTATATATCTGATCTCATGTACTCCTAGCTTTATTATCATGTTTCTGAAAGTGACAAAATATCACTTCCCCTTGCTTGGGAAATTGAGGGAGTCCTCCTCTGATGCTACACAAGTGTCTTCTGGGGACACTGGCTTGTCATTGCAGACTTGTTGAGTGTCCACCTGGTATTAGAGGTTGCAGTGACCAGAATACAGGTTTTGTTCTTCCATGTGGATACCATTTCCTTTTCTGAATGTCCCCTTAAGTCCACCTGGGCCCATCACAGGGTCAGAAGCTGGTTTGGGGGGGTGAGAGGGCAGGCCTAGTCCCACGGGAGCTGATGGAGGAAGTTGATATCCAAAGTATCATTTTGAAGTATAAATCAAAAGCTTATTTTTAAAAGTTTAATTAATTCATTCAGCACCTACTTATTGAGCACCTACAATGTTCCAGGTTGTAGAATCTCCTCTGGGAAGAGACTTACGTATTGATCATGGAGGGTAGACCTGCTTGGAACCAGATGATGCTCAATGTCCCTTTCCATTACGGTTCACAGATTTGTCAGGTCATCACTGTGACCTCAAGCCTTGCTGGCAGATTGTTCTATAGAATTTATATTTACTGAGATCTACACTGTCATGAAGGCAATTCAAAAGCCGACGACCTCAACTCATCCCCAGCACGAAAAGGCTGGTTCTTGCTGCTTCACACAGTAAAGAAGCACTGTGCTGAGAGCTTTACATGTTTCCCCCTTAGCTATTCCTCACGCCCACTCTGGAAGACAGTGCTGTTCTTATTCCCATTTTACGGTTGAGGAAGCTGAGGCTCAGCGAGGTTATGCAACTTGGCCAAAGTTGCACGTGAAGAGTGAGGTGGCTGAGCCGAGACGTGGACTCAGGTGTGCGTGGACCCCACCCCCACCCCGGCCCCACTTCCCTCCAAGCCCCCCAGCTAAGCTTCCTGCTCCACCGGGTTCCTTCCTGAGCTGGTCCCACTGGCATTGCTAGTTCAAGGGCAAGCACGTGCCTGGGGCCTAACTTAGGTTGCATTCGGGGACACTCCAGGACAGCCTGGATGGTTCAGTTGGAGATTTTATGTATTTGTTCCCTGCCCTTTGTGTTCCTGTCTTCTGTAAGGTCCCTGGGACAAGCATCTCATTTGCAAACAGGGCCTGTTTGACCTACTTCCTAGGACATGGGGAGTCTTTCTCATCTCCTTCCTGTCCCCTCCCCCACTCGAACCCCCATTTCCTCCCCTCAAGGTCTTCTGCACTCCAAGCGCCCAGGATCGCCTGTGCGTGGTGGAGATGGCTGTGGGGCTGTCTGGAACCTCCGTGAGCCCTCTGACTCAGCTGGAGAGGCGATACGCTTGGGGACATTCCGTTCTGGTTTCTACCCTTGCTGGTTCGCTGTGCTCTTTTGTAAGAGGAATTTCATACCTTGGAGACGCTTTGTACATATTTGTAATGACTTTATTAAAAAACAAAACAAAACAAAACTGGTTGTGTGCTTCCAACCAAAGGCCTCTGCGTTTTCATTTCCTTTTGGAAGGTTGGTCTCCAAAGACTACGGGAGGATCTGGCTGCACACGCCAACCTTCCCTAGGACAGAAGGCCACACGCTCATCTCCTGTCCCTGTTGTGTTCCTGGGAACACCCCAAAGGGAGGGTTGGCCTAAGCAGTACCCTTGGGTTGAGCAACAGGTTGGGGGAACTGGTCCAACAGTTCCAGGTCAGTGCACAAAAGCATCGTTTATGCATGACATGACGCAGATAAGCAAGTGAGCCTGCAGACTGATGTCTCCAACTATGGGTGAACGGACCGCTCAGGGTGGAGTACTTTCACCTGCATTTACCTGGTCTGAGTTGTACCAAGAGACCAAGTTCTAGTTTATTCCTAAGAATGGCAGGTTGAGGACAGGTGGTTTTTCTAGATAATAGATCCTTTTTCCTTCTTTGGGGACCCACCCCACTCTCAGTCCATGTGACTTGGAGGGATGGACTTCATTTCCCACCCACCTCTGTTCCCACGTCCAGAGCTCAACAGCCAACCGAAGCTTGTCCAGCGCTCTGAGTCCCCAAGGCTAAAGTGATTGGTTTGGGGGCAAACTAATGAGAATCAACCTCAAAACTCCTGCTGGAGCTTTGGGGAAGCAGGGGCTCTCTTTGCTGGGGTTGTGAAGCTGGTAGAACATAAGGAACTTCTGGAGGCTCTCTTCCCGCCACGTGGGATCCGACTGCCTGAAGACTAAACCATCTCAAAGGAAAACAATTGAGGGATGGAAAGACATGATCCTACTATCAGCCCTGGAGCCCTTGAATCCAGCTGTACCTAAAGCCCATACTGTTACATGAACCAAATAAAGTCCTTCTTTTACTTAAGCTGTATTTGGCTTGGTTCACAAATAATTTCAACCAAAAAGTTCTGCTTGATGATGCTTTTGTGGCTGGCTTCATAATGTTGACCTGAGAGGCACCAATTGTCACCTAATGCTGTTTACATTTTAAATATCCATCGTCATCTGGCATCTGAGAAAACCCTTCTTGAATCAGCCCATGCATCTGGGGTCCAATTAACCTATAGTTAATGGCCATAGTGGGCTCTGTAGCTGCCACCCCAAGATCCCTTCTACCAGTTCTGGGTGCCATCCTGCACCTTTGTGTGCTTTGTAGCACCCGACACCTTCAGAGGCCTGGGCCTCCTCAATGGAGTGGCTGAGAGGTCTCCCACCCCCCACATTGGCCCACAGCTGGGAGCACAGAAACCTCAGGGTGGGACAAACTCTGAGATGCAGCTGATGCTCCGGAACTCCTGGCAGGACCAAGCTGAGCTGGGACTTCTCTGAGAGTCGCCCTCTTGTTGGGCTTCATCCCCTCCCTCTTCTGTTTCACTCATTCCCTTACTAGTTTCTCCTGGGAGCACTTCCTTAATAAATCAAGCGCCAACTCAATGGGATCTACTTTGGGGAAAAACTGCCATCAGACGACCACCCCCTTCAGGAAATGTGTCTTCGAATTTGTCCTAAAACAGGTCCACCTGGCTCTAAAGGGCAAACGGAGACTCAAGACGGTGGATGTAACTTTCAACAACAGATCATATTTATTGGCAGAATGGAACTTAAGGGGACATTAAAAACACCAAAGGCAGCTCTGTTTGGCCCAGAGCAAAAGTACTAAAAGATTCCAGGACTCGCTTTTTACATTTTCTCTTTCCAACCCCAAGTCTTGGCAGCCTGGAAGTCTCCCAATGCCTCTCACACGCTCCCCTAAGGAAGGTAATGAACCTATTACATCCAGGTCCAGAGCTTGCTTTTTTCATCTCATATTTATTATGGTCAAGACCTTTTTCGTTAGGAGGGCCATTTCCAAAGACTTCGTGGAACTTGAGTCAGTGAGTCATAAAATATTAAGAACAGGATTCTCCGACCTGACACTCGATTAATCCTCCTTCTAACAAATGAGTTGCAGAGCTGAGACAGGTAAAAGAGAGTGGCATTGTTCTTCCTTTCCAATGGTGGCTCTTGGCTGCTTCTACTAAAAACTCGTGCTAGGGAAAACATGCTGCTTTATGTTTGGAAACCTCTGCCCTGGCCACTGTTCCTCCCTAAAGCAGAAGTTAAATCCTCCCACCCAAAAGAAAACCTCCAGACATGACTTTCCCCCCAGAGGGTAGGGAATGAATAAATAAAATCCTAAACTAAATCATCCCACCTGCCCCCGAGTGTTCCCCACACGTGACACTCTGTAGAGTGTCAGAGACATGGCTCATTATTTGTGGAATGGTAGAGGGTTTTTTCGGTGGCATGAGTGTAATTGACAAAACCGTTGGAGTATTCACCAGTAATCTACATTGTTAGTTTCCCTGGTTCCAGTAGATAATACAATAGGCTTTGTCACCCTGGAGATGGCTACAGGGAGGTGAAGTGACTTCTCAAAGCCATGCAGAGTTTGGAATCAGAATTCCATGCCTGACTCCCAACAGACTGATCTATCTGCTCTGTCACATGCTGGCACTTTACTAAGTAAGTCTTCTCCAGCTGCAATTTCTCATGCTTCTTTGATGGCATCTGCAGGCGGGCGATCTTTCTGATAAAAACCAGTTGCAGAAGCTCCTGTTGCTTCCCTTCAGTTCTTCCTCAAGGCAGGGGGTACAGAGCAGCCGAATCTGCCTTGGCCCCATTTCCCTCCACTTCCCCTTCCGAGCTGATTATCCAGGCAAGTGGCATTGTAACATCGCGGCCATTGCCATAGTAACAGAGCTTGAAAGATGCCACGCTGCCCTGGAAGGGATGTCTTGCTGGGTATCAGGAAATAGCCAGGGATGTCAGGCAAAGGAAAAGGTCCTGGCTTGACAGCACACAGGGGTGAATGTTCTGAATCTCTTGGGGACAGGATGGGCATGTGAATACTGGCTGAGAGTGAGGTGGCAGCAAGGCTCCCACCATTTCTCCTGGGGCTTTCTCGCTAATCTGCTCAGTAGCCACACAGATTGCTTTCTCTGTAATGCCATTGGCGCTAGCCTATTGTGCTGAGGCTGACAATGAGAGAATAGAGTTGGGAGGCAGGTAGGGCAGACAAGATTCCAGTGGCTTCTAAGGGATCCACCTGTGCCTTCTCCTCCCAGATTTCAGAGCAGGGAGGGTCTCATGGGTGGAGAACTTGTGTTACAGAGATTAGTAGCTCTGGTATAGAGATTCCAGAAACACTGATCACAGCTGTGCTCTATACCACCACCCTGGCTTGTGGAAAAGTCCATAACATGGATCATGCCTTTTGCTCTGAAGGCTACCAGGGGAGAAGGCAATGGCCACAGGAGCTGTTGACAAGCCTGAGTCTTAAGTGAGGGACAGGACAAAAGGAGGAGGAGAGAAATAAAGATGGGAGTGGACACCCCATGACATCTGCATCTGCACCAGAGCTGGCCTTTCTTGATAGCTAATCACGATTGAGCATCCCCGCCAGAGTCCAGCTAAACAGCAATTTTAAGGACCAAGTCTTTCCATGGACCCAACCACGACTAGATTTCAGGAGCTAGTGTCCACTATTAGCATTCTCAGTACAGTCCAAATCGAACGTGCTATGCACCTGAGCCACTGATGGGCTTCAGAATCACCTCTTGTGCTTTTAAAGAAACATGTCTGGGAGGGCCCACACCTGAAGTGTCTGAGCAGTTGGTCAGCATGTGGCTAACAGTCAGGCTCTGAAGCCAGACAGACCCGGGTTGGAAACTTGGTCCATCATTGCTCACTGGGTGACCCTGGGAAAGTTTCCACATGGAGCTCTATGCCTCAGTTTCCTCATCTGTGAAACGAAGGAAACAACAGTACCTCCGCCATAGGGCTATTGTGAGGATTATAGGGGGTCGTCCGGGCAGGAGGCTCAATGCTGTGCCCGGCTCACACTAAGTGTTTGGTACACGTAGTTACTGTAGGTATAAGGTGGGGCCCAGCATTTGTATTTGGAAAATAACTTCACAGTGATTCTCATCTGCGGACTTGGGCCACTTAGGGGGAGACAGTATCTCCAGGTCTCTCTCTAGTTTGCAGCATCAGGTATTAGGTCACCATGAGTTAAAATAATCCACAGGTGGGACTTGGGTCCATTACCAGTTCCTTGACTTGGAGGGAAGTGGGAGACCTACATAGGTGGAGACCAAGTCTGAGTGAGAAGGCGTCCCCATGTGTAGGGGTAGGATGCACACACCATGATCAGAACAAGAGAGGAAGGTGAAGGTGGGGAAGGGGACAGGGGCCTGGCTTTAGAGGAAGAGATGGAGAGAGGCAGGAAGGAGGATAGTCAGTGCTTGAGGCCTTTTTCCCAGGAAGCCCCTGGAGTTGGACCCCACACCGCTGACCCTCCATCATCTCCCTGGTGTGCCTGGGAGCATCGATGCCGCAGTCTTCAGCCCTAGTACACCTGGAAGTGTGCCGAAGTGGCCCCGTCCTTCCAGCAGCGCAGGGTATCCACGGCAACTGAGCGGCAGAGCGGGCAGGTGCGCTCACGGTCCAGCCAGAGGCAGAGGCACTCCTCACAGAACACGTGCTGCGGGGACAGCGACCAGGGCCACTGGTGTCACTTTCCCAAGCATCCACCCTGTGCCCGCCTTGGTCCTAGGAGCTGGAACCCAGTAGGAACAAAACAGACAATTCCCGCCCTCACAGAACTTGTATTCTAGCTGGGGAGACAACTAGCAAGAGGAATCTCTGAGAGGCAGACTCTGCCAGTGGTAAGTGCTAAGATGGAAAAGCAGGGAAGGGGGGATAAGAGGGCTTGGGAGGCCTGTGATGGTGAATGGGGTGGCCTGGAAGGATGTTCCTGAGATACTGATATTTAGGTAAAACTTGAAGGAGGGTGAGGAGTGAGCCCTGGTGATATCTGGAAAAAGAGTGCTCCAGGCAGAGGGAATAGCATGTGCAAAGGCCCCGAGGCAGGAGTGTGCCTGGTGTGCTAGAGGAACAGCAAGGAGACTGGGGCTGAGCCTGGGGGTAGAGGGCGGGATGAGGTCAGAGAGTTGTGTAGGGCCTTGGGAGGGCTTTGGCTTTTATTCTGAGAGAAGCAGGGAGCCATGGCAGGGTTTTGAGCAGAGGGCTGACTTGATATGATTTGTATTTTAAAAAGATCCCTTTGGCAGCTGGGTTGAGAACAGACCACAGGGGTCAAGAGAAACACGGGGAGACTGGAAACATTAACGGGTTCCACCACCCTCTGGCTGTATAACTTGGACAAGTGATTTAACCTCCCTGTGCCTCTTTTTCCTCACCTGTAAAATGGGGATACTACTACTGCCCTCATAGGAAGATTAACTAACATTAAAGTACTTTCACAGGACAATCAAACACACTATATGATTCTTGACTGGATCCTGGATGTGGGGAAAAACCCTAGCTGTGAAGGATGTTGAAGACGATTAGAGAAATTTGAATATATATTTGAATATTAGTATTTTATATCAATTAAAAATTTGATACCGTGATAGTAGAATTGTGGCTATGGGAGAGAATGTCCTTGTTCTTGGGAAATGTCTGCTGAAATATTTAGGGATGATAGAATCAAAATGTCAGCCACTTATTCTCAACAGGTTTAGGGGGAAAAATCTATACTAAGAAAAGGCAATGTGGTAAAACATTCACGATTAGTGAATCTAGGTAAAGGATAAAAGGGTGTTCGTTCTACTATCCTTCAACTTTTCTGTAGGTTTGAGATTTTTTAAAATAAAATTGATAATATAAAAATCCAAACCAAATGTGTTTTTTTTGTTTTTTTTTGCGGTACGCAGGCCTTTCACTGTGGCCTCTCCCGTTGTGGAGCACAGGCTCCGGACACACAGGCTCAGCGGCCATGGCTCACGGGCCCAGCTGCTCCACGGCATGTGGGATCTTCCTGGACCGGGGCACGAACCCATGTCCCCTGCATCGTCAGGCAGACTCTCAACCACTGCGCCACCAGGGAAGACCCAAACAAAATGTTTTTTAAAAAAGTTTAAAAAAAGGCACTTAGACCAATGAATGCCTGGCAAATAATAAGTTTTCTGTAAGTGTTGGCTTGGCTATTATACAGTAATAGTTATTATTACATTATATCTGTTTATTGTTTATTATCTGTCTCTCCATGGCAGACTGTAAGCTTCTTATAAACCCATTCTGGCACAGTATGCAGTAGGTGCCTAATTGTAGAAAGTGTTCTAAAGAAGCACTCCATGATGTTATAGGAGTATGTTACAGGGGGACTAGTCTGATCTAGGGGGTAGTCGAGGAAGACTTCTTGAAGGTGGTGACACTTGTGTTGAAGCCTGAAGGATGTTCGGGAGTTAACTAGGTGACGAGAGGGGGCGGGGGCTAGAGAATTCCAGGCTGAAGGGAACAGATGTGCAAAGCTCCCGAGATGGGAAAGCGTTTAAGGCTCTCAAGGATGGCCAATGTGGCTACAGTGAGGTGGGTGTAGGGGAGTGGGGGAGAGGAGGTGAGCAGGCCACACAGAGTCTGGACGCCCATGCCCAAATTCTCACCATGGGCTGAAGGGCAGGACCTAGGGGTCAGCAGACCCAGCGGGCCCCATGAGGGCGGTGACTGCTGCTGTTGTCTTCCCACTGCCCAGCCCTGAGCCTGCACAGAGTAGGGGTTCTGACAAACAATGCCTTTCCAGGCAGGTTAGGTGGGAGATTCTGGAGATACTAGGATGATGAAGACCTGGTCCCTGGCCTCCAGGAGCTCACAGTTTCCTTCTCAGATAATCAGGCAGGACCAAATCTGGTGCCAAATTAAGAGATTCAAAGAACACAGGACCACCCAGGGGCTGGGCTGGAGGAGTTCATGACCCAGGACTGCCTCTAGTATTTGGAGAAAGGAACGAGCCCCTACAGAGGGAAGGGGAGAAGGGGTCTTTCCAAGCTGGGAAGTGTAGGGTTGGGTGGGTTTGTGGTCAGTGGGGAATGCAGGTGGTGCTGCATTGTTAACAGTTCCCTGGCTGTGTCTCCTGGAGCACGGAGTTGGGAGAGGTGTCCCTAGGGTGGGACCGGCTACCCCATCCTGATCCCAAGTTCTATCCAGACTCCCCATGTCTTGCTCAAAGATTAAGAGCAGGCTCTCTGAGCCTGTCTCCTTCTCTGTAAAACAGGGCTACTATTTCCCCCACAAGGTATCTGTAAGGATGCAAACAGGTAAAGCCTATCATAAAGCATCAAGTGTGAGGCACGTGTAAGTAAAAAATCAACGGGGGTTGTTACACTCTTGCCCTCTTTCCTTTGTATCACCAGCCCTCTGAACCAAACTCCTGGTAGTGACCAAGAAGCGGAGGGCAGTTTGTTCTGTAACATACTCTGACTCTTCTCTTTGGCAAGGAGGGCTTTAAATACGGCAGATTTCTGACTTTGTGTTCAAGATGCCCTTTCCCTGACCCCCTGTAGGCTGGCAGGAGGCATGCCATAAATACTGTGGAGTGACCGATCAGGCGAGTGTGCGCTGTCTGAGCGGAGAGTTCTAACCTCTGGACACTAATGCTCAGTGTCTGCCTGACTAGCTCCAACTGACAATCTGCTTCTCAGGCCCCAGCTCTGGGAGGCGGTGGTAGGTGGTGGGTGTGAGTGACCCACTGAGCTTAATTTGATGGCCCTTTGAAGGCGAGATAGGATGTTCCTTTAGCCCAGTGGGCTCTTCATCTATCCATGCATGCATCTGCCCTTCTATTCATCGATCCAACTATCCATTCATCCACCCATCCATTCCCCCATCTACCCATCTATTCACCCACCCATCTGTCAATCCATTTGCCCATCCACCCAGTCACCCACACATTTATCTTTATCCACCCACCTTTGCACTCACCCACCCACCCCTCCACTTGACTACCATCCACCTCCATCCCAACCATCCATCCATCTCCTCTAACCCATCCATCCAACCATCCATCCATATATCCGTGCCATTCTATCCATCCATCCCATTCCATCCCTCCTCCATCCATCTCATCCCATTCCATCGATCCATCCATCCAATGTTTACTGAGTCAGTACTGTGATTCCACTACTAAGAAAGACAGACATGGCCACCACTCTCAAGTGGCTTATAATGTGGCAAAGAGGAGACAGACCTTACACAACCCGTTGCCCAATTAATCATCTAGCTGACAACTGAGATAAGTGCTATGAAGGAAAAACACAGGATCTGCGAGGACATGTAGCTGGGGGCACTGACGAGACTGGAGAAACAGAATCAGAGAAGCCTTTATTGAGGATGTAAAGGCTCATTACTGACTCATTCATTCATTCGTTCATTCATTCAGTGCATTTAGGAATTAACAAGGCCCTTTCACCTGTGGAAGTCATCGCTGCCCTTCTAAGCCCGGCTCACAGCAGCAGAGGAAGACTGAGACGTGTGCTAGGCCTGGCCACGTATGTGGGCTTCAACCACCACTGGATGTGGCCCCTGCTCCTGGATCTGGGGTGACGGTGTCTTGTCCAACCCCCCCCCCACTAATTCTAATCCAGCTGCGGGAAGACGTAATGGTACCGGGAGAAGAACGGGCGAGAGAGGCAAACAGACTAAGGGTGGAGAGACTGCCAGCAAGGAAGAAGAAAAACTTTCACCTTGACATCCTGTTCAAAGAATTGCTGCTACCAAGAAGGAAATACAGATGCTCTGAAGCATATGAGAAGATGTTCATCTGCTCTCATAATTAGGCAAATGAAAATGAAAACTGCACCAAGACAGTGTTGGTCACCTGTCAGATTGGCGACGCTCAAAACAGGCTTGATAACACGGTATGTTGGTGAGGGAGGAGAGCAAGAGGGCGCGTCACGCTCCGCACTGGGGTTGCAAACGGATACACTCTTTATGGAGGGCGATTTAGCAACATCTGTCAGAACTGCATACCCTCTGACCCAGTAATTCCACCACTAGGAATCTACCCTACTAAGAGCTTGCACACATGTGAAATGGAATACGTGCCAATGAGAGCTAACATTTATGGAACTCTGACCACGCACCAGGCATGGTTCTAAATGCTTCACCTGAATTCACTCATTTCATCAACACGATGAGTCCAGGTAGGTGCTATAGATCTCCCTATTGCTGATCTCTCATAACAGCCATATTTGTCTTAACAAAAGATTATGAACTGCTAAATGCCCATCAATAGGAGAATGGTTAAGCAAATTATGGTCTATCCATAAAATGGGATGTTACACAAATAAGGAACAATCTCTTCAGGCAGAGTTTCAAGTCAAAAAGAAAAGATGCAGAATGAAGTTTGGGTAGAATGTGCCGCAGCTTATGTCTTTTTGGAAAATATATGTTTGTGTATATATGTGCGTATATATATTTAAATTCTACAAAGCATCTCTGGGAAGATATAAAGGAAACTGGCCCAGTTGACCGTGTGGGTATTTAGGGGCCTAGGGAGCTGGGGATAAGGGTAGGAACCCTGTCACCACTTCCCTTTTTGTATCTTTAAAATATTTTTTTAATGAACTTTTTATTTTGGAATAATTTTACACTTACAGAAAAGTTGCAAAGGTAGTATAAACAGTTCTTGTATTACCCCTCATCCAGTTTCAGTCTCCCCTAGTATTACCCTCTTGCATCACCGTGGTACATTTGTCAAAGCTAAGAAATCCACATAGATGCATGACCATGGACTAAACTCCAGACTTTCTTCAGATTTCATGAGGCTAGTTTTTCTCTCCTGTTCTCTCTCTGTTCCAGGTCCCACACTGCATTTAGTCATCATGACTTCTTCATCCCCTTTTTGAATTTTTGAGTCATGCAAATTTATTCTCAATTTAAAAATAAGTACAGTTAAAGATTAAAAATGAACCTCCTAGACATCCCCAAACAGCAAAACCAAAAAAATTTTGCTGATGTCAAAAGAGGACCCCACCTCCTGTCCTCCTAGCCCTGGAAGGTGGGGGGGAGCCCTGTGCTCTCCCATTCCTTCTAGTCTGCAGGCTATGCCTCCCCCAAAGTCTTCTCAGCCTCCAACTCATCGCTCTCCGGCCTGGTCCCCTGGGACACTGCATGACTCTCTCTTACACAGCACTTATCACTGCCTGCCTTGTTTCATAGTTATTTATGTATGCGTCTGTTTCCCCAAGGAGACCGTGTGTTCTAGAGAAGGGGACAGGGTCTATGTGCCCTCTGCCTCCCCTCCCCGGTATCTGATAGGATGCTTTGACTCATACACATTTGCTGAATTGACATCTTAGCCCCTGATGTCGGGGGGAGGGGGAGGGGGAGAAGGAAGAGGAGCGCGGGGAGGAGGCAAAGGGATACATTTAGGCAGTTAAAGGTAACCGACCAGTACTGACTACTATGGGTTGGTGACCCACAACTAATAACGAAAACAAATGGTAATAATAATTATAATGATACTAATAACTGTAATAATCGTAAGTTTTAGGGCTGAATAATTAAAGTTTAGTTCTTTCCAGAGATGATCTCATTTAATCATAATAATAACTCTATAAAGTAGGCATTATTATGATACCCATTTTATAAATGAAAACGACCAAGGCTCAGGGAGATGGGCTGACCCGCTCGGGGTCCACACTGCTGCTGAGATTCAAACTCAGGTTATTCTGACACTATACCCTACTGAAATTTTCATTTTCTACATTTTACCACTGAAATCAAAGCTCAGAGAGGTGAAGTAAACCTGCCCAAGGGCAGCCAGCTAGTAAAAGGCAGAACTGAGATTTGACCTTGGGTCTGAGGGACTCCAGGCTTGACTACACTGTTCCC
The DNA here is from genome assembly GCF_949752795.1 of Hyperoodon ampullatus. Lineage (NCBI taxonomy): Eukaryota > Metazoa > Chordata > Mammalia > Artiodactyla > Ziphiidae > Hyperoodon > Hyperoodon ampullatus. The sequence continues at coordinate 12,797,309 of NC_136926.1, forward strand.
AAAGACCCATCCCAGAGCCCCAAGGTTTGGTCATTTGGTTTTGGTCAAGTGTCCCATGCAGGCACTTGGGACTTCTGCATGGGGCAGGGCCCTGCGGTCCCCCAACCTCCGTCTCCAATGGCCCCACCCAGTCCTGCTCACCTGGCACATAAGGATCAGAGGCTCTCGGAACTCAGCCTGGCAGATAGCACAGATATCACCAGCTTCTGTGCACTGCTGCCCAGTGGCCCGGACTCCATAATTCTGTTTGATGGAAGGGAGAGAGACACAGACACAGCTGTGGTCCCTCGCTGGAGAGACACCCTCAGAAGCACAGCAAGGTCTGTTTCTGGCTCCTGGTTCCTGTGATCTTGGTCAGGACCATCAGAAGCCAACTCACCTGAGAGGTGCAGAGAAGCTTCAGGGCTTTCCTAACTCCACCCACGCGGCCACAAATGTCGAAAGACTGAAAGGAGAGCGAGGTGATGGCTGAAAAGTATTCAAGGATTGTTCGGGATCTCTTTCACCATTCCTGAACAACCACCATGGACCCTCCTCATCTTTGACTCCAGACATTTTCAGGGCACATCCTCCCATTTGAAACTCCTCACTCCCATCAGTTTTGCTGGGCTTTTGTCTTGCTGCCTTCCATCAGCAGTCTCCCCTGCCAGTGGGGCCAGGACAGCAAACATATGGCATGCCTACTGTCTTTTCCCCCTCCCAAGCCCTGGGCAGGCATTGCTAATTGATCACAGCACTCTTCTTCTGAGTCAGGGCATAATCATTCTTCTCTGTCCAGCACTCCAGTCAGCCACTGCCAGTAGATCAGAATCAGTAGGCAAAATAAGCCCCAGTGGTTGACAGTGCATGGGTTGCCTGGCTAGCCCTGCTTGGAGGAAGGAAAGGGAACACTTGCATTCCTCCAGAATTCTCTAAAGCCTTAAATAGATCAGGGAAAAGAAAGAGGAGGATGTGTTTATTGTTAGGGGGGGAAGCCTGATTTGTACTAATGATGAAAAGAGAAGCACTGCACACTGATTTGCAGAGCTGAGGGTATGCAAGTTAAGAGGAACCAAAAACAAATTCTGTAGCAGCGTTGTCGGTGGGTTGAGAGCTCCAGACTTAGACGCTTGCTCTGTGATCACTAGCTGAGTGATGCTGGGCAAGTTACTTCTCTCTGAGCCTCAGTACCCTCGGCCATAATCTAGGAGTGATAATGGTATGTATTTTGAAGGGTTGCTGTGAAGAGGACAACATGAAATGATGGCATATGGTGAGGTTTATGGGCAAGAAATTAGGATGGCTGTAACCGTAAAAAGGAGTGAAGTACTGATGTATGCTATAACGCGGAGGAACCTCGGAAATGAAGCTAAGTAAAAGAAGCCAGACTCCAAAGGTTACATAGTGTATGATTCCATTTATATGAAATGTCCAGAAAGGGTAAATCCATAGAGTCTTCAGAAAGAAGACTAGTGGTGGCCAGGCACTGGTGGAGGAATGAAGAGTGATTGCTTCATGGGTGCAGGGTTTCTTTTTGGGGTGATGAACATGTCTTGGAACTAGACAGAGGTGGTAGTGGCACAACACTGAGAATCTGCTAAATGCCACTGAATTATTCACTATAAAATGGTTAGTGGTTAATTTTGTGTTGTGTGAATTTAATTTTTCAATTAAACAAAGAGATTAGGGTGTTATTCCAGGCTCCCCACTTGCCCTCGCTGCTAGGCCCAGCTACTGAATGGGTCTTCCTCAGGCCAGCCCTCCAGCCTCCCCCAGGCCACCTCACCTTGCAGAGGCTGTAGAGAACGATCAGGACCCCTCCGAGGAAGTAGCTGTTGGAGGCATCGTCACCCATGATGTATTTATACCACAGCTGGATGGGAACGAGTGATCGGAACAGCTGGCTCAACTCCTCGATGACCAGATAGAACTTTCCCTGCAATCACACAGAAAGCATCAATTGTTATTAGCAGTAAACACCCAAAGGACCCAGCTGGGGGGCCCCCCAGCCCAGGGAGTAATGACATTCCAGGTCACAGGCAGCCCATTAATCGGCTTTGTAAAGCACTCAGGCCTGCTCCTAATGGGCCTGCAATGTGGCCAGGGAGACACGGCCCCTGCTCGCTGCCCTCGCCTGCTGCCCACCAGCCCAGTAGATCAACACTCTGGGGATCGCGTCTCAGGGAGGGAGAAACTGGACACCTCTGGCCGAGGGTTGGAGTGTGGGTCACTCCCTGGTGCCTGCTGTGGCTTTGAGGGCTCAAAGCCAATCATGGGGGCACAGTCCCTGGCCCTGCACTCAGATCACTCTTATCTCTAGGGGGCTGACCCAGGCATCGAGGGTGACTGCCCTCAGCGGCGTGGGCGGGGCGGACCACAGGATGCAGGAAGGACAGGCAGAGAAGAGGAGAAGGGGGAGGACGTGTTCTCGTTCCCAGCTGCCCCACCTACTGTCTCCAAGGAGGCAGGATCACATCCGGTGAAAGAACATGGACTTGGGTTCTCAGACCTGGGGGACTCAGAACCTTATTTTGCTGCATGTTCGTGAGCCTCACTGTGCTCATCTACAGAATGGGAATCACAACGGCTACCTTCTAGGATGGCTCTGAAGATTAAAGGAAATAAACAGGAAAAGCATCTAGCGTTTTCTTTCTCTTCCTCTTTTGGCTTTTATTCAAGTCCCTCAAGCTTTCTGGGGCCTGTGCTATAAAATGGACAAGAAAATAACCCACCCTGTCGTGTCTAATAAAGTTAAACAGACACCCGCTTAGGACTCAGTAATTCCACTCCCAGGTGTGCACCTGAGAGAAATGAAAACATATGTCCATCTGTAGGTGAATGTTCACAGCAGCTTTATTCATAATATCTTCAAACTGGAAACAGCCCAAATGTCCATCAATGGAAGAATGGATAAACAAATTGTGGTATATTTATATAATAGGACATTACTCAGCAATAGAAAAGGAACAAATGTTTGCAATGCACAGCAACATGAATGAATCTCAAACATTCTCTCCTATCAAAGGAGACAGATACAAAAGAGTACATAGTGTGTAATTCTGATTAATATGAAGTCCTAGAATAGCTAACATAAAACTGCACTGAAGACTTCCCTGGTGGTGCAGTCGTTAAGAATCTGCCTGCCAATGCAGGGGACACGGGTTCGAGCCCTGGCCCGGGAAGGTCCCACATGCCGCGGAGCAACTAAGCCGTGTGCCACAACTACTGAGCCTGCGCTCTAGAGCCCACGAGCCACAACTACTGGGCCTGCATGCCACAACTACTGAAGCCCGCGCGCCTAGAGCCCGTGCTCCACAACAAGAGAAGCCACGGCAATGAGAAACCTGCGCACCGCAACGAAGAGTAGCCCCCGCTCGCCACAACTAGAGAAAGCCTGCGTGCAGCAATGAAGACCCAACGCAGCCAAAAATAAAAAATAAAGTTAAAAAGAATAAACTGCACTGATGGAAATAAGATCAGTGGTTGCCTGGGGTGAGCTGGGGGAGGAATGACTGCAAGGGGGCGTCAAGGAATTTTGGGGAATGAAAGAAATTATAGATTGTATATGTAAATTTTATATTTTATATAGTGATGGGGGTGGTGCTTACACGTGGGTATACATTTGCCAAAACTCACTGAAACGTGTGCTTCAAATCTATGCATTTTCTTGTACAGATATACAATGTTATACACCTCAGTAAAGTTGATTGAAACAAATAAACAAACATAGAAACAAATAGTCCCGCCCCAAGCATACATAGCCTTAAAGATGTGAATAATCTTGGCTCCAGCAATTCTACTTCTAGGAATTTATCCTAATAATCAGGGATATGTGCTAATAGATATGCCAGTAGGAATGGCCACTGCAGCATTCTTTGAAACAGTACAAACAAAAACAGGTAACAAACTAAATGTGCAAAAAGAGGGTCTGGTTATGGTAGGGATCGATAATGCAGAGCCATACAGCCGATCAAATATCATCCTGAAAAGGAGTGACTTTGCAGTGAAGAAATCCACTACATACTGCCTTAACCAAGTGATCAAGGTTAACATCCCCAGTAATATGTCATATTGAAGCCTAAACCCCTGATAAGATGCCCTGAGAAAAATACAGCATCATCCTGTGTATTCTGGTCAAAAACTTACAAGCTCAATTGAATCATAAGAAAATGAGACAAAGCCAAACTAAGGAACATTCTACAAAATAACTGTTCAGCATTCTTCAAAAGTGTGAAGGTCATGAAAGACAAAGAAAAGACCAAGGAATTGTTAGATTAGAGAGGACTAAGGAGACATGACAAATAAATGCAACGTGGGATCTTAGATTCGATCCTAGACCAGGAAAAAGACGTTTGTGGAACAACTGGCAAAATGTGATAAGGTCTGTAGTTTAGTAAATAATAACGGTACCAATGTGAATTTCCTGGCTTTGCTAATTGTACTATGGTTATATTAGATGTTAATATTAGGGGAAGCTGGGTGATGGATATATGGGAACTCTCTGTATTATTTTTGCAAATTTTCTCTAAGTCTAAAATTATTTCAAAAGAAAAAGTTAGAAAAGAAATCATCCTGGCAAAGGATATCTATTGATTCAGGGAAACGCTCATATTATAGTTCCAAGTGGAAAAGATACAGAATGAAGAAACTACTCATTTTCGTTGTGGTTTTCTGCCTTTTCCTTTTTTTTTTTTTTTTTTTGTACTGAGCATAGTGCTTAAACTAGAGGGAGAAAAAAGTTATAAAAATGCATTGTGGGGCTTCCCTGGTGGCGCAGTGGTTGGGAGTTGGCCTGCCAATGCAGGGGACGTGGGTTCGAGCCCTGGCCCGGGAAGGTCCCACGTGCCATGGAGCAACTGGGCCCGTGCGCCACAACTACTGAGCCTGCGCTCAAGAGCCCACAAGCCACAACTACTGAGTCCACGTGCCACAGCTACTGAGGCCTGCGTGCCTGGAGCCTGTGCTCCGCAGCAGGAGAGGCGGCTGCAGTGAGCAGCCTGCGCACCGCAGTGAAGAGTAGCCCCCGCTCGCCGCAACCGGAGAGAGCCCACGTGCAGCAACAAAGACCCAACCCAGCCAAAAAAAAAAAAAAAACAAAAAACAAATAAATACATTTATTTAAAAAAAGAAGTGTTGTGTATCCATCAAATGGATGATGTACAGAATGTGGACAGAGACTTTCTATCTACCCCATTATATTCTGTCTTGATGGGCTGAGCACAGGTCGCTTGGAAGAGGACTCATTGAGGCAGATGTACCCACATCTGCTAAGGACCAAGGAAAGGCATCCAGTCATCCACTCACCCCAATGTCTGACCTTGCAGAATTGGAACGTCACCCCAGACCTGCTGAATCAGAATCTGCCATTTAACAAGGTTCCCAGGTGCTGTGTGTGCACGTTCAAGTTTGAGAAGCACTATTTCAATGGATAAGTGGAACGAGGGCAGTGCAGTGATATGGGCAGGATGAGGAAAGAAAGGTATTCCAGAAGCCCAGAGGTGACGGAAAGGATGGTCAGTCTTTGGCCATCGTGCTGGGCAGCCTCCTGCTTTGTCCTCCTGGACTCATGGTGGTTGAGGACATGACCACCTCATGAAAGGTCTTATGTCCCTGTGTCTCTTGAAACCCCTGCATGCTGGCATCTGGTTGACTCTGGAGACAGACCCTGCTGTCCCCTCTCAGGCTAATCTTGCACAACCAGCCTGGCTTGGTGGTTAAGAGTGTAGCTCGGGAACCAGACAGGCTGGTGTCAGATCCTGTTGCCAACCACCTTGCTATTACTGATCCTTGGTCACTGTCTTTGGATCCCCCAGTTTTCAGGCTCCACTAGCTGCAGGCTGGCCTTCTGGTCCAGACCCCAAGCTTCCCACTCACCTAACGTGTGGGTCTGGAACAGAGGTCAGCAATCTTTTTCTGCAAAGGGCCAGATAGTGAATACTTTGGCTTTGAGGTCATACAGCCTCTGTCACCACTATTCCCCTCAGCTATCGACAATAGGTAAACAAATAGGCGTGGCTGTGTTCCAATAAAACTTTACTTACAAACACAGATGTTGCGAGGCATACTTGATCTGCAGCTTGTGGTTTAACAACCTTGGTCTATAACATCAGAACCTAGATAAGTCAAGTCATGATGGGGACTCCAATACATCCCCAGAATTTCAGAGAAGGCTCAGGGACCAGCTCCTTGGCCCCTCTTCCAGGTGCTCTGCTATGTAGACCAAGCTCTTCCTCTGTAGATGGACTAGTAGTCCCCTACTCTTTGCCGAGCTAACACCTGTTCATCTTCTGGGTCTCAGCTAACTGTCACCTCCTATCAGAAGCCTTCCCCAACTCCTTAATTAAATTAAGTGCTCCTGTTACACCCTTTAAATCACTTTAGAGCACTTCTCACAATATTAAAAACATTACTTCAGTAGCTCTCTCTCCCACTGGACCGTAAGCCCCATTAGCATGAAGATAATTTGGCTCCTGGTCATATTCCCAGCACGCAGCACACAGCAGGTGCTTATTTAAGAGCTAGAGACCTCTGAAGCGTAAGATTTTCCACCCTTGTTACTCAGGTCAACATCTAGAGTTTGCTGATGCAGAAGGAGAGTTGGAACATGGAACAGAGTATTTCTCTTCATAGGCAAGCCCTGATGTCACAGAAAATAAAATAAAGGGAGAGAGTGCTAAAGGCAGCAATTAGCTGCTGGGGGGCCAGCCACTTGGAGAGGAGGTAAAACCACCGGGGAAAACCGGGCATATCCCAGTGAAACCATCTCTCTCTAATTAAGCAGTTTTATAATTCCAGGTTGCTTAAGCATGTTATTTCTGACGACCACCGAATGGAACATGTGGCTTCTCCGGGGTGTCAGACAATAAGGAAAGCGATCAGATTATGACCCGTCTGCCCTCCCTGCCACCCGTGAAGGGGGAACAGTAGCAGTTGCTGCAGAACTTAGGCAGAGAGCTCGCTGCTGGGATTCTGATAAAGGGGGCGGGAGCAGTCAAGGAGGGGAAGGCAGGTTCTGTTCTGACTTTTACTGTGAGGATGGCGGAGGGACCAAAAGTGAAGTGGGAAGCAAGGAAACGACAGAGGGCTGACGGGAAGGGAGTGGGAAATGAAGGCGAGCAGGATGCTGAGAAGCCGAAGAGAGGAACAGGTTAGGAGACTTTCGGAGAACGCACCTACCTGGGAAAGGTGATGTGAAGGATCATGGGGATGAAGAGGAAGGGGAGGGAGACATAATCAGAGTTGTTAGCAGCGTAAATGTACAAAGATGTAAAGAATGGATAAACACGGATAAAAGTTTTTTTCTGCATCAAAATTAATATGAATATGTATACGGCTTTACCTGTTTATTAATCTCTTTCATACACATTTTCTCACCTACAGAAGTAGGACAGCACAGCAGTTAAGGGCATGGCAATTGGGCCTCCAAAGTCAAATCTGTTACCTACTAAATTGGTTGATTTTGGACAATAATTTAATTTCTCTGAGCCTCAGTTTCCTCATCTGTAAATGGGGTTGAAAACACATACACACAGACACACACACAGACACACACAGTGGTATGCTGGCAAATCAGTTCTCCAGAAAACAACCAAAAAAAAATGGGCCTGATATGTGTGCTTCCAATTTCTGTGGTGTAAGTACTCCCACAGGGCCAATTTCAAGCTTCCTAGGGTTTAACGCTGCTTGCAAATTTCCTGAAAATGTAACCATTGGCTTTCACAAGCCCAAGCAAACTTGCTCCAACAGGCCAAGGTGATTGTGAGGATTGAATGAGCAAATGCACCTAAAACATAGGTACCCAGGAAGGGCCCAGTGCATGATAAGAGCTAGTAAAGAACCTCATGATGATCTGGGGATGTAGGCATTATTACTGTCACACGTTCTTTTAGAGACAGGACACCTCAGGTTCAAAAGAACTAAGGAATGAACGAGAATGAGGCAGAGGTGCTATCTGGGACGCCCAGGCCCAGGCTGCATGAGACCCGGCATCTGTCACTGCCTCCCTCTTGCTTGCCCTTCCTCCCCTCTCACGTTGTGAGAAACCCAAGGGACAAGGGGAGACCACGTGCAGAGGCCAGGTGCAGAGGGAGGGGTTCTGAGCGACACTACACGGGGTGGGGAGGAGCAAGGAACCCAGCCAACAGGGAGAACCGAGGCCCCAGATATAGGACCTGAGCAAGTCATCCCACCCATGGCAGCTGAGGCATTAGACCCGTGAGTAAAAAAGCTGTTGTGGATGGTCCAGCCTCAGCGGACATCACATGGAGACCAGCTGTCCCTAGTGTACCCTGGCTGACCTCCTGACCCACAGAATCATGGGAAATAATAAAATGGTGGTTGTTTTAAGCCAAAAGAAAGAAAAAAGGAGAAAAATGAACTAAAGTGCTCATCTAAGGAGGTGATGGTGACGTTTGCCGGTGCTTCTTAAGGCTGGCTTGTTGGGTTAGCACTCCAAGATCCTGTGCCAAAAAGCCAGCCACACTGCCATGAGGAGAGCGATACCTGTGCTTCTTTCTAGAATGTTCTTTGAAGAACACAAATCTGATCATTGTGGACCCCTGCTTATAACCCTAGGCCGGGGGCCTTTGGGAGGTAATCAGGTTATGAGGGTGGAGCCCTCATGAATGGGATTACTGCCCTTATAAGAAGAGACATGAGAGCATTCTCCCTCCTTCCATGTCTGTCTGTCTGTCTGTCTCTCCCAAACCCCTGCAATCATTCTTTTTTTTTTTTTTTTTTTGCAGTACGTGGGCCTCTCACTGTTGTGGCCTCTCCCATTGCGGAGCGCAGGCTCCGGACGCGCAGGCTCAGCGGCCATGGCTCACGGGCCCAGACGCTTCACGGCATGTGGGATCTTCCTGGACTGGGGCACGAACCTGTGTCCCCTGCATCAGCAGGCGGGCTCTCAACCACTGCGCCACCAGGGAAGCCCCCTGCAATCATTCTTGACACTCCTTTCTCTCAGAACCAACATCCAATTCATCTACAAATTCTGCTGGAAACGGCTCCCTAACAACTTCTGTCGCTGTCCCCCTATGATTTATTCCTCACACGGTATCCAAAATGAGCTTCTCAAAATACAAGGCAGAACAAATCATCCCAGGGCTCAGACCTGCCAATGTCTTCTATCTCCCTCAGAGTGACATCTGAAACTCTCACCCTATCTTCCAGATCCTATGAGATCTGCCTCCTGCCCACATGTCTGGTGTGCCTGATTCTCAAAAAACCCCCAAAAAACAGAAAAAAAAAAAACAAACCAAAAATCCCCAAAAAACAAAACAAGCACAATTCTACCTCAGGGTCTTTGCACTTGCTCTTCCCTCTTCCTGGAGCACTCTTCCTCCTGATGTCTGCCAGCTGGCTCCCTCACTTCCCTTGGGTCTTGGCACACATGTCATCTCATCAGGAAGGATCACTGAACAATGTACATAAGATAGCACCCCTGCACTTCCTACTTCCCCCCATCCTCCTCATCCTCTGTATTCAGCTTTCATTTTTCTTTTTTGCACTCACCCCCAACATGGACTATATTTCTTTGTTATGCTCCTGAAATACAGGGGCTCTGTGTCTTTTTTGGCATTACCATTTCTGTTTGCAGAGTCTAGAGGAGCGCGCTTGAAACCAAACAGGGTGCTCAGCCGAATGAATAAGTAGGCCTCAGCGTCTTCATCTATAGACTGCAGGTAATAATAGTATGTCCCTCAAAGAGTTTTGATGTTAATAACAGCAAATACATACACTTCTGAAGGCTTATTACTTGCCAAGTGCTGTTCTAAGCACTTTGTATTAATTTAACCCTCACAACAACCTATGAGATAGGAGCTATCATCATCCCCATTTTACAGAAGAGTAAACTGAGGCACAGGGAGGTTAAGTCACTTGCTCAAAGTCACACAGCTGGTAGGTGGCAGAGAAAGAATTTGAATCCAGGCAGGCTGGTTCCAGAGGCCACTTTATAAATCCTCTCTCATCAGAGAAATAACGTGTAAAGATCTTAAAACAAGGTGTGACAATGTTCATTGCAGCACTATTTACAATAGCCAGGACATGGAAGCAACCTAAGTGTCTGTCGACAGATGAATGGATAAAGAAGATGTGGCACATATATACAATGGAATATCACTCAGCCATAAAAAGAAACGAAATTGAGTTATTTGTAGTGAGGTGGATGGATCTAGAGTCTGTCATACAGAGTGAAATAAGTCAGAAAGAGAAAAACAAATACCATATGCTAACACATATATATGGAATCTAAAAAAACGAAACAAAACAAAAAAATGGTTCTGAAAAACCTAGGGGCAGGACAGGAATAAAGACGCAGATGTAGAGAACGGACTTGAGGACGGGGGAGGGGGAAGGGTAAGCTGGGACGAAGTGAGAGAGTGGCATTGACATATATACACTACCAAATGTAAAATAGATAGCTAGTGGGAAGCAGCCGCATAGCACAGGGAGATCAGCTCAGTGCTTTGTGACCACCTAGAGGGGTGGGATAAGGAGGGTGGGAGGGAGACGCAATAGGGAGGGGATATGGGGATATATGTATACATATAGCTGATTCACTCTGTTATACAGCAGAAACGAACACAACAATGTAAAGCAATTATACTCCAATAAAGACGTTAAAAAATAAATAAATGAAAAATAAATAAAAGGAGAAAAAAAAAGAAAAAAACCAAGGTGTGACATACCATAATATTAAATGTTAGCTATTATTATTATCACTACTACTTGCTGCCTGTTAAAGGAAGCTCATTTTGGACTAAGGGCTAAGGAGAGATAAGTCATAGCCATTCTGGGTGCTGACTGTCCCATAAGGCAAGTCTCTTGGGTGGGTCTGATGTGTGGATGGCTGGTGATGTTTGCCAGTGCTTCTTAAGGCTGGCTTGTTGGGTTAGCACTCCAAGACCCTGTGCCAAAAAGCCAGCCACACTCCACGAGGAGAGCAATACCTGTGCTTCTTTCTAGAATGTTCTTTGAAGAATACAAATCTGATCATTGCGGACCCCTGCTTATAACCCTCCCTGGCTCCCCACTACCCCCAGGACAAAGGCTAAACTACTTACCAAGCCCTCTCGACCTGGCCGTCTACAGTGGAGCCATAGGGCACTATGGAGGCTCCATGCATGTGCCACATTCTGGGGAAAACTTGTGACCTTGATCGTGACTACTACACAGGGATACTGTAAGCATCCAACTAAATCAGCATTTCTCAAAGTGTGGTCCAGGACCCTGAGGGTCCCCAAAACCCTTCCAGAAGGTCTGTGAAGTCAAAACTATTTTCATCATAATTCTCAGACATTAACTGACATTTTTATTCTCTAACAAGTATACAGTTGAGTTTTTCCTGAGGCTATATGACATGATTTGCAACAAATGAGAATGCAAGTGTCTTCTATCAAGCCAGATATTAATTTATAAAAATGTAAAAACAAGTCCCTTTTCTCATTAATTAAAAAAAAAAAAAATATATATATATATATAAAAAAATAAAAATAAAAAAAAAAAAAAAGAAAGGGCTTCCCTGGTGGCGCAGTGGTTGAGAGTCCGCCTGCCGATGCAGGGGACACGGGTTCGTGCCCTGGTCCGGAAAGATCCCACATGCCGCAGAGCGGCTGGGCCCGTGAGCCATGGCCGCTGAGCCTGCGCGTCCGGAGCCTGTGCTCCGCAACGGAAGAGGCCACAGCAGTGAGAGGCCCACGTACCGAAAAAAAAAAAAAAATAGTTATGTCTCTTTAAAATATTTATTTTAACACATAATCGGTTGATTATTATTTTAAGTTAATTAGTAAGTACTGTAAAAAGTTCTTGGTTTTAATTTCAATTGTGGTGAATTGATTTTAATTTCTATTATGGTTACATGGGTCATAGCAATAACCCATGTAAGCAAGCTCTTTAGGGTCTTCAATACTTTCTAAAAGTGTAAAGAGGCCCTAAGTCTAAAATGTTTGCGAATCCCTGAGAAGCATGTGGAATAGAGTAAGTATTCAATAACTTTGACTATTATGTTTTTTTTAAGAAAGCATGTTATTTTAAAAATTTTATTTTTATTTAAAAAAATTTTTATTTTGTGTTGAAGCATAGTTGATTAACAATGTTGTGTTAGTTTCAGGTGTATAGTTTCAGGTGTATAGTAAAGTGATTCAGTTATACATATATATGTATCTATTTTTTTTCAAATTCTATTCCCATTTAGGTTATTACAGAATATCGAGCAGTGTGCCTGTGCTACTCAGTAGGTTCTTGTTGGTTATCTATTTTATATTATTATCTATTTCTTTGATAGGATGTGAGCTTCATGAATGCAGAGAACCATATCCTGTTCACCACCTTTTCCCTATGCTTAGTCAGGGTGTGTCCCTAGTTGCTGTCACCTTACATTCTTTCTCTCCTTCTTCCTTAGCACTAGAGTCCTCAATATTTTAGCTGGATGATATCTTAAACAAAGACTACATCTCCCAGCTTCTCTTGCAACCAGGTGCCATTTTAGTGGCGCTTCAGTGGCACTAAGCTATAGTGGAAGTGTCATGTGACAACTTCAGAGAAACTTTCACCTTATTCTTCCCCCCTGTCCTCCTTCCTGCTATCTGGAACTTGGATGTGATGGCTAGTGCTCTAGCTGCCATCTTGGACCATGAGGAGGAGTCCAACACCCTAGGATTGGTGAAGTAGTAACCTGGAAGGTGTCACACTACCAGGTTTGGACTGCTTACCTTTGGACTTTACATGGGAAGAAATAAACCCGTCTTAAGTTTAAGCTATTATTATTATTTTTGCTGTTACTGGCTTATCCCAATTCTAACTAATACAAAGGATTTGGCACTGAGTAGGTGATCAAAAAATGTTTTTTGAGTGAATGAATGAACAAATGAACAGGTGGGCTAAATGACCTTGTAGTTCAAAGAGCTAGGTTTTCCACAGGTGTGGCTCATAGAGAACCCTGATGCCAAAGGTGCTATGAAGCAAGGGTTGGTGTATAAGGAAGGGTTTATAAAAAAGATGAGGCTAGGAGAGAGGAAAGGGGGCTGTCCAGTGACTGCTGGGTTCAGCACAGAGCACCATGAGAAAGGCATGCAGTGTAGAAGAAAGGGCGATGACTTGGCTCTTACTACGTGCTGGGCACCTACTCTCTGCACAACAGTGTGAGGTAGGTGCTATTAATGCTCCCATTTCACAGATAAGGAAAGTGAGAAGGAGAGGATAGCCCCAGGGGACACAGCTAATAGAAAGTTCTGGACACCTCTACCTGGTAGGAAAGATGGCCACTAGTAGCCCCAAGCCAACACTCTCACAGCTTAACTCCAACAGAGAGAGAGGGGCCTAGTTTCTCCCGGGGCGGCGTCGGGAGGTGGGGGGCATTTGCCAACCCGGACAGCGAGCCTTGGATGGATTGGTCAGAAGGGGCAGGGGGTGGGCGGGGCGCCGTGACTGACAGCCGCATCAGGACCACAGGGAGAGGGAGAGGCGGTTCCCCACAGAGAGGGGGTGTCAGGAAGAGGCCGGAAAGCTTCTCTGAGTTAAGGCTAGCACTGGGCCAAAGGGACTGCTCATTGCAGAGCCCTCCCCTAATGTGGGGAAAATATGCAGGAACTGCGTCCAGCCTGCCGGGTGCTTTCCCTCATTTGCTTTTCTTGCCCTGGACCGCTGGTTAGCTCCCGGCCGCCACAGGGGACAGGGCCACGCTTCCGAAATGGGCGGGCTGGGCCCGCGCAAAGAGCTGAAAACAAAGACTTGTTTTCTTGGGAAGGCGGCCTGCAGGTCTGTTATGACTGCAGGCTGCACGGGGGACTGCGGCTGAAAGAGCCCCTCAGAACAGAACAGCCGCAACATCGACCCGCTGAGGAGCAGGCGGGCCCATCTAGGACTTCTCAGACTTGAGAAGGCTTGGCGGGTGGGGAAGAGCTCGGTAACTGACTTCAGAACAACCTGGCCAGGAGTGCTGGGGGCAGGAGGTGTTGAGGGCACTGGGACTAGAAGAAAGGCTAGAGAGAAATGCAGGGGATGGGGGAGGAGAGGGACACCGGAGAGGAACTAGGGGATGTGGGCAAAAGAAGAGAGGGGAGAAATGACAGAGCTAGAGGACAGTAGAAAAAGGGCACCCAGGAGTGAGAGACCAAGCAAAGAGGGGGCCAAGGAGGAGAAAGTAATCTCATTATTAAGCACCTACCATGGGCCAGGAATTGTGCATCAAATGCTCCCCTGGTGGGGTAGTTATGACCCAGTCCCATTTCTCAGATGAGAAAGCTCAACATAGGCACGGGAGGCAGGGATAAATCGTGGGAGACTGAGCTAATGAGATAAGTACAAGGGGAAAGAGACAAGAAGCTAGCACAAAAGAGAAGAGCTAGGGCCAGTTAATAGGTGAGAAAACAGAGGCTCTAAGAGGTTGTCCAAGTGCTAGACAGGGGTAGAGCCAGTCTGACTTCCTATCTCGTGCCATTTCATGCTTTCAGTGCTATGAGGAGTGAAGAAAGGGAGACTCTAGTAGGAGTTAAAGTGAGATGTGGGGAGAGAGAAAGAAAAGATACAAGGTGTGTGGGAGGGTGGAGAACTGAAGAGGGAGGATAAGATTCAGGATAATGGGCACCTTGGCAGGGGTACTGACCAGAGGGGAAATGAAGGAGCCTTTCGGGTGCTGGAAAAGTTTTATATCTGTGCTGCCCAATACAGTACAGATAGTACTGTAGTAGTCACATGTGTCTATTGAGCACTTTAAATGTGGTTAAATCTGCACTGAGATGTACTGAAAGTATGAAATACACAGGAAATTTCAAAGTCTTAGAAAAACAACAAAAAGGTAAAATAGCTCATTAAAATTTTTTATATTGATTACATGTTTAAGTGATAATAGTTTGGACATTCTGGGATAAATAAAATATATTATTAGAATTAATGTTACTTGTTCCTTTTTGCTTGCTTAATGTGACTACTTGAAAACTGTAAATTGCTTATGTGGCTCGTATTATATTTCTATTGGAGAGCGCTGGTGATATCTTGACACATACGGATATACATGTACATATTTTACATATGGATACATACATATGTAAAAACTCATCGAGCTTGTATACTTATAATTAGATCACTTTACAATATGCAATTTATGCCTCAATAAATAAAAAAGGAAAGAGAAGAGTGAGCCAGGTTGGGTACAGGCTGAGAGCGCGGGAGGTGGGGGGCGGGGTCGGAGGGGGCGGGGCAAGAGGCAGGCGGCCGCACGTTACCTGGCAACGGGCGCTGCAGGTGACGTCACCGGCGGCGGCCGTCAGTCCCCCTCCGGGTGGCGCGGGCGGGCCGGGCCTCCTGCCTCCTCCTCCCCCAGGCCCGGATGAGATCACCGCAACGGGGCGGCAGGCTGTCCCCGCGCTACCAACAAATCGACTCCTCGGCGAGTGCCAGCATCTCATGATCTCATGGTCCCGTGGGACGGCGCCGGGCGATGAGGTCACAGCCCCGCGACCCGGGCCGCCCGGGTCTGCGTACCGGCTCCGGACCGGGACCTCTGGGCGCCCAGCATCAGTACCAAGCAAGCCCCCAGCCCCCGGCTCTTCAGCCTTCAGGGACAAAGGAGGTGGCTGTTTGCGAAGGGCAAAGCTGCCCTCTCCACTCTTTTGCTGCATCTTTCCCCGCCCACTTTATTTGAACATTTCACCCCTCAGGCCACGTGTCTATCAGGGAGTGACTGCACCAGCTCTCCAGGACTTGAGGTCAGGCGCAGTGCGAGGCGACTTGCACGCATGATTTCACAGCCGCCCAGTGAAAGAAGTTCTATTCTTAGCTGTCTGACAGTCTAGGGAACTGAAGGCTCAGAGCGGTAAAGGCCCTGCCCCAGGTTACCCAGCTAGGAAAGGGTGGCTCTCCCTTTCTTCTCCCTAGCTGCACCCCAAACCTCTGCTCCTTTGTCCCAGTTTCTCTTTGCTCTGGTGGGAACAGTGATCATGGCCACGCTTGCTGGGTGTCCATGATGTGCTGGGCACTTTATATTAAAAGTCACTGTTCCACATGCCAAACCCACAGGAGAGGTTATTATGGACTAGTTTGTGGATGAGAACCAGAAGGCCCAGTCAGAGGGGTGAAATGACTTGTGGCAGAGCTAGGGTTTGATTCTACAGCACAGTCTTTGTATTACTGTATACCACCTTCCCCAGCAAAAGATGGAGCTTTCCTGTTGACAGTGGACAATATACCCTCTCACCTCTCTCCCTCCCCCCTGGGGTCAGCCATCAAAGGAAGGCAAAGAGGGGCCAGTGAGACCCTCTTAGAGGGCGTCCCAACTCCCTTGCCAGCAGCAGGTTTTCCATCACTTACTGCTCACTAACACAGCTCCTCAATCTCCAGCAATATTCACTGCCCAGGCCAACAGGGAGGGAGGGGGATGACATTTACTGAGTGGCTGAGCCAGGCACTGAGTCACGGCCATTACCAAGAGCAGAGCTGTGAGAGGGTCATTTCCAGCTTCATTCTGCAGATGAGAAAACTGAATTTATTTATTTATTTATTTTTGCAGTACACGGGCCTCTCACCGTTGCGGCCTCTCCCGTTGCGGAGCGCAGGCTCCGGAAGCGCAGGCTCAGCGGCCATGGCTCACGGGCCAGCCGCTTCGCGGCACGTGGGATCCTCCCGGACCAGGGCACGAACCCGTGTCCCCTGCACCGGCAGGCGGACCCTCAACCACTGCGCCACCAGGGAAGCCCTTATTTGTTTTTTGAATGAAGTTTTATTTTACCATTATTTTTTGGCCGTGCCGCACTGCTTGCAGGATCTTAGTTCCCCAGCCAGGGATCGAACCTGTGGCTCCTGCAGTGGAAGCGCAAAGTCCTAACCACTGGACTGCCATGGAATTCCCCCGAATTTATTGTAACTAAAGGCAGATGGCAAGGAAGTACAAGTTTCAGCTCCAATATCATTTCCACAGAGAAAGGCCTTCCCATCTTCCTAAATGAGTCCTCCATGAATTCTGTTTATTCTTAGTGCTTATTACAATTTGTAGCTTTATGTTTGTGTGTTTGTTTAATGGTGATCTCCCCAACTCAATGAAAGCAGGGACCCTGTCTGTTTCATCCACCACTGCATCCCCACACCTATGTAGTGCCTGTCATACAAAAGACACTCAAGAAATGTTTTTAGAGTGGGTGCAAAGAATTGTTAGCTCAGACTGGTGGGTAGTGCTGATATTCAAACCAAGGCTCATTTGAGCATAAAGCTTGGGCTCATTTTGTACTTTCTAGGAAGTCCAGGCCTCTTTGTACATGTGCTTTATTCACAGCAAAATCCCTTTGGTGCTCACTCACAGCCTATTAATTCTAAGTTTACTCACAGTACTGACAAGCTTGATGTTCTGGTTTCCCAACCAGCAGTGTCCTTGCTTGGTAACAGAGAGGAGAGGGCAGGAGGAGGAAGTTGGTAGGAAACTAGGTGTGGAAGGGACGAAGTTACACATGCTTATGCCTGCTCGGATCTTTACTAATAGCTCAGCAAGGAAGGAGACATAAAAACTACAGAAAAGCAGACACAAGGAAAATGAGGGAGTGGTAACCACAAAACTCTGTGGTTTCTTATGTGCAAAGGGAGGAAAGGAGATGGATGGACCCCAGGGGGTAGGCACAGGGAGTTTCTAAGCCACAATTAATTTTCTGCTTTTTACGCTGGATACATGAGTACTTATTGTTTACAGACATACAGAACACATTGTTTCTTGTTATAAGAAAGAAATACTATGCACTGTGTTCTTTCATAGAATGGAAGATATATTTGAAGTGTGATGCATGTAGTATGTTGTTTAAGAGATCTGTAATACTGCTCTTCTAAGCCTTAGAATCTAAGGTACTTTAAGCTGCATGAATCTCTGTGTTCTAAAGGCAAGTAAGATGAAGGCCATTCACAAAGTAGGAAGGAAGCCTGTTTCCCATACAGAAAATGTATATGTTTCTTACAAGCTAGATGAGTGAAGTTTTGTACAGATTGTTCTTTCAATGTATGGAACTTGTACACAGGATTTGGAGTAGCCAGTGAAATGTTTGAAAAACCTGCAAACCTACTTTTTCCAAAGTTTAACTGAAAGCTGTATGAAACTGTGTTCTAAGCCCAAATAAGAGTGAAAGCCTTTCAGACTGCACGGAAAGGCCTGTTTCCCATTTAGTAAATGTATGTGTCTCTCATAAGCTAGATGAAAGAAGTTGTGTGTGTGTGTGTGTGTGTGTGTGTGTGTGTGTGTACACCTTACAGGTTATCTTAAAAAAAAGCACAAGCAGAACATTTGCTTGCTTGCTTTTTAAACTGACTATAACAACCCCATAAGGCAGGGGACAAATTAGTACCCCCAATTTCCTAGAAGGTACAAAATAAACCCCAGCTTTATGCTCAAATGAACCTGGGTTTGCCCACTAGCCTGAACCACCAAATCTTGGGAGAAGCTGAGGCTCGGTGTCAGAGAAGGTCCTCATTTTGCCTAAGGTCACAGAGCTAATAAGTGGCAGGGGTGGGATTTGAATCCAGGTCTGTCTGATGTCGGCATGGATGCTCTTACCCACCACTACATCCTACCTTCTGATAACCAGAGACTTGTTATTAAAGACCAGAGCCGGTGAAAACACCTGCTACCTTCTCCCTCCGACCTCCAATTTCCTACATCAGTCCTCTCTCTGCTCTTCTGGCTTCCATGCCAATGGCTGGGATTGGCCTCTGTGCTGTGGCCCCAGGGGCCAGCTGACAGAGAGCCCTTGGGGCTGGGCTGAGGCCGCACAGGAGTCTCTAGGCTGTGAGGAGAAATCTGCCCCTCAACAACAGCAGTCAGGAGCCCAACTTCATTGGCTCTGGTTCGCCTGATTTAAAAGCCTCCGCCCCATGAACAGGAAGGGCCCAGGCCATGTGCCCCAGCAACATGCATATCAGGAGCTTCCTTACAAACAGGGCCCTGCTCCCTGGGACCCAGGAGAGGCCTAATTATAAGGTGTTGATGATTAAGCCCGAAGTGGCCTGGGACCCTGTTAGCTGCAGAAAGGCGGCCGCTTCCCTCTGTCCCAGTCCCAGGTGGATGGATGTGCTTCTCTGTCCCCATGTCAGCTATAATCTTAGACACAAATGCTCTGGGCCACAACTTCCCAAGCCTGTCTACCTCCTAAAGCACTGGGGGTTGGGTGCATGGGGAGAGGGAGGCCACGATGGGCAGAAGGTGCCTCCTTCCTGGTGGTCTAGACACCATGACAGGAAGTAGACAGACATGGGCCCCAACTGCAGGTCTGTCCCTTTTCTGGGAGGGTGATCTTGCCCAAGTTACAGCACCTCTCTAGGCCTCAGTTTTCTGCAAAGTGCGGGAGGTGGTACAAGCTGAGTAATGGTGCCCCTGATACGCCCACATCCTAATCCCTAGAACCTGTGAATGTTACATCGCATGGCAAAAGAAATTTTGTGCATGTGCAGATGTGATTAAGTTTTAAGGATCTTGAGAAGGGGAGGTTATCCTGGATTATCAGGGGTGGGGTGGGGGCAATGCCATTACAAAGGTCCTTATCTGGGAGGATGGAGGGTCAGAGTGAAGGAAGCAGAGGTTGGAGAGATGTGCTTTGAAGACAGAGGAAGGGGCCACAAGCCAAGGATCACAGGCAGCTTCCAGAAGCTGGAAGAGGCAAAGGAACAGATTCTCCCCTAGAGCCTTCAGACATAACCAGCCCTACTGACACTTTGACTTTAGCCCCATGAGACTGAGTTTGGACTTCTAACCTCCAGAACTGTAAGAGAATAAATTGTGTTGTTTTAAGCCACTAAGTTTGTGGTAATTGTTACAGTAGCAAGAGGAAACTAATACACCCTGTATTAGTTCCCACTGTCATGAGGATAGTGTCAGGACCAAATGGTCAGAGGCCTCTCCCTGAAGGGCTGGCTCTAGGGCAGGATGGGAGGAGGCCAGAAATCACGCTTGGGGCTAGGAGTGGCGTCTGGTGCTGTGGTCCCCTACCGCCTCTCTGACTGTATCTCCTATGACCAGGACTGGCTACCTAATTTGCAATGCTCGGTGGAAAATGAAAATGCTGGGCCTCTTGTTTAAAAAAAAGTTTAGAATTTCAAGACGGTGGCAGCAGATCATTAAAACAAGTGTGGGGCCCTTCTGCACAGGTTGCACCCATGAATCTGGTCCTGCCCTGCATTCTGCTCCACCCGTACTGACTCGCTGCTCCTTGAACTTGCTAAGCATTCTTCCACCTCAGGGCTTTTGCACATGCTATTTCCCTTGCCTAGAATACCCTTCCCCAGATATCTGCATGGCATATTCTCTTGCTTCTTCCAAGTCTTTGCACGAAGGTCACCTTCCCAGTGAGGCCTCCCTAGCTACCCTATCTAAAAGAGCATCCACCACCACGACACTCCTGGTTTTACTTTTCCCTACCCGATATATTGCTTATTTATTTCAGCCTTTTGTTTACGTAAGTCCCTTGAAAGCAGATACTGTGTTTATTCACTGCTATATACCTAGGACCTGGTATAGGGCCTGGCACAGAGTAGGTGCTCAAAAAAATACTGGTTCAATGAATGGATGGGTGGATGGATGGGTGTAAAGAGACTAGGATGGTGCTTGGCACGTAGTACGTGTGCTGTGATTGGCTTTTGCGATGACAATTCTTATCCTCATTTATTCCTAGGTAATAACAGGGGTAGGGGGTGGTGTCATGCCTTCCAGGGCCCCTTTTCCTCTGCTTACCTTGTATTTTCAGTAAATAGTATATTGTGGCTACAGTGATAATAAATAGTAAATTACTGAGTTGCAGTGATTAGACGGCTTCATTCATAAGCATAATCTTGTCTACTCTTCACATCAGTATGATTACCATCCTCATTTTACAGATGAGGAAACTGAGGCTTAGAGATGTCTACTGACTCACCCAAGGTCCCATGGCAATAAGTGGAGCAGCTGAGATGGAGCCTGCTTGTTTGATTCCAAGTCCAGGAGACCCACTCAACTCACTGCGCACTCAGTTTGCCTTTGCAACATTCTCATTAACTAATTAATTAGTCAATGTCTGTGTTTTTTTTTTTTTTTTTTTTTTTTTGCGGTACGCGGGCCTCTCACCGCTGTGGCCTCTCCCGTTGCGGAGCACAGGCTCTGGACGCGCAGGCTCAGCGGCCACGGCTCACGGGCCCAGCCGCTCCACGGCACGTGGGCTCTTCCCGGACCGGGGCACGAACCCCCGTCCCCTGCATCGGCAGGCGGACTCTCAACCACTGCGCCACCAGGGAAGCCCATGTCTGTGTTTCTGAGTGCCTACTACATGCCAGACACCATGCTAGGGAAAAAGTGAAACATATGGGAGACCTGGTCCCCAGTCTCACGAAGCTTGCAGTCTAGTTGGGGAGACAAGCCAGCAGTCACAACGGCACACGATGAGTACGTGGGAGCACAAAGGTGAGTGGTCCAGCCCCACCTGGGGCCAGGGAGACAGTTTTCCCAGCAGAGGGAACAGCCACTGCAAAGGCCTGGAGGTGAGAGAACAGGAGCAATGATGGGGGTGGGAGGAGGGACCAAGAGAAGTTCAAAACATCTGGCAAGTGACGGATGGGATGTCAGGCTGGAGAGAGAGGCAAGGAACAGGCAGGTGTTGGAAAGGACTCCTCGGTCGGCTTCCAGGTTACTGACAGTGCGCTGAAACCGTGGGCATGATGGTGGTTCCCCCTCTTAAAATAAGAACAGCCCTGGACACAGAAGCTGGCTGCAGGGAAGCCTCCGCCTCACCTAGCATGGGGACAAGTCTGCTCTGGGTAATACCAAGCCCCAGGGGCCTGCAGCAACCCGGTCAAGTTCATCCAGGAACAGAGCTCTCGCCCCTCCCCTCCTCAGCCGTCCCGCTGCCCCTGCTGCCATCACTCAGCACGTACTTATGTGGGGACGAAACGTGCCAGGGACCTTGCACAAGGACACAGCAGAGAATAAGTCTCTGTGATCCGGGTTCCTCTCCCTCTGCCCTGTCCTTGTTCTTTTGTGTGTATCTCCCTCCCCGTCTCTGTCAGCCCCTTGAAGGCAGGGCCAGCTCTTATCCTCACAGCAAAGATTTTGCAGGCACTGAAAACTCTGTGCTAAGCCTTCTAAATCCATGAGCTCATTCTCTCCTCACTGGGCTCCTCTCTGACATGGGGAATATCGTCTATTAGCCCCATACACAGAGGAGGCAGTGGAAGCTCAAAGCCCTCAGGTACACAGCTAGTGGCAAAGCCAGATTCAAAGCCAGGCTGTTCCAAGACCCAGCCAGGGTAGGAAGTGTAACATTTCTTTCCTTCTTTGGCCCATTCAAGGTCTGACCTTGGCACTCCTAAGCCCCGAGGAGAAGAGGCAGGGGTCCGTCAAGCCTTAGTGGGCTCTCAGCCGCTGAGCAGTAGGCCTGGTGTTTACCTCCAATCTCTAAGCTCCAGCAGAGTCCTGACCCGTGGGTGCCACGGGGGAGAACGCACAAAAAGAGAAACATATACACAGGTATTGAGAACCTACTACGTGTCAGGAGTTGCTGAAGGCACCTCCACCTGCGTTGTCTCAATTTATTTTTTAGCTTATCTCAAATCTCCCCTAAAACCTTGAGGGAAACAGCATTATCTCTTTTACAGATGGGGAAACTCGGGCACGGAGCGGGGAGGTGACTGGCCAGAGGTGATACTGATAGAAATGGCAGAACTAGGGTTCACCTGGGATCCACCTCCCTTCAAACTGGGATCCACCTCCCTCCAGAGCCCAGGGTCTTTCCAAATGACTGGAATATTTTTGGACAAGCTGAAAGCTGAGAAGTGTAAGTGGTGGGCTCCTCGGACCAAATCTCAGCTCTAACCCCCTTTCTTGCCCCTGGGGTACCTGGAGGAGATGTGAGAGCAGGGCAGCCCTACCCACAGCAGTGGAAGCCAACCCCAGAAAACCAGCAGAGTGGCGGCCACCCAGCGCAACTCCAGGCCCCCACCCGGAGGGAGGGAGGAGGTGAAGGGGATGCCTCCGAGGCCACCTCAGGGAGTCTGGCTGCCTCCCTAATCATTTAGCTGGAGAAGAGCAAAATAATCACCACTTAGCTGGCTAATTAATCCCCGCAGCACCCCAGAGTAGGGGTTGCTACTGCACAGCCATAATGTGGTGTAGAAAGGTACAGGGTGGGCCTGAGAGCCAGGGATCAGGGCCTCCCTGCTCGCCCTGAATGCAAATTCACACCAGCCATTTGCATCACTCATCTGTTCATTTGAGAGCCACTGCACACCTACCACACGTCGCCTAATCACGAGCATGGCAGACGTCACCCCTGCCCTCCTGGAGCTTAGGGTCTGGTAGGGAGGAGATATTCAACAGTTACCTGGGAGAATGCATACGCCAAACTGCTTTCCATTTTGGTACTGTGGCTCTGGCTGTCCCCTCTCCCTGGCCTGCCCTTTTGGTTTGGTTTTGCCTGGCTAACTACTACCCATCCTTTAAAACTCAGTTCCAAGGTCACCTTATCAAAAAAGACTTTGCTGGGAGCTGGTTTAGGTACCATGTCTGTTTTCCAAGAGGGCTCTGCTTCCCTGCCTATCACCCCATCAGACTGTGAGCTTTGAGGTTGAAAGTGCTAGGTCTGGGTAGCTCTCGTGCCTAGCAGGGTGCCTGGCACTCTGTTGATGTCTAATAAATATTTGTAGAATGAATATATGAGAGGATAAATCATGTGATCTGGAAGCAGTAACTTTTGGGCCTTGGTTTCCTCACGTGTAGAATAAGAAGGTCTTTCTGGGTCTAACAGTCTGTGAACAAGAGGTCAGGAGTATAGCCCAGCCTCTGAGGGATTGGGGGGGGGCCTCTGGAATGTCCAAACTGGGCATTAATCATGGTGGTTTGGCCCCTGCCAAAGTCACAAGCAGGCCAAAACCTCTGAATTCCTCCAGCCTCTGCCAAGGGTACTGGGGTATGTGTTAAAGTTCTCTCTGACTGCAAGGAACTGAAACTGACTCTGACCCACCAAAGCCAAAAGGGACTCTGGAAGGATTCTGGGTTCTCTCAGGCTTCAAGGGAGTGCGGGATCACCAGGCCACCTCACAGCTGAAGTGGAAAAACCTCTCCTCTTGACCGGTGTTTTTCCAACTTTCCCATGCACACGAATTACCTGGGGATCTGGTTAAAACACAGACTGACGCATGACACTGCTCCCAAGTGTTGAATGAATGAATGTACCCAACCTCTGTGTTCCTCTTTCCCTGGAAGAGGGCACTGGATGGGTCCTGCTCGGGCCAGGTGGCTGCCCCAAATTTCCAGTGGCGGGACGGGCAGTAGAGGCGCCAACAACAGCCACAGCCCAGCCCTGTTCCCAAGTATCCAGTTATTCCCAGAGAAGCGTGGGCCTAGGGATGGGCCAGCCACCCTAAGACAGGTTGACTACAGCTTGGGGAGCCACACCAGCTCCCTGCGTACACAGGGACCATCTGAGCTGGTGAAAGGTATCATCTTTCAACCTGGAAAGTGATTTCCAAAGGCCCAGTGCTGGGTGGGGGCAGGTGGAGGAGAGTTTAAATAGCAGCTGTGTTCCTAATTTCCCCAGGAGGAGGCCTGGCCGCCCCTCCTCCATGCTGAGTGTTTGCCATTAAAAACAGACAGTATCATTTGGTTCAATAGAAAATGAATTAAAGGAAATTAAACGGCGGGGGCCCTGCGACAAGCCTTGTCCCCCACTGTCTGAAGCCGTTTTTCATCTTCTCCAGTGGGGAGCACCAGCTTGGGGGGTGTGGAGCCAAGCAGGGCTAGACAGATAAATAAATAACGCAAAAGACCCCCCCTCCCTCCTAGGGGCGGAGGCTGGGGTGCGGGAAATCCTGGGTGCCCGCTTGGGCCTTGTCCCTGCTGTGTCCCTTGGAGGCAGAATGCAGCCTTTGAGAGTCTCCTAGGGAACGGAGGGAAGGGAAACAAACAAGACAAGAACAAAAAATGATACGCAGGCCTCTGAGACAGAAGGGGGGTCAGGCTGGCTGAGGGAGGAGATTATGGACCAGCGGGGCTGGGAGTGGGGGGACTCTGGCACCTGGATGGTGGGGAGTGATTCTGGCTGTCCCTCAGCTGCACGAAGCAAGGCTGCTGCGGCCATCCGTGCTGGGGTGAGTCGGGAGGGCAGGGGTGGGGAAAGACGGGCAGAGAGGAGAGGACTGGGGAGCGGTTAAGAGTGGGGGTCGAGGGGGCTTCCCTGGTGGCACAGTGGTTGAGAGTCCACCTGCCGATGCAGGGGACACGGGTTCGTGTCCCGGTCCGGGAAGATCCCACATGCCGCGGAGCGGCTGGGCCCGCGAGCCATGGCCGCGGAGCCTGTGTGTCCGGAGCCTGTGCTCCGCAACGGGAGAGGCCACAACAGTGAGAGGCCCGCGTACAGCAAAAAAAAAAAAAAAAAAAAAAAAAGAGTGGGGGTCCTGGAACTAGACTGCCTGAGTTCAAATCCTAGCCCTGCCACTTACCAGCTGTGTGCCCTTGGCAAGTCACTTACCCTCTCTGTGCCTCCGTTTCCACATCTGCAAATTGGGAGTAATAAATATCTACCTCATAGGGTTGTTGTGATGATTAAATTAGTTCATGTCTATGAAGCATTTAGAACAGCACTGAGCACACTGGCTATTTGTTACTGCTATATCTTATCATCATAGAATATTGATTCTGTTATTTCTGTTGGTCCCTGGGGGCATCTCCCTTGGCATCTGAAGACCTAGCCATAAGCCATAGCTCTGCCCCACAGACTTGCTGTATGACCCTGGGTTAAGTGAACACACCTTGCTGAGTCTCGGGTTCCTCATCTACAAACCAGGGATAATCATCCTGGGACAGAGGGTGCTGGTGCCTCCCAAGGTCCATTCTTCCCTTCCTCCTTCAAAATAAGAATCCTGATTTTTGCTTAAGTCTACTGGCACCCAGCTGCAAGAAGATGCTCCCCAGCTCCCATGCAGTGATTGTGCCTGAGTGGTGGCCAATGAGATGTAAGTGAAAGTGACAGGAGCAATTTCCAGGAACTGGAAATGCTCACCAATGAAGGGAGAGGAACACTAATGACAGCTGATGCAAAAACCCCATGTAAAATGGTAGCATGCAGAATCCAGAAGCATATAAAAAAGATAATATATTATGACCATGTGGGGTTTGTTCTAAGAGTACAGGGCTTAATAGGAAATCTACTAATGCCGTTCTTCATATTAACAGATCTAAGGAGAAAAATCAAATGATTTTTGATCAAATTCAACAATCATTTTTACTTTCAAAATTTTAATAAACCGGACTTTATGGATAATTCCTTGACACAATAAAGCATTGGCCTCAGTCCCAAAGTCTATATCTTGTTTTATGGGGGACTGTGATGGTTAGTTTTATATTTCAGTTTAGGCTATGGTATCTAGTTATGCAATCAAACACCGATCTAGATGTTGCTGTGAGGTATTTTGTAAGTCTGAGAAACATCTACAATCAGCTGACTTTAAGTAAAGAAGATTCTCCTCAATAATCTTGGTGGGCCTCATCCAAACAGCTGAGAAGCCACAGAGCTCTGCAGAGGTCAGAATGTTTCACTTTCTTTAACAAGGAAGAACTGAAGGTAAAGGCTTAGGCTTCATCTTTTGTGCTGACATTGATTGGTAGAGGCTGTCTGGATTGCTGCACTGAGAAAGCTGAATCTGGGTAAAGCAGGGTCATGATTGTTTAGTGATTCCTGACAGCACAGGTTGGCAAATAGTAGCTCCTAGGGTGTTTGCCATCTCTGGGTTCAGCGCTGCTCCTGGGCTACAAACGTCAAGCAGAGCAAAGAAAGAACAAATCCTAGGGTTGTGTGTGAACATCCGATGCCTTGGGGTAAAACTAAAATTAGCCTCGTGATCTCAAAGAGTTAAGTTGGCCAAATTCACTTCTGATGGCTTCCAGCACAGACTCCTGGCCACATTTCACTCCTTGGGGTCTTCTATTTCCCAAAGTATCTGTGTGCTGCAGAATACTGAGTCACCCACTCAGACAAAACTTTCCTGCAAAGGCCAAACTAGAAGGGATTAGGAATGCAAATGAATTCAAACTCCTGACCAGGGTTAGCAAAATTTTTCTTAAAGGGCCAGATAGTAAATATATTAGGCTTTGTGGGCCACAGAGATTGTCACCACTACTCAACCCTGCCATTGTAGCATGAAAGCAGCCACAGACAATACATGAATGAGCATGACTATGCTCCAATAAATCTTTATTTATAAAAACAAGCACTGGGTCCATAAGTTGTATTCTATCTCTGAACTAGGTTCAGCAGCATATTGTGCTCCTTAACACAAGGTTCCATGGTTAATAAGTTGAGAAAATGTCAGGGAAAACAAAGTGAAACAACTTTCTTGGCTGCAGGACTTCTCAGAGCCTTTACTGTGTGCAAGTGGAGGATAAAGTTTAAAGCATTTCCCAAAGTCCTCTGACCATGGAACACCTTTTAACAAAATGCCTATCAACATCTCCCCAAGGCCCCAGAATCATAGTTTAGTAAATGGTATTTTCTTCCATCTGATTTTGGTTAGATTATGACTTTCTTGCTCGCCTTGAACTATAAATGGCTAACTGCAAATGCTCTCTACTTTCTTCAGAACAGTAACTAATAAACAACAAGGATTTACTGTATAGCACAGGGAACTATATTCAATATCTTGTAATAAACTATAATGGAAAAGAATGAGAAATGGATATATACATATATATGTATAACCAAATCACTTTGCTGTACACCTGAAACTAGCACAACACTGTAAATCAATTATACTAAAAAAAAAAAAAAAAAGAATAACTAACCAGCCATCATTTGACTTGTGTTATCTTAATCCTCACAACAATGTTGTAAGTCCTAATATTCCCATTTTAAAGATGGGGATACTGAGGCTCAGTGAGGTTAATCAGGGTCCCAGAGGGTGAATATCTTATGGGTCTAATCGAATCACATGAGCCCTTTAAAAGCAGAAGGGGAAGTCAGGGAGATGTGAAGCACATCCTGGCTTGAAGATAGAGGATGCCACGTGAACAGACCAGAATGTGGTTTCTGGGAGGTGGCAGTGACCCTTGGCCAACAGCCAGCAAGGAAATGGGGATCTCAGTCCTACAACCACACAGAACTGAATTCTGCCAACAACCTGAATAAGACTGAAAGTCAGTTCTCCTCAAGAACTTCCAGTAGGAGCCCAGCCTAGCTGACACTTTGATTTTTACCTTATGTGACCCTACACAGACAACACGGGCAAGCCCACCTGGCTTTTGACCTACAGAACTGTGAACTAATAAACGGGTATTTTTTCAGCCACTGAGTTGGTGGTAATTTGATAGGCAGCAATTGAAAGCTAACACGGGTCCGTACTACTGTGATCTCATTTTATAGATGAGGAAGTGAAAGCCCGCAGAGGTGAAGGAACCTTCAGGGTGACACAGCTGGTAAATGGCAAAGGGTTTCTCAAACAGGAGTTGAACCCAGGCAGTCTGGCTTTTTACTGTTAGGCTGTGTTTTACATATGTATTTGTCTGCAACAATCTCCAACATAGATGGTTAAGTTAAAAGAAAAAGCAAGGTGGGAGCTGTGTATAGAAAAAGCAAGGTGGGAGCTGTGTATAGAATATTACTGTTTGATTATATGAAGATGAGCAGGAAGAACATATACATGGGTCTGCTTGTATATGTGCATGGTAGCTATGAAAAGATTCAAAGATGATATGATTCTTTCCCGGGGGGGAAATGGGTGTCTGGGGGCAGGACAGGGAAGGAGACTTTTCACCATATATTGTTTTTGGTGTTTTGACTTCTGAACCCTGTGATTGTATAACGCGTTAAAAAAATGAAGTATCCTCAATAATGAGAGGAATGGGGGATACTTGGGAGACATATGAATAGGTGACAAAACACTCTCAAAAGGGCCCAGTACTGTAGGTAAACTGGTTTGTAGGTATATTAATTTGCTAGGGCTGTCATAACAAAGTACCGCAGACTGGGGGGCTTATACAATAGAAATTAATTTTCTTACAGTTCTGGAGACTAGCAGTCTGAGAACAGGGTGTAAGTCCCTTCTGGGAGCTGTAAGGGAAATATCTGCTCCACGCCTCACTCCTTGGCTTACAGATGACTGTTATCTCCCTGTGTCTTTACGTGGTCTTCCCTGTGTGGTGTGACTGTGTCCTAATTTTCTTTTTATAAGGACACCAGTCATATTAGATTAGGTCCCACCCTAATGACTTCACTTTGACTTAATTACCTGTTTAAAGACTCTTTCTCCAAATACAGCCACACTCTGATGCGCTATGGGGTTAGGCCTTCAACATATGAATTTTTGCGGGGGACACAATTCAGCCCAGAAAACGAACATTTAATCCAGGGTTTCTCAACCTTGGCACTACTGACATTTGGGACTGGGTAATTCTTGGTCTCAGGGGGCTGTCCTGTGCACTGTAGGATGTTTAGCAGCATCACTGGTCTCTACCCACTAAATACCAGTACCACCCCCCATCCCATTATGACAATCAAATCTGTCTCTAGAAATGGCCAAATGTCCCCCTAGTTGGGAACCACTGCTTTAACCCCTTTTCTAGCCCTGATGTGTGGGAAGCTGCAGCAAGTAAAACTGGCTCTTCCAGAAGTTCTGCACTTTTATACACAGAATGATGTACTGTGAGAACCACAGCTGAGACCTAGCAAACTCAGACCTGCCCTGGTGGAGACCTGCATCTGCACAGGAGGGGAGGGGAGAGAGAGAGGAATGACTGACCCCCCAGGAGAGAACATGACTCAATCAATGGGAAACCACTTTGAGAGCAAAAGTGCTGGGTACAGGGCCCAGAAAAGAGAGGGATTTTTTTTTTTTTTTTTTTTTTTTTTTGTGGTACGCGGGCCTCTCACTGTTGTGGCCTCTCCCGTTGCGGAGCACAGGCTCCGGATGCGCAGGCTCAGCAGCCATGGCTCACGGGCCCAGCCGCTCCGCGGCATATGGGATCCTCCCAGACCGGGGCACGAACCCGTATCCCCTGCATCGGCAGGCGGACTCTCAACCACTGCGCCACCAGGGAGGCCCAAGAGAGGGATTTTAATGGCACAAAAAGCCTCATGAATCCTCTTGGCTCTCACATCCAAGAAAACCACCTTTCTTGCTCTTGTCTGCCTTCCCCTGTACTTAAGAGACGAACCACCGGGGCTGAAAGCTCGTGGAATTGCGTCCTGTGGAAACCTCTCATCCAGGGGCTGGCTGGGCAGGCTGCACTTGGGGTCAGTTAAGATGATTTCAGACATGGGAAGGGCTTCCTCCTTCCCGTTCTTATGGGAAAAGACAGGAAGTTGGTCACATGCTGTGTTTTTTGGAGAAACAGGTCAGCTAAACGTTTCCTTGTTTCTGATACAGCTAGTCCTAGTATCTACCCAGCAACTGGATACCCGGCCTTCTACCTTCTGATAACCTTAATGGGATAAAAACAACCATTTAAGAGATGAGGAAGCCGAGGGCTCCAAAGAGTGAGGTCACCTGTCCAAGGTCACATAGGTAGTAAGTCCAAGAACCAGGATTTGAACCCAGTTTTGCTGACTCAAGGCCAGTTTTCTTCCTGCTGTGCAGTGTTTGCTCATGACACACCCGCTACTGAGAGTTTTTAGAGAAGTACCTGCTTTTATATTTCTCCATCTGAAAAATGGGCAGAATGGCAGCTGCCTGCTACCTATGCTAGTGAGAGGTTGAATGAACCCTGCCCTGAGAATGTTCTAGAACAATGCTGTCCACTGGAATGTTCTACATCTGCTTTGCTCAACACTGTGGCTATCCAGCAGTGCAACGGAGAGACTGAATTTTAAATTTAATTAATTTAAATGTAAATAGTCACCTGTGGCTTGTGGCTGTCATACTGGACAGTGCATTTCTAGAATCTTAAGCCAAGAGGATTTCATTTTAACAAAAGGAAGGAGCAATGTGGACAAGTCAAGTTTTAAATTATTACTACTATTAAGGCTAGAAGTTGGAGTGTCAAGAAAATTTTCCAGGGCAAGAAAATTTGCTTTCTTAACTAGGTTCGGGTTAGGTTAAAACAAAAGTTTCACTCGCAGAGACTCAGGGAGTACACGAAGGTGAGGAGGGCGTCTTACTCGTTTTTATATTCTCAGGGCCTAGCATTGCCTTTGTAAGCAAATAAGTCCCAAATAATGTCCACTGGATTGAGGAGAGAAAGGGGATGTGGCTGAGAAGAACTCTACATGGTGGGGTAGCAGCAGGCCTAGTTTTAACCCCCTAACAGGAAATTAACACGAGGCTCTTCATTCAGCCCGTAATATCCATGTGTCAAGACAGACCTAATGGTCCTTGTTCTCATGAGTCTATACTTGAATAGTGGGGACAGAAAATAAACACAAGACAATCCAATCATTTCAGATACTGGCACACGTGAAGAGGGAAATAAGATGGTGATGGGGTAATGCAACCTGGGGACCACCTCTCTGAACAGGGTGGTCAGGGAGGCGACAGAGTCTCAGAGGACGTGACACTTGAATGATGGGAAGGGGACAGCCGTGGGAACATAGAGAAAAACCTCCCCACGCGGAGGGAGCATAAGTGCGAAGGGCCTGAGAAGGAAGCTGCTGGCTGGTCCAGGGTGAGCCAAGGGAGAGGACCAGGTCCCGGGTGATGAGGTCGGAGAAGTGGGCAGGAGCCTGACCAGGCAGCGCCAAGATGTATGAACTGTATAAGTTATCTGGATTTATGATGACAAGTGGCTGCTCTAGACACCCGGCCAGTGTGATGGTTTGGGGCTGAGGTTACAGATCGGTGGCCGTCATTGTTAACCCACCCCCTTCTTGGCCGGCCAATAAGCATGGCTGTCCTGAGAGGCCCAGGTATGAGAAGATCCCGGACAGACCCTCTGGTGTCCGGAGGCACGTGGGAATCAGTGGTTCACCCAGCCTCACACATCAGGGACCGTGGGGCCATCAAGCAAACCCAAATACCAGAAGCCCTTCCAATATAATTATAATATTAAAAACCAACCCACCCTCTCAGTGGACGGCGTGGAGGCGCAGGAACGAGCATCTGTGCTGTGAGCCATTAGGGGTCCCTGACAGATGTGCTCCTCTCCCCCCTCCCCCACCAGCTGCAAATGAAGACCCGTCCTTTTCTTCTGCCCAGACAAGGATTGATGAGGATTCGGGAGAGCGCTCAGACAGGCAAGGAAAGGCTGTGAACCTTTTCCAAGGCTGCAATTTATCTTGAGGAGACTATTCACATCACTTTTTACAGGCTGGATTATGCTCTGACCTGGCACATTAATCTCGCCGAATAAAATAATAATAATCAGAAAAAGGGAGCTGGACAGTTGCCAGGTAGGCATTAATAACTGTCGCCCACACCTCGGAGGTGCAGGGAAGGGGTGCCACCTCCCATCCCCGCCCCCTGGCCCCCAGCGGTGCCCGTCGAAGGGGAAAGAAGTGAGGTAGCCATTGCCTGAACTTGGGGGAATTTTATAGAGATGGTGTACGGGGACATTGCTCCTCAGTCAACTCTGAGGAATTTTCCGAGCAAATCCAGAGAACTTCCATGGGAGGGAGTGTGGTCTAGTAACTCCCTCCCAGAGCAGGGGTTCTGGAATCAGACTGCCTGAGTTCAAATCCCCACTCAGCCACTTATATATACACTGTGTGACCTTGGGCTACTTTTTTTTTTGGGGGGGGTAAGGAGTTTATTAATTTATTTATTTATGCTGTGTTGGGTCTTCGTTTCTGTGCGAGGGCTTTCTCTAGTTATGGCAAGTGGGGGCCACTCTTCATCACGGTGCGCGGGCCTCTCACTATCGCGGCCTCTCGTTTTGGAGCACAGGCTCCAGACGCGCAGGCTCAGTAGTTGTGGCTCACGGGCCTAGTTGCTCCGCGGCATGTGGGATCCTCCCAGACCAGGGCTTGAACCCATGTCCCCTGCATTAGCAGGCAGATTCTCAACCACTGCACCACCAGGGAAGCCCTTGGGCTACTTCTTAACCTCTCACTGCATTTGTGTTTTCCTCTGGAAAACAGGGATAAAACCAGCAACTGCTGGGAGTGTAAAATGGTGTAGCTGCTGTGGGAAACAGTTTGGTGGTTCCTCAAAAAGTTAAACATAGAATTACCATATGACCCAGCCATTCCACTCCTAAGTATTTACCCAGAAAAACTGTGTTCAAACACATACTTCTACACAATGTTCAAAGCACTGCTATTCCCAATAGCTAAAAAGTGGAAGCAATCCAAATGTCCACCAATGGATGAATGGATAAACAAAGGGTGGTCTATCCACACAATGGAATATTATTCGGCCATTAAACTGGAGTGAAGTGCTGATTTCTGCTGCAATGTGGATAAATCTTGAAAATATGATGCTAAGTGAAATAAGCCAGACACAAAAGGTCACATAATGTATGATTCCATTTATATGAAATGCCCAGAATAGGTAAATCCATAGAGGTAAAAAGCAGATTGGTGGTGGCCAGAGGGAAGGGGGAGTGACTGAATGGGTACGGGGTTTCCTTTTGGGGTGATGAAAATCTCTCAGGACTAGATAGAGGTGATGGTTGCACAACACCGTAAGTGTACTGAATGGCACTGTATTGTATACTTTCAAATGATTGCTGGGACTTCCCTGGTGGTCTGGTGGAAGACTCTGCGCTCCCAATGCCGGAGGCCCGGGTTCGACCCCTGGTCAGGGAACTAAGATCCCACATACCGCAACTAAGCCCATGCGCCACAACTAGAGAAGCCCACAGGCCACAATGAAGACCCAGCACAGCCTAAATAAATAAACAGACAAATAAATAAATAAATGTCAGTTCTTGAAGACCCACCAAAGCCAAAATAAACAAACAAATAAATAAATGTC
The DNA here is from genome assembly GCF_949752795.1 of Hyperoodon ampullatus. NCBI lineage: Eukaryota > Metazoa > Chordata > Mammalia > Artiodactyla > Ziphiidae > Hyperoodon > Hyperoodon ampullatus. The sequence goes on from NC_136926.1 coordinate 12,831,116, forward strand.
AGTTCTCTCTAATTTATAAAAATAAAATAAAATAAAATGATTGCTGGTTAATTTTATGCTATGTGAATTTTACCTCAATTTTTAAAAAACCCACAAAACAATGGCACTTGCCTTGTGAGACAGATGTCAGAGGGAAAAGGGTTAGAGCAGGGCCTGGCCCACATGAAGGGCTTATTCCACATTAGCTGTTCCTATTGCCATCAGCGTTCTTACTCTGATGTTTGCAATCTCTGGCAGGTTATTTCACTCAGTTTCTGCTCTGTGCAGAGAGATATCAACAGTATCTACCTGCCAGGATTGCTAAGATTAAACAAGATGATGTCTTCAGTAGACTATAAACTCCACGAGTATGTAGATTTTTGTCTACTTTGTACTTTGATACTGATGTATCCCTTTGCCTACAACAGTGCCTGGCACACCGCTGGCATTTAGCAACTATTTCTTGAACAAATGGCAGTGCTTAACACACTGCCTGACTCCTGGTAATTGTTCAGCAATGTTTACTTGCATTTATTACTATTGGTCTGGTTGCTGCATTTCTTTGAAGGTTTGCTGCATGTTCCTTTCTAGCACAGGGAAGTGAGTACTACTTTGCCTTGTAGACTTTGGTGTCTTCATGACAGAGGTGTCTGGACACCTACCATACATGAGAGGTTTGAGCTGAGCTGACAATGGAGTCTAAGCTCTCACTGAGGTTACAAGAGGAGGTGATGAGAGTTAGTGTAGCTGTCTAGACTATCAACTCATCCACTCACCCATCCATCCACCAACCTGTCTGTCCATCCTTCTAAATATCCATCTGAATATCCATCTACCCATCTAAATATCTATCCATCCATTCATCCATCCATCCATCCATCCAAGTACCCATCCATCATCTATCTAAATATCCATCCATCCATCTACCCATCCATCTATCCACACAATCACTGGACTATCCATCTGTCCACATATCCACCAACTTTCCCATCTAGCCATCCAATTCATCCATCTACCTATACATCCATTCACCCATCCATCTACCCATCCAAACATATATACATACATACAATGAATGCTTCCAAGTGCATATCATCAGATGCTGGTGATCCATCAACAAAGAAACCAGATGCATTCATTTCCTGCTGTCACAGAGGTTACAGTCGAGCAGAGCAGGCAGACAATTAAACAAGCAATTACAGTCACGGTGGTGAGTGCTGGAACAGGGGAAGTACAGGGTGCTGTGAGAGTCCCCAGCAGGGGCACCATACCTCACCTGAAGGGGCAGGGGAGGTTTCTAAAAGGCTGTGATCTGCAGGAGGAGCAGGAGGTGGTCAAGACACAAGAAAGGAAAAGGGTCTTTGAGGTAGAAGGGCAGCACACAGCTGACTCTGGAAGCTGTAAGGGTTAGTTACTCAGTCTCAGTGCCTCAGTTTTCTCATCTGGAAAATGGGGTTAGAACATCTACCACATGTCAGACTGGGACTAGTTGGTGTATGGAAGGAAATGAAAGAAGAAGGGTCTGGCTGAAGCACAGGGAACAGAAGGAAGAGGGGAAGGAGAGAGTGAGAGGAAGAGTAAGGATGCTGGATAGGCAGGTGGGCTGCAAAGCCTCACCGGCTTCCTCTCCAGGCAATGACAATCCACCCCTCATTTCACCCACATACAAAAAGTCTTTTTATGTTTGCAGCATTTCAAACAGGGTTTTGTAAACATCTCAATTTTCTAAGGGAAGAAACATGTTCAGGCACATGTAGTGACTCACCCAAGGCCCCGTGGCCGGAAAGTGGCAGGGTCAGGAATGGCCCAGGAATTCCAACATCCATTCAGTGCTGGGCAGATGATCTCCTGACGTGGCCATGGCCTTGGGAGTTGGAAGATGTGAATTCTGATTCTATAACTGACCAGCTGGGTGTTTTTTGGACAAAATATCTCACCCCTCTTTCAGCCACAGTACAGGGTAAGTGAAAAAATGGCCACCCAAAGATACCAGGTCCCAAACCCTGGAAGCTGTGAGTGTGACCTCATCTGGAAAAAGGGTATTTGAAGACACAATTAAGTTAAGGCTCTTGGCACGGGGAGAGTATCCTGGATTGTCTGGGTGGGGCCCAAATGCAGTCACATGTATCTGTATGAGACAGATAGAAGGAGACATCATACACAGCAGAGGCCAGGTGACCGCAGAGGCAGAGACTGGAGTGATGCTGCCATGAGCTAAGGAACGCTGCCAGCTACCAGAAGCTGGAAGACGCAAGGAAGGATCCTCCCCTAGCATCCAGCACCTCCACCCCCCCACACCTCTGACACCTAGATTTCATTTCAGTGACACTGATTTTGGACTTCTGACCTCCAGGACTGAGAGAGAACAAATTTCTATTGTTTTCAGCCCCAGGCATGTGGTTATTTATTATAGCAGCCACAGGAAATGAATAGCAGCTACAGGAAATGAATACAGTGGGCCCTCTGTATCCGCAGGTTCCTCGTCTGTGGATTCAACCAATGTCACATAGAAAATCCGAGGATGAGGAGCCGCAGATATGGAGGACCAAATGTAAGGGACTTGAGTGTCCACGGATTTTGGTATCCGAGGAAGATCTTGGAAGCAATCCCTCGCAGATACTGAGGGATGACTGTACTCAGCTTTTTATCTAGAAAGAGGTGATAATAATCTCTCTCTCACTCAGAGGGGTATTGAGAGCCTTATATGAGTCAAGACATGGGAAAGAATCTAGCAAGAACCAGAATGCACTAGGCAATGAGTAATCATTCTCTGTCTGTTTTCCTTATCTTTCTCCCATATCCACTTTGAGGTACAGCTTGGGCCCCGAAGCTGAAGCCCTGGGCTGGAGTCCGAACTCTACCACTTAATAGCTGTCTGCCTGCTCAACCTTCCATCTCCTCATCAATGACAGGAACTGTACCTCCCTGAGAGGAATAGCAAGAGGCTACGAAGGTAATTCATACATGAAGTGCTCTTAGTACAGTCTCAGGCACACAGTCGGTACTCAATAATTGCGAGCCATTATTATTCCAGGCAGTCAGTGCGGAGCCAGCTTCCTCACATGCCTGGATTCACGTCTCCTGCCTTCAACAAAGTGCCACAACTGCTATGAAGGAAAAGGTTCGGGGCATCTAGAACCCAAGGGGCATTGAACCCAAGGAGGGGGTCATGGGAACCCCGATTTGTAGCTGGTTGGTCAGAAGTACAGGTGCCAACTTGGGGCTGGTGACTGGCATCTGAAGTGACAGGGACAGTCTTGCAGGACTGAGCCCTTATCCTGTGGGATCTGACACTATCTCGAGGTGGATAGTGTCAGAACTGTGTTAAACTGAAGGATACCCAGCCGGTGTCAGAGAATTACATGATGTGTGGAAAACCCACACATCTGGTGTCAGAGGTATGGAGTGTGTGTGGGTACAGAAGAAACACAGGAGTGTGTTTTTCCTATACACCTGGCCAGTGATTTGATCAGTTGTCACTCAAGACAGATGGTCAATTCCAACCTGCTCTTCTGCCAACCAATGCCTGGGACAAATTCTGAGCTTTCTGACCTAACCGTGATGTCTTTTCCTCACACTGCTCAGTCCTCTGAATTACAATGATTATCCCCCAAGACCTCTTCATCCCAACACCTCCTGCAGGCCTCTCCCTAAGGAACACTCCAAAGAATCATTGCCACCAGTCTGCTTCCTGTGTCTATGGCAGGCATCACTCATGGATCACAGAGTCCTTTTCTTCTGAGCCTCGGTACCCTCTATATAACGTGCCTGAGAAGCCACAAAGAGTGAAAAACCTTTGAGAGCCATCGTTCCCTGGGAGAAGCAGGACCCAGGGCATGTCAATGTGCTTTTTTTCCTTTCTTGGGTGAAATTTAGATGAAAATTGCATCAAGGCCAGCTTTGAACAACAAAACTTAGTAAATGCACTTAGAGAGCAGAGGCATGACAAGAAGGTGGTGACAATAAAGAATGATGCTCAGCTTCAAGGGATGACAAGAGGTGGGAGACAGGATCTACTAGCTCAGGCTCTGTTCATCTGATGCACTGACATTTGCTCTGCCCAAGTCCAACCTTTCCTTCTCCAGAAGGCATCCTGAAACCCCTGCATGATTGGCGTGATGGGCCTACCTTGGACTTGACGGCCAGGATGATCTTGGGCAGGGCCACGACAAGGCACTTGAGGGCGATGGTGATGTACTTGAGCACAAAGTCTGCGATGCCCACGATCCACAGCAGGTCAAAGAAGTCCAGCGTCTCCAGGTTGGGCTTCAGGAATATGAGGCTGGGGGAGGAGTCAGAGAGTCACGATGCTCACTTAAGGCCACTGGCCTTTAGGGGCCCTTCTACTCATTCTAGGAGCCTTGTAAATATTACCTGTAGACAGAGTACTAAGCTGGGAGTCAGATATCTGTGTCCTGTGAGTCAGATATCTGTGTCCCCTTCCTGAATCTGCTATTAACTTGCTGTGTGACCTCAGATGGGTATCTTAACCTCTCTGAGCCTCAGTTCCCCTGAGAGTTAAATGATGAGATTGGCCTAGAGCATCACTAGTTAAGGTCCCGTCCAGTTTTATGGGCCACAACAGGCTTCACAAGAGGAAACAAAAGGAAGGAAGGAAGGCCGACCAATAACATGAAGGAGGGAGAGAGAGAGAAGGAGGGAGGAGGGATTTGATGTGTAGACGCTGTGCTAAGCAATTTAGTCACTGTATCTCATTGTCCTGCAGAGTGAGCACTGCTCATCCCCACTTTCTAAATGAGGCACTGAAGCTTGGAGACGTGAAGTTAAGTTGCCCAAGGTCACACTGCATGATAAGCATATGGGCATCAGTATCAGATAGACTTGAATTTGAATCCAGGCCTCTCCATTTCTGGACCCTAGGCAGATAATGTTCTCTCTGTAAGCCTCAGTGTTCTCATCAATAAAATGGGAATCGTTCCCTCCCTCAGTGTTACTGGTGGGATTCAATGAGATAACAGGTATACTACAGACTCTGTCATGCAGCAGTGACAATGATAACAACATCTCTACGAGGCAGGCACTGTTATCTACCCATTTTGCAGATGAGAAAAAAGAGGCACAGAAAGGTAAATGAACATGCACAAGGTCCTACAAATATGATGGAACGGTGGTGGATTCGAACCCAGGTGTCCCGGCTACAGTTACTGCTCTCAATCCTTATTCCACAGCAGTACTACTCGGAGTGTGTAAACCCATTTTACCCATCCGTGACCAGGTAAGTCAACCTCACACTCAATTTCTGTACTTCCCTCACTGGGGACAGACAACAAGTCATTCTCGAACTGGCACTGATCCACAGACCACATGCTGAGTAGCACTGCTCTCCCTCACCTCTGTGGATGATGATGCTATTCGTATTAATAATATCTTGGCTCTCTACATCATGCTGGCCCTAGTCTACATGCTTTACATGTCTCAGGTCATTTCATCTTCCCAAAGGCTCTGTGTGGTAGGCACTACGATTATCACATCTTGAGCTGAGGAATCTGGAGCGCTTCGATGTGGAGTCACTGCCCACGGCATCTCAGCTAGAATGTGGAGCTAGGATTGGAACCAGCACCCAAACCGTGCTGGTCCCCTGGCTTTTCTTCCCGCCAGATTAGAGGCTGCAAGCAAAGGCCACTCCGAGTCCTGCCTGTCCACCAAAAAAGCAGGGGACGGTGCACACAGCCCAGAGAGAATGCTTTCTAAACGCTTCCCACATACTCTACTGGGCTGGTGGAAAACGGTGCAAACTGAGGCCCCCTGAGGAAAGCATCCTAGGAATGAACTGGTCTCTTTTTGTACTTTCATTTTTAAAAGTCAATTTCTATTTAGAATAAAAAATGTTTGAAGAGCGAGAGTAGGGTTAAATCAATGAAAATAATCTATTTTTGCAATCTCTCATGATACCTTTGGTGTCCTTCCACATCTGAGCCCTGTCTCTGTGGGACGCCTCGTCTCCAAGTCTGAGTGGCATCCAAGTTACGATATGGGGAGAGGCTGGCAGCCCTGAGCTCCCTTTTGTCTCTGCTCTTGTCCCTCCCTGGGCATAACCCAGGCTGGTTGGTTGACTTCCATGCCCTGCTTCTCTATTATGCATCTCTGATCGCAAAAGAAATGAAGATCTGCCCTCCACTTTCCATTTTATCTCAGAGACACCAATCTGTTAAATTCACCCAGATAGGTTTTAGTTCATTGTCTTAGAGTTTTTTCTGTTTTGGCTTTTGGAGCCAGAAAGATGCCCAAGTGTTTTTCCACAGATTGATCACTAAGTCCACTTATTTTTTTTTATTTTTTATTTTTTTGGCATTACGTGGGCTTCTCACTGCTGTGGCCTCTCCCGTTGTGGAGCACAGGCTCTGGACGCGCAGGCCCAGCAGCCATGGCTCACGGGCCTAGCCGCTCCGCGGCATGTGGGATCTTCCCGGACCGGGGCACGAACCCGTGTCCCCTGCATCGGCAGGCGGACTCTCAACCACTGCGCCACCAGGGAAGCCCAAGTCCACTTATTTCTAACGTACACTATGAACTTTAATGGATGGATACATTTTATTGTCAGTTTTCTGCCCCATTAGCCATCATCCCCAATAGATAAAGTAATTTATCATAAAAGAATAATATTATGATATGATTATGACACATTAAATGTTTCAGTTTGCCCAGTACTTTTCACATATTATTAACATTTGGCCTCTCTAATAATTAGCCTGTGGGTGGGTAATGACCTTCAGGTGGGTAAGGCAGAAATTAACTTGCTCTCGGTTTCACAAATGCAGAAACTAGGCGAGGTTCGAAGAGGTTCCACTATTTGCCAAAGGGCACAAAGCTGGTACGTGGCAAGACTAAGAACCTCTGACACACTGGTCATCAGACTTCAAATCCTGGGATGATTCAAACTCTCTGTTACCTACTGGGACTAAGGCTTATTAGAAAGGGTTTCATTAAGCCAAAGTTTCCTCACCTGTAAAATAGGGACAGCAATACCCTGCTGAGTGGGAGGGCAAAATAAGATAATGGCTATTGGTATCATTTACAAACACACTCTAGACCACTGACATCAATAAGGAAGGAGGCTCAGCTCTGTTGCCTTTCTCCTAGGTCACTCTCTTTGTCTTTGTGTGCTGCCAGTTTGACTCAGCACTGGTTTGATGAGGGCACAGAGGTCTGAGCCTGTGAATGTGATCATGCCCAGAGAATGGCATGAGCTGGAAATTCCTCCAAGGTTCTGGGAAACTCCATCTCCTTTACCCTCCACCAGGACCTTGATCTTCTGGGCCAGGCAACTAATGCAGTGTGCGGGATGCATGTTGATGCCTTGGAACTAACTTCCCAAATTGCTTTCATGCAACTTCGGGTGGCCCCAGAAAGTGGTGAAACGGGTCACTCCTCAAAGTCCATTTTTAAAACAGATGGACATGATCTGAAAGCTTGGCTTGAGTTTCAACCCTGTGCTAGAGACCATTACTGGCCAGTCCTCCCCCACCACGCACTATGTGGCTACTAGAAAATGCAAAATTACACATGTGGCTTGCATTATATTTCTATAAAGAATTATGCTCTAGGCACGTGTATATGACAACAGGGTGGGATTTGAAAGTTACAACAAGACCTAGAGCTACTGTGTTGTTCTCAAATGAAGGGGCTGTGGGTCCCGAGTCCAACAAAGCCCCCCACTTTCTCACTGGGGGTCAGACTCCCCTGCTCACCTGTTATACAGCTGCTGGGAACTGAACGTGTAGAGCACATACAGGGTGTTCCCCGCCAGAAAGGCTAAGATCCACAAAATGACCAGCACCGACCTCTTCTCCTAGAGACAAAGCAAGAGATCTGTGGAGATGCCGAAACGCCAAAGGTGCACCTGGCAGGATATTCCACTATGTTCCCCAACAAAGGGCAACTTTTCCCTTTCTCAAAGGTTTGGAGGAAGCGGGGCTAATGGTGAAACGAAGGGCGTTGGCATCTTTCCATCCCACTGGAACCTAAGGGATGGTTACAGAGAAGGTAACAGAAATGTGTGAACCTGCTTGGAGAACTATCCAGAGAGTCAGGAAGGCACCATGGTTAGCAAAACAGATTCTGGAGCTGGGTGGCCTGGGTTCAAATCCTTGGTCTATTATCTGGAGGGTGTCCAACCCTGGGCAATTACTTAAACTGTCTACATTTCTCTTTACTCGTCTGTAAAATGGGTATACATTGTATCTCTCTTCTAGAGTCTGAGAATTAATGTACATGAACTGCTTAGAACAGTGCCTGGCATGTAAGAAATGTTAGTTTACATTTACTGTTAGGAACTGAGGCACAGAGAAATTAAGTAGCTCTGGCTCAAGGGCACATGTTTTAAGCTCCGGTGCCCTCATTAAAAAATGAGGTTTGGGGACTTCCCTGGTGGCGCAGTGGTTAAGAATCCGCCCGCCAATGCAGGGGACATGGGTTTGAGCCCTGGTCCGGGAAGACCCCACATGCTGTGGAGCAGCTAAGCCTGTGTGCCACAACTACTGAAGCCCATGTGCCAGAGCCCATGCTCCACAACAAGAGAAGCCACCGCAATGAGAAGCCCACGCACCGCAACGAAGAGTAGCTCCCACTCGCCACAACTAGAGAAATCCCACGCGCAGCAACAAAGACCCAATGCAGCCAAAAATAAATAAATATTTTTTTAAAATGAGGTTTTGTTAAGGATTAAGTAAACTTGATAAATGTAAACATTCAGTCTGGTACAGGCTCACATTTCAGGCTCACTAAGTGGTAGGACTTGTTGCTCTGACTTTACAACCCAGCAGTAGATTCGGATTGACAGGTCGGAAACTTCTGTTCTAACTTCTTCCGGCATGGACCTTTGGGCTACTGCCCTGGACTGACCATTCAACATAGGGACACATTTATAGGATTAAATTCAAACTCGTACACATGGATGTCAAAGCCCTTTGCAATCTAGCCCCGTTTCTCTTTCTCCAGCCTTGCTTCTGATTAGTCCCCAGGAAGACAAGCTGGGAAACCTTCTCAGTTGGCTGTTTCTCAGTAGACTCTCAGCCTGACAGCAACCTAAGGAAATTTCTAGAGGAGGCGTAGAGCAGGGCATTCCTGCCTGTGTACCCTGGGATACATAATCAGACCCCCGTGCTGCTGACAAGCTGAAAAGCTTGTCTTTTCCTGGACCAGGGCGGCTGCATTGCTGGAATAAGATGAGGTCATAACTTTCCCAGTGTAACCTTCCCTGTGGCTTCGGTAAATGCTCCACTGTCTCCAGACACAGCTCAGTGCTCGACACACTGTTACAACACACATTTCCATAGTGTAGACAAAATAAATGCATCTCCATCCACCCATTATTCCAGGAGGGGTCAAGGTTAACGGCCTGAGAAACCACCTCCAACCAACCAACTGCTCTTATCAATGTGATTAATCCACTCGGCAGCCCTTTTTATGCCAATAAATAATAGATTCCGGTTTAATCCCCTGTAAATCCAAACCAAAAGTGGAAGAGAAAGGGAATTAGCAATGCCCCGAGAAGCCAGACTCTGAAGGAAAAATGGGGTACTATCTCCAGTAGTAAGTTGAGATTCCTAAACTTCCTAAGAGTCAGGCAGACTCCCTTCCACTGAAATATACACAGACAGGCAAATCATCACCTGTGTCTTCATAGGGTTCAAAGACCCCTAGAAGCCTGTCCATGGATACAGGCATCCCCTTGCCCCCAAAATTCAAGTCAAGGCACCACGCAGATATTACTGCATCTGAGAAAGAGCCAGCCCCAATAGCCTCCACTATGACACTGAGCAACCTGCTGTTCTAATAGCAGAAGAAAGGGGTCTGCGTGAAGAAGATGAGAATAAGGGTCAAGAAGAACCTCTGACTCCATGCCCAACTCCAGACCTCAATGTGCTCATGTATCAAATAAAGACTGAGCTGGCATCTGTGCCTCATGGACGCCTAGGTGCTTCTGAGAAAGCAGATGACCCCAAAGCAAGGTCAGAGAGGATGGTGGCTATTATAGGATCACATGTGCAGCAGAAAACATAGGCTTGTTAAAAATAACTCAATTAAGTTGTTCCTATGAGCCAGGCACTGCATTAAACATCTTCCATGCACCATCTCATTTAATCCTGTCGATGGGTGTATGAAGTTGGTGTGGCAGTTCCTTTTCCAGAGGTGGCACCTGAGGCTGAGATCAGTGAGGTAACACATCCAAGGGCTTGCAGTAGGGTGGAGGAGCTGGAATTTGAATCTGGGGGGGAGTACAGGCTCTGGGCTCAATGCCTGGGTTCATATCCTGATGCCACCCTTCACGCTGGCTGTGTGGTCTTAGGCAAGAAACTTATGTCTTAGCCAAGAAATTCTGGGCCACTATCTCCTCATTGGGAAAATGAGTTCAGAATGATTTTGCCTCCCTCCCAGATTGCTGGGATGAAACTGCAAGAGGAGCTGTGTAACGGGTCCAGCACTGTGCTGGACACGGTTAGTGCTCGGCAGATACCAGAGGGCATTTGGGATGACGGTGGTGAAGCCATAGGGCCACCCAGCAGTGCCCGTGGGGTGGACTTAACCATGAGCGTGGGTTGGAAGTGAGCTAACTGATTGAATGACGGGAGGATAAGGGGAATGGGCCAGGGGCACATGGGGAGAGGCTGCTGTTGGAAGGGAGAAAGACGGCACATCCGGGGATCTGCCCAGGGTGGGAGGCAGAAGAATGGCCTCCCAAAGGTGTTCCTGTCCTAATCCCTGCAACCTGTGGATATGTTAGGTTACATGGCAAGGGGCAATAAAGGTTGCAGGTAGAATTAAGTTTGCTAATCAGCTGACCCTGTGTGGGGGACAGTCTCCTGGATTATCCAGGGGGGTCCAATGTAATCACAAGGGGCCGTAAAAGTGCAAGAGGGAGACAGAAGAGAAGAGTCAGAGGGAGATGTGTCTATGGAGGGATGGTCACAGAGATGCAACGTTGCTGGCTCAAAGAAGGAGGAAGGGGCCATGAGCCAACGAATGTGGGTGACTTCTAGAACCTGGGAAAGGCAAGGAAAGAGACTGTCCTCTGAACCCTTCAGAAGGAACACCGTCCTGTTGACACTTTGCTCTTAGGCTAGAGGGACCCACTTCAGGCTTCTGCTCTACAGAACTGTGAGTAATCCCTTTGTGTTGTTTTAAGCCAGTGAGTTTGTGGTCATTTGTTACAGCAGCCCCAGGAGAGTAATTTACCAGGTGACTCACCTTTAGAGAGACCTGTTCCCGGAGCGTGGAGTTGGCATAGGCGAAGGTGCTGGCCATCCCGATGCACACGGCAATGCCTGCAGGACAGAGGAGGGGCCGAGACCATCCACTTAGACTTGTCAGGCCTGGCCCGGGCTTACTAGGGACACATCCCTGGTCCCCTCGGGGTTGACACGCTAACCACAGAGGAGAGACAAAAATCCCATTTCTGGGGCATTTGGGCTGCCATGTATATCACTGGAAACCCCAAGCCACTCTGAGAAGAGGCCTCTGACTTAGGGATGGGATTGAGGCCACTGTGGGCGTATTTTATAGAACCAGTTAGAAGCATGGGCTGTGCAGTCTGGTAAGACCTGTGTTCAAATCTCGGCTTGGACTAATCACTGCACCTCTCTGAGCCCCAGTTTCCTCCTCTGTAAAACAGACAGAATAATAACAGTACTTAACTCAAGGAGGGATACTGCTTACAGTGTACAATCTCTAGAAGTTAGTAAGTGGTGCCTATTATTATTTCTACTTTCAAAAAGAATCTTGAGGCATGTTATTTGTAATAAAAGCATATGTAGAAAAAGACCACAACACCATAAGAAATTGAAGTTTCATGTTAAAGGGGAAAGAATTCCTAGCTGACAGGAAAACATGACCCTTGCAGAGTAGGGAAAAAGAACTGAATTTTATTCCACAATTTAGCAAGCTACCATTTTGGAATTCTCCCTAAATAGGGATTTTCGAATCCTACTTTTTGTTCCCTGTGGAAAGGATTCTGCTTTCACATGACATGCAGAGTTCCCACGCTTGGAGTTCACTTTTACTTTTTAAATAGTACGTGTATTCCAGGCATTCTTCCAGGTCTTCTTTGTAAAAGATGTGTTTCTTCATTAAAAACATATAAAATCAAAACCAGTAACCCCACAGTCTCTTCTTGTACTCTTCTCTTTGATCAAACAAAAAAACCTGCCAACTGACAACTAAAATGACCAAACTTGAGAATGAAAATTAGTGGTGAGTTTGCTGGAATTCAGGGTAAGGGAGAACACGCCAGGTTCCATTTCTAGGAATAAAAAGGGAGGGACTGACATGGTAGCACCCCAAAAAGGAAGGAGTGATCTGAGTCAGCTGGAACCCACCAGAAAGGGGCAAATGAGACACAAACGATGGCCTAAACTCCTCTAGATATCTCTTGTGGGATATGATAAGCCATGAGATAGTAACTAGTACTGTAACTTCTACCATAAGATAAAAACAATAGCCTAAACTCTCCAGGGCACAGCAACATCATGATCTAATAACAGTATGTAACAGGTAATAACAACAGTGGACCAGAAACCACATTTATTGAATGTTAAGTGTGTGTCAGGTACTAGGCTAAGCACTTTATGAATCATTATCTTGCTTCCTAATAATAATAATAATAATAGGTAGTATTTACTGAGCACTTGCTGTGTGCAGGGTTCTATGTTAAGTATCTTACATGTATTAGTAATGAATATAATAAAAATAATAATCTACACTTGCATAGCACTTACTCTCTGCCAGGCACTGTCCTAAGTGCTTTACGTATGCTCACTCATTTAACCTCACTCAATCTCGCGAAGGCAGATGCTGTTCATATACTATGATAGTATCTGTAACATACTATTAGAGTCTATGTATAGCTATAATACATACGTAATAGTATTTGTAATAGTACACATGCTATTTTAACCCCCATTTTATGGATGATTGGACTGAGGCACAGAGAGGTTAAATAATGCACCCAGCGTCACACAGCTAGGAAGCGGGCAGAGCCCAGGTTCAGACCCAAGCAGTCTGAACTCCGGGGTAGTACACTCTATTCCTTCACATCACCCAACCAGCTGTGGAAGTTTCTACCACAACCCCGCTGGAGAGATGATGAATCTGAGACTCAAAGAATACGAGTGGCTTGCCCCAAGTCACACAGCTAGTCGGCCAGGATTTGAACCCAGGTCTGACTCAGAATCCTGGACTCTTAAGGACTTTGCACCATAAGGACCTCTACTGCCTTCCCCTGGCACTTGGGATGGAGGGCCCGTCCCCCTACCCAACGGGTGAGGCGGCAGTCTTTGAGCCCTGCACCCCTCCACACTCACCAAGCTTATGCTGGAAGCACACTTTGGCCAGGAGGATGAGGATGAAAGGCAGCCCTTTCTGGAGCCAGCAGATCACGGCCTTCAGCTCGGACAGGGCCGGGGCAGGCGTCCCCGGCTGCTCGTCGCCCGCCTCGTCGGAGTGCGCGCGGTGGTCCCCGCCCACGTGCTGCAGCAGGGAGCCCCCGCGGTGGCCGCCGTGGTGGAAGTGGTGGTGGGGCTGGCGGTGGTGGTAGGCGCCCCCCTCTCCGCGGCCCCCACCTTCCTCCCTGGATGTGGGCATCTGGAGGAACACGTCCCCGCCGCCCGCCGCGGCCCCCAACACCAGGCTGGACGGGAAAGGGGTGGCGGGGAGGCTGCCTGTCGGGAGGCCCGATAAGCCGGAGAAGAGCGCTGGCGGGGAGGCTGCTTCTGCCTTCAGACTCTCAAAGACTCCGCCTTCGTCCACACTCGCCTCAGAGCTGAGCGCTTGGCTGCGATTTCTGGGCCAGAAGGGAGGAGAAAGCCCCCACCATGTCAGGCAGTGGAGGATGGGGGGCAAATGACCCTATCAATGATGTTATGGGCCGAATTGGGGCCCCTGCCCCAGGAAAATCATATGTTGAGACCCTAACCCCCAGTACCTCAGCCTGTGACAGTGTTTGAAGACAGGGCTTTGCAGAGCTAAGTGAAAATGAGATCATTAGGGCCAGCCTTAATCCAATATGACTGGTGTCCTTATAAGAGGAGGAAATTTGGACACAGACACGCGGGAGGGAAGACGATGTGAAGACACAGAGAGAAGGTGCCCATCTGTGAGCCAAGAAGAGAGGCCTCAGAGGAAACCAACCCTGCCGATGCCTTGATCTTGGACCTCCAGCCTCCCGAATTGTAGAAAATAAATTTCTGTAGTTTAAGCCACCTAGACTGTGATACCTTGTCACCCTGCAGCCCTAGCAAACTAATATAGGTAATAATAGCAATAGGGTCATAATCTTTACTGAAATTTTACTATGTGCCAGATACTTTTCTAAGTGCTTTCCGTTAATTAACTCATTAAATCTTCCTATCAACCCTGTGAACTAGGTACTAATAATACCATCTTACAGATCAAGAAACTGAGGCACAGAACAAAGTAACTTGTCCAGGATCACACAGCTGGTAAGGTATGGAACAGGGAAGAGTCAAACCCAGCAAGGCTACCTCTGGAGCCTGCTTTCTCAACCACTATACTTTACTGAAAAGGGAGCGCAGAGTCCTCTGATTCTAGAATAACCTCAGAAACTCAGGTACCCCTGGTTCTGTAATCTCCAAGTTCAATGATTCCCAGTTCCCAAGAGGATCCACCTTGGTCACAACTGGTATTTGGAGGGCAGCAGAAAGTAATGGGAAGAAGATTTAATTGGAGAAGCCCACATTTGAACCCTAGCTCCACCCTTCCCAGGGGTCTTAACAATCCTACACTCAGTTTTCTCACCTGGAAAATGGGTATGAACACCATTCATGCATAGAATTCCTGGGGATCAAATTTAGAATACCCCTTTCAGTGTACCTGGCACTTAGTAAATGGGAACTATTATCTCTAATCCCTATGGAAAACCTCCAGGGCTAACTGCCATTTCTAGTTCCAAGCACAGGCCTGTTGTACTGGAATCAGGTAAAGGATGCTGATGCTCTTTCAGAGCCACTGCTGGAGGAGCAGAGAGCCTAGAGTTACCCTTTCGAGAATGGTGAGCCCCAAGCTGGGTGCACTTTCCCATGAACACCATGCCCCAGAGTCTGGATGTCATGTGTCTTCTCTTGGGCTTGTCCTTTTCAAATGGAATCAGTCTACACAACAGGTGGAGCTGATTAGCTCAATGTGCTGTGTCAGTGGGAGGGGCAAAGAGCCACCCTCCCTTCCTTATCTCACCCCAGAGTAGGGTTCCCAAGGAAACTCCACAGACCCCTATGGTACTCTAAATACATCCTGAGTTTACTGAAAGTGAGTGCTGAGTTCCACGCATCCTGTGGACCCCACAACCCAGGGCATACAACCCAGGTGCTTAATAAAAGTATGCTAGTTATCGGGCTTCTCTGGTGGTGCAGTGGTTTAGAATCCGCCTGCCAATGAAGGGGACAGGGGTTCAAGCCCTGGTCCAGGAAGATCCCACATGCCGCAGAGCAACAAAGCCCACGTGCCACAACTACTGAGCCTGCGCTCTAGAGCCCGTGAGCCACAACTACTGAAGCCTGCGTGCCACAATTACTGAAGCCTGTGTGCCTAGAGCCCGTGCTCTGCAACAAGAGAAGCCATCGCAATGAGAAGCCCCCGCACCGCAACAGAGTAGCCCCCGCACCGCAACGAACAGTAGCCCCTGCTCTCCACACCTAAAGAAACCCTGCACGCAGCAACAAAGACGCAACGCAGCCATAAATAAATACATTAATCATAATTAAAAAAAAGTATGCTAGTTACCATCCAGGCACAAAATGGCCCCAGAGGGAGGCTGCAGGGGAGGTTTTACACTGCTTTCACACTTGATCTTATGTAATCTATTCTTCACTCAGAGACAAGGGTGCATTAAAAAAAACCCCAAAAAAACCATGTATTTGATTATTTCACTAACCCACTA
This sequence comes from Hyperoodon ampullatus, assembly GCF_949752795.1. Lineage (NCBI taxonomy): Eukaryota > Metazoa > Chordata > Mammalia > Artiodactyla > Ziphiidae > Hyperoodon > Hyperoodon ampullatus. The sequence goes on from NC_136926.1 coordinate 12,847,005, forward strand.
AAAGGGCTTCCCATTCTAAACTCCTTCCTGCAGTCTCAGATAAACCCTATAGATAGGGACTAATATCATTTCCATTTTACAGATAAAGAAACTGAGGCTTAGAGAGATGAACTTGCCAGATATCTTGGATTATCTTGCCCTGAACTCTAATCTCACCATGTGGCCTTTTCTCACTGCCCAGGGGCTTCCTACGGCAGGGCCTTTGCCCAGGCCATCCCCTTCATGGGCTGTCCCCCAGCCCCACCCTGTCCCACCTAGGTAACTTATGCTCATCCCTCAGATTTTGGCTAAAAATCTCTCTTGCTTGGTGGAGCCTTGCCTGCCTCCTGGACAGTGACAGTCCCCTTGCCCTTTGTCCTCACTGCACAGGACTGATCATATTTATCGTTTTACTCCTTACCTGTGACTCTCAACCCTGGGTGTACATTATAATAACTCGAGGGAGCTTTTGAAAAATACAGGTGCCCTGGACCCACTGTTGACCAACTGAATCAAAATCTTGCGGGTTGGGCCTCAGCACCCCTATTTCTTCAGAGCCTTCCGGGTGATTCTAACATGCAGTCAGCACAGAGAACGGAACTTGAGACTGGGCCCTGCTCCGTAAGGTCAAAGACCATGACTGTTTGCTCCCCATTGGATTACCACTACCCAGCACAATGCACCTCTCAACAGAACATGCTCAATATTATTTGAAAGAATGAATGAATAAGCATACTAAAGGCTCTGAGAAGGCCTGCAACTGAAACAATTAACTTTGTTAAACCTAGTGTTTCCCAAACTTATTTGACCATGGGATTATTTTCTTCCACGGAAAACCTATTCAATCTTGTAGAATACCTCTGAAACCCAGCAGGGGAGATGCCGGTCTGGAGAAATCTTGGGGTTGGCTTCGCTGGCCTTACAAACTTGGGCTGGGGGTAAGTTATCATAAACCACCAGGTTTACACCCCAGCAAGGGAGGGAACTTGAAGATGGTTACCCACCCCCCTACCTCCCATGGCCCATCCCTCCTGGCTCCAAAAGCCCAGGAAATGTGTGGTCCTATTCTCTTGGGTTTGGGATAATAATAAAGATAGTATTAATAATGACAACAACAACTAACACCATGGCTACGATCATCAAGGGGACTGGAGCTTTTTCTGCACTTCAAGAAGCTGAGCTCAGAAAGCAGGAGTCCTGGCAGGTGCCCACAGTGGCCGCCCTCTCCCCCCCACCGTCCCACAGGGACCTGGAAAGCCTCCTGTCTGCCTTGAGCTTGCCAGCACTCTGAGTCCACTGGGCTCAGGGGGCCTCCAGTACAACAACCAGGGAAGACTCAACCCACCAAGGACCTTTTTATAGCTGGCCTCCCTTCTCTGGGCCTAAACGGGAAAGAATATTCCTTGAGGGGCAGAGGCTGAGCTTCCAACTTAACTACTTAAAGGCTAGAACATGAGGTAGCCCGGGAGAAGAGTGAATCCACCCAGATAGGAGGCAGATGAAATGTGGTATCTCAAAGCACAGACTTTGCAGGGGTCAAATGGACCAGGGCCTGAATCTCAGTCCTGCCACTTCCTGGCTTTGTGACTTCAGGTTACTTACCCTCTCTGAGCCCCAGTTTCCTCATCGATAAAATGGTGATAAAAACAGTCCTCACTTCCACAGGCTAATGTGAGGGTGACACAAATAAGCACACAATACACAGTGGCCATTATTTCTCCAGCATGGCCTCTGTCCTCAAAGACCTCACCGTTCATTTGAGAGAAAAGAGTAATTCTGTCTTCAGAGGCTGGAAAAGCTCCAACAGCCATGCTTATTAGATGCCGGGTTCCGTGTTTGTGCATCTTCACTCATTCACTCATTCATAAGCAAACCTGAGTTTTGTTATCTGCCATTTATGGATGGGGAAACTGAGGCCTAGAGGCGAAGGTGCTTGCCAAAAGCAGCAAAGGGGGAAGTGGCTGAGCTGGGATTTTGGCCAAGGGTTGTATGACTTAAGGCCAGTGTCCTTCCCTGCAGAACAGGCAGGCTTGATGGAAAACTCAATACTGGACTGGTGGGTACTCTGTGATTGTGCGGCCAATCTCAAGAATTGCAGGGGACTTGAAATGGGCTGCACAGGAGGAAAAGCTTGGCTGCCTGTTCCTTGGATGTACGGTGCAGCATGGTGAGGGGGTTGTGGCTGGGAGACCGTCACAACCTGAGAACAGGTCCCCATGGTCTGTACTCTCTTTGACTTAAGTAGGTGGAAGTTCTAGCTTATTAGTGTTTTAACTGCGTTTTCTTAGATTCTGTACTTGTCTATTTGGCATCTACACATTATAGGGTCAAACTAATGGCCAAAGTTGTTTACAACTCCCCTGTGATCCAGAGCTCACATCCCCAACCACCTCCTTTATCTAATTCACATTCTCAGCCAATATTTCCTTTGCCCGAAATCACTCAGGGCCAGGTACAGACAACTAGAGACCACTCCTACAGCCTACAGCCCACCAACATTATTCAAACTAGTCAATCCTAAGCTGTTTCCCCTCCCCTGCCTTACTCTGTGTGGAAAATACAATAAAAGCTATGACCTATGCTTTCCCTTTGCTCCCTTCTGCCTCCTGGCTGACCCCGGTGCTTCCCCATGTGGCCCTGCCTAGGGCGACACACCCCCTTCTCTTGGAAGATGCAAGTAATAAAAATCTTCTTTCAATGTCATCCGCCTCTCCATGTTGCCACTCAGACACCTCTATAAATTAAAATCCCCTGGGTATAATCATTGATACAATGAGTCAAGTGGATCACTGTTTGCACAGGCTTTGAGAATTACCATAAGAGCAACAGCAAGCTGTCACGTGTTGAGAATATGAGGCCATTGCCGTGCAAAGCAGTTTCCAATCAGATCTCCTCTGCTCTTCTAACAAGTAGCCCTGAGGGGCAGGTATTACTCCATCCAGTTTAGGGTTGCCCTTCACCACCTGAAGCTCAGAGCCTCAGATGGAATGAGGGGATGCCTACCTTTCAGGTGGAACGTTATCCGTGTTGCTGCTGTGGCGCCTCTGCATTTTCCTTAAGACCTAAAAGTCAACACATGCATGAGCCAGAGTCTCCCAATATTCTCAGTGCCTGTCAGATCACCATGGTAACCATAAACAAGTACTACTTGTATCTTACTTCCCTAGAGCTCTCTGACATTTTGCAAACTGTGTTTCAGTCTGTTATGCCATTCAACCCTCAAATCAACATCCCGTCCCATGAAGAAAGTGTCATCAGCCCATTTCATGGATGAGAAGGATGAGACCGGAGGTGGAGGAAGTTCTCATGTCAGAGGAGAAAGAAGTGAACTGTAAAGCAAAGAGGTGCTGCAGGAGGTCAAGTGAGCAGCAGACTGACAGTTAGGAAACATGGATCCTGGACTGATGCCACCCCTAATTTGCTGTGTGACCCTGGACAAATCGGTAACCTCTCTGTGGCCTCAGACTCCCCATAGGTTAAATGGGAGAGGGGTGAAGTGTCCGAACCCAAAGCTTCCTTCCAGCCCTCACATTTAACACAGTGGTAATGAAGATCTGAATGCTCATGGAGACACGTCACCTGGTTCACTGTGAGGAACCACAGGGACTTCAGAACTCCATGTTGACGACACCTGAGGTGGGCATTCAGGTGGGGATGTGACCACTGGATTCCAGAGAAAGCAGGCCTCTCCCTCTTCTTCCTCTGCAAAGGGATGCACGGGTCACAGGAGCTTACCAGAGGCTCCAAACCCTGGATGGAATAGAACACTTAAGTGAATAGTCCACGGGATGCCTTGAACCTGAGAATAAGTCTTAGGGCTTCATGGGTACTTATAAGCAGGTGGTTCTGTTGCCTCCTTGTCCCTTGTTGGCCTTCCACTGATACCTTGTTGGGACTCCTGAGGACCGTTATGATCTGAATGTATTAATATCTTGTCCTATTGTCAAACTCTGAGTCGTGATTGGGGAATACAGAAAATATGTTTAAGGCCCTCCGCAGGCTACCCACTGCAATCAGAATAAAATTCAAGTTCTGTTCCTGGCCAGCAGGCCTCACCTGTTCCCAATCTCATTTGTCTCCACTCTCCTCCAACCACACTGGCCTTTTCATTTTTCAAACGTGCCAGCTTGTCCCTGCCTCCGGGCCTTTTTACTTGCTGTTCCCTCTCCCTAGAATGCTTTTCCTTCTGGCTAGCTCCCTCAGGACAAATGTCACCTCCTCCCAGAGGCCTTCTCCTCTCAGCCTCCTGACCCAACATACATTGCCCCGTTTTACCTTCTTCATAGCACTTATCACTTATTTACATGTTTGCATATTTATTTATGGCCTGTCCTCCATTAGAATGCGAATGCCACAAAAGACACGATCGGTCTGCCTGGTTTGCCCTTCTGCTTCCACATCTAGAACTCTGCCTGGCATAAAGTAGCACTCAACAAGTATTTATTCAATGAGCAAAACATCAATGGGTCTCACTTACCTTTTTCTACATCCCTTGTTCCCTCCCTGACCTCTCACTCTAGAGAGGAAATAAAGGCCAGAGACTTTTCATGAGTTGGTTTCGCTTCCTTGAATATATTTTTTTGTACCAGGACCAAAGATGGCGCTCTTAGTTCAGGGTGCCATAACGTGTTGTTGAGTGACTTCCTGATCCTGACCAGCCTTCTTCATGGGACAGCATTGGTGTTACCAGGGCCACTGATTAGCGAGACAACCCACCAGCTAAGCCTTCTTTCTCATTTGGAAAATCAGCCAAAAAATGGGTCAGTAGCACCATCTTCATATATGAAAGAAAGCTCATCCCCTAAATATGTTTCAAGAACTTGCAATCTCGCCTTAATGTCCCCTCCCCCCGCAATGATTCCCCAGCGCCTGCAAATCCTTGGGGAAAATGAAATACAGAATCTCAAGTTTCCATCCATAAATTTGACACAGCCCCCTAAATAAAATACCCAAGATTCCACTTTCAGATGCTTGCTTTCGAAGGGGCTTCAGGTCCTGTGTTGGCAGCAGGCCGTACATAATTATTCCAATATCGAATTCTGTAATAAAACGTTTGCACGTGGGATGCATCTGAATGATTGAATGAAATGCCTTTTTACCCTCTGCTCCATACATCGCGCTCCATCCCAAAGGAGGATTTCACCAGAGTTTTCAATGTATGAGAGGTTTTAAGTTGCACCCCCGAGCCGTTATATGACTGCACCGAAATGCACGCAAGAGAGCATCTCCTGCATCACTTGCACTGGAAGCAGGCAGGTGCGCTCCGTATACAATGCTGCAAGCGTTTTTCATTCCTGCAACCAAAGTTTACCGCAAAACGCCCCAGGACTGCAAGGGCAGGAGATTACGCTGACCATACCGGGGGGAAAAAATAATGTTCTCTTTTTACCTGCCCAGACGATTCGGCAATCACAGCGGCATCATTCTCGTGCTCCCAAGCCAATCACTCGCGCGGCCCGGGGAGCACCTGACTTCCGAGTGCTTCCGGCCTCTCCCCAGGTTCTTTCTCAGGTCGCTGCGCCCGGCGCTGAGACCCGGGCAACAACTCCACCGGCCGCACGCACACGATCGCCCGCCCCCTTCGCGGAATTCAGCCAATAGGAAGCCGCCGCTCTGCAGGGACCAATGAAGAGGAGGCCGAGGGAGGCCGGCGGGTGACGCGCGAGGTGTGGAGGTGGTGCGTGGGGCGAGGTCACGTGGGGAGGCGCGGGGTGGCTGACCGGAGCTGGATGGGCTGAGGGCCGCGGGGCCGGCGCCCGCCGCGAGCCATGGGGCTGCCGGCCGCGTAGGGGCCATGCCGCCCGGGCCCCGGGCCTGTCCCGCTCCGTGCCGGGATGGTGAACCTGGCGGCCATGGTGTGGCGGCGGCTCCTGCGGAAGAGGTGGGTGCTCGCCCTGGTCTTCGGGCTCTCGCTCGTCTACTTCCTCACCAGCACCTTCAAGCAGGTCAGTGGCCGCTCTCCTTCCCCGGGTGAGGGAAACTGCCTCTGCAGCCGCGCCGCCCGAGTGTCCGGTGCGCCGGGCCGCCTGGTCCGGAGAGGTGGGCGTTCGTGTCCCGGGTCTGAGGACGGGCGAAGGGACCCGCCCATTTCGTTGGTAGGCCAGGGGCAGAGCTGGGACTCGAACCCGGTGCTGTGGGCCCTTAACGCTGTGCTTGTTATCACCCTGAGGGCCGTCTCCTTGCCTCCTACCTGCCAGGCCGAGTGCTGAGCGGGGGCGAGCATTTCTGCCTTCTCCTCGCGGCCGTTCTGGGGGGCGGTGTCGCCGGGTTCCAGCGGGGGAACTCGAGACTGGGAAAGGTGGAGATGCCTGGGCCAGTAAGATGCCCAGCTGAGCTACGAAGCCAGCGCTGGTGTGCCTGGTTTTCATTTAATTTAGGGGCTCGGTTGTCCGGCAGGGAGACGCCTCAGGACCCACGAGGTGCTCTTTCTGTGCATAACGTGGTTGGTAGAATTTTCTTTTCACCTCCCCATTCGCTTAGTTTTTTTTCTCTGTGCGAATTTGTGGGAGAAAAAAGGCAGGATGCTTTGGTGGGAAATGTTACCCAGAGCATTGTCTCTTCGTTTAGAAGTCCAGTTCAGGCGTTTAGGTTTTTAGAAAGGGTGAGCATATGCCAGGGTGTACCCGGGACAACCCTGGTTTATGCTCTTGCGCTGATGGAGTTAGAAAAGCTCCCCTTTTCATTCTCAGGGGTCATATTCGTATAAAATTTGTCAATGAATAGAAAAGAAATACTAAATGATATGGTCACCTTAGTTTTAGGAGATTGTAAAGTGGAAACTTAGGGGACCATATCCCACCTCTCACCTCAGGCTAACAGAGAGGCTGAGTGTTGTAAGCCTCTTCTGGTGACTGGGATGCGTTGGTGACATTCATGCAGACTAAGTGCTTGCACTTGTGTTTTCACAACTTGCAGACACCTGCTCATGGCCACGTGTTGTTCCTTCCCTGTCAGGTGGGTGCCGTAGTGACCCCGGACTCAGCCCTCTACCTTCCTCCCAGCTGAGCCAGCTCACCTCTAGCACCATTGGTTTAAATACTAGCTGTATGCTGTTGCTGTCCTGATTTCTAACGCCAGCCTAGACCTATCCAGAAACCACAAGGTTCTTATATCCCGTTGCTTGCTTGACGTCCCTTTTTGAGTGCGTTGTCGGCTCCTCATACTTGGCCAGAACAGAACTCCTGATTCTCCACCACCACTTCCTCTCCAGTCTTCCCAGCCTCAGTGAGTGGCACTACCATTCCCCAGCCACAGATACCTTATGCTTTTCCCTGTCTGGACCGCTGTAGTAGCCCACCAACAGGTCTCTGCTTTTTTTTTTTTTGCGGTACGCGGGCCTCTCACTGTTGTGGCCTCTCCCGTTGCGGAGCACAGGCTCTGGACGCGCAGGCTCAGCGGCCATGGCTCACGGGCCCAGCCGCTCTGCAGCATGTGGGATCCTCCCGGACCGGGGCACGAACCCGTGTCCCCTGCAATGGCAGGCGGACTCCCAACCACTGCGCCACCAGGGAAGCCCTGCTTCCTTTCTTATCCTACAGTCTGTTCTCTACTCAGCAGGAGGAGTGATAATCTGAAAAGAAAAAAAAAAAATCCCAGCACTCTCTTGTGTATAGTTCTTCTTTGGGTTCCTGTTGCACTCAGATAAAACTCCAGACACCCGTTCCAGGATCTCTGCATTGTGAGTGGTTTTTTTTTTTTTTTTTTGTCAGTTCAGGTGAGGCTAACTATTACTGCTCCAGGTCACACCAGGTGACACAATCTCAGTGACTTCAGTTCCTTGCCAATAGTCCTGCTTTATTTTCTTTGCGGTAAGCATCACTTACTGAGCATTTCTGGATCATTTACTTGTTTATCTGTCTCCCCTCACTCTCCCTTCTAGAACGTAATTTTTTGGAGACCAAGGACCTTGTCTGTGTTGTTCGTAGAATCCCAGTCCCTAGAATACTGCCAGGCACTTCATGGGTATTCAGATATTGGTTGAACAAACAATCACATCTTTTTAATTGGGGTGACTTTTCCTTTCTTCCCAGCCTGGCACACTCCTACTAATTTTTTCTGTCTGACTCAGATGCTGTCTACACTGTGACTTTCCCTACAACCACTTTTTTTTTTTTTGGCTGCACCGCGGGGCTTGTGCGATCTTAGTTCCCTGACCAGGGATCGAACCCGGACCCTCAGCAGTGAAAGTGCATAGTCCTAACCACTGGACCACCAGGGAATTCCTCCTACAAATGCCTTTTAAGTACTCTGGTGTACCTTGTTCTTTTTTTTTTTTCCCCATGTGTCTTTTTTTTTTTTTTTTAAACTTGTGATCTGTGACTACAGTCCTAGGGGTGTGTGTATGTGCGTGTGTGTGTGGGTGATCGTGAATCCCCTGAAACTTTCGGCAACAGTTTTGTTTTGCAGATTTTTCTGGATCTGATTCCCCCACTGCCTAAGAAACGCGTTAGCTATAACTACTCTCTATCCCTGCCCATCAAGCCCCTGGCAACCACTAGTCAACTTTCTGTCTCCATGGATTTATGTATTCTGGACATTTCATATAAATGGAGATATACACTATGTGGTCTTCTGTGTCTGTCTTCTTTCAGTTAAAAGCCAGTTTTCAAGTCTCATCCATGTTGTAGCATGTATTAGTACTTCATTTTTATGTCTGAATAATATGCCGTTGTAGGCGTCTAACACATTTTGTTTAGCCATCATCATTTGATGGAGACTTGGCTTGTATCTGCCTTTTGGCTGTTATGACTAGGGCTGCCATGGACATTGGTGTACAAGGTTTTGTTTGGAAATATGTTTTCAGTTTTCTTGAGTATGGTCCTAGGAGTGGAATTGATGGGTCACTTGGTACCTCTGTGTTTAACTTTTTGAGAAACTGCCAGGCTGTTTTCCAAAGAGGCTGCACCATTTGCAGTGAACTTTTAAGAAACTATACTTGTCAAGTTTTGAAGTAGTATCAAAGGAGGTTATCCATAATTATCTGGAAGAGCCATTAAAATGCTCCTATTTCCAACTGCACATTTGTGTGAGGTAGATTTTCTTCATAAGCTTCAACCTGAACAATGTATTGCGATAAATTGGATGTAGAGGGAGTTGTGAGAATCCAGCTGTTTTCCATCAAGCCAGACATTAAAAACATTTTCAGAAATGTAAAAACATTTTCTCATCTCACCAAATATATTTTTTTGTTTTGAAAAACATTTTTACACACACACACACATGAAGAACTGTTGACATGTAATGGGCTCGTTATTGTTATTTTCTTTCTTTCTTTCTTTCTTTTTTTTTTTTTTGCGGGTTGTGGCCTCTCCCGTTGCGGAGCATAGGCTCCGGACGCGCAGGCTCAGCGGCCGTGGCTGACGGGCCCAGCCGCTCCGCGGCATGCGGGATCTTCCCGGACCGGGGCACGAACCCGTGTCCTCTGCATCGGCAGGCGGACTCTCAACCACTGCGCCACCAGGGAAGCCCCATAATTGTTATTTTTAAACGAATAAATAACTTATTTAAAATAAATGTTTTAAGAATTTGTTTTAATTTCCAGTATGATAAGTGTCAATAGCCATAACCCTCATTAACTCACATACTGAAGTCCTCAATACTTTTTAAAACTGTAAAGGATCCTTGGAGCCTGTTCTGACCGATGCCCCTCCTGCACGCCTGTGGGTTTGCTCGTCTTCTCTATTCTCTGCTGCAGTTCCGGTCTTCCAGCACTCCTGAGCTGTGTGGCTTGAGGGAGCCTGCTCCATTTTGCCTAGCTCAGGCTCCGTCTATTGGACAGGAAGGCGGGGTGGGTGTGGTTAGAATTAATTGAGAAGAGGCTGCGGAAAAACTCCAAAGCTTTGGAGTTTTTCATATTGATCCTTAGCTCTGCTTCAGTGAGACTGTGAACTCGTGGAGCAGATGTGGCCACGTTTTGCCTAGAGAATAGTTGATGATTCTCTACAGCTTTGAAGTCCTGTTTTGATTTTCATGTTAATTAATGCTTTGGGGGATAGTTTAAATTGTAGGGATGGGAGCACAGGAGAAATGAGTGACCTTGGTGGGGATGCCGTTGGGGGTGAGGACTGGGTGCTAGGTGACTTGGGCACATTGATTTAAGAAATGTTTAGTGAACACCAGCTGCACCAGGCACTGTCTGCTAGATGATGGAGATACAGTGGGGGGCAAAGCAGATACAGTCTTACTCTCCCAGAGCCTATATTCTGTAGGGGGTGAGGGGTAGAAATGGCAAATGAGCAAAATTATTTCAGATAATAATATGTGATACGAAGAATACAAAACAAGGTACTGTGATAGAGTGGCAAGGTGGGCCTAACTCTTATGGGGCATTTGAGCTGAGATTAGAGAAATCCCAGTCTTGGAGTCAGAAGGGTCCTTAGAGGTCTTCTCATGGAAATAACTGTTCTCATAGTTGTTCAAGTGGTGCAGTTCCAGAAAGTGTCAGGGCTATTTGCATAACTCCTTGAAAATATATGAACATCTTTAGCTTTAATGTAATTAAGTATGTAAATTGGTTTCAAGTTAGACACTGTATAAAGTGCAATAAATCATAAGAGAGAGTTGCTAATCTGTTTTTCTGCTCTGTTTTTCACCGTATCACCAAGGTACATATACCTTTCAGAGTCTGTAAAGTGCTGCACAGGGTAGAGGAGGAAAGCAATTATCTTTAATCTCACCAACCAGAGGGATTCACTGATGATATTTGGGCATATTTTCTTTCTTCATATTTTAAAAATATAATTAGGGCCTACTGTTTCTTCACTTAACATATATGCATTTTCCCCATCTTTAAAAGCTCTTTCTAGGTGTAAGTTTTTATAACCAAAAATTTCCATGATCAGGCTATATTTATTAGCTATTCCCCAAATATTAGACATTGGGATTCCCTCTGGCCTTTATCCTCTTTTTTCTTTTACTTTTGAGAATCGTAAGCGATGCTTTTAATGACAGTGCCTTATGTTTAAGTGCTTTACTGCTTACATGGAACACATCTCATTTGACCCTTATGATAACCCCCGAAAAAGAGACAGGACAGTTATTAAAATACCCCTTTTTAAACCAGAGGTTAAGTAATATACATTAGTAATAAAAACATTTCTCTAGCGCCTTGTAGTTTATGAAGAAAATTCTGAGGCTCCTTTTTTTTAAAAATAAATTTATCTATTTATTTATGGCTGCATTGGGTCTTCGTTGCTGCGTGCAGGCTTCTTCTAGTTGCCGTGAGCGGAGGCTACTCTTTGTTGTGGTGCGCCGGCTTCTCAGTGCGGTGACTTCTTTTGCTGCAGAGCACGGCCTCTAGGCGCATGGACTTCAGTAGTTGTGGCACGCGGGCTCAGTAGTTGTGGCTTGCGGACTCTAGAGTGCAGGCTCAGTAGTTGTGGTGCATGAGCTTAGTTGCTCCGCCAGCATGTGGGATCTTCCCAGACCAGGGCTCGAACCCGTGTGTCCTGCATTGGCAGGTGGATTCTTAACCACTGCGCCACCAGGGAAGGCCCTGGAGGCTCTATGAGAATAGAGAACCTGCCTATCTTTGTCTCTGTATCTTTAACACATTGTAAGAACTTGATACCTTTGAATGAATCTTGAATTTAAAAATACACACACACACACACACACACACACACACACACACACACACACACACACACACACACACACACACACACACACACACACACACACGTGCTTAAAATTGAGACAGCCTAGCAGGGTAGTTTGGGAAAGGTTTACAGCCACCTGTCCAATGAAGGAATCCCCTCAGTGCCCCTTCACCACACCCTTGCAAGACTGGACCTTCAGGAAAGTGACCATGTGCTAATTCATTACATTTGCCATTATGTCTTACACAATCTCTTGTACGGTCTTTTCTGGTTGTACAACTCTTACCAGTTCTTTTGGAAAGGTCTTGAATATTCATGTTTGAAAACAAGTGCAAGTGCTGGGAGAATTGCCATCCTATTTACCAGGAACACAGTAATGTGAAAGAGGTCCTTCTGGGATGCCCTTGTCCATGAACTCTCATTTTCTTTCAGAAGGAATAACAGGAAAGTTTGAGAGTGATGTCAAGAGCACTTTCAACCTTGTTGTGAGATCCAGTTTACTGTACTTTGACCAGCTTCTTAAGTCTTTATGGCTATTAATTTATCTAGGGTAGCATTTGAAGTGCACTTTAGTTTGCACATAGGTTGATTATGCCGTTAACTGACACGGTCCCAGCAGAACTCATGAATTTACAGGTGGTTAAGCATTGTGCACCTAAGTGATTTTTCCCATATTCTTAAGATTTCTGCATTTAAGTCCTCTTCTTGCCCCAACCAAGGAATACAGATGTTGTTTTTGTATTGATATAACCCATCCTGTTCCTGCTAGTGCCAGTTCTTTCCTATGAAAGAAACAAAAGAGAGGGCGCAGGATAGAAATGAAAGCCACCTTGAAGGACTGTTTTACCTTTAGTAAATTAAGGAACAAAATTCAATAGTGGAGTGGCACACTGTTATTTAAATGCTGGTAATGTTACAAATGGCATATATAACTTTTGGGAAATTATCAATATTTGGCACTATTTAGCATTGACTCTACTAGTAATAATTCTTATCACAAATTACTCAAGAGAATAAGCAAAAGGTCTACTTTTTTTTTTTTTTTGCAGTACGCGGGCCTCTCACCGCTGTGGCCTCTCCCGCTGCGGAGCACAGGCTCCGGACGCGCAGGCCCAGCGGCCATGGCCCACGGCCCAGCCGCTCCACGGCATGTGGGATCCTCCCGGATCGGCGCATGAACCCGTGTCCCCTGCATCGGCAGGCGGACTCCCAACCACTGCGCCACCAGGGAAGCCCGGGTCTACATTTTTATTGCAGTGCTATTTATGAAAACAAACACCTGGGGTGGGCTTAAACGTTGATCTGTAGAGGATGTTTTTACTAGATTACAGCACATCAAGGTGATGGATTATTATATAGCCTTGAAAATGTGATTATCAAGATAATGTAGGTACTTGAATGGTTTACCATCCAATTAGTGTCAAGAGGAGCTGAATGTGAAGCATCCTAATTTGTAGTATAAATGCTGGGGTCAAAGGCTAGAAGTTAATATGCAGAAATAGATACAGCTTTATTCAAGTGATGGGATTGTGGGCAATTTATGTCTTTCATGTTGGCAGTCTTTTTTTTTTTTTTTCCCGGTACGCGGGCCTCTCACTGTTGTGGCCTCTCCCGTTGCGGAGCACAGGCTCCGGACGCGCAGGCTCAGCGGCCATGGCTCACGGGCCCAGCCGCTCCGCGGCATGTGGGATCTTCCCGGACCGGGGCACGAACCCGTGTCCCCTTCATGGGCAGGTGGACTCTCAACCACTGCACCACCAGGGAAGCCCTGGCAGTCATTTTTTTAAAATAAACTTTTAATTTTGGACTAAGTATGGATTTACAGAAAAGTTTCAAGGATAGTACAGAGTTCCTGTAGATTCCTCATTTAGTGTCTCCTGTTGTTAATGATCATCATGTTTTTAATAATTTTTTATCATTTTATTTTAAATTAAAAATGAAACTGTTCCAATGATGATGAAAAATGTTAATCACCTATGTCCTTTCCATGTTAATGGTCTGTAGTATCTTTGCATGCCTTTATCTCAGCTCTTGCAAACCCATATGTATGTATTAATACAATTATCATAATACAATGTGTGATAATATGCACATTATTTTGTAACTTGTTTTTTTCCTTAATATACTATGGACATCCACCAGGGATCTGCAGCCCTCTGTATTAAAATCATCCGAGTGCTTTAAAAATACTGATTCCCAGGTCCCATCCACAGAGCTTTTTACTCAGTCTGGAGTTGGGCTCAGGAATCAGAATTTGAAGTCCTTACATAATCTGATGTGCAAGTCAGGTTTAAGGACTCCTGCTCTAGATAAATACACACCAGTCATACGTAATTTTTAGGTAATAGCTATGGCTATCCAGTGTTTATTCACTCATTTCTCTGTGGTTGGGGTTCCAGGTTTTTTCTACCACATAAACGGTGCTGTAGTAGACATCCTAGTGCACCCTTACACATCTGTACTTTCCAGAGGCTAGGCCTCAAACGTGTTTGCTGTGCCAAAGTAGATGTGGATATGCATGTTTTAAATATTAATAGCTCTTCCAACATAGCTTTCCTAGAGATATCTTAGTAACTGTATAGCTCTTTCCCATTGTCTTAAAGTGTAACCTTTGCCATCAACTTTCAAGGTTAGTCCCTTTTTCTCAAACAGTGACACATGACAGATCATTCTTAATGGCAAAAGCCACAGAGCTCTATTAAAATGGTAGAATGGTTAAACTATTATGTATAAAAATCCTCTTGGAGGGAGTCTTATCATTGTTTTGTTTTCCAGTGATAGATAGGTTGAAGAATCAAGAAGATGGCTGTTTCTTGGATGGCTTGTTTTTTTGGCACTCAGGCACCTTACTTAGTTTAATAGTATAACAAAGGCAATTTGGAAAGCCCAACGGTGCCTTGGGGGCTAGGAGAAAAGATCTAAGCTCTTGCCTGTAGAGCAACTCCTCACTTTGCATGTCTAGGTAAAGGGCTGGCCGGCATGGGTGTCTTTTATAAAGAAAGGTATGTTCTAAGGGTCACATACTTAGTATTTTTTCATAGAAGAAATTTGCAAGTTGACATGCTTCTTCTTGCCCCTGAAATCAACCTCCCAATTCAGCGTTCCCCTTAGTTTACCACTAAACTCCTCACTGCAAATGAAAGTAACCTTGTGCCCTAGACCTGTCCAGGTATTGTCTGAAATGACAGTTGGAAAGTTTCTTTGAAGTTTCCTCTTCTATTTTAAAAGTGTATTCAGATTTTACATTCTATTCCACAATGTATTTGTTTTTTTTGTTTTTTTTTTTGCGGTACGCGGGCCTCTCACCTCTGTGGCCTCTCCCGTTGCGGAGCACAGGCTCCGGACGCGCAGGCTCAGCGGACATGGCTCACGGGCCCAGCCCCTCCGCGGCACGTGGGATCTTCCCGGACCGGGGCACGAACCCGTGTCCCCTGCATCGGTAGGCGGACTCTCAACCACTGCACCACCAGGGAAGCCCATGTATTTGTTTTAATATAAAAAATATTTTAAATGATTTGCCATCAGAAAAAGTTCAAAACTTTTTCCCTCCAAATTTTTTTGACAAAATTAATGCTTTTGTACACATTTATAACGCGCACGTAGTCCAGGGGCATTTATGTAAGTCTGCCAGTTTTGAAGCATAGCCCTAATTTATTACTTCTTCCTACAGGTTTATTTTGCATTTAAAAAATTTTATTTATTTATTTATTTATTCTTGGCTGCGTTGGGTCTTCGTTGCTGTGCGCAGGCTTCTCATTGCAGTGGCTTCTCTTGTTGCTGAGCACGGGCTCTAGGCGTGCGGACTTCAGTAGTTATGGCACGCAGGCTCAGTAGTCGTGGCTCACAGGCTCTAGAGTGCAGGCTCAGTAGTTGTAGCACATGGGCTTAGTTGCTCCGCAGCATATGGGGTCTTCCCGGACCAGGGCTCGAACCCGTGTCCCCTGCATTGGCAGGCAGATTCTCAACCACTGTGCCACCAGGGAAGTCCTGGTGGGTGGATTCTTAACCACTGTGCCACCAGGGAAGTCCCGGTGGGTGGATTCTTAACCACTGTGCCACCAGGGAAGCCCTGCATTTTTTTTCATGACTTTGGCTCAGACTTTGCTCGTACCAGGGGAGTTCAGATTCCTGTTGTGCAAGCTGTTTTATATTGTTTCTTTCCTATTACTGTAGTTTCTATGAAAAAATTGGTGAAAATGCAAGAAGTGATACTTTAACCTTCTCATTTATGGTGTCTTTGTAGGAGGAGAGGGCAGTGAGAGATCGGAATCTCCTCCAGGTTCAAGACCACGATCAGCCCATCCCATGGAAAGTGCAGTTTAACTTGGGCAACAGCAGTCGGCCCAGCAACCAGTGCCGGAACTCCATTCAAGGGAAGCACCTCATCACGGATGAACTTGGTTAGTCTGGCTCCCTTCCTCTCCTGCAGTCCCTGGGCCATTCTAGGTTTTTAAATAGGGATTTTATATGCTGTCTTTCCCCCTCTCTTGCCCATTTCCAACACTTCTCATGTCTTTGTCTTTTATATCTGACTCATCATTCAAGGTTCCCCTCAACATCAGAGAAGCTTGGTTTGATAAGAGACACTCTCCAGAGTTAGAATTACGGTTTTAGCATTTTATCATGTGTCAGCCCCTTGACTACTTCCTGCCAGTCTCTTCCCAGCCCCAGTACTTTCAGATTTTAACAGTCTTTTTTTTTCTCATTTTGATGGTGAACCCTACAAGATAAACAGTTTTCCCTCTTGGTGACGTGAATCGTATATACATAGTGTTGGCATTTAGGAAGAGAATGAATGCACTTGTTGACTGCATAATCTCAAATGAATTATAAACACTTCCAAAATGTTTTGCTGTTACTATTAAAACATCAGTTTGTTTCTTTTTTGTTATATTCACTAGTTTTATTTTTAGGTTCCACGTATAAGTGATAATCATACAATATCAAAGTATTTGTCTTCCTCTGTCTGACTTACTGCACTAAGTGTAATACCCTCCAAATCCATCCACGTTGTTGCGAATGGCAAAATTTCATTCGTTTTATAGCGGCAAGATAGAGCTAGGGGATTAAGAGGTGCAAACTACTGTGTATAAAATATAAGCTACCGAGGTATATCAAACAGCACAGGGAATATAGCCAATATTTTATAATAACTATAAACGGAGTATAACTTTTAAAAATTGTGAATCACTAAGTTATCACCTGAAACTTATGTAATATTGTAAATCAATGATATCTCAATTAAAAAAAACAATCTGTCTGTTTTGGTGCCTTCTCCCAGAGTTTTAGTGTATAAGAAAGGCGACTCCTGTGCTGGCGAGGCGTTTGGATTAGACAGCTGCTAGAGCTCTAACCACTCTAAGACTGGCCCGGTCCCCCAAGGAGAGACTCCTGGTAATGCTCTGCCTGCATTAATTTAGCCCTTACTACATGCTGGGCACTGCGCTAAAAGCTCTCCTTGAATAACATCTCATTTGATTGTTGTAGCAGTCCTGTGAGGTGTAGGTGTTTCTGTCTTCACTTTGTAGTTGAAGATAGAGGCACCAAGCGGTTCAGGAACCTGCCCAAGGTGGCAGGGGCTCTTTTACAAACCATAAACAGGATACCATTATCACGCCAAGAGAGTACCACTTTTCCCTAATGTCAGCTAGCCAAACAGTGGTCGGAGTTCCCCAATTGATTTACAGATTGTTTAGTCCCTTTTCACCTGGTGGTTTGCAATAATCTGGTTAGTCTGCAAGACTAAAATTGGCTCTCTCTTAGAGAGTCTCAGAACAAATGGGTTATGAATGTCACAGTACTGAAATTGATACAGGTAACCTTGAATTAGAATTTTCATCGATACCTGATGAAGCCCAACAAAAGGAAGACACGTGCTATCTTCAAAATGAAACTGTAGTGCTTTTTATATATCTATATTTAAAGTTGGCAACCCCAGCAAAATAATTAAAAAAGAAAAAACTTTTCCAAAAAGATCTCAAAGGAATCAGAGCAGATGAGATTATTTGGGATTGAAGGAAGGAATCAGGAAAACCTCCCACCTAGATTAGAGGAGCTGGAAAATTTTGCACAAAAATGCACTGATGACTCAACAGTGCCCAGCTCTGTTTTTAAGATCACATTGAAAAAGCAGATTAAATTGGAAGTAACATTTGTTTTGCTTTGTTTTAACAGAGTAAAGTTTAGCGAAGGAAAGTTACTTCCATAAGATGACCCAGTTAGTCAGTCAGGGGCAGACCTAGGACTAAGACCAGGACTGAACTTGGAGTTCAGTGCTTTTTTCTTATAGGCTTTTGTTTGTATGATACTCAGTGAGAAAGTGTGAAATCTTATGACTTGACTTTAATATTTAATATTAGTTATGAATGACAGTTTGTCCTTTTCTTTTGTCATAGCTAGCAAAAGAATGATTTCCCTCTGCTTAATTCAAGTGAGACAAAGACTCTCAGATTTCTTAAGTTCCAAGAACCAATCAAAAAAAATCCAAGAACCATAGGTTTTATTTTACCTCCATGAATGCAGGAGAGGAGATAAGCAGTGTAATAAATAAAACTTGCAGGAATTTTTGCCTTTTAGCAAGCAGATGCCACCCCCACGAGTGTTGCCAGGGTGACACCTTATTCAGTAAGACAACCAGCAGAGTTACAAACTTTTCAAAGGTTAGAAGTTGGTTTCCCAGTCAGTAGCAGCACACTGAGGTTGTGATCTCACAGGACTCCTCATTGGAAATAATGTTTGCAGGAGTACATTTCTGATGCAAAAGGAAAAATCTTCTTTTTTTTTTTTTTTTTTTTTTTTGTGGTACGCGGGCTTCTCACTGTTGTGGCCTCTCCCGTTGCGGAGCACAGGCTCCGGATGCGCAGGCTCAGCGGCCATGACTCACGGGCCCAGCCGCTCCGCGGCATGTGGGATCTTCCCGGACCGGGGCACGAACCCGTGTCCCCTGCATCGGCAGGCGGACTCTCAACCACTGCGCCACCAGGGAAGCCCAAAAGGAAAAATCTTGATGGACTTTCACCAGAAGTTAGAAAGACCTGCCTGGTTTCAAAGCTAAATACTTGCAGTTTGTACTGGGGAAAAGCAGAAGGCCTGAGATGCTAACACGTATAACATGGAAAAGAGAAAAGGGCAGAAAGATCATTTCAACAAGTGTAATGTTTTACATCTTTCTGACACAGATCATGTGATAAGATGCTCTGTATTTATCATTTGGGGCAGAATTTTGAGGAACATGCTGGCTTATTCAGATTTTTAATTTATAACCCTTCTGAAGAAAGTAAGAATAGTTAGGAAGAATCCCAGAAACATTTAATGTGGCATTAAAATCATCCTGTCTTAATTTAGAAGACAAAAGGCATAGTTAAAACCACAACAGCAGCGATCTGGTTCTCATAGGCCTCACTTTCCCCAGTGTGACGTGAGGGCCCTTCTGGTCCCTTCCACTCTTATTTTAATGGTGCCTCCTGCTTTTGCACAGACTTTGTTTTCTGGAGTAGTTTCTGAAAACAACCTCATGCTTCACGACGTCTCATTCTCTGAGGATTAAGAAGCTGGGGCATTTAGAATGGAATGATGTGAGGAACAGCTGCTTTGCACCTGTGTGCACCTGTGGGCCCGTGTGCGTACCTATGGGCCTGGGCCTGCACCTGGGAGTTTCCCATGGGCCACATGGTGTCCCTAATGGACTTATTCTTACATTTTTCTGTCCCACTCCCAGAAGGATATAAAGAAATGTGTATTTAGCAGCTATGAACAATAAATTAGCTTTTGTGAGGAGATTCTTTTCTTAAAGTTGAGTATGAATGAATGAACTAGGTTGGAGGGGGTGTGTTTAGGTGATGAATGGAGGGAATTGGGAGGATTTTTCTTCCTTGGCTATTAGAGTACTCTCATTCCCTAATTCTGAGGGGTAGTTGAATCCCTGCAATGTATACTTAAAAGGAGCCTAAATCAGTTTATAAAGGTTAGGTGTGACTACTATTTTTAAAAAATCCTTCAAACTACTAAATAAATGGTAAGTATTTAAATGTAAAAAGTATATGTAGAGGTTTTTTGTTTGTATTAAATCTAAAAGGATCTCACTTTCAGGAGTGAAAACCTTGGTTTTTTCCTCTTTTCAGATTTTTCTTTGAAAAATAATGACATTTTCCCCCAGGCATAGATGAAAAATTGGCTTGCATAGGTTAGCACAGGAAAGCATAGGTGATGTGATGATTGCATCAAATACGTGACAGCAGACTAAAAGGTAATTTTAGGTAGATTAGGATATATATAGCCTACTTATAAAATGGGAGTCCGTGTTTCTTGTAAACTGCCGCATGCAGGAAGCACGCTCTGATTAGACACTCTGATTCCAGGTTCTGTGGTCCTTAGGATGCCCCTGACTCCAGACTCCATCTTTATGTTCTTTGCATGCAGGACTTTCATTGCTGCCTCGTGATCGCCCCTGGTGGGCAGGTGGGGGGACTGCTGGGTTTATACTCAGGTTAGTCTCTGACTTTCAGGTTACGTTTGTGAGAGGAAAGATTTGCTGGTAAATGGCTGCTGTAATGTCAACGTCCCTGGCGCAAAGCAGTACTGCTGTGATGGCTGCTTGTCCAATGGCTGCTGTAGCGCCTATGAGTACTGTGTCTCCTGCTGCCTGCAGCCCAACAAGGTATGGAGAGTTGCTCCTTGTGCTGCATCTCCTTTATTCTTTCCGCCTGCATTTCACGAGGAGCATTAGAATCTTCTTTTGAGATTCTTCTGGAAATAGAACTTAGAAGGGAACCTTGTCAGTGTCAGAAATGGCTGTTGTGAGGTAGCCTTTGTCTACAAGGAAAGGAGGTGGTTCCCAGTTCCTCCAGTGGTTCTTTGGCAGAATGGGCCATTGTATTCCTAATCAGATATCTAAAGAATAAAACATCAGCCCTCCTGCTCACTTGAGCTCCCCTCTCTCTCTCCTTGCCCTCCTCTTCCCCGTATCAGCAGTCTGTTAGTTTAGGAGAAATTTCCAAGGTTACCTTGTGCTTCTGAGTTTGGAATTTATTACAGGTACTGACTTTTGTTTCCATAGCAACTTCTCCTGGAGCGCTTCCTCAACCGGGCAGCTGTGGCATTCCAGAACCTCTTCATGGCAGTCGAAGATCACTTTGAATTGTGTTTGGCTAAATGCAGGACCTCATCCCAGGTCAGAAACTGTGATGCCTCTAGCTGGGGTATTTGCTGGTGGGAGTCAGGGTCTGCAGGAAAACTCGAAAATATGCACTGGGGGCTTTTGGTCGGGTTATAATGGATAAGAGATTTAAACAAAGTTGTGTGGAGCTTTGGTGGATTGATAGTACATCATCCCTTGGTATCCGAGGGTGATTGGTTCCAGGACCCCAAATCCCTAAATGTTCATATAAAATGGCATAATATTTGCCTATTACCTACTTACATCCTCCCGTATGCTTTAAATCATCTCTAGATTACTTACAATAACTAATACAATGTAAATACCATGTTTTGCTTTTTGGAACTTCTTGGAGTTTTTTCAAATACTTCTGACCCATGGTTGGTCGAATCCACGGATGCGGAACCCGTGGTATGGAGGGCTAACTGTATTTAGAATGTGAACATGAGATTTATACAAGTTAGGGATCTAAAATATTTATATCAAATCAAGGTCTGACTAACTTGCATCTTCCCTATCTGATTAGCTTGTCTGTATTTTAAGTGGAAGCTTAAAATTATTTTTAAGTCTGGGTGGAGTCCTAATAGTCCAATTCCTGAGAGAAGTTCTCTCCTCCGTCTTTGACTGAACTTTAAGGCTTTCCAGCAACCACTCGTTTAGAGTGGGTACTAATTTATTCTGGGACAAAGTTGTGGTTTATTTTAGGATTCAAGGGGATGGGGCAGGTGGGTGTTGAAAAATACACAGGTAAATCTGTAGGTTGCCAAGCTCTCAGTACTTTTCAGCATGTTGTCATTAAATGCTTTGCTCTTGGGCACTAAACACGGCACCAGCTGCTGAAAGCGTCTGAACGTCTTTGCCTTTCCATCATTCCGCATCCTCTGCTCTCAGCCTTTGTGATCGGGTGGTTGTTGGAGCTCTCTTTGTAAAATCACCAGACGTGTTTGTCATACAGGCGCTCTTCCTCTGGCTTCCATTCATGGTGTCTGCAAGACTGTCCTAGCTCCGTCTGAGATAAATGACTCATTTGTCATTCTCTGGAACTCTTGTACCCTTTGCCAGATTTCTGTAGTCTGCCTTTGGGTTTTACGCCACTCTTTATGTCTCTGGTCTGCTCTTAGAGCATTCAGCATCACTGGGTAAGTGTTTCAGGGATTATAATGAGCATTTGAAACATGAAGAAATTCCTGATGTCCTTGTTTTGCTGGAAGAGCTTTCCATTTGAGTGGGCTTTAAAGGAAATGTGGAGGACGGCTGAACCCATGACTTACTTTGATTCATACTCTCGTTCTGAGAAATGTTAGAAAAGGCCAAGTATTTTCTTTCTTTAACTGATAAAACCCAGGAGTTATTTCCAAACTTGAGTGAAGATGCTAAAGTTTCAGACTTTGCATTTTCATTGTAAAGAGACATTTACCAGTTGGCGATTTGCCTTTATAAGTGTCCCAAGAAAGAAAAGATTTGGCTGCATGTCTGTAAATTGGATTAATACTTACAATTTAGATGTTTAGCCTTGGTTTTAGGCTAATTAATGAATTCTAGACTAGCCAAAAACTCAAGTTGCTTGTGTGAAAACAAATTGATGAAAAATTAGCCACCAAGGATGATTGTCTATGTTAAATCACACTTTGCTTGGCCAGATGAAGCTTGTGTGGTACTGTGGGATTCGGCTTGTGTACCAGCCCTTAGGTACATAAAACTTGATGAAAGCAATTTGAAGTGCATCTCCTTCATCTCTGCAGGGTTCAGTGCCGGGGACTGAATTCCTTTGAAGCACGGGGTGCAAAACACCCATCGGATCTTAATCTGACTTAAAATACTTTGAGGAAAATTTTTTGTCTCAAGTTATCCTAGTCACAGCTAGGTTGTTAAAAAAAAAAAAAAAACTCACTAGTGTGCATAAAAGAAACAGTCCTGTGGTGACACTATGTCCATTTTCATGCCCTTCATTGGCATTCTGTGCTGAGCATCTGCCTTTGCTCCAGAAAGTGCCCTGGACCCTTTTGGTGACATTTGGAGATGGACTCACCCGGGCTCCTGCAGGGAGCGTCTGCCGGACGCCGTCCTGCTCTCTCTCACAGCGCTCTTCTCTTCCCTTTTGCCAACAGAGCGTGCAGCATGAGAACACCTATAGGGATCCCATAGCAAAGTACTGCTACGGAGAGAGCCCTCCCGAGCTCTTCCCCGCGTGACGGTGAGGGAGACTCAACCCACTGGGAGGATGTGCTGCTGAAGAACTTGTAGCCTGAAGCCCTTCTCTGGTCTTCAGGAGAAGACTTGACCTTGACCACTTCTTGTGTTGTGCTCTTTGGCCTCACTCGCCCCCGGGCTTACCAGATGGACTTGTTCCGTAAAGCAGTTGGAAATGCCAGCCAGCGGGTTACATTCAAGAAAGACAAGACTGTGGGCGACCTGGTGAAGGCATCAGCACTCTGAGCGCCTCTGCTCTGCGGCTGCTCAGGGACCTGTGGGCATCTGTGTGTGTTCTCCCCGGGCCCTTCACTGTAAAGTTATTTATTGGACTTCTTCAGAGTAGTGGGAAAATTCTCATGTTTCCTATAGGAAAATTCCTTGATAGTTGAGTATATTCAAGGAGATTGTTCTTGTTGTTTTCTTGTGTTCTTGAGTTTCAAGAGTGAGATCAACCCTTCACCCAGATAAAATGTTTGGTCTCTTAGAACATGCATGTTCTCTCGAGGTGGTTTGTTCTTGGTTTTGTTTTAACAGCATCTTCAAGAGTGGGCCCTGAACACCATGTCCTGACATCTAAAATTGTCTAGAAACTCAGATGCTGTTCCCTTCTCATCCTGTGCCAACTTTCTAGCAGCTGGCACCATGTGCTCTCAGGTTTTTTCCTAGTGGTATTTGGATATGCTTGTTTAACTATGTGCATGCACCGTTTTAACCAGAAATTCTGCCTTGTTGTCCTGGAGGGTTCTGTTCTTGTTTCCACTGCCCCTGTTGAAATGACTGGTCTGCTCAGCCGTGGGACAGTGGGAGCCTCAGGAAAGTCATCTGCTGGGCGGCCGCCTCCTCTTCTGTCATGAAAACCCCATCTTAAGGCGATTCCTCAGTGGAGATACATCTCGCAACTGACTGTAAGTGGTCGTTCTTTATCGCTTTCGGCTTCGGGAGATGTAATAGGTACAGACATTTGGTTTCCCTGTGATTTACAAAGAAGAACAAAACTCAAGTTTCTGTCAGGGTGCCCTAAGAGACTCACATCTACCCTCCGTGGACATTGGATGTGCAGGCTGCTGGTCCACATGCTGGAGGCGTCCTGTGTTTCTAATATGACACTAACCCTCTCTGGTCAAGGCTGAGAGTATTTGGTCCTCAGATCAAGACGTCGTGCCCCTCTTTGCTCTCTGGAGTCACATTACCGCACACTGTTCTTTCCCAGAGCCCCTCACTAACCCTGGTATTGGGCAAGGTCTTCCTTGTTCTTTTTCGGTTGTTCAGCGGTTGCCCTCAGAGCAGAGCATGAGCTTTACAGCCCGCTTTCAGCATTTTTATTTCAGTGGAGCTTTTTCCTTGGGCCATGTTTGCCCTCCTGTATGTTTCTGCAGTCTATTCAATGGAATAATTTCCCTTAACTCCCTCCTGTTACTTACACTTACCTTTCCAAAGTAGTTTGTCCCCCTAAGTCAACTTTCTTAGAGGGTGAACTGTCTGGCAGTTGTTTTTAATGTTAGATCCCAGGAAATTATTCATTTTGCGTCAGGTTTTTCAGATTCTGTGTGTGTTCACTGGTGCTAAATCAGACTGTGTGTGAAAGTAATGGACACGTCTGCCTGTTTCACCAGCTCATTACTTGTGGTAACTCAGTCTGTCTCCTGGTAGTTGTCACTGACCAGCGTCTCCTTTGAGCTTATTTGAACCCTTGGGCAATAACGTAGATTTACTGTGAAAACAGTTTATATCAAAGGTCAGCCATACCTGTTTATTCTGTATTTGAATATTGGCGAGCACGTTTTGCATTTTCACAGCTTTCACAGCCTCTGCAACTTAGGTAGAGAATTAAGCTCGTTTGTTCCCACCTCGTAGATGAGGAAATGGAGTGAAGTGACTTCCCTGGGCCCCATGACGGAACCAAAACAGGACCTTCATCTCCGGCGCCGGGTCCACTGTCCTTCCCACCACCCCTCGCCATCTCCAACGCTGACTCATCTGTAAACACTGCTCTGAGAGCATACAGATCTCGGTTGTCCAGGCCAGCAGAGGGGAGAGGTGGTATAAGTAACCAAATTGGGTCAATAATCCAAAGGTCATTTTCATTCAGCCCTGGAGTATGTTTTTCTGTACTCCTAAGAGGCATGTTCGCTGTTTTGGAAAGTCACGGTACTGCAGACTCTGTAATGAAGCCACCCAAGGATGTGGAACATCATGGGCCTCCCCAGGCTTCTAGCCTGGACCCCTCCCTGCTCCCCTCTCTGGTTTGTTTCTGGTTCCTTCGACTGAAGGTTTTCAGAATTAGGGACCTTGTCGTAGTTTTGTATGCCCAGAGCTTAGCAAAGTGCATGATACACATCGGATTTTAAGAGAAGATCAGAGAAGGAATGAAAACACCTTTAGTTTAGAAGAAAATTTTTTTGTTATGTTTGGGGTGAAAGGTAATTGGGTAATTCAAAGCATTTCCCTCAGTTCTGAATCTTAATTGCCATGCTGCTTGCTGGAGCAATAAAGATAAGATACATTCTAACAGGGAAAGAAGCATTCTGTAGAAAAAGGCACTGCCTCCATAGGGCCTGGGACTTGGGGTGGCCCTGGATCTGGCGACGCTGGGGCTGGCATCGAAGGGCGAGCTCAGCAGCTCTTGGAAAAGCGGGGGATAAGATTTTAGAGCAGGGTTTGCAGTTTTTGGCCTGCTCCCGGAGCTGACTTGGAGGCTGTCCAGGGAGTGCCTCAGTTGGTGAGGCTGCAAAGGCGCTGTGGGAGCTGTGTGCAAGGTTCCGAGCAAGCTGTTCCCATCGTTGGGATTTGCAGGTAGATTGTAAATGAACAGAGATGTTGCTTATTTAGTCTACTCTTTTTTTTTTTTTTTAATGGTTATTGGAGTGTAGTTGCTTTACTCTGTTGTGTTAGTTTCTACTGTTATTTAGTCTACTCTTCACAGGCTGGAGAGAATTCGGCCTCACAGTCAGTAACTCCTTCTTATTAAGGCATGGCCTTGGGTAGTCTTTCCTCTTGAGTCCCAGGCCCTGCTCTGTGATATGGGATTGCATCTGCTCCTCGTGGGGTTGTTGTGAGGTGTTGGAGTGAGTAAAGGCCCAGTGCTGGGCATGACGTCCACATCTGCAGTCCAGTGGGGGTCTGACATCACGTAGTTGGCAAGGCGGGGATGGGTGGGCCGCTTGGGTGGAAGGGTGACAACTACAGAGTTCTAGGTATTATTTTTACTACTACTTTTAGAAGAACTCTTGCTAAAGATAATTTTTAAAATGCAGGTAATGTCAAGATGAAAGTAATAATGACCTAAAATCATGCAACCTAGAGATCAGCCCATTTTTTTTCTCTTTCCCTCATGACTTTCTAGGCAGATATGAGAATACTTTTTCTTCTTGAAAGCAATCCTCTGATGGACATCCTTCTATGTGACATATAGGCCTATCTAATAATTTTTAGTGACCACCTGGTGTCAGTTTCATGGATATACCGTAATGTTATTAATCCCTGCTGAGGTCATTTAGCTTATTACTGTTTTTTTTTTTTCTTTTTTGGCTGCTACAAATAATGCACTGATGATATGCTTTCACATACATGTTTGTATGTTTATTTGAGAATGATTTTTACCAATTTATACTCCCACCTAAACTATGTGGGGAGTGGGATTTCCCCAGTGGTCAGTGGTAAAGCATCCGCCTTACAATGCAGGGGACGCAGGCTTGATCCCTGGTCAGGGAACTAAGATCCCACATGCTGTGGGGCACCTAAGCCTGCGTGCCACAACTACTGAGCTCGCAAGCCTCAACTAAAGAGCCTGCGTGCCACAAACTACAGAGCCCACACGCCCTGGAGCCTGACACCACAACTAGAGAAGAGAAAACCCACACGCCACTACTAGAGAGAAGCCTGCGCACCACAACAAAAGATCCCATGTGCCACAACTAGAGAAGTGAAAACCTGCACGCCACTACTAGAGAGAAGCCCACGCACCACAACGAAAGATCCCATGTGCCACAACTAAGACCTGACACAGCCAAAAATAAATAAAATAAATAAAGTATGCGGGGAGTGTCTTTCGTCATATACCTAAGAACCCCTTGGTATCATTTTTTAACTCTTTTTGCTAATGGACCTCTATGTTCTAATTGATATTTAATTTCTTCCCATATTTTGATTGGGTGTTTATCTTTCACATGTGGTAAACTGCTCTTCTTGACCTTGGCCAGTTTTTCTTTTGTTGGTCTTTTTCTTACAGAGCGTTCTTCACTGAAGGAGGCCTTAAACCCCTTTCTTGTTTTTCTGGACCCTGCATTACTCAGAATCAAGTGGCTCACTTGTTAACTAACTTTTCCAGTTGATCTAGGCCAGCAAATGGGGGCAGTTTTGCCCCCAGGGAACAGTTGGCAACGTCTGAGACATTCTTATCACAACTGAGGGCAGGCGGTATGTGTAGTGGGTGGAGCCCACCACTGCCCCCACGACACAGAGTCATCCAGCTCCACGCTTCAGCAGTGCCGGCCGAGGCAGAGAGGTCCTACTCTCGGGTCACATTTTACCCCCTTCGGTTAAACAGAAAAACTACCAGGAGCTGAGAGCGGACTTGATTATTTCGCTGCCCTTGCCTTCTGCCGTGCGCAAGTGCTGCTGATTAAATTACCGTGGAATCCCATAGGACGTGCTGCTTCCTCCCTGGTCTCTACCAGCCCAGTGCTGCCTCCAGGAATGGCATTGTTACTCTGCGGTGGCATCCCTCGCGCGCTGACACAATCCAAGTGCAGACACCTCCCGTGGGCAGAATGACCAGGTTTACAGAGCCCCCTCCCCTCCTGGCAGATCTGCCCTCCCCATCCCCCTACAGTAGCTCTTTGCAAGGAGGGCCTTTGGGGGTGGGGCAAGGGGAAATGAGTCACTACAGATTCCATTCGGAAAACTGGTCATTCTACTCTAAAAAGGTACCACATAAGTAAGTAGTAATAATTAAAAAAGAATCCAGTGGGATTGTGAGTTCTTTCCTACACAGCACTTTTCCGGACTCTGTGGCATCAGTGTATTGCCTTCCGGGCCCTTTGCCTGTGTGGACTCTTGTTGCGTAGTGTGTTGTCATGGTGTGAGGACAGTTTTGGGTACCGAGATCCCCGTTTTCGCTCAGTCACATGTCTGCAACATTCAGCGTCCAGTCAGCTTACACAGACACGAAGAGGAACAGGTGGCCCCCGAGGGCCTGAGTGGGGAACAACAGGGGTTGTGTTTGTGCGGCCGACTCCGTGTCCCGGCAGCCCCTCGCCACGTACCTTCAGTTGTACAACTCGATTCATGTTTGCTGTTAGAGCTGAACTGCTGGACTTTTTAAAAATAGAAGTACAGCCTTTAATATTATAATAAACAAAACAACTGGCCAGTTACAACCAGCGGGCCCTGCAGTCAGTCAGATGTTTGGACAGGGGTCCAGCTGTATTGTTTCTCAGGACTGCACAGTCTGTGGGCTCGGAGGAACCAAAACATATCACTGCTAGAAATGCATTTTATTTCTAAGTGGGTACTTTCCAAGTTTTTGGTAGGGTCAGTAGTCCCTCAGGTCTTTGGACTTTCTAAATTCGTACGTTTTTTTTATGCAGCATAGAGTAGGCAAGCTCTGGTCAGCTTACATCCGGTTATCAAAATCAGAAGTGTTTGCTAAATCAGAAAAAGTGGAGTTGGCTATCAGTTAAATTCAAGATTTCAGACTGTTGGTCACATATCACTATTGGGAGGAGTGTGTGTGTGTTTATAAGTGTAACAGCAGAAGTCTGTGAGTAGCATCCTAATTTTACTGATGAGAGCACAGGCATTAATGACCTTGAGTAAATTAACCTCTTCTGGCTTTGGTTTCCTCATTTGTCAAAGGAGGGTGATTGCTAAGGTGTCTTGCAGATCCAAAATTCTGATTTTTGTGCCAAAGATCCTGCCACGTGTTAAAGTAAGACCAGAGCCCAGCAACTTGGTCCTTGGCTTTGATTTTCACTGGGTAAGTGGAGACCAGTCATCTGGAGCGTTTTCTTCAAATCAGGGCTTCCCCTTCTCTCTTGAAGATTTCAACTGGGGCTCACCATTTTTTGCCTTTTTCTCCTCAGATTTTAAATAGAGACCATATTCTTCTCTGCTGGGACCAACTTATTATGTATTGCTGCTCTGCACCTGTGAAGACAGCTGCTGTGTTTTCCATCACAAAAGCAGCTGCCTTTTGGCAGGGAAGCCCAGAATGTGCTATGTAGCTATACCTTAATACAGTGCTAAATTATTTAGGCATGCTTAACCTGAGATGCTCAGAGCATCTTGGAATTCCTATTAAGGGCTTCTGTAGTCATCGCTCAGTAAAAGGTTTCCCTTTCATTTCTTTCGTGATTACTAGGCAGAAACCTGAAAATGTAGGGAATTACATTTTAAAATATAGAAAATTACAAAGATACTAAATTGTGCCACAATAGTCAGATCCCCAGCCCCCAAAGATAACCACTAATTAAAGTTTTTATGTAAAGTTACCTTTTTTTCGTACATGACTGTGTATTTTGTGTTAGTACATAAATAAAGGTAGGATCCTGCTGTACATAATATTTTAAAACAATTCTTGTTGTGTTGGCTTAACCCAACTATAGCTAATTAATTTACAGAGCAGGAAGGGTACACATTTTATTTTATTTTTTAAATTTTTATTTACTTTTTAATTTTAATTAATTTATTTTTTTTAAAGTACACATTTTAATTGAGTCATCTGGCCTCTAAAATAAAGCCAGGGTAGGATTGAAAGCCCCTTTAAAAATGCATACAAGTTTGTCATTGCATTTCTGCATCCCTTTTCTGTCTGATTTTTACGTAGTGGGGAGACAAGTCTTTGTGTTCTTCACAAATAAGTTACAGACATTCTATTTCAGCCAGAGTTGACTTGCAGGAAATGTGCTGAGGTCAAAGCCTGTCACGGCAGAATCCCACTTTCCTGAGAGAGCTAAGAGAATAAGATGGGGGGGGCCCACTCCGAATCTCTGAAGTATGTCATTCATTTCAGTGAATCACTAACTGCAGAATTTAAAAAATTAAAAAATATATAAAATGGCCGGGAAGGACACATGGGGACCGTCTTTCTGGATGTCTAGTTTGGGGAAAGGATGAGCTGAGCTCAAAGCAGCCAAGTTTCCCCAAAAGCCAACTCTGCTTTGTCAAGTTTGTGGCCCATATGATGGTTTTTGAGGGCAGGAAGATGTCATTTTCTAAAGATGTTCCCAGATGCTCCGTGGGCTGCTATTTGGAGCTGGAATCTTCTCTGCTCATCTCCATAGTCTCAGAGGCCTAGAGTCCCCCCCCACCCTCCGGCACGTGCTGGACTCAGTTTCTCTCGGGAGGTTTTTGTCTGGGCAGCAATCCAGGGCGTGCTCCGAGAGCTCAGGCCCTGACACCCGTGCCCCTCCTGAGCTTTTCCTGCAGCCTGCTGAGTGCCAGCTTGGAGGCCTGAGATAAATAGTCTTGCAGCTGCTTAGCTGTCAGCCGGGCTCATTTATCTGACACAAATAAGCTCATTGACCTGATTTAGTGCAGGGAGGAACTACGGAGTCAAGTCCAATATGATCTTAAAGCCCTGTCTTTTCACCGCAGCCTTTTCAGACCTTCAAGGATGGCCACTGAATTAAACCATGGTCGTGGGCACTCTTTCAAGGAAAGAAGGAGGAAGAGAGAGAGATAGGAGGAAGAGGAAGGGGAGAGGAGAGAAGAAGGAGGTGCCAGGGGCACAAAGAGCAGTTGCTTTCTGTGCCACTTGGTGGCACCAATTCCTTAGGTTTTCTGTCCTCAGCATAGTCCTTGTCGGGAGACTGTGGGACCTGTGCCTGAGTGGATTCCCTCTCCCTAAGACAATGAAGGACCATCTGGTAGTGACAACAAACCAAGACTCTTTCCCGGGGCCTGTCGATTTTGTGCACCGGGATTCAGGGGAGTATCCATTGCAAGGAGAACGAAATTGATCTGCTGCTGGTGCCCTCGAAGCCCCCAGGCTTAACTCAGTGCCCGTGACTGCCCCCTTCTTCCTCCTCTCCCGTTCACCGAGGCAAAATGTACAATAGTCTCTTGACCATTCCTACCCAGACAAAAAACATTTGCACCATCACTTTCACACGGCACTGTCTTCTGAGGCCGGTATTCTTTCTCATCTTCATTTTAAGAACAAGGCTCCGATGCTCAGGTTAAATTTTGCCTCAGGTTATACTGTTAGATGCCAACTTCAGAGCCCTGGAAGGTGCATGCGGGCCCAGCCTAGGAACACTGTGATAGCAGCGACTGTCTTCCTGTCATTTCTGGCGCTAAAGGCCTCTTATTTAATCCTAACAACCACGCCTATGAGATAGTAGGTCTTTTTATCCTCATTCTAAAGAAACGAACTCAGATTAATTTCTTCGCGTAGGGGAACACTGTCTTAGTGGTTTAAACCAGGATAGTGACGGAACCCAGATCTTTTTTTTGCTCTTGGACCTGGACTTTTAGCCCCTGAACTTTTAGCCCAGTAAGTGCCATACTGGGCTCTGAGCGCTGAGCAGGAGGTCCTAGATGAAGGAGGGGTTATTTGCTCTGAAGCTTGCTGTTTGACCTTGGGTTTGGATCATCCTTGATTTAAGCAGAATGTTTCACCTCGCTGCTAGTCCTGCCAGGAAGGGTTTTTGAATAATGCATTGAAAGGGGATCTTAGCCTTTCAGCACAACCCAGGTGAGAGGGCTCTATCTTAACATTCTTTTTCCCACTGAGCAGAGTCCTTATAATGGGCTGAATTGTCTCCTTCCAAAATCCGTATGCTGAATTCCCAACCCCAGTGCATCAGAATGTAACCTATTTAGAGAAAAGGCCTTTGAAGAGGTGATTAAGTTAAAGTGAAGCTGTGAGGGTGGCTTCTAATCTAATAGGACTGTGTCCTTCTAAGAAGAGGGAGAGACACCAGGGCTTCAAGAAGGCAGCCGACTGCAAGCCAAGGAGGGCCTCAGGAGAAACAAACCTACTGACACCTTGATCTCGGACTTCCAGCCTCCAGAACTGTGAGAGAATAAATTCCTGCCGTTTAAGCTCCTCAGTCTGTGGTATTTTGTTATGACAGCCCTCACTGACTGATAAAATCCTTGAAGGAAATGATGCTGAGTTACTACGCAAACCCGAAGGACAGCACGGGGTAGGGAGCAGCACTGAGCTGCCTTGCCGGAGTCATCTTGGCTCCAGTGTGTCTCTTCTTTTCTGGGCCTGTTTGCCCATCTGTGAAAGTGTACATGGGAGCACGTATGAGGGTCCTTCCAGCCCTGGCATTCCAGGATTCTAGTTGGTAGCTTCAAGACCTGGAGAGTGCTGCTTTGAACCTGTGGTGTTTAACTGCAGGGAGATTTTGCCCCCCAGGGGACATAAGCCAATGTGTGAAGACAGTTTTGATTGTCACGAAGTGTGTGTATAGAAGTACTGTGGGCCTCTAATTGAGGCACAGCCCCCACTGTCCACGGTGTTGAGGTGGAGAAACCCTGGGTTAAACTTTTTTGCCCCTTGAATGGTGATGACGTGGAATTGCCAGCCCATCATTCATTCCGCACGTATTTACTTGGCATTTACTGTGTGCTTAGCTCTGTGCTAGGGAGTACAGAGAGCTGGAAGACAGTCTTCTGGAATTTAAAATCGAGTTGATCCTGAGCCTCTGGTTTTGGGAACATAGTACCTAAACATTCTTAGGTGTCGATGCTACCGTCCCCCTTAGGATAAACTGTCACTTTGGGTTTCCAGAGAAAGTCTTTTATGCTTGGACATCCAGGAACCATTTATTTAGTCCCACCTCATTCATAGACCTACACTAGTATAGCTTGTTTCTTTTCAAAAAGGATTTGAGGAAACTATGTATTTGTATGTAGTGCTGATTAATAAAACAAATTAAATTAGAACCAGTTTAAAAGAGAATGCCAACATTCAGTTGTGAGACAGCAACACAGTTGATGCATGTACACATACATGCATTTTTCTAATTTTTCTGAATTATAAAGTGACATGTTGCATTATAGAAAATTAGAGAAGAGAATAAAAGCTTTCATAATCTTTCCATTTGTAGATAACCACTATTTGGTGTGTATCTCTTTTCATACACATGCACATATATTAATATATTTAACAAAAAAGAAAATTGTGATCCTATTTTACCATTTTGTAACCCAATGAATGACCCTCGAATGGGGCTTTGACATCTGATTTGGTGATCACAAGGCAGAGAAAGTGGCCTGCATGCCAGGCTGGCTGTGGAGTTACAGAACCAAGGTCACTGCCCACCAAGAATGCATTGATGCAGGGAGGTGGGTGGAGGCCCACATTTCATTTCACAACTTCAGGGGGCATCGTTCATTTGGTAACGAAGAGACTGGTGCGTTCCACGCCACCCCTTGCCCCTCTCCCGTCGTGTGACCCAGCAGCCCTAGAACTCTATGTTTTGTAGCAGCTTTGTGGAGAATACAATTCACTTACCATTTAGTTCACCCATTTAAAGTGTACAATTCAGTGATTTTAGTATATTCACAGAATTGTGCAACCATCACCACAATCAACTTTAGAACATTTTCATCACCCCAGAAGGAAGTCCCATACCCGTTAGCTATCGCCTTCCCATTTCCCCCCCAATCCTTCCAGCCCTAGATGACCACTAATCTACTTTCTGTCTGTAGGTTTGCCTATTCTGGACATTTCATATAAATATAATCATACAATATGTGATCTTTTGGGACTGGCTCCTTTCACAAACATGAAAGCACCATGTTTTCATGGTTTGTCCAATTATAGCATGTATCAGTACTTGGTTCTTTTTTAAAAATTTATTTTTTGAGATATTCATACACCATACAGTTCACCCTTTTTAAGTATACAGTTCAGTAATTTTTCCTATTCACAAAGTTATGCAGACACTACCACTAATTCCAGAACATTTTCATCTCCCAAAAGAAACCCCATACCTGTTGGCAGTCACTCCTCACTCTTCCTCCCTGCCAGCCTGTGGCAACAATTAATTTACCTTCTGTCTCTACGGATTGACCTGTTATGGATATCTCATATAAGTAGAATCATACAGTATGTAGTCTCTTGTTACTAACTTCTTTCACTTAGCATGTTTTCAAAGTTCACTCATGTTATAGCATGTCTCAGTACTTCATTCCTTTTTATGGCTAAATAGTATACCATCATATGAATAGACCACATTTGCTTATCCATTCATCAGTGGATGGGCATTTGGGTTGTTTCCACTTTTTGGTTATTGTGGATAACGTTGCTGTGAACATTTGTGTGTAAGTTTTGTGCGGACATACACTTTCTGTTCTAGGCATATACCTAGAAGTGGCACTACTGGGTTATATGGTAACTCTATGTTTCATCTTTTGAGGAACTGCCAAACTGTTTTCCAAAGCAGTTGTACCATTTCACATTCCCACCAGCAGTGTATGAGGATTCCAGTTACTCCATGTCCTTGCTAAGACTTGTCATTGTCTGTCCTTTTGATTGCAGCCATCCTAGTGATGATGAAGTGGTATCTCATTGTGGCTTTTGACTTAGCATATCCCTGATGGCTAATGATGTTGAACATCTCTTCGTGTACTTAGTGGCCACGTGGACATCTTCTTTAGAGAGATGTCTATCCTAATTCTTTGCCCATTTTAAAACTGGGTTGTCTTTTTATTCTTGAATTGTTTGAGTTCTTTGGGTATGAGCCCCTTATCGGGTTCATGATTTGCAAACATTTCTCCCATTCTGTGGGTTGACATTTCACTTTCTTGATGGTGTTCTTTAAAGCATAAAAGTTGTAATTTTGATGAAGTTCAATTTAACTGATTTTTCTTTGGTTGCTTGTGCTTTTGGTGTCATGTCTAATACCACTTGATTTTTAATGAATGATAATATTCCTTGGAATAGATGTAACATAAAGGGATAATTATTTGATACTAGCTTGCATAATGTTTTAGTGCCCTTATCCCTACCTCCATCCCCAATAACTTTATTCTGGTGATATCTGGAGTTAGACCTCAAGCCATTTGCAGATTTCGTCAGATCCCTGTAGCCTTTGTAAACACATCATTGTTCCTCCTGTCTCTTTTTCTCCCCTGGAATGTGCTTAGCGATGCCCAGACCTCTGCAGTGCAATTGACAAAGTGCACAAGTCTCCAAGCAGCACAACTTCAGGTGCCCTTTGTCCCTGTGATTCCATTGCCAACATTGCACTAATGCAACCTTGTGGGACCACGTCGCCATCTTCTGGCAAAGATGGGAAAGTGCAATGCCAGGAACTTGAACGTTCTGTGGAAGGTCTTTTCCTTTTTTCCCTTCTCTGTGGTAGATTGTCAGGTACCAACTAATTGTTTTCATTCTGACCTACTTCTGTTGCTTTAAAAGGTTCTTCCACCTTTGGAGGTAGCGTTTAAAGGTTCAACCACTTATGAAAACCAAATCTGTTTTCTGTAAGGCAGGGAAGCTTGTGTTTCTCATTCTACAGGCAGTTCCTGGTATGTGAAACATTTCATCATTGAGTAGAAAGCAATACTTTACCTTAGGTGAGGAAAGGAAAATGAATGCAAGTCATTTCTCTTGTCATATGGGTCATATTATCATATTTGTTGAGTCCCTGATAGTCTAGGACTCTCAGGTGTATCATTATACGTTCTCCCAGCCCTCCCAGGTATACCCAGGTGTATGTATTGTCCCTACTTTGCTGATGAGAGTGAGGCCTTGGAAAGATAGATGACCTTTGTTTTCTAGGACAGAATGGGCAAAAACTTTTCTTTTAATGAATGATAGAACGGTCAGGATGTGAAATCATTAGTATCCAGTATAATGCCTTATACTTTATTTTAATAGGTCTTTATTGAATGAATGAAAAAAATAAATTCTGTGACCTGACTCCTGACCTACTTTCTTTTCACCACATCCAGCTGCTTCTCCTGTCATAAATGCCTCGTCATTTCAACAAATACTTTCAGTGTTGTTCAGTGAGAGAACAGGTGTTTATAACTTTCAACCTTTAATAAAAGGAGTAAAAATGTGATTTTTAAAAAAATGTGCAGAAAAACACACAGATGTTCATACCAGTGTTGTTCACAACAGCCAAAAAGTGGAAACAATCCAAATGCCTGTCAAAAGATGAATGGGTAAACAAAAATGTGGACTATCCAAAAGATGGAATATGATTCAGCCATAGAAAGGAATGAGGTACTGACACAAGCTACAGCATGGACGACCCTTGAAAACATGACGCTGAGTGAAAGAAGCCAGTCCCCAAAGACGACATGTTGTATAATTCCATTACAACACATGTTGGGGTGGCTGCACAACTCTGAATATACCAAGAATACACTTGAAATAGGTGTGCATTTTATATTTATATTATGTCCCAATAAAGCTGTTTTTAAAATGTGTACAAGAAGCTTTGCAAAGGGCTGGTGTGTGTGTTGGGGAGAGGTGTTGTGCTTGGGACCCCCACAGAGGAAGTGGAACCCAGAGTGGAGAGCCAGGCTCAGCCAGAAGGACCTGAGCTTAAACTCCAATTGTGCCCCTGACACGTAGTGTCATTTTACCCTAATACTTAGTTGCTCTGGAGTTTGGTTTTCTTATTTGTAAGACAGGCATGACAGTACCCTCCTCACAGGCTCTTTTTGGCTTAAATAGATTATGTATGTAATGTTTCTTGCACATGCCACGTTCAGCAAATATTCATTTCCATCTTCCAACCCTGAGTTGCTATGATTCTGTGACTTTCAGGCTGGTGAACGGGCTGTTAAGCCCCTTTGCCTTCAGAAGCTTCTAGTGGGCAGTGCAGCTGAGTGGATCCAAAATGTGAAATGAGGGGTTTGGACTAAGCTAAAAGCCTGGCCATTTGCAGGAGTCTGTGGTTTCCTTGTTTAGATGCCCTAAGTTAGCGGTCTGCTTGAGCCCTCTGTGGTCTACACTGCAGGACCCCAGTCCTGCCCATGGCGGTTTGCGAGTCTGTGGGACACACACACATTGTTCTCTGATTCTGAAAGGCCTGTGCGGCATCTGTAGGCAGGGCCCTTCTCCTGTCTGCCGGTCACTCCCAGCTCTGCCTCCCCAGTTCCTTCTTCAAGGGGCCGATTGGCAGAGGGGCCTTGTTATAAGGGGGATGCTGGGAGTGTTTCCAACAGCAGAGTTTTTCTTTACCCTCGTAAAGCAGTTTTGTCCTGGATGAATAAGGACCCTTCAAGCTACTCCACACAAAGGCAGATAAGCATGTACCAGTGAGGCTGGGGGAAAAATGGAAGGGGGTGTCTAGAATGTCTCTGCCACCCCCAAGCCGACAAGTCACATCAGTCCTGCTGTCGGACACCTCTGGACCAGAGGAATTGACCCCAATGGTGACCCCTGACCCCTCCCAACAATCCTAGGCAACCCCGGGACCTGGCGAGCTCCATCCCTGTGCTCTTCCTTGAACTAGAGGTCTCACCCGGTGGGCGGTGCGCAACACAGGGGAGTGAATTCTGAACACGGAATTTTCAGATTGGGTGGTGGGGCCTGGGGAGGGAGGGATGTGGGGGATGAATTGCAGGGGAAGGCTGGTCCTGCGATTCTTATGAAAATGAAATAAAAGGGAGAAAGAGTCTATTGGGTTTTGACATTTCCTAATTGTCACTTTTACACTGGGGGAGTAAATTCAAATTGCCCTCTTTTTAAAATTACATAACCCTTCTCCTGTCCAAGGACACTTATTCAGAGGCCTTCATTTGGGGTCTTGTGCTAATAACCGTAATGAGACTCTGAGAGGAGAGCTGTGGGGCCAGGACCGGAATGGGGGGGTTTGAATAGGGGGAACACTGGTTAACGGGGGTTGGTCCTCCCTTCTGGCCCTCAGTAGAGGGAGCGTTGTGTGGCAGCACTGACAACGGGGTCTCGAAAGACGTAGTGAAACAGCACAGCATCCCTGCAAAGCAGGTAATGTTTCCCACTTTACACAGGAGGAAACGATCCATGAGAGGGGATGCAGTTTACCAGGCACGAGGAGCCAGGAAGTGGGGCTCAGACCCAGCCCTGCATTTTGATGCGATGCAAGGGCCTTAGGCAAGAAGTGACTTAAAATGAAGGCCATCTGTGCCCTTGCCCGGGCCCTCTCTGCCCTTCTGCCAACAGCATGCACATGTCCAGGCTGAGCCCCTTGTCCTGTACGAAGAAGGTTTTCTCCCCACGTGGGTGTGCTGGTTCTTGTTTGGGCCTAGAGTGCAGAATCTCAGAAGCCCTATTGATGACATAGACACCTGGAGATGGATGCATGAGATAAGCCTGGTCAGGGCCAGGGGCAGTTTGACCCTCCCAGGTGGAAGATCACGGTCAAGGCAGATGTGAAGTGCAGGAGTCAACAGACTTTCTCTGTAAAGGGCCTGAAGGTAAGTATTTCCAGTTTTGAAGTTATACAGGCTCTGTTTTAAATGTTTACCTTTGCTGTCATAGCTTGAGTGCGACCAAAGACACTATGTACACAAATGGGCTTGGCTGTGTTGCAATAAAACTTTATTTACACAGGTTGGGGGCCAGATTCAGTCTGCAGGCTATAGTGTACTGACCTCTGGCTTAGCGAACCAATGTTAATTGGTCAAACTCCCTTCTTAGTGTTGTCCTTTATTTTAGAGACAAAGTGCTAGAAAAGATGGAGTCTTTTCAGTTATCCCTAGAAGGTTGCTAACAACCATGAAAGGCCACCTTCAGAGAAAGACCTCCACCAAGTGAAAGCAACAGGAATTCGGAGCTTTTACCCTCCAGCAGACGCTCAGAAATGAAGATTCTACTTTCTTCCCATTGTCCCTCAACGGAAGGCTGGGTGTTTTAATTAGCTAATGTTGGCAAATTGCTTTGAAGAAGATTGTAAAACGTTCGTGCTACAAGTGCCAAGAATCCTAATTAGCTTTCCTTAAAGATACCACCTGGAAGTGTGATAGCTTGTTGCTAGAGGTCCAAGCCAGCAAGAATAACCTGCAGACCCCAAACCGGTTTTTAAGCAAACACAACTGAATACAATCGGATCTCTACATCGTCGTCACATTTTCTTCCTTCTGCCGAATCTGCTTCCTAGCAGCTGGGATATTAAACCATGAAAGTCTGCTAGCGACAGGGGCATGAAACAAATTAACCCATCCATTTGTTGCCGCCGATGTTGCCTTTTGGATTTTTAGCTTGTGCGTTGGAGGCCCTGCCCGGCATGTCAAGGTTACAGGGAGGAGGAGGCTGGCAGCCACTTAGTCATACAGCAGGGCTGGCTCCCAGGTCCCCCAGTCTGAGAGAGACGTGTATATGCTGTCGCTCTTAACAGCTGGATAATGAATTTGCTCTCCAACACTCTTGTTTCATGTGGTGGCAGCGGTGACGGCAGCAGCATCTGATCTGTGTCACCATCAGAAGCAAGTGAGATGTAGTTAATATGGACCTTAGCCACTGACATGCATTGATTCAGATTCTCCAGGCTCTGATGAAGTCCTGCTAAATTGGTGGGGCCGGGCCCTGTGTGAGAGGATGTGGCAGGGGGCAGGGGTGGGGAGGGATTCCTCAGCCTCACCACTGTTGACATTTGGGGCCAGACGATTCTTTGAGGTGGGAGAGGTGGAGGCTTTGCTGTGCACTGTAGGATGTTGAGTAGCATCCCTGGTCTCTACCCACTAGGTGCCAGTAGCAGCCCTCATTCCCAGTGGTGACAACCCACAATGTCTCCAGACACGGCCTAATGTTCCCTGGAGGGGACAGTCGTCCTAGTTGAGAAACACTGGGTTAAGGGGAGGAGGGGGGCACGGAGTCACGTTTTTCAGGGATGCACTTGGACCAGGGACCTAGTGGAAAGTGGGCTCCAAGCATCACTCTTGACTCCTCTGTCACACCCTCATCCACTCCATGAGCAAGTCCCAAAGGCTCTACCTTGACAGCATGTTCTGTATCAGACCACTTCTTGCCACCTTACCTCTCCTGCTCTTGTTCAAGCCCCTACGTTTCTGGTCTAGATGATGCTAGCAGCCTCCCAGCTGGTCCTCCTGCTCCCCTTTGCTCCCCATAGGCAGAGGGACTCTCCGGAAAGGTAAGCGAGAACATCTCACCATCTTGCCAGGAACCCCCAGGCTCCCTCGCACTTGCACTGAAATCCCCAGTCCAACCAGGTGCTGTGCCCTGTGTGCGCCTCCCCTCTGCCCATAGACGTCCTTCACTCCCCTGGGTCTCTGCTCAAATGTCCCTCTCCAGGGGCCTTCCTGCACCCCTATCCTGAAGAGCACATCTCTGCCTTCTCTGTGCCAGGGGTCCTCAGCCTCGGCACTAGTGACATTTGGGGCCAGACGATTCTTGGCAGTGGGGGCTGTCATGGGCATTATAAGATGTTGAACAGCATCCCTCTCCCTTCCCCACCAGATGACAATGGACCCCCCCCACCCAATTGTGACAACCAACAATGTCTCCAGACATTGCCCACTGTCCCCTGAGAGGCAGCATCGCCCTGGTTGAGAATCACTGCTGTCCTGCAAGTGTTTTTCTTCACGGTACTCTCCGACAGGACATCCTGTTTGTCTTCTTCACTGGAATGCAAGCTTTAGGAAGGCAGGACTTAGATTTTTCCCCTGCTATATTCTCAGGGCATAGAATAGAGCTGGGGACATAGTAGGTGCTCCGTAATTGTTGTGTTGAATGTTATGAACTTCATGCTTCTAAGCAACCCGTGAGGTGATGGGGTCATGGATAGGGGCAGGACTGACCGGCAGAGTGTGTCTTACTGGTTATAGACATCGAAATGCTGTGCCTTGGACACCTGCAAGCTCTTTAAAGCACAGAGAAATCTTTGGGAACCCTAAGCCAGGGCTCTGGTGGAAGGGCAGCTACAGAGCCCCTCCCTGGAAGCGCTTATTCCGGGGCTAAGGTGCATTTTCCAGGGGCGCCCAGATGAGCCTGCAGACCACACCTCAAGAGACACTAGGCTCTGTTGAGAGTAAATGGTCTCGGGCCAGCAGACCTTTCTTGAACTGAAGGGTTTGTGTGGTCTGGAGAGCCAGCGAACATTCTAGCTTCTGTTCGTGGGTGCGTTGAGGAGTTCATTCCTGGCTACAGGTGGTACCTGGAACTTGGCTGATGAGGGCGATTCTCCTCCTTTTCTTCACCCCCCCTCTCTCAGCATCACCAAGACATCCAGATGGATGGCTCTGGTTGGGTGTGGTGAGCCCTACGAACACAGCCATGCATCAGCGTCATGCGGGGGTTGGCCATGTGCAAAGCCACTTCTTCCTCCTTCTGGTGCTACTCTTCTAGCTTCTGGTGTTTGCATGTTATTTCTCCCACCCTCTATTCATAGTGGAGAGGACATACTGTAAAGTGTAGCAATTATGAGAAATCTGACTTCAAACTGAGACTCTTCCACTGGCCACGTGACTTTGGCAAATGACTTAACGTTTTAAAAACTCGGTTTGCCCATCTCTACAATGGGGATAACACCCAGCTCTCCGTTTCCTCCTGAGGATGCCATGAAATGAGCAGGGTTCCTCACCTGGCCTGGCCAATGTAAGTCCTCACTGAGGAGTTGCTGTTGTTATTTCCTGCCTACCAGCGGCGCCTTCCTTCAGCCAGCTCAGCCCTCAGCAGGGTTCACCTGCCTCTTCCCTTTTCCTCTCGAATTTGGCTCCTGTTGCCTCTTTGGTGTCATCGTCCCCACTAGCAAGCAGCTTCCCCCTCCTGACTCTCAGCCCCTCTCCCTCCCTTCCCAGCATGCGTATCTCATCACTGTGATTACACCGTATTAGCCACCGTGATTGTTCCATGCCTTGGCACCTCATTACTGAAATAAAGTTAACATTAATGGGAGTCCTGCAGCTAATCCCTCTGCTCACCTCTCCTGAAAATGCATTCCAGTGATTAGCAGGAGAGACACATGCATATATTCATTTTAAAACTGTTCGCCGGCTCCACCCCCTCCCTCCACATCTCCTCAGTCACTGCAGAGACGGAGGCCAGGGGGCCTTTTAGCTGCCAATGGGTGGAGGAGGCAGTGAAATCCTTCCGAACTGGGGCTGGCAGGATTTTGGGAGCAGCCAACTTTTCCCCCTAGAAAAGAAATGCATTCGTTTTTTTAGGGTGGGTGCAATTAAAAACAAAACCAACCCACAAACAAAAGGCCTTAGAGTGAAACAGACTGGGGGTGTGTCCTAGCCTTGCCACTTTCTCCTAGGCGACCTCTGTAAAATTGGTTTAACCTTTCTGAAGTGCAGTTTCCTCCTCTGGTGAAGGGGAGGATTATGTCAGATGAGGAATGTGGAAGAGCCTACAAGGATCGCTTCCCTCCCCTCCCCTGGCCTGCGAAACCAGAGGTCAGGGGTGTCCACGGGGCTCCTTGAGGTCCCCAGTCTTGGGATGGTGCTGAGCACGATGAAGATGAATTTCTCAGTGACTTATTATTATTTATGAGAACTTGGGTGAAACTCACTCCATCTTCCTGCCCCCTGCCCCGGGGAATCTGCAAATCCACAGACTGACAAACACCCTCCCTCATAGGGCTCAGGAGCTGGGCTCCTAGGTCCTCTCCTTTCCCGCATTTCCTCTGTGCTGATTAAAACTGGGGCCAGGATGACTCCCCCCGCCCCCGCCGTGCAGCTCCCCCTCGGCAGCAGCCAAGAAAAGGGAGCAGGGGAACAGCAGAGGGAGGCGTGGGGCTGTAATGAGATTCACCGGCGCCCTCACTCACTCTCCGTGTCAAGGAGACATTTTCAAAAAGGTTTGACACAGCATCCTCGCAGAGCCCTTTGCCAAAACGCAAGGTGGAGGCCCCCGGAGTACTTTAAGCCGGCTTCTGTTAACAGAGGGGCCCGTCTGCATATTATAATCACGCCGCTCCAATTCCCCGTTAAGCAGCTGTTCCCACAAAGAGGGACAATAGCTCAGCCCCACCCCTTTGAGAGCTGATTTCAGTCTTGTCTTTGCCGGTGCCAATTCTTTGATCAGTTTTCACTTAGGATCTGGAGGGCATGTTACAAAGTGCTTTGGGATGGCTGCCAACAGGCGCCTCACTGAAGCATGACAGGGGCCCAGAAGTGTCAGTGTTGGGAGAGAGACAGAGCTCACAGGATGCCTTTTAAAAAATAATTATATTTGAATTTTAAAAGCAATCTTCATATATGTTAGTAGATTCATTTATATGGAAAGCTATGCCAGTTCCTCTACCCTTTTAATATTTGATGTTGCATCAGCTTCCTTCACAGTTGAGATAAGCGTTCTCTGGCATCTTGGAGACTTTTGGGACTCCTGGGTTAAAGAAAAAGCAATGAGAGGCTGGATACTGTCATTTCTTTCCCATTCCTCATTGGCTGTCCTTCCTCCTACCCCTCAACCAGATGCTTTGTTGCTAAATTGACTGTAGAGGATCCGAGGGAGCAAGGCAGGAAATGGGGGGGTTCCAAGATAAATTTGGTTTGTTGGTGGTGGGAGTGGTAACAATATCTATCATTTATTTTATTTTTCTATTGTGATAAAATATACCTAATATAGAATTTACCATTTTAACCATTTCTCAGTGCACAGTTCAGTGCCATGAAGTACATTCATATCGTTGTGCAGTTTTCACCACCATCCAGCTCCTGAACTCTTTTCATTTTCCCGAACTGAAACTGTACCCATTAAACACTCCCCTCCCCCCCAGCCCTTGGCAACCACCTTTCTACTTCCTGTCTCTATGGCTTTGACTTCTCTGGGTACCTCATGTAAGTGGAATCATGCAATATTTATTCCTTAGTGTCTGATTTCTTTCACTGAGCATAATGTCCTCAAGATTCATCCCTGTTGTGGCAGGTGTCAGAACTTTCTTTCCATAACTGAATAATATTTCATTTCTGTACATACTACATTTGCTTATCCATTCATCAGTTGATGGCCACTTGGGTCGCCTCCCATTTATTGAATCTTACAGTTTCCAGCCGGCCACGTGAGGTGTTTGCCTACCTACAGACATCGAATTTAATTCTCACCAATGCCATTTTATAGTTGAGGAAAGGGAGCCTGGCGAGATGAAGGGGCTTGCTTGAGGTGACTTGCTGTTAATTGGTGGGGCTGAGATTTGGTTTTGGGAATGTCTCACTCTAAAACTATAGTTCTCAAACATTCCAGGGTTGCTTAGGAGGTTCCTGGGCCCTGTCTTGACCTATTCCGGTTCAGAAAGTCTGCAGTAGGACCCAGGAATTTGTGTCTTAACAAGCACCCTTCTCCAATACAGGTTATCAGAGAACCAGAGTCTGCTTAATATGTGTGAAGTCTAGGGTTTTGACAACTATCCTATATGACCTTGTTCCTAAGGGAATTGGAGGCAGCTTTCCCCCAGACATTTTAAGATAAACAGAAGTGTTCTGCGTGAAGGGAGAGTTGGGAGAGACTTCTGCATGCAGTCCATAAGGCGTTCATACACAGGGGCATGTGTGAGGGGCTGCGGTTTGGGCTGCTTGGTCACCTCTGAGCTTCCTAGCAGCCCAAGCAAGGGGTGAAACAAGATTAGCCACAAGATGTATCCAGCTCATAACACAAAACATACCACCAGGAGCACAGCTATTGTGTGCATTTGGTCTGAGGGCTCCTCACTGAGAAGACCC
This sequence comes from Hyperoodon ampullatus, assembly GCF_949752795.1. Taxonomy (NCBI): domain Eukaryota; kingdom Metazoa; phylum Chordata; class Mammalia; order Artiodactyla; family Ziphiidae; genus Hyperoodon; species Hyperoodon ampullatus. The sequence continues at coordinate 12,891,513 of NC_136926.1, forward strand.
CGTGCTGTGATGGAAAATAGTCACAAACGCCCCGAATCAGTTTGACAGGACTGTCGTAGGGCTGTGTCTTTAGGGCAAACTGAGGTGTGATGCTAACGAACCCTTCTGGTAGAGACAGACCTAGAGAAGACTGCACTGAGCCATTTCAAACCTGCTTTCTGCAGGGGTGTGATAGAGTTCTTCGTGTTCTAAAACGGATCCCCTGGCTTTTTGTTAGATTGCTGGCCTGCCTCGGCAGCTCCATTCTTTCCAGCTCCTCTCCTGAGCCTGCAGGTCCCCCTGCCCTGGAGAAAAGAGCCCAGCGGGGGGCCTCTGCTTTGATGACTAGGATGCTTGTCTTTAAAGTTTGCAAAGCCCTCGGCCTCCAACCAGTGGCCAGTGTGGCCCTTCTCTCCTTCGGCATGCAAGAAAAGCTGCTGTCTGGTTGAGTGAGCTCTGCTATAAATCAAAGTGTCACCACTTAGCCAGTAGAAGTGATTTAATTAATCCGCTGTGTTGTCCCCTGAGCATCACTCCACCTGACTGCTAATCAACTTCCATCAGCAAGAGGAGAATACAGGCCCTCTTTTACTGAACCGCATTGCATGAGATGAAGGAAGGAGGGGGAGAAAAAGTTAATTGCGGCACGGGAGCTCAAACTGTCACAAGAAAAAAGTCTCTCGTCTGGCATCTGCCTCTTAATACACTGTTGTCCCGTCTCGGGTGAGCTGCAGGAGAGGACCACATTTCAGTGATATTAATAGAGACATTATCTATTGTCCATATCTATTTATAAGAAATAATATCTTTCCTGGAAACCCTTGACAGCTGGCATATTGCAAAAAGGAACTGTTCTTTTATCATGCACCCAGTATTTAGACCTTAAAAAAAAAAACCCACACAAAACCTTCATTGATAATCAGATAAGATTGAAAGTTTATGTATCTATCTCTCGGTCACAGGAACATTTTTGACAGGTGACCACCCCAATTTCTGTCACATCCAGGCGAAATACATGCAAGGCATTTCTCTGCAATGTAATTAGGCAGATCTAGTTAATGCTCTAGTGCTTTGAGGTGGAACGAGCTTTTGTAATGAGAAATCTAAGCCCAGGATTCTTGAAACCTTTAAGAGCCTTAAATCTCAAACCTCTTCACTAACAGGAGCTCACATGGCTCCATTTTACAGTAGGAGAAACCGAGGAAAACAAGGGTCAGGGAAATTTCCGGAAAGTTGCAGAGCCAATATGAGTGTTCTGGAACTGGGCTCCATCCCTTGTTGGGGTGGGGGGAGGGGGGGCCTAGGACTCTGTTTTACAGCATATGAGCTTATCTGGGAGTGGATTCTTTTCTGAGTGCTGAGGACGTACTCGATAAAAAGCAAGTTATAAATTCTCTTAAGCAGGATAAAGACCAGAAAACCTTTCATCTGATCCAAAAACTGACATCGTGCATCAATTATGCATAAACCTTGGTTTTGCCCCATCAGAGGACTCCCCTTCCTCCACCCCCCCCCCACCCCCCCACCCCCCCCCACCAAGCAAACGTGGAATTACTGCCCATGTGTTGTGGGTGAGTCATTGTGTCTTTAAAGGTTAGGGGCAGTGCTCACCTGCTCAGAACACTGTGTTTCAGCAAAGATGTGCTTGGGATCAGAGCCTCTGCTGTACTAAAGCTGATGGATGTGCCTTTTAAAAGAAAGAGAGCCCTGGAATCTAATTCCAGTAACTCTGAGTGCCCAGGGCCGTTAAGGACTTCCCTGGGTACCTCCACATGTGACCTCTTATGTGCATTATCACTGCTGGGCCAGGGCCACCCCTACAATTCTGCATGGGTGACAGGGTGAATGACAAGGGTGCTTCTCTATTATTAAGTCAAAATCTGATTAAAATGGATATCTGGGGCAGCTTTACAGGGAAAGAGCTGCCATAAGAGATGCGGAGGTGTGTGTGGTCCGTCGAATGCTAGAGGGCAGTACAAGCTTCTCCCCTACCCTAGGATGTGGCTTCTCTAGGCGGCTTTCCTCTTGCCTGAAGGAAGGCCAGGGCTGCCTGGGCAGAGGAGAGAAAGAGGGAGTCACTGGCTTCCACCAACTGAAGCACTTGGGCGCCCAAAGGGCAAGTGCTCCCTCCCTGTAGAGGGCGAGGGCCTGCCCCAGTCTGTTGCTGGGGGTAGTGCAAGGGCTGGGATTGGAGCCCCATGGAGCTGGGTGGAATTCTGACTGAGTGCCCCCTCTCTGGACTCACTTTCCTTATCTGAAGAATGGGAATGCCCATCTCCCAGAAGGGACAGCAGGATGAGATGAGATCGTATATACAAACGTCCCCAGCACGGCACTAGGCACATAGGAGCTGCTGGATAAATGCAGCTTCTTTGTCCTCACCTGCACCCTCCTTCCTCCACTCCCCCATTCTCTCATTCCTTTCACCAGCCCTAGAATCTATGCTACAAAGTGCTCGATTTGACAGAGGGAACTCAGATCCCAGAGTCATGCAAGGATCCAAATCCTGCCAAGCCTCCCCCCATGCCCCCGCCCCCCCATCAGAGAGTGCCCACCCCTCAGCTCAGGTCGCTGAGACCCCTCTCTCTCCACCCAGCTCTCTTTTCCTTTCTTGCATTTCTACCACAGCCATTGAGCCGCACTCCAGGCTGACGCTGGGCATGTGGGAGCCAGCCAGGGACCCCCTTCATTGTGGCTTTGTTTATTTTTATACACAGTTTAGAAACATCTGTTCTGACATTTTCCGGGGTCGAAGACAGGAAGAGAACAAGGTTGATATTTCTCAGGTGCTGGTGCCCTAGTGCATCTGTAATTGGAAAGCAAAATGGTTGGGTTGCTTCTCCATTTGTCATAAGCATTTCATTTGAAAGAGAAGGCAGTATTATGGTGCCCAGGGGTCACATTGTATGCAAACAGGTAAACATTAAAGAAGTCTGAGAAGTGAGAAATGGCGAAGCTTTAAGAAACCCATGGCAAAGGTCTGTGCAACTTTCTTTGAGACAAAAGACCGGCCATGGGGAGATGACTGCAGCCCTTGTCTGCTTTCTTGAATTGGAAGCCTATTTTCCTTTTCTCAGTTAATCCCCTTCTTAAGATGAACATGGTAAAGGTGGTGTCCAGAGGTTCACTGAGGGTAGGTGATGAAATGTATTCGTTCAGAAAATATTTACTGAGCACCTACTCTGCCCGGATCTCTACTAAGTGATACATAAGACACCGCTCATGCCTTAGGTAACATAATTATAATACAAAGTGGTGAGTATCACCATGGGCAAGTGAATTAATACCAAGGGAAGTCAGAGAGGGAGTCAGGAAAGGCTTCATGAGAAGTTTGCCAGGCAGAAGAGGAGGAGGGAGATCAGGGGATAGAAGGAAGAGCTTCTACCAAAACCAGAAGCGGTAACAAAAAAAGTGCTAAAGCCATCAAATAGCATCATTCGATTATATACCGAACAGTATGCTAACTGCTTTCTCGTTAAATCCTCCAACATCCTGCACGGAGTAGGTGGTATTATCCCTGTTTTTCAGATGATGCTGGGGGGAGACTGTATTGCTCAGCAGAGGTTAAGGCTAATGTGTGGAGAACTAAGATTACTCCCCAGCCCTGCCTGTCCCTCATGCCCGCCATGCTTTCCCCCAGTGCCGCACTGCGTGGTATGACTCGAACGTGGAGGACGAAGCTGGAGAGGTTAGGGGGACAGATTGCAAAGGACTTTTCATGCTGTGCTTTAGAGTTTGGACTTTTTCCTGTAGGCAGTGGGAAGCCAGCACGGGTTTTTAAGTAGATATTGATTCCGTTACCAATGGGAGATGGGATGGGAGAAATACCCTATACCAGACTGTGCCCAGAACCTTGACCGGCCATCAGATTCAAGTCCTGCCCATCCAGCTTCTTGCCCAGCCTCCGGGATGGCTGGCTGCTCAGCTGAAAGAACTAGACCATTAGGGAGGACGAGTCTCATAAATGATGTGAAAAGAAAGCCTTCTTCTGTTCTTTATCTTTTTTGGCTTGGGTATGCCTTTTTGTTCTTTGCTATAAAGCTTACATAGGCATCTGAGATTAAAAAATATAATAATGTGGTATAAAAAGAGAAATGAAAGTAAAAGTTGTCTTCCAGCTCATTTCATTCCCCAGATGTAAGCACTGTTAACAATTTCTTGTATAGCTTTCCTGAAATTTTCTATTCAGGTACAAGGATATGTATTTACGTGTAACCTTTTTTAATTTTTAATTTTGTCTATTTCTGAACAGCTAATACGTGTACATGGTTCAACATTAAAAAGGGTTTTACTGCGAAAAGTCCCTCTCCCACTGCTGTCCCCAGTTTCTCTGTTTTCTTCCAATGTCACCATCTTCTTGTGTTTATGCACGTGCAAGCTCATACTTTGCACATGTGATGTCTACTTTTCCCTTAAGTACAAAAGCTGCGAAGAGCGCTGTCTACACCGTTCTATCTCTTGCTCTTTCGCTTCATGGTAATTTAAAAAATTCCAATATGTAGATAGTGCTTACCAACTGCCCCAAATTCATCTAAGTGCTTCTTGTATTATCCCACTGAATCCTTTGACAGGGGCAAGTGCTTACAGTCCCCATTCACTTGGAGGAAACTGGGGCACAGAGAGATTGAGTGACTCACCCAGGGTCATTTAGTTAGTAAATTAGCCCTGACTGTTGGGCTGGAATTGAAATAATGCAAGAGAGGAGATACCACTGGTAGTCAGGGCCAGTCTGAAGGTGTTCGAGTCTTGCTTTTTTGGAGATATCAGCATACCTTGGAGATCTTTCCAGATCAACACACATAGACTTAATTATTTTACATGGCTGGATACTTAACTTCAGTTACTTCATCATCTGCCTGTTGATAGATGTTTGGGTTTTGTCTAATGTTCGCCTACAAATAGTGCTGCTGCTGGAACTTCCTTGTATGTACGCCTTGCAGTGCTAGAGCCAATGTACTGTAGAACAAATTACTAAAGTGGGCTTGCTAGTCACCAGGCATGCACACTTTACATTTCAGAGATACTGTTAAATTGTGCTCCAAATGTCTGCACCAGTTTACCCTCCCCAAGAATGTGTGAAAGTACCAGCCCCACATCCTCACCCTCCCTGGGCATTATCAACCTGTTTCATCTTTGACAATCTTCCTGCTGAAAAATTGGCTCATTGTAACGTGCATACATTATGAGTGCATTTTTTCATGTGTTTATTTGGCCATTTATATTTCTTTTATGAACTGGTTTTCCGTGTCCTTTGCACATTTTGTGTTTTGGCTTTGTCTTTTATAATAGAGATATATAAGAGCTCTTTGAATACTAAAGAAATGTGTTACGAATATTTTTCTAGTTTATTGTTTGCATTCGTATTATTTTTCCACCATGGAGGAGATTTTAATTTTTATGTAGTTAGATATATTAATCTTTTCTTTATGGCTTTTGGGTTTTATGTTTGCCTTTTCCTCTCCACAATTATATATTTCTTTAATGACCAATTTTTTTCTCCTTAGCCTTTTTATGGCTTTAATTTTTAAATTGAACGCTAGTGTGTTTGGAATTTATTTTGGTGTAAGGAGTGATATAGGGGTCTGGCTCAGTTTTTGGCTTTGAGGGGAACCTGTTTGGACTCCTTGGTGACAAGGCTTCACCAGATTGGGGGGGACCACTAGCAGAAGGCTGGAACGGGTGGGAGAATTTCCAAAGGGCGGGCCAGCACCACAGCACGCTGGGGCCTCAGCCCCCAGGGGCTTCCGGAAACTCAGAGTGGCCAGCCCTCTGGGCACCTGGAGGAACAGGGACTCCTTTGGGGTGCATATCTGAACCAAACACAGAGGCCTTATCGTCATAGGGAGAGAAGTGCATCTTATCTGTCTCCGTATATTCTCAGTGCTGTTCTCAGGCCCTGGCACAAGCTTGGTAATTGCCACGTTGTATGGAATCAACTAATTCTGACCCCCAAGCTGCTGCTCGTTTGGTGCATTGTGACCTTGGGTTGTTGAGTGCATCCCTCCACGTCTCTGAGCCACACTGTCCCCATCTGTGAAGAGAAGATGGGTGATCACAATACTTAACCCAGGAGCTATTTCAAGAGGTTTCTAGAGTAAAGGGAGAAATGGGTATGATTGCACTTGATGAACCCCAACGAGCTCTGTGGATGGAAAGTTGAAACTCTTAGCCACTCTCTGCTGCTATTCATATGTCTTAGCCTGTAATCAGTTGAAGTTGTAAAAATTACAATTCATCTCCTGTGGGACATGGCTTCTTTATTTTTATTATTTATTTATTTATTTATTTATTTATTTTCCGGTACCCGGGCCTCTCCTGTTGTGGTCTCTCCCGTTGCGGAGCACAGGCTCCGGACGCGCAGGCTCAACGGCCATGGCTCACGGGCCCAGCCGCGATCTTCCCGGACCGGGGCACGAACCCGAATCCCCTGCATCGGCAGGCAGACTCTCAACCACTGCGCCACCAGGGAAGCCCTGGCTTTTTTATTTTTTAACTCTTAATGAGAAAAGGCAGCTTCTAAACTTATTTTTTCTGAATGCGTTCTTACACCTGCCAAAAAGTTGTCTACCACTATCCCCAAACCTCTGGCATTTGAGAAAGTAATGATGGGCTCAGAATGGGAAGGTCTGTATAAAGCAGAATCAGGTACCTACAAGGAACTGACCAGGGAATTCACTTATGGTTCACATGGAAGAAAGTCCTGGGCACTCAGGCTTGATTTGATCCCGGGTGAGACTTGGGCCACTTCCGTGCTTCAGTTTCTCTCACTTGGTTAAAAAAGAGACCTCACACCCAAGAAAAATCAATCTAGAATAGCCATCTAGACTAGTAGTCAAGAGGGTAGGTTCCAGAATCTGACTGCCTAACTTCAAATCCCAGCTCCACCATTTACTGGGTGACTTTGGACAACTCACTTACCTTGTTTGTCATGGGGTAGGTGAAAACCTGAGTACCTGAGTACCTAAGGAGCTTAGAACAGAGCCAGGCATACAGGAAGTGCTTAATGAATGCACCTATTGTCATCTTCAAAGATTTCATTGGAATTGGCAGCCTGTTATATATCAAGTCATCTTTGGTTGATAGTCCCATAGGAGGTTGATAGTCTCAGGGGCGGTGGATACAAAAAGAAATTAGAGGGATGGTCCTCAGAGAACCTAGGAGATACGCTCAGATGCCACAAACACATATGAAAAGACTGTAGGCTTGGGACTTCCCTGGTGGCGCAGTGGTTAAGAATCCGCTGGCCAATGCAGGAGACAAGGGTTCAAGCCCTGGTCCGGGAAGATCCCACATGCCACGGAGCAGCTAAGCCCGTGCGCCACAACTACTGAGCCTGCGCTCTAGAGCCCGTGAGCCACAACTACTGAGCCCGTGTGCTACAACTACTGAAGCCCACGTGCCTAGAGCCCGTGCTCTGCAACAAGAGAAGCCACCACAATGAGAAGCCTGCACACTGCAACGATGAGTAGCCCCTGCTCACCGCAACTAGAGAAAGCCCGTGTGCAGCAATGAAGACCCAGCACAGCGAAAAATAAATTGAAAAAAAAAAAAAAAAAGAAAAGTGCAGGCTTAGGGTTGCAGACTCTAGCGCCTATAGAGGACAGCCAGGCATCAGACAGGAGTGATACATACTACTTATATAAATCATACATATATGATTGTGCACATTAAATCACAAAGGAATAATCTTTTTCTCCATAAAGAAATATGCTTTTGGGCTTCCCTGGTGGCGCAGTGGTTTAGAGTCCGCCTGCCGATGCAGGGGACACGGGTTCGTGCCCCGGTCTGGGAGGATCCCACATGCCGCGGAGCGGCTGGGCCCGTGAGCCACGGCAGCTGAGCCTGCGCGTCCGGAGCCTGTGCTCCGCGGGGGGAGGGGCCACAGCAGTGAGAGGCCCGCGTACCGCAAAAAAAAAAAAAAAAAGAAATATGCTTTTGGGCTTCCCTGGTGGCACAGTGGTTGAGAGTCCGCCTGCCGATGCAGGGGGCGTGGGCTCGTGCCCCGGTCCGGGAGGATCCCACGTGCCGCGGAGCGGCTGGGCCCATGAGCCATGGCCGCTGGGCCTGCACGTCTGGAGCCTGTGCTCTGCAACGGGAGAGGCCACAATGGTGAGAGGCCTGCATACCACAAAAAAAAAAAAAAGAAAAGAAATATGCTTTCTCCATTTGTCATGAAGTTTGCTCAGCTAGATTTTCTCATGTTTGGTGGAGGCCTGGCTGCAAAGAGATGGTTCTCTAGCATCATAAAAACAACAGTGCATGTAAATGATCCATGACATCTGAGCCTGGCCTCAGAGCCAGGGAGATGAAAGGGAACCGTGGGGTCTTGGCAAACTGCAATAGGGTGACCCCATCTGAAAGGGCAAGTACTTGTGAGGCTAGAGGTCCTACATTTTCAAGAGAAAGCAGAAATCAAGATTTTTATCATATTTTTTAAATGTTGGATACAATAATTTTATCCAACACAGCATGCCTGTGGGGATGAATTTGGCCTGTGGGCCCCAGGTTTGCACCTTTTGCATATGGCCTGTCTCATAAGCGTACAGATGTGCAAATTCACGCACATCGCAAAGTTGTCACATAAGAAGCATTGCCTAGCTAAGCAATTTTGTTTTCCCAAATCATTCAGGCGTTGTCTCTTCACAAATTCCACTATTCCAACTCATAGGCTGCCACGATCCCTTCACACAAAACTGCCTTTTAGGAAAAGATAAGATGGAAAGCATAGTGTGTTTTCATACACTGTTAGGTTAGAAGAAAGATATGCAGGGTTTGGAGTTGTGGGATAATCAGTGCAATTGCAATTTTAGATGTTACTTGGTTGAGCATGCCAACATTCACAGCAGCATTATTCATAATAGCTCAAAGGTGGAAACAGCTCAAATGTCAGCTGATGAATCAATAAACAAAATGCGACATATCCATCACTGGAATAATATTTGGCAATGAAAATGAATGACGTGGCACAGGTAGATGCTCCAACATGGATGAACCTTGAAAATATGATGCCAAGTGAAAGCCAGTCCCCAAAGACAACATTGTATGATTCTATTTATATGAAAGGTATAGAATAAGCAAGCTGTAGAAACAGAAAGGAGATTCGTGGTTTCCAGGGGGTGGAGGGAAGGGGAACTCGGGACTAACTGCTCTTGGTACAGGGTTTCTTTTAGGGGAGACAAAAATGTTCTAATATTAGATCGTGGTGATGGTTGCACAACCCTGTGAATGTACCAAAAACCACTGAGTTGTATGGTATGCGAATGATATCTCAAAACGTTGTTTAAAGAAAAAGATTATATGATTCATTCTTTGGTGCTCTTTGCCAGGTACAGGTACAATATCAGTCATCCCTGAATACAAAGGACAGTGACATAATTAGTGATAATTACAGCCTATTAAATGCATTGGCAGTCAGTTGCCATAGGCAAAGATAACTGCAGTTCAGATATTGGAGCACTGGATCATTATTATATTATTTACTAATATGAAGTTCAGAATCCATATCCAGCAGTGTAAATAGTCTTGCTAATTTTAGGTCTGTGAGGACAGGGGAATTTTAAGAATGCTGGTGCCTCTTCCCATGATCTGCCTCGTTCCGGCAAAGGGAAGCCTGACTGCTTTGCCACCAACCCAGAGTCAAGTGTGAACCCAGAGGTCTTGGCTCGTGGCCACCGGTCCATCCCGTTTGCTACCACTTGGGGGTTGTGTGTGGGGGGGGCTGTGGTTGTGTTTTCCTTTTGGCTGCCAGTCAGGCCTCCCCTTTATCCTCTTCACCCTCCAACCCCATCCATGTAACCCCACCAGTGAAGGTGAACTGGGCAGTCCCCTCCACCCTTGCTGAGTGGAAATGAATGAGGGCAGCCAGGTGGCGAGAACCAAGTGCCACGCCTGGCAACAGCCTCATCTGCTTTCTCTTAACGGTCTCCTGTTGTCCTCCAACCAGCTCCACGCATTTCCCATCAGCAGAGAGCACCAGTGGCCATGCAGACTGTCCCGGGGGTCCAGGCACCACTCTCCAGTCCTCTTGCCAAGTCTCACCACTTTCCCCCAGAGCACCTTGCCCAGTGATTCAAGCTGGCTTGGCCAGTTCCCCGAGTTCATAATATATTTGTGTTGTTCCCCCTCCTCTTCTCTGAACTCTGAGGTCAGTGCCCCTTCCTATTGCTTTTTTGCTTGCTCCGGTGTTCCACTCCGGACTGTCACTTAGCACGCTTCCTGCCCGAATAGGCCAAGACCTGCTAATGAAAGTCCCCCTTCACTCCGGGGGGCCCTTAAGCATTAATGGCCTCTGGAAGCAGATATTGTCTGACTTCCGGGAGTCTAAAGTGCTTGACCTGCACATAATTACAGAATGACCTACCAGACAAGGAAATGTTTGTTTACACTCCATCTCTGTCATCCCTCCCCGCAGCCCCCGCAAGGGGAGAAGTTTGGCAAGGCCCATTCCCCCAGGTCCATTGTGAGTCTTTCCTCTTGGTTTCCGTCCTGTCCCCTCCCCTCGGACCCGCCAGCAAGGCGGGCAGTTAAAAGCAGATCGAGTGAGTGTTCTTGCTTAAAAAGTAGTCTGAGTTGTGCAGGTGGATTGCCTTCCCTCACACCTGCAGCGTGTATCTCTTGAACTTATAAGATGAGCCAGGTGCCGTGTCAGACACGATGCTGTCGGAGCATGTCTGATGTGGTTCCTGCCCTCGTCAAGCTTGCAGTTTACCGGGACAGAGGCAAGATGAGAACTGCAGTAAGAGCTCTGATGGAAGAGTTCAGGGCACCTTGCAAGCATTTAATGGGGAGACCTGACCTAGTGGTACTGGGAGGTTGAGGAGGTCAGAAAAGGCCCACGCTGCATTATTCAGGCCTTGGTGGACCCCATTCTCATTTAAAAAATTACATTTTACAATGGAGTTAGTATAAACCCAGGCTAGATTCATCAATATATAGTTGTTATTTATAATCACTTTGTTCTTCTGATTTTAAAAGAAATTAAGCATTTTTCTCACGGGCCCCTAATGGTATTGTGGGTCCTCAGTGTGTCTGATGGAGAAATTAGCCCAGGAAAAGCTGCCCTGAGGAAGAGACAACTGAATTGAGATCCGAGGAATAAACAGGAGTTAATTCAGTGAACCAGGCAATGGAGACAGCATATGCAAAGGCCCTGTGGCTGAGGAACTAACCCTTGGAGAGTGTCAGTGATGTGTAGTGCAGAGAACAAGGGGACGCAGGGATAAAGTGAAGCTAGAGAGAAGGCAGGACCATGTGGGCCATGAATGTCATTGTGATCTTTACCCCAGGACAGTGGGAAATCATCGATAAGTTTCAAGCAGGGGGGAACTTCCCTGGTGGTCCAGTGGTTAAGACTCCGAACTCCCAATGCAGGGGGCCCGGGTTCGATCCCTGGCATGCCACAACTGAAAAAAGATCCCTCATGCCACAACTAAAAAAAGATCTCACATGCCGCAACTAAAGATCCCGTATGCCGCAACGAAGATCTTGCGTGCCTCAAGGAAGATCCCACATGCTGCAACTAAGACCTGGTGCAGCCAAATAAATATTTAAAAAAAAAACTTTCAAGCAGGGGGGTTTGAATGACTTCTGAAGATATCAATAGGAAAAGCTGACTAGGAAACCGTAATGCTCCCCACCCCCAAATTCTCTCTATTTTTTTTTTTTTGTGGTACGCAGGCCTCCCACTATTGTGGCCTCTCCCGTTGCGGAGCACAGGCTCCGGACGCGCAGGCTCAGCGGCCATGGCTCACGGGCCCAGCCGCTCCGCGGCATGCGGGATCCTCCCGGACCGGGGCACGAACCCGTGTCCCCTGCATCGGCAGGCGGACCCTCAACCACTGTGCCACCAGGGAAGCCCCCCCCCCTCTATTAAATCTAATCAACAGAATGAGAACCAGTCTGGAATTGGTCAGGCATCAATGATACTCATATTAAGAAGAAATTGAGACATGGCTGCTGGTCTGTGGTTAGTGGAGAAGAAAAGACAATATTTGCCCCCAAACTTTGTTATGCTCCCCCATCCTGGATCGGGTCCTCAGGAAATAGATTCTGAGACAGAGATTGCGTGTAGATTTATGGGGGTGTGCTCTGGGGAAAAGCATCTGTAAGGAAGTGAGGGCAGGACCGAGCAGATGTGTCAGGCATTCCCATGGGGCTCCCTGGAGAAACATCACCAACGGAGGCCAGGGAGCAGGGCCTTTGCAGCTGCCGGATGAGGGCTGCCACAGGGGCAGCGGAGAATCTCGGGCGAGCAGCTCTGAGGGCAGTTCCCGTGGAGGGTCTCAGTGTCCAGCAGCCAACACCACTGGTCCCTGGGGAATGCACTTTTTCTATAAAGGGCCTGATAGTAAATATTTTCAGCTTTTTGGGCCATACAATCTCTGTTGCAACTACTCAGCTCTGCGGTTAAGGCACAAAAGCAGCCGTAGACGCTACGTCATGAGTTGGCATGGCTGTTGGCCAATAAAACTTTTTATGGACAGAAAATTTAAATTTCATATGATTTTCATGTCTCACAAAATATTCTTCTTTTGCTTTTTTCCCCAACCATTTAAAAGTGTAAAAACCATTCTTAGCTTGCAGGCCTTGGACCAGGTTTGGCCTGCGGGCTGTAGTTTGACAACCCCTGGCCTAGAGGGATTTAGGAGATACAGGAGTTGGAATCTTTGGTGTTTGAGTTGTCATCTGTAGGCTGGTTGACAGGGGACTTTTCCCTTCTACCTTCAGCTTTCCTGTCAGTAAAATAGGAGTAACTCTGAAACCCAAGCTCCCGAGATTGTGGTCGAGTGGGGCTGGGGGCGGGAGCAGATTCTGTTAAAGCAGTCGTGAATCACATTCAGAATATTAAGTACCGTGGGTGCATTTTGCCATCAGTACCGCCCCTCAGGCCCGAGCCATGCATGAGTCTAAAGAAGGTGAGTATGTCTGATAAGGAACCTGGTGACATCCTAAAAGTGTACAAGAGGGAAACAGAGTCATGGCTGGTTGAGGATTTGGGGGAGTTTTTCCCAGCGTGAAAGTCACTTGGGGCCCAAACCCAAACCAGACGATTTCCTTTCCTGTTTCACTTTCTGGAGGGATCAGCAATCCACTCTCACCACCCCCCTCCCTCCCCTACCTTCACTTCTCACCCTTTCACACTCCTGTGCGTTAGCAGCCCTTGTGAGTGTCCTAACATAGGCTGCAGTCCGTGGGACTGGGTTTCCAAAGCTGCCTGCAGGAGGCCTCCGCTTACAGATGAAAGGACACAGTCTCTCCGGCAGCCTCCTCTCCCCAGCCCCACACAAGTGAGCGCAGATAACCAGTACACAGCCCAGAAGGCTCTGAGGGAGGATTTGGTCTGGGTTAGTGACCCTAAGACCCACAGATAGCAAGAAGAAACTAACAGAACATCAACCTTGAATTTCACCCCGTCTCGGCCTCTTTCCTCTACAGGTGCGTGTGCCCCTCAACCTGCACTCATAGTTCACATCACTGTCGGCTGCTGTTTGATTTAGGGGTCAGGAAGTGATTGGGAGGGAGCAGAGGCCGCGTGAGGAGCCGCAGCTCCCAAAACGTGGTGCAGAAGTCATCGGCCCTTCTGAGTGTCTGCAGTCACACCTGACGCTGCGGCCAGTTCTCTGCTTCCGGCACAGCACGACTTGGCTGCTGCTACTGCGCCTTGTCATTTGTTGTCTCATTTAGCTTGTTCACTTGCACCCCACCCTTGTTCTTGTTCTGTTCGATTTCCTTCCTCTCTTACTCTGGAATTATTCTGGTTCTCATGGAAGGAAAAAGGTACAGCGTTTCCATCTGTCACCCAGTGGTTGTCTGGGTCCTCAAAGGCAGCACATCTGTGACAACTGGCGCTGAAGGAGCTGGCCAGTCTTTCTGTTCCCTTTCTGCGTTCTGTATGCCTGGGTCCGAGTGCCGTTTTCATTTCTGTCCCTTTAGTCCTGGGATGTGTTTTCTTCTGACAAAGAAGAAATATTTAGCCTTGTTGAGAATAGTTAATGGATAGTTAGTGGATATTTAGCCTTGTTGAGAATAGTTAATGGCTAGTTAGTGGATCAATTAGATATAAACTCCTGCAGGCTCAGGATCATGTCTTGTGTTTATTTTCCTGTATCCCTGCATTGCCTGGAATAAAACAGCCTTCTAGGGTCACCTATTGGTTGGCGGGACAAGTCTAATATTCCACAGGTGGACTCTTTCTTGGATCCCACCCTCCCTCTGCCACCTCTGTTTCTTGGGCTTTTATAATAATTTCTTGTTTCACCTCCCTGCTCTGCCCCATTCTCTGGATGGTTCAAATATTTGAGCCTATAACTTCCACTTTTTGGCCTAAGTCTGTTTGGTGGGACAGCAGGGAGCCCGGATATTCAGATTTTCCTGGACTGTGTGAGGGTGAAGGGGGCCCATCTCTCATCCATCTTCATATCTTCATTGTCTGTCACAAAGCCCAGCTCTTAGTGCACATTTAACAGTGTGTGCTGAGTGCATGAGTGAATGAATGAATGAATGAAAAGGAGGAACCTCTTTGACTCTGCACGCCTCTGCCTGCCTCCAGCTCGCTCTAATCCCAGCCAGGAGGAATTCTTCTGACTCCAAGCAAAATCTTCTGATTCAGAGTCTACCAGCACATACTGCAAAATCCTCCTCAAAGGAGGGATCCAGAAGGGGCCCAGCATCAAATGAATTTGAGCGCTGCTACCTCCTCTTTCCAGATTTCAAGACTGACCTTGCACTTTGGCATTTAAAGCCTCAGAGACATCCCACATTTAGACACCTCCTTAGCTCTGTTTAATCCCAAATTTCCCAAAGTAATTTGACCCTGGATCTCTTGTTCTCAGAGAATCTCCCACAACTAGTCTTCCATAAGTTAAGAGGTTAATTTGTACACCTGGTATTCTTATTTATAGAATACAATAATACAATGCCTGATGCCTCAATAGAATTATCTTCACTGGCAGCCCCTGATTGTCTGTTTAGGTCATTTCTAAGAATAAATGGTCAGTCCACAGAAACACGCATTAGCAATGCAGACATGCACAGAAGTGAACGTATTGAAATGACACATATGTACGTAGTGATGCATTCTCATGGATCCCCATGACGCAACATTCACTGGTATATCCGTTCCCATGCTCGCTTATTCATTCAACAGACACTTAATGAAAGCCCATTTGGGGACAGGCACTACTCTGGCCGCTGGGGATGTAATAGTGAGCAAAGCAGACATAGTCCCTGAGCAGCGGATGTGGATATAAAGAAATGAACTGATGAAACTGTGCCTCCCAACAGGTATTGGGAGAAGCAGGCCTTCCCCCCGAGAGTCCTTATCCTTCAATTAAAGGAGACTGTTGGAATCTTTAAAGATCCCTTCCTGCTCACAAATAGATTGTTCTGTAGAATACGATGAGTTCTGTGAAGGCAGGAGTGTGCCTCAGATGCCCATTTTATATAAACAATGTGTTCTGGATTTAATTTGTATAAATAAAAATTTGTTAAAAGTATAATCCCATTATCTAATAAATGTACATATTCTTTCTGAGATGTTTAAACCTCATTTCTAATTGAGCTAATGATCACAGTGATACGGGAACAGTTCAGTATTGAAGTCTACCCTCCTCCACCATAGGTAATTGCTAATTTTTTTATTGTGGTAAAACAAAAGCACATAACATTAAATTTACCATCTTAACCATTTTAAAATGTACGTAGTGTTTACTATATTTACATTGTGTGCAACAACTCTCTAGAATTTTTGACTCTGCAAAATGGAAACTCTGTACTCACTAAACACTTATTCCTCTTGCCCCCTTCCCCCCAGCCCTTGATAACCACCTTTCTCCTTTCTCTTTCTTTGATTTTGACTATTTTAGATAGGTACTTCATATGAGTGAAGTCATACATTATTTGCCCTTTTGTGTCTGGCTTATTTCACTAAGCATAATGTCATCCAGGCTCATCCATGTCGAAGCATGTGACAGGATTTCCTTCTTTTTTAAGGCTGCATAATATTCCTTTGTATGGATATAGCACATTTCCTTTATCCATTCATGTGTTGATGGATACTTGGGTTGCTTCCACCTCTTGGCTATGGTGAATAATGCTGCAATGAACATGGATGTGCAAATATCTCTTCAAGATCCTGCTTTGAATTCTTTTGGATATAGGCCCAGAAGTGGGATTGCCAGATCATATGGTAGTTCCATTTTTAAATTTTTGAGGAACTTCCATACCGTTTGCCATAATGGCTGCACCATTTTACGTTTCCACCGACAGCACACAAGGGGTCCAGCTCCTCCATCCTCACCAACACTTGTTACTTTCTGTTCTTTTGATAGTAGCATCCTGACAGGTGTGAGGTGATATTTCATTGTGGTTTTTATTTGCATTTCTCGTGATGTTGAGCATCTTTACATATGCTTGTTGCCCATCTGTATATCTTCTTTGAGGAATTGTCTATTCAAGTCCTTTGCCCATTTTTTAATTAGGTTATGTGTCTTTTTGTTGTTGAGTTGTAGAAGTTCCTTACATACACCAGATATTAAACCCTTATCAGATATATGGTTTGTAAATATTTTCTCTCATTCTATAGATTTCCTTTTCACTCTGTTGATTGTTTCCCTTGAAGCACAGAAGTTTTTACGTTTGATATAGTCTCATTTGTCTATATTTGCACTTGTCGTCTATGCTTTTGCTGTCATATCCATGAAATCATCGCCAACTGCAGTGTCCTGGAGCTCTTCCCCTATGTTTTCTTCTAGAAGTTCTATAGTTTAAGGTCTTACATTTAGGTCTTTAATCCATTTTGAGTTAGCTTTTGTGTCTGGTGTAAGCTAAGGGTACAGCTTCGTTCTTTTGCATGTGGATATCCTGTTTTCCCAACACCATTTGTTGAAGAGACTGTCCTTTTGCCCACTGTGTCAGTAACTGCTGATTTTTAAATCAGAGCTTAAATGGACCAGGATAGCAGTGGTAGTGGTAGAGGAGGGTCTATTAGCATTACCTGGGCCCTAGGGACGTCTTTCAACTAACTCCCCTCCCCAATTTGCCTGGGAGTGGGAAGCATGGGGACTGGCCAGGTGAATGTTGAAAAAGCTCCAGGTGATCCAGTACATGTGCCCCTCTTCTTCTGGTTAAGAGCCTAGAACCAACAGAGGAAAGAAATCATTAAATTGGCTAGAAGGGTCTCTGTGCAGGGTAGAGGCACTTTGCCCCATAGGAGTCTGCTTTGCAAATGTGGACTTTGTTCCTGCTGGGTTTTCTCAAAGCAAGGTGCACCTATGAGCTCTCCAGAGGCTTGTGGATCTGGCTGCCCAGGTACTGAGGAAGAAGTGCTGGCTGCCCTGTACCTGGACAGTCCGGGAAGCATCCCGAGCATCTGCCTGCAGTCTGCACATGCATTTGAAAGGTCTCCTTGGGAGAAAGGGAAGGAGGAGCAGCTGGAGGGAAGAGGGGAAGAAGGACAGACAGTTCGTCTGCATGGAAGGCAGCGAGCACAGGTGTTTGCAGCAGCAGATGGCAGCCTGCAGCAGAGCCCTCCTTGGAGCCCCTGTCCCCGCAAGGGGAAATGAGAGGGAGGGGAGGCCAGCCAGGCTCTTCTCGAGCTGCAGCCTGGAGCGGCAACGCCCACCTCAGTGGATATAGCATGTACATCTGCTTCCCCCCTCTGAGTATCGATCCAAGGCCAGGAGTACACAGGCATCTCAGAGAGCCAAGTCTTAGCTGTAGGCTTACTAGTGCTTCTAAACGATTGTAGCCCAGTGGCTGTGCTGCTGCATTTCTGAACACCTCCACTTTGGCCACTAAGTGGATGAGGGAGCGGCCCAGGGCATCCAGCTTTTCCTGCTGGAGAAGGCCATTCACAGGCTGCTCAGCCCTTCAGAACCCTGTAACTCTAGATCAGGCGGAGGAAGAAAGAAGTCCAGAAACAAAGCCTGAGCAGCCTGGGTGCAGCAGAGCTTATATCCCTTACTCTCAGTGAAGGCATTATTCTCTGGCAGGCAACCCAGTGGTGGGTGGGAGGAGGAATGGGCAGGAGATGAGTGGGGGCAGCAGGGAAAAGCAGGCACCACCACTCTGTGTTCACGGGAAAGCATAGCTTCCCCATCAGCATCTCTACTGTCTTCAGAATCCTCCTCAACACAACTCTTCAGGAAGCTACCACTGGCCAGTTGGCATTGGCCCTGGAGAGGGAGAGGGAGACCTGTCTTGTAGGCTACTGATCCTGGTTCTGCCTCAGTGGCCTCTGTGCCTCTGGAGGAGTCCCTACACCCGGGAGACCTTAATTGTCCCAGCTGGAAGAAACAGGAAAGTTACTCCACCCCAAGTATTTGTTCTCTTTGCACGGCGGCTGGAACAGAAGCCCAGAAATCCCTGCTCCCGAGTTCTGTGTGGTGTGGAACCTGGGAAATGTGGGAAATCATCTACACTAAATTGAAAGGGAAGGGATGAGGCAGGGGTATGTGTGTCCAGCATTATGAGCGACCAGGGAGATGATAAAAGCCCCACTCAGCGCGCCTGCACGGGCCAGCCTGATCTGAACACTCTGCACGTGTAAGTTCATTCAATGCCCCCAATCACCGTGGAACTAACCCCCGAGACCTTTCCTATTCCACACATGAGGAAACGGACTCTCAGCCAGGATTAACCCGTCCACACAGCTGCTGCTACTACTACTACTACTGGGCCAGCGTCAGATTTCAGGGAAGCTGGGTGTAAAGTCCATGTTTTTAACCACTGTTCTATGCTACAAAACAAACAAACAAAAACAAACCAAAGACCAAAAGCCATTTTTCACCCACCAGACTGACGACAAATAATAGGTTTGATACAATCAGTCGCGATGAGGCAGTGGTGAAGGGCCTGCACCTAATTACGTCCAGGAAGGCCTGGAGGGCTAGGATTGGGGCTTGAGGTTGGTGGGCACTTTCATCTTATCTGTGTTTATTTTGCAATGCAGAATATAGTTGCACATGGCTTGGGTTCATAACTCATTAGAGAGAGAGAGAGAGAGAGAGAGAGAGAGAGAGAGAGAGAGAGAGAAAAGTGAGGATGGTCAGGAGACGAGAGCCAAAGATAGATGGAGGGTTTTCAGAATCTAGAACTGCCTTTGAATGTGACCTCTTGGCTGCAGAAACTCTGATGGCTTTGAGCCTTGGGGGAGCTTGTGCTTTTCTCAGCACACCTTTATTTACTGAGGACCCCTATATTCCAGGCTCTGGGTTGGGCTCTCAGCTCTTTCCACGCAAACCCAGGGTGTGTCCTGGTGGTACTGTCTCACGTCCGTCCCCAGTCTGGATGCCTCTGTGGCGATGAGGTCATGGCCATATACAGGGAGGAACCGGTTTACCCCTCAGCTTCGATTTGTGATGGGCTGTTCCCCCAGAGCAGCTGCTGCAGCAACATTTACTTTGTACAGCGGCCAAGATTGAGTGAGTGAGAGAGAGAGAGAGAGAGAGAGCGAGCAGGCGAGCCAGCAAGAGTAAGTGCGCATGAGCCTACCCGATTCCAAAATGCTTCTAACAGAATCTGGCACTCCTGGTTCTAATCAAAATACTGAACTTTGGAACAAATTAACATTCCACAGCCCTCGCAGGGAAGGAGAACTCAGCCGAGACAACTTCAGTTCAGAACCACAACAAAAATAGCTTCTCCTGGGGAAGACACAGTCTGCTAACAAGGTCACTTTTGTTTTGCTTCCCCTGCCATCTGGCTGAGTGGCACCAGCGGCTGGATTTGGTACCGGCTTCTTCTGCCGAGAGTGGATGGGAGCCGGGTGGCACTGCAGAAGGCTTCTCAGCCTCCTGGCAAAGGGTGCCGGCACAAAGTTACCTTCAGACACCCCCCAGCAGGCACGCGGGCAGATGGAGCCCCGGTTTCACCCAGCCCGACTCTGCTCTGAGCTCCGAGTGTGCAGAAGGTGTGACACCAGCAGACAGCAACAAGCAGGTGGGAATCAGGGGAGAGCGAAAAACACGACAGGATGGGAAAGCTATCTTCGTCTTGAAAAACATTCCAGGACTCAACGTAATGCTCGTTCTGGCAAGTCGGGAGTCTGAGTTCCAGAAGGCGAACAAAGAAGCATGATTTTGGTTTTGGGTTTGGGTTTTTTTCTTTTTTCTTTTTCTCTTCCCTTCTGCTTGCAAGATTCAGCTCCTTTCAGTCATTATCAGGGACCTTCAGTAACCTCCCTTGGCCTGTTTCCTCGTCTGTAGGACGGGAATCACCTGCACGGTGTGGGTGAAGAAAGCTGATGTCATTGCCTAAGGGTGCCTGGCTGGGGTTCTCAGAGAACACGCGTGCACACTGACCTGGTAGCCCAGGAGGGCTTCCATGTAGAAAGACCCCTTGACAGCCCTCTGCAGAACTTATACATGACAATGGTCTGCCTAGAGTTACTTCATTTTGAAGGTGTGGAGCTGGGATTTGAACACAAGCATTTTGCTTACAAAGATGCGGCTGCTGCTTCTGTATCAATGGTTTTCAATCTTTTAAAAAAGGATCAAAAGCCATGAATATCCACAAGGGGTATATGACCTACTAAAACCATGCCCCTCCCATGAGGAGTCTAGGGATCTTGCTTAATATCATAGTAGACCTGCTGGGAAAACAGACAAACAAATAAACAAAGCTTTAGTAAAATGGAGAAGGAATCTTTAGAATGACCTAAAGCCTCCCTACCCTTAAATGAAGGAAAATAATTTCATTAGAGCATCTCCTTTAGGATTCTGCCTTACCCCCGCAAAGACATGTAAGGAAACTTTGATTTCAGGTGAGTTGAATCTGCTCTCCGAGGGCTCGGAGGTGGAGTGAGGGTGGTGGAGGTCATGGGACTCTGAGGTTGTGTCACTGCTGTCCCTGGGGAGTGGGGTGAGCAAGGGTGCCCAGGGTCCCACGGATGCAGGTGGTTCCTGAGTCAGAACTGAGCTATGACAGCTGGCATAGGATTTAAAAGGTTGGGAAGAGTCCTGGGGCCATTTGCAAGTGTTAATTGCTATTAAGGACTGAGCCCTTCTCTGCTGCTGGTACCCAAGGTGCTTGCTTCCCCAAATAGCATGGGGAGGACTTGGCACTGCCCCCCAGCAGGGAATATGGTGGAGGGCAGGCCACTGAGTATTGATTATATACCAGGCAGTGTGCTCAGCTCTGGTGTACAGCAAAGAAGAGAGAGAAAGCTCTTGCCCTCAGAGGGCTTTCAGACTTGTAGGGAGCTAGACATTTAACTCAAAGAAATAGCACTTTACATGCCTTTGAGGCAATGAGAATTGTCTAAATCAAAGAATGCATGTGGGAAGAGCTGATGGAGACTGGTGCCCATGGCTAAAGCCTAGGCGAGGGCCCTCCTGGACCCCGCCATTGGGAAAGGACTCGCTGCCTTCAGAGGAAAGGAAGGGGACTCGTGCACTTGGGGATCATTAGCCGGGGAGAGTGAGCAACACGGAATGAGAGGAGAGGTTGGGGAAGCCAGATCTGGAGAACAGAATTTCTGAAGGGGAATCCATGGGTCACCCACATCAGGATTTCCTCAGGGGCTTGCTGCCAGTTGAGATGCTTGGGCCCATCTCAGACTTCTGGAATCAGCATCTCTGGACAAGGAATCTGGAATCTGCTTTATAAGCAAGTGCACTGGGACATTGTTCTATGCACAGGGGTTCATGGTCCACAGGAAGGCTTTCTGGATTTTATCCCAAATGAAAAGGGAGGCCACTGAAGGGTTTGGAAAAGAAAAATGATGCAGTTCATCTTAAAGATGTTGTTCTGCCTCTTGGGTAGGTATTGAGTGGAGTGGGATTGTGGGGGTGGGGAGGTGGACAGAACACCTGGGCAGCCGAGGCAGAAGTCCACACTGCTTCCTCGTCCTTTGCTTCCCTGCCAGCAGCACCGGGTAGACTAACTCCTTACCTTATTAACCGGTCCTGTGGCACCTCCTGAATTCTCCCTGGTCATCTAGGCCCTCATGTGGTGGCCGCCTGGACCCCAGAATGACAGGTGGATTGACACTGACCCTTGGATTGTCCACATCTTGGGCCTCAGATCGTCCCTTTCTCCTTTAACGTCTCACACAGTCTCTCGCTGTCAACACAGCAGTTGGTTATCCAAGGTATAGGGCAAACTACCCTCTCACCTGTCCAGGATGGCTTAGGTAACATCAGGCCTGAGAACAGGGTGAACCTTTCAGGCATTCTCTCTGTGCTGACGGGCCCTACAAGTCTGTGACATGAGCTTAGGTGGTAGGGCATCAATGAGACTGCCACCTCCAATAGGTCAGGCTCCTCATAGGGGTCCAGGAGACACCACCAGGGCTCCTGGTTTGCCGATGGGCAAGAAGGAGCCGAGGGTCACAACTCTTCCCAATCAGAGCCTGTGCTAAGTGACTTTTGATTCAGGCTGGTGCTTACCCAAACTGGCCTCCATCTTTCAAGTAAAGGACACAGTTTTCACTCTCTCTGCGTTTTCAAAGAGAAGCTGACAGAGAGGGAACGTTGCAAATCACAATCAGAGTTCCCTGCCACAGAGCACACAAGATGAGAATTGACTCAAAACTTTTACTGTCATCATTTACTGAGTACTGGAAAGACACACACATAAGTCAGCAGAGAAAAACTCAAGAGTCCTGGTCTCTAGCTGCATGTCAACAGAACGCCTGAATAACATCGCCTGCTGCAACACAAAGCAGAATCAAACCACGACCCAGCCAAGCCTCCTTAGGTTCCCAAAGTATCAAAGAGATCTTCGAGCTGCCTTCATTATTCTTTTAATCAACTTTATTGAGGTATAATTTACACACACTAAACCCGTTTTAAGTGTATGGGTTGATGTTTTGACAAATGTCTACACCCGGATAACGATCACTTCAGTCGAAGTATAGAATATTTCCAACACCCCCCATCCCTGCAGATTCCTTCCAGCCTCTTAGAAGAAGTCAGTCCCCCTTCCACCTCTGCCCTCAGGCAACTACTGATCTGCTCTCTGTCACTCCACTTTTACAATTTGTATAATTTCATGTAATGGAATCAGACAGTATGTACTCTTGTGTCTGGCTTCTTTTACTGGTTTATGAGATTCAGCCACATTGTTACATATATCAGTAGTTCATTTCCTTTTACTGTTGAGTAGCATTTCACTGTTTGTAGATTTACCTGGTTGATGGGCATTTGGGTTGTTTCCAGGTTTGGGATATTATGAATAAAGGTCTTATAAACATTTGTGTATAAGATTGTGTGGACATGTGTTTTCATTTCTCTTGGATAAGATAAATTACCTAAGAGTAGCTGGGTTGTATAGTAGGTATATATTTATTTCTTAAGAAACTGCCAGACCTTTTATCCAAAGTAAATGTGCCATTTTCACATTCTCACCAACAATATCTGAGTTCCAGGTGCTCCACATCCTCACCAACAATTGATATTGTCAGTCTTTTTAATGTTATCCATTCTAATGGGTGTGGTGGTGTCTCACTGTGGTTATTATTTGCGTTTCCTTGATGACTAGTGTCGGGCACTTTTTTATGTGTTTATTGGACATTATATACCTTCTTTTAGTACTCTCTTTTTAAATCTTTTGTTCATTAAAAAAAATGAGATTGGGACTTCCCTGGTGGTCCAGTGGTAGAGAATCTGCCTTCCAATTCAGAGGACGTGGGTTTGATCCCTGGTCAGGGAACTAAGATCCTACATGCCGCAGGGCAACTAAGCCTGCATGCCACAACTACTGAGCCCAAGCGCCTCAAATAGAGAGCCCGCATGCCACAAACTACAGAGCCCATGTGCTCTGGAGCCTGTGCACTGCAACTAGAGAGAGAAAACCCACGTGCCACAACTAGAGAGAAGCCTGTGCGCTACAGTGAAGAGCTCACGTGCCGCAACTAAGACCCGATGCAGCCAAAAATAAATAAATAATTAATTAATTAATTAAACATAAAAAAATGAGATTGTTTGAATTATGAATAAATTGTAAGCATTCTTTTTAGATTCTCTCTACAAGTCCTTTGTCAAATATATATATTTTCTCCCAGTCTGTTGCCTGGCATTTTTTTTTCTTTCATTTTCTTAACTGTCTTTCGCAGAGCCAAGTTTTAAATTTTGACAAAGTTTAATTCATCAATTTTTTTATGGTCTTTGTTTTTTGTGTCTTATCTTAGAAACCTCTACCCATCCCAAGATCACATAGTTTTTCTCCTGTGTTTTCTTCTAGAAGTTTTATAGTTTTAGCTTTAACACTTACATTTATGATCCATATGTAGTAGGATTTGAATTTTATTTTTTCCATGCAGATATTCAGTTGTCCCTTCACCATTTGTTGTAAAACTTTTTTTTTCTCACTGAATTACCTTGATGTCTGTATCAAAAATCAATTGGCCGTATACCTGTGGGTATATTTCTGAACTCTCTGTTCTGTTCCATTGATCTATATGTCTTATCTTTTCAACCAATACCACATAGTTAGTTAGGTTAGTACTCCAACGTTGTTTCGCTTTTTAAAAAGTTGCTTTGTCTATTCTAGGTTATTTGCATTTCCACATAAATTTTAGGATCAGCTTGTTTCTATTAAACACTGCTGGAATTTTGGTCGGAGTCATGTTGAATCTATTTGGGGAGAATCAGCATCTTAACAATTTGACTCTACCCATCCATGAACATGGTATATCATCCCATTTATTTTAGTCTTTTAAAATTTCTTTCAGCAATGTTTTGTAGTTTTCATTGTACAGGTTGTGTACATACTTTTTTACATTTATTTCATATTTTTGGTGTTACAAATATGGAGTTGTATTTCTTTGTTTCCATTTGTTCATTACCTCCTCCTCCTCTCCTTCCTTCTTCTTTTTCAGTTATCTCTTCCTTTTTGATTCTAACCTGACATTAAAGCCTTAAATATATCTTCTTATCATTGACACTACTGATATCCAGGGTTCGAAAATTTCCCAGTTGATGGTTTAGTTAAAAATTGGCATTGATGCCACCCTACATCTTAGAATTTACAGCTTTTCTTAGCATAATTCTCAGCTTATCAAACCATCTCCCTTTTATCACTTTCATTCTTTTTCACAGCTCCCACAGTCACACCTCCTCCATATAGCCTTCAAGAAAAATGTGACAGGTTCTCTGGTATCTTTTCAACATTGAATCTTCCGTTACTCACCACCACATTGATTGAAACAATTATCCAGTTGTTCAAAATGAAGGAATTTTATGTTATTTAACTCTTGTATGCCTGTGTTAGTTTCTTTGGGGTGCTGTAACAAGGTACCACAAACTGAGTGGCTTAAACCAATAGAAATTTATTTTCTCGCCGTTCTGGAGGCTGCAGTCTAAAATCAAGGAGTTGGCAGGGCTATACTCCCTCTGACATCTGTAGGGGAGAATCCTTTCTTGCCTCTTCCAGCTTCTGGTGGTTCTCAGCAGTCCTTGGCATTACCTGGCTTGCACCTGCATACCTCAATTTCCACTTCCATCTTCACATGGCATTCTCCCTGTGTGTGACTGTGTTTCTTCTTCTCTTCTTATAAAGACACCAGTCATATTGGATTAAGGGTCTGCATACTCCAGTACGACCTAATCATTACATCTGTAATGACCCTATTTCCAAATAAGGTTACATCCTTAGATATGGAGATTAGGACTTTAACATCTCCTTTGAGGGAATACAGTTCAATACACAACAATGTCTTAGCTCTTTTTGTCTCAAATGTTCTTCCTCATTTTTTCTCTTGAAGAATTACTAGAGGACCTAGTTCAAAATCCACCTTCTTGGTTATTTTTCCTGAATACCCCAGGAGAAGTGAATCGCCTCTTTGCCTATCTTTATAAGCATTTCTGAATGACTATTAGAAAATTTCTCACATTGTGTGCCACCTGGGAACAGAAACCGTCTTATTCATCTGGAAATAGAGCTCGAAGTCCCAGAATCCCGTTTAGACTTCCTCTATGGCGTAGCTGTTCCTAATGTGGGCATTTCAGGTGCATATTCAAACAATCCCTAGTCTGTAGATTTGTAGATTAAGGAAGAAAAATGAGGAGGCTTTCAAGATTCTGTGTTATTTAATTTTTTATTTTAGGAATTTTATCATTGGGAAATACTCTGGATAAACATTTGAGGTCCTATTTATATGTCTTCATATGTAAAATTCCCTTTTCTTATTGACTACTGTATGTTCAAAATATAAAATAAAAATAGTCTTGTAATGTAAATGCAATATAACTGAGTTTCTCAACCTTGGCACTATCGATATTCTGGGTTGGATTATTCTTTATTGTAAGGGGCTGTCCTGTGCATTGTAGGATATTGAGCAGCATCCCAACCTCTATCTAATAGATGCCAGTAGCACCTTCTTTCCTAGTTGTGACAACCACAAATGTCACATAGCCAAGAATCCCCCAGTTGAGAGCCACTGTAGAGAATCATAAGGCAAATTTCTCATCATTCTGCTTTCCTGTTAATACTCTCCTCGGCCTGTAAAGCTGCTCTGCACTGAGGCCACTGGCGTTGTGAGTAAATTGCATGGCTCGGCTTTTCCTTGCTGCTGCCTCTGTACATCTGGGGCCCGTGGGTGGCCTCATTCACACAGAGGGAAAAATTAATGCCCCTGCTTATCATAAAGACTCAAGGACTCAAGGAACATAAGTAACCAAGTCAGTGCGCCAAACCTGTTAACTTCCCTCTCACCTCAGAATCTTCTAAAGCACTCGCTGAGTTCCTCCTCAACTTATTGAACTAGAAGGAGTAAGATTGTGGTTTTAGAAGAAAGACCAAAAACCAGGGATGGAAATCATCTGGAGGAAATTTTTAAAAATAGTGTATACGTGGACAGGAGGACTGGGAAAAGAATTCTGTCAGTGGCCCCGAGCTGTCCAGAACTAGAGGTATTTCCTGCAGCGGTTTCCAAACACCGACCTGGCCGCCCTCATTCCCAGGCAGGCCAGATCGTGACCCTTTTAAGTGTAATTTCTGTTTTGTGGTTCAGAGGGAGAGGGCAGGGCTTACTGTTCGGAAATGACCTTGAATCTGCCCACTTTTCTCAACACTTTGGTTTCAGTTTGGAAGCTGCTGCATTGCAGGGTGGGGTGCAAAGGCCCCCCTCTTTTGACTGGCTGGCAGGTGTTCCCGAGGAATTAGGAGAATGTTTCATCAGAGTGGAGACCCCGCCTTGGGTGTGGGGCTCTGCTCAGTAATATAAACCCTTCAAATTGTGGGACAGATTTTTACTGAACGAGAAAGCTGTTCCACTCATGCTTTAAAAAAAAAAAAAATGAGGTAAAATTCACGTCACATAAAATTAACCATTTTTTTTAGAGTATATTATATTTCACTTATATTTAGTACATTCACAGTGTTGTACAACCATCACCTCTATCTAGGTCCAAAATATTTTCATCACCCCCAAAGGACACCTCATACCCATTAGGCAGTAACTCCCCATTCCTCCTTCCCCAGCCTTACAGCTATGAATCTACTTTCTGTCTCTATGGATTTACCTATTCTGGACATTCCATATAAATGAAATCATACAGCATGTGACTTTTTGTATCTGGCTTCTTACACCTAACGTATGTTTTGGAGGTTCATCCATGTTGTAGCAGGTGTCAGCCCTTCATTCCTTTTAAGGGCTGAATAATATTCCATTGTATAGATATGCCACATTTTGTTTATCTACCCATCTACTGATGGACATTTGGGTTGCTTCCACATTTTGGCTATTGTGAATAATGCTATACAAACATTTTCATACTTAAATTTAAAAAAAATTTTATTTTTATTTTTAAATTTTATTTACTTTTGGCTGTGTTGGGTCTTTGCTGCACCCAGGCTTTCTCTAGTTGTGGTGAGTGGGGGCTACTCTTCGTTGCGGTGCTAGGGCTTCTCATTGCGGTGGCTTCTCTTGTTGCGGATCATGGGCTCTAGGTGCGCAGCCTTCAGTACTTGTGGCACGCGGGCTCAGTAGTTGTGGCTCACGGGCTTAGTTGCTCCACGGCATATGGGATCTTCCCCAACCAGGGCTCGAACCTGTGTCCCTTGCATTGGCAGGCAGATTCTTAACCACTGCGCCACCAGGGAAGTCCCAAATTTTTTTTGAAATTGTGGTAAAATATACATACATAAAATATGCCGTTTTAACCATTTTAAAGTGTACAGTCCAGTGATACTAATTATGTTCATAATGTTGTGCAACCATCACCATAGTCTGCTTCCCGATCTTTTCCATCACCACTGAAGGAGACCCCTTACCCAGGAAGCAGTAACTCCCTAACCCCCCACCTCAACCCTAGCCTCTGGTAATCACTAATGTACTTTCCATCTCTGTGAATTTGCCTAGTCAAGATAATTCATACAAATGGAATAATGCAATATTTGTTTGTTGCTTCTGGCTTCTTTCACTTAGCATAATGTCTTCAAAGTTCATCCACATTGTAGCATGTGTTAGCGCTTTATTCCTTTTTGTGGCTGGATAAATACCCCATTGCAAGGACACACCACATTTTGTTTATCCATTCAGCTGTTGATGGACATTTGTGTTGCTTTCCCTTTTGGCTGTTGTGCATAGTGCTGCTGTGAATAGTCATGTCTCTCACAGGCATTTGAAGAGTGCCCATAACCCTTAGCATAATGTCCTAACTCCTCAGCATGACACCCATCGTGAGGCCCCTTTTATTCCCCTTTCCTGGCGTGCACCCTCCTTATGGCCTGGCCACACGAACTACTTACGATTCCTGGAGTTTGGCTAAATATGCTTCCAACTCCTGTGTCTTTGTACAGGCACATCCTTGGCTTGGAACGCATCTCCTGTACCTTCTCCACCTGGGTACCTCTCTCTTAAGCGTCCTTCAAGGCTGGGATGAAGTGTCACCTTTGCTGGGAAGAGTTCCCTAGCCCAGCATACCTTGCCGGCTTAGGCAGAGTAGCGAGGCAGAGACCAGGAATGGACCCAGGAACGCAGGCACTGGTGAACTAGTAGGGCGGTGGAGGGTATGGTGCAGTGAGGCAAGGGGGCATTGTGAAAGGTGTTGGGGTGTCAGGGACAGTTTTACTAGGGGTGGTTTTCTGGCTTCGATGGGACGGATGGGCTAAATGCATCCCAGGTCTGCTGGTTCCTGTTGTGTTCCTGAAGCTCTCTCTGCTTCTCTCTGTCACAGCTCTCATCTTGTCATTGTGTCACAGTCTGTTAATCTGACGGTCTCCTCTAGTGGACACATAGCCTACTACCTGTACTGAAAATAGGCACACTTCCTAAGGAAAGAAGACCTACTCTTATTTATTGAGCCAGTTAGATTGAATCTATTTTTTAAAAAAATAGCTTTATTGAGATATAATTTACCCATGTAAAGCGTGCAGATCCGTGGTTTTTAATATATTCACGAAGTTGCGCAACTCTCACGATAAGAATTGCATATCCATTGGCAGTCTCTTCCCGTGCCCCTCGTCCCCCACCCCGCCCTAGGCAGCCGCTTCTCTCCTTTCTCAGACTGTCTTAAATACTCTGAGCGTTAGACACCCTCCCTCCCCTTTGTATGTCAGGTTTGAACGTCCGAGTTAGTGAGAAAATCTTTCTAGTCGGAGGCTGAGAGAGAGGAAGGGTTGTCAGAGAGAAGAAGGAAGGAGGGGACAGACACTCTGGGGCACAGAGGCAGCAGATATATATGAAACTGGGACCATCTGGCTTAGAAGATTCGTAGGAAAGAAAGTATTGGGTTGGCCAAAAAGTTCGTTCTGTTAGTGAATATGTTGTTCAATAAAGTTCTTAGTGAAAATGAAAAATGTCATTTATTTTTACTTAGAACCGAATGAACTTTTTGGCCAACCCAATAGAAGATGCAGAGAAGTAAATAGAGAGAGAGCCAAATCTTATTCCTTTGGGAAAGGGCAGAGTTCTTTTCTATCGAAAGAAACAGTGATGTCATGGAAATTAGGTGGCTGGGAATATTGTTGGGATGAATGTTCCCACTGATTACATGAGCTGCTGAGGAGCTGCAGCAGAAATGCTGCTGTGTGATCCGTGTGCAACATTTTAAAAGAAAGTGACGAACATTATCCAAGATCCTCTTTCCATCCCCCATTGTTATGTGTATGAGGTAAGTGATCTGCCTTTTGGATTCTAAATCTCCTCATTTAATAGGCTCCTGAACATGTAAACATGTCTGAGTATAAATATTGTATTGAAATGCAAATTTCCATTTTTTCCCACTATGTTCAGTAAAAAAGAAAAAGAAACTAACATGTCAGTTTAGAGGACTTCTTCCCGCTCTAATGGGTGAAGCAGAGTACTGAGGGTTTCCTTGGGAGGCAGACTAATGCCCCCCGCAAACGTCTACAGCCTAATGCCAGGACCCTGTGAATATGCTGCCTCGTGTGGCCAAGGGGACTTCACAGATGTGGTTAAGAACCTGGAGATGGCGGGGTTAGCGTGGATTATCCAGGTGGGCTCAGTGTCATCATAAGGGTTCTTATCAGAGGGAGGCAGGAGGGTCAGAGTGACAGATGATGTGGCCATGGAAGTGGAGGTGGGAGTGAGGCAGGGCCGAGAGTCATGGAACACAAGTGGCCTCTAGAAGCCGGAAAAGGCGAGGAAGCAGTTTCTCCAGAAGGAAGGCAGCCCTCACGACGCATTTCAGACTTCTGACCTCCAGGATGGTGAGACGATAATTGGTGTTTTAAGCCACTCAGTGTGTGGTAATTTGCTACAGCAGCAATAGGAAACTCATCTAGATTTCTACCTTCAGTTTGGGTTTTACTTTGAGACGACGGCT
The DNA here is from genome assembly GCF_949752795.1 of Hyperoodon ampullatus. Classification (NCBI taxonomy): domain Eukaryota; kingdom Metazoa; phylum Chordata; class Mammalia; order Artiodactyla; family Ziphiidae; genus Hyperoodon; species Hyperoodon ampullatus. Next base: position 12,922,223 of record NC_136926.1, read on the forward strand.
TTTCCTTATTGAGATAATATCTCACAACTGCTGTGTGAGTGATGTGCCAGGAACTGTGCCAGACTTGGAACAGATGTCATCCCCTTTCATCGTCCCAGTGACACTACTAGACAGGCACCATCATTACCTTATTTTGTGTGTGTGTGTGTGTGATTGTGTGTGTATGCACATACGTGCGCCTGCATATTTATACAGTATATATGTGTGCATAAGTGTGGGCCCAGAATCAAGGTGTCGGCAGGACCACATTCCCTCCGGAGGTTCTAAGGGGAATCCACTAAGCCTCTTCCGGCTTCTAGTGGCTGCTGGCTTTCCTTGGCTTGTGTCCACATCACTCCAATCTCTGCCTCTGCCTTCATTTTGAGTTCTCTCCTCTGTTTCAGTGTCAAACCTCCCCCTGCCTGTCTCTTCTAGATACATGTGATTGTATTTAGGGCTTGTCCAGGTTAATCCAGGATGATCTTCCCATCTCAATATCCTCAACTTAATCACATCTTTTGCCATATGACTTAATATTCACAGGTTCTGGGAATTAGGAAGTAAATATGTATCTTTGGAGGGCCATTTTTCAGCGTACCACAAGGGGATAGGCACTTTATACATCTTTACCTCTCATATCAAGCCTAAAAGGTAGCTATAACTTTTGAAGTTTTACAGATGAGGAAATCAAGGCTCAGTGAGGTTTACTATCTTACCAGTATTTGTCATGCAGCTGGTAAGTGGGCCAGCCTCTTCCCGCTACCCCCAAAGAATGTTCATGGGAGAGATACTGGATCATGCTATACCATCCTATGTGACTTCAGGGAGTTCACTTAGTTTCTTAGATACTTCAGTATCTGAATTTTCATCGGTAAAATGAGAATCAATTAGATAATTTGGGGGGGAAAATTCTTTGAAAAATATTATGTTATTTAGATGCAAGGGGTTATTATTATCTAGAGTGGGTCAAAAGAAAGTCTTCATATAAGAGAAAAGAGATGACTTAACTGAGTACCATGAATGAAATGCCAAAACATTCATAGTTGTCATCACCCTGGCTTGGAGTGCTGAGTCTTCACTTAAGATAGTGAATAAGGTTCTGATGTAGATACATTTAAAAATCTTCCTGGGCTTCCCTGGTGGCGCAGTGGTTGAGAGTCCGCCTGCCGATGCAGGGGACATGGGTTCGTGCCCCGGTCCGGGAAGATCCCACATGCCACGGAGTGGCTGGGCCCGTGAGCCATGGCTGCTGAGCCTGAGCGTCCGGAGCCTGTGCTCCACAATGGGAGAGGCCACAACAGTGAGAGTCCCGCATACTGCAAAAAAAAAAACCCAAAACTTCCCTGTTTGAGGAATTATACCTGGAGAAGGACAGGAAGAAATGCTGAATTATTTCAAGTTGAGGGGGGAAGGGAAGGGAAGTTTTACTCCTTCTGACGCTTATTTGTCTCTTCATGCTTCCAGGCATTCATAAACCAGTGTGTTAGGATTTGGTTGCAATCGTACCACATGCTGTTTTTTTCTGTTAACTCTCTGTGGTTCTGTCATCTGGGTAATAGAGAAAGGATGGTGGGAGGAAAGTGTGGGTGGGAGGTTGCATAGGTAAGCAGTAAAATGACACCCGCAAGAAAAAGTCAGGCACGGTGAAGAACATTTAGTAAGAACCTAGACGTCTTTATCAAAATTGATCTTTGACTGGTCAGACCTCTACTCTGCATCCATGCTGTATGTATAAATCTAGATCAGATGTGGAAAACATGTCCCCTTAGAATAGATAGAGCACGTCCAGTGCCATGGCAGACCATGCTAATCAATCACAGCAAACCAGCATTCCAGAAGGCCCCTACCAGTCAATGAACCCTAGCTTTTACCTCTGTACTAGATGATAAGCCTACGACACAAATTTTACTGCTTTAACTTCCCTAATTCAGAAGTCTTTAACCTGTTGTTATACCCAAGCTTAAGCTGCTCGTTTACTATTTTAGTAAAACCTGGTTTCCTTGCGACCCAATAATACCAGCTACTCATCACTCACTGTGTACCAAGCATGCTACATTTAATCCTTACAAGTGTTTTCTAGGTAACCAAAGCTCATCTGAATATGAGATCAATCAAAGGAAGGGTTCTGTTGCTCACACAGTATCTGAAGATTACTGCTCTAGAGAGTAGTGTTTCTGGAGATGAGTGAGACATTGCTCTGCATTTATTCTCCAGTGTTTATTGTCAGATGGCTTTGGGAATGCAAAAGGTGTTGTTTACCCTCAAAAAACTTATGGTGTGATCCAGTTAAGGAAAATCAAAAACCAAACCATGTGTGCATGTGTGGAAAGAAAGTGAGAGGGCATTGAAGCAAATATGACAAGATGTTGGCAGTTGTTGAATGTGGGTGGAAGATATTCAGGAATTCATTCTTTCAACTTTATGTTTGGAACTTTTCACAATAAAAAGTTGGGGATGGGGCCTCCCTGGTGGCGCAGTGGTTGAGAGTCCGCCTGCCGATGCAGGGGATACGGGTTCGTGCCCCGGTCTGGGAGGATCCCATATACCGCGGAGCGGCTGGGCCCGTGAGCCATGGCCGCTGAGTCTGCGTGTCCGGAGCCTGTGCTCCGCAATGGGAGAGGCCACAACAGTGAGAGGCCCGCGTACCACAAAAAAAAAAAAAAAAAAAAAAAAAAAAAGAAAAGTTGGGGATGGAATAAAATACAGAGAAAGATGTATTTGGAAAAAAAAACCCTCTTCATTTATGAGCTTTTTGTCACTTCTGTTTTTATTTTTTTAATTTTTATTGAAATATAATTAACACATAACATAAAATTCACCCCTTTAAAGTATATATTTCAGTGGGTTTTTTCTGTGTATTCGCTATGTTATACAATAATTACCACGATCTAATTCCAGAACATTTCCATCACTCCAAAGAGGAACCCCGTACTTACGAGCAATTAGTCTCTATTTGCCCCTCCCCTATCCCCTGGCAACCACTAATATACTACTTTCTGTCTCAACTGATTTGCCTATTCTGGACATTTCATATAAATGTGTTGATACAGTATATGGCCCTTTGTGTCTGGCTTCTTTCACTTAGCATAATGTTTCCAAGTTTCATCCACCTTTTTGTGTCTGGATAATATTCCATTGTATGGATATATAACATTTTATTTACCCATTCATCCATTGATGGAAATTGGGGTCGATTCTACTTTTTGGCCATTATGAGTGATGCTGCTATGAATGTTCATGTTCAAGTTTTTGTGTGGACATACGTCTTTAATTCTCTTGGATATATACCTAGGAGCATAATTGCTGGGTCATATGATAACTCTATATTTTACCTTCTAGGACCTGCCAGATTGTCTTCCAAAGCACTGCACCATTTGACATTCCCACCAGCAGTGTATGAGGGCTCCAGTTTCCCCACATCGTCACCAACACTTGTTATTGTCCTTTTTCTTTTTTTAATAGCCATCCTATTGAGTGTGAAGTGATATCTCATTGTGGTTTTGACTTGGTGGTTTTGATTTCCACCACTTCTCTTTTTTGTTTTAATTCTGATGGCTGACTTCTAGCTGAGAAACCGGACCGAGAAAAGCAATAGGGGATCCTAACAGCAATTGCATTCTGCCCTTACTTAGAATCATCTCCTCATGCTCTACAGACTACCCCTGAGTTGATTGAATCTTGTATTAGTTTTTCTGTTGCTGTCTAACAAGTTACCACAAGCTCAGTGGCTTAAAATAACACCCAAAGTGTTACCATCTCACAGTTCTGTAAGGGTGGAGGTCCAGCATGGGGGAGCTGGGGTCTCTGCTCAGGGTATCACCAGGCTGAAATCAGGTGTCATCTGGGCTGAGTTCTCAACTGGAGGCTCTGGGGAAAATTCAGTTTCCAAGATTGTTCTGGTTGGTGGTGGAATTCAGTTTCTCATGACTCTAGAATTTGCTGACTGTCAACTGGGAGCCACTCTCAGTTCCTAGAGGCTCTCCACATTCCTTGGCACGTGGCCCCCTCCATCATTAAGCCAACAATGGCATATAGAATCCTCATTCTTCAAATCTCTGACATTTAGATTCAGCTTTATAGGGCTCATGTGAGTAGGTGAGGCCCACCTGGAAAATCTCTGTCTCTTAAGGTCAACTGATTTGCAACCTTAATTACTTCTGCAGAATTCCTTCTTAGCAGTACCTAGATTAGTGTTTGAAGAACTGGGAAAGGTGTATATACAGCAAGAGCTGGGCATCTTGGGGGCCACTTTAGAATTCTGCTTCCCACAGGCTTTTGACACAAACACTAAAATAGGTCTTTTGTTGACCACAGCTTCGAAATGTTTTAATGCACCAGCCATGCAAGAAGTTCCAGCTTTACAGCGGATATTGGCCAACAACCGTTTAAAGTATGACAGTATTCTGCAAATTCGTTGATATTGTCTCTACTGACTCTTGTTGTTGATTACTGATGGCTTGTTGTTGAATTGATGGCTCCTGTTGGCTTCAGGGACTCTTAACATGTGGACTGGGACCTTGCTGAACCTTGAGAAAGTGATAAATCGCACTTTTATGTCCTTGTTTGATTCTGTGGCTCTTTTGAAAGGAATACCCTTCTGATGTGCCCAATAAAATCCTCTTTGATGTGCCAAATATGGACAGTTGAACTTTTAAGGAATTTTAAGCCCAAAAAATTAGTATTGGCCCATATTGATGCAAGTACCACTTTATGTTTATTAAGGTGGACATTAGATTTAGGAAACGCTCCTCATCCTCAGCAATGTCACTTCCCTCCCCTGTATGAGAGTCTACCTCTCACATTCTGAAACGGGAAAAAATTGCCTCTTATTGTATTAAGTAAATAAACCACAGTGAGCCCATGTGAAAGCAGAAATGACTTTGAAAGAGAAAGCCAGTGGGAACAGAGGTCAAGTCAGAAGTGACTAGAAATTCTTTTAATACTGTTGAAATGAAGTAGGTTTCAACTAGTCTAAAAACAGCATTTTCCAGCATGTGTTATTGGGACACGAGTTTCATAAGATGAATAATAGATGTTAAGTGAAAAAGGGTTCTGTGGTCAAATAGGTTTGCCATTAAAGTGTATTAAAATTTCTGAGGGAGAGATACAGTATGTTGTGATTTCCAAACTTAGAGGTTGAATGCTCATTTTGGTTTTCCATTTAGGAAATATTTATGAGACTGGAGCTTTAAGGAACATGCTTTGGGAAGGATTGTGTTGAACAAATTCTCTGACTTGGCAAGCAGGACTATGTGTGTTAGCATCTTTGTGGCACCAACCCAGAAATGGACACATCTCCACATTTGTGTCACAAGTACATGTATGTGGGCCATAGATGCATACATTTGGATCCTAAAGATAGATAGCAATTTTTTCTGCCTCAAATAAATTTCCCACTATAATTATTTCCTAATTCCTTAATAGTCTATTAATACTATTCTCAATCTAGCCTTAGAAATCGCCTCAGACACTTGTTACAATTTTATATCTAGTGAATGGAGAAGAGAAGGAAATGAATATTTATTGATTATCCCCAGTGGGATGGGTGCTTTGTATACTTTTTCCTACTTAAACTTCACCATAACCCTGCTGAAGTGAGTGTTATTACCTTCAGTGCATAAATGAGGACACTGAAACTCAGAGAGCTTAAGCAGTTTGCCTAAGGTCACACAGCTTAGAAGTAGCAGAGGGCATTCAGATTTGGGGTCCAGGATGGTCTGACTCCAAAACCCCTCCTCTTTTCAATACACCCCCCTGCTTCTCTGCCCTTGTTGCTGATCTATTTTAATTTATGGTATAAATGAGCTTGCTAAAAGCTGGGTGTAGATCAAACATTTCAAATCGAGTTGTATTTTCCCACTGATCAGCATTATGATTTCAGTGATGCTTCATCTGCAACCACCAGTGGTTTGGGGTATATATTTGAGTTCTCAGTTTCCCCATCCCTTCCCTCTTCTCTATCAAGTGATTAATGATCTGAAAAACAAGCTTTTATAATGTACTAGGGAAAACAAATTCTGATTTCATTTATTTTCCATACTTCTGTGCTACAAGGGGAGCGTATTTTTCATTTATTTGCATAGTTATAGAAAGCCTACAGCCAGACAGACTCAGGCTCAAATCATTTGACCTTTGGCAAATGACTATTTCTGTGCCTGTTTCCTCAGTCTGTAAAGTGGGGGATGGTAACTCACTCTCAGAGGCTAGATGAGGACTGAGTTCGTGAAATGGGACAATTTAAAGCGCTTTCCTAGGGCTGCTGAGAAAATGTTAACTTCTCTTCTTCCTCAATATCAGGGCTTAATATTGGTGATAAAGATGAAAAACAGGAAAAAAAAAAAGCCAGGACACTATTTAAGGGCTCTGAAAGTAGTTACGAAGAAACTAGCACCTGTTCCCCTGTTGCTCTTACCGGTTTTGCTACTAGTTCATTTATGGCCAGTTGGTACCAATTCAGGGTATACTTGAAAATTCGAGCAAACATGAACATACATTAATATTAACCAAAGAGCAAATATTTGTGAAACTCCCTTGGCCCTCATGTTTACCTTCACCCTGAGAAGCATAGTTAGCAGAAGTAATGTGAAACAAGAAGGCTGTTCCCATCATCCAGGGAAAGGGATGTCCCCTGTTTGCCACACTGGGCCTCTACCTGATCTCTGTCCTAAATTGAGGAAGATACATTGGTGTTTAAGCACAAGGTATTTTTACTTAAACATATGTCATTTTAAAATGCTCTTATCTTGACATCCACAGACCTAGAGAGCACAGCGCCTTGCCCGTGCTAAGATCATATTGCTGAATCAGTGAATATTTACAGAAACATGCTAAACTCTATTTCCCTGCATATTTAACTCCCAACGGCATGAAAAGGTTTTGTTTTGTGTCTGGGTGCAGTTCAGCTCCTGGAAAATATTTTCCCAAGGAGCACAGTGGAAGATGAAATAGCCTGACTGCTCAAAATAAAAGCTATGCCAATATTTGTCCCCCAGACTCACCAGCTCTGACTTTCGGCTGTTTGAGACAGACTTTCATGGCTCAGCAGAGAGAGCAGCAGGGTGTCTCACTTCTTCCAGAAATCTTAGGTTGACTCTAGACCCCACCATACACACACACGCACACGCACACGCACACCATAGTCTTCCTGTTTAGAATTGTCAGCTGTCCAGTTCACTCATACCTCCTTCTGTTGGGTAAATAAAGAGTGCTAAAGTAATCTGGAAAACTCGCCACCTTTCCACCCTGTTAAATGATCCTGTACCCACTGTGTACACACCACATAACCCATTCCATGCTGCCCCTCAAGCTGCTTCAAAGCATCTCCTAATCACTGACCTGGGTCAGCTTCGCCTCTCGCCGACTGGAGCAGCAAGGTTTTCCAACCTTGCACCCTTTTGCTTTTGGGTCCTCTGGTGGTCACCTTTTGGACCGTATAGATTAACCCCATTCACAGCAAATTCTGCTCAGAGGCCAGGTGGGAGCCGGTCTGACCAGTGAACTGCACAGTCCCAGAGGGAGCACTTTGCAGAAAGCCCACTGAGACGGTGACAGCGGAGCCTCCCCCCTCGTCACTTACGGTGGCAGATCGGAACAAATTGTCCTCAGTTTTTCATATTTGGGGGAGTCAATGGGTTGAGCAGGGTGGAGCGGGCAATCTGCCAGTGGAGAAGATGCAGTCTCCCTTTTTGCCAGTAGGGGCTTTTAAAATAGTGTCTCAAGAAAATCGTCGCAAACAAGAGATTGCAGGGATGTTACACAGAGATACACAAGGAGGTTGTTGCTATTTCTGTTAGCTGCTTGGGTTTAGATGATGAGTGGTTTTTTTTTTCTTTAATGTGGGGCGGGAGGCAAGGGGAGAGCTGTAGGATTTGAGAAACAGAGAATGCTCTCCAAGATTCTCTCTGCTAACTGGGTCTCTCAAGCCTCAGGCAGCATAGCTTCTCTCTTAGGACAAGTGCAGCTGTGTCCATATGCTCTCCTTCCTCTCTGCTGGGGGAGAACAAAACTCATGACAGACAAGAATTCAAATATCCAACTCCAGTGCTTTTGCCACATCCCTGGCATTTCCCTATCGAACTCAGCTCTAGTTCCTTTTTTCTTTAAATCATTTATTTTACTATTATTTTTAGCTGTGGTAGATATACATACATAAAATTTACCATCCTAACCTACACTTTTAAGTGTACAGTTCAATGACATTAAGTACATTCACATTATTGTGCAACCATCACCACCAGCCATTCACAGACCTCTTTTCATTTTGCAAAACTGAAACCCCATACCCGTTAAATACTAACTCTCCTTTCCCTACACCCTCCAGCCCTGGTAACCACCATTCCACTTTCTGTCTCTGTGAATTTGACATGTTTTGTTGTTACAACTTGGTTGGGGTGCTACGGGCATCTGATAGGTAGAGGCCAGGAATGCTATTAAACATCCTACAGGGCACAGCACAGCCCCCAGAGACCAAGAATTTCCTGGCCCTGTCAATAGTGCCGAGATTGAGAGACCCCAGTTTAAGAGATACAAGGAAGAAGGAAGAGGAAGGAAAAGAAATGGGCGTTGACCCGGAGAAGGGAGGATGGAGAGAAAGAAACAGGAGTGGACACATTTACCACAGGGAGCCAGAGCCAGGACTGCAGCCTGGGAGTCGGAAAACGAACTGGGCTTTTCTTCCCGCCTCTCCAGTAAGCCTGGTCCCCTTCCCTAATCACTGAGTCCCTTTTTTTCTCTGCCTCAGTATCTTCCTCTGCTTAGTGGGGCTAACGCCAGCCCCCTGTGCCTGACATAGTGACTGAGAGTGACTTCGCATGGTACTGCGAGGGGTTGAACATGCTTGACCTCCGGGGCCTGTGATGGCCCCCATGTCACCCACCAGCGTAGGTTCGTAGGTTTGACCCTTCTGAGCCTAACAGAGGGGCAGGAGCTGAGAGAGTAGGGAGAAAGCATGACTGTGGTCACAGGGCAGTTCCCACATGCGTCTTCGCCTAATGCTACCTACGGACTCTCACACTCCACTGACTGACTCCCAAGAGACTCCCTGGGTTTCAGATCATCAATTGACATTCCCAGAATACCCAGATGATGCATGTCTTTTGAAACTCCTGTTTTCTTCATGTTATGGCATTCTAGGTTAGTGACAGAATGCAGAGGAGAGCCTGCCCCGTCCTCTCGGGTCCTGTTTGTAATTTGGTGTATTTCCATATGTGTGCCCATCATAACACCAGGTGACGTAATCGTCTTGGTTGCAAGTGCTCACCTGTCTGGCCTGAGCTGAATTTGCAAATGCTCCCTATAAATATTCATTAATGATGAGGCCGTGGAATTCAGCAAAGGATCATTATTGACACAAATCACAGCCTTCTCCTCACCTGAAGGGACCCTGGGCCTTCCAGTAGGAGCAAGGAAGGCACAGGATCACATGTCAAGAGCTTAGAAGAAATCAGACTGAGTTTAAATGAAGTCAGGACATGAGAAGATGTGCCAGATGTTAACTACAGGGGAAAAGACACGCCCGGTGACAAATGGCGCTGTTCTTCTAGGCCTTGCTGCCCTCATTTCCTCTATCGTGGCAATTTCCCTAAGTGCAGCGGGGGCTGGTGAAAAATCTTTATGCCAATAAAATATTTGTAAGCTACTTTTTTTTTTTTTTTTTTAATTTGGTAAGCCCACTTGGAACGCTGGCATACATACTGATGAGCTGGAAAATCAAAATGACCACAGAATTCACCTTCCAACAGGGGAAAGGTAAATGCTGAGGATTGTTTTCATTAGTCCACAGATCACATATGAACGGCCTCTGCTGCCAGGGTTTATTGGCCTTCGTGTAGGTCTTTGGATTCTGGAGTGGAGGGAGGGGGGCTGCCTCGGTTACAGACGAAATAGATGGCCAGCCCAGTGCCGATTAACCTCCCTGTAATTGATAATTAATTTTAAACCGATTTACTCTCCCTGGAACAGCTGAGACTTTAAAGAGACCACTGTGAAAACAAATAGAGAATAAAGTCATCTCTCAGGAAATGAAGGGGGCCTCTTGGGGACTGAGAAAGAGCAGGCCTCTCGGACAAGCCATTTTATTAAAGGATTCTGAATGTTCATGGAGGTGACAGATAAAGTCATAAGGTGGTAACAGCTGCCTTCTAAGTTTGCTGTCTCTTTACAGAACTGCCTCACTCCCCAGTAGGCTGACCAACTGTCCCCTTGTGCCCAGGACTGAGGGTTTCCTGGGACACAGGATTTTCAGTGCTAAAGATGGGACAGCCTCGTGCCCTATCTGAACCCTAAACCCTCTAGATCGATTCTTTCCATTTCCTGCCTCCTTTGGGCTCCAGGCATTTGCCAGTCTCCCCTCAAACCTCTTTGGCAATGCTCTCCATCCCCCCACACCCCATCCTTTAGCCTCATTGCCCTGTAGAACTTATAGAATGTCAAGGTTGCCGCATTGATGGATGTCCAGAGTGACTTATCAAATGCATTCCTTTGGCTACTTGTTCAAAAATAGGTTTATTATTATTTTTATTTAATTATAGAAACAACTAAAACATCCTTACCAACAAAGAATACCTGGGGTGGGGAAGGGATAAATTAGGAGTTTGGGATTAGCAGATACACATCACTATATATAAGAGATAAACAACTAAGACCGACTGTATAGCACAGGGAACTATATTCAATACCTTGTAATAACCTGTAATGGAAAAGAATCTGAAAAAAATGTATATATATAACTGAATCACTTTGTTGTACACCTGAAACTGACATAACATTGTAAATCAACTACCCTTCGATTTAAAATTAATTAAAAAAAGAATACCAACAAACTCGGAAAATGCAGAAAAAAATAAAGAGAATATAAATATACAGAGACTATAAATAGAGCAAAACAGAGATCACCTGAATCTCAGCTCTTGGGGGAAACACCATCCGTATCTTTGTGCAGACCTGTTTATTAATCTTTAAAACAAGGAAGTCTCAAATCTTCTGGTCATATCCTATTTAATTCATTCAGTTTTTAATGGCCTGGGGAAAATATGACTGTGGTTTCCACTGTATCTCCATCATGATTATTCTAGATACTCAGAAGAGACCCAGATATGGAGATTCTATTGTTCATAGCATCATCTGTAATGGTATATTATAACATAACAGAACAGTTAATGGTAAATATCATCATAATCATGACAAAATGGTATTTTCTACCATTGCTAATGAAAAATGCACTTCGGCTTGTTCAGAATTCAGTCCAAAAAGTGTTTGGGGTTGGGGGTGGGGCAGCTAAGAGAATCATTACCTGAATGTGTGAATTTGTGCTCAGGGTGTGAAATGAGATGTCTTGGAGGGCTCACCCTGGCTAATATCTAAACCTATTGACCAGCCCAGTTATTCCTTCAGGGTTTAAATTGGGAAGCTCAAACTCTTCTCTTCCTGGAGATCTCTGAGTTTCACAGGAGGGTCTATGAATCAGCACACAGTAAAAGATCTGTGACTCTGAGTTTGAAACCCCAATTCCCTTGTGAGATGTGGATGTAATATTTACTGGTGTCTGGCAGGGGGATTGGTAAAATACCCACATGCTCTGTGAGTGCAAATGCTCATTACGTACAGCAGCCCTAGTCAGCTCCTATTCAAATAATAGAGTCCTAGGACTCGAAGGAATCCTTAAAGATTGCCCTGCTTCTGGAAATACTGGACTTATATACTTTTCACTCATTTTTTCACTCATTACTTTCCCTTCCTCCCTCCCTCTCTTCCTTCCTTTCTTCCTTCAAGGCAGCTCTAGTTGAGACTATGGATTCCCAAACTAGTCTCTCTAGGTATAAACTCCACTCTCCATTTACTAGCTGTGTGCCCTTGGGCAAATGACCTAACCTTTCTATACTCAATTTTCTCATCTGTAAAATAGGGAGAATAATAGTACCTACATCATAGAGTTAGTGTGAGGATTCAGTGGGTTAATATGTATGTATAGCACAGGTTCTATAACAATTCTAGCTCAGTCAATGCTAATTCATTCGTTCACCTAAGACCTACTGAGTTATTACAATGGAGCAGGGAGTGTGCTAGGTCTGGGGGCCTTGCATTAATGAGAAAACTGATCTCTGCCCTCATAGAGTCTACCATCTAGAGGTAGCCAATAAACAATACAAGTAATACAATAAACAATGACACGACAATAAACAAGTAAACAGGTGAAATAATTACAAATTGGGGTAGATCCTCTGAAGGAATCAACAGTGTGGTCAGATGGAGAATAATGAGGGAGGTGTGCTCTTCAGCTACTGCGTGGTTCAGGCAAGCCTTTTTGAAGAGGTGACATTGACCTGCGATCCATGGGTCAAACATGGGCAGGGCCGAAGGGAAAACTTGCCTGGCAGAGGGAATCACTGGTGCAGAGTCGGGAGCTGGGAAGGTACTTGTGTCAGAGCCAGTGTGGCTGGAGCAGAGTGGGCAAGAGGATGAACGTGGGGTCGGATGAGGTTGGAGAGCTGAGTGAGATCCCGTCACACAGGGGCTCTTGAGGAGGCAAGGGGTGCGATTTGATTTCAGCTTTAAAAAAGCTCATTTTGGCTGCCGCCTGGAGAACAGACTGCATAGATGTCTATCAGGCAGTTCTTAGGGTAAACAGCGGAATCCACTCTGGTTTAAGCAGAAAAGAGATTTTTTGAAACGATGTGAGGTCACTCTCAAAGTTATTGGAGAGGACCAGACTTGAAACTAAGCTTCCAAGAACAGCCCCCAAAATGATGCCTGCAAAGGGGCCTGATGCTTAAATCCCTGTGCAGCTGATGCTGAGCACCACATGCTCCGAGCACAGCTTTCCACCAGGGTCCTAGCTCGACTGGCAGCCTCTGGGCCACTGCTGCTGCTGTTCTGGCCACAGGCAGTCGGAGGTCTCTGCCATCTACACCAGCAAACCCAGACCTTTGGGACTCACTGTGTGAGGAGCGGCCGATGCGTGGGTTCTGGTCACACACCCACAAGGGGGCCTGGGAATTTGCGTTCTGTATTCTAAAACATTGAGCAGGTGGGACACACGTGACAGCAATTCTTTATTCCAAAAGGGCAGCCAAGAATACGTCATATTGCCAGAACACGACAGCAGCCCATGTTGGCAGGGCAGGATACTTGGATCCGGTTGGGAAGCGGTTGCAGTCACGAGGGCAAGAGCCAATGGAGTTGGGACTAGCTCGGTGCTGGAGCTAGGCAAGGAGCAGCAGGTGGTCTTGAGAAGTGATTTGGAGGTCACAGCTGTAGAACTTGTTAATGGCTTGGATGTGGGGGAAGAGGGAGGGAAAAATCAAGGATGAATGCTGAGGTGCCAGTCTCTAGTCTATAGATATTTTGACCATATTTTTCTAAGGAAAAATAAGGATACCTCACCAGCAATAAGACAGGGTTTTGAAATTAAACAATTCCTGGGAAACTGAGGACATTATCAGATCTATCTGCCTGTTCCTCAGAAGTGGATCTGTTATCCAGAATATTCTTCTGCATCTACTTTCTTTGTATGTCTCAATTTTCCCCAGATACCTTGGGAATGAGTATCTGGAAGGAACTGATAACCTGGGTCACCATGTTAGCTCTTGAACTCCCCCCTCCCCTCCATTGTCTCCTCTAAATGGGCTTCCAGGTGGTGAACTGGACTGATTTGAGTTCCAGCTCCTCTGTGACAGAAGTGCTAACAGGCTGTGAAACGGTTGAGAGGCAGGCTGAAGGAGGTGGCAGGAGAGACCCCGTCCTTCCTGCAGGAAGTGGGACTCACGGGCTCACCCAGCCTGTGGTCCATGTCAGGTCCTTTGTACATAGCCCTTAATGGGGACGACGGTGCATGGATTTGGTGAGGGACATGCAAAGCCATCAGCTTGAGGGCTCCGGGGTCTGCCTTTGGCTCATATAGAAACACGGTCCAGGGCTTCCCTGGTGGCGCAGTGCTTGAGAGTCTGCCTGCCAATGCAGGGGACACGGGTTCGTGCCCCGGTCTGGGAAGATCCCACATGCCGCGGAGCGGCTGGGCCCGTGAGCCATGGCCACTGAGCCTGCGCGTCCGGAGCCTGTGCTCCGCAATGGGAGAGGCCACAACAGTGAGAGGCCTGCATACCGCAAAAAAAAAAAAAAAAAAAAAAAGAAAAAAGAAACACGGTCCAAAGAGTAACTCAGTCCTACACACCATGGGTAAACAAAATCTGCTTTGCTGCATTGGAGGTTTGAGTCAGTCAAGGATGAGAAAACAAGTTAGATGCAGAGAAAGGACCAGAAATCCCCTAGACTCTAGTGAGTCTAGGCTTGTGTCTTGATGACTTCTCCTGTCAGGGTGTCTGCAGTCTTAAAAAGACCAAAGGAACAGTCAGTGTTGTCCCAGAGTCCTGGGGCTCCAGGGTTGTTCTAGAAACATCTTTGTTACCACCCATTCATTCACACTGTGGAGATGGGTGTCTCCTCCCCTGCCCCCCACCATGAGGGCTGGGCTTGCTTTGGGGTTGGCTTCTTACCAATCTCATGTACATGGTGGCTTTACCACGTCACCTTGACTGGGCTCACCCACGTTTCCCAGAATCCCCATCCCTGTATGTTCCCGATGATTCAATCAATCATGCCTATGTGATGAAATCCCAAATCTCTGCACAAAAAAGCCTGGTAGAGCTTCCTGGTTGGTGAAAACATAGCTGTGCCAGGATTCACGTTGATGACGGAACACATAGATGATGCCCTGATTCCCGGGGAGAGGGCAGGGAGGCTCCATGTTCGGGACCCTCCCAAACCTCACCCTATGTGTCTCTTCCTTTGGCTGGTCCTGATCTGTGTCCTTTACAACAAAACCGTAATCATAAGTATAGCACTTTCCTGAGTTCTGTGAGTTGTTCTAGGGAATAATCAAACCAAAGTGGGTCATGGCAACCCCTTGGTTTTGTGGCCAGATGTGCAGGTGGCCTGGGGACCCCACTTGGGGCTGGTGTCTGAAGTGGGGGCAGGTGTGTCTAGGGGCCCAGGTTTTCTGATTGGCCTCTGAGTGATACACATGGCTCGTCTGCTAGTGCTGCCTGCCTCCTCTACCCAGGGTATTCTTTGCTATCCACCCAAACCCTCTGCTCTACTCTTGTATCACACACTTGTCATTTTCCAGTTCCCTGGGTGTCAGAGAAGGAATGATGCCAATCAGTGCTACAAACACTAAATGGGTGAATATTGCAATGGCGCTCCAAAAAAAGGACAAAGCCTTGGCAGATCGGGGCAGGCTGGAAGAAATGCAGCATTTATCGGCTTCAGAAGCTTGGGAGAGATTTCTATGACTAGAGATTGGTTGAGGTCTTAGCAAGAACCTTTCCTCCCTGAGAATTTTTCTGATACTTGCTACCCAAACCATACAACCCCGGGATTGTATGAAATTTTCCTCCTTGTTTGATTTCCCCTTGCTTTTAAAGATCTTTCTTCACTAGACTGTCAGAGCAATAATAGCAGCTACCATTTGTAAAGAACCCACTCTGTGCCAGGCACTTGCCATACATTATCCCTAAAGCTTGCAGTCCACAAGTTCGGATTATTAGCTGCACTTTACAGATGGGAAAACTGAGGCTTATAAAGCCACATGCTTTGGGCACAGGACCGTACAAACAATTATAAATGGCAGAGCTGTGATCCGAACCCAGATCTCTCTGGCTCTGAAGTCCGTGCTTTGCCCTCACTTCCATCTAAGCTCTTAGATGTCTAGGGAGACACCTCTGCATCTCTGGCACACAGCACCAGGTCTGGAAAGAATTGCTTTACCTTTTTTGAAAAATAACTATATTTAAAAAAAAAAAAAAAAAAGAGTTGCTTTACCTCGTATTTGGTGAATTCTCCTGCCCCACCATCTCCACCTCCTTAACTGGCCCCTTTTCTTCCCCGACACAGGGAGGTGGGGGAGGAGTGGGGGAGAAAGGCTTTCCTGTCCTGCCCCCGCTTCCAGCAGATCGCTGGGTATTTTTAGCAGCCTGGGAGGACTGCTAGTCAGAGGGGCTCAGGTTTTCAACTTGCCTTGTCAGCCCTGCTTCCCGAGTCCCCCGCGAAAGGTTTACGGTCAACTCGGAGCAGGTTTGCTGATGCAGCCACAATCAAGCACTCGGAGAGCCCCAGCGCTGATTTCTTGCCCATCTCTATCCTGTAACAGAAGATTTTTCAATCGAGTAGGTTCGTCTCATGCACGACATTAGTTTTAAAATAGCTCTAGCCCAGCTCTGAGGATGGCACAAGGCCCCACACAGGGATTTGTACTCGAAGTCATGGAAATACATTTATTTTGCTTTCCTCTTTCTCCCTCTTTGAGAAATACTCACGCAGGAGTATTTCTCGCATGTCAGGAAAAAGACTCGCTCTGCAGTGAAGACAAAGAGTGGTGTATTGTGTTTGTAGAGAGAGGAGAGCTCCGTTTGGGCTCACCCGCAGGCTTCTCAGGACTAGATCATGAGGGGCTTCCTTAGCACTTGACCCCGGGAGTGTGAGCTGGAAACTTGCCACAGTGGTGATCTTCCTGCAATTTCAACACTGGACGCGGGGCTGGCAGAGAGGTGTCGCTTTGCCCGTTTCAGTGTAATGGGAAAGATGAAGCGTACCTGGGTGTGACTGAGCCCTACAGACAGCATGAAATCACAGCCTGAGCCTGTTCGTGGACAGAACGGCTGACCTGCAGAGATCAATGCATAAGCTCGTGCATCATCATTTTGTACCTACTCAGATGTGTCTACAGGATGAAGTCCTAGAAGTGGGGTTGCTGGGTGGCAGAATGTGTGTTAGTTTCCTATGGCTGCTTAGCCACAAACGAGTGGCTCAGGACAACACAGAATGTATTCTCTCACAGTTCTGGGGGTCAGAGGTCCAAAATCAATTTCATCAGGCTAAAATCAAGGTGTTGGCAGGTCAGATTCCTTCTGCAGGCTCCAGAAAAATCATTTCCTTGCCTTTTTCAGCTTCTGGTGGCCACCTGTCTTCCTTGGCTTGTGGCCCCTTCCTCCATTTCCAAAGGACACTAATCTCTGCTCTGTCAGCACATCGCCTCCTCCTCTCTGATCTCCTGCCTTCCTCTTATAAGGACCCCTACGATTACATCAGACCCACCTGGATAACCTAGAATAGTTTCCCCATCTCGGAATTCCTAACTTAATCTTCAATCCTTTTTGCCACATAAGGTAACACACATTCTGGGGATTACGATGTGGACCCTAGCATTCAGCCTCAAAGGGTCTGTACTTTTATACTCTTGACAAATTGTAAATTGCTCTCCATGAATGTTGTAACAATTTACCTCCTCACCATCACTATAAAGGCAAAACTATTTCTTATACCTTACCAGCACAGCTTTCTCAAACTGATCTTTGCAAATGTGATGATAAAAAGTCATACCCATTGTGGTTTTAATTAGCATGTATCTTATGAGTGAGATAGAGAATACGTTTATATGTTGAGGAGCCATTGTATTTCACCTTTGGTCCTCTGTCTTGTCACATCTTTTGCCCATCTTCCTTTGGGTTGTTGGCCTTTTTGGCCTTTGAGTTGAATTGCAAATGGTATTGTTATTATTAACCCCGTTTTTTAGGTAAGGAGGTTGAAGCATAGACACCTTAAACAGCTTGCTCAAGTCTGCGGGATGGTAAATGGCAGGGTGGGCATTGAAACCATCCTTGACTTTGAACTTTATCTATGTTGCAGTCTTATCAGCTGGCAGCTAAGCGTAGATTATTTCTCTGTCAAAGCACGCATTAGGGATAACAAACAAAAAACAAAACAGAAAAAACAAAAAAGAGGTTTCCCTTATGCTGGATGGTGCTATTGCAGTTTTCCAAGAGCTTTTATTTTTATTACCTCATTTTTACCTTCCTAGATATTATCATCCCATTTTATAGGTGAGGAAACTGAGGCTCATAGAGACTTAGGAGCCTGGCCTCAGCCATATGACTGATGGGTATAAATATAAGTTCAGAATCTGCTCTTAGCCCAGTGCCTTTGTGCTATGCCATCAGCCATTTGTGGTTTAAGGCTTTCGTATACCACCCTCAAATTTTGTTACCCCAAGTCCAGCTATATAATCACATCTTTACTATCATTTTAAAATTGGCTCGTTTTCTACAAATGTATCCCCATTCTAATCAGTAACAGTCTGATGTGCCCTATTTGTTCCTAATCCCACATATCTAAGAATTTCCGTGTCCCACCTAAAACCCTCTCCTTGTTTCCCATAAGTGGTAAAAATACTGCACATTTTGGAAACACTGCATTACATTCATAAGACCTCATGGAAAATGACAGACCCTTATAACCATTGCCCTTTATTAAGCACCTACTAAATGTCAGATGCTTCATTTAATCCCTATAGCAACCCTAAGAGACTGGGTTTTCTCAGTTCAGGGAACAGGAAATGGAGGCTCAGAGATGTTAGTTGACTTACCCAAGGTCACACAACCAGCAAGTGGCAGAGCTGGGATTTGAGCCCAGGTCTTTCCGACTCAGAAGCCCATTCATTTACCCCAGACCTGCACTGCCCCAGGTCCCCACAGCCTGGGCACTAGTTTGCTGATTGCAAAGTCTGTCCCCAGGTGGTGATCGCTGGCCAGGACCTCAATCATCTCTGTAAGCTCTTTCACTGTGCACAGTTAGGATTTCTGAGGCAGCCCACCAAATGATTAAAGGGCCTTACTGGTACACCCTCAATTGTTTTATGGGCATAACACCTCCACGAGGTGGGCAAAAACAATGAACCCATTTACAAGTGAGTAAAGTTGGAGAGGTTACATGATTCCCTAAAGTCACCCAGTAAGTGAGCTGCAGAGCCAAGAATAATAAATAATATTATTTCAGGAGACTCAAACTCAGTGAACCTAAGAGCTTCCCAGGGCCCCGTGGTACTCAGGTCATCAGAAGGTGTTTCCCGGCCCTGACCCTTCAGAAGCAACGCTTCCTCACCAGCGCAGAGGTCAGGGTGCAGTGCTTACGTCTGGGAGTTATTCAGACTGTCCGTGTGAGCTCAGACCACCCAGAGCATTTTCTCACCGTTATTCCTTTCAGATCATAGCTAGCGTATGTTTTCCATCAAGAGAACGGCACTATGTATTTTGTAGTGGTAAAAATAATACAGATTTTATTTAGTGGAACACTCCCAGGGTTACTGTGAAGATGAATGAATTAGCATTCCCAAAGCACTTTTGAATCCTAGACAGGCTGAAGTGGAGGGCAATTCTATTGTTGTTCATCCTAACAATAGTACAGGCAGACCCCAGAGATATTGCGGGTTTGGTTCCAGACCACCGCGATAAAGCAAATCACATGAATTTTTTTGTTTCCCGGTGCATATAAAAGTTATGTTTACACTATACTGTGGTCTGTTAAGTGTATACTAGCATTATGTCTTAAAACAATGTACATACCTTAAGTTAAAAATCCTTTGTTACTCAAAAATGCTAACCATCATCTGAGCCTTCATCAAAGATCACTGATCACAGATCACTGTAACAAATATAATAATAATGAAAAAGTTTGAAATATTTCGAGAATTACCAAAATGTGACACAGAGACAGGAGGTGAGCAAATGCTGTTGAAAAAATGGTGCCGATAGACTTGCTTGACGCAGGGTTGCCACAAACCTTCCATTTGTAAAAAATGCAATATCTGCAAAGCATAATAAAAGGAGGTATGCCTTTAATTGACTGGTGGGGCCCGGGTGGGGGTGGAGGGAGTATTTCCTTGATAACCTTTTGATTCTGCTATGAAAAACTGGTTGAACAAAAGGTTGTTATTCCCATGGGTATAAAGATAATTCATAGCTTCCGATCTCCACTTCAGCCATTTCCCTGGTATTCTTAGCTATAGTTTTTCAGATTCTAGTGGCTGGTGTGACTGACACAGCAGAGTAAATTCCTTTGGGCTTACTTCTAGACTGCAAACTATCAAAAGGATGCTGTATATCCGAGACACAGCTGGTTTGGTTTTCAGACTTTGGGAGTTAAAAACCTATGTCCACACAAAACCCTGCACACAGATGTTTATAGCAGCTTCATTCACAATTGCCGAAAGTTGGAAGCAACCAAGATGCCCTTCACTAGGTGAATGGATAAATAAGCTATGGTCCATCCAGACAGTGGTCTATTAATAGCACTAAAAAGAAATGAGCTATCAAATCATGAAAAGGCATGGAGGAAAATTAAATGCATATTAGTAAGTGAAAGAAGCCAATCTGAAAAGGCTACATACTGTATGATTCCAACTATATGACATTCTGGAAAAGGCAAAGCTGAGGCGATGGTGAAAAGATAGTTGTTGCCAGGGGTTGGGTGGGAGCAGGGAAGAATAGGCAGAGTGCAGAGGATTTTTAGGGCAGTGACACTGTTCTGTTTGATACATGTATGGCTGGTGCATGTCATTATACGTTAGTCAGAACCCATAGAATGTACAACACCAAGACTGAACCTGAATGTAAACTATGACTTTGGGTGATTATGATGTGTCAGTGTAGGTTCATCGATTGTACTGTAACAGATGTACCACTCTGCTGGGGGATGTTGAGAATGAGGGAGGCTGCACATGTGTGGATATGTGGGAGGTATATGGGAACTCTCTGTACTCTCTGTTTAGCATTGCTGTGAACCTAAAACTGCTCCAAAAATTAAAGTCTATTAAAAACAACACACACACAAAACTTAGAGTATGTCTCCTGGAGATTTCCAGTTTATACATGGGAAAGCTGAGGGTAGACTTGGACATGCAGTGGGCATCTGACTCCAGATCTGCTGACCTTGAGGTCGTTGTCCTTTCCACCATGCCCTACCTGCCAAGGAAAATGTCAGCATCACCCCATCCATGACCTGGTTGTCCACACTCAGAATGGAAGCCGCAAACACTAGCCTCTGTGGCCCCCGTGAGCCACCCTCTCCAGAACCTCTTCCTCAAGCATTCTTGCTGTTGAAGCCAGACGGTGGCAATCGCCTCTCAGTGGCAGTGGTGCCTGTTGGCCTGAATGGTAGTTGAAATCTTGTGTGCTCACTAACTGGGCATTAGGGGGTGTTTATGTTGTGCCTTGAGCAAAGGAAGGCATTACTCACACCAGCATCTGCTCCCAAGAAGTCTGAGAAGCTCGCTTATTCAGCAGAGCACGATGGAAAAATGCAACTCTGAGCCAAAGGTCATCCTTTGGCTTGTTTGAATGTGGGGAACCAGGAGTCCTAACCCTTTCCTTTCATTCGCCCCAACTTGAAACTCTTCAATCTTAACTTGAACTCTATAAATACTTCTAGTTTTAAAAAAAGTATATAAAACTAACTTTTTTTTTTTAGTAAAAAACTTTATACCAGGACAGTTTGCCTCTTATATCTTTGAATGGATTAAGTTTCAATTTATAAAGTCAGATTAAAATGGGGGAGCCAGATTCCCACTCGCACAGGGTGTTTACTCTGCTCCTGGAAGCCCCAGGAGGAGGTTTGGCCCCTTAGCCGTTTCCTCTGACCAGCAGCTGATTCCTTTGATATCCCATCTTGTGTCCTGTCCAAAATAAATGATGGGAGCGATTCAGGCTCCAGTAGCATGGAGAGACCGTCTGCTGGTGCCATCTGATTCCTCAGCAGGCGGAGCTGCACAGCCCTGGGATGCAGTGGCCACCGAAGCGGATTTGTCGGCTGTGGGTTGGGGGATACCACCTTGCCCTTCACACAGGAAAACAGCCTACGAAGAGGGAGCGCTCTGCATAGTCTCAGGTTCCAGGCACTGGAACTTGTGCCAAGAACTCGCCTGGACCTCTGATCCTACAGGAAGCTGCCTCCCGTGTGATGGATCGCCACCAAGTTGCTGTGTGACCTTGGGCAAGGCACTTCCCCTCTCTGAGAATAATTTTCCTCATATGTAAAAGAAAAGAGCATCGTCATAATAATAGTTAATGAGTATATCCTAGGCACTCTCTTAGTACTCCCCTCCCAGAGGTCCTCTGTGATTGACATTATCATCCTTATTTTGCAGGCTAGGGATTGTGACTGAAGGAGGTTTGCCCACAGTCACAGAGCTGGTAACTGACACAGCCAGAATCTGGGCTCAGTCCATCCGACTCCAGAGCCTACGCCATTAACCTCCCACGGTACGATATCAAACACCTTCCGCACGGTCTCTGCGAATCCTCAAAGCAACCATAGGAGGCTGATGCTATCATTACCCACGTTTTATAGGCGAGCAAAGGTCTCGTAACATCTTTTCCACCTGTGAAAAAACTATTCTTTTTAAGTTCAGGAGGCCGGTGACAGAAACATGAGTTTAGGAAGGTCAGCGCTCAGACTTCCTGTCGGCAGAGGAGAATGGACAGAGGGCATAGAGGGAAGGGTAAATGAGAGGAAGTGGCTCCTCAGCCAGGTCTGCAAAGCCCTTTCCCAGGGACCCCGCAGCGCTCCCAAATCATTGATTGCAACAACCTGGGAGGTAGGTGCTGTCACCACCCACTTTTTACAAAGGAGGATGGAGAGAGAGAAAGAAGATGCCCCAGGTTACAGAGCTCTTAAGTGGAGCCTTGGGGCTTGAGCCCAGGCCCCCCTGATTCCAAAGACGTAACTCTTGAGCTCTTTGCCATCCATCCTGCCTCCTGACACTGACCCCTGACCCTCTACTCTGTCCACCCAAGCCCTCCAGATTCTATAAACGCCCCATATACTTTCCAACACCTGTGCCTTTCACTGTGCAGGTTCCTCTGTCCAGAACGTCCCTTCTCCCTTTTGTCTGTTGGCCAGATTCCTTCACCGTTTTCTGATCAGGCCAGCTCTGGGCTTAACTCTTCTGAAGTCTTTCCTGAGACCCCTGGCAGATGGCACACCTCTCCATCTGTGTCCCCTGAGCTCTGTCATGGAAATGAGACTATCGGATGACGACGGTGGCTGTAATAATAATTATTGTTGTCGTAAAAACTGCAGCCTTTCTTGAGTCCTTACTGCGTGCCAGGCCGGGTGCTCAGCATTCACACATACCTCATTCAACGTGTTCCTATCACCTCTGTCTTTCTGAAGAGGAAACTGGGGCTCAAAGGAGTTAACTACCTTTCCAAAGACCCCTCAACTAGTACACGCCTGCACCTGTGCTGTTGTCAGCAGTAGGAGATATGATGATGGAAACAGGAGACTGGAAGGATGCAAGGAATGCGCCACAAGCCAAGGACCACGGGCAGCCTCCAGAAGTGGAAAAAGGCAAGGAAACCCATCTCCCCTGAAGCCTCCAGAAGGAACCAGCCCTGCTGACACCTTGATTTCAGACTTCAGGCATCCAGAACATAAACTTGTGTTGCTATAGGTTTGTGGCCATATGTTATAGTAGCAAGAGGAAACTCATAAGGCAGAAATGCTTTTCAAGAGAGGAGCTGACATTCTGTGGTCAGCACCTCAGCCAGGGCCCTGCTTACAGAAAAACATGCTTGTTCAATGAAGATGTGCCAGCTTGGTGTTATCCATGAGCAGGACTGTCAAAAGATTTCAGTCCACCCCCCCACCCCCTACCCCCATCTGGAATGTTGGCTTTTAAATCCGGATCTCTGGAGTTCAGCCTGGCCTTTCTGTCCACCGTTCCGGGAGAACAAGCACATCACCCCCACCCCCCTACCCGTCCTGTTCGAATGAATGGTTCTTTTCTATCTGTATAAGGGATTATTGTTCTAATTATTTGTGCATCTCTATGGAAACATTCCTTAAAAATACTATATGTCAACTTGAATTTTCCACCAGCAACGTCTTTGGAACATCTGTCTGACCATGGACTTGGTTTACATTGAGGGAGGAGGTACTTCCCTTTCGTCCACGCATCAGTGATAGATAAAGCAATGGAAAAGCCTCTGGGCGTCAGGAAGCCTGAGCTCCGTCTGGCCCAGACCTGCCCTTAACTTTCTCTGTGACCTTGGACAAGTCACTTCACCCCAAATCCGTGTACTTCAACTTTACTTCCTTACTTGTAAAGTGTGTTGAAGTGAATAATCAAGAATACGCCTTTCTGTTCTAAGATTGTATGCTTCTATATCCTCTGCCAGTCAGAAACAATGCTTTTCTACCTACCAGCCAGCCTTATTGTCCATCACTGTCCCTTGGCACTCTCTGTCCAGGGATTACAAAGCTATTTACATTTTTCTGAATGTAGAGTAATAATATTAGTAATAATAATACCAATATCTGCTTCCCATTTGTTGCTACTCTGCTAAGCACTTTATATGCATTATCTCATTTAATCATCACTGCCCCAGGGGTAGACGTTTTTTTCCCCTCTTTTACGTATGAGTAAAATTAGGCTCAGAGAAATTAAGTAACTTTCCTGCGGTCACACAGTTAGTAAGTGGCAGAGCTGGCATTTAAGTGAGCTATCTGTTTTCAGAGCCAGCAGCACTCTTAACCACTTGTTCATAGACCACGAGGAACGTGGTTAGGGCCCCATCAGCATTTGCAGAATGTTTGAATGAATGAACTTGAAAATCGTTCCAAGAAGCAAAACAGTTATCACATTTCCCTGCTTGGGGCTGAAGGTACTTCTTAGAGCAGCCAGCCTCCAGCCGAGCTTCCTGGGGGCACACGTAGGAGCTTCCTGGTTGCTTTATGGCATGCCCTGCCTTGGAGGTCAGACCCGCAGGAAAATGGCAAGGTCTGAAGCACAGGTTTGGATTGTCCCTTCGAAGCCAGAAACCCCAGGGGGAGGGTGTCCCAAAGGAATGCATTTTATTGCTTTTGCCTCAGCTGTTCATTTACAGCATGAATTTCTCAGGCTCACTCCGAACTTGTGTTCTTAACCATGGAATTGGGTTAGTTATATAGAGAGAGACAACTTTATTCTGGAGTAGACCTGGGAAGAGTTTTAAGCCAGCCCTTGGCTCCCTGCCTTTCAGCCCAGCTGCTCCTGTCAGCAGCCCCTACCTGGTTTCTGAGTGAGAAGTCCAGGCAGGAATTCTTGGATGCTGTAATGAAGAATGAGCGTGCTTCCCTTATTCATTTCCCCTTCTGTGGCTAGTTAGGAAGCAAAGAGAAAACCTGAGCATTTCCCCCCTGTACATCCCAGAAAGTCTTTTCACAGAAGATCTTTGCTTAGAAGGTCTAATTCTGTTTAACAGAACACCAGTCCTAGGTTCCTTCTAGGGCTGCCATGGTTAGTGGTCTGGGTCGTTTCCAGAAGGACACAGAGAAATGCCTCTTTAGAGGGGCTATGCTAGCCTCTTAGAATAGGTTCATTTTTTGACCTTTTTTGAGAGCTTGCTGTGTACATGCTAATCACTTAGAACAGGAGTTCTCAGTGGGGGTGGCTCTGCCCCCAGGGGACAGTCGGCAAAGTCTGGAGACATTTTTGGTTGTCACAACTAGGTGTGTGTGTGTAGGGGTGCCACTGTCATCTGGTGGGGAGGGGCCGGGGATGCTGCTCAACATGCTACAATGCACAGGACAGCCCCTCACCACAAAGAATTGTCTGGCCCCAAATGTCTTTAGTGCCGAGGCTGAGGACCCCTAGCTTGGAGAAGACAGAGTGTGTTCTTCAAGGTAGGGGTCAGGGAAGGCCTCTGGAGAGGGACATTTGAGCAGAGACACAGAGGAGTGAAGGAAATCTGTGAGCAGAGGGGAGGCGCACTGCCTGGTGGGACTGGGGGTTTCAGTGTAAGTGCGAGGGAGCTTGGGGGTTCCCAGCAGGACGGTGAGATGCTCTCACCCTGTGCTGGTGGGAGTTGGAGGTACTTAGCAGGAAACACATGGTTTAGGTCCTTAGGAATTTGTAGTATCATCAGAATATGAATACAAGTACATATTATATTTAAGAGTCTGGAGACTGATAGTGGCAGTAAGTCTATAGGTGCCTACAGCCATTTCCAAATAGTTTTGGGGATTCCATTCAGTTGCGCACCTCTTAGCCATTTGTTCAATAAATACTACTTAGCACCTATCAAGTACTAAGACCAGGGTAGGCACTGAGGCTTCGAAGATGCACCACAGGCAAGAAGAAGGAGAAAACCCAAGTTCTGGAGTCCAGTAGGTTGCCTCCTGCCACTCACCAGCCGTGTGACCTTGGACAGGACATTTCTTTACCTCTCTGAGCTACAGGTACATCCTCTGAACGCTGGAGGGAGTTGATAATGGCATCGACCTTCTGGCATTGTTGGGAGTGAGTAAGTCACTTAGCACCACGCCTAGTAAACAGGAAAGCCCCAGTTAATGGCACCAGTGATGAGATGCTATCCCTGTGGCCCAGGAACTCACAACCAGAGCAGAGAGCACCAGAGAGAACAGCTTACTGTCACTGTTTTATTGTTAAATCACATTTAAACTCATCTCTACTGCAGTGGATGCCCAAGATACACTGTCAAGTGAAAAAAGAGTATATTGCAAGAATGCAGGCAAAGTACAGTCCCATTTATGTAAAAGAAGAAGTTTTACGTATCACACGTGACTGTGTAGTAGAGTAGGTTATGAGCAGTGTACATAAATACGCATATATTAGAGGACGATCTGGAAGGATACCGACCCAGCTGTTACCAGGAGCTAGTTACCTGCAGAGCGGGATCGGGGCTCGGAGATAACTTTCAGTTTGTGGCAGAGATAGTCATGCTCACTGCATAGCCCTGTGTTCACATCCGTTTCCTCGTCTCCATGTGGTCTGATAGGGGCTGAGTGACTAATCTGGCCATTGGAGTGAGTGTGTCTGTGTGTCCCTTCTGGGTGGAGGTATTTAGAAGCAGGTGGGAGTTTTTTACTTTACTCTCCCGCTTTGCTGCAGTGACTCTGATTCCATGGGCTGAGGATGGCGGAATCCCCATTGTCCTGCATCAGCCTTTGTATAATTGAGAAATGGACTCATTAGGAGTGACTGAGATTTGGGGGCTGCAACATAGCATAGCACAGACTAGTTCACACCAGAAATGGCATCTACTTCTGTGCAGTTGGTTTTTCCACATTAAGCATGCATTTTAAAAGTTAAAATTAAACTTTTCTCGGAAAAGGCTACATACTATACGATTCCAACTATATGACATTCTGGAAAAGGCAGAACTATGGAGAAAATAAAAAGATGAGTGGTTGCCAGCAGTTGGGTTGAGAGGGATAAATAGGTGGAGCGCAAAGCGCTTCTCAGGGCAATGAAAATAGTCTGTATGATCCTGTAACGGTGGATACATGTCATTATACATTTGTCCAAACCCATAGAGCGTACGACACCAAGGGAGGACCCTCGTGTCAACTATGGACTTGGGCAATGATGGTGAGTCAGTGTAGGTTCATCGACTGTAAGAAATACCCCACTGTGACGGGAGGCATGGATAGTGGGGAGGCTGTGTGTGTTGGTGGGGCGGGGAACGTGGGAACTCTCTATACTGTCCACTCAGTTGTGATGTGAACCTAAAACTGCTCCAAAAATGAAGTCTGTTTTTTAAAAAGTTAAACTTTCGCTATTGTACGGACAAGTTCTGTGACTTTAGGAACATACAAATTCCTGAAAACACCGATTATTATTAGGCTCAGGAATTAACCAGTCATGGGAAGTCTAGGGGTTCAGTGCCAATGTCAGTGTTGATCTACATCCTTGGGTGGAAGGCCAGTCATTTGGGGGAGCTTCCAATAGTTTGAGGACTCTACGGCTTAGGAAGGAAAAGGGGAGTGAAGACATTCAGGAGGATAACGCTGAAAACAGGAGGCTTTGAAATGGAAGGCAAGTTTCTTTTTGTGAGGCTGAGTCTAGGAGCTACAAGCTGCCTCTTTTCCTTTTAGTATCTTTATTCGGAATGAGACCAACAGCCCAGCCAATATCTATAAATAAACAGCCCATGATGATTTGTCCCTCCTGGTTGCAATTGTCCAAACAAAGGAAAGTAGCCCGTTCCCGGATCTAAGCCCCCCTGGCCACACTGAAGCCTTGGCAGCACTTGAGTCCCCAGAAAGAGATTTTAGTGGTTGCTGTGCAAGAATCCTCAAAGACGTTTCAGCTCCAGTCCCCGGCCACAATTTAAGGATGGAGTCAGCCAAACATTTGTGAGGCTAAGTGGGAGGAGAAAGAGCAGAAGGAGGAAAAAGGCATTTCCTAGCGCCCAGGGGACCCAAATGAGAAGCAGTCTTTCAGCAGTTTGATTTTTTTTTTGTTTAAATCACTTTTGTGGTGCCACAAACTTGCCCTCTGATCTTGGCAAGGGGAAAACTTCTTGAGATAAGAATGCCAGGGCTGCCCTGCGGCTCCCGCACTTCCATTCAGCCCACTGTGTAATGCAGTCAGCTTCTGCCTCCCCGCCTCCCGAGAAGCTGGGCTTCGGAAGCCAACAGCGGTGTCCCAGTTGGCAAACAGAGGGGCTCCTTCAACCACGGTGGCTCTGACTACGTCTTCCTCTTCCTGCTTCTACTTGCCGGCTACTCCTTGTGAGTTTCTCTTGAGGCTTGCAGTGAGTGTGGCCGTCCGTGCTCTTCCTTAGCTTTCTTCTTCCTTTTTTTTTTTCTTAGCTTCCTTCTTGTCTCAAAGTCTATCGTCGTGCCTGCCTTCATATAGACTTCCTGCAGCAGGGCCTGAGACCTGTGCGGTCACACCGGGCCCCACTCTCAGAAGGGCTCCGTGCTTAGTTTAATGTTTGGCTCTCACCGTCCTGAAGTTCTTAATACGTTTTTTTTTGTTTTGTTTTTTGCAGTACGCGGGCCTCTCACTGTTGTGGCCCCTCCCATTGCGGAGTACAGGCTCCGGACGCGCAGGCTCAGTGGCCATGGCTCACGGGCCCAGCCGCTCCGCGGCATGTGGGATCTTCCCAGACCGGGGCACGAACCCGCGTCCCCTGCCTCGGCAGGCGGACTCTCAACCACTGCGCCACCAGAGAAGCCCCTTACTACGTTTTGAACAAGGTGTTCTCATTTATATTTTGCAGTGAGGCCTGCAAATTACGTAGCCGGTCCTGCCTACAGGTACTTTGTTTTAATACTTCCCCAGAAAAGTATGTGGGCAAGTGACTTAATTTCTCTGTGTCACAATTTTCTTGGGTTATTAAGAGAATTCAGTGACATGGTTCTTGGAAAGCACTAAGTGCAGTGCCTGGCAGGCATACAGCAGGCACTCAACAAGTGCTGGTTAGGGTTACTATTGCTTCTGGCCTCTCTCCTCCCTTGAGCTGGTTCCCTCTTGCTCATCTCAGTGAAAGAGATTAGCAGTCATTCAGAAGTATCATCTGTTAATCGTAGGCTCCTCCCACTTCCCCTCTCCACATCCCAACCGTCATCAGCTCCTCTTTATTCTGCATATGAAATGTTTATTAAACTTTTCCTCTCCTTCCATCTCTGCTGCCACTGTGCAGACTTAGCTTACACGAGTTATTGCAGTGGGTTCCTAATTAATTTCCTTGCCTCCTGTCTTTTCTTTTTTTTTTTTTTCCCTAAAACAGAGCCACTTGATCCAGCAGCTGAGATTAAGTCAAGCTGGTCCAACAGGAATTTATGCAAATGTCCAGGTTTGTCCTTGAGGATGGAGTGTGCTCCATTGAAAGAGGTTGGGAAAAGAAAAGGAACATTGGTGCCTACTTCCATGCCGATCTTTGAACACACAGTTTTGCGTGCAGTCATCACCAGGATGCTATTAGGTGGAGATAGCATCTCCCATTTTATGGGGAAGAAACCAGGGCTCTGAGAGATGGTAGGGCTTGGGCAATTTCACGGTGACAGAGCTGGGATTCATACCCAAATCTCTCTGACTTGAAAGTACCTGCTCACCAGAAAAAAGACATGAGTGGAAAAACTAGTGAAATGGGAATAGGACCTGTAGGCTAATTAGCAGTGATGTGCCAACGTTAGTGTCCTGGTTTGGCTCATTGTGCAATAGTTGTGTAAGATGTTAACAGTAGAGAAAGCTGGGTGAAGCATATACGGGAAATCTCTGTACTATTTTTGAACCTTTTCTTCAACTCTAAATTTATTTCAAAGTACAAAGTTAAAAAAAAAGAAAAGAAGTACCTTTCCACTATGTACTCTGTGCCCTTCACCGAACTTCTTGATCTTATTGTCTAGAACAATCCCCACTTCGCGATACTGTCCCCCCAAAACACACACACATGCACACACATGCACGTGTGCGCACACACATGCTCATGCATACTCCACACGGCGTCTTGCACAGGAACATCAGCCCCAGCTCTCTGCACCCATCAGCTGATGCAGCCCTGGCTATGACCTACCCCAAGGCATCAGTGGGAATTATGGAAGGAGACAGTAACCGGGTGCCTGTGATTTACACTATAACTGTGTTCACCCCCCCCCTTTGGCTATAAAAATGCAGCGGTGTTGCAATTTATACATTGCAAAATGCCTCTCCTGCCCCCCACCCATCCCCTGCATCACCTCCTCCCCTGTCTCTGAGTTGGCGTATAACCTTGATGATCCAGCCAAATGAGTTATTTGAGATGGAAACGTTAATTTATTTGAGCAGATGGGTGTCACCGCTGCTCTGTAAAAAGGTGGCGTTATGCCGTATTGGCCCAGAGTGCCGCAGATGAAGTCCTGGCTGCATCGCTGAATCACCGAGTGTGAACGGAATCATATGTTAACGGCACTAAGGGAAATGCCTATTTAAGCCAAGCCCTTCCAGAAAACAAATCCTCGCCCCCCCACCCCGATTTTTGTTTTAAATCTGGATTTTCGCATCTCTGATTTGCCGAGGGTCTGAAAAACCTGAAACTCATTATTTCTCAAAGTGTGGTCCAATGTCTGCCCACATCAGAGTCAAGCAAGGGTTTTATTAAAACGCAGATCTGTGGGACCCACCCCTGACCTACAACCCCCCACCCTTGGGAGTACAGGCTTGGGGATTCTGCAGTTTTAACAAGCTCCCTGGGTGACTGTCACACACACTGAAAGTGGGACCCCCGTGGCTGAAATGATGCTATCAAACTGCCCAGGAAAATCTTCAAAACAAAACAGAACAAAGCAAGAAACCTTGGGATCCGAGGTGGGTTTTTTGGGGGTGGGGGTGGGGGGGAGTCCTGTTTTGTTTCTTTCTACCTTCCTCTCCCTTTTCAGATTTTGTGCAAAAAAAGTATTACTTTTGTAGGCGGAAATAAATACGTAAAAGGGATAAAAAGATAGCACAAAAAGATTATTTGTGCACTAGAAGCCAAAGACGGTTTGGAAATGTCAGGAATTTCCAAGACAAGGGGTGTCGCTGTCCTTGGCCCTGAACTTTCGGTCTATACTCTCTCCTCAGACACCCTCCACCACCACCCCTACCTCTCCTCCCCCAACTGCTGCCTTCTCTAAGTGTTACATCCAATTTTCTCTTGAATACATGTAGTGAAGAAACTCAATGACCTCCCAGGGGACCTTACTTATAGGGAAGAAGCTCAATGAGAGGATTTATGGAACGTCTGTAAAATACGTGTGTAGAAAGTCACGACATTTTGATCGCTACCAAGGAGAAAAATGGACAGTTTCTTACCAGTCAGTTGCATGAGCCTTTTTTTTAAGGGTTTTTAAAATTAATTAATTCCCCCCCCCCCTTTGTTAGGAATTCTTGGCACGGACACAGGCCCCGGAGAAGGGAAACATTGCCCACGGGCTGTATGTCCAAACTGTCAGGATTTCAATCCCAAATCTCTGGGGGCAAAGCCAGATTTCTTGTGCTTCCCATGAAGTGGGGAGAGCCCTGTCAACGTTCACGGGAAGGAGGGTATTATTAGTGATAGTGCTGCCTCTTCTCTAACAGCCTCTGTGCCACTTCAAGCATCACAGGCTCCCAGATAGCCTCTCCCCTGGGCTGCCTCTGCACCCAGAGCCATTTTCAGGGGAGAAGAGCCTGAGATGTTTGCCATGCGGCATCAGGCCCCGTCCACCTCCAGTCCCTTGTCAAATGCAGGAGCATCGATTAGGCATCTGGTTTTTCTCAGCCTTGCAGGTTCCATTCCTTCCCCCGGGAATTTGCAGCCAAAGACAATGAGCTGAACGGAATTTCCCGAATGGCTGGAGGAGGAAGAGCCCTTGGAGGAGAATTTGGGCCCTGCATCCTGCTTTTGTCACCAACTAGTCTTGGACCCTTTCTTGGTCTTGGTTTCTTCATCTGTAAAATAAAAATCCAGAGGAGTTATGAAGATCAGAGAAAATCTATAAACAAATAGTTATCAACCAGAAGCGACTTTGTCCCCCATCCCCCCACCCCGGGACGTTTGGCAATGCCTGGAGACAGTTTTGGTTGTCATGACCGGGGCGGGGGGTGGCGCTACCGGCATCTAGTGCATAGAGGCCAGGGATGCATGGGGCAGCCCGCACAACCAAGAATTATCCAGCCCAAATATCAGTGGTGCGGTGACTGAGAAACCCTGATATAAAGGGCCCGGCAGGGCTTCCCTGGTGGCGTGGTGGTTGAGAGTCCGCCTGCCGATGCAGGGGAAGCGGGTTCGTGCCCCGGTCTGGGAGGATCCCACATGCCGCGGAGCGGCTGGGCCCGTGAGCCATGGCTGCTGGGCCTGTGCGTCCGGAGCCTGTGCTCCGCAACGGGAGAGGCCACAGCAGTGAGAGGCCCACATACCGAAAAAAAAAAAAAAAAAAAAAGAGCCCGGCAAACAATTAGTGATTCAAGTGGTACTTGTGAGAAAGGGTGTGGGAAGAGGAATACAGTAAGTATATTCAATAAACCTTAACTATTATTAGTAGATCTGAGTTAATTGGTAGTTGCTTCCTGAAACGCCTCGAAGGATTCTAAGGCTACAAACAAGCTCAGCTAGACAGTGTCATGATTGATTAGCGATGTCTGCCATGGGCTTGGCAGGGGAAAGTGGCAGCATGAGTGCAGTGTATTTTCTGACCCTGGACTCTATGATGTCTAGCATCTGTTTCTACTCTGACATTCTGTGATCCTATTGCTATGATTCTGTGAGTCTATCTATAAAGTTCTGTAGTCAGCATTATTTACAGAATATTTAAGCAGGCCAGGCTCCTGCAGGCTTGCTTGGCAGGGGAGGAGGGTGAATGGAAAGCCAGGACGACAGAGCTGGCTCTGTGCAAGGTAAACTAGATAGCCGCTGACAGGATGTGGGGGATGTGGTGCAGGCAACCCCCCTCTTACTGCCCCTAAGTCTTCCCCACCTCGCCTGGGTTAAAAATGTTTATGGTTAGAGTCACTCCACTGGATCAAACACTGTCTCCAGGAGGCCTTTGTTTAAATGCACAGAGATTACCTAGAAGGGATAAGCATGCAATCCATCCCTATGTATTAATTCAATAAATTAGTCGTAGCTCGGAAGAATAGAACTGAGGGACAGGAGACAGGTTATCTGGGAGAGCAGGTGAGGAGGTGGGGGAAAGCCTGCCTTATAGGGCAGGAGTTGGAATCAGTATTGCACAACTCCAGGAGGTGCTTTTTGCACTGAATTAGGGTGACCAACTTGTCCCGGGACTTCCCTAGTTTTTTTTTTTTTTTTATGTTTACTTACTAATTTTATTTATTTATTATTTTTTTGGCTGTGCTGCATGGCATGTGGGATCTTAGTTCCCAGACCAGGGATCAAACCCGTGCCCCCTGCATTGGAAGCGCAGAGTCTTAATCACTGCACCATGGGGAAGTCCCAGGAACTTTCCTAGTTTTAAAGCTGAAGATCCCATGTCCCAGGAACTGTCCTGGGTGATCCAGGATGGTTGATTATCCTACCTCTAGGCCACATGGCATGGAAGGAACTGTGTAGTCCTTGCTGTAGTTTATCCCTTATGCAGCTGCCTGGATTCTCTTTCTGGACATGTTCCTCCCTTGCCTATGAATCCTCTGTGGCTCCCTAGGGCCCTCCAAACTAGCTTTGGACTCTCCATCGTGGTGCCCAAGGTGTCCCCAGCCTTGCTTCCTGATGTCACCTGATCCACCTGCCATGAATCACTCCAACTAGTTGCCATATTGGAGACACGCTGTGTATTATTCTCTCTGGGTTAGAGGAGGAGCTTTCTTAGAGAGGGAACTCACTTCTTGCAGTGTATTCAACTTGTGTCAGTAGCAAGAGTTACTTAGCCCAGCCTTTGTAAATAGTATAAAACTCATCTGAACCCCCCACCTCCCCGCCGCAGTGAGTCAGGGCTCAGGGATATGGCTACCACTTTGTGTCAAGAGAAATCCCACGTACCCCAGAGGACCCCAGGAATCCTTGGAGGATGAGGGTGAAGCCACCAGGCACATGGAACCTCTCTAAATGAAAATAAAGCCTTCCTTCCTTCCTACACTCTTTAAACTTTTCAAAGCAGTTTCACACACAACCCTGGACGGATCCCCTTTGTATCTCTGAGAAAAAGGGAGGATGGATGTCATGCCCATATGACAGGTGGAAAAACTGAGGTCTTGGGCAGAGGGTCCTATACTCAATAAAGAAACGTTTCTGGATTAGGAGGATCAGGCACAGTGACGTTTAGTGTCTCATGGCACATTGGTGCCTGGTCTATAACTAATCAAAGTCTTCTGCCTTCTATCCTCTGATGTTTTCATTCATTCATTAACTGAATGCTTAGTATGTGTCAGGTACCGTGTTCATCTCATAATAACGATTATAGCTAGGGTCGTGGGGGATTTTATTACCTGCAAGTCCCTCTGCTAAATTCTGGATGTGCCTTCATTTCAGTGCTCAGAGCAAGCTTTGTGGTATGGGTACAACTACTGTCCCAGATACAGGGGAGGAAACTGAGACTGAAGAGGGAAAAGCAACCCATCCAGGGTCACTCCGCTCACAAGTGGGAGCTCGGCTGAGGCTCATCTTGTTCCCTGGTGTGGTGTGCTTGTGTGGAGCTCTCACTCTTGTAAGGAGAGAGACGTGCCAGTTTTCTGAGGTCCAGCCTTTTCCTCTAAGACTCTCCAGGCTGTTCCCTCCCAATGAGCAACATTCCAAATAGGAGAGAAAGGAGACCAATGTTAATGAAGCATCTTCTGTGGGCCAGGCATGTGCACCTATGTTTTCCACACCACCTGGCGAAGTAGCTGCAGTTGAGTCCAGAAGAAATCAAGGCTCCTTGGGTTGACGTGATTGGCCAAAGCTGGCACAGCTGGTGTGCGGGGAGTGGAGACCTGGCCTTGGACGGTGATGCCATGTGACCTGCCTTTCCTGCCAGTCTTGGCTCTCCCAAAGGACATGCGGTGGGGAGAGTTTGCTGCCAGTCTTCAGGTCACATAGGAACCACAGAACAGTTCTCTTGCGCTTGGTACGTGATCTTAAGCACAAACTCTCGGGACAGGAGCCAGAAAGCCACTCTCCCACCCATTCACTGTAGGGCAGGGGAGCTGGGGACAGGACCCAGGGCCGGGCCCAGTGGAGTCCTGCCGCCCATGTCAGGCAGCAGGTGGCGCTGTGGCCCCGGTTTAACAAGGACAGCGGGAAGGTGGAAAGGAGGGGGGGAATCCAGAAAGAAAAACTTGTGGAAAACAAGGATTTAGAAAGAAGAACAATTTGTTCCAAAACATTTGCCTTGTAACGGGGTCATCTATAAATTCTGGGATTTCCTGTTTGCCGCTGGGCAGGCTGGCCGGCGGGCAGGCCACTCTCTTCTCTGCAGTCTGGAAGAATCATTTAAGCCCAGCTCACGAGCTCTGGCCTCCCCTGGCCCAGACTGGCTCTGAAATTTCCCGGCTTTTGTGCCCATAAGCAGGATCCTGTGACAGCAGGTCTCCTTGAGCCGTGCTCCAGTTTCCACGGGGGTGGGAGGAGGAGTGAGATCATGGTCATTTTTAAAGGAGAGACTGTCCTCATGAGCTCCCTGTGTTCTCCGTGCTGCCAGGCTTGTTTGAAGGCATAAAGTAAGAGAAAAGAATAAAATGAAAGAGACAGAGGTGGATTCTTCTATTTTTATTTTCCATAGTTACGATTTCATGTGTGTGGTGAGAACACTTAAGATCTACATTCTTAGCAAATTTCAAGTATGCAATGCAGCACTATTAACCAGCAGTATTATTAAATAGATCCCCAGAACTTACTCATCTGCAAACTGTAAGTTAGTGCCCTTTGACCGACACCTCCCCGTTTCTTGTACTCCCCAGGCAGCCCCGGCAGCCACCGTTCTACTCTCTGCTTCTGCAAGAGCGTCGTTGTTAGATTCCACACAGAAGTGATACCATGAAATATTTGTGCTTCTGTGTCTGTCTTATTTCACTTAGCATAATGTCTTCTTGTTGTTGCAAATGGCAGGATCTCCTTTTCTTATGGCCTAATAATATTCCTTTGTGTAAATATGCCATGTTTTCTTTAGACATTCATCTGTCAGTGGACACTTAGGTTGTTTCCATATCATGGCTGTTGAGAATAATGCTTCAGTGATCATGGAAGTTCAGATATCTCTTCAAGGTTCTGATTTCATTTCCTTTGGATTTATAACCAGCAGTGAGATTGCTGGGTCATATGGTAGTTCTATTTTTATTTTCTTGAGGAAGGAGGTAGCCCCTTTAAAAAAGAGAGAGAGCTGTTCTAGTCAATATGGGGAGAAACATTTCACTGGAAAAGAGAGAGAAAATTCTTTTTACCAGGCTGGTAGAATTTGAACCAAGCCTAAATCCCAAAGCCATCAATGAATGAATGGCTAAAGAAAATGCATGCATGCATCCACCCATCCATCCACTCATTCATGCATCCATCTATCTACCCATCCATGTATCCATCCATCCATGAATCCATCCATCCACCACTCATCCATCTGTTCATCCATCCATCCATCCAATTGCTCACTCATTCACTCAGCAAACAATTATGGAGTCCCTACCATATGCTTGTACCTTTTCCTGTTTTTACTCTGAGGGTAAACCTAGACCAGCTCCGTGGTCTCCTCCTGGGGTCAGTGGCATGTGGAGGACATACGAGTAACATCTGGAGATGGGATCCAGAAGGTGGGCTTGGGATTCCTGGACAAGAACTGTTAGCAAGGATTGCAACGTATTCAGCCAGGGTGAGGCATACAGTTTGTGGCTGAAAACAGAGTTTTTCTCTGAATAAGTCAAACGAGCCTGTCTGGGATCAAATCCACGAGGGCTGGACAATCTGGTCCCAGCAAATTAAAACAACATGGGCACCAGCCAGCTACATTTTGGAAAACAGTATTTGTGTTGTTTTAATCAAGGACACTACCTCCTCTGTCCTTTGCTCTTGACAAAAAGCTCTGAATTGAAATGGGGCAGAATCTCTAAGAAAATAAAACAATTCTTGGGCATCCCAGCACAAACTCATTTTCCTTTTCATCATCTTCACAATTTAAGGGCCTCTCTCTATCTCGTTTTACCCTTCTGCCTGCAGGATTATGAGGATTAATGAGCCCATGCCAAGGTAGTGTCTAAGTGACACAAGAGCAACACTGCCCTTTCCATATGTAGCTGAACCCAACCTGTTGCATCCTTCCCACAGGTGGAGAGTCCCTTTTCATAGGGTCTTGGTCCCTGCAGTGACTGTGGGCAGCCAAGGGGGCAGCTTGAGCCCCAGGCTGAGTCTGTGTATTAACTGTGTCTTATTTTCTATATTCTGATGCCTTGAACATCTTGGAGCCTTGCTACCCAGGGAGGGACTGCTCCTCCTGGGCTTAGCCAGTTCCTAGAGATAGTGAACAACTAGCCAGGAAGCACGCCTTTCAAATGCAGACCAACCAATCCAAAGCTCACATCTCCAACCCTCTTCTTTATGGGGCTCTCACCCTCTGAGCCACTGTCTACCTGCCCTAATCACGCAGGACACACAACTTGGGCAGAGACCCCATACCCAGGATCTCGCTGAGATTATTCCAACTAGCTCCTCTTGAGCCTGTTTACTCTGGCTCACCTGTTCCTTCCAGGAGAAACCACAATAAAAGTTCTTGCCTGTATTTTTCCCTTACTGCCTCTGCCTCCTGACTGACCCTGGTGCTTCCCCATGTGACCCTGCATGTTGGGCCCTGCCTCCTGTTTCTAGGGATCTGTGAGTACAATACACTTCTTACTTCATGACAGTCATTTCTGTGTCTTGAGTGTCTTACCAAACCTGCTGAAAACGAATCCCAGGTACCCTTAATACAGCGTGCTGACTGTCTGTGTGACTGTGGCAGGTCACTGTGCTGTCTTACCTGCAGCCTCCTCTTTCATAAAATGGGGAGAGTGATGTCCAGTGCTTGTGGGGATCGAGCAGGTGACAGAAGTGATTTCCCAGCCTCAAGGAGCACCTCTCCAGAGACCTTCTTTATCCCATCCTCACTGTTCTCTTTTTTTTGGGCCATGCCACACGGCTTGTGCAATCTTAGTTCCCTGACCAGGGATCGAACCCATGACCCCTGCAGTGGAAGCAAGGCGTCTTAACCACTGGACCTCCAGGAAAGTCCCTGTTCTCTTTTCTTTACAACATTTATTTGTAGTTGAAATGGCTCCTTTCTTTCTTAGCCTGCCCCACTCCCACTAGAATGAATGCTTTTGTTCACTGCTGAACACCTAGACCAACGCTTAGACCAGTGCCTGGCACACAGTAGGTGCTCATTTAACAATATGGAATGTGTGTGAACGCGCCTAGCACTTAGCACGCATGCTTGTTGCTTTCCTCCCTCGGTCTGTCGATCTTTCGGGATCCTCTTGCGTGAACTGGCATGGGTTTGGGCCACTTTACAGATTGGAAGCTGTTGAAGGAGATTCTCGTCCTTTCTGCTGGCCTGTAAAGCTTTGTGCTTGTGTGGAGGCTCTTGTCCAAGACACTCAGAGCACTTTATAAACATTGATGACATAAATGGTGTACTTTGTTTGCAGCAGGTGGGGCATGATTTGCCGAAGCAGGATGGTTCCCAGTGAAGCCAAACCTGTTCTGGAAGTGAGTGGAAAGTTTAAGCGCAGTCAGAGACCTCAGGGGCCATTGGGCCATTTGCCCGGTGACGTCCAGTGAGTGGCTCAGGACAGCGAAGATTCCTGGAAGGCAGCCCCTCACCCCTAGGTACCCCTTCCTCCCTGCACAGCCTCGTGCCCTGGAGCGGGTATTGTTTTGCTCCATTGGCAGAGCTTCCAGAATTGAGTTAAGAGGATTCTTCTGCTGCCAGAAGGCTCCTTGCGTGGATTTATTGAGCCCTCACTTAGCGGAGGCGTTGAGGCTGCAAGTCATATGGTACTCACACTCATTCATCCAACAGAGTCTTCTGAGCATCCAGTCTGGGCAAGGGCTGTGGGCAGAGGGGTGAGGAGACCTGTGAGGGGACAGTGACTCTCACAGAGGACGTACTTGACTGAGTGCACACAGCACAGGGTCTGTAGGAGCCCAGAGAAGAGGGTTGGGTCAGGACAGCCTTCTTGGAGGTACTCCTGTTGCTTCTGTTGACACCCAGGAGTCTTTTAGTTATAGGTTACAAAACCCCAACTCAAACAGGCTTAAACCATAAAGAAAATACATTAACTCACAGAATGGGCAAATCCAGGAGGCTCTGGCTTTAGGCATGACTGGATCAGGGGGCTTAGATGAGAGCTCCATCTCTTGGTGCTGTTTCTCTCTCTGCCTCGGCCTCAGTTCCTCCAACCATAGGCAGCATTTACCCCACTTAGCGGAAAAGATGGCAATTGGAAGCTCCCAGTTCCCATTCTTCTCCTTCTATTCATATGCTTACTTAACCAATATTTACTGAGTGGTGAACAAGACAACGTCTTACAGATTTAGCCAACAGTTAAACTTGTGTTTCTGGGCCAAAGACACATGTGCAAGAATATTCATTATAACATTGTTTATACTAACCAAAGACCAGAAACAACCTAAGCGGCCTGCAGAAAGGGATTGGGTGGGTAAATTATGCAGCAGAAGACTGGATGGCAATTGGAAGAATGAGGTAAATTTATATCGGTAGTTCTCACTCTGGTCAGCTTTACCCCCTGGAGGACATATGTCCAAGTCTGGAGACATCTTTGGTTGTCACAACTGAAGGGAGAGGGGCAGCACTACTGGTATGTAGGGGGTGGAGGCCAGGGATGCTGCTACACGTCCTACAACGCATGGCACAGGCCCCACAGTGAAGAGTTACGCAGCCCACAGTACCAGTGGTGCCACGACTGAGAAACCCTGCTCTGTATCTGCTGATGCAGAAATCTGTGGGATATGTTAAGTTAAAAAAGAAGCACTGTGGAAAACAATCAATATAGTAGACTACCATTTGTGCAAAACAAGGAGCATATCTATATATGTGCTTATATATGCATAGAATTATCTCCGGATGAGTAAATAAGAGAGTGGGGAGCCGTGTCTTGTGAGGGCCTGGGGGAGAGGTGTGGTAGAGAGATTTATTTTCATTGTACAGCTTTTTTTTTTTTTTTTTTTTTTACTGTTTAAATATTTTTAAACCACATACATGGATTCTTTAAAAAATTAAAATATAAAAAGGATGAAAGTTTGACTGGACGTGTCCACATTCCCTGTCTGACCCCTTCCTACCCACTTCTTCTCCTTTTGAGATGATTAACGTAAGAGCAATCCCTCAAAGTCACAATTGGAACAGATCTTAGAGATCATCAAATCTTAGCAGTAATCAAAGAGGTTGTGGAAATGCTGGATTAGATGCGTTTAAGTGAGTCTTTTTTAGAGGACTTCTTAGAGCTATTTTTTTTCTTTTTAAATTTTTATTTATTTATTTATTTTTGGCTGCGTTGGGTTTTCATTGCTGTGCGCGGGCTTTCTCTAGTTGCGGCGAGCGGGGACTACTCTTTGTTGCGGTGAGCGGGCTTCTCATTGCGGTGGCTTCTCCTTTTGTGGAGCACGGGCTCCAGGCACGCGGGCTTCAGTAGTTGTGGCGCATGGGCTCAGCTGTGGCTCGCGGGCTCTAGAGCGCAGGCTCAGTAGTTGTGGTGCACGGGCTTAGTTGCTCAGCATCATGTGGGATCTTCCCAGACCAGGGCTCGAACCTGTGTCCCCTGCACTGGCAGGTGGATTCCCAACCACTGTGCCACCAGGGAAGCCCCTTCTTAGAGCTTTTAATGCAAGAGTATGACTGGTGGTCTCTGAGGGGGTGTGCCGTACAGAATTAGCAGATGTCCTGACTCCTTTAGCAGGGCCCTAGGGTGGCCGTAACAAAGCACCATGAACTGGGGGGCTTAAAACAACAGAAGTTTGTTGTCTTACAGTTCTGGAGGCTAGGAGTTTGAAATCGGAACGGCAGAAGAGCCATGAAGTCTCTAGGGACGGACCCTTCCTTGCTTCTTTGTAGCTTCCGGCAGTCTCTGGCAATCTTTGGCATTCCTTGGCCTGCAGCTGCATCCCTGTGATCTCTGCCTTCATCACCATAAGACCTTCTTTCTGTGTGTCTGTCTTCACGTGGCTGTCGTCTTATAAGGACACCAGTCATACTGGACTAGGGGCCTCCCCTACTCCGCTGTGATTTTATTTTAGCTAATTACAAGTACTCTATTTCCAAATAAGGGAGCACTCTGAAAGTCTGCGAGTGAAGACTGCAGTGTTTCTTTGGCTGGGCGGTGGGGGGACACAATTTAACTCTTCACAGTTCCTGAGCATACACATATGTAAATAGCTTTTCCATTTCATTTCAAAAGACTTCTGTTCTTCTGATTATGTTTCAAGAAACGTGGATCTCATGTAGTTCCTTCACTTTGCAGTTGAGGCATCTGAGGCCCAGAGAGGGACAGTCACTAGCTCAAGATCACACAGCAGATTAGGGGCAGGGCTAAAATGAAAATCTAGGTCACCGCTCTCCTGGAGAAGAGAGTCAGTGAACCCTGTCTGTGTCCTCGATAGGAGCTGCTCTTTATATATGAGGCTGCGACTGACTGGTGATCAAGACAGCATTCGTCAATTCATCAACTCATCCACCCACCCATCCACCCACCTACCATTCCACTGCTTTATCTCCCAACATGCAAGCAAAGCTACCTGATGGAGCAGTTCCTACTCCTATGGACATGGGTCTTATTTCTGAATGTTCCCAAGCGTGTTCTCTGGGACTCTAGGTTGTATGTGATAGAAACCACCGTAGGCTGTTGAAGCCATAAGAAGAATTTATTGGCTCATGTATCACAGGAGACACAGCTGGATCCAGGAGGCCAAATAACGCCATCCTCGTCCTCCCTCTCCCCTCCTCTAGGTCCTTCTTCCCTTGTGTTGGCATCATTTTCAGACACACTTGCTCCGTGGTGGGAAGCACGGTTCTGGCAGCTCCAGACTCACCAGTGCTGAAAGGAGAGTCTTCCCTTTCCCCAGGCTCCCACCAAGGTCCTGAGGAGGCCTTGCTGCCCACACCCCAGAACCTATTCCTATAGCCAAGAGTATTTGGTTCTCTGCTTGGCCAGACCTGGAGCAGGTGAGTGGGGTCAGCTCCACCTGAACCACGATGTCTGAGAATGGGAGCGTACTCATTCTCCTCAAAGGTGCTAGTCAGGTGAAACACAGTGGTGGGTTAGCTCTGCTGCCCCTTTACTGACTCTTCAGCAAATACACAGTTACTTACAGCGGTGACTGGGTGGAGACTAAAAGGCTCTGGGCAGCCCCATTCCCCCTGCTGCAGGCCAATTTGAACCATGGGCTCTTTGGTCTCCTCTGTGTTTCTCTTGACTCTTTTCACTCTAATGGATGTTTACTTTTCTATCCCCCACCCATAACCAGACTGTAAACTCCTTGAAGGGCCCTGGTTTATTCCCCTTTGCAAATCAGTATGTAGTACAGCAGGCACAGAGTAGGCTCTCAGTAAATGCGCATTGAATTGGAAATCTCTCATAGGTCCACGGATGTCCTAGGTACTCCATAAAATTTTGCTGAATGAATTAGTGAATGATTGTATGGTTGTGTGGATGGATGGATGGATGGACGCATAGGTGGATGGACACATGGATAAATGGATGGACAGACACATGAATAGGTGGTGGATAGATGAATAGATGGGTGGATGGCTGGATGGCTGGATGGATGGATCAACTGACTGATGCATTGATGCATGGGTGGATGCATGAATGGATGAATGGATAGGTGAACAAGTTGACGTATGGATGCATGGATGGAGAGGTGAGTTGACAGGTGCTATCATAATCATCACTCTGTCACAGCCTCCACTGCAAAGAGCAACTCCTATCAAGGGCAAAAAACTCACTGATTCTTTCATTGTTTGGCTACCTGTCTGATTTCTGTAACACCACCTGGTCACTTTCATTTACAAGACAAGGTGTTAGTGCTCATTTGCCTAGTGAATTTCATCCTGATTCTACTGTTGATCATCACAGACAGTAATGAACCATGCTGCAGAGGACAAGGACCCAGCTGCCTGCTCAAAAAGAGAAGCAAACGGTTAAGAAGTAGGAGCTGTGTGCCTCCCTCTCTCTTCCTGTAGACAGATTTTATCCATACGGTAGTGGAGATGGCCGGGGTAATCCTCAAATCACATCCTTCCTTGTACAAACCAGGAGAAGGACCCAGGCATCCTGGATCTGATGCTCTGGAGACAGGCCTGCCATGACTTTCCTAAATGCACTGCCCGATGGAGACTCAGCCTGCCTCCACTTCAGATGGAGTCGATCCCAACAGGGAGAGCATAGCACTGTGCCCTGTGGAACTCTGGCTTCCCTACTCCCCTTGCTCTTGCCCTCATGCCTCCCGGGAAAGGGGCCAACTCAGCAGTCAGTCTCAGAGGGAAACCCTCTTGGGAAACAGCCCAGAGGGACCACCTGCCCTGGCAGGCAGCAGAGCTATTGGTAGCTGGGCAGCCCTCTGGAGTCCAGCTTGCCAGTCAGAGAGTGCTCACCATCAAGCACAGCAGACCCACCGTCTCACTTAGGTGTCAACTCTTGTGAGGTTCAGTGAAATAGTTTGCTGGATGCTGAGCGGAAAGGCTCTTTCCCGCTGCCTCTGCCACGCTCTCCACGGGGCGCTGTACAAGAGCAGTGTGCATTCAGCTCCTCCTATGTGCCAGGCTCCCTCCTACCCGCGTGAGACAGCTATTAATATCCCCACTTTACGAAAGAGAAAATGGGCTCAGAGAGATGCGTGGACTCACTCGTGTTCGTGCACGAGCCAAGACTCAATCTGGGGCTCCCTGCAAGTTCACAGCCACGTCTGTGGACTGGTGTGGCCAGGACTTCAATGATGCTCACTGCTGGTCCATTTTGGAGTTGAATAAATGGAAACCTCACTTAGCTATTTATCTTCTGTATCAGCAATTCATGAAGCAT
The DNA here is from genome assembly GCF_949752795.1 of Hyperoodon ampullatus. Lineage (NCBI taxonomy): Eukaryota > Metazoa > Chordata > Mammalia > Artiodactyla > Ziphiidae > Hyperoodon > Hyperoodon ampullatus. The sequence goes on from NC_136926.1 coordinate 12,966,249, forward strand.
CATAGCCTATGAGGGAGACAAGTGGCCCACGGAAACAAAGATTGATGCTAAAAACTGGAAATGAGTCAGTGTTAAGCACTTGTGTGCCCTTTCTGTTTTGGCTGCTGAAATTGAGTAAAAAGCATGGGACCCTGGGAGAAGTGATGTGAGGATCCCTAAGAGCTCCGATCACCTAATAGCTCCTTGGTTTCCTGAGATTTCACCTGGAGACCTTCGTTTCTTAGGGTCTGAAGTCCTTTTTGATTTTCAAAAGACTTTAATTAAAATGACAATACCTCTGAGAATGGTCAGTCAAGGTTTGAGCCTGTGCATCAGCTTAGAGCTTAAGCAAAGGAGCAGAGAGTGTGGCCTTAGGAAAGGGCACACGATGCACAAAGGTGAATGGGAAGCAGGTGCAGACCCTGAAAAGAGGACCGACTTTGCCTCTATCATGATTTCACCCAAGCCCAGCTGAAAAGGGAGAATATTGTGTTGGCTATTTATTGGTGCATTACAGATTATTCTGACACTTAGAAGCTTAAAGCAACAATAAACATTTATCATCGCATACAGTTTCTGTGGGTCAGAAATCTGAAGATGGTTAGCGAGGTGGTTCTGACTCCTGCTCTCTCAGGAGGGAGTGGGTGGGAGCTGGGGCTGCAGTCTCTTCTGAAGGCTTGGCTGGGGCTGGAGGATCAGCTCCAAGTGACTCACTCACATGGCTGTTGGCAAGATGATGCTGGCCAATGGCAGGAGGCCTCAGTTCCTCTCCACATTGACGTCCCCCTAGGGCTGCTTGAGCATCCTCACAACATGGTGGCTGGCTTCCCTCAGAGCAAGTGAGCTGAGAGAGGGAGAGACAGAGAGAAGAAGGAGGAGGCTGCGATGTCTTTGACCTTGGCTTAGCAGTCTCACTCCATTTCTGCAATATCCTACTGGTTCCACTATTCATTGCGGGAGAGTCCCACACAAAGGTGTGAAAACCAGGTGGTGAGATTATTGGGGACCGTCTTGGACACCGACCCGTGGCTTCTGCAGTCATCCTCTTTATTTTACAAGTGACAAAATGGAAGCTTGAAGAGCTTACCTGAACACATCCTGGATTTTTGTGAGTCAGGGGTCACGTCTGATTGTTCACTATAACATTCCTGGAAGTGCCTACAACAGTGTCCAGCATTTAGTGGCTGTTCAATAAACACTCACTGAATGAGACGTGTGAATGAACTCATGCTTGGAAAAGTAAAGTGGTTCTTGAAACCTAGTCCATTTTATTTACTGTCCCATTAGGTGTCTTTCGGGAGCAGGGATCGAGGAGGAGGATTTTTGCATTGCTAGATTTCTCATATCGTTGACTTTGTGTGCACGTACGTGTTATCGTGGCCTGTCGTTCGTTCAGTCCTCTGTTTCTTTAAGACCCGAGTCTTCTGGTGCGTTGTTGGAGGGGAGGGGTTTGCAGAAACCCCACAGGGAGGAGCCCTCCCCTTCTTTGGATGAAAAAAGGGTCACTGTACTTGCAGTAGAGTTATAACTGGTTACCAGATTTAAACATAGGGCCTCTCCTATGTCAAAACCTCAGAGCAGAGAGATTATATTTATGGGTAGCATATATATAAATGTATGTATAATTTATGCAATATTTCTCCTATTCGCACTCTCTACTTAAGCTATCCATTAAAGCCCATCACATTAATTTAATTGAAAAATTCTGGGAGAATTGTATTAGTTTTCTTCCCATTAAATTAACATTACAGGCTTTAAATAGATGTCCTGGATGCCTATTGTTGCTAACAAAATTATTATGCAAATTGAAATCTGCCCTTTCTGGATTTGGCCACCAGCTTCTCACCCTCCTCCTCTTTCCGTGACCCCGTTAATTTAATTGCCCTTTCCCCTGAGTTCCCAGGCCACAGAAGTGGGACAGGAACCCTGGCCTAAGCCAGAGGCTCCGAGCGGGACTGTGGGGCCGGGTCTGGGCTCAGCAGAGCAGGTTAGAGTTTTAGACTCTGGTCTCCAAGGCCCTTGTGAAAACACTCTTATCCCAAGAAAGAGAAAAAGGGTGGGCGGTCTTTCCCAGGCCCCTCTGTGGCCAAGATTGTGCTTAGTATTAAAGAGGATGGCATGTAAGTCAGAGGGGCTGGGTTCGAAATTGGATTCCGCCCCTTAGTGAGTCTGAGATTTTGGGCAAATTTCCTAACCTCTATAAAACCAAAACAACCACCCCTCCCTCAAGGGAAGCTGAAGGAGGATGTGAAATAATGGACAGTGCCTGCCTGGAGCAGGTGCCCCTGAAGGGTTGCTATTATCATTTATCATTCACTCGTTCATTCACCCATTCATTCAGGAAGTAGTCTTGGAGCCCACTGGGCTGGGTGCAGGGGCTGTGGCGAGAAGCAGATGACCCAGCTCTCTGATCTCCTGTAACTTGTATGGTGGGATGGGGGTGGGGAATAAACAAGTAAGTAATATGATTGTGCATAGAGGTAGGTGTTATTGCTATTATTAGCAAGTCAGACGTGTGTTTAAAAAGTGAAAAATGGGGCTTCCCTGGTGGCACAGTGGTTGGGAGTCCGCCTGCCGATGCAGGGGACACGGGTTCATGCCCCGGTCCGGGAAGATCCCACATGCCACGGGGCGGCTGGGCCCGTGAGCCATGGCCGCTGGGCCTGCGCGTCCGGAGCCTGTGCTCCACAACGGGAGAGGCCACAACAGTGAGAGACCCGCGTACGGCAAAAAAAAATAATAATAATAAAATGAAAAATGCAGTTCTGCTAATTAATCAATCACGCTGATTTGCCTGCTCCACTTAAACCTCCAGGAAGTAGAACCGGCCGTTTCCCTTGGGCTGGATCCCAGAAGCCTGGTTAATCCCTGGGTACTAGTTGGAAGGAGCTTTTTCTTTAACGTGAGCTGCTAGATGGCTGGAAACAGAAGCTGAGTGACAGGGACTCTGGAGCAAGGAGATCTCTTTGTGAAATCGGCCATATTCCAGTTTTGGATGAGGTAGCGGTTCCCCCAGCCCTGCTTTGGGTCTTATCTCTCTGAACAAAGCTCGTGAAGTGATCCCCAGCTAATCTCTCTGATGAACACCAAGACGTCACTACCCTTCAAGAGTATCCAAGGGGGATGTCTTATCTCATCTTTCCCATCTGTTTGATCTCCGGGAGTCTTTCTCCTTTCATGAATGGGCTCTTCCATTTGCATAGACACTAAGTAGATTGAAATGAGGTTTGAAAAAGGAACGTCAAAGCTTCCTTTGTCTTTGGGGTTTGCAAACACACCCCTGAAATACACAGCAGGGGTGGAAACCAGCCTACTCCGGTCCACAGGTTAGTTCTCCCAGTGAAACTAGTGCTAAGCTAGAGCCTGGAAAGATGGGTCCCTTGGCTGGGCAGTTCTAGCTCAGGGTATCTCCTATGGCTAGGGCGGGGGTCACCTAGAAGTTTTCATGCTCATGTCTGGCATCTGGATTGGGAAGACTTGTACAGCTGGGGGCTGGAACAGCTGGGCTCCTTGGGTGTATATTATATCTCAATGTGGTCTGTCCAGCATGGTGGCTTTAGGGCAGCGGGATATCTTACATGGTGGCCAAGGCACCCAAAGCAGATGTCCTGAGACAGAGAGAACCAGGTGGAACCCCTGTCACTTTCTGTGACCTATCCTTGGAAGTCATGCTGTCACTTCTGCTGCCTTCTGTTGGTTGAGGTGGTCAGAGGGGCCAGCCCAGGTTGAAAAGAGGGAAAAGAGACTCTACCTCTTGATGGCAAATGGCAAGATTCTGGAAGAACACAAGGGACTGAAAATATTGCAGTGGGTAATGTTTACTCCTAAACATTCCTGGTTGAGATTATTAGGATGGTTGTAGACTCAGATGTGCAAGGTAAAACAAGAACATTTCTAGGAGAACGTCTTCATGACTTCAGGATAGGCAAATGTGACATAATAAGACGTATGTATTGGACTCTGTGTCTGTTTCCTGACACAGCTCCTAAATCCCTTGGAATTTCCTGAGTGATAGTAGCTTCTTTTGTTCTAATGAAGCAACTCTTCCTGGTCTCCTGGATAGCTTCAGGATGGGGGCTGGTCATCAAAAAGATCAAGCCATGATTGGAGGCTTGGAACTTTCAAACCCACTGTACATCCTCTGGGGAGAGGGGAGGGGCTGGAGACTGAGTTTACAGCCACTCATGCCTGTATGAGGAAAAGCCTCCATAAAAATCCCTAAGCTGTGGGCTCTGGAGAGCTTCTGAGTGGATGAACACATCATAGTTCAGCGAGTGGAGCATCCCTACTCCACGGGGATAGAAGCTTCTGTGATTGTGACTCTTCTAGATCTCACCCTATGTACCTCTTCATCTGGTTGTTCATCTATATCCTTTATAAGTAAATGTTGCCCTGAATTTTGTGAGCTGTTCCAGCAAATTATCAAATGTGGGGAGTGGGAACTCCTAACTTTTTAGCCAAGTCAGACAATTTTGGGTACCTGGGGCAACCATTACTTGTGACAGGCATCTGACTGGTGATAGTCTTGTGGGACTGAGCCCTTAACCTGTGGAGTTTGATGCTAAATGTGTGTAGTTGGTGTCAGAATTGAATTAAATTATAGGACACCCAGTTTATGTCCCCAAATTGGAAAATTGGTTGGTTTGGGGGAAAAAATCCAACACATTTGGTTCAGAAGTGTTGTGAGTATAGAAACAGTTTTCCTTTAACAAATATTTCTGAAACAGGGCACACACACAGCTAACCAGAAAAAACAATTGATCAGTTGTTCATTAAAATTAAGAACTTCTGTTCATCAAAAGACTCCATTAAGACAATGAAAATGCAAACCACAGAGTGGGAGAAGATAGTTGGAATAAAGACATCAACAGAGGACTCATATTCAGAGCATTTCAAGAACTCCCGTAAATCAATAAGGAAAAGAAAACCAATCCATTTTTTTAATGAGCAAAACATATGAATACGATTTTCATAAAAGAGGAATCCAAAGGGCCAATAAACCTGTCAAAGAGTCAACATCATTAGTAATTAAGGGAATATGATTCAAACTGCAAAGAATTTTTATATAAGTAAAAGCTTTTAGCTGGACACCTAACATTTTTTAACTTTACCGTATATAAATTTTACACATACACATACAAGAATGGCTAAAATTACAAAGAAAGGAATCTGTCAATACCAAGTGTTGGCAATGCTGGGAGCTGCTGGAACACTCATATACTTAAGATAGGAGGGCAGATTAGGACACCAACTTTGGAAAGTTACTTATTCAGTATTTACAAAAACCGGTTGTAGCACATGTACTCTAGGATTATGCTCAATAGCAATAAGTAAATGTGTGCACCAAAAGACATGGCTAAGAATATTCATAGTGGCATTATTTGTATTAGCCCTGTCTTAGTCCATTCAGGCGGCTATAACAGAATATCATAGACTGAGTGTCTTATAAAAAACAGACATTTATTTCTCACAGTTCTGTAGGCTGGGAAGTCCAAGATCAAAGTTTCAGCCAAGTTAGTGTCCAGTGAGGGTCCACTTTCTGGTTCATAGATGGCCATCTTCTCACTGTGTCCTCACATGGTGGAAGGGACAGAGATCTCTCTAGGTCTGTTTTATAAGGGCACTAATTCCATTCATGAGGGCTCTACCCTTATGACCTAATTACCTTCCCCAAACCCCACCCCTTAATACCATCACAATGGGGATCAGGTTTCAACATAAGAATTTTAGAGGGACACAAACATTCAGTCTATAGCAAGCCCCAAACTGGAGACAACTCAAGTATCATCAATAGCAGAACAGATATATAAAGTGTGACATATTCTTACAATGTGATAATTGCAACACTATGTATAGAATACTGTATAGCGATGAAATTGGACAAACCCACACAATAGCGTGGAGGGATCTCCCTCACATATCACTGAGTGAAAGAACGTGCTGTATGATTCAATTTACCTAAAGTTTACAACCAAGCAAAACAAATGATAAGGACAGAAGTAAAATTAGTGGCTATCTTTGGTGGTGGGGGGTGGGGATAACTGGGAGGAGCACAAGGAACACTTTTGGGGTGTTGGTAATGTTCTACATCTTAACCTGGGTGGTAGTTAGAAAGATGTGTTCACTTTGTAAAAATTCATCAGATTGGTGTGCTTTTATCATATGTATATTACATATACTTCAATGAAATCGTTTGCTTTTTTTTTAATAGATCTTTATTGGAGTATAATTGTTTCACAATACTGTGTTAGTTTCTGTTGTACAACAAAGTGAATCAGCCATATGCATGCATATATCCCCATATCCCCTCCCTCTTGAACCTCCCTCCCATCCTTCCTAACCCACCTCTGTAGGTCATCGCAAAGCACTGAGCTGATCTCCCTGTGCTATGCTGCTGCTTCCCACTAGCTATCTATTTTACATTCGGTAGTGTATATATGTCAGTGCTACTCTCACTTCGCCCCAGCTTCCCCCTCCCCCCGCTGTGTCCTAAAGTCCATTCTCTATGTCTACATCGTTATTCCTGCCCTGCCACTAGGTTCATCAGTACTATATATTTTTTTAATTCCATATATATATGTTGGTATACGGTATTTGTTTTTCTCTTTCTGACTTACTTCACTCTGTATGACACTCTAGGTCCATCCACCTCACTACAAATAACTCAGTTTCATTTCTTTTTATGGCTGAGTAATATTCCATTGTATATATGTGCCACATCTTCTTTATCCATTCATCTGTTGATTGACATTTAGGTTGGTTCCATGTCCTGGCTATTGTAAATAGTGCTGCAATGAACATTGGGGTACATGTCTCTTTTTTTTTTTTTTTTGTGGTACGCAGGCCTCTCACTGCTGTGGCCTCCCCCGTTGCGGAGCACAGGCTCCGGACGCGCAGGCCCAGCGGCCATGGCTCACGGGCCCAGCCACCCTGCGGCATGCGGGATCCTCCCAGACCGGGGCACAAACCCGTGTCCCCTGCATCGGCAGGCGGACTCTCAACAACTGCGCCACCAGGGAAGCCCCACATGTCTCTTTTTGAATTATGGTTTTCTCAGGGTATATGCCCAGTAGTGGGGTTGCTGTGTCATATGGTAGTTCTATTTTTAGTTTTTTAAGGAACCTCCATACTGTTCTCCATAGTGGCTGTATCAGTTTACATTCCCACCAACAGTGCAGGAGGGTTCCCTTTTCACCACACCCTTTCCAGCATTTATTGTTGCTGGATTTTTTGATAATGGCCATTCTCACCAGTGTGAGGTGATACTTCACTGTAGTTTTGATTTGCATTTCTCTAATAATTAGTGATGTTGAGCATCTTTTCACAAGCTTCTTGGACACCCGTATGTCTTCTTTGGTGAAATGTGTATTTAGGTCTTCCACCCATTTTTTAATTGAATTGTTTGTTTTTTTTGATATTGAGCTCCATGAGCTGTTTGTATATTTTGGGGATTAATCCTTTGTCCATTGTTTCATTTGCAAATATTTTCTCCCATTCTGAGGGTTGTCTTTTTGTCTTGTTTACGGTTTCCTTTGCTGTGCAAAAGCTTTTTTAAAATAAATTTATTTATTTATTTATTTATTTATTTATGGCTGTGTTGGATCCTTGTTGCTGCGTGTGGGCTTTCTCTAGTTGCGGTGAGTGGGGGCTACTCTTTGTTGCGGTGTGCTGGCTTCTCATTGTTGTGGCTCACAGGCTCTAGATGTGCGGGCTTCAGTAGTTGTGGCACGTGGGCTCAGTAGTTGTGGCACACGGGCTCAGTAGTTGTGGCACGCGGGTCCAGTTGCTCCACGGTATGTGGGATCTTCCTGGACCAGGGCGTGAACCCGTGTCCCCTGCATTAGCAGGCGGATTCTCAACCACTGCATCACCAGGGAGGCTGAAGTGCAAAAGCTTTTAAGTTTAATTAGGTCTTATTTGTTTATTTTTATTTTTATTTCCATTACTCTAGGAGGTAGGTTAAAAAAGATCTTGCTGTGGTTTATGTCAAAGAATTTTTCCATATGTTTTCCTCTAAGAGTTTTATAGTGTCTGGTCTTACACTGAGGTCTTTAAACCATTTGGAGTTTATTTTTGTGTATGGTTTTAGATAGTGTTTTAACTTCATTCTTTTACATGTAGCTGTCCAGTTTTCCCAGCACCACTTATTGAAGAGGCTGTCTTTTCTCCATTGTATGATCTTGCCTCCTTTGTTGTAAATTAGGCGACCATAGGTGCATGGGTTTATCTCTGGGTTTTCTATTCTGTACCATTGATCTATATTTCTGTTTTTGTACCAGTACCATACTGTCTTGATTACTGTAGCTTTTTTTTTTTTTTTTTTTTTTTTTGGCTGCATTGGGTCTTCATTGCTGCACGCAGGCTTTCTCTAGTTTCAGCGAGTGGGGGCTACTCTTCATTGCGGTGCGCAGGCTTTTTATTGCAAGGGCTTCTCTTGTTGCAGAGCATGGGCTCTAGGCAGGCGTGCTTCAGTACTTGTGGCACGAGGGCTCAGTAGTTGTGGATCGCAGGCTCTAGAGCGCAGGCTCAGTAGTTGTGGCGCACGGGCTTAATTGTTCCACGACATGTGGGATCTTCCAAGACCAGCGTTCGAACCTGTGTCCCCTGCATTGGCAGGCAGATTCTTAACCACTGCACCACCAGGAAAGCCCCTTGATTATTGTAGCTTTGTAGTATAGTTTGAAGTCAGGGAAGCTGATTCCTCCAGCTCCGTTTTTCTTTCTCAACATTGCTTTGGCTATTCGGGGTCTTTTGTGTTTCTATATGAATTGTAAATTTTTTTGTTCTAATTCTGTGAAAAATGCCATTGGTAGTTTGATAGGGATTGTATTGAATCTGTAGATTGCTTTGGGTAGTTTAGTCATTTTCACAATATTGATTCTTCCAATCCAAGAACATGGTATATTTTGCCATCTGTTTATGTCATCTTTGATTTCTTTCATCACTGTTTTATAGTTTTCTGAGTACAAGTCTTCCGCCTCCTTAGGTAGGTTTATTCCTATTTATTCTTTTTGTTGCAACAGTAAATGGGATTGTTTCCTTATTTTCTCTTTCTGATTTTTCGTTGTTGGTGTATAGGAATGCCAGAGATTTCTGTGCATTACTTTTGTATCCTGCAACATTACCAAATTCATTGATTAGTTCTAGTAGTTTTCTGGTGGCATCTTTAGGATTTTCTGTGTATAGTATCATGTCATCTGCAAATAGTGACAGTTTTACTTCTTCTTTTCCAATTTGTATTCCTTTTATTTCTTTTCTTCTCTGACTGCCATGGCTAGGACTTCCAAAACTGTGTTGAATAAGAGTGGCGAGAGTGGGCATCCTTGTCTTGTTCTGATTTTAGAGCAAATGGTTTCAGTTTTTCACCATTGAGTATGATGTTTGCTGTGTGTTTGTCATATATGGCCTTTATTATGTTGAGGTAGGTTCCCTCTATGCCCGTTTTCTGGAGAGTTTTTTATCATAAATGGGTGTTGAATTTTGTCAAAAGCTTTTTCTGCATCTATTGAGATGATCATATGGTTTTTATTCCTTAATTTGTTAATGTTCTGTATCACATTGATTGATTTGCTTATATTGAAGAATCCTTGCATCCCCGGGATAAATCCCACTTGATCATGGTGTATGATCCTTTTAATTTGCTGTTGGATTCTGTTTGCTAGTATTTTGTTCAGGGCTTTTGCATCTATGTTCATTAGTGATACTGGTCTATAATTTTCTTTTTTTGTGATATCTTTTTCTCATTTTGGTATCAGGGTGATGGTGGCTTTCTAGAATGAATTTGGGAGTGTTCCTCCCTCTGCAATTTTTTGGAAGAGTTTGAGAAGGATCAGTGTTAGCTCTTCTCTAAATGTTTCATAGAATTCGCCTGTGAAGCCATCTGGTCCTGGACTTTTGTTTGTTGGAAGATTTTTTTTTTTTTTTTTTCCGGTACGTGGGCCTCTCACTCTTGTGGCCTCTCCCATTGCGGAGCACAGGCTCTGGAGGCGCAGGCTCAGCGGCCATGGCTCACGGGCCTAGCCGCTCCATGCATGTGGAATCTTCTGGACCGGGGCACGAACCCGTGTCCCCTGCATCGGCAGGCAGACTCTCAACCACTGCGCCACCAGGGAAGCCCGGAAGATTTTTAATTACAGTTTCAATTTCATTATTTGTGATAGGTCTGTTTATATTTTCTAATTCTTCCTGATTCAGTCTTGGAAAATTGTACCTGTCCAAGAATTTGTCCGTTCCTTCGTGGTTGTCCATTTTATTGGCATATAGTTGTTTGTAGTAGTCTCTTACAATCCTTTGTATTTCTGCAGTGTCACTTGTGATTTCTCCTTTTTCATTTCTAATTTTATCGATTTGTGTCCTCTCCCTTTTTTTCTTGATGAGTCTGGTTAAGGGTTTATCAATTTTTTTATCTTCTCAAAGAACCAGCTTTTAGTTTTATTGATCTTTGCTATTGTTTTCTTCATTTCTATTTCATTTATTTCTGCTCTGATCTTTATGATTTCTTTCCTTCTGCTGACTTTGGGTTTTCTTTGTTCTTCTTTCTCTAGTTGCTTTAGGTGTAGGGTTAAATTATTTATTTGAGATTTTTCTTACTTCTTGAGGTGAGATTGAATTGCCATAAACTTCCCTCTTAGAACTGCTTTTGCTGTGTCCCATAGGTTTTGGGTCATTGTGTTTTTGTTGTCATTTGTCTCTATGTATTTTTTTATTTCTTCTTTGATTTCTTCAGTGATCTCTTGGGTTTTTAGTAGTGCACTGTTTAGCCTCCATGTATTTGTGGTTTTTACAGTTTTTTTCCAATAATTGATTTCCAATCTCATAGCGTTATGGTCAGAAAAGATGCTTGATATGATTTCAATTTTCTTAAATTTTCCGAGGCTTGATTTGTGACCCAAGCAAGATGTGATCTATCCTGGAGGATGTTCCGTGTGCACTTGAGAAGAAAGTGTATTCTGCCACTTTTGGGTGGAATGTTCTGTAAATATCATTTAAATCTATCTGGTCTGTTGTGTCATTTTAAGCTTGTGTTTCCTTATTTATTTTCTGTTTGGATGATCTGTCCATTGGTGTAAGTGGAGTGTTAAAGTCCCCTACTATTATTGTGTTACTGTCGATTTCCCTTTTCATGGTTGTTAGCATTTGCCTTATGTATTGAGGTGCTCCTATGTTGGATGCATAAAGATTCACAATTGTTATATCTTCTTCTTGGATTGATCCCTTGACTGTTATGTAATGTCCTTCCTTATCTCTTGTAACAGTCTTTATTTTAAAGTCTATTTTATCTGATACGGGTATTGCTACTCCAGCTTTCTTTTTTTTTTTTTTTTTTTTGTGGTACGCGGGCCTCTCATTGTTGTGGCCTCTCCCATTGCGGAGCACAGGCTCTGGACGCGCAGGCTCAGTGGCCATGGTTCACGGGCCCAGCCGCTCCGTGGCATGTGGGATCTTCCCAGACCGGGGCACTAACCCGTGTCCCCTGCATTGGCAGGTGGACTCTCAGCCACTGCACCACCAGGGAAGCCCTCCAGCTTTCTTTTGATTTCCATTTGCATGGAATATCTTTTTCCATTCCTTCACTTTCAGGCTGTATGTGTTCCTAGGTCTGAAGTGGGTCTCTTGTAGACAGCATATATATGGGTCTTGTTTTTGTAGCCATTCAGCCAGTCTGTGTCTTTTGGTTGGGGCATTTAGTCCATTTCCATTCAAGGTTATTATCAATATGTATGTTCCTATTACCATTTTCTTAATTGTTTGGGGTTTGTTTTTGTGGGTATTTTTCTTCTCTTGTGCTTCCCACCTAGAGAAGTTTCTTTAGCATTTGTTGTAAAGCTGGCTTGGTGGTGCTGAATTCTCTTAGCTTTTGCTTATCTGAAAAGCTTTTGATTTCTCTATCAAATCTGAATGAGATCCTTGCTGGGTAAAGTAATCTTGGTTGTAGGTTTTTCTCTTTCATCACTTTAAATATATCTTGAAGTATACTTCAATGAAATAGTTTGCTTTTAAAAAATAATTATGTCCATGTTCTGTAGCAGAGGTCAGCAAACTCTAGCCCCTGTGTCAAATCCACCCATTACCTGTTTTATAAATAAAGTTTTTTTTAAAAATATTTATTTATTTATTTATTGTGGTTGCACTGGGTCTTAGTTGCGGCATGTGGGATCTTTAGTTGCAGCATGCAGACTTCTTAATTGTGGCATGCGGACTCTTAGTTGTGGCATGCAGACTCGTAGCTGCGGCATGCATGCGGGATGTAGTTCCACAACCAGGGATCAAACCCAGGCCCCTTGCATTGGGAGCGTGCAGTCTTACTCACTGGACCACCAGGGAAGTCTCTATAAATAAAGTTTTATTGAGACACAGCCATGCCCATTTCATTTACATACTGTCTATGGCTGTTGATGTGCTACAGTGACAGAGTTAAGTAGTTGTGACAGAGACCAAGTGGGCCACAAACCCTAACATACATACTATTTGGTCTTTTACAGAAAAAAATTTGCTGACTCCTTTTCTATAGCCTGTCACTTTGGGGTTTCATTCAATCCTTCTGCGTATATTAGAGAAGAGTCAGGACTGTTTTTCAAGGAAAATATCAGCCCTATTAAAAGGCTCTCCTTCAGTCTACTCCCTTGCATAGTTGGGGTGCCTTCTATTAGCTGTATATCTCCTTGGGTTTAGTGCTTTAAGACCCCATACCAGAAGGCCAGCCCCACTCTGCCTTCCAGTGATTGTCAAAGTAATTTGATTTGCTTTGAATTTCCTGTCCTAATTCTGTTTTTAAAAATTCTGGTCATTTGAATTGCAAAAGTAATACAAATCTTTTGTAACATTTCAAATAATAAAGTATCTAAAATAAAATTAATAGTCTCACCACTCCTCTCCAATCCAGCTCCCTGATGCAATCAGTGTTAGCAATTAGGTATAAATGTTTCCCTACTGTTTTCTTTATTTATAAAAACATATAGAAACCCACCTACTGGATGTGACATTTTTTGGTCTTTTTTTTTTTTTTAATAAAAATAGGATCACATTTGCTTTTATTCTATTTAACAAGGTGTCGCAGGCATATCTCCCAGTCAATGTGTACAATTTTATTTTATAATTTTTGGTATCTGTACTGTGTTCCTTAATAGAAATACATCCTGATTTTTTCCAACCATTTTCCTATTAATGTACATTCAGATTGCTTCCAGGTTTTTTTTGTTTTTTTTTTTTAACTATTACAAATGATGCTGTAATATACTTCTTCATATATTTATGTCTTTATACACTGGCATTTTCATTTCTGGTGGATATATTCCCAGAAGTGGGAGTGCCGGGCTACAGTTTAGATTTTCAAAAATACCAACAGTTGATTTTCCACCACTTTATAATAATTTACAGTCCTCCCCCAATGGTGTTTGAGAGAACTAGATTCCTTACACCCTCGCCAGCTTTGGATGTTACACATATTTTCCATTTTTGCCAATCTGATGGGTAAAAAATAGTATCTCATTGTTCTCATTTGCATTTCCCTGACAAGTGAGCCTGAGCATCTTTTCATATGTTTATTGAATATTTGCATTTCTGCTTCTGTGAATTTCTGTAGCCTTGGCCCATGTTTCTACCAGGTTATTGGTCTTTTCCTTATTAATTTGTAGGATCATTTTATAACCTAAGCATATTAACTCTTTATTAATTATATGGCTGCAAATATTTTCTTTGTTTATCATATGTTTTGCCATGGCTCTGCTTTTGATTAAAAAAAAATTAAATTTCTGCCCACTAGGTTCTTGCTAAGAATATAACTAAAACTGTTAACTTTTCAATTCTTATCAGAATGTCAGCTCTGAGAAATAATATATGTGGAGCTTTATTTAAGCAGTGGTTCTCAAACATTTTCTAATTTAAGTAACTGAACCACCCCCCCACCCCTTTTTTTCCAAATTCATTCTTGGGTTGAAAAAAGAAACTGATGTGGTTGAATTGGGTCTGGGGGCTCAGATCTCTGCCTGAGAGGGGCCTCTTCCCCTCTCTTCCAGCAGCCCCTGAGACACTGGGGGAACCACTGGTGCTCCATGGAACCTAGTTTGAGAATCGATCTTAAAGGCTCTGCAGTCTCTCCATTCATTTCATTAGTTTTCTATCGTGTGTTCCGTAGAATATTAAGTAGGATATTTACAAGTGCTTTGTGAAGAAAGGACTCTGAGATTGTTCCATGGCCTGCCAAAATCAGGCACGCTTTCCCTTTTCGAACTAGCTCACACTTGGATTCTTTTGAGATGGAAATGCTAGTGTACCAAGAGACAGAAACTGGACAAAGAGTAACACACACCCTTAATTTCTTTTCATAGGCGATGCCAAAACAAACAGACAGTTATTGCCCTTGCTGCTCCCCGCCATCAGCCAAAGGTGCGACTCTTGTTTTCTGACTGGTCTGAGTAAGTACTGCTCATTTAGCGCTCAGTTATGGGTAGCCAAGGACATGGCTATGGTTATGGGTAACTGAGGGGTCTTATCTGACACCTACAGAGGTGACCAGCAAAGAAGAGGGGTATGCTGACCCCTTTTTAGTTTCTCAGGGGCAGAAATTGTGGGCTTTTAGTGACGGTCCATCACACCTTTCTTCTGCTTTATTTGGAATTTGAGTGACCAATTTCTTTTCCAAAAATCATTTATTTATTTAAAGTCATGCCTAGAAAAAAAGAGCAAAGAGGAGTTTAAATAAAGGTGCTTTAAGGAAGAGATTTGAACATACTACTTTGTTTCCTTCCTAGGTCCTTTTAACAAGGGACAAAGGAAAGACATATTGGCATACCTTGCTTAAGAATGGCAGTCTGTTCATCTTACCTGTTCTTATGAGAAAGAAAAACTCTTTACAAGTAGGATCAATGGACCTAGGTCCCGTTTGGAGACTGTCCCTAGGTTCTTGCACAACAGTGGGCAAAGGAGCTTGGGAAGTGCTGGATTTCTTTACTGCAGGACTTCTCAGAGCCTTTAAAATGCTAGTGTTCACTGTGAGGTCCCAAGAGGAGGCCATGGGGGGTTTCCCACCTTTCCTTGACTGCAGAACCCTTTGTGGTCAGAGCTTCTCCAGGACTGGTATTCCATCCTATGTCCTTTAGGAAAAGCTGGACTAGATAGCCTTACATTTTTCCGTGGATAAAACCAGACTCTCAGAGGACTGCAGCCTTTTATTCCTTTGTTTTGGCCACTTATAGGTTGGCTTGTTTTGAACTTCCCTTAACCTGCATTGAGCATAAACTTGCTATCATTTTTAATGCCAGGTGGTTGCAATTTTACTAGTAGAAGCTGTGCTTTCCTAAGCAATCAGTTTGCTTATATCCAACACCATCAGTTTTGTTTCCCTCTTTGCCCATACTGCCAGGATGCTCAAACCAGATTTCTGGGTCACTGCCAATAATGGTATAGAAATCTGTGGTATATATTTTGGGTACTGATCTTATCCTTTATTTCAACATATTTTCCTACCTTTTCACTGAGTCCCCATTTCCTTGTTTAAAATTTTCTATTATGTTGTATTGATGTATGTAAATAGGCTACCTTCTAATCCTATTTCTGAAATGTAGTGGAGCATAATAATAAGATAAGCACATACCTACATATGTAATCCAACTAGTGTATTTTAAATGCTTACCATACGCAAGGTACCCATTAGGGCCCTGGGGAAATAGAGACGAACACGTTGTGGTTGTCGTCCCCGGTGGACGTACAGTGCTGTTGTTGGTGAAACAGACTAAGTAAATTACCACCATCAACAGGCATAAATAATCACTACAGTATTGTGTGTTAAATTGTAAAAGAAGTAGGTGTAAAGTGCTCTGGACGTCCCAGAGAGACTGAGTAGAGAGAGAGAGAGACAGGCAGAGCTGCCCCAGGCCCCTGGCTACTGCTCCTGGCTGTCTAGGCCTTTCCAGCATCAACCTCCAGGCTCAGGTAGGTGAGAGGGTCTTTGGATGATTCCAGCTGCAGTCTCAAGCCACCCCAGCTAACAGAGTGGAGGGTACCTCTGAGCCCTGCCCAAATGGCAGATGTGTGAGCAAAATAAACCATTGTGGGGTTTTTTTTGGCTGCACTGGGTCTTCGTTGCTGCGTGCGGGCTTTCTCTAGTTGCGACCAGCAGGGGCTACTCTTCGTTGCGGTGAGCGGGCTTCTCATGCGGTGACTTCTCTTGTTGCAGAGCACAGACTCTAGGCACGTGGGCTTCAGTAGTTGCGGTGCATGGGCTCAGTAGTTGCGGCGTGCAGGCTCTAGGGCGCACAGGCTTCAGTAGTTGTGGCTCGTGGGCTCTAGAGCGCAGGCTCAGTAGTTGTGGCCCACGGGCTTAGTTGCTCCTCAGCATGTGGGATCTTCCCAGACCAGGGCTCGAAGCCGTGTCCCCTGCATTGGCAGGCGGATTCTTAACCACTGTGCCATCAAGGAGGTCCTGAAATAAACGATTGTTGTTTCAAACTAAAAAGAAAGTGCTGTGGGAACCCAGAGAAGGAGCAAATAACTTTGTGGGGAAGAAGGAGAGGAGGGTTGGGATTGGTTTGGCTGAGACTGTGGGTGAGGTTCAGGGTGCTTGCTCACAGCTGGACAGGATCTGTAAATTCGTGTGTCTGAGTCTGTGCATTTTTTGAGAAGAGGTTCCACTGCTCTCATCAGATTCTCAGAAGAGTTCATGACCCACAAAAGGTTAAGATCCATTGCCTTAAAAGGGTGAGGAGACAATCGCCAGGACAACAAAGAATGGAAAAAATGTGCGAAGCCCTGGAAGCCCTGGGGTCTGTTTTGGCGAATATGTAGGGTAGGAGTGACTGAAGATTCACATTCACTCCATCTTCTTTCGTTTGACAAATAATTTCCTGAACACCTACCATGGATCGGGCATTGTGCTTGGCTCAGAAATACAACAGTGAACATGATCTTTTGTCCCTCTACAGACCTCACAGGCTCCAGAAACCTCCCCAGAAAGCTATCCTAATCCCCATATCTTTTTCCCAATGACCTGGGAGGCGAGCTTAGTCACCGGAACGTACCACGATTTCTTTCTTGGGAAAGAAAAAGCCCCAACAAGGAATGAAAAGACTTCTTTCTAAGTCGAACCAGACAATGGATGCAGTTAATAAAGAAAGCTGGAGAAAAAAAAATGTAGCCACGTGATTCGATGTGCTTTTACTTGACTATGATTTCAATTTAAATCTTGATTGTATACAAACAGCATCTCTCAACACTGAAAACCCGCACCTGTGAAGACTTGTTTTCCTTTTTATCTTTCTCTCTCCCCTCCCTCTTACCTCCCTCCTCCCCCCTGCCCATGCTTTCAAAATTGTTTTCAAGGTATCAGGAGAACTTTATGCTGCAGTCGTGAACTTGATTCTTGGTTTTATCACTGACTCACCGTTCCACGTACTGTACCTCTGATTTTCCATCTCCGAAATGGGTATGATTATACAAGAAAATAATGTCTGTGGAAATTTTAAGAACCTCAGGTGATGAGTTTTGTAGAACTTTCACCAATACACACACACACACACACAGAGTATCTGATTAACCTGTAGGCAGAGTGGGGGTGGCAGAATTTCCTCAGGACAACCTCAGCAGACAGCGTGTGGTTCCCTTACCTGTTGATGCATTTGTCTATATGTTTGGTTGAATTATGTCGCTGGATAAACCAGCCTGCAGCCACCTCATACTCACTCTTTAAACACAACACATTCTCTTTCAGGTACAGAGCTTCCAGCTCTGGCTGCTTATGAGTAGGGGAAGGGGAATGGACACGTTCTGTTCCTTGCTCTGTTCCCAGGACACAGGTTCAAGCTTGCCTCCCCCACCCCCATCCCATGAGTTTTATTCTCTGGAAGTCTTCCCTGAACCTTGGCGGACTCAGAGAATCTGTTACCAATGAGCCCTAAACTGGTGTTTCTCACTTCATGTGAAGTTCATATTGTCTATATGTTGCCCATAAAGAGCAATTGTCGCTGGGAAAGTCTTTCTGTGTTGCAGGGGAAGGTAGGGATTTCAGAGGAAGGACAGCTATGCAGTCTAGTGTGGAAGCAGCAAAAAGAAACACCAAGGCTCTGAGTTTAAAAGTCAACCGTTCTTAAAGATGGTCTCTAGTGGACGTTGGGTACTGTGTCTATTGTTTTTGCTTGCCTATCAGCCATTCTCCTTTCTTCTGGAAAGAGCAACCCAGTCTTGTTTTGGTGATCCATCCTCCCCCGTTGGATGTCATCTTTTTGTTTGTTTGTTTGTTTGTTTAAATACAATCAATTGTACAGATTATTTATTTATTTATTTATTTACGGCTGCGTTGGGTCTTCGTTGCTGCACGCAGACTTTCTCTAGTTGCAGTGAGCGGGGGCTACTCTTCGTTGTGGCACGTGGGCTTCTCATTGCAGTGGCTTCTCCTGTTGTGGAGCACGGGCTCTAGGTGTGCAGGCTTCAGTAGTTGTGGCACATGGACTCAGTAGTTGTGGCTCACGGGCTCTAGAGTGCAGGCTCCGTAGTTGTGGCGCACGGGCTTAGTTGCTCTGCAGCATGTGGGATCTTCCTGGACCAGGGCTCGAACCTGTGTCCCCTGCACTGGCAGGCTGATTCTCAACCACTACGCCACCAGAGAAGTCCTGGATGTCATCTTGGTAGTGTCATTAATCAGAGTGCCTTACTCTCCTCTGGCCAAGATATAAGCCCATGACTGTTGCTTGTCCAGATATATTCTCCCAGAAATTTGAGTCTAGAAGGACTCCACAGGGTTGGAGCTCATTCATCCAGGCATCTGTGCCCAGAAGACACTGTCTCTTAGTTCCCCTGGGTCTCCAGAGCTGCTGTGGCCTTCTAAGAACTGTTCTTTGGCTATTACATCTATTCTGTGAATCTCCCTAGGCCCTTCCAGTGCATACTTTTTTTTCTCTCAAGCTAGTTAGAGTAACCTTCTGCCTCTGGCCATAATGAAGTAACTAGCACCAGGCTTGTTTTCTGTCTGTACACAACTAGAAAACTGGACAAAATGTATGAAACAACTGGTTTCAGACATCAGGCAACAGGCTGTGCAGAACTGTGAGCCTGAAAGAAAGGACGCAAATGAGTGGGCCTGTGATCACCTTTCTGCCTGCAAGTATTTTTTAGATTGTAGCACAGGAAGGATGATTCTAAACAGAGCATAGTGGCCTCTTTGAGTTGAGGAGACATAGATGATCATATGCAGAGGTTGATGAGGCTGGAATTTGTGCAGCAAAGTTCCAGAGAAGAAGGTACTACATAGATAAACAGTGCCAGAAATCTGTATAAGGAGCCCTTTGAGTCATTGGCTGAATACTGAGTTGCTCAGGCTTTGGATAAAATGCTACAAAGATGGCAAAGAACAACTACTGTGGAAGTATACACTGAATAATTCCCAGAGCTCTTATGGGGTTGGGGGACATTCAAATTTCAGCAAGCCAGGATGGGAATAACCTATTGAATATCCAGTGCATTCATTAGAGACCACAGTGAGGTCAGACCTTAGTAGTAGGGCTAAACTAGCCTTAGAAAGGCTCCTCTAGATCCACCCCAACAAAGCTTTCCAAAAAGCCTCAAAAAATCAAGCTGACCAGTAAATAACTTAACTTTCCTCCAAAATCAACAATAAAATCTAGACATTCAATTCATAACATTAATAATATCTAGCATCTAATAAAAAATTACTAGACATCTAAGGAAGAAGCATAGAAATGTGAACCATTACCAAGAGAAATATCAGTCACTATGAACAGGTTCAAAATGATAAAGATGGTATAATTAACAGACAAGGACTTTAAAACAGCTATTAGAAATATGTTCAAAGATTTAAAGGAAAACATGAACATAATGGGAAGTGGAAGAAAAAAATTTTAAAGAACCAAATGAAACTTTTAGAAAGGAAGTATACAATATCTAAAATGTAAAATTCACTGGATAGGTTTACATATTAAACAGCATATTAAACATATTCTTAGCATATTAAACAACAGCACATTAAAAGTTGCATAAGAAAAAATTAGTACACATGTTGACACAATAATAGAAGTTAATCAAACTGTAGCACAGGGAGAAAAAAGACTAGGAAAAAAATGACCACAGCATCAGAGACTCTGAAACAATATTAGATGGCTGACCCTACATGTAATTGGAGTCTCAGTATGGAAGGAGGGCAGAAGTTTGGAGGTACTGATGGTTTCAGGCTCTGCTGGATCCAGGAACTCAGACAATGTCATTGGGAATCTCTCTATCTCTCATCTTTGCTTTCCTTGGTTTTGGCCTCATCCTCAGGCAGGCTGTCCCCAGATAGTGGCAGAGATAGCGTCCAGCAGCTCCAGGCTCAAATCCCACTCAGATGCAGATCCAAGAGAAAGTGAATTTCTCTTTCCCCATATTTCAACCATTATTCAGTCTGATTAACCCACTTAGGATCACACACCCATCCCTGAGTAATTCCTGACTCAGATTAGCCAGGTCTGAGTTGTATATCCTCCTTCCAGGGGGGTGGAAGAGCGATGCTCTCCCAAAGATAAATTGGGACGCTGTTACCAAAATATGGTGCCATAGATGTTGAACTGCCAAAAAAAATAGTCAGTTACTACACTTGTATAAAGCACTAAACAATAAGAGCTGTCGAGTACAGCCTCATCCAAGTACAACTTTGCATGTGCCAACTCACTTAATCCTTACAACTGTATCAGGATGGAAGCTCATGAAGGACCCAGCTTTGTGATGGTTTTCTAGTTCCACCTCCCAGCCTTGTGTGATCCAAGGTGGTGCCTCCTGTCCCCAGTCACTTCAGGTACTGCACTATCAACTTCGGGCTTTCTTTCCTTCTTTATTTTTGGCCCCTGGGAATTACCCCGATTTCCTTAGAAACTTTGTTATGCATTAACAGTAATTATTCTTTTCAACATCTCTCTATATGTTTAATAGCAGGATGGTTTTCAGCTCATCTCTCCATTGTACAGATGGATCCCCTATGTATAATGGGTCATCTCCCCATTGTATCAGTGAGGAAACTGAGGCCCAGGGAAGTTAAGTAGCTTACCCCAGGCCACACAGCTAGTAAGTGGCAGAACCAGTATTCAAACCCAGAGCCCGTTTTTTAACGCACCATGCTCTGCTACATCAGTGAATGGTGGCTGGTTAATGAGGTCACACACCTGTGTCTCTGTCTGTGGCAGAGTCTTACCTAGACCTAGGGATCCCAGCTCCTCCCTAGACCCTGGAGTACTTGAGGCACCATCCTACTTCCTGATAATTACTAAGCCCACAGGAAAGGGAACCTCAATGTTTATGTAAGACACCTTGCAACCAAGATACTATGAATGTTTTCAGTCTGGACAAGGGGAAAGGGGTGGTGGGGAGAAGACCTGGCAGATGGAAACCATGGTGGCTTTGTTAGTTTCCTGTGGCTGCCATACCAAATCCTTGGCGTTCCGTGGCTTGGAGCTGCACAAAGTCCAATCTTCCCCTGTCTTCACCTGGCCTTCCCCTCTGTGTGTCTGTGTGTATGTTCTCTTCTGAGTGTCTAATCTCCCTTTGCCTCACTCTTCTAAGGACACCTGTCATTGAATGTAGGGCCCACCCAGGTAATCCAGGATGACCTCATCTTGAGATCCTTAAGTTTGTTACATCTGAAAAGACTCCTTTTCCAAGTAAGGTCGCATACACAGGTTCCAGTGGTTAGGATACAGACATCTCCCTTTTTGGGGGAAGGGGGCACTACTTAACCTACTGCTATGGAAAAGCTGCCAAACTTTGTTCCATCTCTGAGCTGTGACCGATGTGGAGAGAGCCACAGGCTTGGCTGAGCGAGTGAGCCGTGGTGGGGTTTTAACAGTGCCTCTTTTATTGTTTTGTACTTTTCTGTTTTGAGGTTTTCTGCCCTCTTTTCTGGAAGGTGCACGATGCTCAGTGCTGGGCTCTGTGGTTATTTTCACCTAACAGCTGTGTTTCCGGCGAGCAGCTGGGGATGCTTCTGACTCAGCAGAACCGTAGCAGTAACCGTCAAGAAGCCGTTCAAGCAAGGCTAGAAATAAAGGAGCAGTTTCTCCCCCCATGTCCCCTCCTCCTTTCACTTCCCCACCCGCGGGGACCTTTCGAAAGTCTCAACAAAGCACTTCTTAAAAAACTCCCACTTCGACCAGTATGCTCAAGGCCTGGCTGAAGGTGGCCCTCAGCTAGGCTTTCTGAAGGCAGATGGATTCCAGAAAAGACTCTGGCAAACCAGCCTGGCTTTGTATGTGGGAGGCCCCTCCCAAGATGCCCACACCCCCTCCCCACACGGCTGTGTCTTACAAGTTTCCCACAGGTCTGAGCAGTGAAAGCAGAGGCGGGCGGGACTTCTGTGGTTTTCCAGGGTGTGGCCACAAGGGCCAGGGTATCTACATTCAGCAGCCCTTCTCTTTTTAAAAGGTAATGATTTCACCCTGGGCCTGGGAGGCAGCTCCAAAGTTTCACCCCCTGGAGAGAGGCCCTGGAAGTCCTGCCTGCAGCAGGAAGGGAACCAACAGAAAAAAAAAATTTGCGTCCTGGAGAGCCAACGTCTGTGCATGCTGGTGCCTGCAGAAGGCTCACGGGAGAGCGAGACAGCTGCATTCTGAGCCTCGTTGCTGCTGTTCCGAGAAAGAAAGGAACAAATAAATTTAGCTCCATCCTACGCATCCTTCACAGCTGCTTATTGACCAAACAGAAAGAGGCCTCTATTTCAACCCTGGCTTCTCAGCTTCTTTGCCTGATGAGGTCTGCCACCGCCCTTTACAAGGGACCTTTCTAGGAGGTGACTGACCCCCGCCGCCTTTAGCTCTCGACTAGAGGCTGTACAAGGAGCTCAAGTTCAGGGTTTGAGGTGCCTTTTGCCATCCTGAAACAAAATGGCGGCCGGTAAACGTTTCCACCTGGGCCTTGGCTACTGGACTTCCTAATGTATTTCTTTGCAAGGCAGAACGTGGGGAAGGCTTGACTGCTCAGAGGCCAGCCTGTCGTTCCCAGAGCCATTAGTTTAATAGCACCATTTGTGGAAATAAAGAACTCGCTGACTGGGTTTGCAAGTTAAGAGACTGGAACGAAGCGCTGAAGAGGTTTCATGGGGCTCACCAGCTTGGAGGGGTTCCTCTGGGACAGGAGCAGACTGTGGACTTCGAGTCAGACAGATCTGGGTTCAAGTCCTAGCTCCGCTACCTAAGAGCAGAATGCTTCTGGGCAGGGAGGGCTTCCTCCTCACCTGGAAGTGAGGTGTTGGCCACGATGTTGAGCCTCTCTGAGCCTCGTGAAACAGCAGTAATGATACAGGGTTGTCGTGACATGACATCATGTACTGAACATGCCCAGCCCAGTTCTTGGTGTTCCAGGGTGGCACTAAGTCCGTCTGCTTCACCTGCCTAAGCCTGATCCCTTGCCTTCTGGCCACAGCATCCGACTCTTTTCCGTAAAGATTTCGGGCTCACCTTACTCTCAAACTCTGGAGGTGAGTTCGTGGCCCAGGACTGATCATGGAGAATCTCACACACCCCTGGCCATAGTGATTAGTTCCTGGATGTTCACAGGACCCAAGCTGAGATCATCAGAGCCAACTTCAGGGATGTTGGTGGAATTATTGGGATGGAGAAAATCTTTCTGCTGGGTTTCTAAGTGGCCAAATTTTAAACATGGTGATGGTGGTTGATCTCTTTATGTAAAGGAAGGAAGAATCTCCCTGAGAATAAAGCCAACACAGAAGAAAGCAAACAAACCGACTGTGTTCTGACCAGTGCTTGAGGTGCTTGATTCAGCCATGCCTGAAGCCATCATCCCATGATCGTTCCAGTTAATATGAGTCAATACATTCCTTTTGATTTAAGCCAGTCTGAGTTAGGTTCTGTCTCTTGCAATCAGATGAATCCTAAGTATTACACAGCTCAGTACATATCTTTTTGTATTTGAATTTACTTGTGGCCTCATCCAGAACCAAGAGGTATGCAGATGACTGCTCACTGCCACCTCCAGGAGTGAGAGTCTCTGAAGAGTCTCTACATTCTGGCATGCTGATTTCCTTTGGGCCTCTCTTGCAGATAGCAGGGCAATATAGTGTAGGAAAAAGGAAGGAGTTTTAGGGTAAAACAGATTGAGCTCAAATCTCTTCTTCATCATTTACGAGCTCAGAGACCTTGGGCAAGTAACTTATTCCCTGTGATCCTCTGTCTTCTCACCTGTGGAATGGGATAATACTACTACTGGTGAGTTGCAGTGTGTATGGGGACTAGATTCTAAAGCCAGGATGAAGGCAAAAACATACCTGAAAATCTGATAGGCTGCCCTCCCCCTGAAGGGTTGAGAAACCTTGTTCTAGAATCACACTTAGTGCAGACAGCTGTTCATCACAGGAAAGGCTCCCAGGATTGGAGACTGCAGATGAGCAGGTCCATATATTCCACTTCCATGCTTCCTGTGTGGCAAGTCCACATGCAGACAAGACAGGGGGCATTGTCCACACCCTTTCAATGAGCGTTACTCTCTCTTCTTTTTGGCCAGCGGTGCATGGCTGAATTGGTGTAAGTCAGCGCTTGCGGGGTGTGCAGTCCCGCTCCTGCCTCACAGAGTTGCTGCGAGCATCTGAGAGGCCCTTGTGTAGAATGGGCTTTGCACAGAGCGAACCCTTAGACGTCAGACTTGGTACTTGTATGATTTTCACACGTAGCGCAAACCTTGTGCACAGTAAGTGTTCAGCATGGGTCTTCTGAACTGCCTTAAATTCGGAATGAGAGCCCCCAGTCTTGTGGGGAGGAGGTGACAAGCACTGGGCAAGCACTCCCAGTTCCAAGGGAGTCTCGACACGCATGGTTCTTGTCTGAACTTGCAGCTCTGACAGGGCCTCTCACCACCACCTGCTTCAGTAGCTGTCACCCCTCTTGTGCTTTTCCCAGCCCTCAGCCCCAGCACACGGAACATGGGGTCAGTTTGCTTGGAGACCACACTCTGGCCCCCAGCCCCAGCTCCTGCCCTTGACCGTCATCCAGTCCCTTTATCTCTCGGAGCCTCAGTTTCCTCCCAGTTAAAACAGGGATCCTAACCCCCAGCTCTTCACGAGATCGTCTGTCAGGGCTTACTTAAGTGCACCAGACTTACACCTGGGCACCACAGACCTGAGATTCAGTCTGTGGGCTTGTTTTTTTTTTGGCCTATATATTTTCTCTTAAATATTTGAATTACATGTTTTCTAGTATTTTCAATTGAGGAGCAATTTACATAATATGAAATTATCCATTTTAAAGTGAACAATTCGGTGGCATTCAGTACAGTCACAATCTTGTGCAACTGCCGCCTTGATTTAGTTCTAAAACACTTTCATCACCCAGAAGGAAGTCCCACACCCATTATTCATTCGTCCCCATTCCCCTCTCCCCCCAGCCCCCGGCAACCAGTAATCTGCTTTCTGTCTCTATAGATTTGCCTGTGTTGGACACTATATATAAATGGAATCATAACACTATGTGACCATTTGTATCTGGCTTCTTTCATTTAGCATCATGTTCTTGAGGTTCGTCCATGTTGTGGCCTCTGTCAGTACCTCATTCCTTTTTATGGCCAAATGATATTCCATTGTACGGATAGACCACATTTTGTTTATGCACTTAGCCATTCATGGACTCTGGGTTGTTTCTACCTTTTGGCTATTTGTGAATAACGCTGCTATGAACATGCTTGTAGATGAGCTAGTTTGAGCACCTGCTTCCAGTTCTTTTGGGCACATAACGAGGAGTGGAATTGCTGGGACACATGGTAATTCTATGTTTAACTTTTTGAGAAACCACCACTTTGTTTTCCACAGTGTCTGGGCCACTTTTTATTCCCACCACCTAAGTATGAGTATTCCAGTTTCTCTACATCCTCCCCAACACTTGTTACTTCCCATTTTATTTCTTTTATGATAGCATCCTAGTTGGTATGATGTGGTACTCATTATGGTTAGATTAGATAGTAGCAGGTAAAAGGAAAGGATTTCGCATGAAAATCCAGAGCAACAGCTTCTCTTGAGAAAGGACAGAGCTGTCAACACTGGGACTGCATTCGGGAGAAGGCAGGCATTGTCTGAAGCTCAGTGGCAGCTTCCCCTTCAGCTGGGGTGTCCCTTCCGGGTCCTCCACAGGCCCCAGCCCGCCCTAGCGTTCCCCCAACTCTGAGTCAGCTGCTGCTTCTCATCACACTCCACCGCTCTTTTTCTTAAAGAAGAAACCGGCGCCCATGTCTCCATCAAAAGTGAGGAAAAAGAGACTTGGAGAGCCCTGTTGTTTTGAAGTAGAGGAAGACCAACAGTTCTCTGTGGAAGTGTTTCATATGCGCCTGTGTCATTTACTCATTTCTGCCACCTCGTCCCCGTGGGTGTCTGAGCGGGTGACACACCCACAGCTAGCTCTGTCCGCTGTCCTTTCTTAGGGGTGGAGGGGAGGGTAGAGCAATGGCGTGGGGACTGTGCCCTTCTCCCAGCCTGGGCCTTCCTGGGCTCATACACATGTGATCCTTCTGCCTGGAACTTTCTGTCCTGCTCTTCCCCACCCAGCCCAACTCTGGTCCTTCTCCAGGTCTTAGCGTAAGCGTTGTTTTCTCCAGAGTCTTCTCTGCTGCTCCAGAGCACATCAAGTATCTCTGCTGTGTGTCCTTGCAAGACCCTGGACTCCCCCCAGGTCCTCAGCACAATTATCACTCATCTATCCCTTACAGGATTTCTTCCCTTTGTAAAATGTGGACCCCGATGCACACATGCATAGATTCACACGTCCCGGTTTAGGCCACAGGCCCAGTGCTTGTCCATCCCAGACCCATCTCGTGCCTGCCTTCTTCTAGGGCTGCCGCTCTCCCTGCTTCCCGTGGGCAGCGACTCCAGTGTGCACAACATAAACTTTCCAACCCACTTTCCAGTGCTTATGAAACATGCATAATGTTCTTTGGGCGTGTGTGTTTTAAATTTATGTCACTGGGGTTGTATCATAAATCTCAGTCTAGTTCCTACTTTTTTCATCTCACGCTATGTTTTTAAGATCTATCCATGGTGATATATGCAAATCCAGTGTATTATTTCTGCCTGATGCATATTATTCCATGATCTGCATTTATCGAATGTGGTTTATCTATTTCACCTGTCATGGACAGGTAGGTCACCTCTGGCTCCTTGCTGTGACAAACCTGGCCTCCACCAACATCCTCATGCGTGTCTCCTTGTCATTCTAGGCAGGGGTGTCTCTAGGATACACACCTGGGAGAGGCACTGCTGTTTCATAGATTGTTATGGGTTGAACTGAGTACCCCCCGCAAAGGTACATTTGAAACCCTAACCAAGAGTACCTCAGGATGTGACGTTGTTTGGAAACAAGGTTGCTGCAGGTGTAATTAGCTAAGATGAGGTCATATTGGAGTAGGCTGGACCCTTAATCCAGTATGACTGGTGTCCTTATAAGAAGAGGGAAGGGCTTCCCTGGTGGCGCAGTGGTTGGGGGTCTGCCTGCCGATGCGGGGGACGCGGGTTCGTGCCCCGGTCCGGGAGGATCCCGCGTGCCGCGGAGTGGCTGGGCCCGTGGGCCGTGGCCGCTGGGCCTGCGCGACCGGAGCCTGTGCTCTGCAGCGGGAGAGGCCGCAACGGTGAGAGGCCCGCGTACCGCAAAAAAAAAAAAAAAAAGAAGAGGGAAAACAATGTGAGAAGACTAAGGCAGGAATTCAAGTAATGTAGCCGCAAGCCAAGGAGCGCCAAGGATTGGCAGCCATCATCAGAAACTAGGATGAGGCAAAGAAGGATTCTACCCAGAGTGTCAGTGGGAGCATGACCCTGCTGACATACAGCCTAGGTCTGCATTCATAAGCTTCTCTGAACATTTGGAACTTAGAACTTTCTCTTGATGATGAATACTGGTAATTTGGATCACTCTCATTTACAAACACACTACATCCATCCATCCATCCATCCATCCACTATCTGTACATCTATCCATCATCTGTCCGTTAATCCATCCATCTATCCATCCATCCATTTATTTCCCCATCTATCCATCCATCCATTTATTTCTCCATCCATCTGTCCATCCATCCATTATCTATACATCTATCTGTCATCCATTCATCCACCTATTTATCTATTATTCATCCGTCCCTCCCTCCCTCCCTTCATCCATCTGTCTATCCATCATCCATCATCCATCCATCCTCTCATACCACAGATTTTTACTGGGTGCCTGCTCAGTTCTGGATTCACAGTAACGAACAAGACAAACAGTTCTTTGCCCTCATGGAACTCATCATTAGTGGGGAAGACAGACATTAAACTAACAATTATTTAGATACAGGTGTGATAAGCTCTGTAAAGGACAAATATAGTGCCTGTGAGAGCAGAGAATGGGGGGACTTGGCATAGCCTGGGGGTCATGGAAGACTTCACTGCAAAGGTGACATTGAAGCTGATGCCTGAAGGATGGGTAGGGATTGGCCAGAGGAAACATGGGCAGGAAGGGCCTCCCACACAAAGAACAGGTGTGCATAGTTTGAGATTGGAAAGCATTTGGTGCTTGTAAAGAAGTAAAAGAAGGTCAGCATAGCTGGAGTGGAGGGAGGGCGGGAAAATGCCTGGGATGTGGCTCAACAATTGGCTGAGCCAGTATCCCTGAGTGTCCCCTAGGGACTCGTGCACTGGCAGGGAAGAGCCCCACAGTAGATTAGGAGTAGGAATTACTTCTGTCCACATGGCTCACTTCAAAACCAGCTCCCTTAGTTTGCTGACTAAGAAATGGGCTTAACAATATCCACTCCATAAAAGAGGTGAGCAATAAAACAGTACTCCAGAAATGCCTCAAGGCACCTAGGAAAAAACAAAACAATTGCATAAATCCATTCATTTTTGCCATTATTTTTAAAATCCCACAAGTTAGGAACGCACACAGCAAAAACAAAGGAAATGGCTACCCTTAGCATTTACCTGGTTCTGGTCTTTCTTGGGGACTAAAATATGGCTTTTAGAGGCTTGTCTCATTTATCCTAGAGCAGGACTATGAAGTGATAAAGGTGGGTCATTACAGATGAGGCAGCGAAGGAGTTGAGAGGTTAAGTTACCTGCTAAGTTCACGCCACGAGACGGGGAAAGACGTCGGGGAAGAAGACAGGCTTCCTGCCGCTCAGTCCATTGCCAGATCCCTTACAGCCAGACCAGGGAGGGATTGCTTCTCTCCATAAGTGGGAATACCACTGAGAGCTAATCTCTCCCCCCTAGGTCCACAGAATGGAGAAGGGCACTTGACCTGGAGTCTTGTTGCAGGGGTGGTCTGTCGTGCAGACGGTGAAAACTGTCAGGGAGCTGTCCTATTTCCATTTCTCTTGGGCTGCTCCTGTCCAGAGAGAGAGAGAGAGAGAAAGGGAGCCCCCGTCAAGGCTGGAAGAGCTGGCCTGCAACACATCCACTCAGGGCTGTCAATACTTGGGTTTTACGGACACCCAGATTCAGAGGCAATAGCTTAGTGCCTCTTCATCGATTTAACTATCATTTCAGGTCCATAGCTCACAGCTAGAAACCAGCCTGCATAAAACCTCACATTATGGTGCTTCTCTTCTTCTTAAGGACACTACATTCCATTAAGAAAACCAGACTGTTCGAGGCAGGCTTGATGGATGAGCCTGACGTTATTATCTCGCTGAACAATTACAGGGCCAACCTCTTAGAGGGAGACTCCCCAGTACACACGTAGGATTTGGTCGACGAGATGTGCAGAATGGGGGGAAGGGCTGGGAAGACAGAGGGCAGGCCAGCAAGCCCAGGCGCTCAACCCTTTAGTGGGCACCCAAGTTTACTCTCAGAAGTCCTTAGGGAATTGTGCTTCAGAGAGAGACCTTTCTTCTGACCTAATTTCAGAGTCCAAACAATGAAAATTAATTACTGAACAAGTATGGATTAAGTGCCTGCTCCATCTAGATCCTGGGCTAGACAGCAGGGACATTTAGAAGCTTTAAGCTATGGTGTGGTCTGAATGTTCTCAGCATCCCACTCAACATGCTGCTCTGGGTGTTCCCTGCCTGTTTGATCCAGGTTGGTACTGGAGATGAAACCTATTTGTTATCTGTGGTCTGGGAGTTCAGAGAGTGGTCAAGCGAGGCTCTTTGATAAGGTGGAATGGGCTAGGCTTTGAAGGACAGGCAGAATAGAGTTGAGGGGATTGGGGTGTCTGGTAAGGCAGTATTTTGAGACAGTCCAGTTTTCATCCATTTCCATCTTCCATCCATGGACATCTTAGCTTATCTGGGACATTGGTGAGGCCACTTAAGGGCAGGCTTGTAGACATCTGCTTTGCAGACACACAACAGAGCACACACATGGAGCACGCACACACACAAACACACACAGAGTATATCTATTCTGGGCATGCTCATTAGCAGCTAACTTTAATCTTCTTTAACGCTTGCATCTCAAATCCCAAATACTTTAGTGTGTGCTGTCTATGAACACACACCAAAAATAGTTCTGGGTAGATAAACACATTGAGCCAAGAGGCTGTCTGATTGCAGTTTGAGTTGCGTGAAGTCACTGCCTCCCAGATCCCTTCAGTGCAGCCGAGGAAGGAATCTTCACACAGAGTATCAATCAATAACTAACCTGAACCACACCTCCCCCCCGCCCCCTGTGGCCAGCAACGCATGCAGCTCACCACCCGCTGTGGGAAAGCGAGATGCTCTGTCCCTAGGCCTTTGGCAGGATGTGTCTGCTTGAGGGTCTGACCATGTGGCTGAAACTCACTGTTTCTTGTGCCCAATTCACCCCCTGCATTGCACACCTAATTGCAAGATGCAGCAGCTCTTGCAATTAGGTGTGCAATGGCTGCAAACTTGCATCGATGAAAGAGTTGATGAACGTCAGTGAAAAGGAAAAGTTGACGGTGCCTTTCTGCCATCTGCCTCGTTCCTTCCACATTGCCAAGTACCTGATGCTGGCTGCTGACTTGATATATTCATCGTCACAAGAATTTAAAAGTTAAGAAAAAAAGAAAAAAATTACAGGAGTGTGCAGCCTTGTCCCCGTCCACCACCCACAAAAGGAAGGACCCAGTGTCATTTTGTAGTGGGTGAATGCTGGCCCCCCGCAAAAGGTATGTCCATATCCTGACCCCCCAGAACCTGTGAATGTGACTTTATTTAGAAAAAGTGTCTTTCTGGATGTAATTAAACTAAGGATCTTGAAATGAGATAATCCCAGATTTATCTGGTTTGGCCCTAAATCCGATGACAAATGTTCTCATGAGACACACAGAGGACAGACCCACAGGCAAAGGCCATGTGAAGACAGAGGTAGGAAGTGGAGTTGTGTGGCCACAAGCACAGGAATGCTAACAGCCACCAGGAACTGGAAGAGGCAAGGAGCAAAAATCTTCCCTGGAGCCTCTGGAAGGAGCACAGCCTTACTGCCACCTTGATTTTGGACTTCTGGCCTCCAGAACTGTGAGAGAATAAATTCCTATTGTTTTAAGCCATGAAGTTTATGGTGATTTGTTTTGGCAGCCCTAGGAAACTCACACACATTTCTTACTGCATTAATGGAAACGCGGGCCAAGTTAAAAAAAAAAAAAAAGAAGAAGAAGAAGAATGGAGAAGCCAATAGGATTTAAATAACAGGTTGCATTTATGGGGCACTTAACCTGCCAGGTTCCTGCTCAAATTAGAGTGACAGAACTGAGTTTGTACCCGGCAAGGTGAGCCCCAGAGCTCATGCCTTTAGCCAGCTACCCTATACTTGTGGAGCAGAGTGGGAGCTGTATTTGGAAAGGGAGATGGGAGGGAGGTGAGAGAAGTTAGATCTGAAAGAGAGTTGGGGGGTCTGAGAGAGGCGTGGGGGCCAGGTGCTGTGGAGGAGAAGCACAAACGTTCCGAAGTTTTGCTTCACATTATAAATAGGGGTTTTGGGGAGTTCCCTGAGAAGTTTGGTGAAGATTTAAATTGCTCCCCAGTTAAGTTTGTTTCTTTAAGAAACAGTGCTTACATGACATCATGACGAGACTTGCTTACGTGTTACCTGTGTTTTATGCAAGTTACTGTTTCACTCGTTTGACATTTCTTTATTCCCTGTGCTCTGGCTTATCTGCCAAAATCTGTGCTAGGTGCTGGGCAGACTTGCAGGTAAATGAGAACCAGACCCTGCCCTGGGGTGCTCAGCTCATGAGGTGGGCAGGGTCCAACAGACGAAGGTCCTTGAGTTTGGACATCATTCTGTGGGCAGTAGGAGATTTTGCGTAGGGGACGAAATTGAGAGAGAGTGAGAACTGGCTCTGTGTTCCCCAGGCCGCTGTGAATCCCTTCCCCCTCTGACCTTTAGCAGCTGGTGGCTAAGTGGATAGACTGATAAACTTTCTAGACTACTGAGGATTAAAGAGTTTCCCATTAAGGTAACACCATTGGAGTTTAACTTTTTTTTTTTTTTTTTTTTTGGCTGAGCCGCGCAGCTTGCAGGATCTCAGTTCCCTGATCAGTGATTGAACCCAGGCCCTTGGCAGTGGAACTGGGGAGTCCTAGCCACCGGACCACCAGGGAATTCCCAACATCATCAGATTTTTAAAGTTTTTTTTTTTCTCTAGGCTTTTTTAGTATGGGGTGGGGAGGGAATGGGAAATGGGGCATGGAGTGATGGTGACTGACTTTCTTCAAATCTTATTGCCTTGATGGCCCCTACTGAACCCAGTTGTAAGGTTGGTCCTGGCTTTCAGAAAATATTTGCCTTGACAATACAGACAAAACCAGTTTCTATTCATCTTTGCGATTACATGGGAGTCACATGGGAGGTGATAGTACAGCTCTACAGTTAATAGAGTTCAGACCGTGATCAGAAGTTAACCTTGAAAGCCCTTGGAGAGACGTTACATTGGAGGCTGTCGTGGTTTCTTGCAGTCAGTCCAGCATAGCTGGGTTTCTGCAGCATTGGAGAAGGTTGTTGATTGCTCAGTTGAGCACCAGATGAAGCTGGCCAAATTTTAGAGGCTGTATTATATGAAAACGGCAGATATTTAAGCACTGGACTCATGCTAAGGGCTGAGAGGTGCTTGGAGCTGAGACTACTGCATGGACCCCAGAGAAGAAAGGCAGGTGAACCCTTGCCTGGCACTTACATGTATTTATTCTATCTTTTCTCTCGCTATCATATTATTGTTATTATTACTGTTCTGCTGAGTCCCTACTGTTGAATGAATGTACAGAACACGATTGCACACACTGTAGGACTAGACTATAGTATAAAGTTTTCTTAAAAGTGCTTGCCTTTCACTATGAGAGTTATCCTTTCTCAGAATAAATTTGGCCGGCTTAGCTGTCCGTGTGGCTCTGCCGAGGGATTACAGTCTTCCAGCCAAGTTGGGTCTTGTCCACAGTGATCCAGAAGCCAATTTTCTGAATAAATCACAAAAATGCTCCAGAGTTGGTATATTTACCCGAAAGCTCATCTTCTCTTGCTATGCACACATAATAGTGGTGAATGTACTTTGCATTTTGCAGTATTTTATATAGTGTGGCATTTCCCAAAGCGTGGTCTGCGGAACACCAGGGTGGCGGGGTGTTCTGTGGAACAAGAGTTTCATGGGCGGAATACGGTTGGAAACTACCTGCTTTGGGATGTGTATTCACACGTCAACTGAGTCTAAAGTAAAGACATCTGGGTAACTTGGTTTAATGCAGCACTGGCCAAATTTGGTTGCCCATGGAATCACCCTGTTTGGTGCACTCTGGCAACAAGAAGCACAGGGGAGGGGCAGGGCAAGAGGTGGCCAGGCCGCCCTGGGTTTCTCAGGCCCTGGGGCAAGATTGAGTTGGAGGGTGGGAGACTAAGCTGGATGTTTTATACTGGCCAGACCTGGACGGGACTTGTTAATATTGGAAACTGGCCAGAAAGCTATAGGATATGCCCAGGATGCCACTAAGGGCTGGGAAAGGGAGATTTGTAAGAATATGGCTGATAACTGTCTTTGGAGGAAAATTCAACCCTTTTCTGTTTGTACCCATTGGGTTCAATAACCTGTTATAAAGAATAGGGTTGAGTAGCATCCCACCAAAATTCATGTCTGCTTGGAGTCTTGAAATGTGAACCTATTGGGAAATAAGGTCTTTGCAGAGGTAATTAAGGTGATGATCATACTAGCTCAGGGTGGGCCCTAAATCCAACAACGAGTGTCCTTATAAGAGATGGAAAAGAGGCACACAAGGAGAAGGCCATGTGAAGACAGAGGCAGAAATTGGAGTGATGTGGCCCCAGCCAAGGAACGCCAGGAACTACCAGAAAATGGAAGAGGTGAGGAAGGATCCTTCCCTAGAGCCTTTGGAGGGAGTGTGGCATGGCCCTGCTGCCACCTTGACTTCAGACTTCTGGCCTCCAGATCTGTGGGAGAATAAATTTCTGCTGTTTTGAGCCATCAAGTTTGTATTGATTCATGATGGCAGCCCCAGGAAATTAATACAAGCCGATGCTAGTCTCACCCTTGGGTGGGACAGGATTCCCACACAGCCTGAAACTGTGAATCAGGTACATCCCTGTTGATGAAGGTGTAATGGATGCATGTGAAATCGAGACCTGCTAACTTCTGCACCAACGGTGGGTAATTAGTTAGAGGCTGCATGACAGTCTTGAGGGCTCCATGCAACGTGGAAGAGGAGGGATTGCAGAGGAAAGGGGCAGTTTTAGGGACACTGAGGGATGATGGGGTACAGGGAGGGCAGGTGAATCCCATGGACTATGAGAGGCAAGTCAACTAGAAAAGATGTGAGGAGCCTCTTGTTGGCAGACCCGAGAAAGAGTGACTCAATGAAAAGACACAGCTGGGAGGTGCCTCCAGGCTGGGTCTGCAGTGAGTCGCCAGGTCTGGGACCTCAAAGGCCCAGGCAGCCCTTTTGCAATTAATCATTTGTGCCCAGGGTCAGCCTGACATTCCAGTGGACTTGGAGTTACTTCTCATACTGTCATTTAACCTTCCCAGAGCTCAAGTCTCTGCTGTGTGACCTTCAACTACTGGCTCCACCTCTCTTAGCCTGTTTTCTGACCTACAAAATGGGGGTAATAATAATTTGAAGTTTGTGGGGATTACGTGAGATAATGCACATGCAAGGTGCTCCACAAGTTCATGGCACATGGCAAATGCTTGCTTTGTTAGCTACTAGTACTGTTACTGTTCCTATTTATGACCTGTGATCCTACCTACCAGCTTTCACACACTGAGCGCTTACTATGTGCCTGACAGCGCTGAGCACCTTACATGTTTTTAAT
This sequence comes from Hyperoodon ampullatus, assembly GCF_949752795.1. Lineage (NCBI taxonomy): Eukaryota > Metazoa > Chordata > Mammalia > Artiodactyla > Ziphiidae > Hyperoodon > Hyperoodon ampullatus. The sequence goes on from NC_136926.1 coordinate 13,001,446, forward strand.
TCTCACAACAACTTCAGGAGGAAGCAATTACAAGTCCTGTTGACCCTTGAACAATGCGGGTCCACTTACACAACCAATTTTTTTCAGTAAATACTACAGTACTACACAACCTGTAGCTGGTTGAATCCTCCGTGCGGAACCATGGATGTGAGGGCCGCCAGTAAAGTTATATTCGGATTTTTTGACTGCGCAGGGGTCCGTGCTGCTAACCTGTGTGATATTCAGGGGGGCTGGGGGAGGACAGGACATTGGCCAGGTTCAGATGGCAAAACCAGGATTCAAAGTCAAGGCCGACCACATGCAGAGTCCAGGCTTTTTACTACTGAATCTGAGAGTACACCGGGTGATTTTATGTGCTACACCAGTGAACTTTTTACTTATAATAGTTATATATCTATTCTATTTCCTATTAGAAAAATACAGGTTTCCTATTTATAGTAGTGATTAAATTTTCCTTTTAAAATAAACATTCAGTGCTCACTGCGGCACCACGTATCCAAAAACTTGGAACATACAGAAAAGATTAAACAGCCCCTGCGAAAGGATGACATGCAAATATGTGAAGTGTTTCATGTTTTTACAATATTATATGTCAATTATATCGAAATGAATGAATGAACAAATGAAGTAAACTTATTTAGCAGCACTATTCGCTATAGCCTAAAGGTAGAAAGAGCCCAAATATCCATCAATAGATGAAAGAATAGACAAACTGTGGTGGATGTAGACAACAGAATATTATTTGGCCATAAAAAGGAATGAAGCACTGACACATGCTACAACATGGATGAACCTCAAAGACATGATGCTAAGTGAAAGGAGCCAGACACAAAAGATCACATATTATATGATTCTACTTATGTGAAACGTCCAGAATTGGCAAATCCATAGGGACAGAAAACAGATTAGTGGTTGTGAGGGGGTTTAGGGGAGGTGGGTATGGGGCTTTATGTTGGAGTAATGGAAATGTTTTGGAACTAGACGGAGGTAGTTGTTACACAACACTGCGAATGTACTAAATGCTATTGAATTGTTCACTTTAAAATGGTTGCTTTTATGTTACATCAATTTCACCTCAATAGTTTAAAAATTAACTTATGTAAGTTTAGAGAAGGAAATTAACTTCCTTAAAAATTAATTTATTTAAAGAAAAATATGAAGTAAATCATAGCACAGGGGGAGAGCGAAGGTGGTACTTAGAAAATATGGCACCGTGTTATGCGTTAAAAGCGCAAGGCATGTCCTTAAGGGCCAAGTCTGGCAGAGTCTGAGTCTTGCCCTCCTTTGTTTTTTTTTCCCCCTGCAGCCAGCTCAGTGCTTAAGAAATACTTGTTGAGTTCAGCGCAGCCTGGCTTAGTTAATTGAGTTAAGGCGAGCTGAGTCGTACTGAATGCACCAGCTGGCTGGCCTGGAGGAGATCCAAGTTGAAGATGTTAAGAATCACACTAATTCAATAAGCGGCTGCAAGGTAGTCTAAGTAATGAGCCCACGCGCCTTTCCTTACCCAAATTAACCATGTTGCGCCGGCACCTTAGGAGCCTTCTCTTCCTGAAGTCCCCTGTGTGTGTTTGCTGGGGACACCAGGCAAGAGAGTGTAGGCGAGGAGGTAAGGGGACGTGGAGAACTTTCTGTCTGTGTACAGGTGCGGCTACAGCTACCTCTTCCTTGTCCCCACACTCATCACGCACCTCACGTAGCTACCTAACCGTCAGCTCGTGCTCTTGACTCTGCCTGAGCTGGAAGCTGGCTGAACACCTTGGAGAAATTAATTCATCTCTCTGCACCTTTGTCTCCTCACCTGTAAAACGAGGCTAATAATAGTACCTACTGTATGGGGTTCTTGGGAGGATTCGATGAAACAATACCTGTCAAGCACTTAGCATACACTTTTGGGAACATTGTAAGCACTCAGCAAGGTTAGCTATGATGATTAGCAGTGACCAGCGTCATAGAGAGGTGGGTTTGAAGTATGTGGCAGGGCTGGTGCCTGGAGACACGGGAGGACGAGCAGAGAAGTTGTTTGTAAATATCTTAAACAGAAGCACATGGCTCACTCATGTAAGTTCTTCTGGGATGTGATGTAAGCTCCCAGTACAAGGCAGGAGTAGCAGAATCTGGCTGTTTTTCTCCATTCTGGTAGGATTTTACCTACAGAGAGAGTCCCCAGCGGCTGCCCGTACCCGGAGAGCAGAGAGAAAGCCACACAAAGTTTCCCTCTTTCTGCTCTCCTCTGGGAAGCTGCTCCATTCTGCGTTCTTGGCTAACCAGTCCGTGAAGTACGGCAGAGGTGCGTGTGTTCGTCTCTTTCCCGGATCTCTAACCCACCCGCAAGGCTGCACGTGGGAAGGGCAGGACATGGGAATCCCAAGGTGTGATTTCTCAGACTATGCATTTTGTTGCTGCTGCCCGCCTGGCCTTGGTCAGGCTCCTGCCTCTTTCTGGCTATTGTTCCTCATTTGTGAATGAGGGAGACGGCAAGCGTTGTAGAAAAATCACTGATTTTCAAGCTGTAAAAATATGAGGAGCTGTCTGATAAAATAAAATTGTTCAAGGGAACTGAATATACAAATGGACACAAGAGTTGCCACATGGTTGGATTAGGGGCGGGGGTCCTATATGGTCCCAGACGCTGAGCTTGCGTCACCCATCCTCCCTGCTTCCCTCTGCTGTCTTCCTCCCTCCAGCAGTGCCCAAGATGCATATTTTGAAAACTGCCAACTGGAATGAATTCATGGGGTTGGGGCAGGGCTGGAGTCCCAGGGCTGGATAGAGCGTGAGGGGGTCCCCGAGGTAGTCTCCAGCAGCGTGGAGGAGGTGGAGGGCAGATCTCTGTGCAGCCTTGCCTGCCCATGTCACACTTGGCAGCATGACATGGGAGTATAGGACACCATGGCTTTCTGCCCGCCCATCATGCATTCCTCCTGGTAGGAGCACCCTGATATTCTTTGGGGGGACCACTCCCTCTCACTCCGCCCCTGTGGGTTAGCTAGGCTTCGGCAGTGGGCGCTTGACTGGGCCCTGGGCGATCAGATCATTCCAGCCCCCTTGCCCTGGTCATTGGTTTAGCAATGGGCAGCTGAACCTATCAGAACCCACCAGACGTGACCCTTGGGCTTTTACAGAGGCAAGCAAGAGAAAGCCTTGATTTGACTCTGTGACGATGTACAACAGGTGGAGAGAGCCAATCTCAAAATGAAACCAAAACAGGGAAAAGCAGAGCTGAAGAGATGGGGAGAGGCAGATTCCTAAAGACTTAAAGGAAAGCCTAGATCCTGCAATGCCTGAAGTTAATATGGCTCTTGCTTCTCCGTTAAAAACTTCAACACATTTTTGATCTGTCTTAAGTCCATTCAAGTTAGGAGTCTGTCATTTTGCAACTGAAACCTCCCGACTACTACAATGGGCAAGTTTTTCACCCCCCTTAAGTTTCAGTTTTCTCATCTACTAAGTGTCTCTAAAAATCCATAAACCTCACCTTTAATGGGATCTATAAACATATGTATTTTATCACAGCAGCAGTAGCAAGACATTAGCAAGAGTGGTTAAGTATTTTGAATATTTATTAGTTCTAAGGAAAGCAAAACAAGAGTTGGTTAATATCAGTTCACTTTGTTCTCTAAAGGGGGTGGGGGGAGCAAAAGACAAATAAATGTCCATTATAAACGAGAACGGAGAAAGCAGGAGCAGACCCCATATTATGGGGAAATGCCAGGGGAATGCGTGTGAGTCCTCAATTTTGGATTTTTTTCAATTAGATGGTGGGGAAGAGGTCTGCAGGGGACTAAGGCCCGAGCCTCGCCCAGGCTCTAGAGGCCAGGGAAAATCTAGAGGAAGAGTTGAGAGGGATTTGTCTTAGACCAGAAGGTTCAGAGGCCTGAGCTCTGCAACTGTGGATGAGCTTCCAACAAGCCACTGCAGCTCATGGCCAACGCCATGCACGTGGCCAACGCCATGCACGTGGCCAAACCTTCCCCGACAGACTCAGGCTAGCCTTTTGTGGCCCATAAGAGCTGTTTCTGGGGACTGCCAGCTCAGAACGCTATCGTGGTCTGCTCAGGAACCTTTGAAATCGAAAGCCCCAAGCTCCCCTTGTCACTGCTGGTGCACATAAATACAGCCAGGGGGGATTTCCCACGGAATTTTTTGCAACCACTCAAATGTTTCATTTCCCATTGTTTGCCAGCCCATCTCCGAGCCTCAACTGTCAAAGCAGCAGCAAACACAGGCTGCTTTTCCCTCAGGACCCCACGCACGGCGCTTGCTCTTGCTCCCCCTCCACATCGGGAAGCTGGCGTTGGCAGGATATGACGGGCTCGGCCAGGGAATAAGGTCTGTTAGTCAACTAGTGAAGCAAGTCAGCAGAGGGAATACCCGGCCCTACCCAGCCCAGCCTGCTGGGGAGGCACAGCTCTGTGCCATCCCCCTGGTTATTAGTATAATCATGGCGACTAATAATTATATTTATGGGAAGAAATCCCTTCCACAAATCCAAAGCACTTGACCAAAATATACAATGCAGCTGTTAATTTTTTGCTTTTAAAATATGAACTTGAATCACTTTTTTCCCTGATCCAGCATGTTTTAATGGAATTCTAAGTTGTATTCCATACATCAGTGCTTAGAAAAGACCATCTTTATTGATTGAAAACATCTGTTTTAGACAGGCAGTGTGCTGGACATTTGGGGGACCCAAATACCATAAGGAGGTGTAGAGATTTCAAGGCAACATTGGGTGGAGAGTGATAAATGGGAAGTTTATCCAGGGGATATTGGTCTGTGGGGTGGGTAGGAAGCCAGGCAGACACGTCTGTGATCTCTCACCAGCTGGCACTGAGTACACATAGTATGCATAACCCTGGGCATCCACAAAGCTGATTCTGTGAGGGTCAGGGATAGTGAAGATATCTGTAAACATCCATTTACCAGGGCCCACCCTCTGCACCACAGAGGTTACCCTAGTAATGAATTTATTCATGAAGCCATTCATTCACTCGTCCATTAAAGCCACGGATATTTACTGATTTCTTTAGGATGTGCCAATTTGAGGCTATATGCTGGGGACACAGAGAATGACCCAAAGTCAACCTGGTGCCTCTCCTCTTAAAGTTTCCATCCCAGTGGGGCAGACAGCCATTAAACAAATACCTACGTAGAATAATAAAGAAATATACAATACAATAAAGAACAATCAAATACTCATGAGAATCTTCGTGCTCCTGTTTTACTGATCTCCCACTCTAGGCCACATGCTGTGAGGGCCACAAATTTGAATCAATGCCTGTGCAGCAAACCCCAAAGACCAACCAGAACTCCTGACAGAGGCTGGACCGCGGTGACAGTGGCACTTTGCAGTTTACATGGCACTTTTTACACCACACTCTGGATCCTGCCAGCAAGACTGGCTTGTTAAGGAGTTATTCCCTCCACTTCCCATGGGAGGAATCCGAGGCCTGGAGAGATAAAGGGACTGGCCTGCCTGAGGTCACTCGGCTAGAAAGACCAGGAATGCTATGCCTATTTTTACAATGACAGAAGTGGAAGCAGAGCAAGGTGGCCATTTTATTTTCCCAGAGTCACACTAAGACACACTATGTGTCAGAGCAGAGGGAACATAAGTGCAAAATTCTACCTGGAAAGAGAACAGATCCTGAGACAGGTGAGTCTCAGAAAGTAGAGACTGAAGAAGATTATAACACAGGACATGAATTCCAACTCACATCTCTTCGAACGGGACCTCTCCTCTCACCCTCCCGATGAGTGGGTTTTAGTGTGGCCAGAGCGTGATCTGAAGTCACCAGAACTAACACTTAGTGACCCCTCTGATATCCCAGACATCACAGGATTCCTGCGAGGAGCATATTAAAACTCCCATTGTCCAGATGAGGAGGTTGAAACCCTGACCACATACAACTAGACAGTAGCAGAACCCGAATGTAAACTGTGGTCCCTCTGATACTGGGACCTGTAGAGCTTCTGATACCCAGGGCTGCCTCCCTCTGGGGGCCTAGGAGTCCTGGCAACAGGATGCTGGAGGAGGTGGCCTGCGGAGGCAGGGCCCAGGGGTTGAGGCTGCAGTGCTGCCCAGGAATGCAGCCTAGCCCGCCCACTTTTTAACACAGTGGCATCCCTGACAGACACCCTTGTCCTTTTCCTGTGCTGGCCTTCGTAACACAATAAATAAACCCTGAGAGAAACGTGACCTGAGCCAGGCAGTAAATGATGGCACTGTCAGTTGTACACGACTGTTGAAACAAACACAGACTGTAATCATCGTGCTGTACGGGGAGAAAGACATTTGGCAAATGAGATTCCATTTTCACATTGGTTTGTGCTGAGCATATAAATTTCCTGCGGGCCGGCCAGCGTTGGGGATGTGTAATTGATTGCCTGCATTATAATAAACAAGCCGTGACAGGTGATCATTCATCATATTCCGCTGAACGTTCCAGCACACCAGAAAACGGAGGAAGAGAGGGAACGCGCGAGCGAAGGCAGAGGAGAAGGAGGAGCCTGGGGGAGGGGAGAGGGTCGGAAAGACGGAGTATTCCCGACAGACAGAAAGCCAGGGAAGGGGCGGGGGAGAGAATCCGCAGAGCGGGCTCGGGAAAAGTGAAAGCAATTACTATAATTCTTTTGATTATCTAATTTGTTCTTTCTGGTCTTCGTTATGTGACCCTCCCCCCATCCCACTCCAACACAGGAGGTCCCCCTCGGGGACTTGGGAAGACACAGAAAATGCTCCTCCCAAGATTGAGGAGAGGAAGGGGAAAGGCGAGGTGGGGGGAGGGGCCGCGTCTAGTTGTAACCGGAGTAGATATCGGGGAAAACCTCGGGAGGGTGCGCGCGTGTGTGTGTGTGTGTGTGTGAGAAAACCTCGGGAGGGTACGCGCGCGCGTGTGTGTGTGTGTTCGGGAAAATCTTGGGAGGGTGTGTGTGTGTGTGTGTGAGTGTGTGTGTGTGTGTGGCGCGAGTGTGTGCGGGACTCAGCTTCGCCTTTTGCTCTGTGATGCCTCCAATCAGATGGATAGGAACCCGTTTTTTTTAATAAAAAAATTTAAATTGTTTTTGAAAAAAGAAGTGAAAAGTTCCTTTTATTGAAGGAAAAAACAGAATCCAAGTTGGCACCGGATCTGGTTCCAGAAGCCTGTCATGTGGGGCTCTCACTCCTCCCCCCTAGTCCCCCAACCCCGCCCCAGCCCCTCTCTGCCCTTGGCCCGGGGCTGGGGTCGAACAGGACCTGTTGGGCAGCACCCTCCTTTCCAGGAGCTTCAACCTAGACCCGAGGCGGAAGCACATTGGCATATGAAGGACAGAAAGACAAATGCAGAGCTCTCGAGGCAGCGCACGCATTATATAAGTACTTACATTATGCAAAAGCCAAGGCCCTCAACAAGGGAGTGAGTGAAGACAGGGGACAGCGAGGGATTCGTCTCCCCAATTCTCACCCTGTCAATTTCTAGCCCTCCCATCCTCACCCATCAAATGCCCTCTCATCCCCTCTCGGGTACCAAATGCTTAGCGCAGGTGGGAGCCTCCAACCCTGGGAGCTGGGAGTTGAGAGGGCTTGGCCCGCGCTAAAATAGGGGGCGGAGACTGGGTGGGGCTTAGCCAGGGGCGGAGCCCGCGCTGGAGGGGGCGGGGTGAGTACAGAAGAAAGACAGTAACGTGATCGGCGACTTTACTTCTCTTCTCCCACTGCTTCCTACAGTCCTCTGTCTTTTTACCCTAGCTTTAACAACTGTAATCTGTTACTTTGGAGATTATTATAAAGTCGCCGCTTTTGGGAAATCTGTTCAAGAGACCTGCCTTCTGAAAGCTGTGACATCAGCCCCAGCGGTGTGAGCTGCCTTCCCTGGGTGATCTATGTGGTCTTTGAAAGATTAACAGCTCCTTTGGGTCTCCCAAGAATCCCGGAAGAAAGCTAGGGCAGGTGCCGTTTTCTCAATACGCTTATTTCTTCCCATCTCCACATAACAATTTATGAAATGGATCTTAAGGTCCCGATTTTTACAGGGCAAGAAATGGAGACACAAAGAAATGAAGTTACTTGCTTAAGATCTGGCAGCAAAAAGAATAAAAAATTGAATCCAAGGGTCTTCTTCCAACATGCTTTCCAGATTCCCTATGAGGACACGTACTTTCTCCCTTCAAGCCCCCTGAATGATAAGTGCACACATGTATGTGAGGGAGAAGAGTTGGGTCTATTTGGAATGGCTAAGCCCTCCTGCTACGTATCAGTCAAATTTGCCCCCTTCTCTCCACCACCACTGTGCCCCTGGTCCAAGCCATCTTGCTCCTGGACCACGCTCCCACCTCCTCAGGGGCCCCCATCCTAACACTGTTGCCCACTCCCATCCATTTTCCACCTGCAGTCAGGATGATGATCTGTTCATTGATCTGAGCATGAAAACACCATACAGGTCTTTCACCAGCTGGCTCAGCCTACCTCCCTAGCTCCATCCTTTATTATTATCATTATTATAAAATACACATAACATAAAATTTTCTGTTTTAATGATTTTAAAGTGTGCGACTCAGTGACATTAAGTAGATTCACACTGTTATGCAGCCATCACTATTATCTAGTCCAGAACTTTTTCATCACCCAAACAGAAACCCCTTACCCGTTAGAGGTCACTTCTTATTCTGCCCTCCCTCAGCCTCTCACAACCACCAATCTGCTTTCTATCTCTACGGGTTTCCCTACTCTGGAAATTTCATATAAATGAAATACTACAGTATATGGTCTTTTATAACTTCTTTCACTTAGCATAACGTTTTCAATGTCCATCCATGTTGTAGCAACTTCATTCCTTTTGATGGTTGAATAATATTTCACTGTATGGATAGACCACCTTTTGTTTATCCATTGATGAACATTTGGGTTGCTTCCAACTTCTGGCTATTGTGAATAGTGCTTCTGTGAATACTTGTGTACAAGGTTTTGTTTGAACATCTGTTTTCAGTTCTTTTGGGTATATACTTAAGAGTGGAATTGCTGGGTCATATGGTAATTCTATGTTTAACTTGTTGAGTAACCACCAAAACTCTTTTCCACAGTGACTGCACCATTTTACATTCTTACTAGCAGAGTTCAAGGCTTCCAATTTTTCCACATCCTTGCCAACGTTTGTTATTTTCCCTTTTTTTTTTTTAAATGGCCATCCCAATGGGTGTGTCTAGCTCCATCTTTTAGTTCTCTTCCCCTCACTTTTACTTCTCTGGCCTTTCACATCCTCAAATATACCACTCTCTCTCAAAAGGGGGCTTGTATATACAGTGACTTCTGCCTTCCCTCATCTCCAAAGCTAGATCAGATTCCCCAGTGATGATGCATCTAAGTGCCATAGCCTTCCTTTCATCGGTCCCAACTTGGTTATGAATTTACATTTCCTGTGTGATTACTGATTAACATCTGTCTTCTTGACTTGACTACAACCTCCCCCCAGGCATGGACAATTCTGCTTTTGCCATCCTCTGTATCCCCAGCACTTAGCACAGTTCCAGGTAGATTCTTGGTACTCAATAAATACTTGTTGGATGGATGGATGGACAATGGATGAGATCCAAGTTTGGGTCCTGCATCCTTATGAATTTCTCTTTTCTTTTTTTCACTTCTCAGTGGAGTTGGTAGGTCTCTATAAATTAGAACCTGAAAAGCCTGCTCCATCCATAAGGTATGTGGAGGCTGATGAAGTTCTGGTTGCAGAATTCATACTCACTAACATCTCCCTTTAGAGCCATGGTGATTCTGGCCCAGGATTCTGAGTCTTGCGTGGGAATTGTGCCGATTCTGCCCTTCAGTGCTGCTGAAGGTTTAGGAGCTTGAAATATATATGCTTGGTGTAAACATGACCTCGGCATGACAGGGCGATCCCTGTGTTTGCCAAGCCATTAATTTTTAAGTAATAACAGCCACCACAACAAACTGCATTTCCCCCACATTCTGAGTTATTCTTAAGGTCAGAACTATGGGATGGTATGAGACAAAAACCTTATAAACTAGACTGTAGTGGTGAGTTCTCTGTGTTTACAGCTCTGCTCCTACATGCAGGTCCAAAGAGCTGAAAATAGAGGATTAAAAATGCATGCAGCTACTCTCTTCCAAGGAATTCCAAATGCTTAGAAGACGATCTTTATCCCGCGAAGTCATCAGCCTTCCGATATCACCATGTCCGTCTTGAAGACAGGGAAACAGAGGCCCAAAGATGTGAAGCGACTTTGCCAGGGTCCCCCCTGATACGGGAGCCACAGACTCAGGCAAAGAGCCCCCTCTCACCCATCTTTCTAGCCCATGCCCTCTCCATTAGCTTGATTAAGACAACTGATTTATTCATTCTCGGTGGTTGAGAGGGGAAAAAAACCCAACATGCCATTTGTGTGATATAAATATCGCTGGAAAAAGCTTAAAAACATTGTGTCATACATATTTTCTTAATACGACAGTCAATCACACATGTCCAAGTGCACAGTTCCATCAACCAAGGATGGGGGTGGGGGGAGACCCAGGAGAGACTTAGCTCTGAATCCTCAGTCCCAGCTAAAGATACACTGGCGGTTTTCTCTTTAGCGTATTGCCTTTAAAGAACCTCCTAGAGGTCTCAGAAGCTTGATGTTGGGCCAGAACATGAGTAGGCAGGGAAGCAAGTGTGCCAGGGTGCCTGTCAAACTGGCCAGTTCCCAAAGAAAAGATGGGAATGGCCATTTCTCATTCAGTGTGCTCCCTGGACTCACAGAAGGATTTGGATCTCAACGTGGTTCCTCTTCACCCACCATGCACCCCGCCCCCCGCCACCATCATCAAAAAGCCTTTAATCCCAGTGATTCTGCTGTTAGGAATTTAGCCCAAGGAAATAATTAAAGACGTGTAAAAAGACTTAGTGACAGGATGTTTCTCACAACACATAGACTATGGCAAAAGATTACAAACTGCCTCCATAGCCAACCAACTATAGGTGATTGATAAGTAAATCATGTGGTTCATCCCCTAAAACCCTGCTCAGATTTAAAAAGAAAAAAAGACTAGAAGGAAATAAACCCAGATGTCCACAGAGCTTGTCTTTGGGTGTGGAAATATGGGTCATTTTTCCCTTTCCTGTAGTAAGCTCTTATTTTTGGGTGATCTATTCAAATTTGGTTGACTCTACTGGAAGCTTTATGAAATCACTAAGATTTAGAAGTCATAAATGGAACAGGAAGGGACATAAGTAAAGGCCCAGAGGCAAATCAGTGTCAGGGAGGAAGCAACTGAACTGCAGTGGGAGATTCCAAATGCTGAATGCTGAGAAATGCGGTGGGTTTGTGGGTTGTGGACAGACTGTGAATCTTTTGAAAGCCAAGAAAAGGAAAATACACTGGATGTGACAGGCACTTGGGAGCCACTGTAGATCCTTGAACAAGAAAAGACATGGGCAATTCCAAGTCAGACCAAGAAGAGATAGTCAAAGAAATGAATGAGCTGGGAGTGAATCTGGTGGTCTCATAAATCTTTTATGGAAGGATCTGATTTCATTGGTTTGGAGGTAAAGCGTTTTGGAGACTAGCAAAACTCTAAAGAAGTCTTGAGATTGTTTTCATTTTACAGATATGACAACTTCAGCCCAAAGAGTTAAATAAATTGTTCCCAGATCCACAGCAAGATGGTGGCCAAGTTGGGACTGGCAACTAGGGGTCCTTGTTCCCAGCTCCAGTCCCAGCCCACCTCTTTGCTGCCTGGGATCCCAATTCTGAGATGTTAACCATGTGTACAACTTTCTAGGAGAACCAAAGACCCTGGCTTACTTTCTGGAGTCCCACCTAAACTTCCATCTGTTCATTCATTCATCTGTCCATCCATCCAACACTTTTTAAGCACCTATTAGGAGACAGACATGCTGAGTGTTAGAGTGGGGGTAGAGAGGAGATAATGATGGCACATAGTAGGTGCTCAATAAATATTTGTGGAAGGGAAGGAGGGAAGGAGAGAAGGAAAGAATAGTTCCTGCCCTCAAGTCACACAAGATCTAATTCAGGAAACAGAACCTTATGTGCTGGGTGAAAGCCATGCTTTCACGGAGATGTGAACTCATGTACTGCAGCCCCAGGCAAGATACATAACAGAACCAAACCAAAAAGAGTCGACTTCCTCTTCTTTTATAAGAGGACTTAATTCAAATAGCATTTATGGAGCACCTATAATGGGACGGGGATTAAGATTGTCCCTGTTTCCCCATGTTTACACATGAAACCCAAAATGGCCAGGAGGAAGGATCTGTGAAAAGTGAAAAACCAAGGGATCACCAAGCATCCAGGAAGGACAGATGTTGTTTGTTTCTTTGAACAACTTTGACTTCTTTTTCACACTCCAGCCACTTGGTCTGATTTTCCTTTGGTTACTGGTCCTGGGGTCCTTGGCTCTGGTCTGATGGAGGGAGGGCCAAGCTCATGCCACAATCAGACCCTCCCGTCAGTCCCACCCTCCTCCATTTCCCTTTTCCAGTTATTCAGGCTTCTCAGGCCATTGCAACCTCACATTGCCAAGTGAACATAAATCAAGAGGCCACAGCTCCCGGATCTTTGAGAAATAGGGACTTTGCGGAGCCTTTCCAAGGGGGTGCATGGGGAAGGAAGGGGAAGGAGGCATAAGGAGAAAGTTCCATGTGGTTCCTTTAATCACTGGGTGGAAGGAGAGAGGAGAAAGTTCAAACAGAGCCCCGCAAGCCAGGCTGGGAAGCCAGCTCTGAGCTCCACTGTTTAAGCAACTGCTGTTGGCATCACCGAGGTTTGTCTTGGCCCAAACCTGTCCTGGGAAACAAGAGAAGCTCATGCTCTTGGAATTCGCTCCCTTAACGATTCACTCAGCAACTCAGCTTTGGTGGACAATTTTTTTTTTTTTTGCGGTACGCGGGCCTCATCCCGTTGCAGAGCACAGGCTCCGGACGCGCAGGTTCAGCGGCCATGGCTCACGGGCCCAGCCGCTCTGCGGCATGTGGGATCTTCCCAGACCGGGGCACGAACCCGTGTCCCCTGCATCGGCAGGCGGACTCTCAACCACTGCGCCACCAGGGAAGCCCAAACATATTCTTTTTTTTTTTTTTTTTTTTGCGGTACGCGGGCCTCTCACTGTTGTGGCCTCTCCCGTTGCGGAGCACAGGCTCCGGACGCGCAGGCTCAGCGGCCATGGCTCACGGGCCCAGACGCTCCACGGCATGCGGGATCCTCCCGGACCGGGGCACGAACCCGCGTCCCCTGCATCGGCAGGCAGACTCTCAACCACCGCGCCACCAGGGAAGCCCTTGGTGGACAATTTTTTAACAAAAAGAAAGAAAGAAGAAAGAAAAGAAAAGCCATGCAACCAATGGTTAGATATGCACTCCCCAAACTCATCAGCTTGGACCGGGCTGGGAGGAAGAGAGAAACTTTCTGAGCCTCCCACGGGGAGCCTCTCCCAACTGTGAACCGCCACTTCCTAGAGTGGGATCCTGGGTGAGACAGAGCGAAGCAGCGATCTGGAACATTGTGATTCAAATGCTATCCGTTGAACTCTGCGGACTTCGGAGAGAGGCACTCGATAAACAATGAAAGTGCAAGGTGCCTCTCAGTCGTCTTTTACTGAGTGCTTTCCATGCACCAGCATTGTACCAGAACTTTCCATCCCTTGTCTCATTGGGCCCTCACAGCCACTCCACCAGGGCATATGTTTCAGTCCCACTGCACAGGTGAGAGAGCTGAGTCCTGATCCGTCACTGCCCCGCCCAAGGACACACAGCTAATGAGTGGGGGGCATCCAATTGTGAATCTGATCCCCTATGACAGCCCCACCCCCAGTCATGCTCTTGACCATGCTGCCCTCCTGCCTTTATTTGTTGCTTCATCGCCACGTGTCATCACCGTACCCTCTCGGATGACATGGAAAAACTGAACAGGCGTGCACTCAATCACAGGACAAGATAGGACAGTGACCCCGGGCGGCGTCTTCCCAGCTTGGTTACTGAGGTTCTCAGTAGCCCTGGCTGCTTATGGAAAGTAGCACCGTGTGTGGAAATGCCACTGGATTAACACGGGTTCGAAACCTGGCATCCTCAGACCCTTTGCAGGTGCATGGGTGCAATTCAGGGGTCCATGAATTTAGCTGGGGAAAAAAATGACATCTCTACTTTCACTAACCTCTAGTAGAATGGCAGCATTTTCTTCTATGAGGAATGAAGGTGACAAACCACTGTAGCATCAGCAGTTCCCGTGACTTCAGCACACATGGAAATCACAGAGACTTTCCTATCACTAACAGTTGTTGCAAAGATATCAAAATATTGTTTGTGCTCCTCACAACTTAAAAATTGCAGTAATAGACAGACCAGCATCTAGATCTTGATACTTAAGGCATAATAAAGAAGCTCGTATGGTACCATTTCACAAACTCGGGTTTTCATATTTTGATATCTGTATTATAGTATAATTGGTTTCCTTTGCAATCCTATGTGCTTTATTTTATGTAGCCTGATTCTGAAAAGGGGTCCCTGGCCTTCACCAAATTGCCCAAGGGACGCATCCATGGCCTATGCCTGGGAAGATGAGGTGAGGCTCCTGTTCTTAAAAAGTATGCAGCCTAATTGGAGAATGAGACAGATACACATGTCAATATTTAAGATGCAACCTTAAGTGTAAAAGAAAAGAGTAAGCTCTTTGAGGGCAAGCACTGCATTTTTTAAAAAACATGCTCTTGAGGGGTGGGGTAAAGTATCTATATATTCTTTTTTTTTTTTTTAATAAATTTATTTATTTATTTTTGGCTGTGTTGGGCCTTCGTTTCTGTGCGAGGGCTTTCTCCAGTTGCAGCGAGCGGAGACCACTCTTCATTGCAGTGTGCGGGCCTCTCACTGTCGCGGCCTCTCCCATTGTGGAGCACAGGCTCCAGACGCGCAGGCTCAGTAGTTGTGGTGCACGGGCCTAGTTGCTCTGCAGCATGTGGGATCTTCCCAGGCCAGGGCTTGAACCCGTGTCCCCTGCATTGGCAGGCAGATTCCCAACCACTGCGCCACTAGGGAAGCCCCTCTATATTCTTATATCCATAGCACCCAAAACAGTGCCTGATAATCAGTTGTGATAGGTCATTAACAAAGAGTGCCAAATGCACAAGCTCAGCCTCTCAACCTACACTGCTTACAAGCTGAGTGACCTCGGGCCAGTGATGATGACCTTTCTGTCTTGATTTCCTCATTTGGAAGAGGGGCTTAGCAAAACCTTTTTTTCAACGTTGTTGACACAGTCCAATAAGATGAAGGATGTACATGCACCAAGCCTGGTTCTGGGCTCATCATAAGGGTCAGTTCAGAATGACAGCAGCCCCTGTGGCCCCCAAAGCTCTCTTCTGTTGGAGATCAACTTTGAGAAACCTGCCCAACAGGCTCCACCTCTGGGGTGGAGGTGAGTCACCCTGGAGGGTCTGCATCAGAGCTCAAGGCAGATAAATCAGTTGATGTGGGTCTGTCTGTCCCTTTCGCTGCCTCTCTGATAGCCTGGACGCCCCGCACACCTCCATGGAGAAAGCACTGTCTCGCCTCCATTGTCGCACAAGGAGGCAGGGTCAGGGAGGTGAGGCAGGACTGGATAGTCAGGTCCCTTGGCCTCCTGCCCCACCACACGCCTGGGTGGCATGATCCGTGATTGGAGAACGCCTACCTTATCTTGCCACTCTCATGCTCACACATTTGCTTGGAAGATGTCTGTGTCTGCAAGGGCTGGTAAGAACCTGAAACAGCCTTTGAAGGTATCCAGCCAACTGAACTTAATTAAACTGCAGTTCCAGAAGCCAACAGCATTTTCCTAAGAAAGCAATACAACTTCTAAAAGTCCCCTAACACTCCCGTGCAGCCCATTTCCTGTGCTTCAGACTATGTCGTAAAACTGTCCATAGGGTGGTTTCCTTTGATGATGGATCTGGTTAGCAAGACATTTTTTTTTAAAGCCAGCATCATTGTCTCATCTTTCTTAAGTTAGGAGCATCCCGGCCCTCCCCTTACACTGCATTTGTTCTTGCTTCTCCAAGCTGAAGTCATAGGACCTTTATCTTTTCAACTTGGCTTCTCGCTTGGCCCCAGAGGCCACCATCTTGGAGAGTCATACGCCCACTAGTTCAAGATGAGGGCACGGTCACACTCTGGAGCCAAATTTGATTGTATTGCTGCATGAAGTAGGGTAAAGTGGTGGCTGAGGAGTGCTCCTGCTTCCAAACATACTTTTCAGCCGTTCATTTTTCAACCGTTGGGCCCTTATTATGTGCTAGGGGCCGGGAATATAACGGTGAACAAGATGGCACAGCTCCCACTTCCATGGAGCTATATTTATATGGTCAAGGGAGAGAGAGAGATAATGAGGACATAAGCAAATAAAGACATAAAACAGTTACAGATTGTTAAAAGTGCTAAGAAGACAGAAACAGATGGCTGGAGTATAGTGGAGGGATATTCTTAGATAAAGTCAAAGAAGATCTCTCGGAGGAAGTGACATTCAAGCTGAGACCTGAGGGATGAGACCGAGCCAGGCATGGGAATAGCCAGGGCAAGAATATTCCAAGGCAGCAGGAACAGCAAGTGCAAAGGCCCTGGGGTGGGAAAAGCTTGGCAAGAGCTAGGAATTGACAGAAGGTCAGGGTTGCTGGAGTATAAGGAAGAGAGTTGCAAGAGGTAAGGACAGAGAAAGGCAAGGGGCCGTGGAGACCATTGTGAAGAGTTTGGATTTTATTCAAGTTGGTTGGGGACTGAAATTCACGTGGGAGATGCTCCACATATGAATTCGTTGGATGAATGGATGATTTAGAAATATCCTTCCATTTGGAGGCTTAGGCATCAAAAGTCTTCAGCAATTGCATCCCTACCAGAATTTCCCCCAGGACTCATTTTTCTATCATTCAGTTGGTCCATTTGCATATATGCCTATAAATGAGCTCTAAAGACATGGTTATGGGAAGACCCAGGCATGGGTTTACCAGGGCAGCTGCACTGGCTGACTCCAAGAAGGTACCATTCTCATTGTGTTCTCTGTAAATGCATTCCTGGAGCACAGCATCGAATTGGATGAAATAGTGACTCCTAGATTTGGGCAGCACGAGGTCTTGGTCCCAGCTTGGACACTCACTACCTGCACAACCCGGGGCAAGGTTCGTGCTCCCTCTGGGCCTCGGTTTCATGAAAGAGGATGATGCCACACCTACCTCCCGGGGTTGTTGAGAATTTTCAAGCTAAGGCAGTGAAAGCACAGTATTTGAACTTGGTAAAGAAGGGTAACTAACTGGGGTCCTAGAATGAGCTTCAAGGATCAGTGGACCCCCTGAAATTGCATACAAAGTCTGCATCATGTGTGTACATCTGCATACAAAGGTCAGTGCATTTTTCAAAGGAGAGGTTCCAAAACTCTCTCCTCGGTTTCTCAGAGACCCGTGATCCACCATAGGGTAAATGGTATTATACACCTGGCAAGTGGGACTGCTACTGGCCCTTGAAGTTGTTCTCTTGCTCTGAGATCTAGTTAAACATTTGCTTGTTGATGTCTTGTTTCCTCTGGAGTCTGTAAGCCGATTGCTGGCAAGCGGCTGCCTGCACTGACCCTTCCCTCCCCACCTTCCAGTCATGCTAACCCCTGACTTCCCACGGACCCACCCAGCAGCGATCCATCAGCCCAGGGCCAATCCCTCCCCACTGTGCACACAGGAGGCTCAGGTCCCAGCTGCATCAGTGGCCAAGAGTGGGTGAAATGAGCTCAATCAGTGTGCTATTCCTGAGCCAGGCATTGCCTTACTCCTCCCAGGTAATAAGATGCCTTAACCCAGATACACATTCTCTGCAGGCTACCCCCAAGGAGCGGTAGCTAATGGCAGGGATTTCTGGCACCAGGTTCCGCCCAGGAGGAAGATGCTCCCGTTTGTGAGAAGAGGAGATGTGAGAGCTTTAACTTCCACCCCCCACAGAAGGTTGACCCTGGGTGGTTTGTATATGTCTGTGTTCCACACACATCCCACATAGTGCCCAGAACATTACAGGCACTTAACAAAAGCAATAAATAAATAATGGTCATTTCTAGCCCATCTACCCACCACACCCTCTGGGGATCTTAATGCAGTACCCTCACTTTTCATCTAGCCGATTCCTAACTGGTTCCCCCACCTCTTCCTGAGAAGTAATAAAGTTAATGATACATTGTGTAGATGTTGCATCTTTCTTCTCAAGAACTCCAAACACTTGACTGTTATTAGCTCTTCATCCTCATTTCTGAGTTAGGTTTAAAAGGCAGGGGTGGGGTATTCTACCCACCCCTATGCCCTCCCACCAAATCGATGTTATTTCAAGGAACTGAGCCCTAGGACAGGAACTTTGCCCAGATCTGCAGGTCACAGGCAGGGGGAACTAGGAATAAGGACCTGCCCCCCAGGTCCCCATCCCCGAATTTGATCTAAGACTCCCAAAATCTTTTTTTGCCTGGAAGCAAAGCAGATCTTTCTAATTCTGCTAACGTCCCTAATATTCTCTCAGTTCCTGAGGTTTGAGAAAACCCCTTGCTTAGGAAGATCCCCACAGGGAAGAAAAGGTCCCGCACAGTGTGATGCAGCCAGACACTGGACCAGGACGCTGCTGCCGTGTGGACCACCTCGAATTCAGATGAAGTCCCTCCAACACACCCCAGAGAGTGTGAATTAGAGATCCTCAGTGGGCTTGGATCTCCATGGTAAGCACTTCCCTCCACTTCCAGAACAAAGCCCACAGTGCTGAGAGGCTATACCATGGGAAGCAGCATGGCTCAGGGAAACCGAGAGGCCTGCTCCTGGCTCTAATTATCGGAATCACCCAAGGAGAGAATGAGTCGGAAGTTTCCAGACCTCGGTTGCTTCATCAGTTAAATGGGTCTAATATTAGCCATCCTGCGTGCCTCATCAGGAGGTTGGCAGCCCAAAGCCAGACAGATGTGAAAGTGCTTTGAAAAAACTAGACATTCTGTTGAGATGCTGCTGCCGTGGACATCAGGACAGATGCAGTCTGTTCTCTGAGGATCACATACAGATTTTTGGAGCCAGAGGGGAACTTGAGGCTCACCAGCCTGTCCTTTTTCCAGAAGAGACCAAAGATGGGAAGTGAGTGTAGTAACGTGAAAAATGCCCCCCAGCCACAAAGATAGTCCCATCAGATCCTTGGAACCTCTGAATGTGACCTTATTTGGAAAAAAGTCTTTCCAGATGTGATTAAGTTAATGATCTTGAGATGAGATAATCCTGGATCATCCAGGTAGGCCCTAAATGTTATCACATGTACCTTTATAAATTAGACATGCAGAGAGAAGAGAAGGCCTTGTGACCATGGAGGCAGAGATAAGAGTGAGGCGGCCACAAGCCCAGAAATACCTGGAGCCACCAGAAGCTGGAAGAATCAGGAAGGATCCTCCTCTAGAGCCTTGGGAGGGAGGGAGGACATGGCCCTGCTGACACCTTGATTTTGGACTTACAGCCTCCAGAACTGTGAGAGAATAAATTTCTGTTGTTTTAAGCCACCCAAGTTTGTGGAAGTTTTTGACAGCAGCCCTGGGAAACTAATACACGAGGTAGGCAAACTCCCACCTTTTATTGATGTTAGATCCGGGTGTCCTGGCTCTGCATCCAGCATGTGTCATGTCACATCCCTCCTGGACTCTTTGAGAGGTGAGGAATGAAGCCATATGTTACCCAGAGGGCCATCTCCAAAGCTCAGGGTCAAGGGAAGAGAGCAACAGCCGCCGAGACCAGCTCCTTTTGGTAGTGCAGAAAGAAGGCAGAAGGAGGCCACTGCACCTGCAGAAAATGCATCTCATGAACCAGCTGATGCCGGAACCCACAAGATACCCCGAGACCAAGCCGGCTGACTAGCTGTGTCCTCTGCAAGAAGAGGAATACGTCTTAGCTACGAACTAGATGCCTGGAGATGCAGAACTCTGTGTCCTCCATGCCCTGAGCTGGATCCCGTGTTCCTGAGCCTCCCAGCGCAGCGCAGAGCTCCATGTGTTTTTGTGGGTTTTTTTTTGTTTTTTTTTTTTTTTTGTGGTACGCGGGCCTCTCACTGTTGTGGCCTCTCCCATTGCGGGGCACAGGCTCCGGACACGCAGGCTCAGCGGCCATGGCTCACGGGCCCAGCCGTTCCGCGGCACGTGGGATCTTCCCGGACCGGGGCACGAACCCGTGTCCCCTGCATCGGCAGGCGGACTCTCAACCACTGCGCCACCCGGGAAGCCCGCTCCACGTGTTTTTGGAGGATGGGTACTTGGATCTGATTTTTTGGTGTGTCAGAGGGACAGTGGTTTGTGTTCAGTTCTTGCCTGCCCTCTGGCAAGGAAGGCCCTCAGCGCTGAGTGAGTCTTCTCCCCATGAAAATATTCTCATGTTCAGAGAACTCCAAAGATTAATTTCTGACCCGGAGCAGATTTTCACAGCACTGACAGAAACCAGCGCCTTGACTTCTGGTTTCCCAGTTAGCCAATCACTGATGAGGGAAATTCCTGCTGAAGTTATGGCATTTTCTGGTTCTAGTTCCCAGGGTTTCACAGAGGAGTGGCCACAGTGGGATCGGGGAGAAGAGCAGGCTTTGGATGGAAGGAGTCTTTCCTTTTCGGAGTCTTAGCTGAGCGCTGATGACACCTCACGTTGTCGGGGCTGCACTAGGGGCTTCCCCTCGCTGATGGGGACTGACACCCATCAGTCCCCAGCTTTCTACAGGGTGTGCTGGCTGTGTGCCATTCTGGGGTCCACACGGAAGCATGAGGGGTCTGTCTACCCCAGGGGCTCTGAACCAAGGCACGATCAACCTCTGGGACCGGGCATTCTTTGGGACCCCATTCTGTGTATTGTAGGGCATTTAGCAGTGTCCTTGGCCAGTGGCACCCTCCACCCTGTCATGACAACCAGAAATGATGCCAGACATTGCCCACATATCCCTGAAGGGCAAAATCACCCCCCTTTGAGACCCACTGGTCTGTGCACACCTGGTTTCCCTTTCTCCTGGTGATAGAAGCTTCCTCTGTGCAGCGTCACCCCCATGATATCTCAAAGTTCACTGTCCTGTAACACCACGGCTGTTTCCCCTCTATTGGATGGGAAGTAAAAATAATCGTAACAACAATTGATTGTATGCTGATTTTAAATCAGTCACCTCATTTAAATCCTTGTTAGCAACTCTATAAAATTATTCCATTGTAAAATGTTATGAGTAACCAGGAATAATGTATTACAAGACGAGGAGACCAAGGCAGAGAAAGTCAGTGAACTTGGTCAAGGTCACACAGCTTTTAAGGAACTGAGCCAGGATTCAAACTCAGGCAGCTGAACTCTTAAGCACCATTCTACACTACAACTTCAGTCATACAAAATGTTTGGGATGTGCTTCTGAATTTTTAACTTTGTAAGTTGTCATTTATACCATTGGGTGCGAGATGGCATGACAGGTAGCAATATGATATTATTATCATCCCCATTTTTCAGATGAGGAAACTGAAGCTTGTCCAAGGTGCATGGTGTTTCAAAGACAGTCCAAGGACCTGAATCCTTGTTTCCTGTCATAGAATTCAAGCTTTTCCTTCTATGCCAGGCTGCATCTGAATAGGAACTTTAGTGAGAGGGCCTGAAGGTGTAAACATTCCTTCAGGTATTCTGGCTGTTAACTGTCAAGCCAGGGAATTGAAAACAGGAAGCTCTGCTTTTTCATAGCAATCCTGGAACCCCAGATGAATACCGCACATGGGTAGTTGGGTGCCTTTGTGCATTCTGCATATTTAACATGAGGTATAACAGGTGAATTTGTCTTGCACCACCCAGACCCTGGAGATAGCTGCTCCTTTCAAGTGCTGCTGGGCACTGCTGGGCACTGCTGGGAGGTGACAGTGGCCATAGCTGGTCAACTGCATTTGCTTCCTGGACAGAAAAGCCACCCTTGTTGGTATCTGCCCCTACCACAATCCACTCCCCACGTATCCAGTATCTCGCTGAACAGCCTGTGTAGGTGTTGCGTTGTTTTACTGGAATGGCAGTCCTGTGGAGGTGGTTATTATCACTCATGTTTTGCTGGTTAGAAGACTGAGGATTGGAGAGTTTCAGGGACTCAGTCAGGATCACACAGCCAGTAGGCGGTAGAGCCAAGGTAGCATGCTGGGCCTCTGGCTTGCCTTCATCTGCTGCCTCCTCTGGTGCCCAGGCCTTCAGGCTTGTCAGGTTTTGAGCACAGAGTGCTAGAGCGGACACGTGGAGCACTCAGGGACAGGCCTGCATCCCAAAGATGACCAACCAGTCTCCTTGCTATGGGAGTTCTGTCTGGATTGTTCGCTCGTTCAACACGTAGTAGTCCTCGAGGGCCTACTATGTGCCCAGTGTTGTGCTAGTGTGGGGCACAGAGGTGAATGAGTAGATAAGCAGTGGGGTGAATGGTGACCCAACCCCCCCCACAAGAGGTACGTCCACCTCTGAATCCCCATACCTGTGAATGTGACCTTTTTTAGAAATGAGGTCTTTGCAGATGTAATTAAGTTAAGGATCTCAAGATAAGATCATCCTGGATCCCTCAATCCAATGACAAGTGTCCTCATAAGAGAAAGGCAAAGAGAGATTTGAGACATCCACGTGAGGACAGAGGCAGACATTGGAGAGATGCAGCCACAAGCCAAGGAACGCCTGGAGCGTGAGACGTTGGAAGAGACCATGAAACATCCTCCCCAGGAGCTTTTGGAGGGAGCGTGGCCCTGCCAACACCTTGATTTGGGAGCTCTGGCCTCCAGAACTGTGAGAGAACCAATTTCTGTTGTTTTAAGTCAGTGATTACCAGTTTGTGGTCACTTGTTATGGCTGCCCCAGGAAAAGAATATATCCTGAAAGGGGATAATTTTGAGAATGAAGGGAAAAAAAGAAGTGTTGGTTGCAAGATGACTCAGGTAGCACATATTAAAATTCACTGGAGCAGACCCTCTTATGCCCTGTCAGAACAACCAGGCAAGTTCTTCATGGAAGTCACTAAAACAAATGCAGTGGAATCCTCCACCCGCGAACTTCCAGCTGTTAAAAGAAGGCAGCCGACAAGTCAGCAGGGTAATTAGACAGAGACAGGAAGTCAAGTTGCTCCAGGCACCTTCACGGGAAGGGTGTTATCAGCGCCAGGTTTATTCATTAATGTCCAAGAATGCCTCCATCCCTCCCTCTCCCACAAACATGGAACGTGTGTGTGCACGCGTGCGCGCGCTCTGTGGGAGGCCCTATGCCAGGCTCTGAAGAGGGTACCACACAGCCCCATCCCCATCCCCATGGGACTCAGAATCTGGTGGGAAAGCAGTGATGTCAGCCCCTGTGCTTAGAGGCAGCGCTGACATTCACTGGGATGTACTGATACAGCAACGCTGTTTGTTGAAATGGTGGAACACTTCTGTCTGGAGCAGTTGGTAATGAGCTGTTGATCTGAACCCCCTAAGTGCCACCTGCCACCTCGGCTGTGCCAGCCCCTCTCCTTGCAGGTGTCCATGGACCTCTTCACCATCCAGCAATAGGGGGAGAATGGTACCTCGGTACAGTGGACCCCTCCAGGATCCTGCTTCTGTGCTACAACCAGGATCTGTTCTGACTGGTCCCTGCTGTCCTGAGTGTCACATATTTTGATTATCATCGCTGACTAGACCTCAGTGCCAAGAGAATAAAAGGCTGGCTTTGAACCTGTGTATCTCGGCTATTTAATCCCAGTTAGTCATCTTGAAATTGCATGCCTTAGGTGCATGGAAGACAAGGGAGGGTGAACCGGTCTGTGTACATCATTCTTCCATGCCTGGAAAGTAGCCTCAGAGATATCACCTGTTCCCACAAGAGCACTGAAAAAGGTCTGGGGAGAGCTCTGGAACCCACACCAGTGAACAGATTGGTCAGACCCATGCCTGCAAGTTACCAAGGTCAAAGAAAGATCAGAAGCCAAGTCCAGGCTGTGGACCCCACTGTCTGTGCGCCCTGCTGAAAGTCAAGGGTCTGGAGCCAGCAGGCAAGAAGACAAAGCCAGATCCAGGGTTTAGGTAGAGGAGGTTCCAGATGGACCAGAGGTTATCAACTCAAATACTCACAGGAGCCGGGCAGCTAAAGCAGCTGCCCCCAGCCTAATACTGGGACAGCCTTAACACACTTCCAAAAGCCATTTCTATAGTTCTTATAGCATCAAAAAAGAGTATTTTTGTGGTGGGAGGGCTACTGGCCCAGGGTTATGTCAGGAGATAGGCTGCAGGTGCCGTAGAAGGAGTGCATTTCTATCCTTCTTTATTTTTCTCCATGAGGCCAAGGGGCCAAACATGAAAGTTTCCAGGGTCCTTCCGTGTGCTTTTTGAGAATTGAAGTTGGACAGGCCCCTTCCACCTGGTCATCAGCATTGTTGCTATTATGCAGGGATGAGAATGTTTGGTCCATGAAAGGGCAAAGTTTTCCAGTAGTTGCAGAAACCAAAGATGGAATGGACTTATATCACTTAACCATTAATTCATTCCGCAAATATTTTTGCAAACCCATTATGTGCAGAGCCTTTAGGGGCTGAGATGGGGAACAAGTCAGAAGTCATCTCTGCCCTTCTGGCACTTTCAGTCAATTGAGCACCTACTATGTGCCAGGCCCCTTACAAAAATAATGTGAAATAATCCCCACTACCCACACTTATTGAGAGCTTATGCTGCCAGGGACAATCAAGTTCAAGTATATACTTCCACTAATAGTTGAAGGAACATGAAGTATCTCTTGTCCCTTGCCACGTATGTGCTGGGTGCTTTGTGAGCATTATTGGGGTTAAACCTCCAGCAACATCTCCAGGCTAAACACTACCAGTACCCCCATCCTCCAGATGAGTATACAGAGGCACAGAGAGGCTGTGACTTCTTCCAGCTAGTAAGTGGCAGAGGGGTTTGAACTTGCCAGATTCTAGAACAGATGCTCTTAATTATGCTGCCTGCCTTTTAATTCTCAAAACACCCCTATAGATAGTCATTCTTAGCCCCATTTTGCACATAAACCTGAGGCTCTGAGAGGTTTTTATTGTGTCTGCTGCTGGGGGCTGGGGCTATTGGCTGCAAAAGTTAAAAAGGCACCAAAAAACTCACTGATCAAGATGATATTATTTTAATGGAATTTTTTTTTAAACTCAAAATGAGTGCCAAAAACTCCACAATGAACAAAACATCAGAATTTTAAAGAAAGATTCCACCCTGAACTCACAGGACCTCGTTTGACAACACCCTAACCCCAGTCCTGTCTTTATTTAAAATTTTCATAATTTGTTCATCATTGATTTTCTAGCATTACTTTTCTTAAAAATATTGTTTTAAAATATTAATCTTGATTACTGAGTTTTGGCCCGCACTTAAATTGTGTACCTAGACGGGGACCTGTAGTCCTGCTTCTCACAGCTGCCTTTTACTGAGCGCTCACTCTGGCGCTATAATCGTGCTTTGCCTGTGTCTCATTTTATCCTCTCAACCGTCTTAGGTAGGCAAGCATCATCGCGCCTGTTTTACAGATGAGGCTACTTCGGACCAGAGAGGTCCAGAGCTCTGATTAAGGTCACACAGCGGAGGGGCGGAAACTTGAACCCAGCCAGGTTTCCTCGAGAGAGGAAGTGAGCTCCCGGTACTGGGAACAGCCCAGGCACAGCGGAGGACTGAGGATCGCCCGGCGTGTAGGGAATTCTTGCTGGGCCTGGGGGGCGGGACTTGATGACCTCCGAGTTCCCAACAACGCCCAGTTCCAGCTTTCTACGATCCCATTGTTTCCGAAGAAATGGTCCCGTGGCTCGGCAGCGGCGCGGGGCCTGGGCCCCTGCCTCGGCCTGGATAACCGGGGTGGGGGACGCAGAGTCCCCGGCGCATCAGCGGGCGGAGGGGCCGGCGCGGCCCCGGGGAAGGGGGTCCCCGCCCGCCGGGCGTGCGGAGCCCCGATCCTTACCGCGCCGGAGCAACCCTGGGAGGGCGAGGCATTGCGATGCAAGAAAGCTCTTGGTAATAAGCAGAATTGGGTTTTAATGGGGTTCGCAGAGATAGAACAGAAATCAAATTAGGGCCTAATTGGCACGCACGCGGCAGTGAGAGCGGCGGCGGCGCGGCGGTCCCGCTGGGGCTGAGCAGCACAGCAGCCCTGGGGACGCGGCGTCCCGCCTGCGGGAGGCCCCAGGCTCGCGGGGACCCCTCCGCCGGCGGCGCGCCCGCCCCGCCCCCGGGGGACCCGGGCCTGGCCTGGGAACGCGCAAATACCGGCCGGCTGCGGGGCAGGGGACCCGGCGCTGGGGCAGCCACACTCAGCACCCACCCCTGACGTTGACCCGGCTCCTAGAAAATGCCTGAGCGGCTGAGCAGCGTTCACGGCTGGCCTTTTTGTTTGTGTTGATGGAAAAAATAAAAGGGTGTGTGTGGGGGGGGATGGCCGTGGGGAAAGGACAGGAGAGGGAAAAGATTTATCATCAAAAGAAACCGAGAACCCAGCGCGTAATTATTAATAGTAGTCGTAATATGAGTGATATTGGGCGCTGACCCTGGGCCAGGTCCTCTGCCGGCACGTTTTGCTGTTTTACATCGTGACTTCTATGAGGTTTGGTAATCCTCCTTCTCTCCATTATACCCACGAGGAATCGGAAGCACAGAGGGGTTTAGTTGCTTACCCAGGGTTATCCAATGAGGACACCTTGTAACTGACCCTCCATCCCAAGACAGGGCGACTACGGAGGCTATGCTTGTATCTGTTTCTGCCACGAACAGTACATGTCGTTAAATTTCTTTTTTATCTATCTTTAAAAGCACTTACGAGATTCTCCTTAGACTGATGATGTGTTGGTTTTGTAAGATGACATTTCTTTTTAAGGTTTTTCAATTTGGGTTTTCACTATATCTGAGGAATTTTATTTTATATCTGCCATATTTCCCTGTAGTGTCCTTGGAAGTCTTAACTCTCTTCAGGCCCTGTAGGTCTGTGCCAAAGAGCACTCCTAGTGTTTGGGGGATAGAAACCGAGAGAAGCAAAGAGAGATCCCAGCAGTTCCACAGGTGAGCAGAGCAAGGGTGGAATGAATAACTTTAGGGAGATACCAATAGCAACTCTCCTTCCTCAAGCATCCTCTGTATAGTATGCCCATTTCTCAAAAAATTCTTGAAGGGAGGCACTTTAATCCTCATTTTAAAATGCAGAGACAGGTTCAGAGAAGTACAGTGTCTTACCCAAGGCCACGCAGTGAGTCCATGGTAGACCTGTCCCAGAACTGTCTGACCCCAGATCTCACGGTCTTTAGATCATCTGTTCCAAAAGCACCAAGAACTGGTGTGCTGAGCCCTTCTAGCAGTTGGGAGGTGGATGATTTGCTTCCCTCCGCACCATGAAGCCTTTGCCAGATTTTTTTTTTTTTTGGACCAGATTGGAGGAAACTTAGAGCACCCAGTACTGACCTTTTTTCAAGCCTGGGCTGGAGCCTTGATCTACCTCCAAGGGGGATCAAACATTTCTTGGTGGCAGCTGATTGAGAACATTCTAGGACAGCATTTTCCAAAGTATATTATATGAAACATGTCCAGAATTGTTCATGAAACAACAGGCTCTGTGATCAAATGATTTGGGGAAATTTGGGGTTGAGCAAAGTTCAACCTGCTTCTTTACTGCAGGACTTTTCAGAGCCTTTAACACACTCAGGCGCAGGACTTTTCAGAGCCTTTAACACACTCAGGCACGCTATCTCCAAGAGGGTCCATTGTAAGAAGCATTTTCCAAATCGTGGACACTCTTTTTCACAGAGTATTGTGCAGGACTGGGGTTCCACAGAACCTACTCTGGGAAACATGACCTAGTGTGTTCTGGAGCTCACACCTTTAGAATTCTGTCCCTGGTTGGGGGTAGAGCTTGCCCTCTTCGTTGCTACCTACTGTCTCCTTTTGTTAGGAGAGATGTTTTAAAGTCTCACTCAGAAAAGTGTTCACAGTTGAACAAGGAGCCCCAACTGTATATTTCCCCAAAGTGTTGCCAATCACACTCCTCAATCAAAAATATTTATTGGGCCCTTATGCCTGCCCAGGGCAGTAAGGGGCTCTGAAGACTTAAAAGTAAATAAAATTAACTAGGTGATGTATGTAGCACGTTTAGCCTGAGGAATGGTGGAGTTAGTATCGGAATTTCTGTTACCCGCACTGCTGTTAGACCTGGTCCCTGCCATTGTAGAGCTCAGAGACTGGGTGGATAATTAAAACGCATGCACTCGACACGATAAAAAAGCTTGGCACATCTGTGACAAAGGCCAATTGCAAATATTTTGGAAGCATAGCTATTCTATTCCCCAAGCACATTAAAAAATCTTTATTAGATTTTTAGTTATAAAATTAATACAATGCCTTTTGGAAAAAAATAAACACTTTAGAAAGAAGAAAATGAAAAGCAAAAGGTTCCTGTTCATGCTCTCTACTCCGCCACCCCTAACTCCCTAGAAGTAATCACTGTAAATGCACTGTATACCATTCCAGACTTTTCTGTGCATGAAACAAACATGTAAATATGGAGTTTTCTTTTTACAAAAAAAGGGGGTCATAAGACACTGCTTGTAACCTACTTTTTCCCACTTCGCTATACATTGTCGACCTTTCTATCACAACAAGATCAACCTCCCTCCACTCCCAGCCGCTCCCAAGACCCAAGACAGCCCTTGTGTGCCTCACTTTGTGAACCTCTGAGGAGGGAAAAGCCATAAAAGTCCACTCATTTGTTGGACATCTACTGAATGCCATACACATGTGTGCTAGGGGATTGGGAAAGATGGAAAAGTATTTAAATGGAGGGAACACCATATGCAAAGTGTGCAGGTGGGAAGTCAGGTGAGTGGTGCCAGGTGTGGGAGATGTGCCTCTCCCTTTTCAATGCCCAAAGGCCATCCCATTCTATGCATGAACCATGATTTACTTGCCCAGTCCCATTCATTTTAAAATGCTTTTTATAAGAAAGATTAGAATATTGCTGATCTGGTGTGGCTGGAGCATAAACACCTAGAAGGCAGTGGATCAGATCTCTATAGCGTTTTATCCAGCATCCTCTCCCTGTAAATGCCGTGGCTAGTACATCTTTTAGCCAATTTCATGATTGTTTCCAAAGGCGCTATGAATTGGAATCACCTGGTGTGAGACCCTTTTACTTAAAGAGCACAGTCAAATGATAAACTCCGCGACACAAATGAGTGACTTGAGCATGTCACCAGCCACTTGTCACGTTCATTCACACACTCAAGGGGTCAGTTGTAGCTGCAATTAGCTGGTTAACTAGCATTTGTTGGGCTCTCAGGAGTTGCTGAAATATAGCAATGATGGCAGGAGGAAGCATTGCAATTGCAAGGGCAAATATCTGTCCCTGTGGCAAAGGGAATAGGGGAGAGGGGCCCCTTTAAGAGTTTCCCCGGGAGGCAGTGAGGAATTAAAAAGCAATCATAATTAGTCTTCAAAATGAAACACGATGGGCCAAATGTCAGACGCTCATCCTTTCTCGATGCCGCAGACTCAACCAGACAGGTCCTCCTTGCTTTCTGGCACTCCGGTTCCCTGCAAGGAGGCCCAGAGACTCTATTAAAAATCCCAAATAGCTGAGATTCTCCAGGATCAGCAAATCCGCACAGAAGACCTTAAATCAGCAGAATCTGTGAGCTTTCAGCTTCGGTGGCTGGTGTGCGGGGCTTTTCAATTGTCTCCATTCAGTTCCTCGAGTGGATCTCATAGGCCGAATGAGATCTTTATCATCTGTCACTGGGGCGATGCACACTGGGCCTGCCACGGCAGAGTCCATCCCAGCTGCATGAAGACATCAGCAGCTCGTCGGGGCTGAGTCCCTGCCCTGTCGCCACATATGGAATGCATGGTCCCAGCTGAGGATGCCACACGCCCCTGGCTTCACTTACCCGGTCCTGGAATGGCATCACCTCTTTTCCCATTCAGCTACAGTCCTCTCACTGCCAAAATCAAAACCTCTGAGAAGCAATTTAAGTGGCTTGTCGAAAAGGAGGTCATCATAACCCAGTAGGTGGCTGTAGATAGGTAGTCGGGAGGTAGCGGATCTGGCGGGCTGTCCCAGCTCTGCTACCTGCCTGCTGAGTGCCCTTGGACGTGTTATTAGAGCACTCAGAGCCTCCACTATAAATGGGCACGATAAAATCTCCCACCTTCTTAGGAAGGTGAAATGATTTAGTTAAAGCAGAGACTTAGAGTACACGACTAATTCAGAAAAGCATGTCTAGTCTCGAGTAAAATAAATACCATTAAGTCTTCTGACATCATCATCATCAAAACACTTATTGACACAAAAATGTGAAGGTATTTAATGCCACCTAACTACACACTTAAAAGCAGTTAAAATGATACATTTTATGTCATGTCTATCTAAATTTAAAACAAAACTTATTGAGCAACTGCTTTATGCTAAATGTTGTACCTGCACTTAATCTGCACAACTCTTTAGGTGGGAGAAATTATCCCCATTTTAAAGAAGAGGAAATGATCTCCGAGCGGCCACCCAGCTAGCAAGTAGCTGTCAGGATTCGAACTGAGTCTGTCCAACCCCAAAGCCTGTTCTCTTAACCTCGACGTTTTGTTGTTGTCGTTGCTGTTTTTTAATTTTTTAAAAATCTATTTTTAACTACGTTGGGTCTTCATTGCTGTGCGGGTGCTTTCTGTAGTTGTGGCGAGCAGGGGCTACTCTTCGTTGCGGTGCACAGGCTTCTCATTGCAGTGACTTCTCTTGTTGCGGAGCACGGGCTCTAGGCACATGGGGTTCAGTAGTTGCAGCACGCAGGCTCAGTAGTTGTGGCACGCAGGCTTAGTTGCTCTGCAGCATGTGAGATCGTCCCGGACCAGGTATCGAACCCGTGTCCCCTGCATTAGCAGGCGGATTCTTAACCACTTCGCTACCAGGGAAGTCCCAACCTCGACGTTTTGATGTCTTGTTTGCCTGAGGGTGGTATCATCGGATGTCTATTCAGTATATCACAGCAGCTCACAGCCCCATTCATACATTCAGTCAGACTTGGGTGAGTACCCGATGGGTGCCAGGGACCAAGTCAGATACCAGGGAGGCAAAGATGAATGGGAGTCCGAGAGCACTCCTAGCACAGGCCACGGCAGGCAGAAACAAAATACCGAGTCCTTTAGGAGTGGAGCGAGTTGTAGACAGAGGACCATGAGGAGGGGTGTCTTTGCAAAGGAAGTAACAGCTGAGCAGAGGGTCCCAGGAAGTGTAAGAGGGGACGGCATTGGCCAAGGCATTAGTGGCAGAGGGGGCATGACTACTGTGTCAAAAAGTGCAGAGGGATCCAGGGAAAGGAGTTTAAGAAGATGCTAGGAAGATAGCCAGGCGTAAGCAAAGGAGGCTGCATGGTTATCCTGCAAAAATTTTGAAGGAGAATGACAAGGTCATGTTCATAGAGCTACAGAGAGACGATCCCACTTCACTTTTTGTTTTTGGCGTGGGGGCAGGGGTGGCGCGGTAAAAACAATATAATGCAAACACCCCAAATGTCTATCAACTGCTGCATAGATAAACAAACTGTGGTATATACACACTGGAGATTCTACAATGGAATAGTATTCAGCCATTAAAAGTAATGGAGTACTAACACATGGATGGACCTTGAAAACATGATGCTAAGTGAAAGAAGTCAGGCATGAAAGGCCATGTACTATATCATTTCGCTTACATGAAATGTCCAGAATAGGTAAATTCATAGAGACAGAAAATAGATTACCAATTGCCTGGGGCTGGGTAGGCAGAGGGAAAGAGACTAATGAGTGTAGGGTCTAATGAGTGTAGGGTCTCTTTTTGGGATGATGAAAATACTCTGAAATTAGATCTATGCACAACTTTGAGAATGTACTGAAAGAAAAATCACTGAATTGTCTGATTTTAAAGGGTGAACTTTATGGTGTATGAATTATATTTTAGTAAAGCTGTTATTAAAAAACAATATAACCATATTAAATAAAAGTTTGAAAACTAGAAATCCCCTCTAGTCCTACACCCCCAACATACAGCTATTTCCCACTTGTACATTTCCTTCTTTGTCCCTGCACTTATATATTTTACATGTACACTATCAGAGAGTATCATTTTCTATTCCTTTTTTAACTTAGCATTTCATCACAAACGTTTGTTCACATTCCTATGAGGTCTCCATAATTGTTTTCAGATCCAAGTTTTAGGAAGATGAATGAATTCATTCAACAAATATTTTTTGAGCACATGCCAGGAACTGTTCTAGGCACTGGACAAGGCCCCTGTTCTCCTGGAGCTTATTTTCTGGTTGAGAGGACAGACAACAACAAACTGATAAATGAAGAAGATAATTTCTGATTGTGAGGAGTATGATATGAACAGAAATCCAATAGGGAAATGAGACAGAGAGGCATGGCATGGAGGTAATATTAGAAAAGGTGGTCAGGGACAGAAGTGACCTTTGAGCTAAGACTTAAGTGATGAGAAGACACGAACTATGTAAATTCTGAGAGGAAGTATTCTAGGACAAGGATACAGCAAGTGCAAAGGCCCTGAGGCAGCAACATGCTTACGTGCTTTAGGAACAGTAAGGATTTGGGTGACAATGCAAAGGGCAGGTTTGGGGAAGGAAAGATGTGACAAGGGACCAGGTAGGGGGCAATGGAATTTGAATCATCTGAGACGGCCGTGAACATCA
The DNA here is from genome assembly GCF_949752795.1 of Hyperoodon ampullatus. Lineage (NCBI taxonomy): Eukaryota > Metazoa > Chordata > Mammalia > Artiodactyla > Ziphiidae > Hyperoodon > Hyperoodon ampullatus. The sequence goes on from NC_136926.1 coordinate 13,034,124, forward strand.
CTTTGGCCAGAAGCAAAGACCAACGAGTCCTAGTTGTTCAAGTCCAGTCCTAGCATAGTTGTCAAAGTTACCTCCTGGCCTGTGCTTGGGAAGGAGCCCGAGAGCCAGAGCTTAGGGTACACCCTGGATCAGAGCCGGCACCAGGCCCCTGCTCAGCGCTCTGCCTTTCCCAGGTGCTTTCCAGCACAGCCACATGAAGCCACACCCAGAGAGCCCCGGGGGCCTCCGGAGCCCCGCTAGCGTGTGGGCAGAGCCAGCAAGTGCCAACCTGACAGCTGATGGCAGCCCAGCCCCTCCCTGCTGCCTCACCACCTGCACATCAAAGTGGCAACGCTCCTGGCACATCCACTTCCTCTGGCCCCAAACCCACAGGGCTGGCACTGCGCCCCCCAGCACAGAGCCTCTACCCCTCACCTCGCACCCACAGCTCCCAGCCCTGGGCTTTGTAACTCTCTCCTTCCCTCAAATCACAGGCTTGCTTTGGAGACAGACCAATCTGGATCCGGTCCCCTGTGAAACTTGCATGGCTCCCTGATTTCTGCCTGGTAACACTCATTATCCTTTGCATTAATCACTTAATATCTATCTGTCTTTCGCTTTTGACTGTAAGCTCCAGGAAGGCAGGAACAATGAATCCATAACATTTAGTACATCTTACAGTGCTGTCAATAGAAATATAATGTGGGCCACATATGTAATTTAAAATTTCCTAAGAGCCACATTCAATAAGCAAAAAAAGATAGGGGCTTCCCTGGTGGCGCAGTGGTTGAGAGTCCGCCTACCGATGCAGGGGACATGGGTTGGTGCCCCGGTCCGGGAAGATCCCACGTTCCGTGGAGCGGCTGGGCCCGTGAGCCATGGCTGCTGAGCCTGCAAGGCAAGTCCAGAGCCTGCGCTCCGCAATGGGAGAGGCCACAACAGTGAGAGGCCCGCGTACCGCAAAATAAAAATTAAAAAAAAAAAAAAAAAGATAAAGGCAAAACAAATTTTAATAATATATTTTCTTTAACCCAACAATCCAAAATATTATTTCAACATGTGGTCAATACAAAGACTGTTAATGAGATACTTTATATTCTTTTTTCCCATACTAAGCAGTCAAATTCCAGTGTATATTTTATATTACAGCACATCTCAATTAGGATGCTAAATTTTCACGGGAAATAATCTTATTTGGATTTTATATCAAATTTATGGGGAGAGTCCATTCACTTACCCAAGTTGTGCTGAACATACATAAAAGTTTTCCAGTAGTGGAATGAACAGCTTTTAACTTTAAACTTAAATAAAGTAAAATTAAAAAAATTAAAAATACAGTGCCTCAGGCACACTAGCCATATTTCAAGTGCTCCATCGCCCATGTGGCTAACGGCTACCATATTGGAAAGCAAAGATATCAAAATCCCCATATTTGCAGAACGAATGGATTGATAAATCCCACTTTCACCATTTCCTTTTAATATGACTTGGGCCTTGGGGTGGTTTTAAATACCCACCAATTCTTTGATAACTCCCCCTGTCCAAAGGTACAGCCTGATTCCTCTCCCCTTGAGTGTGAGCCAGACTTAATGACTCACTTGGAAGGAATGGAATGTGGCTAAGTGACAGTGTGTGGCTTCCAAGACTAGGTCATGCTGTGTGCTGTGGGTCTGTCCGCCTGTTCTACATCTTGACCTCAGATCCCCCCAGAGAGAAGGTCTCCCCGGCTCTCTCACTGCTGTGCAGTGGAAGCCACCTCCGTTGGGCAGTGCTCTCACCCAAGACCACGTCTGAGCCTCAGTCTTTGGATCAAGCCCACGCCTGGTCCAGGGGGCTGTGGTCAGGGTAGCGAGGCCATGAGGTCCCAAGGCCAACTTTTCTCAGAAGATGCCCAAAGCACCAAGGGCATAATGGTCTTGTCTAAGTAGTGCCCTTGGGTGAGTCCACTAATGAACATGGACCTGTTTCCTTGTCTGTCAAATGACGGATGATAGTAGGACTTAGACCACCCATCAGGTAGCTATGAGGGTCCAAGGAGGTGGTTCAAAGAAAAGCCCTTTCCAACAGGAATGTCTCATTTAAATACCATTGCTGTGACAAAGGCAGCTTGCTGTGTACGTGGAATAGAAAAATGTAACCATCGTCTGATTAATCAGGACTGTCCTATTCAAAGAAGTCACAGAGGCTTAGGACACTGGGCACATTTTAAACACCAGTGAGATTAAGAAGATGAGGTTGAGTTAAAAAAAAAAAAAAAGCAGCAGCTGTTTCTTGCCTGTGGCGTTTCTAGCTTGTGCACATCATCCCTGTAATATTTCTTCTTCCTTTTTTGTTAATGGCTTGGGGGTTTGAACACTGTTTTGTTCAGCCACATGGGGAAATGTTTAATGAATCCTTGTGAATATTCATTAAATGCTGTTAATATTTTCTGGTGGGGGAGGCCCTGCTGCCCGTCCGGCGGGTCTTGGAACGGTGGCAGGGAAGCCGCCCACCGCTTGATTTCTGTTACTTGTTTTCCATTTCGTTTGCCCTATTTTCTGAGACCTCAGGTGGTTTGCAGGGGCCAAGGGTGGAGTCAGAGCTGGCTTCCTTGCCTCCTCTCCCCAGACTCACGGGAGTTTTAGAGAGGGGTGGTGTGGAGTTAAAGATGACTATACCCTACCCCGCAGGGACCACACTCCTTGGTATGTACCTCCAAGAAACCCTCACACGTGCACAAAGAAATATGCAGGGAATGCTCCTGGCAGCACCGCTTGCGACAGCAACAAAGAGAGAAACCACACAAATGTCCCTAACGGAGGATGGATGGATTTAGAATATTCCTACTAATGGATTACTACGATCCAGGAGTGAAAATGAATGACCAGGGCTATGTATTACGGTTGAGTCTTTTTTATTGAGATGTAATTCACACATCAATGCAGTGGTGTTTAGGATATTCACAACATTGAGCAACCATCACCACTAAGTCCAGAATATTTTCATTACGTCCAAAGAAACCCCATACCCATTAGCAGCCACTCCCCATTCCTCCCCACCTGCAACCCCAGGCCACCCCTAATCTGCTTCCTGCCTCTATGGATTTGCCTATTCTGGACATCTCATATAAATGGAATCATACAACATATGGTCTTTTGGGACTGGCGTTTTTCATTTAGCATAATGTTTTCAAGGTTTGTCCACTTTGTAGCACATAACAGTACTTCATTCCTTTTTATGGCTGAATAACATTCCATTGTACGGATAGACCACTTTTGTTTAGCCATCAGTTGATGGACATTTGGGTTGTTTCTACATTTTCACTCTTATGAGTAAGGCTGCTATGAACATTCACATACAAGTTTTTGTGTAGACATTTGTTTTAATAATCTTTAAAAAAATATTTATTTATTTATTATTTATTTTGGCCGCTCTGGGTCTTAGTTGCAGCATGTGGACTTCTTATTTGCGGCATGCGGACTCATAGTTGCGGCATGCAGGAGGGATCTAGTTCCCTGAAAAGGGATCAGACCCGGGCCCCCTGCATTGGGAGTGCGGAATCTTACCCACTGGACCACCAGGGAAGTCCCTATTTTAATAATCTTGAGTATATACCTTGGAGTGGAATTGCTAGGTTATAAGACAATTCCTCGTTTAACTTTTTGAGAAACTGCCAGATTGTTTTCCAAAGTGGCCACACTATTTTACATTCCTACCAGCAATGTCTGAGGGTTCCAGTTTCTTCACACCCTCACATGGTTGAATCTGACAGACATAATGTAGACAAAAAAACAAGTTGCAGAAGAATCTGTTCAGTATGACCCCATTTCTACAAAGTTTAGAAACATACAAAATAATACCATAGATTATGCAGAGCTACACTATGTGCAGTTAAAATACAAAGAAAATAATGGGCATGGAAAACACTGAAATGTGGATAATGCTTCCCACTGTGGGTGAGGAGACCAATTCGATCAGGTGTGTGAACATATGGGACTTCCATTACATGGGTGTTGTTTTATTTCTTAAGCTAGGTGCTGTTCATGGGAATTTTGAATTATTCTTTATACTTCATAATATATTTTTCATATTTCCTCATAATGTATTATGTTTACATTTATTTTTAGGTAGGACATATTTTAGAGGTATGCCTATCTTTTTTTTTTTTTTAATTTCTTTCTTTCTTTCTTTAGGCTGTGCCGGGTCTTAGTTGTGGCACTTGGGAGGCCCACTCTATGGGAATCTTATGGAACTGGAGAGTTTCCAGGTTGGAAAATCTTCTGAGGGTTTGGGTCTCCATCCCAGCACACAGTTTCCGCCACCGTTAATGTCGTAGGGGTATAAGGAATATTGTCTCTGGGATCTTTATAAGTAAAGAAGACCCAACTCCAGGTAACTGTAGTGGCTTTAAATCCAAAAATCCTTTGCTACCCCTCCCTTTAAGAACTGGAGCTTAATTTCTCTCCTGTTGAGTGTAAGCTGGTGTACATGACTTGCAACTAGTGAATAGAAAAAGGTAGAAGTGACAATGGGTTCTTTTGGAGACTTGGTCATAAAAAGCATTGTGGCTTTTTCCTTTCTCTCTCTTTTGATCGCCAATCTTGGGGAAAGCTAGCCACCATATTACAAGGACACTCAAGCTATCCTGTGGAAAGGCCCATGTGGTGAGGAGCTGAGACCTCCTGCCAATAGCCAAGTGAGTGAAGCATCTTGGGAAAGGATCCTCCAGCCCCAGTTGGACCTTCAGATGACCGCAGCCTAGGGCAGCCTCTTAACTGCACTCATGAAAGACCCCAAGTCAGAGCCTCCCAGCTAAGTTGCTCCTAGATTCCTGACTCTCCACACTGTGAGATAAGAAATGTGTGTTGTTTTAAGCTGCTACATTTAGTGGTAATTTGTTAAATAGCAATAGATAAGTGATAAGGGATTTATTATCTCACATAGCAAGCCTCTTGAGGGAGAATATTCCAGAGTGGTTAATTCAATGATATATTGATACCATCAATGACCCACATTTTAAAAATCTCCTCACTCTACCATCTTGAATGTGCTGGTTTTTGTCTTCAAGTTTGTCTCTTCATGATTTCAAAGTGGCTGCCACAGCTCCAGACACCACATCCCTATAGAACTGCACTGAATGAAAGAGGTAAAAACACTTTTCCCACAAGTGCACCAATAGCCTTCTCCATATGTCTTATTGGTTCAGGCACATCACATACTCCTGCCCAAACCAGGCACTGCCAAGGGGAGTGGAATCACTTGGAATGGCTTGGGCTAAAGCCAAGCACCAGTGGTGGCCATGGAGGCATGCTACTCAGATCTCCCTGATGCAATGAGGGTAGTTACCTGACAGCCTGCAGGTGCTGCACCTTCAGATCTGCTGCAGCATTCATGCAGATACCCTGCTCTCCCCAGGCTGTCCCAGAATAGTAACTGTATTTGGTGGGGGTCCTAGAGCTGGGACGTTTCTGTCCCACGTGGGACTCTAACTCCACATCAGCCTGGCTGAGACTTCCTCGGAGCTGCACTGCAATCTGAGGCTCCTCTTCACCAATCCTCCTTCCTTCCTTCCCCCTATCCTTTCCCATGTGTCAGACCAGCGTTGTGATCTGAAAGCTCCCTGCTTCCTCGTGCTCCCTCCCTCTGTCCTTCACAGGTGGCTCCCTAGTATGTCTCTCGAGCCAGTCTGTTGTCTTGACGTCTGCTTCCCAGGGGACTCAAATTGCCACATAGCCCCCGGGTCTAGAAATAGGCTTCATTCCCTACGCATGAAATGGTGTACACACAAACAAAGTCAGGAAAGAGGAATGGCTGTTGGGTAGGTAGCCTGCCAGGCGTGCACAGTATCAGATGAGCACAGACCCCGGCCCCACTTGGACTGCTCGTGTGGGACCTGGAGCGTTACTGACCTCTCTGGTCTCAGCCGGCTCCTCTGTAAAAAAAAACACTCAGGATCGTGGACAACTTGAAATAACATCTGTAAATCTCCTAGCGTATAATAATGACAGCTACCATTTGAGTGATTCCTGGTTTAAGGCACTTTATGTGGCTCATTTATTCCTCACAGTTACCCTCTGGGGTGGTGCTATCTGTGGCCCCAAGTCTGAAGCCCAGAGAGGTTAAGCAGATTGCTGAGTCCCACGTGAGTGAGTGGCAGGGTAGGTATGGAACACAGATGATCCAATCACAGCACTGATGCTTAGGGGGCATCGGGCTGTATGGGACACTGTAGGTGCTTGATGTATGCTGGTGTTGGGCTTGATGGTTCCATGACGGGGCAGTTCAGCATGATGATTGCTATCATTTACGGAACGCTAGCTGTGTGCCGGATGCTTTAAATAAATTATCTCATTGAAATTTCACAGCAGCCTGTTGAGGGAGGGTCTCTGCAGGCCATTTTACAGTCCAGGAAACAGATGCACAGTGAGGAAGGTATGAGGCTGGGATTCCATCAGGGCAGAATGACCTCAGAGTCCACAAGCAACTGCTGCACTGCCTCCTGGAAAGAACTGGAGCTTCCCCAAAAGGGTGGGCCTGGTTGGAATCCCAGCTCTACCTGTGAGCCCTGTGACATCGGGCAAGTTACTTAATATCACCAAGCCTCTGGTTCCCCACCTCTTAAACTGGAGATAAATAACACCTGACTCAAAAGTTTTTTGTTTTCTTTCTCTTTTTTTGCGAGATTTAAATGAGAAAACATCTTTAAAGCTAGGACAGTGTCTATTACCCGAGGAGGCTCTTAATTAATCATCACAGAATTCCAGGCATTGTTGACATTTATCTCGGATTGTTGTCTTCCCAGAAATCATAAATCTGGTTCTGATTATCACCTCATGCAAAGTTTCTTCCCAAGGATTCTCAGTCTTATTCTTTTATCTATTCTCTAAAATATGATCCAATTTATAAAACGTTGACTTACAACTCCTTTAGAAGCCCAGCTGGTGTGTAAAATGATGCATTCTGTGGCACCGCAAAGAGCACAGGCCCCCAGGGACCCGGCCAAGAATGGGATTCTCAGTTCTTTGGTACAATAAAGGATCCTTTTCTAAAACAAGTAATACCAGCTCGCGTGTTTGTGGGGACAATCCAGATTTTCCAGTTTAAAGCAGAGCCCCCGGCATCTCATTCCCACAGGGAAGGCCGGCAGAATAAAAGGCGAATGGCCACACCTCCAGCTGTCTTTAGAACTCCTCACAGATCACAGGGCTGTGGCAGTCGCCCCTCACTCAATTTCCTCATCTGTAAAATGGGCATGATATTTGCATTCTACAGTATCCTACACCCAGCAGGCGTGTAAAGGGACTTGGTGCCGTGAATGTTTGTAGAACTGGATTTAGTCATTCACATCACTCAGCAAGGGGTTGTTGTCATTCACATCACTTTAACAAGAGTTTGTTGAGCAATTTCTTGGATCCAAAAGAAAGATAAGATGGGATTGCTGCCCTCCGAGAGGGTTACTATTTGAGTGGCATCGGGAAGACACTTTATTTAAACCTGTGCCTTCTCTCTTCACACACTCAACCGTTCCATGTTTTAATGTTACTTGGAATTTCAAAATAAATGAAACATGGCCAGTAAAAAAAGAAAACAATTGAAACAATACACACTCTAAGAGATGAAAATAAATGTCCACAATTAGAATTTGTACCCGAATGTTCATAGCAGCACTATTCACGATAGCCAAAAGGTGGAAACAACCCAAATGGCCATCAGTGGACGAATGGAGAAACCAGATGTGGTCTATCCATACAATGGAATATTACTCAGCCATAAAAAGGAAGGCAGGACCGATTCACACCACCACAAATATTAACCTTGAAAACATTATGCTAAGTGAAAGGAGCCAGTCCCCAAACGTCCTGGATTGTATGATTCTGTTCACACAAAAGTCCAAAATAGGGAAATCTATAGAGACAGAAAGTAGATCAGTGGTTACTTAGAGATGAAGGCAGGGAAGCGGGATTGGAGATTGGAGAATTAAAATAACAACAACAGCAACAATAATAATGATAAATATTGACTTTGCATGTCCATCACCCTCTCCCATTAACCAAGACACTTGCCCCCAGAAACAACCATTGAGTAGAAATGCACGTCCCCAAACTTGTGAGTGTCATAGGAGGTACTGGAGGAGTGTGGGCTGAGAGTACGGAGGAAGCCTTGGAGAGGAGGTGGGAATGAAGGAACGGTAACATAGTACCCTGAGAGGGAGAGGGCAGGGGGTGGGGCCTTGGGGGAGGAGCACAGGGAGCCCGTCCCAGGAAGGGTTTGGGGCTGGGAGTTACCAGGGTGCATTTGGGGGATGTTGAAGAACCTGTTCTGGCTGGAGCAGCAGGGTCATTACAGGAGGAAAATAGTAGGTGGGGTCAGAGTGCTGGAAGGCTAGGATCATGGGGGTCCTTGGGTGGCCATGGCTTTTGAGCTGGGGGCTAACTGATTTAAGAGGCAGTGAGGCTGTACTTATGCCCAGAAGTCTTTACACACACACACACACACACACACACACACACACACACACACACACACACACATACACACACACACACACACAACAGCAGCTCAAGTCCCAGGGCTCAGATACTCCAGCCTTTTTGAAGGAAGCAACCAGTAGCCTAACCCAGGGTGGGGAGTCCTCAGGGATCCATTTCCAGGACCTCCTGTCTTCAGAATCAGGCAAAAAGATTAAGCTCAGACCAAACAGCTCCATCTGGACCCGCAGCACCAATAAATTCCACCCCAACCCCAGGAATTGGGCCCCCGATCTGGTCCCCCCTGGGGCGGGACCAGACAATGAGTCCTCACCTGGAGGAGACCTGGGTCTGTGCACTTCCGCCAGCCCCTGCCTCACCCCCGGGGCGGGCGGGAGGAGATCGGCAGGTGCAAGGGATGGGAACGAACAGGACAGGTGAACTGGGGCGCGTGGGGTGGGGGGTGCGCAGGGAGACCCTGGGAGACCAAGGGCAGATGAGGGGAGCGTTAGCGCCCACAGGCCGGACGTGACTGCCGGGCTGAGCACTTTCTCCCTCGGCTCGGAGCGCCCGGCTGCTTGAATAACCGTGTTAATCTGTGTGCATCCCGATGGGGGAGCCCCTAGACTCCATCTGTAATCAGGTCGCTACTCTCATTTAGAGGGTTTAATGTACTGTCGTTCAGAGTGGGACACGCAGTGTCGGCCCATCAGCCACTCAAAGGAGCTGCTTTTCTGTCTCCTCCACCCCTTTCCCTCCACCTCTGCCCACGAATCTCAACTGGACCCTGGTCTGTTGCCCCAACCTGCCACACGGCTGTCCCTCTCTCCTCTGAGATGTCCTCCCTTGCAGTGCTAGGGGGATGGTCCTAAGGTGCAAATGTGCCCCTACTTCAAACCCTTCCTGTCTCCAGGCCTCACTGCCCAGCCCACCGCCATGGCGTCACCGCCTGCGTTATCTTCCCCAGCTACGCACCAAGTGCGCAGCATGCAGCAGACACCCTGCCTCCTCTGTGCTTTGTGGTGGGAGCCGTCCTGTGCATTATCAGATGCTGAGCATCCCTGGCCTCCACCTACTAAATGCCAGTAGCACCCTCCACCCCAGTTGTGGCAACCAGAGATGTCTGCCAGATTTCCCAAGGGGCCCGATCACTGCCCCCCCAATTGAGAATCACTGCTTTGTAGGCATATACAGAAGGCCAGGACCACCTGCTCTCAAGCCAGACAGGCCTGGATCCACCCTTTGCCCTCTGAGATACACAGCACTGGGCAAGTCACCTTAAATGAAGACAAAATGGTTCCTCTCTTGTAGGATTGGGTGACTGTCAAATGAGGTGATCCATGAAAAACAGCTGCACAGCCAGCATGTAATAAACGCTGGCTGGTGCTATTATGCCCTGCTTTGTTTAGTTCCGTATTCCTAGCATCACCTTTCTCCCCCTTCTGTTGGCCAGCAAACTGTGTGTGTTCTTCAAGATTCAGCTCGCCCATCAGCTCCTCCAAGAAGCCCCTCTCAACCTCTCCCAAATCCTGGACATTTCTCCTCCCCCACAGCGTGTCCCACCTTGTACTGAAGTTGTGTGTTTAACAGTCTGTCTCCTGCACCTGCCTATGAGCCCTTAGGAGCAGAGGTCTTTAACCCCAGCCCCTGCGTTCATGCTTAGCTTTTGTTGGGATGGAAAAGTGCATGTTGGGGCATGTCTCTGTCAATCTGATCCGCAGAGATTGAAAGCCTGTGTGTCTGGCCCGGGTTAGGTACAGTGGGCTGTAGTCACCACAAAGAAGGCTGGAAGCTCATTAGCTCAGAGCATGTCACCCACATCCTTGACCTCATCAGTTTAAGGCAGGGATGATGCAGATAAGGTACCCTGTCTCCAGGTCTCAAACCCGATCTCTGTGGCTCACAGAGTCAGTTGACTCTGAGAATCTCAGTTTTCCCATCTGTATAATGGCAGTCATCACAGCTACCTCCCAGGGTTACTTTGAGGACAGAGGTGATGCACCCTGAGCAGTTTGCTCACGATAAAGACATGCATTAGACAGCAGGCGAGCAAACCTAGCAGAAGAAAGGGATTCACAGAGCACATTTCTTTACTAGAGAAGACCAGCCAGGGGTGGCAGTGGTGGATGGTATATTTCCACATCAGGGAGAGTTTCCTCTCCTTTGTTTGTGGTCTTAATCTAGGAGATGTATGGGACACACAGCGTATTTTTCCTGTTGAGATGTACAGAAAGGCCTCTGTGTCCACGAAGGACAGAAGCAAAAGAAAGCCGCTTAAGTCGTAGCAGCCGAGATCTAGCTTGGAATCCAGGGAGAATTAATTGATAACAAGGGTCATTAATCCCCAGAGCAGGATGCCACCAGCACAGATAATAGAATTTCAATTACTGGAGGGTTTCTTGTCTATTAAAGCCCTCCTGTTTCTACAAGGCAGTGTTTAACTACCAGAGCCCCCAGGACACCCTCCCTGCCACATCACTGCAGACCATTCTTGGTATCCTTTGACCTCGAGAAGAACTAACTGCCTCTGTTCTGTCTTGTCGTGTGTGTGTGTGGAGGGGTGTGTGTGTGTGTGTGTGTGTGTGTGTGTGTGTGTGTGTGTGTGTGTAGAAAGAGAAAGAGAGTCCCAACTAGATCCTACCTTGCCATAGCTTTCTTTACTAAAATGCCTTTGGAAGGTATTCAAACAATATCATTCCTCTTACAATTAAAAAAAAGTTTTAAAATTGAACAGATAACCCATATTCATTGTAGAAAAATCAGAAAAATCCTGACAAGCCACAAGAGACAAAAACAATCACCCATAATCCCTCTACCCAGAAAGACCCAGTGTTAACATCTTTCCATGGTTCTTCTTTGTTTGTTTTTCAAGTTCAGCCAATTGCATGAATGCATGCAAACTATTCAGGACGAGTTAGGATATAACAAAGTACCCCTTTCCTTCTTCCCCAGTCCCTCCCCACAGAGGTCACTGCTATTAACTGTTTGGTGTGAACTTGTCCACTGTCCTGTTTTTTGTAGACATGCATGTATGTATAGATAGATACGTAATATTTTTAAAAACATACACAGGATCATGCAATGTGTATGTTTCTCTGATTTGCTTTTTTTGTCACCTGACAATGTGTCTTGGAAGGCTTTCTGTACCCACTCATTCAGATCTTCCTTATTCTCTTTAACAACTGGATAACATGCCATTGCATTAACAAACTATGATTTATAGACCCACTCCCTTCCTGATGGGCACTTAGGTTGCTTCCAATTTGTCACTAATGCAAAGTGTATGTCTTTGTCCACCTGTGCAAGCATTTTTTTGTGGGAAAGAGTCATAGAGATGAAATTATAGATCACTCGATTTAAATTTCGGTAGACATTATCAAGTGCCTCTCCAAAACGACTGTCCCAAATTATACCTCTCCTTACAGTGCATGAGAAAATACGATCCCCCATGCCCTTGGCAACACTGGAAATTATCAGTCTTTTTTTCTTTTTTGGTCAGTTTCCTGGGTAAACACATCATCTTCATGTGCATTTCCCTGATTACTGTGAAGCTAGGCATCTTTTCATATGTTTATTGGCCATCAGCCTTCTTTCTATACATATGCAGCCATATACACTTTTTAGATGTATTACATTGCTTCCTTGTAATCTGCCTTTTTTCTCCACGGTACAGGAAGGACATCTTTCTACGTCAGCACACGCACTTTTGCATCATTCGTAATGCCTATATCATGCGTCAGTACCACCCTTTTCAATCAGTTCCTTATTGTTGGGCATTCAAGTAGGTCCCCATCTTTTGCTGTTTTTGCCAAAACTGTGGTGAATATCATTACAGCTAAGTGACACATTGAACACTCTCTGATTTCCTTGGGATGAATCCCTAGGAGTGGAATTGCTGGTCAAGGGACACACATATCTTAAGGCTATTGCTACTTATTGCCAAAGTGCTCCCCAGAACAGCTGGCTGGCAGGTCTGCTATCCCACCAGAAGTTCATGAGAGTGTCCTTAACCAGACATGGCCAAATGTCCCCTGGGGAGGAAAAGTCACCCCCAGTTGAAACCCACTTATTTAGAGACAATGATTTCAATGCCCAGGCAGCTCTAGACAAATATTCCTTTTATTCCCTCCTATGGTCTGACTCAGTGGTTCTCAAACCTGAGTGGTTTATATACAATACTATATATACCCTACTTTATGGGCAGGGAATTTTCAGGGATAAATTGACTCCATCCTTTATGTCTTATGTGCTGACGTGAGAACCTAAAACCTCCCTTATATTTAACACCACCGGTCTCCTGAAGAGCCCTGCAGTGGTCACAAAGGTCTTTCCAGCACAGAATCTCTCTCACACCCAGGCTTCTCCTGTGAGGTCAGTGATGACAGCTGCCATTATTGAACATTTCCCAGGTCCGTCCCACTGCATCCTCACGTTGACTCTGTGAGGTAGGCACTATTACTGTCCCATTTCACAGAGGAAACACTGAGGCTCACAAAGCTTAGATAACTTGCCCCACATTACACAGTTAGTGAATGGCGAGGGCATTTGACCCTAAGTTGTAGTGCTTTTCAATAAAAAGCATGCACCAGTGGGTCAAGAAAATGTCTGTAACCAGCTCTTGTTTACTGATTGACATTTCTGCTTCATGATTCCAAATCAAGTAGGTGAAAAGTGAAAAATGCAGCCTCCGTACCTCCTTGCTTTTGTCTTCAAGGGGGCAGGGGTTGGGATATCCTGAGCTATGGGCATCCAAACCCAAGATTCTGAGTGTTGTTGGAATAATTTCCGCAGTAGGGTTGTGTTAGCTTTTTACACCGTAGGGTTGCCATTTGGTGTCTGGGAATGATTCTTCTTTTGTAACTTAAAAGAATATATATATATATATTTTTGAAGTTGAGGAAACCACCCCTTACCCTCCTCCTTCACCTCCAGAAAGACTCTTGACCCTCATAAAAGCTAAGCCCTTTGAGCTCCTTGGAGGAAGGGGTGCCTGCAAAGCCAAGGGTGTGATTAGATCAGGCGGGATCTTCCTGTTCTGACCAAAGGAACCAATTAGATGATCTAATGGGAAACATTTTTGTCATCCAGAAATTATATGATGCTGTAAAGCTGCCCACTATTATGTACCCTTGATGACAATAATAATGTCTCCTTCCAGGGTCATGTAACAAAATGTAATAAACTCTTCTGACAGCCTTGGTGTTAATGGCCCTGTACCCATTTGGCTGCTGGTTAGAGTGAGGCAAAGAAACACCAGGGGCCTGGCTCACCTTGCCCCAACAGGGAGACTTGTCCAGTGGGCTCAATGAAAGCAGGAATCATATTTCTATGCCGTCAATCTGAAATTCGAGCTACAACAGGATTTCCCCAAAGTTTTTTTGGGGAAAAGTAGTGTTTTGGGGAACACTAGTCTCAGAAGAAATTCTGTGGGGAGCTTGGAAAATGCTCATTTCTAGTCTTTCATTGGATTTTCTTATGTACCTTGGCTTATTAAAGACTCTGAGAAGCCCTGTAGTAAACGCATCTCTTTCATTGTTATTAACCAGATAGTTCCAAAACTTATTTGACCACAGGATATTGCACACATCCCTCAACACCCCCTGGGTGCCCTTCTGGTAATTCTGTGTTTGAGATATTTAAATGGTCTCTGTTGTCCCAAAAACTTTTGCAGAGAGGACCTGTAGTCAGGGATAAAGGAAGCAGAGGCCATGATTGGAGGATGGGCTTGGTGATCAGGATAGCAAGACAGCTTCTGGGGAATCTTCCCCACGTTTCACAAATGCCCTAGATCTCTGAACCTGAAGGCCCCCAGACCTTAGGAATGCCCTTGCCCATGTCAGGTCAGATACAGTTTCACCATTGACATATGTCAGTATTTTCCAACCATTTTTAAACTGGGGCAGAATTGTTGCCTGGTGCTGAAATTGATGGGAGTATGACCTTGGGGATAGTGTTGGGTTGAACTGAGGAGGATCCCAAGTAGGGAATGAAGATGGAGCCAAGAAAACAAGGAGTGGTGTTGCCCCCCAGGAACGGTGCGCAAGCTTAGGACTCAGGTGAGGAGCCTCTGAAATGCTCCTTGAGATCATGCCAGATGGGCACTGATGGCATGAAAGGAACCAAATGTCACCTACACCAAGGCAATATGGCAGCAGGGATGTCTAGTGTCTGTATGTCTACACACCTCCTTCCACAACCATCTAAGGCAGCTGAAAAATTCAGCCAAGTGATGTTAACGGAAGGAGATGAATGGGGGAAGGCGGGACAGACAGAGACGGAGACAGAAAATGAGACAGGAATGAGGCTGGTACAATGATGATGACCATAGCGTCCTTGGCATTTGCTGTCTCGCAGCCAGCCACCTGTCAGCTCAAACATGTTAGGTGTTTGTTTGCCTAGGCGGGCTGCAATTTATTGAGCACCTACTCTGTATTGATTCCTGTGCTAAGCATGTTCTATATTTTTTTCCAAGGAGAAGACTAAACACATTGTACATTTTCTCCTACGAGGAAGGCTTTTCATCTCCATTACAGAGATGAGGAAGCCAAGAGACTCAAGGGCTAAGCAATCGGGTAGTGGGGACAGAGCTAGGGTTTGAACTTGGGACTTTCTGAATCTTGAGACTTTCTGTTCTCTTGATCCTGTGCTGCACTGCCTGAGCCATATGGACCAACAGATGCCCCCCTTCCCTCCCTGCATTTTCTTTTACTGAGAGATGACCTACATATGGAAAAGGGCGTGAAACATATATGTCAGTATAAAAATACTTATCAATTATAAATACAATTATAAATACTCCTATATCAACCACCTAAGCAAAGAAATAGAACACAGCCAGTGTCTCAGGGGCCCCTGTGTGTCTCTCCCAGAGGTATCCACCATCTAAACTCTTTAGATATTTATTTTTAATTGTTTTGCCACATAAGTTTACATCCCTAAACTATTGCGTTTTGTTTTGCCTGATTTAGAACTTTATATAAATAGAATCATGCTCATAAATTCTTTTTTTCCCTTGCTTCTTCGTGCTCAACAAAATGGGAGATTCAGACATACTCTTGTCCATAGCGGTAGTTCATTCGTTTTCATTGCTTTGTTGTACTCCATTGTACAAATGTGCAGTAGACCATCCCTTCTACCGTTGATGGACATTTGGGTCATTTCCAGTTTTTGGCAATCATGACAATGATGCATTGTTACATGTGTCTGTGAGTGCACACGGTTAAGAGTTTTTCTAGAACATAAACTAGGAGTGGAATTGCTGGGTCATAGACTGTGTGCATTTCAACTTTACTAGATGAGTGGCTGTGCAAGAGCTCCTGTTCCTCCATGTCCTCATCAGCATTTTTTTTTTTTACTATCTCCTGTCTTTTCTTCACCATGATCATCTGCCATCTTTATCCTTTACCAGTCTGTTCATAAATTTTCAGAGGCAAGTGGAGGAGCCCAGCATATACACTGGCTGTACCTGCACTGGACCCTGTATTTACTGAATCAGAATCGCCAAAGGGGCAGCCCAGGAATCTGTGTTTTTCATAACCTCCCCTAGTGGTCCAGATAATCGAGTGGCCCTAATCTAGTCACCCTGTTATCTAGAGCCTTGACATATTTTTTTTACGTCCTGGGGTCCTTTTCCAAACTAAATCTTATGCAGAATGCTGTATATAAAATAGATAAAATCGGAATTGCCCTGCTTGGAGCAGGAAGTGGGAATGGAGGGTCCCATGAAACAGACTGGCTGGCTCTTCACCACACTCGTTCCTCTTCCTCCTGTAATAGAGCCAGGCTGCCCAGCCCCCTTTGCAGGTAGGTGTAGCCATGTGACAGAACTGACTACATTTCCCAGCCTCCTTTGTGAGTAGGTGAGCTCTAGCCAATGAATGGGAGTGGAAGTGATGGGGCATATCCAGGCCTGGCCCATAAAACACTGCCCCATCTGTAGGCTAAATGCAGAGGATTCTGAGGCTGAGAGATGGGCAGAGCCAAAAGCTGGAAGGAACTGGGGTCCCCAAAGGATCGTGTGGAAGGCTGCCTGCCAATCAGCAACATCCATCTGGGATGTCACATAGTAAAAAATAAATTTCTGTTGTGTTAAGTCATAGTTTTTTGGGGGTGGGTGGGTGTCAGTTTGTTACAGCAGCTGGCATTGCCTTAGCCCATCCCTGCTGTTTGCCCCCAGGGCACCTCCACGGACTCTTGGTCCTCTGTGAAGCCATGTAGAAAACCACAGGTACAGATGAAAGGAAACACCACATGCAGTCACAAGGCCTGGGCTTTGAATCTCCATCCCTCCATAAGAGGAGGGAGAGAGGACTCCGCCTCCCTCCACTTTTGTATGGATTTAATGAGATAATATATCTGGAAAGCACTCTGGGTACAGTGAAAGGCATTTCAGATGTGAGTTATATTTAGTTATTGATACTGTGTTTCTGCATGTGTTTCTCTCACTACATGAGCAGCCAAGCCTCTCTCCAGTGGCTACTCCACAGAAACTGGAGAAGCATTAATGCAGTAAATCTCAAAACTCAGCCCCTTGCTCCCTACTCCAGGCAAGGCTGGGCCATGGTCCCCAGAGCAGCTGACCTTGAGCGTAATGCAATACTGCGTTCTGTCAGGCTATTTTAAGGCAAGCAAGGACTAAGGCTCCCACTATCCCCATAAGAAATATACATCATTCCCTATTCTCTAATTTCCTTTTGATTAAAAAAAATCAGCCTATCTGAAAACTATCTGCTATCTCTCCTAATGCTGAGAGATGAGAATTATATATAAAAAAAAAAGTCAAATATGCTTTCTGGCCTTTCAGAGTCACAGGGACCATTTAGGACTCTTTGCTGTGAGAGTTGTGTGGATGCTTTTGGTGAATGATGAGGGTTTGGGAATCCGATTATCTTAGTTCTCTGGGCTGGAGAAAGAGGCGGGTTTAAATTCCTCTGAAATGTGTGATGGAGGTTGTAGCCTCCAAATTAGCCAAGACCTGTCTGATGGCTGAAGGAAAGAGAAGAAGGGCAGTCTCTTCTTTTCTTCTGGCCCCCAAACCTTGACCCAGACCCTTTATCTTCTCTCACTTCCCTCCTTTCACTCAATCTGTCTCCAAGGTGGTCACGTGCCCATTCATAGATCAGCACCTAGTAGGGCGGACAGTTCCCATTCTTGCAGGCATACCTGCAGCCCCTTCTGTGTGCCGGGCACTGTGCACAGCCCTGAGCACATATTCCTGTGGACGAAGCCCTGTTTGCCACTCTCAACCACAGCAGGCTTTCTAACTGGGGTCCAGTCTACCGTCCCCTCTTCTGCTCTGTCAGACCAAAGCAGAGAAAGCCAGGTCTTCTCACTCATAACAAAATACGTATTACTTTCCTAGAGCTCCCATAACAAACTGCCACAAGTTGGGTGGCTTAAAACAATAGAAATGTATTCTCTCATAGTTCTGGAGGCCAGAAATCTGATCAAGGTGTCAGTAAGATGCGTTCCTTCTGGAGGCTCTGAGGGAGAATCTGTTCCACATCTCTCTCATAGCTTCTGGTGGCTGCCAGCAATCCTTGGCGCTCCCTGTCTTGTCACCACATCACTCCAGTCTGCCTCCATAGTCACATCACCTTCCTCTCCTTTTGTCTCTGTGTCCTCTCCTCTTTTATAAGACGCCAGTCATTGGATTTAGGGCCCACCGTAAACCTAGGATGATTTAATCTTGAGATCCTTAACTAATTACATCTGCAAAGATTCTATTTCCAAATAAGGTCACATTCTGAGATGCCAGATAGACATGAATTTGGGGGGGACACTATTAAACCCACTACGCACTCTGGACCCACACAATTCACATCTATCCCACAATGTAGAATACTTTCACCCTATCCCAGCATCTGGAAATGGAGGGATGGACACTGGAAAATGGGGGTGATTATAAAACCTCTCACAAAGTGCCATTTGGACAGTAAAATAAGTCATTAACAGGCTTAGCACAGTGCGTGACTGATAAAGAAAGAAATGCACTGATGAAAGTTAGTAGTAGAAGTATTTGTACATACTGTGATGATGTACAACTGGATAGATTTTCCCAAGGCACTGTTTTTTTTGTTTGTTTGTTTAATCACTGTCTTCCTTAAAAACAAACAAGGTTTCCCATTGCCTGCAGAACAAAGTCTGAGCTTGTTCGTTTAGTTAGTAAGGGCTTTGCAATTGGTCCTCCATCAGAATTACCTCTCTCTCTCACCTCGTACCCACAAGCCCAGCTGATAACCTGAATTCTCCCAGTTTTTTCTTTGTGTCCTGTCTACTCGCTTCTACCAAAATCCTCCCACGTCTGCTAGGCAGTGCCTCCTGAAAGCCTTCTGTTCCCAGTGAAGTCTGCCTCTGCTGGGCTCACATGGCCCGTACAGGTGCTCACTTGGGTCACTGACTCCGACCTGTGGTTCTTTTTCCACATGTTCATTTCTCTGCTCCACCGCAGACCATGGCTTCATGAAGGCAGGGACTGTGTTTCTGCACGAGGACTCTGTGCCACAGAGGAAAGCCTGTGGGTTCTGATCTCACAGCTCTGCCCTTTAGGCAAGAAACATTAACATCTCTGCACCTCAGTTTCCGAATCTATAAAATAGGGGTCATTCTGTCTCCCTGTTAGGGTTCTTGGGGAGTTAAGCAAAGTAACGCAGGTAAAGTGCCTGGTACCTATGTAAGCAGTCAGTAAGTTCCCATCCACAGATGGGGGTTTTGTAAATGTTTGTGGGTGATGGTGAGCATTGAGAGGAAAGGACACATTCTGGCATAAATTAGGGCATAAATTTTTAACCAAAACAGCAACAACAGCAACATGTATCAGGCAAGGTGCTAATGCTTTCCATGCATCATTATTTAATCCTCCCATCTTACCAAGAAACGTATGGCACATACAGTGCCCAGTAGAGGTCCTGCTATGTTATAGAAGTCAATAAAGGCAGCCCTGGGAAAACTCATCCTGGCCAAGATTCAATGGGGATATGCCCCGAACCTTATGCCCCCCTCCCTCCTTCAAAGTTATCTGGCAGCCCCACAACCACCAAAGTTCTCTCCCTGTCCCCATCCCCAGTGTGCCCTAGCAAAGTGCACTTGTCACCGAGGTCTTCCAGGGGCCAGAGACCTGACCCAGGGCGCTGGGGGAAATGTACAGGAAAGGGGGGTGCAGGAAGAGCCGCTGAGAAATGGATGGGCGCTATTCCCATGGTGACTTGAAAATGTTTATGAGGCAGATGCTATGGGGTGGGGGGGCAGGGAAGTTGAGACACGTGATCAAGGAGGCAACACCAACCAACACAAACGGAGTAACAGTTCCTTCTCTTCCTCTGGGGTTCTATAATTGCACAAAGTACTTTCCGGTGGAGGGCAGGGGAAGTACAACCCTCTGGCCAAGCCTGGAGCTTGCCAGCCTTTGGGTTCCGAATTTGGAATGTGGGCGGGGCAACTTTTTAAAACAATCCCAGCTGCCTACGAGGTTGGCGCCGGAGTCCTTCCTAGGAAACGTATTTTCACAGCAGCCTGCAGGAGTCAGAAACAGGCTGCCTCGGAGCCCATGAAGGTCAAATATAGGAAGTTCAGGCCACGGCAGGCCAGCCAGCGGGAAGGCAGCGGCAGGGACGGCTGGGGCCAAGTGGTGCCTTTTGCATCCTTCAGATGGCCACCTGTGAGTCAACTTGCTGATAATGGCCCAGCTATGATTCTCAACATTACTATTTACAGCTGGCAGTGTTTGCACACCTTGTACAAATGCCCCAAACAGCAGACCTTGTACTGTGCATGCGAAGGAAAATTATCACCTTGGATTTGAATAGCTCCTCTTCCCTGGGCAGCTCCAAGGATATGATTTAGTAAATTGTTCCGAGGACATAGAAAATACAGAAGGTAGAGCTGCTCCCTTACTACAGAATAATCCAGCTAAGAGTCCAGTCTCTGGAGAAACATAAGTGTGAGTTTGAATCCCCTCTCTGCTCACAGAGCTGCTGCTGGTCCATCCATCACCACTGTGGGAATTAGGAAAGGATGCCCATCCTTCAAAAGGACACCACTGAGTCCCCCACCCACCCCCTATTTGACCTTGACTAAGTCATTTATCCTCCCTGAGCCTCAGTCTCCTCATCTGTGAAATGGGGATAATAACATGAAGTCTGGCATAGCTCCTAGTTGGAGGCCAGTAAATAATAGTTCATATCAGCTGAATGCTTGCCCTCTGCCAGGCCTCTGGTCTCTGCTGTCTATATGCCCTGTCTCATTTAGTCCTCACGACAACCTTGAGTGTGAGCAACACTATCATCAAGAGTTCATAGATGGGGAGGGGAGGAGAGGAACTCCTCTTTTTGTGAAACTCTTAAGAAATCCATTTCTCTCAATACTGCAGTCCCTCCGGCTGGATTTACCCACCTTCCTCTTTGAATGTGGCTTCATCATAGAGAGAGATTGCAATCATACCATCTTTTCTGAAGTCCAGTGATACAACCCAGTGACCAGGTGTAAACTGGCATTTCCAATTAAGAGTCACCTTGACTCAGTAGGGCCATCATGTAAATCAAGCCGTTTCTGTATGTGGATATGTTCAAAAGACATGTTCTGTCCCAGGGTTGCTCCAATGTGGATGGAAAAGACTTGGCTAGTTCGTATCCATAGATGGGTCCCCACCCCTGGGTGCAACATCACTAGCCTGGCCAGATTTCATACTTTGAGCTTCACCTGAAGTTACCACTTTGATCCCTGTTACTCTCACTCTCTTTTGACACACGAGGAAACTAAGGCTCAGAGAGGTGAAGTCAGTTGCCCAGGTCACACAGCAGAGTGGCAGAGTCAGAATTTGAACCCAGGTTTCCTGCCTCCAGAGCCCATGATTGTGACCACTTCACTGTACTGCCTTCATCTGTACCAGGAAGGCCTTGGACTAGGTCAGGGGGATTTGGGGAGGGGGTTTGGGGGAGTATCTTTTTTTAATAGACTTCATTTTTTAGAACAGCTTTAGATTTACAGAAAAATTATGAAGATAATACCAAGAGTTCCTGCATACCGTATACCCAGTTTCCCCTATAATTAATATCTTACACTAGTCTGGTACATTTGTCACAATGAATGAACCAATGTTAATACATTATTATTAACTAAAACCCATACTTTATTATTCAGATTTCCTTAGCTTTTCCCTAAGGTCCACTCTCTGTCCCAGGATCCCATCCGGGTTACTACATTACATTTAGTCATTGTGTTTCCTTAGCCTCCTCTGGTCTGTGGCAGTTTCTCAGACTTTCCTTGTTTTTGATGACCTTGGCAGTTTTCAGGAGCAGTGGTCATGGATTTTGCTGGATGTCCCCCCCCATTAAAATTTGTCTGATGTTTTTCTCTTGATTAGACTGGGGTCATAGGTATTAGGGAGGAAGACCACAGAGGTAAAGTGCCATGCTTCTCACATCACATAAAGAGTACACACTATCAACTTGATTTACACTTGATATTGACCTTGATCACCTGGCTGAGGTAGTGTTCATCAGGTTTCTCTCCTGTAAAGTTACTTTTTTTCCTCCTGGGGGTTATCTTTTTATCATTTACAATTCACATTCTTTCTAGCTAGGGAATCTTTCTTTGTTTCCACCATATGAAATATTACTTATAATCACAGCTGACAAAACTCATGGTTGGGGCCGGCTGCATGGGCAGGCGACAGGTGCCATCCCACAGGGCACACACTTGGGGATTGAGGCTGTGCTGTCACCATCTTGAAATTCTTAATACTTTTATCTTTGGATTTCTTTTGTAAGTGGAAGTTGATGGGACAATGCAACATGCACAGAGGGCTTAGAGCCTTGACCTTGGGGTCTTGCTCCTGCTGCCTTCCCATCTCCCCAGAATGGATTCTTTCTGCCTGCTCCCTAGCCCCACCCAGTGACTGCTGCCACCTTGTCCCTGGCAGGACTCTGGGCAGTACAGGCAGAGTTGGGGTTGGGCCTGTGTGTCCTGTGGCATCTCAGAGCGGGAACAGAGTGGCAACCATCTGTACCCTAGACTGGCAACGCCATGGTGCATTCAGCAGGCAACTCAGAGGGGGCAAGCCTACTACACACCCCAGTCCAGGTGCTAAGCGGGGTCTGGCATGGAGAGTGCAATACCCGTGGGGTCACCTGCCCACCGGGACTGGGGTGGCAGGCCTGTGGGAAGGGAAGAAGTCCTGGTCAGTTTCCCCACCCTACCCAGGGGACAGCAAGTTAGGTCGGTGGCTGGTGGGAGGGGATCCAGCAGCCAGTGGGCCATGCGTGAGTGCATGCCAAGTCATGGCAGGGCCCTGGGCACCCGGGTCTGCACTTGCCCCCAAGTATCTCCATGCCGGAGAGAGCACGACATTGAATATCTAATAAAAACACTCAGGTCAAGAGAGAAGGAAAAAGCTTTTTATATTTTAGTACTTTTAACAGCCCTATTCCTCTCTTTTGAACAAGAGCCCCACATTTTCAGTTTGCACTGGGCTCCACACATAGCCAGTCTTGCCCTCACTGTCCTTAGTGTCCCCACCCCACCCTGTACCCCAAATCTTTCTGAGGAACCCCACCTCTCCATGGGATGGAGCCCTGCAGGTGGCATTTTTGTGGGCCCAGCTGACTCTGACCTGAGGCCGGCCACGGACCCGGAGGGCACAGCCCTTCTGGGCCATGCAAGGCCCAATGTCACCAGGTAATGGATAACTGGAGGAGCTGAGGCGCAGTGAGGAAGAATGACTTGACTTATTCTGCACCCAGCATGAAAGTCAGGGTTGGACTAGGGGTTTCTTCCAACCCCACCCAGAGTTGGCTGACAGCTGTGAAATGGTTGGGAAGACCCTGAGGTGGTAGAGAGATTGCTGTGCCAGGAGTTGGACAGAGCTGTGTTCTAGACTCAGCTCAGCCAACTCAGGCAAGTGTGCTTTCTTCTCTGAGCCTTGATGTGCTCATCTGTAGAATGGGTGTAAAACACGAGGTGCCTAGGACTAAGCTTGATCAAGATAATGCACGCGGGTCTCTTAGGTGCGGGAAAGCGTGACTTGGGTGTGAGGTTTCGTCACCGTATACAGCCAAGTATAAGTGTTTGCTGCATCATTTTGCCCATTTCTGCTTCACACTTGGATATGTTTCAATGTGTCCCTGCTGCCTGTTTGAGGACGTGAATGCCCAGAGTGCCAAACCCGCCGTCTGTTTAAGTCCCTCCGGGCCCTGGGTGGAGCAGACTCTGGCTTAATAAGAACCTTGAACAGGGAGGGAGGTGGAGGTGTTCCTGCTTCACCTGGAGCAGGCTCGTCTGTTTCAACTCCATAAACTGTGAAGGCGACAAAGCCCTTTCTGTATTTTGCGAGAGATACAGTTTGCACATGATCTCATTACCCCTGCAGCCATGAACAGAGTTATGTCGGGCCTTTCTAACAAGTGGCAGTAAAACATTTTATAAGCCCCTCGCTCCCCCTCCCTCTCCCGCACCCTGTAATTTGCTCTGTTTGGGGTTAGACTTGGTGTTTTCCCTCTTTCCCTCCTCTTTCTCCTTGCACTTTCTCTCATGTTAATTACATTAGTTGCCATGGAAACAGTGATGTCATTGGCACGGGAGCGCTCAATGACATCCAAAAGCACAGTTTATAGCATGGCTCGAAATTTATTCCATGGCTCGCAGCCTTGAGGGGGTTATACCTCGATTATATTGCAGGCACCATCTGGGCCTGAGGGTGGGAAATGGTGGTGGGAAAGCAGCTGAGTTTGGGGTGCCTTCCAGAACCCCAGATACTGGGGGATGGTTACATTTGGACAGCCTGGAGGACACCTTGGGTACCGTGAAGGGCTGTCTGTTGGTTTTTACCTACACTCACTGCCCAACAGCGCCATGCCCCATGTTTGTTCCCGGTTTAGGATTTCAGAATCCTGCGTGGAGAGGTTCTTGAAACTGCTTAACACAAGAGGCATGTGTGCACGTGTGCGTGCGGGCATGTCTCTAGCGCGCCCAAACCGTGCTGTTAGTATGAACGTGCGATCTGCGGCATGCTATGCACGGTAGTTCACGCACTGGGCTCGCACACACATGAGCACACTTGCCCATCTGTGGTTCATTTTGGAAGGTGCAGTTGCACCCACATCAGTGACTTTGGGGCCCTGGCCCCCCGTCCTCCACGGCTCACTTCTCAGTGAGTTGCCTTTGCCCAAGCTCGCGGGGGGTGGGGGGGGCAGGGCTGTGCACGGAGATGGTGGGGCTGTGGCGGAAGTCGGAGCGCTCTGTGCGTCTCTCGCGGGGAGGCGTGCAGCTGTGGGCCAGGTGAGCTCGCCCCTACGCCCGGCCTGCCGTTGTTCTGTGGGGAGGCCTCGTGTCTTGATCTGACACTGAGCAGACAGACGCCAAGGTGAGAGCCACTCGGCAGTTCCCTCTTCCTCCCTGGGGACCCGCGGATGTGTTTTCAGTTCCTGATCTAAGTGTCCCCTTGAGTTTGCTGAGGGAGGGCAGGCAGCAAACAGCGTGCAGAGCTAGGGGGACCCCTAGGTGTCCCTCATCTATTTTGGAGCTCTTGGGTCTGAGATCATAAGCATGAAGGGCTCTCTAGCAAGGAGGACTTGGAAGAGCACTGTAGGAGGCACTGAAGCTCAGAGGGCCCTGGTTTGGAAGTCAGGGGGTGTGACATAAAGGGACAGACAGTTCACTCCAAACAGCTTCAAGGAAATAGGCAAATTTTTAGCCCCAGAAGTGGGGAGTTCAAGGTGGAAACTTCAGGCATCACCTCCCCCAGGGCTTCAAATAGTGACATCCGGGCTCTCGCTCCATCTTTCAGTCCTGTCTCGCTCAGTTTGGATTCCCCTCCAGGTGCCATGAAGGCTGCAGGGACCCTCAGGATTGCCTTTAAGTCTTCTTTGTTCCAAAAAATGTCACTGGACCAAGTTGAGTCATGTGCCCATCCATGAGCCAATTATTGTGGCTGGGGACTTCCCCTGATTGGGCAGGCCTGGTTCACGTGGCTGCCTCTGGCATCAGTAAGAGAGGGCGGCTGGGCAGTGTGGAGCAAGATGGGGAGAGGAGAATTGGAGCTGGGCCGGTTCCTGTTTTTTCTGCCCCTATCATAGGCTTCCCACCCAAGGTACTTGACCTACTCTCGTCAGAACTTTCAGTGGTCGCCAAGCCCCAACCGCGTCTGCCACCAGGACACAGAGATGAGTGAGCCGTCGCCTCTGCCCCCACCCCCAGCTCCCAGCTTGCGGGTGGCGGGGGAGGGCAGGAGTCCACTATGGGAACTGCTGAAAAAGAGATAAGAGCCTCCAATGGAGGAACCCAAGGGTGCTCCAGGCCCTGAGGAAAGTCTTTAGAGAACCAATCAGATCAGAGCCAGGTTCTGGGGGAAGAGGGGGAGGGTGCCAGGTGGAGAAAGGGGGTGAGGTCCGTGCAAGTAGAGGGAAGGGCAGGTGCAAAAGCAGAGGCATGAAAGGGCTTAGGGAAGCTGAGACCCACATGCAGTAGCAGTAATAATGATAACTACTGGCTTAGCCCTGGGCTGAGGGGCGTTGCTTTATCAGGACCAACCTCACCAGCCCTATGAGATAGGTGCTGGGAAGTTAGTTCATACAGATACAAAGCACTTAGCCCAGTTCCTGGCCATATAGACAGTCCCAGATAGATGTTTGCTCTGGTAGTAATAGTAAATAGTAATAGTAATAATAATTCTAACAGGGAGCCGTGGATGATTTTAGCAAAAGGGAAAAGATGAGCGTGAGGGATTCGGGCAGAAGGAAGGGCGCAGAGATGGCTTAGAGCTGGGAGCCTCAACCAGGGTGATTTATTTACCCCCACCCCAGGGGACATTTGGCCATGTTTGGTGACATTTTTGGTTGTCACAATTTGGGAGGAGGGGTGCTACTGGCATCTAGTGGGTAGAGGCCAGGGATGCCATTAAATATCCTACAGTGCATAGGACAGCCCTCACCAAAGAATTATCCCGCCCACATGTCAATAGGTTTGAGGTGGAAAAACCTGAGTTTAGGTGAAGTATGATGGGGGCTGTTGCAGGACACAGTATGGATTGTCAGAAGGAGGCCCTGGGCAGGACAAGGGCCCTGGGGTGGCCAGCGACTGGAAGAGTCTCCCTGCTGCCTCCCATCCTCTCCTTCCCTCACCGAATGAGCATCAGAGAAGGGGCTGGCTGGGGGAGGTGTATGTCGCCAAAAGGCCTGCAGGCCCTGGCAGACTGCGGGCTACGCTCTCTCCGGTTGCGCGTGCAGTTCCCAAGTCACAGGCCCAACAAGTTCCTTGAGTGGGTGCAGATGTCCCGCATCCATGCGCCTCTTGCCACTTGGAGCCCCCTGCCAGAAGCCTGGACCCCTCGCTGCTCAGCTTGCAGATCACAGAGCCTGGGCAGCGGGCCTCCCCTTCAGTCCTCTGAGTCAGAAATGTTGATTTGTTATAGTAACGTGAGCACAGGGGAAGGACAAGAGGAAAGTGAGCAAGAGAGAGAGACATCGACAGCGAGTCAAAAACAGTGAGGCTGGGGGACTTCCCTGGCGGTCCAGTGGCTAAGACTCCACACTTCCAATGCAGTGGGTGCAGGTTCGATCCCTGGTTGGGGAACTAAGACCCCACATGCCGCATGGTGCGGTCAAAAAAAACCAAAAAAACAAAGCAGTGGGGCTGACCAAGAGAGACTGGGAGAGACAGACTCAGCAGGAGAAAGAACCCCCAAGAAAGAAAAACACAGACCGAGACTGAGAGATGGAGACTGAGATGGAAGGAGACAGACTGAGGGTTGTGGGGGCAACAGAGAGAGAGGAAACCAGACTAAGAGAAGGTAGGACAGATTGAGGTTAGCGAAAAGAGAAGCAGACCGAGACAGAGCCAGAGAGAGGAGGACCGAGTGGAAGGGAAGACGGAGAAAGTGAGCAAGAGAAAGGTTTCCTTGCAAACCCCATGGTCCCGAGCCCAGTAACCCTCCAAGGCTCTGCCCTATTTCAGCCATGAAACTGGGGAACTGGGGAAGTTTTCCTGTGGCAAGTCCGGGACGAGCAAGCATTGTTCACATTACTGCTGGTGTTCCCTGCTAACTGGACAGTAGCCAACAGGAAATTCCCGGGACAAATCTTTCCACTCAGAGTCTTTTAAAACGTTTATTTATTTATTTTAATTTTGGGGGGATTAAAAAAAAAAGAGGGAGAATGAAAAAAAACAGAAAAAAGAAAAAGAAATGAGCCACTCGGTATAAGAAAAACGTATCTAGCAACAGCCCCAGCCAGGCCAGGGGAGGCTCGGAATCCATTGTGTCCACTCCATCCTGTTCTTCCTCTGGAAGGATTTATGACCTCACACTCCCATGACATCACAGTGCGTTGCCATGGCCCTGCTTTATTATCATAAACAAAGGGCTGATCCTTGGGACACTGGCTGGCTGAGCAGGAGGGGGTGGGGAGGCTCTGTGTAATGTGTTTTCTTGGGAAGGCAGCTTGTTCAGAAGTCTGAAAAGCTGTGAAAATAGTTGTACACACAGTACCCTCCGTGCAGCCCTGTCGCCTCTGGACAAGTTTGGCAATGAAGTCAGCTCCCTGCAGGAGGACCCTCTGGCTCAGCGTGTTCTCACTGCCAAAGAGCAGCTTCCCCGGGCTTCCCTCACAGCTC
The DNA here is from genome assembly GCF_949752795.1 of Hyperoodon ampullatus. Lineage (NCBI taxonomy): Eukaryota > Metazoa > Chordata > Mammalia > Artiodactyla > Ziphiidae > Hyperoodon > Hyperoodon ampullatus. The sequence goes on from NC_136926.1 coordinate 13,062,152, forward strand.
CAAACAAGGTTTTCATTCATTCACCCAAAAGGCATTGAGCGCCTACTATGTGCTAGGCACTGATAGAGCTGGGTTATTATAGATTGATGAAAAACCCAGATACGGGCCCCGCTGCCCCCTCCACCCCCCTCCCGGAACCTGGAATACTCAACAAGTATGCAGATAAATCAACAGGAATGTGTAAAATTGTCTCGGGTTAAGTGTGCCGAAGGAAGCAAACAGGAAATGAGGATGAGAAGAATGGAGGGAGGAGGCTACTTAGACCAGCAATCTGGGAGGGCCTCTCTGAGGAGGTGACATTTTAGACAAGACCTGAAGGAGGAGAAAGAATCAGCCGTGAAGAGTGGGAACAGGTGGCAGGAAGTGGGCAGAGACAGCAGCTCCAGGGAGAGTGACTGTCAAGATTGAAGTTCCCATCAGGGGTCTCTTCCTACATATTTTACAGCATCCTGGACAGCTGACTCAGATGAGAGGGCTGGTAAAGAGGAGTCATTTCGTGAATCCGAGTTGAGTAAAGATTCTTTCTGGACCCTGCTGCAGCAGTGCCAGTAAACCCCCATTTCCAACTCAAAGAGAGGTTTGCAGAACTGTCAGACTGGCACTTGGTGAAAACAGATTAGCCAGGAGTAAAGACACCTGTAGGACCCCAAACCCGCTCTCCCTGGCTGAGCCAGGTGATGCTCTTAAGCCGCAGAAAAGAGAGAAGGAAGGGCAGGGGGAGGGCAGCAAGTGGGACAGATGTGGGCACTGCCTGCTGGTCAGGAGGCCAGATGAGCCACAGAGGGGTAAGCCATTCCCCCCTCCCAGGAGATGGACCCTGAGGGAGCTAGGACCCTAGACCTAGAACGGGATGAGGACTTCTAGATCATCAGTCCAATGATGGGGACAGATGGGGACATGAGGCCCAGAAAGGGGACAGGCCTGGCCTGAGGTGGACAGAACTCTGCCCCTCACTTGTTTTGTAACCTTGGGGAGCTCACTTCATGTCTCTGAGCCCCCATCCCCGCTGTAAAATGGGAAGAATGTACAGAAAGGGCTTTGCACAGCTGCAACATAGTTGCTGTTTTCTACCCCTACTTTTCCAAGAACACATTTATTAAACGCTGCCAGGCACTGTGCTTTGGACTTCTCATACATTCAGCTCCTTTAATATTCAGGGAAGCCCTAAGAGGTAGACACGGCTGTCCCCATTATGCAGATAAGGAAACTGAGGCCAAGGGAGGTTGAGTAGCATCCGAGGTCCCGGGGCCAGATCCCACCCCTGACCTGACTGACTTCAGATGGAGCCCGTGTTCTCGACCACGGAAGGGTGGCCTGTTCCGTGGTACATAGCTGCGTGCAGGCAGGAAGTGGCGATGGCGACCAGAGAGGGCTGGCCCTCTGACCCAGAGCTAGGAAGGAGTGAAGGCTGCAGAGCTGTGAGAGCCGGCTTGCAGGCCAGCAAGAGCCATGGTGTGCCAGAGGCCCACGGGACAGCAGGGAAGGAAGGACGTGGAGAGGAAAGAGGACTGCACTCTTCACGCTGAGTGATATTACCAGAGGCATGAATCTAATTTTTATGTCCGATGCACATTTAGGCTTCTCCACATCAGGGTAAGGAAGTGTCCGTTCACACACTAGTAACTCAGCTGGGTCCAGCTAACCAGTTGAAAAAGCATCTATTTGGGAAAATAAGGGGTGGGTGGACCATTAGACTAGGTGTCAGGCACCTCAGCTTCTAGGGAAGTGTCACATTTAATGAATATCTACCCCTGGGCTAAGCACTTTACTGACCTTGCTTTATTTAATTCTCACCACATCTTGTGATATTGTTTCCCGATTTATAAATGTAGGGACTGAGGCCCAGAAAGACTCCAGTCCTGGCTGTGTGCCCCAGGGTAGAGATATAATTTCTCTGGGCCTAAGTTTCCTGTTACAAAAAAGTGGAAGGATGGGTCTTAATCAGGGGTTGGTGAACTTTTTCTGTAAAAGGCGAGATAGTAAATATTTTAGGCTTTGCAGGACACATCGTCTTTTTTCAGCTGTTCAATTCTGCCCTTGTGGCATAAAATCAGCCATAGACAATATGGAAATGACAGATGAGCATGGCTGTGTTCCAATAAAACACTATTTACAAAAACAGGTGACAACACTTTACACCCACTAGGATGACTATAATTGAAAAGTTGGTGAGGATGTGGAGAAATCAGAATCCTCATACACTGCTGGTGGGAATGTCAAATGGTATAGCACTTTGGGAAACATGGTACCTCAAGGGTCAAACAGAGAGTTATCACATGACTCAGCAATCCAACTCCTAGGTATATACCCAAGAGAATTGAAAACATATGTTTACACAAAAACTTGTACACTAATGTTCACAGCAGCAAAATAGTCATGAAATAAGTCATAATAGTCAAAAAGTGGAAACAACCCAAATGTCCATCAACTGATGACTAGATAAACAAAATGTGGTCTGTCCATACAGTGGAATATTATTTGGTTATAAAAAGCAATGTAGTACATCTGATACATGCTACAACACAGATGAACCTTGAATTATGCTAAGTGAAAGAAGCCAGACACAAAATGCTCCTATTATATGATTCCACTTATTCGAAGTGTCAGGAATGGGTAAATCCATAGAGACAGAAAGTATATTAGTAGTTGCTTAGGACTGGAGTGGGGAGAATCAAGGGACTGGGGGAGGGGGAGGGGGGGATGCTGATGGCTAAAAGATATGGGGTTTCTCTTTGAAGTGATGAAAATATTCTAAAATTGACTGTGGTGATGGTTGCATCTATCTGTGGCTGTACTAAAAGCCTTTGAATTGTACACTTCCAATGAGCAACGTTTATGGTATGTGAATCATATCTCAGTAAAGCTGCTATTAAAAATTTCATGTACTGGGACTTCCCTGGTGGTCCAGTGGGTAAGACTCTGTGCTCCCAATGCAGGGGGCCAGGTTTGATTCCTGGTCAGGGAACTAGATCCCACATTCATGCTGCAACTAGGAGTTCGCATGCCGCAACTAAAGATCCCGCGTGCTGCAACTAAGACCCGCCCGGCATAGCCCAGGAAAAAAATTTTTTTTTCATTTACTGATAAAGCCAAAAAAAGAGGGGGCAAGAGGGAAATCTTGGGAGTGGATAGAAATGTTCCAAAAATTGATTTTGGTGCCAGTTGCATGACTGTATATATTCACAAAAATATATCAAACTTTACATTTAAAATGGGTGAATTAATTTATGTAAATTATATCTCACTAAAGTCCTTAATGGAGGGGGGAAAGTAGGCAGCAAATTGGAATTGGCCCATGAGCCATGTTTTGCTGACCCCAATCTACATGATGATCATATCAGGACTCTAGATTTCAAGTAGGCAATAACCCAACTCAAGCTGATTTAAGCAAAATGAGGAATTTCTTGATGCACACAACTGAAAAGCCTAGAGGAGAGGTGCGCTTCAGGCACTGTTGGATCTAGGAGTACAAATGTCACCAGAACTCCATATTGCTTCCACTCTCAATTTCCATGAAATGGCTGCCAGCAGCTCCTGTCACATTTTCCCAGGTTCGAGTCCAGCAGAGGAGAGTGAGTAGCCTTTTCCAAAGGCTGTAACAAAAATCATTGTGTCCCGTTGGTTCTGATCGGGCCACATGCCCATTTCTGATGCACTCCCTTTGTCCGGGAAATGCAGGGTTCTGATTGGCCAGTCCAGAGTCACATGATCCCTGAAGCCCAGGAGCTGTGCATAGGGGTGGCAGGGAAGAGGTGGCTCCCTAGAGGAAAATTGGGGAACTAGACCAGGGGGACCCAACAACAGAATTCAGGAAGTGTTTCTTACGCCAAATATTTTTGCTTAAGTAGTTCCAAAACACCAAAGGAGTTAAATAAACATTGTTAGTCATGTTCTATCAATGACAAATTGAAGCCCCCAAGAGTGAAGACAGCCTGCAGGTCACTGGCAAAGCAAACCACCCCCAGCCCCCAGCCCCAGCTACTTCACCTTTGCTCTCAGCATGAGGTTTAACTACCTGTGAGTCAAGACAGAAAGGGTCATTTATTCAACAGACGGTTATTACAGCCAGCCACACACACCATGTCTGTAAAATTATCTGAGATCGGGAAATTGAAAGGCCTGGAAATTCAGGGGCAGACATAAAGGCTGTGCAGCAGAGCACACAGGCTGGCTCTTGGGCTCTGGGGGCAGTGCCCCACTGCCCGGACAAGCCAAGCCTTTTTGCGGGTGGCAGCAGAGCCTTGAAAGGTCTCCTCCAACACCGCCAGCTGAGTCACTGTCTTCACCTCTCCAGAGGGGGAAACAGGGTCAGATCAAGAGGAAATCAGAAAGTCGGGGTCCTGGGTCCTAACCTCAGCTCTGATCCTAACATGCTGTGTCACAAGAGGTAGCTTGTTTGTCTGGGCCTCAGTGTCCAATGAGAATGAGAGCCTTTTCACTCTTCTGCCAGCCTTGATCTGACCCTGGCCCACTTCTGTACATGCATCACCTCCCACGTCCCCCAATCTCCCACTCCATCCATCCTGGCTTCTCTGTTCCTTGCATATTGCTGCTTGTTCCCACCTCTGAGCATTTGCACTTGTTCGCTCTGCCTGGAAGACTCCTCCTCTCCCAGCATCTTCCCAAGACTATTACTTCTGGATCACTAGGGGTCAGCTCAGGGAGACCTTCCCTGGCCACCCACGCCCCCTTGAGCCCCAAGGTGAGACCCTCAGGTCTCTCTCCCTGACAATATCCAGTTTTGTCTTCTCAGTAATGGGGCCCAGCTCCAAGATGCTCAACACGGGTTTATTCATTGGACAGAAACAATTATAGGACAAGTAGGGACAATGTGCATCTCTGACCCAAACTCCAAGGAAGACACAGTGCCACTGTCCAATCCCCCAAACTGGGGCCCAAGCATAGGATGGTGTCCAGTCTGTCCTGACTTTTCTTTCTTCTGCTTGTTTCTCCCAGCAGTTGTTGGTCCTGAAGCCAAGCATGCATGTCCTCCCTCCCCTCCACCGTCCCACAGTGCTCTGTGCCAGCAGCCAGGGCAGCTGCCCCGTCCCCAGCCAGAGTGGGTACAGGCCCTAAACACCTCCCTTCGGTCAAGACCCGTCCACAGGTCCTGCCAGCTCCATGCTCTGTGCCTTTGCAAAACAGATGCCCTCCTTCCCCTGCCCTTTCCTTGCCCATCTTCATCTTGACGCCCCCGTCCCGCGGGCCCGAGCCTCCTCTCAGCACCAAAGCACCATACTTGTGTTTCCTGTGGGCCCCTGCCTGGCTTCCTGTGTTCAAGCCGATCCTTTTGCCTCAACACCCTTCCCTATTCCTCTGACCAGCTCCTGCCACCTCTCAGCGCCACCTCTTTCCAGAAGACTCCTTGAAACCCCCCTACGCTGCCCTAATAAGGTTGGGAGTCCCTTTTCTCTCCTGAGGCCTCTCCAGCCACCAGATTCTGCAGCAGCCCTTCCCGCACTGGAGGGAATTACCTGCCATCCTCTCCCCAAGTAGATGTGAGCATCTTGAGATCAGAAACGACATCATTTGTCTTTGCTGTTACTGCACCTGTGTGCCTGGCACCCAGTAGGTGCTCAGGAGATGCTTTCTTGAATGACAGGTGTGTGCGTGCAAGTATGCATATGCGAGTGCTCTGGAGGCAGGGGCTGTGTCCAGTGTGCCCAGTGCCTCAAAGAGCCTGGCCTATGGTGAGTCTCAACAAATGTTCAGAGAATGAATGAATGAATGAATGATTGCTTCAAGGCCTGTGTGAAGTTACCTCCTCCACACAGAGTGACCAGCCGTCCCCATTGGCCCAGGATGTGGAACTTCCTGTGCTTAACCTGGGCAAGTCCCAGGCAAACTTGGATGAGTTAGTCATCCTGCTCTACCTGCCACCTCTGTGACCCCCTGTAAGACCTGATCCCAGTCAGGCTGCACTAAATCCCAGTCACTTGTACTGTTGTGTATTTTAATGGCTTTCTAATACTTTCACACATTTGTGGCAGTCTTCCAATATTACTAAAGGACAGGGGCCATCTTTGTTTATGGCCCACCATAACCATTCAGGGCCAGACAGAAACAGGCTTGGAAAGATCTTCATCTTTCTCATCACCATTTACTAAGGCCTTGTCTAAGCTGTTCTTATACATTTTCTTCTTTAAGTCTCCCAATGACTGCGCGAAGTAGGGATTTGCATTTTACAGATGAGGCTGTTTTCAAAGGCCAGAGTTGAAGGCAAGACCAAGGTAAGCTCACATACCTTGGAAGTCGCAGGATAGGAACCCAGGACAATCAGAGGTCATAGCTTTTGCTTAAAGAGCACCCAGAGGTAGCCCCTCTCTGGCACCCGGGTCCTCTGAGGTCTGATGGTTTCCTTCGCCTCCCTTAGCCCCTGCATGCACAGCTGGATGAAAGTGCCCCCCACCCCGCCCCAGCCAACGGAGACAGATCCTTCAGCTGCCAGAGCAGGGACCTGAGTTTTGGAGAGGAGAGAATAAACATGATTCCCAGGTGGTGAGAAATTAAGCCACTCTCCAGCTCTGGAGATTGGACAGGACCAGGTTTGAGGGCCGGGAACCCTTCCTTATCTGTAACAGTTGTGCCGTCATCCCGTCAGACCCAAGAGCAGGCAAAATGGGTCCCCCAAGGACAGGAGGTTGTATTAGTCTTCTGGGGCTGCTGTAACAAGTTACCAGGAACTCAGTGGTGTCAAACAACAGAAAGGATTCTCTCATGGTTCTGGAGGCCAGAAGTCCAAAATCAGGGTGTCAGCAGGCTTTGGTTCCTTTTGGAGGCTTTAGGGGAGAGTCGGTTCCCTGCCTCACTCTTAGCTCCTGGTGGCTCCAGGCAGTCCTTGGCATTCCTTGGCTTGTGGTTGCATCGCTCCAATCTCTGCCTCTGTCTTCCCATCACCTTCCTCTCTTTTTGTCTCTGCATCCTCTCCTCTTCTTATAAGACACCAGTCATCAGATTTAGGGCCCAACATAACCCCAGGATGATTTCATCTCCAGGTCTTTGACCATATTTCCAACTAAGGTCACACTCTGAGGTTACCAATGGACATGAATTTGGGGGGACCCTACTCAACCCAGTACATACAGAGGTTCATTGCCTTGGGTCCTCCCAGTGTCTGCTGAAAACCTTACGTGCATTCCCGTGCCCTCCCTCCGCAGGACACCCCTGCAACAGCTGCCATTGGGACAGCCACACACCCCCTCCCCCCAGACCCATGGAGCCTCCTGACATGCTCACCCCACCCTCCCAGCCTCCCTGGAAGTCTGAGGGCTCCACGACAAGCCCCACATGCTTGCAGGAGTTGCGCGGGAAAGACCACAGTTGCAGAATCCCAGCATTCTGGGAGAAGGAAAAGGAAAGTGCTGACTTAAAGATTGAAACCCTGACAGATGTAGCACTTTTTAACTCTGCGATGGACCTGTTGGCACTTGTCGATCCCAGCACGTTTGCTAGTGTGCGTTTTCATCAGAGGGCTGAGCTGCCCCAGCTCCCATTGCCTGCCTCGCCCCTTTGCTTCCAATTCCTTTGCTGGGTTGGTCCTGCCTGTTCTCCTTCCTGATTACTAACCTCCCCGCCCCTTTCCCTCTCTCTCTCAATGCCTCTCCCCGCGGAGCCCCATACCCCAGGCTTTTCTTCCTTCTGTCTTCTTTCCTCTCCGACTCTGGGTCCCCTCTCCTCCTCTTCGCTTGGTTCAGCAAGATAAACATTTGTGGAGCAGCTACAGTAAACCGGGGGCTGTGAGAGTGACAGGATGGAAAGACAGACAAGACGGGTTGTACTCACCCCTTCCTGCCCTGCTCTGTTCTCTGTGTCTGTCTCCTCGTCCCTCCCCTCCTCGCTCAGCATCTTGTCTCTCTCTTCTGTTTCGCAGGCCAGTTGAACCACCTCTTCCCTGCTTTGTACCGGGCGCTCTACTACGTGTTGTGGATGCAGACAGGACCAAGATGAGGTCTCTGCTGTCTCAGAATCTCCTGGTGTTTCTCTCTCTCTCTCTTCCTTCTTTTTCTTCCTCTGACATCCTTCCTCTCACTCCTCCCAAACCCTTACCGCCATTGTCCATCGCCTTCGCCCAAGCCCAATCTCAGGCTTCAGCCTCGCAAACGAGAGAGGCAGGGTGCTAATCTCATGGCCCCCTCCACTGATGGGGCCAGGCCCAGCCGTGTTGCCGACAGTGCTGGAGCCGCTGGCTGGGAACAGCTGATGCATGTGGACAGACAGGATCCAAAAGGCCCTTGCCCTTGCTGGCCTCCGCCCAGAACTGCTGATCAGCCAGATATGTCTGACTGCACAGGAGCAGTTCTGAGAGGCCTCAGCCCTGCGGGCAGTCAGGAAAGGCTGATGCGGGTGGACACATGATCAGGAGCAGAACGGAAAGTTCTTTGGCTGCCTCTGAGCTGGGCTGGCTGATTGGAATGGACGTGCGGGGTCACTGGTTGGCTGGACACTGGGGCGTGGGGGGCAGGGGGGATTGAAGGAGGATGATGCCCAGGTGCTGGAAACCATGGCTAAAAAGGAAATCAGGAGTGGACAGTGACTGGGCTGGAGGTTTCAGGACCACCCTTGCCAGGGCTGCTTTCCTGAATATCCAGGAGGTCAAGAGGAAGGCAGCTCCGGGTTCAAACCCTGGATCTGTTCACCGTGCTTAACCCCACCCCTCCCACCTCCCCAAAATCTGTTCTACCCAAGTGAGGATGTCAGGCATGGGGCTCCCATTTCTCTTGCTGTGATTGGTTCCCCAGTGGTTATGTGATCCAATGACAGCCAAGGAGACACGTGGGAAAGTCTGCTGGGGCTTCTGGGAAAACTCCTTCTCCCTCATAAGAAGGTGATGCTGGACAATCATGGTGACATTGCAAATCCTGCAGCCTGGGACGAAGTCAACCCTGAGGATGTCAGGTCTGAGATGGAAAGAAATGGTGACCTTGAGGATATCATGCAGCCACCAGCATCACGCCCAGAGTGTGCCCTTCCTCGGATTTCTTATTATGTGAAATAATGACTCTTAGTGTTTAAGGCCATTTGAGCCTAAGTTGTGTTGTCTGTAACTTGCAGCCTAAAGCATCCTAAATAACAGACGAGAATCATTAGAGATCATAATGCCTACACCCCAGGATTGCCGTGAGAATTCATGAAAGGATGCATTTAGCTCAGTCCATGGTACATAGAAAGCACTCATAAACACCACTGTAATTATTACTTACATATCAATACATTATAAACAATACATTATTTGCAGTCAGTTACACATGGGAGTCACTAGTGCTGTTTGCCAAATGTTTCTGGTTCTCTTCCCTTGCAAGCATAATGCAGTAGTACAGACCTCTGAGATGTTGTGGGTTTTGTTCCAGAGCACCACAATAAGGTGAATATTGAAATAAAGCAAGTCACATAAATTTTTTGGTTTCCCTGTGCATATAAAAATTACATTTACACTATACTGTAGTCTATTAAGTGTGCAGTGTGCATACCTTAACTAAAAAATACTTTACTGTTAAAAAATGCTAACCATCATCTGAGCCTTCAGTGAGTTGTAATCTTTTCCCTTTAGTCACATCAAAGATCACTGATCACTGATCGTAGATCACCATAATAGATATATAATAATAACAAAGTTTGAAATATGATGAGAATTACCAAAATGTGACAGAGACAGGAAGTGAGTAAATGCTGTTGGAAAAATGGCGCCAATAGACTTGCTTGACACAGGGTTGCCACAAACCTTCCATTTGTTAAAAAATGCAGGATCTGCGACGCACAATGAAGGAAGGCATGACTGTTCTTGGTTCCTTTGCGGGTGGGAGAAGTCATGTGACTATTCACACAAGCTGGCCCTGTTCCCACCACCTCCCAGTACCCGAGTGGCCCCTCATTTTGTCAGCGTTGCCCTGTGCCAGGTGCCTCAGGCCATCAGTGCTCTGGCAGAGCTGGCAAAACATCACCTCCCTCAGTGACACTCAGGCAGAGGTGTCCGTGGCAAAGCTGGCTGGACTCCAAGGGTCTAGGCTGTCTCTCAAGTCACACACAGCCATTTCTCCCCATGGCACCCACATGGCACCTGGGGGCAGCTTGCCATGTTGAAATCATCACCAGGCCCTGTAGGACTGGTGTAGCTTGGAGCTGCTGTTTTTATCTGTCACTTTCTGTGTGATGAATTACTTCTGGGGGGACCCAAATTGTTCCTCCTGCACTCTGGCCTTTATAGGGCTTTCCTGTAATTCCAAAAGACATGGCTCTGTGTTTCAGCCCCACTGGAAGACAGGAGCTTACCTCAGCCCCTATGAGAAATCAGTGATTATTTTAAAAATGAAAGAAAGAAAAGTGTTGGCAATGGTGTGGAAGTATCGGAACACTTGTGCATTACTTACGGGAATGAAAAATGGTACAGGTGCCATAGAAAGCAGCAAAAAGCTCAATATAGAGTAACCCTATGACCCAGCAATCCCACTCCTAGGTAATGAGATAGATAGATAGATAGATAGATAGATAGATAGATACACACACACCCAAGGGACCTGAAAACATGACCATACAAAAACTTGTCCACAAATGTTCATAACATTATTTATAAAAGCCAAAAAGTAGAAACAACCCAATATCTACCAATGGATAAACAAAATGTGGCATATCCAGACAATGGAATATTATTTGGCCATAAAAAGTAATAAAGCATTGATGCATGCTACCATGTGGATGAACCTTGAAAGCATGAGACAATGTGAAAGAAGCCAGTCCCGGGGCTTCCCTGGTGGTGCAGTGGTTAAGAGTCCACCTGCCGATGCAGGGGACACGGGTTCGTGCCCCGGTCCGGGAAGATCCCGCATGCCGCGGAGAGACTAGGCCCGTGAGCCACGGCCGCTGAGCCTGTGCATCCGGAGCCTGTGCTCCGCAACGGGAGAGGCCACAACAGTGAGAGGCCCGCGTATCGCAAAAAAAAAAAAAAAAAAAAAAAAGAAGCCAGTCCCAAAAGGTCACGTGTGATATGATTCCATTTATATAAAATGTCCAGAATAGGCAAATCCATAGGGACAGAAAGCAAATTAGTGGTTGCCAGGGGGTAAGTGAGTAACAGGTACAGGGTTTCCTTTTGGGGTGATGAAAATGTTTTGGAACTTGATAAAGATAATGGTTGCAGAAGATTGTGAATGTACTACACTACTGTATATAAAATAAACAATGAGGACTTACTGTATAGCACAGGGAACTATATTCAATGTCTTGTAATAACCTATAATGGAAAAGAATAGGAAAAAAATATATATGTATAACTGCATCACTTTGCTGTACATCTGAAACTAACTCAACTGTGTTAGTTTCAATTTAGAGAAAAAAAAGTTGTGCATGTACTAAAGGCCACCAAATTGTACACTTTTAACATGGTTAATTTTATGTTATGTGAATTTCACCTCAATTTTTAAAATATCAGTTATTAGAAATGTGTGTGGAGGAGGGGAGGGCAGGCAGGCAGGGAGGGGAGAGGCATGGCATCCAGTCCCAGAAATGCCCAAGCCCCCTCCTGCCCGGCCCCAAACCCAGTCTGACACATAGTAGGTGCTGAACAAATGTCTGTTCCTCCCCTCCCCCTCCCCACTACCTGCTCCCTATATAAAAAGGAAAAAAAGGGGCTTCCCTGGTGGCGCAGTGGTTGAGAGTCCGCCTGCCGATGCAGGGGACACGGGTTCGTGCCCCGGTCCGGGAGGATCCCATATGCTGCGGAGTGGCTGGGCCCGTGAGCCATGGCCGCTGAGCCTGCGCGTCCGGAGCCTGTGCTCCGCAACGGGAAGAGGCCACAACAGTGAGAGGCCTGCGAACTGCACAAACAAAACAAAACAAAACAAAAAAAAGTAAAAAAGGAAAAAAATTCTTTTAACCACCGTCATTGCCGTACTTGAACATTTGGACTGAGTCCTGTCTGCCTTTAGGGAAGGTCTTGTTTACCTTTGTGCCCTGACCACAAGCCTGCCCTGAGATCTGCATTCCCTCCAGCATTGCTGGAGAAAACGCTGCCCAGCTCCAGCTCCAACCGGCATAATTACACATTATGCTGGGTCTCACTGCCACTGTTTACAGAGCCAGCATCATAATTAACTGTTTATTAGGGTCTTTTGGGCCGGCTGGGATTCCCCAGCTGCAGTGAGCTACAGTGTCTTCTGGCTGCACCTCCCTCCCCCTGCCATTCAGGAAAGACCTGGTTTCGGTGGCCGCTGGCCAGAGTCCCTGCACACTTCAAGAAAAGTTTCTTCCCTGACAGTTCCTGAGGTTCCCTGGGCTGGAAGCTCTTTTGGGGGTGTTGAGAGGAAGTAGGGGTGGGGACAACAGCTGTGACTCTGGCCACCTCTGTCCCTCTAGGCCAGAAGGGGAGCACCTGCTACCTACCAGACATGGAGTAGGGTGGATGGAGAGATAAGGAACCTCACAGTCTAGGTGGGGGAGGAAGAAAGAGGAGGAGGTGGTCACCTCCTGTAAGATTCTGAGCAAGACCAGCTACGGAATTTTCAGGGCCCAGCGCAAAATGAAGATGTGGGGCCCCTTGTTAAAGTTATTGAGAATTTCATGACAGCAACAGAGCATTAACAAGCGTCACCCTTCTAAGTGCCAGGCCCTGTGGAACTGTGCAGGTGGTGCATCGGTGAAGCTGGCCCCGGCTCAGAGCGTTAGTCACAGCAAGCATGAATTGAGCACTTACTGTACGCCCATGGCAGGAGACAGCAGGGGTTAGGAACACAGATCCCAGCCCTGCCTCTTCTCTCTGTGATCGTGGACAAATCATGCAGTATCTCAGTGCCTCGCCTTCCTCATCTCTGAAATGGGGGTGATACTAATAAAAAGTGTGGATCTGTGTCTGGCACGTAGTAACTGCTATATGAGCATTCACTGCTATTATTTAGTTTGCAAGGATGGATTCAGCTGATAGCCAGAAGAATCTAAAAGGTGGATGCTATTACTGTGCCCAGTTCCAAGTGGGGAAACCAAGGCACATGCAGGTTAGATAACTTAACCTCAGTCACTCAGAGAGGCTCATATTTGAACCCAGAAACGCTCTGGCACCTGGGCTTTGGTGGTGATGCTGGCATGGAAGAGGGGGAAGATCAGTGTGAAGGGGCAAGACGGGGGGGCCTTGCGTCCATTCTCGGGGTCCTAGGGGCAGAGCACAGCCCCGCCAGCACCCCGCTGTGCCTGGCTCTGAGTCTGTGCTCTGTAAGCGTGGGTGGAATTGAAGCACTGAGGCTCCTTTGTGCCAGGCACTGTCTTAACACTTCATTCACATCTCAGTGTGTGTTTGATCATTTCCCTTGCAGATGGCGGCCTTCACCCAGCGCTATGAGACGTCTCCCCGCCAGTGTCACCCAGCCAGGAAGGGGTGAGTCAGAGGCTGCCCTCCCGGCTCTCTCGGGTTCCAAACTCCTGGCTCTTTCCTGCTCAGCCAGCTCCCCTCCGGAAGGAAGCTCTGCCCAGAAACATGCCCGGTTGGCATTGCTCAGCCTGGGAGCCTCGGTTGGCCCAGATCCCAATGCCACCCACGCTGCCCTTCTTCTGGGCCACAAAGATCCTCTCCTCTCACCCCTGCCCGGCCCTGGCAGGTAAAACAGCGAGACCACCCCAGGTAATGCTCTCAGTAACGCTTCCTGACAGAGGGCGGCTGCTCTAGCCCCTCATCTCCATTATCCTCTACTTTGTGGCTCTGATTGGAATCCTCCAAATCCAGATGGGCAAGGAAGGCGGAGCTGTGACTCCATGGCCGTGGGCTCCCGGGAGCTCCCAGGGAAAGCTTTCCCTAGCAGTCCCCTCAGAGCCTGTGGATTCTCGCTGTGAACAGTCCAAAACCCAGCCTTGCCTTCAGAGGACCCTGGGCGTGAGTGAGGGTGGGGGGGTGAGTTTAGCGGTAGCCCAGGCTGGCCGGTGGCTCCCTGTCCCCTGCGTGCCGTGAGAGGGAGACGGGGAAGGAGCAGAAGTCAGCTCGGAGTCAGGCATTTCCAGGGACAGTTCTGCCCCCAGAGGGGATCACTTTTTCCTCTTTGGGGGCAACCATGCGCCCACCACAATTTGCTTCTTTCTTTTTCTTTATTACTTTTTATTTGAATATAATTTGGGGCTTACAAAAAAGTTGCAAGAGCAGTACAAAGAATTCCCATATACCCTTCACCTGGATTCTCCAAATGTAAACGCTTTATCACATTTGCTTTATCCTTTTCTGTTTCTCCCTAGATAGATACATAGGAGAGAAAGATGTATTTTTTTTCAGAACCGTTTCACAGTAAGCTGCAGACAGAACACCTCTTTTTTTTTTTTTTGTGGTAGGCGGGCCTCTTACTGCTGTGGCCTCTCCCGCTGCGGAGCACAGGCTCTGGACGCGCAGGCTCAGCGGCCGTGGCCCACGGGCCCAGCCGCCCCGCGGCATGTGGGATCCTCCCGGACCGGGGAACGAACCCGCGTCCCCTGCATCGGCAGGCGGACTCCCAACCACTGCGCCACCAGGGAAGCCCCCAGAACACCTCTTTTACCTCTAAATACTTCAGCGTGTATTTCCTAAAAACAAATGACATTCTCTTACAGTATGATATCTTATAACGTAATTACCAAAATCAGGTAATTAACACTGAGACAGCATTATAATCTAATCTACAAACTTTATTCAGATCTTCCCATTTGTCCCTAGAATGTCCTTTATAACAAAAGGCAACTCTGGACCCCATATGGCATTCGGTTGTCATATCTCTCAGCCTCTTTCAATGTAGAAGAGTTCCTTAGTTTTTCTTTGTCTTTGAAGACATTGATGATTTTTAAGAGAAGTGGTCAGTTATTTGTAGAATGCCCCTCAGTTTTGATTTGTCAGATATTTCCTCATGATTACTTTCAGGTTATACACTTTCAACCGAATGATCACAGAAATGTCCTGCATTCTTCTCAATGCCTCCTTAACAATTTGCCCCATTCTGGTGATGGGGTTAACTGTGATCACTGGGTTAAGGGATGCCTCTATATTTTAAAGCTAAAAACAAATAGAAAAGCTTGAATTCTAGTTATACCCTCTCTAACTCCCAGCTCAGAAGCCACAAAAACCCCCACCACCAATTTGTTTGCTTACTCAGAAAAAACTTAACGTATCAGTTGTCTATTGCTGCATAAGAAACCATCCCATGACACAGTAGCTTAAAATAACAGCTATTTTATTGCTTATGATTCTGTGGATCAGGAATTCAGATGGGGCCCAGTTCTTCATCTTATGTGGCTGCACTCTGCTGGGATCTTGGCTGGGGCTAAAAGATTCAAGATGTCCTCCCTCATCTGTCTGGTAGTTGGTGTTGGCTGTCAGCTGGGGTACTTGGTTTTCCTCCGTGTGGCCTTTCCAGCAGGATAGCTTGGGCTTCTTGACATGGTGAAAATAGAAGCTGCAAGGCCTCTGAGAGCTGAGGGCTGGAAGCTGACCAGCCTAACTTCCACTGTGTTCTATTCTGAGGCCAGCCCTGATTCAATCAGAGGGGAGATAACCCTGCCTTTGGATGGGAACAGGGGCAATGCTGACTGCAAAAGAGCATGTGAGATGGGATTTGTTTGCTCAGCCATCTTTGGAGATAGAGCACACCAAGGGTGCCTGCTTACTCACCCAGAATGTACAAGAGAGCTACAAATGAGGAACTGGGCAGTCAGCCTTGGCTACGCCTTTCCCAGGGGAATATCAGCCCCTACGCTTGGAATCTTTCGTTTTCACTCTCCTTTTCAATTCTGTGCAATTCCAAAGCCTTTCTTGGGCATCTGTTATGTAACGATATATATGGAGCACCTACTATGTATGCAGGGCTCAGCGCTGAGGATCGAGGCATGAAACTGAGTTAGTCCTTGATCTCTGGGAGCTCATCACCTAGAGATAAAACTGAACTATAAACAAACCTTTGCAGGTGGTTGTCAAGAATGTGGGTGTGTGAAGGGTGGACTCCAGAGGAAGGAGGGGCTAAGTGTGGCTGGGGGCACTGGGGAAGGGACATAGAAGAGACCACGCAAGAGCTGACTCGTGAAGAAGGAGCCGCGGGGGCAGCCTAGGGTGGGTGGTGGGCGTGCTGGGGAATTACCCCTGCCCAGGAATGGCTGTCAGCAAGGTATGGTGGGGCTCAGGGGAGAGTGCAAGACTAAGGGGTGATCACGGACTGGAGTCTACAACCTCCAGTGCTGGTGTTTCTACCTCCTTCCCTTTCTTCCGTCAGAGTGTTTGCCAGCCCAGGTCTAAGTCCTTAACCCTGTAGACTCAGTAGAATCTCCATTCAATACAGACACGGGATGGGACAAGCGAGGAAGGGGGAAAAGACTTTGTAGAGAAACTTCTTTCATCTACATAACTAAGAGCTGGGAAAATGAGAGACCAAATGCAGTCTGGGAGTTTAGGAGTTTGGAATGGGGGATGAGAGAATGGGAGAAAGGAGGGGACAGCTTGCATTTGGTGCTGCTGGGGGGTGTGGACTCCATACAGTAAGGATTTGGTTACTATTTGATAGCTAGACGGCAGTTCTTTGCATGCAACTAAGTCATAGAAGGAGCCATATGGGAAGCCATAATTTATATGGGTTACGTATTTTTATATACATGCACCAACAGTCATGAGGGAGGTCACAGTTTTAAAAGGAATGTATTCTTGAAAATCTTTACATAATTAAAACCTCAACTAATTCAAGCATAGCCCTGAAAGGGGTGGCGAGCCTGTCTGTTTACATCCATTAAAATGTCTCTAACACATGGCCGCTATGCGCCACCGGTTAAATTTCACTCAAGCCATTCGGTTTTGAAATGATGCAATTACCGATGCCTTTCTTTTAAACTGAGAAGATTTGCATGATTCCACATTTTGCACCTAAAGGGAGGCTTTATTTCATACATATTTTTATGTTGCAGTATTTCTTATTTCATATTCTCTCTCTCCCATGTTAGACCCTCACTCACATATAAGGGAAGACATTGCAGTAGGGCGGGTGTCTTGGGAAGAATCCTGTGGTTAAGAGGGGACGTCTGAGGGTTTCTGGTGCCTCCCTCTTCATGAATGAGACAATAGAGGCTTGGCGGGTTTTGTTTCCAAGATGCTACAGTGAAAGGCAATGAAAGGTAACCGAGGAAAATCCCTCACTTGAACTCAGACATGTGGGCCGATTTTCCTGTTCCGGCCAAATAACATAGCAGTGGAGAACTTGGGTTTTGTAGTCTCTGCCACCTGCTAGCTTTCTGACCTTGGGCAAGGCATTTTTCATCCCTCTGAGCCTCAGCTTCCTCATCTACAAAAAGTAGTTCCTAATAGCCACCTGAAGGTGGAGATAATAGGTAACATGGTTCTTCGCACAGGGCCAGACTCAGTAAATGCTCAGTAACAGGTAACCATCACGCTTACCGCTTACCGTTACAACATCACCTTGGCCTCTGTGCCTTGCTTATCTGTTTACTTTGGTTTCCCAGCCAGACTGTGAGTCCCTGAGGGCTCACTGGTGTTTACAGTCCCAGCCCAGCGCACAGAGCCGACCCAGGGAATGCGGGATGTCTGCTGGACTCCACACAATGCACCCCACACGATACGGTGCAGGGAGCTGTGGGGTGGGTTCCATATGCCCTTGGGGATCTTTTCCTTCTTCCTTCAAACTGCAATCCCAGGAGCTTCCTTGCTATCTCTGGGGGCGAGAGGGGAAGCAATCCCCACCTCCTCCCTTTCTGGTGAGATGTGGAACCCACGTTTCTCTGTGCCCCACCCTTCCACTCAGGGGTAGATGGAACATGCTGGTAAACGTCTTTTACCCCCAAGCACTGGGGACTCAAAGGGGCAGATTTGCATTTTAAACAACCACTGAGGAGCAAGGGCAGTGCTAAACACAGAGAAAGAGCTCGCTAATGCTAATGGGCCAACTATCTAGGGAGACTTTCCTAAAGAGAATAATCTCCTACCTGCTCAACCTACAGAGGGCTGGTGCTGTCAGAACCCTAAGTATTGGTGTCTGTCCCCTAAACAAAAGTTGACAGAGACCAGAACTTGGAGAGGAAAGAAAATAACTTTTACGACACCTATTTCATCTCTGACTTCGAATCTTGCCGAATCCCCCAACTCCCGGCAGTATGACCTCCACTTTGCAGATTAGGAACTCCTGCTCAGAGAGGTTAAGTGACTGGTTGGAGAACACACAGCCTACAGGCTGCAAAGCCGGGATCCAGACCTGATTTGTGCCACACCAAGGCCAATGTGCTTTCTTGCATCTTTCCCTCAGGCAGAGGCCATGAGGCCAACTCAGAGGAATGGAATGTCTGACATTCATGGGCCTCTCTGACTCCCCCAGAAGCTCCTGGGGGATCTTGACTCATGTGTAGGAAGTCAGTCCCCTCAGCCCCCAGCCTGCCTCCTCCCCAAACCCACCAGATGTCTCAGCATTCTCAGAACCCACCTTGTACTCCTTGCGGTGCTTTGGTACACACTGTTCCTGAGTCTGGTTTTCCCTTTCCCCACCCCTTTTGCCTTGAAAACTCCTTTACCTTCTTAATGATCCAGATCAAGTGTCTCCCTGACCCTACACATATAACTCACACCCTTATTTTTTCTCCCATTCAAGAAAGGCTTCCATGTACCTTTGTACAGGCTGTGCACTGCACAACTCTAGAGGCACCATTTGCAAAGATCACAGTGGTATTGTCTAGATGTTCCTTTATATGAGTTGTAATAATGTCTGTTTGTGGCTGTAAATCTGAGGGTAAGGATGAAGTCATGATAGGCACCACACCCAGTGCCTAGTACAGGGCCTACTGCTTAACAAATGTTGAATGAATGAATGAATGAATGAATAGATGAATGAAAGAATCTTACAAGATACAACTCTAATGTACAGAGACCACAAACATCCCAGTACTTGCCCTTCCAAACAAGTGTTTCCCCTGCCATAGTCATCTCTCCAGGGACTTACTCTCTTATTCCAGGAAAGCTCTCAATGCTTAAAGCCCTTTTGGAACTCCTCTCTAGGGATTTCCTTCAGAGCCAGGCTCCAAGCCATGCAAGTCATCCCTGCTCGTTATTTTGCAATCACGGATCTTTTCTCACCCAGAGCGATCCCAGCCAGCTTCATCTCCTACCTTGTTCATCAGGCCAGGCTCCATTTAACTTTGGGCTCCATCCAGAAAGCAAGTCCAGTCTCCAAGAGCAAGGACCTGCCTGTCTCTGAGGAAACGTCAGGACAAACTGCTGAGGTGCTGAAGACTAGTCAGCAGCCAGCTCCCGAAATACTGTGCCAGGGCTGCTGTGCCTGGGCAGCCTGTCTGGCCAGGGGTAGGGCTTCCCAGGGACCTCCTTTGAAGGAGCATGCTTACTTCGCCATGTATGTTCTGGTGTGCAGACGTCAAAAATTCACTTTTAATCTTACAGCCGTGTCAGGAACTAACTGAGTTGTAGTTACTGAGCATTCCCTGGGTGCTACAATTTTTATGAAAACTGTCTCCTTTAATCTTTGTAACCATTGGGTGGGATGGATCTAACTCTCCCCATTTTACAGATGAGGAAATTGAGGCTTGGAGAGGTAAAGAGGCCTTCCCAGGTGCTGTACTGGGTCACTGGGGAGCTGAGAGTTGGACCCAGATCTGTCTGCCTTCAAAACCAATGTTTTTTATTGTTGTTGTTTTGTTTTACTATAAGCACCAGCATTGTCCTTTTACCCTTCAGACACTGTTTCCTGTGCTGTTTTACCATCCGGGAGGTAGGAATCTGGATTTCATGTGATTCGCCACTCATGAGGCATTGCTGGCTCCTCTCCGTTGCCAGCAGGACGTGCTGGGCTCCTCCCCCCAGGGCTTGTCTGATGAGGTTCATTTGTGTAAATCCCTCCACACTCTTCCCTCGTCCTCCTTGTGATCATGGGCACCCAGATCTCCGGCTGGGTCAGGGGTGCTGTCACTAGATATGAAACCAGGCTCAAAATGTGGGCCACATTTAGCAGTAGGCTCTAAAACAGGTAAAACTCACAAACTGGATTTTTTTTTTGCGGTTAGATACCACAATTCTTCACCCTTGCATATCCAAGAGTGTGGGTCACAGAGCATTAGTGCTGAGTTTTAGTTGTTTATTAATTTCTGTCCTGAGTCCATCCTCTGTGTTCAATACATTTCAAACACACTGAGGATTGAAGACTCAGTCAACACTTACTAAGCATTCTCCATGTTCTAGAACAGGGGTCAGTGATCTATAGCCCTTGGGCCAAATCTAGACAGACACCTGTTTTTGTAAATAAAGTTTCATTGGAATGCAGGCACCCCCCATTTGTTTACAGAATGTCTATGGCTGTTTCCATGCTACAAGCGCAGAGTTGAATAGTTAACTGTATGACCCTCAAGGCTGAAAATATTTACCCTCTGACTCTTTACTGAAAAAATATTGTGACCGGGACTTCTCTGGTGGTCCAGTGGGTAAGGCTCCGAGCTCCCAATGCAGGGGGCCCAGGTTCGATCCCTGGTCGGGGAACTAGATCCCGCATGCATGCTGCGACTAAAGATCCCACACGCCGCAACAAAGGATCCTGCATGGTACAACAAAGGATCCTGCATGCCGCACGAATATCCCGAGTGCCACAGCCAAGACCCAGTGCAGCCAAAATAAATAAATAAATAAATAAATAAATAAATATTTTTTAAAAAGAAGTCTTTAAAAAAATATTGTGACCCCAGTTCTAGAAGACATTGGATGTTTTTCTGACTGCCCAGCCTCTGAACCCCCTTCTTATAATTAAGGAATCTCCCATCTAATGAGGTGGGGCTCACTGCCTACCTTAGAACCTGAAAACACAGATACTCACTGCACTGGGTTGAATAGTGGCCCCAAAAGATACGTCCACATCCTGAACCCCAGAACCTGTGAATGTGACCTTATTTGGTAAAAGGGTCTTTGCAGAAGCAATTAAGTTAAGGGTCTGGAGATGAGATCTTCCTGGATTATCCAAGTGGGCCCTAAATCCAATGGCAGATATTCTTATAAGAGACACACAGAGGAGAGACACAGAGAGAGAAGAGGAGAAGGCCATGTGAAGACAGAAGCACAGAATGGAGTGACATAGCCACAAGGAATAGTGACAGCCACCAGAGTCAGAAGAGGCAGGGAAGGATTCTTCCCTAGAACTCCCAGAGGAAGGGCAGCCCTGCCAACACCTGGAATGTGGACTTGAGGCCTGCAGAACTGTGAGAGAATAAACTTCTGTGGTTTCAAACCACCTCGTTGGTGGTTATTTGTTACAGCAGCCACAGAAAACTAATACGCTCACTTTCCCAGCTTCCCTTGCAGTGAGGCACAGACATGTGACTCAAATCTGCCAATCAGATGCACCTTCCTAGGTGTTAAATGGAAGCTAATGATGAGAGGAAGCAGGGACCACACCTGTCCCGTGCCTTCTCTATGCTGGCGAGAATGGCATTAGGAGCAGCTCTGTGGTGTTTTCAGAGATATCAGTGGCTGCAGTTTTAGCAGCATTGACCAGTGTCCAGAACTGTTGGTGATGACAGGCATGTCACTGTAGCTGTGCCAGAGGGGACAGTAGCAGCATCTTCATTATTAGACTGCTTCTCCAGTGATTTAGGGTATAGCTCCTGGCTGCACAAACTCCAAGTTTAATTTACCAGCTGGAAATTCTGCAAGCTACCCCATATCCTCTGGGTGCATTTTCTTTTGTGATAAAATTAGCCAGAGTTTGTGTCTGTTGTCTTCAGGGCTGTACTCAAGCGGCCTCATCTCAGCTCAGAAGAGCCAGTGGTTCACTCCTCTCCCCAACTCCTCATTCAGCAATGTCACGTCGGTAGCTTAAAATTGGCAGCAATGGGAGTATTTACACCATAGAAATTGGCAAGTGCTACAAATCAGAGCTTTTTGTTTTTCAAGGAGTTGATTTATCAGCAGTACCACAGGATCTTTCCAACTAAAGCTCTGATTGATAGCCATGGAGCATCTCATTTCATCCTTGTATCCCTCCAATAAGATTTTAAAAATATATATATATTTATTTATTTGTTTATTTGGTTGCGCTGGGTCTTAGTTGTGGCTCGCCGGCTCCTTAGCTGCAGCAGGCAGGCTCCTTCGTTGCGACTTGCCAGCTTCTTAGTTGCAGCACATGGGCTCCTTAGTTGTGGGATGCAAAGTCTTAGTTACGGCTTGCATGTGGGATCTAGTTCCCTGACCAGGGATCGAACCCGGACCCCTTGCATTGGGAGCACAGAGTCTTAACCACTGTGCCACCAGGGAAGTCCCCCGCCAATAAGATTTTATGATCATCTTTCTACAATGAGCAATCCAAGAGAGATGAAGGGATTGTTCAATGTCTATGAGGTGATAAATGAGAGACCTGAACTTCTGATTTCCCATCCTCTAAACCAAAATAAGGCTAATGACCACTTTTTTTTTTTGAAAGTGAAGATTTAAAGATAGACTGCACCAAAAAACAAACAACAAAAACCACACAAACCTCCACAATACCCAAGGGACACTGTCTGGCCTAAATTCATCCAAATCACCAAGGGTCTTGCAGAAGAGGGGTCCCTCCTGGCAGAAAGTTTTCAGGTGAGAGCCTGGGTTCAGAGGCATTTCAGTTGGGTCTGAAGCACAGTCTGCTTTGCAGTTAAAACTCCCTTGATGCTCTCAGTGAAGAAGGAGACAGCCTTCCACATTTGGAGAGGAGTAGATTGCAGGTGCAATGAACAGGCTAGAGGGAGGCAGACAGTCTCACCTTGATGCTCTCAGAGTCCAGGTCTTGCGCTATGGGTGCAGACAGATTTACCATTAGCAGGAGACATAGAGAGCGTCAGTGCTCATCTCCAGGGGAGAGATTTATAATGCCCACACAGCTGTTGGAGCGCAGCTCTAGCCAGATACCATGTCCTGGGCAGCTTCCGGTCTGAAGACACATCTTCACTCCTGCCGGCTCAGCCTGGAGTCTGGAACTTGGGAACAACAGAAGGAATCCTGTGGACGTTTCCCTGATGGAATCACACCACCATGTCCCTTTGGCTTCCCCTGGACACGTGCTTGCCTATTGTGAAGAATGCCACATCCTGACCTCTGCCCAGAAGACGGGCAGGTGCACAGGGATGCTGGGGGTGACGACAGGAGACTGCGCATGACCCCATGCCTGCGTTCCGCTGCTCCCGGCAGGTGCCTGGGGGCGCTGCTGTGGGTCAGGCTGGAAACACCTGGAGCCAGAGCTTTACACCAGCTGCAGGGGTTGGGCACCTCCAAGACAGAGTCCTGCAGTAATAAAGATAAAGGCCTCTTCTGTTTTGTGAGACGTACTATGTGTTCTACATACATGAGTTCAAATCTTTACAACGGCCCTGCTGGGCATGCACTATACCCCCATTTTTCTGATGTTGAAACAGAGGCCTGGCGAGATTAAGAAGTATAACCAAGTCCACAATCTGTAAGTGCAAAGGCAGGATCAGAACCCAGGACTATATGATTCCAGTGCTTAGGTATTGAACAGGGTTGAACAATGTCCCCCAGTTCATGTCCACCCTGAACCTGTGAATGTGACCTTAGTTGGAAATAGTTTGTGATTAGTTAAGATCAGGCTGGAGTAGGGTGGTGTCCTTGTGAGAAGAGGGAGATTTGGACACAGAGACCACAGGGAAGGCAGTGATGGGAAGATGGAGGGGTTGAGACTGGGGTGATGTGTCTCCAAGGAACACTAAGGATGGCAAGCAACCACCAGAAGCTAGAAAGATCAAAGAAGGATCCTCCCCTAGAGACTTCGGTGGGAGCATGGCCCTGCTGATGCCTTGATTTTAGAATTCTGGCTTCCACAACTGTGAGAACAAATTTCTAGTGTCTTCAACCATTCAGTCTGTGG
This sequence comes from Hyperoodon ampullatus, assembly GCF_949752795.1. Taxonomy (NCBI): domain Eukaryota; kingdom Metazoa; phylum Chordata; class Mammalia; order Artiodactyla; family Ziphiidae; genus Hyperoodon; species Hyperoodon ampullatus. Next base: position 13,085,974 of record NC_136926.1, read on the forward strand.
TATTTTGTTACGGCAGCCCTAGGAGACTAAAACAGCTACTTTGGCAAGATGGGCTTTCATGCCAGGGGGCCTGGGAGAGACAGGGGAGACTGCTCACACGCCCTGTCCTCTTCTGTCCTAACTTCATCTGTGCTCATCTCCTCTCTGCCAGGACCACACCTGGGAAGCTGTAGGACCAGGCTGCTTCCCAGACCCTGGCCAGAGAGAAACCCAAAGAGAGAACTCTCACTGGGCCCAAAGACCCAAGGCCAAATGACTAGCCCCTACCCCTTCCCTTTCCTTTTCCTCAGGAACCTTCCTTAACCAACCCTGTGGGCCTCTGCAGCTGCAGGTTTGATGTAAGGCGGGGGTGTTGGGGGGGAGGGAGACCCATTTCTGTCAGTAAACAGCCCTCTGGGGGCTTCTTGACTGGTAACTGGTGGCCTGGAGGGCCTCGTGTCAATTTGGTGTGATGCTGGGCGACGTCATTTTACCTCAGAGAGACTCCTGAGGAACCGGGCTGCACCTCAGCCTTCCCAAAACAGGTTCTACAGGCAGGGACGCCCTCCAAGTGACAGCTCGGCAATGTTTTTCTTCTTCTGTTCTTGTTTGTTTGTCCGGGATTGGAAAGCCCTCTGCTGTCACCCTGTGTCTCTGGGGACCACCACAGCAGTTCCAAGACTCTGTGATTGGGCCCACCCTCCCGGTGGGCCCGTCTGCCAGGGAAGCACTGGAAAGGAGCATGTCACCCTCTGCTTGAGCAAATGTCTCTCAGAAGAGGCATGGCAAGCAGACTACATATGTTACCACCATTGAATGGCATCCTTCTCTCCTAGACAGTGGTCCAGTCTCATTTCCCATTGAGTTCCCCAGAGCTGGCACATAACAGTTTCTTTGTAAACATGTGTGGACTGAACAAACCCCCAACTCACCATAATCATTTTGATTGTCTCAAGCCAGTCCATTCACTGATTGAATTGATCCAACCAACAGAGCTGCCATTTTGGACCTCCTACTATGGGCCTGCAGTCTGATATTTGTCATCCCAAGAGAGTGTATTACTATGGCATTGTTTGCTCAGACCCACACAGCTGAGATGCAACAGAGGCAGGATTTGAACCCAGGTCTGTAGAACTCTGGGGTTCCCTCCAAACCCAATCCCTTTCCAGGACACCTACTCCCCTCAAGCCAATCACCTATTTGGGTTCTGTGGACACACAGCCTTAGTCCAGATCTTTCAGAGAGTAAATTTTTAAAAGATCCATCTTGAAGTCAAACATTCTTGATACGGGGTTTCTCAGAAACTCTTCAGCCCACAGAGTTCCCCAGGAAGCTGGGGGACGGCGACCTCTTACCAGGAAATCTTGTCGCTAGTTTTATGGAGTTGATCTCGTCCTGCAGCAAAAGTGACCTGGAGGGTCCAGGAGTGTGGGGTGAGTTTTCTTAGCCCCCTCAGATCATTGAGCTTTGAGTTTCTCAGGATCTCCATTGCTAGGGAAGTAGTCTTTTCATGGGGAGATGATGATGATGATGATATTATGATACTAACGATTACCATTTCTTAGGTCTGCGCCATACACTGTGCTAAACTCTTCCACATCTACTTAGTCCTCAATGAATCCTGTGCCAAAGGACACTATCCCCATTTCACAGACGGGAACACTGAGGTCACTCTCACAGGACTCAAACCTTATTCCAACCAATAAGCTGCCTCTTATTCGATGACGCACGGATGCCTCTGGACAGAGCTGACCACAGAAGAGTCTTCCGGAATGATCTAACAGTAGCCTGCCTCCTTGGCCTGCAGAGTTTCGCCCTGGAGACATCAATAAGAGACTCAATTTACTTCTGTCCAGAAACCAGCAGGGCCTCCTTGTGCCGTGGCCCCCAGGTAAGTGGGACCCAGCATGGGGCCACGGTTTCCTTGAGCCTCCCTTTGACCTGTCAGTGGATTCCTTCAAATCAGCCCAGTTTTCCTGTGTTTAAAAGGAGACTAATCACAGCTAAGCAGTTTGAAGTCCTGGTCTGAAAAGCATCATTATTACTCGCTTGAGGGTCTTGGCATCTCAGGGCCTGAAGAAAAAGAAAAAGAAAAAAAAAAAAAACACACATTGATTTCTAATGCAAATTGGGTTTGAAGGGGATCCCGGGCTCTCTGGAGTTCCCCGTCACCCACAGAGGAGGGCACACCCCAGGGGGGACTGTTGCCTCGGGCAAAGAATTTCCTCTTGTCAAGACAAAACCCAGATATGGTCCTTTCCCACTTTCAGACCCCACCCGCTGCCTGCCCCTAGGAATGTGCAACCTCGACTTGACTTCAGTCAAAGCAGAATTCCCATGTCTGTGATCACAGGGCTGCTTTTCTCTCCCTCCCCGCCTTCCCTCCCACTGCCCGACCACCATGTGTGCACACACACGTCCTCACATATACACGCACGTGTGTGCACTCACAAACATAGTTCTCATACAGACACAACACATTTACAGACATTCTCTCACACACACACACACACACACACACACCCCGACACACACTCACTCACTCACTCCCTGGCCCTTCCCTGTTAGTACTTGCTTCTCTGTGGCATCACTTTCCTTTTGCCGTTTTCTTTGTGGTTTTGCCTGCTAATCACCCCCTCTCCCCAGACCCTGGGATCTTCAGCCAATATGTCGAAATACCTGATGTATTTGCTCAGAAAGACAAGAACAAATGCAACTCGGGTTTGATGGAAATTTGCTTCTCGTAAGTCTGCTATCAACTTCACCCTGCCCCCACCCTGCCGAAAAGAAACAAAGGGAAGGAAGTGGATTCTTGAAGGGCTTCTCCCTTCCTGGCACCAGGCACAGCCTTCCCTCCCTCCCATCCACCCTCAGAGATGGAGATTATTTTTCCCATGTCTTGGATGAAGAAGTCAAGGCACAGAGAAGCTCGGTGATTCATGTTAGGTTAGTTAATTCTTTCAAAACGTACTTCTTGAGTACCTACTATGTGCCAGGCCCTGTTCAGGCAGTGGAGGATGCCACGTTGAACAGGACAAAGAACCTGGCCCCTGGGCGCACGCTCCAAGACCAGTGAGTCGGAGAACAAGGAGCCGCCCTCTGGTTTCTGTAACTCCAGATCCTTAATTTTTCTATGTCCCTGCAGGGCCACTTTGATGTGCCTTTTGCCTTTGTGGATCCCTTCCTCCATAATTACATTTTATGGCTTCTTTGGTATAAAGACCAATATAATCTAGGCCAAATTCAAAATTAAAACACTTTCTTTGACTCTGGAAGTCAGGTTTTTTTACTTCTGATTTTCAAAGAAATGAAGACATTTTCCTGGGCCATAGGCACTGTGCTGCTGTACATAACAGGTCCATCGGGGCCCTGTGTCCCTAAACACCCAGGTGGGGTTACCTCCCCTTAAAAAGTGAGCCTTGGGACTACTCACCATAGCTGAAAGGTGAAAATACCCAGATATCCATCAACGGATGGATAAACAAAATGTGGTCCATCCAGGCAATGGAATATTATTCAGCCATAAAAAGAAATGAAATAATGACAGATGCATCAGCATGGAAGATCTTTGAAGACATGATGTTAAGTGAAAGGAGCCAGTCACAAAAGGCCGCATACTGTAGGATCCTATCCATCTGAAAGGCCCAGAATAGGTAAATCCATAGAGATAGAAAGCAGAGTAGTGGTTGCCAAGGGCTGGGTGGGGGGAACAGGGAGTGACCACTTAACAGGTACAGAGTTTCCTTTTGGGGGTGATGAAAGTGTTTTGGAACTAGATCAGGATGGTTGTACGACGTTGTGAATGTTAATGTTATGTTCTCTGAATTCCATCTCAATTAAGACAAAACAACACTGGTGCCTGCGATTTCCCTCTCTAACTCACGCTGGAGGCTCTGGGTAGGAGCCTCTGGCTGTTCCCCCCATACTTCCACTCCCACCTCCCTCCTCCCATGTCGTGGCCTTTTCCTGGCGTGATAGAAATTACCTTGGCCGAGGAATCCTGGCTGTGCTTCCGATGTCCTGTGGGGCACAGGCCAGAGATTGCACGTGGTGACCCCAGGGCCCAATCTGGCCTGCTGATATATTTTCCTTGGCCTGTACAGCGTTCTTAAGAATTTCCAGTTAGGTGCCAACATTTCAAAACTGAGAGATTTCACATGAAACACACCCGCATATTTCCAGCTTCTCAGGAGAATTTTAGAGGCGCTCACCACTCTGGGCCCCCTTCCCTCATGGCTGTGGGAAACAGGCCGCTGCTGCTGCCCCGTTCAGAGGGGCCCTTCTCTCCAGTTTGCCACAGTTCCCACCACTCCTCATTATCTTGGACAGTGTTGGTTGCTCCTGGCTGACCCCTGTGGCATTGGATTTTGTGACCCCAGCCTTAGGCAAATGACTGAACCTCTCCAGGCCTCCTCAGCAAAATCAGAAGGTGGATTAGGGGATCGTTAAGGGTCTTTTCAGCTGACAGTCTGTGATTCTTAGCTGCAAACTTGATTGTCTACCTGTGACTTCGCTGGACCTGGGAGTCTGCCTGATGTGAAGGTTTGGGGATGGAGAGTGAGAAGTTGTTCAAGGATACTCTTGGTGTCTTGCTTAGAATCCCTTTACAGGGGTGATGTGCACCGCCCCCCCCAACTCTGGGAGGAACTGGGAGTGTTGACTGTCCTTGAGAGGCATCCGTCAGACACCATCACAGTCTCCCCTTCTACGACTGCCAGATTTAGTGAAAAACCAAAACACCTGGCACCCAGTTCGTTTGGCGTTCCAGAGGAACAGTGAATAGTATTTTTAGTATAAGCGTATCCCATGCAGTAGTTGGGATATACTTATACTAACAAGGCAGCTTGTGTTTTATCTGGCAGCACCCCTTTTACAGAGGAGGAAAAGGAGCCTGGGAAGGTTGAGTCACTTTCCCCAGTAAGTGGCAGATCCAGGAGCCCAAGCTGGGTCAGTCTGAGTCTAGAAGACTCCTCAAGCCTGCGGCCACTAAGACTTCTGGGAGAATAAAAGTACTTGATGCACAGGAAACATGATTTTAAAAGAATAAGCCCCGCTCAGGTGGGAGAGGTGGCTACTTTTTTGTGCATCTCTCTTCTCTCCAGACTCTTCTGTTGCCTTTCTGTTGGCACAGCGTCCAACATGGGACCCAGCACACAGTAGGCGTTCGTGCAGCATTTTGTCCCAGGGAAGCGAAAGATGGGTTCTGCAAAGTCCTGGCATTCAGCACAGTGCCTGGTGCATAGTGGGTGCTTGATAAATATTTGATGACTGGGTGATCGTTTTTACAAGGACAGGTGACATTTCCCTCTCTGATCACTGTCAGAGGCCACCACAGTGCAGGAAGCCCACGGTGGCCGCCCACTGAAACCCATAAATCACCGCATACCTTAACGGCTGTGCTGCCACCTACATCTGTCTCCCTCGCCTGTGAACATTCTCTGAAACTCACTCATAATCATGACTGAAAGCAACATGTTCCCGATTTCCATATTATTAGAAAGAGGTGGAGCTCGCCATAAATGATTCAAGACGTGTCAATCAAATGACAATACAAATGATGCATTTATTTATTTTCGCCTCTCGAAGCAGACTTGCTTTGTTCCCACGTTCTCCTTCTGGGGGGTTTCTCGCACCCTCCTTTTCCCTTTGAAGTGCGTTGGCTAATATTTTATTCATCATAGAATTTAACAAAGGCTGCATGGTGAAAGAATCCAGCGTGGTACCTCTAAGACAGTGGTTAGCAGTACGATGTGGAGGCCTCAGGGCTCCACTTGGTTCCAGAAAATTTTGGTTCTTCTTCTGAGTTGATTCAGTCATTGCGGGAGCAGGGACACAGCAGTGAGCAGGGCAGACACAATCCCTGCCCTCGTGGAGCTGACATTCCAATGGTGACGATTTTTGTGTGCCCTCGATGGGAGGCTCAGCCCTTCTGGGCCTCTCCTCTCTGATGGTTGGTTAGGCTGCCAACTCCTACTTCAGCAGGAATCCCACGTAGCCCATTTTAAACAGTTCCTGAGTGGGGAAGGAATGAACAAATCCATCAAAATGTGCATCCTCTTTGACACTGAAGTTGCACTCCCAAGAATTTATCCTGAAGAAACAGTTAAGGATGTACCCAAAGACTTAACCATAAGCGGCTTCCTCTTGCCGTCTTTCTCAGTGAAGAGAAAACAGAAACCCTCTATCCATGCAACAGACTTACAAAGTGGCTCCAGAGCCTGTGGTCTGAAGCTCTGCACCATACGCACTTGGTACATAGCTTCTAGAAAACTCTGAAAGGGTAAAGGCAAGAGCAGTGCTCTCTGGTGATTGGACCATAGGTGGTTTTGATTTTTTTCCTTTTGGCCTATGTGTGTTTTGAGTTTTCTACTAAGACCATCCACTACTTACATACCTTACCGAAAATAGAAAGTAAAAAAGAAATACCAGTATTGAAGCCAATCAATTGATGTGCTATTTCCGTGCGCCTTCTGTTGTGAATGAACCACCCCATGTCACAGCCAGAGTCACTTGTCCCCAGACCTTGTGGCCACGGGGGTTCCCTCCCTGTGCTGTCAGCCAGGGTGTACATCGCAGTCCAAGTTGCCTCCTGGTGCCATGTGGGGCTTTTGAAATCAAGGCAGGTTGCATAAGGGTGGCTTGCCCTGGAGACACAGAGCTGTTTATCACCCCTGAGTTATTTTTATTGGTGTGTAAACCGAGCTCTCCTCCTTGGGAAACTTCCTGAGGCTGTAGAGAATCCTGAAACCCCTGCCGAGGGAGGATGGGGTTGGCCAGCGCTGGCCTGGGATTTTGTAGGAGGCCCCCTGTCCAGAGTCAGAAAAAGGTGTCAAAAGGAACTTGACGCCTGGCCTGGCATCCTGGGTGTCTGCCAGACCTGTCTGGTGGAGGAGATGATGATGATGATCGTGGTGATGTTACAAATAAAGCAGATAGTCCTTGCTTTACACAGTCATGCAGACCGTAAGAACATGCAGCTGAAATTGTGCAAAACGATCTTAAAAATCAATGCGATAAGATAAGGTTATTCTGTGACCTTTAACATTTTTTGTCAAAACATTGAATACTCTCTTACTGTCAGTTATAAATGTTTAAGGAAATGAAAAACTAGTAAAACTAACATGTATTTAGTATACTTCAATTTAGACCACTGCAAACATTTAGAACTAAAGTGTGGTATTTCGTTGTATAAAAATTATCAAGAATAGTTTGAACAGCAGTTGCCTTCTTCCTCTGGTTGTTTAGTAATACAGAGGGAGCATCTTTTTTATGCCTTGGCAAATTGTCATCTTCCTTTCTAAGACTGGCTCCGTTTCCAACATTTTATCCTTTGTACTTTCAATGTTGTGAAATATCTCAGAGTTCCTGCCGGCCTCACTTCCTCTGGGATATCTTCATCCTTTCTGTCACAGCCACTTCCCTCATTCATGTCAGTAAATCTGTCTTCCTCTGGCAGCAGGTCTAGAGGCTCCTAAATGGAGACAGTGTCAACATTCCCATGACGATCTATTTCTTCTATAAGCCTGTAATCCTCTCATGGTTCATTTTATATTAATTTGGCTGGGCCCTGGTACCCAGATATTTGGTCAAACATTATTCTGGATACTTCCATGAAGGTATTTTCCAGATGCAATTAACATTTAAATTGGCGGACTTTGAGTAAAGCAGATTACCCTCCTTAATATGGGTGGGCCTCATCCAATCAGTTGAAGGTCTTAATAGAAGAAGACTGACCTCCCCCAAGGAAGAGAGAATTCTGCCAGCAGGTGGCTTTTAGACTCAAGCTGCAGCATGAACTGGCTCTCTAATCTGCCAGCCTACCCTGGAGATTTTGTACCTACCTCCTTTATCTGTCTATCTATCTATCTATCTCTCTATGGAGAGTATATCATATCTGTGCATAACTGATATATATGTGTATATATACATATATCTCATATATATACATATATACCTCATATATCATCTATTATTTCTGTTTCTCTGGAGAAGCCCAACCCCTGATGTTCCCCAGTGACAAACCCCACTGAAGCCTGATTCAAATCTCATTTCCAGCTTCACTTCTTCATTTCTTTGCTGCACTGCACTTTCATCTTTGTTGGCCAATTCTTTCTTTTTATTATCTATTTGTGTAAAATGTCTGAGAGACAGGGAGGGAACACAGCTACACGCTCAGTTGTCCGTATGTCGACTGAATGGCAGATGCTCAGTGACCAGTCACCAACAGACTTGGAAAGAAATGACGTGATGGGTCACTGACCGTGACGCCCGTCAATGATTTACATAGTGATCTGGGAACTGAAGAGCTAGCAGCAAAGTTTGTACTTCGTGCAATCACTCACACTTAATATGCTGTGGTCAGTGAAATTTGAACCATATGCTGGGGGGGCGGCCAGTGCTATTTTTTTTTAACTTGGTAACTGAAGTTCATGCATATCACAACCATGCAAAAGCAAGGACTGCTGTAATAATAAATAATAGCCAAGACTGTATGCCACCTGTGAGTCACGAGCCCTTGGGCCAAAGACATGGCCTTTCAGAGCCTTTCAGAGCCTCAGCTTCCCCATCTGTAAAAGGAAGGATCAAGTCCTACCTCATAAAGATCAAATGAGATAATAATACATGTAAAGTGCATCATAACTGGCACACGGCAAGTACTCAATAAATGTGAACTCGCCTCCTTGTTACCAAGCAGACGTTCCAGCACTTACACCGAACTGGAATTGTCTGCTCTCCATCTCCCCAGTGGACTGGGAGCTACTTTAGGAAAATGAACTTTTCAAGCTCTGGCCTCTGCTTCCAGAGCAGTGCCTGGCACAGAGTAGGTGCCCATTAAATGCTTGTTAAATGAGTGAATAAAAACCAAGACGAGCTTGTTCCCCAGCTGCCCATGTTAAATGTAGCTGCAGAGAGTAGCCAATAACATTTACTGAGAACTTGCCATGTGCCAGCAGCTCATGGTGCCAGGTCCTTTATGTGCATTATCCAGTTCACCATCCAAGCAGCCCTGTAAGGTGGGTGCTGTTATCATCTATGTATTTAAGTTCCAGAGAGGCAGGGCTGGGGTTTCCACCCAGCCTGCAGGACCTACCAGTGTATGATCCCTGTCCAACAGGGTCTGGCATGCCAGCAAGTGGCAGGGGGAGGCAAGGGGGGAGTGCTTTCTAAAGGGTGAGTCCTCATCAACAGGGTGCAGACCTGCAGTGATTGTGGAGCCATACCAGCCTCTGGTTCTACCCTTTTTGCTCAGAGAGGCTTCTTGCTGTAACGCTGCACCTCGCCAGTCCTTACCACCTCCCACCGGGTCCCTTCCCTTGTGTCTCCTCCCGTCCAAACCTGCCCGGCCCAGGTTTCATGGCTCCAGGCTCCTACTTCTGTGCTGATCATGGGTGGTGCTGGGTTACTCAGCTAAACACATCCTCGCTCTCCCTTGACCACCCAAGTCACTGCTGAAGCAATTAATTAGGGAACCAGGTGCAGCCGTGGGACAGCCGTTATTTAATTTTTTATTGTTCTTCAAGTTTTCACAAGTGGGTTGTTTTGTAAGCTTCCATTACACTCCCTGAAGTGGCTCTCCCTGCCACTCCAGGCGCAATGCACAATAGGTATTCAAGAAATTCTTGTTTGGTTTTCCTGTTGTATTATCTCTCCTGGAAAATCGACCAGCTTGTACCTCCAGAGATAGAAGAAAGGGGAGTAGATCTTGTCGCCATGTCTGGGGAGCCCGGGGACTAGTGCCACCCCCCTGTCAACCCTCTCCCACCTCCCAGTACCCAGGGGACCCCTAGGGCACCAAGTTTGAAAAGCCCTCGACCATTTTCTCAATTGGCTGACTTGTCTGTTTTCTGTAAACTTCCTGAGAGCAGCAGGGATGAAAAAACAAAACAAAAAAACAGCAAGGACTTGGAGCCAAACCCAATATGCCTGCTCGCTCTGCTACTTAGTACATGCTTGACTTGCAATAAGCCCCTTAACCCTTAACCTCATGGGGCCTCAGTTTTCTCCTCTGCAAAATGGGGAGAATCATAAATACCTGCTTTATAGCATTGTTGTGATGATCAAATTAGCTACTCAAATACCACGTAAATTACCAAATGTGAGTGGATCTTTCTCCCACAATGGTCTGTACGCAATAGGCACTAAAGAGATATTGGATGAGTGTAAGTTGACAGATCACATTTCCTGAGACCTTTAGGAGCAGACTGAATGGTGGAAATCTCAGGTACAGTGACTGGCCTTTGGGTGATTCGGGGGTGGGGGGGTGGGAGGAGGGATTCCTCTCTGCCCCTTCAATCATCTCCATGGCATAACTACTACTCTGTTTACACATCAGACTAGTCCTGTCTCCAGTACCTCTCTGGGTCTGGGCAGCAGTTCTTCCCTAAGAGGGAGAAAGAGGAACTAGTGACTTCATAAATAGCATCATCCCACCCCACTTCCGAGGGCACCCCTCCAAGCTTCCTTCTCTCCTTGGCATATGTTGGGTGGAGCCAGCTTCCTGTGGCCCCAGGAAAGGAAAGCTGGGCTCCAGTCTACACGAATTTAGGTGCCTGGGGTTTGCCAGCTCGCAACTAGGTGATCTATTCCAATATGTTTCTTGAGAGATGCATTAGCTGAGCATTTACTATGTGCCAAGAATTTTATGTGTGTTCATGAATCCTCACAACAAACCTGCAAGATGAGCACCATTGTTAACCCCATTTTACAGATGAGAAACTGAGGCTTAGCAATGAAAGGAAACCAGGGGGCCTCCCTGGTGGCGCAGTGGTTGAGAGTCCGCCGGCCGATGCAGGGGATACGGGTTCGTGCCCCGGTCTGGGAGGATCCCATATGCCGCGGAGCGGCTGGGCCCGTGAGCCATGGCTGCTGAGCCTGTGCATCCGGAGCCTGTGCTCCGCAACGGGAGAGGCCACAACAGTGAGAGGCCCGCGTACCACAAAAAAAAAAAAAAAAAAAAAAAAAAAGAAAGGAAACCAGGAAGGTGCTGAGTCAGGATTTTGGGCCAAATCTGATGGGCTCCAGAGCACTTGCACTAACCACTGCCCTGCACTGCTCCTAATGCCTAAGTCTCCCTCAGGACCCATGGTCACACCATCATGGTCTGGGTAATGCTCACACTTCCAATGGGGCTCCCTTGTTGGTCCTCATAAAAGGAGAAAAACAGGCTATTTCAGCCCCAGACTCTGACCTTGTGCCTGAGGGTCTTCAGGTCTGACTCTTTGTGTTTTGCAGCTGGGTTTCCCTGATCCTCTGGGGGCCTTGGAGCTCACTCATCAATTTAAAATTTGACACATAATGATGGATCAGTCATGCTATGCCATACACTATGCAGGGCACTGAGATTATAGATATGGTGCCTGCCTGCAGGGGACAGAAAGTAAACGGATGATGGTCTTTGGGACGAAGGCCCTCCTGCTCTCTCATAGGGTGGAGTCCAAACCCAGTAAAGGAGACTCATAGAATCCCAAAGCTTGGCAATCTGGCCTTTTCTCCTGTTTTAGTTATCTATAGCTGCCTAAAAATATTCCCACGGCTTAGAGGCTTCAAACAACACATATCTATTATCTCACAGTTTTTGTGGATCTGGAGTCCAGGCAAGGTTTATCTTGGCCCTCTGCTTAACATCCCTTACTGCAGTCAAGAGGTCGGCTGGGGCTGTGATCTCATCTGAAGCTTAACCAGGAAAAGATCTGCAGCTGTGGAAGGAGAGGGACAAAGTCACCCATTAGGGTCTTGCCTCAGCGGGAATAGCTAAAAGGTACCTTTATCGCTGGGAATACTAACCCCCATTGGCTTTTCTACAACTTACCAAGCTGGAAGAGTATCTATCTTCTTCGTAGCCTTGACTTAACGTTACAAAATATCCTCCACCAAATGCAAATTAAGAAACAATGAGATACCATTTTACACCCATTAGATTATCAAAAATGAACAAAATCTGATGATTTCAAGTGTTGGCAAGAATGTGATGAAATTAGAATTCTTATTTGTTGCTGGTGGGTTGGCAGTTGCTAGTGGATTAGAAATTTGGAAATATCAAGCAAAACTAAAGATACATATACCCTATGCCTCAGCAAATACATTTCTACATGTATGTCCTAGAGAAGCTGTCACATGTATACACAGACATGCACAAATATGTTTATTATAGTATTATTGATAAGAACAAAAAATTAGAAAACAATATCTGTCTCTTACTAAGAGGGTAGATTAATAAATGGTGGTTTATTTACAAATGAAATACTATTCAGCAGTTAACATGAATAAATTTGGTCTCAACATACATATAAAAAGGAAACCATAAGAGAACAAGCGGATTGTTAAATTTTATACACGTATGGAAGCACTTCCAGAATGGGAAAGGACCTCTGAAATCCTGCCTCTCCATAAAAGCAATGAGAACACTATAAAAAAATTTGTCAAAATCAACTTTTTGAGGACTCTGGAAATTAACTAAGGGCTTACAACAACCTAAAGATTATTTTTTTAATGGCTGAATTTCAGCGACAACAGTGAGCTTTGCAATGTTTTAGCTTACCCTAATTCCATCCTCCTCCCCCTAGCAGCTGCTGGAGGGATCAGATGGGTTTAGAGCTCCTCAAAAGTCCCATCCCCAGAGAACTGTCATCATTTAACCAGTCTGGTGGCTTGCTGGAAAGCTCCATTCTTAGGGCTTGTCTTTATCTGACCTGACTCAGAACTTACCCAGTTCTATAGCCATGGCATTTGTCGAAAACAGTCAGTGGCAATTTTTTAACATCACAGTCACCCAAGGCAGTTTTACCATTTAGGGTTAAAAGAGGCTGACCAGGGACTTCCCTGGTGGTCCAGTGGTTAAGAATCCACTTTCCAATGCAGGGGACGTGGGTTCAATCCCTGGTCGGGGAACTAAGATCCCACATGCCATGGGGCAACTAAGCCCATGTGCCACAACTAGAGAGCCCATGCACTGCAATGAAGGATCCCACATGCCACAATGAAAGATCCTGCATGCCGCAACAAAGATCCTGCATGCTACAATGAAGATCCTGTGTGCCACAACTAAAAAAACCCTATGTAGCCAAATAAAGAAATATTAAAAATACACATATATTTTTAAAATGGCATTAAAAAAAAAAGAGGCTGACCAAACAGCTGAAAAAGAAAAAAAACAACCAAAAAAACAGAGCTATCAGCTGTCCATAGGGGGCTCTGAAAAGCTCTGATATAAACCTGGGAATCTAGAAGGCCATGCACATATGCAAGACTATGTGTATGCTCAAGAAATACGTTAGAAGGCCCTTATGTCTCAACTCTAGCTGACCTTGAGGAGCTTTACAAGCAGAAGTGAAGGTTAAGGTATTTATAAAAACTGCTTGCCACAGCATGGAACGTATACCCCAACACACATAAGCCTTCAGTAAAGATTGGGAGGCTAACTGGTTCAAGGCATTTAAGAAAATCTCTGTTCAATAAAAAGCTGACCACTGGGGCTTCCCTGATGGCACAGCCGTTAAGAATCCGCCTGCCAATGCAGGGGACACAGGTTCGAGCTCTGGTCCAGGAAGATCCCACATGCCACGGAGCAACTAAGCCCATGCACCACAACTACTGAGCCTGTGCTCTAGAGCCCGTGAGCCACAACTACTGAGCCTACGTGCCACAACTACTGAAGCCCATGCACCTAGAGCCCGTGCTCCACAACAAGAGAAGCCACCGCAATGAGAACCCCGTGCACCACAATGAAGAGTAGCCCCCACTCGCCACAACTAGAGAAAGCCCACGCACAGCAGCAAAGACCCAATGCAGCCAAAAATAAATAAAATAAATAATTAATTAATTAAAAAAAAAAAAAAGCTGACCACTAAGCTAGCCAAGTAGAGATTTCAGTGACCATGCACAACAAAAATTAAAGACTTCACAGAATAAGTACAGGAAAGTCACTAAACAAACAGTAACAACAACAAACAGCAAAAGCAAAAGCCTTGGGGGAGGAAGTCTGATTTCTAGAGTTGCCATGTTATATTACTAAAAATGTCCAGTTTTCTATAAAAAATATATGACATTCAAAAAAACAGGAATATATGGTTCATACACAGGAATTAGTCCCTTGGAAAACCAAGACATTGGACTTACTAGACAAAGATTTTAACTCAGCTGTTTTAAATTTGTTCAAAGAACTAAAATAAACCATGTCTAAAGCATAAAAGGAAAGTATGAGATGAGGTATTGCCAAATAGAGATATCAATAAAGGGATAGAAATTATTTTTTAAAGATCCACATAGATATTCTGGTGTTGAAAATTGCAATGCCATAATTAGAATGAAAAATTCAGTGGAGGGACTCAAGAGCAGATCTGAGTTGGCAGAAGAAAGAATTAGCAAACTTGAAGACAAGTGAGTTGAGAGTGTCCAGTTTGAGCAACAGAAAGAAAAATGAAGATAAATGAACAGAGCCTCAGAGACCTGTGGTATACCATCAAACATACTAACTATGCATAATGGGAGTCCCAAAGGGAAAAGAGAGGAAGGGGCAGAAGGAATATCTGAATAATCATCATATGGCAGGGCTTCCCTGGTGGCGCAGAGTTTGAGAGTCCGCCTGCCGATGCAGAGGACATGGGTTCGAGCCCTGGTCTGGGAGGATCCCACATGCGGCGGAGCGACTGGGCCCGTGAGCCACAACTACTGAGCCTGCGCGTCTGGAGCCTGTGCTCCACAACAGGAGAGGCTGCGACAGTGAGAGGCCCGCGCACCGGGGTGAGGAGTGGCCCCCGCTTGCCGCAGCTAGAGAAAGCCCTCGTGCAGAAACGAAGACCCAACACAGCCAAAAATAAATAAATAAATAAATAAATAAAATAGTGAAATTGGTAAATTTAAAACAATAATAATAATAATATGGCAAATTTGATTTAAAACAAACTAATCTCACATCCAAGAAGCTTAACAAACTCCAAGTAGGGTAAACTCAAAGAATCCACATCTAGACACAGATATGTTACAGATAGTCAAACTGTCAAAAGGGAAGACCAAGAGAAAATCTCGAAAGCAGAGAAAAGTGGCCCATCACCTCAATAAGATTAACAGTGGATTTCTCATCAGAAATCATGAAGTTTGGGAAGCAGTGGGATGACATATTCAGGATACCGAAAGGAAGACTGCCAACAAAGGATTCCATACACAGTATATCTATCCTTCAAAAATGAAGATGAAATTAAGACATTGACAAACAAAAACAAAGAATATTTATTGCTAGGAGATCTGCCCTACAAGAAATGCTTTAGTATTAATCATTCAGGTTAAAATGAAAGGAACCTAGGCATTAGCTTGAATCCACAGAAAGAAATTAAGAACACATGTACAGGTAATTACATAGGTAAATATAAAATAATGCATAAATGTATTTTGCTTTTCCTTTCCTATTTAAAAGACAACTGCAGGACTTCCCTGGTGGCTCAGCAGTTAAGTAGCCACCTGCCAATGCAGGGGACATGGGTTCACGCCCCGGTGCAGGAAGATCCCACATGCCGCAGGGCAACTAAGCCCATGTGCCACAACTACTGAGCCTGCACTCTAGAGCCCACGAGCCACAACTACTGAGCCCACATGCCACAACTACTGAAGCCTGTGTGCCTAGAGCCCGTGCTCTACAACAAGAGAAGCCACCACAATAAGAAGCCCGCGCACCACAAGGAAGAGTATCCCCCGCTCACCGCAACTAGAGAGAGCCTGTGCACAGCAACAAAGACCCAACACAGCCAAAAATAAATAAATAAAATAAATTTATTTATTATTATTAATAAAAGACAGCTGCATAAAGTCATAAGTACTAACTTGTGTTGATGGGCTTATAGTGTGAAAGATGTAATTTTTCTGTGTATTGTGTTCTGTATTGTGTTCTGTGCAGCAATGCACAAAGGAGGGAGTAAAGAACAAGCTATATTGAAATAAAGGTTTTTTAAAAATTTTTATTTATTTTATTTATTTATTTTTGGCTGCATTGGGTCTTCATTGCTGCGCACGAGCTCTCTCTAGTTGCGGTGAGCAGGGGATACTCTTCATTGCGGTGCACCTGCTTCTCATTGCAGTGGCTTCTCTTGTTGCGGAGCACAGGCTCTAGGCACGTGGGCTTCAGTAGTGTGGCTCGCAGGCTCTAGATCGCAGGCTCAGTAGTTGTGGTGCACTGGCTTAGTTGCTCTGTGGCATGTGGGATCTTCGCGGACCAGGGCTCAAACCCATGGCCCCTGCATTGGCAGGCGGATTCTTAACCACTGCACCACCAGGGAAGCCCTGAACTAGGTTGTTTTAAATGAAGGTGTTATATGTAATCCCAGGGCAACCACTAAGAAAATAACTCAAAAAATATAGTAAAAGAAATAACAAGGGAATTAAAATGGTATACTAGAATATATCTATTTAACACAAAAGGAGGCAGTAATAGAGAAAAAGAGGTAAAAAAAAAAAGGACATAGACTCATAGAAAACAAATAGACAAATTACAGACACCTCGTCTGTAATTACATTAAAATCTACCTTGTTGGTAATTATATTAAATGTAAGTGAACTAAACATGCCACTCAAAAGGCACAAATGAGCAGGGTGAATTTTAAAAATCCAACTATATGCTATCTACGTAGACACGGTTTAGATGCAAAGATACAAGTAGATTGAAAGTAAAAGGACAGAAAAAGATATACCATGCAAACAGCAGCCAAAAGGGAACTAGAATGACTATACAAATATCAGGCAAAATGGACATTAAGAAAAAAAACTGTACTTGAGACAAAGAAGGACATTTCATGATGATAATCAATCACGGAGGCAACAAAGCCCTGAAATGCATGAAGCAAAAACTGACAGAAATGTGAGGAGAACTAGACTACTCAGCAATAAAAGCTGGAGACGTCAGTACTGTACTATCCAAAAGGGAGAAGATTAATAAAGAAATAGAAGACTTGAACAGTACTATAAACCAACCAGGCCTCTTAAATATCTGTAGAACACTTCACCCCAAAACATCAGAAACCATTCTTCTCAAGTGCACATGGAACGTTCTCTAGGCTAGACCATATGCTAGGCCTTTGAAAAATTCTCATTAAATTTTAAAGGATTTGATATGTAACTAAATAAACTTCCTATGAAGAAAAGCCCAGGCACAGGTGGCTTCACTGGTGAATTCTACCTAACATTTAAAGAATAATTAACACTGATCCTTCATACACTCTCCCAAAAAATAGAAGAAGAGAGAATACTTCCCAAATCATTCTGTGTGGCCAGTATTACCAAGATACCCAAACCGAAGACATCAAAAGAAAAGTATAGACCAATATCTCTTGTGAATATGGATGGAGAACTTCTCAACAAAGCAAACCAAATCCAGCAACATATAAAATGGATTATACACCATGATCAAGTGGGATTTATTCCAGGAATGCAAGATCGGTTTAACGTATTAAAAAACTAATCAATGTAGTGTGCCATATTAATAGAATAAAGGGGAAAAGCCACACAATCATTTCAATAGGTGCAGAAAGAGTATTTGACAAAATCCAACATCCTTTCATGATTAAAAAAAAAACACTCAAAAACTAGGAATAGAAGGGAACTTCTTCAATCTGATAAAGGGCATCTATGAAAAACCCCACAGCTAACCTCATACTTAATGATGAAAGACTGAATAATTTCTCTCTAAGATCAGAAGCAAGACAAGGATATCCACTGTCACCACTTCTATTCAACATTGTACTGGAGGTTTTAGCTAGGGCAATTAAGCAAGAGGAAGAAATAAAAGGAAACCAGATTAGAAAGGAAGATGTAAAACTATCCCTGTTTGCAGATGGCATGATCTTCTACATAGAAAATCCTAAGGAATCCACAAATGCAAAAAGCAAAGGCAAAAAACTATTAGAACTTTAAAACGAGTTAAGCAAGGTTGTAGGATACAAGATCAATATACAATAATCAATTGTATTTCTATACATTAGCAATAAACAGTCTGAAAATAAAATTAAGAAAATAATTCCACTTACAATGGCAAAAAAAGGATAAAATACTTAAGGATACATTTAACAAAAGAAGTACAAGCCTTGAATATTAAAAACTATAAAATGCCATTGAAAAATTAAAGACCTAAGTAAATTGAAAGAAATCCCATGATTATAAGTTGAAAGACATAATATTATTACGATGGCGTTACCACCCAAATTAATCTACATATTTAATGAAATGTCTATCAAAATTCCAGCTGCCTGGAGAATTGAATTGAAAGAGAATTGAAAGAGAATTGAAACACATGTCCACACAAAAACGTGTACACGAGTGTTCACAGCAGCATTATTCATAATAACCAAAAAGTGGAAACAACCCAAATGTCCATCAACTGATGATGGGATAAACAAAATGTGGTCTATCCATACAATGGAATATAATTCAGCCATAAAAAGGAATGAAATATTGACACATGCATGCTACAACATAGGTGAACCTTGAAAACATTATGCTAAACTAAAGATCCCCAATGACCATTTCATTTGTATGGAGTGTCCCGAATAGACAAATCCATAGAGACAGGAAGTAGACTAGTGCTTGCCAGAGGTAGGAGGGAAAGGAAAGGTGGGAACAGGGGTGTGATTGTTAATAGGTATGGGCTTCTTTCTGGGATAATGAAAATGGTCTGGAATTAGATGCTGGTGATGGTTTTACAATTCTGTCAATATACTAAAAGCCACTGAGTTGTACACTTTAAAAGGATGGGTTTTATGATGTGTGAATTATATCTTTATAAAGCTGCAGATTTTAAAAGGGATAAATACCATGTGATACCATTTATGTAAAATTTTAAAAACGTACAGGAACTATCAATTGTTTAAAGTTACATACACATGCAGTGAAAGTATAACAACATGCACGGGAGTGAAAAACCAAATTCAGGACTGTGGTTCTCTCTAAGGAGAGAAGGAAGGGAAGGGATGTGTTTGTTATGTTTTATATCTTTTTTTTTCTTTTTCTGAGACAGAGATCTGAGCAATTACGGGAAAATGTTAATATCTTTTAAATTGGGGTTCTGGGTAGATGGATGTCTGTTATTTTATGTTCTGTACTTTTTAATGTTTAGAAGCATTAATGATTATAAGTTTTAGGGGGCAAATGAACCCTTCTGTTTCCTAAGCCTGTAGCAGGTTGAGTGGTGGCCCCCAAAAGATATTTCCACTTGTGGATGTGACCTTATTTGAAAAACAGGTCTTTGTAGATGTAATAAAGTTAAGGATCTCAAGATGAGATTATCCTGGATTGGGGTGGGGTCCCTAAATCTGAAGACAAGCGTCCTTATAAGAGAAGAAAAGAGAAGGCGGGGAGACGCACATAGAGGAGAAGGCCATGTGAAGACAGAGACTAGTTTGTGGTCATTTGTTACAGCAGCCACTGGAAACTCAAACACTGCCCGTTTCTTCCTGCTCAGCTGGCCCCTCCTTCTCCCAGGCACTGCCCCCACCGTCCCGGAAGTCCACAGCCTTTCCTCTCTCCTCAGTTTCCCTCTTGCTCAGCCAAATCATCTTCCCTGCTGCAAGTAGAAAGGAGGGGTGTCTTTGTGGCTATACCCAGTGGGGCCACATCACACGTGATCTAGGGGACCACTTTCACTGGTTTTGCTGGTGGATTTGGAGGTCTCATCGCTCATCCCGCCAAGCTCTCTTCACCCTCCTATGGCTGCTTCCTACTTCCTCCAACCCCTGCCAACGCTCTCGGGCCCCTTCTGCTCGGCTGCTTCCTGGCCTCGGCACCCCAGAGTCTCTGACACACCCTGACATGGGAGCAGACCTCTGCTTCCAGCTGCCAACAGCCCGAATAATGCCTTACAATTAAAACAACATGCAAGATGAAATGCAGTAAGAGCAAATGATCATTTAGCTATGTTCACATATACCATCTCACTTAAATTTATAAACTAGGTACTATTGCTCTTCTTGTCTTCAGATGCTCAGAGAAGTTAAATAAGTTGCCCAAGATCATAGAGCCAAGCTGAGCTGGGCTTTGAACTGGGACCTGGCTAATTCCAGACATGCTGGGTGAGCATCCTGGCACAGCTGCTTGCTGGCTCTGTGAAATCAAACCTGTTACTGAACGTCTCTGCTGCTTCATCTCTGCATGTGTAAAAGAGGTAATAGTGGTCATTTCTGTCTCAGAAGTTTGTTGTGAGGATTAAACCAGGTTTCTGTAGAAAGCCATCACTTGGCACCTAGGAAGTACCTGATAAATGTCAGGCAGTATTCTCAATGTCAGTGATGGCTCTAGCAAACTTTTGGTCAGCATACATTTTACTCAGTTCAACACTCCGTGGGGAAATGGTTTTGTTTGGTTGGTTAATTTTTAAAAAAAACAATGGCTCCTTTTAATTTTATTCCGAGCCAACGTTATCTCTCCAAGTGGACCTAGATGTGCATTTCAGGTTTTCTGTTCACAGCCTGAAGTCAGGGTTGGTGCTTGTGGCTGTCTGTGCCCCTGTGCTCTGGGACTAAAGGGAAGGTTCTCAAAGGGGCTGGCTGTGAGTGGTGAGGGACTCCGCTGGGCAGCACACCTTTTGCAGCAAGCTTGCTTCCTTGCAAAGTTGAAGATCTCCCGGGCTCTAAGGACTCTGTCAGAGGGAAAATGCCTTCTTCTCTGGCTTATTTGCTCAGGGTTTAAAAGGTATTTCTGGGCTTTGGCTAAGAGGAAATTTAGCTTTCGAGCAAATCCTCGTGCACTGGTTTTCTGTAAACATCTGAATGTAGTGTGTGCAGCTTGGAGCCCAGTCTGCTTGGCTTTTCCCAGATTTGACGGCCAGTTAGGATGGAATGAAGTCAGCTTGATATTTGTAGAATGACGTCAGCCTTGACAAGCAGGTTCTAGATGTTACTGCTGGGGTTGTCTCTCCAGCACCGTACTGGGGACATGCAGGGAGGTAGATGAGGGTTAGTTAGCATGAGTATTGGGAAAGGGTGGAGGATTAGGTGACATGATTAAGACCTTCCTGCATCACCATCCAGGAAGCTTCCCAGTGGTCCAAGGACCTCTGAGATGGGAGATTCATTTGGTCACTTCCACAAATATTTCCTGAAGACCTACTGTGTGCCAAGCCCTGCACTTGACACAGGGGACTCTGCTTTTATGAAGCTTGAGTTCTGGTGTAGGTGAGTCCTTTCCCAAGGAAACCCTAGACCAGAATCTCATTATATTAAAAACGCCTCCAGTAATATCTGTATGAGTGAGGATAGTCTAGCTGCTGTAACAACCCCCCATCTCAGTGGGTACCCCAATAACGGTTGAGGTGCACATTAAAGTCCAGTATGGCTCAGTGGGAGAGCTTGTTTCCAGACAGTCACTCAGACATCTTCCAGTTCAGTGGTTCCACCCTCCCCTGGGGTCTCAGAATCTTCCATGGGATCCTCTGCATCTAAGCAGCAGATAGAGGCTCATGGGCTCTTTTCAGGGCCAGGCTTGGAAGTGACCCTCATCACTTACCCCACATTCCATTGGTCAGAATTCAGTGGCATGAACTTGCCTAACTGCCAGGGTTCATCTGTGTGTCTCAGAGAATGAGGACATGGGGTTCGGTGAGCACACAGCACTGTCTCTGTCACAGGATCTGTGTGCCCGCAACAATGTAAGGGTCCCAGAAGGAGTGTCCATGGTGCTGATGGTGAGTGTGGCCAACAAGAACGGGACACACGTGCTAAGTGCCAGGCTCTCTGCTCACAGTGAGGGCAGAGCGTCTTCCGAGCCCAGACTGCCTGCTCTCCACCCAGCTCTTCTGGGTACTAGCCATGCCTCCTTGGGCAAGTTGCCCTGCTTCTCCAAAATGTAGTTTGCTCAGCTGGAAAACAGATGCTAATTGCAGTCCTGACGTCACAGGTTCCTGTGAAGAACCAAGTGGGCTGGGAGTAGAGAAGCAGGTTGTAAGTCCAGTGCCTGCCACGTGGTCAACACCTTATAAATATGGGTCATGATAAGAGGAAGCTGGGCTTGACTTCCCTCTGCCACTTATGAGATGTGTAATGACTGTGGTCAGGTCACCTTGACCCCTTTGAGCTTCAGTCTCTGAATCTCCAAAACAAAGATAATAATCATCCCTGCCCCAGAAAGCAGCGTCAGGATTAAAGGCATTAAATAAAGCCTGCTTAATTTACTGCCTTATTTATTTTTAAAAAAGCTTAGCATCAGCTTGACACATAATAAGTGCTCAATGAGGATTAGCTATTATCATTATTATTGTCATTATTATTATTATTTAAGCCTTTTTACATATATTACCTCATTTAAGCCTCACATCTACTCCCTGAGATAGAAAACAATCAGTGAGTCTGCCCATGTGTGTCTGTGAGAGATGATTGCGTGCTCTGGGAATAAATGAATGAATGCAAGGAGGAATGAATGAATCACCACAGTAACCTGTCTTCTGCAGCAGTAGGTGCACAGTTTCCATTTCTCAGAGCAGTGGTGAAGTCTGCCAAAATAAATTAACTTTCCCACATCAATGACTCATTTGGCAGGAATAACAGCCTTGCAAACCAAATAGAGAATGGAGGGTGGGGGGGCCACAGGGCCGCGGGTGGGGTGGGAAGAGGAGCTCTGTGATGACTCAAGACAGAAGAAGCAGCTTCTCGTTCTCTCGCTCTCCCTCTCTCTTCCTTTTTAACCAAAAACATACTATCAATATATAAATATGTACGTTTAAACTTTTGAAGTGGGGGACGTAGAGGCTCCAAGCTATCGAGTGGCTTTGGATCTCAGGAGCAAAGAAGGGGGCTTAGATACAGCATCATCAACCCCTCGCTGGGCGGGTGAGGGTCCAGGGATCACCATGGCTACATCTTGTGTGGCCAGGACAGGCCTCCAGCCAGTGCTCCTTCCTTATCCCGGGGGCTCTGGGTGAGTCCTGGGTCTCCTCGGACACTTGCCCTTGCCCAGCCATTCTCACACCCTGCTCACGCCTCCTTCAGTGGCTGGGGAAGCTTTAGGGCAGAGGGAGGAAAGATCAAAGACTGAGACCACAGGTCCTAGAAAGGAAGGGACTTAATTACCTGCTTCTCGTCCAAGGCGGGGTTATGAGGAGGCCTCTAGGAGGGGTTCTGCCTGTCTCCTAGAAACCAGGCCAGAGGCAGCAAGCCTAGGATAAAAGAGATTGACAACAGACACGAAAAGGAACTTTTTGTTCTCTGCAATGATGACATTCCACCTGAAACGTGGCTTGGACGGGCCACTCAAACTTTCTCCAGCTCCCAGCTACCTGCAGTACACAATCCATTTTAGACTTGTGGTTAAGACCATGGGCTTTGGGGTCAGAGAGACCTGGGTTGGAATCAGTGCTTGGGAAATTCATTTAACTTTCCCAGCCATTACTCTGTAAAATGGTGTCGACTCTTTTGCTAGGGCTGCCGTAACAAAGTACCACAAACTGGGTAGCTTAAACAACAGAAATGCATTGTCTCACAGTTCTGGAAGCTAGAAGTTGGAAATCAAAGTGATGGCAGGTTTGCTTCCTTCTGCGGGCTGTGGAAGGAAGGATCTGTCCCAAGGAAGGATCTGTCCCAGGCCTCTCTTCCTAGTGTGTAGTTGGCCATCTCCTCCTTGTATCTCTTCCTACTGCCTTCCTTCTATGTGTGTCCAAATTTCCTGTTTTTATAAGGACACCAGTCACATTGGATAAGGTTCCACCCTAATTACAGCATCTTAACGAATTACATCTTTTTTTTTAAATTAATTAACCTATTTGTTTTTGGCTGTGTTGGGTCTTCATTGTTGCACGCAGGCTTTTCTCTAGTTGCAGCGAGTGGGGGCTACTCTTCGTTGCGGTGCGCGGACTTCTCATTGTGGTGGCTTCTCTTGTTGTGGAGCACAGGCTCTAGGTGCACAGGCTTCAGTAGTTGTGGTGCACGGGCTTAGTTGCTCCACAGCATGTGGGATCTTCCCGGACCAAGGCTCGAATCCGTGTCCCCCTGAATTGGCAGGTGGATTCTTAACCACTGTGCCACCAGGGAAGTCCTAATTACATCTGCAATGACCCAAATAAGATCACATTCTGAGGTACTTGGCAGGGGGGTGGGGGGGGAGTAGGACTTCAACATATGAACTTGGGAAAGACATAATTCAACCCATAAAAAATGGGTACTAGGTAGAACCAATCTCATAGGGTGGCTGCGAAGAGTGAATGAGATAATGCATGTGAAGTGCTTAGCCCAGAGCCTGGTGGGTTGTAAGTGTCCCCAAAAAATGTGACCTAAGATAATCATCATTATGGTCGTGGACACCCTTGGTCACTTGCCCAGTGACCCCTTCTTTTTTCTTTCTTGATAAATTCCCCTGATGTTGTTCAAGATAGCAGTCGGTCCAGGCCCAGTAATGGGTCATGTCTAAATTAGAGAAAAAAAAAAAAAAAGGCAGTGTTGTTTCTCTTTGCCAGTAATTTGTTTAGAGGTAGGCAGGTGACCTAGTTCTGCCCAAATAGATATAACAAGAAGTCTTCTATGGGAGTGAGTGGTCTTGGAAAGATTTTCTTTCC
The DNA here is from genome assembly GCF_949752795.1 of Hyperoodon ampullatus. NCBI lineage: Eukaryota > Metazoa > Chordata > Mammalia > Artiodactyla > Ziphiidae > Hyperoodon > Hyperoodon ampullatus. Next base: position 13,110,467 of record NC_136926.1, read on the forward strand.
CAAAGGAAAAAGAATTGCCTAAGAATAGCGCATGTAAAAACTCAGTGAATACCTACCTATCAAATGAATGACTAAAAGAGGCTTTAATAAATAACAGAAACCCAATACAAAATGAGTTAAGTAGTAAACAGTATTTATTAGATTATACAACTAAAAATTCCATAGGGAAACTTTCAGGCAAGGCTGGATCTAGGGGCTCACACAGTGTCATCAAGGCCTGGAATCTCGATCTCATGGTGCTATATTATTTCATTCTCAAGTAGATCCTCTTCACAAGGTAGTCTTTGGCAGCTCCCAACTCCGAGACCAATGGACAGAGCATGTCTTCCCCCTCTGATCTTATAATAGTGCCAGGAGTAATCCTAACCCTAACCCTAACCCTAAATCACACGGACAGCCCTGAACTAATCATTGAAGCTGGGGGCATGCAATGCTCTGGTTGATGAGAGCATGTCTACCCTGTCTTAGTTATCTATTACTACATAACACATTACCCCCACACTTAGCAGTTTAAAACAGCCCACATTTATTACCTCATCGTTTCCATGGGTCAGGAACCCGGGCACAGCTCAGCTGGGTCCTCTGCTTCACATGATCTCACAAGGCTGCTATGAAGGTGTCAGCCCTGGGTCCACAGTCTCACCTGAAGGCTCAACTGGGGAAGGATCCACTTCCAAACTTACTCAGTGGTTGGCAGGGCTCAGTCTTTTATAGGATGTTGGACTGAGGGCCTCAGACTTTCACTGACTGTTGCCTTGGCTGGAGGTTGCCCTTAGTTCCTCACCACATGGTGGCTTATTCATCAAAGCGTGCAATCTGAGAGGGAACTCGAGATCGCCTGCTAGCATCACAGAAATCACAACCGTTTGTAACTTAATCACAGACATGACATCCATTTTGCTGTATTCTATTGATTAGAAGCCAATCATTAGGTTCAGCCCACAGTCAGGAGGAGGGGATTATACAAAGGTGTGAACACCAAGAGACAGGGATCATGGGGTGGGGAGGCAAGGGGTGATCTTGGAAGTCCATCTACCACACACCTGTACAAGCCAGAGGTGAAATCAGTTCCTCCTGAACTATGGTGGATGGAGAGTGGAGGGAGTAATCCCCCCAAGGAATATTGGGATGCTTTTACCAGAAGAAGGGAGAAGGGGTCCGAGATGGACAAAACAGCAAAGGCCTCTGCAAAGCAACTGAGGACATTTGTGGTGAACACCAAGATCAGGATAAGCATTATCTACCTGGCTTGTTTCTGAAAGGTTGTACCGTTTACCCTGAATGAAAAATGTCTGGCTCACCAAATCCTCATCAGCATTGACCACCACTGGGTTTTTTTTTTTTCCCCCTTAACTTTGCTAGCTTGAAAGTCTAGGGACTTCCCTGGTGGTCCAGTGGTTAAGACTTCACCTTCCAATGCAAGGGGTGTGGGTTCGATCCCTGGTTGGGGAGCTAAGATCCCACACGCCTTGCGGCCAAAAAACCAAAACATAAAACAGAAGCAATATTGTAACAAATTCAATAAAGACTTTAAAAATGGTCCGCATCAAAAGAAAAGATCTTTAAAAAAAAAAAAGTCTATACAAATGATTTCCAAGTGTTGTTTGAGGTTGCCTCTCTTGAATAATAGTTGTTGAATTGCCCTCCAGATTTGTTAAATATCTGCATTTCCTCTCTCACTTTTCTTCAACCATTTAGTATAGGGTTGCCTTCGAATCCCCAACAAGATTATAAAAGTCCCAGGAGCAAGCATCTGGTCTCTCCAAGGGCACCCAGGCCAAGGTCTCTGCCCTCCTAGACACAGAACAAATGATATTTACCAACCGATGAGTTTCAGGCTTTTCTGATATTTGCTGAGCTCATGATTCTTTCACAAGAGGGACCTTGAATCTACATAAAAATACATGTGTAACTGAAAGAAGCAACAAACCGTGCAGGGTCCACAGAGTTCAGAAGAACTGCAGTTGCAGTCTGCGATTAATAACATTAATTTAGGGCTTCCCTGGTGGCACAGTGGTTGAGAGTCCGCCTGCCGATGCAGGGAACACGGGTTCGTGCCCCGGGCCAGGAAGACCCCACATGCCGCAGAGCGGCTGGGCCCGTGAGCCATGGCCGCTGAGCCTGTGCGTCCGGAGCCTGTGCTCCGCAACAGGAGAGGCCACAACAGTGAGAGGCCCGCGTACCGCAAAAAAATAAAATAACATTAATTTAACACCACACCTCATCATTTGAAAACAGTGGGTGGGAATTTTGTTTTTTTCTTGGGATAAATGAAAGATTCATTTTTAAGGCTTCTTTAAGTAACCCTCAAAGAAACGCTAGAGATGAAATAACCTTTAATTGGCCAACTTAGCACTAGTTCTGGAAGGCTCGGGTGAGTGGAATGCGAATTCAGTCTGTTGAAAACTTGACCTTGTCTTTTTTGGTCTCTTTCTGTCCCTCCTTTCCAGGCTGAGGATCTACCTACCACTCTTCTCTCTGACAGAGGCCTTGTGCATGGCCGGCGTCTCCAACCACCTTCAGATTTTACTCAGCAAACACAAGGCAGCACCTGGAGGTTGGGGTAGGTTGGAAAGGAGTGAGCTTCTGGATTTTTCTCCTATCTTCAGTAGACATGAAGGTGTATCAGTGCAGTGGAAATGGCATGAACTGGGATCTTATCCCAGCCCCATCACGTTCTAGAAGTTGACCTTGGGCAAATCATTTAGCATCTCTGAGCCTCAACTGCTTCATCTGTTCAAAGGGGATGATTAATACCTACCACAAAGGTTATGATCGGTGGTATGCAGGTAAAATTTTGATAACTGACTTCCCAGAGGAAACCCCTGATTTGCAGCATTTGCCAATTACAATGGTGTAAATACTTCCGCCATGGCCAGTTTCAAGCTACCAAAATGAAGTCACTGAATGCAGAGTTGGGAAAAGATGTGCAGATGTACAATAGCAAATACCATATAGTATTTTCACCATACAGACATAATAGACATAAAAAAATCTCAAGAGCATAGATAATAGAATAATGCAGTCAATTGATTAAGTGAGGAGTTTTGAATACTTATTTCCTTTGTTTTTAATGGAATTTATTTAATTGTAAATTTATATAATTTATTTTTTTAAATGATAGCTGTGCTTCTCTGCTCTCTCAGAGTCTATACCCTAGGGGACATGGGGACCCAAGGTTGAGAGAGGGGGAGAAGTCTGCAGGTAACCGAAGTACAGGATGGCTTATTGGGAAATTTAGGACCCAGAATGCGAAGTCGAACAGAATTGTTTTCAAACCCTGCCTCCCTGGGTGGGTGAGCTTGGGCAAGTAGCTCATTCTCTCTGTAAAATAATCCTTTCGCATAAAATAATTATTTTACGCTCATCTGTAAAATAATCCTCTTCTCTTGGGGTTACTGCCAGGTCTAAAGGAGGTAACATAGGAAAACTTTTAGCACAGTGCCTGGCACATAGTAAAAGCTCAATAAACAATAGATGCGCTTATTAAGAATGCGATAATTATGCTAATGGAAAAGTGTAAACTTCACATCAGGAGGCTGACAGAGGGACAGATTAAGGAGCTGGGTCCAAGCCAGGCGTGAGCTGTAGTTTGAGCTGGAAGACTGGGAGGGGGTTGCCTTGGGCTAATGCGCAGCCACACCCTTCAAAGAAAAAAATACCCAAATAGGAACTTGGAGCCTGCCCCTTGCTTTGGATGTTCTCTGTCTGGGAACAAGGGTCAGGAGGGCAAATCAATGAGCTTAAAAAGTAAGAGCAGGTAAGCAATGTGAGGCCCTGTCTGCCTTCCTCACCGGTTGGGTGGCAGTTGTGGGGCCTGGCAACCCACCGCCGTCAGCCTGGAGAATTGTGAACTCATGGTGGTGAGGACAGGAACCTCCACCACCGGCAGGGCATCAGCCAGAGCTGAACTTGAGAAAAGATCTGTCGCTCGGATAAGGAACAGATTTGGTTGCTCAACCCAACCTCTCCTTGTCGCCAGGGACCCAGCCCAATGTCCCGTCTGGCTCAGAAACGCCAGGACACTGGGAGGTGACCAGCTCACATCCGCAGAGCTAAAACTGGGGTACCTGGGACTCTCTCTCCAGTGCTCCCCTACCTGGAGATGGTCCGGGCGGTGCCCACAGGAACTTCATGGCTCCTGTCCAGACAGAAGGAATTGGCTGGCAAGTGTGACTCCCTGCAGAGGGCTGTGAAGATTCCTAAAGAGCTGTGCGCACCAGCTGCCTCGCCCTCCCAGTCTGAGCCTGGCTTTTTCTTAAACAAGAAATTACCAGTTATCGTTCACTCTGAAGCTACACTCAACCGGCTCATCCACTTGGCTGGCCACCTCTGATCTGCCAACAGATGCAGCCATTACTCACGTTGCTACCCCCCAACTTCCTCTTTCCGAGCTGCAAATATGGTAGCAATAGCTTTAACCAAGTGCCAGGCATTTCTTGTGTCAACTCATTTAATCCCCACCACAACCGATGAGGTAGGTTTTAATCTATCATCCCCATTTTATAGATGAGAAAACTGAGTTCAAATAAGAGAACAGACCCATCCACGGTCATCCAGCTAGTAAGTGGCTAAAGCCAGGACTTACACCCAGATCTGTGTGGCTCCACAGCCCACTTGCTGCCTGTAGCCCAGAATGCCCTCTGTTTCTCTGAAAAGTTACGCCCAGGGCAGGCCAGGACTGGGGTGAGGCAAGCAAAATATAAGGAGGCACTCACTCTCAGGTTCATGCCACCCGGGACTGGGCCCTGGCATGACCCTGAGAGCAAGTGCCTCCTTGAGTTCTAGGTCCTGGGCACCTGCCCCAGCCCTGCCTCTAGGTAAATACCCAGGTTTAGTAGCAAGGTCAGGGCAGCTCCTAGACAGGAAGACCAGCTGTGACCAGATTTCTTTCTCTCACAATTACACTGGTGGAATTTTCAGACCCCGCCCCCGCCCAGGGACTCTCAGCCTAGGAAAGGATCCCTGAGATCCCATCTCTCAGACCCCTCAGCACAGCTACCTTGACAGCCTGTTAGCTGGGGGCAAAGGAAGCCAGCGCTTGCCTTCCCTTCCATCTTTCACAACATCTGTCCCCTGCAGAAATGCCCCTCCTGGGTGAACTCAGTAGTACAGGCTCGGACACCAGAGTTAGACCTGGGTTTGAATCCTGCCTTCACTTCCAACCAGCTGTGTGATTTTGGACAAAGGACTTTCCCCTCTCTGTGCCTCGATTTCCCCATCCGTAAAATAGGACCAATGATGCATGCTTGGCAGGGTGTATTAGTTTCCTGTGGCTGCTGTAACAAATTACCACCAACTGGGTGGGTGAAAACAGCAATTTTTACTGTCTCACAGTTCCGGAGGCCAGAAGCTGAAAATCAAGGTCTGAGCAGGGCCGCACTCCCTCTCAAGGCTCTAGGGGAGGATCCTTCCTTGCTTCTTCCACCTTCTTGTGGCCCCAGGCGTTCTTTGGCTTGTGGAGCATCACTCCAGTCTCCCCCTCTGTCTTTACAGGGCCTTCTTCCTTGTGTCCGTCCTTTTCTGTCTCTTATAAGGATATTCTCATTGGATATAGGGCCCAACCTAATCCACTATGGTCTCATCTCAATTCTAGCTTAACTGTGTCTGCAAAGACCCTATATCCAATGAAGGTCACATTCTGAGGTTCTGGGTAGAAATGGATTTGGTGGGGACACTAGTCAACCCCACTGCACGGAAGTGGGCCTGACCCTCAGCCCTCAAGCAGCCTTCCCCTCTGCTCTCTCCTACCCCAGTTGGAGGCTGTGATGTTCAATTTCCTGTGTCAACTTGATGAAGCCACAGGGTGCCCAGTTATTTGGTTAAACATTTTCTGCGTATGCCTATGAGGGTGTTTAAGGATGAGATTAGCATCTGGATGCGTAGACTGAGTAAAGCAGATGGCCCTCCCACATCCAATCCCTTGAAGGCCTGAATAGAACAAAAAGGTGGAGAAAAAGAGAATTCACTCTCTGCCTGATGATTTTTGAGCTGGGAGGCAGTCTTTTCCTGCCCTCAGACTGGAACTTACACCACTGGCTCTCCCAGGTCTCCAGCTTACAGACAGCAGACTGTGGGACTTCTCAGCCTCTATAATTGTGCAAGCCAATTTCTTATAATAAATCTCTTTCTCTCCCTCTCCCTCTCAATAGATAGGTAGATATAGATATAGATAGATGTATAGGTATATGTGACATCTGTATCATATATATATTTACAGTTGTCCCTTGGTATTCATGGGGGATTGGTTGCAGAGCCCCAGCAGATACCAAAATTCAAAGATGTGAGTTTCCTGGTGGCCTAGTGATTAGGACTCTGCGCTTTCACTGCCGTGGCCCTGGTTCAGTCCCTGTTTGGGGAACTGAGACCCCACAAGCTGCGCGGTGCAGCCAAAAACAAACAAACAAAAGAAACAATGAAAAAAAGATGCTCAAGTCCCTTACATAAAATGGCATAGCACAGAGAATACAGCCAGCCCCCTGTATCCGCGGATGAGAAGTCCACAGATAAGGAGGGCCGACTGTACATCTAAATATATATATGGATTTATCTGTATCATATCTATCCTACATATAGGATATCTATCCCATATCTATATATCTACATACAGAACTATCTATATAGATACAATTATAGAGAAACGCATGTCTCCATATGGATAGTTCTGTTTGTTTCTCTGGAGAACCCTAAGACAGAGGCTTTTCTTTCCCCCACGGAAAGAGAAAGCATGCTTCCAAGAGCCCTGTACTTGGACGGGTGGCAGATGTTCCCTGTGTGGGTAGCCAGTTCCCTCCTCATCCCAGCTTTCCTCTCTGGTTTCTGAGTAAGTGTGGAGGAGGGTGAATCCAGGCCAGATCCTCCCCTCATCTGAACTGTACTTTCCATGGAAATGAACTTTCCCAAGGAGGCTCGCTGCCCCCTGCTATTCTTCGCCCAGAGGCTGAGTTGACAACCATGTCAGTCAGAACAGGAGAGACACCCTCGCGAGGTCCCGGCTTGTGGAGTGTCACATCCAGTTGTCACAGGCCCGTCGGGGAAGCATGACGATGGCAGTTTGCAGGGGAAGAGCTGAGGGTCGGAGGAGTCCAGTAAGGAGCCCAGGGGCACACAGCTTTTATTTCCGGGGTGCGGGGTGTGGTTTGAAAGTTACAACGATTGCACTCCACCCCAGCCCTGAGCCCAGGCCGTTCGAGATGAGACACGCTTTGCGCCGGGCTGGGCACGATGATTTGCGTTCACCTGCTTCATCCTCATAGCCGCCTTGCGAGGTGGCTGTCACCCTCCGCCTGCGAACAGGGCTCAGCGAGGCTCGAAGAAGGGCTCTCCTGACTCCGGGCTCCGCAGCTGTCAGCGCCGGGGTCCAACCTGAGTCCGCGCATCCCCAAAGCCCTCCTCCTCCCTCTCCCCACCCACTTCCCAGCTCACACTTCTCTACCTTCCTGATCCTTCTCCGGGTGGGGCAGGTGAGGGAGGAGGGGCTCCCTGAGGAGGGGGCGGGGCAGGTGGGCCGCTCCTTCATCCGGTCCGCTTTCTGCAGAGAGCGAGAAAGCGCCTGGGTGTGTGAGTGTGTGAATGTGTGTGGCTGGGGGTCTGGGTGTGTGTGAGCCTGAGTGTGTATGTGAGATTGTCTCCGTGTGTGAGTGTGTGTGCGTGTGTGTGTGGCTTGGGTGGGGGGCAGGGAAGGGACAAGGGTGGGAACAGACATTCCTGGGAGGTTGGGCCAGGGCTGGGGAGGTACCCACCTCCCCCCTCCCTCCCCTCTCTCCGCCTCTCCTCTCCTTTTCCTCCCCTGGCCCATTCCCCGAGGATTCTGTCGGGCAGCCTGGGACAAATGAAGAGAGCGAAGCTAGGGCGGGCACACCGCAGGGGGGTCAACGGGGGCTAAGCCCTCGTCAGGGGTCAGGGCCCTCGTCTCTGCCTCTCCGGGTTCCTGAACGCCGAGGATTACAGCTTCAACTTCTGCTGTTTAATCAGCTGGTAGCAATTTAACCATTACACCCCAGTGAGAGAATCCAAGACATTTCCTACAGGAGGGGGAGAGGGAAGACTAAGATGGGAGGAATGCAGGAAGGGGGGAGCGGTGGAGACACAAAACGGCTTTATTAAAAAGAAAAAGGGGGGAAGAAAAGGAACATGATCTGTAATTGTATCTCAGATTGAAATAGAGCTCCCAGGGCTGGGTGGGGAAGCAGACCCCTGGAGACACTGGGGCGGGGGAGGCTGCAGGGTTGAAATGGGGAAGGTGGGTGCTGGTTGGGGGCAGGGGCGGGGGACACCAGAGGAGCTTGGCTGTGGGATGTGGGAAGGAGTTTTGTCTCTTGCATTGAGGGGCGGTCTCCAGACCCAAGGAAGGCCCTGCCCCTTGCAAGCCGTGCTGGGTCTGGCCCCTCTGAAACTGGAAACAGCAGAGCAGCTAAGCAAGGATTGATTCACTTTACACCACGGGTTTATCTGTAAAGTGCTTGGAAGATGAGATCGGCAGGCTAGGTGAGGTTCTTTATCAAATGCGTTTTCATTCTGTAAAAAACCAAAAATCTTTTCCAGCCCACTCCTTTTTTTTCCTAGGCCCCAGTGTGCCTTAAATGCTCACACCTGAGCCCAGGTGGCCCTGTTGTCAGCTACTGCATTTGGCCCCCAAGCCAAGTGGGAGGGAGCCTCCTCTGTGTGGCTTGATGCCGAGCACTGGGGTACATCTGTGGAAGGGGACTTGGAAGAAAGCCAGGATGGCATTTGGGGCATAGAAAGGGCACCACTTTGAAGCCTGGGGTTCCAGGTTTGAACCCCGAGGCTGTCCTTGGCTGGCTGAGTTAACCGGGGCAAGTTGCTAAGCCTCTCTGAACTTCAGGTCTTTACTTCCATTTACAGAGGCCAGCATACTTTTTCTACAAAGGATCAGATAGTAAATATCTTTGCAGGCCATGCAGTTTCTGTGGCAACTATTCAACTCTGTCTCTGTAGCATGAAAGCAGCCATGGACATACACAAATGAACAAGCATAGCTGTGTCCAATACAACTTTATTTACAAAAACAGGCAGCTGGCTCACAGGCTGTAGTTTGCTTTCCCATAATCTAGAAAATAGAAGTGACGATGCTTCTGGGGCTCCATTAATTAAACACAGTGTGTTAGCACATTGTCAGGGTCTGAAACGTGATGGCTGATTGTCATCCAGATGGGGTGAGCAAGACAGCTGAGACTTCTCTGACCAACAAACTTTCCACCAACTTTCCATCATTTCATGGCAGGCACGGGCAGATGCTATGATTAAGTCAGTAAAGAAGCCACTAATGGGAGTCTAAAGGGACAAGGGCCTGGACATTAAGGAGCTGGGCTTTGCAGGGTGAATAGGAGTTTTCAGAGAGAGAGGATGTAGGGTGTTAAGGGAAAGTCACTATGTTCCCTTGAGTAGGGAAAATACATGCATGCATAGACACAGAGGCAGGAGGGTCCAGGGTGGGCAGTGGGTGTGGGAGAGAAAGGGGAGGGAGAAAAGCAGGTGTCAAATATCAGGCCCCTCCCCATGCCCTACCTTGGGATTGTTCCAGGCTGGAGCCAGTGTTCAAGGCCCAACAACCAAAGGGCTTCTCTCAGCTCTGCCCACTGACCTTCCCTCTCCATTTCTTCTGTAAAGCCTTACAGCCCCAAGTGACGCTCCACTCCTTCCATGCAAAGGAGGCTACAGGGCATTGTGCTAAAAAGCATGGACATTGGAGTAACACTGATGTGGTTTCAAATGTCCCATTGAACATTTGCTTGCTGCGTGGTCTTTGGTAAATGTCTTCACCTCTCCAGGTCTCCATTTCCTCATCTGCAAAATAGGGGCTATGATCTCACTTACCCAGCAGGTGTCCTGCTGGGGGGTTACATGGGATGAGGAAGGACAGTGCGTTCCTGGCACATAGTAAGCACTTAATAAACAGAAGCCATTATTAGTATTACCATTATTACTATAATATTTTATAATTATAAAACCTTTTTTTTTTTTCTTTTTTCTTTTTTTTACTGTACATGGGCCTCTCACTGTTGTGGCCTCTCCCATTGTGGAGCACAGGCTCCGGACGTGCAGGCTCAGCGGCCATGGCTCACAGGCCCAGCCACTCCGCGGCATGTGGGACCCTCCCGGACCAGGACACGAACCCGTGTCCCCTGCATTGGCAGGCAGACTCTCAACCACTGCGCCACCAGGGAAGCCCTATAAAACCTTTTATAATGCAAATATACTGCTTTATAATTATAATATATTACCATTATTATTATTATACCTCTTGTGCTCCTCAGCCCCCACTGCCAAAGGGTCTAACTGAGCATGGGGACACGTTGGTGCCCAAGGCTGGGAGGTCTGGGTGGTGGCCTCAGCCCTTCACTCTGCCACAGGACATGGATTTTGAGCACTTCAAAAGCATCCGGTGGGACTCCCTCATTATTAGTTCAGGGAACCAGGAGACTATGTAGTAGATGTAGAACACACATCACTTCCTCCATCAATTACAGCACTTCTGCACAATATACTTTCTCAGCTCCATTTTCCAGATGAGGAAACTGAGGTTTAGTGAGGGCTTAAGTGACTTCCTCAGATTCAAATGACTATTATAGCATTGGCAGAGCTGGGGTTTGAAACTAAGAAGAGGGCATTCCAGGGCTTCCCTGGTGGCACAGTGGTTGAGAGTCTGCCTGCCGATGTAGGGGACACGGGTTCATGCCCCAGTCCGGGAAGATCCCACATGCCACGGAGCGGCTAGGCCCGTGAGCCATGGCCGCTGAGCCTGCGCGTCCGGAGCCTGTGCTCCACAACGGGAGAGGCCACAGCAGTGAGAGGCCCGCGTACCGCAAAAAAAAAAAAAAAAAAAAGAAGAAGGCATTCCAAATTCTGGGCTCTTTCTATGTCACACCAAGAGCTCCTCCAGCTGCTAAGAACCAGCCTATTCAAGCATCAAATCTGCCATCTTGGTAGGGTGACCAACCATCCTGCTTTGTCCAGAACTGAGGGGGTTCCCGGGTGCCAGACTTTCAGGGCTAAACGGAGCAGAAGCTCTGGGCAAACACAGCTTCCCCCTGCATCTTGGTGTTATGGACACCAGGTCCGTAAGCCATTGGCCTCCCCAGTCTGCCTTCAAGTGTGTCTGCCTCCTGCCCTGTATTCGGACCCTCTTTCCTCTGTGCTGTGCTGTGTGTGGGTAGAGCCTCCAATGGCTGCCACTGTGAATCCCTGTCGATTTTCTAAAGTGAACTTTTGTGAAATCACCAAAGGGCACAACATCCTAAAATTAAAGCATTAGTTAAAATACATAAAACATGAAACAGCGAAAGCAATGGAAACAGCTTAAATAGTATAATAAAACATGTCATTACAGCAGATTAGGATGAAAAATAGTTCTTGCATTATGCCCCGAAGGTTGGCAAACTGGGACTTCGTAAATATGGCAAGAAATGTACACACAAACGCACACACAGAGATATTTATATAAGAAATCTCAGAAGCAGTGGAAACAGCTGAAATGGTAGAATGATGTGCATTTCGAGTATATAGTGTGCGTTCTTGCCCCGGTTTATATAACACGATCAGGTACATATTGGGGAGGGGAGTGCAGAGATTCTGGACTCTGCAGAGTGTCACCGGGCTCTGCAATTTTCCATCAAGAGTTCTCTGGGAAGTTAAAAGCAGTCTGTACAAGATCAGCTTTCGGACCCCCGCGCCTTTGCCTATCAGAGGTCTCCCTGGACTTTTACCTCGGTGTGTGCAGCTCTCCTGCACTAGTCCCACGTGACCCCACATTCCTGCTGCTAATGGGTTCACAGTCTGTTTTGCCATATGGGGGGAGGTAGAATTTCTAACGGGGAAGCCACAAGCCAGCTTCTGCCCACTATTACCCCGACCAGGATTGACTGATACTCATACTTGGGGCCTCAGGGAGGGGACATAAGCAGGGTGACCAACCATCCCTGTTTGCCCGGGACTGTCCCAGCTCAGTCCCAGGCAAACCGGGATGACTGGTCCCCTACAGTCAAGTCCCAATGCCATTGGCTCTTTCAGTGTTCAACTTCCTTCTATTACCTTTTTAAATCAAAGATGGACAAAGCCAGTGAAATCACCTCAGCCCATTCCTGAGTCATCTTTCCCCTGCTGGATGCAAAAAGGAACATGTAACTCAGGTTATAAAAATTAGCAGAAAGACATGAATTTTTGGTGTGCCACCAAAATCCTACTGTCCACTGCTGATCAGCAAATGAGCGAATTGCTTCTGGGTTGATCTTTCCAGTGGGTCTTAGTGTCTGTTTTATTTAACTGGCGGCCTCTGTCTCTGATAGCAGGGCTCTCTTGAAGTGATAAATTGCGTCCATATTTACTCTTCTTCCTAAAGCTAATTGTTGGGGGGTTGTGTTTTAAATACCTTTTTGATGTGCTAAGAGCTCCCCGTGAGGTAAATAAACAGACCGTTAGGTTTCGCCCAGAAGTGTCTGCAGAAGCGCCATCTCCTAATTTGTGGTAGTTAATGGACATTAACCTCTCCAGCTCCCTCTCTCTGCTCAACCCTCATCCTATAATCATTGTCATTACTTACAATAACATTTTACACTTGTAGGTCAGCTTTTCTTTCTAAGTGCCCGAGTCTCGCCTAATGAGTAGCTTTTGAATCTCAATAATGAAGTATTTGCCCTTCTCAAGTTGCCATGTCTCGGAACAAGAACGCTCTTCCCCTGACCTCTGGCTGGAGCCTGTGCGTGAGTGCACAGACACACATATTCACACTCACGGGCACAGGCACACGTGCATACGTGCACTCGAACACACATGCGCACGCACACACAAACACACACACACACACCCTCTGAGTTACCAACGGGAACTAATACCACTTGTCATTTCCTTATCTTCAACGTGCAAATAATCATGATAGCCACCGTTTCTGGAGTGCTTCGGCCCAGTTACTGTGTTAAAGGCACTCAGCATGCGTTTCATTTTTATAGCAACATTTTGAAGTAGATAATCAGCCCATTCTACAGACAGGGAAACTGAGGGTCCCAGAGGTGCAGTAACCTTCTCAGGTTCACACAGCTAATAAGTTACAAAGCGCTATCCCAACCCCCATGACTGTCACCAGGGCCCACACTCTTAAGCCACCAATGACCCAAATAACCCCAGCCAACTCAGATCCTTCAAATGCCCTTGACCACTGTCCTGGGGCAAATCCCAGTGGGAGAAGAGTGCCGGGGATCCCCTTCTTCTGGGTAGCATTTTGCAGCTCCAGACCACTGGAGACAGTTTGCCCGACTACAGGGGCCAAGAATGGCGCCGACCTTTCTGGACCCAGCATGGGGTTGGGGCAGTCTGGACCCGGAGCTGCCATCTCTCAGAGGAGGCTGAGATGGGCCTGGCTGGACCCTACTGAGCCCCGACCCAGTCCCCTGCCTCCCTTTCTGGAAGGATATAGCACTTTTCCCTCTTCCCAGCCAGGAAGGAGGAGAATGTCTGTGGTCTGTGTCACAGCTGCTACCGCAAGGGAAGGGCCTCCGAGGGACAGAAGCCCTACAGAGACAAGACTATGGCAAAGAGAAAAAGAACCAATCCTCTCAGCATCCTTTCTGCTGGCAGCTTGAAGCTATTTGAGGCGTCAAACGTCCCCCATTTGGTTTCGAGGCAAACGCCACTTGGCTGGGGAGGGGCCCCATTTTCAGCAAGTGTTTTAGCAGAATGCCAGAGACCAAAATTATATGCCTTCCCCTCACAGCTTAAAAAGCAGCCTTCAAGGGGGTTTTGCCCATGTATAATTCAAGAAGCGCCAAAGCTGGAAACTGCAAACTCGGTTAGATTTTCCTTCCCCGGGCGGATCTTTGTCTCAAGCCACAATTGTTTAAAATTGCAGTGTCGCGTGCGTGGAAGGGAATGGCTCTGACCCCTTGTTCAGGTGACACTTGTCAGGACCTCCTCATTGAGGAGGCTGCAAGAGGACACACAGCGGAAAACCTGAGTGGCTTTGGTCTGCATCCAAAGTTCTTTTTCTCTCTTTTTCTTTGTCCTTTTGAAGAACACAGAAGCATGAAGCAAATAGCAACCCGGTCTGCTGGAGTTTGGTACTCGGTGTCTCAGAGGCCCTGAGGACATCTTGCTTCTTGGGGGTGGCAGCTTAAATGCCCAGAGACTCTCAAACAACCAACTTGAGCACGTCACCCAGCTCCCACCCAAATTAGCAGGCAACAAAGAGGCCAGGACACTGGGGTCCTCCTGCAGGTTGCTTCCACATTATGGGCCTCGCAGGAGCTGGCTCTGAATATAATCATAGTTTCCATAACCGAGGGACACGATCACTCAGGGTTGGCAGCCCTCCAGATTGTCTCACTTCCTGGGGCATGACAGCAGGGCAGACTCCAGAATCAGGGGATCTGGATTCAAATCTCTGCCCTGCTACTCAGTGGCTGTGTGACCTTGAGCAAGTTGCTCAGCCTCTCTGGGCCTTCTTTTCATCATCTATAAAATGGAGCTAATAATGTCTGCCTTGTGACGTTGTGAAGATTAAAAGATTAAGTGCTTGCCTCTAGTGCCCAGCTCTGACCTCTCCATCCGGCACAGCAAGCACAGTGCCGCGGCAATGGTACTTTCAGGAGCATCCCCGCCCCAAATACTTCTTGAAATAAGCAAGATGCATACCTTGAGTGCGTTGGTATAAAGGTGAATATAATTGAAGCGGATTGCATTCATCTTTATAACTATGCAGGGATAAAAAATAATTTTTAGTATTTTTAACGGGGAATGGAGCCCACAAAAATCAAGATGTGGCCCTGTTGAGCCCCACCGAGCACATTATAATCATCTCCTGTAAACCTCACAGCCCACGGTGGCAAATATTGTGAGCCCCATTCTCGAGGTAAAGAGTCTGGGACTCAGAGAGGTTTGGTGACTGTCAAGGCCACACTTCTGATAAGCCCCGTTCTCTTCTTCTTAAGCTCCTGCTTTAAATCAGAAGTCACCTTCATACAACAAGGAATAGAAGAGAAGGTTAGCTTGGCCCTGCCTGCGGAGGGGTCACAGGTGGAGACTTTGCCCAAGTATCCCCCCACCAGGATCTTGGCGCCATGCACAGACCACTGGCTCTATTACTCACTAAATAAATTTCTTTAAATTATTTATTGAAATTAATGTATTTTTAAAAGAAAAATGGTATATCTCTACCACGAATAGAAAGCTGGGATCGCTTGCCATAATTTTTAAAAAATACATAAGTATTAAAATTTTAAATGTTCACATGTGGACCACTTAAAATCATCTTGCATTAGGGTTGGAAATATAGAGAGATGAGTGAGGGTCAAGATCATGCAAGTGAGGGTCAAGGCCATGTGAGTGAGTGTCAAGATCATGTCAATGAGGGTCAAGGTCATTTGAGTGAGGGTCCAAGTAGGGTGAGTAAGGATAAGATCCCTGTCTTTATTATAAATTTTATTATTTTGTTCATCAGGGATGTTTTTCATTAATCTTATTTTTTTTTATATTGCCTGTATTTATTTTATCTTGATGACTGAGTTTTTTGTCAACCCCTTAAATTTTGGACCAGAGGCGAGTGCCTCACTTGCGTTATGTCACCTGTGTTGCATACAGAAGGAACGTGCTCCCCACTTTGAGAAACCCAGTCCAAGGTCAGTGACTTCCTGGGCTGGTGCCTTGGAGTAAATCAGACCAAGGAACAGTGAATGGAGATGTGCCAGGGAGGCATGGGCAGGGTGTGGGGATCAGTGTGGGCCAAAGTGGTCAGCAAGTGGATTTTGAGAACTATTTTCAAGGCCGAATTAACTTCCAGGCCTGGAGGGACCATTAACGTCTGCTCTCAGACTCCCCTTAATGGACTGAAGGCTCACTCCCGACCCAAGGTAAACCGTTTACCCCGCCTTCCTCGCTCGCCCTAGGCCTGGTGTTTATAAAGCCATTTGCACTCGCAGGAGAAGGGAGAATGAATGGTGATTGTTTCATCATTAAGTTAACTCTGCGACAACTCAGACGCAGCACGGGGGTGTCCCCATTCCTGTCCTCCCGCTGACCCACGAGTGTCTACTGTCTGTAAATACCACCCAGCGCTGTGAGCAGGTGTAAGATCCGGCTGAGTGAGCCCAGGCTGAGGCTGGAATGCAGAATTGCGCCTTGAGTGTGCAGGGTTCTCCGGCTGCAGAGTTCCAAGCATTTCACAGGCCCTTTCTAGCAAAGCTAATTAACTTCCCACTCCCCCAGTCACCGGTGTAGAGCAAGGCATAGGAATTATTGATGTGACCGAGTTTCCTAGTAGCTGGTGGGTTGGGGTCACCTTCTTGCACTGATCTGAGGGGGGAACTGAGGACCTCGAGGTGTGCACACGTGCATGTGAGACAGGAACACACGGGCCTGAAATCCCACGATTTGATGTCATGAAGCTTGTGGGGAGCTTGCTGAAATGCACTATGCAAATGCAGGTCTCCTTGAAAGGGGGGCCCCTGAGCCTTTGTGGGTAAATAATCTCACATGGTTGGGGGACATTCTCAAAGCTAGGGTTTGGGATGCATGGGACACCAAAGGGAAGACAGGAAGCCTGTTGGGGGAAAGAGATGCTAAAATACGTACAGGGAATGTGTCGAGAGTGTAGGAGGCAGTGTGGGAACACATTCGTCCATGGATTCAGCCAATATTTACTGAGTACCTGCCATGTGCCGAGCACTGGGCTAGAGGCTAGGGTTACAGTGGTGAACAAGACGGACAAGGGCCCTGCTCTCATGGAGCTCACAGTCTAACTGGGAGACAAACCACAAGGAACCAACTCCTTATCTCAGCCTCTAAGGCCTTTTATGATCTGGCCCCAGCCTGGCCTCATCTCCTGTCACCTTCCCCTGGACTGCCAAGCTCTAGCCACTTGGCTTTCTTTTACTTCTTGAACACACCAAACTCATTCCCAGCCCAGGGCCTTGGCACGTGCTTTTCCTTCTGCTTGGAGCATGCTTTCCTGCATTTTCATATGACTTTCTCCTTCTCACTTCTCAGATCTCATCAGAAACATCACCTCCCCAAGAAGCCTTCCCTAACCACACACGTCTAAAGTTCCCTTTCTCTCTCTGTCACTTTCTGGTCCATTGTCTAGTTTTATTTTCTCCTCAACACTTATCACCATCCTGGATAACTACTGGTTTCTGGGTTCCGTGTCTTTCTTCTCCATGTAAATGTGAGCTCCTTGGAAGTAAAGCCTTTGTCTAGATAGAGGAAGCAAACAAAAAGTTAATAAGTGATTGTGCTTGTGACGCAGTGAGCAGCTCAGTGAGAGAGGATAACGTGGACAGGTGTGACCTGTTCAGGGCTTGGGGGATGGGGGTGGTCAGGAAAGGCCTCCCCAAAGGGCGATGTTTAAACTGAAGCCTTCAGGACAAGAAGGAGCCAGCATGGAAAGCAGATGGGGGCTGGGGAGGGTTCAGCCGAGGAGAGGCGCCTGCAGGAGAAAACCCCAAGATGGCATTTTTTAGTTGACATTTTTCAAGGAACCGAAAAAGACACCCCTCTGGACAGTCAGGCCTGGGTTTGAATTTCAGCTCAGCTGCCTCCAGCTGTATGACCCTCGGGCAAGTCACCTCCCTCTCTTGGCATTAATCTCTATCTTTATAAAATGGGGATTAAAATGCCTTTCTTGAACTGTTACTAAAATTACATAAGATAATATATAGAGAGAGTTTGGTACATAGTTGGAGCTTAATAGATGTTCATTTCTACCTCCCTGCCCTTCACGAGGTTGCTAGGAGACACCCCAGGCTCCTAGGATTGGCCTCCTTTAAGACAGGACCCTCTCCACCCCCATGCCTCATGCCTGCTACCTTTGCCCCTCTCCTTGTATCTGAATCCCAAGCCTCCCCCCACCTCCACCCCTGCTTCTTCCATCTGTATAGCCCACTTGGCCCCCCACGGGCCTTTGTCTACAATCCCCTCACTGAAGGCTGCTCAGAGATGGCAGTGACAGCTTGTCCCACATCACAGCTGAGCTGGGATCAGACCCCAGATCATCTAAATCCAAGACCAGTGTTCCTTCCATTATACCAGACTGAGGTTCAGAGCCGGGAGGTTGTAGTTGTTCACTATCAAGGATGCTCCCTCCTCCAGGTTCAAGACCCAGGGAGTAATAATGCTGACCTGCCCACTCTTGAGCTGAGACATCACCAGCAAGATATGAGTAATTACCAGTTACCAAGCACTGTCAAGGAGCTAGGTGTGCTTCTAAGTTCTTTACAGACATAATCTGATTTTGCAGTCTCAGTAATCACAGGAGGCATTATAGTTCCACTTTATAAATGAGCACGTTAAAACTCAGAGGTGAAGTGACTTCTACAAGATCCCATAACTGTGAAGACACAGAGTTTATAACCCAAGCAGGGGTAATGTTACAAGTCTTTAATAACTGGCACAGTATGACCACTGGCCAATCAGAAGAGACATCAGCTTTGCAAACCTGGCCTGGCATACCTATGAACATCAGCTCCCATGAGGCCGACTGCCACCCATGATGCCATGGGGCCCCCTGGGGAAGCCAGTGCACTTGGGGTAAAAATGAGGAAGCTCCCTGCTGGGTCAGACAATTTGGGAGAAGACCAGAGAGCTGGCCCCAGCACCAGGGTATAGAGAATATGATATCTAGACAAGAGGTCATCTCCCTGAGGCCACTTAGCACAGTTTGAAGTAGGTGGCAAATCCCAGAAGCATGGCCCAGAGTCTGGGTGCAGTCAAGTGGAGGGACATGGCCTGGCAAATCCAAGTAGAGGAGCTGAGGTTGATGTTCAGAGACCCACAGGGGCCTGAAGCCACCAAAGCAAGTGAGGCCTGAACATCTAGGCCAAGGTCCATGTCTCTGAACCCAGTCTGAGTTCCTTCACATTATTCAGCCATAACTCCTTTACTTTCATCCGAGACGGCAGCCCTTTGGTCAAACTGCCTGGACTTAAAGCCCAGATTCATTACCTGTTAGCTCTGCAACCTTGACTAAGTTGCTTAATCTCCCTGTGTCTCACATTCTTCATCTACAAAATTTTATTGCAGCAACGATTACATAAATTGTACTTTTTAAGCCCTGTGAGTAGTACTCAATAAATAAATAATTTTCCCAGGATGCTTTTATGAAACACCAATCATACCAAACTATTTGCTTTTCTCCTGTCACGTTCACACCTTGTATTGGTTAAGAATTGTGCCTGGCTGCTGGTAACAGAGACCTAAAATAACAGTGGTTTAAACAAGATAGGGGTTTATTTTCTTCTCACTTAGAAAGAAGTCCAGGGCTGGCATACTATGTCCTCAAAATCATCAGTGTCCCATGTTCATTTTTTTTCCCATTATCCTTGGTGCATGGTTTCCATTATCAAGGTCACAAAATAACTGCTGCAACTCCAGCCATCATGTCTTCATTCCAGGCATGCAGAAAGAGGAAGAGAGAAAAGCAAAAGGGTGCAGTGGCTGAGTCAACCCATCTTTAAGGAGCTTTCCTGAAAGCTCCACCCAATTACTTTCCACATACTATTGATTGGAAATGGCTTGTGTATCTGCAAAGGAAGCTGGGAAATGTAGTTATTTTAGTTGGTCTGTTGCCACTTAACAAAAATCAAAGTTAGGTTGCTAAGGAAGGGGGATATAGATATTGCGTGGGCAACCAGCAGACTTTGCTTCTTTTTGTCCATGGTGGTTTGTGTACTTGACATATTCCCTCCCTGTTAAAATCATACTGATCCTTTGAGGCTTGGCTCAAATGCATCACTTCCCTAAAGTCTTACCTAGAATCCTCTATCTAGCACACACCTCTTTCTACCTGCATTGCTCAACACAGTAGCAGCCACTGAGCAATGAAATGTGGCTAGTGCAACTGAATCACAGAATTTTTAATTAAAATGACTTAATTTTAATTAATTTAAATTTAAGTTAAAAAAACTAATATTGCATTCAGTTATTGGAAAATTTTAAGTATGTTTGGAACAACTTAGGTATGTAAATCTAGCTTTTCAACCATAAATTATATAATCTAAATACAGATCAAGTATTTTCAAGGAAAATTTAACATCTGAATTGAGATGTGTTATATTTACACACAGATTTCAAAGACGTAGTACCAAAAAAAAAAAAACGAAGAACATAAAATATCTCATTAATTTTTATATTGATTACATGTTGAAGTGATACTGTTTGGGGTATATCAGGTTAGATAAAATATCTTATTAAAATATTTCATATGAAAAAATATAATTGCATCTGTTCCATTTTACCTTTTGGATGAGGCTACTAGAAAAATTTTAATTATATATGTGGCTCTGAGTATATTTCTACTTCACATCTCTGCTTTCTATTTTCTGTATTTCTTTCTATTTTCTGTCAGTTATTAATATATCTGTCTCCCTCTTCCATGTACATGGCTACATAAGAGCTGGAATCCTAGTAGGATTTATAGTAGCTATTTACTGAGCACTCGTTCTGTGCTAGAAACTATCCTTTTTTTTTTTAAACTTAAGAAAAAAATTTTAAATAATTATAGATTCACAGGAAAGTTTCAAAAAAAAGGACAGGGAGGTCCCATGTACCCTTCACCCAGTTTCCCCCAATGAGAACATCTTGCATAACTATAGTATAATATCCAAACCAGGAATTGGCATTGATACAATTGACCAATTATTCAGATTTTGCCGGCTTCAGGTGTACTCGTTTGTGTGTATGTGGACATTTCTATGCAGTTTTAACACATGCATATCTGTGTAAACATCAGCACAATCAAGATACAGACCGTTCCATCACCACAAAACTCCCTCATACTACCTTTTATAGCTACTATTCCCCTCCCCCAGTCCCTGACAACCATTAATCTATTCTCCATTTTTTTATTTTGAAAATGTTACATAAATGAAATCATACAGTATGCAAACTTTTGAGACTGGCTTTTTTTCACACTTGAGATATATCTGAGTCATTGTGTGTATCAATAGCTCATTCTTTTCCATTACTGAATAATATTCCATTGTATGGACGTACCACAGATTTTTTATCCATCCTCTAATTGAGGGACATTTAGGTTGTTTCTAGTTTTGGATAATTATGAATAAAGCCACAGTAGACATTCATGTACAGGTTTTTGTGTGAACATTGGTTTTTATTTCTCTGGGATAAAGGCCCACAAGTGCGACTGTGCACTACGTATTTTCATGTGACATCATTCCACTATATACTCTCTATTGTGGTAAACAGCATGTGAGAGGAGAGGGAAGAATACGGGCTTTGAAGAAACACACCAGGATTCAGATCTTGACTCCATCACCCCCGGTGGGCAGTGCTCAGTTTGCACCTCTGTAGAATGGGTGTGTTTAACACAACTCTCGGGGTTCCTGAGGCCAGCATATAAGCAAAGGCAATTGTGTGGCAGGTGGTAGGCGCTTTACTAATGCAGATTTCTTTCCTTGCACCCCCTGTGGATCTAGTATAGGCACTACCATAGTGCCTATGGCGTGGAAGGTGTGGGATCAAGGAAGGAAGCTGGGGGTGGGAGGTGGGACAGGCAAAGAACGGAGCCCACCTGGGGTATCAGAACAGGTGGGTGGGCTCACGTACTCAGCACACAGCCAGGATCTGGTCTAGGATGGAGGCCGCCTGCTCTGGCTGGATTGGAATCCCTTCTTGGAGTGGCAGGTGGCAGGTGCACGCTGCCCGCTTGGCAGGTGCTTGTGGCTGGCAGTGTCAACAGAAGCTCAGAATTGTTGGTTAGAACCACAGTGAAGGCTTTCAGAGCCCTCCCCTCCATTGTCCCCACATCACACTGGAGGCCAGGGAAGAGAACCCATCTCTTCTATGGTGGGTTGTCTAGAATTAGCTAATGGCTGCTCTTTCTTGAGCATTTACTATGCACCAGACACTGAACATAAAACATCCATACAATGTGGAGAGACTTTCATTCTTCCCATGTTACAGATGAGAGAAGTGAGGCTCAGAGAAGTGATGTTAGTTGCCCGCCCTATCTAACCCCAGTACCCTTCATTTGATCCTTGTGCTATACCACTCCAGAATAACCAGTCTCCTCTATCTGTCACCTATATGCCATCACACCAACACTTCCCTCCCTCCACCAACTAAGCAGAAGGAACCAGTAAGAAACCACACAGGGGCTTCCCTAGTGGTGCAGTGGTAGAGAGTCCGCCTGCCGATGCAGGGGACACGGGTTCATGTCCCGGTCCGGGAGGATCCCACATGCCGCGGAGCGGCTGGGCCCGTGAGCCATGGCCGCTGAGCCTGCACGTCCGGAGCCTGTGCTCCGCAACAGGAGAGGCCACAATAGTGAGAGGCCCGTGTACCGCAAAATAAATAAATTAATTAAATAAATTTAAAAAAAGAAACCACACAGGAAGGGTCTAATGTAGCCTTAAATCCATCCTTGAGAGTAAGAGTAAGCCTTACCTGGTGGTTGGATATGTAAGTGAGGACTCTTTTTACCAAGTTAACAGATACTCAACCTGATCTGACTTATACCAAAATGAAAATATATTGGCTCCATTGACTTAAATGTGCAGGGCACAGATGGATCCAGGTGTTCCAACAACATTATCAGAAATCTGTCTTTTTATTTATTTATTTATTTATTTTTAGTATTGACTTCATTGTTGAATAGCTTCTTTCTTTCTTTCTTTTTTTGTCTTTTTGTGTCTGGTGTATTTCACTTAGCATGTTTCAAGGTCCATTCATGTTATAGCGCATATCAGAACTTCGTTACTTTTTATGGCTGAATAATACATACAGACATATCTATACATTCCTGCCTGTCTGTCTACCTATCTATCTATCTATCATCTCACATTTTATCTATTCATCTATTCTTGTTTTCAGAACGGTTGGGTTATATGGTAATTCTGTTTAACTTTTTGAGGATGCTTTTTTTTTTTTAACATCTTTACTGGAGTATAATGGCTTTACAATGCTGTGTTAGTTTCTGCTTTATAACAAAGTGAATCAGCTATACATATACATATATCCCCATATCTCCTCCTTCTTGCGTCTCCCTCCCACCCTCCCTATCCCACCCCTCTAGGTGGTCACAAAGCACTGAGCTGATCTCCTTGTGCTATGCGGCTGCTTCCCACTAGCTATCTGTTTTACATTTGGTAGTGTATATATGTCCATGCCACTCTCTTACTTCGTCTCAGCTTCCCCTTCCCCTTCCCCATGTCCTCAAGTCCATTCTCTACATCTGCGTCTTTATTCCTGTCCTGCACCTAGGTTCCTCAGAACCTTATTTTTTTTTTTTTTAGATTCCATATATATGTGTTAGCATACGGTATTTGTTTTTCTCTTTCTGACTTACTTCACTCTGTATGACAGACTCTAGGTCCATCCACCTCACTACAAATAACTCAGTTTTGTTTCTTTTTATGGCTGAGTAATATTCCATTGTATATATGTGCCACATCTTATTTATCCATTCATCTGTCGATGGACACTTAGGTTGTTTCCATGTCCTGGCTATTGTAAGTAAAGCTGCAATGAACATTGTGGTACATGACTCTTCTTGAATTATGGTTTTCTCAGGATACATGCCCAGTAGTGGGATTGCTGTAGCTTCTTTGTAGGGGCAAAGATGGTCACCATCAGCTCCATGGCTGCTTTCTATCAGTTTAGCAATCTCAATGAGAAAGAGAGCACCTATTCTCACAGAGTTCCCATCAGTGTCCCAGGATTGACCATCACTGGACCACACATGCATGACATGCCCAGTCCTGATCAGTCACTGTGTAGCCAGGAGAATGGGACATGTCGATCACCAGGCATGGGACACATGCCCATCTCTAGAGTTGGTGGGGGGCTCCCCCTCCATTCAAACAAAGACTGACAGTGATGACGGGATGATTCCCCAAAGGAAAAAAATGGATGCTATTCCCAGGAGATAAAATGGTATCTGGCCAAACCAAACAAACAACGTAGAGTGTCCCCCCCACCCCCAATTCCCATGAAACATTTCAGCTGTGTCACATCTCTGCCTGTGCCAGTTTAGGGAGGAGGGGTTCCCTGTGGTGAGAGATGTTGGAAAAATTCCTAGTGGCTTTAGGAGACCAAATAGGCAGTATCATAGGAACTGCCAGACATTTCAAGGGCAATTGTTTGAGAAGGACAAGCTTTTAGGGTGTGTGAAGCTTGAAGTTATCTATTTTGTTACCTCTACATAAGCTCTCTCTCTCTCATTTCTAATAGATTTCAACTCTTCAGAGTTATTGAAATTGGGAACTTCACACTGAGGGGCCAATTGCCAGAAGCTCACAAGTCAGGGAACTTGATTCTCTCTTTGCCTTGAACCTGGCAAAGAGAGGTAGGGAAAAGTCAGGGGGGCCCCAACCTCCTATGCTTGCATTTCTTTCGCTTTGGAGTCAAGATCACAGCCAAAGACTTCTGCTAGCTAGCTGGCTCACAGAGTTTGGGTCAGGCTGGGGCTTCTCAGAAACCACTAAGCTGCAGAGGTTCGTGAAGTCCCCATGGCTCATTTGGAATTCACCGCTTTCCCTCATGTCGTTTTTGTTCAAAACACCAGTCAACCCTAAGTAAAGGGATAGAGCCGCCACACAGAGAACAAAATGCTCTTCAGCCCTGCGTCTTTCAGCTCTGGCTGTACAAGAGCACACTTTTCTTTTCCCCTAACAGGAAATTCAGGAAACCAACACCAGCTGATTTTTTAAAAGGGGCTCACACATATAATAATGATAATAATAATAATGATAATAATAATAATAATAATAATAATAAAAGCTTTTCAACTTATCCAGAAACTTGCCCAGGGCAATTCTGACCACGTTTGGGCTGGGCCTTTGTGACGTCACACTAGCAATCAGCCAATGGACGGGTGGCTCCGACTTCCTAATCTGCATGTTGCCTCGCATTGGTTCAAATTTCAGGACCATCTGTATTGTGGTGGTTTCTTTATGTTCAAGGTTACCCACGTCAGGCAGAAGAGAAACTCCGCTTCTGGCCTTCCTGCCTGGTTAGATTTAAGGATTGGAATCAAGGCAGTCAGTCGCTTCTGGGAAAGGGGCCTCGTGGTTATGAAATCCAGCGGGGCGTGGAAGGAGAAAGTGTTGGCAATCCAGAAGGGTTGGAGGCAGGAGTTGGCTCGGTGAACCCGTCTTTATTTTCTTGACCCTACCAGGACTCCCCTTGCATTTCCCAAGTGATTTAATTATCTATTCTTTGGCTCAAGGGCGGTCAGCCCTGAAATTTGGGTGAGGAGAAGTCAGACACAGGTTACTTAAATTATTATGCTTGATTTTATCTTGCTGACTGGTAGCTCAGGCATGTGAATTGAACGTATGCAAATGTGAGCACAACAACATGCATAATTTAAGATCCTCAAATTAACAAGAGGGAAGCAATTGTAATCTTACTGCTTTCGCAGAAGCCCGGTTTTCTGAGAATGTTGTAACTTTTTTTTTTTTCCAGCTGTCTGAAAGGAGGGCTTGGAAAACAAGGAATTTGAAACAGAAGGGTGTATGTAGCTACTAGTGGCAAGGAAAAAAAGCAGGAAGACTGTGATATTAAAATATAGTCAGGGGCTTCCCTGGTGGCACAGTGATTGAGAGTCCGCCTGCCGATGCAGGGGACACGGGTTCGTGCCCCCGTCTGGGAAGATCCCACATGCCGCGGAGCGGCTGGGCCCGTGAGCCATGGCCGTGGAGCCTGTGCGTCCGGAGCCTGTGCTCCGCAACGGGAGAGGCCACAGCAGTGAGAGGCCCGCGTACAGCAAAAAAAAACAAAACAAAATAAAATAAAATATAGTCAGATTTCACTTAGTTATCATTTAATTTTGGTCTGGTGTAAATAAACTCAAACAAGCTTTTCTTTACTTTGTACAATCAATAAATATGGCATCTACTAGAGCTCTGGTTCTCAACCCCTCCCCCAAGGTTTTGATTCAACAGGTCTGGGCAGAAATAAAGACATTTAAACAGATGTCCCAAGTGTCTTCTGCCAGAAGAGGACTACTCTTGAGAAGCTCTGCCTTGATATTTTAAATATTTACCCTAATGGTCTTCAGAAACTATTGAAATATCTCAGCAACTGAAATATTTTTGCATGCAGTCTTTATCTCTTCAGTTGCCTCTCATACCCAAAAGCTATGCAGAAACCCCTAATCCAGACACTCACAGATCTGAACTTGAAACTGGAGCCACCCTAACTATGAAGAGAGGTGGAGCAACCATGACAATGTGCCTTGAGGACCTCTTACTGCAGGGCTTGTAACTGATCAAGGGCCCCAGGGCTGGCTCTGACGTTCCCAGTGCTGCTGCTGCAGCCAATGATGGAGCACAGCAGCTGTGCTCCATGGGCCTTGCCGCACCTTCCTCAGACTGCACGGTGGTCTAGGATGCTTCCCACAAGACCTTTCTTCCCTCTCCTCTTCACTGGGGGTCTGATGGTCCTCCTAACTTCCCTGGCTCCCTCCCTGTTTTGTCTCACACGGACCTTCCCCCTAATAAAATCCTTTGCTTGAAATCCGGCAAGGTTTTGACAGAAATTAATAGTGTAACAAGTATAACAGGGATGGCATTTTTGGACCTTCCTTTATTGAGAAGCTTCTCCCCCTGCACCTTGTCTACCTTATGTTCTAAGAGGAAGAGCAGAGTGAATGTCATCTCAAGAAAGCAGACCATATGATGCAGGGGAAGCCCATCCAGACAGGAATAGGAAGGGCAAGCACTTTCTTGAGGACTTCAGGCATCATTTCATGAACACAATTATGTTCTCTTACCAAATAAGCTTCCTACATTCATTTGAGGAGATCCCTCCCCCACTTCCTAACATTCCTTCTTTTGCAACTATACTTTCTTCCAGGTAATTAAATCGTTTCTTTCCAAATAAATTCTAGCATTTGAACTACTTACTCGTTTAGCCTTTCTCTCCTCACACAGGTCATATTAGTGAGTTCAGATCTCCAGGTGCCATGCTGTGAGTATAGCTAAGAAGAGGCATGTGGGAGAGGGTAACAAACCTTACTTTTATGGCCTTTATTTTGCTCTTTTCTTTGACTTGGTCTGACCCCAGGACTTCCATACTGCATTGTTTCTTGGTTTCTCATCTCATGGAGACAAGAGCTCAGCTTCCTTCTAATTTTTTTCTTAGAATCAAGGAGCTCTTTCAAAGCCCTGTCCCCATTATCTCAGGGCAGAATTTAACGTCATTGTGTTTTCAGTGATTTCTCCAACTCTTTCCTTTCAGGCAGAAACACCACGTTTGCTTTCGAGCAATATTTCTTTGGAGAGGGGGGGCTCGATAGAGTCTCCCTCTGTGTGGACAGTGCCTGGCTGGCCCTCCAGAGCCTGTTTATCAGACCAGCTCACGTGGCCTTGGTGGTTGCCATTCTTGGACCATCAGTACTTCCCCCCCAGAGGAGGAAGTGGCTCTGGTTTCCAGGGCAGGGAACTCTGGGGCAGTAATTCCCTGGGGTTTCCATTTGGAACCCATTTGGCATCTGGCACCATTTTCATCTCCTTTATTCTGGTTCTGACTTCTCCTTGTTGGGAGGTGCTGTGATGGTTCACAGAGCTCTCATCCTTCTGTTTTGGCTCTTCACAAGCTGCATTGCAGTTGCCTGTTTACGTATCTGTCTCTCCGAGAGGTTTTCATGTAATGACTGTATATGTCCAGGCTGCAATTAAGTCCCTCAGGCCTGGTACGGTGCCTGACACATAGTAGGTATTCGATAAATGTTTGATGAAGGAACGCTGCCAAGAGAGATCAGGAAAGGCTGGTGTTGGGGACCTAGGCAGATCCACAGGTGTAGACATCCTCCTCTCATTCCTAAGGCCAGATGGACCCAGGAGAGAGAAGGCTACAAGATGCTATGGGTGTAGGGTCCTGGATTTGGCTGAATGTTAACCCAAAGCTGCCAAGCGTGATGTAATCAAAGGGATTGGCATGAACCTTCATTGAGGAGAGAAGGCAGAGCTCAGTGACACAGTTTTGGTATAGGAAGTCAAGTGTGACCCATTGTCCTGGAGGGACCTATGAGATCACTGCCAATATGGAAACATAAATCAATCTGGGGGTTAATATAGGGGCTGGAGCCAAGATACCTAGAGGATATTAGGAACAAAAGCCAAGCTAACCAGGTCAAGGTGAACGATCCATGACAAAGACTGTGAATGAGTTGACAGTGCCAGTGGTTCATCTGGATTGAATGCTAACCATGTGGCT
Source organism: Hyperoodon ampullatus (assembly GCF_949752795.1). Taxonomy (NCBI): domain Eukaryota; kingdom Metazoa; phylum Chordata; class Mammalia; order Artiodactyla; family Ziphiidae; genus Hyperoodon; species Hyperoodon ampullatus. Next base: position 13,138,649 of record NC_136926.1, read on the forward strand.
AGGGTGAGACCTGCCAGCTTAAAGGCACATGGCCAGGCCAGGCCCCATCAAATATCTAAACATTGAAACAAGCCCAGGAACCAGGCATCCTAGACTCAGGCACACAGGGCCAAGAATCCCCAGCCGAGTTGGGCACTTAACCCCTCTTTCCAGGGGAAAGTAGAGCCTATTAATCAAGATCCAAGTGAACCCAGTCCCAGCCCAAACAGAAGGGTCAGTCAGTGGAGATCCAGGTGGATGGTGTCAATACGTCAGCAATTATCTCTGAAGAACCAAGATTTGAGACTCGGGACATTTTATTTTTTTTAACATCTTTATTGGAATATAATTGCTTTACAATGGCGTGTTAGTTTCTGCTTTATAACAAAGTGAATCAGTTATACATATGTCCCCATATCTCTTCCCTCTTGCGTCTCCCTCCCTCCCACCCTCCCTATCCCACCCCTCTAGGTGGTCACAAAGCACGGAGCTGATCTCCCCGTCAGGACATATTGTATAGAGTTCATCCACCCACCTATCCCTCCATCCAACCATTCATTCATTCATTCATTCACTCATTCTTGTATGTATTGGGCAAGCAGGAGGATAATGCAGTATCCCTGTATCTGGTATACTAACCTGGGAACCTAGTCCCTGGCATTGAGGTCCTGAAGTCTGAGCAGGACCAGGTGTAATCACACTCCTTTCTGGATCTTTGAAGCTGTAGACTATCTTGTAACTCTCAGAACAGTGACAGGATAGGTCAGAAAGTCTAGACCAAGACTGAGCTGGAAGGTAGGGTTTTAAGTAGACCCAGTTTCCATGGATTGGCTAATGCAGAAAGAGGACACCAGGCACACACAGACACACACATATGCACACACACACCTCATGCTTCAAATATCAGTCTAGTTGACCTTCTTGATGTGGACAGCTCTTGACTGCGAATGTATGGATTATCTGCCTAATGATCCCAGCACCTAGCAAACTTCCCTCCACCATCACTCAATCTGTGCAAAGTAAGTTCTGTGTTAGCCAAAGAAGAAGCTAATTAGGAAGGTAAATTTGCAGAATTCAAATTATATAATGCATTCCAAAGTCAAATAGAAATTATTATGGATTAGCACAGACAGTAGCAGGATGGAATCTGCAAGGCCTGCTCATTCATGCACTCAGTCACTCACTCAGCAAATGTTTATGCCTGGGGGGGTGGGCAGTGGGGAGAAGGAACTGCAGCCCCTTGGCATTTTAAGCCTGCTGCCCTATCATCTTTCTACCTTATTCTGAGCAGCAAGTGAATAAAGGGAGAGGTTGTAAAAATAAGACCTCCTGAGAGGCAATCAGAGAAACAAAATGCCAGGTCTATTGAGGAAACAGGGCATGTGGTAGAGTGGGAACCTCAGATCCAGTCAGGTGTCAGGGTGTTTGAGCCCCTCTTGTCCCAGCTGGAGACCCATTCTTCTGGCCTCGACATGCCCCAACCTGCCAGGTTGGATGGAGGCACTTATTCCTCCTCCAATTAATCTGCTGCTGAGTTTCTGGCTTAGGAAAGGGGCAGTCAGCTTCTCTGTGTTCCAGTCTTGGCCTTATTGCCAGGACTGGAGTTCTAAGTTGCTGAGCTTGCCTGGTAACCTGGCTCTAGGCCCCAGACTCCCATGACTTGGTTCTTTGGTTTGGTGCTCTTGGCTCTGAACAGAAAGCCTGTCCATGAGCAACCCTGCTCAACCAGTCAGGATCACCTTTGGCACTGACTGTAACCAAAACCATTACAATGGCTAAACACATGAGGGTCTATCTTTTCACTAAAAAATTGTGGTGTTGGTTGAGTGGCTCAGTCATGTCAGGACTAGTCTCTGAGAGTCTCCTGACCACTTGCTCATGACCACACTGAGGCTGCCACGGCTCCAGCCGTCACTTTCCCAATTCAATGCAGGAAGACGATGGCAGAGGCAATGCCAGCTGGGACCTCATTTGTCAAGAAAGCAAAAGCCTTCTGCTTAGGTCTCATTGGCCAAAACTGGGTCACATGGCCAGACTGGCTTAGACCCATCACCACCCAACCTCAGAGGCTGGCACGTTGCTAACCCAAACAAAATTGTATTCTGTTAGCAAGGGAGAATGAGGGAATGGATACTGGGTAAACAACTAACAGGCTCTACACAACTGTCAAAGCTGCTAAAAGGCAGGAGTCAGATTCCTCTCCGAGAGATATTCATTAATAAATGATAACTGTCAGTATCATTTAGTAACTGTGTAGCATCCATCCCCCCTTCTCTTGCCTGTGGGTGGGGAGTAGGCATGAGGGAGCAGTTGGTAAAGATAAATATACATAACAATATCTAGCTTTTACTAGCCTCTAAATGTTTTGCTGCGTCGTTAATTTTATCCTGATGACAGCCCTGTGGAGCTCTCTCATCACCTCTACCGTTTAGATGTGGAAACTGAAGCACAGAAAAGCTTCAGCATCTCGCCCGGCCTCCCACAGTAGCCAATTAGACATTGTGGGTCTAACCAAAAAAAGGCGGGGACCTAGCAAGCCTTTCAAACTACATTCAAGAAGGAGCTACTGGTGTAACAATATGCCAAAATCGCAAGGACCTTCTCTACTTTTCCCTTGTGCTGGGATTTGGATGCCTGAGTCCCCTTCACATCTGAGCCACCCCCCATTTATCCTTCAAGGTCAACTCACACTCATTCCCCCCTAAGAAGCCCCTAGGGGTAAACCTTTAGGGTGAACTGATTCCTCTTTCCGGCGAGCTCCCTGCAATGTGTGCCTGGCTGCCCCTCTCAACTTTAAGCTCCTTGAGGACAGGAACCATGTCACTCTTGTCTAGAACAGTGCTTTGTTGCTTAGATGTTCAGTTACACAGTTTTGCTAAGTCTATTCTTTTTTTTTCTTTTTTTTACTTTTAAAAAATGTCAATGCCTCCAGTGTCTATAGAAGAGTCCAAATTACTTAACGTGGTACAGAAGCCCCTCACTGTTGAATGAATGAATGAATGAAATTGATTATGAACCATTTTGGTACAGCAAGATATTGATTGCATTTGGGGTGCTGAAGTTTGACCAATAGACAGTCCATACCCCTGGGAATAAGGACAAGCCTGCAAATCATAGGCACTGCTATTTAACACATCTACTGAAATGATACTAACAGCTGTCCACCAAGAACCACCGTGGACCAGGCACCAAGCCAGGCCCTTCATGTACTTTGCCTCATTTAATCCACCCAAAAAGCCTATGATGGAGGCATCATTAATCCATTTTACTTTTTGGTGGTCTGCTGTGACAGATTGAAGTGGAAGAATTGGGGGGCATGAAAAACTAGGTGAAGCTGAATAAAACTGGAAGGTTAAGACAAGGGGTTTTCTACTCAAAGGGCACAGGTGGGTGATACAGGAGGTTGGGTGGTGAAAATTTCAGGAAAACTGCAGTGAGAACAGAGGCAGAGCGATAAGGAAACAGCAGATCCCACAGGCTCCGTTGAGTCAGGGGCTTTCGGTCACATATGAGGCATCGGCTGTCTAATATTTGTTTTTATTTCCCCACGTGGTTAATTATTGTAGCCAGTGTCTGATAAGGCAGCCTCCCTCCCGCCCAGAGAGCCAGAGTTATCTGCAGTTTTATGGCCCTGTCACACAGTAATGAAGCAGATAAGCTGCTAGGTGGCGGCTGCTTGGACAGTCATTACAAACCCTGCTGAGAAATATGCGTGAGAAGTGGGGACTATGGATGGCAGAATGAGACAAAGGGGTGATGAGAACAGAAGTAGTGATCGGAGCTGGTCCAGCAGCCCCTGGGCCTCCAGAACGAGCTGCCTGGGGCCTGGCTCAGCACCCCTGCTCCTGATTATGTGGGGAAACTCAATCTTGACACCACAAAGGGAAATTCTGTTCTAGGTGCATAGCCCGTATTCCCCCAACTTATCCCCAAGTATTATAGGTATTAATACAATAGGTATGGGCAGGTAGCCCATCATCTGTTCAAGGAAACAGCCTCAGAGAGGCCAGAGGACTCCTTTAAGCTTAAACCATTGCTCGTCAGGTTTTGTGTCAAGCGTTTCCCATGTTTTAACTCAGGAGTCAACAAATCATGGCCCGTGGACCAAATTGGGACTGTCATCCATTTTGTATCACCCATGAGCTAAGAATGTTTATACACCTATAAATTGGAGGAGTGAAATCAAAAGAATACTACTTATGTGATATGTGAAAATCACATAAAATTCAAATTTCAGCCACAAATAGTTTTTAAACAGCTCCACCGAGATATAATTTTTATATTTTAAAGGTCTTTTGAAAGTGTACATTTCAACGCTTTTCAATACAATTAAGGGGGTGCCAAAAAAATTGGGATCAAGGTAAGTAATATTTTAACATGATATTTTTTAAAAATAAATATCGAAGCTCCCAAATCTATAATGAATAAAATATTAGCATTTCATTTATTTATTTATTTATTTATTTATTTCCGGTACGCGGGCCTCTCACTGTTGTGGCCTCTCCCATTGCGGAGCACAGGCTCCGGACGCACAGGCTCAGCGGCCATGGCTTACGGGTCCAGACGCTCCACGGCACGTGGGATCTTCCCGGACCGGGGCACGAACCCATGTCCCCTGCATCAGCAGGCGGACTCTCAACCACTGCGCCACCAGGGAAGCCCTATTTATTTATTTTTAAACATCTTTATTGGAGTATAATTGCTTTACAATGGTGTGTTAGTTTCTGCTGTATAACAAAGTGAATCAGCTATACGTATACATATATCCCCATATCTCTTCCCTCTTGTGTCTCTCTCCCATCCTCCCTATCCCACCCCTCTAGGTGATCACAAAGCACCAAGCTGATCTCCCTGTGCTATGCGGCTGCTTCCCACTAGCTAGCTGTTTTACATTTGGTAGTGTATATAAGTCCATGCCACTCTCTCACTTCGTCCCAGCTTACCCTTCCCCCTCCCCAATATCAGCATTTTAAATAAGGATAGTCACAGTGCAGTGCCAAGCCATATTGTGCCCTGAGGCAAAAGGAAAAATCAGTCATACTGATCCTGTCTTTATTTAAAATGTTAATATTTCATTCATTATGAATTTTTCCCATTAATTTTAATTTTTGAAAAATACAGTATTAAAATATTTATCGTGACCACTGAGTTTTTTGGTGTCACCTTAAATTTTGAACCCAAAGCAAGAGCCTCAGTCCCCTCGTGACCTCAAGCCTGTGTCAGAGAGCCTCAGGCTGGAGGATGTAGCATTTAAGGTGGAGGCAGTGTTACAAGGCGGCCAGCAGCTGGGAGAGAACATTTTTACTCAGATTCCTGTGACTTTGGCTGCGTTGTAAATGGCACATTTTTCTTTTTTACTATGAAAACATTTTAACAACATTAAAAAAAGTTTTTATGAGAATACTTTCTGATTCTAAAAATAATAAATGGTCCTTGCAAAAAAAACCCCTAAATCTTTAAATAGCAAAAAGAAAAAAATTCACCGCAAATCCCATCACCCAGAGATACCTGCTGTAAACATATTCGATGTCTCTCCTTCCAGATTGTTCTCCATCCTTATACATAGAGATGGATCCGTATTCAATGTAAAGGCGAGATACTTTGGGTTCATTTCTAAGATTACTGTGCTAAGGCGAGTATCGCCATAAAGTGAGTCACACACAATTTTTGGTTTCCCGGTGCATACAAAAGTTATGTTTGTACTATACTGTAGCCTATTAAGTGTGCAATAGCATGATGTCTAAAAAAATAATGTACAAACCTTAATTTAAGAATACTTTATTGGGACTTCCCTGGCGGTCCAGTGGTTAAGACTCCGCGCTTCCACTGCAGGGGGCACAGGTTCCATCCCTGATCAGGGAACTAAGATCCCGCACGCGGTGCCCTGCAGTGTGGTGAGGAGGGCGTGGGGTGTGTGGCAGAATACTTTGTTTCTAAAAAACGCTAACCACCATCTGAGGCTTCAGCAAGTCAATCTTTTTGCAACAGTGACATCAGAGTTCACTGATCACCACAACAAATATGATAACAAAAAAGCTGAAAATATTGCTAGAATTACCAACCTGTGACACAGAGACACAAAGTGAGCAAATGCTATTGGAAAAATGGCACTGTTGCTACAAACCTCGAATTTGTAAAAAATGTAATATCTGCAAAGCACAATAAACCAAAGTGCAATAAAACGAGGTGTGCCTGTATATAAATGAGATCACACTGCACATACTGCTGTATGACGTGCCTTTTCACTTGACATATGTCATGAGTATCTTTCCATCTCAGTAAGTACAGACCCACAGCATCCATTCTTGATGGCTGCATAGTACTCCATCATAAGGACACAGCATTTACACAATAAACTCCCTACCCCTGAGCACCTGGGCTGTTTCCAATAAGAAGGAATTCTTTTAAGAAAAATAAATCATTTAAAGTTACTCCCAAACAACAGGTTTCATTTTTTGCCTTCTCTTCCTCTCTGTATGGCATGACATATTTTTACATGGTTGATATCATAGCAAGCACTTCATTTATATTTTTCAAAGCTTATTATAAACATTTCCCCGTGTTGTTTTACAGTCTTCATCCAGTTTTCTCTTCCTCCAGGGTCTGCACTTCACATATCCTTTGTTTGCTTGCTTGTTTTAACAATCTTTTCAGAATGCTTTAAAAAAAATTTTTTTTTAGCTTGTTGGCCATATAAAAACAGGTCTCAGGCTGAACTTTGTCCATAGATTTGCCAGCCTACAGGTTATTTTGCCACCCCTGTCTCTATGCTGCCGGGAAGGTCTCTATGTATACAGCTTTTTCCTTCTTTTGAACCACTTCCTTTGGATAACTTCCCAGGAATGAGATTACTGGATCAATGGACAGCACTGTTTTTAAAGGCCCCTGGTATATATTGCTGTATTATAAAACTGTGCCAACCAGCAACTTGTGAACATGTAGGTTTCTTACAACCTCACCAAAACTTGTTATTATCAGGTTAAATCTTATGCTGATTTAGTAGATATAAAATGATACCTTGTTTTTATCTCCATATCTGATTGTTCTCAAAGCAGGGGATTTTTTTCATGTGTTTGATTGCTCTTTGTTGAGTGACTTTAGAGAAGCCGAACGTTAGAATCAGCTAAAAAGGAGCTATCCCGAGCCCCTTTCTTCAGTTCAAGAGATGAGGTGCTCCTTTGGTTCAAATTTGAGTTTGCATGTAACTTCTCAGTGAGTTCTGCCGCATTAAAATGACAGAGAGAAACCCAGTGAGGCCTTATCCCTCTGCGGCAGCAAAAAGGCCTGGAAAGTAGGTCGAGGAATTAATCCTGCTGGTTCCAGTAATTAGAGTAGACAATGGGGTCGAAAGTTCAGGCTGAGCTGGGGAATGCAGCGGAAGAGTCTCTTACCAGCCTTGGACGCATTGCCCCTGGCCCTCGGCACTGTCCCTGGACCAGGCTTCCCCATCATGGCAGTCCCAAAGTGTATTTTCTTTTTCCTGCCCTTTAGAGAGGCATTTTTTGGCTTTTCCTCCCATGAGAAGTCAGGTGGTCCCAGAGGCAGAAATGATTCCCACTGAGAACCTACTCCCTTCCCAAGGGAACACCCAAGGTTATTTTCCTCCTCAAGCTTCAGCAACTGGTGAGATGTATTAGTTCTCCATCTGTGATTGAGTCCAAAACAATGTGAGATGCTCCTTTTGCTTTCAACGCAGGTTTGCACCTAACTCTTCAGCACGTTAGATGCATGAAAATGATGAACAGAGGCTGATAAGGTGGGAGGGACTCTGGTAGAAAGATTTCAAGTGTGAAGTCAGGGTTGAACTTAATGATAGAGTTCTTCTAACCCTTTCTTACCAGGTTTTTTTTTTTTACATAAAGCACAGATGGTAATCTCAGCTGGCTGCAGAAGCCAGACAAGGGAAGGAAGCATTGGATGGAAGATTATAGGGAGTGCTGAGGACTATGGTGAACAAAAGTGCTTTCCTACCCCAAAGCATTTACACTCAGATGTTTGAAAATCGTAGTTCCAGCCCAAACAAACATGTTTGCAAGGCTGAAGTTGGGCCCCCAGTCACCCCAGTTTCTGAATTCTAGAAGCACCGCCAGCCTCTTCCATCCATCCAGCAGCCTCCATTGTCATGTTTCCATTTCATGTCTCCACTTCCCTATCCTTCTTCAGCTCTTCTCTACTAGGCTTACCTTGACTCCACTATGATAAAAAGCCAAACCTTCAAGCTGAACACTCTCCCAAAGGATCAGCTTAGGGTAGGCAGACAGTACTTCTCCAGATAATGACACTCTGGGCTCTACTGGATAACACAACTGAGGGCAAAATTGAAAGCAGGGGGTCTAGTCTGAACGTAAGAAACAGAGAGACCCACTCAGTCTCTCCCGAGCAATACAAGATTTATTGTAAAGACACAATTCTCTTGGGAATCAATAAAGACGTGCAAAGCCTCCTGAGAAACAGAAAGCCACTGGGAAGCATTCCAGGGCAGGTGGAGGCAGGACCTCAGCAATGGGACCTCTGGGCAGGCAGGTATCTTAAAACGAATCAGTTTCATAGGATTTAGGAGCAGATTTTTCGTTCAGTTTAATAAGCTTGGGATTTTGACTGTTTTAAACTGAAGATCCAATGAGTGCCCACCAGGAATTCAACTTACGGCTGAGAACCATGCAGACACACCCACCCATCTGTTTTCCCAGCCTGCACGTAGAATTCAACTTTACACCAAGGCATCAGAAATAAGTTGATAAAGGCTCATTAATTAAGCTTAACGAGCTGTGTGTGGCCACTAATTAAGAGATATGTGGAAGGATTTCTCCTTCCCTGGTGCTGAATCGGAGCTCCACAAAGTGAGCCTGGGTAGTGAGATGGGGAGAAAGTCCACCTTGTCTGCTGCCTGGCCTTGTGTTTTCAGAGGGTCTCCACTGGGTTCAGGCTGGGGTTTTGTTCATGGGGTCAGAACTGGAATGGGCAAGTATGGTACTCCAAATAACTAAGAGTGGGATGAGCCGGAGACGACTGAAAGCCGAGTCCTTAGAGGAGTGGATGGTCGAGAGTGAATCTGAGTTGGGTCAGCAAGTCCAAGGACATGAGAGTGGCACCAGAAACATGAGTCCAAGCTAAAGGCTTGAAAATAGAGAAAATGGAAACAGAGTAAGTAATAAGAATGAGGATATTCCAGCCATGCTGACTTTCTTTCAATTCCTAAAAAATGTCAGGTGCTTTCCTACTTCAGATCTTTGAGCATGTGATTCTCTGACCTAGAACACTTTGCCTGATTCTTTGACTGGCTGATTACTTTGCAAGCTTTAGGCCTCAGCATTTTTTGGTCACTTTCTCAGCAAGGTTTTCAATAGTTGATACCCATTAATTTTGCCTGCCCAACATCCATACCAATTTTGGGGTACCAGCATTATTTTCAGTGTATTGGTCAGTTTTGTTGCAGTAACAAACAGCTCCAAATTTTGTGGCTTACAACAACAAAGATTTATTTCGGGTTTGGCCCATTTCAGCTGCTGCAGCTCAGCTCCATGAATCTCTCATTCTGGGACACAGGCTGAAGGAGCAGCCTGCATTTGGGACAAGTTGCCTTGCGGTTGACAGAAACAGCAGGTAACAACTGAAATGCACAGTCTCTCTTAAAGCTTTTAGTTTGGATTTGGCATGTGAAAGACAGTCAAATCTGCTGACATTCCATTGGCCAAAATAAGTCACATGTCCAAGTCTGTCAGGATGGGGAAGGATAGAACACCTCTGGGAGGGACTGCAATTCACGTGGCAGTGGACAGGGATGTATAATCTTGCTATAGGGAAGGGAGCAAATGGTTGGGAACAGTGATACAATCTACCACAATTTTCTGAAAATATGGTTGGCTGCAAGTAACAGGAGAATGCCTGACAAACAATAGCTTTAAAAAAGTGGTTTAGGGGCTTCCCTGGTGGCGCAGTGGTTGAGAGTCCGCCTGCCGATGCAGGGGACACGGGTTCGTGCCCCCGTCTGGGAAGATCCCACATGCTGCAGAGTGGCTGGGCCCGTGAGCCATGGCCACTGAGCCTGCGTGTCTGGAGCCTGTGCTCTGCAACGGGAGAGGCCACAACAGTGAGAGGCCCGTGTACCACCAAAAAAAAAAAAAAAAAGTGGTTTATTTTTCTCACAAAACAAGGTCTCAGGTGATTCCAGAGTTTGTTCCGCGACACAGCAATATCCAGACAAGTATCTCTGTAATTCTCTTGGGCTTTATCTCGTGGTTGTTAAGAAGGCTAATGGCTGCCATTCCAAGCTTTTTTTCCACATTCCAACCAGGAAGAAGTGGGAAGTGGTGGTACTGGCAACTTCTGTCCCTTTTTATTCAGAAACAAAAGCTTTTCCAGAACCCTCTGCCTGACCCCCAGCAGCTTGTTTCATTGGCCAGACCTGTGTCATATGGCCACCCCTTCCTGCAAGGGAGGCTGGGAAGGCAAGGAAGTAGCTTGCATTACCTTTGACAATGGAAACACGCAGAAGGGAAGGAGGTGGAGACGTATATTGGTCTGGCCAGCCAATGGGATCTGCCATAGAACCCCTATTTCCCTCCTCCTGTTCCATGTGGTCTTGGAACAACTGTCAGTCAAGGTGTCCTGCCCTTTCACAACTTCTCCAGCAAGGGAGGGGCCCTTGACTCAAGAACCAGGAATGGGAAATGGTCAGCCCTGATAAATCCTGTCTATGAGACATTTAAGACACTCCATTCCTCTTGCACCCTAGATCCCCAGCATTTCCCTGGTTCCTGTTCTTCCTGCACCTTGTCTAGTTTTTCCATTGCTTCTGTGAGCCACCTCACATCCTTCCAACCAAATTCCAGCATCATTTTCTGTTGCCTGCAACCACAGAAGCCTGGCTGATAACACCTTCCTTGACACGCGGTGTTTAAATAGGACCTCCCCTGCTATTCTCTACTTCAATACCTTGTTTAGTATTTTAAGCCCCTAGACTTGTATAACTGCTTTGCCGTTCACTTGTGTCATGTCTTTTTGACACCAGACTGTAAGCTTAATGCAGACAGGGAATGTGACAGACAATTATCACTGTAATGCCCCAGAACTAACACATGCCTTATACATTTTAAAGTCTTAATGAATATTTATTAAGTGTATGAAGGAGGTCTTAGGAATCTGGAGGTCAGAACTGGAATTTTAATGTTATTTATGGATACTTGTTGTCTAAAACGTGTTGTGTGGGTAACTCATGGTTTACATGTATGGAGTCAGTATGATGTAGGAGCAGCTGGAAATGTCAGGGCTACTGAAATGTGTTGTGGGAGCACTAAAGCACCCCAGAGAGGGGCTTTCTGAATTTCCAGATCCTGGAAGAGTGGCTCTCAAGTTCTTCTGATCTTTGGCTCACTTAGGCCTGGCCAAAGACCCTTCATCCCGTCTCCATCACCAGTTCCCACTTTCTGATTTGTGCAGTAGGAGTTTTACAATGTTGGCAAACATGGAGCAGGGGCCAGGCTTCCAAGAACACTGCAGCGGAGTTCTTAGTAAAGCCTAGTAACAGACTAATTTTAGTTAGCAGTAGTAAATTGTAGTAACTCAGTTAGTCGTTTCCTAGAAAGTGGCACTTAGTCATGCATAAAGCTGGCAATCCATGGATGTACTTGTTACTTTCTTGGAAGCACTAGAAGAAGAGATGGCCTTTCGAGACCAGGTCATGGCCTTCAGGAGGCAGCGGCAGACCCTCTCTGTGGGCTGCAGGCCACAAACTGAGAACGGCTTCATTGTGACCTCCAGGCGGCAGACGTCTGGGGGGGTGGGCTCCAGAGTCACAGCGAGGGCCTGCACGTCCAAAGTGCAGCTGGAGTTGTCCATAGAATGAATACACAATACCTCCCACACAAAGACATATGACTAGATTTTCAGCGCTAGTGAAATGAAAAAAAAAAAATTCCTTTAAAAGCAGAGAATAATTCATAGTGGCTTTCTGTTGTTATCACTGCTTTCAAGCAACTGTTTCATGAGCAGGTTGGTGAGATTTTGAGAGGTTTTAAAGAGGGCATCCGAAGGTGCTGAACATTGGGATGGCTGGCAACCAGAGGGGAGAAGGGAGGGGTTTGGCTTGGAGCCTCCCTCCGCTACGGAAGCCACTGAGGGACAAATTCAGTCCTCACCTTTCCAGCGGGCACCCGGCACCTCCTACCTGGCCCTTTGCTTCCTGAGGACTGCACTCACTTCCTCATCACCAAGGCGAGCACGTAGAATTGGATTTGCATAAGTTAAATGCATGTATGGTGCAAGCCCCTGGTAGTAAGGTTTTTGGCTTAATTTGGGGGTGGGGGGTAGTTTTTAAAGTTACATTTTTTAAAAAGTCGTCACTTTCTATCCACCTCTCAGCTCTGCCTTCTCTGGGTTGGCTTCCTTTGCAGGCAGGACCTCCCACAGATGGCCCCCAGCAGCTCCCAGCTCACATCCTACCAGTTTAGCAATCCTACGGAGAAAAGAAAGCCTCTCTCCCCATGGTTTTGGCCAAAAAATAGCTGCCATTCATTGAGTGCTTCTTCAGAGCCAAGCCCACCTCCTGAGCACGTTCCAGGATTCGCTCACTGATTCCTCACAATGACTGTCTGATGCCGTTGCTATTATTATCCCACTTAAAAGCGAGGAGACTGAGGTTACATAAACTAGCCCAAGGTCACAGGGCTACTAAATGACAGCTGATGCTCTTAATCATCACGCTTTACTGCCCGCTGCTACCTCGGACGTTCCTGTAGTTATTTCCCATATCTCTGGGATTGGGCAGGGCCTGTTTTTTAACACTTACTGAGTATTAGCTCTGTTCCACCTGCTTTATGGGTATTATCTAATTTTTATCCATTTCCCATATAAGGACACTGAGGCTCAGAGAGGTTAATTAACTTTCCCAAGCTCACACAGACAGAAAGTAGAGCATTAGCAATTGGCACCCTGATCTGCTGGATTCTAAACTCTTCACTTAGGGACATTGCACTTATGGGCCTGCAGCACCCTGACTCCAGGCACCCGTGTGACGCAGCAGCTGTTCTTTCCTCCAAGTTCTCCTTAGTGAGGCCACCGCTGGCTGAGTACAGGTAGACCTCATTTACTGTGCTTCACTTTACTGTGCTGCACAGATACTGCAATTTTTTTTTTTTAACCAATTCAAGGTTTATGGAAACTGCATCAAGCAAGTCTATAGTCGTCATTTTTCCCAATAGCATTGGCTCACTTCGTGTCTCTGTGTCACATTTGGATAATTCTCACAATATTTCAGACATTTTCATCACTGTGTGTGCGATGGTGATCTGTGACCAGTGATCTTTTATGTGACTCTGGCAAAAAGATCACGACTCACAGAAGGCTCAAATGATTGTTATCATTTTTTAGCAGTAAAGTACTCTTTTTTTTTTTTTTTTTTTTTTTTGCGGTACGCGGGCCTCTTACTGTTGTGGCCTCTCTCGTTGCGGAGCACAGGCTCCAGATGCGCAGGCTCAGTGGCCATGGCTCACGGGCCCAGCTGCTCCGTGGCATGTGGGATCTTCCTGGACCGGGGCACGAACCTGTGTCCCCTGCATCTGCAGGTGGACTCTCAACCACTGCGCCACCAGGGAAGCCCTAAAGTATTCTTAAATTAAGGAATGTGCATTGTTTTTTGACATCATGCTATTGAATACTTAATAGACTACAGTATAGTGTAAACATAACTTTTTTTTTTTTTTTTTTTTTTTTTTTTTTTTTTTTGTGGTACGCGGGCCTCTCACTGCTGTGGCCTCTCCCATTGCGGAGCACAGGCTCCGGACGCGCAGGCTCAGCGGCCATGGCTCACGGGCCCAGCCGCTCCGCGGCATGTGGGATCCTCCCAGACCGGGGCACGAACCCGTGTCCCCTGCATCGGCAGGCGGACTCTCAACCACTGCGCCACCAGGGAAGCCCAAACATAACTTTTATATGCACTGGGAAACCAAAAGATTCATGTGACTCGCTTTATTGCAATATTTGCTTTATTGTGGTGGACTGGAACGGAACCCACAACATCTCCAGGAATGCCTGTGATCTGTTTAAAACTGTAACCTGCCCCCTCTGCTTCTTCCTAATCTCCTTACCTTGTCCGACTTTTTCTCCTAGAGGATTTATAACCTTTTAATACACTAGATTATTTGCTCATGTATTATGATCTGTTACTTATTATTTATTCCTCCTGCTGTAAGCTTGACAAGGGCAGGGATCTGATATATCCCAACTTTCCAGAACAGGACCATGCATAGTAGGTGCTCAATAAATATTTGATAAATGAATGATGCTAAGACATGAGTCTTGGAAGATGGCAGGTCAAGAAATCATCACAACATTACGTCGTAAATTCTGTAGAGTCCAATCAGAGTTGACAGGAGCATGGAAAGGGGCTGAGGGCATGTGGACCCAGAACATCAGATGGACTGTGACTGATACGTGTAGGAGCCAGGAGGAACCCAAGCCCAAGAAGAGAGGGGCTTGGTTTTGTGTCTCCTTCAGTTACAGACGCCACCAAGGAACAAATTCAGTCCTCACCTTTCCAGATGGCATGCAGCACCTCCTACCTGGCCCTTTGCTTCCCGAGGATTACACTCACTTCCGCATTACCAGGTGGAGGTCAGGCTGCCAACAAAAGGGTGGGCACTTGGAAAACAGAGTAAAAGGGCTGCATCTTGTTCTGAGTTGGCTATTGACCAGCCAAGCTCAACAGGAACTCAGGAAAAGCTCCTGAAAGCCCACAAGTGATACTGGCTCTGGGATGTGGGGCAAGCCCATGCCTCAGTTTCCTCCTCTGCAAATGAGCAAATGAGCCTCAGTTATGAAGATCAGTGTATGGTTAGGGTTCTGTGATGGAGGAGCAGAAACAGTCACATAGACAAAGAAATAATTGATTAGAAGGTTGTAGGGTAGTTCTGGAATTAAAGAAGAGATGAGCCCCCGGGTCCCAGAAAGAGGGTGGACCAAAGAAGACCTGCAGCCCTCAGCCATGACCAATGACCACCAGATGACTGGGCAGGTACCCAACTCCTGGGTGAAATCTTTCACTGGCCTTGCTTACGTGACATCCCCAAGACTGGGTCAGTTGAGACAGGTTTTTTGAGCCCCTACAGTATCTGAGGCTCTGTTCTAGGAGCTGGAGATGCAGCTGTGAACAAGACAGACAAGATCTCACCCCAGGAGCCTCATGGTAGGGAAGACAGACCATAATCACATAAACAAGTAAGGGAGCCTTAGGTCCTGACCAGTGCTTTGAAGAAAATAAAATAAGTCAGATCAGGAAAAGGTTCCTGGAAAAGGTGGCCTTCGTGATGGGCTTGTAGGATTTCCAAAGGGAGAGACAGAGGGAGGAACATGCTGGACTTGAGAAATAGAGTAAACACACAAAGGACGGAAAGTACAGGGCACATCCTGGAAATGGGAATAAGCCAAGGAGGAGTGTGTAGAAGAAGGAAACGAATATGGAGAGGCCCTACGGGTTGAAGGGTTTATACTTTACCTCTCAGTTCAGGTGGGTCTAGGGGACAGCTCCAACTCATACAAAGTGGAATCTGCCTTCCTCCTGCTAAAACTACATTTTAGAATTACCCATTGGGGGTGCTGCTACCAGAAAAAGGAGGAAGGATTACTGAACACAGTATAAAAAGTGATCCGTTGTAAGCAAATCCATTCATTCATTCAACAACAAACACATACTGAGCACCTACTCTGATGTTCCAAGCCTGGGCTTGACACAGAGCCATGGAATCTTGGTCTACAGAGTCTTCCCTTCCCACCAGTGGACTCAGCTCTCTCCACTTGCCTTCAGTTGTTTCACTTCTTCAAGTTCAAACCCCCCAAAGATGTCTGATTCTCTTGTGTTTTGAGTCCAGCTACATTACAGGACCCACCATGGGACACAAAATAGCTGACAGTGGCTCCTCAAAGCATGGCTCTTTCCATACAAAGGGAAGTTGGGTGGATGGGCGCCATGTCAGCATAACACTCACAGTCATAAGCTAGGATCATTATAGCAGGTTAGCCTCATATCCTTTACTGAAGCCAGTGCGTAACTCCTGACTCATAACCAGAGTTACCTTAATGGTACTGGCCAGAGTCCTGTGCCAAGACTGTGGATCCAGTCCCACAGGCTGGGGGAAAACGGGTTATGAACTCTCCCAGCGCAAGCAGTCATGATGATAGGGATGCAAATTGCTACTGACAAATTTTTACTGCTGCATTTTCATTAAACCATTTGAATACTATTAATTTATACTTTGAAAAGGCCCCCATTCCCCATTACAGGGGGTGGGAGGCACAATTAGCTAAGGACTAGTAATCTCTGAGGAAGAGGCATAATGGGACAGAGTGCAAAAGCAGAAATTCATATGTTGCTGTGGGATTGTACACTGGGCCCGCCTTCCTAAAGAGCAACTTGGCAATACACTAAAACACTAAAAATACCCAATCCCTTTGATCCAGCAATTCTAGGAATTTATCCTAAGGATGTAATCAGAGATGTATTTGAAAATGTTCCTCCAAGGTGGCTCACTGTAACATTTAATATAATACTGAAAAATTAGAAGTAACCTAAATGTCCAATAATCAGCAATTAGTTGAGTAAATTATGGCACATCCATATGACAGATTCAGTCAGTCCAAAAAAATTGCATAGAAGCATATTAAATAACATGGGGAAACGTAGTATATGAAAAAGCAGGCCATAAAACATTATGAACAATATGTCCTTTTTGTAAGGTTAATTTTGGAAATCTTCGGGTAATAGGATAGAGTGGAGGAGTAATAGAGGGAATAAGGATGAAGGCTTGGAGATCAGATTCAGTTTCCAGTTCTACTACTTATCAGCTGGAATGCTGTAAGCCTCAGTTTCCTCATCTGTGAAATGGGGCTAGGATGCTTCCTGGACTATACCTAGGGCAAGGTACTCATTAAATAGATATTTCTAACTAAAATGGTGGATGATGGTATTTCTAACTAAAATGGTGTATATGTGTGTGTATGTGCTCACTGTGGTGCTTTCTGAATGTGTTCAATTCTTTATGAATTAGGTCGATATTACTTTTGTAATTAGGAGCAAAGTCGATAACATAAAAATGGAGAGGCAGGGCTTCCCTGGTGGCGCAGTGGTTGGGAGTCCGCCTGCCGATGCAGGGGACGCGGGTTCGTGCCCCGGTCCGGGAGGATCCCGCGTGCCGTGGAGCGGCTGGGCCTGTGGGCCATGGCCGCTGGGCCTGCGCGTCCGGAGCCTGTGCTCCGCGGTGGGGGAGGCCACGGCAGTGAGAGGCCCGCGTATCGCAAAAGAAAAAAAAAAAAAAAAAAAATGGAGAGGCAGAAAGGAACACTGAGAATATTATTCAACATAAGAAGTGTCATCAGGACCAGAGGAATGTCAACAGTGTGTTAATTTGCCATCTCTGTCTGCTCTCAGAGTTGTCTGTTTTGAATCATTCTGTGGCATTTCTGTTCCTCTTTTTTTTTTTTTTTCCGATACGTGGGCCTCTCACCGTTGTGGCCTCTCCCACTGCGGAGCACAGGCTCCGGACGCCCAGGCTCAGCTCAGCGGCCATGGCTCACGGGCCCAGCCGCTCCGCCGCATGTGGGATCTTCCCCGACCGGGGCACGAACCCGTGTCCCCTGCATCAGCAGGCGGACTCTCAACCACTGCGCCACCAGGGAAGCCCCTGTTCCTCTTTTTTTAAGGACTAGTTCCAAGAATTAGGAAAAAAAAAGAAAGAAAGATAGAAACCCCCCCAAACTTCAAGCCATGTGGGTGAGTGCAATTTGCAGAAAACCATTTCCAAAATGTTGCAGCCAATACAGGTCACATTTTAAACCTCAGATATCTAAGCAAATATCTAAATTAATGCTTGTAAAGTTTCTCTGCTTGATAACACCTTGCTTGTTGGAGA
This sequence comes from Hyperoodon ampullatus, assembly GCF_949752795.1. Lineage (NCBI taxonomy): Eukaryota > Metazoa > Chordata > Mammalia > Artiodactyla > Ziphiidae > Hyperoodon > Hyperoodon ampullatus. The sequence continues at coordinate 13,156,528 of NC_136926.1, forward strand.
TAATTTAGAGAGAAGGTTCCAAGGATATTCATTGGTTTTGCCTGCCCAGCATCCACCCCCTCTGTACCCCTTACCCCATTGTCTGGAATCAGAATTTGGATACTTCTCTGGGAAAATGCTCCTCTCCGCCTTGATCCTTGTGGCTCCAAGTGGGCCTGCCCATGTCTTGGCTTTAGAGGTAGGCATGATCCAGTCCTGACTAATAAGAGTACAGTGTTGTTCTGGCCACTGGGATTGGCTCAGGGATGGGCATGTGACCCAAGCTGGGCCAATAAGAGCCAAAGAATCTTAGCCCTGCGATTTTTTTTTTTTGGTGGAAGTATTGATAACAAGAGTGCTGTCTTTCCACTGGGATGCTAAGCTGGTAGAATGTAAAGCTGGAACTGCCAGGAATGGCTTTAACATCATTTAGGGGAAGGCTGCTTGAGAATGGAGCAAACACAAAGGAAGAAAAGCCAGGAAACGACAAAGTCAGATTCCTGCTGACATCCTTTAAGCACAGGGATTCAGCCCTGCCTAATGCTAACAAACATTCCTTTCTGTTTAAGCCAATTTGAGTTGGTTTTCTGCTGCTTGAAATTGAAAAAGTCCTGACCGCTCCAGAAGATCAGTCTGAAGTGGCAGATACATTCATTTCATTTAAAGTTCTAAGAGTCTATAGTGTTTATAGTATTTCAGGTGCTAATGACTCATTCAGTGTTTCTTAAGTAGAGCTCCTCCAGGACTGGCTGCAGTGAACACCTAAGAGCCCTTTGCAATTAGCTCATTAAAGGAACCCTGGCAAAGTGGTTGTCAACTTGCTTGAAAACAGTTGTCTTGAGTAGGCTAAGCCTTTCCTCTGCTACCTTGCATACACGATTGGGCTTTGCAATGCATTTTTCAGAGTTAGGACAAATATAGGCCCACATTCAACTCCTGGCCCAATTAATAGAATTCTCACTAAAATATTTAACTCTTTATTTGTAATCCTTTCACACTAACAGTAACACAAACAAAACATTGCAAAGAGGTTGTGTTTTCTATAGAGAGCAGACCAGCCACTGTTATGCATTATAATGTGCTCTGCAGATAATGGTAAGGCTATTTACGTTTCATTTCATCACCCTGTTTCCACTCCTTTTGGTGTGTTTACCAAGCTATAGATTGCTTGAAATGTTGAGCTCCTGCGTAATTGTTCTTTTTGCCTTGTCAAAATGTTTTAAAGGACAGTCAACAATCTAAGAGGTTGATTCATGTCAAAACAAGCTTTACTGAATTCCTAGGGTCAGGTTTGGAGGGAACAGAAAGATGAGGAACTCTAATCTAAGTCTCCTGGGGATCACTGCCTAGCTGGGGAGAAAGAAATGTGGTTTAGTGTAGATGGCCCAGTCTCTTGGGGTTCAAATACTGGTTCTGTCACTTCCTAGCTAAGTTCTTGGGCAAATTATGGAATCTCTCTATACCTCAGTTTTTTCATCTGTGAAATGGGAATAATAATGATAGTACCTACCAATTAGGCATGTTTGATGAGTAAATGAGTTAGTATACATAAACTTCATAAAACAATGCCTAGCACTCAAAAAAATATCAAAGTTGTCTTTCTTTCTTGTTTTATGTCTTCATAGATCTCTTGCATAAGGTCTGGTTTTGATGTTTTCCCAATAATTCTCAGGTATATCTTGGGATCAGAAATCGGCATATTTGGTGATAATCACACGCATCCCTCAAAAATCCCTTAGGAAGGGGCTTTCCTGGTGGCGCAGTGGTTGAGAGTCTGCCTGCTGATGCAGGGGACACGGGTTCGTGCCCCAGTCTGGGAAGATCCCACATGCCGCGGAGCAGCTAGGCCCGTGAGCCATGGCTGCTGAGCCTGCGCGTCCCGAGCCTGTGCTCCACAACGGGAGAGGCCACAACAGTGAGTAGGCCAGCGTACTGCAAAAAAAAAAAAAAAAATCCCTTAAGAAGCAGCCACGTTGGTCATCCACAGACCATCCCTCAATACAGTAAGTTCTGCCCAGCCAGTGTATCCCACATTATTCTTTGGTTTAGTACCAGAAGAAGCAATATCCTTGTATTTAGGGGTCAGATTGGATGAGAAATGATGACCCTTAAATACTTTAAAGCATTTATAAACACTGGACTCCCACTCAGGGCAGCCAAAGGCCACATATGCGAAGAGGCCGATAATTCCTGAGACTGGGAATCAAGGGATCAGCCATCCTCCTGTCCCACCCAAAAGTCACCACAGACATGCCCACATCCCATAGATTACTATGAGAACTACCTGTACTTGTTACATTGTTCTCTCTTTCTCTCCACAAGCATGTGTGGCTGAATCCATGAACATTAAAGGCTTGTAGGCAGCAGTTTCCCTATGTTTAACTTGCTTCAGAGTAAGACAGTTCAGAAACGTTAGACGTCAGGGCCAATGCTAGCACCTGGGGTTCCCAACCCACCTTTACCTTGGAAGCCCTTATTGTAAAAAAGCATGAGATCTGGGGTTCAAAGCCTGAGACTTGAGTCCACAGTTTGCCACAGGGTGACCTTGTTACTGGTCACTTTATCTTCCTCAATTTCAGTCTCTTCCTATGAAAAAGAGGCTCTTGAAAATATATGCCACCCACGATTACTGAGAGAATGGAGATAAAGTATGCGTGTTAGGTTAAGAAGTGTATTCATGTATTATTCACTAACTCAACAATTGTAGTATGGGACCAGGGTCTAGTGATGATGAGTAAGTTGGTCCCTGACCTCAAGAAGCACTCAGCCATGTGGGAAAATGTAGTAGCAAATGTGTAATGATACTACGATGTGGAAGGTATGACGGTGATTATTTTATAGGACCTGCCAATACTCCAGTCTCTCCGTAGTTCCAAAGGAAATGATCTATTTTATTTTGACAGTTAGTTACTGCATGTGTCGGTAGCTTCTGTTTTGTGTTTTAGAAGAGAAACACAGTTTGGGGTATATATACATATATATCCTGAATATCCCTGTCCTTGCTAGCCATGAGGTTAGGAGGATTGGGCAATCCAATCAGGCTTCTTCTGTTCAGGGAAAGAATTTTGAATAACTGCTCGTGATCAAATTAGACAGATTTGTTTCCCACTAGTAAACAGCCACTAATAGTTATTGAGTGTATGCTGTGCATATTTTCTTTTGAAAAGCCATACAGCTTGGCATCAGATGGGTTCCACCATCTACTAGCTGTGTAATTTGTGACAAGTTATTTAACCTATGCGAGCCTCAGTGTCTCCTCTTGAAATGGGGCAGAAAAAGTACTTACCTCATGGTGTCAACGTGAGGATTTAGTGAGATGGTGGGACACCAGGGGAAGTGTTCAGTAATGGCAGTTGTCACCTTTGGCTTCATGGGAAAGGCCTGGGCATGAGAGAGATTCTGTGCTGGAAAAATCTTTGTGACCACTGCAGAGCTCTTCAGGAGACCAGTGGTGTTAAATTTAAAGGAGGTTTTAGGTTCTCATGTCAGCACATAAGGCAAAAAAGGATGCAGTCAAGCTAGCCTTGAAAATGTCCTGCCCATAAAGTTGGGTATATATGATATTGTGTATAAACCACTAAGGTTTGAAAACCACTGAGTCAGACCATAGGAGGGAATAAAAGGAATGTTTATCTACAGCTGCCTGAGGATTCAAATCATTCTGTCTCTAAGGAAGAGGGTCTCAACTGGGGGCAATTTTGCTCTCCCAGAGTATGTTTGGCAATGTCTAGAAGGCATTTTGGGTTGTCATAACTAGGATGGGGTATGCTATTGGCATCTAGTGGGTAGTGGCCAGGGATGCTGCTAAATATCCTACAATGCACAGGACAATCTCCCCAAACAAAGAATTATCCAGCCTAAAATGCCAATAGTGCTGAGGTTGAGAAACCCTGCTGTAAGGTAACTATCAAATCCACATTTAGGAATGAGAGACGAAGGAGTCTGCTTGGATGGTTCTGCTTGTCAAGGCTGGAGGTTGAGGTGGGGTGGGGAGATTAATGAGATGCCATATGTAAGGGTCCTTAGTACGGGGCCTGGCCCAGAGTAGGTGCTGAATAAATATTTGCTGGGTAGGCTTCCCTGGTGGTGCAGTGGTTGAGAGTCGCCTGCCGATGCAGAGGACACGGGTTCGTGCCCCGGTCTGGGAGGATCCCACATGCCGTGGAGCGACTGGGCCCGTGAGCCATGGCCGCTGGGCCTGTGCGTCTGGAGCCTGTGCTCCGCAATGGGAGAGGCCACAACGGTGAGAGGCCCGCATACTGCAAAAAAAAAAAAAAAAAAAAAAAAATCTGTTTAAATATTTTCTGGGTTTATAGTTAAATATTGCTTGATGGGTCCCATCACATACACTCAGTTTTTGAGATGTGGTGGAGAAATGCTGGGCCACCTGCTTCCTGTCTTCCCAAGCTGGCACTTCCACGTTTGCCCCACTAATCAGTGATGGACCTCATGTGGGTATCTTCCATGAGGAGGAGGTTCTGAAGCCAGCACCAAATTCAGATGTGATTCTGCTATATCATTATTACCTAAACTTTCTAATTTGGATTCAAAATTACTGATCTCTCAACTCTCCGTGGAAAGCCTTCCCTCACAGCCACATGATTTTAAAAAGGAGCTCTCACGAATACAAACTCCATTTTCCCCCCAAACAGAATGGGTCTGAAATAGGAGTTCATGTGTCCAAAGCAAAGCTGGGGGATGGTGGTTGGCACTCACAACCTAGGAAATTCTCAAGGACCACAAAGGCCAGAAAATTGCTTTTAAATGAAAGAGATATTTCCATTTCATTTTAGCCCCTAATGTATCACATAACTCTAATATCATTCCTTGTCCAACTGAAATACTTGAATCCAAATAATTCTTAAGTCATTTGGACTCTATTCAAATGTGAATTCATCTCTTTAATCATCCTTCCCCTTATTTTTGAAATAAAGATTAATATTGAAAGTTGAGTCTATTTGTGGATTCTTTTTTTTCACTCTAAGATGTTTCTTTTTTTATGGTCACTGTTGCTTTCTTCCCCATCATTACTTACTCATCAGTGTCTTGAAAATCCTAAACTTGTCTTTTTCCATTTTTTCATTTCCCTTCATTTAAATATTGTGGACAGCAAGCAGACTGAATAATGATGAATATGATTAATATTCAGACTTAATAAGTCTTATGAAAAGACCTTTTTATTCCAAGGAAGGAGGATGTGTTGTTTCGGCAGCGTATAGTGTCACGGTGACAGAGTCGAATGTAGGGTAACCGGATGGGGGGAAACGGCATGTCCTGGCCATACTGACCCTGAGATGGGGGGTCACACATATGGTATCCTCTTCCAACATGTCCAGAGGAGGAAGGGAAATGTCCCCCAGAAGTGCGTTTCTATGTCACGTCTGTCTTGGGAGCTTTCTTGAATTGAAAGATTGTCTTGGTGTGTTTCTGTGACATGGAGTGAGACACATCATGCTCAGATGTGCAGCGCCTTCTCCTTGATGTTCTCCTTTTCCTAAAACACCTATGATAGAGAAGACCATATGAGTATCCAGCAATGGCAAATACTCAGCTATTTCACCACAACTCTCCACTCCTCTGCCCATGGCAGACATCACCAATCGATCATAGCACTGTTTTCCAAAACCCACACATACAGCCACTACCAGTTGATTGCAGAGTAAGCACACAAGATAAAGATTTTCTGCCTCTACTAACTAAAGAAGGATAATACTTAGAAGAGCATTGGAATGTCACCACCACTGTATCCTTTTCCAGAAACCTCTTCAGTGCTCCAAATCCCAGTTGCCCAAAGTTTGAAAGAGAAGAGGGAGAGGTCAGCTTTGCTTTCTATGTAGCAATTTGGTTTGAAAACTTGTCTCCAAGTCTCTGAGTGTGTAGAAACAAGCAAATTGAATGAATTCACTTTTTTTCTTAATAGAACCCCAGTCCATAGCTTTTGAGCAAGGTGCAGATTTATGTTTATTTATTTGCAATTTTCCTCTTGAAATCATATAAGATTACCCCTCCCCCCCCCCAAACCCTACAACTACTGTTTTTTCCTCAAATTCATGGTGTTTTTACTACAGGGATTTTTTTTTTTTTCCAAATAAGTTCCTGATGTTACTTTATCCATGAGGCCTCAGTCTGAGGTGGCGTTTTAGAATCAATCTAGAACCAAAATTAATTCTACCATTTTATAATTTGCCCAGTCAGATGCAAAAAGGAAAAAAGTATATGATTTTCAAGTACTTTCTACACTTGAGACTAAAAATGGCATTTTTTTTTTTTCTTTAAGCAAATGCAACTCTCTGAGTACTTACTGTAAGAGGATTTTAGTCACTGGAGACTTTTAAAAAAAGATCTCAAGCGAGAATCTTCATTTTTTTTTTCAAAAGGATATTTACTTTGGAAAATGCTACGTTTAGAAAAATTGTGCCTTGGATGACAACTGGCCCACTAAGTTTTACTGTTTTTTGAGGGGTAGAGAGGGGCGGAGGTTGGAGACTGTGTGAAGGCAGTTCTGTTCACCCATCAGCCAAGCAGGATTTGGGAGTTCATTTTCATTCATTTATTTTCATTCATTCATTCAGTCAGTCAACAACAAATGCATATTTAGGGTCCGCCATATACAGAGCGCTGTGCTAGACAATGGGACTATAGCCATGGGCAAAACACTTTCCTTGACTTCCCACTCTTCTCAGCTGGGCATGCCAGAGGATGATGCCCTAATGTCCTAAGGCAGTAGTTCTTGTAGGGGCAATGTTGCCTCCCAGGGGACCTTGGGCAATTTCTGGAGATCTTTTTGGATGTCACAATTGGGGGATGGTGCTACTGGCATCTAGTGGGCAAAGGCCAGGGATGCTGCTAAACATCCCACAATACACAGCCCCTCACCACAAAGAATTATCCAACTCTAAATGTCAACAGTATGGAGGTTGAAAAACCTTGCCTTAAGGCATGCAAGATGTTTAAGGAACTAACTTCTAGCCAGTGCTTCTAGTTAAGCACCATCCTTAGGAGAACTGAGAAGATAGTAGCTCAGCTCATTTTCTGTCAGGCTTTCTTCTCTCACTGAACTGTGATTGAGAGAGGTTGGTACCATTGCTCTCAGGGTGTGGTCCGTGGACCAGCAGCATCAGTATCACCCGCGAGCTTGTTAGAAATGCACACTCTCAGACTCCACCCCAGCTCAGCTGGATCAGAATCTGCATGTTAACACAATCTCAGATGATTCGTGTGCACATTATAGTTTGAGAAGTTACAGCTCTAATCAAGCATGAAACAGAAGTTTTAAGTTACAATTTTGATAAGTGCTAGTGCCATGGACTGAATGTTTGTGTCCCCAAATTCATAGGCTGAAATCCTAACCCCCAATGTGAAGGTATCAGGAGGTGGGGTCTTTAGGAGGCAATTAGGTCATGAAGGCAGAGTCCTTACAAATGGGATTAGTGCCCTCACAAGAGAGACCTCAGAAAGCTCCCTCATGCCTTCCATCATGTGAGGACATGGCAAGAAGACAACCATCTATGAACCAGGAAGTGAGCCCTCACCAGACACTGACTCTGCTTTGATTTTGGAGTTCCCAGCCTCCAGAACTGTGTGAAATAAATGTCTGTTGTTTAAGACACCCAGTCTATGGCACTTTTGTTACAGCAGCCCAAATGGACTAAAACAGCTACAGAGGAACCCAGTCTGAGGGGTCAGGGAAGCCTTCCATGAAAAATCAGCCTGTAAATTGAGGGATAGATTAGGAATCAGCCAGGAGAATAGGGTTCCTGGCAGGGGGAATATCACGCGCAAAGGCTCAGAGGCAGGAGAGAGCTTGGTCAATGGAGGATCTGAAAGAAGATGCTTTGTGCCTAGAGTCCTTTAGCATGGTGTCCTAAGTAGCTGAGCAAACTGGTCAGACCAGGGTTGGAATCCCATGAATGATAATTGTCCCAGGTGCCCCAAGTCTTCTGTGAGACAAAGCAAGAATGATCCTGCTGAGAACAAATGCTGCTCCCCAAGCCCTCTGACTTAAGGCTACAGAGCCATTATGTCGATATATCTCAGTACAGATTTTGTAGTTTATGACACATTCTGGCAACGTTTAGATGCAATTTCAATGAGCCAGAATGTAGTATTGTAAACCTAAAACTGGATATCCCTTGAAGCTGTTAGAATCTGGCAGGAGACCTGCTCCCAATTACAAGCACAGTTTCCAACTTCACTGTTCCGTCCTCAAAGCGTTGAAAACAAAATCAGTTTTTAATGAGGGACTACTAAACACTTTGCATTCTACTAACGTCCCCTTTGGACTTCCAAGCCCCAGTATATCTTACACCCAAGAAATGAAATGACCCCTGCTAACTGATTTGCCAGGGCAAGCGGGTATCCTGGAGATCTTGCTGCCAGTGCAAATATGGCGACAAATGGATGGGAACTAAAGCATTCTGTTCCCATCCCCCCTGATTCCCATCAGCACGTGGCCAGCCTCCCAGGGTTGGGTGGGAAACCGGGATCAAGAGAAGTTATTTCAATACGCACAGACAGTAAACCCTTGGCTGCTTCACTCCTCATCCCTAGCCTATTACTAATCTTACAAACCATCCATTATCCACTCGGTATCTGGCAAATGTGAACTTGGCCCACGTCAAAGCCGAATGATGAGATCCAAGTTAGAAGAAGTGGGAGAAAGAAGAGAAAGTACAAAGATGAGCCAGACGGTTTTCCAACCTGTAAGGACATGTTGTATTTACCAGGCCGGCTACGAAAGCCAAGCTCTGTTCCCGTTGTTTGTCTTCTGCTCGGGGCCTGGGTTATGTTTGGTGCAAACAGGTCAGTGCTCCCCCTCACTTCCATCTGATGACTGGCGTATTGTTTAGAGCCGACGAGGGATGATCCTGTGCTCTGGAGGAAGTTGGCAAGAAAGTTTAATTCTATAAAAAGAAACGCGCGGTCAGGATACGGTTTTCTATTCTGAGTCAAGGCAGAGAAGGGAGTCAGAAATTCCAACCCAGAGGGTCAGGACGGGCTCCAGGACCTGTTGAATCACATCTGAAACATGTTCCCCCTCCTCCTTTCCCCTCCCTGTTCTTACAACTGGCCAACTGGGATTACACAACTCGCACTAATTTTATTCCACATGTGGCTGTTTCTTATTAGGAGGCTGTATCTTATTTTTTCCTGTACCATGTCATCTCTCCAGATTCAGGTGAGTAATTCCATTTCTTAACAGGGGGATTCTGTTCACACTCTTGGCTGGACTCAAAAAAAAAAATGTGCCCTCGAACTTTTTCATAAGGTGAGAACCTTTCTGTGTCTTTTAACCCTAGGATCTTTGTGGCAGAGCCTTTGTGTCCCCATTCTGAAGAGCTCAACTCTTCAACAGGGACCGATGGAAAAGTGAATATTTGAGTCAATCAGCAGAATGGTCTTGGTCACCCAATACCCAACAACTGTTTCTGAAGGGTTTTGTCCCCACCTCCACGCCCCCAGCCCCCAACTGGAGTGGTGCGTTTTCTTTTTAACTGAATTCACCAGATGTTTTGGCGGTGCATAAACCTGGCTTTCCTATCTTCCAAGTAGATGAAATAGGATCCAAATCACAGCATGTCACCTCAGCTTCTCCCACCAAGTACTTAATGGTTCTTGAGAATAATGTAAAGATTGAGTCCAGTTTTCTTTAGGCCTTGGGCCTATCGGATCCAGGTGTTGGCATTTTCTGGCCTTCGCCTTAGAAGGTTTCTAGGGAAACCCCAGATTCATGAGTATGAGTCGATTTCCCCCCTGTTACCTTTCTCTATCACTTCAATGTTTCTGTCCATGTATCAGAAACTGTAAAAGTACAGCCCCAAATCCCCCGAAGCGTGAGCGGCAGGAGTAGCACACACAGGATTCAGCCACATCTGGAGAAAAACTGCTCTCGATTCCCCTTCTGTCTTTGCAACTCCGGGCCCCCCTGAACCAAAGGGGAAATGGGACCCTTTCATCAGCCTCCAGCCTCCCTCTGCCTCATGCCCTGTTTTGCTTAGAACAAGCCTCAGCATGCCATGCCACCTCGCCAGCCCTTTGCCAAAATCCACGAATGGCACAGAGAGCACATTAAACAGATGGAATGCAACATACATGTAAAGAAATAAGAGCTCTGCCAGGAAAGTTGGCAGCAGCGCTGGAATGCTTTAAACAGTGTGTGTGTGGGTAGAAAGAGTGAGCCCAGAGTCGGGGAGGCTGCCTCATTCTCAAGAGCTGTTTCTTTTACAGCCATGACCTGTTTTGCCAGTCAAAATAAATACGGTGTTAAATGCCCCCTTTTACTGGCTCCCGATACCTTGGCAATGCAGTTTGAAATATGACCTGCTTTCACTGGAAAAATGGCCTTTTAACTGAGTGGAAAGGATGTGCCCCTTCTAGGCAGTAAGTAGGAGGGTCATGGATGGCGGGGCCTTCTGAACACAGACCTACTCAGGAAGCAGGAGCAGGAATGGCCGTGGAGTCAATATTGCTTGTTTAGAAGTCACTGCCTTTAGAAGGTTCCTGGCAGACACAGGGCGACACTTTGGGAGCACAGGGCTGACTTTCAAGGCTTTCTGTCCCCTTTGATTTCAGCAGGAACAATAAAGCAGGAGGCCTGAGTGTGGGCTATCTCACGAGGCACCTCGAGACAGCCAGGCCCTTCCTTCTAGCCACGCTAACCAGGAAGGGCCACAGGGTCACCCCGCTCATGCTGTTTAGCTTTGTGCACACCCCACGGCCACAGTCACCCCATAACCACATTAACATCTTGCCTAGATGGAAGCTAGGTGGATTTCCCCCCAAGAGTCATCATCGCATTTTCTGCATACTAGACACATCAGATGTATTCTCTGAATCATCCCATTACCTCATGAGATAAGGATATTGCTACTCCTATTTCATATATGAAGAAACTAAAGTTCAGAGAGGTTGAGTCACCTGTCTAAGATCGCACAGTGGTTAAAAGGGAAGCTGGAATTTGAACCCGTCTGTCTGTTCTCAATGATCAGGCTGTAAGGGCCCCATGCTGGCTTCTACCCAAACAGCTCAAGGCAGGAAACCTGCAGAATCACTCTTCTTCATCCTCAGGACCGCCCTGTGAGGCAAGGTATTGCATTCCCCATTAAGGATGCCATAGGATGTGTTAGTTTTCTGGGCGGCTGTAGCAGATGATCACAAACTGTGTGCTTAAAACAACAGAAGTATATTTGCTCACAATTCTGGAGGGAGGCCAGAAATGAAGGTGTTGGCAGGGCCATGCTCCCTCTGAAGGCTCTAGGGGAGGATCCTTCCTTGTTTTTGGGTGGTTCCGGCATTCTTTGGCTTGTGGCTCCATCACTCCAATCTCTGCCTCTGTCTTCACATGGCCTTCATATGTCTCCTCCCTTTCTCTTCTCTTCTAAGGACACTTGAATTGGACTTAGGGCCCCTTCTTATCCCAAGACGCTTAACTTAATTACATCTGCAAAGATCCTTTTTCCAATAAGATCACATTCCCAGGTTCCAGGGATTTGATTCTAAATCTTGGCGGGGGCATGAGGGGGCATTTTTCAGTCTACCACGTCGGGAGATGATGAGATGATTTATGCAGTGAGGGTCTTCCCGATTTTGCAGGTCTGCAGGGTATATTATAAAATTTTTAAGTATTTTTGCCATCCCGTATCCTTCTTTAGAAAAAGATTTATTTATTATTTATTTATTTATTTACTTTATTTTTGGCTGCATTGGGTCTTAGGTGTGGCATGTGGGATCTTTCGTTGTGGTGTGTGGGCTCTTACTTGGGGCGCGCGGACTCCTCTCCAGTTGTGGCGTGAAGGTTTTCTCTCTCTAGTTGTGGTGCGCAGGCTCCAGAGCACATGGGCTCTCTAGTTGTGGCCTGCAGGTTCTAGAGCGTGTGGGCTCTGTAGTTTGTGGCACGTGGGCTCTAGTTGAGGCGCACGAGCTTAGTAGTTGTGGCACGTGGGCTTAGTTGCCCGGCGGCATGTGGGATCTTAGTTCCCTGACCAGGGATAGAACCCGCATCCCCTGCATTGTAAGGCAGATTCTTTACCACTGGACCACCAGGGAAGACCCCCAATATCCTCTTTTTTACAACAATGAGTATAATAACAACCAACACATCATGAAATCTCACCAAGTTCTGCCACTTCGTGTCACTTAGTCCTCACAGAAACTCTGCCATATAGACATTGTTCTTTCCTTGCCGGACAGCATAGGAAAATAAAATTATGACAGGTTAAGAGCCTTGTCCAAGATCTCACAGCCAGGAACTGGTAAGGGTAGGATTGGAACTCCAATCTGATTCTATAGTCTGAGTTCTCAGGCGGGATACAAAACTGCCTTTTCTTGGAAATTCAGGACTTGGTTGGGAGACCGTGGTTTGGAAGGAGGTGGAAGTATGGGGCAATGGGACAATTTATGCCATGTTTAGCCAAGAATTATTCTTGGGTGGAATATCCATAAAGGCAGAAAACAAGGCATTTGATTGGGAAGGCAATCAGTGCACTGGTTTCTCTCTTGATTTTTGTGATTGAGGACCACTGTCTTCTCTCTCTGGGCTGAAATTGCAGTCTTCCTACAGAGAAGCAAGAAGGTGGAGGCCAACGAGAAAATGCCCATTTTTATTGTCTTCCAGATTCTGGCTCAGTGACATCTGCCAATAGTTGTATTCTTATTGCAGAGAAATTTTCACTTCTGTTGTGCAGTCATCTGATGCAGGAGATGAGGTAGACCATGGAAGACAAAAGTCAGAGCTGCCTATTTGAGGATGGCTGCAAATGGCAGATGACTCCTTTTCCTATCATCCAGTGACCACATCTACTGATTCAGGCTCCCTGGTGAACAAGATCCAACTTCTCTTTCAGTCAGAGCTGCTGATGGCTAAGTGTTTTGCAGATATTGTCTCCTTTGAGCTTCTCAGCAACCCTGTGAAGCCAGTTCAATACTGACCTGGTCTGATGCTCAGGAAGGTCAAGTCTCTTGCCTGAGCATCCCAACCGGCAAGTGCTAGGATCTCTCCAGTTTGCCTGAGTCCAGAGTCTGAGATCTTAGCTGCTGCAATACCCCCTCACCAAACCCAGGTACCAAGTCTCCCCACTGCCTCGATTAAAGGAACTACAGATAAGGTAAAGAGGACATTCAATCATTCATTCATTCACACATCCATTCACACGTGTGTATCTGTGTCTGCACCATGTGCCAGGAAAGCCAAAAGAAAACCCTTTCACTCATGTGTGCACCCCGGTCTCTGTGGGTCTGGCACCTTGCTGGACTATGGGAATAGGAAGACACCAGCTCAGCCTTAAAGAACTGGAGAAGACAGATGTCAGTTCATCTAGGACAGTGTGGTAGACGCTATTATGGAGATATGGAAGGAGAGATCAAGAGAGAAGATGGGGTCAGGGAAGGCTTCCTGGAGGAGAAGACCCTTAAGCTGAGGTTTGAAGGAGGAGGAGGAAAGTGTCAGCCAGAGAAGGAAGGACTGGCCCGCATTTTAGGTGGTGGGTTGAAGATCAGGAGGCACATACGAATCTGGCGATGCCAGGTCACATGTTTGATTACCTCTGTATTGATTGGTAAATAGCCAGTGCCTGCAGCCCACCGCGTGCCTCCCTCCCCACCCTCTCTCCCCTGGAACTCCATCTGCTTCCCCGTAATGTGGAAATGGAAGGGTTAACACCCGGTACAGCAGCAAGCTCCAGGACTCCAGTCCAGCTCCTTAGTCTTTTCCAGATAGTGCTGATGCCCTACCGGTTATTAGTATTTGATTTTTTACTCCTGGTTGGCCGGGAGGCAGTTGAGTAAGAAGGCACAGAGGTGGGGCACACTGCAGCCAGCACAGCTAAAAAATAGGGAGCCACAGAAGTGCTGGAGGTGAGACTGGGAAATTATGAATGGCCCCCTGGGGAAGGACCTTGTGTGACATATAACAAAAACAGACCTTATCCTGAGGTTAATGTGGAACTATTGGGGTTTCTTAGGCTATTTCTTATTTGATGTGCAATGATACTCAGTGTAATGCAGTCCTCTGAAGTCTACTTTGATGAGTTTTGACAAGGGTTTACACCCCGTGACCACCACCCCTACATCGATATAGAACATTTCTGTTCCTCCAGAAGGTTCCCTCTGTCCCATCCACAGGAGGACAGGGGAGCTCCATGATGACGCTCTGCATTTTTCAGGCTTGCATTTGGAAAACTCTTTTGCTCATTTCTTGAGCCCCTCTTGGATACCGCACACTGTTCCAGCTGTAGAGAAGAGGGATGGGGTGCTTTCTGGTGGGGAGATGCCTTTGGGGAAAAGGCAAAAGGCGATCGTGGTATGCAGAACTGGCTTCACCGGCAGGTGACCTAACCAGTCACAGGGCCCCACGTTGGATTTAATACTCTGCTGTCATCATCTTGAAATCCCACATAATTTTTTTTTTTTTTTTTGCATTACGTGGGCTTCTCACTGCTGTGGCCTCTCGCGTTGCGGAGCACAGGCTCTGGACGCGCAGGCCCAGTAGCCATGGCTCACGGGCCTAGCCGCTCCGCGGCATGTGGGATCCTCCCAGACCGGGGCACGAACCCGCGTCCCCTGCATCGGCAGGCGGACTCTCAACCACTGCGCCACCAGGGAAGCCCTCCCACATAATTTTTGACCAAGGGGATCCATGTTTTTATTTTGCACCAGACCCCACAAACAATGCAGGTGGGCCTGGTGGTACAATAGAAATTAACAGGGAGCCATGAGAGAGAGGATATAGAGGGTCTTTCAGAGAAGACCGTCTCGGGAAGAGTAAGGAAAGAGGTCAGGTGAGGAATGAGTGTCACCCGAAGGATCCAATCCCCCAAAGTTCTCTTTCTAGGGATAAGCGCAGGTGGTGGAGATCTTTCATATCTGCTGCTGTTCCTATAACTCTCCCCTCGGCACCAGTAAATGTACATGGACTCAATTAATTACAATGACTAACACATCTGACAAGCCAAATATTAGCTCACAAGAATTGAGCACACTTATAAGTATTAAGTACAGATACAAACAATTAACAATAAGCTCACTGGCATTATTATCTTCTAATCAACTGTAAAAAAAAAAATCACACCTTAATCCAGAGCAAAATGAAAAAAGAAAGGGAAGTGAGACCTTTGCCAGCTCTAGAAATGCAGGTGATACAACGAAGAGAGATACGGTTTGGTAGGTTTTATTTGCTCTCATGATGAACTTAATCAGCCTTCCTTTGCTGATGTCAAAACCAAAGTAAGTGCCTTGGTCCCTGTTTCTCCCTGCTGGGGCCAGATGTCTGATGGGAAGAGGTTGGCAGAGGGCTTCCAGGAGGCATAATTACCAGAGGCTCAAGGAGTGATGCTGGCATCCCCCTTGGAAAAATCCATCTGTATCAGCCTCAGAAACGAACTCTTGTCTCGTCTCTGGAATTTGGAATGAAGAGAAGGTAAGTGGCAAGGAATCCAGTTGACTCTTGGCGATTGGTTCTTCTTCTTAAAAGGAATTCTGGAGTTAGGCATTCAGTCAAAAACCCCAAAATAAATACCTGGGCTGCAACGATATTGCAAGTAAATATTTCCAAAGCCAGGGAATCTCAAAACAAACATTTCTCCTAACTGATGTTGCCTTCCACACACTATGAGAAGGAAGCCTTTGCAATTATCTGAAAAGCTTGCCCCTAAAATCTCTATTTTGGCCTAAACGATGTGTTTTTGCTGCTTTGGGCTTCCCAGTTCTCTGGAAGGTGCAGAAGCCCTTGTCTTCATCACGTTAAAGTCTTGTTACTTTGGTGGCCTTATGACTCACTGCAAATCACACAGGAAACGGAATACATTCTCTCTTGCCCACCTTGATAACAATGGTGGCTACCATTATTTTGTATTAACTACATGCAGGCTCTGTGATGAGAATTTTGCCTGCATTATCTTATTTAATCCTCCCAATAGGAAATTGTGTTGGCTCTGCCTTCAGAATGTATTCAGAACCTGGCATTTCTCTCCACCTCCGTGCCAGCACCCTGGTCCAAGCCCCCATCTTCTCTCACCTGCATGACTGCAGTATGTGCCTAACTGGTCTGCCCGCTGCTGCCCCTGTCTGTCTGTGGTCTACTTTCAACATAGCAGACTAAATGATGCCTTTGAGGTAGAAGTCAGCTCAGGTCAAAAACCTACAAGGGCTCGTTATCTCTCTCAGAGTAAAATCCAAAGTCCTCAGCATGGCCCACAAAATCGGCTCCTTCTCTTCTCCCCCAAATGCACGCACGCTAGGCCTGACACACCAGTTTCCTCTGCTTTCTGTGAGGATGGCAGAACACTCATGTCTCAGGGCCTTTGCACGACCTGTTCCTCTTCCTCCCAGATGGCCACGTGACTTATCCTCTTTCTGTCTTCAAGTCTTTGTTCAAAAGTCACCTTCTTAGTGGGGCTCATGCTGATCACACCATTTAAAATGCAGACCTTCCCTCAGCTCTCCTGGTCCACTTTTTTCCTCATAAAATGTATCACCATCTAACTACTTTATAACTACTTATTGTTATGTTTATTTTTTGTCTGTCCCCACAAGGCCAGGGACCTCTTTCTGTTTTAGTCAGTGCTGGTTAACAGTATGTGTTGCACAGTGGGTGTATTGATATAATAAATGTTTGTCGAATGAGCCATGAAGTATATCCTATAACCATATTACAGAGGATGGAACTGGGGGACTCAGAGGGGTTAAGTGACTTCCCCAAGGTAAGTTAGTTGACGGCAGAGTTGGGACTTGAACCCAGGTCCTACTGTCCCAAAGCAATTTAACTACTATGGTTTTACTGACCCCAAGTTAAGCCCACCTTAAGATACGCTGATTATTGCAAGCTACCATTCAGCAAAAGCCCATTTCAAGACCCTGCTCACCTGGTCTGGTATTTGGACAATTCAAAGTTAGTGCGATTGTGCTTAGTCATAGTCAGAATTGTTAAATTTCCACAAGTGTAACAGAAAGTGAAACTTACACGAGAAATCCTGGGTTAACCGTTTGATTAGTATACTTTGAATAACAGTTCCCCAGTTGCTCATGTGATAGGGATAGTTGGAATATTCTAAAAGTGATATCTTAGCAGATGGAGTTTAAAGCATCGATAAGGTAATTACATAGTAATTATCCTCATCTATGTACTTACCCTCCTAGACTCGGGGGACATGATAGAGAAACTTAGGGGAAGTTTTTCCCACTCAAGCTATGTCCTCTATGGTCAGGAGACCAGCCTTCTGAGATTTTAAAAGCAAATCTTGATAAGGTTAAACCTATCACCCCACAATTCCATTCCTACGTATATACCCAAAAGAGTAGAAAACAGGTGCTCAACAAAAATATGCATGGGAATGTTCATAGCAGCGTTATTCTTAATATCTAAAAGATAAAAACATCCAAAATGTCAATCAACTGATGAATACATGAACTGTGGTCTATCCATACAATGGAATATTAGCCATAAAAAAGAATGAAGTACTGATACATGCTACAACATGGATGAGCCTTGAAAACATTATGTTATGCCAAAGACGCCAGTCAAAAAGGCCACGTGTGGTATGACTCCATGTGTATGAAATGTCTGGAATAGGCAAATCCATAGTGACAGAAAGCAGGTTAGTGGTTTCAGAGGGGCTGGGGAGAGGGGAATGAAGAGCGACTGTTAATGTGTATGAGGATTTCTTCTGGAGTAATGAGAACATTCTAGAACCACACAGTGCTGGTGGTTGCTTAACACTGTGAAAGTACACAATGCCACTGAACTGTACACTTGAAAATGGTTAAAATGGTACATTTTATGTTACATATTTTTTTGCCACAAATTTTTTAAGTAAATCTTTAAATCCTGGCCTTGGTAGCAGGACATTTTGGTTTGGTTCTGATTTGGTACGCAGATAGCTAAGGTTGAAGTCTCTTTGTGACAACTCTAGGCTAAGAAGAGCTGCAACCTGTCAGATTAGGCTGTGTAACAGACTTGCATCTGTGGCTTGATTGGATGGTAAGCACTGTGGAATAGAGGCCTGATTCTCTGCACTCTCAGAAATGGTGGTGAGTACAGTTCTATTCAGACATGCCTGAAAGCCAATTCTTTATTTCCTTGACCATTGCCAAAGTCACATATCCTTGTCGTAAAAAATCTAAATCTATGGAAGGAATGTTTTCCCTCTCATCTGCACTATTCCCACTTCTGGGTTTAGCCACCACCATCTACAACCATGTGTATATCCTTTCAGACCTTTCTCTACTCAGGTAGAATCATCTGTATATAAATGTGTGCATCGTTGAATAGGCATTTTTTTTTTTTTTTTTTTTTTTTTTTTGCAGTATGCGGGCCTCTCACCGCTGCAGCCTCTCCTGTTGCGGAGCACAGGCTCCGGACGCGCAGGCCCAGCGGCCATGGCTCACGGGCCCAGCTGCTCCGTGGCATGCGGGATCCTCCCAGACCGGGGCACGAACCCACGTCCCCTGCATCGGCAGGCGGACTCCCAACCACTGCACCACCAGGGAAGCCCTGAATAGGCTTTTTTTTTTTTTAACAAAAACAAACTTATACTATACATATTGGTCTGCAGTTGCTTTTTTTCACTCAATATAATATCACAAAAATCTTTCCACATGAATACATACAGATTTATCTGTTTCTTCTTAATGGCTACATAGCCTGGAAATATCACCATTTATTTAACCAGTCTCCTCTTGTCGGACAAATTATCTTTCACCCTCACAAACCAGGTTGTGAGGAACACGCTGTTCATGTATTCTTGCTTACTCGTGGGAGTTTTTCAGTGGAAGAGATTCCTAGAAGTGAAATTGCTGGGTTGAAGTCAGATCCTTTCTGTTCTGTGACTTTTCAAGATCACGTCAGTTTGGGACACAAATGTATACTGTCTGTGGCCTTAGGACAAAAAGTCTAGAACTTAGAGCTTGTGATCAGGCTTTGCTCAGCTCAGCGTTCTACCCTGCATTTTGCAACTGTAGCTATTTTCATTCATTTTATAGGCTCACTGTCTTCAGATTGATTCCAGCAGAGGGAAAAGAAATCAGGTCCTTCTGTGCCATTCTTCAAACATTTAGAGGAAATTGATTTTCCACATGGGCTGTAGCCAAGCGAGGGATGCGCCGGCACAGAAGCCCCTGCGACAGGCTATTACAACCAACACTTGCAACAATTAGACTCAACCCAACTTGAGATACTTGATTAGTGAGTGTAATTCCTCATCAGGCTAATATTGCAGATTGCCAAAAGCAGCAGCAATTCTAAAATAGGATTTCCTTCATAATCCCTTTTAAAGGGAAGAACTTGAGGAGACTTGAAGTGTCTGGAGAAAGAAAGCTTTTATTCTCTTGACTGACGAAAGAAAGCAGTTGGTCCAAGAAGCTGATAACCTACCTTCCCTTTCTGCTCTTACCTCTTTAAGGTGCTTTCTCATGGCATTAGCTAGGAGGTTTTCACCTGCAAAGAACAGAAACAGGCAGGTTTGGGGTTGGTTGACTCAGCATCTCAACGATCTCACTGGGAATCCAGGTTCTTCCCAAAGTGCTTAAGAACACTGACTCTGGAGCCAGATATTTTGGTAGTGAATCTCAAGTCTACCTCGTAATAGCTGTGTGACCTTGGACAAATTACTTAACCTCTCTGAGCCTCCGTTTTCTCATCTGTTAAAAACAGGATAGTAATAGTACGCCAACTCATAGGGCTGTTGTCTCTGCTAAAGCAAGGGCAGGCAAACTTCATAAAGGACCAGGTAGTAAATATTTTAGGCTTTGCTCTTGGCAAGGTAGTTGGTAGTTTCTGTCCAACCACTCAACTCTGCTCTTGTAGCATGAAAGCAGCCGTAGACACCAGATAAATGAGTGGGCATGGCTGTGTTCCAATGAAATTTTATTTATGGACACTAAAAGTTGAATTTTATATAATTTTCATGTGTGGTGAAATACTGTTGTTTTGATTTTTCTTTAACCATTACAAAATGTAAAAACCATTCTTAGTTCACGGGCCACCAAAATAGGTATGGTCACCCCTCTAAGCTAAAGCACATAATACATTTAGAATAGTACCTGGCAAGCCCTAAATGCTCAATAAATGTTTGCTGCTATTATTGTTGATATTATTACCACATCCACCATCATCCTCTGGCCACTCTTCCACCTTTCCATGTTGCCTTCATCCCCCAGCCTGATAGCAAGATGGTGGCCAGAGTTCAAGGTGGGGCATCCAGAGGGAAAAGAAAGACTCTCCTTTCCTGTGACACTTTGTTAGGAGCAAGGAGATCTTCCCTCACATGTCTCACACGTGCCCACTGTCTCAGTCACCAGAGTGGGGTCACGTGGCCTCTGCGGAACCAATCACTGGTAAGAGGAGGGATTATTCTTTGACCAATCAGGCCCACCCCTGCAGCTGGGGGTGGAGTCAGTTCGCCCTGAGTCACGTGCTGAATGGGGAATTGGCAAATGCCTGACCCAAACAGAGCTTTTGTTAGGACAGAGCAAAGTAGGACATGGATACTGGGTAGACAACCAGCAAAGCCTGCTACACCCACTCTTCCAAATCCCCATGAATCTATCACAAGCAGAGGACCCGCTAATCCAGTTTATATATTGGTATATCGTCTTTAACAAGAGCCAGGCTTTTAAAGATTTGGGCTGGAGAACATTGGCTCTGCTGACCTTTAAGTCTTTTTAAATAGACACTGTGGTCATAACTCACTGGATCATAAGCATTCCAAACAACTTTATGGCTCTTTTGAGTTTACTACACACCCTCCCCATCTGATCCCTCATTTGACCTTCACAGTTCTCTGAAGCAAGGACTATGATCCTCATTCTACGGGAAAGAGAAGTGACATGACCAAGGGCATGTGGTTAGGCCCTGAAGCTGGACCTTGAACCCTGGTTTCCAGCCTCCAGATTCCTGGCCCTTTTTTACTCTACCTCCTAGTTGCAGTGGCAGCTGCTATATGGCAGGAAGAGTTGGTGGCTGAGAAGGTATTGGTGACAAACAGGGGATTTGCTGGGAGTCAACACAGCCCAAAACATTTGTTTTGGGTGAAGACGTTTAGGTATAATTAAGGATTTTCTCTGGAGTATCCACAGGTTTTGTATACTATGAAACCTCAGGAAATAGTAAAATAATTATTATAATATAATAATAATAGCAATCATATTATATTATTATAATAATAGCAATAATTATTCTGATGGAATACAAATGTGCCTTTTTCTGACCTCAAAAGGGAAACATAATTGTCCAAGCATCTCTTTATATTTAAGTCATAATTGTAATGTGTGCCTCCTTACATGTAAGCCCTGTTTTGGGCTTACTGACTTGCAAGATGAGAAAAGGGAATTCCCCCTCAAATAAAAGAAACCTCGTTGAGTAAACTGGGTGTACCCAAGTGAAGGAATATTATGCAACCATTAGCTTTAATGCTTATGAAAAATTTTTAATGCCTTGAGAACACTCTGAAGATAGAGCATTAAGGGATAGAAGCAGGGCACAAAATTACATGCAGAGATGAGATCAACTTTGTTATAAAGACCATGGAAAAGATTGGCAGTCAAGAAACCAAAGCATTAACCCATTTGCCTCTGGGTCGTGAAGTCATGAGTGGTTTCTTCCCCCCCAGCTTCTTTATATATTTTTTCTATTCTTTCCAGTCTGTCTACAGTACTCATTTTTATGATCAAAGAAAAACATAAGGTAAAAGCCAGAGGAAGACTGGGTAGTTTTGCAGGCTAGGATTTCTTATTATATAGACAGATCCTGGCAATAAAGGACTAAGTGAGGCAAACCAGGGCTGTTTGCAGAGTGAAAGGATGAAAACCGCATCTCGAAGGATGCTCGTCCTCCAGAAGTAGCTGTGCGGCCTCAGCACGGCTGGCTGACAAGGAGAAAATGGACAGAATCCTCCAGCTATGGAGCTGGAAACTCACAAGCCATGTGGCTTTGAGCAAATTAACCGCTCTGACCTTCAGTTTCTTCATCTGTTACATGAGAATAATAACACCTAGTACATTGGGTTGAACTTCTTTCAATTACAGAACATATATTTATTGAGTTCTTACTGTGGTAGGAGCTGAAGATGCAACAGTGATCAAAGAAATAAGGTCCCTGTTCTCCAGCACATTCATTCTAGTGGAGGGTTAGGGTGGGGAGATGAGTTGAATATTGGGGAGCAACAAAAGCAAATGTGCTGGGACAGACAATAGCTTGGCACTTTATACCAGAGAGGGGTCTTATGTGTCTGGAGCTTAGTGCGTAGGTGGGGAGTGGAGCAGTTACGGAGAAGTAGACAGGGGACGAGCCTGGCAGGCCAGGGCAAGAAACTTTGATTTCATCCTAACTATAATGGGAAGCCACTTAAAGGTTTTTAGCCACAGACTAGCATGATCTGATTTAGAGTTTATGTCTTAAAAAGGCCACTTTGCTGCCATGTAGAGAATGGATTGTAAGATTGTGTGGGACAATCAATACACGAAAGCACTTAACATTGGGTCTGGCACAAAGTAAGTGTCTTAATAAGTGGTAACTGTTTTTCATTATTATCATCATTATCCTCATTATTATTACTACTCTTTTGTCTGCCTAGAGCTGGCTCAGGATTCTTGGACAGTTAGCTTCATGAGATATTGACAAAGCCTTCTGATGAGCCGGTGAATTTTTCAAATTTGTTTTCCAGGTGTTTTCACATCCTCAGAGAGGTGATAGTTAGAAGCCAAACACAAGCTGATACCTATAAACTGAAAAGAAAACAAACAAACAAACAAAAACAGTGAACACATGCCTGAATCCAGTATTCTTTCATCCTTCGAGGGTGAGCTCTGGTTATCTCGTAGCTCAAAGAAGACCCTGGGTCTTGATTACAGGTTTTAATCTCCACCAAAGTACTGACGAAGCACCATCCCTGTTATGAAATCCAGCATATTTGGGTATATTTAAGAACACCTCCCGGGCTTCCCTGGTGGCGCAGTGGTTGAGAGTCCGTCTGCCGATGCAGGGGACACGGATTTGTGCCCCGGTACAGGAAGATCCCACTTGCCGTGGAGCGGCTGGGCCCGTGAGCCATGGCCGCTAAGCCTGCACGTCCGGAGCCTGTGCTCCGCAACGGGAGAGGCCACAACAGTGAGAGGCCCGCGTACCACAAAAAAAAAAAAAAAAAAGAATACCTCCCCTCCTGCCTTCTCCTTCCTCCAGACGTGGCTCAGAGATGACTTTCTCTGGGAAGCCTCCTGTGACCTTGTCCCAGGCCACACCCCACGCCAAGACTGTTTTCTCTTCTCTGTGCCCTTGGAAGTTGGGCAGAGCCATAGCGTAACACCTACCGCCTTGACTAACGTGAATTTCTTCATCTAGACTCTGAGTTCCTAGAATTGTACTAGTTAATGCAAGAGCCACCAGCCAACTGTGGCTATTTAAATCTACATTGAAATTAATACAAATTAAATAAACTTTAAAATCCACTTCCTCGGTTGGCATTAGCCACATTTCAAATCCTCAGTAACCACTGTATTGGACAGCACAGAGAGCAAATATTTCTGTCATTGCAGAATGTTCTAGTGGACAGAACTGCCCTGAGGACGTGGGGCAGGAATCACGTGTTATTTATTAGTTTAGAGCTAGCAGAGTGTTGAAGACATAGACTTGAGAGGTGGTGGGCAGACCCTCGTTCAAATCTCAGCTCCTAATCTTACTAGCTGTGTGACCTTGGCCAAGTTCATCTTCTCAATACAGGTGTCCCCTGCTTATCAGAAGTTTGCTTTACACCACTTCACTTTTACCAAAGACCTACATCAGTACCTGTTTTGCTAACTGAAAGAAATCTGAAGAGGATTTTCACTTTTACGGAAAAAAAGGCTAAAAGCCAAAATAGGGTTCAGTGTTTGTTTTGCTGTTTGGTTGTTTATAGCGGCAACAGGTGTCCCGAGCAGCAAGAATCGTGCCGCCAATCTCCTTCCCCGGGAGCTACGCTCGGCCTCTTGGCTTCAAGTCACCATAGCGCTGGACTGTGTGAGTGTCTGTGCTTTATCTCGATTTATTTTGTAGAACCGTTAGCAAGATGTGTCCTAAGGTAATTGCTTCTTTGCTTTAAGCCATTTTGGCTTGCAAAGGTGTCATAGGAACGCCGTACTTTCAGACAGCGGGGGAAAATGTACCCACCCCACGGTGTGCTTGTGAAGCTTGTATAAGTTAATATATGTGAAGGGCTTGCAACAGAGCTTAACTCAGAGTATGCCCCAAGCAAGTGATAGCTGCTATTATCATCGCCTCCAGTAAAATAACCAGCACATAGTAGGCCCTGATCACTGTTTACTGATTGCCTGAATAAATGAATGAAAGAACAAGGGAATGAATGGGCTTTAATTTTGGCTTTAATGAAAACAGACTACCTCTTCTGAAACCAAATATATTGCCATTAATAATAGCTTCTACTTATTCAGCACTTACTACATACCAGGCGCTGTGCTAAATGCGTTGCACACATTTCTCCCAACAGCCCCGTGAGCAAGGGACTATTATTAACCACCTCTTTTTTTTTTTTTTTTTTTTGCGGTACGCGGACCTCTCACCGTTGTGGCCTCTCCCGTTGCGGAGCACAGGCTCCGGACACGCAGGCCCAGCGACCACAGCTCACGGGCCCAGCCGCTCCGTGGCATGTAACCACCTCTTTTTAGTGATGAGGACACTGAGGCTCAGAGATCGGAAGCCAAAGGGTATAACGCTAGCAAGGTGGGAAGCTGCACCTCTCTGCCTTGGTGGAGATATTACTGCTTCTAGAGTATTGGCTGCCATGATTGCTTCTGCTTCTGCTCTCTTGGAGGGATGGGGGCTGCGGGCAAATGCAGGCCGGGGCCTTGATGCTCCGCTTTCTCCCTGACCCTTGGGGAGGGCCATGGCTCCGCACGGTGAGAACACACCTGCGAGGAGCCAGGCGGCTTGCTCAGTTTTCTTTCCTCTTCCCAGAAAGACTTTTGACCCCGGTTTCTCGGATTATTTTCTTTCCCTATCCATCCCCAGGGTTGCTGGCCCTCTGGCCGTGCCCACCCCTCCCCACCGCCCCACGCGTACCACCGAGCAATGGCCAGGCCGCAGACAAGGGCGCCTTTCTTCAAAGTGGTTCCCCTTCATCTCATAAATTCTCAGCCCCGGCCTGATTGGCTGCGACAAAAGGGAGCCAGGCCCCCGCTCTGCTCTTCAGATACAAAGTGAGTTGTGTGCAGTTTCTGCCCACAGGAGGCCCATCACAGGGGCCTGTGCCTCTCAGAAATCCCAGAGGACAAAACACCAGCAAGCCCTCAACACAGCAACTGCCCAGTCCCAGGATCAAAATTATCTCTGGCCAGACAATGGACAGCAGATAGCTGGGAAAACCAAGACAATGAAGGGGCACCTCCCCAGTCACTTCTAACCTGAAGACTGGAAGGACGTTTAACCCTTTCCCACCTGAACCTTTTAACTTCCAGCCACGCTGAGTCTGTGTACAGATTGGGATGGTGCCCAAACCTTGAGGGAACGGTTTCCAATTCAACCCATCCTGAGGGTTCCTTTTGCCACTTTCGAGAACTTGCCTTTCCTATGAAGCGTGATTCCAATGTTTCCAATTTTTAGGCACTAAAATTAGTCCAACTGTGCCTTCTAATTCTGTAGACACAACCCAGCTTGTGCGAATGTCCCTTCTCTCCCATTTCTGGGTGAATTTTCGCATAGTACCGACTGCCAGTTTTGTCGCGTGTTCTTGGGGGAAGATAGAAGTGTAAAATCATCTAGCTGCTTACCATGAAACAAATGCTGTGGAACACAAAGTTCTGACTTAGAATGCTGCATGTAACATTCTCATGAAGAGAAAAATACAGACAAATGTCTTACATGGATCACTGCTGAACATAGCAGTAGGAATGTGAACTAGAAGTTATTGAACAGTTACTATATACCTACTCATTCTCCAGGCTTTTATTTCTTTGTCAGAATTTTATTTGATCCTCCCGGCCGCCTTCCCTCTGAGGTAGATAACCCTTTATCCCCATTTTACAGACGAGGAAACTCAGTCCCAGCAAGATTAAGTAACTTGCCCAAAGATATAGCTAGAAATGGACTGAGCTGAGATTGGAACCCAAATCTGTCTACAAAGGCTGAATTCTTAACCACGTGCTTAATAAACGGCAATCATTATTGTTATTGTCATAAAATACAACACTTTATCTGCAGGAATACAGAGATGCTCCCAACATATAAGTGAAAATACAGGCAACAAGATTGCACATAGTCTGTGGTACTATTAAAAATAGGTAAATGACAGATAGATGGATAGGAGGAAAAATACTAGAACAATCTTTGCCAAAAGCTCGAGTGATTTTCTCTCGTGATTTTTTGCTTTTTTTCCCCCCTTGGTGCTTTTCTTTGCCTTCCAATGTTCTTCGTGAAGCCTGTATAACTTTTGCCATTAGGAAAGAAGTGTGTGAGTGTGTGTGTGTGTGTGTATGTGTTGTGTGTGTGTGCTTTAAAAGCCAGAGGGAATAGAGAAGATGGCAAAGTAGGCCAAAGAAGCTGGAATTGCAGTTATTTAAATCTTGTCCACAGTTGCAATTTGGGGAGTTCAAAGTTATCTCAAAATGATGAAGCAAAAGTCTTAAGCCATCTGCCCCCTAGACCAAGTGAAGCCAAGTGACAGTGACAGTGAGAAAGTCCTTTAAACAATGACCTAAAGGGTGTGCTGTGAGCGGGGAAACAGAATGAGGGGAAAGTGGTAAAGTTCATCTAAGGAATGATAAGAGGTTTTCTTCCTAACGACCCTCCCTCCTCAGCCATTGTATTTGCTGCTTGGATTCAGTCAGCTCCAGCTTGACTGAGAAAGACCAGAGCAGTCGGGGGAGAAGGGGCAGGGAACCTTCAGCCTGGCCCCCAAGACAAATCCCTAGGAGTCTGGCAGGAGGCAGCCTTGCTGATTCCAGGCCTATATTTTTCATTTCTTGTTTTAACAGTCATAAACGCCTTCCGATGCCAAAGCAGAACATGACTTTAATCCAGATAAAATAAAATTCCCAAACCCTGAAAACTATACAGAGATTTACAAGCCAATTTTAAAAAGCAAAAGCCTCGGTTCCAAGAGTGGCACATTCCACATGGCCAGCACTGGGGGCTGCCCCGTGGCCTGGCCTCCTGGGGACGAGGTCCCAGGACTCACCACTCAGCCCCCAGATCCACAGCCCCCTTGGCAAAGAGAATGCAGGCAAACTCGGCCCTTGACGTGGACGCTTCTCAGATTCCTGGGCTCTGGGGTCTCTTGGCTTTCAGGAGTCCTAATAGATTCCAGCTCCCCTCTCTCCGCCTCCCCTCCACCCCCCAGCTGTTGCAGAAAACCACAGTCAACCTCTTCTTGCTCTCAGCTGCCAACTTTTCTCTAAGTAAACACAGAATGTAGCAGGAGATCAGCTCAGTTCCATTCCCAGCACTGTAGGTTGGGTCAAGCCTGGCCTGATACCAACCTCTAGAACCCAGGCTAGGGCGGGTTCTGAGGTACCCACGGGCTGCCACTTAGCGAAGCCTTATTATGTGCTAAATGCCATATGGATATGAACTCACTTAACCCCATTGATCCTCTGAGGTGGGACCTTTGTAGATTAGATTGCATCGCTTTGCTCCTCTAGGTCTTCTGGCCCCTTTCACCTCTTGCTCTGAGCCCAGGAGGCTGACCTGTGTAAATGGCACCAGTGGGCTCCATGCATTCCAGCCTCTGGTTGGGTTTACCCAAGAAGAGAAGAGGCACTGGCAGCAGATCAGAGGAAGGAAGCCAATGAGTTGGGGCCGTTAATCCCCCGGATTCCTCCTTGCTGTGTGGCTATGGGCTGGCTGTGCCTCTTCCAAAAGCCACAGCTCCTGTTGGGTGACTCTCTCCATACAGGCTCCCCTTTCCAGGTTCTGGAATGAACCCTTCTCCTTGCTCCTGCAGACCCAGGGCAGGAACAGCACCTCCCTCTGCTAGCCCCAGGTACTGCACTCTGCCTTGATCTCTCCCAGCACTGCCCACACCTGCGCAAATAATCTCTCTCTTAAACTCCCCTCAGATTACCCGATTTCAGTGCACCCTCTGTTTCCTGCCAGGCTGCTGACCAGTGCATTTGCATCATCTCTGGTTTATAGAGGAGGAGACTGAAGCTTGGAGAAATTAAGTCACTTGCCCAGGGGCAATTATCTGGGATTTGAATTTGGATCAGCCTGACTCCAGAGCCCATGCTCTTAACCTCCTAACTACTTTATAAAAAATAAAATGAAATAAGCTTTTATTCGGTGCCTATTGTGTGCCATACAGTGTGCTAAGCCCCTCATGCCTTCGTTTCACAGGCACTCTATGGACAATACTATTAATGCTTATTATCCCCATTTCACAGATGAGAAAACTGAGGCTCAGAAAGGGGAATTCATCTGCCCATGGACACAAAGTTAAAGAGAGGCAGAGCTGAGGCACGAACTCAGGGCTACCCCAGCCTTCTCTCCACCTTAGGTAACCTGCTTTCCACAGAAACCGTGGGGATCAGTGGAAGCCAGAAGAGAGAACGAATCCATGTTCCAAGAGGACCTCCCAGGGTAGGGCTGGAGAAGTGGGTTCATTCATCATGTCCAAGAGACAAGCTTGAATGGACGCTGGAAGGCAGAGCCAGAGGCTGGGGGACTGTGGGAACAGAGGCAGGGCCAGGCCAGGAGTGGGAAGGTGGTCCAGGCCTTTGCCAGGAGGAGGGCTGGGTCCCTCGGGACACCTGTGTGATAGTGCTGACTGCATGGGGCTTCGATGGGGACTGTTCATGTTGACGAACATTTACTGAGTGCCCACTGTGTGCCAGGCACAGGGCTTGGCTCTGGGGCCACCTGTATTGGGGCTGAGGGGCCAAGAACAGGCCCATCCCGTGGAC
This sequence comes from Hyperoodon ampullatus, assembly GCF_949752795.1. Lineage (NCBI taxonomy): Eukaryota > Metazoa > Chordata > Mammalia > Artiodactyla > Ziphiidae > Hyperoodon > Hyperoodon ampullatus. The sequence continues at coordinate 13,185,382 of NC_136926.1, forward strand.
GGAAACTACTGTGGTTTGGGGCTCAGATATGAGGCCATTTGCCTTGCCCATCTCCTCATCCCTAGAAGGCCTGCTATTCAAGGCTACCCCCAAAACACCTCTCCACACTGTGGTGTCCCACTGCAGTCCCTATTATACTTGACTCTGCCTTTTTCCCCAGTCCCCAGCCCAACAAACTAAACCGGTCTCTGCCGGATCTCTTTTCTCTTGTTGACCTTAAAATGTACCACCCCCCAAATGTCTGTCTATCGCCATTTATTTTATAGCTTTATTGAATTATGACTGACATGCAATAATCTGCTTGTATTTAAACTTTGTAATTTGATATGTTTTGACATACGTATATACCTGTGAAAATATCGCCACAATCAAGATGATGAATATATTACCACTCAGAAAGCTTCCTCGTCCACCTTTGTCATCCCTCCTGTCAGCCTCACATCCCAACACCCAGGCAACTGTTGATCTGCTTTCTATCTCAGATATTATATAAATGGAAGAACATATATATATACAGAAGTCTGGCTTCTTTCACTCAGCATAATTAATTTCAGATTCATCCACGTTGTTGTGTATATCAGTACTTCATTCCTTTTTATTGCTGAGTGGTATTCTATTGTACAGACATACCACAATTTACTTATTTATTTGTTTCTCTGTTTATTTCCTTCCTTCCTTCCTTCTTCCCTCCTATCTATCTATTTATCTACCTACCTATCATCTATCCTTCATCTACCTATCTATTCACTTCCTCTAGAATTGAGCCTATTTGTAAGGATGTTCATCACAGCATTTATATTTAATAGCAAAAGCACTTATAACAACCTACATGTCTGCCCATAGGGAAATGATTAAATAAAGTTTAATGAGGCCTTGGAACCTCGTCAGAGGAGAGGCAAATAGAGAATCCTAAGCCAGCTTGCTGCAGTTGCCAGGAGGGCTGTGTAATTCTTGGTTCATGGCTAACTTTCTACTATGCCCTGCCCCAGTTCTTGATTGGAGGGAGATAAAACCATTCACTGACACCGGGCTAGCATGTTCAAAGTGCCACCTCTCCTTGTTTCTTTGCTTTGTGAATATCTATCTATCCATCCATTCATCCATCTATCATCTATCCACCCACACATCCGTCAATCCATCCATCCATCCATCCCTATCTATCATCTATCATCTATTTCTTTATTTATATATATTTTCTTCCTTTTCCTTTGACCATCCTTTATCTGTCCACGGATACCCATAAGGTCAATAGATGTCAATGTCCTCCTGTAGCTGGAAGAAGACACAGATTACTTTAATAGTAAACGTGACCATCTAGTAAGAACCTATTAGTTACCAGACACAGCATGAAGAAATCAGAAAGTGCTTAGCACGTGGCCTGACACACATAAGTGTCATGGAAAAGAACATTGTATTGAGTTCCTTCCTTTGTTGGTGGTTGTAATTACAGATCTTTGCTACTGCTTCAGTAAAACCTCATTCATTCATGACAGTATGTATGAAGGGCGGGTTAAGAGATCCGTCTACATTAAAAGACCTGTTTAGAATCCTTAAACAAAACGAACCTTTCTTTCTTTTGGTACAGAGCAGAATTTGACAAAGAAAGAGTTCCCAAGTAGTATTACTTCCTGGCTGCTCTAATCAACATTTAAAACTCATCTGGATTTGGCAGGAATTTCTTTGGGTAAGATGAGGTGCTAAAAGCCTTAAAACAGTTTATTCTTTTAAAGACATGAAACGCTCCTTACACAATCTTTACACTCCGGTAAAGTTTTCTTCACAGGTAGAGCAAAGGTAAACTGCAACTTAGGCCAGGCTGACTTATAACAAATTCCATTATTAGCACAGTTCAAATTAATGAGATTTTCCTTTACTTGGTTTCAAAAGAGGCTCAAAGCCACTTAGTAACTTGAGACCTCTTGTGAATCTCATTACTAGAAGAGTTTTTAAAACACAGTTTGGTCTTTGGTTACCATAGGAAATTGCGAAGGCCCAATGACTGGTTTCATTCTGGATCCAAGTTTCATGTCGGGTGATTCATTTAAGCTTTGATGATTTTTTAATTTAAAAAATTCCCCATTAATACCCCAAAAAAAGAAAAAAAATCTATTAGCACACGGTGAACACATGAGAGGGATACTGACCAGTCGAGTTCATTGTCTGAGTTCCATGCCAAAAAAAAAAAAAAAGGATGAAAAGTAAACAAAACTTTCAAACTTTACAATATTTACCTTTAAGCTCTTAGTAGCCACAGATGCAAAAGTCTTTACTTGTGTTTTAAGTCGGGCAACCTCCTAAATTAAGTTGGATTTATCCCAAGGACCAAATCAGAAAATTCATTCATGAACTAGGACCCTCCAGAAGGTTTTTTCCTTTCATTTTGTTTAATCACTTTTATAGTCCTTTCCTTCTTCGAAGTTATTTGGATTTGATTGCTTCTTCGTGAAATTCTAATGTCAAGACTGTGTCTAATTTCTGTTTTATGAGGAAATCTGGAAACTATACAAAGGAATGAATTGAGATGCAGAGTCAAATAAAATCTGTAATGTGATAACTCTATCAACCCTGCCTGGAAAGATACTGTATTTCAATTAGATCTTGAGACATGTTCTTACATAAACTGACAGCATCGGATTGACAGTGTTCATCTTCCCAGAGAACACAATTTACAAGGACAGAGGAGTGAATTGGGTTCGGTATTCCAAAGGTATGTTGGATCGCTTACCCCACCCCAGCCTGAATAGAGGTGTGACTTAACAGACAGGCTCCCTTTCAGCATAAAATAAAAATGGCAAACATATGATAAATTCCCACCAGCACCCAGAAAAAGGTATTTAAAATTTAAAGTAATAAAAATAATAATACTTAGCATTTAAACAATACTTTACATCTTCAAAGCACTCCATAAACATTGGTTCCAATTCTCCAGGCGTTCAATGGTCTTTGATGTGGAGAAGAACTCCAGGCACAGTGGGGGAGATAAAGCTACATCCAGAAGAACTGAGTCCAATTAGCTAATTGTAACACTTTCATTTCTTCCCTCATTCAGTTTCATTTTTTTTCCAACTACCTTTTGTTGTTCTCAGGTAAAGCCCTTGCAGGGTCACCTACGAAGGCCTGCTGGTATTAACCAGGCTTCCATCCAAACTCATCTGCAAGACCCGGCTGCATTCTTTTCCATTCTTTTCCCCAATTCACGGTGAAATGGAAAAACCAAGTCCAGCTGGATGACAATTAGACTGATTTTATTCTCAGAGTTTGCCTTTCCAGTTTTTCAATGGAGCGAGATATCCTTTTATTTATAAGACCATAGGAGGTACTATGTTTTATAAATAGATTTATTTTAGTCTTGATGCTTTTTTTTTTCTTTTTTTTTTTTTTGGTCCTTTCTTAGCAAAACAAGAACCTAGCTGTCTTGTGTCAGTCTCCACCCTTCTTTCTGGAGAGTATGAAATCCAAAAATCCAGGAAGCCCTGGTCTTGATGACTCTGACACCTTCAGCAGCAAAGCTTTAACACTTATCCCAACTGGCCATCCTCACTGTAGGTAAGGCTGTGGCGAAGCAGATAATCTCTTGCAGCAGGCTATGTCCTCCACTCTTGGCAGAAATGTAAATTGGTGTAACCTTTTTGCAGAATCTATGAAAGTTGCAATCTTTTGTATCCTTTGACTCAGCAATTCTACTTCCAGGAATTTGTTTTAATGAAAAACTCACACAAGTTTGCAAAGAAATATGCAAGCCCATCAATTTAGTCTTGTCTTGAAGTGAAAAACTGGAGGGTACCAAGGACTCACAGCAAGGGGACTAGTGGAGACAAGTGAGACACAGCCAGACAGCAACATCCACAGCACTGCCACTGGTGGGTTAATTACATGGTTCTATGTTTCCTCACACGGAAGGAGGTCTGTGAGCTCAGGACTCATTCATCCTACTCACATTTCTTTTTTTTTTTTTTTTTTTTGCGGTACGCAGGCCTCTCACCGCTGTGGCCTCTCCCGCCGCGGAGCACAGGCTCCGGACGCGCAGGCCCAGCGGCCATGGCCCACGGGCCCAGCCGCTCCGCGGCACGCGGGATCCTCCCGGACCGGGGCACGAACCCGTATTCCCTGCATCGGCAGGCGGACTCCCAACCACTGCGCCACCAGGGAAGCCCCTACTCACATTTCTTGAGCACATACTATGTTCCAGGCACTGTTCTAGGCAGAGGATGCAGGAGTGAAGAAAGGAGACAATGTCCTTGCCCTCGTGGAGCTTACGTTCTGATGGGAAAGTTTTTCACAAATAAATACGTATTATCAGGTAATAATATATCTGCTAAGTCAAAAGTAAAAGCAAGGAGTGTGGAAAAGCCCCTTTGGGACACAGTTTGGCAGTTTCATATAAAGTTAAATATATGTTTACCATATGGTCCAACCATCCCACTCGTGAGTATTTACCCAAGAGAAATGAAAACTTATATTCACCCCCAAAACTTGTGTGTGAATGTTTATAGTGACTTTATTTGTAATCACCCTCAAAATGGAAACAACCCTAATGTCCTTCAACTGATGAATGGGTAAACAAAACATGGTACATCCATACAGTGGAATATTATACACCAACAAAAAGGAAGGAGCCACTAATTCATGCAACAAAATGGAGGAACCTCAAATACATTATGTTGAGTGGAAGACCATGTACTCTGTAATTTCATTTATAAGACGTTCTGGCAAAGGTAAAACATAAGGACAGAGAACAGCTTAGTCATTGCCAGGAGCTTGGGGGGAAGGAAGGGGTTGATTACAAAGGGGCAATTGGGAGGATATTGGAACTGTACTAACTCTCTATTGTGGTGATGCTTACACAACCCTAGATGTTTTGTCAAAACTTGTAGAACTCTATACTAAGGCCAGTGGATTTTACTATATGTAGATCATACCTCAGTAAACCCGATTCAGGGAAAAAAGCAAAGTGCAAAAGCTGTATACAGTATGATCCCATTTTTGTAAGTAATAAGAATAATAGTAAATGTTAGAATATGCTTAGGGAAAAAAAAATCTAGATGAATATCCAGTACGCTGAATTGTTACCAGTAAGTTACCTGGGTTGGGGGAAGGGGTGTTTCATTTTCTAAATTACACATTTCTTTGATGCTTGAATATTTTATAGGGCATGTGTTACTTTCAGAATTACAGGGAAAATCAAATGATGATACAAAATTTAATCCTTCGAGCAGGCCAGTCTGTTGTGGTGAGGCACAGAACTCAACTGAGATGCTCAGGCTACATCATGTGACTCTGGTTCTGGCTCTGGAGGGCAGTTGTCTGCTCAGGCTATTAAAGATACACTGTGAATTTGCAGACCCCTGAGAAGCCTTGGGAGATGCCCTCCTCTTTGGCTTGGGACCCCTGCCCTGCCTCCAGGCAAGGAAGGGCTGCTGTCCCCTCTAAGCTGCTCCTGGGGGGAGCCAGCCCTTTGGTAGCTCCCATGGGACTGATTTTTCTGGACAGAGGTGGAGTAAGGCTCAGGGCTGGCGCCGCCCCCGTCCTCCTGCCATGGAGAAGAGCTGTCTGTGGCACAAGGTGGTTTAACACCTCTGATAATAACAGACAATGTTTATTGACACTTGCTCTGCGCCAGGCACTGGCCAAGGCCTTACTACTTAGTATCAGTTTGTAATTCCTTCATGTAACAAACATTTGTTAAACACCAGCAATGTTCTAGGCACTGAGGATACAGTAGTGAACAAAGAGGAGAAAAAAAAACAACCTTACATTCTATCACCCTGATATTCTAATAGGAGGAGGGGGCGACAGCAAAAATATATAAGAACAAATATATGTCAGGGGATTTTAGATGCTAAGAGAAAACTAAACAGAGTGAGGGGTGTAAGAAGGAGGGATGGGGCACACTGTCTTAGGTGCAGTGGTCCGAGAGGGTCTTTCTACTGTGGGGGCCATCTAAGCCAAGCGCAGGAGAGGCCTGCAAGGGCCAGGGCCCTGAGGCTGAGAGAAGAGCTCCAGGGAGGTCACGGGCCTGCAGCAGAGCATGCATGGGGGACACTGGCAAGAGAGCAAGAGGCCAAGTCACACAGGGCCCTGCAGGCGCTGATGGAGTGTTTGGCTTTTACCTTGAATGAGGTGGGAGTCATGGAAGGGTTTAGAGCTGAGGAGTTTGATTTAGGTTTGATTAGGTTTGATTTAGGTTTGATTAGGCTCCCTCTGACTGCTGTGTGGAAAAGAGAACATAGTGGGGATGGGAGCAACAGAGGGGCTAGTGGCTTAGGCTTGGAGGTGGCACATTCTGGATATTTCCATCTCAGCCTTCACTGTCCCAATTTGCAAAATGGGATGATAATAGTATTTCCCTCACAGGAGGATTAAACAAGCTCACGGTATTAAAGTACCTGGGCCTGGGCCTGGCACATGGGAAGTGCTCAATAAATATGCCCGTGCTTGTTATTATTATTACCAATGTTCCCATGAAGCCAGGATAATTATGCCCACATTATGGATGAGAAGACTGAGGCTCAGAGTGGTGAGGCTGCTTCTCCAAGAGCAGATGGCTGGTAAGTGGCAGAGCTGCATTGCTCCAGGCCCCTGTGGAACATTTGTGGGGAGGCACAGTGGGCCTATGAAGAAGACAGGAAGCCCAAATAAGGGGCAGAGGGTGTCTAAGCATGGGGGAGCCCTCTAACCTCATCTTAGTACAGAAGGCAGCAGTGACCAAGCTTCAGGTAGGATAGGATCCTAGGATAGGGATAGGATCTACCTCATAAGATAGTTCTGACAAGTAGATACCTGGCATAAAATGAGCTCCGTAAACACATTCAGAAGACAGCCCCCTCCTGAAAAGATGGTACAGTAAGGAGGAGTGTAACTGGGTATATGGTTGGTGGCATGTCTTTACTGGCCTCCTTCTGGTTGCACCACACAGCTCTGCCTGGGAGAAGAAAGCCCGTCTTCTGTTGGGATTTTGAGAAGTGGCTGATTAGATTATAATGAACAGGCTCATCGGGGTGCACGTGCTGTGTAAACAGTGACCTCTTCATAAAACCACAAATATAGAACAACGCAAAATGTGCTTTGAGTTACGGCATGGTTAACATGAAATAAAGTCTGCTCATTGGAAAATCGTTTTAAGGGTCTATTTTTTTTTTAAGCGAGGGGAATATTTACCGAGGTATTTTTGGTAGAATAAAGAAGGGGCTTCTATGTTCAGTAACCGTTGTGAAATGCTGGTAGCAAATCCCCATAACACAACTCGCTAACATTTACAGAAGCTGTTGTGATTAAGTGGGAACCAAGCTACCGGAAAATCTACAAGAAGTCAGCAAAGTAAGATCAAGAGACTATAAAGTAAACAATAGATAGAGAATGAAATGTAATTTATTTCCTTGGGGAAGCGATCTGTACCGACAATAGCAACAGGGTGACTCTGTAGATATATTCCATTTCCATCCTCAACCGACTATTGCGGTCAGCACATTTGAAAATGGAGAAATTGTGTACGCAATTAAAAAAAAAAACCAATGGATTATAACTCACCGGCGTCCTGAGAGGTTGGCAGCCCATTTTAAAAAGGAAAAACTGAGACTCAAGCAGGAGAGATGAGTTGCTTGACTCATCCTTGCTGAGAATCTATAACCCAGGTGACCGGAGGAGCCCAGTGAACCTGTCATCGAGGCCACGTGAAGACAAAATGATGACTCAAGTTTCACATGTGGCATTTTTCCTGCCTCCAAAGTGCTGCCTGAGCAAAGGAGCATGCTCTTTCCAAGGTTTGCTTTTAAATAAAATGATCTGTTGCAGAAAAGCAAGATCTGACCCACAGGCAGGGACCCAGCCAGCAAGGAGCTGGCACCCCTGTGCCAGGGAGCAGGAAAAGTGTCCTCTCAGGCTGGGAACTTAAAGTGCCAGATAGTTTGGAGGGAACTGGTCTGGTCCCTGGAGGATGGTGGCCTTTGTCTAACATGCCAGGACCTGGATGTCACTTCTCAAAGAGCAGTATCACACGGGTAGGGCGGCTCCATCAGTTGCCTTCTCACCTATCCAGACCTCAGCTGAAGTCCCTGATTTAGGCCACCAGTGAAAAGACCTTTTCTTCCTTACAAAACCCCTGGACACTTGGGTCTGGCCTGGAGCACAGAAAGCAGAAAGGGTGAGATAGGCTGGCACAGTTGCCAGAGAAGTTGGCATCTCCCCTCCCAGTGCACGGTCTGGCTCTGGGCCACCCAGGCAGGCCGTTTCTTTCGTGAGCACTGACTTCGCACTTGCACAGCCCTGGAGAGGAAAAGTTATGGAATCCACCTGTGAACACCCTCTTCTCTTAGAGGTGATTTTGTTCACCCTAAAAACAGAGTTGGCTGTCGTAAGTGAGGCCGTTCAGATTCCAAGAGAGTGTATGTGTATATGTGGGTCCATCCAGAGGAAACAGAATTTAGTTTCATGTGATATATTTCACCACCTGCCATGGCCAGAGCCTGCAATATGTAAACTTAGTGGAGGCCAAAAATTTATGAATGTGGTCACTTGTTTTTGGTCAAGTGGCAGCGTAGTCAAAGAAAAATTTCAGGGGACATTCACACGCTTCTTTATTATTGGCTATTAGAAAGCAATTTATCGTGGGCTGCTAAATTCATTCAAAAATCAGCACTACCGGAAGCAAGAGTCCTTGTATGTAAGTGTAGGTAAAATGCCACTGAGTACAGTTAATTTAAGCTCATTGGGATTTTTAACAACTCAAATCATGGCTTAAATGATCTCTTTGGTGGTGTTTCTTGGAGTTCCGTCTCCACCTACATTTTATAAAAAGCTCTGGGTCTGAAGAGTCACTGACATTTATTGAACACCTATTATGTGTTGGGCGGGTGCTGAGTGCTTTGTGTGCAATAACTCATTGAATACTCACATTGGCTGTAAGGGGCAGATACAAGGATGACCCTGCTTTAGGGATGAGGAAACTGAGGCACAGAAAGGTTAAATCACCGTCCAAGAGGTCAAAAAGGTCAGTGGCAAGGCTGGGATCTGGACCAGGTGTCGTCCAGCCCTAAAGTTCTTGCCCTTCGCCAGACTTCAAGCCGTGCTCAGAGCCAGCAACAACTGCTATTGTCTTTACTTCATCCTCTGCACCGCCTTAGGGGAGGGGTTGGAACAGTTAGGAAATCCTTGATGGTTAGGAGCAGATGTTATTGCCCAAGGCACCACAGCTTGACTGGTATAAGACCGTTCTCTCAGAGGGAACTTAAAACCTCAACTTAAAAATTGAATTATGAAAGTGAAGGAATGAAAAGGATAGGCCTATTCCCTGTTACCCATTTCCGGGTTTTTCTTAGGTTCATTTCTGCTTCCCATTTGAAAGGGTCTCAGAGGATTTCTGTCCACTTGCAAAGCCCCGTTCCAAGTGGTTTAGGCCCCAGGTTCCATTAATCCTGCATGTTTATTGCAGAGTTCTGTTTTGGCATGGATTAAAAAAGCTTGACCACTGTATGATTAAAAAAAATTTTTTTTACAAATATATCAGAGTGCATTCATTCAAAGGAATGCTCTCTTCTTGGAGAGAGGGATTTGAGTAAACACCTCCCTGCAGACAAGTGCAGTTCTACCATTTACCTGGTTGTGACCTTGGGCAGGTGCTGAACCTCTCAACTGTAAGATGGTATGTACACACTGCTATATTTAAAACGGATAACAAACAAGGACCTACTGTATAGCACAGGGAACTCCGCTCAATGTTATATGGCAGCCTGAACGGGAGGGGAGTTTGGGGTAGAATGGATATATGTATATGTATGGCTGAGTTGCTTTGCTGTGCACCTGAAACTATCACAACATTGTTAATCGGCTATACTCCAATATAAAATAAAAAGCTTTAAAAGAAAAAAAGAAAAGGATAGGCCTGCTTCGTGGAAGCGTCTGTAAGTGTCTTTATGGAATTACGGAATGAATGGCCTTGTCCACACCATGTGAGAGGGACCCAAGACCAGTGTTTGTCATTGTGCCAGACCCCTGACTGATCTCACTGGGACTGCCTTTGTTTCTCTTTTTGTTCTCAGCTGCTGACTTGAATAGCAAAAAAAAAAAAAAAAAAAAAAAAACCTCGAGGAAATGCAAATGGTCAAGAGACCTAAGAGAAGATCTACCTCACTGGAGTTTGGGAAGGCAAATTCAAACAGCAATGACACCATTTTTCACTGTCAGGTTGGCAAAAATTAAAAAAAGATTGGCAACATCCAAATGCTGGCAAGGTGGTGGGGAAGAATACTCTCTTCCGGTATTGCTTGAGGGAGTGCGAATTGCTACAATGTTTGGGGAAAGACTTCTGGTTGTATTTATTAACAGTAAAAATACACATTTATTAACAATAAAAAAGCAATCCTATTTTGGGGACTTTATTCTACAGAAATAGAAGTGTCAGTACATAAGGATATATGGATAAGGATATTTACTGCATCCTTATTTATAATAGGAAAAAACTGGAAACCACCCAAAGGTTCAGAAATAGGGGAATAATTGGATAAATTATGGCACAGGTGTTCTATGAAACACTCTACAACGAATAAAAGATGGAGTTGGGTCTAGATATATAGGTCGAGAGGTATATTTGTGATAAATTAAGTGAAAAAAAAAGCAGCTTGCAAAGTAATATATGTGACATGATCCCTTTTTCATAAAAAGTAAAAAAAAAAATTCCCTTAGGAATGTGTGTTTACATTGCATGATTTGGTATGAGCTTGTAGGAAGTAGAGTAAGCATTCATAACAATTTGGTTGAGTTTGGATAACTCAGTGGTAGAGAAAAGAGTGTTCTTTTTTCCTTGGCGTACTCCTGTGTCGTTTAACTTGTCACAGCTAGCATTTTGTAACTTTTGTTATTTACAACAAGATAAATCCAATAAAGCTGAGGTTAAAGGGAAAAAAACTCCAAGTGATGTGACTGGGTGCCACTTTCCATTGTACGAGGATGGACAAGTGACTGTGCTTGTTATAACTTATTGATCACTGCCGATGGGGCTGTGCACTGTGCTAAGACCTCGCCCTGTGCTCTCACTCTGGGAGGTCAACCCAGCGGAAGAAATGGGGGTCACAGGGCTTAAGTGACCTGCTCAAGGCTGCACAGCTAGTGCACCACAGAGCAGAGATTGGAACCCAGGTCTGTCTTACTCTGAAGCTGTATTCTTAACTCCTACAAAATACTCCCACCCTGCAGCTGTGGCGACTTCCTGTGGTCTTTCTAATAGGGTGGTTCCTCCTCTGGTTATATTTTTGCTTCCATTTTCTCTCTGCCATTACATTTGGTAACCATGAAAGGGAACTAAACTGTCATTCTCAGAATACGACCTGAGACTTGTGCAGAGGGGCACGTCTATTTCCTGCCTGGGCAGTTAGGCGTTTTCACAAATGGGGAAACTTGGTCATGAACAAGGATGCTTCTGATGAGCCCCCCACATGGGGAACTGGACTCAGAAGTACCTGATGTCTTGCTGCTTCCTAGTCACCAGTATGGGTTTGGTTTTGTTTTGATCTTATCTCCTGAGGCTCTCCATCACCTCCCATTGCTTTCTCTATTAAAGACTCTGCAGACATTTATCAGTCATCTCCACAGTGCAGAGTCAAGGGTTTCTTTGCTAGAAATGACCTAGTATGGAGGATCACCCATGTTGCCTTTTCACACAGGAGGAAACTGAGGCCCGGGGCAGTCGGGAGGTTTGTCTAAGATAACAGGGACGCTCAGTGGCACATCTGAGACTAGAACCTGGTTCCCTTGGGTCCTCATTCTGTACTTATGTTGCCAGGGCAATTGCACACTGCACTTCCGACCTTTTCTCTTCTACTCTGGGGCCTTGGCTTTGACAGTCAAGGAAATCTCCCCAGATGAAGTTTTTATCCCCTTTTGCATTGTTTATTTGCTTTTTTATTTGATTGATTATTCTGTTTTCAATTTTATTGATTGATTTGTGTTGTTTATAACTTATTGTATTGAATAGGTAATATATACATTTGGCTAAAAAAATGTAAACAGTACAGTGAAAAGTAATTTCTCTTCCCACTGTGACTCTCTATCCCCAGAGGCAACTGATATTACCATTGTCTCTGGCGCAGCCTTCCATGGATATCTCAATTAATAATCCCTTCTTGTGCTAATGATAGTTAGCACTGTCAGTACACATAGTGCTAACTCATTATTTTTAATAGCTGCATGGGATTAAATTATACTGTTAACTACTCCCCAAATAATGGGCATGTAAGTTGATTTCTACAAGCAGTACTATAGTTCACATCCTTGCACTACAGGTCTTTATACATCTGTGCAAGTATCTCGGTAGGATAATCTCCTAGAAGTAGAATTGCTCGGTCAAAGGGAATGTCCATTATAAATTTTGATATTTTCCAAATTGACACCCAAAGCTGTGATGCTAATTTATATTCCCACTGACAGTGAGAGTTCGGCTTCCCTTCACAGTTGCCTAAGCTTTTCAAATATTGTCAATATTTATTATGCTTTTTTTTTTGTTTTTTGGCTGCACCACACAGCATGCGGGATCTTAGTTCCCCGACCAGGGATGGAACCCACACCCCCTGCATTGGAAGCTCAGAGTCTTAATGGCTGGACTATCAAGGAAGTCCCTTATTATGTTTTTTTTTGTTTGTTTGTTTTTTTGTGGTATGCGGGCCTCTCACTGTTGTGGCCTCTCCCGTTGTGGAACACAGGCTCTGGTCGCGCAGGCTCAGCGGCCATGGCTCACGGGCCCAGCCGCTCCGCGGCATGTGGGATCTTCCCAGACCGGGGCACGAACCCATGTCCCCTGCATCGGCAGACGGACTCTCAACCACTGCGCCACCAGGGAAGCCTCCTTATTATGGTTTTAATTGCTGTTTTTCTTATGATGAGTGTCTTAGTCTGCTTGTTGGGCTGCTCTAACAAGTTACCATAGACTGGGTGGCTTAAACAAGAGAAATTTATTCCTCACAGTTCTGGAGGTTGGGAAGTCTAAGATCAAGGTGCCAGCCAATATGGTTCCTGGTAAGAACCCTTTTCCTGGTTCTGTCTTCACAGGGCAGGGGGGTTGGTGGGTGGGGCAAGGTGGGGAGAGAGTGAGATGGAGGGAGGTTAGGAGGGAGGGAGGGAGAGTGTTTGAAGGCTGGAAATCTTTCCTGTCTCTTCATACAAGGGCACTAATCCAATCATGAGGGCTATACCCTTGTGACCTAATTACCTGCCAAAGGCTCTATCTCCAAATACCATCACAATGGGAAAGTTACAGCATATTAATTTTAGGGGGACACCAACATTCTGTCCATTGCAACAAGTGAGGTTGAACATCTTTTTACATATTTGAAAGCCATATGTCTTTCCTACTCTGTGAACTGTCCATATACTGTTCTCATTTTTCTAATATTAGGTTGCTTTGGGAGACTTTTAAAAAACTTACTGAAGAATGAGAATTTGGTGACCAGGTGTGTAAGATGATATCCTGGGATATAAACACACCTGGATATGATGGACCATCACACTGTCTGATTGCTCAGGCCGAAGTAACACCATGCATGTTGATAAAGTGGTTTGACTTTTTTTTCCTAAACATTTTCGTCAACAAATCTTAATAGAAATGCACAAAATTGGCTGAGGTCAGTGGGTCAGCAATTGGGACCCCTTTTTGACAGATGGAGAAATGAGGGTCAGAGAGTTGAACCATGGTGGTCAAGGTAACACAACGGGGGGTGCCAAAGTCATCGACAGGCCACTGCTCACAGAGCCTTCTGGATTCAGGTTTAGGCTCTGGAGCCACACAGACCTGGGTTTGAGCCACTCACTAACTGGAGAGCTTGGAGGTGTCACTGCACTTCTGAGCCTTGACTTGTAGTCTAAGGATAATAACAGTATCTTCTTTATGTGACTGTTCTGAGGACTATGTGAAATAATGTAGGTACATTCCTTATAACAGTGTCGGTAGGTTATAACATAGTGTCAGCCATGATAATACTACACTTTATAACATGCTGCTCCTGGGTTTTGCTTTAGCAGTTGTTTGTGGTAGTTCCAAAGCTCAATTCGCATGTCTAAGACTTCTTTCCTTTTATTACACTCCATCTTTCTGCTGTTTTCCCACTCTTCCTTTTTTTTTTTTAATCCAATCTACATGGCTCTTCCACGTTTGGGGGCTTATTAATGAAGTTATCTCCTCCCCACCTTTGCAGGGAGCACAAGCCTTGAGGGCTGGGAAACAGCCTCCTTATACTGGCATTCCTCCGGACTCCCATGCCGTATGCTCAAGGAATGTTGGTTATTGACTGAATGGAGGCAGGAGGGAAGGTCTGCTCCCAACCAGCCCTAGTACAGTGTCTGGTAGTTTAAAAAATATATACATATTCTGGCACAAAGCAAGAGATCAGGAAGCATTTATGCAAAGAATGAATGCATACACACAGTGCCTAGGAGTAAGAGCTCGAAAGGCATTTCTGTATTCACAGTGAGCGCTCCCTGGGTGAGGCTTATAAACCTTAACGCAAGACCTTAGCTGCGCTGTGCTTGGGTGCAGGGGTTCGAATCCCACCCCCTCCTCTTCCCAGCTGTGCAACCTCGGGCAAGTGACTTAATCTCTTTGTGTTTCAGTTTTCTCATCTGCAAAACGCGGAGGACGGAGTGAGACCTCGAGGAGACACCCCCGAAACACTTGGATCTTCTGCTTGGCCCACGGCAAGCCCTTGCCACCCAGCCGGCCGGGGCGGTCCAGGGCACAGGCAAGGGGCTCCGAGCCCTCCGCAGCCACCTCCACGGGCATTCCCGGGGCTCGCAGTCGCGCCCAGCGGAGGTCTGTGCACCCGAGGGGGCGGGGCGCGAGGCCGCCGGCCCGGCCGCTGCCCGCGCGCCCGCCCCAGAGCCGCGCCGCCTGCACTTCTTTCTCTCCCTCTCCGTCTCGGTCTCAGTCTCCCTCCCTCTCTCGGCCGGAGAATACGTCCCCACTCGGCTCAGCAGCGCCGCCCGCGAGCCGCCGCTGCCGTCGCTCCGGCCCCTCCCCCGACCCCTCCGCCCCCCCGCGCGGCCGGCGCCCGTCACGTGACGCACCGCCAGCCAATGGCGGGCCGAGCCGCGGTCGGCGGCCGCCATTGCTGTCAGAGCGAGCGAGCCCCGGGAGGGAGGAGAAGCGAGGCTGACTGGGGAGGAGGGGGGGGTGGGGGAGGAAGAGGAAGGAGGGGACGTCGCTCGGCTGCCGGGGTCGCCCGCTGGCTTCGTCCGCACCCCCCCCTTCGCGAGTTCGCGCTCCGCGGCGGCGGCGGCTCCGAGGCGGCGGCGGCGACTCCGGGGCTCGCCTCCCCTCACGCGCCGGCGGGGGCCGAGGGGGAGTCGGTGGCTGGAGATAAACAAGGCGGCGGCGGCGGCGGCGGCGGCTGAGGAACAGGGAAGGCGGAGGCGGCGGCCGGCCCGGGAGGCAGCGGCCGGCCCGGGAGGCAGCGGCGGCCCTGAGAGGCGGGGAGGGCGCCGGGCCGCGCGGACAGCGCCCCCCGCCGCCGCCGGAGCCGCGGGAGCCGCCGCCGCCGCCGCCCGAGCAGGAAGGAGCCGCGCGGTCGCCGCGGACCCCCCCGCCGGCCCGGGCCCGCCGCCCCCAGCGCGGCGTCGCCGCGGCGCCTCCCGCCCGCCCGCCGGCCCTCGCGCCCTCCACCGGCGGCGGCGGCGGCCCGGCCGCCCCGCGCTCCCCGGCGAGGCGCCGCCGCCCGGCCCGGCCTCGCCTCGGACGCCTCGCTCCGACATGCCCCGCTCTGGCGGCCGGGCTCGCGGAGGATCATGACTGCGGCAGCGAACTGGGTGGCGAACGGGGCGAGCCTGGAGGATTGTCACTCCAACCTCTTCTCGCTGGTGAGTAGTCGGGCTGCGGGGAGGGGGTTGTGTCGCGGGGGGGGGGTCCCCGACCTCTGCCGCCGACCTCCGCCGCCGACCAACTTTCTCCTCCCGCCGCCGGGACTTCGCCCCTCCCTCGCCTCTCCCCGCCGTTCGCCTCTCGCCGATTCTCCCCCTTTTGGATCGTCTCTCCCTCGTCTTGGATCCCTTCCAGTGTTTATTTGGCTCTTTAAAAATCATTTGTGAGCGCGGCGCTCGGCGTGGAATTTGCATGTGGAAGTCTCAAAGCTGCGGATTCTGGGTCGCACTTCGAACGCCCACCCTCTGTTGCAATCGCACTCCCCTTCCCCTCCCATTTCCCCCCCTTTTCTTCCCTAAATGTGGAGGGCTTTGCCTTGTGATGCCAGCGCCTGCGATAAGCAGCTTTTCCCCCCTTGTGTCGGATCGGCTGCCCGCCCGCCCGCCTTTTGAATTTAAAAAAAATTCCATAATGACACCTGCAATTTCGCCCGAAAACAGTTGATTGAATGCGATTGTGTCAGTAAAGGACTCTTGCACCCGAAGCTCCCGGGATTGTAAACATCGACAGCCGTCTGCCTCTCGGGGCTTACTACGCTGGAGAGCCGTAAAGCCATTGCACCGAGCCGACGGAAGGTGGAGAAAGCTTTTTCTTCTTTCTCTCCTCCTGTGTCTTTTAAAAACTGTTTTCTCTCTCCTAACAACGAATCCACACACACACACAAAAGCAACAAGCTGGGCGGTTTGATAACATCGCTTTTATCTGCCTTCGCCTCTCTCGCGCTGTCTCTCTGATAATTGACAACTTTTCCTTCGGATTTGAATCGCCTGCCTTAATCTTGAAGCAGTTAGGGTGTCAATTGTTCTCCTGGAAGCCTGGCACCCGACGACGCCGTCTAGGTTCATCGAAATTAAAAATGTATAGGGCTCCAGCAACTCTTTCCTGGCGGTGGCGGTGACATTTGGTGGTAAATGCCATCTTTGCTTTTTATTGGGTCGTATTACCTAGCTCTGAAAACATTCACGTTGTTAAACCTGGCGTTTAGGCTAATAATTGCAGTGCGTGGTCTTTAAATATGTGCTTTGTGCATGAGTTACTGTATGTAGAGCTATGTGCCCGGGAGACTACGAATTTGTTTAAATATTGAGCAAAGATTTGTAAACAGATGTAGGGCAATTATGTTTCAAGCGTAGAATATAATTGGAAAATTGGCTGAACGGTTTAATTTAGGCTTGAAAAAACCCAACTTAGTTTAAGTTGTGTACCCTTTTGGGGAGACTGCCTTTGGGGAACATGCATTTTGGAAATTGTTTTCTGTAACCTCTGCTGTAGATAGAGCTTTATTTCCTCTTAATCCTTGTTTACACTGGATAAATTAGTGTTCAAATTGTAATTAGTTACATTTAATTATGGGTAGCATAGATTTTTTTTTTCTTTGAGACTAGTGGAGAAATACAAATTCTTGCCAACTTTTCAAATGGAAGCTTTATTTTATTAAATATATTTCATTATGCAGATAAAAAAAGTCAAAACGTGATTTTTACCTACAAAGACCGAGTGACATACTATCTGTGCTTTGTACTAGGATCAGGTCATTTTTTTTTCCAGCATTTTTATTCGGATATTTAATCTTAAAATTCAATTATAAGTTGCAATTCTTACTGTCCGTACTGTGATAATTTTCCCTTGATCTTTTGATATATGGGAATAAAACTCATTTTGCCTCCTGTTTTCTTTTTTCAGTCTATCATTTAGTATTAGTCAGATTCAGGGACTTCCAGAGATTAGCAAACATATTGATTAAGGGGTATTTAAAAGGTTTTTGTTTGACGGCTGGTGACCACGTTGACACTTTATCAGGGAATTAAAATAACCAAGTAGACCAATATTAGTGAGGAGAGAGCCCCCAAATTACCATATATCATGCTGACTGGTAATGGCTTGTATATATGTGCCTAATTTATATACAGTACGTTTTGTAGACAAATGAAAATCCATGTGTAGCCAGTCTTTAGTATATATCATTTCTTCTACTTTTTTTCGTTTTCTTTTCTTTTAAAGCTTAAGTAAGGATGATAATGTTGATAGAGATAAGATGTTTAAGATTCTTTTGTAGAAACAATTTGTGGGAGCGGATTCTGTGCTTTATGACTGACTAAAGGTTTGTGCTTTGGGTATTTCTCTCCTAAACCTCTTTAAACCAGGAATTGATTTTTGAATATACTTTTTTTTTTTTTTTAAACAGAATTGCTCTTGAGGTAGCAACTTTGAAATGCAGAAATGCATGGGTTGATTTTTTTTTTAAAGGACTATAGAATGTCTACATTCTCTTTTAGGTGGAGGGTGGATTGGTGCTAATTAAAAAAATTACGAATGGGTTAAAGAACTGCTGATATTGTAAATTTTTCTCATTCCAAATTGAGCATTTTCTTGTAAATTAGATATAGCAGCAACCTGGGATATCAAAAATATGTTGCCTGAAGTACACTGGATAGAATAATTCCAAAGGAGATAAAATCATTACCCGTTCAAAATAAAGCATGTATTATAAGAACTCTTGGTGCTTTATAATGGCATGTATTTTTCTTTTTGGCCTGCAGTTTTTTTGAGCAGAGAACACTATTGCTTATAGAGAATTTTCCTAGATACTCATATTAATGTAGATTGAAATGTAAGCTAGAGATTATAAACTTCTGTAACACAGTAATGATCCACCCAGTTTGTGTTACCTTGAGGTGTTCATATATGGCTTAGCAAAAGTTGATTTGTGCAGTCAGATGCCTTAAGGTTTTTGTCAGTCCTTTACTTATTTTGCTTTCTGATATTTTTGCTGCATGGCATCACATTTCCTAAATTCTTTGTCACCCCCTGCCCCCTTTTCCTAACATGTGAAAGATGCCATTGTGTATATATGATATGGGTCATTGTATGTGTTTCTTATTCTTACAGTTGTGAAATTTGTAGCTACTGCATTAAATGCATGCCTGGCTGTGCCTTTGTGACTCAAAACTGTTTTCTCATGCTGTCCATCACGTTTCCGGGAGACTCTTGTTATATATTCACTCAGTTATAATTCACTTCAGTGTGTTAAATCTGCCCTTTTGGAAAGTGTACCACTGCACCCTATGGTATGTCAACTCACCCTTGTGGAAAGACATATTATAATTTCCAGATGTAAGTATATCTTTAGTTTTGTTTCTTTACTTTGTTTCTCAATCGAGGTGATATGGAGAAAAGCGATTTTGTGTCCTTTAACTAGATTTAAGTATATACTCTTTGACACAACAGCAGTCTAATTCTTAATTATGTGTGCTGCACATTCGTATTGTTTTATTTGCTTAGCATCTTCCTGACTATGGGGTAGTTGGGGGATGGTATCATTCTTCCTTCCTCAATTGAAACACACATTAGTATATCATTCTTATTAAGGACCATTCATTCTATATTTGAAGATTTTAAGGTAATCTGTTGTTGACCTGCTTTCTTTTTTCTGAAGAGATTTATTATATTTTTTGCAGAGACGGAAGATAGTTGTAGATGTAGAAACTTTGAGATCTATTCTTTTGAGTTAGAACCAGATGGGGAGGATTGTTAATTGAAAATGAGGAAGAAGGAATGATTAATCTTCTCAAGTGCCAGTAAATATACAGGGTATTTTTTCATCCCAATTTCCAATTTTAGTATTTACACGTAAGGCATCTTTTTTTCATGATGGTTCATTTTGTTGAATGAAAATGTTTATAATTTGCTAATGTATGTTTTCTGTTCAGTGTTTTGTTGTTAGTAGCACATGGTGTTGCAGTATTTATATATTTTTAATAGCAATAATAGCTACCCAGTAATAATTGCCATATTAACCTCCAATTGCTAGTAAATATTTTTAAGTACATAATAGACAGCAATTTAAGGCATAGTGTAGCAGTTTACTGGACCGTTTTAAAGAGCCATTTGTACGTGTGATGAGTCCATAATTTTAAAGAGAAAATAATGTACCTAAGACTTATATGCTGCAAAATATGTCTGTGTTATTGCTTGAAGTGCTCATTGAGAGGAAGTTAGGTTGGGGCTGTTTCTTTGTGAGAATAAAGGCAGGGGGGTTGCCTTAGGACAATGAGTGTTGAGTTTATGCCAGGTGCTTATGTAGTTTAGCAATTTCTTTGGAATATTTTGGCATTTTTTTTTCATGATAGTGTTAGGTATTTGGAGAAGAAAATCTCTTAAGGCATTCTTTTAATTAACATTAAGTTATAGTAGTGGATTATATTAATTAGGTTTGGAAAGATTGATTCATCTTTTTTGTTCACTGGCTAATTTAGCCTAGTTAATTGTGAGTTAATTGTATTCATCAAACACTTTCAAAGGTCTCCTCTGCTCTTGAGAGTAATAAGAAAGATACTGTCACCAGTTTATGCTGTATTTTCTATATCATATATTTGCAAAAGATAAGCATATTCTATAGTTATATTTGTTAAATTATTTAAAATTGAAGTGAAATTCAGTGTAAATAGTAATAAGATTATGTGGATTTTTTTTTTTTTTTTTTTTTTTTTGCGGTACGCAGGCCTCTCACTGTTGTGGCCTCTCCCGTTGCGGAGCACAGGCTCCGGACGCGCAGGCTCAGCGGCCATGGCTCACGGGCCCAACCGCTCCGCGGCATGTGGGATCTTCCCGGACCAGGGCACGAACCCGCGTCCCCTGCATCGGCAGGCGGACTCTCAACCACTGCGCCACCAGGGAAGCCCTGGATTTTTTTTTTAATGAACAGTTAATTCAGCTGTTCCTCAAAGTTTGATTCAAAGGTAGACTAGATATTTTTCTTTTTTTTGGCCATGCTGCCTGGCTTGTGGGATCTTAGTTCCCTGAACAGGGGTCGGACCCGTGCCCTGGCAGAGAGTCCTCACCACTGGACCACCAGGGAATTCGCAGACTAGATATTTTTCTGAATGGTTTGACTTATTTTCAGTAGAAGAAAATAATTATCTCCTCCTCTGAAATAGTAGTAGAAGGTACTGATTTGTTGTTTTTTCTGAAAGTGGGTGATGTGTTAATTTCACAGAAGTTAGCTATTGAGAGAGATTAGACAAAGTTTATAAGAATTAGTAATATGGTTGAATATTAGGTATTATTACTGAGCTGTGCATTGCAGCCATTTATTAGAAATGGAGAAAAAGGATTTCTGTGACATTTCTTTTAGTGTCACTTATTTAAAATGTATTGTGTGCTAAACTGCTTTACAAACCGTGTGTGTTGTATCCACCAGAATTCCTATTTTTGTCATTGTATAAACATTGCAATTTCAAGAAATTACATTTAATGCATTGCAAAGTGAGGTAATTAGGTAGATAGCCTAAAAATGTGCTGTGGGAATAGTTTAAAAAAAATTTGCACCCACATTTGTTTCATAGGACTTGCTTAGAGATTTGGAGTTAATGAATCAATATTTGTAGTGTGTGTTGGAATTTCGGACTTTTCTTCCCACTTGAATCATTTAACAACTTTCTGATCCTGTTCAGATAATTTCCTTTTATAGTATAAGCTTTCATTGTTTATTCGAAAGATTTGAAGGTGTTAGCTTTGTTCTGTTGGGGGAATTCACTTCATTACGTAGGGGAGATGATTTTCCATTAATCTTGGTAAATATTAACATAAATGAGGAATTGTAAATTCATGTTCGTTTGCATGAATGAAATATATATGTTTGCCCAATTTTTGTTTAGTATAAAGTCACTTATGTACATCAGTATAGTTTTCTATCTTTGCTTTAGCTGATACAAAAATAGTTTTAAATGCTTTTAAAATGTTATGGTTGGTGTTTATTTCAGAGGTAGCTCCCCATCCTACTACAGTGTTTTGTTACTTAATTTTTGAAATCGTTGGATTCTGTCCTCATAAATTGGCTATCATAGTCTTCTTTTAGGAACTCCTGTTTTACTTGCATTTATATTAGCATGTTTTAGTTATGTTTGTTGGAATAGAGTTGTTTTCCTTTTTTAAGCTGATAAAATGTCTTATAGAGTGCATTTGGATTCTAGTCAAGAAAGATGAAGTTTTCATTAATTTCTAGGTGAGAATTAGAAGAATCAGTGGTGTCCAAGGGAGAACGTTTATGTCGCTGGCATTTTCATACTCTATAGTTTATTATGTATATTTCTGAGTGTTTATTTTCTCATTCCAGATGAATTGTGGTAGAAACTTATTAAAACCGTATTTCTACTACTGTGAAATAGCACAGAGCCCTGGTTGACAGCTTTCTGCATTTTGTACTTTTTCCAGTACAGTGAAATTCCATTACTGTTAAAGGAACCTCCTGAGTTGATTATTTTAAAATTTCATTTGTACCTTTATTTTACATTGTTTAGATTTGTAACTTAAAAAAAATGAAAAGGGGAAGATAAAGAGAATTAGGTAGATTTGCAGGTAAATATTTTTTTCTCAGTCTTCACTAGATTTCTTTACTGGAATAATTCTTAATTTGCATTAAGTCACTACTTTAATTGGATATATTTAAGATATTTGATATTAAAATTAAATTTGAGGGAATGATTTGTTTCAAATAAAATAATGTAATTGTGCATAGAATTCTTTATAATATTGAGTGGAAATTTTAAAGATTGATCATCTAAAATTAAATTGCCTGAAAACTGTGATCCCCCTCCCCCCCAAGATCATTGATACATTTCTGAGGAAGTATTTTTGCATAAGACACATAAAGCTTCCTCATATAGTTCCACAGTCCATCTGCGCTTAATTTGAGAGGTAATAAGGTATTCAAAAGTATAATTGGTGTGAAAAAACATTTTGTGTTGGTAATTCTCATGATTGAATGTTAATGTCCTAAAGAGAAACGAGGAAGAACGTACATCTATCCAACTCAGGAACCAGCTCCTAGTTTTTTTGCACGTGTATATGTCTGGCACAATCCTACTCATCTTTTAAGGAGGTCAAATGTCACCTCCTCTGTTCAGATTTCCTAGACTCCCACAGATAGAACTTGTCACTCTTGCTCCTTCCGTGTACCTCCTTCTCTCTACCTCTGATAATCACATGAGCTTCTGTAGGGCTATGACCCTAAGTCATCTTTCCATTCTCTTCACAGTTAAGTGCTAATTAACTCTTTGTTAAATGAACGAATGACTGGACAACTTCGCCACCTTGTTCCCTAAGGGAGTTCTCATTGCCCATTTAGGTCCTGATCACAATATGTTATTTATTATTATTTTAAAAACTTATTTAGCTGTTTAGCTCTGTGTTCTGAATATCCATTATCTAGGCTCTATGTACTGTGGCTTGGTAATATTTTAGATGAGTTCTAGAAAATCTTTATTAAAGAGAATTCCAGCTGATCAAGGGAGACATGCTTATACCTCAAAGGAATAGGAATTCAGTTAGTATTTAGGTTTTGTCTAATGTGGTAGGCAACCTATAGATTTTAGAACCTGTTGGAGATTTTGTTTGGGGCTTGATCCAGAATTCCTTCATTTCCATTCTCTAAGCCATATAAGAGGGCTTTTGCTCAACCTTCAGTTATAAGATTACTTTGCATGAGCTCAGTAAAATGGGTAGTAAACTGGTCGGTAATAGGGAAAGTTGAGTGGTATTCAGACTTTTTTTTTTTTTCTACTAGTGACTACATCTGGTTGCTTGCATAATGGTTTTGTGCCTCAGTTCCTCCTGTAAACTTGAAGGAAATATGGATGTCAGGTGGTGTGAAAAATAATTTTGAGTATCTTTTAAGAAAAGTATTTTGGATAACTAGATAATGTTTTTTAATAGGAAGAGACTTCTGGCAAATTACAACTGAAGTTATAGAGTAGCCCTAGGCAGTTAACCAGGAAGTTGGAATGGCAAAATTACTTGGTTTAAGTATGGCAGCTATATTGTATTTGTGCTTTTTTGGCGGGAGCAGAAGATTAAATTGTTCTTGTGTTTTCTTCATAAATAAGCCATCTTTAGATGTTAACAACTTTTCACTTGTTTATATGATTCTCAGTTGTGTGGTGTCTTTAATAAGCTAGGTGATTCTGCTGTACCAGCCCTAAGCTCTGACTGGCTGAGACTGGAGATTGAACCGTGGCTCTTATTTAGTAGTTTAAGCTATTAATTCCTTGGCAGCTCTGGAGTGCTCTTTGAACTTTAAATAGCAGTTCTATTAACATTTTGAGAGTTGTCTCAGGGAATGTCAGAAATAGTACTTAATAAATATCTTTTTCTTTTTAAAGACTAAATCATGTTTTAGTTTCACACACGTCTCACAACCCTTACTTTGTTTTGAACAAAGTATATATCCTCAGCTACCAGCCAGTTTCTATTTTCCATTTAATGATGTGGCAACATCTAAAAATATTGTTTAGACTTTGTTGAAGGAAGGAAAGCCCCTCCCCCATCTGTAGTTTTTGTCTTAGTCATGTCGAATATGAATAGTGTTCTAAGTTTTTATCCAAAGTGTAGAATTTTACATGTAGGTGGTTTTCAGCATTCTAAATATCAGAAAAAGGTAATTTGTATGTAAGTTTGCTTTCACATAAAAACCTACCCTTAATTCTGTTGCTACAAATGATGGTTTGTCTATTGTACTTAATTACTTGTGTTATAGAACTCGAATGCTATTTATGGGAGCATTTTTATGGGAAAGTTGAGGATATTAGGAGTACCTTTCCTCTGGGTAGTTTGCTGGCAATCAGAGCAGGCACTCCCTAAAACCCATCTTAGATGCTGCAGGCAGTGGGAGTGAGGATGACCCAGCCTCTAGGCCCACTTCAAGGCCTAGGAGAGGATTGCTATCTGAAAGAGAGGCTTGAAGAGGGTGTTGAGAGGTGAGCGTGGTTCCTTCCCAATGGGAAGAACAGCAGTTTTGGAGCAAGGATTGAAGCCGATTTTCCCGTCCCTACCTGAAGGTATCCGCTGCTCTGCTGCTTCCTCTTTACTGATATAGTTTTATTAAAATGTAGGGAATTAGTGATAGGTTCTGTGATGTCATCAGGAAAAGATTTTGTATTTCTTTGCCCTTTAGCTCTTCCCTTCTTTCCTCTTTCACTCACCCCTAGAGAAAATCTTTCTACTTGCTATTTTGTGTGGTAAATGAGGACTTAACGAGCCTCAGTGAAGTGAAAAGGGAATTGGGGGTGACCACACTGGATGGTGTAACCAATAAATTAATATTTAGATATTAATTTTTTTGTATGTTATGCTTGAGAATTTAGAACAATATATATTCATTTTCCAGTCATGTATATACATCAGAAATGATTGAAATCAGGCTTGGGCTTACAAAAGGGCTAAGGGTCTGATATGTAGGATAAAGACCTACATATACTATTTAGTTTCTAAGATTGTAGATGGTAAATGCAGAGGGAAAGCAGCATGGACAGATAGCATAGTAACTCAGCCAGAAAAACTCAGAAGGGGAGTTTTAAACTGGCTCTTGAAGGAATGGATGGATATGGATTGCTAGAGGGGAATGCAAAGGATATTCTTTGGAAGCTCAGTTGACAGCTCTGGGTCTGTCCTTGAGAGTATTTCCTGAAGTGGTGTATAGGAGAGCACTTCTTTTTTTTTTTTTTTTTTTTGCGGTATGCGGGCCTCTCACTGTTGTGGCCTCTCCCGTTGCGGAGCACAGGCTCCGGACATGCAAGCTCAGCGGCCATGGCTCACGGGCCCAGCTGCTCCGCGGCATGTGGGATTCTCCCGGACTGGGGCACGAACCCGTGTTCCCTGCATTGGCAGGCGGACTCTCAACCACTGCACCACCAGGGAAGCCCCTGAGCACTTCTAATTTATGGTCTTGCTTCTTGGTTTCCTTTTAAAAAACAGTACAGAAACTTACTGAAATCTGGTTTTTGTTAGGTGGAAAATTTGAAGTGTGGGCAGGCTGATTTGTTAAGAAATGGTGATGTTAAAATAATCGGTTTTCTAAAATAATTCGGTTCTGAACTTTAAAAAAAACAGTGCTATATTACACAAAATGCTAATGACTAAAGTGACAAATATTTCAGAAACTGGACAGACGTGAATCTTAAATGAGCAGATGGGATATGAAACTAAAAGCGGGAGATAATCCAAGGCAATATAGAAACTATTATGAGAAATGAATTGAGGAAAAACAAGTGTGTTAAATGGTATTACATTTACTAATATGTTTAAAAGCTTTTCTAGGATTGCTCTCTTACATAGACAAATTGGAATTGTTGAACTGTGTAACCTATCATTTAAAAAATTTTGTTCATTTAAAACAAATTAGATTTTGATCCAGAATTACTTCTCATGAAGCCTAGACATTTAAGTCATGAATATATATGTTAATGTGCTTTCAGTAGGCAATATAATTTGCTTTATCTGACTTAAAAATTAAAAAAAAAAGAATAATCATAATTTTCAAAGACAACTGTGGTGGACCTTGAAGGGGAGAGGTTAGGAGTGAAAGATGAGGAATTTTGCTGTTTAGTACTTAGTTGAAATCATTACATATGACTGTTGAGGGTAGAATCTGGATTACAGTGGCTTGCAGAATGAATGAATGGAACACTTTTCAGTTGAAGGAGGTTGATGTGAGGCAAGCAGTGATGTGGGAGTGGGGAAGGTAAGAGATTGAAAGGTAGATGAAGGAAATTTTTCAGAAGGCAAGAGCCTCATTTGTGTTTATACGTTAGTAGCAACAGTAGTGGAGAGATGGAAGGAGAGATGGAAAGAAAGATGAAAGACATAAGAAAAGTTGATAATTGATGAAACAATCTGGCTGGAAATGGTATTAGGAACCCAGGTGATGGGGTTAGCACTGGAAAAGAGCAAGACACCCGTGAGAAATAAAAATGTGAGCATATAAGAAATGAGTAAGTGTGGACAATCTCAGTTGTAGCTTGAATGCTTTTTAAATTCACAGATTAAAGATATTGAGCTTGAGCCTGAATAAACACTTAAAAAAATTTTTTAGCTAAAAGGTGTGCATTTTACTTGATGTGCTTGTTACTATTAACCATTTTTGTTTGTATTTTCCTTTAATGGTTGTTTTAAGTAGGTCAAATGTCACCTCCTTCGTTTGTACACTTCACAGTTACGAAACTGATTTTGAGCTAGTCACACCAGAACAGGTACACATCTGCCCAAATGAGAAGCCTTTTTCAAAATAAGCCCCCTTGAAATGAATCAGATATTGATGCCATTGTCCGTAATATTTTTATGGTCCTTTTCCTATGGAATTTCTTTTAGAGACAGTTTAGTCAGCCACCCCAGAAAATCTTATAAATTTTAAAGTATACTTCTTTGGTCAGTGTCTTTTCTTCTCTCTTCTCTTAGTTGTGCTTTGTGCTCTAAATTGTTGCTTAAGTCAGCAATTTAGTGCCTTCTGATGGGGGTCTTACGGGTGATGAGCAAAAATCCTGGGAAGAACTCTACTCTTGGATATACAGTTGACCCTTGAGCAACATGAGTTTGAACTGCATGGGTCCATTTATACTCGGGTTTATTTCAATAAATAAATACTACAGTACTATGCGATCTGCAGTTGATTGAGCTCGTGGATAAGGAGGGCTGACTGTAAAGTTACATGTGGATTTTCAACTCTGCGGGGTGGGCAGTTCAAGCGCCAACTCTGTTGGCATGTATACATTATGCATGTGTGCCAAGAGTTCCAGCCTTGCTTGTACGGTTGCCTCCCAGGTTCTTTGTCTAGTGCTTCAGTGTGCTTTGTTTCAGTACGGTTTCAGTGGAGGTAGATTTAGTGGCCCATTGATTGGTAAGACTAGATATTGGGACAGATTAAGCGGGGGTGGCATTTTTGCTTTCTGGGGATCAAAGCAAATTATCGTAAGAGGAGGAATAGAATTGTAAGTTGTGCCCTGTCTGTGTCTGTCTAGCAAACGTTAGATATCATCCTGAGGTTCAGTTTTGGCTAGACTGAAGTAATTAAAAAGAAGAGCCTTGGGATAAATAAATTGAGATAATTTCTTAAGGTTTTAACAGAAAGTTTGGTCTGTGAGACCAAAGTACTTACCTTTTCCCACTTAGCGTTGCTTTACTCATTTGAGACTGCCTAGGAAGTCATCCAGTGTCCCATACGTGTTCTTTCAGCAGCTTCTTCCACAGGTGAAGATTAGCACTCATACGTACTTAGGATTTTAATTTCTCATGGTCTGCCTTAATATTCAGTGTTAGGGGAGGTGCAGAGGATGTTTTACCTATAGCAGGCACACCTATATTATTTAGAGTGAGTTGCAGTGGCAAGTAGTATTTTCTACTTTTGAATTCAATGAGATTTTTCTCAGTAATGGTTTTCATGTTACATAGATGATTTTATTTATAATTCCTTCTCTTCTTAAAATACTTTTCACATTAAAAAATGGGAATTGAAATCCTGTCAGAAAGTGTGGCAATATAATCCTAGAGCTATAGATATTTTAGGAAAATTTACTTAAATGATAATTATGCTAAATAAATAATAGGCACTTTTAAATTGTACAGATTTATTTAACACCTGAACAGTCTAACATTTAGAATTTATACCAGAGCATAAATCTACATCATAGCTACTAAAGACCATAAATATTTACCTTCTGAAATATAAACCCTAAAGTCTAAGTTACTAAAAAGATTTTTCAAAGTATATTGGTTTACATACAGAGTGTACAGAGTGTAATCATCTGCATGGATTGAATCAATTGTTGTGATCCCAAATGACTAAATTCTTTAGTTGTCTATAAATTACTTGAGATATGTATGAAAATAATATTTTGTTGCTGTTTGGTGATGTCATGGTGAAACTGAGCTTTGTAACCCAGACACATGGTGCTATTCTTGAGTCTGTCTGCAAGATCCTATAACATTTAATTAAACAGAATGATTCTCATGAGAACCCATACTTAGATATGTGTAAGCTAATAAACTGTCTTCTTTAGTAAATTTTATCAATTTGATTTGAAAAAGAAGTATTTACTTGTTCTTAGGAAACTTTTCTAATGACTGTGTTAGGATGAGTAGTCTGGTTTGGTAGTTTATATGGTAAACTCAAGAATAGTCTAGAAGGAAAACAAATGGGATTCACTAAGGTAGTTGCTTATCTCCTACAGTAACTTTGATTTTGTTGTCAAACTTTCTCATATGGTAGATGTGATAACACTGTTAAGAACTCCAAGAGCTGACTTTAACAATTTCCAGAAAACTGTGAGAAATTTGGCAATATATGTTAACATTCATTTTAGAAAATAGCTATTGATTTAAAATACTTGTGATCTACCTTACATTTTAATATTAGAATTGAAAATAGAAACAGCTCAATCCAGTTTTAATACATTAGATGGATAAAACTTTATTTAGCTGTTTTGTAAAAGTTTGAGTTTGGAGGTAATAGTATATGGCTGAGATGAATAAATCTATCAGTTACCTAAATAATTACATAAATAATACATTAATGAGTCATACAATATTTCTAGATATCCTTGGAAATTATTCTTTTATTAAATTTACTTATTTTTATTTAATGCTTAGTCTTTAATAGATAGGAGACAAGCCTGAAAGGTGATGTTTGACGCCAGATTGGATGACATGAAGAAGCTGGAAGTTTATTCTGTATGCACAGGGGAATGCCTGAAGGCTTTTGAGGAGGATAATGACCTGATTAGATTTATGTTTCAGAGAGAGAACTGACGTGGGCTCTGTGTAGTGTTGATTGTAATAGTGGAGAAACCAAAGGCAGAGAGAAGGCTCTTAGAATAGTCTAGATCTGAGAAATTATGCAGGGCCAGTAGGAATAGAGAGAAAGAAATGGGTTCAAGTAGTATATTGGAGGTAGAATTTGGCAGGACTTGGTGACCAATATTGTATGTCATAGGAGAGGAATCAAATGGCAAACAGATATTCCTGGTTTTATAGCATTCGCATTCTCGTTTATACAAAACAAAGAACTGTTGGCGACATCCATGAGCTATAGTTGTTAGCAGAAGACCTACGCTTTGATCACAGGCATATATGAAAGTATTCACTGAGCCTGGGTTCTTGCTGTTAAATTAAGCCTTGTGTAGGGCTTCCCTGGTGGCTCAGTGGTTGAGAGTCCGCCTGCCGATGCAGGGGACATGGGTTCGTGCCCCGGTTCGGGAAGATCCCACATGCCGCGGAGCGGCTGGGCCCGTGAGCCATGGCTGCTGAGCCTCCGCGTCCAGAGTCTGTGCTCCGCAACGGGAGAGGCCACAACAGTGAGAGGCCCGCGTACGGCAAAAAAAAAAAAAAAAAAAATTAAGCCTTGTGGAACTCAGAAGTTTTAAAATTAACTACGGACAAGAGCTGGGGGCAGAAAGACAAGAGATAGTGAAAAGAAAGTAAAAACAAACATTAGCCTATGTAACCTGCCTATTTTCAGAAAAGGTTTGAGGCAGTGGGAACAAGATTTTTTTCCTAAATTGAGAATAAGATTTATGAGAAAGGAGGGGTGGATTAAAAAGTTGGGGAAGAAAGGAGAAGGCAAGACTGGTGGGGTAGGTGGAGAGGTGTGGGTTGTGAGTGGTGGTGGTTATAGGTGGGAATCAAGAATATTTTGGTAGGGGAAGAGCTCTTGAATTTTTGATGATCAGAAAT
This sequence comes from Hyperoodon ampullatus, assembly GCF_949752795.1. Lineage (NCBI taxonomy): Eukaryota > Metazoa > Chordata > Mammalia > Artiodactyla > Ziphiidae > Hyperoodon > Hyperoodon ampullatus. Next base: position 13,215,776 of record NC_136926.1, read on the forward strand.
GGGCATGGAGAAACTCTTGATAGAAAGAAAGAAAATAGAGGGGGGAGTGCCCTAACAGCAATCGGCTCTATCAGCGTTTGTTCCATAGAGTCTCTGCTTTTAATAGTGGTAAGCTCACAACATCATGGATGAGCCTCAGAAACACAATGTAGAGACCAACAGCTGACTACCGGCTCATAAGGAATGCAGTAGAGGTTAGAACAACTCTCCACTGTATATTCCCTTGTAATAATAAATATGTTGAATTAAACAAACAAAAAAAAAAGTGGTAAGCTCCGAAAGCAGATTACATTCTCCCTCTGTAAATCTGCTTTGAGTTATTTTCACTTAGTTTTTTATTTAAAGGTTTGCTATCAATTTCATATTAGTGATATTTTTGGTAGGATGAAATAGACTTTTACCCCAATTTTTCTTGCCTTTGTGGAAATTGCCGGTTTTTAGGAATTGTCATAGTGGATAGAATAGAGAGGACATTTGTAAAGACCACAAAACTGTGTGTATCTTTGGTGCTATTCTTCATTCTCATTTTGGGTTCCTTTAAATTTTCATTCCTATCATTCTATTCTCTGTTCCCTCAGCACTTAGCTTTCTGATTGGACAATATTTTTATAGATACTGAGAGTGTAATTGTTATGCCGTATCAGATTTCTGCCTCGCATATTGGGAAAACTTTTCCCTTCCTCTCTCCCTCTCTGCCCATCTTTCCATACCCCTTTCCTTTTTAAGCACATTCCTGGACTCCCTGTGCTCTGGAGCTTTCCCTACCCCGCTGCACTTTTACTTGGCAGCACCAGTTCTCAGTTAAGCGCTAAAATGTACATATGCACTTCAGAACCTTTTGATATAATCTCCTTGCTGTGGTGGGGATCCTCTCCAGTTGTTTTGAGTGCACTTACTGGCACAGCATGTGCTATCCATTGTCAATTGGCTGTAATTCATTCAGCCTTCCCATGTGGGTAGATTTTTCACTTGGCTACCCTGAAGGTGGAGAGTTGGCTTTCTTGCAGTTGTCATTTTTCTTTAATTTCTCTCCAAGTGAGGTCATACTAATGAAAAACAAAATATTTCCAAGAAATAAAACTTCCAAGAAATTAAAACTACATATAAAAAAATTACACATAATCCAGGCACTCCATTAGATCATATAAATTCCAGCTCTTCCTGTTAATGTGCACATTTTTTGGTAAGTAGATGTAATCACAGGGTAAATATAGCTCTTTATTCAGCTGTATGCCTAACATTTTCCATGTGGTTACCATTTTCATAATTATAATTTTTAAGAGAAAAGTACTTTGTAAATTTAATTAATTTTATAATTTATAATTTAATAATCCAATATTGTTAATATTGGAGGATCTGACATAAAACATGAAGGTTCCCCTCCCCCATATAGAGGTAACTACCGGTAGTTTAATTTTTATCATTCCAAATTTGTTTTTTTTTAAATATGTTTGTGTGCCTATACAATGCAGTTTCAAAATTGTTTTCATTAGATAATAGTGTGTATAAATCATACATAAGGTAGAAACGATCATGATACAGTGAACACCCATGTACCTAATACTCAGAGTAAGAAAAAGAACATTTTGGCATTTATGAAGTCCTTATGATATCTTTCCTTTCCATTCTCTTTCCTCTCCTTTCAGAGGTAACTATTCTGGATTTTATGTTTATCATCTTCTATTTTTTAAAAAAGGTTTTAATCGTGTATTTAGTGTGTGTATGTATATATATACAAGTATATATAATTTTGGTTTTTGGAACTTGTAATAAATGAACTATAGTCCTCTGCAGCTTGGTTTTTAAGTTTAATATTATGTTCCAACAATGTGCAATTATAATTCACTCTTACACCACAGTTTATGCATATTGCATATGCATATTGATGATGGACATATTTGTAGTTAAAAAAATTACAGGTAGGGGCTAATTCTCCAACGTTTCCTGCAACATGCTTTTTCTGCTTAGCATTTAAAAATATTAGTCATAAAATCAGTCTCAAAATATTTTCAAGTCAGTAAATTTAGATATACTTTACTCTTTTTTTTTTTTTTACTCTTTTTTATTATTATTTTTAAACAGTTGTATCCTGTTTCACAGGATGGGATGTACTATTGTTTATTTAACCATCAACTGTGAGAAACATTAAGATTCAGTTTTTTTCTGTAACAGTACAGTTAACGCATTTTGATAGTTATAACCATAAATTCCTTAAAAAGATGTGTCAGTTTACATTTCTTTGGGCAATACATAAATGCCCAATTCTTCTATCCTCGCCTATTGTGAAACTTACTCATTTAAATTTTTTAAACTCCGAGCAAAAATAATCTCAGTATTAAAATTTTCAGGTTTTTTATTCCTAATGAGGTTATGAGCATCTTTTCATACAAACGGGCATACGTATTTTGTGAGTTTTATTTTCAAAAGCATTTAATCTCTAAAAAGCCTTTTGTTTTCTTTTTCTATTTAAAATTTCCAACCATTCACTAACAAGAATCTTTATTTCAAGTCAGATCTTTACATGTTATACACATTCTCATCTCAGAGATTTTGCCCTTGCTAAGAGTGCTTACTGAATGCCTGTAATTGCTTAACTGCGTGCCAGCTATATAAATTTTCTCATCAAGATCCTGATGAGATAGATACCCATTTTTCAGATAAGAAAACTGAAGCAAGAGTTTAAAGTAACCTGCCCTAGCTCACACAGCCAGCAAGTGATGGAGCCCAGTCACTGACTTCAGAGCCCGAACGCTTAACCAGTGCATTGTATTGTGTACTCTTCTTTCTTTTCTTGTCTAAATCCTTTAGAGCTTCTGTGGAGCTCCTCCTAACTATTCCAAACATTATTGGTCTCTTTCTTTTCTGAGCCTTTTAAAAATTAACAGTGTAGACCATATAATTTAGCATAAGCATGAAGGTAGAAATCACTGGAGCATGTAGGTTTGCCTGAGATTAATGGAGTGATAATACAGTTTACATTTTTAAAAAGTTTCATCAGATTCATGGAGTAATAAGGCAGCTTAAAATTTCTTCCCGGGGCTTCCCTGGTGGCGCAGTGGTTGAGAGTCCGCCTGCCGTTGCAGGGGACACGGGTTCGTGCCCCGGGCCGGGAAGATCCCATATGCCGTGGAGCGGCTGGGCCTGTGAGCCATGGCTGTTGAGCCTGCACGTCCGGAGCCTGTGCTCCGCAACGGGAGAGGCCACAACAGTGAGAGGCCCGCGTACCGCAAAAAAAAAAAAAAAAAAAAAAAATTTCTTCCCACAGATAGGCAGATTTTTCTCTCCTAGACTACTTTATTCCCAATAGAGAAACCAGATGGAAAATGAAAAATTAAGATAGTTTATTTTGATCAATGACTGGGGCAAGATAAAAACCTCGGTAATAGTCTAAAAAAAATTCATCACCTCACTAAAAGTCTTTTAGTTTTTTAAAAATAAAAAGCCAGTTGCTGAAATGCTCATCAGAAATGATTTATTTTGGTAACATAATCATGTGCTTATTAAAAAGTAGACAGATAGCTTAAACAAGATAGAAATTTCTTTTTTGCATACACGCAAGCTGGAGGCAGCACTTCAGAACTGGTTTGGTTACTTCTCAGTCATCAAGGGACCCAGGTTCGTTCTTTCTTATTATTCCATCATCTCTAGTTTATCACAAGTAGCATATTGTCCAAGATGGCTGCTCAAACTCTATAATCATCATGGTGGCATTCTAGATAGAAGGCAGAGGAAATGTAGGAAGGCCACACCCCTCCTTTTAAAGGAAACTGCTAAGAAGTTCCTTACAACACATCTGGCCATGCTTAACCTCAGGGAGGCTGGGAAATGTAGTTCTTCAAGTGAGCACATTGTTATCCCCAGCAGTATAGAGTGTATGTTACTGTGGAGGAAGGAGCCGTTCATGTTTGGGTCGACAGCCAACAATGTCTGCTATACTGAGAAAGTAATATAAATTTGTGTTTATAGTCTGTTATTGCAGTTGCGTAAGAAATCATCCCAACTTCACCAATGAACTTCATTAAATAGTTCAGTTCCCAGAAATTCCACGAGTTCTCTTTTAGTTAAGGTTAATAAATATAAATCATTAACCAGTGTTCTGATGTAGTTAGGCATGAAAATATTTTTTTCGAAAATATCTTTCTAAGAGAGATTCACAGTTACCTTGGAGATATAGAAGATGGTTACTTTGGCTATATTAAAAATATATTTTTTCTTTGAGAGTTTTTTTTTACATGGGTTCTTCCATTAATACATAAATTTTTGATGATCTTTATTGAGGTATAGTTTACATACAATAAAATGTTACCCAGCTTAAGCAAGTACAGTTTTATGAGTTTTGACTAACATGTAGTCTGTGAAACCACCTGCCACCTCCGGGCAACCACTGATCTTCTGTTACTGTAGACTCATTTTGCCTTTTCTAAAATATTTTATAAATGGAATCATATATATAGTATATACTCTTCTGTCTGGCTTCATATTGTTTTTTTTGTTTGTTTGTTTGTTTTTTTGCGATACGCGGGCCTCTCACTGTTGTGGCCTCTCCCGTTGCGGAGCACAGGCTCTGGACGCGCAGGCTCAACGGCCATGGCTCACGGGCCCAGCCGCCCGTGATTGTGATCTTGTTGTTTGATTGTGATCTTGTTGAATCCATAGATCAATTTGCAGAGAATTGATAGGTTAACAATTTTAGGTATTCTAAGCTGTCAACATGTTCTGGCTCTCCGTTTCTTTAAGTCTTTAATTTCTGTGAACATTGTTTATAGTTTTTGGTGTACAGGTCTGCAACATGTGTTATCAGATTTATCCCTTAGTAGTTCATGTTTTTCAATGCTCTTATAAGTGGCATTGCTTTTAAATATTATTTTTAAATTGTTCACTGCTAGTATGTAGAATATAATTAACTTTTGTATATTTATCTTACATACTATGTAAATTAGCTAAACTCAATTACAGTTGACCCTTGAACAATATGGATGTTATGGGAACCAACCCTCCCCACAGTTGAAAAATCCGAGTATAACTTATAGTCAGCCCTACATACCCACAGTTCCGCCTCCACAGATTGAACTAACCACGGATCATGTAGTACTGTAGTATTTTTAAAAATCTGCATATAAGTAGACCTGCACAGTTCAAACCTGTGTTGTGGAAGGTCAACTGTATTAGTTTTAGTAGATCTTCTGAAGTCCTTTAATTTTTGTAAATGTACATGATGATGTTGTCTGTGAATAAAGATGATGTTATTATCTTCCTTTCCAATCTGTATGCCTTTTATTTCTTGCTTTATTGCATTGATTAGGATCTACAGTACAAAGCTGAATAGAAGTGTGTTAAGAATGTGCATCCTTGCTTTGTTCCTGATCTTATGTGGAAAGTGGTCAATTTTTCATCATTAATTGTGATATTAGCTGTAGGTTTTTGAATATCCCCTTAATCAGGTTGAGTAAGTTCCCTTTAATTCCTAGTTTGCTAAGTCTTTTTTACCATAAATAGGTGTTGGCTTTTATTTAATTAATTAATTTATTTATTTATTTATGGCTGTGTTGGGTCTTCGTTGCTGTGCACGGGCTTTCTATAGTTGCGGCAAGCTGGGGCTACTCTTCGTTGCAGTGGGCTTCTCATTGCAGTGGCTTCTCGTTGTGGAGTATGGGCTCTAGGCGTGCGGGTTTCAGTAGTTGTGGCTCACAGGCTCTAGAGCGCAGGCTCAGTAGTTGTGGTGCACGGGTTTAGTTGCTCGCGGCATATGGTATCTTCCTGGTCCAGGGCTCGAACCCATGTCGCCTGCATTGGCAGGCGGATTCTTAACCACTGCGCCACCAGGGAAGCCCTAGGTGTTGAATTTTGTTAAATGTTTTCTCTGTTGATATGATCACAGGTTTTGTTTTGTTAATATGGGGAATTTTATTGATGGGCTTTTGAACTAAGCTTGATTCAAATTACATTGATGGGCTTTCAGACTAATGCAACTGAGCTTGAATTCCCAAGATAAACTCTATGTGGAGGGTATGTTATTTTTATATATTGTTGGATTTGGTTTGCTAGTATTTTGTTACTGATTTTTAAATCTGTGTTCATGAAGGATATTGGCATGTAGATTTCTTTTCTTGTAATGTTTTTGGTTTTAGTAATGTTGGTCTCTTAAAAATGATTTGGGAAGTAGTCCCTCTGTTTTTTGAAAGTTTGTGTAGAACTGGTGGTATTTCTTAGATGTTTGATAGAATTTACTAGTGAAGCCATCTTGCCTTGGAGAATTCTTTGAGGGAAGATTTTAATTTATGAATTCCATTTCTTTAATAGATACAGGGCTGTTCAGATCTTTGTGTGTGTGTTACTTTGGTAATTGTTGCAAAGGACTAGTCCATTTAATCTAAATAGTTTTAATTATTGACATAACATTGTTTATAGTAATTTCATTATATTTACAGTGTCATGATGTGAAGTAATTTCTCATCTTTTATTCCTGATGTTGGTAATTTGTCTTTTTTTCCCTCTCTTGATTAACCTAGTGAGAAGTTTGTCAATTTTATTGATCTTTTAAAATAACCAGCTTTTCATTTCATTGGTTTTCTCTATTGTTAGTCTGTTTTATATTTCATTTATTTCTTTTCTTCATCATTTCTATCAATTTACATTTGGCTTAATTTACACCTTTTCTAGCTTCCAAAGGAAGAAGCTTAGAGCAATTTTATATCTTTCTTCCTTTCTAATGTAAATATTTAAAGCTACAGATCTCTCTTTGAGCACTGTTTGACTTGTATCCCTCGTACTTTGATATATATTTTTTTCATATTCAGTTCAAAATATTTTCTAGTTTCCCTTGTGATTTTTTGGGGGGGTGGTTCTATGCATTATTTATAAGTATTATTTATTTACAGATTTTGTGGGGGAGGGGAGCATTAGAGTTATTTTGTTAATTTCTAACTTTTCTATTCAGAAGTTTCAACTTTTAAAAATATATTGATAGGGGACTTCCCTGGAATCCACCTGCCAATGCAGGGGACATGGGTTCAATCCCTGGTCCGGGAAGATCCCACATGCCGCGGAGCAACTAAGCCCGTGCGCCACAACTACTGAGCCTGTGTGCCACAACGGCTGAAGCCCGCATGCTCTAGGGCCCGAGTGCTGCAGCTACCGAGCCTTAGTGCTGCAACTGCTGAAGCCTGCGCACCTAGAGCCCCGTGCTCTGCAACAAGAGAAGCCACCACAATGAGAAGCCCGCACACCGCAATGAACAGTAGCCCCCACTCACCACAACTAGAGAAAGCCCGCATGCAGCAACAAAGACCCAACACAGACAAAAATAAAATGAAGAAAAAAATTAAAAATATTTTGATATTTATTTTATGGCCCAGCATATGGGTTCTCTTGGTGAATGTTACATGTTCATTTGAAAAAAAAAAGTGTAATTTTTTGTTGAGTTATAATGTTTTATAAATGTCAGTTTGGTTATGTTGGTTGATAGTGTTCATGTTTTTCTGTTTTTTTATTGATTTTCTGTCTACTTGTTTTATCAGTTGTTGAGAGGAAACCTATTGAAATCTCCAATTATAATTCTGGAGTTGTCAGTTTCTCCTTTTAGATATATCTGTTTGTACTTCATATACTTTGAAGCTTTGTTATTAGGTACCTACGCATTTGGGATTTATGTCTTCTTGAAGATTTGACATTTTTATCATTATAAAATTTCTCTCTCTATTACTAGTAATAGTATTCTTGGAGTCAAGAGGTATTGGTATATATCCAGTCACTGCAGCTCTCTTATAAGTTATGTTTGCATGATATATCTTTTTCTACCATTTCACTCTTAATCTAACTTGTCTTTAAGTGCATTTCTTGTGAGCAGTATGTGGTTGGGCCTTTAAAAATTTTATCCATTCTGAGAATTGATATCTTTTAATTATAGTACTTAGACTATATTTAATATAATTATATTGATATGATTGAGTTTAAGTCTACTACCTTGGCTTTTTTTTTTCCTGCCTGTCCCATCCATTTTTGCAACCCCCGTTTTATTTTTGTCTTTTTCTACTTACTTTGGATTATTTTGAGGGTTTTTTTTTTTTTTTTTTTTTTAATGAGTCCATTTTGTCTTCAGTATTGGTTTGTTAGCTATACCTCTTTGTTTTACTTTTTAAGGACTGGTCAAGAGTTTATAGTATGCATCTTTAACTTATTTCAGTTTGCCTTTAAGTAATAAATTTTTTCATTTATAATGTTAAAACCTTAGAACAGGGCTTTCCTGGTGGCTCAGTGGTTGAGAGTCCGCCTGCCAGTGCAGGGGACACGGGTTCGTGCCCCGTTCCGGGAAGATCCCACATGCCGCAGAGCGGCTGGGTCTGTGAGCCGTGGCCGCTGAGCCTGCGTGTCCGGAGCCTGTGCTCCGCAACGGGAGAGGCCACAACAGTGAGAAGCCTGCGTACCGCAAAAAAAAAAAGCAAAAAAACAAAAAAAACCTTAGAACAGTATACAATCCATTTTCTCTTTCTGGTCTTTGTTCTGTTGTTGTCATAAATTTTTCTCCTATATCTAGTATACAGTCCATGATCCATTATTTTTACTGTAAACAGTTAATTAGCTTTTAAGGAAAATTTTAAATTAGAAAACATGTTTTGGGCCTCCCTGGTGGCGCAGTGGTTGAGAGTCCGCCTGCCGATGCAGGGGATACGGGTTCGTGCCCCGGTCTGGGAGGATCCCATATACCGCGGAGCGGCTGGGCCCGTGAGCCATGGCTGCTGAGCCTGTGCATCCGGAGCCTGTGCTCCGCAACGGGAGAGGCCACAACAGTGAGAGGCCCGCGTACCACAAAAAAAAAAAAAAAAGAAAACATGTTTTGTATTTATTTATATATTAACTTTCTGGTGCTTGTTATTCTTTTGTGTAGATCCAGGTTTCCATCTATTTTCCTTGTACTGGAAGAACTTTTTTTTTTTTTTTTTGCGGTACGTGGGCCTCTCACTGTTGTGGCTTCTCCCATTGCGGAGCACAGGCTCTGGACGCGCAGGTTCAGCGGCCATGGCTCACGGGGCCAGCCGCTCCGCGACATGTGGGATCTTCCCGGACCAGGGCACGAACCCGTGTCCCCTGCATCGGCAGGCGGACTCTCAACCACTGCGCCACCAGGGAAGCCCTTATACTAGTTTTCTTAATAACTCAGGAAGAGTAAAGAAAGATTCAGGAACTTTCTTAAATTAGAAAGTTTGGCCATGAGCTCTTGTCATTGCTAAATTGAGTTGATGACTGTTTCTTTGTACTATTTTATAATCCTCTAGGGCTAATTTTTACCATTAGTCCTGTGAAACAGCATGGCAGAGCGGAAGGAGTTTATGCTTTAAATTCAGTTACGCTTTAAATCCAGCTATGTTTGGGATCTGCCAGTTGCTACCTGTGTGGTTATTGGAGAACTATTTGAGCTTTGTGTTTCTGATAATTATTTTAACTGTTTGAGAAGATTAGAAATTATATATGAAGACACTAGTATGGTGCCTCATATTAGAAATTCTATGTGAAGACCCTAGTATGCTGCCTGGTATTAAGTAGGTGATGAATAAATGATGATGGTTGTGGTTATTGTTCTACCTATGCGCAGTACTGATTTTTTTCCTTGCATATTTTTTTTCCGATTCTATATTTTAAAAACCATGTAATCTTAAACTTAAATATAAATATGGATTGTTCATCTTTGACAGTGAGAAATAATTGCATTTTTGGGATAATTTGCACCTAGAAATATTTTAAAGTGTTGCTTCAAGAATTTTGAGTTTTGGAAATACACATTTGTCAGAAATTGGGCCAACAGAACTTTGTGTGGAATTGATTTTTAATTATAAACATGGTCATGGTATGTAAAGTTATATTTTAATAGTGTAATTGAATATGCATCCATGATAGGATTTTTTTTTTCTTGGACAAAGTGTTTCAGTCATTTTTCCTCTTAATCAAATATTAACTCAAAATTTAAAGCTAAGTCTTTGAACATTCATTTTCTACCTAGGTCTCTGTTAGGCTTGAATGGTGTTTCATTGTTACATTTTCCAGTGAAGACTGGTATAGTGATATTTAATTTTAGTTTTAAGGTAAAGGAATAAATTGTTTTTAAATGATTGGACATTTTTAGTACTTCTGGCTGAATTAGTTATGAAGAGATTAAGTTTGTAGCCTTGATGTTATGTCACTTGCATTTGTATTACATCACTTGCTAGAACAACTCCATAAAGATATAGAGCAGGTGGCAGCGGCTTTCTTTTACCACTGAGACCATAGAAGCACTGATAGGAAGTTAGTGCAAGTGCTGGGATTAGGAAACCATTCTCCTGAATCAAAGCCAAGTATTTTGTCTGCTGAACCATGCTGGGTGTTACAGGTGAAAGTATTCTTGTGATTAAGTTGCTGTTCGTAGATTTTCTTGGGGACTGACTCACCTGATATTTAAATCTCTGATGTATCTTAATTTTCTAACCTTTTAAATATGGTTAATGTAAGCATTAGTGATTCATATTTATTGGTATATTTTCCTCCTCTTCTCTTCCTCCCCTCCACTTCCTCAGCATCCTTAGGCACAGAACACTAGCTTAGGTGATACAAGAAAAGTTAGTCTTCTAGTTGACTTTTCTGATTTCAACTGCCCCCACTTAGTCTTATTTAGTTTCCTTCTTTGATATTTATTTAAAAATTGATCTTAGGCTTTCTGATTAAAACATAAATAGACATACACACACACTGCTTTTATTTGAGGAAACGAACTTCTATGATAGAAAAACAAAAACGATGTGAACAGACAACTAAAGGGAAGTAGTACTACTACACTAGTACTACTAGGAATGAACCAGTATCATTTATATTTTTTGCCATGTGCCAGGCACTGTCCTAAGTGCTTTCTGTATGTACTAACTCATTTAATCAACTCTGAATACCATTATTCTCATTTTACCGGTAAGGTAACTGAGAGACAAAGATTAAATAATTTGCTAGGTACTTGCTACTTTCAGCTAGTAAGTACACAGCTGGGAATCAAACCCAAGAAGACTGGCCCCAGGTTATACTTCTGATCAAATACATGAGAATAAGTTCCTCTTAGTAGAATGAAGACTACCAATTGGTACAAGGGCATATCATTTTATTAAATCGACAGGTATTTTAAAAGATATGTAGTTTGGCAGGAGGTTATTTGTATGGGTGAGACTACTAAAAAGCAGTATGGTAGCATTCTTTCATGAGTCCTAAAATATTTGTATTCTTTGGTAATTCTACAGCAAGCAATCTCTCCTAAGGAAAGTAATCAGGAAAATAATGTTCAAGGATGTTCCCCAATTATAATAATTATAATAGTGAAAAAGGAAGATTGTCCAGTTGTTATGGAATAAATTGTTTTCTCCAAACAGTGAATAGTATGAAAACATTAAGAATTGTTTTTGAAGAATAATTAGTAATATATAGAAATATTTATAGTATGAGAAAAAGGATATAAAACCATGCAGTATGATTCTAACTTCAAAATGTTTAAGTACAGAAAAACAGGAAGAACCTAAAGTACGATGCTAATAATTATTTCTGATGTGATTATGCAGAATACTTATTTCTTGTGTGATTAGTTTATTCTTTGTTTGAACTTTTTCATTGGCCAGGTAGTTCTTTTATAGCTGGAGGAAACCAAGTGGTACAAAGGGAAAGCCTAAATGATGCCAATACAAGTTCTTATGAAGAATATTCATTAAAGATTAGATTTCCATATCTCATAATGTGAAAGGAAAAGTTAGTGACTTTCAGACAGTTTTAATTTGGATATTATTATTTTTGGAGTCATTTTTTTTTTTTTTTTTTTTTTTTTTTTTTGCGGTACGCGGGCCTCTCACTGTCGTGGCCTCTCCCGTTGCGGAGCACAGGATCCAGACGCGCAGGCTCAGCGGCCATGGCTCACGGGCCCAGCCGCTCCGCGGCATGTGGGATCTTCCCTGACCGGGGCACGAACCCGTGTCCCCTGCATCGGCAGGCGGACTCTCAACCACTGTGCCACCAGGGAAGCCCTGGAGTCATTTTTTAAGTGAAGCTTTTTTGGGGGATTGAAGAAAACTGATATTTTTTTCTTAGAGATGTTCATTATAGTGATTGTTTTAGCACTTTAAATTTGTTTCAGTTACGGTACTAGAAGATGCAGTTATTTTTCTCCCCTGTGGTACTTGTTTTTTGAAAAACAACTTTTGACAAAAATTACTAACTTGGTTGTGGTGGGAGGATGAGGAGGGGGTACTATGAGTGAGTAAGGATTAAATGCAAGGGACACATGGACTGTTTGGTACAGAATTATATTATGGAATCAGTTTTACTATCAGTTTTGAATATATAGTTGTAGTTTATAGTTATTTAAGTAAGGAATTTAACTTTTGTTTGTGTTGAAACATCCTTGAAATTTAGTTCCTTTTAAACCTAAGATATAAAATTTTTAGAATACAAATCCACGTAACAGAATAAAGACAGAGGATCAGCTGTCAGCTGGTTTAAAGTTACCATGTTTTAAAATGTGTTTAAAAAACAAAAGAGGAAGCTATGTTAGGGAATTGTTACAGAAGCAAAGCTTTTCTGTGTGCTACACGTTAAATAACATGAATAAATTGCTGATAACTTTCCATCAGTTTTATTAGCAGGCTATTTTGGCTTTCATAGTGAAGCACTGTGGTACTGCATACTGTTTCCCTGATTAAAAAGGATTTAAACTGTAGCTTCTGGATGGGACGAAATTGAGGAAATTGTTTGAAAGAAATTATTTCAATTCTACAAACTTATTTTTTAAACTCTTACTTCATTTCTAAATATAATTTATGAAATAAGGCATAATAATATAGAAAATTTTATTTATAGGGACTTTAAAGTAAATGTTAGGTAAAAAATGGTTCAACAGGAAATAATGATTATCTGTTTGCTCTATTTTGGTATTTAATATAAAGAGCTATGTAGAAATCTTGATAGGAGGAAATGAGTTGTTTTCCCCTTAAGAGAATCAAGGGTTGACATAAATTTTTCAGTGGAAGAAATCTTACTATATGAGGTATACTGTAAATATTTATTTTAGTAAATTTATTTATCTGTATGGAAGCCTGTTTTTAGTGTTAAGTAAAAAGAACAGTCAAAACTGTTGTAATTTTCTTTACTTTTTCCAGGCTGAACTCACGGGAATCAAATGGCGTAGGTACAATTTTGGAGGGCATGGGGACTGCGGACCCATAATTTCAGCCCCAGCCCAAGATGATCCAATCCTGTTAAGTTTCATCCGCTGTCTGCAAGCCAACTTGCTGTGTGTATGGCGTCGTGATGTCAAACCAGATTGCAAAGAGTTATGGATATTCTGGTGGGGAGACGAACCCAACTTAGTGGGTGTAATACATCATGAACTACAGGGTAAGTTTTTTGTTTTTTCTTAAAAATTAATTTGTATTGTATGTTTTTGAACAGTGGTAAATTCTGAAAAGGTTATTAAGACTTGCTGAGAAGAAAAATCCAAGTGTTTAATGGGTTGTGTGTCAAAGGAACATCCTTACTCTCACCCCTCTTCTTTCCACCCCCGTTTTTTTCAAATTTTCTTGTCCTTTCTCAGTCATGCTGGGCATCAGAACCTTGTGAGCCACTCCTATTAAAGGAAAGTATAGCGTCCCCTGGGTGTTTGGGTTGGGATTGAGGCTAAGATCCACTGTTTTAAAATGATAGTGAAATGTGAGAAATTAGCAGGTCAGTGAAATGAACAGAATTGGTTGTTTTTGGACTGTTGCTGTTATGGTTTATTGCCAGATGAACTCTGGTGGAAAATTGTAAAGTGATAATAGAAATTTAGTGCAAGCCTTGTTGGACAAAATTATGAGATGATGTTGTATAATATTTTGAAGAAAGATTTATGTAAAGAACCTACTCCGATTTTGGCATAGCAAGTTTTCCTGTGTTTTGTTCCTGCTTTTTATGTAATTAGGTGATTCCAGGAAATATTTGCTCCAATGCTGCCTAATTTTTAGCTTCAGATTACATCTGATATCTGGAAATTTTGAACTAATATAAGAGTGTCATTATTCTGAGCTACTTTTTGTATTTACCACAGATTTATAACCAGAGGAAATTTTATCGATATTCTTTGAATTTCTAGTAAAACTTTCCACCTCTTCACCTAAATCTTTCTATCTAGTATGCTAAAGAATTTTTCTAAATCAGGACTAATTCTGATCTTTAGTTAGGGTAGGGCATTAACTCTTTTTGACTTAGTCTCCTAGAGCCAGCTTTTATTATGTCTAAATTACTCTATATTTTATCAATTTGTGGTTGAAAAATTTCAGATAGTGTTTGAAATGTTTTGTTACTTCATATTGTTTTTAAAGGAAGGAGTGAAACTAACTTTAATGTATTTGAGGATCTATTTATTCTAAAGCGTTGAAATTTGCCTAAAGGATTTCCTGCCAACTTCTGCCTGACACCTTCCTAGCTTTTCTTTACAGCCATTTTTGATCTGTGATGTCTCCTGCCACAACAGCCAGAGGGCAGTAAACCACAGTGGACTAACTGAGCTGTTTACTTTATGGCCCATTTGTTCAACTCAAACCTTTCTCCTATAGTTTTTAGCATATTTGGTTTATAAATATAAGAATCTGTTCTGGGTAAGATTGCTTACTTAGCTGGTTAGTCAACAATATCTCGGAATTATATGCATCTCGAAGCTTATTTCATGTAGTTAGCAGTGAACTCAGGTAAAATTAGTTTTAAACATCTGGTTTCTGGTTATCAGAATTTTTAAAATAAAATACCTCCTGAAAGATACTTGTAACATTTATATTTGTCCATTTAAGTATCAAAACATATCTTTTTGTTCTTTAAAAAAATCTTTACACATGTGGTAGAGGAATATAGCATTTTTGTTTGTTTTATTAATAGTTTCATTTTCTCCCAGTTTGTGTGATTGTTTCTGACTCTTAATCTCCTTCCATTTTTCTACTCCCTATTGATCCCTTATGTTTTAACTTTTCGGTCTGGTCTTTATTTGTTAGCAACACAAATCATCATTTTACAGTGATGATGAAACCAAACCCAACGGTTATTTGTGCTTATTTAGTTGATGTATAAAGTTATTTATACATACCAACAAAGCACAGGATCATTGTTTTTAGAAATAACTTATTAAGTTATTGTATTATTTCTCATGGACTTTGTTACTGAGTTAACAAAAAGATGTAGGCTGTTTAAATATTTTGTAGCTGCTTTAGATTGCATATGTAGATTCGTTACTGTATTGTTTTCGTGGTAAAGAATTAAGCAAAGATTAACTTCTTTTAAATTGTTTTTGTAAATTACAGAAATACTGCATTTTAATTAGAAAATTAGGAAAGTAGAACCACCAAAGGAAGAGAACAAAGAAACAAAAGTCCTGAAGTCCAAAGCAGAGTTTTAATATTTGGTGTTTCTGTGTATAAATGAAAGTGGTACCGTACTGTTTTGTAACTCAGGGCTTTGCACTTAACACTATCTTGTGAATGTTTTTGCCTCATAATGATTACTTTTTAATTTTCTTTCCTTTTGAGTCTGAAAACGGTGTAAACTATTTATTTTTTTGCGTGCCACCAGGGAAGTATTACAGTGATGGAACAATCATAATTTTGTTAAGTACATCTACCCTTTTTAATATGTTGAATTTGTGAAAGTTATTAGATTGAAGCAAATGATCTTTTCTGTAGGTAAAAGTGGTTGTAAAGGATAGTTTTGTGTTTCAACCTAATATTAGAAAATATTTGAAACTTAATTAGAAAAATGAGTGGCATAAAGACAACTTTGTTTCAGGTGAGGGAGAATATGACAGGCAGAGCAATCATGAAAAAAGGATACCAGGGGAATATTTTAATTGGTAGTCTTACACATTGAGGATATTTTGCAATCTATTTCATTCTCTAGTATATATGAGTCATTTAATTTTGGCTAAAATAAATTTTATCAGAATCCTTTAATATTAAGATGATGGTACTATTATTTATAGCATTCTATTTTTTAGGGACATTTTACTGTTCTTTAAAATGCTTTTTAGTTATGTTATTAGGCATTTCCCTTTGTTTTTACAGTGTAGCCCAAATAGCATACTATTAAGAAACCTCACAAAGCACCATCTTGAATTTAAATGTATAAAGTAATCCCTACAGAAAGAGAATAAGCCTATGGGATACACGCAGTTTTATACTAGACTTTTTGTTTAAATGCTTTGAATACCTGTGAAATAGCCTGTGAGAAGACCAAGACACATTTATAACCTGTTCCTGTCACTTGGATAAACACTTCTGGGCTCTTGTTTGGGGAATTGCTATTTATATTGTATGGCATAGTGGTTCAGAGGCTTGGGTTTGAATCCCTGCTTGTTGACTTGCTAGCTCTATATCCTTGGTCAAGTTATTTAACTTATCCGTGCTTCAGTTTCCTCACTCTAAATTGGGTTATAAGGATAAAAAAAAAGTTAAAGTACTTAGAACAGCACAGAGAACGTTAATCTATAATTGTAACTCTTGCTGCTGCTACTACAATGCCAGCAATTAACTCAGACATCAAAACTAAAATATTTTGGCAATTGGTCCATTCTGTATAACATTCAGTATTTGCTAATGTTTGTCAAATATTAGTTTTCAAGGTATACTTTTAGGTTGAAGTAATCATTTTTGAGTTTGTTAATGTTTGGTGGAATAACTGGGAATAATAAAATATTAGAGAGGAGGGAAGATACCCCTGCTCATAGGAAATTTGTCTAGATTTAGGCTGTAAACAGAGTTTCATAACAAACCTTAAATTATGTTATAAAGAGGTCAGAACTTTAAGATTTGACTCTGTTGGATCCCTGTAAAGTAGATTAGTAACTTAACTGCCTTCTCTGCATAGTGGTATTGAAGGGCACTGGCTGAACACTGAATATACGCATATTTCCTTCCTTGTGTCCATCCATAAGTACCTGTATCAGCAGGTCCAATTATAGGGGTTTAATGGAATCTCTACCTTTGATAAGTTATAGTCTAGAAAGGGTATAAGACAAGCACACAAATATGTATAATGCAGAGAACACTGTAAGTATATAAGAGAAATATAGTAGAGTGACTACTTTCCACATGAACAGACATTCAATTCCAGGACTAATGCATAAATAAGTGTTCTGTAAACTTACAGCAAGAACACTGTGAGCCCTAGTGAGAAGCCTTCTTGGTTTCTGGTCTGTTTACTCAGCCTCTATTAGGCAAGAGCTGTGATGCAGTCCTGGATATGTAAAATGAGTCCTCATCCTTAAGGAGCTCACAGTCTTACTGGGGAGGTAGCTAAATGACTCCATAATTATGATACAGTGGAGTAAGCAGCAACTGATTAAGTTAGGGATCTTGCAGAAGTATCAGATTCAACCTCAAGGGAAGAGAATAGGGAGATAGTGGTGAAGCTCAGAGTTGGTGAGACTTGAGGTGAGTCTTACAGGATACATGTGTTACCTAGGTTGGGACGGAACTTGTCCTAGTCAGAGGAAGTAGCTTCTATAAAAGGGCCTGAGGGCAGTGAATGAATTGTGGGAAGGGCACGTTTGCCCAGAACATAGTGTGTGAGTGAGATAGTTGGGGGAAACTGAAAGACTGGGGAGGTGGGCCATAGTGTGGAGTACACTGAAGCAAGGACTTAATCTGATAGATTTTGAGGAATTGTTAGAGGTTTCTGATCAGGAAAGAGATACAATTAGATTATACATAAGATGAATATGGACAGGAAGACCATAATATTTGAATAAATTATTTTATTCTAAATTGATCTATGAACTTAAACATTCTGTTTAGGATATAGATTTAGTTAAAAAATACCTGTGACTATATACTGAACGTTATATTGATAGTCTTTGCCAATTTTATTTTATTATAACTTTGCTCTTTTTGCTTGATTAAATTATTTCCCACATTTTCAATTTGAATTTTAGAGAATAATACAGTATGCTAAATTGACTTCTCCTAATCTACCAAACAAAATCATTTTACAAACACAATCTTTTGGCCATTTCATTGCCTGTTAGTCAGTAATGTGAAAGACGTGCAATCTTGAAACCCCAGAATGGTACAGACAGCAAGCATAGACTTCTAGGGGTTGGAGATGGCTTGACCCCAAAGCATTAAGAGTCCCTGGCCCAGAAGAAGTATCGTATACAGATTAGTAGTATGTGTGCTTAATAACATTTGTTGAATAAATGAATGAAACCTATCTTAAATGATTCTAACATAGCACAGTTTGTACTCTCAGAAGGTTGACTTATAATGAATACACTTAAAATTTTTAATGATTTGGTAATGTGAGGAGATTGAAACCTAGTTAAAAATAAGGCATTATTACTTCTGTTTTTAATTCCCAGTGAGGTATAAACATCCATTTTTTGGTATATGTTCTATAAAGAAATTTAGCTGTAAATACCTACTGTCTGTAATTTTAAAATTTAACTTATCTGTGCTGTGCCCTTTCCTTTTGATGATTACAAATAGACATGTAAATTGTAATGGGAATACATCTGTCCACCTCTATGATTGTCCCACTATGAGTATTAGATGATTGTCCCATTATGAGTATTAGAAATCTTAAGAATTGGCTTTATTATCATTGTAGAGGCAGATTGGCAGTTGTTAGCACTTTGTTGTTGTATTAGTCATAAGTATTGCCTTTTTCCATTTTTCAGTGTACTGTCACCTATGCGAGGAGCCATTGCAAAAACAGCATTAGACATTAGAGAGCTAGGAAAAATGGATCTGGTTTTCTGACATTTACCAGTGTAAGATAATTTAACACTCTCATATTATTTTTTATACCACTGAACTGATTGCAAGCCTCTCGAAGAAGTGGACATTTTGTAGGGATGGAGAAGGGCTGAAAGAAGAGAGTGGAGAGCCAGTTTGCTATTATTATAATCTGCATATATAGATTATAGTCTGTAATCTCAAATGATGGGATTGATGTAACCTTTGTTTAGATATCTCCAAGGAAGGATCTAACTCCCTCCCCTCAACTTTTTATTTTGAAAAATATTTACACACATACATATATATACCTTTTATTCTGGCTAAACCATCTGAGGGTAATTTACAGAGTTCATGAATCTTTACCCCTGAATACTTTTGCTTGTAACTCCTTTAAGAATATGGGACTTTTTTTTTTAAAAAAAACATAACCATGATATAATCATACTCAAGAAATTTAACATTGATATAATTAAATTATCAACTTTTCAGTCTACATCCAGTCTACATCCTCAGTCTTCTCCCAATAATGCCTTTTTTTTTTTTTTTTTTTTGCGGTATGCAGGCCTCTCACTGTTGTGGCCTCTCCCGTTGCGGAGCACAGGCTCAGGATGCGCAGGCTCAGCGGCCATGGCTCACAGGCCCAGCCGCTCCACGGCATATGGGATCCTCCCGGACCGGGGCACGAACCCGTATCCCCTGCATCGGCAGGCGGACTCTCAACCACTGCGCCACCAGGGAGGCCCCCCAATAATGCCTTTTATAGCCTCCTCCCCCCTATCTGGTATCCAGTCAGAAATCACATGTTGCATTTAGATGTCTCCTCTCTTTAGTCTCCCCTAATTTAGAACATTCCCTAAGTTGTCGTTTTCTGCGGGGGATGATCCTTCAATGATACGGATGTTATTTGAAGGGAGAAGTTGTCCTGTCAAATGTTCCATATTCTAAATTTGTCTAATTGTTTCCTCATGGTGAGATTCAGGTTAAACATTTTTGGTAAGAATATTGAGTAGGTGATGTGTACTTCTTGTGGCATCACACTGTAGGCACATCATGTCAATTTGTCCCAGTATTGATCCTGCTAAGTTCGATTGCTTGGTTATGGTAGTGTCTGTCAGATTTCTCCAGTGTAAGCATACCTTTTTACTTTTGTAACTGTTAAATAAATTTGGGGCAAAACTTTGAGACTCTGATTATTATTTCCCCAATAACTTTTCACTCTGGCTTGAGGAAAAACCTAACTTTGAGCCTGTTTAAAAATAACAGAAAACTTTTTTAAAAAATTAATTAACTTTATTTTATTTTTGGCTGTGTTGGGTCTTCGTTGCTGCGCGCGGGCTTTTTCTCTGGTTGCAGGGAGCGAGGGCTACTCTTTGTTGCGGTGCATGGGCTTCTCATTGCGGTGGCTTCTCTTGTTGCGGAGCATGGGCTCTAGGCGTGCAGGCTTCAGTAGTTGTGGCACACGGGCTCAGTAGTTGTGGCTCACGGGCTCTAGAGCGCAGGCTCAGTAGTTGTGGCGCACAGGCTTAGTTGTTCCGCGGCATGTGGGATCTTGCCGGACCAGGGCTCGAACCCATGTCTCCTGCATTGGCAGGCGGATTCTTAACCACTGTGCCACCAGGGAAGCCCCCAGAAAACTTCTTGAATCATATGCTTTACAAAAGCAGTTAAAAGTTCAGATGAACACTATTCTTAAGTCATAAGAAAGAAGGGGGGCGGGCAGGGGAGAGGAGAAATGAAGAAAAACATTCAGGATATAGTAAAGGCAAACTATGATGGTAAAGCCAAGCTCTAAAAATTAATAGCCACTTATTGCTTAGCATACTAAAAAGAGAAGTATTGACATTGAATTTTCTAAAATCGTAGACAATAAAGTATGCACGAATGTATTACCATGTATGTGTATGTTATAGTTGTGAATTTTCAGTTGATTTTTGGTGATTTCTGGTTATCTTTGACTAAATGAAATGAATTTTAGTCAACATTGTGAATGGGTTTATTCTCAATTGAAATGAAAAACAATTGCTTTCTGTGAAAATAATGGCCCCTTTACATATAAAATTAACAAGAATGAAATTATCTTTAGGTAAAATGTCATTCAGCTTGAAAATTTCTTCTAAAGAGAAAATCTGATCCCTGACTTTCTACTCTGTTTTTATGTTTTTTTCATTATTGATGGTCCATTTATGATTCATGAAAATTAATCTCTGACTTGCTTGAAAAAGACTTTTTTACATTGTTTGCATTTATTTATTCTTCAAGTATACAAATCTTATGATTTTGAAAACAGGTGAATTGTATCATTCTACAGCATTCTATATTTGTAGTATTTTATGTATCAACATTTATATGAAGATTTCATCACATGGCATTAATAATTCTTGAGATTGTTAACACCATGTACCTGAAAAGTAAATTTTATTTTAATTTTCATATTTGCTATTACTTTGTGGAGAATAATATTCAATAGAAAAAAACACTTGGGTTTCAAGAGAAACAAGCACTTTGAGGGAAAACATGGACCCAGTGGTAAATGGTAGCTAGTTCTAAGTAGTTATAAAGTAAGTATTCCTTGTTTTCACTGTTCAGTTTTGAAAGAATTAGTTTGCTAAAAAACTATAAAATAGTAATAGCTTTCATTGTATGATTATCCAAATAATTCTACTGTATAATTACTGAAATATTAGATTTAATAGAAAATTATACATTTTATCCTTAAAAGAGAAAGTAAAATACTTATTAAGACTTTGGTAAGCAGTAAATTTATATTATAAAATTATGGTTAAGATCATAATCACTTCAGAATTCTTTCATATGAAGAATAGGAAAAGATCTAATGGATTCGAAAGAATTATTAAGCTAAATGTGCTTGAAATTGAGAGAATAAGCTAAAGTCTAACTTTTTTTTTTTTTTTTTTTTTTTTTTTTTTTTTTGCGGTACACGGACCTCTCACTGTTGTGGCCTTTCCCGTTGCGGAGCACAGGCTCCAGACGTGCAGGCCCAGCGGCCATGGCTCACGGGCCCAGCCGCTCTGCGGCATGTGGGATCTTTCCAGACCGGGGCACGAACCCGTGTCCCCTGCATCGGCAGGCAGACTCTCAACCACTGCGCCACCAGGGAAGCCCAGTTATATAATTTTAAAATGGCATTTTTCAAAGACAAAGTTGATCTGTCCCCTCCAAAGATGCTTGGAACATAGTCACATATATACCCGCAATTACTTGAATTTCCTGTGCTAGTTGAAATTTCCATTTGGCAGCACATGGAATGCAGCCCTGTCTCACAGAGAATGCTTGAAGAGTCCTTCCACCTTCAGCAAATCACACCTTCTTGGCTAGAAACCACTTCTCATTCTCTTTTTCTATTTGTGACCTTAGCTCAGCTGGCATTCAGCAGAAGTATAGGTCACAGATTGTGGATTACTCCCTCCTATTCAATCTCACATATCCAAAATGAAACAGAGGCCAGGAGGAAATTTACCATTCTTTTGTTATCTTTTACCTTTGTAGAGGTAGAGACCATAAGTATGATAAGTAAACTAAAAAAAAGATCGAGTGTTCACAGCATGTCTCTTCCTGTGATACTTGTCATGACAGACAAGTCATTTAAATTTGCTTAGTCTTTTATTCTTGGCTGTAATATGGGAATTACAGCTTTGCTTTATGATACAACATGAAGTGAATACAAAAAGTTCATAGATTTTAAATGCTGTATAAATGCTTTTCATAGTCATATTTTTCCTTTAATGAACTCTGCTGTCAGAATATTTAAATCTTTATGAACTTATTTTATAATTCATAGTTTGGTCATAATTTCTGCCTGTAGATAAAATTTGAATTCTTTTTCACCTGGCATTGTCAGTGTCATCTTAGTTAAATTATATGTAACCATTTGATTTTTTAATAAGTTGTCTCTTATAACTGACTTTTCTGGCTTTGGCAGTACAAGGATGATTGATAATATCTATGCCTGTGCTGAAGGGATTTTAGAATAAAAAATTAAAATTGTGTCCCATATTGTTTTAAACAGGGATTGTGGCCTGATCCTTGATAATTATGGTAAGTGTATGGTGTATGTGAATTATTAATTGACCAGAGTGTTTGGGACTTTTATTGACTGCTGCATATAGAGAATTAGCAAGAATATTTGATTAACAAGGATTACTACAGATTTGTGTTACATGCCATAATCAGCCTATTTCTCTTTTCACATTTGGTTTTTTATTTGCAGAATAGTTTTTATTTATGCTTATTGTTTCTAATTTTATAGTAGGTAATAAACTAAGAATACATGATAGCTTGAAATAATTATATGTTGAAACTGGGAACCAGACAAAAATCAAATATTTATAGTTCACTTGTTATGTGCTAGGCATCATGCTGGGTGCTTGATGATCAATCTTGCATTGGAAAATAGTTTTCTTTCTTTTTAAATCTTAATTTGAATGATTTACAGGGAAAATGTAAGATTCTGCTGATACTTTCTGTACCTTGTTTTGTGTTTATTAAATTTATTTTTATTTAATATGTGGAATAGATTTAGTAGTTAAGAAATAAACAGCAGTCTTTACCATTTCGAGACTGTTAATGTAACTAGTTGAACAATAGAGGGACTGCAAACTAACCACTGGCTTTTTAGTTCAGTAGTATATTAATTGAGATGCTTTATTTAAATAGCAGAGCCACACAGCTTTTTCCAGCTGTTAGTTTTCCTAAGGTTAAATATTGTGTCCAGAAGTTTACCTGGCGTCTTATTTGGTTGATTCATTCTCAAGTGTATGGACTATAAAATTTAAGCTCTGCCAGTCTAGGTCTATCAAAGCAAAAAACCTTTGATTGGTTGTAGCCTTCTTTAAAACTCAGTCTATATATTTGTCCTGCTGAAAGAAGTGGGAAATTATATAAATAAATAGTTTTCTGTTGGAAATCTCTGAGTAGAAGAAAATAAGAGTTTGGAAAAATATTCATTGGAACAATAATTCAGATTATTATTGTATGGAGATTTAAAATGATTCTATGATTATTGAATATGTATTTTGTGAAAAGATTCATCAGTTTATAATAACACCGACAGAGCTAAGGTAGTCCATACATTATATAGTTTTAGTCTCTATAGGTGGCTTTACAGATATTTTTGCTATTTCACATGAAAAGATGTTTGGCAGTTGAACTTAATTTGAGAAGAGCTTTCTGGAATTCAGTCTTTAGGCATTAAAAGGTTGAATACTTCTTGAAGAAGAACTGTGGTTCAGTTTTGCTATTAACATTTTACTCTCAAAATTATTTTGCCTTGGAAATGACGTAAATTTGAAATTACAAAATTTAAATTACAATTGATGTACAATAGATGAATGCTTTTGATTTGTTGATTTGGTTTGTCAGCTATCCAGGGATTTTATTTGGGGTCACATTATGAACATAAAAAAAGAATCAATCTCCATATTTATATATTTCTCTTTAAGAAGTCCTAAAGATTCATAAAATGAATGAGTTGGGTGTAGAAATCTTTATTTTCTTCTGAAATAAATTTACTTCATCATTTTTATATTTGTAATGCTGATCTAAAGTTTATCCCCTAAATAGTTTGTTATAGTACTGGAACACTGGTAAAAATAGACATCTGCCTTTACCCTTAACAGTTTGCTAGATTTTTTTTAATGTGGCAGAAATATGAACTACACTAATAACATAAATTTAATTATTCATGTTTGTTTTAACTTCATTTTCCTAGATTAATTTATTTTATTTTATTTTATTTTTTATTTTTTGCCGTATGCGGACCTCTCACTGTTGTGGCCTCTCCCGCTGCGGAGCACAGGCTCCGGACATGCAGGCTCAGCGGCCTATGGCTCACAAGCCCAGCCGCTCCGCGGCATGTGGGATCCTCCCAGACCGGGGCACGAACCCGCGTCCCCTGCATCGGCAGGCGGACTCCCAACCACTGCGCCACCAGGGAAGCCCCATTTTCCTTGATTATATATTTTAAAAACTAAGTATAAATTAAAAATAAGTCCAGTTATATATAGGAAAATAAAATTTTAAATCCCATCTCTTTATTATTAATATTCTGTTTGATTCCAGAATATTTTGAGCTGACTAAAATGGTGTATGGAATTGACTATTATATCTTAAATATCCATTGATACCATTCTAACTTATAAGAACTGTGATATAAATTCTTTGTGTGTGTGTGTGATATAAATTCTTAAGGTATACATTTGTTTAGATCATTTAAAAATTATATATGTGTGGGCTTCCCTGGTGGCGCAGTGGTTGAGAGTCCGCCTGCCGATGCAGGGGACACGGGTTCGTGCCCCGGTCCGGGAGGATCCCACATGCCGCAGAGTGGCTGGGCCCGTGAGCCATGGCTGCTGAGGCTGCGCGTCCAGAGCCTGTGCTCCGCAACGGGAGAGGCCACAACAGTGAGAGGCCCGCGTACAGCGCAAAAAAAAAAAAAAAAAAAAAAAATTATATATGTATCCAGTTCATTTGTGTTCCTTTTATAATTGGCAGAATCTTTAAAGTTATCCTTTGTGGGCTTTTGGATTTCTGAAAATAGTGAGGAAAATATAAATTATCATGGAATTCTAAATGTAGTCAGTTCTTTGGTAAAACCAGCATTAGAATATTTTACTGCTAGGCTTAAGTGCTTTGCAAAATGCTGATAAGTATTGTGTTAAATTACAGAATTTGTCTTGGGTTATTTGAAGAAGAAATTTGATATTAGAGAGTCTTAAAAATTTTATTTATTTAATTTATTTATCTTTGGCTGTGTTGGGTCTTCCTAGTTGTGGTGAGTGGGGGGCTACTCTTCGTTGCAGTGTGTGGGCTTCTCATCTCGGTGGCTTCTCTTGTTGCAGAGCACGGGCTTTAGGCGCGCGGACTTCAGTAGTTGTGGCACGCGGGCTCAGTAGTTGTGGCTCGCGGGCTCTAGAGCGCAGGCTTAGTTGCTCCACAGCATGTGGGATCTTCTCGGACCAGGGCTCAAACCCATGTCCCCTTCATTGGCAGGTGGATTCTTAACCACTGCGCCACCAGGGAAGCCCTAGAGTCTTTAACAACTTCATTATTGTTTTCTCAGAAGTGTGGTCTCAATGTCATAAAAAAATCCTGGTGTGTCAAGTATGAAACTGTTTTCTGGAGACTGAATTTCTGGAAAATGCCAAAAAGTACAGAGTACCAAACTGTGAATTGTAGAGTTAGGATAAAGGCATGTTGGATATAAAAAGCATGTTTTTATTGTTGATGTTGGCTAGTTGACATAATTATAATTGTTGGCATTGCAGGAGTTGTCTTCAAGTGCCTGTTGTTGTTGTTTTAATTAATTTATTTTTGATTGCATTGGGTCTTCGTTGCTGTGCGGGCTTTCTCTAGTTGCGGCGAGCAGGGGCTGCTCTTCGTTGCAGTGCACGGGCTTCTCATCTTGGTGGCTTCTCTTGTTGCAGAGCATGGGCTCTAGGCGCGCAGGCTTCAGTAGTTGTACACGCGCACTCAGTAGTTGTGGCTCGTGGGCTCTAGGACGCAGGCTCAGTAGTTGTGGCACATGGGCTTAGTTGCTCCACAGCATGTGGAATCTTCCCGGACCAGGGCTCGAACCCGTGTCCCCTGCATTGGCAGGCGGATCCTTAACCAGTGTGCCACCAGGGAAGCCCGTGCCTGTTGAGGTGTGTTTTTTTTTTTTTTTTTTTTTTGCGGTACGCGTTCCTCTCACTGTTGTGGCCTCTCCCGTAGCGGAGCACAGGCTCTGGACGCGCAAGCTCAGCGGCAATGGCTCACGGGCCCAGCCGCTCTGCGGCATGTGGGATCTTCCCGGACCGGGGCACGAACCCGTGTCCCCCGCATCGGCAGGCAGAATCTCAACCACTGCGCCACCAGGGAAGCCCCGTGCCTGTTGTTTTGAACAGAGTTATATTTAGGGGCAGTGTGTAATAATTGTTTTGACTTGGTTATATTTAGAGGCAGTGGGTAATAATTGCCTAATATATTGAATAATAGATTTAAAGAGAGTTTTTTGCTTATAGAGCTAGATTAAGGTTAAGATTAAGGGCACTATTAAGGAAAGTTAGAAGAATTAAAATCCTGTCTTTTATTCTGTGTTTTAGCTTAAAAAAAAAAAGAGTGTTATTTGAGGTAAATTTGATCACCGAATGCCTCTGGGTTAAAATAAAATTCTGTACCTCCTAAAATGATCTGGCAAAGGTTTAATTAGAAAAAGACTAATTAGATAGTTATTTTACTGAATCTCTTTGTATTATATCTCTCATACTTGGAGGAGGAGTGAAGTGTAGAATTCAGTTCAACACGCATTTGTCGAGTGCTAGGCAGTCCTGTGTGCTGGGAATGACATGATTATTGCCTTCTAGGATCTTGACATATGTAATTACTTGTTCATTTTCCCAGAAATTTAATTAATGAAAATTTGAATTTAGATCATCTTATTTTGATATAATTCTCAGGAGCTTGTGAGGTTTTAGTGAGTTTTCTTTACTCTTGCTTTTTGTTTATTCAATCTTCAGGTATTATGGTACTTTGAACATGGGCCAGATAACATGCTAGGTATTTGGCATTCACTGGTAAATTGGACAACTCAGTTCTTGATCTCTCAGATTTATTCTTTAGTGGGACATTAGATAAGTACACAATACAGTGTGATAAATGCTCTGATACGGGTAGTACTTCTGTTCATGTTTTGTTTCTCCTCCAAGTTCCTTCTGTGACATCAGGGATTTGTTTCTTTAGTTTAAAATGTTTAGCCAGCTAAGTTTTTCGAGTTTTTGTCTTTTGTAAGATGCCATCTTGAGATGATAGAAAGATGAGCTAGACATGGACTTTTTTTTTTCCTGTGGGAAGAAGATGATTGAACTTTAGTACTAATCTATGTTTGAAACTCAAGGGGTATGTAGTTATGGTTCAAGACAGCTAAATTTGCAGGTCCAAAATATAAAGTTAAAAAACATTGCTTATTTATCTTTTCCTGCATCCCAAAATTGTCTTTCCATGTTGAGTACTTAGTAGCAAAAGACAGATGGTTATAAAAACTCAACTTCTCTCTCTGGGCTCCTGCTTCTTTTCCACATAGGTTGTTACTTTCATCTAGATAGATAGGTGCTCAAGCAACTTCTTAGTCGTGCTCATGTGTTGCACTGTCTTTGTTCGGTAGTGATAACCTTCAGAGGGTGAGAGCAACATTTCACCCCAATTGAGTGAGGGTCTTGAGTTAATATTCTATAAAGCTAAAGGTTAAGACTTCCCAAGTTATCAGGTTTGTCAAAAATGTCAGAATATTAAAGCTTTCTTCGAGTGCAAGACAAATGGATTTTGCCCAAAATTTCCTGTCCTTAATATCAACTTTGCTATCATATATTATTATGACATGTTTTTATGTATTACACATACCAGATCTCTTTGTAGTTAGATACATCTTTGTTGGGGATTTTCAGTGTCAAATCAGACATAGTAATAGCATGTTGGTCTTTGCTACAGTTACTGTCTCTCAAGCCACTGAATTTCTCTTGACCAGCTGTAGTTCTCTTATGTTGAAGATGATGTTTGTTGAGTATGGAATGCAAGAGGATGGATTCAATACTCAGCGCGGCTCGTGCTTCTTACATTGACCAGTAAAGAAAAATGATGCTTTTGAGAGTTGGTTTGGGACATGTGACTTTAAGGGGCAGGAGGAAGAAAAGATAATCTAGTAAAAGCGACTAACCAAGGGCAAAGGCAAAGTAGAGAAGTATTAGTATTGGTCATAGCTAGAATTTCAGCTTGGCTGTTGAGAAGGGTGTGATGAAGAGAAGAGGAAGAAATAAGATTGGAAAGGCAGTTCAAATCAGATAACAGGGGACCTTGAGTAGTGGGTCAAGGCATTAGTACCATTCGGTAGACCATTAGTAGGATCTGTTCAGAGTCTTGAGCAGTTAGAAGGATTAATCTGGGCTGCAGTATGTTAAATTGGAACAGGG
Source organism: Hyperoodon ampullatus (assembly GCF_949752795.1). NCBI lineage: Eukaryota > Metazoa > Chordata > Mammalia > Artiodactyla > Ziphiidae > Hyperoodon > Hyperoodon ampullatus. The sequence goes on from NC_136926.1 coordinate 13,244,487, forward strand.
AAGTTGGTGGCAAGGAGAATATTAGGAGTCTGTTCTATCATTCTTGGTGAAATACAAGAGCCATTAAATAACTGTTTTGTATATTTTTAATCACATCTATTTTTTTGATTCTTTAGTATTGAATTTATGTGTGTTTTAATTTATTGATATTAAAATTAATCAACCTGAAGTGTAGGGAAAGAGGCTGGATCCACATTTTGTCTATTAAACATACTTTGAACAATTACTCTGTCCTAAATACTGTGTTAGGCATTGTGGATCTAAAAGTAAGAAAGATATGATCCCAGGGCTTTAGGTTTTTGTATTTTAAAAGCATAGGAGAAGTTGAATTGAATTGAGGCTGATTAACTCCATTTGTTCAGGGCTTACAGGATATGTGGTGACTGGATAGGGGAGGGTGGTTGAGGCTGGAAAGAGATAGATAGGAATCAGGTTGTGCAAGGCTTCCTTGGGTTTACCCCGAGACGGTAGACAGAGCCACTGAAAGTTATATGGAATGCATGGTGACCGATTTCTCTAAGACTGCTGAGAAAAATAGCCTATAAATATGCTTTTGTCATTTCTGAAAGAAAGATATTAGGGAACGTTCACTTAGAGGAAGTATTGATTATCATATAGACAACTTCATTTGCGGGTGAGAAAGAACAAAGGTCGTATTATAATATGCTAGATTATTGAGCATAACTAAAGCAAAAATAAAAAAATTTTAAACCACTCCCTTCCCCCAAAATGTTTTTATTGGGACATTTAAAGAATTAACCTATTATTAGTTCAGTTTGTACATATATAATGATATCCTTTGAAATTTTTACGTAGATTTTGATAATTTGTAAGATTAAGAGTGCCCCCAAAACATTAGGATACACTATTTGATAGTAGTTGTATGAAGCCAGATTGGTGGGCATACATTTTCAAGTAAGGCAGCCTGAATTTAGTTTGTCAGTCCAATAAATGCATATATCTGTGGGGCGGCAAAGGTTATTATGTATGAGGATATTTTTTAGTGATAAAGTAGCGCAGAGCTTACCAAATACACTTTGGCGCCACTTTATAGCAATTACAATGAGTTAGATAAAAAGTTTTTAGTTGTAATATGGACTGGGCTATTTTATTTACTTTTGCATATGTTGAATAAAGTGATTTTGAGCTAACATTTTTACTCATTCCTATATTTAAGATGTTTGATAGGAAACCAAGAAAAAGAAGCTGTTTCTGAAAACCATGTTTTCCTTAGATATTGCTGGTGCATGAGTGGGGGGATATTTTAGTGTTACTTCTATTTCATCCAAATTGGGGATGAATATAAATGTAGTATTGAAGTTTTGATTTGGGGTTGATTGGGTTTTTAGTTAATATTTTGAAAATATTTGATCCAGCTTCACACCTTTGAAATAGGTGTTGCAAAGCTTTTTTTCCTTTTCCTTTCCTTTTTGTTTTTTAAAAAATCTTTTTACAGTCTAAGGGAAGATAGATGGTTTCTTTGTAAGTAATTCCAGTTTCATTAAGTGGCTCTTGACTCTCAGAACTGAGTTATTACATAACAAGATGAGTCAGATGGGAAAGAAATAGTTTAGTATTTTGTTGTTGTTGTTACCATGACTACAACATATTGGCAGGAGAATATTATATTTTGTAGCTGTTATTTAACCTGACCTGTTGATTAGAAAAAAAAAGTTTCAGAACTTTGTATCCAGTAGAGTTGTTTATATCACTAAGGAATCCTACACTTTACTCTGTGACTTAATTGTACTTTTAGAGATACCTCAGGTTTTTTGTTTTTTCCTTAAGGGGGTATGTGTGTGGGGGGGAGGGGGGGTGACAGAGGGAGTCTATACAAGATGGATGTAATGCTTTTTTGCCTAGATATAAACTTTAAATTCTGGGCTTATGAGCATTTCTTGGCTTTTCTACCTTGTAACTAAATTTAGTCTTCACCAGAAATATGCCCTTTGAAATAAAAGGATCTCTTATTTGGTAGTGATCATTATGTGCAAGTAAATCAGAAGCATCAAATTTAGGAATTTGGAAGAATAGGTTGCAAAATGGTAGGCAAGGGGCTTCCCTGGTGGTGCAGTGGATAAGAATCTGCCTGCCAGTGCAAGGGGCACGGGTTCGATCCCTGGTCCAGGAAAATCCCACATGCCGCGGAGCAGCTCAGCCTGTGGGCCACAACTACTGAGCCTGCGCTCTAGAGCCCGTGAGCCACAACTGCTGAGCCCGCACACCACAAGTACTGAAGCCGTGTGCCTAGAGCCCGTGCTCTGCAACAAGAGAAGCCACTGCAATGAGAAGCTCGCTCACCACAACGAAGAGTAGCTCCCACTCACCACAACTAGAGAAAGTCTGCGTGCAGCAACGAAGACCCAACACAGCCAAAAAAAAAAAAAAAAAAAAAAAAGTTAGGGAAAAAAGTAACCTGTACTGCAGGAGAAACTTGCAAATAATTTTAGTATTTATTTATTTTTTAGTTCTAAAATATTTTGCCTTCCATACTTGCTTTTGCCTTTGATTTGGAAGCAAAGGTAAAAACTCATGGTTTGTTTTTATACAGCTGGGAGGTCTCACCTCCCTCTCTGTTCCCCTTCCTTTCCCGTCTATCTCTCAGTCCATTGGTCCCTGTATCCTTGTGAAGGGGAATTGGTGGGAAAAAAACCTGCTTGGTTTATTGAAGGAGAATGAAAACTGAAGTTTAAACTGTAAAAGTTCATCAGGCCATGCAAATTACTGGAGCAGTATGTTTTATACTTCATTTATAAAATGGTTTTTCTTCCAGTATTGGATTTGTTTTGAGATGCTAGTATTGAGACTATAATTGATAATGGTAGCTGCTTTTTTTTTTTTAGGATAGCCATCTCTGATTGCCATAGCAGCATCCCAGAAGACAGTCTACTTGATCTAACAGCAGCATGTCAAGGAGTTGCCTTGAGCATTACTCTCGACTTCTGAGATTGTATTGGGATTTTTAGTTTCAGAAGGAAAGCGATAATATATGTTATAGTTCTCTCAGTGTCCTTTCTGCTGTAGTTCTGTTGTCTGTGAGAACTATATATTTTTAGGAATCACTTGAGTTTCCTGATACTATATAAAGCCTGTTTTTGTTTTTTTTTTGTATAATTTGATTATTAGGGCAGAACATACTCGATTTTGTTTCCTGTACATGTGTTTTGCTCAGGCTGTAGGTTAAAATTTTTTTTGTGTGTGTGTTGTTTATGTTTTTTGTTTTGGCTATATGAGTTGCAGGAGATGAAGTGTGAATACTGTATTAGGTTGGAGAAGTAGATTTTATTTTAACATGCTCCATATGTACTATATTTATGGAATAGTTTTAACTATCTGTAATTGTTTGGCTTAAAAAAAAATCAGTCTAGTAGAAAGGCCAAGTTATAAGAAATTCTGTAGTTCTCAGAAGTTTTGATGATTTCAGATGAGAGAAGGTATTATTCTTGAGTTATATTTTTCAAATAGGGAAGTAATAATAATATCAATTTTAATCATTTATAAAAATTAACTTAATATCATTATTTTCATTTTTTATAAATTTATTTATTTATTTTTGGCTGCGTTGGGCCTTTGTTGCTGCGTGCAAGCTTTCTCTAGTTGTGGTGAGTGGGGGCTACTCTTCGTTGCGGTGCGCAGGCTTCTCATTGCAGTGGCTTCTCTTGTTGTGGAGCACAAGCTCTAGGCACACGGGCTTCAGTAGTTGTGGCTCGTGGGCTCTATAGAGTGCAGGCTCAGTAGTTGTGGTGCACGGGCTTAGTTGCTCCACGGCATGTGGGATCTTCCCAGACTAGGGCTTGAACCTGTGTCCCCTGCATTGGCAGGGGGATTCTTAACCACTGCACCACCAGGGAAGCCCTTAATATCATTATTAAACAATTAGCAACTTAATCTCGTGGGTTTCTAAGAGGATGTTATTTGCAAACTTTAAAATTTAATTACAGAAGTATAATATGATTATCTGGTAGATTTGGCTTCCTCAGGGAAAATGTTATATATACACTTAATTTAATAAACATTAAAAAAAAGCTGTTTTTCATTATTTCAACTTATTTCAGTGGTTATTTATTGAACTACTATAGTCCTGTTCACATGTTGCCTTACAATGTTCTTAAGAATATGTTTAAATATTCTTAGAAAATGTTACCTAACAGAGCCATGTATAACAAAGTTTTAAAACTGAATGTAATGAAAGATTAAAATATGATACAGACAGTAGTATAATTGAGAAGGAAACTTTTTAATAGAGATGTAGTGATTGGCACTTTGGGACCTGTGATGAGTAGCTACTTTTATTTTTTTGGCCGTGCCACGGGGCTTATAGGATCTTAGTTCCCAACTAGGGATTGAACCCGAGCCCCGGCAGTAAAACTGCCAAGTCCTAACCACTGAACCGCCAGGGAATTCCTGCTTTTATTTTTAAACAGGTTAAACTAAGAAAAATCTTGGAGCTTTCTGATTTATTTTTTATTCTATTCTTTTGTCACTTTTCTTTCTTGCATATCATAAAAATTATTTCTGACTCCAAAATTCAGCTGTCTTAAAGTATAAATAAAGCAATTTTGGGGTATGCCTTTCAGTGCAAAGGACCCTGCATGGCTGATGTATAGAGAGATGTAGTCAAGAAAAAAATTTTTTTCTGACTTTATGCCTCAGTCAGCCATATTAAAGGTACCTTTTATCTGTAAAGCTTCCTTCAACAATAAAATATCAGATTACTCATTTTGACTCTAGGGTTGCATTATTTGGCGTGGTAGCTACTTACTGTGTGTGGTGTGGCTATTTAAATTTAAATTAATTAAAATTAAATAAAATGAAAAACATAGAACCTTTATCACACAACATATTTCAGGTGCTTAGTTGCCATACGTGGCCACCCCGTTGGATGGTGCAGACCTTTCCATCACCACAGAAAGTTTGATTGGCGGGGCTGGCTGGTCAAGGGTGCAAAACCAACAATGGTTGGAAATGGCAAAAAGGCCATTTTTGACACCATCTTTTTAAGGCAGAGGCACTAAAGGGTTCTAACAGAAGGCCATTGATCAGGGGAGTGTGGTAGAAAGTTTTCTTCATCTGGCTTAATAAGGGTATCCTGAAGTTTTCCCTAAGTCCTCCCTTGGCCCCTCCCTCTTTTCTTCTATCTGTGTGTTTCCTCCTTTTCTTCCTTTTTGAGATGGTGGTGAACTTATTATGCAGGGAATTAGTTTTCTTGATGATTTTTCTAGGCTTTTCAAGTTTATAGCTTCAAGTGGTAAACCAAAGAGTGCTTTTCAACGTCTACTTTTCACATGATTTATCTTGATCTCCTGATGAGCTTTCATTTATAAATACCTCTCCACTTCCATTAGCTTTAGGTAGAGGTTTCTTTATTCATGATCTTGCCAGTTTACTATTTACATTTTTCCTAAACCCAGGCAGGATTTGTGAAGGCTTATTTTGGTACAGTTCTGCTTGTGTGCAAATATAAATATGATAGATTAATTGTGCCAGTTTTGGATTTTAGAATCCTTGGTGGCTTTTTTGTAGTCTGTTTGTGCAATGAATGTTAGGTGCTATACAGAACATACACATTTTCCCTGAAGGACATGTGGTTGGATTTTAGGGGTCTGTGATACCATTATGGAAACGTCATATATGTTGGTTACCTTCTAAGATTGATTTTGGGCCGTTTGTTCTATTTTGGGGAAATGGTAGAAAGATAATTAGGAGCTATGATATGTATTGCATGAAATAAGGCAATTCATTCAATAAACATTTACTAAATGCCCTCAGGTTTGGGAAAAGTGAGAATGTTATTCATACCATTTGTTTAGTGGTTTCTGTGATTTCCTTTAGAATGTAAATGTGGCAGCATTTCAAAGCAGTCTGCTTTCCTTCAGTGTAGCTGAAGTTCCAGATGTGCAATTTAACTTTCACTCTATCCTGAAATGATTTCACTGAAGATTCTGATCCTTTGAATGTAGTATAGAGAATGTCTGTGTGCTATTGTGGTGATTGGAATTCATTTTGAGGTGCCTCTGCTAACTAACGAGACATATGAGGCTTATTCTTTTTTTTCTTTTTTTTTTTTTTTTGTGGTACGCGGGCCTCTCACTGTTGTGGCCTCTCCCGTTGCGGAGCACAGGCTCCGGACTCGCAGGCTCAGCGGCCATGGCTCACGGGTCCAGCCGCTCCGCGGCATGTGGGATCTTCCCAGACCGGGGCACGAACCCGTGTCCCCTGCATTGGCAGGCGGACTCTCAACCACTGCGCCACCAGGGAAGCCCATGAGGCTTATTCTTTAGAGTAAACCTGCCTGCCCTCCCTCCTGTGATGCTATATCTCATGTAGTGTGTAAGTTGAAATGGGAAGGGAAAGCAGTTGAATTTGTCTTCACTTAAATTGGCTTAGTGTAGTTTGTGGCAATTGACTGCCCATAACATTAGAGAAATTTAGGGGAAAAATAGTTAACTTTCTTAGAGTTTTTAGAAGAGTATTTCAGGAGGAAGGCTAATTTTGGTTATGCCATGGTTAAGCGTTATTAGCGTTAAGAGCCTAGATTAGAGTAGAACCACTTGAAAATCTTCAGGGCTTACCACAGTTTGAGGACTCTGTATCATTTGAGAAAGTGTCATCTTGGTTTTATTTTGGCTTTGGGACCATGTAAGTAGGTCTGGAACAGATCTCACTGTGGTAGGAGGTTGGCCCTAATAATTATCTGACCACTCCCTTAGCAGTTGATAGAAAGCAATGAGGAATAGTAAGAAAATTACTTAGGAAGGAAAGCATGGTAGAGGATAGTTGGATTTATATACTCTAGTATGTAAACTGGGAAAAGAGCAGTGATTTTTTTTTTGAGTCAGAGTTCAAAAAAAGTGTGGGATGCTCTTGGTTAGCTGGACAAGGCATCAGAAAAGTCCTGAGATCGATCACGCAGCACAGTTGTAGTAGTAATCTTTTTTTTTTTAAACAAAGCCATAAAATTTAAGAGGAATAAACCTCTAGCTTGTGTGATTTTTCACGGGACGATTTAAAAATATTTCCTCAGTGTGGCCTTAGGGCTCTCATTAGTCCAAAATAGAAGTTATTAAAGGATGTTGAACGTTGAGGTGTTTGTCCTTGGTTTGTAATTTTTACTCAGGAATCAGAAACTTCAAGGCTTTCCCCTCTCTGTAATATACTTGCAATACTTAAAGTCCACTGGTAACGGGTACCTAAAATGTTGGCAATTCAAAAAACCATTAGACTCTCAGCAGTCCCCTTAGTCATTGATAGTTCTTGCATAGATTTTTTTAAAAAACCAGGACATGTATATGTAGACACGTTGATTGGAATGCATAAAATATACACGACGACCCTTTTTGGGGAGGGGGCCGTTAACATTTCCATCTTTTTTTTTTTTTTTTTTTTTTAGTTTCTGCTTTATAACAAAGTGAATCAGTCATACATATACATCTGTTCCCACATCCCCTCCCTCATGCATCTCCCTCCCTCCCACCCTCCCCATCCCACCCCTCCAGGCGCATTTCCATCTTTTATATCACACTTTTGACCAGGTAACACCGTTTCTTCTTTTTTCTTTCCTGATGCTTTACTCTTCATACAGAATATATGAATTAGTTTTTGCTTCCATTCCCCTATGAATAGAACATTTGAATCTTATTAGAGTTATTATTGAAATGGCAGGTGTGATGTGACTAGTATTTGAAGAAAACTCTTTAATTTATGGAGTGAGAGTCAACTGTTCTTCAAAAACTGACCTGTGAGTTTTTATTTTTGAATGTTTTGAACTTGTGGATTTAAACACATTGTTTCAGTCAGTTGCCGTTGTCATCCTTCTTGATGTTTAAATTGTCTTGTCTTTGGTCAGTAGAAGCCTATGCAAGATGGCTTCTGGGTCCTTTTTGATATAACTCTAGCAGTCATTGATACAGTCTAGTAATAACCCATGTCTTTGTTCCCAAGTAACTGATGAGAAGAGGTCTGGTCCTAATTGAGTGTCAACTAGGTGAAAAGAAGCTAGGGGAAAAGAGGTAAAAAAAATGACTTGGAAGACAATTTTTTTGCAGTACATGTTTTTGAAGTGCCATCTTATTTTTCATGCATTATTGGAATACACTAGGGTTTTATGCTAAGTTAGGTTCTGTTAAGTTCACTTCTCTCTCAAAGTAGACAGATTTCAAGATTGTGGTCCGTAAAATCTTCATCTGTATGCAGACACTTCAAGTTATGTTGACTTTTGGAAGCAGATCACTAGTTTATTGTGATATAGTACATCATTGACATTTGGAAGAGATGCATCTTGAAGCCTTCTGAAAGTCCCATTGTTTTGCAGATACCATTATTACATAGAATTTTCCTCTGTAAAATATAATTTTTGCCCTGGCTGTTCCACTTACCAAAAATACTTTTGCAGATTACTTTTTCTTGTTTCTCACTAAGCATATGGTTCACTGGTTCAGTTCGTAAGTCTGAGTGGTCCCCAATGACTTTCCTCCCTTGTATTTTTGGCTAACACTAGTCATTCCTTAGACCTCTTCACATCTACCACCAGGTTTAGCAATTGGCTGGTTTTTTATTTTTATGTCCATTTCTGATTAGAAAAAAAACTTTTAAAACAATAACTTCAGGAAAGTTTCTGTATTTCTGGCAGCAAGTAGAGAGAAATAAACAGCAAAAAACTGTAAACAATCCACTTGTGGGGCTTATTTGCAAGTGAAATGACTGCTCCCTTTCACCAGCCTCACTGTGCCAGCAGTTCACATTCTAGCCTTTGCAAAATTGCAGGTTACTACATTTCAGTGGCCCTTCTTTTGCGTCTTGAGTAGTTGAAAGTAAAAACTTTAAATCTGTCAGTGCCAAGGAATTTCTGTTTATTCTTACTTTCATATGTGGGTTTTCTTTGGAAAAAATTCAAAGCAATTCATTTGTAAATTAACACTAACTTTAGCAATAATTGGGTTGCAGGGATTTTATGATTCTAACCATATTAAAGTTCTTACAAGAGACATAGAAGAATTAAACTGTGTATTTCTGTATCTGACTTTGTTAGTTTTCTGGTATTTCCCTCTAAAACTTCATGGAGATAGCATTTTAGATGTTACCTTTGTCCCAAGGTGGGGATAAATGTAATGGTATAATTTTCTGACATCCTGCTTATCTGGAAACATATGTTTGTGATTTCTTTGGGTTATTGCTTGCTTTTTTTTTAAATTTGGAAATCTCATCAGTTTATAAGTTACTGTAGCTATTGTCATATTTTGGTGCATTACCTTCTGTCATCCATGTTTTCTACTCTCATCCTACCACCACCATTTTTCATAAACTCTATCAGTTAGTAATGTCATGGTCTGAACGCGGGTTGGAAAAGAATTTCCAGACACAAGGCAGAATGTAAAGAAGAGAGAATTTATTAGAGGGAAGGGTCGCTGCCAGAACAGCCGGCTGACTTCCCAGTAGTCTGGGAGAGTCGAGCCCGAGCATGTGCTATTGATCAGTTTTTATAGCCAGAAAACAAAGGAATGGTCCGAGGTGAAAATTTCATTTACTAATTGGTTGAGGCACATATACCTTTCTTTTGTAGGGTGGGAGTGGGACAGGGCATATGCCTTTCCTTATTTGGGACAGGTCCCGTTGCCCAGGTGGGCGTCATCCATGGGGGCTCAGGAATTTCGTAACCATCTCAACATGGTTGGAGGGCAGTTAAGAGTCCGGTAGGGGCTGTAATGCTGAAACTTTTTCAGGCAGGGTCGTCCTTTGTCCTTGAATCACCATTGTCCTTGGAGTACCACAAGTAACATTTCCTGCCCATAGAAGTAAAAAAGTAAGCATGATTGTTTGGACCTATCATTAAGGAAAGGCTAAATGTTTATTGGTTTTTCTAAAACGTCTTTAAAAGTGAATCTCTTGCATTGTCTTTGAAGATATATAGATCAATTTTGGTACTACATTTGAAAACCATGGTTAAATATATTTAATACTTCAGCTGTGTGATTGAGAATTCTTCTTGATATAGAAGAATTTTGAAATTTTGAAGTTTATAAAATGTTTATTGCATATTTTGTTCAATGAATTTCATTTAGAAATTCTTTTGGTGGAATAAAATTGTGTCCATAAAATACTTAATTGAGTACAAGGACTTTATCTCTCTCCTCCCCTCCTTTAAATTTTTGCTATCAAATACTTTAATATGTCTGTAATTTTCAAGTTATAGTTTCTTTCAAAGTTCGGTTTTAAATGTTATGTACCATAATGTTAAATATATCTTGATGCTGTAGTTATTGGGACTTCTTATTTAATCATTTATCCCTCACTGTGTTGCTTTTGGGGGATCCCTATGCTATAATAATTTACAGTTGGGGGGGTCCCTTTAGTTGTAATGCCAGGCTTTCAAGTTTATAGCATTTCAAACTTTTCTTAGTTCTGACTGAAAGAATTAATGAGTTTCAGTAAGAGTTTTAACATTTAACAAAGAAAGTCATCTTTATTTTACCCATTCTTTTGAATTATGTTGAGGCTTTCAATTAACTTTTATAGGTGGCACCACACCATGATATTACTTGAGAAGTAATGCTAGATATCTCTTGCAGTATTATTAAATAGATGTAGCCTATCATTGTATCTACTGCAAAAGCAAATTTCTCTAAAGCACATCTCATTTTACTGTTGAATTCCATTTCAAAATGATAGTCATGAACTTAGAGAATGTCAGAACTTTAAGAACTATTTATTTTGTGCATCATTTGCCAGCATTTATAACCAGAACCTACTTGTAAGACAAAATCTTACATGGAACACTTAACATGATTTTTACCTTAATGTAAAACCAAATCATACATAAAAAATACAACTGTTACTTTTCCTGCTTGAAGATGGTGTGAAGACATTGGTCCTGAGACCTATGAGGTACTTTCACAGGACCTGAGAGTTCAGAGGAATGTGGTTTGAAAGCCACTGATTTTAGTGCATACTCCGCCCCTCACCTCCCCCTACCACACACACATACCTTGGCCGGTGAGGAAACTCATACTAAAGGTCCCACATAGATTTCTGTGGAAAGCAATCATGAATCAAATCTGAAAAGTTTTAGCAAAGCTCATTCCTTTGGTTTCCAGGTATTTAGCTTGGGTCCTGGCAAAAACAGCAGTGCTTTTGTAAAACTTTGTAATTTCTTTCTTTTGTCCTTCTTTTGCAAGATGTGTTTACATTTTTGAGAATCTTCTAGGTTTGCATTTACTCCCAAGCCTTTTGTGAGAAGGAATTTAAATTTTCCTAAAGCATTAAAAGTGTCTTATTAAGGAAGACTTGAGCTATGGGGTGGATAGGGGTTGGTGGTTAATAGGGGAGATTAGGAGTTCCTTGTGCATCACGGCTCCAGGCAGCTTATTTATTTATTTATTTATTTAAAATTTATTTTTTATTGAAGTGTAGTTGAATTACAGTGTTGTGGTACTTACTGCTGTATAGCAAAGTGCCTCAGTTTTATATATATATATATATGTGTATATATATGTATGTATATACACATACACACACATTCTTTTTCCTATTCTTTTCCATTATGGTTTATCACAGGATATTGACTGTAGTTCCCTGTGCTATACAGTAGAACCTTGTTACGTATCCATTCTGTATATGCCAGTTTGCATTTGCTAATCCCAAACTCCCAGTCCATCCCTCTCCCACCCCTCTCCCACTTGGCAACCACTAGTCTATTTTCTATGTCCCCGATTCTGTTTCTGTCTCATAGATAGGTTCATTTGTGTCATGTTTTAGATTCCACATGTAAGTGATATCATATGGTATTTGTCACTCGCTTTCTGCCTTACTTCAGTTTGTGTGATAATCTCTAGTTGCATTCATGTTGCTTCAAATGGCATTATTTCGTTCCTTTTTATGGCTGAGTAGTATTCCCTTGTGTATATATACCACATTTTCTTTATCCATTCATCTGTCGATGGACATTTAGGTGGTCTCCATGTCTTGGCTATTGTGAATAGTGCTGCTATGAATGCAGGGGTGCATGTATCTTTTTGAATTATAGTTTTTTCTGGATATATGCCCAGGAGTGGGATTGCTGGATCATACGGTAGTTCTATTTTTAGTTTTCTGAGGAACCTCCATACTGTTTTCCACAGTGGGTACACCAACTTACATTCCCACCAACAGTGTAGGAGGGTTCCCTTTTCTCACACCCTCTCCAGCATTTGTTATTTGTAGACTTTTTTTTTTTTTTTTTTTTTTTTTTTTTTTGCAGTACGCGGGCCTCTCACTGTTGTGGACTCTCCCGTTGCGGAGCACAGGCTCCGGATGCACAGGCTCAGCGGCCATGGCTCACAGGCCCAGCCTCTCCGCTGCATGTGGGATCTTCCCGGACCGGGGCACGAACCCGTGTCCCCTGCATCGGCAGGCGGACTCTCAGCCACTGCGCCACCAGGGAAGCCCTGTTATTTGTAGACTTTTTAATGATGGTCATTCTGACCGGTGTGAGGTGGTACCTCATTGTAGGTTTGATTTGCATTTCTCCGATAATTAGTGATGTTGAGCATTTTTTCATGTGCCTGTTGGCCACCTGTATTCTTTGGAGAAGTGTCTATTTAGGTCTTCTGCCCATTTTTTGATTAGGTTGTTTGTTTTTTGTTGTTGTTGAGTTGTATGAGCTGTTTGTATATTTTGGAAATTAAGCCCTTGTCCATTACGTTGTTTGCAAATATTTTCTCCCATTCTGTAGGTTGTCTTTTCGTTTTGTTTATGATTTCCTTTGCTGTGCAAAAGCTTGCAAGTTTGATCAGTTTTGTCTGGTTATATGCCATTGTTTATTTTCCCATTTGTTTATTTTTGTTTTTATTTCTGTTGCCTTGGGAAACTGACCTAAGAAAACATTAATATGATTTATGTCAGAGAGTGTTTTGCCTATGTTCTCTTCTAGGAGTTTTATGATGTCATGTCTTATGTTTGGGTCTTTAAGCCATTTTGAGTTTATTTTTGTGTATGGCGAGAGGGTGTGTTCTAATAACTTCATTGATTTACAAATGGCTGTCCAACTTTCCCAATGCCGCTTGCCAAAGAGACTGTCTCTTTCCCATTATATATTCTCCCTTTTTAAAGATTAATTGACTGTAGGTGTGTGGGTTTATTTCTGGGCTCTCTATTCTGTTCCATTGATCCATATGCCTGTTTTTGTGCCAATACCATGCTGTTTCGATTATTGTAGCTTTATAGTATTGTCTGAAGCCTGGGATGGTTATGCCTCCTGCTTAGTTCTTTTTCTTCAGGATTGCCTTGGCAATTCTGGGTCTTTATGGTTCCATATGCATTTTAGGATTATTTGTTCTAGTTCTGTGAAAAAGGTCATGGGTAATTTGATAGGGATTGCGTTAAATCTGTAGATTGCTTTGGGTAGTATGGCCATTTTAACAATATTAATTCTTCCAGTCCAAGAGCATGGGCTATCTTTCCATTTCTTTGAATCATCTTCCACTTCCTTTATTAATGTTTTATAGTTCTCAGTGTATAAGTCTTTCACCTCCTTGGTGAGATTTATTCCTAAGTATTTTATTTTGGGGGATTGTGATTTTAAAAGGTATTGTTTTTTTACATTCCCATTCTGATATTTTCATTGTTGGTGTAAAGAAATGCAACTGATTTCTGTATGTTAATCTTGTATCCTGCTACCTTGCTGAATTTGTTTATTAGTTCTAGTAGTTTTTGTGTGGAGTCTTCAGGGTTTTCTATATATAGTATCATATCATCTGCATATAATGACAATTTTACCTCTTACCTTCCAATTTGGATACCTTTTATTTCTTTTTCTTATCTGATTGCTGTGGCTAGGACTTCCAGTACTATGTTGAAGAGAAGTGGTGAGAGAGAGTCAGCATCCTTGTCTCGTTCCACATTTTAGCAGGAAGCCTTTCCACTTTTCACCATTGAGTATTATTATATTGGCTGTTGGTTTGTCATAAATAGCTTTTACTATTTTGAGATATGGTCCTTCTCTACCCACTTTGGTAAGAGTTTTTATCATGCATGGATGTTGAATTTTATCAAATGCTTTTTCTGTATCTGTTGAGATGATCATGTGGTTTTTTGTCTTTCTTTTGTTGATGTGGTGTATCACATTGACTGATTTGTGTGTGTTGAACCATCCTTGTGAACTTGGGATGAATCCTACTTGGTCATGGTGTATGATCTTTTTTATGTGTTGTTGGATTCAGTTTGCTAATATTTTGTTGAGTAAACCAAGGCATAAAGAGGTGAAGTAACTTGCTCAAAGCCATATAGTTTGCTAGTGGCAGAGCCAGAATTACAGCCTGATCTATAATAAGGCTGTGCTTTTTCCTTTTCCACTGTGCTCTTTCGCCTCTAACTGTTGGCTATAATATTTGAGAGGAGGCAGTGTTATATTTCTCAAGTAGATGACATTTCATCCTTAAATTCAAGACTCACGGCCTATAAATTGGTGTTTTTCTTTCTCTCTCTCTCTCTTTTTTTTTTTTTTTTTTTTTTGCGGTATGCGGGCCTCTCACTGTTGTGGCCTCTCCCGTTGCGGAGCAAGGCTCCGGACACGCAGGCTCAGTGGCCATGGCTCACGGGTCCAGCTGCTCCACGGCATGTGGGATCTTCCCGGACCGGGGCATGAACCCATGTCCCCTGCATCAGCAGGCGGACTCTCAACCACTGCGCCACCAGGGAAGCCCTCTTTCTCTTTTAAAGAATCTTAAGCTGTGTAAAATGATTCTGCTTTGAACGAGAGGTACTGATATCTGCCAGAATCATTATTGAACTTCTCTAGTCATTTACTTTCTTGAAATTGAAATGAAACTTTTCTGAACACAGCCTTACTGAATATGGATTTCAGAGCCATAATAATGCTTCTTGCCTCTGCAGATTTTGAATTGATCTGAGTTTGGCAGTGAATTATGTATGTGTTATTTCAGGGATTTTGCACATGCCCTGCTTTAAACCACTGATTATTTTTGTAAAATGCTGTTGTGTGGATTCGGCTCATTCCATTGACGCTGAAATCATCAGATGGCTATATTGTCTTCTAGGAATGTGACTTGAATTGATTAAGTAGCATAGGCAAAAACATCTGTTTTGTAAAGCTAGTTTAGTTTCATAAAACTTTAAATTTTCAAATTTACAGCTTATAAAGTGAATAAAGTATTTTTCTTTTATGCTGTAAAAAAATTTCCACTGAGTTTTATTATAGCTTGTTTCAACCTTATTCTTAAGCTAATTCTTCTTATAATTTGTTTTCTTATTGTTCATTGTCAGGGAAAATTAATATCAGGAATGTTGGAAACTTACAGTCTTAGGTGAGTGACTCTTAACTTTTTTAGGTCACTTATCCATTTGAGATCTGCAGAAAGCTTTGGATGGTCTAGAAAAAGCACCTATGCACATGCTTCTAAAACTGTGTACAGTTGCAGGGAGGTCGCGCTCCCTAGGGCAGATCCCGTGAAGTACATTGCTTCCTGGTTGATGTCCTTTGTTTCACATGTGTTATTATTAAGTACATTAATAATGTTATTGACTATGGACCAAAGTTACCTTCTTTATATGTGGATTTTAGATTCATTGAATATTTGAGTCACTATTTTAAATAAAATGTATTATGTTGATCTACATATGTATCATTTTTATTTCCCTGTCTTACTGTCTATTTTTATTCTTTTTCCTCGTTCTTACAGTTTTTTCAGTGAAGGAAACATATCCATCTCAGGGTTTCTTGGTTTCTACAGCCCTTATTTGGATACATTTGATCACCAAAGTTTATAAGACAGATTATATGGTATTAAAATAAGAATAGGCTTATCTGATTTCATCTTGTAAAGGTTCTTTCCTTTATGCTTTCTGTGTATAACATTTCCAGATGGTATTTTCAAATTGGGATAGAATACTTTAGAGAAAATTAAGACTTAGGTGGAGATAGATACTCTCATAGGACAAGCCATGGGGGCCCATTTATCAAACCAGTGGATGTGTATTATTATATTTCATTGAGTCAGTAGTCTTTGTGTAGTCAGTTTTCTGTTGCAGTTTGGAATCTTGCCAGTGGCTTCAAGGCTGGCTTGTATATTTATTAATTTATCTTGAGGATGGCTGTTCTTCTTTTGTAACCTCCTCTCCAAACTGGATCTCTGTCTATCTTAAACTCAGAGGATGGGCCCATTTGTATGCTACTCCCCTCTCCCCCTTTTAAGTTATAACAGCAACAGTAGCTATCATATCTACTGTGTGACAGGAACTTTTCTGATATTCTCTATCTCCAGCCCTTTATTTTAAAATTTTAACTTGCTGACTAATGTTCTCAAATTTTATCATTTATCTTTACTCATTAAAACAATTAGAATTTATTGATGGGAGATTGAGGTTCTGTGAGGGTACTGTCTTTGAAGTGTGCTTCATATGTATGTATCAGTTACGTTATCATAGGTTTCATGCACCAGAACTGTTAGCTTACTCACCCTCCCAGTGGGCTGTAGGCTCATTGAGGATGGTCTCCATACATACTCTTGGCACTGTTAACATAGTGTTTACTAAATAATTCAACAGTAGTTGAACAATTGCTAGTTTGAATGAATTCCCAGGAGTTTTACCATTTAGACCTAGTAAGAAAGATTACTTTCTTTACTTGCTTCTCTTGATGGTTCAAATTATTTTGAACTACAAATGGTGGTGTTCTAATAACTGTGATAATTTATTGTGAATATAATTGATGTCTTGGTTTAGCATCATTTATGTAGCCTGTGATGAGAATGGTGGCTAAATTATATTGAACTGATAACATTATAAAAAGCATAAAAGTGCTTTTGGGGCTTCCCTGGTGGGGCAGTGGTTAAGACTCCACACTCCCAATGCAGGGGGCCCAGGTTCGATCCCTGGTCTGGAAACTAGATCCCACATGCATGCTGCAACTGAGAATTCGCATGCCACAAGTTAAGGAGCCAGCAAGCTGCAACTAAGGAACCTGCCTGCCACAACTAAGACCCAGTGCAACCAAATAAATTAATAAATAAATATATTTTAAAAAAAGTTATAAAAAGTGCTTTGGGGCTTCCCTGGTGGTGCAGTGGTTGAGAGTCCGCCTGCTGATGCAGGGGACATGGGTTCGTGCCCCTGTCCGGGAAGATCCCACATGCCGCAGAGCTGCTGGGCCCGTGAGCCATGGCCGCTGAGCCTGCGCGTCCGGAGCCTGTGCTCTGCAACAGGAGAGGCCACAGCAGTGAGAGGCCACGTACCGCAAAAAAAAAAAAAAAAAAAAAAAAAAAGTGCTTTGGAAATGTTGAATGACGGCCGCGTGGCCATTATTGCTTTTTTTCCTGGTCTCAGAAGGAAATGAGACACTTAAAAAACGCAGAGGAGGGCTTCCCTGGTGGCACAGTGGTTGAGAGTCCGCCTGCCGATGCAGGGGACACGGGTTCGTGCCCCGGTCCGGGAAGATCCCACGTGCCGCGGAGTGGCTGGGCCCGTGAGCCATGGCCGCTGAGCCTGCGCATCCGGAGCCTGTGCTCCGCAACGGGAGAGGCCAGAACAGTGAGAGGCCACGTACCGCAAAAAAAAACAAAAAAACAAAAAAACAAAAACGCAGAGGATTGGTGTCACTTTATCAAACATTTAATTACATATGATGTTTTCAATAGGCTGCTTAAAATATGTTTGTTTTTCCTCCTTTATTTCAGCCATAACAAAGCATTTTGGCTCTTTGCTGATTTAAATTATGTTATCTAGACAACACAATCTAGGATAGAAAATGCTCATATAGGGAATTCCCTGGCAATCCAGTGGTTTGGACCTGGCTCTCTCACTGCCGGGGCCCAGGTTCAGTCCCTGGTTGGGGATGTAAGATCCCACAAGCCATGTTGCGTGGCCACAAAAAAAAAAAAAGAAAAAGAAAAGAGAGAGAGAGAATGCTCATATAACCTTGAACGTGAAATTATTTTCCTGAGAAAATAATTTGCCCTTTTAATTGGTGTCCTTTACTGTATAAAGTTAATAGTTTTAGTTGATTAGCTTCTTAAATGTGGGAAGTATGGTGTTAGGGAAGATATTGATACATTTCTTTATTTGGGGGAATGTGGGGAAGAGTAGAATTCGATACTGGATCAAAATATTATTTCTTTTGATATAGGTTTGACATCCTCCCCACCCCGACCCCCCCACCAAAGTGTGTAAATATGGAGTCCCAGTCTTAAAATTTGATGACTGTTTAACCAAATAGGAACTGTTTTCCTGAAAGTGCTTTAGGGCAATCAGTGGTAATGTTTTTACACTTACTGAAAGTAGAAATTTAGGCATTTGATGAAAGTATTTTCTAATAGAGAATTTTTAAAAGTCAGATGATAAGGTTCTGTAAGCCTCAAGGGTGACACAATTTAGCACTCCTAAATAAGGACTTAGTGTTTCCTACACATGAGGATATTGCTATAGGAAGCTACTTGACATAAAAATAAAGTGTGGGGCTTCCCTGATGGCGCAGTGGTTGAGAGTCTGCCTGCCGATGCAGGGGACACGGGTTCGTGCCCCGGTCTGGGAGGATCCCACATGCTGCGGAGAGGCTGGGCCCGTGAGCCATGGCCGCTGAGCCTGTGCATCTGGAGCCTGTGCTCCGCAATGGGGGAGGCCACAACAGTGAGAGGCCCGCGTACAGCGCAAAAAAAAAAAAAAAAAGTGTGCATGAAGCCTGTATCACTTTTGTGTAAACTCTTTTCTCAATTTTCTTAGGCAGAAATGGCTGAGATTATGTTTACAAAGTCTATTAAAATCAAAGCTTGCTTTATTGCATAGAATAGAATGTGTTTCCCTGGTTGACTAGCATTGTATAAAATGGGCCAGCCCTCTCCTGTAAAAGCTGATATATGAAAGAAGATAGAAGAGATGGGAGAGACGAATGGGACTGGAGAGGGAAGGGAATCCCGGAGGTGGCCAGTATCAGATGCTTACAGCAGACAGAAAAAACAGCAGATAAGAAGATTGTAACTTTTTCTCTGAATGGCTCAGACATTAACCCATACATACTTTACAGTCCCAGGTCAGTGTGTCAAGCTGTAGATATATACATTTTAGTGGTTCCTAGGGGTAGAGAGGGTGGGTATTAGGGCTTAGAGAGACATAGTAGGAGACATTAACTTTGTGTAATTGTACTCTTAAAGCCTTAAGTTCCTTAGCATCTATGTCTTTATCCAAAGATATAGCTGTAATTCATTGTACTAATTTTCTCGAAGTGTGTTCATGCTTTCAGTTTTTATTATTCATCAAACTGTAAGCTCTACGTGGTAAGAGGCATATCTTGAGGCCCTGCTTTTAAGGAGCTTTTAGTCTAGAGGAGGTGTTAGAGGCAGGATGACTGACACTGAGAAAGGTAACCATCATGCTGTACGTTGTGGCAACAGTAACTACTATTCAGGATGTTTACCAGTTGAAACACTCTGCTTGCCCTCAACCCCATGAGTGAAGTTGTCAGACAAGTCTCAATGTAAGGAGGCAGGCCTAAAATTCTGTATGGGGTCATAGGAAGAAAGCAATTTATTCTATTTGGTTATTGATGAAAACTTAGCAAAAGTGGGTGGAGCTACCATCTTTAAAAAGAGTAGGATTTCACTAGGAAAGGAAGGAAAAGTCACTCAAAGCAGACAGTACAATATAAGAAAGACATGTTTTTTGTTATTTGTTTATTTATTTGAGTATACGACACACACAGGATACATTGAATACTCTTAGGTCATTTAAACATAGAATATTATGTCAGTGGGGGAGGAAAGGGCAGATTAAGGCTAGGACGTGTGATGTTAGATTGATGGTACAGTTCAGACCTAAGCAGGAAAAAGGATGAAATACCTTTTTTTTTTTTTTTTTTTTTTTTTACATTCAGTGAAGAATTATTGGTGTTTTTTTTTTTCTTAAGATTTTTTTTGATGTGGACCAATTTTAAAGTCTTTATTGAATTTGTTACAGTATTGCTTCTGTTTTATGTTTTGGTTTTTTGGCCCCAAGGCATGTGGGATCTTAGCTCCCCCCCACCAGGGATCAAACCTGCACCCCCTGCATTGGAAGGTGAAGTCATAACCACTGGACCTCCAGGGAAGTCCCAATTATTGGATTCTTGATGTGTGGAAGGAAAGTAACAACAGCTGATGTTTTGGTTATCTGTTATACTTAAATAAACACTGTTGAAGTTATTTCTTATTGTTAATGAGTTTGTGATTTCATAGACATTTTCTAAGTAAGTTCACTTATATAAAATTTTTATTAGTGGTTGCTTTTATGTGAACATGTTAATATGTATATATTGATACATATGTGTGTGTGTGTATATATATATATATATATATTTGGCTTTCTATAAAAGAGGATGGATTGCTGGGTGGTAAATGCCAATTTGAAATGTTATGCTCCTTTGATTGAAAAAATCACAAAGTGTTGCTTTCTAATTTTCATGATTTTAGCTGCCAGCTGGTGAGTAACTGCTTTTGAAGCAGTTGGAGCTCCCATTTTTGTCCCAGAAGAACATCTTACTGAGGAAAATAGAGTAGTGGTTGTGCTAAATGACTGAAGAATGGACAGAGAGATAAAGCAGAGAACAGAGATAGGAGCTCCTTATGGCAGTGAGCCAGAGGGCTACTGACATTTACAGATAACTGAAAAAAGCACTTGGAGTGTTTCTCTACTGTCAGATAGATGATGCCTGAACTTGGCTCGTTAGCAAGGCCAACCCCTCCGCTGCATACACAGTTTCATTTTTTCAGTTAGGCTGCATGTCTTCTGCTGTATTTTCATCAATTGGAGCTCAGTGTAATTTTATGGATCACCTGGGTGGAGTTTTAGAGTAACGCCGAACTGATGTTCTATCTATAGTTTGTGTTTCATTCTTGCGTAATTTTCAAACTATATCTCTGAAAAATGCCTAAATATGTATTCCCGTCAAAATAAATGATTAGTGCAGATGATTGTTTGAAGCCATGTCTGCATAATGATAAATGCAGGAATCCTGCATTAATCTAGTAGTCCTGCTAAAATACACAAAACTTTACCCAGTTGTGTATCTTAACCAGTTAAGGTAAAATCAGCAGATTCTTCAGTCTTATAGATAGCTGAACTACCAAAAACTTTACTGTAAATGCAGACTCCATTGTCAGCTTTACAGTTTTTCTGACTACTTGTTTTAAATATAGAGGGGAAAGTGTTTTTTTTTAAAATATATATTTATTTATTTGTTTGTTTTTGGCTGCGTTGGGTCTTCGTTGCTGTGTGTGGGCTTTCTTTAGTTGCGGCGAGCGGGGGCTGCTACCCTTGGTTGCGGTGCGCGGGCTTCTCATTGTGGTGGCTTCTCTTGTTGTGGAGCACGGGCTCTAGGCGTACGGGCTTCAGTAGTTGTGGCACGCAGGCTTAATTGCTCTGCGGCATGTGGGATCTTCCCGGACCAGGGATCGAACCCGTGTCCCCTGCATTGGCAGGCGGATTCTTAACCACTGCACCACCAGGGAAGTCCCTAGAGGGGAAAGTTAACAGATACTTTTGCTTGAATAATTTATTGTTGACAGCTCTAGTTTTACTTTTTGTTTATTTATGTGATTTTAGTAAACAAGAATTTTATTCTTTGTTGGAATTCCTGTTATTCAGTTCTATAATCTACTATTCTGTTATTTTTCTACCCCATTCACGAATTTTATTACTACACTTTTGACAAGAAAAGTACTCTCATCTGGTGCCTCATTTCTCTGAGTGTTAAAACTGCATTTCAAGGACTATTGGGATGCAGCTGAAGACTGGGCCAGCTGAACTTTTTCGTTAATTACATCTTATTTATTGGCCCTCCATTTCAGTTTTACTCTATAAAAACACCCAGAAACCCCTGTGGTGTTCTTGGGTAGCATGTAGGCGATACAGATTTTGACTCTCCAAGGCAAGGTCACCTTTAAAAAAACTTTCAGGGACTTTCCTCGTGGTCCAGTGGCTAAGACTCCATGCTGCCAATGCAGGGGGCCCGGGTTCGATCCCTGGTCTGGGAACTAGATCCTACATGCTGCAACTAAAGATCCTGTATGCTGCAACTAACAGCCCGCATGCGGCAAGTAAAAGATCCTGCTGGCGGCAACAAAGATCCTGCATGCCGCACTGAGACCCGGCGCAGCCAAATAGATAGGTAGATAATTTTCACACACACAAAACCTTTCAAAATATAGTTTTAGAATTAGATGAGTTGTTAGTATTTTTTTCCTTGCCGCTTGAAATATTTTACATTAGTTTAGAATGTTCCCTTTGTGTAAGATATTTTTATATTATTCATCCATCTGGATAATACGTGATTCATTGTAATTTTTCTCTTTTCTAATATAAGGTTAAATCTCTTACCAGTGCCTCTTTGCTTGTTCTGAAACTGCTGTTAAATATATTTTGAAACCTCGGTATCTGTCCTTCATAGTATGTATTTTTAAAAACTCTGTCTCTGTTACACCCTTAGTTAAATTCTTCATTATTATCTTCTAGTTCATTAATTCCTTTTCAGCTTTTCCAGTTTAAACTTTATCTCTTCTATTGAATTTTAAATTTCATTACTTATTTAAAATTTAAAAAACTTTAATTTTCAACCTTTCTGATTGATTTTCTCATTTCCACCTAATCTTGTAATCTCGGGTAATTTTCTGATTCTCTTGTTTGGAGGGATTTCATATTGCAGTTGCTATATTTGTAGGCTGTCTTTCTTACTAGTTTTCCTCATATGTCACGGTATAACCTTACTAACAAGGCACGCCCCCCCGCACCCCCCCACCCCACCAGTCCCTTCTTAGCTAGTGGTTTTGCAGGTGTTCTTAACTGGCCCTTCCTACTGTCCTCTTCCCCCCAACCCCCAATCCAAAACCAGGTCTTAGATTGACTGGTCCTCTTGTGATGCTACATATATCTTTGTTCCATTGGCCAGGCAACTAGGTGGTGTGGCTCAAGTCCTAGTTGTTAAGTTGGATATTCTCACTTTCCTAGACAGTTTAGAAGCCACACTTCCATGCACACAGCTTACTTACCTGTGGGCAGCTGTTAACAGCAATTCTTTTTCTGCCCAATTTCGGCTCTAGTCTCTCATCTTGGGTGGGCCATTTTTATTTCTTTTCTCACAGGATCTGAAATCTACGCCTCTGCGGTATCCTTCTAAAACCAGAGCCCCAGTAGGCTCACAGCTTACTCTGTGTGTTTCTTTGTCATGATGTTTGTCTTTTTTTTTTTTTTTAAGTGTAGTCATGCCTTGTAAATTTGTCTTTCTGTATTTTATCTGTCATTGCTATATATTTGGAGCAGGATGGGTTTCCAAAGCAATTTATGATGTCATCTTGACTGGAAGTCCTGAGGTTTATTACTTTAAGAATGACTGAATTAATTAAAAAACTAGAATGGATTCTAGTTTATTATATTCCCAGTCATAGTTTCTATTTAACTCCTTTGATTTTTTTTAAAAAACAATCTTCTGAATCTCTTTATATTCTGTAATACATATAAATTTTTGTCCTTATGTAGTTCAGCCAAAATTTATTTTGCTTTGTGGGCTTTATATTTTTGAAGTACTTATCAGTGTGGTGAAAGTGAATTTAATCAGATGGATTAAAAATTTACAGATGAAGTAGTCTTAAAATATATGATTTTTGCTATCCCTCTAATGATTAGAAATCGCCCTGTACTTAAAAAAAATAGGGGTGTGGCTACAGATAGGATTTTCTTCCTTTTCTTCCCCTTCCTTTTTTCCTTCTCTCTCCCTTCTTTGTCATTTGTCTCTCTTTTAAAAAATGGAATATAGAAGAGACTCTGCTTTAATATTCTTATTTTTGAGATACTTGTCAAGTAATCAGTTTCCTGGTGAACTGAATTTCTTCTTTGGACTAGAGGCAGTTTCTGATTATCACTCACTATTCCCAGGATGATTTCCTTCTGAGGCATACACATGTGGTTTTCATTTCTTTGTGCCTTTTCCTTTAATTTTGGGACTCTGATGATGAGGAATTAGGAATTCTTACTTATCTTTTTGGGGGTGGGTATTGGCGATTGTCAGGAGCTGGGTTTACCTGTGAGGAGCTGGGTTTTCCTGAGATTTCTATTTAATGCTAAATCTTCATCTTTTTTTTTTTTTTTTTTTTTGCGTTACACGGGCCTCCCACCGCTGCGGCCTCTCCTGCCGCAGAGCACAGGCTCCGGACGCACAGGCCCAGCGGCCACGGCCCACAGGCCCAGCCGCTCCGTGGCACGCGAGATCCTCCTGGACCGGGGCACCAACCCGTGCCCCCCGCATCGGCAGGCGGACTCCCAACCACTGCGCCACCAGGGAAGCCCCTAAATCTTCATCTTGACTAGATTTGATAATGTATTTAAATATGCTACTTGAGATTTTATTTTTTTTGTAGAAGTAGATGGCTTACATTTCAAGTTATTTCTAAAATAATACATTAATATGTAGACATATTTTCGATTGATATTTGTGCTTACTTAAATTTAAAGTTCAGGGTTTTAGGTTCTAAGACAAAACACTGGCAATATCATACTTCTATTACATTGAAAAATACTTCTAATTATTTTGAAAGGAAATTAGTTTTTAAATGATTTAACTTAGTGGTGAAGTATAAAAACAAGAGTCAGTTTTTCTTGTTTCCTTCCCTTGTTCTTGTCACTGTCCTGGAAATTGATGAGTATGTAACTGTCCAGTTCCTGAGTACGTTTGTAACACAAGTTTAA
This sequence comes from Hyperoodon ampullatus, assembly GCF_949752795.1. Lineage (NCBI taxonomy): Eukaryota > Metazoa > Chordata > Mammalia > Artiodactyla > Ziphiidae > Hyperoodon > Hyperoodon ampullatus. Next base: position 13,269,180 of record NC_136926.1, read on the forward strand.
CACTTGTGTATTCTGGTCGCCAATATATCTTATGTAACTTAAGGGAGTACAGTTCTGCATTTGCAGAATAAGTCCTATGAAATCATAGACAATAAAACCTTTTATTAGTGATATATTCTGTTAATTGAGATTAACTTCTAATTTTCATTTCTGTTTTTCTCAGTTTTGTTTTTGCGTTTGTATTTCTGTTTTCTTACTCTTCCTTTGTTTACTCTTTTAGATTAAGCAGGTAGAAATCCTATTTATTTCCTTTATCTTTAAGGCAAACATAACTAACAGATATTAGAGAGCTAAATTTTCTCCAACTATGCTAGCTAGCAATTTTCAAATTTTGCTACACTTGATTTAAAAAGTGTTTTATTATGCTTTGTCATTTGGGGTGCAGAAGCGCCTAGCTGCAGTAGATCAGGGGTGGGGTATCTTCACTGAGAGGAATATGCTGAGGGGGCTGGTTCTCCAAGGGCAACAGCCACAACCCTTTCGTAGCCCTGTAAGCTTATTAGTGTTGCTTTTGGTTCTCTTTCATTAATTGTTTTAGTGGATGTTAAACTTTAAAGAAATCTTACCTTAATAATTTTAATTTGCTTTTCTAAAATTTGAATGTTAACTAGTTTAGCATACCTGTTTTAACCACTTTTTTTCTATTTATTGCCTTTATTAACTAAGGAAATTACTACCATTTTAGGTAGGTTACATATTATTGATACTTCGGGTGTATTTGCCTCTCCTTTGTCTTCCCTTTGATAGTCCCTTGGTGATTTGAAATAATTGGACTCTTAAATTTTGATGCTATAGTTTAAATTTAAATTAAATTTCCGTGCCCTTAAAATTCTCAGTTTTAAAATTGAGTTAAACAGATGCATGTTTAAATTCAGAGTTTGATTAGTGTTTTACCACTAATCCTTGAGTGGTACTCTTTGAGAGTACCACTGCAGTTTAATACTAGATAAATAGTGACTGGAGGATAGAATTTTGTTTTAGGTATTTGACAGGAAATGACTGTTTCTTGACTGAACTAAGCTGTGATTTTCAAGGTAGCAGCAGAAACATCCCAGGATAAGAAAATCACTCATCTTTCCATTGACAGGGTCAAATTGTGTTGTTTTTATATGTTTAAAATGGTATAGTACATCACATTTTATGCTGAAATTAAAACAAGTTAACTTTTAAGAGCCTAGAATGCAAAGCAGTACTTAGTTTTGATGAGTATCAGGTTGTTGACATGTTGCCCAAATGATCGTGTTTTGGATTGCTTCCTGGAAAACAAACAAACAAACAAAAACCCCCTGGAAGCTATTGATATAAGGCAGAGTTGTATAATAAAGAAGAATGCACTTCAATTCAGACTTGATATAGTGAGCACCTTTCTCTATTCACAAGCTTCATACTTAAAGAACAAACAATTGAAAACTACTTCAGAGCAATACTTCATGAATTCCCTTTGCAAATAGTGACAAACTCAAGTCCAAAAATTAATACCCATTCATTGTAAAAACTCTCAGAAAAATAGTAATGGGGGAATTTCCTCAATTGATAAAGAACATCTACAAAAATCAACAGCTAACATTATATTTAATAATGAAAGACTGAATACTTTCCCCCCTAAGATCGGGAACAAGGCAAGGATGTCTGCTTTAACCATTCTTTTAGTCAATTTAATGTTGAAGTTCTAGCCAGTGCAGTAAGGCAAGAAAAAGAAATGAGGCAGATCAGAAAGAAGGAAATAAAACTGTCCCTATTTGCAGATAAAATGTTTTTTGTAGAAAATTCCAAGGAAGCTACCAAAAAAAAAAAAAAAAAAAAAAAAAAGACAAGTCTAGAACTAATAAGTGAGTTCAAGGTCACAGGATACAAGATAAACATACAAAAATCATTTGTATTTCTATATATTAGCGATGAACATGTGGATAACAAAATTGAAAATACATTATCATTTATAATTGTCCCCAAAAGCTAACAAAAAATGTATAGGTCTCATATGCTGACAGTTCATACACCTTTTCGACCATTGGTAGTGGAGTAATTGAACATCCAAAAACCAAAAAAAAGTACCTTGACCCAGGTCTCATACCTTATCCAAAAATTAACTCAAAGTGAACCACAGGCTTGGGCTTCCCTGGTGGCGCAGTGGTTAAGAATCTGCCAGCCAGTGAAGGGAACACGGCTTCGAGCCCTGGTCCGGGAAGATCCCACATGCCACGGAGAAACTAAGCCCGTGCGCCACAACTACTGAGCCTGCGCTCTAGAGCCCATGTGCCACAACTACTGAAGCCTGCACGCCTAGAGCCCATGCTCCGCAACTAGAGAAGCCACCACAATAAGAAGCCCGCACACTGCAACGAAGAGTAACTCCCCCTTGCCACAACTAGAGAAAGCCTGCGTGCAGCAACGAAGACCCAACACAGCAAAAAAACAAAAAACAAAAAACAAAAAACAGTGAATCACAGGTGTTGAATGTAAAATGTAAAACTATAGAACTTTTGGAAAAAATAATGTATATGAAAATCTTTATGATCTAGGAGATTTTAGACCTGATAGCAAAAGCACAATTTATAAAAGGAAAAATTAACAAATTGATTATTAATTTTAAAAACTGGTGCTCTGCAAAAAACCCCTTTGAGAGGATTAAAAGCTAGAGTGGGGGAAAGTATTTGCAGACCCTGTATCTGACAAAGATCTGGTGTCTAAAATATGTAAAGATTTCTTCAAATCTCAGTTGTAAGAAGCCAAATAGTTCACTTAGAAAATGGCCAAAAGACATGAAGAGACAAATACACAGGCAAATATATATATTAAAAGCTTTTCAATATCATTAGCCATTCAGGAAATCCAAATTAAAACTATAATCAGTTATCATTACATACCTATCACAGTGGCTAAAATGAAAAATAGTGACAACACCAAATGCTGGGGAGGATGTGGAGAAATGATCACATATGTTTCTGGTGGGATTGTAAAATGGTACAGCCACTATGAAGAACAGTTGGGCGGTTTCTTAAAAAACTAAACATACAACTACCATACAACCCAGTAACTATACTCCTGGGCATTTATCCCAGATATGTGAAAATGTATGTTCACATAAAAACAAGTTTTAGGGCTTCCCTGGTGGCGCAGTGGTTGGGGGTCCGCCTGCCGATGCAGTGGACACGGGTTTGTGCCCCAGTCAGGGAGGATCCCACATGCCGTGGAGCGGCTGGGCCCATAAGCCTTGGCCGCTGGGCGTGCGCGCCCAGAGCCTGTGCTCTGCAAGGGGAGAGGCCACAACAGTGAGAGGCCCGCGTACTGCAAAAAAAAAAACCCCAAAACCAAAAAACAAGTTTTAATGTGTATAGCTATAAACAAAATAGCTGCTTTATTCATAAAAGTTCCACATTGGAAACAATGCAGGTGTCTCTCAACACATGAAAGGTTAAACAAACTCTGATACAGCCATATAGTGGAATACTGCTGGTTAATAAAGAGGAGTAAACTGATAGAGACAAAAACCTGGATGAATCTCCAGAAAATTATGCTGAGTGAAAAAGCAAACCCCAGGTTACATACTCTATGATTCCATTTATATAGCATTCTTGAAATGACTTAATTGTACACGTAGAGAACAGATAAGTAGTTGCCAGGAGTTTAGGTCAGGGTGGGAGAGGTGTAAAGCTAGCATGGCTATAAAAAGGGAACATGAAGGATCCTGGTGGTGATGGAAATGTTCTCTATTTTGATGTATCAATGTCAGTATCCTGGTTGTGATATTGTACTATGGTTTTGTAAGTACTTAGCATTGAGGACACTGGATAAAAGGTACATGAGATCTTTCAGTGTTTTTTTTCTTACAGCTGCATGTAAATACACAGTTATCTCAAAATAAAATGCTTAATTAAAAATTAATGTAAGTGAATTATTTCCCCTTTTACTAGATAGGGACTTACCTTCTGTTTTACTTAGCTTCTTGGCATCTGTATCATTTGCTGGCTGTATAAAATTTAAATTCAAATCATTATCTATTTCCATGACTATTCTTATCCTCTAATTTTAGAGTTGTTGAAAATTGAGGATCTTTGAATAATATATCCTTTAATCTGGGCACAGATTCCCCGCCCCCCCCCCCTTTTTAAAAACATGAATACTTAGCTATCCTCAAACGACTCAAAAAAATACGGTTTTAGAAATGTAAAATTGGTCTCATTGGTCATAATACAGTTTTTTCCTTCATGTTTAGAATTTCCTTTCAGGACTAATAATAGCAGCTGTGATATGACAGTGATTTTTATGATTTGTTAATTATGTTATGTAAAGTGTAGTACTGGTGAGGAGTTAATAACGTTGCACAGATTGTTGTAGTCCTGGAAGAACAGGAATAAATCCAGTGAATGAGAAAAGTGACACTATTGTTGGCACTCTGAAATTCTGTAGGGACTTACATTGTATCTAAAATCAACCTTATCTTCTTGCTGTGTTCAAGAGGCTTTTCATTAATTTCTGTTGAGAGGAAAAGCCTTTTTTAACTTAAAAAAGAAAGAGAAAAAAGGCAGTACTCTCCAGGCCCTGTGAATTATTAAGATCTTTTAGCAGGCACTTGCTCTTTCTCTGAGAAATTGGCTGTTAAAGTCAGAAGGAACTCTTAATAGTCTGCATGGTGTTTGATTAAATGAAGGGAACAGTTGGATCAGTACAGATTCCAGATTTAATGGAGCAGATATTCACCTCTATTCATCCCCTATGATTAGCATAGTTATATTTTCTATATTATTAAAAATAATCATTTAGCATGTACTGGTTTGCCTTATTAAACAAAAGAGATCTCAGAGAAAACATGATAAATTGAACTTTTTTGGAAAGACTTAAAAGCATATTATTAAAATATAACTTATAAATGAAACAATATGTGTGTAGCATTGTAGGATAGTTAATAGTTCTGAGAAGATAAAACTAACCATGGTACTGGAAGAAATGACAATGATAGCTGCTAACTTTGGAGCATTATTTACATGTTGGGCATTGTTCAAAGCATTTTTTAAAAATTTATTGGGGCCTCCCTGGTGGCGCAGTGGTTGAGAGTCCGCCTGCCGATGCAGGGGATACGGGTTCGTGCCCCGGTCTGGGAGGATCCCATATGCCGCGGAGCGGCTGGGCCCGTGAGCCATGGCTGCTGAGCCTGCGCATCCGGAGCCTGTGCTCCGCAACGGGAGAGGCCACAACAGTGAGAGGCCCGCATACCACAAAAAAAAAAAAAAAAAAAAAATTATTTATTTTTGGCTGTGTTGGGTCTTCGTTGCAGTGTGCGGGATTTCTCTAGTTGCGGCTAGCGGGGGCTACTCTTCATTGTGGTGCGTGGGTTTCTCACTGCAGTGGCTTCTCTTGTTGAGGAACACGGGCTCTAGACACGTGGGCTTCAGAAGTTGTGGCATGTGGGCTCGGTAGTTGTGGCACACGGGCTGAGTTGCTTGGCGGCATGTGGGATCTTCCCGGACCAGGGATTGAACCCATGTCCCCTGCATTGGCAGGCGGATTCTTAACCACTGTGCCACCAGGGAAGTCCAAAGCATTTTTTTTGGTATTAACTCATTTTATCATGATATCATTACTGTGAGGTAGGGACTATACTATGATTTCCTGTTTATAAATGGGGAAATTGAGGCATGCATCAGTTAAGAACTCCTAGAGGACACATAAGTGGAAGAGAAGGGGCATCTGGCTCTGGGTCTTCGATTTTAACCATTACTGTATACTGACTTCTGCAGAGAACTAAGAGCACCTGTAATAAAATGTGAAATGTGATTTCATAGGTAATAGGCATTAAGGCAGTTTGCCTGGAGAAAACAAAAAATTAGGACACGTGTACATAGGAATGTGTTAGCAGACTGAGCACAAAGCATTGAGTATTACTAAACATGCTGCATGTGGCATAGCAGTAAGCAGCTGTTGGGAGCTGAAAGTTTGTTTGGGAGAGCAGTAGAAAACATGGGTTAGGTTAGTTAGGGTAAGAAGTTTGAATTGCGAAGTGTGGACTTGGGAACACATTTTCTAGGTTGCTGTTTAGAGGAACAACAGCAACAAAATCTATCATAGATACAGTGTATGCGGACTCTTACAGCTAGAGCTGACTATAAAGGTTGCTCTTTAGTCTCTCTGCCCCTGGGCTAAGTTTTGTATTGGTTATCCACAGGTGGGGTAGTGTGGTGAAACAAAGCAATAAACCAAGTTTCACAAAGCTTGGACTCTAGTACCAGCTTTTCCACTTTCTTGCTGTAATGACCTTGAAATGGGTTACTTAATCACAAGATTTAATTTCCTCAGCTGTATAATGGGCTAATTTCACATACCTAATTTAGGATTTCTGTGACAATTAAGTGAGATATTCTAAGGCTTTTAACTTATTGGATCCATATAAATTATTCCTCAGTACACAATTTGCTAAGCAATAAAGCTGCTAAACAGGAGTTAAAATACAGGTGAGTGGGAAGACGTTCCTTCTTTCTATATACCTGATATCTAGTCTCTTCTGGCTTTGCAGTTTATGGCTCACTGATGTTTTTTATTCAGCAGGTAAGATTCGGTCACAGGACACTCAACCAAGTAGAGGAGAGAAACATATTCAATATAACGTTATATACAAAATGATGTTTATGAAATAATTATGGCTACGCTATGCTAATTCAAAAGAGGTTATTGCTGCGTGGGAGAAGTGGGAAGGCTTTGTGGAGGAGGAGGAAGTACTGAAAGAGGGGTATTATGAGATGCTGAAATGAAGAGGTTTTATCTATTTCAGGAGAAGAGAATACAGTGAATAAAGGCACAGAGAAAGAAAAGTGTGTGGCCACAAAATTTGGTATTTTTATAATAAGTGGGCTGGGCCAGAAGTAATAGGAAGTAGATCAAAAAGGTAGGATGGGACCAAGGGGCTTGATTGGTATGCTCAGGAACTTTGGACTCTACATGTTAAATGTCATGATCAGCAATCCTGTTGATTATCATAAGTTATTACATGAGAGCAATTTATTGCTTTCCACTGACTACTTTTTAAGAGAGTACAGATTCTGTAGTTTTTCAAAGTTTGGTTGAATTGTATCCCAGTTTTCAACAGTTACGAATTTTTACCAGATGAGACACTTCAGGAATAAAGATGTTTGGGGACTTCCCTGATGGTCCAGTAGTTAGACTCTGCGCTCCTAATGCAGGAGGTCTGGGTTCGATCCCTGGTCAGGGAACTAGATCCCACATGCATGCTGCAACTAAGACCCGGCGTAGCCAAATAAATAAATAAATATTAAAAAAAAAAAAAGAATAAAGGTATTTGTATGTTAAAATTTCTTGGTGATAAAACTTCCTGCTGATAATATGAAACAAATCTTTTGGGTGTGCTGGCTTCTCCTAGGCCTTTTGTGATTCCCTAACGCCAGAGACACTTACTATGATGATATTCCTGAATGTTTCAAATCCCACTACCACACACAATACTATTTCTAACAGGCATGGGTCATAGATGTTTGGTAGTGATTGTCAAGTAAGCCTTATGTAGTACTGAAACTTTAATAGGAATGACTTTTATTTCTCTTGTAAAACCGAGAACGCCAGTTCAAGTGAAGAATAGTTAATGGTTTTTAGATATGTGATTTAAATCAAAATAGTGACTTTTTTTGATTTTGTGTGTGTGTGTGTGTGTGTGTGTGTGTGTATGTGAGAGAGAGAGAGAGAGAGAGAGAGAGGGAGAGAGAAAATATTTGACATCAGAAAAGTATTGATAGTTCAAACCTGCAGCTTAAATAGAGGTCTGGTTTAATTGACGTCTCCGGAAATTGTTCGTATTTGAGGTTGGATAAAATGATTTTGTTACTTTACTGATATTTTGAGTATTTGCCACAGAATTTTTTCTTAAGCTGAGTTTCTTTGAAGCCTACAGTTTTATTATTCTTATTGCTTCCTGGAAAACCTCATTTCAGTCACAGATTTGATTCAAAGTGAGACGTTGGCTAGTTGCCACTTAGCTGAAAACATCCCTCTCTTTGTTATACAAACTCCACATTTCCTGAAAGTATTCAGTTTCCATTTGTGCACTTTTAAAAACTCTGTTTTTCATACCATCCATGTTCTTTAATTGCAAATTTACTTCTGTTAGTTTTTGTTATTTAATATTGCAGTAGAATATTGTTCACCACATTTACTTCAGATTGTAATTACTGTAAAAGTTTACGGTTTAACTAAAGTTTGTGGCAGCCTTACCAGAGGGGGTCTGACTTTCTGAACGTTGAATAGCCTTCTCCATTGTGTTCTCTGTAACTTATGAAGAGTACATTTGCTGAAACCCCATGTTTGTTTAGTCAGTTCTTTGGACTTACACTGAAGCAGTGGCAACAGTGAGGTTATTTGGAGCTTTTCTGGTTTCCCCCCAGTGTAATGTTCAAACCTCTGAGAGTTCTCTCAGTTATTTGCCAAAGAATCTGTTGCACACACACACACACACACACACACACACACACACACACACACACACACACACACACACACACACACACACACACACACACACACACACACACACACACACACACACACACACACACCTTCCTTGTTTCTACACAGGGACAATGTCTAACCCATTTAGGAAAGAATCTGATGTTGATTTCCCCCTCCCATCACACTAAAAAAGTCGTGCTGTTTAATTTCATTGACTCCTATGAATTTTATTTTATTTTATATATTTTTAACATCTTTATTGGAGTATAATTGCTTTACAAGGGTGTGTTAGTTTCTGCTTTATAACAAAGTGAATCAGCTATACATATACATATATCCCCATATCTCTTCCCTCTTGCATCTCCCTCCCTCCCACCCTCCCTATCCCACCACTCTAGGTGGTCACAAAGCACTGAGCTGATCTCCCTGTGCTATGTGGCTGCTTCCCACTAGCTATCTCTTTTACGTTTGGTAGTGTATATATGTCCATGCCACTCTCTCACTTTGTCCCAGCTTACCCTTCCCCCTCCCCGTGTCCTCAAGTCCATTCTCTAGTAGGTCTGCGTCTTTATTCCCGTCTTGCCCCTAGGTTCTTCATGACCTTTTTTTTTTTCTTCTTAGATTTCATATATATGAGTTAGCATACGGTATTTGTTTTTCTCTTTCTGACTTACTTCACTCTGTATGACAGACTTTAGGTCCATTCCCCTCACTACAGATAACTCAATTTCGTTTCTTTTTATGGCTGAGTAAATATTCCATTGTATATATGTGCCACATCTTCTTTATCCATTAATCTGTTGATGGACACTTAGGTTGCTTCCATGTCCTGGCTATTGTAAATAGAGCTGCAATGAACATTGTGGTACATGACTCTTTTTTTTTTTTTTTGCGGTACGCGGGCCTCTCACTGCTGTGGCCTCTCCCGTTGAGGAGCACAGGCTCTGGACGCACAGGCTCAGCGGCCATGGCTCACGGGCCCAGCCGCTCCGCGGCATGTGGGATCTTCCCAGACCGGGGCAAACCCGTGTCCCCTGCATCAGCAGGTGGACTCTCAACCCCTGCGCCACCAGGGAAGCCCACATGACTCTGTTTGAATTACGGTTTTCTTAGGATATATGCCCAGTTGTGGGATTGCTGGGTCGTATGGTAGTTCTATTTTTAGTTTTTTAAGGAACCTCCATACTGTTCTCCATAGTGGCTGTATCAATTTATATTCTCACCAACAGTGCAAGAGAGTTCCCTTTTCTCCACACCCTCTCCAGCATTTGTTGTTTGTAGACTTTTTGATGATGGCCGTTCTGATCCATGTGAGATGATATCTCATTGTAGTTTTGATTTGCTTTTTGCTAATGATTAATGATGTTGAGCATTCGTTCATGTGTTTGTTGGCAATCTGTGTATCTTCTTTGGAGAAATGTCTATTTAGGTCTTCTGCCCATTTTTGGACTGGGTTTTTTGTTTTTATGATATTGAGCTGCATGAGCTGCTTGTAAATTTTGGAGATTAATCCTTTGTCGGTTGCTTCATTTGCAAATATTTTCTCCCATTCTGAGGGTTGTCTTTTGGTCTTGTTTACGGTTTTCTTTGCTGTGCAAAAGCTTTGAAGTTTCATTAAGTCCCATTTGTTTGTTTTTGTTTTTATTTCCATTTCTCTAGGAGGTGGGTCAGAAAGGATCTTGCTGTGATTTATGTCATGGAGTGTTCTGCCTGTGTTTTCCTCTAAGAGTTTAATAGTGTCTGGCCTTACATTTAGGTCTTTATTTCTATTTTGAGTTTATTTTTGTGTATGGTGTTAGGAAGTGTTCTAATTTCATTCTTTTACATGTAGCTGTCCAGTTTTCCCAGCACCACTTATTGAAGAGGCTTTCTTTTCTCCACTGTATATTCTTGCCTCCTTTATCAAAGATAAGGTGACCATATGTGCGTGGGTTTATCTCTGGGCTTTCTATCCTGTTCCATTGATCTATCTTTCTGTTTTTGTGCCAGTACCATACTGTCTTGATTACTGTAGCTTTGTAGTATAGTCTGAAGTCAGGGGGCCTGATTCCTTCAGCTCCGTTTTTCTTTCTCAAGATTGCTTTGGCTCTTCTGGGTCTTTAGTGTTTCCATACAAATTGTGAGATTTTTTTGTTCTAGTTCTGAGAAAAATGCCAGTGGTAGTTTTATAAGGATTGCATTGAATCTGTAGATTGCTTTGGGTATTATAGTCATTTTCACATTGTTGATTCTTCCAATATAAGAACATGGCATATCTCTCCATCTATTTGTATCATCTTTAATTTCTTTCATCAGTGTCTTATAATTTTCTGCATACAGGTCTTTTGTCTCCTTAGGTAGGTTTATTCCTAGATATTTTATTCTTTTTGTTGGTAAATGGGAGTGTTTTCTTAATTTCACTTTCAGATTTTTCATCATTAGTGTATAGGAATGCAAGAGATTTCTGTGCATTAATTTTGTATCCTGCTACTTTACCAAGTTCATTGATTAGCTCTAGTAGTTTTCTGGTAGCATCCTTAGGCTTCTCTATGTATAGTATCATGTCATCTGCATACAGTGACAGCTTTCCTTCTTCTTTTCCGATTTGCATTCCTTTTATTTCTTTTTGTTCTCTGATTGCTATGGCTAAAACTTCCAAAACTATGTTGAATAATAGTGGTGAGAGTGGGCAACCTTGTCTTGTTCCTGATCTTAGTGGAAATGGTTTCAGTTTTTCACCATTGAGGACGATGTTGGCTGTGGGTTTGTCCTATATGGCCTTTATTATGTTGAGGTAAGTTCCCTCTATGCCTACTTTCTGGAGGGTTTTTATCATAAATGGGTGTTGAATTTTGTCAAAAGCTTTCTCTGCATCTATTGAGATGATCATATGCTTTTTCTCCTTCTATTTATTAATATGGTGTATCACATTGATTGATTTGCGTATATTGAAGAATCCTTGCATTCCTGGGATAAACCCCACTTGATCATAGTGTATGATCCTTTTAATGTGCTGTTGGATTCTGTTTGCCAATATTTTGTTGAGGATTTTTGCATCTGTTCATCAGTGATATTGGCCTGTAGTTTTCTTTCTTTGTGTCATCTTTGTCTGGTTTTGGTATCAGGGTGATGGTGGCCTCATGGAATGAGTTTGGGAGTGTTCCTCCCTCTGCTATATTTTGGAAGAGTTTGAGAAGGATAGGTGTTAGCTCTCCTTTAAATGTTTGATAGAATTCACCTGTGAAGCCATCTGGTCCTGAGCTTTTGTTTGTTGGAAGATTTTTAACCACAGTTCCAATTTCAGTGCTTGTGATTGGTCTGTTCATATTTTCTATTTCTTCCTGATTCAGTCTTGGCAGGTTGTGCATTTCTAAGAATCTGTCCATTTCTTCCAGGTTGTCCATTTTATTGGCATAGAGTTGCTTGTAGTAATCTCTCATGATCTTTTGTATTTCTGCAGTGTCAGTTGTTACTTCTCCTTTTTCATTTCTAATTCTGTTGATTTGAGTCTTCTCCCTTTTTTTCTTGATGAGTCTGGCTAATGGTTTATCAATTTTTTTAATCTTCTCAAAGAACCAGCTTTTAGTTTTATTGATCTTTGCTATAGTTTCATTCATTTCTTTTTCACTTATTTCTGATCTGATCTTTATGATTTCTTTCCTTCTGCTAACTTTGGGGGTTTTTTGTTCTTCTTTCTCTAATTGCTTTAGGTGTAAGGTTAGATTGTTTATTTGAGATGCTAAAAAAAAGTTTGTTTATTTGAGATGTTTCTTGTGTCTTAAGGTAGAAGTGATTGTATTGCCATAAACGTCCCTCTTAGGACTGCTTTTGCTGCATCCATAGGTTTTGGGTCGTCGTGTTTTCATTGTCATTTGTTTTTAGGTATTTTTTGATTTCCTCTTTGATTTCTTCAGTGATCTCTTGGTTATTAAGTAGTGTATTGTTTAGCCTCCATGTGTTTGTATTTTTTACAGATTTTTTCCTGCAATTGATATGTAGTCTCATAGCATTGTGGTCGGAAAAGATACTTGATACGATTTCAGTCTTGATTTGTGACCCAAGATACGATCTATCCTGGAGAGTGTTCCATGAGCACTTGAGAAGAAAGTGTATTCTGTTGTTTTTGGATGGAATGTCCTATAAATATCAATTGAGTCCATCTTGTTTAATGACTCCTATGAATTTTAAAACAGAAATAAACTTTCAGAGATTGTGAACATACTTATCTTATATTTGAAAGTTGACATTTCACCTTAATGGTTGTTTTGCTTGTATTACAGAATTGACTTAAAGGTCTTAGTACCAAAGTACCTATTTGTTAATAAATGCTAGGAATTGGCAGTTAAGGAATTTATAAGGTGGTGTTCAGAAATTTGAAATTTGGTATTTTAAAATCAAATGTCATTCTTGGTGGTACTTAGTCATTTTATTTGGTATGCTTTATAATACTATTTTATGCATTAACTCAGTTTTAGAGATTGAGATTTTAAAATGTGCATTTGAAAATTAAGCCCACTGATTTTTTTTTTTTTTTTTTTGGGGGGTACGCGGGCCTCTCACTGCTGTGGCCCCCCCCGTTGCGGAGCACAGGCTCCGGACGCGCAGGCTCAGCGGCCATGGCTCACGGGCCCAGCTGTTCCGCGGCATGTGGGATCTTCCCGGACCGGGGCACGAAGCCATGTCCCCTGTCTCGGCAGGCGGACTCTCAACCACTGTGCCACCAGGGAAGCCCAAGCCCACTGATCTTTTTTTTTTTTTTTTTTTTTTTTGCGGTACGCGGGCCTCTCACTGTTGTGGCCTCTCCCGTCGCGGAGCACAGGCTCCGGACGCACAGGCCCGGCGGCCATGGCTCACGGGCCCAGCCGCTCCGCGGCATGCGGGATCCTCCCGTACCGGGGCACGAACCCGTGTCCCCTGCATCGGCAGGCGGACTCTCAACCACTGCGCCACCAGGGAAGCCCCCACTGATCTTTAAGTATCCGTGAAAAGTTGCTCATAGGTGATGTTTCATTTAAGAACTGTATTAAAATATTTAACTGCCCACAGCAGGGTTTGTGAAAATCTCAAGTTTTAGCACTGTCAAAATCTGCACAGCTGCTTTAACCACTATGAATTTATTTGCCAATATTTACACCCAAGCAAGTATCTGTTATAAACTGTTGTCACTTGTGGATTCGCATTAAGTTCACATCGTTCTCTGATCCTTTTTAAAGGTGCTTACAACACATTTATTTAAATCAGCTTTTCTCTCAAGAGATTTTTGGTCATGTTTTTTTCAAATTTGTAAACTATAGGAAATATATGCAAAAATTCATTCATTTCTTCCTTTGATGAACATTCACACACATCAGGGAACTTAAAATCTCAAGAGGGGGATAAACATATGTATCTTTGTGCAGTACTTGAAGAGCAGCGTGTTAGCAGGGTGATCAAAGTGCTCTGATAGTGCCCTGCAGGAACTTTAAGGGGGAGGGCACTTATAAAGGGGGTGGTCCTTGAATAGTGACCAAGATTTCCCAGTGGGGAGAGTAATCGTGTGATGTTTGTTGTTTGGAGTCCTTTGCTTCCCACGTTGTGTTTTGTGGATCTCTACGTTTATGAGAAGGTATCTACGTCTCTCTGCTTCTCTCTTCTTTTCTTTACTTGTTTTATATGTTGGGAATGATACAGTAGAGAATGAGAAATTGACAGCGCCAGAGGGGATAGGTAGAATTTGCTGGAGCAGTGTTCCTCAGTAAGCCATAGGAAATGGGGAAAAGTGCAGAAGTGAGAGGTTGGCTTTAGATAAGAGCAAGGACATATGTGTAGTAATAAGAGAGAAGACGGAGTTGATGAGTACGGATGCAGGTAGGTGGTAGATGTGGAATGTGGAATTTCTCTTTCAGTGGTTTTTAACTGTCATTGAAAAAGGAAGCAAGGTCATCACTTGAGAGCAAAGATAGAGGAAGAGGTGTCAGAGGTTTGTGGAGGGTAAAGAAGAAAAGGGTTAGTCTTCTAGGAGAGCAGTAAAGTGAAGGGCGTAGGGAAAGGTGATTTAATTCCCTGCATGATGGCAAGAGCCCACTTCAGTTGTGGTTTTGAATTTACAGTATGACCACTTTGTGGTTTTGTAGTCACATTCAACTGTACAGGTTGAGGCACTGATTAGGTGGGGAGTTGGATTTAACTAGAGTTTTTGTCAGAGTATACAAGGAAATGAGAGAGGGCCAAGGCAGATGAAGGTTTATGCACAGGAGTGACTATAATGAGCGACTGTGGAATTTAAACTAGGAGAAAGCATGAGAGTGAGGGACGTGAAAGGTGGTGGGACCTGTGCGTTATGAGCTCCACAGAGTTTTCCAGTTGCCTGAAGTTCACTGTGGTAATACCAATTTGAAATATGACTTTAGGTCTTAACACTGGTAGTAAGAGTGTGTTAATCTCCCCCCCCCAAAAAAAAAGTTTGTTTTGAGATTCTTCTAGTATTCCAATTTTTTTAGAGGCGTAACCTGTAGAAATACAATCTTTCCCCCCTTTTGTTCCATCTCACAAACATTATTTTAGTTAAAACTTTGATTTACTTAAAAGAAATGATTGTTTTACAGTATAATTTGTGATGACATGAGAGAGTGTTTTGTATTCTTGTTGTCTAAATTGCTGGTGCCAGATTCCAGTTGGATGATGTGCAAAGGAAATTTAGGTTTAGCTGATGTCATGTATAATCTCAAACAGAAGACCAAATGCTTGAATGAGAATTTTTTAAAAAGTTAGATTGTACTTTTTTTTAAAAAAAGAAAATGTTCATAAATGATGTATTTAGATAAAAATTTCAAGACTTGTTTCTATTTAACAAAGAGCTTCTTTCCAAGTTATTTAGAAGTTTCTTCCACATACAAACAATGTAATTATATAGTAAGGAAGAACTGCTACAGTTTTGATTAGCCCTTTAGGTTTGATTAGTACTGTAGATAGCTTAAAATATATATTTAAATAAAATTCGATTGGATCCCTTGAATTAAGATTCTGCCTTTTATTGCACACAAATTGATATAATAGTGATGGTTAGAATTGTTGGACCAGTGTCTTGTAGTATTTGAGGGGAATGGGATCTAGTGCATCCTCTTAGGGACTTGCTTTAGCTAGCAGCATGGATAATTCATTTGTACCAGGATTTCTCAGTCTTGACACTGTTGACATTTTGGGCTAGATAATTCTCTTTGGGGGGCTGTCCTGTGCACTGTCTTGACAATCAAAAACTTTGACCTTAGAGGTCCAAATTGCCCCATGTTGAGTACCAGTGATTTATGGTAATAGAAGAGAGACCAAGGTTCTGGTATTTGGGTAGATGTGGAGTTCTGAGTCTGAGGAAATTATTTTCCAGTTACTTTCCTTATTGAAGTTGGAAGTGAGGTCATGAGAGGAAGTGGCAGGCAGGTGAATATTTCTTTAGCTTTGTCTTTGTTCTATGATAGTTGACACTGAAACACTGGCATTTTAGAAATTTATGTTGGTTGGTCAAGATACGGTCCCAGTAGCACTTCAGCCTGCCATGGTCAGCTGTAATCTTTATAGACTTATTCAACAAGTCATATTTTTCTATGTATATCTGGTGGACTTATTAAAAAATGAAGTTCTTATTCTTTTTGACTTGACTTTGGGCACATCTAGCCATTTGTTCTATTCAGAAAATATTTCCATTCTTGCCTTCTGTTGAGCCTCACTTTCTTGGCTTTCTTTCTTCTCCACTTTCTTGAGCTCCATTGCACAGGTAGGCAATAATAGTAATAAAGAGTCTTCTGTTGTGAACAGCACTAGGTTGGGGATTTATGACCAAGGCAGTGTGGCCAAGCCACAGAGACTGAGGTGAAATCCTTACAGTTGCTCCTGTTAGCAGTTTGGAATGGAAAAAGCCATGAAGTAAGTCACTTAGATTATAGAGACACTCAAATAAAGAATGTTGACAGTTATGAGATGTGACCAGCATCTTAACTGGTGCTTACTGGTATGTTATTGGAATCTTTTACAATAACCCTTTCAGGTAATTACTTAAATTCCTTTTAATAGATATGCTTATAGATTCAGAATATAGATGGTGGTAGCTGGGTAAACAGCTACTAATTCTGTAATGAGGGACTGTTCCATGGAGAATGGCCATATCATCTATAGTTGTACTTCAAGATTTTGCCCTGAATCTCTTTGGTTTCTCTTCCCTTCTCCCTTTTCTTTCTTCCAGTCTACTCTCCTGTAGCATTTTTAAAAAATCAATTTATTTATTTTTTATTTTATTTTTGGCTACATTGGGTCTTCGTTGCTGCATGCGGGCTTTCTCTAGTTGTGGCGAGCAGGAGTTACTTTTCGTTGTGGTGCGCGGGCTTCTCATTGTGGCAGCTTCTCTTGTTGCAGAACACGGGCTCTAGGTGCATGGGTTTCAGTAGTTGTGGCACATGGGCTCAGTAGTTGTGGCTTGCAGGCTCTAGAGCACAGGCTCAGTAGTTGTGGTGCACAGGCTTAGTTGCCCCATGGCATGTGGGATCTTCCTGGACCAGGGCTCAAACCCGTGTCCCCTGCATTGGCAGGTGGATTCTTAACCACTGCGCCACCAGGGAAGTCCTTCCTGTAGCATTTTATAAACAGTTTGTTTCCTGCTCAGGTACATGAATGTTCCCATTACTTGACACCAGTGTTTGACCTTGAGAAGCCTTCCCAGTTATCCTTAACCCATATACACAACGTTATTTTTTATCTGTGTCCACAGTTTCTCTGAGTTTAAATACAGGCAAAATGAGTTTTATATTAAAATTCTGTATTGCAGTATGAGTTTTAAAAAAGGAGATAATCTTTACTACTTCTTGACACGAAAATATTCTCTCTCTCTCTTTTTAAAAATATTTATTTATTTATTTATGGCTTGTGTTGGGTCTTAGTTGCAGCACGCGTGCTCCGGAGTGCGTGGGCTCTGTAGTTGTGACATGCAGGCTTAGTTGGCCTGCAGCATGTGGGATCTTAGTTCCCTGACCAGGGATTGAACCCACGCTCCCTGCACCAGAAGGCGGACTCTTAACCACTGGACCACCAGGGAAGTCCTCCCAAATATTCTCTTTTTTAAAAATTGTGTACATATACACACATAAGTAGATTGGAGATTTTAAGTCTTTATTGGAAGAACTTCTTAAACAACTCTGTCTAGTCTTAAGAAGCATAACCATAATTACTCATTACCTTTCCAGTTTGAACAACTGTGTTCTGCTTTCAGTATTCCCCTTTTACTTTTGTTTTATACAAACAATATATGTATGTATTTTTAAAGTGCAAACTTTAAAATGGGCAGTGCAGAATATTAATTCACTTCACAAAAATTCATTCCAATACAGATTACTTTGCTAACAGCAAACCTATGTAGTCTCTAGTAAGTTCTTTATATTAATTCAGAACCCACTTAACAAAAAGATGAGTTAGATCTTTTTCTCATTTCAAAGTGCCTTTCAAATGCTAAGTAATCAGAATATTTTAGGAGTGAAAAGTCATCAAGAAAAAGTTTGGAGTTACTAATATGTGCTGGGTGCTACAAGGTTCTACAAGGTTGATTAAGACACTCCTTTGTCAAGAGGCTAATAGATGGTCAGTCAGGAAGGATGTTATTCTTTACTAAGAGGCGAAGACAAGGTAAGTGGGTTATTAAGAATGGTATAAATGTATCACAGGATTACAGTGTTAGTTTGCTATCAGTAAAAATATATTCATCTTCTTCTGTTTGTGTAACATGAGTAGGGAAATTAATATTTTTTCTTTCAAATGACTGCATAGCTTTCCATAGTTACATAGTTGAGTTTAGCTCTAAATTTGACTTTAATTTTCAGGATTATTTATTACATATAGCTTTGCAGGTTAGTCTTAAAGAACAATTTGCTCTGCAAGTCCTTAGGACTCTAGGTATTCCTAACTATGCAGAAATTAGGATTTTTTGTCAAATTGTATAAAGTTAAATTTCTGCAAATATTTCAATACAAAATATTCTGTTATCAGAGTTTTTGGCTGAGTACCATAGAGTACTATAATATCTGGCCATTGTAAATACAACACAGATCTGTGGAATTAATTCTGAAAATTCTGTGATCTATATTAAGAATTCTGTCTTGGGATGGAAACAACCTAAGTGTCCATCATCGGATGAATGGGTAAAGAAGATGTGGCACATATATACAATGGAATATTACTCAGCCATAAAAAGAAATGAAATTGAGCTCTTTGTAATGAGGTGGATGGACCTAGAGTCTGTCATACAGAGTGAAGTAAGTCAGAAAGAGAAAGACAAATACTGTATGCTGACACATATATATGGAATTTAAGAAAAAAAAAATGTCATGAAGAACATAGGGGTAAGACAGGAATAAAGACACAGACCTACTTGAGAATGGACTTGAGGATATGGGGAGGGGGAAGGGTAAGCTGTGAGAAAGTGAAAGAGCGGCATGGACATATATACACTACCAAACGTAAGGTAGATAGCTAGTGGGAAGCAGCCGCATAGCACAGGGAGATCAGCTCGGTGCTTTGTGACTGCCTGGAGGGGTGGGATAGGGAGGGTGGGAGGGAGATGCAAAAGGGAGGGGATATGGGAACATATGTATATGTATAACTGATTAAATTTGTTATAAAGCAAAAAAAATAAAGAAAAAAAAATCTAAAAAAAAAAAAAAAAAAGAATTCTGTCTTGGGAATTCCAGAGAAAGAATTGATCTTATAAAATTTAAGTTGCTGTTAGTAAATATTTTTTCTGACACTGGCTTTCTTCTAAATGTTATAATGTACTCTTTTAATGTAATAATTTTTTTCACATGACAGATTTATCTTTTGGTGTGTTTTTAATAACACAAAATTAACTATGCAGGCAGATAATCAATAATGAAAGAGGCCTATTAAATATAATAAGAATAGTGTGGTTGGGTACCAAATTAATAATATCAGTATAAAATGAAATTTTAAGATTATATTAATTATACTTGAAAAATTTTCATGTGAAGTGTCTGAGATTTAATGCAGAGTGATATTTCTAAGTACTTAGGCACAGGGAGTACAAGAATTACATTGGGGAGACAGATGAATAACTATAAAAATGGGTATAAATTATGTAAGAAGCCTTACATCTTTTATTACGCGGTGACGTTTTCTAGTTTGTATACTTGTAGCTGGAATTTTTTCTGCTTAGCCAGTAAGAAACCTTCATCTCTTTAGGTTATTATTTTGTCTATTTATATCATGTAGTACTTTGGTTAACCTTTGCCTGCAAATATGGAGTTATGTTCTCAAATTTAATATCAGTGTTTGCACTGGGTTATCCTGGCTTTGCCATTTTTCCTCTTCCTCATATATAGTATAGTGTGGGATTATTTTCTCAATTGACCCTTTATATGGATAGTCCTTTTCCTTTTGATTCCTGTAATGCAAATTGTGTGATACTGAAATGTTTAGTTTTATTAATTTGGTGAGGTGGAAATAATATGTGGTATTTCGTTTGTCAGTCATTGGGCCAATGTTTAGAAATAGTTACCGATTTCACTGCATCTCATATTTCTCTATCTTGATATCTAACAAATGTACACACTATAAGGCAGTTGAGGAAAGGAAATATAGTATGTTAAATATCTCTGAATTGTCTTGCCATGCTTGCAAGGGAAGAAAGAAACAAGAATGTATGCTTTTTATTATAGCATATATGTGTTTTATTATACTATATTTAAAATATCTCCTTTACTACCCTATATCCTGCCATGTTAAAATAAGACAGTCAGTCCTATGTCTTTGTCTCTGGATCATGGTGACATAGTTTCTTGATCTTGTTGTTCTCTTTGCTTGTAGTGGTTTTATTGTTGTATGTGATAATTATATTCGAAGAACACCTACAGTGCCATACCTAGCCAAGTTATATTTAGCCATTGAAATTTTTATTTTGGAGTCTTACAGTTGTGTTTTTAAAAACATGCGATGGGTGCTTTTGATTGAAAAAAATTCACTCTTAAATCTGTACTTTTTTCCACGGGTGATAGTTTTTTAGGTTGAGGATCACTAGTTTGGCAAACTTTTTTCTTTTCTTCTCTCTTGTTTTCTTTTCTTTTCTTTTCTTTTCTTTTCTTTTCTCCTCCCTCCCTTCCTTCCTTCCCTCCCTCCCTTCCTTCTTTCCTTCCTCTTCTAGTGTGCCATGCACCAATATCCAAAGATGAGCAAGGCCTATTTTCTGATCAGTTTTATCACAATCTGTAATGCTCTGTATGAAAGCTGTTATCTCTTGGACTGGGAGTGACAGCTTTTGTCTTCTGTGGGAACTCAGAATAATACTTGGTTTTTACCTTAAGTGGGTTGGAAGGCAGCACAATGTTGTAATGCGGGAATGCTTACTCCTTGGAAGATACTGTGGCAAGAAGGATGGAAACTCGTGTATATTGAGAACTTGCCTTTATGCCAGACAGTGTATGAGGCATCTTCATGTTTGTCATCTCAGTTATATTACTCTTTACAGCTATGCTATGGTGTATGAAAATTTCTGAGTCTGCTGAGGTTCCAATAAACGGACAGATTCAGGGTTACACAGATGCAAAGTGAAGGCTCACGGTCACCCAATTTTAAGGTGGTGAAGCTAGGGCTCTAGGACTTTTTGACTTCAAACCTTTTTAGTATGCTTTGTAGCTTTGGGGGTAGATGCTTAGCATTCCAGATAAAGTAGCTAGTAGAAAATCGCCTAAATTCTCTAAAATGTATTTTCATTTTCTGTGGCCATTTACAGAAAACAGGAGGTTTCTCATTTCTAGAGCACAGAAATTGGAAGATGTTCTTTCAGATATGTTTACTAGTCTAGGATATATGGCAAAAAGGATCTCTTTGGTAGTGACATAACTGGCTACCTGAAATAATACAATAATAGCACTTTGCTATAACTTTTTTCTTTGAAGCTGAAGGGAGGAAATCACATGCTGGTATCTGACTGAATTTTTACATCTGAAAACATGTGAGTCTTTCATTTTAGAAAGGAGCTCTTCGGTCCTTTTCTAGAGTCATTGACTTAAAGGTAAGCAGTTGTACAGACTTTTAACTTCTGTGAAATTTAGGGGTTGTGTTAGGGGGACTTATACCCAAGTGGGTCTTGATTGAGTTTTTTGTGGCCCAGAAGGAGACTCCACAGTTCGATGTCACTGGGCTTTGCCTGTGGTTTTGTCTTATTCACCACTTGTTGATTTAGAAACAAAAACAACAAAAGTCTTGGGAGAAAGAAGTCATATTTGTAAAATCTGCTTAAAGCCGATTTAAAAAATAATAATAAAGTTGAGAGTTTTCAAAAGATTACCTTTGGTCTGTGTATCTGATCGACAGGGTAAAATGTAATAGGGATAAAGGTGAAGCCCTGCATTGACGTTTTAAAAAAACAGATTGGCAGGTATAGATGGAGGAGATGGGGCTTAACAGTATTGTGAGTGAAAAAAACCTTGTTGCTGTTTTGGTATGTGACTAATGAAGTTAATAGGCTGTCTTGGTATAAGCATTGTGTTGAGATCAGGGTACTTTAATAGTTTCACTGCTCTCTATCTTCATCAGAGATGTCTGGAACTAGATGCTCATTTTAGAAAGCTTCATTTTACAGAAGGACTTTGAAGACTGGAGCCATGACAGGACAGAAGGGGTGGTTGGGATGGGGCTAAATCTGAGGACCATGACATATGGGGAATGGTTATAACAATGATATATTTAGCCTAGAGAGGAAAATAAAAATATTGGTCTTTTGGAGACCTATAAAATAGTCTCCACTGTAGGCAGAAATTTATTTTGTGTTATTCTGTAAGAAGTGGATGTAAATTACAGGACTACAGATTTAGCTCGGTATAAGAATTATTAGAGGTCTATATAAATCCATTGTCTCACTAGGTAGGGAGCTTCCATCTTTGCAGCTAAAATAAATTTCTGGGAGAGAAGCCATTTGGCTATTTCTAACAAGGCTTTCCAGTGGATGGTTTTTAGATGCTCGCTCAAGAAACCTTAAAAGTTGATATATAGGGCTTCCCTGGTGGCGCAGTGGTTGAGAGTCCGCCTGCCGATGCAGGGGACACGGGTTCGTGCCCCGGTCTGGGAAGATCCCACATGCCGCGGAGCGGCTGGGCCCGTGAGCCATGGCCACTGAGC
The DNA here is from genome assembly GCF_949752795.1 of Hyperoodon ampullatus. NCBI lineage: Eukaryota > Metazoa > Chordata > Mammalia > Artiodactyla > Ziphiidae > Hyperoodon > Hyperoodon ampullatus. The sequence goes on from NC_136926.1 coordinate 13,291,752, forward strand.
CTGTGCTCCGGAGCCTGTGCTCCGCAAGGGGAGAGGCCACAACAGTGAGAGGCCCGCCTACCGCAAAAAAAAAAAAAAAAAAAAAAAAAAAAAAAAAAAAGTTGATATATAATCCATTAGTTTCAAGTATGGTCTGCAGTCACAGAGGTGAGAGGGGAGTCCTTTAGTCTCTTTTCAGGGACTGAAAACAGCTTTTGTAGTATTTGCCTTTTTTACCGTGTTGACATTTGCACTGGTGGTGCAAAAGCAATGGTGGGTAAAGCTGCTGGTGCCTCAGCATGAATCAAGGCAGAGGCATCAAATTGTAGTAGTAGTGATTGTATTATTCACTGTCACACATTCACAGAAGACAATACCGTATATTTAAGAGTGTCATTGATCAAGAGGTAAAAATTATTAATTTTATTAAATCTTGCCCTTGAGTACATGTCTTTTTAATATTCTGTGAGAGAAACTAGCAAGTATATACATACATAAAGCACTTCTGCTGCATATGGTGGTTATCTCAAGGGAAAGCATTTGTGCAATTAGAGTGTTGTGTTAAACCAGCCACTTTTTTGGTTTTCAAAGAACAACTGACAAACTATAGTTTCTCAGATTTAGGTGCAGATATTTTCTCCAAAATGAACTTGAAGTGAGCTTGTCAAGGAAGACTGACAGTATTTGTTGCTTATGATAAAATTTGTGATTTAATGTGAAAATTATGGTTTTAAAAACTTGTATCAGGGACTTCCCTGGTAGTGCAGTGGTTGAGAGTCTGCCTGTCAATGCAGGGGACACAGGTTCGATCCCTGGTCTGGGAAGATCCCACATGCCACGGAGCAACTAAGTCCGTGTGCCACAACTACTGAGCCTGCGCTCTAGAGCCCGCGAGCCACAACTACTGAGCCCACGTGCCGCAACTCCTGAGGCCCATGCACCTGGAGCCTGTGCTCCGCAACGAGGGAGGCCACCGCAGTGAGAAGCCCGCGCACCACAACGAAGAGTAGTGCCCGCTCGACACAACTGGAGAAAACCCAAGCGCAGCAGCGAAGACCCAACGCAGCCAAAATAAAAACTTGTATCAGCTACTGTGTGTTGTTAGGTTCCCAATACTTAAAGATTTTTCTGATGAGATCATTGGTGATAACAATAAATGTGATTTTATTTTATATTGTATGGTAAAATATGTCAGCATATAGAAGATCTGCGTAACTCAGAACAAGTATTTTCCAAACAATCAATGCATGATATTACAAAATCTTGCATGGGTAAAAGGTCCATTCAGAGGGCAAGACAAACTGTTGGATTTTTTTTTTTTTTTTTTGCGGTATGCGGGCCTCTCACTGCTGTGGCCTCTCCCGTTGCGGAGCACAGGCTCTGGACACGCAGGCTCAGCGGCCATGGCTCACGGGCCCAGCCACTCTGCGGCACGTGGGATCTTCCCGGACCGGGGCATGAACCCGTGTCCCCTGCATCAGCTGGTGGACTCTCAACCACTGCACCACCAGGGAAGCCCTAAACTGTTGGATTTTAATGTGACAGACTATGAAAAGTTCATTAATACAGGTGTTTAGATTCTACTAATGTTTTGGAAACTACTATTTATCAGCTTTTGGTATAGTAACCACAGTTAACTGAAAGGGTTATAAAAATGCTCCTGTCTTTTCCAGGTACCTGTTTGTGTAGAGGTAGATTTTCTTTGTAAACTTTAACCAAGACAACATATTAAAACGTATTGCATTTAGAAGCAGATTGGCAATCTAGTTGTCTTCTATTAAGGCATACATAAAAGCATGCCTGAGACACTTTCAGAAAGAAGTTGGTTTATAATCCACAATACTTGTTAGTTAACTGACAGTTGACTTATTAGGAAACCTCGTTGCTCTCCAACATCTCTTTTTCATGGTGCCTTGGTACCTGGGAAACTAAACCAGCAGTGTTAAAGGGTTGCTTGGCGAACATGGGATCAAAGGAATTGGATATGTTTCTGGGACATTTTACTTGGATTATGAGAAACCTGATACTGTGTTCCTGCTCCACAGTAGTGAGCTCCTCTCTGCTGTCTAGTGTCTGTATGTTTACCATTGCTTCTGCTTTGGACAAACTCCTTTTTTTTTTTTTTAAAGTGAGTGAGTGTTTTGTTTTTTTTTTAAAATTAATTAATTAATTTATTTTTGGCTGTGTTGGGTCTTCGTTTCTGTGCGAGGGCTTTCTCTAGTTGCGGCGAGCGGGGGCCACTCTTCATCGCGGTGCGCGGGCCTCTCACTGTCGTGGCCTCCCTTGTTGCGGAGCACAGGCTCCAGACACGCAGGCTCAGTAGTTGTGGCTCATGGGCCCAGTTGCTCCATGGCATGTGGGATCCTCCCAGACCAGGGCTCGAACCCGTGTCCCCTGCACTGGCAGGCAGACTTTCAACCACTGCGCCACCAGGGAAGCCCCTGGACAAACTCCTTTTAAATTCTTTTTCTTTTTAATTTTAATTAATTAATTAATTTATGGCTGCATTCGGTCTTTGTTGCTGCGTGCGGGCTTTCTCTAGTTGCGGCGAGCGGGGGCTACTCTTTGTTGCAGTGTGCAGGCTTCTCATTGCGGTGGCTTCTCTTGTTGCGGAGCATGGGCTCTAGGCGCGCCGGCTTCAGTAGTTGTGGCACGCAGGCTCAGTAGTTGTGGCTCACGGGCTCTAGAGCGCAGGCTCAGTAGCTGTGGCACACGGGCTTAGTTGCGCTGTGGCATGTGGGATCTTCCTGGACCAGGGCCTGAACCTGTGTCCCCTGCATTGGCAGGCAGATTCTTAACCATTGCGCCACCGAGGAAGGCCTTAAATTCTTTAAAAAATATATATTCCCCAAAGCCAAATTGTCTCATAATTGATTCACTGTAGCAATTGTAACAATTGTATATAATACTAATACCTTAGTAATGTTTTTCTAAGGCCAGAGTCTGATCATTTTGATTCGACTCACCAGATAACTTAGTTCTGTCACATTTTGAAGACTTCTTTAGGCAGCTTATGCTTCTTATTGGTTTTCATTTCATAGGGTGTTTTTTTCCCCCACCCTGACCTTGTCTGTAGCATCTGGAGGGTTTCCATTTTGGATCATGTTCTTTCAAGAAGTATTTCAGTGTCTATATTATATGCCTGGCACTTGTTTTTTCCTCCCTCATACAATCATTGTTGGAATTGTTTAAACAGAAGACTGTCTTTTCAGGGATGTTGAAGAAGATTCTAATTTTAGTTTGCATCTTGGATCATGGGAGTTTATAAAACAGGGAGACTTCCAAGAAGTATCTGGCAGGATTAAATAGTTGTACATGTAGAATTAGTTGGATTCTGTAGGCTATATAAGACAGGTTTAGTTTTCTCACCTTCCTTCTGGTTAGAGTCCAGGGAAGAAGTGGGGAAGGAGCCTGATGGCTTTTCATCACAAAGGTTTGTGCCATTCATTTGTTCATTCACTTAGAAAATGTTTATTAAGCATGAGGTACTATTCTAGCAGTTAAGGAAGTGTGTTCCTTCTGTTTAGTACTCTTATTTGTTCTCATGACTAATTTAGTTAAATCTTTGTCACATTTAGGATTTTATACATAGGAATAACAATCTCTTCATTTTGAACTTCGAGAACTACAGTCACATAAGGTTCTTTATTTTGTACTCCTGACAGGTGGGTAGCACAAGATTAGGTTGGCTTAACAGGTGTTGGTGATAGACTTGGTACGCCTTAGGTGGTCTATGAAAATTACATGTGGTAAATTTGTTATAAAGTGTTAAAAGATTCTCTAAGTTATGCTTTTAAAAATCTAACATATATTTTATCTTGAATGTTTTAAATGTGGTGAAAATGTCTTAGAAAATGTTATTCCTTTGAATAAACATCATTAAACAAACTTGTTTGTCAGTTCATATGGATTTTTATAAAATACAGTCCATTTCAGGCACAAAAAGCAGTATTATAGCTATTAGCATGATCAGTACACATCAAAAGGAAGCAATAATGAATAAGGAAGTCAAGAAAATAAAAATCTAGGTGAGGAAGGAACACACTGGGATATCTACATGACAGTAGCGCAGTCTTTTTTAAGGTAGCTAAGTTTAAGTGGTTACTGTTTGACATTGTGTATTCGGATCTCTCTAGTAAATTGTGTCATAAGGGAATACACGTAAAATGATGAATTGATCTCTTGACACTTCATTGTGATCTCTGCATAAAAGAAGTACTTGTGATGGCCTTTACTTAGAGAATGAGATTTTTAGAAGTGTAAATATTATGCAGAAAAATTAAGCCTCCACATGTTAAGTCAATATAACTCTAACAAGGGAAAAATGAATGTTATACAATATATGCTGGGCTGTTGATTATATGACACTTTTATAATAAAGTATTACATCCTTAACAGGCTTGCATCTAATCTTCATCTTCCCAATTAAAAAAAAAATCATTTGTTTAATCTGCCTTCATTTAGGGGATCCTTTTTTTAAAAAAAATAAATTTATTTATTTATTTTTGGCTGCTTTGGGTCTTCGTTGCTGCACGCGGGCTTTCTCTAGTTGCGGCGAGCGGGGGCTGCTCTTTGTTGCGGTGCGCGGGCTTCTCGTTGCGGTGGCTTCTCATGTTGCAGAGCACGGGCTCTAGGCGCGCGTGCTTCAGTAGTTGTGGCTCACGGGCTCTAGAGTGCAGGCTCAGTAGTTGTGGTGCATGGGCTTAGTTGCTCCGTGGCATGTGGGATCTTCCCGGACCAGGGCTTGAACCCGTGTCCCCTGAATTGGCAGGTGGATTCTTAACCACTGCGCCACCAGGGAAAGTCCCAGGGGATCCTTTTATGTATAAAAAATCATATTAATCTTTTCTTGCCAACAATTTCTAGTATCTTTTTATTTTAACAGTGAATTAAAATATATTCTTTTCTGTAAACCATTTTATTCCCTTCAGGAAGTTGCTTTACTTTCTGAGTTTTTTTTTTTTTCAATCCCTTCTCCTATCCATTTCTTTATTTTTATAAATGCATCTTTAATCCTTTGTCTCTCTAAAGCACAGTCTGGTTTTTAAAGATTTAATTCTAGAATAGCCTGTTATTTTTGTGATGTAAATTCATAGGGTTCTGTATGAAGAATTTTTTCTTCATGCTTGAAGTCAAAGCATGAAAAATTTGTTCTCTAAAGGGTACTTTTCACAAATTTCCAATTCAGTCAAAATAAATTGTTGTGAGATTGCAGCTGAAAATGTGGTAATAAATTTTCCTACTGAAAGATGTATATTGATTTTTTCATCCCCCCTCTTAACTTATTTGTTCAACAGATATTTATTAATTGCTCAGTTTGTACCAGTCACTGTGCTGTAAGCACTAGGCCGTATAGTGGTGGGTACAAACTTGGACTTGGCAATCTTTGAATTTAGACTGTGGGGGAAGGGGAGGCATTAATAAAGTCACATAAATAAATGAAAACAATTGCAACTAAGTTAAGTACAGGAATTGTCAACTGTATGGTGCTATGTAGATAGTATGGGACTTAGTAAAAGAAAATTAATTATCTGAGAAAGTGGTGTTTGAACTGAGATGTGAAAGTAGAATAGACTTGAAGTAGATGAAGAAAGGAGTGACAGTATTTCTATGGCAGGTAAGACAGCAGCCTTTGGTGGCAGGAAGCTTGGTGTATTGCAGGAATGAAAGAAGACCAGTGTGGTTCTAGCAGAGAGAGTGACTGGGAGTGTGTTATCAGATGAGGCAGTTCTGAGTGTCAGTGGGGGTTAGACTAGGCAGAGCCAGGCTACAAATAGATTTCCAGACATGATAAGGACTTATCCTAAGAACAAGGAGAATCCGTGTCACATATTTTAAGCAGGAATTGGGGGTGGGGGAGCTGGGGGAATGTGTACAGATGAGGATTGAGACAGGAATGGTGTGACTTTGGCAGGCTTTAGTGTGCAAGGTGGGCAGAAGTGGATGTGGCCAAAAGGGGGCATGGGCATTCTGGGAAGCTCTTGTAGTCGTCCAAAGAAATGATGGTGCCTTTTTTTTTTTTTTTTTAATTGTTTTAAGCCCTTTTTCAGAGTCAGATTCTAGTATGTTTTTGTGTTAGGAGTCTGGATGTTATTTATCCCAGCGTTTTACTGCAGCACCAGGGCAGAAGACTGCTTGTTTCTTTAGATTATTAGCACAGAATCATAATCCAAAAGCAGGTATACGAAGGCTAGTATTCATAAGCATGCCTTGTAATGTGCTTTTGGAAGACTGACTTAAAAATGTAATTATATGAGTATAAGGTGATCCTTAATTGGTCTATACTCCAGCTACACTTTTTTTTAAAGTAAATTTATTTATTTTATTTATTTATTTTTGGCTGCATTGGGTCTTCGTTGCTGCATGTGGGCTTTCTCTAATTTTGGTGAGCAGGGGCTACTCTTCCTGTGGTGTGCAGGCTTCTCATTGCGGTGGCTTCTCTTGTTGCGGAGCACGGGCTCTAGGCACGCCAGCTTCAGTAGTTGTGGCACGTGGTATTCAGTAGTTGTGGCTCGCGGGCTCTAGAGTGCAGGCTCAGTAGTTGTGGTGCACGGGCTTAGTTGCTCCGCAGTATGTGGGATCTTCCCGGACCAGGGCTCGAATCCGTGTCCCCTGCATTGGCAGGCGGATTCTTAACCACTGCGCCACCAGGGAAGCCCCCAGCTACACTTAATGCTAGTTATTACTTTGGCAGTGTAAACTTCTGGTGTAAACAAATGACTAAAAGTGACCATAACTTGAAATATTTATTAGTACAGAGTAGTCTTTGAATTGTGTGTTAGCTATAGCCTACATTTAAGGCATTAATTCTTTACCTAGGCTTTAAATTTTGCTTCTTGCTTTGTCTTTGAAACTAGCAACACTCTTACAGATGTAAATTACGGTAGGTAACAGTTATTTATCATTAATCTGTGGTCCTGTGTGTAGTATTGTCAGTGATATCTATACTGAAGCTGTAGCAGAAAACTAGTGTTCTCTTCTTTGGCAGATGTGACTGAGAGTGGGAGATAATGCCTAAAGCCTTTAGCCAAATAGCCGTCTGTTCAAAGTGTGTGTTTTAAAATGTAGGGACTCACCTCCTAGAGAAATGGAAATAAAAACAAAAATAAACAAATGGGACCTAATGAAACTTAAAAGCTTTTGCACAGCGAAGAAAACCGTAAACAAGACCAAAAGACAGCCCTCAGAATGGGAGAAAATATTTGCAAATGAAGCAACTGACGAAGGATTAATCTCCAAGATTTACAAGCAGCTCATGCAAAAAAAACAATAACAAAAAACAAACAATAACAAAAAAATAAACAACCCAATCCAAAAATGGGCAGAAGACCTAAATAGACATTTCTCCAAAGAAGATATACAGATTGCCAACAAACACATGAAAGAATGCTCAACATCATTAATCATTAGAGAAATGCAAATCAAAACTACAATGAGATATCACCTTACACCGGTCAGAACGGCCATCATCAAAAAGTCTACAAACAATAAATGCTGGAGAGGGTGTGGAGAAAAGGGAACTCTCTTGCACTGTTGGTGGGAATGTAAATTGATACAGCCACTATGGAGAACAGTATGGAGGTTCCTTAAACAACTAAAAATAGAACTACCATACGACCCAGCAATCCCACGACTGGGCATATACCCTAAGAAAACTGTAATTCAAAAAGAGTTATGTGGGCTTCCCTGGTGGCACAGTGGTTGAGAGTCCGCCTGCTGATGCAGGGGACACGGGTTCATGCCCCGGTCTGGGAAGATCGCACATACCGCGGAGCGGCTGGGCCCGTGAGCCATGGCTGCTGAGCTCGCGCGTCCAGAGCGTGTGCTCCTCAACGGGAGAGGCCACAGCAGTGAGAGGCCCGCGTACCGCAAAAAAAAAAAAAAAAAAGATAGCAAATTAATCAAATTATATTACTTCCATCATAGGGTTATTTGGAGACATAAGATTTTATTTTTCTGAAAAAATCTCATAGTTAATATATATATAGTCCTCAGATCTTCTCAAAACATTAATTTCTCTGTTGGGTTGAGACATGTGACAACACTGAGACATTTAAAATATCTTTGGACCTTTAGAATATACTGAGCATAAAGTAGCCCTTACCCTCAGTAGAAATGCATGGATAAAGTTTATATCAATAACCATGCAGCCTTACTCCTCTGCAGCCTTCTGGTATTAACTCACACCCATGTGGATATCTCCATATAGCATTCACTCTTGAAAGCATATTATTTTTCATAAATGAGATACTCACATGGACATACCCATTGTCAGTTTTACTGAGAACAGTAGAATAAAAGTGAGTAGGTTAGGCACGGTGGCACGGTGGTTAAGAATCTGCCTGCCAATGCAGGGGACATGGGTTCGAGCCCTGGTCCAAGAAGATCCCACATGCCGCGCAGCAACTAAGCCTGTGTGCCAGAACTACTGAGGCTGCGCTCTAGAGCCGCGAGCCACAACTGCTGAGCCCACGTGCCACAACTACTGAAGCCCGCGTGCCTGTAGCCCTTGCGCTGCAACGAGAAGCCACTGCAATGAGAAGCCCGCGCACTGCAGCGCAGAGTAGCCCCCACTTGCTGCAACTAGAGAAAGCCTGTGCACAGCAACAAAGACCCAACGCAGCCAAAAATAAATAAATAAAACAACTTTATTTAAAGAAAAAAAGAGTGAGTAGGTTAGAATGTGTGGGGAGTAAGGGGGAGACTTGCGAGGAGTGGTTAGAAAAGTGAGTGAATTCACTCAAGTTAGAACACTGTAATTTATGACATAAATGGCATATATAGCTTCAGTATATATTTCATTTGCTAGCTTAGATGTAGTGTTTTCTGGCAAGCCTTTCCTGACACCTCCAATTTGAATAAGCTACCCCTCCTATGTGTCTTAGTGGCATTTTCTGCTACTCCCACAATAGCTTTTGCTTGTTTGTTTTGTAATTGGTTGTACCTGTGTCTCCTATAGCTTGTTGGCTCATTTTAAGGGAGGGAGTATGTCTCATTTGCCATTAATCCTCAAGATCTAGCACCTGGTAGATAATTCAGTAAATATTTATTGCATGTAATTGCTTTATCCAGTTTCTGATTGATATTTTTGGGAGTGGCAGTGCATTGTGATTGTGTTAATTTAATCTCAGTACAAAGCATCTGGGAGTTAAGTGCTGGAAGCTGTTTGAGTAGTAATAAGTATTTTCAAACCCCCAGATTTCTGATTGCACTCTACTGAGGCCCTAGGTGCTTGCTCTGTACCGCTTCAGGAGTTGCTGCTGGAGAGAGTTCAGTGCAGGTCTACTTTTATCTGTTTTGTTCTGGGGGCGTAATTGTAGCCACGATTCTCCTTTAAAAGTCTGCAAACTAAATTTCTAGTTCAGTTTCCTCCTACAGATGAGAGCCAAGGCCGAAGGGACTAAGTGACCTGTCCAGTTCCATAGCAAGTAGTAGGAGAGGAGGATCTTGGTTCCCATCGCTTTGCTCTTGCTGTTTCCTGCTATACCATAGTGCTTCTGGGGTGGCTATTGCAGTGCTTACAGACCTTTGGAAGAATAAGAGTTGGTCAGTACTGTGATGCTTTCATGGTTCATATTAACTGTTGCATGTTGACTAGGTTGTTTCATTCAGTAGCATTGAAATGTATGTTCATATACATCATAACAGTTAAACCCTATTGCTTAAAAATCAATTTTTTTAAAACTATAAGTTAATGAATACTTATTTGGGACTTCTATATTCCTTTGTGAAAAATTTGAAATTTCTCTTGATTTCATTGTAATGAAATTTGACCTGATGATATGTTGATGATTTGAATTGTAACGGAATCATTGGAAAACTCAGCTATAAAAATGGTATAAATTATTTCTTAGTTTATATTATTTTTGTTGCTGTGCAAGTAGTGAAGTAATGTTTATGGAGAAGAAATCACAGAGTCTGCATAACTGACTCCATATGGCCAGAAGCATGTAGTGAGTCCTTAAATGGGACAAAGAGATGAAATTTTAATGAAACGTACAGTAATTGTTAGGACCACATTAGCTCTTTATTATTTCACACTGACACTTTGAAAGAACAGGATGTGGCACATTTATAATTCTTTCCTCTTGAGAATTGGTTAGCATAAAGTTCAAGATTTAATTTAAAAAGCAAGAGAAGCTGTTATTATGGAATTGAATGAATAGATGCTGCACATAAGATCTATAGATAACTTTATATATTTATATGTATTCACAAACACAGTGCAACCTTTCTGATTCTTTCCAGACAGTTAAATAAACCCATGTATGTTCTTTTAATATTATATCCTTTTCACAGATGTTACCTTACAAAACAAGATATCAGTTTTGGTGGTTTAGTGCTTTTTTCCTTAAATCTCCAAAATTCAATTCAAATATAACTTTAAAATATATAAGAATGTGAACTGTAAGTTAAAGTGATCAGATACGAATTATTGGATGTAAAAAAGTTACCTATTCACTTCCCAAGTCTAATTATATGTAAAAGTAATGAGAGGAAATTGTGGTGTTATGTAGACCTTAGTAGATTTAAAGTGGAGTTCAAATCTATCCCACTTTGTTTTCTGTCCACTTGGTTAAAAGGTATTCTGGTATTCTCTGGGCAGACAGCCAGTACTAAAATAAACGCTTACCATTGAAACGGTTTTTGTAATGTCTACATAAGCTTTAGAGTGGGACCTTCATTTGTTGGACATAAAAATCTCAGAGCCCCTACTATGACCCTATTGTATTCAATGATGCAGGAAAGAGAATTCATTTATTTTATTTTATTTTAAGAAACTTAATACTGTAGATCTTCAACTCTTAATGTTGCCCTTCTTTTAAAACTTAAAGAAAACTCAATAAAGAAAATCCTTTCCTAGAAAGTTGTGGTAGTGGGTTTTGTTGTTGTTGTTGTTGAAGGAAGGTGAAACTGAATGTGTTTTTTGGTTTCCAGAGAGAAATAAGATGTTAAGAACTGTTGTTTGATGGTTGACACAAACCATTTCTTCTAAATTTCTGGGTTTGTTACAGAACAGAAAAACATTTAAATCCAAATGAACCACTCACTAGCCATGTGATTTTGGAAATGTTACTTTAGCTTTATGTGTCCTCATCTGTTATATGGGGATATTAATGGTATTTACCTCATAGGGTTATAGATATTAATAAATGAGATAATATCCAATATCTTTTAACCATTATCAACATTATCAAAATGCTAGTCACATGAGCAGTAATTTTGGTTCCTTATCTCTTCTCCTTACTCCATTTCATCTCTAATTTATGTCTGCCATTTTGTTGGTGTTGTGTTTCCTTGTATTTGCAAATGCTGAATCTTTTATGAACATACTCTGTTAGAGTGAGTCATATATTCTCTATTTCTCTCTCTTTCAGATTCTCAGAGTTAATATCATGCATTGGTTTAAATAACACCGAATCTGACTTAACTTTACCTATTGCTTCTGCATACATACACCTATAATTGTTGTTTATACTTTTGACGCTTTGATATTGGTGGGATAAGGGGGAGGTTGGTACTTGGAAACCTGACTTGCAGGGTGCAGCATCTGTTCCTTAACTTACCACTGATGTTTGATTTGGAATGAACATCACTTTTCTCCCCTCAGATGTACTGAACTTAATTTTGGACTATTAAAGCTTTTTCTTAGGCATTGGATATGCTTCACGTTTAATAGTTTGCTGCCTTTAATTCAGTATTCTTTCATTAGTTAATTTTGAGTAAAAAATGGCATCTTAGTGGATGTACTCATGTGTTATGTATAGTATATACTTCAGTGAAAAGTTATGAGTTATAACTTATTTTTGCTGGAGAATGTTCATCATACAGTTGGAGAGATATTTAGGACCATTGCAAAACTAAAACTGAAGTCAATGTACTCGAACCTTAACGTTATTGCTAGTAGTAATACAGACTTAAGAGATTTCACTTATTTTTTTTTTGAGAAATAAAATCATGACAATTGTTTACAATAAAAGAATGAAGAAAAATTCTTAGGCTAAATAAAAAGTTTAAGAAAAAAACATTCTAAAGGGCTTCCCTGCAGGGGACGCGGGTTCGTGCCCCGGTCTGGGAAGATCCCACATGCCGCAGAGTGGCTGGGCCCGTGAGCCATGGCCGCTGAGCCTGTGCATCCGGAGCCTGTGCTCGGCAACGGGAGAAGCCACAGCATTGAGAGGCCCGCGTACCGCAAAAAAAAAAAACAAAAAAAAACATTCTAGAGTGAATTGTCTGTAGAAACATGGAAATAATTGATGTGCAGACATTTTTCCTCTATTGAGTTGAGTAAAAAATTAATTGGAATATCACTTTATATATACAATAATGGAAATAGTATTTTAAATTCTACTTACTACCTTGCTATTTTAATCATTAAAATATATAGTATATAGTCAAAAATTGATGGGTATACTTACATATCTTTGATTATTTTATTAAAATGAAAGAATGAATACTTGGAAACAAGAATCAATATATTTATGTTTTTGTGTTTTGGAGGACAAAAAAAATTCTATGAATAGAATCAGTAAAGAATACCTAATTTGTCAACAGCTTCAAGTTTGTTTTTTAAATCTTGTTATAGATAAGTATGAACCAGACACTTGTTTAAGACAGTGTTTGGCAAAATGCTACTCCCAACAGTTAAGTGAACCCCAGCACTGCCCTAATAGGCTCAGATCAGAAGGCCTGTCCTACTTCAGGCTGTGAACATTTTTCATGAGCAAATATGAAATGCACATATTGTGACTGAACTGTAGTATATTTGCTTTATCTGCCTCATTGGCCTTCCTTCGTTAAATTTTATTAATTTAAAATAAATATGGGATTTAGAAGTATTCAGGGCCTGAAAAAGAGTATTTTTTAATTTTTTTATTATAAAGAGTATTTTAAAAAAATATTACTTTTAAAATTTGAGTATTTTCTATGGATGGGATTAAATGTCTGTCTCTTCTAATAGATTTTAAAAAGTAAAAGTTGAGTGTGTTATGTTATGCTAGCATGTACTTTACATGTTATTTTATTGAATTACTAATGCCTCTCAATCATTATTGGCACAAAATTTCCATTCTTAAGTACATTAATGCTAATTGTCTGAAACCCTGAGAGATCAAATCATTGTAAACAGAAGTTTCTAAATAAGATGAGTTTGAACTCACAACGTGGGAAAAATAAGTGTCTTGCATTGGAACTAATTCTAAAAAAACAGTAGAACTTTTAAAACGTATACTTACTAGAATTAGCTTTTAACATTTTTTTTTTAATTGGGAGGTGGCAAGATGATTGTGGTTTATCATTGTCAGTGCCCCTAATTGGCCTTGGCAATAACAGAGTCGTAGCTCCAGGCTTATGGAAGCTGTAGGGATCCATTCGTGAGAGGCTGTGAAGTTCAGTAATTAACAGCATGGGCTTCGGCGTTAGACTCAGGTTCAAATCACATCTCTCCTGGATGCTAGCTGTATGACCTTTGGTAAACCACTAAATTTCATTTTCTTCATTTGCAAAGTGGGGAATTAGAGTCATAATAGTTCATTGAATTCAAGGATTATATGAGTTAACACATGGAAATCACTTAGCACAGCACTTAGTTCATAGAAAACTAAGCATAAGCTGTTAATGTGAATATCATCACTATTTCTGCTACTGCCACAAGAGCAATGCTCCAGGCAGTAATGACTTTTCTTCTTGTTGCTGTTATGTCTACTATTCATTAGTTTTCCTTTCACTGACATTGATATGTGTTAGGGTGTTTTCTATTTTCTATTTTTAATGAAGGGGTTGTTTCCTTTTTATCTGAATGTTGTCAGTTTGGGGAAGGGAAGAACCTGTGAGGCTATGGTGTAAGTCTTCAGCCTGCTCGTGGGCAAATGTATTCTAAGCACAAAAGGAAGAATTAAACTAAGTATAGTCTTTGCATATTTAAGTTAGAAGGTTTTTCTGTTCGGTTACAAAAATTTTCTGCAGTAAGGGGAATGGGTTGAAGTAGAAGCAGATGTGTCTGGTCTGTTTCTTTTGAGAGAAGACAAATCATTTGCTTCCCGTGTGCAGGTGCCATTGGAATACTGATGATCATTTCTTGTAGGAGAGTGAATTTTAACTTGCTCTCAGCCTTTAAGTGTACACAACTCTTACCTTTAATTCTTTATTGTACAAGTAACAACTGATTTTTGTGGTTGACAGATTCTTGCTGTTACAAAAAACTTGATTGCTTCCAGTTCTCTGTTACTTGTTTGTGGAGGTGGAGGTCGTGGCAGTGGGGATTTGTGGCAGCTGTCAATCACAAAAGTAAGCTCTATGTCTTCTCTTGCTGACGAAGGTGGCACTTTAGCTTCTTCCTTTCTTTGTTTTGTGGCTTTTAGCTGCCACCGTAGTTTCTTTACAAATACTGGACCAGAGAAAGGGGGTTGATCTTTTCCTCTAGGTACCCCCTCTGCCATCAGCAGTAAGTTCTGTATACAGTGGGAAAATACAACTGTTTAACCAGATTATTCCACCTTCCAGCAGGAATAGTAGTAATAATAGCTTACACATGGTGTAATTACTGTGTGATGTCACCACCCTCATTATGTTACATACTGATTTAATCCTGGAAGCTTTGTATTAATTTGTATTTAATCTGAGCTTTGTATGATTGTCATTTTTTAACAAATGAAGAACTAAGACTCACAGAGGTTTAGTTTACTTATTTGTGTCCATCAGTACATGCCCTAGCTGGGACTGGAATTCACGTCTTACAGCTCAATATTTTTTTCAAGTTTTTTATTCTTTTAAAATTTTATTATGAAAAATTTGAAATATATGAAAAGCTAGATAGAATATTATACTGAATACCTCACATACATTTCACCTCTATTTAAAAGTTAATACTGTTTTGCCATATTTGCTTCATCATTTTTTTCCTTGAAAGTTTTTAAACAAGTTCTATAAATTATTTCATTATAATTCTTTTTTAAAAAAGGTTGTTTTCTTATAACCACACTACACTGTTCACACATTTCATTTAGTTATTTCTCTTAGATTTGTTTTTGATTGTTGAACAGCTCTCCCCCCATCCTGCTCCTGTTTCCCCATACCATTGGGTTTTTGCAAAGACTGGGTCCTGTGACTCCAAATTCTTACCCACGATCCCCTTTTGCTTTCTGAGGCCTGGGTGCAAAGGAAGTGGGGAGCGGAGGGCAAGTGTGTAGGAAGCCCCCAAGGTGTTGTATAAAATGTTACTAAATTGTGGCTTGCATTCTTTGAGTAGTAGACATGTGCTGGAAGTTGAAGCAACTTTAACTGCAGACAAAATTTGATACTTTAATCACCTATTTCCACCCCCCCCCAAAAATCCACAAAATAATATCTTTTTATTACCTCCTGTAAGTTAGCAGGACATGGACCATTGTTGCTATTAAAGTTTGTTTAGATATGGAACAGTAATACAATTATGCTAGAACATAATTATGCTAAAAATAATTTCAGACTTTGCAAAAATTACTTTTTACTTCCCTTTCATTCAGCAAACATTTACTGAATATTTACTCTTTCACAACTCTTTTGGGGCTTTATAAGAACATTCTGTCGACAGTGAGTTTGTAATCCATTGGGGGAATGAAACAAAAGACGTTTCCATATAATATGGAGCATGAAAGTACTACAAGTCAGGGTAAGTGAAAATGCTGAAGAGATTGTGAAGGGAGGGAGGGGAGCAGGAAGAGATGGTATTTGAGTGGTCCAGACAAGCAGAGTTTGGCATTCAGGCATCTTGGACAAACTGAAGAAGATAAACAGAAGTATAGAGGTGAGAAAGCATAGGGAATAGAAGTTGAGTGTTAATGTATTTTACTGTCTTCCGAATTTAGGAAATACCTAATTTTTAGATTTAGGAAATGTCTGTCTAAAAGACCTACATTACCTTCTGCTTCCCTGTGTTTTTGTACTTACCATCACCTTTGGCAATGTTAACAATCAACATACATTGGTTTGCACCGTTTCCATAGCCATTGTAGGCAGAAGGCATTTTACTTTCTGACATTATGGTTAATTCTGATTTTCCGAAACTTGCTGTAGATTTGTTCCTGCAGTTAGGTCTGTTGTAATTGGCTTCCTGTTGCTCAGGTTCAGCTACTCCATGGGATGCATCACACCCACATTTTCCTACAGGCAGTGTATAATATAGTTTGACTGTTTTATTCCAAAATCAGTGCAACAAAGGAATTCCATTGTATATATTTATTGTTAAATCTCTGTCCTAACCCCTTGCTAATGGAGTGTCTTCATGATACCTTTTAAAATAATTTTCTTTTTCATCGAAGAAGCAATTTAAAGATAGAATGTGAAGAAACATTTTCGCTTAAAGCATTTAACAGTTCTGACATTTCTATAGTAACTTAAGATATCTCTGATCTCTTAACCAATTATATGTAAAAACTGGCTTCTTCATGAAGACCTCTTATATACATTTCTTTTGAATAACAATGTTATAACTAAACAGCCCCCCCCACCCCAAATGATTCTGGTGGCAGCAAGCCTGGTTAAGATGAAATTTAAATTGTGGACCCAGTTTCTTCTCTGTCATTTTAGTTTTTTCTCTCTCTCTTTCTCTTTTTTCTCTCTCTTTTTTTTTTAATAGTAAGGTGATGTGATGGACCTGTGGGGAGTTGAGTGGAGGGGTATGCAAAGCTGAATGACAATAATAACTACCATGTATTAGGTCTTACTATGTGCCTAGTATAGTGCCAGATGCTTTACATACACTAGCTCTAATTCTTTGAATAACTGGTACTGATATAGTATAGATTGCATTTACAGAAAAAGAAACGTAGATTGAGAGAAATAAATGGCCTGCCTAAGACTGTACAACCAAGAATCAGCAGATCTGGGTTTCAAATCAAGATCTGTCTAATTCCAAAGCTTATATTTTTTCCATTATTCTAGAGTACCTATTAATAAGGTAAGTTTTCACTATCATCCCAGCTTTAGAATCCTATACAGATAACCGTAAAAGTTAGGAAATGCCAGATGTAAGAGCAGTGTGCTTGAGTTCTGTGGGAGGGTCAGAGAAATAACAGATGATTCTGAGTGTCAGTGGAGCTCCTTCAGGGAGCAGCCAGTGGAATTTAGCTGGAGAACAGAGGTGCATTCAAGGGAGCAGTAGAAGATGAGACCAGGATGGATACTTGGGAGATTTGGAATGCCAGCCTGGTGAATTAAGGCTTTCTCATCTTATTCATTATAGAAATTTGGTTTACTAAATGATGACAATATCTAGATGTTAATAAGAAGAACAGAAATGACTATTTTTTTGTCTTCTTGGATTTCTTTCCAAGACTTTGTTGTAATATTTTGAGTATGTTAGTAATCTGCTCTACTGTAAGTGAAGGTAGAATCTGGCCTTAGGCAGACACAAGAGGACTAGATACTTGGTGGCTTGTTGCATGTTGTGTGAAGTTAATGTCCAATGACACAGTCTGCATGGTCAGCCAGAACAGGAGGTTTGGCTTAGGGCCATACTGGTATAGCAGCGATCTCTACGTCAGCTCTCATTCTAATTAGTTCTTTGAAAGATTTTTACAGTTAGAGCCATTCTTTTGACAGCTAAATCTCTCCATGTGTGCATTTATTAAATGTATATACTTAAGGATTTTTTTTTGTACATGATTCAGTATGAGGGAAATGAGTGTATCCATTTATGTCACTATGGAATTATCAGAGGCCAAAATGAAAGAAACGTCATACCTCTCTGTCCCTCTCCTTCTGTCTGTTTTTCCCTTTCTTCTCTCCCCCCCCCACCCCCAGCCACTTTTCCTTGAACGTCATTTTATCATTCATTTACCAAATATATTTCATTGCCAACTAG
Organism: Hyperoodon ampullatus; assembly: GCF_949752795.1. Lineage (NCBI taxonomy): Eukaryota > Metazoa > Chordata > Mammalia > Artiodactyla > Ziphiidae > Hyperoodon > Hyperoodon ampullatus. The sequence goes on from NC_136926.1 coordinate 13,309,573, forward strand.
TTCCAGGCTCTGTGGGGGCATCTGAAAGGAACCTAACACTTTCCACTCATTTCTTCTCTAGCCAAACCATTCTCAATGCCAATTCTCTCTGTGCCTTTATTCGTGTTGTTTCCTCTGCTTGGGTCATCTCTATTCTCCCATCTCTCCTTAATCTCCCTGTTGCCTTATTCCAGTTACTACCTGTTCTTCAAGTTCTGATTAAATATTGGTGGAGGATTGGCATTTAGATAAACTGTGAGAAACTTCTGTAAAAAATACCAGATATCAATCTTCAAGTTGCTTTCTTGTTCAGTTACAAGCCATTTGAGTTTTTGGACAGAGCCTGGCATCTTCTTTATGAAGCTAGCTCTCTTTGTCAGATGAGAATAAAAAGCGAAAACATGGAAGCATGTTTCACAGAATCACAGGTGAATCTAACATATTTATTGACTAAGACGTGGAATTCTTTTTTAGGGTTGTTGGGGGGTATATTTAAAAATAGGAAGTGATTGCTGAACTCTAGGCAGTTCCTTTTGATAAGCTTATAATCTATTGGGTTGTAAGGTTACATAGCTAATTATAGTGTATGACAAGATGTGAGCAGGTCTGTAATATAAGAATGCCTTGAGAAGTCATGAAAGAGAGAAATTAATTCCATTTGGAGTTATATGAGGAAAATTGTATGAAAAACATGGCATAGTAGTAGGCAGAGACAGAAGCTGGGTAACCTACTGCAGGTACGTGGTATAGTCACTATACTATAGTGTATGAGCAAAGGCATGAATATAGGGTATGATCAAAGTATCTAAAATGGAGAATGGTTAGTGGTTGGGAATGTATAGACAGAAGGAAGAAAAGACAAATAGGTGGGGCAAGAAAAGTACAATTCTGAGATCATTGGACTTTATTTAGGCAGTGAAATTTTTTGAACAAGGAAGTCGCATGATCAGAGCTGTGTATAAGACAGCCTGAGAAGTGGTGAGATGAGTGGATCAAAGGCAGTAATGAGGAACAAATTTAGATGGGAAACTGAAGACAAGTGAAAAATTTGAAAGGGTCAATATTGATTGAATAGATGGACACTGTATCCAATTCCCCACCCCCCTCCTCAGTGCAAGGCTGGCATTCTCCAGAAAGTACCCTAAATTCCAGTACTTCCCCTTCCTTTTACTCTCCTCTCCCCAAGATAACAGAATCAAAATAAGCTACTTTTATTTATTTATTTTTGAAAGCAGGGTGGTTTTAGCTTAAAAATGCAAAGCGGGTTAGTGGGCATACATAAAGCAAGCAAACAAATTTCTGGTATAGATTGAAAACTGAACACATCACTTTGCTGATTTTATCTCTAGGTGGTTACTATATAAAGCACTTCTTTGCTATTGACATAAAATTTATTTTAGACTTTATTCCCTCTTTTTCATTTTTTGAGCTACCTGCACTAGCTCTCTTCATTTTGCAGGCACGAGAGAAATATAATCCACATTTATAAAGTTTCACCAACAACAATTACACAAATAATTTTAATGTAAGATATTGCATAGCTCCATAAAAGTACATTTAATATTTGTTCTTTTTAAAAAAACAATATATAATTGTAGAGAGGACAGTTGAGTACTGGTAGAGTGAGAAATTCAGGAAATAGTTGAATTTCTTTAATACTTTTTTCTTCCCCACCTGAACTTTCATGTAATTAAATAAATGAACATGTGTGTATATGGTATGCATGAATGATTGTAAACAAGTGACTTTAACACTAAATCACTCCTAGCAGCTTGAAAAAAATTCATCTTTTAGCAGTATATTTAACAATTTCCTGTTATCCAACACCAATAATATTAATAGGGTAGTTTCTTAGATTAAGGAGTCATTTTTATTTATAATTTACTTTTCATGATCACAAAATTTTTAACACATGCTCTCGGACTTCCCTGGTGGCGCAGTGGTTAAGAATCCGCCTGCCAGGCTTCCCTGGTGGTGCAGTGGTTGAGAGTCCGCCTGCCGATGCAGGGGACACGGGTTCGTGCCCCGGTCCGGGAAGATCCCACATGCCGCAGAGCGGCTGGGCTCGTGAGCCATGGCCGCTGAGCCTGCGCGTCCAGAGCCTGTGCTCCGCAGCGGGAGAGGCCACAACAGTGAGAGGCCCGCGTACTGCAAAAAAAAAAAAAAAAAGAATCTGCTTGCCAGTGCTGGGGACATGGGTTTGATCCCTGGTTGGGGAAGATCCCACATGCCACGGAGCAACTAAGCCCGCGAGCCACAGCCACTGAGCCCACGTGCCTAGAGCCTGTGCTCCGCAACAACAGAAGCCACCGCTATGAGAAGCCCGCGCACCACAAGGAAGAGTAGCCCCCGCTCGCCACAACTAGAGAAAGCCCGCACGCAGCAACGAAGACCCAACAGCCAAAAACCCAACCAAAAAAAAAAAAAAAATGCTCCCTGTATAAAAGCATTTGAAAACTTTGTATAAAGTGTAAGTCCACATCATTCTACCTGTACGGTAACACAATTATAGTTTGGTATACTAAGGATGAGTTGTTTTAAAGCCTAGAAAGAAATCTGTAGCGTTTATGTTTAGAATTTTATTCTTAAAATAAGGTTTGGATTTTGCATCTGTCACCTGAGTCTTTATCTGATGGGCCTAACAAACATCGAAAGAGACAATTTCATTATTCTTTTTCATCCTATAAAGGCTGTCCTATAACCTGTTCTCCCAATTTGTAGGGCAAGACTAAATCTTTATACGTCTCTATGCTCATCTTAGCCTCGAATCCCCCCCATCTCCCCCCGCGGGCATTCTCTGATTTTGATTTTGTTGCTATTATTTCAGTGCCAGAGTAACAAGGGTGATCCTCATATACAGTGAGGGAGGAACTGTGTTACCATCATTAGGGTATTAATAGTAACTTGCTATCAAGATTTCTGTGGCAGATTTGTCAGTGCCAGATTGCCTTCTTCAGGTTGCTGATAAGCCAGAAACTGCTCTGTTGTCTATAGGAATGTTTATAGGTGTGGACATATTTCCCCATACCTTTTACAGTGGTTGTATCCAGCAAGGATAGCAGTAACAGTAAAACAATTCTGTTTTATATTTTATTGCTACTGATAAAAATTATTCATAATGTGAACAGTCCGATAAGATGTAGCTATCTGGTATTTCTCTTAAGTTTCAAGGTCAGCAGTATACCCAGGCCATGAAGAAAACTAGATGCGTAGATCCAATATAATATTGTTAAATTAGACAAGTATATGGAAGTAAGGTGCTGTATTTTAGTATGTGGAATAAGTGATATCAGGGCTTCAGAAACATGGCTGTTCCTTACATTTGTAATAGGAAAAGCAAAAAAGCTGTTTCTTATAAGTTTTTGATTGACTACCTTTTTTTCATTTTTGCCAGAACCTGACACTGGATACATGGATTAGCACTCTCCTTCCCCCCTGCCCCCCGCCAGTGCAAGCTGTCTAAATAAGCACAAATTTTGCATAGTAAATATTTGTTGCGGGAATTCCCTGGTGGTCCAATGGTTAGGACTCTGTGCTTCCACTGCAGGGGACATGAGTTCAATCCCTGGTCAGGGAACTAAGGTCCCTCATGCTGCGCAGCCAAAAAAAAAAAAAAAACCACACTCGTGTATATGTATATATATATATTTGTTGAATATTAGTTAAATGGATATATGTCTCATAGTCTCTGAGGGCATGGCCCAGGGGTATAATTATCGTTGTAGCTCCAGTAATACCTTCTTGCACATAAAAGGCACACCACAAATATTTGAGAGGTATTTGTCTTTGTTGTAATAGACGTATATTTGATATTTTGGTCTGTACCATTGCCACTCTTCTTGAGTTGGGGCCACTTAGAGGATTTTATCAAAATTTAAAGTACAGCTGATCCTTGAACAACATGGGTTTGAACTCCACAGGTCCAATAGTGTATACTACAGTACTACACAATGCACTGTTGGTGAAATTCAGGAATGTGGAACTCTGGATGCAGATAGAAGCAGATTTTCCACCGTACCAAGGGTCGTTGCTGTTAACCTGCGTTATTCAAGGGTCAGTTGTAATTGTATTGCTAGCACAATTTTTGAACATTTCTTGTCACAAATAGGAAAGGATTCAATTTTTCTTATTTGTTGATTTGTTTAGCTATTGCAGAGAACCTGGAACATGCTATTCAAATATGTTATTATTGTGCGGGGGATTTTTAAAATTTTCCCTCATTAGGCTGAGACTAATTGATAAAGTACCTGAAACAGTTCCTCAGGAATTACTATATGCTATTTACTTTGAAAACTGTATCGGAGTAGGAGAGAACATAGAATCTCAGGACTGGAAGGGACCTTTAAAGATGAGCTAGGCCAAGCATCCAGCTACCCTGGGACTCAGCTCTAGGAAATCCATCCCAAGTTGTTTTTCAGCCTATGATAAGTAACTCTTAAAGGAAACATACTGATGTGCATAGAGGTTAAGTGTCAGAATTCCTTTTTGAAAATTTTTATCTGCCGTTTAGACCTGTCATTGATTCGGTTGACATTAGCATTGCCTTGTCAAACAATATACCAGGAGCTATAGAAGAAGTAAACTTCCCTCCATCTCCTCCAAAGAACACTTTGTCTTCTAGAAATTTGGCTGCCCTATTTGGTATCAGATGGATAATAATTTGTTGATCAGAAGGAGATGATTTTGATAAGCCAGTTTTATTTAAATGGCTATGTGAAGGTAGTGGGATCATAATATGAAGTTAGTGTCCTGACAACTGAGTCATTTGCCCTGCAGTGTGATTTTGTTGGACACACAGACACATGTAATTATCTTTTTAAGTGGTGTGGAGTGAATTATGTGGAGCAACCATACGGCAGAAACACTGTAGCGATGCTGTGAAGTGCAACTTGAAAGCAGTGTAGCATAGATGTTGATTATTAGATGGCAAATAATTAAATCCATTAGATGTATTAGCATACAGCAGTCAGACTGCTTATGTGCACAGACTACCATAATCTTTTAAGGAACATTTACTCTCTGCTGGAGACGCTGTTTTAGGTACCTTTAGATATTAGTTAATCCTTTAAAAGTCTCTCCATGAAGTTGTTGGAGTTTTAGAGAATGTACATTCATGTGAATTCATAGTGAAAAGTACAGTACGTGACGTGAGCTATTAGCTATATTAGCCAAATTGATTAACCATTAGCATGCAGAATTTATATTGAGAATGCTTTAAGCAAAAGTTCCATGTTTTGGGGTAGGCTCTCTCATTAAAGGCAAAAAAATTTTTTTGGTGGGAAAATAGATTTGGGACAAAGATCCTCAGATATGTCAGTGTCAAAATCACCCAGAATTTTAGAAAAGCTGTCTGAAATCAGTCTTACTAAGGGTTGGACAGTAGAGGAGCCAAGCTGTTTGGACCAGTGGAGGGCAGGAGATAGGGGAATTTTTGGGAACACTTGGGCACCAACTTTGCCTTCTCACCCTAGATGAGGATGTGGGCTTGTTGCTGCTAAGTTTGATTTAGTAATCAGGAAAGCTTATTTTCAAACATTATTTTAAATGGAATCATGGTGTGAGTACTTCCAAATGGTGAGTTAAGCCTTTGGGACAGTGGAATAGCAAGAATTTCTCAGTTCAGTCAGGACCCTTGCTAGTGTGTGGCATGTGGAACCCAGGGGCAAAGGAAAAGCCAAACAAAGATAAGCTGCATATGTACCTATTCTGTGGCTCTGTCTAGCCACCTGGCTTTTATTAAGTTCTGTAGCATTGGCTAAATAATTGGGAATTTTAAGGAGGGGTATGTATGTGGTCTCTTCTAGCCAATCTATAACCTAATTTTATAAAGGTACAAATTACTATGATTTTCTTTTTGCTTGAAAATAGGTTTTGTATACTCAATTTACATGGTTTAGGATTTGTAACTTTAATCTATCCCATTGACGAACATGAACAACTCATCTGGGTCTAGGCCTCTCCAGAGACATGAAGAACAGAAAGTATTCTCAGTTACTCTTCTTTTTTTGCCTTGCCCTTCAGTTTGCTTGTTTTCATAGCAATGTATAGGAAGCATGGTGGTGATACCTAGCTTAGACCACAAAAGTCAATTAATACACAATTTAATTAAAACCTTTTAGAAGAAAGGGATCCCAGAGAAGAGTAATGGAGGTGAGTTAACTCTTAAGAGGAAGTGTAAATTAAGGTAGTATCAGCTGTTACGGACAAGCTGGAAGCCTAACGGCCATATTTTTAACATTGTTCCCATGAGAGAACAAAGTTTTGAATTCCAAGTTAGTGATTTACAAATGAAAGTTCGGAACACAACCCATTTGTAATTGAGATCTTTCTAAGCCAACTTTCAGGAAACAAGGCTATATCTAAGTTTACATGGCTCTGGTCATCATAGTTTCTTTGTAGTTAATTCGTGCCCAAGAAATAATTTTGTGTTGTATTTATTTGTTATGTGCATAAGATGTGGCATGATAATTTCCTGTGTACATTGCTGTGGCAAAGTAGGACATGGCCTTGTTTAGTTTGACACCGAAGGAACAAGAAGAACATTCCACATTCGTTAAATTCTAAAATTTCTCTTCATACTCTCTTACCCTTCCTCTCCCCACTCCCTACTCTGAACAACAACCAAACAATACAAAGCAAAACAAAAACAAGAACATTTCCCAAGCAATTTTATAACCTTTTCTTTGGAACATGTACAAGTATGCTTATGTGGAAAAAAAAGCAGTTGCCACATATTACAGTTAAGAAGTGACAGTGATGGCTCTTGCACATATGTGTTTAGTTTAGATGCTTTCCAAGTCACTTTTTTAGGAGGTTAGCTATAATATTGATCATCCTGACAAAGGACATGTGAGAGTTTTAAAGGTATACTATATTTTGAAGATTCCTTAAGGTTCTTTTTTATCTCTTGCTCAAATGTTTATTCTACAGAATGTAAGCAGTAAAGAAAATAGACTAAATCTAGGCATTTTATAATCAGTGGTTGGCTACTGATGTAGTTCAGAATTAAGCAATAAGCACCAATTATAGAGTCATTTGGTGGAGAGCAAACCTGTAATGCTTTCTCTCTCTGAAGCCAGCAGAGCCTGAACCCACAAAGCTTGTCAGTAGACACGAGAAAATACAGCAGGCAATTTTGAATTCACCTGTTTGATTTGAGTGGAAGAACTTGGCTACCTGTAATTCTAATATTTAAAGACACTAACAATAGTTCTTATTTTTAAAAAATATAATTCTAACTTATCAATATATCATATTTTAAAAATCTAATTCTAACAAAAATATAATTCTAACATAGTTACTTTAACACATTTGACTTAAGTTCATATTGCTTTAAAATGTATTTTAAAAAGTCACTTCATTTTTATACATACACTTGAATTGTGCATACTTGAACTTAAAAGTAGTGAATAAACCAGTAGTAGTCTTGAACTTTTAATGCAGTCTTATGTCTTAAGTAAGAAACAGGTGTAAAATTATTGCTATATGCTTGTTTGATAATAGGAGTCATTTACTGACAAATATTTGACTGCCACTACTTAACCTCCTGGTACTGTTTAAGGCACTGGACCAAATAGTGAACAAAACATACTAAAATGTTGGTTATTGTGGCTTTTAAGTTCTAGAGGAGGTGGTAAAGAAGTAAACACAAAATATAAAGTGTGTCAGATCCTGATTAGTATCATGGAGAAAAACGGAAGCAGTTAGGATACAGTTGCTGTTTTAAATAGAGTGGTCATACAAAGTCTCACTGATTAAGGTGGCATTTGAGCAGAGACCTGAAGGAGATGTGTGGGAGAAACTGGATGGCTGTCAGAAGAGCATACCAGAAGAGAGAACAGCAAATGCAAAGGCCTTTGAGGTGGAGAGTGCTTGTTGACTTGGTGAAGGATGAATATGGTTGGAGTGGAGTGAGCTTGGAGAAGAGTAGTGGGGGTGAAGTTGGAGTACGGTGTGCATGTGGTGGGGGGCAGTTCACAAAGGGTATTGAAGACAAAATAGGACCTTCCTCTGAGTTGGGAAGTCATTGAAGGGTTCTGAACAGAGTAAATGAGGTGACCTAACTTAACTTGTTTAAAGGATCCCTCTAGCTACCCTGTGGAGATTAGATGGGGTGGGGCTGGGTGGGGCTGGAATGGGGAGGGCCCAGCACAGAAGCAGGGGAAGCTGTTGTAATGATCCAGGTGAATGCTGCTGGTGGCTTGGACTACGGTTGGTATGGTGAGAAGTGGTCATATTGTAGATACAATTTTGAAGGTAGGAATTGGCTGCTTGGATGTAGATTGTGAGAGAGCCAGTATAAAGCAAAAATTTTAATATATTTATAGGAAATTGCCAGTGCTTTTTGATATTGCTCAGTTATTAAAGAAATAATTTGAAAAATCTGGATACAAAGAGATAATGTTATTTTTATGTTTTATTATTGTATTTTAGTTCCTTTTGCACATTTTATATGTGAGATTATTTAAATGTAGCCCCATTTATGGATCACATTTCTATATATAAGGATATAAAAAATCAATTTCAGGTTTATAGTACAGTGTACCGCTGCTGCCACCTAATGTTTATAGCCCTTCATTTATATAATTACAATAACTGGTTATGCATAGCTTTAATATTGGTTTGAAACAGAACGTTAACAGCTTGAGGCTTACTTAATTGCCTTCCTATTAGATCCTGGTATGGATCTTTAATATGATAATTGAATTGTCTAGAAATAAGGTTGCAGATTGAAGATTAATTTTATTGGCATCTTGATCTCTGTATTGAATTCAGTTCAACAAATATTTATTTGTTGTGCTCAGCCCTGTCATCTCTCTGCCCTCATGATTATTGTGTTCTAATTGACAGGAGACAGGTTTTTGGTTTTGTTCTGTTTTGTTTTTTGAGTAAACAAATAATGAAGTAATTAGCAATTGATGGAGACAAACAAGGCAACAGGTACAGACTCTGTAGACCAGGAACTTATAGTTGAACAAAGCAGGTAGACATTTAAAATGTAATTAGATTAAAATGTAATGACTGTCATTTTAGCCATTTTTCTTGCTGCATAGGAATAGTGCTAGTTAGACACCTCCCTGAAATAACTTAAGAAGTTACAGGGATAGTGTTAGTAATGTGATACTTTCCAAGTCAGTGCTGAATCGGGTTTTTGCTGTTGCATGAGAGATATTTAACGTGAGGGATGACCAATTGTCATTAAAGGTTATGGTTTTACACTGGTTTTAGTAGTTGTCTGCTTTTCTGGGTCCTTTTTTGTGACGAGATGAGGATGTGATGGCTTGCTATCTCACACATGCCTTTCTCCAGGTACTTGCTATATTACACCTCAGAGATAGCAGTATTTCATAAGGGATGAAATAATTTTTGATTACGTGCATATATGTCTGTAAGACTTACTCATTTGTTGGTATAAAGCCAGAGCTCTAAAGATGTTGCTAGAAGAAATAAAAACACCATTAATGAACCCTGAAGATGGACTTGACAGATACTTACTGAATGTTTACTGTGTCCCAGGGAATCTTCTGAGCGCTGGGAGTATAGCCTTGAAATAAACCATGCAAATCTTTGCCTTCATTAAGCTTACATTCTAGTAGGGGATGGGGTGAGGAGACAGACAATAAACACACAAGTATATAGCAAGATAAGGAGGATAGCGCGTGCTGGAAAAAGGGAGGGGGATATGCTTTTTGCTCACTTTATGCAAATTTTCCTTTCCAGATAATTTTGTTCCTAGGTGAGTTTTAAAGTGTACTTAAAATTGTTTTAAATGTCCTATCTGCCTTGGAAACTGGAACAGTTCACATCCATCTATTCATCTAGTGCATATTCAGCAAGCATATTACCTTGTCCTGTGTACTCCATGAAACAAAGGAGATAAAAGACACATTCTCTACCCTTAAGGAGTTCAAAATCAGATTGGAAGGATATTTTAAAAAATAACACGTTATGGTAACTTGTAGGAGAATCATTTATCTTTTTTCTTTTAAAAAAAAGGGGGGGGGTGCTTCCCTGGTGGCACAGTGGTTGAGAATCTGCCTGCCAATGCAGGGGACACGGGTTCGAGCCCTGGTCTGGGAAGATCCCACATGCCGCGGAGCAACTGGGCCCATGAGCCACAACTACTGAGCCTGCGCATCTGGAGCCTGTGCTCCGCAACAGGAGAGGCCACGACAGTGAGAGGCCCGCGCACCGCGATGAAGAGTGGTCCCTGCTCGCCGCAACCAGAGAAAGCTCTCGCACAGAAAAGAAGACCCAACGCAGCCAAATTAAAAAAAAAAAAAATGAATTAAAAAAATAAAGGGTAGGTATAACAAAACATTTTAGTTTTGACTTTATATGACAAACTGTTTCTCTTATGAGCTGGGACCCCGTGGTGGGATTATAATACCGACTCCTGAAAATCAGTATTTTCTCTAGAGACTGTGATATCTCTCTCTGAAAAAAGGAGAATCTGCATTATGATTCATTATTTCCTGCTGAGTGTATTTGGAAAACCTACCAAGTTTTCATCAATCCATCATTGAATCACCTTGTGATTTATCTTTTAGTTTATGTGATCAGGAGACTATATAAAGTTCCCTTTTTTCAAACTTTGAAATGTTGGCATAGTTAAAATTTGAGAAACATGCTCAATGATGTTCTTGGTTCAAAGGGCCTTTGGTTAAGCAGTGTTAAGGGTTGGCATATCATTGCATTTCTGTTTTTCTCATGAAAGCTCAGTGTGTCATCTGTAGCACACTTCCTCCCTTCCTTCTTTTTTTTTTATTGGAGTATGATTGCTTTACAATGTTGTGTTAGTTTCTGCTGTACAATGAAGTGAATCAGCTCTATGTATACCTGTATCCCCTCCCTCTTGGACCTCCCTCTCACCCACCCCCCCCCATCCCACCCAGCTAGGTCGTCACAGAGCACCAAGCTGAGCTCCCTGTGCTATACAGCAGGTTCCCACTAGCTATCTGTTTTACACATGGTAGTGTATTTATGTCAAACATAACCTCCCAATTTGTCCCACTCTCCCCCCCGCCACCCGTGTCCACATGTCATTTCTCTACGTCTACATCTCTATTCCTGCCCTACAAATAGGTTCATCTGTACCATTTTTCTAGATTTCACATATATGTGTTAATAGACGATATTTGTTTTTCTCTTTCTGGCTTACTTCACTCTGTATGACAGACCCTAGGTCCTTCCACATCTCTACAAATGACCCAATTTCATTCCTTTTTATGGCTGAGTAATATTCCATTGTCTATATGTACCACATCTTCTTTATCCATTCATCTATCATTGGACATTTAGGTTGTTTCCATGTCCTGGCTATTGTAAATAGTGCTTCATTGAACATGGGGGAACATGTGTCCTTTTGAATTATGGTTTTCTTAGGGTGTATGCCCAATAGTGGGATTGCTGGGTCATATGGTAGTTCTACTTTTAGTTTTTTAAGGAACCTCCATACTTTCGCCATAGTGGCTGTATCACTTCCCACCAACAGTGCAAAATTGTTCCCTTTTCTCCACACCCTCTCCAGCATTTATTGTTTGTAGATTTTTTGATGATGGCCATTTTGACTGGTGTGAGGTGATAACCTCATTGTAGTTTTGATTTGCATTTCTCTAATAATTAGTGATGTTGAGCATCTTTTCATGTGCCTCTTGGTCATCTGTATGTCTTCTTTGGAGAAATGTCTGTTTAGGTCTTCCGCCCATTTTTTTTTTAGATGTTGGGGGTAGGAGTTTATTAATTAATTAATTTATTTTTGCTGTGTTGGGTCTTCGTTTCTGTGTGAGGGCCTTCTCCAGTTGTGGCAAGCAGGGGCCACTCCTCATCGTGGTGCGTGGGCCTCCCACCATCGCGGCCTCTCCCACCGCGGAGCACAGGCTCCAGACATGCAGGCTCAGCAGCTGTGGCCCACGGGCCCAGCTGCTCCGCAGCATATGGGATCCTCCCAGACCAGGGCCCGAACCCGCGTCCCCTGCATTAACAGGCAGACCCTCAACCACTGCGCCACCAGGGAAGCCCCCGCCCATTTTTTAATTGGGTTTTTTGTTTGTTTTGGTATTGAGCTCCCTGAGCTGTTTGTATATTTTTGAGATTAATCCCTTGTTGCTTCATTTGCAAATATTTTCTCCTATTCTGAAGGTTGTCTTTTCCTCTTGTTTATGGTTTCCTTTGCTGTGCAAAAGCTTTTAAGTTTAATTAGGTCCCATTTGTTTATTTTTGTTTTTATTTTCATTACTGCAGGAGGCGGGTCAAAAAAGATCTTGCTGTGGTTTATGTCAAAGAGTGTTTTTCCTATGTTTTCCTCTAAGACTTTTATAGTGTCTGGTCTTACATTTAGGTCTTTAATCCATTTAGAGTTTATTTTTGTGTATGGTGTTAGGTAGTGTTCTAATTTCATTCTTTTACATGTAGCTGTCCAGTTTTCCCAGCACCACTTATTGAAGAGGCTGTCTTATCTCCATTTTATGTTCTTGCCTCCTTTGTCATAAATTAGATGATCATATGTGTGTGGGTTTATCTCTGGGCTTTCTATCCTGTACCATTGATCTATATTTCTGTTTTTGTGCCAGTACTATGCTGTCTTGATTACTGTAGCTTTGTAGTATAGTTTGAAGTCAGGGAGCCTGATTCCTCCAGCTCCATTTTTCTTTCTCAAAATTGCTTTGGCTATTTGGGGTCTTTTGTGTTTCCATACAAATTGTAAAATTTTTTTTGTTCTAATTCTGTGAAAAATGCCATTGGTAGTTTGATAGGGATTGCTTGTAGCACACTTATTTCTTGACCCCTTGGTTACCTCTAAGGTGGTAATCATTGTAGATTCAGAGAATCCAGAAATGTTTCTCAACTATATTATGGTTTTGTGACGTCTTCCATTAACTAAATGTGTTAACTGCTCTGATTTTCAGCAGTTACTAATAAAATAGGCACTTAAGGGTGGTTTGATTTGAAAATACTGGTTCTTTCCTTTTGTCTTATATAATAAAATGTCCTAAGGCCGAGATTTTAGTTGTCTTAAAACACCTTGGACCTTAGATTCATTGGTTAAACAAAACAGAACAAACAAAATACTATAGAATAAAAATTTCACACCTTTCACACCTTTCTGGTAGGTCACAATATTACAGATGTATTTTGAGGAATTATGACTTGACCAGGGTCAGACATGTGTTAAGTTGAGCTTCCCCAGATTTATCCTGATGGCCACAGACAAATGTTTGGTATAGGAAACAGCAGTTTAACTCACCACCCACCTCACTGAATCATAAAACTCTAGAGCCAGATAGAAAAAGTAAAAAGACACTGTAGCTGTAGGAGCATTCCAGCTTGGCCTTTGCTATTCCTGCAGAATAGAGGGTTGACAGACAACAGGGACCACCCAAGAGGTTTTTGGTTCTTTCCCTTTCTTTATAGTCTTTCCCCTGTCAGCCTTCTGTGTCATTACCATCCATTCTCTATCCTGTACTCAACCCCTCCAGTCTTTATACTTAACAACACCAACAAACTCCTATACGTTAAAAAAAAAAATCCTTGAAAACATGGAAATTACTGTTGTTTTCTAAGTGTAGACTGTATATACCTATAGAATGGGGACTACGTTTTATAAAATTTATCTTGTAGAGTAATTAGATCTAATAGATTATATTTTATATAATTTATATTATATAATTTTAAACTATAAAATTTAAATAATGGCTTATTTTTGTCTGTATTCTTTAGACAAGGGAGAGCTATATAAGATTGTTTATCTGAAAAAATATCATCTAGATGGAGGTACCCAGTGCTATTCAGGTGCAATGTGTTTCTTAATCTTCATTGTATATAAGAATGTACCTGGGAAGCTTGTTAATAGATTCTCAAGATCATTTTCCCTAGATTTTAGTGTAATTTGGAGTACCTAGGAATTTCTAACTTACCCCTGTGATTCTGTTACTTCAAAGGCCCATTCTTTGATTAACACTGGTGTTACAAAACAGATCAGAGTTTTTGAATTCTAGCTCATCCAGTAGTTTTTGTAGCCTTGAGAAAATTTCATAATTATCTGTAAGATGGAGGAACTTCCCTGGCGGTCCAGTGGTTAAGACTTCGCCTTCCAATGCAGGGGGTGCGGGTTTGATCCCTGGTTGGGCAGCTGAGATCCCACGTGCCTTGCAGCCAAAAAAAAACAAAACCCCAAAAACAAAAAAACCAAAAACATAGAACAGAAGCAATGTTATAACAAATTCAGTAAAGACTTAAAAAAAAAAAAAAGATCGAGATTATCATGGAGAGTGAATTTTCTGCTTGGAATGTAAATTATCACTTAGTAGAGGATAGCTGCTGCCATTGTTGTCATTATTATCACAGCACCTACATCACCATTGTCATGTCATCATCAGCCATCTTAGTGACAAGAATGCACAACGTCAGTAAGCATGCCTAGGAATGGCGTAGACATTATCTGTGAGCTCAGAGGTACTGAAAAGAACTTGTGCTGGAGTGGCCTGGGATGTTCATGTAGAGAGATGGTACTTAAATTAGACTTTGAAGGATGAAAAAGATTTAGTCAAGTAAAGACAAGTTGGAAGGAGAAGACTGTTCGTTCAAACACAGAATTATTTCAAAATAACTAACTATTGGTTATTTACTGTTGATTCACCTCAGTTACCTTGTGTTTATGCTAACTTAAAATAATTACGTAGGGATCTTAAGTTTCCTCAGGAAAATGTTGATGAAAATGTGCATATAACGTGTGTCATACTATATGATGTGAAAGTCACCGATTTATAATATATTCATATATATGACAGCATTTTATTATATTGTGATTTTAAAGACTTAAACACCACTAATTTGAAATAAATGCCTTATGCTTATATTATAGCATGTATAATTATAAAACTTACAACGATAAAACAATTTTACAGGTTAAATGTAACTATCAAAACTAACCAATAAAAGTAGAGTAACAACACAGTATTTTATGCTACCTGATGTTTACTTGAATGTAACTTTCTGCAAGAGTTTGGCACTGTCTGCTTTGAAAGAGGTCTGTTATTTTGACTTGCCTATTCTGTGGATGGTGTGATGACTCAGTTCTGCCATTTCCTCCTGTTGGAACTGCTGTAAAACTTTCCCTTATGCAGCTTACTGGAGCTTCATTCTGCCCTCATGTGGTGTGAATGCAACACACACACACACACACACACACACACACACACACACTCTCTCACACTCTCTCTCTCTGTCTCTGTCTCTCTCTCTTTCTTCTCTGTGTTCTTTGCTTATTACACCTCCGTGGGGGAAACACACATGTAAATGCATGCACCCAGAAATTGTGTGGTGGCATTCAGTTATGAGGAGGTCATTCTGATGACCCAAATAAGTGAAAATACAAGGTAAATGTATTGTGGAGAGCTTAAGGATTTTCTAGATTTGAAAAACACTGAGTGTATGGATGGTAGACCTAAAGGAATCATGGCATTTAGTTCAGTTTCCTCATTTAACATCAAGAAGCACAGCTGCCAAAAGGATCTTTGAAAGACTGTCCTACTTTTAAAGCATTACAGTGGCTTCCTTGTACACCGAAGATAATTTCTGAATAACTCATCAAGGCGTACAAAACTGTATCATCTAGCCTTTGCCATCTGATTGACTTATCTCATACCTTCAAGTTCCTTCCTGCTTTAGGACTTGTACTTGCTCTTCTCCCTTTTTGGACAGCTTTTTCTTCACATCCTCATGGCTTGATAGCATTAGTTCTTGGAACAATTGCTACTTCCTTGTAGTGATCTTCCCCTTATCATTTTCTCCAATTATCTATTGCTGTGTAACAAACCACCCTAAACTTGGTAAATGACAACCATTTTTTATGCTCACAGATTCTTTAGGTTAATAATTTGGACAGGGCATAGTAGATCTGTTTTGCCTTTGCATCATAGGACACCTGAATGGCTGGGTGCTAGAATTATCTGGCGGCTTCTTTACTCATCTGTCTGAATACCATCCTAGTATTCTGTTTACATCACAATATTTCTCATAGAAATTTCCTATATTAATACAATGCTATAATGCTGTAAATTACAAATTCACTATTTCATTTCACTGAATCTCTATTTTTGTTTATATTGTGCTTGGTAATGAAATCATGTGCCTTTAAAATGTAACATTTTCACTGTCAGTATACCACCTAGACCTTAATGATTTGTGACCCAGCAATAAATCATCCAGATTATGTTATAGCAAAACTAGTGTGAAATACCGTAATGACTTTGTTTTTGTGAATGAGGTACAGAATCTTGAATCTACTCTGCCTAGGATGATGGTTGCACTGGATGAGTTACTTAGTGACAAAAAACAGCTATTTTATTATGCCCATGGACTCTGTGGGTCAGAACTTCAGATACAACAGGGACTACTAGTTTGTGCTCCAGGATGTCTGAGGACCCCTAGCAAGACTCCAAGACTTGGAGTGACTCTATGGCTGGGGCCTGATATTCTCTGGAGATGTCTTTACTCACATAGTGATGCTGGCCTAGTGATGCTGGCTGTTGGCTAGACAGCCAGAACAACCACACGTGGCCTCACCATGTAAACTGGGTTTCCTCACAGCAAGGTGGTTGGATTCTAAAAATGAGCATTCCAAGAGGCAGGACGTGGAGACTGCCAGTTTCTGAAGGTTTGAACCTGGAGACTGGCATACTCTCACTTTGGCCAAATTTTGTGTGTTGAGGCACTCACAAAGAGTCATCTAGATTCAGGGGAGGTGACATATTCCCTATTACTTGATGGGAAGAGTGACAGTGTCACAATGTAAAAACATGTAGGATGGGATATGTTGTGCCAGCCATCTTTGGAAAATAGACTGTCAAACTGGGTGAGCTGTGGCCTTGAGGGCCTGTCTATATCCAGAGGCCACAAATTAGTCACCATGGTCTTGAAGCCTGTTGAGGTCAGTTTTTGAACAGAGCGTGAGTTGTAGTACCAGCTGTATAGTCATCCTGGATCTAGCTCTCCTCCATGCTTACAGAGTTCCCAGATTGTTAGGAGTTCCTGTTTCTACTCTTAGATTGAGCCTTTGCATTTGGAGAGGGAAGCCCAGTATTGGACTTTTAGGCAGTGCTGACTGGCAGGGTGAGTGTTGCAGGGTAAAGTGCTATGTTTTATGGATGCACTTTGAAAATTTGAAAATAAAGCTTGCTCGTGTAGTGAAGAACACAGAGAAGTGTCGGAAGAAGAAGAAAATCTGTGGGGCCTGCCAGAAATTGGTTCTGGTTTTGTTCAGTATTGCTAATGACCTCTACTAGTTGGGGGAAAATTTTCCCCTTCACTCATGTCCTTCTATCAGATTACCAAGGATTCTTCTCTTTATGCCTATATTATCATTAGTAAATCCAATTTACTCAGGGTTTTCAAAAATTTCTAGTTTTAATTTTTCCTAATCAAAGAATTGCAACTGTGCAGTAAGTAATGTTGAGTTCATTTCCCCCAGTTAGTCTGTTCTTCCCACCTCTGCTCTTTATCCACCTTTTTTGCCCAGTAGTAAAATTGCAAAAAGAACAGGCAGAAAGAGAATGAGGAGAAAGAGAACTACATTTCCAGGTGCAAATAGCATACTTAATTTGATTATGGGACATTTACTCCAAGTGCTAATATTTTGTAGTATCCTAAAACAATATTTTAAAAGAGATTTTGTGCTTTATACTTAAGAAGAGCATTACATTAGAGGTGCTGCAAAAATGACAAACTAATCCTCTCTCGAATAACTTGAGTACATTTGGCCGGTTCCAGAGATGGGCAAGTAAAATAACATGGTCATACTTAATTTGGTACCCATATTTCTCAAATGTGACTACATTGGGATTTTGAGTATATTACATACACACATATTTGTATGTATATGCATAAATATGACTTTAAAAAAATCAGAACATAAAACCTAGAGAGTTTCATCTCTAAGCATCTGTTAAAGTTGACAATTCTGTAAATCAGTGCCCAGCATAATGGAGAATTTATTTGATGAGGATTTGTGATGGAAGTATCATCAATATCATTTGTATACACTGTTGCAGCAAAGCTATGAATTTTTTCCTGTTTTGCAGAGAGAATCAAGCACACTTCTCATGTTTGTTGATGGAAGTTGCCTTTCCAGTTCCCTCTGCAACCTGTTGAACAATTTTGCCACTGAATCTTTAGATGGCCTTTCCTCTTCATAGTAATATGTGCTTAGCTGATCCACTCTGTATAGATTATGTTTGAGTATTTTGCGTATAATTTCCATGAATAAACACTCTCCTTATACTCTCTCCCTCCCCTCCAAAATGCACGTTAGAATTGGAAGAGTGCAATTCTAGACTGTCTTCTCCAGTGGTTCTTAACGAGGGTGGTAGTGTTGTCCCCCAGGGGACATTTAGCAGTGTTTAGATACATTTTTTGGTTGTTACCACTGGGGGTAGGGTGCCATTGCCATCTAATGGGTAGAGGCCAGGGATGATGCTAACCATCCTGTAATGCACAAGACAGCCCCCTACAGCAAAGAATTATTTCACACAAAATGTCAATATCACCCAGGTTGTGAAACCTGAAAATCAGGTCCACAATGGATGTTTTTTCTATGTACACCTGTATTTCTAGTTAACCTGGTTATGAGACTCTAATAACTTTTTGAGCAATATATATTTTTCATATGTTTTTAAGTGAAAAATGTTACTTTAAGTTCTTTCCTGTTTTTCTATTTAGTTCTTAGCTTGCCCAGTGTTTAATTTCTTTCTTTTTTCAAGGTGATATAGATACTTGCAGAGAGCTTACATTGTATGATGATCCACATATATTGAACCTACAGACTGTCAAGGGACTGCATGCAGTTACTTACTGAATGCCAGGATTGCTTGCATTGTCTGTTGTAGGACTTCTGTAGTCACTAAATTATCAGTCTCCATACAGTACATCACAGGAAGTTGGCAGATACAATGATCCATCTGTTATCACACCCATCAAGTGCATTGGCTCAGAGGGAAATGGCTGCAGATTGGCTCAGTGTGTGAGAGAAGTAGTGAGATTCCAAGATGCTTATCAGTCTTTCCAGAAAGTCCTTTCTGGTCTTTAGATGAGCTTGACTCGCTCATTTCTAAAAACCAACTTTCAGTTTATGCTATCATTACCTTTTCATTAGTATTTACAGAAAAACTGGATATGTTATCAAATGTATTTATTTTTCTGAGAAAAAGGTTTCAGAATATCATCTCCTCTCCTCACCAGAGAAATTCTTGGTCAGATTGTCATAGAAAATGAGCAGTGGAAAATTGAAACCGCACAATCTGGAGTTTTATTTTAAAAATAGTTGTTTTTAACCTGAACTAAAGCAAAGCAAGTATAAAACATCTTTATGTTATTTCATTGTGGCCAAGAAATTTTTTTTTCTTAAATTTATACAAGTATGATCAATCACCTTCAAAGAAAGAGGTTGTGATTTTCATTGCTAATAAGAAATGTTTAGGCAGTTTCTTGTGAACTTAAGAAACCTGTTTGTTTCCTGGAAAGTCTTAGATATTTATGAAACCAAGATCACTTACAGTTTCTGAGATCTTTTAGACAAAAGCATTGATACTGTGCTTAATGGGGCTTTGAAGTTTCAGTGACTACCCTGAAGGTAAATGGGCATGTGCTGATGCTTCCTATCTTGTGAATAGCCTTATTTATACAGTTTCTCCCTTGGCAAGGCATAATGTCTGGTTTGGGGAGGCAAAAATCCACTCCCAAATTACTGTCTGTTTATTATATGTTTTTGACTTAATTTGAGTTCACCTTCAAAAGGGCAAAATGGTTAGAGAAAAAATTAAATGGGACAGCATATGACTGACTAATTGAAAGTTAGAAGGGGCCTTACTTTTTCCAGACTGAAGGATACAAAATGAATGTGAACAGTGAATAGTTGTCTAGTCAATTTAAAAGAGCCATTGTGTTACAGTTTCTTCTCTATTCACCTTCATTTTTAAACATCTCTGCTGAAAATGGGATTTTTAATAACTAGCTCAAAGTATAATATTTGGGTTATCCTCAGATAAAATATGTCTTTTAAATATTGTCTCTCAAATTGAGAATTTACTATTGGTAAATTGATCAAGTTATACTTTGATTAAAAACAATAAATTCAGTTAAATTTTTTTTTGAGAATCACAAAATTTGGTGTCCATGAATAAGCCAGAGATAAGTTGAGAATAATGGTATTGAAGCTGATGTTCCAGGAAGAAAATCATATGAAATTGCTAAAACTTACACAGAAATGATTCTGCAATATTTTTTTACAAATTTTTTTTTGCCCTCCCCCCTGGGAAAATAAAAAGTTCCCGTGGCCTTTGTAGACGTGGCTTTAGATAACTATAGTGAGCCTTTTGGCTCACTGTACCTTATAGAATGGAAAAGTAACACATTTATATACAGCTATATCAATATATAATATGAATTTAACAATTTAATATTGCTCCATAATTGTGTAACTTTATTTTGTTGTTCTAAATTTGATGTTTGTGACTGATAGTCATTAGAAATTCGAGAACATTGTGCATTTATAGTGGTGAAGAGGCCTTATTAATAATAATACTAATAACAACTATCTATAGAGTTGATTACTAGAATGAATTATGCCTAGGAAAGACAAAAAGTTAATTCCATTTCTAAATGTTGCTTATTGGGATAGAAGTTTTATAATTTAGAGTTGGCTCATTTTAACACACAAAACTCATAGGCTCACATCCTTACATTAACTGCTTTAAATTGTGATAGTTTATTGTCATTATTTTAAAGCACTTTAATTTAATCTAATTCAATTGATTTTTTTCCCATCAAGAATCCTTCGCATTAGTCTGATCTTGCTAATGATCATAGGTTCAAATAAGATCGTATTTTCATCACATCTTTCATTTATACTGTTTCTCTAGAAATGTTTTTATGCTTTAATTATGACCCTATTTGGTTTCCATGGAAACTGTATAAAATCACAACTCTGAGAATGCAACTTTCCTTAAATCATCAGTAGGAAAAAAATCTAAGCATTCTGTGGAAGTGTCTGTTTTCGTAGTTTCCAAAAACCCTTAGACTCATACTATACCATGCTACCATATCGTATATAATTCCCTTGTCTGAAAAGTTGAGTAACATTAAATTGTCTTTGTGTCTTTGGGTGGTAGGTTGCCTTTTGTTCCACTTTGAATGTTTTTTTGTTTTTTTTTTGAGATCACAGTGTTTTTCCTTGTGGAAGGTTCTGTGTGGTATACTAAGCACACAAGTATTGACATTCCCCTTGTGCATATGGAAGTGGCATTTTTCTGTGGATAAAAGACAGATGATAAATAAATAATTTCATATGGTCATGGGCTACAATGCAAGTGATGAGAAAGTGAGTGACTAGGAAAGGGCAGGGGTACTTTAGATAAGGGGGTTAGTTAGTAAAAGCTTCTGGGAGGAAATGACATTTGGGTTGAGACTTGAAGCCATCCAGGCATGCAGACACAGGGAAAAGTAAGGGCAAAAGCCTCCAAGCTCACTTTGTTGGAGAAACAGATAGAAGGTCAGTGCTGTTGAAACTGGTAAACTGGTGGGAGATGGAAGAGGTAGCTAGAGATGAGATCATATGGAACTTTGTAGGCCATGGTAAGGAGCTTAAATAGATTATTAATGATGTGAAGCCACTGGAGTAGGGTTTTAAGCAGAGGAATGCTATGGTGTGATTTAAGTTTTGAAAAGATCACCTTGGCTCTATCATGGAGAATGGACTTCAGGATGCTAAGAGTGAAAGCAGTGAGAGCAGTTTAGAAGCTTTTGCTTCTTTTTTTTTTTTTTTTTTTTGCGCGGTATGCGGGCCTCTCACTGTTGTGGCCTCTCCCGTTGCAGAGCACAGCCTCCGGACGCGCAGGCCCAGCAGCCATGGCTCACGGGCCCAGCCGCTCCGCGGCATGTGGGATCTTCCCAGACCGGGGCACGAACCCGTGTCCCCTGCATCGGCAGGCGGACCCTCAACCACTGCGCCACCAGGGAAGCCCAGCTTTTGCTTCTTGATGAAGCTGGATTGTAAAACAGTATCTTTACATAGTGTTAGTATATGTTTTGTCCAAACGACATCTGTTTCATGTTTACTGCATTTTGTCTTCAGGCTATCTTCTTTATTATCTGATAAACATTTGATTTGCTAAGTGCTTTCTAGGAATAATATTGCCTTGAATATATGCATATTTTAGTGAGGGTATTCACTGTTATTTTAAGGACTATATGCATGTACTTAAGTTTAAAATTTATAGCAATTATTATAATTTTTGTTTATTCCATTACAAGATACTTGAACATGCATCTTAAAAGTTGTGATTATAGTATATATACAATTGAATTTTAACCTTGTATTATTCCATATATATTTTTTGTTTCTGGAGCATAGTTGAAAGCAAGCTTTAAAATTGTGAGCTATGGGCTTCCCTGGTGGCGCAGTTGTTGAGAGTCCACCTGCCGATGGAGGGGACATGGGTTCGTGCCCCTGTCCGGGAAGATCCCACATGCCGCGGAGTGGCTGGGCCCATGAGCTATGGCCGCTGAGCCTGCGCGTCCAGAGCCTGTGCTCTGCAACGGGAGCCACGACAGTGAGAGGCCCACATACCACACACACACACACAAAATTTTTTTTTAAATTGTGAGCTATGTTACATTCAAAATAAATGAATTATTGTACAATAAACATCTCATATGTAGCTCCTGAGAAATATTACAGGCACCCCAGAAGCTTCCTGAGTTTCTTCTTCACCATCAAAACTCTCTCCTTTTCCTTTCAGTAATAAATGCTCATTAAGGTAACTTAATTGTTGTATTTTTAATAGCTGGTTTTAAAAACTGGAAAGGAGACTCAACATGGGCAAACACCAGCTGACAAAGTAAATATTAATACCGTGTTTTTCAAAGGGTCATTTATAAGTTAATTATTTGGAAAATACATATTTTTTTTCCCCATGAAAAACCTGTTCTAACTGGTGGATAGATTCTAAGGCTAGCCTATGTAAACTGATTTAACCAGTAATGCTTAACTTTAGTGTTGAGTTGTGTACTGGGTTTTGTGATGAGAACCGGTGGATTGGGTAGGAATTGACTCTGTATTTGAAGTCCTCACCATCTGTCTTGGAAGGCTTTCCCACCTTCTAGAGCACATAGTTAGAATCATGCAATTGCTGAGCTGGAAAGAATCTCAAGGAAAGTGGAGATAACTGTGAAGGAAGCAGCGGTGCCCGGGAGTGTTAGTGCTAGGGAGTGACCCAGGCTTTGTGGGTTTCTGGTCCTATTTACTCCTTTTCCTTTTCCAGTGGTTTGCAAGTTCTGTCCGCTTTACAAACTCTTTGTACTTATTTATGTTTTCAAACGAACCCTCAGCAGAACTCCATTATTTATAACTGGATAAAACTGTACTACTTTAAATGTGGAGATGGAAAGGACCAGAAACTTGCTGGGGCTCTTTTACAGGATATCGTGCTCCCAGGATCACAGGGACTAAACCACTGCCTCCTGTGTTATTGAACCTACTCAGCCCTTCCCAGCTCCAGATAGTGCCCTATCCAAAATTACTGGGTCGCCCCACCCTCCAATCAAAATGCCATTCTGGCCAAGTTTAGAAAGAAAATAGGATTGAACTCACTCACCCCACTGTGTAAATAACTGATCTTCATTTCCGAAAGCACTTGTAAATTTTGTAATTGAAGCGTGTTATTGCAAAGGAATCTTTTAGTGTTGAAACACCTACATGAAGTAAAAATGTTGGTAGTGTTGGAATATTTAGGTCATTTATAAATTTTTTCGTTTATGAGTTGGAAACTGTTTAAAAGTATGTCAAAAGTTTTGGAATAAAGACAACGTCTTTCTGGATATGTTTCAATTTAAAGTTTGGAGAAGCTTTTATTGCTTTCTAATAGGTTGTTTAAAAAAATTTTTTTAAGCATAAATTAACTTTGAAGACTTCAGGGGAGAATTATACATTCCACCTTATAAAAGTGAAAAATAATGATTTGAGATTCTTCTGAGAGCTGGGTTAATATTAATGGAAATTCATATGTAAACCAACAAGTTATTTATTAAAGTAAGAATTCATTTATACTGAAGTTTTTAAAAATAATGTTTGTGGTGACATATTTGATACTGGTGGTTAATTTTGTGTTTTCCAAGCATAAAACAGGCCGGGAAAGCTTGTGGAAGTAATTTGATTAGTTTGGGGGGAGTCATGCTTTTTTACAGTAAAAAAGACCAGAGTAAGGGAGGCAAGACGGGCACTTATAGAGTAGAAATTGTATAGATGTTATCTTCTATAGTAGATGTTATTTTATGCCAGATGACAAAATTTTTAAACATGTAATTCTAACATAGTGTGGTACGCATCAAACTTCTCTTCAAAACACACTGTGTTTAAGTGCGTATTAGGGGTCAGTGGTCCTCTTACAGAAACATTAAAGATAGGCAGCAGATTTCCTAGTTTCTAGCCTGGTGTGGTAGCTTAGGTCAGCAAACTCTAAAATCCAACAGCTAAAAACTGCTTAAGCATTTTGCTGTTTTACAAAAACTCATTTGCTCTACATAACCATTTTTTAAAAAGGCTATTTTTAGGACTCACAGTTTTGTGAACCAGAGTTTTTCAGTTAATTTGCTCACTTTTGGTTCTTTACTGTTTTAACAAATGTTCACATGTACAGATTGTTTTGGTAGTTTTGTAGCACATTCTTGGTGTAAAATAGTGTTATAGAAAGCTTAAAAGAGAGACTGACCATCTTTTTAAAAATGTTTAATTATATAGTCTGCTAACCTTGAAAAAATACTTTCCAATATTTTGGTTTAACGTATAAACTTTCAATTCCTGGCTAATAAATATATTTTTTTATGTCAACTATCAAACTCCCCATAAATAATAATCTAGCAACATACATACATGAACCCACAAAAGACTGCAATTGTATGGGTATATGGAGAAGTAAGAAAAATCCTGTAAGAAAATTGACTTTACATGTTGTCAGTATAATGTGGCTTATGACTTTTTTCAGTTTAAATTAGGTCTTTTAAATTTATAATTCAAACCTTTTTGGGTGCTTTGAGTGATTGAGGAAGCTGGGTGATATAAAATAATTTTTCTATATTCCTGTTTTTAATCAAAATTACATTTTTTGCTGTTTTACTTTAATAGGAAGCAGGTTTTCTGTTTTGGCCTAGCATTTTATGTAAAAGAGGATAAATTATTTTGTAGTAAAAGTAGGATAATGGAAAAAGAGAAGAGGATTAATACTACTGTTGAATTCTGTAGTCCTGTGGTGAGAGAAGTGGAAAGAAGGGAGGTCAGTAGTAATTACACATGAAGTGACCAGAGAAATTGTGTAATTTTTACCTGTAAAGAATTAGATGTATAGAATGAGATTGCTTGATAAGGGCCTGTTCTATTTGTCATAGACTGTGTAGCTTAAATATAAGCCAAGGTACCCACCAGGTCTCAAGGATATGACACTGAGCCTGGTCTAAGAAACCTCTGTGTACGAAGTCTTCAATAGTAGTCATCTCCCCTCCCCAGCCCCTCCCCCTCCCCCTCAGGCAGGTGTTATTTTTGCTACATTTGCTATTTTAACCTGTCAGTTAAAAAAATAATTATTCTGTCAGTATGGCTGGCGGCTCATATAGGAAAAATATGCTGTCCCTTAATCAAAGGTGATTACAGTTTTTTCCTGTCTATAAATGTGCTTGTTGTGAAACGAGAATGCATTAGTCTCAGCCTGATGTACGAAATGAAAGGCAGCAAGGAGCAGCACCATTGTTATCACTCCAGGCGTGTCTAATGAATCGTGTTTCCATGTTCTCTCGGTCATGCTGTAGAGTGCCCTCAGCCAGGGCTAAGCCTCCTGTAAAATGCTCTGTAAGATTATTGTAGCAAGAACAGAAATGCTGGATGAGTGGGGGTGGGGAGAGAATGCCAACGAGACAGCTGCATTTCAAACAGTTACAGCTGCAAGGATTACTCACTGTAAGAGCAGTGACAGACAACTGTTTGAGCTTTAGTGTAAAAGGCAATCTGGGGACTTGCTCTCTCAGAATTTTAGTAGCAGTCTGGTGTGTGAGTGTGTGTGTGTTGTGTTTCAAATCAGGTTGTGTCTGAAGAGTGGAAGGAAGTATTTTTAATTTTTACTGCTCAATTGTGCCAATCTTGAAATCAGTAGTTGAGTCATCTTGATTAAAGTCATTGTCTTAGAGGAAGTTTATAAAATGTTTGTTTTGCAGTGTTGACGGATTTAAATATAAACGTTCTACCTGAATCACATATCTGGTTTTCCTCCTCTTTCAAAATTTAATTTTCTCCTGTGGTGATTCCTGTCCTAAGAATGTTGATCTTTCTTGTAATTTATGAACACACAGCATTATTTTTTTAAAAAGCATGTGGCTGTTTAATAAATAATAGTAGCCTTATTTTAAAAGATCTATTTCAAATATGATGTATCTTTTTAAAGGAACATGTTCACTGAAGAAAATCTCTAACGTACACAAAGAGGTGAAGAAGAAAATAATAATTATTCCAGCAACCAAAGATAACTGTTAATTTTGATGGCTGTCCCTCTAGGCCTTTATTTGTTTATGTGTATTATTAACAAAATTAAGAGCATATTAATAGCTTGAAAGGGTAAAAAGTAATAATTACTTTAAAATCTTTGAAAAGAGTAGCACATGGGGGCAAGTTTAGTTCTTAGAAGTCAGTAACAGCCATTGTGCAAGATTTCTTTTTCACTGTGTGACTATTAAAGTAACACTGCAGCCTGACTGTTTTCAGTAGCAGTTGTCTTTTGAAGGTCTTGTTCAATTTATCTAGAAATTTAGTTTTATGGCCTCCTTCAATTTAAAGTTTAGTGGCTTTACATGGAGTCCTGTGATCCTTTGAAATGCTAACTTGGGTCATGTCTCAACTGCTACAGTGCTGTGTAGAAACCGTCATTAAAATTCTGGTTATCCTGCAACTGGCAGAGAACTCATGCTGTTAGAGATTCCTTAGTTAGACATTATACTGTTAAAATTTTGAATTACAACGGTGCTTCTGTCTGATGAATATTGTGAACGTTCATAATTATTTAAAGTGGCAAATAGGTCAAAACAAATGGAGCATTTTGATATATATATCTTCTATCTCTAATTCTTATTTGATTGATGAATTGACATTGGGATAATTAAAATCCATTTCAACATAGATTTGTTAACTGATACCAAATATTCTACACCCACAAGCAAATCAAGGAAATCAGAACTCTAAGTGGGTTGAATTTGAATTAAGTAATAAGTCAGTCCATTTAGTTATTAATGACTTCAAATATAGATTTTACAAGGCAGTCGATGGCAACATAACTGTGATCAATCAATAGTGTTGTTATGTAATTGGATTTTTTATGGGTATAATACTGTATTTCAGAATTAACATAGCATTATGCTACTTTGTTACTCAATTTTTTTGTAAGTCAGTTTTAAGAAGACACTGTAAATCAACTATAGTCCAATTAAAAAAAAGAAAAGAAAGCAGACACTTCAAAAATCTCTATATATTTATCTTTAAAATATTTCATTTGTTGCAACCCTTAAAATTAAATGGATAAATGATAAATTGATAAATGTTATTATAATATTAGCTTAGTACAATTCCTAGGTAGTAGATTTAATAGTTAAAAAAAACCAAAACTAGTGGGCTTTATATATTGCAGATAAAGGCTGAACACAAAGGCAGTGGGAAAATTATAAATCCTGGATTCAGAGCTGCATTATCTGTAGCATTTTGTCACTGAAATCTAACTGGCAAATAATCTCCTCGTTTCATGTGCCTTACTTTAATCTATTTGTGTTTCTGGAGTTTGGAGTACAATTTGATTTTCAGTAATTTTAATGGCTGAATAAGGAGTGCCATCCCTGAAAGTGTCCCTCCCCCCTCCAGTATTTGCAATGGCCAATGTGGTTACTGAACTCAATGTTCTGGATAATAGGTTTCATTAGTTTTGATGCCTGAGGTAAAAAAGCAGTAGGTGGGAGCAAGAAGTGTTTTTGATGTCTAGACGTTCATTTCAGCTGTTGCTGCAATATGATACATTAAAAGGAAACATGTATCATAGCTCAGAGGAAATATGTATTCTTTGAAAGTAATTCTACTTTTAAACTGTGTAAGACATGGTGACCTGAATTCTAAAAGCATGAGCTTGAATTTCTTGAAGGTTTCACAATCTTTATGCTCCTCCCTAGCCTATTCCATTCTCCCTCTTCCCATTTTTTTCCCCTTCAAGTAAAGTATGTCAGTTTCATTTGTCGAATTGGAAAAGATATCTTTCCATGATCTCTGCTGGGAAACACAAAATCATTGAAGTATATGCTGCTTTGATATTTTGCCATATTGACTTTTTTTTCCTGAACCTTTTATTTGATTTTTCTTTCAGAGAAGCTTCTTAGTTCTGCAAGGAGCCATGTTTCGCAAAGTTGAAAGAAGTTGTATTACAATTTGTGATGATTTTGAAAAATTATTTGGGAACTAAGCAGTAATTAGACTGCTATTTAAATTTTCCTTTCTAGGGCTTCCCTGGTGGCGCAGTGGTTGAGAGTCCGCCTGCCGATGCAGGGGACACGGGTTCGTGCCCCGGTCTGGGAAGATCCCACATGCCGCAGGAGCGGCTGGGCCCGTGAGCCATGGCCACTGAGCCTGTGCTCCGGAGCCTGTGCTCCGCAAGGGGAGAGGCCACAACAGTGAGAGGCCCGCCTACCGCAAAAAAAAAAAAAAAAAAAAAAAAAAAAAAATTTTCCTTTCTAAAACACTGTCTCTCTGCTAAAAGAAAACATTTATATAATACTTTTGCAGCTTAAATATTTGATTATGAGGATTACTATATTAAAAAAGGTTAAATAAGAGCCATTTAAACAAATTCTGATTATAGCTTTTGCAATTTAAGTGAGGTAACTTTAGTGCCAAAATAGTTTTTCTTTTTAAGTAGACAGCTGTGGTAGTACTTAGTTTTATTTTTCAGTTTCAGTCTGGCTATAATTGACCACATAACATCAAGAGAAAGTTTTAATTTAGGAATTTATTTTGGTTGAGTTTTGCCAGTCATTTATTGTACATTCATTTTACTTCTCTTGGTGCTTTTATTTCCTGAGACTATCAACAAAGTTTTAGAAACAATTTTCCATTATACCTAAGTATACACTATAGAGATAGTCTTCTTGCTAATTTATAATCTTAAGGAGTTGATAAACATTTAAGTTGAAACTTGAAAGATCAAAAGAATTAGAAAGGCTTTT
This sequence comes from Hyperoodon ampullatus, assembly GCF_949752795.1. Taxonomy (NCBI): domain Eukaryota; kingdom Metazoa; phylum Chordata; class Mammalia; order Artiodactyla; family Ziphiidae; genus Hyperoodon; species Hyperoodon ampullatus. Next base: position 13,338,841 of record NC_136926.1, read on the forward strand.
TTTTTTTCCTTTTCTTTTCTTTTAAAGATGAAGACAGTTATGCCCTGGGGAGATTGTAGGTTTCATAAGGATAGGGCCCTGCACCTGCTGGCCTTCTTGTAAAACTTCTTGGCAGTTGTTATTCTCCTCTGTCCACATTGGAAGGGAGATAGAGAATTAAGTAGTAAATGCGCCTCATATCATTTATAGAAACTTAACCTAGAGCAACTATGCCCTGACTCCCCTCCCCCCCACCCCCCCACCCCAAGAGGATACTTTCTGAAAAATCTCAGTATGAAGCAAATGAAGTGTTGGTTTAAATTTTACCTTGGGAGGAGGATGTATCAGATAAATTAGTTTAAAAACCTGTTTTTGTGATTTCAATTTTGTTTAACCTTAGAAAAGGTTACTTTGCAGCTATTTAGAAGACAATAATTTAAGGTGCAAATTGTGAATCCAAGGGGAAATTTAAGTGTTGAAGGTTGCCTTTCTAGTCAGTCCTAAGAATAAAAGGGGGGTGGGGTAGTTTAACAACACAAGCCTTATGGAGAAGTGGTGTAATAGAAAGAGCATGGGCGTTAGTCAGAAAAGTTGGATTTGAATCCCATCTTTGCTACTAATCCTCTTTACTGAATATAAGGAGATTTTAGATTGAAGCTAATTCCAATGAAATTTGAAAAGTATGTGCACACATAATAACAAGTCAGTTCAAAACAAGTTTATGAATATCTGAAATGTCCTAGTCCGTGCAGTTATGAAAATAAATTGCTTCCCTTGAGAAGTTTAATTAATGGAATAATTTGTATATTTACTACTTATAAAAGTAGATATAAAATGCATTTGATCCCGTTAGCTGTTGAGTATAGATACATTTAAACTAGATTTTTGAATATATTATGTGACCTTGGGCAAGTTTAAGATTTTTAAGCCTTAGTTTTTTCATTTATAAAATAGAGATAAGAATAAACTATTGGTCATTGTTCGTAGTTGTAAACTAAGAAAAGGAGTTGGTTAAAAGACTACTGAGTATTCACTTTTAGGATCAGTGCTGCAGGTTGGTCTGATGAGAAACTGGTGCTATTACCACCAAGCACTGGATGCTACAGTACCCCTGCTACTTTAACCTCAGGAAACTTGATCTTGTAGCCTCTCTTTTTAGTGCTGACAGAAAGATCTCTCCATCCACTCCCTTTTGAGTCCCTAGATCCATGGTCAAAGTATGGTGCCGGAGCATCTGGTAGTTAGGATATATATCCTTGTCCATATTGTAGGAGAATCAGCATTTTCAACTCCTGTTAAGGGTGAATGACCATCTTCGTCCCCAACCAGAACTCATGAAATAGGCAGTTTGCAGTGATGGGAAGAAGTCAGGTACTGAGTGGCAGAAGTGGCAAAAGTGAATGTTTCGTGTCTTTTACTCTGTCTCATAGCGTTGTGGTGGAAAGTAGCACTCCCCCTCCCCTCCATTTATATGTAGTGCTTGGTTCAGACTTGGTACATAAAGCCTCATAAAATGAGAAAGATTGTTTTCTGGGTAGAAAACTAACCTTGAGTGTTAAAGTTATTTTACTTTCTTCTTATTATTTTAAAATAAAAGACTTTCAACATTTGATAGCAATTCTGCCAAGTATTTAAAGTAATTTTGCCTCACAGTGGTTTTCAAAGTCTCTATTTGATTTTTGAGAGCATTCCTAATTTCTGTCCTGGTGCTTGAAGTATAACACAGCCAAGAACTGTTGGACAGTGATTATCGGCCAAATATCTATTATTAGACTCCAAAAATGTCATACTAGATTTAACTTATTTTGGAATTTTAGAGATTCATTGAAATATACATCACTCTTGTATTTCTGGAAATTTTTTATGTGAAATAGATAAGAAATAAAGTATGGTCTGACTTATATTCCTTTCCACAAGTTTATTTGCTATATACAGATAGTAAATTAAAAGGGTTAGCATGTTAATGCATTATCCTTAAATCCATAGCTTAAATAATAGTGTTTATTAGAGTGGTTAATCTTGGATCACAGTTGTTGACTTCTAGTAAATTACTGACTGCTTTCAAATCTTTAATAAAATATGTAACTTATGAAATTTAAATGTTTACATGACGTCCAAACACTGTATCCTTTTTAATTACCTCTACTGACTTATTTAAAATTTTACTGGTTAACTTATAGGATAATTCATAATTTTCTATTTTTTTCACCTTTAGTTTACTTTTCTTAAACAAGAGCTTAATGTAGTGAGATCTGTTGTACTTCATGTAATTACTTTCTTCCTTGTTTTCTATTACATTGGTTCCTAAACTTTGTAATACTATATGAGGGGGATATAAGAATTTAATTAATTATTTAATGATATTAATAAAGGTCCTTTTTCAAATTAATTTTTAATATTTAAAAAACAAAAATATTTTCCTGAATTACTTTGTTCTATTTGTATTATAGTAACTAACATAAAGTACATAATATAAATAACAGTATATTGTGTTGTTGGAGAGGAACACTGTGGTTGGGTCTGCGGTCTCTTTTTTTGTTTGTTTGTTTGTTTGTTTTTGCGGTACGCGGGCCTCTCACTGTTGTGGCCTCTCCCGTTGCGGAGCACAGGCTCCGGACGCGCAGGCTCAGCGGCCATAGCTCACGGGCCCAGCCGCTCCGTGGCATGTGGGATTCTCCCGGACCGGGGCACGAACCCGCGTCCCCCGCATCAGCAGGCGGACTCTCAACCACTGTGCCACCAGGGAAGCCCTGTGGTCTCTTTTTGCTTAAACTGATTTTTTATTTTTTGCTTTTAATAATTTATGAGTGAAGGTTAACCAAATAGACACCAATCCTTTGCGTAAAAACAGTTATGTTTAGAATACATATTTAGAATAGGAGTCCTTTTAATTCACACCCTGTTCTCATTTTTATTTTTTATTTATTTATTTTATTTTTTTATTTAACAAATTTAATCAGTTATACATATACATATGTTCCCATATCCCCTCCCTTTTGCGTCTCCCTCCCACCCTCCCTATCCCACCCCTCCAGGCGGTCACAAAGCACCGAGCTGATCTCCCTGTGATATGCGGCTGCTTCCCACTATCTATCTACCTTACGTTTGGTAGTGTATATATGTCCATGCCTCTCTCTCGCTTTGTCCCAGCTTACCCTTCCCCTTCCCCATGTCCTCAAGTCCATTCTCTAGTAGATCTGTGTCTTTATTCCTGTCTTACCCCTATGTTCTTCATGACATTTTTTTCTTAAATTCCATATATATGTGTCAGCATACAGTATTTGTCTTTCTCTTTCTGACTTACTTCACTCTGTATGACAGACTCTGGGTCCATCCACCTCATTACAGATAGCTCAATTTCGTTTCTTTTTATGGCTGAGTAATATTCCATTGTATATATGTGCCACGTCTTCTTTATCCATTCATCTGATGATGGACACTTAGGTTGTTTCCATCTCCGGGCTATTGTAAATAGGGCTGCTATGAACATTTTGGTACATGACTCTTTTTGAATTATGGTTTTCTCAGGGTATATGCCCAGTAGTGGGATTGCTGGGTCATATGGTAGTTCTATTTGTAGTTTTTTAAGGAACCTCCATACCTTTCTCCATAGTGGCTGTACCAATTCACATTCCCACCAGCAGTGCAAGAGTGTTCCCTTTTTTCCACACCCTCTCCAGCATTTATTGTTTCTAGATTTTTTGATGATGGCCATTCTGACTGGTGTGAGATGATATCTCATTGTAGTTTTGATTTGCATTTCTCTAATGAGTAAAGATGTTGAACATCCTTTCATGTGTTTGTTGGCAGTCTGTATATCTTCTGTGGAGAAATGTCTATTTAGGTCTTCTGCCCATTTTTGGATTGGGTTGTTTGTTTTTTTGTTATTGAGCTGCATGAGCTGCTTATAAATTTTGGAGATTAATCCTTTGTCAGTTGCTTCATTTGCAAATATTTTCTCCCATTCTGAGGGTTGTCTTTTGGTCTTGTTTATGGTTTCCTTTGCTGTGCAACAGCTTTTAAGTTTCATTGGGTCCCATGTGTTTATTTTTGTCTTTACTTCCATTACTCTAGGAGGTGGGTCAAAAAGGATCTTGCTGTGATTTATGTCATAGAGTGTTCTGCCTATGTTTTCCTTTAGGAGTTTGATAGTGTCTGGCCTTACATTTAGGTCTTTAATCCATTTTGAGCTTATTTTTGTGTATGGTGTTAGGGAGTGATCTAATCTCATACTTTTACATGTCCCTGTCCAGTTTTTCCAGCACCATTTATTGAAGAGACTGTCCTTTCTCCACTGTACATTCCTGCCTCCTTTATCAAAGATAAGGTGACCATATGTGCGTGGGTTTATCTCTGGGCTTTCTATCCTGTTCCATTGATCTATCTTTCTGTTTTTGTGCCAGCACCACACTGTCTTGATTACTGTAGCTTTGTAGTATAGTCTGAAGTCAGGAAGCCTGATTCCTCCAGCTCCATTTTTCGTTCTCAAGATTGCTTTGGCTATTCGGGGTGTTTTGTGTTTCCATACAAATTGTGAAATTTTTTGTTCTGGTTCTGTGAAAAATGCCAGTGGTAGTTTGATAGGGATTGCATTGAATCTGTAGATTGCTTTGGGTAGTAGAGTCATTTTCACGATGTTGATTCTTCCAATCCAAGAACATGGTACATCTCTCCATCTATTTGTATCATCTTTAATTTCTTTCATCAGTGTCTTATAATTTTCTGCATACAGGTCTTTTGTCTCCTTAGGTAGATTTATTCCTAGATATTTTATTCTTTTTGTTGCAATGGTAAATGGGAGTGTTTCCTTGATTTCACTTTCAGATTTTTCATCATTAGTATATAGGAATGCCAGAGATTTCTGTGCATTAATTTTGTATCCTGCTACTTTACCAAATTCATTGATTAGCTCTAGTAGTTTTCTGGTAGCATCTTTAGGATTCTCTATGTATAGTATCATGTCATCTGCAAACAGTGACAGCTTTACTTCTTCTTTTCCGATTTGGGTTCCTTTTATTTCCCTTTCTTCTCTGATTGCTGTGGCTAAAACTTCCAAAACTATGTTGAATAAGAGTGGTGAGAGTGGGCAACCTTGTCTTGCTCCTGATCTTAGTGGAAATGGTTTCAGTTTTTCACCATTGAGGACGATGCTGGCTGTGGGTTTGTCCTATATGGCCTTTATTATGTTGAGGAAAGTTCCCTCTATGCCTACTTTCTGCAGGGTTTTTATCATAAATGGGTGTTGAATTTTGTCGAAAGCTTTCTCTGCATCTGTTGAGATTATCATATGGTTTTTCTCCTTCAATTTGTTAATATGGTGTATCACGTTGATTGATTTGCGTATATTGAAGAATCCTTGCATTCCTGGAATAAACCCCACTTGATCATGGTGTATGATCCTTTTAATGTGCTGTTGGATTCTGTTTGCTAGTATTTTGTTGAGGATTTTTGCATCTATGTTCATCAGTGATATTGGCCTGTAGTTTTCTTTCTTTGTGACATCCTTGTCTGGTTTTGGTATCAAGGTGATGGTGGCGTCGTAGAATGAGTTTGGGAGTGTTCCTCCCTCTGCTATATTTTGGAAGAGTTTGAGAAGGATAGGTGTTAGCTCTTCTCTAAATGCTTGATAGAATTCGCCTGTGAAGCCATCTGGTCCTGGGCTTTTGTTTGTTGGAAGATTTTTTATCACAGTTCCAATTTCAGTGCTTGTGATTGGTCTGCTCATATTTTCTATTTCTTCCTGATTCAGTCTTGGCAGGTTGTGCATTTCTAAGAATCTGTCCATTTCTTCCAGGTTGTCCATTTTATTGGCATAGAGTTGCTTGTAGTAATCTCTCATGATCTTTTGTATTTCTGCAGTGTCAGTTGTTACTTCTCCTTTTTCATTTCTAATTTTATTGATTTGAGTCTTCTCCCTTTTTTTCTTGATGAGTCTGGCTAATGGTTTATCAATTTTGTTTATCTTCTCAAAGAACCAGCTTTTAGTTTTATTGATCTTTGCTATCGTTTCCTTCATTTCTTTTTCATTTATTTCCGATCTGATTTTTATGATTTCTTTCCTTCTGCTAACTTTGGGATGTTTTTGTTCTTCTTTCTCTAATTGCTTTAGGTGCAAGATTAGGTTGTTTATTCGAGATGTTTCCTGTTTCTTAAGGTAGGATTGTATTGCTATAAACTTCCCTCTTAGAACTGCTTTTGCTGCATCCCATAGGTTTTGGGTCGTTGTGTCTCCATTGTCATTTGTTTCTAGGTATTTTTAAATTTCCTCTTTGATTTCTTCAGTGATCACTTCGTTATTAAGTAGTGTATTGTTTAGCCTCCATGTGTTTGTATTTTTTACAGCTCTTTTCCTGTAATTGATATGTAGTCTCATGGCATTGTGGTCGGAAAAGATACTTGATACAATTTCAATTTTCTTAAATTTACCAAGGCTTGATTTGTGACCCAAGATATGATCTATCCTGGAGAATGTTCCGTGAGCACTTGAGAAAAATGTGTATTCTGTTGTTTTTGGATGGAATGTCCTATAAATATCAATTAAGTCCATCTTGTTTAATGTATCATTTAAAGCTTGTGTTTCCTTATTTATTTTCCTTTTGGATGATCTGTCCATTGGTGAAAGTGGGGTGTTAAAGTCCCCTACTATGATTGTGTTACTGTCGATTTCTCCTTTTATGGCTGTTAGTATTTGCCTTATGTATTGAGGTGCTCCTATGTTGGGTGCATAAATATTTACAATTGTTATATCTTCTTCTTGGATCGATCCCTTGATCATTATGTAGTGTCCTTCTTTGTCTCTTCTAATAGTCTTTATTTTAAAGTCTGTTTTGTCTGATATGAGAATTGCTACTCCAGCTTTCTTTTGGTTTCCATTTTCATGGACTATCTTTTTCCATCCCCTTACTTTCAGTCTGTATGTGTCTCTAGGTCTGAAGTGGGTCTCTTGTAGACAGCATATATATGGGTCTTGTTTTTGTATCCATTCAGCCAATCTGTGTCTTTTGGTGGGAGCATTTAGTCCATTTACATTTAAGGTAATTATCGATATGTATGTTCCTACTCCCATTTTCTTAATTGTTTTGGGTTCGTTATTGTAGGTCTTTTCCTTCTGTTGTGTTTCTTGCCTAGAGAAGTTCCTTTAGCATTTGTTGTAAAGCTGGTTTGGTGGTGCTGAACTCTCTCAGCTTTTGCTTGTCTGTAAACGTTTTAATTTCTCCATCAAATCTGAATGAGATCCTTGCTGGGTAGAGTAATCTTGGTTGCAAGTTTCTCTCCTTCATCACTTTAATTATGTCCTGCCACTCCCTTCTGGCTTGTAGAGTTTCTGCTGAGAGATCAGCTGTTATCCTGATGGGGATTCCCTTGTGTGTTACTTGTTGTTTTTGCCTTGCTGCTTTTAATATGATTTCTTTGTGTTTAATTTTTGACAGTTTGATTAGTATGTGTCTTGGCATATTTCTCCTTGGATTTATTCTGTATGGGACTCTCTGTGCCTCCTGGACTTGATTAACTATTTCCTTTCCCATATTAGGGAAGTTTTCAACTATAATCTCTTCAAATATTTTCTCAGTCCCTTTCTTTTTCTCTTCTTCTTCTGGAACCCCTATAATTCGAATGTTGGTGCGTTTAATGTTGTCCCAGAGGTCTCTGAGACTGTCCTCTGTTCTTTTCATTCTTTTTTCTTTATTTTGCTCTGCAGCAGTTATTTCCACTATTTTATCTTCCACCTCACTTATCCGTTCTTCTGCCTCAGTTATTCTGCTATTGATCCCATCTAGAGTAATTTTCATTTCATTTATTGTGTTTTTAATTGATGCTTGATTCATCTTTAGTTCTTCTAGGTCCTTGTTAACTGTTTCTTGCATTTTGTCTATTCTATTTCCAAGATTTTGGATCTTGGAAATAGAATCTTGGATCATCTTTACTATCATTATTCTGAATTCTTTTTCAGGTAGACTGCCTATTACCTCTTCATTTGTTAGGTCTGGTGGGTTTTTATCTTGCTCCTTCTCCTGCTGTGTGTTTTTCTGTCTTCTCATTTTGCTTATCTTACTGTGTTTGGGGTCTCCTTTTTGCAGGCTGCAGGTTCGTAGTTCCCGTTGTTTTTGGTGTCTGTCCCTAGTGGCTAAGGTTGGTTTAGTGGGTTGTGTAGGCTTCCTGGTGGACGGGACTAGTGCCTGTGTTCTGGTGGATGAGGCTGGATCTTGTCTTTCTGGTGGGCAGGTCCACGTCTGGTGGTGTGTTTTGGGGTGTCTGCGGACTTTTTATGATTTTAGGCCACCTCTCTGCTAATGGGTGGTGTTGTGTTCCTGTCTTGCTAGTTGTTTGGCATAGGGTGTCCAGCACTGTAGCTTGCTGGTCGTTGAGTGAAGCTGGGTGATGGTGTTGAGATGGAGATCTCTGGAAGATTTTCGCCGTTTGATATTATGTGGAGCTGGGAGGTCTCTTGTGGACCAGTGTCCTGAAGTTGGCTCTCCCACCTCAGAGGCACAGCACTGACTCCTGGCTCCTCAGTTTGGGATGATTCGTTGTCTATTCTTGTATTCCACAGATGCAGGGTACATCAAGTTGATTGTGGAGCTTTAATCTGCTGCTTCTGAGGCTGCTGGGAGAGATTTCCCTTTCTCTTCTTTGTTCCCACAGCTCCCGGGTCTCAGCTTTGGATTTGGCCCCGCCTCTGCGTGTAGGTCGCCGGAGGGCGTCTGTTCTTCGCTCAGACAGGACAGGGTTAAAGGAGCAGCCGCTTCGGGGACTCTGGCTCACTCAGGCCGGGGGGGAGGGAGGGGCACGGAGTGCGGGGCGAGCCTGCAGCGGCAGAGGCCGGCGTGACGTTGCACCAGCCCGAGGCGCGCCGTGCGTTCTCCCCGGGAAGCCGTCTCTGGATCCCGGGACCCCGGCAGTGACGGGCTGTACAGGCTCCCGGAAGGGCGGCGTGGACAGTGACCTGCGCTCGCACACAGGCCTCTTGGCGGCGGCAGCAGCAGCCCCAGCGTCCCACGCCCGTCTCTGGGCTCCGCGCTTTCAGCCGCGGCTTGTGCCTGTCTGTGGGGCTCCTTTAAGCAGCGCTCTTAATCCCCTCTCCTCGCGCACCAGGAAACCAAGAGGGAAGAAATAGTCTCTTGCCTCTTCGGCAGCTCCAGAGTTTTCCTGGACTCCCTCCCGGCTAGCTGTGGCGCATTAGCCCCCTTCAGGCTGAGTTCTCGCCGCCAGCCCCAGTCCTCTCCCTGCGCTCTGACCGAAGCCCGAGCCTCAGCTTCCAGCGCCGCCCGCCCCGGCGGGCGAGCAGACAAGCCTCTCGGGCTGGTGAGTGCCGGTCAGCACCGATCCTCTGTGCGGGAATCTCTCCGCTTTGCCCTTCCCAGGTACGTGGGGAGTTTCTTGCCTTTTGGGAGGTCTGAGGTCTTCTGCCAGCGTTCAGTAGGTGTTCTGTAGGAGTTGTTCCACGTGTAGCTATATTTCTGGTGTATCTGTGGGGAGGAAGGTGATCTCCGCGTCTTACTCTTCCGCCATCTTCCCCGGAAGTCCCTGTTCTCATTTTTAGCACTAAAAATATATTTCAAAAAAATCAATGTAAGCATAATCCAGAACCTACCCCCCAACCCCCATCCACCCCTTGCCCCAATTTCTCATGTCCCTTTGTTATCAAGCCCTCCTCCAACCACCCCCATCCCTGGAAACCATTGAACAGTTTACATTACCTCATTTACCTTTGCAGGAATGTTATGTGCATGAAATCATATAGCATGTGGTCTTTTGAGTATGGCTTTTTTCACTTAGCATAATGACATTCATTCATGGTTTGAGTGTATCAGTAGTTCCTTTTATTTCTGAATAGTATCCTGTTATATGGATTTTCCACTGTTTGTCCTTTCCCCAGTTGAGAGACAACTGTTTCCAGTTTTTGTCAGTTATGGGGGGTGAGGAACAAGTAAAAACATTTGCTGCAGTTTTTCATGTGAACCTAAGTTCTTATTCTACTTGAATATATACTTAGGAAGGATATCGCTGGGCTGTATGTAAAGTGTATGTTTAACTTTAGAAAAATTGCCAGAGTCAACTTTTCCACAGTGACTGTACTAATTTTGCATTTCTGTTAGCAGTATAGGACAATTCTAGTTACTCTGTATGCTCACTAGCACTTAGTATTTTCAGTTTTTCTTTTAAGCCATTCTAATGGGTGTTATCTTACTGTGATTTTAATTTGCATTTTCTTGATGACTAGTGAGCATATTTTCATGTTTTTACTTACCATTCATGTATCTTCTTTGGTGAAGTATCTGTTCAAATCTTTTGTCCATTCTCTAAAAAATTTTTTTTAATTTGTGTTGTTCAGGGATTTTTTTCAAGAATAGCATCTTCTGAATACACGTCCTTGTCAGATATGTGATTTGTAACTGCTTTTCCCCCATCTGTGGCTTATCTTCTCCATAGCTTAATGTAACTTTTGCGTGCTTTTTAAGGAACTGAGTTCTTCGTACTGATGAAGCTCTTTTTAACAGTTTTTATTTATGGATCATGCTTTTGGTGTCGTATCTTTGAAGTCTTCGGTTAACCTAAACTTATAAAAGGTTTCTCCTATATTTTCACAGTTTTATAGTTTCAGGTTTTGCATTTTGTTTTATGATCCATTTTGAGGTTTTCTATATGGTGTGAGGTAGGGTTTGAGGCTGATTTTTTTACATTGGGATATTCATTAAATCCAGCACCATTTGTTGAAAAGACTGTTCTTTCTCCACTGTATTGCCTTTGCAAGCTGTGTTGAAAATCAGTTGACCATATATTTGTGGGTCTATATCTGGACTCTCTATTCTGTTCTATGGATCTGTATATCTGTCCTTTCTGTAGTGTACCATATTGTTTTGTCTATTCTAGCTTTATAGTAAATCTGGAAATCAGTTGGTGTAAGTCTCCCAACTGTAAGATTTAGATCCAAGGATTTCATGGGTTTTGGTGCTATTATAAGTGGTACTCAAATTTTAAAAATTTTCTAATTATTCATTACAGTTTATAGAAATATGATTGTTTTGTATCTGTTGACCTTAACTGACTTAAACTCAGTTTTAGTTCTAGTAGCTTTTTTGTTGTTGATTCTTTAGGACTTTCTAATAGTCATGTCATCTGCAAAAAAAAGATCATTTCATTTCTTCCATTCCAGTTAGTATGCCTGGTACTTCTTTTTCTTGTACTGTCTGAGACCTCCACTGTAATGTGGAATAAGAGTGGTAAGAGCAGACATCCTTGCTTTGTTTTTGATGTTAGGGGAAAATATTCAGGGTTTTAACTGTAAGTACGATGGTAGTTGTAGGTTTTTTGTAATTGCTCTTGTAAGTTTTTTTTCAAGAAAAAATTTCTAAGACCTATTTTAAAAATTGTTAAAAGTCAGGATAAAATCATAATGGTATCTTAAGACAGTGATGTAATTGGCATTGCCTGTGCATGCTCACATTTGTTTAGTATTCCACATTGCATGTCTAGACAGGTATAACCCTTCAACATTTCAGTTAACAAATTATTTGAGGATCATTTGAGGAAGAAATAGAGCTCTGTTGTTTGAGAACTTTCCTTTGACATCTTCTTTTAAGGTCAAAGTAGTGCCAACATTAAAAAATAATATCATGAGGAAACAATCAGATGAGAATGTGAGGTATTCTATAAAACAACTAACCTGGTTTCTTCAGTAAATAAATGACATGTTTGAAAAGAGGAGATGAGTTGTTGCAGATTAAGGAGACTTAAGAGATATAACTTGAGAGGTAATTGATAGACCTTGTTTAGATTCTGATTTGATATATAATGAAGTACTTGGGAGTGGGATTTGCCTCAGAATATATGAAGAAAAACAAAAAGAAAGAAAGAAAAAAGAAAGCAGGGTGGTTAAGCAGATGACACAATGTTGATAATTTGGTTTAGGAATTTATTTGAGGTCTGTTATTCTATATTAAAATATGTTTGAAGGTTTTAATTATAAAAGTTTTTTTTTTTAATATGCAGAATAGGTGTCACCAACTTGGAAGAAAATCTTGGAAAGACGAATGGGACACCCTTTTTATAAATACTGCATCACCAGTACTCTTTATGGCACAAAAGACTAATATGTAGAAAAAACTGTTACTGGTGACTGATTTGAAGAGTAATTCAGAAGAGTTGGACTTTGAATATTGATGAAGTTTTAGGAATTTTTAGCTTACATTAGGAAATAAAAGCAAATTAATATGGGATGTTCCTTTTATTGAAATGTTAGCTTGCTTTCTCACTCAGGAAAGCTCTACCCCAAAGATAAGTGTGTGAAAATAGAGATTCATGATGCCTTTAGAGGACTGTAGAAAATTTTGGGATGTTTTGTCTTGAACAGAGATAATGTATTGATAGCAGGAATGTTTGTTTATTTGCTGTACTTTATTTCCATTTCTCTAGTTATAAATAATATAAAATGTCTCTGAAGAGGTTAATTTGGAAAAATTTGGTAGGTCATGATTAGCCACATAGTCAGGAAGATAGAGTTATCTGACATCCCAAGAAAAAAAATATTTATCCAGTTTTATCATTTAAAAAAAGTCCTGTAGAGAAAACCCTTAAATGTAAGTACACTTTTTTGAATTCTTTCTGATTGGAAAATAAGGAGAGATGCATTTTGAGACATCAGTTGGTGTGGTAAATGCATTAAAAATGCGTTGTGGATTTAACATGTGTTTCAATTCTCTGTCAAAATTTTCTCTGGTGAGTACTTTTGTCAAGACACCAAGTAAAAGGCAGAGGAAATTTTCTTCTGCAAATGTCGTTTGCATCCTTTCATTTTTTTGCTATGTTGACATGAACTAATATAGCTTAGAAGAAAATTAGCTATCTTCTCTAGGGCATTTTATAATTTTTACATATGAAAAGAACGTTAGGAATACATGAGGCATTGTTAGTCTGTTGGATTCTCTTGTGTTAGAGTTACTTGTGGCTCTAAGTAATGCTACAACATATTTCAAAGGCAAATATGATGCTTCCCCAAATGTTAAACATTAATGAAATCATGAGTTCAGGAAATAAATTTGATGCTATATTAAGATTTAATTTTCTGACATTCTCCCTAAAATCATGTCCGTAAAATCCTATTCATATACTGCTTTCAAAATGTTTAAAGAAATTTGTGTAATGTCATTTTTGGATATTTTTTCCTGGTTTTCTCTCTTAAAATATGTATGATAACCTTTGTATTAATTTGTGTCATTTTGTTACTTTAAATAGAACTTTAATAACAAAATTAGTCTTTGTGACACTATTAGGTAGAAAGATTAATTTGAGAATTTTGGATGATTTCAAACTTTGAAGAGGCAGGTGGGTAAGACCTTTATGTGGGCGGGATTGTACCATGCCTATATTTCAATAACTTTAAAATCAAAACACATTATTCCCTTCTGTACATAAGTATCTTATGACTTAGGGCAAATATTTAACTTCTTTTCTGTGTTTCAGTGCGATTTAATCTACTTAAATTAGCTCATTAACTTTGCTTTAGAAAAATATTTTTAAAGTTTCTTTTATTTTTATTTGGATACCCTGCTTACTGGTTCATTTTTTTGTTTTGCTTTGTTTTGTTTTATTTTCAGTTGTGGAAGAAGGACTCTGGGAAAATGGCCTTTCCTACGAATGTCGGACGCTGCTCTTCAAAGCGATCCACAATCTGTTAGAAAGGTAAGAGAAGGAATATCATCACAGTGGTTTTGACACACCCAAGTATAATGCTAGATACTCAGAGGGTTTCCTGTGATTCTGAAAACACTTTCACATACAACTTTATAAAAATGTATATAAATCTCTTCTTTCTTTTTATATTGATACAATTTCAAACTTAGAGAATTTCTAGGAGTGGCACAAAGTACTCCATATATCCTTTCACACAGCTTCACTAACAGTTTTTCTTTTGCCCAGTTTGCTTTATAATCTGTGTGATTGCTCACCCTCTCACCCACCCTGCTTTTGCACCCAATGTGAATCATGTGTGTTCATGTGTGTGCATTCAGATTTATTCCCTCAAACGCCTGAGTCATCTACACACTTGAGATTCTTCTTCTGTAACTCCGAAGTATTTAGGTGTACATTTCCTAAGGACAAGGACATCCTCTCCTATAAGCCCAGTACAATTATGAAAATTAGGAAATAAAACCTTGATAAAATGCCATTATCTAATCCGTAGTTCAACTCAGATGTTACCATTTGTCCCAGTTACGTTCTTTTTAGCTTAACCTCCCTCCCCCAAGATTAGTCTGTAATCATGCATTATATTTAGTTCTCATGTCATTTTAAATCTAGAAGAGTTCCTTAACCTTTCTTTTTCTTTCTCAACATTGACATTTTGGATGAGTTAAGGCCATATATTTTATATAATATACCTCAATTTGAGATAGTTTCCTCATGATTAGATTTAGTTTATGCTTCTTCAATCGGAGTACCATAGAAATGATGTTGTGTCCTTCTCAGTGTATCGAAAGAGGAGGCCCATTTGTTGAGCCTCTCATTATTGATGATTATTAACATTGATCCCTCTCGTGAGTGGTGTTCTGCCAAGGTTCTCCACTGTAGATTAATAAGTAACTATGATCTTTGTTATTTCTGTCTTTGAAATTAATAAGTAATTTGTGGCCAGATCCAATGAGATTGTGTAATTATCCCATTTGTTATGAAATTCTGAGTCACTTGGTTAAGCTTCTGTCGGTGGTCCTTGTCTATATCAGTTATTACTTGTATGACTGTAATGTCACCATTCCTTCTATTAGTTGGCATTCTTTTGTAAGGAAAAGATTTTCAGTTTCTCCCATGGATTTATGTATTTCTCTCTCTCCCTTTATCTTTCTATCTATATAAATTTGGAAAAGAGGGATTCCTGTTCTACTCAGTGAATTATAATTTATCACTATCATTTAATTTGATGCCTAAGTACTTGCAGATCGGCCGGGGGAAGCCCCTTCATGATGGCTCCTGTGGTTTTTTGACCTGTCCTCATCATTGTTTGAACACCTCCTTACTTGCTGGCATAACAATATGTCCCAGGCCCTGGATGGTGTTTTAAGGGGAGGCATAGATGAGAAAGAATGGATTATTTAAGAATGTCTATGGGAAAAACTTTGTACTTCCTTCCCTGAGTTTATATATAGTTCTTTTAGGTGATCAAAACTGGAAGGACATTCTGGTACCTTCAAGTTTCTTATCCAAGCTGTTATCTAGGGTAATATCACTGCAATATCACTGCTTAGGATTCTTAAGTTACAGTTAATAAGTTGTCATAATTTAAGTCACTCAGAAAGACCTTTCCCACCAAATTTATCTGTTTTTCATTCTGAACTTTTGTTCCTACTTCTGTATTTAGAGTAGACCTAGAGGCTATCTGTTACTAAGGCAGTATATTTTAGAAGCATTGGTTTTAAGAGTTGAGTATTCTTAAATATTCCAGATATTTGGCAGTTCTTCTCCCATTGCAAAACAAAACAAAACACACGTATACACAAAGTCCCTTCAGGAAAATGTGGAAAATTTACTATTTCTATAATCCTGTGCCAGAATAAAGCTCTTATATCTGTATAGTAATTAATGTACCTTTAAACACAGTCCTTTTTACATAATTTTAAAAAATTAATTAATTAATTTTATTTTTGGCTGCGTTGGGTCTTCATTTCTGCGTGCAGGCTTTCTCTAGTTGTGGCGAGCAGGGGCTACTCGTGATGCGCGGGCTTCTCGTTGTGGTGGCTTCTCGTGTTGCGGAGCACAGGCTCTAGGCGCATGGGCTTCAGTAGTTGTGGCTCGCGGGCTCTAGAACGCAGGCTCAGTAGTTGTGGCACACGGACTTAGTTGCTCTGCAGCATGTGGGATTTCCCTGGACCAGGGCTCGAACCCATGTCCGCGGCATTGGCAGGTGGATTCTCAACCACTGCGCCACCAGGGAAGTCCCAATAATTTTTTAATGTATATGGAACAAAGTACATATTTTAAAAAATTGTAGCTCACTGTGTTGTTTTTTATATCATAATTTCTTTTCAGAAAAATATTAATGCATTTGTGATTGAATTGTATTCTTTTTAGTATTTTGTGTCTTAAATGGTAGCATGTTTCTTTGCTGGAAGAAAATGAGAAGAGCAGAAAAACTGGGAGAAAAGAGAAATGCAGAAAATTTATTTATTCTGTGCTCATGTATTCAGAATTTATGATAGAAACTGTAGTCTAGGTCAGATTGAATTATTATTTTATAAGAAAGTTAATTGTGTCATATGCAGTATGTCATGCAATAAAGCTTGAGATAGTTCAGCAGAACTTTGGGTTGGGCCTTGGTTTGATTTCAGGGTCTGTTATTTGGACAGTTGCCCTAACCTCACAAAGTCTTAGTTAATGCCCTTTATATTAAATGTAGGATACTGTGCATCTTGAGCTTTTGTTAGATGTTGTGTATGATGCCTGCCACATAATACTTGACCTATTTTCAATAATTATTAATTCCTTTTCCCCATAAATTATTATTTTGCATATTTTAATTTGAATCCTCCTATAGGAGTTTATTTTGAAACAAAACAGTGTTTCTTTTAGAAAATAATGAATACTTAAGCTGTTCGGCTCCCTTTCTACTGTTAGAATGGATGAGTTGAGATTCTTTTGAAAATTTTTAATAGTTCTTTTGTCCTTTAAAATAATATTGTCTTTTCATCAAACTTTAAGTAACTGTGTTCTATGAATGAAAATTACCCTACTCATGAGACAGGGAAGCATTTTACGTGATTGTTTTTAGCTCTCTTTATTCATTGTCAACAGAAACTGGGTTGGCTAATACATGCTTGCCCTTTTGTTCTTCTCATAGCTTAGAGCACTTGCTGTAACTTACTTATCTGTTTACAACCTAAATTTATTGAAATACAGTTTACTGTCTTACTCTCAGCAATTTTCTGTTATGTCTTTGCATTTCTATTTAGATAAGATTGACTTAGTTTCACTAACAGAAATATTGATATTACTATTTCCAAGGTTGGACACAACATTAAAAGTCAGTTAGGGGCTTCCCTGGTGGCGCAGTGGTTGAGAGTCCGCCTGCCGATGCAGGGGACACGGGTTCGTGCCCCGGTCCGGGAGGATCCCACATGCCACGGAGCGGCTGGGCCCATGAGCCACGGCCGCTGAGCCTGCGCGTCCGGAGCCTGTGCTCCGCAACGGGAGAGGCCACAACAGTGAGAGGCCTGCGTACCACAAAAAAAAAAAAAAAAAAGTCAGTTAGTCTGTTTACCCAGCTAATTCTGGAATACCATTCTAAATATAATATCCTTTTTATGTGGTCCTCCATCCTTTCCTTGAATACTTCTGACTATGTGAGCTGAACTTTCCAAAGTTCTTTTCATCTTCTGAGAATACTCACTGTTAGAAAGTCTTTCTTATGCTGAGCAGAAGTCTGTCTCCCTGTAGTTTTCTTTTCTTTACCTTGATTCTGTTTTTTGGGGGTCATATATAATTCATCTAATCCTACTTCCATGGGGTGGCCTGTTTACTATCTTGGTCCCCTAAGTTATTTATTTTTCCTTGTTTGTGGTTCTTACTATATATTACTATATATCCTTATATATTCTTACTATATATCCTCACCCCTTTCCTCCAGCCTTCCAGATAGTCCTCTAGTCAGTTCAGTTCTCTTCATTTTGATTGCCACTGACCTACTTTAAAACTTCATAACTGTTTCACGAAGTATTGCAGTGACCTCTTTAATCATGCTGCTGACCATTGTGAGTCATTTACTGCAGCACTGCTCTATGTCCTCTTACCTCCAGGCAGGAATTATGCTGTTGGGGCTCCCCCTGTCAAAGATTCCTGATAAAGAGCAAAGAGCAATGGCAAAATACATAATAGCGCATTCATTCAAGCCTCTGTTCAGAAGTGGTACATGCCATCTCTGCTCATATTTCATTGACCCAAGACATTTACCACCAACCTTAAAGTCAAGTGGATGAGAAGGTATTATCCATCAGTGGGAAGTACCAAAGTCACATGGCCAAGCCTGATGTCAATGGGACAGGGAGGGATAGCACATATTTGGGAAAAGGATGCAATCTACCATACCTTTTAATTGAGGTCTTCTCTCTTCTAATAACCTGTACTCCAAACAGGTGTGGTTATATTACTAAAAACACAGATACGTTTCTAAAACACAATTATCGGTGTATTTATACATGTTTTTGAAACCTTTGAGCCATATTGGCTTCTTACGGTATTTTCTTCACCTGTGATTTATGAGTCAGAATTTCAGTATCTGAAACTGTGTAGGCCTTCTAAGTCTTATGGTTTTAGATCATACAATCATGGTTATTTTTCCTCTCTTCTGAGAAGGTAGTGTGCTTCCTGTTGTCTTAATGATCAATTATCCCTTTTTGGCAAAATGACCAGAATAATAAAATACCATTTTGTTTTTTTACTTCTATAGAATCTGCTAATTTGACTTGACTCCCCCCTTCTACCCCTTTGTGCCTGCTTTCTCTCTCTTTCTCTTTTTAAAAATAATGCTCTATTTCAGACTGTTCTTCATCAGTCTTTGCAATTTCATGGGATTTTGTATGTATTTCTAATGAACTTGTCAAAGGTTACACTTTGTATTTTAAGTTTAGGTTGTCTCACACTCGTCACTAATAGAAAACCACTTTGCTGTGAATAGAGTTTGGAAAACAAAAACCTGCAGGTTTTTCCAGAAATTTCTTCATTTGGCATTTTTAATATTGCAGATTTAATGGCTATTACTCTTATGTTATTATAATTTGTATAGTTTCCATAATATACCATATCCTTCTCATGTACCTATTTAAATAAAGTAAAACATTTGGTTGAAAAGATTTAAAACAAATCCAGGAAATGTGTGTTCATATCACCCAGAGTTTTTATTAATGTTTCAGTGATTTGCACCACATATGGGACTTATGAAAATCTTGCTTTTGTAGCTTTGAAGAAATACTTAAAATGTCTGCCATAATGGTGTCAAATTGTTATTATGTGTGGTAGTATACTTTAATTATAATTTTCTTAAGTTTTTCAAATTAAACACAGCTGATTTTGATGGAAAGGTTTTGTTGTGTTCCCCGCCCCCCCCTCTAAAATGCAAATCATTGCTTTGCACACAATGGAAGATTACATGGGTCTCTTGAAGCTGTTATGCTCTGTCCGGTCCATGCTTACTTAGGGAGACTTTAATCTGTGGGTATTTGATATTTGTAAAACATAATGGTTCTTTGGAGTAGTCCATTGGTGCTGCTTTCCTAATGGATTGTCAGCCTGTTCACCCATGGTAGTTTATAAGACAGCTGTAAAATTGCCTTGGCTCAGAGCTTCTTATTTGCCAAGAGTTGGTGTTTAGAGTGAAGATACTCAGTTTGGAAAAGTACAGTAAAAATAACATGGAGAAAATTGGAATTATATGATAACAGTAACATTATATTTGTAAATTAGTAGCTTTCAATGCCCTGTGGTATTGTGATCCAATAGAGGTGATTATCAGAGGGCAAAGGAGCAAGGTCCTTGGATGTAGTGGTTCAAGGATTTCAAGACGATGGATATATTCAGTAGAGAATGGTGATAGAGTATAGCCTTAGTTGAAGAAATGGTTATGTGATACTGCAACATTGAGGGTCCTTTGGTAAATAAGGTGATTAGAGGAGCTGGAAATGAGTAATTAATAAATGCCCATTTTGTTAAATTGCTGCAGTGTGCAGTTCTTTAAAAGAAGTAGAAAAATGAGCCTTTAGACATAAGGGGCATTAAAGGAAGAGACACTGCAGACATTGTAGACACAAGTGAATGAAAGCATATATCTAATTGTAAATGTCTAGAGAAAAACATGTTCACCCTAAGACTAATTATTTCATCTATTAATATTTTTAGGACTGGGAAAGGATTAAGACTTTAACTTTTAAATTTAAATTTATTATTATTATTAGTGTGGTTAGAGAGTGGGATTAGACACTAAATGTTTGAAAGTCAAATGGATGTTTCAGGTGAGGCTAGTCCTACAAAAGACCTTAGCCTTACAGAGATTTTGGAGAGGGTGGAAATAATAGGAATTACTTGGCCAGAGGAGACAGCATCCAGTAGGACAGCATCCACTAGGGCACAGTAGGAATCCAAAGTAATGAAGATAGAAGGGATTAGTTGAAAAAGGTTTCTATAGCCTTAAATTATATGGGTTGGGTTTTTTTTGGGTTTTTTTGTTCTTAGTTGGGAGTTGAGAGCACTGCAGTTTCTTGGGAGGAGACTTCATACATGTTTGATGTAAATTGGATTGGTGAGGTAAAGATTTTGATGCTGGTGAGCATGTTCTGGTACGAAGTTATATAAAATTTAGTCTATCTAAGCAGCTCTGTAAGTATATGATAACACTGAGGGGCAGTTTAGTTGAGGATGCGGTAGAGGAACACTATCCTTGGACTTTGTAAATCTATGAAAACTGTCACACCTGCGTAATATGAGGGGCGCAGAAGAGCCGAGCCAGTGGTGGCTCCCTTCTAAACCTCCCAACTATCCCGTCTGGGAAATGGCTTGCTGATTTATGCTGCGGCTGCGGCTGTGGCTCTTGTAAACTTAGGTCAGGTCTGCCCATGGCTTTGGGGTTAGAGATTGGGGCTTGCCAGCTTCAGAGCCAAGTTGTTCTTGTAGTTAATTATTTAGAGCTGTTGGGCATGACACAGAAACATGTACACACACACACAGCCTGATTTCTTTTTTATTTTTCAGCACGTGTTTGTTTCTTCTTGAAACAGTGATTTTTTTAGGGCGGTAGTAGGGGGCTTGGAATTATTTCTAAAGAGGAATACTTACCTAGAACTGTTGCTTACGAAACATTTTATAAATCTGAAATCACATTGTGATCTTTGAAGATCAATCTTTAAAGATTGAACTACTTTACAGAATTTTGTCATATCTTAATAGTAAGGTAATTTTGAAAATCTCAATAACAATGATTGGCACTACTGAGTGGACAGCCAGGGTTAACTGATACATAGTCTTAGCACTATTTGTGATGTTGATTTAAAGCACTTTTTGGCAGATGAAGTTTGTCTGCTAGGTTTATATATTTATCAACTTAAATATAAATTTTGTCCCTCAAAAACTGTAAAATAAAGGTTGATAGAGATAAAAGAGGGAAATTTATTTCTGATATTCTGTAGTTTTTATACGTTAGCATTCTCTCTCTTAAAAAGATTTGCTTAACTTTGTTCTTCAAGTATAATTAAAACATATGGGCAGTAGTGCCAGTCTTCCTAAACATTTATTCTATTGTGTTCTGTTCTGTTCTGTTCTATTGTGTTTAGTTTTGGCTGCGTTGGGTCTTTGTTGCTGCACACGGCTTTCTCTAGTTGCGGTGAGCAGGGACTACTCTTTGTTGCGGCGCGTGGGCTTCTCCTTGCGGTGGGTTCTCTTGTTGTGGAGCACGGGCTCTAGGCGCCCGGTCTTCAGTAGTTGTGTCACATGCACTTAGTAGTTGTGGCTTGCAGGCTCTAGAGCGCAGGCTCAGTAGTTGTGGCACACGGGCTTTGTTGCTCTGCAGCATGTGGGATCTTCCTGGACCAGGGCTCCAACCGGTGTCCCCTGCATTGGTAGGCGGATTTTAACCACTGCGCCACCAGGGAAGTCCCTTCCTAAAATTTTTTAACACCTATGTGATTTCCCACACGTTGAGTATCTACTATGATTTTAGTCTGGAGTGAGTGGTGATGGACTATAAAGAAATGAAATACATAATTTTTTTCTACCTCAAACACATGCACACAAGAAAATTCAAATAACAGTGTGAGTCTGGCCATGATTAGTGGTTACAAACAAGAAGGGTAACAGTATTATACTGCGAATAGGAAAATACTCATTGGTGTATAACATTCATTTCTCAGATATTTATTGAAGACCTGTTACTTTAGAGCAGAACATAAAGCATATTACATAATAAGCACTTAAATATTTGTTGAATATTGCCAGTAAATAAGGTAGATAACTGTGTCTGCCCCCACATTGCTCGTAGCCTCTTGGGAGAAAAGAGCCACAGAAATGATTCATTACAACTCAGTGGTGAAAGTACAGATTTGTAGATGTTAGAATGCTGTGCTGATCTGGGACAGAAAGGATGAATAGAATTAAATAGAGGAGGAAGGGATAGAATGGGATAGGGAGGGATTCTAGGCCAAAGCAGGGTTAGTAGTGATTAGTGGTAGTGTTTAGTACAGAAGTTCTCACTCTAAGATCTGCTTCAGAGTTCATCAACACTATGGAATTGTATGCAGTATTTTGCTTTGCCTTGCGTTTTTTAGGAGAAAGAGTCTATAATAACTTTCATTAGATTTTTTTTTAAACATAGAATCATGACCCCAAAATGATTGAGAACCAAGAGCTTATTAGTACCACAATATATTATCTGCTCCTGAGCCAGCATAGTCCCAGGTATCAATCAGGTGGTAGAACTGTCTTTCTTAGCAAAGCCACGTCTCATCACATTTCTTCCTGTAACTTAAAGTACACAACACCAGTTGGAAGTACTTTCTGTATTGCTTAGTCTTGGAGACTCCATGTGTATCTGTATCTGTGTGTGTGTGTGTGTGTGTGTGTGTGTGTGTGTGTGTGTGTGTGTGTGTGTGTGTGTGTGTGTGTGTGTGTGTGAGAGAGAGAGAGAGAGAGAGAGAGAGAGAGAGTGTGAGTGAGTGAGTTTCTCTTTTGGACCAGCCATAGTTGAGATTTAAGAGACTGAGGAGTGTAAAAATTGATGGTGATAGTTGCTGAGTTCTTTTTACCTGTTTCTTGAGTAAAAAGAAACTTTGCCTTCATACTTAACCATATCTACATCTAACTCAGCAATTCATTAATTCTCTACTGAGTTGCAGGTCAGGGCAGAGAAAGGGGACACATTCAGCGTCTTCATTAATTTGTCCCAACCTTCTCTGAGGTACTTGGTGACTTTGCTAACTTTCTGCCACATCACTGGTGACAGTATGACTTTTGACGACTCCCTTATGCAGAAATAAGTCAGTTGCGAATTCAAACTGTGTTAAAAACACTGCTTCATTCAGTGCAATTGTGTGTTTTCATGTTTTCCTTTCAGTGAGAGGGAAATCACTGATCACATAGAAGCTGATTAGTGGTTGAAAAATCACGTAAATGATTCATGACTCTCATTTGGAACCAGATGATTTTGGATTCAAGAATCAGTAGTTTCCATGGCTGTTGTGTATTAGTGATAATAACCTTTTGTTGACATTGCCTGACAAAGAAATATGATCTGTAGTGGAACCTCCAGGAGATACATTAGCACAGGGGAGTTAGGCTCCCAGCATTTTCATTAGCTTTTTGCCTTTTGCCTTTGTCCTTGAGTGGTCTTGGCTGTGCACTGCTGCTCTTCCACTCCAATCCCTCATTTGTTCTGGAATGAAAACAGTAAATAGAATTTGTGGGTTTTACTTCATAGAAGGGCAAGGGTTTTGAAACAAACTTTATACATTGTCCTCTTTAATCAGAGATATTTTATGTTTTTCTTTCATATTATACTGTCTAAAGCCTTGAAGTTTTTTCTGTCCATAAACTGTAAATTCATGTTTTCTCTGTTGTTGAATAAATGATTCTTTTGAATTCTGACCTTCAAGACTTATGAGATAATGAAGTGGTATTTATTTAAGTGAAGATGTGTGTCAGTAGAAGACATTGTTTAATGTTTGATGTGATTCTGTACATGTCCTATTGCTTTTATTCTTAGCATTATTGATTTTAAGATACACCTTCAACTTAATAACAGCTTTTGGAGAATAAAGAAACATTAATCAATTACAAGATAGATCTGGGCTTTAAAAATGAGTAAAGAACTGAGGAAATGTGACAGCATATATGTAGTCTACCTAAAAAACACAGTTAAGTCCCTTAACTAGGGAATAAACTGGTGATTTTATGTTTCAGTTTTGCTTCTTGAGCACTTTCACCTTATTGTGTATTCCATATTTTCTCTTCTAACTTTAATGGAGTCATATAGTCTTTAACCCTAAAAAGCAAGTTCACTTATCATCTTAGGAAAACAGACTGGTTACTTTGAAAATGATTTTTTTTTCATTGTGAACAAGGAAGATTGTTGTAGAA
The DNA here is from genome assembly GCF_949752795.1 of Hyperoodon ampullatus. NCBI lineage: Eukaryota > Metazoa > Chordata > Mammalia > Artiodactyla > Ziphiidae > Hyperoodon > Hyperoodon ampullatus. The sequence goes on from NC_136926.1 coordinate 13,362,922, forward strand.
GTTCATTTTCAAAATAAACTAGTTGAAGCAAGTGACTTTTTGATGAGACACTGCTTCAAATTGGCTCTGCCCATAGGGAGTTACATTGTGGCCAGCAGAAACTATTGCCATTTACTAACGCAAATCTGTAATGAGTTGGGCGAAGGCTTGAATTGTTTCCATCCTCCTTGATGGAGTGGAAATTGCAGAGCCAAAAGCCACGTGCAGAATTGCCTGAATATTCAACAAAGAATTGCTGTGCTGCTCTTTTGCTGGTAGGTAGAACCTTGTATAGAAGAATCATATCCACGTTTCTGACAGGTTTTCTTACAAAATATGTATCATTTCATTGAATAGTATTAGAGATTACTGTATTTCATCAGTTTCAAAATGCACATTTTCTCCCACATTTTTATATTGTTAAAATTAGGGATGCTCTTTACAAATGATGGCATCTCACAATTGACTGGAGTTATGATATAGTTGTCATCTGCCTGTACTTTAGTGAACTTGAGCATAGCTACTTATATTGTTGTCACTTCAGCTGAATTGTGTGCACCTTGGGTATTATATGAGTTGAGTTCAGTTGCCATTAACATGTCTTCAGAAAGAGTACCCTGTGATTTGACACGGAAAAACAATGTACACAAAACGGCATGAAAACAGAAGCGGGGCACAATTTAGATATGAAGAAAGCAAAATATTCATTACTGAAGAAATGACTGCAGTTCCTCATTTTTTTGCAAAGCCATAATCAAGTGCTTTACCATGTCTACAAAAGGAAAATACCTAAGTAGAAGAGGCTGTGCTATGCTTTTATTATCGAAATCCCTGCTAAAGAATTGACTACCACACACCAAGCAAGAAAGATCCAGCATTAAAACTTGCAAAAAGTGTGTCAGTGGCTTGGAAGAATATCTCTGAGGTACTCTTAAGAAATGCTGCCTATATTCCCAACATTCTTGATCACACAAAAGTTAAAGTAATATAGAAGTGTGATTGGATTTGAAGCAATTCAAAAGTGTAAGATGTTTCAGGAGTACATCAACCAATTCTGATTTTTTTTACATGTATAAGAATAATGCGTAATAAAATTCTATACCCAAAGTCAGAAAATTCTTTCAGTAAGTATAGTGTAAGAATTTTAAGTACTAAGAAGACATTTTGACAGTTTAATTGGTGATGTTTTTATTTTCAATGGTGGATCTTATCTGTGATTATTAATTCAGTGACTTGCTAGTTTGTTATTGAAACTGTATTCTTGATGTAATTATTGTAGGTGCCTAATGGATAAGAACTTCGTTAGGATTGGGAAATGGTTTGTCCGACCCTATGAAAAAGATGAAAAGCCGGTCAACAAAAGGTGAGTCTTTAGAATTCTTTTGGGTTTTTGGTTTCTTTTGCTTGACCACAGCTGTCTTTGGGGAAGAGGTGAATGGAGGAAGTAGCTTTTATTTATTTTCCAATAATGTTAGTAGTTTAGATGTTTGAAATAGATTCCTGGATCACATTTTATTAAATACTCTATCATTAAATTTTTGTGGAATATTAAATTTTGACTAGAAAAATGATTATCAGTAACCCATGTCTAAGTCCCTTATAACCACACTATTTGGAATTGAATTACTCTATTTTGTTATTTTCATTATTCTAATTTATCTTTCTTCCTTATAATGTTATGTGGCATAACTTTAAATCAACAGTCGAGTGAATTCAAATGGTGACAGTTTTTGTAGAATTGTTGGATGCCCCTTAAAAGTCAGTCAACACATCCTTGACACTTGTCAAACCAGGACTGGGAATTACTTCTCTAAATAATCCTAAACTTTTAACCATAATTTATTCTATGCATGGCTTTAAAGGCAGCCTTTGATACTAAACAAATATGGAGTTTTAGATCAATCAAGCCAGAATCAAAAACAAAAACCATCAAAATCTAATATTTATCTCACTTTCCTTTGAACACAGTGTAGATTTAATTGGAAGTTGGTGACTATTTCTTTTTTTGTAGAGCTGGGTACACAATCTTGATTCTATTTTACTATCCATGAACTTGCCCTAAGCTAAGGGTCCCAGCTTCTGGCTGCAGACAGGTGCTCTTGAAACCTTATGTGGTAGATTAGATCTTTTGGATAGCTGGCCAGAATTTCAGCTGGCTACTCCTGCCACTTCTTCCTGTAAGAGATTTAATAGCAGCCTTCTCTCCAGCCTGTATGTCTTAAAGCTTTGATGAAGTGGTTGTCTTAAAGCTTTGATGAAGTGATTTCTGAGCAATGTAACCACTTCCTCATTAACTAAATCTAATTTATGAAAATTGGGATTTCTTTTTTCAAATCAGATAAATTAGGGCCTGGCTTTTTTTTTTTTTCCCCCAAATCACCATGAACTTCCTTGAAATATTTCCCCCTTTTTAGTACATTTAGGATTTATTAAAAATTATATTTAAGTAGACAGTAGGTATTATGTGTATCAAAGTTTACCTGAAAAGGATAATACTGATTTTAGAAAAAGGTACTAGTGTGCATGGGTGTGATTCTGTTTACAGATGCTTTGATTGATGGAGAGGAACTTTTTTTTTCCTTTTATTTTAATCGATTTGGTCTAACTAATGAATGTTTCATGGACATAATTCATCTTAGCATTTTCCTAAAATTTACAGAGGACTTAGATTTTCCTACTGGTTAAAGTTTGGGCTTTTATTGTTGAGGAGTCTGAATGGTTATATATGGATTTGCTTTAGGGCATTGTTCTTCTTTGCCATTCCTAGTGTGCCTCTCCATGCTTAGTGTGCATTCTCACAGCTGGTCACTGATGAATTGACTGAGCCAGTCCTAAAACTTTTGATCAATAGGTATAGATGTTTGTGTGATGATTTGAGAGGAGTTTGGGGATGAAGAAGAAATGTAGAAATAAAAAAGGGATTGAAGGAGTAGCAATTAGTATTTTAATGTAAAAAATAATGTTTAAAAGTCAGATGTGTTTAATGATCTTTTGTATAGCTTGTATATCTTTACACTTTATTTAGATACTCAGAATCTTCCTAACTTAAGCAAGCCAGATGTAAATAATACATGTAATATATTTGGATATTTGATTTTGTTTAAAACTGGGAGGCTGTTGATTTCCGCGGAATGTAATTAAGTTATTTTATTATTTTTAAGACTTTATACTTGTGGTTGAACCTCGTGGAACTTCATTTTCTTGTACTGTAGAAATATTGATGATTAAAAAAACTATTTTAGAAGACGTTAACAATTAGAAAACATTTTAAAGCAAAGATGCAATTTAAAAATTTGGCATTTGCTATAATAAAACTTTATTAGGTGTAATGACTTTTCCACTCATTCTCTGAGTGGAAAATAGAGCATCTTGTTGGATGTTGAAACAGGATCTCAGTGCTTAAGTCATTTTGGATGGACAGAGTGGCCCTGTAGAGGAGGGCATTTAGAATAAGAAGAGTTGGGATCATACCCCGTACCTCTCTTTACAAGTTATTTGCTCTTAGAAAAGTTGTTTAATTTTTCTGGGGTGAACTTTTATTTTTGCTGTTATTGAATTGATAATAATTAGTATCTTAGAGGGTTATTGTGAAGATTAAATGAGTTAATTTATGTGGCTAGTTTATAATTTAGTTGAGAAAAAGCAAGAACAAATTAATCTTCTTGAAGCTTAATTTTTTTTTTTTTTTAGTAGATACCGATTTAGTAACCAGGGGAGAGGAAAATTTGCTGCCCAGTGTTAAACACATTGTATATACACATTAATATTTTTAGGAATTCTCTTATTTGATATCATTAGACCCAGATAAAAGGAATACACTTTTAAAGTAGTGATATTAGCCTATAGATACTTTTTTCAATAGATTAAAAAGACGATTTAACACACTATTTTATGTAAGCTAAAATAATTCTAATAGTGGCGACAAATGAATATATTGATGATTAGGTTTCACCTGTTCGATTAATAGCATATTATTTTTTGAGCTATCATTTCTCTCCATATTGATAGCAAAACTAAATCATTTGCTGGTGGACTCTATAAAAGAGTTCTCACTGTTGGATATGAGATGAAGTTTGGGATAATTATAGAAATTTGACCAGGCAGGTCCAAGAAGATAAAAGAAATTTATATCATTTTTTTGCTATAGTAGCATATCTTTTGTTACTCATCCTTGGGAATATAATAAGTAGGAAAGAGAACTTGGCTTTGTCCTAAAGAGTTGTGACAACTAACATCAAGCATACAAAATTTATGATTTCTAAGGTATGTTGAACTTGAAAAAGCCTTTGCTTTCAGAATATTCTTAAAAACAAACCAGTAAAAAAATATGTTCTTTTAAAATAATTTAGAAATTGTTCCAATGATGGAGTTTCTTTCTATTGGAAAGGTGTTTATTTTCTAATTTAGTCTAGTTTCAACCCACATTTGACTACCACAGAATTTGAAGTTTATATTCCTTAGTCTTTGAATGCCAATTTTAGCAAAATAATTGATTGCCCCCAGTAACAGTTTGGACCTTTGATCTTTCCTAGTATCAGGTGTACAGTAGCTGAGTTAACACAAATACCGACTTGCCAGTGCATTTTCTGAATTAATTCACCATTTCTTCCTCGTGAGCAAACCTGCCCTACTCTGGGGTGATACTCCAAATAGCCTCACATGTTTTCAACTATTCTAATTACTTTTGTGTGTGCTGTTAACAGATGCACACACACGTACACGATGGGAAGTACATCACTTTGGGTGCTTTTGTGTCATTTCATCTGGATATTTTCTTGACTCTTAAGCTTGAGATTATTTCTTTAACTTCTTTTTTTATGTTCTCACACTACCTAATGTACAAGAGATGCCCTTGTCTTTTGGTTTTAGTAGCAAAAATCAGTTTTTGTGTAACAAGATGAAATATTTTGATGTAGGAGAATATTTTTTAGCACTTTAAAACTTTCATTCCCTCTTTTTCCTCACCCTCCCCTGTCGCTTCACCTCTTCTTGTTTTCTTTCCCATCCTCCTCTTTCCTGTACTTCCCTTATATTATAGCCCAGTCATCTGTGTTTCCTTCTTGAGATGCAAAGATGAAAAGTCAGGGAAAGGGATCTCATTAGAGGGTAGACAGACATGTAAACAATTACTTACAGTGTGAAAGATAAAGGGAATCTCTTATTAGTGTCCAGAAAAATTAAGGTCATTAGTGATGTGGTACCTTTAACAAGGACTACCCAATGGGAAATTCATAAATAAAAGTAATGGAACAACTTGGATTTATTAATCATACATAATAGTTTTACCATATTTTTTGTGTGTTTTTGGTGGATCTATAAAATAATGTAGTTGTTTTCTGTTGGTTTATTTGATGGAAGATATATCAAAAGGTTCTTTGTATTTTGTCACTTGAATTTGAGAATTGTGTGAAAAGTGAGAAGACAGTGAGGTTAGAGTCCTGGGGAGCATCTACATTTACAGGATGGGTAGAGAAAAAGGAGTACATAAAGGAGACTAGGAAAGGTCAGTGAGAAATGAGAACCAGGAGGATCGGTGTCACCAAAACCATGAATTTTTAAAGTTTCAAGATTAATCAGCTGTGTCTACCAGAGAGGTCATATAAAATACATTCTAAAAGGCAGTTATGCAGCCACGATGGACATAACATGAGCAGTTACAGTGCAGTAGTCAATTTCAGGTTGCAGTAGCGAATTTCAGGTTGCAGTAGCGAATTTCAGGTTGCAGTAGCCTGAGTTACAAATGGCAGTTGAAATGAAGATAGGAACGTAGACTTCTTATTATATTTTGTTATAAGTAGCTGCAAAGTAGAAAACTGTTGGATCTAGGAAGGGAGGAGACGAACTTTTAATAAGAGCCTATGATAAAACTAAGTGGTACTGTCTATTGTTTTTAAAAGTGTCTTTCGTGTACCAGGCACTCTGCTTTGTACTTTCACAGACATTATGCATAGAGTGTCAAATTGAAAGACCAGCTCAACCAGAGGTAGCTTGTTTACTTTTTAAAAATTACTTTTTTTTCTTAGTAACTGAAAGGCAATTATCACTTAGTTTTTGGTTTTTGTCCTATTAGCAGTCTAAAAAGTACACAATAAAAACTTATATCCTGAATATCAATAATTTATTTTCACAGTTTAAATATATACTGTCAGTTTCAAAAAGGATTTTAAGCACCTTACAGTAAGAGATACACCTTTAAAAAATGTATATATCGGGCTTCCCTGGTGGCACAGTGGTTAAGAATCCGCCTGCCAATGCAGGGCACATGGGTTCGAGCCCTGTTCCGAGAAGATCCCACATGCCACGAAGCAGCTAAGCCCTTGCGCCGAAACTGCTGAGCCTGAGCTCTGGAGCCCACGAGCCACAACTACTGAGCCCGCGTGCCTGGAGCCGGTGCTCCACAGCAGGAGAGGCCACTGCAGTGAGAACCCTGTGCACCACAACGAAGAGTGGCCCCCGCTTGCCACAACTAGAGAAGGCCCGCGTGCAGCAATGAAGACTCAACGCAGCCAAAAATAAATAAATAAAATAAATACATTTATTTTAAAAATGTATATATATACTAGAGAGGTTTTGTGAATATCATTGTTGTAATTCCTGCTAGAGGACTGAAACTAAGCTGGAAACAGAGCTCTCCTTGATCACCGGTCCATCTAGAAATATGGATGATCTTCCATTAACTGTCTGACTTTGTGGGACTTACTGAATCCCTCTGGACTTTAGTTTTAGCATTTATTATTTCTAAAATATTTTTCAGTTTTTCGATTCTCTGATTCTAGGGAAATTGTAGAATCCAGGCATGTCGTCCCCAGAAAGTACATAATGTACTTTATAAGTATTTGGTTTACTTCTTTGATGTTTTTGGAGTGTTAGAGGATATTATAAAAATAAAGATTTATTAAGAGTGGTTCTTAGAAAGTATTAAATTCCTATCTGAGAACCTGACAGGAGAGAGTGACAGTGTACTTCATGTAGGGTTTTATTAATAGTTGTGTAAGTTCAAAGTGTTATTATAACTTAATATTTATGGCTAAAGAATATAGAACGCTGTGAGTGCTAAGATGAAATACTAAATTATGTAACTGTGAAGCTTCCTCTTTGTTATAATGTTCATATCTGGTCTGTTGTTACAGTCTTCTGCCTGTCTGGGTCTTCTGACTTCAAACTGCTCATGTTTCTAATCCTTCTGCTCTGTGTATCCTTCTGTTAGTCTACTTTTGGTGAAGCACTCTCCCACATAAGAACATAATGTGGCGTCAGGGCTTAGGATGTTACCCGAACTTTATCTGGCATTCCTGTTCCCCAGTAGAAGCCTTTTGTCCAGCCATAGTTGCCCTTCACAATTCCTAGCATAGTCTAAACTCTTTTTCTCTTTTGTTCTTGTTCTTCTCCCCGCCCCCACCCCCAACTCTTTCTGTCTTCCCTGGCAAGTTAACTTTGATCTCTCTTCTTTGAGCTGCTCCCCTGAGGCATCTTTTCTAGCTGTTTATTTCTGACATTTTACCTCTATATTTATCAATAGTATGTTTTTACTGTTCTTTTTTATTTTATTTTATTATTTAAAAATTTTTATTTTTCTCTTGAATTTGTACTAAGGAAGATGAGAATTTACTCTCCTTCCTCCTTTTCCCATTCCTTCATTATTCCTAAATTGAATCTTTAAAACAGAATCATACTTATTTTGGTGTTTACTATATACATCATTATTTCTCCTTTTTTTCTATTCAGCATCTATTACAATCCCTAGTACAAAGGATAGTACAGGTTTGGAGGAACTGAATGGAACTTCTTTCTGTTGTAAATCTATTTAGTTTTCTAGGATCAAAATTAAAAATGAGGTCTTAAAACTCATTTAATGTACAACAAAATATTGAATTATGTCATTAAAACAACAACATTCTCTTTATCATTCTTCTTTTAAAAGATGATCCTTTAAAATATTATCTTTTATAAATGGGTTAAAATCCTTGTTTCTTATAATTGTCAGTTTTGCATGAGTTTTTCCTTAGGATTATTTCTTATTGAGTGGTTTGTTCAAGTTTGAGCAGTTGGGCTCTTTATGATGGTTACTTTAATTCAAGTATTCCCTAGTAGAAAGCATACATTATACCCTGTTGGACTTTGTCCCCCATTGCTAGCCCATGAATTGCAGTTCTGCTAGTGGAAGCAGACTCAACACATTTTGAGATCTTAACAGGCCTCATAGAAAGAAGGAGGCCTCTCTAATTGGTTGCACACAGAAGAGCCTAGAGGGAGCATTGTTGGGGAACATTTGAAGGATTATTATGTATCACTGAAATTGACCAGTGTTGTTTACAGAGTTTATCTGGTACTGAGAATCTAAGAAAACAAAGGAACATCTTAGTATGTATAATTGAAGACAGTTGACTAAAGTATTTCTATGTTAGATGAATTTTTAAAAAATAAAAGACTGTATCAGGTAAGTTTCACTGAATGAGAAAATTGGACTATTAGCTGGAGAATTTTGAGTTTGTCTCAATGGTTTTAAAGTATTCTGTCAATTTCATTGTAGCATGCCACCTCCTCTCCTTTGTTTCTTACTTATAATTTCAAGATCTAGAACTGAAGCTTTCTATCACAGTATGGTTCACATTCCTGAAATAAATAACAGCTTTCTTCCGCTAATGATTTGCTGTGTCCTTAAGTATTTCTAGGCCTTGATTTCAACTAGAGTTTCTTAGGGAAAGAATAAGACATTGTGATAGCCCATAAACACCCAGTTTGTGAAAATAGAAAAATTGGGATTATATGCTTTTACTTTTCAACTTTATCCCAGTAGCCCTTCCTTTTCCCAGTCTCTAAAAACTTATAGTACTGGTTTGGGACACATGATTTGTTCAAGTATTAAATTAAACATGTACTGTCTTGTATTACCCTTGATCATTTTAAGCGTGTTTTGTAGGTTCAGAAAGGTAAATTACAATACTAAAGGACACTACTTTAATAATGGCAAGGCCTCCCTTTCCCTCAACCCTTAGAAACACATGCTGTTAAAAATACCCAGTGAAGAGTCAATAAAATGCTTGCTAAGTACATTTCAAACCAGAGGATGCTTTGGTTGAAGTATATTATGGATACATTCGAACGTGACTGTGTGTTTGAAGTACAATACAGGGTATGTTCTGTAGCTGCTATAGAACAAAGCATTCTGTATTTGTGCTTTGATTTTCTGTAAACTAAGCTTCCCAAGTTTCAGAGCTCTTTTAATTCTTCTGAGTATATCATGGAGAAGCCTTCAGTTGGGCCATTGGCACCTTGTGTATCTGATCTCTTTTAAGGGTACATGCAGTACTCCTGCAACTCCTTTGAACAAGTCAGTTATTTTCAGAAACAGCTGAAGTTACCGAGCAGCCAAGTTGGAGCTGAACCTGGGGTGAGGCAGATGAGTAGGGGCCAGTCATCCTGACCCGCAGTGTAAGTATTCAGAATCATAAATATTGACTTCAGGAATTAGAACTTTTTTAGGAATCTGATGCACACACATATACATTATTACAAGTATTATTGATGGGAGTAAATGACAGAAGTTTAGGACTTTGTTATAACTCCTAGTTATGTTCTCAGTGAACACAGTCAAACTGATCCACTTACTATATCCTGTGTTTCTGTTCCTGTGTTTTTTAAACTCTGAGTAGGAATAATAATAAAGGTATAATGATGTCCACCTTATATAGGTTGTTTTGAGGATTAAATGAGATAATGTGAATGTCTAAATAATTAGACAAATTATTTAAAGCCTGTTTCATAAATTTCTTCCTAGATTCTTATAGCACTTTATATACTATTCACTATATTATGAATGAAACCATTCAACTTTTCAAAATTAAATGATAATAATTCAGGAATAGCATTATGTATCATTTTATTTTTCCATTTTCAGATCATTTAATATTATTTATATATATGAAAGTTGTATAATTTATATAAACCATGCATTAAAAGCAGATGATAGAACTTCCATAAAATTCACCTCCTTTACACCAAGTATTTTCATAAGTTTGATTTTGGTCTCATATACATATGTAGTTATAAAGAAGCCTGTTGACTATTAAGATTCACTATAAAGCGTGATAGTCTGTTTTCCATATTTCACATATAAAATACACTTCTAGGTAATGTTAAGCCAAGTGTCTTTAGTAGTAAGGTGAGATAGCTACCCTGGATAATAAAAGGAGGCAGCATAGGTGAAAAGTGACCCAGACAGAAATGGATCCAGCAGTCACAATTACCAGATGAGGAAAGAAGGAAGCTCCTTACAAACCACCACCACTTCCAGGATTTTCTTCTCACTTAGATGGGTATCATTCAGACCTTCTAGAAACATATTTATGCACTTGCTTTTTACTTTGCTTTTTTCCCTACCATTCCTCATAAGGGTACCAAAAAGGGGAACGTTTTTTCTATTCTTTTTCCTTCTTAAACACATTTATCACTTACATAGCTTGAAATGAGGAGAATGGTCTAGATAAGAATATTTGATATGGAGTGAAGAATAATAGAAAAAATAAGTGGGAGGTTGAGGATATAATAAATTGTTATCTATGTTTTTAGCTTACTGGCATATCTGGCATTAAAAGTACTAATTATACAAATGTGGCCATTTGTTCTTTTGTTCTTAGCCCTGTGTTTTTTTTTTTTTTTTTTTTTTTTTTTTGTGGTACGCGGGCCTCTCACTGTTGTGGCCTCTCCCGTTGCGGAGCACAGGCTCCGGACGCACAGGCTCAGCAGCCATGGCTCACGGGCCCAGCCGCTCCGCGGCATATGGGATCCTCCCAGACCGGGGCACGAACCCGTATCCCCTGCATCGGCAGGCGGACTCTCAACCACTGCGCCACCAGGGAGGCCCAGCCCTGTGTTTAATGAACAATATTAAAATGTTTCCTTGGAGGGAATTTAATTCCATATTACTCACTCACTTTTTAAAGCTTTCCTTTATACTGCTTTGTTTGAAGAATGTGTTCATAAGTCATTCCAAACGTCTTAAAAAAATCTGTCGTGTATTTTCCTATAACAAAAAGATTGAATGTATTTATTAAAAATTGTAAAATTCAGAAAACCACATAGAATTATGAGAGTTTAATTGAATTCTAACACATAGATATGTCCTTTATTTGAACATAGTAATGTATATGGAGTCTTTCTTGATACTTTATATATTCCTATACATACATCCCTCCATAGTGCTTGATGATTACTTAGTGAATTCTTAAAATTTTAGCTTTTAAAAATAGAGTTATTTCTAGATACACTGGAAAAGGGTCACTTTAGCACACTAAAGTATAATTTACAGAAAGGTAAAATTTAGACTCTAATGCAAATATAAAATGAACAAATGGCATACATTTTTTAATCAACTCATTGATTAGTGAAAGAACAGGTAAGATGTGAAAACCAGTTCAAAGTATTTGAGTGGCTAGGTTTTTCTAGAAAATTAATAGGTATATATGTATCTACAACTTAGTAGCTCTTTGAACAAACAATGAACATAAATTGAAAGGATAAAATGTATTTTCTTCTTGCCCAGAATTGCTGATAAATAGGACATGTATGCCTGTTGAGCACTGTACAACTTCTCAAACCTTGGAATCAGATTGGATGCTACTACTATTATTTCCTGTCCATATTGATTTTACTTTATGTCATAGTCACAGCTGAGACCCCACCCCCCACCCCCCGCACCAAATTTAAAATATCCCACCACATCCACGTGAATTTACTGCAGTGTTTTGGGGGGTTTGGTGCACAGCTGAGGAACTGAGGCACTAGATAATCCTTGGATGGGCATTTCCCCTATATGGCATTGAAAGGACAAGCTGTCTTCCATTGACCTTACTTCAAAGTTTTGAATAAATCTCTCTTATTTATTTATTTATTTATTTAGCTAGCTAGCTAGCTAGCTAGCTAGCTAGCTGTGTCAGGTCTTCATTGCAGCACACGGGATCGTCTTTGAGGCATGCGGGATCTTTCGTTGTGGAGCGTGGGCTTCTCTCTAGTTGTGGCGCTTGGTTCTCTCTCTAGTTGTGGGGCGCGTGGTTCTCTCTCTAGTTGTGGCGCGCGGGTTCCAGAGCGCAGGGGCTCTGTTGTTTGCAGCACGCTGGCTTAGTTGCCCTGCAACATGTGGGATCTTAGTTCCATGACCAGAGATGGAACCCGTGTCCCCTACATTGGAAGGTGGATCCTTTATCACTGGTCCATCAGGGAAGTCCCTTGAGTATTTAAATGTCTTAAAAAGTCCCCTGAGGAGCTTCTAATGAGAATTGTCAAATTTTCCTTCGAAAACAGCTTGAGGGATGGGGTGTTGTCATTGATTGTCCTGGTAATGTCCATGATTAATAAGCTACTCTGTGTTTATCCACAATCCCTGCCCAGTGTATTGACTGTTCTAGTAGGCCAGTTAATCACGCTGCTGTGATGCACTAGAGCTATAGTATAGCAGATTCTTGAACTTTTTGTTGTCAAGACACCTATAAACGTTACTGAGCACCCAAAAGAGCTTTTGTTTATTGAGTTATACTTATCAATATTTACTCCAAAGAATTAAAACTGAGAAAAGTTAAAATATTTATGACTTTTTAAAATAACAGTAACAAACCCATTATATGTTAACACAACCTTTTAAGCTAAAATAACACTTTTCTAAAAGAAAAAAATATTTAGTCAGCAGAGTGGCACTGTTTTTGCAAATCTCTTTAAACTCTGGCTTAAGGGAAAACAGCTGTATTCTTCTGTCTGCTTCTGCTTGTAGTCTATTGTGACATCACACACGATGTAGCCTCTGGAAAACTCCATTGTGCACTTGGAGAAAATTAGAGTGAAAAGGATAAATAATGTCTTCATGTTATTTTGAAAATAGTTTTGACCTGCTGCCTGCTCGGCATTCCTATACTTTAAAAAATTTCAACAAAGATGTGGTTTGTCTGCATTTTATTCTTAGGCTGGAGCAGGTAAACTTTTCCTGCAGATAGTAAATATTTTCAGCTTTGCAGGGCATATGGTTTCTGTCAAAACTAGTCAAGTCGACATTGCACTGTGAAAGCAGCCGCAGACAATATGTAAGCAAGTGGGCAATAGATTGTTCCAGTAAAACTTTATTTTACAAAAAATAGGTGACCGTGAAATGGAGCAGGACCTTATGGTCCTCCCCCCGCCCCCACCCATGTCCTCAGCCTGCCTTTTGTCTGTGGAAAAACTTTAGCCAAAGAATAAGTTTAATCAGAGAAGTGAGAAAATGCAGAAACAAAGGAAAACAGTCAAAGGAGACCAAATAATAATAGTTTATTCATTAAGCAAAGTCAAGGACCTTTAGCTCCTCCTCAAGGGCTATAGATAATATTCTGAGCCATACCCTGTGAGCTGTCTTATAGATACTAAAACCCCAGCAGGTGAAAGACATTAACTACATGATGACCAGACTGTAGCCATGACATAAGCTACAGTTCTGAGAAATGACCTCAAAGAAATGGGAACAAACCGATCCTGGAACTGAAGATTAACTGTACTTAAAACAATCAAGATGACGCTGGGCAGACCACCGCATGACCAATTTCAAGATGACTGTCAGAGCTGACTGTGCTGTTTCTACCTGTAGCCCCTTCCCTCTGTCTATAAAAGCTTTTGCCCACTGATTGTCAGTGGCATGGAGTCGGCCTTTGAACAGGAGTCTGCCCTGCCCGTGGTAGCCAGCATCCGAAATAAAGCAAACTTTCCTTTCCACCAACTTGCCTCTTTATTGGCTTTAGAGTGGCGAGCAGCCAGACCCCCACTTCCAGTTACAATGGGATGGAATTGGCCCTGGTACCTAACTTTGCTGACCTCTGCCCTTAAGAGGAAATTTGCTGTCCAGATACGCTGAAGTGGTTAGCTGAGAAGCCACACAGCTAGAAAGCTGAGGATTCAGATCTAGGCATTTCTAGTTTCACAACTGCTGTTTTTCTCAGTTCTTCATGCTGTCTTCACTAATAAGGTTAATGATTATACCTTTAATGTAGGAGGAGTGATTATTGATTAGAAATAAATTTTTAAGGTAAAAATTTATCTGATTACAAAGTTATATAAGGGCTAGAATTTAGAATCTTCATAGATACCCAAGAAATGATTGGATGAGTGTGTGTCTTTGTCATAATAAATCTTATGCACAGCACAGCATTTTAATTCTTGTGATAATTCACTAAAATATACATACCTGAAAGTGTTTTCTTTTCAACTGATGAGCTCTCTGAGTAATTATTTTATCTTATTTAAATAATTATGTGGAATGGGCAATACATGTATGTAGTATAAAATTTAAACAGCACAAAATTATATAGGCAAAAAAGTCTCTTCCCCACTTACTGCCCAGCCAGCCAGTTTCTCTCCTAGTGTTAAATCATATTACCTGTTTCTTTTTGTCTTTCCAGCGATTGGTTTATGCAGATATACAGTGTGTTGTATATATTTCCCTTTTCTATACACATAGTATAGCACATGGTACACATACCCTACCCATTGTTCCATTGCTTTATTTTACTTAATAGATAGTGATGATGTGCTGAAGATCAATCCAAGACATGCATATAGGACTATATAGGAAATTTTCTAATTTCAGAATTTGTTTGCTTTGTTATCTGTGTTCTGTGAGTAGCTTTTCTAACAGTTTTTTTTTTTTGTTGTTCTTTTTGGGTTTTTTAAAAATGGTTTTGTTTTGGTATTTGGTTCACAGCTTGACAAAGTCCTGCTAAAGAACCTAGTATTATCAGGAAGGTAAGATATAAACACTTAAAGCAATTAGAGATAAGACAGTATATATAATTAGTGTCTTGGTTTGTGAAATATTAAGTGCTAAAGGTGAAAATTGGAAGATACTGATGTGGGTTCTAGTGAAGAGAAAAGATTCATGAAGTTAAATGTGTTTTGTCAAATCTGAGGTTTGGATGACTTGGGGTAGAATCGTGGAGAGGAAAATAGCAGTAACAAAGACATGTACACAGTGGTGTCTCAAGGAAAGACGTGGCTTCTAGAGAGGAAAGTTCAGCTTAACAGCAATGAAGATAGGAGGAGATAACTTCTAATAAGAGAACTCCTTGAGTGATCTAGACAGTTAGATAGAAGTTCTGTGACAAAGTTCTAAGTTAATGAAGCTTAGATTAATTGTGATGGTTCATGAGAATAGAGACTTAAACGTTGTTTTAGTAATGACTAAATAATTAGAGTAGTTCCTTGTTAGAATTTAAGAATTGCAAAAGAGCCACCAATAAGCGTTGTCCTGAGAGTTAAAGATCTTAAACAAACAAACAGGAATACCAAGCCTTCTTTTGATGGCCCAGTCCAAACTTGCCACTAAATTATGGCAGTTCATGTATGACTTTTCCCTATTGCTCTTGCCTCCTTGCTTCTGCAGATTTTATTAACGTATCCTGGGACTGTTTTTAGTTAGTGCCTTTTGTATTTTCATATTTTGTCTCTTGCCAAGGATTTTAGCATTTACAACCTGCAGGCTCTTATTGCTCATGATAAGTTTTTTTTGAAGCTAGGGTATGCCTCACATTATTGCAGTTGAGAAGCACCTAAGCCTTATTATAGCATTAAAGTGAATTTCCTTATAGCGCTCCCTGGTGCCACTATAGCCTCTCTGTATGGGTTTAATCAGTTGGCCTCTACTTCAAACTTGAAGAGAAGGCACCAGTAGAAAGGTAGTCATGCTTCCCAGAGTCCACAGTACAGGTTTGGATGTGCTCTGAAAGACAAATTGAAATGGTAGAATAAAAAGCAACCAAGATAGAGATACTCAGTAAAACAACTTCAAGTTGGAAGGAAAGGGAGCTAATATTTGTTTAAGTTAAGACTATTATTTATTGAGATACTGTGCTAAATGCTCAACGTAAATTATTTCCTGTCTTCACTATATACCTGCAGCTTTGTGTTATTTACTTTGGTTTTACAGATGAGAACGTGGAGACCTAGAGAATTTCAGTAAAAGACTAAGAAAGTGCCAGAGCTAAGAGCACATTTTCCAGGAGAGGGACAGGACCTTTCTGCATACTGCTTGCTAGGTACTTATGTCTTGTTACTCCTCACAGCAACCCTGTGAGGTCAGTGATAGGAGGAGTGGTGGTGAGAGATGGGGAGATGAGACTGCTACTGGGGCAGAGCTAGATCTCTGTGCTACCGAGGCTCTTGCCCTTAATCTTAGCAAACAAATAATAAGTACTGTCTTCTTCCAAAACAAATAAAAAACAAATGATTCACTTTTTAGTTCCTGGGCTAACTGCAAACAATGGAAAAACTATTTGTGGAGAAGGGACACAAAGAGAAGACTGCAGAGATGGCTGTGCTCAAGGTTCTGAAGGAGATTCCTGATCATGCTTCTTCTGGACCTTGTTTGCACAATAAAGCCCCAAATAGGAAATTTCAATGCATATCTAGAAGGAAGAAAGAGGTTCCGGGCCTTGGGCATTGGTCAGGGCACTTGCCCTAAGGGGCTAAGCTGGAAGCTGCTCAGTTGACAGCTCCCTTGTGGTAGTTACATGGTTTGCAAATTCCCCTAGAGCTGTCAAACTGGAAGTCTTTCTAGGTATCAGTTTGAATCCTTGGGTCAAAGGAATAGAGATCAGGGGTATGGAGAGGTGAATTTCTGTCTGTCTTTTGAAGCTTTGCCTAAATATTCAGTGACTGGTACTTAATAGTAAATTTAAGAATACAATGTATTTGTGGCGTTTAGCCAAATTTAGAATTACGGAGGAGAAAAATGTTACTTTCCCCTCTTTTATTCACTTATCTATTAGGTGAGGTGTAAGAAAAAGAGCAGCATCCTTTCAAACCTCAAAAATTGAACATAGCTTAAATCCTTAAGAAAACTTTAAGTTTTAATATTTAACAGTATGTTTTTTTTTCATGGGATGTGAAATGGGAGAAAAATACAATAGAGAGATGCATGTTAATAATAAGTTTTGAGAAAGCTGCTTTGATAACCACATGACCCTTTTATTGGTCACATAAAGCTGGGAAGGACAATACAATAACAAACCTTATTTTTCTCTGATAATAGGATGAATGTTAAGCTACAAAGAATAATTTCAGGCATTCAGGTCCATCATTAGGAAGATCAATAATGGGGTTTAATATTTAGAGACAGAAAGCTCGACCATCAGTCAATTAAGAAACAGAAGACAGTATCCTAACCCCAGCAGAGTTGTAATTTATGTGATTGATAATAATTTTTTAATTTAATTACTTTACTGACATATGTTTGGAAAGCATTCTAATAAAACATTCAGGTCAAGGTCTGAGTATATATTTATTTACCTTTCCCAGTAATAGATTTTGGGTTTTCACCAAGTTTATCTTTTATCCCTTCTTCTTCTTCAGCAAATTAAACATTTCCAGAACTCTGTTAGATTGTTTTTGGCTGTTAATTATTTTTATTATAGGGAAATTAATTTGCACTCTATCTTACTTTTGTTTAGTTCCTGCTGCTCTTTCAGTGTTTGATGGACGCACTTAATGACTAAATGAGAGAAAAGTAACCTAAGACCAGTTAATATAAAATTGAGTCCAGCGGGATAGTTACCATACTGAGCAGTCTCATTCTTGTTTTCATAAGAAAGCTAGAATGTTGTAACTCAAATACACTTCCCAAGGTCACAGAGCTAGAGAGGCCGACTAGTAATCTTTTCTCCCCTTCTGTAGTTCATTGTACTTTCTGCTACGTTACATTGCCTTCTGTGATTTAAGTGCTCATAAGTTTTTTAAAAATCGGAGGTTTAAAAAAATTATAAAAGTAATACATGCCCTTGAAAAAGTTAGGTAGTTTTGAAGGCAACAAAGACCTCCCTCTTCACCTCTTTTGCTCCCAGACTCGCATGAGATAGTCCCTGTGAATAGTCTTTTATGTATTCTTTCAGAATTTTATTCAGAAGACTCTAATATTGTATCTCTGTAATAGTAATTTTTCTTTAATCTACCATAAAATTAAGGAAAATTAAACATTTTCCATCTTAATCCAATTTCCTAGCTTCCAAGTGTGGACTTTCAAACTACTCAGTGCTACTTTTTAATAAAAGAATCAGATTTGTTATGTTACTGGAGTTGGAAGGACCTGTGAGGTAAGAAGGTCCCTTTAGCTTTTTAAATAAGAGGTTAAGTGATTTGCGTAGAGCTCCACAGTATTTAATTCCGGTAAGTGGTTCCAGATTTCTCTTCTTCCCACTAATCCATACTGCCTCTCAACTCATCTTATAGGCTTAAAAGTGAACTGTATATCATAAACAGGCGTATTTCATGTGTGTACTCAAGAAGTACAAGTACAAGTCTCTTTTAAAAATCTAATCCATAAACTAATACCCAGCACACAGCAGATACTTGAATATTTGGATTGAAATAATTTAAACTAATTCTTCACTACAGTTCGTTAAGAAAATGAGGGGGTTGGACCAGATCATTTTAAGGACTTTTCCACAATAAATGTCTATGATTTTAATTTTAGTTTCATTCTGTCCTCAGAGTATCAAGCTGTTTTTCTTCAGACTCAAAAGCTCTTGTGTTGGGTGGCTAGTCCTGACTACCTTTCCCAGCAAGACAAGAATCTACCTGTGCCCTGTGCAGTGTTTGGTGCACTCAAGTGCCAGGTTTCCTGTTAATCCTTTTCCTTCAGTTAAAGGGAAATTTAAAAATTATGTAAAGTTGCAAAATGGAACCAGGTTCCCATACATTTCAGATCAGATTACAACTCTGTCCTGCATACTTTAGTGAGCTGATTTATAAGCCAATAGTCCCCCTCGTACAGGGTTGGGGGGGAGTATGGCTGGAAATTGGAGTATGAAGTTTGAGGCAGGAAGCTGGTTGGAATTTAAGTGGCGGTCCTGGTGGTGGTGTAGTGTTAAGTGGGATAGTAGTTTTAAGGGCCTGTGTAAAATAATGTTTATTGGCCAAGATTTGGCAGGAATGTATCTACCAGTTACCTTGACATACAGTGTAATATAGTGTGCAGTCAGCCATGGGTACGTAAACATCTGTGAAGTTTAAGGGAACTCTATGGTTTTATAAAATTCATTCATCGAAAGAATTCTTGCTTTGTTTTGTCACTGTATATGAAATATAACAAAAATATTCCTTGTGTTTAAACAGTGTGGTTAAAGACAGGGCATAAAGGGTCATTAACAAGAGTATCTGGCAGAATGGCAAGCCTGCTTATTCTTCAGATAGCAGATCAACAACTTGCTTAGAAACCTGTTTGAACATATATTAAAAACCAGTGCTAGCTTGATTAACATTAAATCAAATAAGGTATAGAAGCTGAAAGCTTTTACAAGTTTAATTTCCTGAAATGTAAGGAGTCGCTTCCCAAAACTGATGTGAATACTGAATTACCACAGTATTGGAGTGCCTTTACTAACCTGATTTATTTGAGGTGACTCAAATTAATGGATTTAAAATTAAATTAAATTAATTAATTTAACTAAGTTAAAATTAAATTAATGGATTTAAAATGACAAAAAAAGATATTTAAAAGAATTATTTTAAGCATTAAGTCTTAATTGTTACTAGTTTGGAAAATTGGAAGGTACATAAAGAGTCTTATCTGTCCTGTAAATTAAGAGTAAGATAAAATCATATCAAATAAGCCTTTATTATGGTAGAAAACCCAGAAAGATTCCATAAGACTATCAGGGTACAGGTGCGGGAGGAGAAGGGCAATTTACTTGAATACTTTTTAACACTATTTTCCTTGCCCTTTGTTGGAATTTGAAGGTTGGCCTCTGAGGACTATTGATGTTAATATACTGAAAGTGTAAATGCCCTCTGAATAGGTATTCATCTAAATAGTACTGGTTTTGCCTGAAGTTTCTTTTTCATAGGGTACTCCATTTAGAAGAACAAAAGTTACTTTTCTCTTCCAATTTGTTAGCATATCTGGAACCAAGCTAAAACATGTCATGCTTAAGCGATACCAATTGAGTGATTTGGCCTTATCTGTACTGTGGAAGAGAATTAATTTTAATTCCAGTGTTTGTCATTAATTAGTAATCAGTTTCTAAACGTGTGACTGATTTTATCAAAATTTGTTTAAATTGTTTTAAAAAACATTTTAGTTAGTCGGATTCAGTCAGTCATGTCTGTTGACTGAACTTAGTTTATATTAAGCATAAAGAGTGGAGAAAACATTCATTATTTAAAACAATCGGGCTTCCCCGGTGGCGCAGTGGTTGAGAGTCCGCCTGCCGATGCAGGGGACACGGGTTCGTGCCCCGGTCCGGGAAGATCCCACATGCCGCGGAGCGGCTGGGCCCGTGAGCCATGGCCGCTGAGCCTGCGCGTCCGGAGCCTGTGCTCCGCAACGGGAGAGGCCACAACAGTGAGAGACCCACTTACCGCAAAAAAAAAAAAAAAAAAAACAATAGTAAGTGGAGTTAATGTTTCTCACTTAATTGAAGAACATTTCTTTTTGAAGCACCTTGACAATAATTACTTTAGTTCATGAAATTTCATCTGTTTTCAGAATTGAAAGCAAGCAGCTGTCATCATCTGAAAATTAAATATCTCAAACTGTACACGATGATATTGAATTACTGGTGATTCTTGTTCTCCCAACCCCCCTGTATTTCTTAGCTTTCTATCATGAACATATATTACATTATTAATCAGAACAAATAATACTGGTATTTTTAAAAAGTAAACATAAAATAATACATTTAATTTTCTTCTGAATCTTTATAGTAATAAAGTACACTTGAGCACTTCCTTTTAAAAATTAGTACCTCTAGTTTATAATTGAAATTGAGTGCTAAATGTCAATAGTACCAAAATATCAACTGCTAGTTATTTTTAAGATTCATTTAACAATGTTAAGAGAAAAACCAGGCTCTCAGTGGGAGAGTGATTTATAGTATAGTTCATTAGTGATTTCTTTTTAAATTCTTAAAGCAGTATTATTAATTAGTATTTTTAGAGATTTCTGTACTGTGTAATTTTAATCTAGAAGTACTTGTATATTTTATATGTCATCTTGATCAACATTGGGGCCCCCAGCCATCTTTGGGCCTCTGGGGGACTGTATGTTTCTATGCTAGGCTGGGCACTGTGTGCTTTATCATCATTGTTATCATTATGCTGGGTGCCAGGCAAGTGCTTTTCAGTATTTTGAGAGACACTTAAGTGTGGTGCTTAAGAGCGTGGACTTTGAGGTCAGACTGCCTGGATTCAAACCCTAGCTTTCCCAGTCACTAATGGTGTGACTTTAGGCAAGTAAAAGTTACTTAACCTCTTTTTTCAGTTTATCTGTGAAAGAACGGTAATTGTTGTCCCTATGTCATAGGATTGTTATGAGAATTAAATGAGTTAATATTTACAAAGTACTTAGAAGAGTGCCTTACATATTTAATGTTTATTAGTCAAATGAACATTCATGTAATCCTCATAATAACCTTAAGAGAGAGATGATTATTTTACAGACGAGAGATTATGTGATTTGTTTAAGGTCACACAGCTAGTGATGTGGATCTGAGATTTAATTCTGGTCTGTCCAGAAATGTGTGTTGGGATTATAAGTGCCTGTCTTATAATAGCCCTTGCATTTGGACATGTCCCCTGGCAGTCATTTTATCTAGTCTGTCCCTTAATGCATCATGTCAAAAGTGATTGATGCTTATGCTATATAAAACTTGACATAATTATAGTCAAGTATGCATGAAAAAAAATCAGGCATGATTCTAATGGGTAAAAAGGACATATGTGGGATTGTATCACTCGTTTCTAAGACATTAAAAAAGTACAAGTTGTTTAAATTTTATGATCTTAAAACCCAGCAACCCCCCCCCCCCAAAAAAAAAATGTTACGCAGGATGCATAGTTTAGAATAGAATCAACTGTATATGAATATAACAAATAGCTGTTTGGGTGAAATAAAATTATTGGGAAAAGGAACATTATAATAAACTGAGAAAAGTATGTGTTAATATGGAAAAAACCTGAAACTGATAATTCAAGATATATACGTTGAAGTCAAATGTGGAATGAAACATCCTCATTAAAAATACATGCACCAGAAAAATTTATTTATCTTGGCTGTACTTTAAAATAAAGCTTTAAGAAAACCCCATTAAAGCAATAATAATTTTATCTGTATTTTGGTGGTTTCATTAAAATTTTTTCAAAAAGTACTTCAAAACCAGCAATACTAAAAAAAGAAAAGCAACGGTCTGATCATGATAAATATATAAAGTATAATACCCAGAAAATACTAAAACTGAAAACATTAATTAGACCATTCTCCTCTGTGCAAATGGTTGATAAATAAAAACAGCCATTATTTATGAAGCAAAGACTCAGTTTTAGTCAGCCTTTTTTTTTTTTGGCTGTGTTGGGTCTTTGTTGCTGCGTGTCGGCTTTCTCTAGTTGTGGCTAGCGGGGGCTACTCTTCCTTGTGGTGCATGGGCTTATTGCGGGGGCTTCTCTTGTGGAGCACGGGCTCTAGGCACGCGGGCTTCAGTAGTTGTTGCGCGCAGGCTTCAGTAGTTGTGGCGCACGGGCTTAGTTGCTCTGCGGCATGTGGGATCTTCGCAGACCAAGGCTTGAACCCATGTCATGGCAGGCGGATTCTTAACCACTGTGCCACTAGGGAGTCCCTCAGTCAGTCTTTACAATAATCTTTATGACAGACTTTACAAGAAAAGTATTTTGTTCATCCATCCTATTTCTTAAAACAAATGCAGAGGGAAACAAATGGGAGGTACCCATTCACATATATTAAAGAAGCAAAAGTAAATAAAATGGACAAAACCAAGGCTGGTGGTATTTAAGGGTAGCCTACTCATTTATTGTTACTCTTCAAAAAAAATGTCAATAAATCCAGTCTTTCTAAATAGTGATATGGTACCACAAAAGGAGAACTGTAAAATTCATGTTATTCTTTCACCTAGTAATACCATTTCTGACAAATGGTATTACGGAAAAAACTCTTTTTTTCATTGATGTTTCTAGTTATATTATTTATATTTAGCCAAAAACTGGGACCTCCCTTAATTTTCAATAGCTACGCAAAAATATTTGTTCAAATATGGATTTATATTTTCACTATTGAGGTTTCTTAATAATATCTAACATGTGCTTCTAAGTAATCAAGAATACCAAATGTACATGATGCTTACATACATATAAAATAACTTATTAATAATGATAAAGGTTCTGTACAAATCTTCTTTCTAAATAACCAGTTTCTTTATCTGTAAAATGAAGGTGTGGGACAAAGTGATACCTGACACTGATTCTGTGAAGGCTGTGAACCAAGAATAGCAAGAGGGGATGGATTCTTATAATTATTTTTTGTGGCCACGAAGTCCCCCCCTTCTCTCCCCCCACCCCTGCTTGACTGATACTTGACTGATACTTGACTGATGACTGATGTGTTAAGCACAGGGCCCAGTCTTTTGTGTAGGATTTCAGTAAGTCAGTGGATGATACGTGGATAGATGAATTAATGACTAATCCTGTTATACTTTTTATTTCTTTAAATTTTTTCCAGTTTTATTGAGATATAATTGACATTAACTAGTTTTTATTTCTTTTGTAAAGCTGGTTAAATAAGGAACAAATAATATTCTTGCAGTATTTTTTTGCAGTAAGCCTTTTGTTCATATAAAATATAAATGAAATAATATCTTAACATTTATTGATTAAAGTAGTACTGTGTACTACTCTTCTAAGCATTTTTTCAAAGATTCTTTAATCCTGATAATAATCCTATTAGGTAATAATTATCCTCAGTTTATGGATGTAAAACCTAAGGTGCAGTAAGGTTAAGTAACCTACTCAAAGTTGGATAGCCAGCAAGTTAAAGGGGGCTGGGCTTTGAGCCTGTCTTCATACCTTCTGCTCTCCCGTAACTCTGCTCATACCTCAGTGCCCTTGACTTTGGTGGGTTCTGATAGGCATGTGTTGAGACTGGGTAGCCTGGGCAAGAATGTGGGTCAGGCAGGGTTTTACCACTAGACCAGGCAGTGCACCTGCTGGTTGGAGATCGGGAACCCAGGCCAACTGAAAAAACTCATCAGGACTTGAAGAGTGAAGGAAGCTAGGGTAGGCATCATCTCTTAGGGAGAAAGACTAAAGCTAGGATTGTTTTAAATGAGGGATGAGTTTGGCTAACAAGTCTTGGTTCCAAATATTGGCTTTAACAGGGCTGTTTAGGATTCCTTTGTTGTTATTATTATCCATTTGTACCACTAAGTTTCTGGCTGGTAAGAAGCATCTACCTTATGAGCTGTTGCAGGGAGAAGATGTTAAATCTTCAAATGAGCTAGAACCTCTGTATTCCTTGGCCCTTGAGTTTTTCTCAGTCACTTTTGGAAGCAGCACCTTTATCATTCTCATGGACTAGGTCATGACATCAGTGCTGCATTCTTTTGAGTACCTTGGCCTTGTGCCCAGGTTATTTCCCATGTTACAACCAGAGCTCTCTGGTGGTGGACCTCAAATTGGGGCCCTGCCTTTTTTCCCCCCATTCGATTTTTTTTTGGTACGCGGGCCTCTCACTGCTGTGGCCTCTCCCGTTGCGGAGCACAGGCTCCGGACGCACAGGCTCAGCGGCCATGGCTCACGGGCCCAGCTGCTCCGTGGCATGTGGAATCTTCCCGGACTGAGGCACGAACCCGCGTCCCCTGCATTGGCAGGTGGACTCCCAACCACCGCGCCACCAGGGAAGCCCTATATTTTATTTTATTTTTTTTCAATTTTTATATCTTGGAAACATATGCTTTTTTAATGTGGGCCACCATCAGTACGTAAAAGGTGATGCCAGTGCTAGCATATGGTTGTGCACAACAGTAACAGACCGGTATTATTTCAGGTTAGAGTCCTAACAGTTCTAGAGAGAGCACAGACTGAGTGTCCTTAAAGTGTAATTTAAGAGTTCAGATCCAGAACACTGACATTCTGAAAAGCATATGTGGCAAGTCAATTCAAGGTAGTACATAGAATTCAGATTTCTTACTCTGAGAAAAACTATTGCCAATCCTAAGGCAATAAAATAAACAGAGGCAGCAGGAGTCAGGAAACAAACTTATAGGCCAGTGATTCCTGTTTACCACAAACGTTGTCAATATTTCATCATCCACATTTGGGTTTATGCCCAGGTAGAATTCTTTAGTTGACCATTTTGGAAATTCTAAACCATGTACCAGGAGTGTTTATATTCAAAAAATGTTAGTGTTTGAAAAGTGGTAATCAATAGAATACATTCTTACAGAACAGATTATCAATAAATTCTTACCTAAACTGGTATTTCTTTTAAAGACACTTGTTAAGAAGACCGTGTCTTGTTAAAATGAACCCTGCTGTTTTTGGAGATTCTTCTGGCTTTGTGTTGTTGACGGTGTACTTTGCTGTCCCATTAGTATTGTCAGCTGTCAGACACATCTGAGGCCTCCCCAGGGCTAGATTAACAAAGCACCCCACCACCCAGATCCTGATGTCAAATAAAGAAGGCAGTATGTAATTTTTGGTGCTGTTCCCCTCTTTGGTCTTCCCTCAGGGTTATAGATACAAATGGATTTTGATTTAAGGATTCATCCCATGAATATTTGTGTTAGAGTGACATCTAAACATGGTCTTGGTGAATAAGACTGATTTTAAGTCAAATACTTTCAAATATCATTTTTGCACCTATCACCTCAGGTAATCTAAAGTAATTTAAAATGTGGAATTAATTCCCATATATGATCCCTGTGTTGCCATTTATTGAGTCTTGTTATATTCTGAGAATCTGCTGAAAGCTTTATGTGCATTTACTCATTTGATCCCCCATTTTAATCCTGTGATGTAAGAACTGTTACCTTCATTTTATTGGTGAGAACACTGAAGTATCCATGGTGTTTTTCATAGTGAGTGGCATAGTCATGCTACAAATTCAGAGTTGTTCTGCTCTAAAATCTGTGCTCTTTACCCCTACATTTACTCTAATCAAGAAGTTAAGAGGGGTGGTAATTTATGAGAAATAGTTATTGTCTGCTTTTTCTCCTTTTTTCTTGTTGAGTTCATCACAGATCATGTTCATGTGATGTGTAATAAACGTAATAGAGGAGATAAAGCGTCTACTTCTTCATTCAGTAAGCATTTATTTATTGAGATCTAACATCATCTTCTACCAGTTTCCTTCTTTCACCCTATATTCTGATAAGGATCTCCAAACTTGTGTGCAAAAGACAATCTGTTAAAGTGCACAAATAAAAATGTTACTTTGTTTCTTTTTTTCCTTTCTATTTGAAATTCCAACTTTGTGGATGTTTTAGAGCTTACAAATATAGATTAGTGTTAACCACATACTACATTTCATTGGCTCTAAGATGTATCCCCCGGCCCCCCCCCCGCATTTTAACATCTCAAATTGTGGTATTTCTTATGTAAGAATTAATTAGTGTTTTTTATTCCTTAGTGGTTAATAAAATGACAGTATCTACAATTTATTGTTTCTTAGAGTCAATGAAATACAGAGTTATGTGTAGAAAATTAGAATGTAAACAAATAGACACATATTGGGGGATGTGTGCTCATTTATTATTTAGCTGATAGGAGTATGTAGTCAAAATGATTTTTTTGACTTTTATCTCGCCTGCTTAGAATTTTCTGATTTCCCATCACCTGTGTTACAGGAATGCTCTTGCCAATATAAGCACTACCCAAGTGTCTTTTCCCAAGGCATACTGACGTGGACCATTTTAGAATTGTTGAGGCAGGTAAACTCCCCTCGGATGATCAGCATAGGTGTCATAGAGAGCTACATTGTTGTAGCACCCATTTAAGTGTTGTGTAGATTTCATCTGGCCTTGAGCCCATTCACTGAATTCTTCCTCTGAATATTTTAATTCTTTTTATCCTCTAAATTCTCCTAAATTAGTATTATTGGGCCAGAGAGCTTTCAAACACTGATGCTATTCTTCATACTGTGTTTTCCCATCTTGCACCTTTTCCTTAGCTCTCGTTTTGTTTTGTTTGTTTGTTTTGTTTTGGCCACGTCATGCGGCTTGCAAGATCTTAGTTCCCCAACCAGGGATCAAACCCCAGCCTCCTCCCCCTGGCAGTGAAAGCACTGAGTCCTAGCCACTGGACCGCCAGGGAATTCCTGACCTTATCTCATGTTGATTATCGTTGTTTCCAGTAGTGCAGGGCTCACTTTGTATCCTCCACAGTTATTTCCACTGATGTTCATCATTTTCTCATCACTTTTAGTTTTAAAAATGATCTCGGATTTTATTTACGTAGACTATACATTTTTTCTTTGTCCTGCTTTTTTGTTTGTTAAACACGATAGGGTCAGTCATCGTATTAAAACTCCGTAAAACTAAACATGAACCTGCTGATTATAGAGGATGAGATAGCAGATACTGGAGTGGCTGCTTGTGACCACCTGTGCCATCTGTTGGTAGCTGGTAGAGTTGATTCTTTTGCTCAAGAGATTTTTCTTCTTTACAATGAAAATTTGAAAGTTGAAAATTCATAATTAAGCGTTTTCTGTTTTTTGTTACAGATAAAACTCTTACATGATTTTGTAATGAGATTCTATATGAACTTAAAAGTAAAGCTCTTACTTTTTTTTTTTTTGCGGTATGCGGGCCTCTCACTGTTGTGGTCTCTCCCGTTGCAGAGCACAGGCTCCAGACGTGCAGGCTCAGCAGCCATGGCTCACGGGCCCAGCCGCTCCGTGGCATGTGGGATCTTCCCGGACCGGGGCACAAACCCATGTCCCCTGCATCGGCAGGCGGACTCTCAACCACTGTGCCACCAGGGAAGCCCTAAAGCTCTTACATTTTTATAACCATAGTATTGAAGGGTTCTTATAATTTTTTCTAAAAATTTAACAATATCGTAGTGTATAAAATAAAGATCTCACACAGTACTTTAAAATAGCAGAATAAAGAGGTTAAAGTAAACCAGTGGTCTTTAGAAGTAAATCTGATACTTTATAATATCTTTTAAGCAAGGTTAAAGGTAAGAGTCCAGTTTTATTCTCTGAATCCCATGAAAATAAATCACTCATTCTTGCTATTTTCCTGTACAAGATGTGACACAAATTGGTTTTCTTTGTCTAGAAATTAAGTTGGTTTCTTAGATCATAGGCCACATTAAAGAAATGTCCTTCTTTATTTTTATGTCTTATTATTTTCATGGGAAAATATTAATGTTCCTCCCAATAAAGAGTATTGACCTTTCTACCTATGTGTTTCCCAGGGGCATGTGCTTCTTTTCATGGTGGCTGCCCATGGTAGTCTTATTCAGAAGAGCATGGAAATGTATGTGTGTGACTGAATCTGACTTGTGATCGCTTTTACAAAATAAATTTCCCTCTTCTCTCACCTTTCTCTTCCTTATGCATTTACACCCAGATTCTGCAGAATTACGTGCTTACATAGCTCCTCCTCACAC
This sequence comes from Hyperoodon ampullatus, assembly GCF_949752795.1. NCBI lineage: Eukaryota > Metazoa > Chordata > Mammalia > Artiodactyla > Ziphiidae > Hyperoodon > Hyperoodon ampullatus. Next base: position 13,391,308 of record NC_136926.1, read on the forward strand.
ATGGCCCAGTGCTCTACTGGAGCAGAAAAACTGCAACTGATGCACTGTTTTCTTTACTGCAATTGTCCAGCGCTGCATAGAGCAGCTGTCATTGTTTTGCACCGTTCTGTTTTTCCTCCAAAACTGCCTGTGGCAATTTGTACTCATTCTTTATTACCCAAGGGTTTTGCAAGCAATAAAATAATGTATCTGACTACTTAATGGCCTAATGTGATTCCCTTTTCAGAGAAGCAGCAAAGTAGAAGACTCCTTTCACTTTTCCTCTTCGCTGACCATGCAATATTAGGCCTGTTGGGACAGGTTTTTTGATGTGCTGCCAGAATGCAGAAGGAGATTCTACTGTATTGCAGTCGTATTTTCTTCAGATTCTTAAAAACTGTTTATAAGTTAAGCTCAGATCTGGTCAGAAATAATATTAAATATTCTACGTGTAATCCTACCTTGCAGGGAAATTTATTAATGTGATAGCTTATATTTAACTTAATTTAAAAACTATCTTCAGGTCATATTGTAAAAAATCAATAGGACGTTGTGATGGTGAGCGTGAAAGCGCTTTTCTTTGTTCTTGCCATCCATTTATTGTACTCAGCATATACGTATACAGATACATAGATTCCCCCACCCCCACCCCCCTTTTAAAAGAGCCTGCTGTATGCCATACATTGTGCTAGATGCAAGGGATTTAACAATGGACAGAAGTGATGTGGCCCCTGTCCTCACGCTGTTTATAATTGAATAGTTCACTATAAAGCAGAGATCGACTGTGTGCTGCTCTGATGAGTCTTAATGCTGAAGGAGTGTCAGATGGAAGAGCTATAAGGAGAGGAATCTGCCCTTTCAGCAGCTTAGTACTGTAGAAGGCTCAGTTGCTTTGTTGTGTGTTTAAGCAGTCTTCATTGCCTGCCTTCGCCAAAGCAGCCCTCTGTTAGACTAGCTGAGTATTAATGAGACCCTGGGAACGCCCTTCTTAGTCTAAGACTTAACTAAGCTGTTGTCAAAGCCTCTTGCTTTCTCAATCATGCTTTCTTCCCCAGGCAGTCATGCTCCAGACATCTGGGGCACCAAATTCCAAAGATTTTAAGAGCAGAGAAGTTTAATCAAATTAACCTCTTTCCGTAAGAAGTAAATACTGACTGCTGTTTGTATTTTTGTGTTAGTAATAACATAGCAGTACTACTTAATGGAACTAAGTGTTTGTAGCACAATTTTAAATCTGTATATTGCAATTAAAAAAATTTTTTTATGTTGGCGGTTAAAACAGGCATTTGCCTTAGGCCAATGAGATTCTGTTTTGGAGGTATGTGAAACTAGCAGTAGCTTAGGTAATCCAGAGCAGGGCGTAATTATAATAAAGTGACTCTCCTCCCTCCCCTGCCCCCCCCCCCATTTCTCAAAGCACACTCAGTGCCTACAACTAATACAAAAAAGTGATCTGCTGGGTCCTCTTCAGGACTGTTCAGAGGCTAACACATACCTTGTTCTCACGGGTGGGACTAGGTATGCAGAGAAGACAGAAATGCCCCAACTTGAATAATATCAAGCAAGGTGCTGTCCTGAGGGTCCAGATGAGTGATACAGAAAGAATACTCCAAGTTCAAAGAAGGGTATTGTTCTGGGCTATCCTGTAGAGCCTATGGGAACAATCTTGATCTTCTTTTGAGGACTAAAGTAGACAGAAAGGTGGAGGAGCTGGTACCTTGCAAGAAGGCAGGAAAGGCACAAAGTGTGTCCACTTTCTGTATGGGACATCATGTAGACAGATTAGATTGGCATAGAGTAAGCAGTTCTCAGGTAAGGGGTATGAAGAGCTCTGGGACTTTGTGTGGTGTGCAGGACTGTGAGGCCATCTGAGTGAAAATAGCCTTCACTCCAGTCTGGGCCACTCCGGTCTTTCCTTTTTAAAATAGATTCGGATGCTATGTAAAATTTTGTATGAAAGGAAGACAGTATTGCTCAGAAGAGTTTAAAAACCAGTGGCACGATTGATTTAAGGTTTGGATGTGACTTTTGTAATACTTTGTTATTTGGATTTTTGGAGTGGATTTTCCTTTCTAGTATGTTTTCTCTCTCTTTTTTTAAAAGTTATTTATTAATTTTTTTGGCTGCATTGGGTCTTTGTTGCTACACGTGGGCTTTTTTCTAGTTGTGGCGAGCGGGGGCTACTCTTCGTTGCGGTGCACAGGCTTCTCGTTCGGTGGCTTCTCTTGCAGAGCACGGGCTCTAGGCATGTGGGCTTCAGTAGTTGCGGCATGTAGGCTCAATAGTTGTGGCTCACGGGCTCTAGAGCACAGGCTCAGTGGTTGTGGTTCACAGGCTCTAGAGCGCAGGCTCAGTAGTTGTGGCTCACGGGCTCTAGAGCGCAGGCTCAGTAGTTGTGGCACATGGGCTTAGTTGCTCCGCGGCACATGGGATTTTCCCGGACCGGGGCTGGAAACCATGTCCCCTGCTTTGGCAGGCGGATTCTTAACCGCTGCGCCACCAGGGAAGCCCTAGTATGTTTTCTAATATGTTTATTTGAATTGTAAAATTTGAACTTACATTCCCAAACTCACATTAGGTAATTTGAGATGAGTACTGATGAGTAGATGATTTCATTCTGATTTGTGGTGAGAACTTTAATTAATTTCAGTAACTATTATATCCAGAGCATGATCACATCTTATCTTGTTTAATGTTTATATCTCTGTGAGTTAGGCATTATTATCTCTATTTTAGAGCCTTGAAAACTGAAATACAGAAAGGTTAATTAACTTAAGGCAGTTAATAATGGATCACATTTGAACTCAGGTCTGCCTAATTGTAAGACCCTCTGACATTGCCTTTCTTAGTGCTGAACAATTGAGAATTGATTTTATAGCCTTGCATTAAAATAGGCAAGTTATGTGTAACTACAGTTTTTTTTAAGTAAGTTTTTATTTGAATACCTGGGTTTTTGTTTGTTTGGTTTGGTTTGGTTTGGTTTTGGCTGCGCTGGGTCTTAGTTGCGGCACGTGGGATCTTTAGTCGCAGCATGCGGGCTCTTTTAATTGCAGCATGTGAACTCTTAGTTCAGCGGCTTGCAGGATCTAGTTCCTTGACCAGGGATTGAACCCGGGCGTCCTGCATTGGGAGCATGGACTCTTAACCACTGGACCACCAGGGAAGTCCCTAACTACAATTTATTTTCAAATAAACAAAAAATGCATCTGGGTAAAAAATGTTTATGTGGACAACTTTAGAAGGTGGAATTTAAAAGTTAGGCAGGGGGCTTCCCTGGTGGCGCAGTGGTTGAGAGTCCGCCTGCCGATGCAGGGGACACGGGTTCATGCCCCGGTCTGGGAAGATCCCACATGCCGCGGAGCGGTTGGGCCCGTGAGCCATGGCCGTTGAGCCTGGCGTCCGGAGCCTGTGCTCCGCAATGGGAGAGGCCACAACAGTGAGAGGCCCACGTACAGCAAAAAAAAAAAAAAAAAAAAAAGTTAGGCAGGACAAACAGTGAAGGTTTAGTTTTGGAAATAACTGAGTCTCATGACTTGAAAGAAACCTTTCCCCTCCCCCCAAATTGCTTTAAAATTACTTAGAATTTTTAAGTTAAAGATGAAAAAAAGTAATTTATATTCTTATCAAGTTAGTGATAAGAAGGCTTTGGGTTAGTGGTTAGCATGTTTATAGATGTGAGCTGAGCCTCAGAGATGGAAGGGGAAGGAAAGCAGACTGTAGAGAATAACAGGAGACACAGATACTCTTACACCACTGTCTTCAGTTTCCACTTCCTCTTCTTAAAGAAGACACCATGCTTTTATGTCTTTAACTTTCTTCTCATCTCTGTCCTTTAACTTCCATTTATCTTCAATCAATTAATAATTCTGCAAAAGTCAAAGCTCTATAAAACAAGCGTCATTTGTGTTAGTGTGTGTATACTTAAAATATGGTTGAATCTAGAATCTTTCCTCCCAATGCAATCTAATAATTGTAATCTATAGTTAAATTATCAAATTATTGGTGTACGTATGGTTGCTTTTTAACAACTTAGGCCTTAAAACATTTCTCAGATTTTTAATACTGAGTATATTAATACAAAGTGACACCTCCTGGCTTATTAGAAATTTGCCTAGTTGGCACAACTCCGGATACCTTTAGGGATACACAGAGATGTTCTCCAAATTCAGAGAAGGTGATCCTGGACTGTTTCCTGTGGAGTGTGCAGGAATAGTCTTGAACTTATTTTACTTTTCTCTCACAATGTATGAATTTCATATGTGGAATTGTATAGCATTTGAAGGGTTTTTTTGCCTCACAGTTGAGAAAAAGACTTTTTCCAAGTATTTCGTTTAAGGTGATAATGTTGATTTTATGACACTGATTTATTTTTGTTACTTCTGTAACTTTTTTATTATGTTAAAAATAATAGCACATAAATCAGAATTAAAATATAATTTCAAGCCCTTTTCTTGGTGCCTCATTTATGTTTTTAGTTCCTCAGTGTTTTTTCTTCTGTTTCATTATTCTAATATTTTCCCTCAATATTTAAACAATTAGATTTTATATATTTTATACTATAAAACATTTTTCTGCAGAGTATGATTTTTGGGGGGCATTGCCTGTGAAATCAAGCTTATTTAAGGATACTTGACATACAAATTTAAAATTTTTGTTCCATTACCTCTATTTAATATAAACCTATAAATGGAAATGATTATTTCATGTGTCTTTATAAGCATAACAACTTATTACTTTATTAAGTACTATCTACGTATACTTGTATCATACTAAGATCTTTAATTAATGTACTTGTATTTTACATTTGTGGTTATAAAACATTCAACTAAAAGGGATGAAAAACTACTGATGTTTTAGAATGTTAACTGAGGGGGAATGGAGGAATATGATAATATTTGAGAATACATAAATGCTAAATTTGGAAGTCCATAAACCACTATGTACTCTGTTATGCTGTCCTTGTTTTACAGTTGGCTAAATTGTTTTTAATTCAACTTTCCCAATTAGACAGTATTCTCTTTCCAGCAACACTGATTAAAAAGAGTTATTAGCAACTTATCTCTGAAAGAAAGCCTTCCCATTTCATCTTTTATGACCTTAAAAAATATTTGGGGAGTTAAAAATGGCTGTATAAATGGGTAACAAGATACCAGATTAGCCTGTGGTCTGTTTCTTTTCCATTATAGAGATGAAAAAGTGAAAGGTCTTACTGCTGATTTATGCTATAGTATAAACTTCTTTGGACTTTTAATAATCTCAACATTTGTTTTAATTTTACTACTTATACAGACGTATGAGTACAATAATTAAATATACTTATCTCCAGAATATATATGAGAGAAATAGTACTTTGGAATTTTAGAAGTTTAACATTGCTTAGGTTGAAAATAAACAAATGAAGGTATATTTTCTTTGTGTCCTTGTTCACGTCTTAAAATGAGAAATCAGATCAACTGAGAAGGATGGGTGCCTCAAATCAGAAGCTGATGCTGTTCCTTTAGAACTTAAGTGGGAAATAATCGCCACTTTTCAATTTAAGAGTGCTAGCTGATTCCTTTTCTTGGTCAGGAAGAAAATATAATTTATGTCTTTTGATTGGCTACAGTTGAATTCTTTTAGTAATTTAAAGGGCTTAAAAACTTTTCGGTTATGCATCTTGCCAGAAATAAGTAAGAAAAATATGTGAAGTTTTGGTTGAGTCCTTGACTAAATGATAAAGTTATTTCAGAAAGCATAAGACACTGGATCAAAAAACATATGCAATAATACATTTTAATGAACTAAATCCTGTTTATAAATGTGCTAGATTGCCAGGTGAATGTAAAGGTACTGAAATTGACTTTTGGACTGTCTCCATATGTAAACTGTTTCAGAGATTGCAGTAAAGACCATTAGTCTGAGTACGGGATAGACTAGGCTTATCCAGCAGCAAAAGAGCAGTCACCAATATTTCATAAACAGAATGCTACATCTTCATTTATTAGATCATTACCTAGAAAGCTCTCCCTGGAATTTAAGTGCTGATGACAGGGCTGATGGCAGAGATGGCAGTGCAACTCTGGATAGCATGTGAATACTGAACTACTCGTTTAATGCAGCTAATTAGCTCTGCTGCACAAAATATGGGTAGATAGAGCGGAGTTTGGATGCTGAAGATTTGGCTTCTCTTCTGAGGTTTACTGCTACTGTCTTTGTCATCCTTTAAGAGTATATTGTATCTTTCGTGTAGAATGGGCCTCGGCCGTTTCAGGGGGGTTATGAAATGTAGTCTCTTTGAGACTGGTCTGTAATGCAAACCAGAGTCCAACACATGACTAGTGATTTTTGTTCTTAACTGGCTGTCTTTAAGAGTCAATGATGCTTTCCAGCTTTTTCCCCCACAAAGATCACAATTGATTTAACACCATTTTAGAATGACACCAAAACATTTTTCTCAATGGATGATAAAGAATTAATTTCTACAGCAAAACTCAGTAAAATCTTGGAGCAGTTTTCCCGTTAGTTAAATGCCTTTAGGTTCTGTCTCTTGCAGAATGAAACAGATGCCTTTAGGCATCCAAAATTGAGTTTTTGGCCCGGTGAGACCCACTTCCAGTAATATTGGACCTAACAACACTCCCTCTCTCTCAACCTTTGTATTTCCTAAAGACTTTCATCATCCTTTCAGTCTGCCCTTTTTGTGTCTCTGTCCTGTGTATCAGGTCATCTCTTTGAGCTCACAAAAGACAAGTCACTCATGGCTTTGAATTCTAATCCTTGCCCCCTAATGACTCCTTTGTGCTGTGAAAGACATTTACCCCCAAGAAACTCTCTTTCTGCTTCTCAGCCAAATGAAATGTGCTTTTGAAAGTTAGTTAGGCACGTAATATACTTTAGACTTCAATAACAGAAAACTGGTTGGCTGCTGCTGTTAAATTGAGTGGCAAGCCATCATTTGATTGTGGCTTTTTGGCATGAGGTTTCTTAGCGCACACATCTCTTTAAATGCTAGACGTATGGCTGTGGTTCACCTTGTTTCTTGTCTTCTTATCAATTAACGTGCCTCTTAGGGACTATCTCTTGATAAAATTTGTTGCCATTTATCGTTACTCTGCATATGACCCTATTAGCCAACTTTTACTCCTAATGACAGAGTTAATATCTAGGTTAATTAGAATTAATTTTTCATTTATGATTTTGAAATCATAGAGATTATACAGACGATTTACTCCCCTTACAGGGAGAGTAAAACTGTATTTCTAGTTTAAAAAAATTATTTAAATGAAATACTGACTAACTGGATTCTACTGTTTTGTCTTAGCAAAATATATCTTGTTTCTTGATGTTATATAATATTCTTTCATATTTTCATTCTGTGGGAATTGCTTATGATATAGAAGAATCTACAAATAACCCATTTTTTTAGGATTAGACTTTATAAAACATTGGCTTCCTAATTTAGGTATTTTTATGTGTTCGTTTTATGGATACAGTTTTGTACAGTATATGTTTTAAAAGTATATTGTTAAATATTTGAAAAATGAGCATTTTTATTAAGTTTGAAGAATGTACATTTTTTGAACTATAAACTTAAAACAAGTGAATTTGGATATCTATAAATGAAGCTTGCATAACGATTTAATGAAAAAAAGAATTACCATCTTCTACGTACGATGTGCTTTTAATTCAGAGGGAGAAGTCTTTAAATTTACTGCTTTTGTATGAACCAGGCTTGGCTTCCTGCCACTCGTTATTAGAATTTCTCAGTGGTGTTGGCTCTTAATTTCCCATTCAGTAGATACATTTAGTTTATAGAGAGGTTTAGTATTGATGGTCCCTATTCCATGTGTACACAGAGAAAAAAATTTTTAAATTGTTTTTTAAACTTATTTATTTATTTTTGGCGCATTGGGTCTTCGTTGCTGCACGCGGGCTTCTCATTGTGGTGGCTTCTCTTGTTGCGGAGCTCGGGCCCTAGGCGTGTGGGCTTCAGTGGTTGCGTCACGTGGGCTCAGTAGTTGTGGCTCGCGGGCTCTAGAGCGCAGGCTCAGTAGTTGTGGTGCATGGGCTTAGTTGCTCCGCGGCATGTGGGATCTTCCTGGGCCAGGGCTCGAACCCGTGTCCCCTGCATTGTCAGGCAGATTCTTAACCACTGTGCCACCAGGGAAGTCCTGCACAGAGAAATTTTATAGCACGCATAGACTGGTCTAATAAATTTTAGTGAAATTGTTATTTCTATTTTCAGACTTCGTGCATCTTCTCAATTATTTTCTGAGTGCATATACTGTCCTGGCCTGCTAGGGTACCAGTATTAGAAAAGCAGTGCTGTGTCTTGTATCATGAAGGAGTTAATTGAACTCTCAGAGTCAGAATTTTAACTTTCATGGAGTTATACCTAGAAGAATCTAGCTGTGAATTATGGTTTGGGGCTTTAACAGCATTTTCAAAGGCCAGTATAATGAAAAATCTTCATGTTTTGGGGATATTAAATTGAGGTTTACCACAATATTTGATCTTTCAAAGAACTCTTAAATTATTCTTAACTGCATTCAAAGAAATGAATCTTACATTGCAACTAGCATACATGTGCTTGTGTCTCTCTCTCGCTTTCTTGAAAACAAGTCTGAAATTCTGTTATGTTTTCTATTCTATTTTATTCTGTTCTATTTAGTTAAAAGATATTGGTTGAAATTCACTAAACTGGTTTCATGACCCCAACTGTTTGAAAAATCCTGTCCTAGAATTTTATTCTCCAGGGATTTCCTTTTTTCTTTCTTTTTTCTGTTCTCTCCTTTCTTCCTTTCCCCTTTTTCTTTCCCTCTCTCTTTCTCTTTATCTCTCTCTCCCTCTCTTTTTTCTCTGTCTCTCTCAAAATTCCTTTTGCGTTTTCCTCTTTTTAATGTAAATCTCTCAAATATGTTCCCTAATTCTCTGTCTTTGTAATCAGAATATTTGGAACATATTAAATAGTTCCCGGAGGATGTGGGACCATCATCATGAGTCTCGGTTGTCACATCTGAAATCATATCATTATTATGCTCCAAGAACCATTTCTCCCCATGTGGAAGGGCCCTGGATGGGTGCACTTTCTGTAAGGTTCTGTCTCCCAGGTGTTTTCTTAATGTTTATTTTAGTTTGTTGAAGTATAGTGGTAAATGAGGCTCAGTTTTTTTTTTTTTTTTTTGCTGTACGCGGGCCTCTCACTGTTGTGGCCTCTCCCATTGCGGAGCACAGGCTCCAGACGCGCAGGCTCAGCGGCCATGGCTCACGGGCCCAGCCGCTCCGTGGCATGTGGGATCTTCCCAGACCGGGGCACAAACCCGTGTCCCCTGCATCGGCAGGCGGACTCTCAACCACTGCGCCACCAGGGAAGCCCCAATTTTTTTTTTTTTTGTGGTACGCGGGCCTCTCACTGTTGTGGCCTCTCCCGTTGCGGAGCACAGGCTCCGGACGCGCAGGCTCAGTGGCCATGGCTCACGGGCCCAGCTGCTCCGCGGCATGTGGGATCTTCCCAGACCGGGGCACGAACCCGTGTCCCCTGCATCGGCAGGCGGACTCTCAACCACTGCGCCACCAGGGAAGCCCGAGGCTAAGTTTTGAGTTAACCAGGCTTCCTTTACCATTTGTATATTTTGGGCAAAATAAAATGTCCATGCAATGGTACATTTTTAGACTCAATACCAGTTATGTTAGAACTGCCTGGTTTAAATATTTCTAAATCTTTAACAAGAAAACATTTATTTAGAAGTATAGAGGTTTTGACTGTAATTATGGAAGAGAATTCTCTGTATTTCATTTACTTTTTCCTAAGTCTGCAAATGATTCATGTATCACTCTTTCTTTGGCTATGCCAAAATATTAAATGCTTTCTCTAGAAAAGGGCTGCTTATAAAAGGTAGGAGATTCACAGTTATATTATTAGAAATTATGTAGTATATTCAAGAATATTTACACTTAATTGTTGTTGGGTTCTTTTACTAATATAAAATGTATAAAATTAAAAAAATTTAAATCATTTTAATCTCAAGCTATTTGGTCATGGGAAATATGTTCATCTATGATGGTTTATGAGCAGTTATCTCCACTTCTAACAGAATGACTTCAAAGCTGAGTTTCTTCCAAGAGGCGGTCCCTAGTATCTAAAAATAAAGATGGTTTCAGTTACATCTTTGTTTTAATCTAGAATAGAATGCCACTGAAAATAGTAACATTCCGCACTTGAGAACATGTTAAGTAATGTAACCTATTCCTGTCAGCATATGCTTAGTAGAAAGTATTGGTCTCTATATGAAAATCAGAGACTTCTGTTTGATATTAAGGCAAAACCCAAGCTGGTCATTTTCATTCTGCTAAAGGGCAGTGTCTCATTGTAGCATACTTCCTTTGTAGTAAACAATTATGCAGGGTCTGATTTTGAGACTTAAGCTGTTTCCTTGGGAACAAGGTTAAGTAGAGACAATGTAAGTATCATTGTCTCCTCCTTTAAAAAATTACTTAAAAACAGAGAGATTTAAAAAATAGAAATCAATAATAGTAATGGCTGTGTGTAACTTGATGTACTGCCCCACCTTCCAGTTAAAAGGCATAAGAAAAGACTGCAGGTAAGATGTGGATAACTTAGCTCATTTTTCTGCAGAAAAATAATTTTTCTGGATATTTAAAAAGACGAAGCTTCATTCCGATTTATAAATTAGTTTATGTCTTAAACATTACCAGTTGAAGAATGTACCCATTATGGTATCACAAGGTTATACTTCTTGGTTTGTCTACCTATAAAATGTATTTCCTTTTCATTTTCACTGTCATGTTCTGATCTTAAATTTTCATCACTGCACTCTGGGGTACTGCACTAGCCTTTTAATGCTTTGACTCCCTACTCCTTTCCCTATATCTCATCACACACCCCACCCCATGCCCCTTTCCTGAAATGATCACATACAGATATCAGGGTTATGGGTTCTAATAGGTGCGATCTACTGGAGAGAAGAGAACTCACTCTTTCTATCCCAGTTTCAAGTGCTGGGAAGGAATTGGCAGGGTGGGTGTTGGGTTCCCACCCCTCATTCAGCCCATTGGTTTCTGAGGAGCTGCCCCCATGACCATTTCTACTCTTGGTTCCCTGAGTAGGTATCAGTGCCTGTTGCCCTTTGTGACTAGTGATAGTGAGGGATTTATTTATTCTCTTCCAAATTTTTGTCCCCAGATTTTTCAGATAGTAGTAAATGGGTTTTTAAGTGGAACAATTAAAAGTAACATATCTTTGTAAGCACAGCTGTTACTGTAGGTTTTTCATAAAACCAAATAAAAACTAACCTGAATAAAAACACATTCCATAAATGTTGTAGTTAAACTTCCCTTTTTCTTAACACCATCTAGCCTTTCCATACTACTGAAAGAGAAAGCAAGAGGGAAGACTGGAACCCTACCCTTATTTAACCTTTTAGTGTCTCAGATACAATGTACAGGTTATTCAGATAGAAGGGCAAGGGGAAGAGTTCCAGTATTGAGGACTGGGGTGTGATCACGAGGACTTTGCTAGAGGGTGGAGTGGGACAGGAACTACTAGTAAAGATCCCTAGGTCTCACTAGGAGACCCTGGAGAATATCCTTGAGCTGTCTCTGGATAGTGTTAGTGTCAGCTTCTGTTTCCCCATTATCTTAATCTAGTTTCTTTCATTCTGTGTTTTTAATCACTGACATTATTTTACCTTAAGTTATATCGACTATCAAGAACATGTCACTTGTACCATGTAGCTAACCTAGGCAGATTTGTTGGATAAAGGGAGCCCACTTATCAAATAAAATGAAAGCAGTAGTTTTTTCCCACTATCAACAGCATTTTTCTATAAACCTGTAAAACAGCTAGCTCGATATTTTTGTCTTTATTTTTTTATGTCCTTGTCAGTAAGGGTGGATATCCTACTTGTGTGCTGAGGAAAGGAAAGCATTTTCTTTTTTCTTTTTAAAAAGAAAATTTAGGGCTTCCCTGGTGGCGCAGTGGTTGAGAGTCTGCCTGCCGATGCAGGGGACATGGGTTCATGCCCCGGTCCGGGAAGATCCCACATGCCGCAGAGCGGCTGGGCCCGTGAGCCATGGCCGCTGAGCCTGCGCGTCCGGAGCCTGTGCTCCGCAACGGGAGAGACCACAACGGGGAGAGGCCCGCGTACTGCCAAAAAAAAATTTAATTCACTGTACACAGGTGGAAATGAAAAAGAAATACTCTGCTGATTTTCCCTGCTATTAAAAATTTCCTTATGAAAGAGAAAGACAAGTACCATATGAGATATCACTTATATGTGGAATCTAAAATATAACACAAATGAACATATCTATGAAACAGACTCACAGACATAGAGAACAGACTTGTGGTTGCCATGGGACGAGGGGAGGGGAGGGTTGGGAGGGAAGATTTGGGAGCTTGGGATTAGCAGATGCAAACTAGTATATATAGGATGGATAAATAACAAGGTCCTACTGTACAGCACAGGGAACTATATTCAATATATATGATAAACCATAATGGAAAAGAATATGAAAAAGAATATATATATTTATAGCTGAGTCACTTTGCTGTAGAGCAGAAGTTAACACAACATTGTAGATCAATTATACTTCAATAAAGTTGTAAAAATAAAAAAATAAGTAGTATAGATTCCTAAAAAAACAAATTTCCTTATGAATTGAACAGGTATATTTAATTATATTTTCACGTGCTACTACATATATATTAATTGTTAAAATATTCTAATATATATAAAGTACTGTTGGAGTTATATTTGAATGTTGAATTAATTCCATTTAACAAAGAAGATAACGGAATATAAGATAAATGCATTACATATACAAAATTTCTTTTAAATGGCCATTCCAACTATTATTTTGGGAGGTAGAATTATTTACCTCCATTTGGCTCTGGATTTTACATCACAGTATTAACTATTTCTTTTGTGATTTTTTTTTTTTAAATGAGTCAGTGGAGGGGCATTCCAGTGCCTTTCAAATAGATACTCAATGTGTTTGTGTTCGGTTTTTTTTTTTTTTTTTTTAAACCAATGACTATTTAAAATTAACTGATTCAACTTTTTAAAATAAGAGAAGAATCAAGAATTCTTTCCCTTGTGTGAGTAACTATAAGCCAGCCTATCATATTTTGATTTAGACATGGTATATTAAAGAATATGTAGAGAATAATGATTGAATTTTAATATTAGCTTTACAACTAAGATGTTTTTATAAACCTGTTTTTCCTTTTTTAAGCATTAGTCTCTTCCAGAGTAACTTTTATATGTTGACTTAGAAATATCACCATTTATTCACCTAATTTTTATTTATTACCTACTACGTCTTGTTATTGATGATTTTGAAAGGCTGCTTAAAAACTTTGTGAATTAATAATTTTTGTTGCATTAATATGCTTCTTTTCCCTTTTTACTTGTAACTTGTCTGAAGATGACTGCTAATATAATAGTAACTCTAAATTGGATCGTCTTTGGTAATCATAATGCTTACTGGGTTATTTATTTGACAGTCTGGTGTCTTGATGTTGATCAAATTATGTTCAATGTAAGATTTATAGAAGAGCACCAAATATGCTGTGCCTCATACTTTGTGTCACACTATAGTTTTCAATACTGACTGTCCATAGATATAAGGTAGTCGCAAGTACACACAACCTAGTAAAAGAAGAGAGAACCTACCATGTCGGGGGCTCTTAAGAAAGTACCTGAGGGACTTCCCTGGTGGCGCAGTGGTTAAGAATCCGCCTGTCAGTGCCGGGGACATGGGTTCAAGCCCTGGTCCGGGAAGATCCCACATGCCGTGGAGCAACTAAGCCCGTGCGCCACAACTACTGAGCCTGCACTCTAGAGCCCATGAGCCACAACTGCTGAGCCCATGTGCCACAACTACTGAAGCCTGCGCACCTAGAGCCTGTGCTCCACAACAAGAGAAGCTGCCGCAATGAGAAGCTCGGGCACCGCAAAGAAGAGCAGCCCCTGCTCGCTGCAACTAGAGAAAGGCTGTACGCAGCAACGAAGACCCAATGCAGCCAAAAATAAATAAATATTAAATAATAATAATAATTAGTATAAAAATTTTTTTAAAGAAAAGAAGGGGTACCTGAGATCCCCATCGAGAAGCTGTGCAGCCTCTGCTGCCAGGATGATGGGAGGGAATTGTGCAGAGCAGCTCAGATGGGGGCTGACCCTGAGAGAGGAGCACTCTGGGGACGTGGTAAGGTTTTCATCTGCTGCCTCAGCCAGGGGACGTCAGTGCCATCTGGGCCCAGATTTAGGATAGCTAGATTAGAGATCGAGAAGAGAGAGGAAAGATACACCAGGGTTCAAAAAGACTGTCTAGCATTTTATGATCTTCTTTTGAACTATCCTAAACTGAATCCAGAAAGCATGTAACGTTTTACCCCTTGGGATTCACCATCTGAGATGTACAGTCGCTGAAATACAGTAAGAGTGCATTTTACCCAAACACATGCAGGAGACTTTTTTCCCCCTTGCATTTAACGCCTGGGATTTGTTTTTTTAGTGATCTGTATGGTCTCTTACCATCTCCTTGTCTATTTGTAGCACTTTTAATTCTTGCTTAGCAAGGGGAAACTAGACTGAGGAGTGTGAATGAATCCCAACCACCATGAACTCAACACAAGGCAGACACATCCTGCTGATGGTAGCTTGTTAGCTGGTGTGACTTCATATTCTAGGGACAAGATGATTTTTGATGATAAGCTTTGGTTCATTTGTTTAATCTCGATTAGTAGTGTTCTATTCTGAGAAGAAAAAAGACAAAAGGCTTGTGTTCTTTCTAAATGTTTCTTTGATATGACTATTCTAGGGATTAGAGAGAAATGACACTCACTATTTTTCCACCTGATGATTATTTGTAGGTCATAGTTGTCAAACAGATTCTCAGAGGCTGTCACAGTTCACACACCAGAGAAATATTTCTTCAGTGTGACAATTAATGTAGTCAGGCTTTTGAATTTCTTTTATTTATTTATTTATTTATTTATTTTTTGTGGTACGCGGGCCTCTCACTGTTGTGGCCTCTCCCGTTGCGGAGCACAGGCTCCGGACGCGCAGGCTCAGCGGCCATGGCTCATGGGCCCAGCCGCTCCACGGCATGTGGGATCTTCCCGGAACGGGGCACGAACCTGTGTCCCCTGCATTGGCAGGCGGACTCTCAACCACTGCGCCACCTGGGAAGCCCTGAATTTCTTTCCTTAGATGCTGTGTGCTCTTATGAGTTCAGATTACTGCCTATATCATGGCCTCTTTTTAAATTATTCTTCCTACTAGTATTATAGACCTGATCTTAAACTGTTGCCATTCGATTTCTCTGTGTTGGTGTGAAGTGAACACAGAGCTAACATTCACTGTGTGCTTCCCTCCCTTTGGAACTGTTTGAACTGGCAGAGCTCCTGAGTCAGCAGTGCATTTGGGTTATGCCAGGATACAGACACCACTTTTTTCAGTGCTGGATTTACATCCAGAGTTAATCAGTTAAAAATTTTTGAAAATACTCACTTATGGACTGTTTGAAAAGTGCTTACATTTGCTTTGAAATTTCTGAAACTAAACCCCACATTTGTAATCCGTGATGTGGCCACTAGAATACAAAATTGACTTATTATTGTGGTGAATAAGATCCAGGAACAAAAAGGAGCACCTCTTTCTCATGCTGTTGGTCAGAGTAAGAAGTAGCATTCTAAATCACATGAACTCTTAATGCTTTCTTTTTTTTTTTTTTTTTTATTTTTTTTTTTTGCAATATGCGGGCCTCTCACTGTTGTGGCCACTCCCGTTGCAGAGCACAGGCTCCGGATGCGCAGGCTCAGCGGCCATGGCTCACGGGCCCAGCTGCTCCGCGGCATGTGGGATCTTCCCAGACCGGGGCACGAACCCGTATCCCCTGCATCGGCAGGCGGACTCTCAACCACTGCGCCACCAGGGAAGCCCCTTAATGCTTTCTTGACACATTTATTTAGGGAAAATATTCTTAAACATGAACAACTGCTTTACATGCAGTGGTAAGGATCTTTAGACAACACATGACCATTGCATTGAATTAATGCTATTAATTAGGCTTCAGAGTTATTCGAGGAAAAGGACACAGCTTTGTGGCAAGGTGCCAAACACAGGCCAGTTTGAATAAAATACATGCTTTTCTGTTACTTTTCCCGTTTCCCATTGTTTGAGCATCATCAAGTCATTCTGCTTTTGGTTGGGATGGGGGAGAGGAATTTGACAGCAGTGGGGGGGAGGGGTTGTATAGAGTGGCTTTATTCCTGGATATATATTTTATACATAATCAAAATACATAGATAGAAAAAAATAAAAATAAATAGATACATGCATTTGGCATACTGCAAAAAGGCAGATGAAGGGTACATTCTTAGCTCCAGGTTTAACTTCCCTGTTTTACTTAAGAAAATGACAACACATACTGATTATGATAACACGTTTTAGAGCATGTTTTACTTTCTGTAAGAGATTTCTCTGATAATGCATTTCTTTTTCTATTACTAAACATGATTAACATGCCACATAAGTGTTAACTGTGCTTTTTCCCCAAAGACATCAAATGGGAGGCAGCATGTAGAAGCTAAATTATTCGGAGAGGAGTCAGTGATTGATTTAAATATAAAAGGATTAATTGGTCCCTGAACCAGACTATTAAACTGTACTGTGATCTTGACTGAAAGTGGAAGAATTACAAGTGTATTGCGTAGAATAAATTAATACATTTTCATGGCTTTAATCCTTTTTTCTGTATTGCTTATTGTGGTTTTATGTACTGCACTCTATTGTATGCTTAACTGATGCAGAGGGGATTCAGTGTATAATGATTAAATGGGATAGAGGGATGGAACCATCCATTGAGTCTTTTTTTTTTAAATTAGTTTATTTATTTTTGGCTGCCTTGGGTCCTCGCTGCTGTGCATGGGCTTTCTCTAGTTGCGGTGAGCGGGGGCTACTCATTGTGGAGCGCGGGCTCTAGGCACGTGGGCTTCAGTAGTTGTGGCTGGCGGGCTCTAGAGCGCAGGCTCAGTAGTTGTGGCTCGCGGGCTCTAGAGTGCAGGCTCAGTAGTTGTGGGACACGGGCTTAGTTGCTCTGCGGTATGTGGGATCTTCCCGGACCAGGGCTTGAACCCGTGTCCCCTGCCTTGGCAGGTGAATTCTTAACCACTGCGCCACCAGGGAAGCCCCATCCATTGGTTTTAAGATGGTAGTTCTTCCAGGGTAGCTGAAAATATCTCCAGAGAAAGAATATTTCTAGGAACTCTTACCAATGATGACCCCGGGCACAGAAGTTAAATGTTACTGAATAAGGAATTTAAAAGTTTATGTTCTGTGAGTACATTATTCAAGATGAACATGGGCTAACAGTGGGTAAATACAACCCTTTATCCATGAGAGAATTGAATTGAGACTTCAGCTTTTGAGGGTAAACAGTGTAACGGCACCATACCCAGTGAATGTTTTCTTCTTTTTATAACTTTTTCTATTCAACAATACTGATTTTTCTCATTCTAACTCACAGGCTGATACTTCAGTCTGACAGGATGCTGTTCTTGAAGGCTATCAGATCAGTCTCATGTCTTCTTTCCAGGGAGAGTAAATTTGTGTTTATTCACCTCTGTTATATTGCTGCTTTTATAAATAGGTATTCATGTAAGCTCTGCTTTCAAAAAGTAATCCTGGTAACAAAAGGAGAGCAGAAAAGTTTCGTTTGGCAGACTAGATTTAAGAATTTATAGGGATAAATTAGGAGTTTGGGGTTAACGTATACATACTACTATATATGAAATAGATAAACAACAAGGACCTAATAATGTACAGCACAGGGGACTATACTATATTCAATATCTTATAATAACCTATAATGGAGAAGAATCTGAAAAAGAAATATATATAACAACCACTTTGCTGTACATCTGAAACTAACACAACATTGTAAGTCAACTGTACTTCAATTAAAAAATTAATGAAAGGACTCCCCTGGTGGCACAGTGGTTAAGAATCCGCCTGCCAATGCAGGGGACACAGGTTCGATCTCTGGTCTAGGAAGATCCCACATGCTGCGCCCCAACTAAGCCCATGCGCCACAACTACTGAGTCTGTGCTCTAGAGCCCATGAGCCACAGCTACTGATCCCATGTGCCGCAACTACTGAAGTCCACGGGCCTAGAGCCCATGCTGTGTGCAACAAAAGAAGCCATCGCGGGGCCTCCCTGGTGGCGCAGTGGTTGAGAGTCCGCCTGCCGATGCAGGGGATACGGGTTCGTGCCCCGGTCTGGGAGGATCCCATATGCCGCGGAGCGGCTGGGCCCGTGAGCCATGGCTGCTGAGCCTGCGCATCCAGAGCCTGTGCTCCGCAACGGGAGAGGCCACAACAGTGAGAGGCCCGCATACCACAAAAAAAAAAAAAAAAAAAAAAAAAAAAAAAAAAGAAGCCATCGCAATGAGAAGCCCACGCACCGCACTGAAGAGTAGCCTCCTCTCGCTGTCACTAGAGAAAGCCCACGTGCAGCAATGAAGACCCAACACAGCCAAAAATAAATTAAAAAAAATTTTTTTAATTAAAAATAAATTCATGTATTTGTGGCTTTACTAGCAATATACATTTCAAGTTTCAAGAATAGTGTCTTCAAGATACTTCTCTTTACTCTGTCTCAGTACATCTTCCCTTTATAATTTGATGTGTTTTGCCTTTCAGTATTCTATTTGCTTCTGAGTAATCAGTCCATATGGGATATTTTAAAATAGGCACAACTTATCTGAGAATCGAAATGTGGAATCATTAGAATCTCAGGATCAAAGGCACCATTAAAGGTCATCCTGTCCCTTTCCCTTTTCAATACTCTTGAGTTTCCTTCGTCACACCTTCAGGTACAGCAAATATATTACCCTTCTTGTAAGCCCATTTTTTATTTAAACAACCCAGTTAGAAAGTCTTTATACTGAATTGAAATCTATTTTTCTGTAGTGTCTACATCAGTGGTGCTTGGCCAGTGTGCCTGTGTTCTCTAGTATACCATGAAGTTTTGACCAGTGTGTTGCCACATTTTGATCAGTGTGTAAAATATTTGCCACAATTGAGGACAGCACATACTGTTGCAACAATGATTGTAAAATACCATGCTGAGCAAAATAGTTTTCATAACATGGTATACTTGAGTGTGGCTCGTGTATGATTGTTTTTGTCTCTTCCCTAAGTTGTCTTGTCTCTTGGTTAAATATCTCCACTTCCTTCAATTGTTGTCATGTTGGGTGGCTTTAAGTTCTTTTGGTCATTTTCTTTTGAGTGTGTTCCAGTTTGCATAATATCCTTTTAAAGTGTGGCATCCAGAATTAAACCAAACACTCTAAGCATTCTCTGACTAGCATAGAGCTGGAGCAGAGTAGATCATTAGCTCCCTTTACAAATGTATTATCTTTTCAGTTCTGGAAATCAGAAGTCTGAAATGGGCCTCACCAGGCTAAAATCAAGATGTTGGCAGGGTTGCATTCCTTCTTGGACACTCTAGGGGCAAATCTGTTTCTTTGCATTTTCCAGCTTCTAAAGGCTGCCCACATTCCTTGGCTTGTGGCTCCCTTCTGTTGTCAAAGCCAGCAGTGGCTAGTTGGGTCTTTCTGACATTCTGCAGCTCTGACATTGACTCTTCTGCATCCTTCTTGCACAATTAAATAAATTTATTTAAATAAATTATTTAAAATTATTTTTAAATAAATTATATAAATAAAATTATTATTAAACAAATTAAATTAAATTAATGACTCTTGTAATTACATTGGGCTCACTTCATAATCCAAGATAATCTCCCTATTTTAACGTTATTTGATTAGCACCTTAATTCCCCATTGCTGTGTAGCATAACATATTTACAGGTTCTGGAGATAAGGACACAGGCATATTTGGGAAACCATTATTCTATTTATCATAGTGAGTAAGATAAATACTCATGCTTTTACAACTCGTTTAACCTCATGAGGTCCAGAATGTTTACATTTTGCTATATTTCTTTCATATTTCATGTGTATAACTTTTTATTGAAGTATAATATACAGTATAATGTATAAAGCTCAATGAGTTTTTCCAAATTGAGCACATTTATATAATCTGCACTCATATCAAGGAATAGAATATTACCAGCACCCCGAAAACCTCCCTCATTCTACTTACAAGTCACTGCCTCTCCCCTCCCAAGCATGAGCACTATTCTAACAGTTTAGTTTAGTTTAATTTGTTTTTATTTTTCATATAAATAGAATCCTACGTATATATTTTTTATTTCTGTCTTCTCTTGTTCAACGTTGGTTGTGCTAGTTATTCAGGTTGTTGTGTGTAGTTGTAGTTCACTTATTCTGATTGCTGTATAGTTTTCCATTGTGAATATACCCCAGTTTGTTTATCTCTTCTGCTATTGATGGGAGTTTGGGTAGTTTCCAGTCCTGATGTATGTTTAAAGTTAGTAAATGACTTTGTCAGAGTCATTCAGTGAGAAAGTGGTAGATCTTTTGGAGTCTGGTGTTTTGAGTGGATGACCCAGCCTGATTCATAGAAAAGCAATGACTAACACATTTCTCCGTCAACTTTATTAGCATTATGAAAGGGGAAAATTATTTTAAGTGGAAATCTCTGAATTTAATGTAAAATAAATTGTATGATTGATTCATTTATTGTTAAGATTGTGATATTAATCAGAGTTGTAGGTGTGATTACTAATTAGAAAAACTGGTATTCAGATGATAATTTGATTCGAATAGTATTTTATAACTTCATTATTTGTTTTCAGTTAATTTTATTACTAAACTTAGCGAATTCTACTTTTTAAAAAGATGATTTTGAAAGGAGAAAATCTGAATGGGTTCGTTTGATTCAATTAAATTCGTTGAATATGAGATGGAAGTCAGCACATGGGGGTGGAGGGTGGGGGAGTTTCTGTCACAGAAACGAATAAAAATATACCATAACTTTCTTTTCTCTCTTTACCTATTGTTTGGAGAAAGATCATTAAAAGATAGGCTTCACGTACTGGCTTACTGAAAACACGGTTGCATTTCCCCCCCTCCATCTCTTTAAAGAACCAACAGAGGTTGAGTTGTATCATTTTTCTATATCTGGAGTCTTTCAGACTCAGACCTGTGTGCTCTGACTTATCCCCTTGGCTTTAACTACCACCTCTAAGTTAACATCTTCCAAGTATGATATGTCACCCTTACCTCTTTCCTTACTAATGTGTTCGACTTCCTTCATAGTGTGTTTGTCTGCATGTCCTGTCAGCTCTCTTTCTTTTTGAAATACATTTCGAATCCATGTCCCTTAGTCTTCACTGCTACCCAACCTACTCTAAGCCGTGTTTTTCTCTCACTTGGGCTTCCAAGCTAGCCTTCTAGCTGGTCTTCCTGCTTCTACTCTTAACTCCTTCATAATGAATTATTGAGAGAGTAACTAAAGGTGACCCTTTCAGAGTATAAATGAGACCATGGTAATTCCTTTGCTTTAAAATCCTGCAGGGTTTATCAGTGTATTTAGAATAAAATTCAAGGCCTATCTCATTGTTGAAAGGTTTACATGATCCAACCCCTGCTCACCTCTTTGATCTCATTTTGTACCTGTCTCCTTCCTATTTATGAGCTTTCAAACACAGTGACCATTCTGTTCCCCAAACATATTAAGCTTGTTCCTGTACTTCTGGCTTTCGTATGTGCCCTCTACCTAAACTCCTCTCTCTGAGGTCTCACCAGGGCTGACTTCTCGTTTGCTCTTCCTCAGAGAAGATGCCTTCTGTACCCACCACTGCCTCCCGTCTTATGTGTCATCTCTTCTCCCCTGCTTCCCTCCACTGCCACTCTTAAACACAGCATCTGTTCTGTTTTCTTCAGAGCTTTTTTTTCCCCCTGAAATTATCTTTTAAAAAACTTCTAAACTGTCTGAAAGGTGGCTAAGCTACTGATTCTTGATGATGAAAGGAGATTCTCTGTCAGAATTTTTTTTTCCTCGAAACCTTTTGCAAATTGGTGCTCGCAAAAAAAAAAAAAAAAAAAATCAAACATCCATAATTTAAAGCATTCATATTTTTGGTAATGACCAGATGCTGATTGTATGTCATTATCATTAAATAAGTGTTGATGTAACAACTATATATTAGAATAGTTTGAAGAGTGAGTTTTAATTGGGTGTCTCTGGGGTATACACCAACTCTTTAGGTGCTGCATCCATCACCTGAAGGATCTTGTGTATTCTGTTGATCTCTTAAATGAGATGCTAATGCCATCCTTATTTATAGCAACTAATGACTCCGTTAGTTCCAGTATCTACTTTTTCTTTTATATCCTCTCAGCTGAATTTTACCTCATTAGGAGAAATTGCTTTTAACCATTAAGAATCAAAGTTAATTCTGTTCAGAATTTGTTTAACATATTGCTAAACCTGTAGCTATCTTTGACTTCATAGTTTTAAGTACACTATAAGAAAAGTATAGAAGCATCTTATGTTTATTTTTGTTCATCTTAACCAACAGATTTATTTTTCTTATAATAGGGATAGGGGAGTTGGGATTGCAGGCAGTGCTGATGATTAAAGGCTGCACTGTGTTTTGAATAAAGAAGACAAAAAACTAGCTTCTGGTGTAGGCCTGTGGCATGGGAAGAGTATGGAAGATAAATACTTGCTGATAACAGCGTTCTACCAAATAAGTGTCAGCTCCAATTTTATTTTCCTTTTGCTGGGAAAACTGTGACCTCCTTTGAGTACTGGTGAGTGAGACATTTTGCAGCAAAGCTGAATATAAAAGGCCCTGCTCTCTGGTAGGCTAATACCAAATGTTGGAAAGCCTTTAAAGAACTTGCCAAGCTACATTGAGTGTCAGCTGCTAGATCTGAAATAGAGCAATATAAAAAGTTAGATGTTCTTCCTGCTTTATTGTAGACAGTGTCTTAAAAATATAGCTAGAGCCATCACTGTAAATAGAGACATAAAGTAATTTTGTTGTACTGTTTCTTTATGTATTAGCTCTCATTAAATACATACTAAAACGTAACTCTGTAACACCAATCAGTTCCTTAAATATTGGTTTGGCCAAAAAGTTCGTTCAGGCTCTTTGGTAACATGTTATGGAGTAGAATTAGGGTATGAGACAGAAAGAAAATCTCAACATGGATCCTTCCCTCTTTTACCTGCCTCATATTGTTCTAGAAGTATTTAAGGTAGTTTACATATAATAAGTAAAATGAGGCAAGAAAAAATAATAAGGGTTGATACTCATGCGTGATGGAAACTATAGTAATGGAGTATGGAAAAATAACAGTCTATGAAAGCAAAAAGGCTATATACCTAGCACTTATTTGTTAACAGGTTTTCTTTCTATTTTTGTCTCTGTTTTTTCATTTGACCACATAGGTAAAGTCCTGCTTGCTGTTGTTCACCTGATGAATGGCAGCATAGTGGAATTCCCATCTGCTTTATGCTTTTTGGCAGGTTATTTCTCCCACTGTGAGCTGCTTGTGGGAATCTAGACAGATGTCAGAGGTCTGTCCCTATGTTTCTTTCAAGCTGGCAAGAGCTCCACCATGTCTGTCACTCAGGCTCCTCCTCCAGCAGCAGAATCTGTCATGGTCGTTGGACATTTGTGTAAAATACCAAGTAAACAGTCACTGATTTTTTATTTTTATTTTTTGCGGTACGCGGGCCTCTCACTGTTGTGGCCTCTCCCGTTGCGGAGCACAGGCTCCGGACACGCAGGCTCAGCGGCCATGGCTCACGGGCCCAGCCGCTCCACGGCATGTGGGATCTTCCCAGACCGGGGCATGAACCCGTGTCCCCTGCATCGGCAGGCGGACTCTCAACCACTGCGCCACCAGGGAAGCCCCGACAGTCACTGATTTTAAGATGTACTATACAAGTGTATTTTGTAGTTTGGGAAGATATAGCATTTCAGTTTAGCAGTAAGGAGTGACAGAGAAAGGCTAGTTTATGCTCTCAGGCTTATATATAAAATCTTAGCTATTTTAGTGTCAGTTGATCCTTTTTTGTTCTTAGCGATATATAATGCCTAATTAGTACTTCATGAGAAAATGGTAGAAAAATGTATGTGGTTCCCTATACCCTTCCACTACTCTACCCCCCACCCCTACCCCCCAATGTTGTTACTGTCTTTTAAAGTAACCAAAAAATAGATTAAAGGTTTTGTTTTATACTTAAAAAAAAAAAAAAAGAATCCAAGGACGTCTTAAAGTGAGCAGTAAAAGTACTTTAATGATTATGAGTTACCTAATATAAATGTCACTTTAATCTGTATTCTCTGCCAGGCAGTCTCCCATTGAATTTTCAAAGGGTTATCCAGAGACTGAGACTAGATAACCTGGCCTAGTTTAGTAAACCTCAAGAGAGATTTTAATAAGATGACTTTCATAAGTCTCCTCAAATATTGTGTATATCAGCTTCTGATTTCCAAGCACACATCACTGACTAGAGCAGCTCCTATGTCTATTTTGGCATCTTGAAAATTATATAGTTTGTACCATCAGGATGGGAACCCTCACACTCTTCCTGCCTTTGGATCAAAGATATACTGAGTCAGAGCCTCCACACTGTCATTTGCTTCTAGTAAGTGAGATACCCAGGGAGAAACATTAAGTCCTTTAGGCCACTAGAGCATTGTTTTTGCATTAATGCAAGAGGTGTTGCTGCTCTGTTACCACTACAGTGCCAGGAACAGTACCCTTGTGATGGGGAAGAATTAATGCACCACCACAGTGCCGAATTTACTGCTGAGGAGGACCGACTTAGCTTTGAGGTTGGAAGGGTAGAAAGGATCAGTCGTAGAGCTTGCTGATTTAATTTCTCTTATATGTATTATATTGCATGTGTGTGTATATTTATAAATATATACATATGTGTTGTATCACATATGTGTATACCTATATACATGAAGAAAAATTGTTCACTGAGGTAATTTTGTATTGAAACAATGTAACTGGTAACTTTCTTAGAAGGGTGACTATTCATAGAGTTGTAATGATAATTTAACAGTTATAATGCAAGTACTCTCTCATTTAAAAAAAAAATTATGTGCCATTAACTCTCCTGGACATTTTCATTGCCTTTGTAATCAGGTTTAACTTCTGATTTAAAAGAAAGGTATCTGAAATAGTGAGAGTATCTCAGGATTTTATAAAATAATTTAATCAACTCTTATTTGAATATTATATAATGTCACCATCTTTTAAAAAGGAGGTGAAAGTTAAGGCCTGTCCAGTAAGAGAAAGGTCAGTGTGCCAGTGAGCAAAGGATCTCAACGTAGTCTTTGTGAAGGCTGACAAAGTAAATGGTATATTTTTAAGGAAAGAAAATGATAAAGTAACATTAGCAAAATATTCCCAAATGAGGATGTATAGAGTGAGGCAAATTACTTCTTGCAAGAGATTGGGTTAATGACAACTTGGAAAATTTTAAGATAATAATTTCATAACACAGAAAGCATTTAGATGAAATTATCTAAATGCATTCTGCATTGTGAATCTGTTACCAAAACACTTTTACACTGTGAAAAGAACAGGAGTTTATTAATATTCATAATGCATTTTGAAAGCACATGTAATACTTGAATTCTGAAAACAGTGTAAGAAGTAAAAAAAAAAATTGTTCTTAAGATTTAGAGTATTGTAAGAGAATAAAATGATTTGGAAGACAGTACTTCCTTTTTTACATTTTGCAAGTCCTTTCCCAATTACACAGATGCAACCCACACCAACCCCCCTTGTGTTTCCTAAGTAAACAGTATTTAAAGTTCCCTTTTTTCTCTCATTGGAAATTACATTTACCTCCTTCTATTAATAATAATTAATCTTCCCACTTTAAAAATATTCATTGTGCACATCAACTGTTCTTGTTCTCTTCATGATGGAACTCGCTAAAGAAAAGTCATTTAGTCTTTGGTTATGACTAAAACTGCATTCATCCATTCAGTGACTATTAAGTGTTATATGTCTAGGTGCTGAGGATACAGAGGGCAGTGGGACAGACATGGTTCCTCCTTTCAGGGGGCTTAACATTATGGTGGGGGAGACCATCAAAATAAATACTTGCAAATTATAACAAAGGCTTATGAAGGAAACAAATTGGATGATGGAACCACTGGATGTATGAATTAATGTAGCAAGAGATGACACTGGAAGATAGATTGAAACCGGCTTTCTTGAAATATAGTTTAATTTTACTTACTGGACCCCTGAGAAGATAGAATTTGAGTCAATTATAACACTAAGATGGAATATATGATATTTTATAAATAATAGGAAAGTTTGTTTTGTTTTGGTTTTTTTGCTAGACCTCTCCTCATTCCCATGGGTTCATTTCATTCCTTCTATAAACTGTTAATTCTTTAAGATTGCATAGGGTACAAACCAATATAAGATATTGTAATTATATGATGAGGGCCCCTTTTTTGAGATTTAATATTAAAGTACACAATTTTAATTGAGGGTAACCAGAATGTCTTAAATCTTCGTATTTCTACCCCTTTGAAAGTCTCTGGGGTCTTGCTACCTTTTAAAGTTTTTAGGTACTTTGCTTAAGAAACAATAAAATGCCCAAGGGCTGATTCTGGTCTTGTTTATTTCCACATGTCTAAGTCCAGCAGAGTGTTTGGTACAAGATTGGTAGGTGTGCTTGGTAAATACTTGTTAATTAAATGAGTTCTTTTGAAAGTATGGGTCCCAAACAAGGGTAAATAAAATACTCTTGGTAGCACAGAATGAAGAGTTCTGTGTGAAAAGAGCTTTATATGAGAAGGCTCTATGGAGAAAGTAGAAGTGATATTGGACTTTGAAAGATGGGATTTAAGGAGAAGGAAGGAGTAGGAAATTGTGTGGAGTTATAGGAATGTAAGTGGGATATGCACAGAGTATTAACCATTCCAAACTGGCTGTCACTGAGAGTTTAGACATGGAAGTAAGGTTTTAAATACTACGTTAAAAAAAAAAAGTGGGTTGTACCAGAGTCTAGAAGGCCTTGCCTGATATGAAGGGGGTGTAGTTTTTTCCCTCTGGGCAGTGGGAACTATGACATGGGATTGATTTAGTAGTATAGATTTTGATAATAAATGTTTTAGGAGGACTGATTTGGCCATACTACTTAGAGTAGATAATAGACAGAGTAAAGGAACAGAATTCCTCAATGGCATTTACAGAAGAGAATACCCTGTTGATCTGTATGGTTAGTCCTTATTTATTCTGTGCTAGTCTCCTTTCTAGTTCAGAGAATATAAACTATCTTGGGTCCCAAAGAGAGTCATACCATATTCTACTCCATAGCTGTCAGTGATATCCCCCAAGCAGGTTCCCTCTAGAAGAACAGATAGAGGAATTGTCAGAAATTCTCAAGACTAGGGGTAGGTTTCCCCTAATAAATTCTTGGCTGGAATATCACAGCTTTTTTTCCCCCTCATATTCTTCCCTTGTCTCATGACTCAGAATTCCATGGTTATTTCACAGTCTCCAAATAAAATGCCAGAAAATTTTAGAGGAAAGGTACAAAGTATCACAAACTCAAGTAAGTGATTAATGCAGCATCTACCCAGTCCAAGCACCATGCTAAGTATGGGGGTCCAAAATGATAGATAAAACACGATTTTTGTCCTCACAAAACTTAGTCAGATGGACTAGACATAAAACTTAAGAACACTGAGGTGCTTTGACTGAGATATATATACAGAGTAGTTTGGGAGCATTTTGCCTATTCTGGGGCTTTAAAGATGATTTCTTGAAAGAGATGAGTAGGAATTAGATGAAGGAGAGGGGAAGTTTATTCTAGACAAAAGAAGAGCATGAACAACAACAACAAAAAGGCATTTGCAGTAAGTGTCCGGTCTTGGTGCCCAGTGGGCAGTGCCTCAGGTTACTTCCTCTTTTTGCTTTTCAGGATTGTTTGATGGTGACCCTCCCTCCTTGCATAGGCATCTTCCCTCCTTCCCTTCCTCGAATCAGTTGGCTTAGTGGTTTGTTTTCTTTTAATGTGCTCAAAGAACACGTTTTGATTTTGTTTTTTTAATAAAGGATACATTTCTTTTTTTAAATTAATTTATTTTATCTCTGGCTGCGTTGGGTCTTCGTTGCTGCACGTGGGCTTTCTCTAGTTGCAGGGAGAGAGGGCTACTCTTCGTTGCAGTGCGTGGGCTTCTCATTGTGGTGGCTTCTCTTGTTGAGGAGCACAGGCTCTAGGCGCACGGGCTTCAGTAGTTGTGGCACACGGGCCCAGTAGTTGTGGCTCGTGGGCTCTAGAGCGCAGGCTCAGTAGTTGTGGCTCGTGGGCTCTAGAGCGCAGGCTCAGTAATTGTGGCACATGGGCTTAGTTGCTCCGCAGCATGTGGGATCTTCCTGGACCAGGGCTCAAACCTGTGTCCCCTGCACTGGCAGGCAGATTCTTAACCACTGCACCACCAGGGAAGTCCAAGTTTTGATTTTGTTAATCATTTCTATTGCCTCTCTTCTCCTCCCCCCGCCTAAGTTTTTGTGTTTTTGTCATTATTTTCATCCTTCTGTTTCCATTGAGTTGACTGTTTTTTGTTGTCTCCCCGTCCAACTTCTTGATTTGAAAGCTTATCTCACTTATTTTAAGACTACCTTTTAGGCATATAAGGATATAAATTACTCTCAAAGCACTGTATCTCTCAGATTTTGACATGTATTACTTTTGTTGTCATTCAGTTTTAAACATTTTTTGATTTCCATTGTGATTTCCTCTGTAACCCAGGATTTATTTAAGGAGTGCATATTCAAGTTTCCAAACAAAGGGATTTTACTTTAACCTTTATTTTTTAAACTGTTGATTTCTAACTAAATTGCACTGTGATTAAAGAGTGTATAGTCTGTGTGATATCAGTTCTTTGAAATTTAGGACTTGTCTTGTATCCTAGTTCCCAGTCCTTTCTTGTACATCTTCCATGTGTCCTTGGAAAGAGAATAGATTATTTCTTGAAAGCCAACAAATATATTTAAGTTAGTATATTTTTGTCTATTTTTTTTTGGTATTCTGAATAATTTGCTTATTAAATACTGAGATAAGTGTGTTAAAATATTTATCAAAGATTTATAAGTTTCTCCTTGTAATTCTACCATTTTTTTCTTTATATATTTCTAAGTTATGTTGCATACCATATGACTGTGTACTTACACACTCAGGATTGTTTAAATTTCTTATTGGATTCCTCTGTTTATTATTCTATAATGATGAACCTAAGTTTTAAAAATATTTTGTTTATTGCTGTTTCTATACCAGCTTTATTTTTATTTGGATTTACCTGGAATATCATTTTCTACTCTTTTTTTTTTTTTTGGTGTGGTTTGATTTTGTATGTCTTGTGTAAGCATTATATAGATGGATTTATTATTTTTCAGCCATTCTGATGACCTTTATCTTTTTGATAGACAGAGAGGGAACAAATTATATCCGTATTTCCAAATTCATCTTACAGTTGTCTTCATTTTCACAATGATGCAGCCATTAAAATGTTTTTAAATTGTTAAAAATTTCCTTTTTTAATCAACTATACTCTAATAAAAATTTTTTTAAAGAATAAATGCTTTGGGGCTTCCCTGGTGGTGCAGTGGTTGAAACTCCGCCTGCCGATACAGGGGACATGGGTTCGTGCCCCGGTCCGGGAAGATCCCACATGCCACAGAGCGGCTGGGCCCGTGAGCCATGCCGCTGAGCCTGCGCATCCGGAGCCTGTGCTCTGCAACGGGAGAGGCCACAACAGTGAGAGGCCCACGTACGAAAAAAAAAAAAAGAATAAATGCTTTAAATTTTTCCTTTTTAAAATTTCCTTTCCTTTTAAAGGAAATATTTCCTTTTAAAAGGAAATATCTCTAATTCAATATCTTTGCACATATAGTTTTCTTAAGATTCACACCTCAGTTTAAATGCTCCCCCTTCTTTCAGAAAAGTTTTTCTCTGACCTATTCCTTTTTAAAATAACACTCCCATTATTTTATATCTTAGTATATTTATTATTTATTTCTTTTTTCTTTTTAATTTCTTTTATAACACAGTTATTTATAGACAGGTTATTTAGTGATATTAGTATTAATACTATTATACTAATCATTTTATTTACATGTTGATTATTTGATCTTAGTCAATAGAGGGAGAAAGATAAAGGAGCCCTAAAGGAGTAACATGCTCAAGTGAAGAGCAAGTAAAGAGGTAGAAATAAAGACCACTCAGGAGTGGCAGAGAATGAGAATGGGAGTACTTTTACAGAGAAAAGGAAATCTGTAATCCTCTAGGACTCTGGGGAAGAGTGAGGTAAGTGTAACTACATACATGTTTAAGGCAAAAAGGAGGTTAAATGAAGAATTGCCTACATCAGATCTTATTTACTGAGTAAAGAGGGGAGAATAAACGGAGCTGAGAACGTTGGAATATTTGTTAAGTGGAGCACCCTAAAAGAACAGGGGCTAGGCTCCAACTTTAGTTAGGGTGAAATTACAGTGTGTATTCATTTGAATAGTACCTTCTGGTCTGTGGCAGTAGGGGGTTAATAGAAATGATGCAGGGAGTGACTTAAGTTACAAAGTATGTGGTCATGCTGATGATGGAATGTATTATACAGGGCGAAGGTAGCATTGACCTAAGGTAGAAACATCGAAGGTAGAAACATCATGAATGCACTGTGAACACCATGTTAAGTGGGGGACCTGAATTCTTATTCCAACTGTGCTCTAAACTATTGTGTAACTTTGGGCACAGATTTGCCTTCCCCCGAATTAGAAAGGGGTTGAGCCTGATCATCTCTAAAGCCCTTTTCAATTTTCAGATGATGAGAGTGTATGAAATAGATGGAGTTGAGTGGTTAAAGGTTCAGGTAAAAGTGGGTAATGGGTGAGAAGCAAGAACATGTATGAAGCTTGTAATAAGTTTTACCTCCTAACTTTGTAATAAATGTTACAAAGTTCATTGTAATCAATGAACTTGTTTTCAGTGTTCATTCACAATTCTGATCTCATTTACCTATTTAAAAATATAAGTTGGTAGAGATAGAAATTAGTATTCTCATTTATAGACAATCTAGCTAGAGGAAAGATCACTAAATTTCAAGTCTAATTCCAGCTGTGTTTCTAAGAATGGCATTTGCAAGCCACAGTTTTTATCCTTGTTTTCTCATCTGTAAATTAGGGGGGTTGACTTCCATCATACTACCTGAATTTTACTTTTAGGCAGGTTTCTAGGTCAGGGTAATATGGTAGTTGTTGTGTATCTGCATTTTATAAAGACATTTGACATATTAATCTTTTAGATTGTCCTTTGTAGACAAGAAATAGTAAATGTGTGGCAGCACTTGGGAGAATTTGCAACTTGGGAATTACCTCATAAAATGACACAGGATTCTTTCCTCAGTATAGTCTTATTCACCGTTTTTAGCAACGACATGGATAAAGATATTGATGGCTTGCTGATTACATATCCTATATGCTGGATAACAGAATCAAAATCAAAGATGATCTCAGTAGACTTCAACTAAGAGCCAAATGGCGAGATGAAACACTGTGGATTCCTCTAGTTGGGCCAGCAAGCCCACTGCACAAGATGAGAGGCAGGGGCTTCCTTCAGATCTTGCCTCCATTACTTCTGTGTGACACATGGCCCCACATGCAAAAAGTATAAAAGAATATTGTGAATTCTTTCTTTATCCTGGAGTCATGCCACTTCATTCCCCAAAGGCAACCAAAATTATTAGGTTTTTAAGTGTATACTTCAGGAGAATTCTACTCTCTAGTGTCAGAGTTGTCTTCCTTGCCCTCTTGTTTCATGTAATATTAGAGAAAAATAAATTTTATAGCTGGAAAAAGATTTATGTACCATAAAGTTCAGTGATTCTCAAAGTGTGGTCCTTGGGCTAGGAGTAGCAGCAGCAGCATCACTGAGAACTTGGTAAAAATGTAGCTTCTTCAGGCCCATCCTGGACCTTCTGAATTATTACTTCTGGGGGGCCCAGCAATTTGTGCCAGCAGCTGATTTTACATATGAGGAAACTATGATCAGAACAGCGAAGTAACATACCAAACATTTTATACTTACTGGTGGCTTCTGTTATATTTCACCCATAACTTGCTCTTTTTCTTGTGTAGTTTTGTCTCTTTTAAAAAACATGTTTTGTTTTTAAAGTTATCAATATAAAAAATAGGCCATTGATTCACTTCCTACCTTTTCATTTGTGCTTCTCTGTGTCTTTTGGGACATAGCAAATTCAGATGAATGCTATTCTGAGGTTTTTATCACGATTCTTTAGACTTAGCTGACTTTTAAAAACCAAACCTTAAATCGGCTCCCTGCTATATTTTACATGCAAGAACTTTGGTTGTCTCAAGGGTGACCTCTGACTTCTTTTCCAAACTCCTTTCCCATCATGTCATGTCTCTCCTCCTTTTAGAATTTCTAAGCTATATCCTGTTCTCACTGCATCTACTCCTTGCCTCATATTTCCTCTCTTTCTTTTCTCTCTACACTGAAATCAGCCTTTCATTTGATTTCATCTTCTTGAAGCATTTGGATCTTCCAAATTGAAAAAATTAGTATCCTTTAGCCTTCCCGTGGCATTTTGGTTTTTCTATTTGTGCTTGGCTTTATTTTGTTAATATGCATTTATATCAATCTTTTGTTAGTTTATATGCTCCTTGAGGACAAGGATCCTGTTTTATTTGTTGTCACTTCAGGCTTCTTGCACCATTCTCCTCACTTACTGGTTGGTTAAATGTTGGTTGCATTTGTGTTCAGTGGAATGAGAACATACTCTGGGCTGTACTCAGTATCTGTAACTCTAACCAGTTGTCTTATAAATATTCTGATGACTACATGGGATAGTAGGCACAATAGGGATAAGTCAGCTCCAGCTCCTCCGCTGAATTTTACAAATGGAAAATTACAAATCCACAATCAGTTCATCTGTATTTTGGTGTTCTTATGGGCCTGGCATAATGTTGTGCATGGAGGATGATATGTTTTCAGGGTCATTTCCATAAATAAAGGACAGCACGTTTTTACTATTGATACTGCTTTATACTTATATACATTTAACTTACATGCATTGTTCCTCTTTGTGAACTTGAAACTTAGATGTATGGTGTTAAGGAGATGTTTAAATTTTTCAAAATTCTTAACAAAATTGTAGTTGCTATCTTAAGATTAAGATACTCTGTTGTGGGGCTTCCCTGGTGGTGCAGTGGTTGAGAATCCGCCTGCCAATGCAGGGGACACGGGTTCGAGCCCTGGTCTGGGAAGATCCCACATGCTGCAGAGCAACTGGGCCCGTGAGCCACAACTACTGAGCCTGCGCATCTGGAGCCTGTGCTCCGCAACAAGAGAGGCCACGACAGTGAGAGGCCCGCGCACCGCAATGAAGAGTGGCCCCCACTCACCGCAACTAGAGAAAGCCCTCGCACAGAAACGAAGACCCAACACAGCCAAAAATCAATCAATCAATTAATTAATTAATTTTTAAAAAAAGATACTCTGTTGTGCTAAATACCCAAATATCAAGACTAGGTGTTTCCTATTGACGAAGCTTCACATTGTAGTAAAATACAAAATTTTCTCAGATCATCTCAACATACTTGTCAAGGAAGAATATATATGCTTCACTGTGGGATAGAGTGAAAATTTTATTATTTTTATTTCATTTTTCTGTAAAGCATTATAATTTTATACTTAAAATTTTAATTTTTTGAGTAGTACTCAAAAGTACACTTTATAATATTTTAGAGAACTTTTGAAAAGAAGGAAATGTTGGAGATGAGTTTTTAAATGGTGGTTGCCTGGAATACAGTGATTTTGGTTCATCAGGCAAATGTTCTTATAAGCTGTCTTGAGAAATGGAGATGTTATGGGTGGCTTAGGGCCAAAGTTAACAACTTTGAAAGAATGTGCCACTATATTAATTTTGAAATTATTTTTCTCCAAGACACATCATTTTTATCAATTTTTAGCTAACTGTGTGGAAAATGGAATGCTTTAATAAAATTTTGTGATCAGAGGTAAATTGTAAAAATTAAATATAATTGATTACCAGGCTATTTAGAGGCTCATATTACCTTATCAGTTGTATATGGGGAATTTACATACAGCAGGGTTGTTGATTGCTGTTTTTAGATCAGTAATTTTAACCTTACTGTAACATTGTAAGCTTGTAAATTTGATCTTATTGTTATGTCATACCAAACATATGCAGAACTCTTTTGTCATTGTTCTAGAGCCATTTAAAAGGCAGTTCAGATAGTAATACATGAGAAGGTAGAAAAATGTTATGATTCTTCTTCTGTCCTTAGGAGTTTATAGTTGGCATAGGAGACTTTATGCAAAGGAAACAGAAAGCATTCTGCACAATAGCTTTCAATTTCAGAGTGGAACATAACTAATTTTTCTATTTATCTGGCATTTTTTATTTAGTTTGTCAAGTTATTGTTATTTGTCCACAGTCAACTAAAAGTTTGTGCTTATTAATATCATCAGGGGCAGGCTTTGCTGGATGGTAATAAAGTAAAGCTGTGTCACATCTGTAGTTCCTGTCGCTAGCACCTGTTTCCTACGAAAATGTAGAGCTGAGTTCCTCATTTTTTCTATTTTAGTGAGCATTTGTCCTGTGCTTTCACATTCTTTCTTCATGGGGAAAGTAATGTATGCACCAGTGTGGAGATTGCCCAACACCAGCCAATTTATTTGATCAATGAGGAGCATATACACATGGCTCAGTCTTCACCTGCACCATTTCAAGGTAAGTAAAAGATGATGTCCCTGCTCTCCACCCCTCCCCACCAAGTGGATAGCCACCTTTCCCAGTAAGGTTTTACAGAATGAGATACTGTCTTGAATAGTTAAGCTAAGCAATAAGGATCGATTTCTGAAGAAGAAAGAGAAGACCACAAGTAAGTGATAATAGCTTGCTAGTTTTTTACTAAAAGCTTCTCACATACAACATGGTCTTATGTGTATTGAGGAATAAAATGTGGAGAATTTCCTTTATATCAAGAGGATTAATAAGTATTTGAAAAATATAATCCAATGAGTAATTGACAAATATTATAAATTAAAGGTTTTCATTGTCCCATGGTTTTAGGAATGTAATGACTTACAGAAAATTACTGTTAAACTTTGTACTATTTGAAATTTCAACCAAAATCAAATTTCTAGAGTTGTATAGTATGTAATTTCATTGATATTAATATCTTATTTCTTTTAATTATAGACTACATTGTAGGCATTTGGTTGTAATTTAACTTACATTCATATTTTTATTAGTTCTCAACTAATCACCTAGATATTACCAAAATAATGCTATGTCCCTTTTTCTCTAGCTGTGCATTCTAAAGCTTTGGTTTTGTGTTTGGAATTCATACTTTTCTATGAATAACTCTTTTTTGTTTTGGCGGTATGCGGGCCTCTCACTGTTGTGGCCTCTCCCGTTGCGGAGCACAGGCTCCGGACGCGCAGGCTCAGCGGCCATGACCCACAGGCCCAGCCGCTCCGCGGCATGTGGGATCTTCCCGGACTGGGGCACGAACCCGTGTCCCCTGCATCGGCAGGCATACTCCCAACCACTGCACCACCAGGGAAGCCCCTATGAATAACTCTTTTTAAATGTTATAATATTAAATTGAACCATATAGAAATATCTTTTTTTTTTGCGGTACGCGGGCCTCTCATTGTTGTGGCCTCTCCCGTTGCGGAGCACAGGCTCCGGACACGCAGGCTCAGCGGCCATGGCTCACGGGCCCAGCCGCTCCGCAGCATGTGGGATCTTCCCAGACCAGGGCACGAACCCGTGTCCCCTGCATTGGCAGGCGGACTCTCAACCACTGCGCCACCAGGGAAGCCCTAGAAATATCTTTTTTAGTTCAATCTAATTTATCAGTTCTAGCGATGTCTGGTTGAAACAGTCTTATAGTATATCACAAAATGTAATTTTAAAAAATTTTTAAATAAAATTGACTAAAGTATTTTTATTGATATAATAGTCTGTCAAATGAGTATTTAGCCTCCATATTATTTATGATGGCTTTTTGGTTTCCTACAAATGATTCTGACTTAATTTGATGAAAGCACCTTTTTCTTACCTTAAAGATTATTAAGGTTTTTTTTAAGGTAAAAAAGAACATTGAACCTCATGTAATTGTGTCCTGATTATTGCCTACATTTTCCTCCATCTTGCAACACATTTTAAGCTATTTACTTTATTATTCTGTAATTTTGGATGTTTTATGTATGAACTGCTCTGTAATTCGAAACGACCCAATTCTCAAACTGTACACTTAAGAGTTGTACAGTATGTGCATATTTAAAAACTGTGTTATTTAAATACTGTGTCAGGATTATTTAAATACCGTGTTTCCTTGTTCTAGAGTCATTTAAAAGGCAGTTCAGATAGTAATACATGAGATTATTTAAATACTGTGTTTCCTTGACTCTGAAAGTGTTGAGGATCATCTGACTTCAGATTTTTTAAATTAATTAATTTATTTATTTATTTATTGGCGTTGGGTCTTCATTGCTGTGCACGGGCTTTTTCTAGTTGTGGCAAGCGGGGACTACTCTTTGTTGCGGTGCGTGGACTTCTCATTGCAGTGGCTTCTCTTTGTTGCCGAGCACAGGCTCTAGGCACACGGGCTGCAGTAGTTGTGGCTCACGGGCTTAGTTGCTCCGCGGCATATGAGATCTTCCTGGACCAGGGCTCCAACCCGTGTCCCCTGCATTGGCAGGAGGATTCTTAACCACTGTGCCACCAGGGAAGTCCCTCACTTTAGATTTTGTCAAGCAAAATAAAAGCATTTACTTATGATAATAACAGAGGGCATTACTAGTCATGAGGAAAGATAGTATTGGCAATACCAGGTCCCTATAGACTACTTATTTTAAATCTTACTGGTTTCTTACTAATACCTTGAATCATGGAAGACTTTGTGGGGCATTATCCTGCCTATTTCCCATGATTGGTGAGGAGAAGGTACATTCTTAGGGCAGGTGTTGGCATATAGATAATTATAGTGAACATAATTAACCATATTGATGTGGAGATTTCCTAGAAGTGTTAAAACAGGAAAATTGCCCTTGATTATGTGTGTTGGTTAGATCTGTATTTTTATCCCATTTGGATCAGTACAGAACAGCAGAAAGGCAACACGAAATCTGTGATGTCTACAGCCATCTCTGTCTTGATTGATGTGATACATCATCCAGCTGTTAAAAAAATAAAGCCATCCCCCAAAAGGACCTCCCAGTTAATGCCTATGCTGAGATTTTTTTTTATAAATCAGGATTAAGGAAAAGTGACCTTTATCCCCAGAAAAGTGTTATTCAGAAGGTCAAAATACTCACCATGAGACTAAGAACTGGCTGACTTATATAGTATTACATTAGCTACATTTTTGTGTCTAGCTCAGTGAAAATGACATCAAGGTCAAACAGTGAAAGAATAAGAGAGAGAGGGACTTTGAGTCCTTTATTTTGCGTAAAATAAATTTTAATTTGAGTTGTTTAATCAACAGACCTCCAAAACAGTCATAATTGAAATTATACATAACATTATATTTCAGACTTGGTACATTAAGACTTTCCTGCTATTAGATGTTTTATGTATATATTATTTTAAAATTACCTCAAATATTTAGGAAGTCTCAGGAAACGATAGGAAGAATGTTCAAGTCCTAGACTGGTTTGGGGGTATATGTATTGAATGGTCTTTTTCTGTCATGGAAGATTCAGTATTCACATCGTATAAGCTATTACCAAACAGATGTTTATATGCTTTAATGTATAGATAGTTTATATATTGTTTGTTGATATAGCTGTCAGACAGTATTATACCTCCCCCATCTGATTTCCTGCAAAAATTGATTTGAGTTGAGAGCCATATAAATGAGAAGTACTAAAATGAGAAAGTTTTAAAAATTACACTTCAAAAGGAGTTAGGAAATAAAGAGCAATATACATTAAGTGATACTATGCTTCACCCTAAAAATTACCATACATGTAGCATTACACTTAAGCAGGAATTATTACTGTGCTCTGTAACATATGTTTCTCCTCTCTGCTTTAGTACTGGTAAGTCCTTATGGCTTAAATGGCACGCTAACAGGCCAAGCATACAAGATGTCAGACCCAGCCACCCGTAAGTTGATTGAGGAATGGCAGTATTTCTACCCAATGGTGCTGAAAAAGAAAGAAGAATTGAAAGAAGAGGAGGAGTTGGGGTATGATGATGATTTCCCCGTGGCAGTAGAAGTAATTGTTGGTAAGAGAAAATATTTTGCCTGAAGAACTTAATTCTATCTTCTTCATCTTCCTTAATTTAAAAAGATAATCATTCAGATTCATCAAAAATAATCTCCATAATTTTCCCATCTTTTTGAATTCTCTTGACACAGTGGTATTTGCTGAGTAGTTATCTTGCCTGAAGCACCAATGGTCCCCATATTCCAAATGCTATTATGATAATGTTGGAACACATGTTTAAATAGCTATTAACTTATGAAAGGACGAAACCTATCACTTTTGGCAGTACCTAATGAGCTTTGACTCTGACCACTGGAATAATGAATTTGGCGGTCGAGTGTGAACTTTTTCTCAGGCCTGGTGCTCTCTCTCTCTTTCCTCACAGGTGGTGTTCGGATGGTTTATCCTTCAGCTTTTGTTTTGATCTCTCAGAATGACCTCCCAGTTCCTCAGAGTGTTGCTGGTACCGGAGGCCATATTACAGTTGGGCAGCAGGGACTTGGTAGTGTGAAGGACCCAAGTAACTGTGGGATGCCGCTCACCCCGCCCACCTCTCCAGAACAGGCTGTCATAGGTGAGTGCGGTCCAGGTGTGGAAGAGATCCCAGAAAATCATGTAGTTCCCTTGCCATGGAACAGGTGAGAAAACACATTGAGAAATTCCTGGTGGAAGAGATGGAGATAGAGTAATGTGGGGGTTTTACAAAATGGAGAAGGAAAATTGTAAACAAACAGAATTTATGAGCTTCAGAATTTTAATTGTGCCTGTATTAGTCTTTACTCCAATTACACAGTTTAATTGTTTCTCGTAAGTTTTCCATGTGCATCTGCTCTTTTATACTGATGTGGGTGCATTTAGGAGACAAGATGTGAGTTTCTTTTCTTTCTTTCTTTAAAAAAAAAAAAATGGAAAATACCAAATCAGAGAATAGTTGATGCCTTTGCCCAGTTCGCTGTTGCCAGCCAGGGACAAGTCTTGGATGAATTCTCTTTCCTTATTATATTATAAAGTTAGTCTAACATCCAGGATCTCTGAATAAATGTCTTGTCCTTTCAATATTAATTACATTTGAAAAATTTGTCAATTTCAACATTCTTCCTTCTTGGAAAAATACAGAAATTGTTTAATTTGGGAGAATGTTGCCTTCTTTGTTGAGTAGTATATATCCTATATTAACTTTTTTGTTGTTGCAGTTGACTTCATTTTAATTGAAAATCTAGTCACTAAGAAAAGGATACTCATCATACTTGAGCTGAAATGAGATTAATTATAGGTATTTAATGTGGGCCGTGTTGGCAGGAGCATCAGAGTAAGTAAAGCCTTGGCCACTAAACTTTGAAAACAGACTGTCAAACATACATGCTCATCATGTGGTGAGTTTCGTGAGGGTCAGATAAGACAGGTTTTCAGAGTTTCTAGCATAGTGCTTGGCATGTAGTGGCATTCAGTAAATGTTCATGGTTAAATAATATATTGGGGAAAAGTATAGACTTTGTGATTGAATCTAATTTTAAAACCTAGCTGTAGTTTCTACTAGGTGAGTGACCTTATTTAATTCTCATACTTGCTCTGAACACCAGTTTCCTTCTCTGTTAAATACTATATAGTTTCCAGGGTTATTATACATATTAGATCATGTACTTGACAGTGCTTGGTAAACAATAAAGCAATATACAAACAGTAGTGTAAGAAATTTAAAGCAGTGCTCAAAACTCCAGTTTCAGCACACAGTATTAAGTTATCTGGAAGGAATTACTCAGATACTGTGTGGGAGACAGAAATGGACAACACGTAGCCTTTGGGTTTTTGGTGGGGGGAGCGGGGAGGGTTTGGCCGTGCCACATGGCTTGCGGAATCTTAGTTCCTCTAACAGGGATCGAACCCCTGCCCCTTGGAGTGGAAGCGTGGAGTCCTAGCCACTGGACCACCAGGAACGTCCCTAGCCTTTGTTTTTAAGAGCCTTGTAGTTGCTAAGATGGTGAAAAAATGTACTATGTCTGGCTCTAATATGGTAGAGCAGAGAATTTGGATGATCTCTTATGAAAGGATTTGCCATCAATCAGTTTTTATTAAAACTACTTTAAACTGGGGCTTCCCTGGTGGCGCAGTGGTTGAGAGTCCGCCTGCCGATGCAGGGGACGTGGGTTCGTGCCCCGGTCCAAGAAGATCCCACATGCCGCGGAGTGGCTGGGCCCGTGAGCCATGGTTGCTGAGCCTGCGTGTCCGCAACGGGAGAGGTCACAACAGTGAGAGGCCCGCGTACAGCAAAAAAATAGAGCTGAGACTAACCATTCAGCTCATATAATGGTTGTTTTGCAGTGATACCAAGAATATTAGTTTGTGATTTAAGGTTGTTTCTTTTTCACACGAGAGTGGAGGCCTTTCAGAGCGCTTAAAATTGATCATTTCAATCAAGATGTTTTGCATCGTAGTTCTATCAAGAGTAAAACCCACAATATGTTTATGAACTCAAATAGATAAAAGTAGTTGAATCAGAATTTAATACTGGAAATTGACTTCAGTATTTGTCTTGTATGAGATGGAAGTAGTAAAATACTTACAACCAATAACTGGTTTTATCAGCAATTATAGTAGACATAGTAGAAAATGGATTACAATACCAAGTACAGTTGGAAAAACTAACTGGAGTTATTAGAGAGAAACCAGTGAATTTTTAATCCTCTGATATAAAATGTTGAGTCAACTTCTTTCAGTGTTTTAGTATTAAGCTTTCATAAGTAGTGTCAGGCATAAGGATGAACAGTTCCACACACAGATTTGAAATTTGACCTTCTTAAGAATTTCTTTCTCTTACCCAGGGCACTGCCTGCAGATGTTACACAGCCATTTAGCTACATGAGCATAAAGCTCCGTCTACTGTTTTGTTCTGCATTGGGCTTTAAAAAGTCAAACAACCCATGCATGTTTATATCTTTAATATTGTCATGTTTGAATCCTCCCATGTAAGTTGTCTCCAATACCTGTGGAGTAGGAATGCCTCTGGATGGATATGCCATTGAGGGTATGTGAGTGTGAGTATTGATGTGATTGAAAGCTATACTGATGCAAATTTACTCATAGCTACAGATAGTGTTATTGTCAGGGGTAGCAGCAAAGCTACATGATCACTTTCAACAATTAAATATTTATGTTAAATAAGCCAGCAGTCTGTGCACTAGGAGACCTTTTCAGAAAATTCTGACATTCCAAATTGTCTTTCTTTCCTAGGTGAGAGTGGAGGGACACAGAGTGCTGTCAGTCACCTAGGTTCCCAAGATGGGGGGATGATAACTATGCACAGTCCAAAGAGATCGGGGAAGATTCCTCCAAAACTCCACAATCATATGGTCCATCGAGTCTGGAAGGAATGCATCCTCAACAGAACGCAGTCCAAGTATGTTTTTTGCATTCTGTCTGGATCGTGGTTTAGTAACCATGTCTTTTATTACTACATGAAGAGGATCAATCACATTGTGCTGTTGTGTGACCAAACCCTGAGATGGTCACTGGATTGTTAGTTCATCTTTTTGAACATAATAGGGTAAAATTCAAAACAAAGGTGTTAAAATAATTTGACTATCCAGGAAAAATTTGAAGTTCCTGATCATCTCAAGATTGTCATGGTGTTCATCTGACATTTTTTAACACAGCTGGCTCAGAGATTCACTCTGAGTGTCAGGACAGTAATTGTGGGTATGGTTTTTCCCTGTATACCTACTAATGAATGTTTCCTGTTTACAAAGGGAAATGACCTTCTTTGCCATGTTTTCTATTATACATTAGCCTCATTCTTTAATTGACAATGCATTTCTGAACTGAACTGATGACAATTGGAGGGGTGTTTAGTAGCTGCTGTGCTTCTGTTTCTTGACTTGGGGAAATTCTTTTCTTCCCCAACTCAACTTCCCTTCCTTGCCCCACCTCCCTCCCGTCCATCCCCTCTGACCTCCCTCCTTCCTTAACATATTTTTGGAAAAGGAGAGGAATTGATTCTAAGAAGAGATGGCTGGTGATTATTTTAATTGCCTGAATGATAATGTCAAACAGTAGTCAGTAAATACTATTTCACTTATCAAGATTTACATAAACATATTCAGCATATTTTCACATCTGTTTTGATATGACTGAGGTGTCCAACTTTTTGATTGATACAGGTAAACAAAAGAGTCTTCATTCTCTGGAGCAGAATAAATATGGACATTCTTGTCAGTAATTCCTAAGAACTCATTTAGAAGCCAATTAAGTGTTTCTTCAGTGACTGCTATTCAAAGCTTTATATACACAATTAAAACCTGTCCTTTGGACCTGGCTTTTAGCAAATTCCTACTATATATTTATTTCCCAAATAGTTGGCTCTAGAATAAGCTACTAAAGAAGATTTAGTAGAAAAAAATCTAAAATAATTGCAGTG
Source organism: Hyperoodon ampullatus (assembly GCF_949752795.1). Taxonomy (NCBI): domain Eukaryota; kingdom Metazoa; phylum Chordata; class Mammalia; order Artiodactyla; family Ziphiidae; genus Hyperoodon; species Hyperoodon ampullatus. The sequence goes on from NC_136926.1 coordinate 13,433,957, forward strand.
GGAAATCATATGGCAAGTTCTAGAATTTAAAAGGTATCTCTATTCACTTTAAAATGATCTTTTCCTTTAGAATTATTGGTACAGATATTTTCACTTATGTCTGCAATGCCTAGACAATTTCCATGTTAACATTTTCTTTTTCTTTTCCTTTTATTTACCATCTTTGATTTTTATCACTACTAACCTTTCCACCAAGTCTAACAAATCAGAGCCCTTTTATCAGCAGCACCGAACAGGGAAGTGAGACACCCAGAAAGGCAGGGGAGGGTGGAGAGCAAGCGAAGTCCTTGCAGAGCCATCAGTGAAACACTTTGCAGTATCAGCTGTAGCAAAATCAACAGTACAGAAATACTGCCCAGTGTTCTTATTTATGCAGTAGTAGACATCTACTTTTTGCTACCAATTATTAGTGACATGCAGGAGATATATTTGATTCTTATGTTTTAGTTCACATCACTTGTGTGGAGTGCTGCCCTTAAATGCTAGTAAATATAGGTGTTTTAAGAGTGATTTAAACAGTCTATCTGAGGATATATAATTCATAGATGCTGTGAAAAGATAATTTTTTAAAATCTAGGTTATTTCTACAGAATTTAGGTGACTTTTTAAAAAACAACAGATAATAGTGCCAGGTAGTGTTTAATTGCTATGTGTACCACCCATGTTAAAATGTATATTAAACTTAAATAAAATTATTTGGAATCCTGACTCTTCTAGTGCATGGCAGTAGTAGTTGCCTTTCCCACCCCAGCAACCTCCCACCTTGAGTTGCTTTCAATCATCTATCAGCAAGATACCATTACTGTGTAAAATGTATTCATGTCTTTCTAACATTTTCCCCCCAGAGGTATGGATATTATCTCATGTTTACACAAGCCACATTTTTAAACCTTTTTTAGGAGGAGCCAGATGTCAACTCCAACTCTTGAAGAAGAGCCTGCTAACAATCCTGCTACTTGGGATTTTGTGGATCCAACCCAAAGAGTCAGCTGTTCTTGCTCTAGGTAGGTAGGGGCCACGGCAGAACAGTATGATAGAACATTTTATTGGTTGTCTCCTGGCCTCTCAGACCACTTCTTCCACATCACTTTGCTTTATTTTCTTTTATTATTTATGTATTTATTTATTTTTAATTTTTTATTATTTTTAAAATATTTATTTATTTATTTGGCTACGCTAGGTCTTAGTTGCGGCATGTGGGATCTTTGTTGCGCCTTGCAGGGTCTTTAGTTGAGGCATGTGAACTCTTAGTTGCGGCATGTGGGATGAGTTCCCTGGCCAGGGATCGAACCCGGGCCCCCTGCATTGGGAGTGCAGAATCCTAACCACTGGACCACCAAGGATGTCCCTGCTTTGTTTTGTTTTAAATCTTCTCCAGTGGTGGAAAAAAGCTTGGTGTTTTTCTTCTATGCAGATGCTACAGTTTTATTGTCAGGACTCAGAATGAGCCTTTTTAGACAACTGGCCCTGTTACCAAATTGCTCCCACAGATTTCTTCAGGATAACTTCTTCAGAACTGAAAGCATCAGTTTGACAAGACAATCTCTTGCCATTTAACTGAGTATTTAATTACTCTTAATTATAAAGTTGAGATAAATATCAAGCAGGTTGGCTTGAATTAATAGAATTTGGATTAAATAGACCTTTCATAGAATATTTTTATTGTTGGTGCTCGTGTTTTTTGGTGACTGAAGTAGGTATGTGGTAATACCACCTGCTGAAAGCTAAAATTGTTGCTCATTCATTTAGATATTTGAATAGAAACCCAAATTATTTTCTGTAGGAAATTTTTGCACTCCTCATTTATGTTCCCTTGACTTACCACTCCTTGTGGTAATAGAGAATCTTATTGTCACAGATTTTCATGGGTGTTCTTAAATTTCTTAAGTGTATATCAGCCTTACCCCCCTCCCCCGCCAGCTCAGCTGACTGTAGGAGCATGTGGTGATGATTATTCACTTAGTGAGCAGCTTAGAGTATCTTTGCTTGCATTTGATACTGCTCAATACTTAGGTCAGTTGAGATAAGTGTACTTGGAAGATGGCCATTCATTTCTCTAGTTTAGATCACGGGGTTCTTAATGTGGCATATATGAATAGGCTTTGGGCTAGGGAGGTGGTCATGATGCCCGAGAATCTCTGCAAACACACACATACGCACGTGTGCACATGTGTGTTTGTACACTTAGGCAGCAGTTTTGACAGCTTCTTCCTGTTCCCCCTTCCCTATAAATTGATCTCTTTTATCAAGCTCTGCCTTGGTAGTCAGCTTTTTGTTGAGATGCTGTAAGTACCTAGTGAAACTCTTTGATTGATTTTTCAAGGAGGATGTTTTCAATGATATTATCTGCTCATTAAGGGTCCTCTTTCTGAGCATGTGAGAATCTCTCTAGTCTCAGGATAGGTGTGGTATACCAGCTGAATACCTGGTTGACTTTCATCTTTAGGCCATTGTAAATTGTGTGACAAAAAGTATTTTCCTATTAACAGTGACTTCTAAACAGCTTACAGCCAAGTTATGGTCCACCTTTAGAAAGTACATAGGATAAAAATTTTAGTGTATTTAACTTCACTTGTGCCTTCATCTTATTTTTCCTGCTCTTTTCCTTAATCTAGATTTTTTCACTTTTTAAAAATAACTTTTTTACTGATTTCTATCACATTCTTATTTACTACCTTGCATTAGTTTTACCTGAAGTATAAATAAATAACACTTTTTCTTTTGTCCTCTGGAGTTATTGCTCTATTTCCTCACCAAATTCTTACACCCTTCAGGTCTTATCTGTAGACATGCATTCGCATTCTATTCCATTGACTTCTAAATGTTTATCTCTAGACCTGACTTCTTACATGTACTCTAGTCTTGTATTTGGGGGAGTGCTTTTAAGATAAACCCTTAATATCGATATACCTGTTTCCTCACAAACCAGGTACCCGATTGCAGTCATTTTTGTCACAATTTTCCCCTTCTCAGCCTAGAAACTTTATCATTTATTTATTTTTCTTAATTTTCTAGATCAATTTTATCATTGCATTTCACAGTGATTTCCTTTGAAATGTCTGTTATAGTCATTCTACTTTCCTTATTCTTTTAGTTACCATGTGTTCCTGCACTATTTGGCCCTGCCTCTGATTTCCTTCCCATTAAGGCCAAACCACTCATATAGTTAGCCTTCTGAGCCCGATCTTCCTGCTGCCTGCTTCAGTGAGGTCCCTTACCTGTTCACAGATTTGCAGTGATGGTCTGTTACTTACTGGTGTATCCCTTATTCTAACCATTCCACAATGTAGTTGAGTTGTTAACTGCAATTGAAAAAAATGACTTTATAAGATTATCCACTTTGTAAAAAGTCCTTACTTTGAAGAGGCTACTATAAAATATCTATCAAAGGAGTGGTGTGGTTAAATGCTCTCTGAGAAAATCCAAATCAAAAAGTTTTATGTGAAAGACTTTTAGAGCTTAGGTCTTAAAGTAAGCACCCTTAGAAGATATTGAGATAATTGAGATATTTTCAGATGAGACATTCGTCTCTTACTGTGGTACTTTGCCCTGGAGATTTAAAGTCCAGTTTTTGCCTTATTGACAATAGCCTTATGCATAGACAACCTTCTTCAAAGTCGGGATTTTTTTTTTTTTTAAAGACTTTGGCAAGAGTGTTTTCAGATTATCTACTGCAGGATTACTGAACCCATTATGGAATGGTCCACTCCTCACACTATTTAACGGCCTTATGGGGCAGGGTGGCCATCCTGCTGTCCCACTTAAACCATCCCATTATGCCACACAAATCCGTTTTACTTCCCACTGGGGCATTGTTTAGTGCAATGCAACAGTAATTTAATGCCACCCTAGTGGCCTCAGAGAGTTACTGATACACTGGCAGGAGAGCTTACATTTTTTCTGGGAGTGATTTATGTATTGGGAGGAACTGGCTGACCTGCTATATAACTTTTTTGCACAGATTAAACCTTAGGATAATCTAGTGGGCCCTTACTGAGCAATTTCTCACACCCAGGCTTGCCAAGAAGTGTGTTACGATGTGAGCAGACTTGCTATTCCTGCTTAGATAGTACAGATGCATTTGTATGTATGTGTAGTTTTAATATTCACTCACAACCTTCTTCTTCTGTCTCATTTTAACATGTTTCTGTAAGATCCAAAGTTGTCTTTTATCCCTTCTTTCTTGGATAATAGTAGCATATAAAGTTCCTAGTATATTTATCCTATTAAATATTCTTCTTTCTTCCTTCCTTCCTTCCTCCCTCCCTCCCTCCCTCCCTCCCTCCCTCCCTTCCTTCCTTGCCTGTTTTGGGTCTTCGTTGCTGCACGCGAGCTTTCTGTAGTTGTGGCGGGTGGGGGCTACTCTTCCTTATGGTGTGCGGGCTTCCCATTGCGGTGGCTTCTCTTGTTGCGGAGCACAGGCTCTAGGGCGCGCGGGCTTCAGTAGTTGTGGCGCACGGGCTTAGTTGCTCCGCAGCATGTGGGATCCTCCCGGACCAGAGATCGAACCCGTGTCTCCCGCACTGGCAGGCGGATTCTCAACCACTGCGCCACGAGGGAAGTCCTCCTATTAAATATTATTAAAACTAACCCTTAGTTTCACACTTTGGGGGAGAGTTCCATAGTTATCTTATTCCTGATTTACAACACTATAAGCTTTTATAAACCATTCTTTTTTTTTTTTTTTTTTGATAAGCCATTCTATATTGGAGTTGGTAGAGTGTTGTAAAATAGAAATTGGAAGCTTTTTTTTTGGTTCTTTTTTTGACAGATGATCTCATTACTGTTAGTTTTAACAATGCAATATGAATAGATTGTCTGAGGCCCTCACCAAATTTGAAAGATTTGGGGATTTTCAAATTAGTATTTTTGTAGAGGTTAGCAGCATATTAATTAATGTTTCTTAAGTTCATCTCTTATCTACTTAACTTGTATGTAATTGGTTCATCATTTTCTGTCAGGGTGTGTTGCAGTTTTTAGTCATTATCAATATATTTAACACCCAGAGTCCATTTAGATGTATTATTGCATATAACGTGTGCTTAAAAAGACATAACCTTGTTAGAGGCATCTCTTTTGTAATTAGAATGATGCAGTTATTTTCATCTGTGTATTTACTGACTTCATTTTAATTCTCATTTCAGGCATAAACTTTTAAAACGTTGTGCAGTAGGACCCAGTCGACCTCCCACAATATCACAACCAGGGTTCAGTGCAGGACCATCATCATCTTCATCTTTACCACCTCCTGCTTCTTCTAAGCACAAAACAACAGAAAGACAGGAAAAGGGAGACAAGTTGCAAAAGAGACCCTTGATACCATTTCACCATAGGCCCTCTGTGGCCGAAGAGTTATGCATGGAACAAGATCCACCAGGACAGAAGCTAGGCTTGGCAGGGATAGACTCCTCCTTAGAGGTGGCTAGCAGTAGGAAGTATGATAAGCAAATGGCCGTGCCTTCCAGAAATACAAGCAAGCAAATGAATCTGAATCCTATGGATTCACCTCATTCCCCTATTTCCCCTCTGCCGCCAACACTCAGCCCTCAGCCACGAGGTCAGGAAACGGAGAATTTGGACCCACCATCTGTCCCTGTGAATCCAGCCCTCTATGGAAATGGGCTAGAACTCCAGCAGTTGTCTACTCTGGATGACAGAACTGTCCTCGTAGGCCAAAGACTGCCTCTGATGGCAGAGGTCAGTGAGACCGCCTTATATTGTGGGATTAGGCCCTCGAACCCAGAGTCCTCAGATAAGTGGTGGCATAGTTATCATCTCCCATCCATTGATGATGCTGAGTTCCGGCCTCCAGAGCTCCAGGGTGAGAGATGTGATGCCAAAATGGAGGTAAACTCAGAGAGCACTGCATTGCAAAGGTAAGGTGACTCCCCACCCCGTCCACCTGATCACCCATCAGAAGGCCAAGGCCATAGGTTCCCAAGAATCAGGGCCTTCAGATCCAAAATTGAAGAGGCCTTTCTTCCCCATTCTAGACTCTGCATTTGGAAAATGTTTAAAAGTCAAATGCTTTATCCATCATGAGGTTTAACACACGTCATTACTTAAATGCTGGCATAAAAAGGTTTCATCATAGGATTTAGCTATACTAGTATCGCTTTATTTTTGGCCTGCTGTTTGTTAATCAAAGAATATAGCTTTATGGGACCTTCCATATTGTGGTCAGTGCCCTCTTTGTGTGTTGACACTTCTAAGGAAGGCTTTGCATGCATTCAGGTATGTATCACGCATCTAGTAATAATACTTCAGAGTGCTTTTGAGCTACCCATTATTCTAAACAGTTTACACAGATTATCTCATTTAATTTTCACCACAACTGTATTGCTACCTTAATTTCATAGCTGAGAAAAAAACTAGGGTCATGCGGTTAGTAAATGACACAGGTGGAATTTGAACCTGGACAGTCTGTTGTCAGAGCCCACCTATGCTCTTAAGTGGAATCCATGGAATCAGAGACAAAAGTATATGTTCTTGATAAAAACTACTGAGATTTATTTAATTGTGAATACAATCTCTAAAATACACTTGTAGGTGAATTTTTAGGTGTTCTTTTTTTCTTTTTTTTTTTTTGCGGTACGCGGGCCTCTCACTGTTGTGGCCTCTCCCGTTGCGGAGCACAGGCTCCGGACACGCAGGTTCAGCGGCCATGGCTCATGGGCCCAGCCGCTCCAAGGCATGTGGGATCTTCCCAGACCCGGGCACGAACCCGTGTCCCCTGCATCAGCAGGCGACTCTCAACCACTGCGCCACCAGGGAAGCCCTTTAGGTGTTTTTTTTTTAAGTTTAGTTTAAGCTTTACAAATGCTTTATATCATTAAAAGTTGCTTTAAAAAAATCTAATCTTTTTATGTTTCTTGCTTAAATTATCATTTGTTTTCTCTTTCAGACTCTTAGCACAACCTAACAAACGGTTTAAAATATGGCAAGACAAGCAGCCCCAGATGCAGCCACTCCACTTCCTTGACCCATTGCCTCTATCACAACAACCTGGAGACAGTTTGGGAGAAGTCAATGACCCGTACACCTTTGAGGACGGTGACATAAAATACATCTTCACAGCGAACAAAAAATGCAAACAAGGGACAGAGAAAGATTCCCTGAAAAAGAATAAGGTACCATTTAACATAGAGAGAGTCCAGCCTGGTGTGGGTTTCAGTCTATGTCAGTACAACACGTGTGGGAAGACTTTGGAGGCAGAATGTTTGAGATAGTCTTGCCTGATTGCTCTGTCCCCATATTCATGCTCTTGGTACTATTGTATCGAACAGCGTATTGTTCCTTTTTATGTCATGGCTCACCTTTGTTCAAAAGTCAGCCGAACATAAATGAAGCCTCATATTTTCCAGGCTATAGCTTGTACAGTGCATGTTTCCTCTCATATGCTAATTCTTGTTGGCCTATGCTCCCTGCTTATTTCTTTTTAATTATTATTCCAAAATACCCAAAATGTAAGAAAAAATCTTGGTAACAATATCTACTGTTTATTGAGCGCTCACTGTGTTTACTGTGCCAAGCGCTTTATACCTCTATGTCTCTCTGAATTAATACCAACACCACTCCAAGACTGTGTCAGTATAATTTTACTGGTTCCATTGTCATAAAAATGAGTACTGTGGGTGTCTGCTGTCTTTAGCTTTAAGTTTTAAAACATTCTAAAATACTGGGCCATTTAAAGAGGTATTCTTAAGAATAGAGGAAGTAAGACAAAAGAGACCAGTATAGTCCAGGAGAATACTTCTTAGAGTCCTTTACAGAGATCTATCTAGATCCAAAAAGCTTGAAGCATAATTCAGCATCCAAAATATTATATTAAAGGCAGCTTTTAACACCATGGCAGGTCTGTAATCAAATGCCACCAGTACCATTGAGGCATAAAACCCTGACTGACTCAGATTGAGGGGAAAAGCGTGGGAGTTTTTGGTTCGGTTTAAATTCAGGGAAAAGGACATATCTTTTATTTCCTTTGGTTGCATAGACCATGGTTTATCATACTTGTGCTCATAACAAGTTCCATTCTACCCTCTAATTCTTTGTGTTCTCCCTCATATTCCACACTTTGGGTTGGTGTTCATGTGTTTTGTTTGGCTGAATTTATTATACAGTCAGAGGATGGATTTGGTACCAAGGATGTCACTACACCAGGTCATTCCACGCCGGTGCCTGAAGGGAAAAATGCCATGTCCCTTTTCAGTTCTACTAAAACAGGTGTGTACAATGATTATTTGCCTCACTTGGATTGTTGCTAAATTAAAATGCGAGGGAGATGCTTCTCTATTTAAAATTATATCCTTATTGTAATAGCAATAATTTGATCTCATCTTTAATGTATTTTTCAGTTCCTTTCAAAACTAATAAACGTATGTGGCAGTAATTGTCTCTAAATTTAACCGAAAACATAGGGAAACAGTTCACAGGCAGGGCTTGCTCATTGTCCTCTCCTCACTCCTTCTCCCTTGATGAAGTTGCTCATTCTGTGCCTTTTGCCTCCTTTCCCACAGATGTTCGGCAGGATAGTGCTGCTGGCAGGGCTGGCTCCAGTAGCCTTACACAGGTGACAGATCTGGCGCCTTCCCTTCATGACTTAGACAACATCTTTGATAATTCTGATGACGACGAACTTGGGGTGAGTCTGCTTTGGCTACACAAACAAAAATTCACTTAAGTGCATGGACTTATATCAGTGTTTCAGTATTTCTTTATAGTTTGGTCTACTGGACTGGGGGCTCTTATTTCAGGTTCTGAATGTTCTTCAAAAACGTTTGTATACCTTGAAAGGATTCTAAAAGTTATTAGTGTAGTCTGTAATACCCCTTGGGTTTTGTTTGTTGATGGCTTTTTTTCCATTAGTGTTATTCCTGTTGTAAATATTAAAATCTTACACATTTAAAAAAAAATCCTTCTCAATATCATGAGACTAACAGGAATGTATTATGTAGCCCCTTTAGCTCAGATTTTAAAAATAATGCCCATATAACTTTTTATTCATCTAATAAGTCATAGGTTAGTCAACATTTTGAGAGCGATTACAAGTATGATACATACTTTTTAGGATTATAGCATCGTAAGTTGGGAAATAGAATTTATACACATAGACGTTAAATAATACAAGGCGTCATATGATTAAAGTGACAGATAGGAATTTATAATTCTCTGGAGAGTAACTGAGCTAAGTCAGGAAATTTGTGTCCTCGTCCTCCTAACTAACCCTGTACCTTTGTGCAAATAAAAGTGCCTGTTATCTCTGGCGGACCTAGAGATGAGTAAGATAGGCCCCTCTTCAAGGAGGTCAGTTTATTAGTTTATTTTTCTTTCATTTATATATTTACTTTCCCATCTATCCAGTTTACATGTATTCGTTAATCATTTAATGATCAGTTCCTTTGTGGCAGGTACCCTAGGTTTACAGATAAAATTAAATTACCACTCTTATACTTGAGATACTCACAGACTTCAGGAGAAATAGCATATAAATAAAGTTAAAAATATACTGAGTCCTGTGAGGGCAGTAATTGACCTGAATCTAAAGACGCTACATGTTCAAGTGCAACATGACAGGCAAGCAGTGTCTAAGTAAAACCTTGAAGGTTAAGTTAAGTAGGAATCAGATTTCTACAGCCCCTTCTCACTTTAAAATAAAATGTATCCGATTAACAGATATTGTACACCATTACTATTCTAAGTACTTAGAAGATGAGGAGATAATAATAACCTTAAAGAACGAAATTGACTTGAAATGTGGAAAGACTAGGTTAGGGGGAGGCAGGGGAGGAATGTTACTTTGAGCCTGGAAGGAGCCTTGGTTAAGCTACAAGAATGAACTAGCTGGGCTTTGGGGGACAGTGTGCATGTGGATCTGTTTTCTGAATGGAGGGTAAAGATTGGTGGGGCTGGGAAGGTTTGTGGCCACTCTTAAGGCTTTAGACTTCAAACTGTACTGGTAATGTGCTCTTCCGGAGGCTGCTGATTGTGGAACTGACCTGGTAGAAGTGAGTGTTGTCTTCCATCAGTCCGATACACAGAAAGCAGGAGTACTATTTGGTAACTTGTTGGATTGAGACATGAGGACCGAAAATCGGGCAGTGGCTGCATGAAGGGAAAGGACATGGCAATGTGAAAAACTTTAGCAGAAGAAATGACACGTTTCCTTATTCTGTGACCCAGGCATTGGAGATCCTTTTTGAACTTGACTGTCTCCATTAAGCCATGCATTATCTAGGATTGGTTTTAACGAGGGCTAGTTCAGATGCTTTGGTGTGGTGACGGTGGGAAGAAAGTATGAAAAGTAAAGGAATCAAAAAGAAGTAGAAAGGGAGATGTAAGAAAAGAAAATAAACAAACCGTCGAGTAGCCTGGTTGCTGTTCACAGCCACCATCCCTAGTGATCGCTGTGCTCTGAGCCATTGTCCTTACTCTCTGTATAAATTATGAATTACTATTGGACTAAATGAATAAATGTTTATTCTGTTGTTTGAATATATTGTTAGTAATGTTAATATGCAAAGGAGATTGGACATTGTTTATCTAATTTTCATTTCTCTGAAATGATTGTTTCTACTTTGAGTTCTAGCCTGACATTTAATCAAGCGAACAGTTTACCTTAGAATCATTTTACTAATTCATCTTATTAGTAACTGGAATTGGGAGACTGTTGTCCAAGTTTTCATCTCATAGGTTTTAAAGTTAATTTTATATGTTTCAACTCTATGATATTGAATAAGTGTACATAAGTAAAAGGCCGTCTATTTGTGAGAATCTTTCTGCTTTATTTTATCTTGCCATCAATTCCTTTGAGTTCTTAAAGATAATCTTGCCTACTAAGGGACTTCATTTGTTTTGAATAACAAATCAGAGAAAAACCTTCTCTGTGCATTTCAATAATTTTGTGAGATAAGGTTATTTTTCATGAAGATGAACAGTAACTGTAGAAATAGGAATAGGAGATATGTATTTTTTTTGTGGTGAAAAATAAAAGAATAATAGTTTGGGAGGGCTTGAGGTCCTTCCTTTTAGCTGCCTGCTTCCAAACAGAAGGAAAACCAGACTGATAACCAATCACTACTCGGAGGTACCACCCTAATGTGATTATTGTGTCCCTGAAACTGCGTCTCTAATGACCTGGGAGGGAAGATTTGCTGAAGGTCTGCAAGCTCTGCTTTGATGGCACAGTCTGCTCTCACCAGATCCGTGACAAGAAGACTCAGTCAGTCTGTTTCTCATACTTGATAAGCTTGTAACCATCTCTTCTGTGTCACTGTCTGCTGGTATTTCTAGAAGTTCACCTGATGAATGCTATGTGAGGAAGCATCTTTCCTTTATTTTAAAATATCAATAGGCATACACTCTAAGGAATAGTGGACTGTCACCCTACTTACATACAAATGCGTTACTCAGCTTTAACAATAATAATCTGTTCTTAGGCTGTGTCACCTGCACTACGCTCATCAAAAATGCCTACAGTTGGGACAGAAGACCGACCTCTTGGGAAGGATGGAAGAGCTGCTGTTCCTTACCCACCAAGTAAGAAAAGGAAACTGAGCTTCAGCTTATAATTTACATATTATGTTTTCATACTCAGTGGTGCCTTGTCTGAGATTCCCCTCCTTTCCCCCATTTTAACAAAATACTGGCAGTGAATTAAAACTTGTATAAATTGGTGTTCCTAAGGTGGCAGGCAGCTAAGAGACCCATTTAAATTTGAATTCCTTTTCCTTTTGTTTTCAAATTAACTTCTGTGGTTTAAAATGTGAAAAACATGTTTTAGGTTTATTTTTGCAATAGCCCTTTCCTAGTAGGATAAATGCTGCATAGTGGTTTTCATAGCGATATTCCACTGCAAGAGCTTGTGTAAAATGTTTCAGTTTTCATAAATTTAATTCACACAAGGATAATGAATGTTTGTTTTCTGTGGTCCTTTTTCCAACAGATACTGAAGTTTTTGTGTTTCCTTAAGAGATCAACTAGTTTTATTACGTATGTGGGCAAAAAGAGAAACTTCCTTTTCTCTACTTATTCTTTACCCTAAGAAACATTCCACAAGAGAAAAGAAAGTCAGGATAGCTTATATGGATACTCTGAAGCTGAAACACAATTCCATTGCAAATCATTCTTTAATATCTTCTCATTAATTCAGCTGGTAATGAGAGCAAATTGAGGGGAAAAACCACCATGTCATAGGGATGAGTGAAAAAGTTTTATGAACCTGTAAATGTAGTGCTGATTTACTCAAATGTAGAAGTGTGAAGTATACAGAGATTGGATTTTGACAGCTTTAGTGGATCCATAGCTTTTTAAAATATGCAAAGCTTTCTCAAGCATGACATGTATGAAAATGAATGATGATAGCCAGCCAGTTGCTGTAGTTTTTTTTAATTAAACATTTTTCTTTTTTTATTACTCTGCACTGCAGAATTTTACAAACATGAAACTCACAGATTAAAAGAAACATGATTAAAGTAGATTCATCTGGAATAGGACAGATGAATGAATTTTTCCCTTGTATTTATTAACCAGTTACTCCTGCTTTTTTTTGACATTAAGTGATATGTAGCGATGTTAAATGTTAAAATGTCTGATAATTTGTCCAAGATTATTCATTCACAAACCATCCTGCTAGTAAGTGTCATTACCCAGTAAAGTATATGGTGTACTCTCTCTTCTTTCTCTCTCTTTTATTCCAAAAGGAATTGTTTCAAAAAGAAGCTACTCAGAATTTTATGATAAAGTACAGGTTATAAAAATTAATTAATTTGAAATATAGCAGAAATATTGGCATGAGGAAAATACAGATAAACCAAGGTCAAGAGGATCTTATTAATGTGTCAAAGTATGTGTGTATAAGTGTGTGTGGGGGGACATATACATAGTATTTCCTCCCAAGACATGGCAATGAAAATGGCATGGCAAGAAACTATCATCTCTGCAGTAGCTTACTGTACATGAAAGTGGAGAGACATATAATATGTAATGTCTAGAATAACACCATCCAACAGAAGTGCAAGGTAAGCCACAAAGGAGGGCCACATAAGTAATTTTAAATTTTCTAATAGTTAAATTAAAAAAGTAAAAAGAATCATGTAAAATTAATTTTAATAATATATTTTAACTCAGTGTATCCAAAACATTGTCATTTTTATATGTAGTCAGCATAAAAATATTTAGATGTTTTACAATCCATTTTTGTGCTAACTGTTTGGAATCTGGGGTATATTTTATACATGCAGCTCATCTCAGGTTGGATGGGGCCCATTTTGAATGCTCCGTAGCCATGTGGCTAGTGGATACTGTGTTGGACAGCATAGGTCCGTAATTATTCATTTGTGTATATACTAATGAAAGAAAGCGACACACAGTATCAGTGAGGTTTAGTTTAGTATCAAGTCTATGTCAAGATAGTATTGTGTTATATTAATTAAAACAGAAGTGTTTTTCTTAGGTTTTATTGTTAACCAGTCGCTTATGAATTTTTGTGTTTGAAAGAATGTCAATTTTGAAGTATGGGTCTTTGAGGAGGCAAAATGAAAGAGTTGGACATTTTATTCTACAAGAACACTTACTGGGCTTCCCTGGTGGCGCAGTGGTTGAGAGTCCACCTGCCGATGAGGGGACACGGGTTGGTGCCCCGGTCCGGGAAGATCCCACATGCCGTGGAGCGGCTGGGCCCATGAGCCATGCCCTCTGAGCCTGCGCGTCCAGAGCCTGTGCTCCGCAACGGGAGAGGCCACAACAGTGAGGGGCCCGCGTACCGCAAAAAAACACTTACTATTTGTGAGGGACTCTGCTAGGTGCTCTGGGCTGGGAAGAATACTGAGAAATTAGTGATGATGCTTTTGTTGGAGGGCTTCAGTCTTGTGCATAAATACTTGATGTTCAGAATAGGAGATGGTTGGTGTCCTTAATGGTGAGCTCCTGCTGAAGTGCAGTGGATCTTGAGGATAGGTGGGTATAAGTAAGTGGAGCATTGTGGGAAAGACATGTCAACTCCAGTCCATCCTGGTATCTGTTCCCCACACTCACTTTAGTCATTTTATGGGAAGAAAATTGAACAGGCAAGCCATGTATTTCTACTTTGGAGGACCAGAATGTTTCTCTGGGTTTCTGTTTTCTTTCTGCCGTACCCAGTTTGAGTCCAGTTCCCTGTTTTTCATCTCAAAACTTATTTAGGGTGATTTCTTTTCAGAAATTCATTCCCTGTGACTGAACAGCATTTCCATCTTTTTCTAATCAAACCAAAATTGGGAGGAAGGGCTAATTATTGCCGACTCTCATCACTTTATGAGTGTTTAGACGTACCTGGCAAAGTGTTCACTTCAGTGTATACTTTATCTCATTTAATGTGCAAAAAAAAATGAGGGAAATATTATTCTCATTTTGTAGATGAGGAAATTGAAGCTAGAGAGGTTAGGAGTCTTCCTGAAGAATATCTGATAATAAGAATGGTGAAGACCACTTTTTAACATGAATCTCTGGCAGGTGGAATCTCATTTCATCCATGCTTTTTGTGTATGTTCTCTTTTACCTTTGACAAAAATTATCAAGGTGGCTGAGGCTTTGAAAACTGAGATACATAACTGTGTTAGGTAACATCAAAGAAGTTGAGTAGCCCTGAATGGAAAAATGCCTTTATTACATTTCTTAGGGAAGGTTTAAAAACAAATTTAATAAAATAATTTGAGGATAAAATTTTGTACCACAGCCCAAATACTTAATAAATTAAGGAAAGGCTATGTTTAAGTTCACTGTCATTTTAACTCAAAGTGAATTTATAGTTTCATATTTTCCAAATACTTTGTTAATTAAGATTTGTCATGTAATATGAGTGTGAAGATTTTATGAAGCAGACTTGTGGTTTAAAATACTCCACTTACAAATTAATTTTATGTTAAAATTGACCAGTAGCTGCTCTTTGGCTTGGGAAAAGGTATAGGTGCTAAAAGTTAAAGATGATGAATGTATTTCAACTTTATATTTTGAATGTACTTCAACTTTATATTAAAGTCTTTAGCCTTGTTTTAAAAAAAATGTGTTGATCTGGTTGGTGCTACATCTGAAGAGCTGTTTTTCAGCCACAGAACTTATCAATTATATAGTCTGTCCAATGGTTCTATGATAGTTTCTGGCTTGGCTTGTATCCCTAATTCTGTGAATTGTTATATGTTCTTAAGGGTAAAATACTGTCACAGAAAGGTGCCTTGAAGATCACCTTGGGGGTTGTAGGTTTTCTTCTTCTTTTCTGTCTTTTAAAAATTTTTTTCCTTAGCAGCAGCAGGTACCATTTTGTCTAATGAAATCTCATACAGAATTATACTGTAGAAAATAAATAGAAGTGCAGCTTCTCTTAATGGAAGTGAAAATTTAGATCTGAAACCCTGCCTGTTGGCCTTGTTCTCCCCCTGTTGGCCCCTGAGGCCAAGAGAGGGAAATTATTCAGGATTATATAATTGTTTAACTAGGAAACATGGTAAAAATAGCCTAATGCAGAGGTTCTCACCTTTTTTCTGCTCCATATCATGGAGGCTTTCCCTTCCCCCCATAAACAAAGGAAAGAAAGCAAGCCGAATGAGAATCACACATCTAGTCAAGCCTTCCCTTTTAGATGATGGAACTGAGGCCATGAGGGAGGAAGTGACCAGACCACAGCAGCGCTGTGCTGGGAGCACGTGGGTTGGGGAACCCAGCCCACCGCTGCTTCTCTATACAGCCCTACCTTAGACTCTAGCTCAGGTCAGAGCATGGTACAGCTATTCTTTATTAATTTCTGATTCAGAGCTGTAAGTCATATTAAGATCTGTTCAGTGGTTACTGTTTACCTGTTTAAATATTGAAGTTGCTAGAAGGAGCAATGTGATTGGAAATTGGGACACCAGATATGATTCCAAATCACTGATTTGAACTTGTGGCTCCAAATGTGTCAGTAAATTTGCTGTACAGGACACCCCCTAGTGGCCAAATTTCACAACCGCAACTTGCATTTCATTGCATACACTCCTACTTAAGAATCAGTCCCTTAATGAGACACTATTAGTGATGATGGTTAACCTCATGTATATAACAATGATTTTTTTTAAAGGTTGAGAATCACTGATCTAAGTGTTTCTTAAAAGGTACTTTTTTCCCAGCTGATTTTCAATAAATTGTCTTTTGGTTCTAGATAGGATTATTGACCCTGACTATGAAGTTTCATCTCCTTAGATTTTTCAGGGAATCAATTGTTGGAAGAAAAAATGTATGTTATGTAGACTTTGTTCACATAATTAATGTGAAGCCAAATCATAAAGCATCAAGAGGATAGTGATAAAGTTGCAGCAAAGGATACTTTTCTGCTGATGGCCTTCTTCTTAGATACTTCCATTATTAATAGTCTATTATGTAACTGATATGACCATTCAATCAGCATTATTTCTGATGCCAACTAGAGGGCCTGCCTATGAACTAGGTTGTTTTCTTTTTTTTTAGCAGTCAGGCCTGTTACAAATTTTTTTTTCTTATTTTTTATCTTTATTTTTTTAGCAGTTGCAGACCTGCAAAGGATGTTCCCCACCCCTCCTTCTTTGGAACAGCACCCTGCATTTTCTCCTGTGATGAATTATAAAGATGGAATCAGTTCAGAGACAGTGACAGCATTAGGCATGATGGAGAGCCCTATGGTCAGTATGGTTTCTACACAGCTCACTGAATTCAAAATGGAAGTGGAAGACGGGTTAGGAAGTCCCAAGCCAGAGGAAATAAAGGTAATTGCCAATATATTAGTTATACAAAGACAGGGTGGTTTGAAAGCAAATTTTTATACAACTTCTTTAAAATAGTGTTGTCTGTATGCCATGTATACATAAGTTCCTAAGAGTTCTCTGAATTAGGTCATGAGGTAATTATAGTGTCTTTTGATTAAGTTAAAATTTTGGCTTTAGCATTTTTCTGTTGATCAGATAAAAGAGAAGTATTAAATTATAGTGATTTTTGTTGCTATTATGGTGTGTCCTAAAGTTGTTTACTAGCATTATCACCAGCCCCACTTTGTTGTCACAGGACTTTTCATATGTGCACAAAGTTCCAACTTTTCAACCTTTTGTGGGATCCTCCATGTTTGCTCCACTGAAGATGTTGCCGAGCCAATGCCTGCTACCTCTGAAGATTCCTGATGCCTGTCTGTTTCGGCCTTCGTGGGCAATCCCTCCTAAAATTGAACAACTGCCCATGCCACCTGCAGCCACTTTCATTAGAGATGGCTACAAGTATGTGCTGGGATTGTGTCGAGTTATCTGCTGTATCTAATATGATTTTTTTTTAACATCTTTACTGGAGTTTAATTGCTTTACAATGGTGTGTTAGTTTCTGCTTTATAACAGAGTGAATCAGCTATACATATACATATATCCTCATATCTCCACCCTCTTGCGTCTCCCTCCCACCCTCCCTATCCCACCCCTCTAGGTGGTCACAAAGCACCAAGCTGATCTCCCTGTGCTATGTGGCTGCTTCCCACTAGCTGTCTCTTTTACATTTGGTAGTGTATATATGTCCATGCCTCTCTGTCATTTCATCCCGGCTTACCCTTCCCCCTCCCCGTGTCCTCAAGTCCATTCTCTATGTCTGTGTCTTTATTCCTGTCCTGCCCCTAGGTTCTTCAGAACCTTTTTTTTTAGATTCCATATATATGTGTTAGCATACAGCATTTATTTTTCTCTTTCTGACTTAGTTCACTCTGTATGACAGACTCCAGGTCCATCCACCTCACTGCAAATAACTCAATTTCATTTCTTTTTATGCCTGAGTAATATTCCATTGTATATATGTGCCACATCTTCTTTTTTGTTTGTTTTTTTGTTTTGTTTTAATAGTTCTATCGTGATCTTCTTTTTTTTAAGTGTTTGTTTATTTTTAACATCTTATCCTTGCGCAGGGGCCATGCTAATCTTCTCTGTATCGTTCCAGTTTTAGTATATGTGCTGCCGAAGCGAGCACTGTGCCACATCTTCTTTATCCATTCAGCTGTTGATGGACACTTAGGTTGCTTCCTGATTTTTATCTTAACTAAATATTTACTTTAAATGATGACAGCATTTCATTTGAAACTGTCCTTTATTGGCCATTCATGTTTTTGTGCATATTATTTTCTGTTGAAAATATACGTTGAAAATTTTCTATACTAAATTTCATATACATGGAAAAATTAAGGTTATTTGTATAGAGAACCATGATGTTCATGGTCATTCAGTGTAAAATCAGTGTCTATCACAGAATCAAGCATTAGTTGGAGTGGGTAATATTTTTAGGGTGATGGTGGTAAGTACTTTGCTTTATATAATTTGATGATTTCAAATGTGTTTACTTAAGGCACTTTAAAATGAAGTATTCACATGATAATTTCTCTGTTATTGACCCCATGTCATGTAAGAAAGCAGCAACAGAATGGTGCTGTGATACGGGGGAAGGAAAAGGAAGTGTTTATTGTAGCTTGGACATGTTTCATACTGTTGCCAAAAAAGTTCTTACTGCAGCAGTGTAGAATCAGTTTCCCCTTTGAGTGATAATTTCTTAATAAAATAATTTAAATTCCATAAAATAAAAGACCACAAACTCAAATTTCTATCAGGACCAGGTAAGCAATATGTGGATGAAATGGACTGGGCAAAGCAAAAGACTTGGCACTACTGATGCTCGGCGTCATTGTGAGAGGCAGTGGGAGCGAGCAGGGTCAGTGATGAACTGTTGAGAGTACACCCCTTTTAAAGAGACTTTTTTTTTTTTTTTGCTATTCAAATACAGGGAATTGGAGACCTGGAATTAAATGTATCAACGTATTTCCTTTTTAAAAATGTTGACAGTTGCAAATTCCCTGGTGGTCCAGTGGTTAGGACTCCGTGCTTTCACTGCCTAGGGCACAGGTTCAATCCCTGGTCGGGAAACTAAGATCCTGCAAGCCATGCGGCAAGGCACACCGCGCCCCCCACCGGCAAAAAAAAAACCAAAAACGTGTTGACAGTTAATCCAGAGTTACATTCTAGGAGCTAAGAAAAATTTATGATCCAGTCCAGTCTGTGGGCTACTTCTTTGTGACCTCATATAAAAATCATCTTGATGAAATCAAGTTTAATTTTATAAACAGGCTTTATGCTTGTGTATGTAAAGTCTGTATGGGAATGAAAAAGTGTGGCAGAGAAGTGGTTTAAAAGAACATTAGACTTGGGGAAGTACAGCTATAGAGTCATAGGGCTCAGATTCCTGCCTTTTTTGTTTAGTCTCTGTATGGCCTTAAATGACCATTTTACTGGGTCTTCCCTTCTTTAGAACGGGGTTATCTTGCCCTACTTCCCACATAAGATTTTTTTCTGAGAACTCTGAGTACTTCCACAACCACCAGCAGTGTGAAAGCATGTGTTCAAAAGCACCCTGGATGGGAGGGCCTGGCTAGTTCTCTGCTGCTGTTCTCCAGTTGTGCCCTAGCTTATTTAATCTGAGACTGGTCCAGCACAGCTAGAGCGACTAGCACACCAGGAGTTAGCAGGCCATTCGCAAGTAGTGCAACAGCTTCCGAACCCATTCCACAGCTTAATCTCTTACACACACAAGCTTCTCAAACAGTGACATGCAACCCTTTGCTGTATGATGGTTTCAATAACCAATAATTTAGATCATTGTTTAGATCTATCGAATCTATCCTTTGCCACCCCACAGATTCTTGGTATTCTACACGGGTGCTGTTAACAGAACTGTCTCTGATGGAATGAGTGTTTGTATCTGCACCTTCCAGTGCGGCATCCACTACCCTGATGTTGTAGCTGTGCACCATTTGAAATGTTTCTAGTTGAGATCAAGACTGAATGTTTATTTTTATTTAAGTTGATTTAAATTCATCACATGGGGGTAGTGACTACCTTACTTACTGGACAGGACATTCTAGGCTATGGGAAATCCTCCTGCTGTGGTCTCCATTGCCCTGGACCCCCGCTTTATCACAGAGCACAGCAGCACTCACTTGATGCCGGTCATACTTGCTATGAGCTAACTTTTCTTACTTTCTCACTGTTGCGTATGCAGCATCTAGCATGGGGTGGGTACTCAATTCATTTTTATTGAGTGGGAAAAGTCAGGTTACTGTACAAGATAAACCATTTTTACTGCCTCGGGAGGAATTTAATTATTTAGGTTTTCAGTTAGTCGTCATAGTTCCCTTTGTGATCTGAACTGCATAATAATTTGGGGGTTTTGTTGAACAGAAAAATTTGAAAGGAGTCCAATTAGAGTAAAGATCATTATTACACACTTATTATTTTGGTCTCTGAGATAGCAATGATTGCTGATCAAGGTTTCTGGGTCATTTGTTATCTTTACTCAAAGATACCACTGTGCCTCAGATTTAACATTTCGTTGCAGTGACTGATTTGGATTTTCAGGTTGATAAGTTAGGCATAGCTGATTAAAAACCATAAGAAAATGATTTGAAGAGCCGTTACTTTATGACATTCTTCTTTCAAATTATAAGTGAATGAATACGTACTTTATTGGAGGAACATTAGTTTAAGCACAGTATTAACAGATTTCAGAAGAATTTTAAGTATTTAAAAAATCTATTTCTTTTGATACCTTCTAACTGGAAAGAATAATCCTGCGCTGTTTTACATGTACATCTAAGAATATATATCAGGAAAATTTTATTACAATAATAAAATAGCAGAACATTGCAGACACTGTTTTGTTTTCCATGTGGCTATTCCAAAAAGAAGTCGCTGCTTATGAGAAAATAGGTAGCACAGTGTGATCAGTCTCTGGGAGCTAAAAATAATTGTGCTATATAATGCATGACATATTGAAAAATAAAAAAATGAACGAATTGCCTACCACCCTACAGAAATCTGTTAGAAGTTTGGAAACTGTGATGCAATATACATACTTCTGGGCAGCTACCTAACTAATACTAAGTCCTTTTAGCAGCATGTGTAGTATTTGTATTAATTGTAATATAGTACTGGCCAGTGGGTTTCCTAAAATAGAATTCCCTCATGGTCACTCATTACTATAAAAATGCTAGCCTAGATAGGACTACATTTTGGAAATTAGAAAAATGTTAAATTTTCATGTGCATTTGATTATAACTACTTTAGAATCATATGTAGATTATAGCCTCAGAGAACAAGTACACTGGCAGAATTTCAATTTCAAAAAATGACAAAAATGTAATTGCAAATTAGATGGAAATTTCATCCTATGGTCTTCTAGCTACTTTGGCATCTGAGCTCAAGTGTTAAAGTTCTATTTAGTGGTCATAGGTTTTCAAAACTACATTGCCCAAATCCAGCATCATGTTTTCTTGTAAAAATAGTTACAGTTCCCTCAAAAGATTAAGATGAGGCTTAATCGAAAACTGAATAAACCAAGCGATAGCGTACATACATAAGAAATGCACAGGCCAGGTTGGGGGTGATTATGTGTGTATTCCAGCACCTGTGACCTGCCTCCCGTTCTCACTTGGTGCTGTCTCTTTGTTGCAGTAATGTGCCTAGTGTCGGGAGCCTAGCAGATCCAGATTATCTGAACACACCACAGATGAACACCCCGGTGACGCTGAACAGCGCTGCCCCAGCCAGCAACAGTGGAGCAGGAGTTTTGCCATCTCCAGCAACCCCTCGCTTCTCTGTCCCCACACCACGAACCCCCAGGACCCCAAGAACTCCCAGAGGAGGGGGCACTGCCAGTGGTCAAGGGTCTGTTAAATATGACAGCACCGATCAGGGGTCACCAGCCTCTACCCCCTCTACCACACGGCCTCTTAATTCTGTGGAGCCCGCCACCATGCAGCCAATTCCTGAAGCTCACAGTCTCTATGTGACTCTGATTCTTTCTGATTCCGTGATGAATATCTTCAAAGACAGAAACTTTGACAGCTGTTGCATCTGTGCCTGCAACATGAACATCAAAGGGGCGGATGTTGGGCTTTACATCCCCGATTCTTCCAATGAGGACCAGTACCGCTGTACCTGTGGGTTTAGTGCGATCATGAATCGCAAACTTGGTTACAATTCGGGACTCTTCCTGGAAGATGAGTTGGATATTTTTGGGAAGAATTCTGATATTGGTCAGGCTGCCGAAAGGCGCTTAATGATGTGTCAGACCACCTTCCTTCCGCAGCTGGAAGGAGCCAGAAAATCCCAGGAGCCACCGATAAGCCTTCTCCTCCTCCTGCAGAATCAACATACGCAACCTTTTGCTTCACTGAGTTTCCTGGACTACATTTCCTGTAACAATCGCCAAACTCTTCCCTGTGTGAGCTGGAGTTACGACCGGGTGCAAGCAGATAATAATGATTACTGGACGGAATGCTTTAATGCCTTGGAGCAGGGTCGGCAGTATGTGGATAATCCCACAGGTGGCAAAGTGGATGAAGCTCTGGTGAGAAGTGCCACTGTGCACTCTTGGCCTCATAGCAATGGTAGGTTTCCCAGAATACAAATTTGCTTTGAAAATGGTCTTGGTGTGATGATAACTTGCAAACTTTCTTTACTTTGTTATATATGACAAAATTTTAAATTTCATTTATTAAAAAATAGACATAACTAAAGTGAGAGCTATCTTGATATCACCCTAAAGTTAAGAACGGGGAGATGTTTTATATTGAAACACATTTGGAGAAGAGTAATTATTTTGTGGAAAAAAAGTTGTCTAGATTATACAAACTGATAATTTGCATACCCTTTCATGTTTAAGTCTACGCTTTCTTCTGGGTCAAGTTTCCATGATACTTCTTCCAGGAAGCCTTCTATCCAATTACCAGAGTATTTTCTCTTTCCTCTGGTTTCCCAGTATTTTGTGTCTCTGGTAACAGTGATCACATTTTACTTTGCATTGTGATTCCTGGGGCACGTCACTGTCTTAAAAACTCCAGTTGATAAACGTCTTTGGAGTTGGGCTCTAAGAGTGCTGAGCGCCTTGCTGTTCCCTTTCCTTATTGATTCACTGTCTATGCTGTGATGTGTCCTGCGGGGATAAAATGGTGAATGAAAGAGACAAGGTACCTGCCCTCAGGGACTTTCTAATCTATTTTGGAAAATGGATAAGCCTTCTCCTCCATCCTCCAGTTAAATAATATGCTTATTTATTTAATTATTCGAATCAAATAAATAAATAAGCATATTATTGCAAACCATTATAAGTGATGAAAACACGGGATGTCAGGGGACACTTCCTTGAAGCAGCAGTAACATTTGAGATCCCAACGATGAGTACAGGTTAACTGGGTGATGAGGGAGGGGGCGGGGAGTCGTGTCCCAGGCAGAGGAGGGGCGAGTGCAGTGGCCCAGAGTTATGTAGAGCATGGGGCCTTCAGAGAACTCAGAGAAGCCTAGAGACCAGCAGTGCTAGCTTGTCAAGAGCCTTTTGAGACATGCTGGGCACCGGGTCTTCATCCGAAGAGTCTTAAGTCAATGATGGGTTTTACGAAGAGACACTGACATCAGATTTGTGTAGTTAGGAAAAAAGGTACTCTATAAGGTGGGCTGTGGATTAGAAAATGGCGAGAATGGATTTGAGGAGACTGAGAAGTTCCTGCAGTAGATGAAATAAGAAACAGTAGCTTGGCTTAGTGTCCTAGCAAAGGAGATGGAAAAGAAGTGGAAACATTTAAGAGATGCTTGGGAAGTATTATTGCAGGACTTGGAAATGGGTTGGATTTGGGGGATCAGGGAGAGTGAGATATTAAGGAAGACACCCAGATTTGTGACATGTATACCTAGATGGACAGTGGTGTCATTCAAAGACAAGTGTACTGGGAGCTTCCCTGGTGGCACCATTGGTTAAGAATCTGTCTGCCAATGCAGGGGACACTGGTTCGATCCCTGGTCAGGGAAGATCCTACATGCCGCGGAGCAACTAGGCCCATGCGCCACAACTGCTGAGCCTGCGCTCTAGAGCCCGCGAGCCTAGAGCCTGTGCTCCGCAACAAGAGAAGCCACCACAATGAGAAGCCCGTGCACTGCACCAAAGGGTAGACCCTGCTTGCCACAACTAGAGAAAGCCCGCGCACAGCAACAAAGACCCAACTCAGCCAAAAATAAATAAATAAAATTATTTTAAAAAGATGAGTGTACTGGAGGAATATCAGGTCTGGGGAGAAAGGTCATAAATTGAGTTTTGGGAGTTCTAAAGATTTCTCTTGAGATATCCAGGTAGAGGTGTCAAGTAGACACTTGGGACTTTATGACCTGGAGCTCAGGGGAAAGAGTATATGGCACATAGATGATAACCCAAGTCAGGGGCTCAGAGGAGGAGGAGAGCTCACTGGGGAGGAGGACTATATGGAAAGGGAGGAGGGCCTGGGACAGAGCTTTACTGAGTTCTGCCATGTAACCAAGTTTCATGAGTGAGAGCGTGGTCAACAGGCATTCAGATTCAGCCAAGCTTTTAAGATAAGGATTAAACCAGTCTTTTGACCATGGTAAGAGCTGTTTCTGTAGACAGGTGGGAGCAGAGGCCAAGCTGGAGGAGTCTATGTGTGACAGAAACATGGACCCTGCTTCAGAATAGTCCGTCTTGCAGGGGAGAAGGTTATATAAGCAAGGAGACCTCTTGGAGGTGGAGACTCCTGAGGAAGTATTTCAAGGGTTATACTCATTTTTATAACTGCTTAGGTTTAAGTAGAGTGCCTTATACTTAGTGGGCCTTTAATTAATGTCTGCTGCATGAATTTATGAATTAAAGTCTTTCCCCTAAAGAATTGTGGGTGATTATCTTAGGTGGTTTCTTTTACTAGACAGTGGCCTTCAGGTAGAAAAGCAGTCTGTGTGGATGGATCAGTAGTGGCATCTTTGGATATGAAGAATAGCACATTTTATTGTAGGTGAGATGTGGGTTCCAAATTCAGATGCATAAAACTACCAGACAGATAATGTAAATGAATGATGTGGAGAGCCAGGTTTGCAAAAGGCAATGACCTAAATTGTGTCGTTTTCCAACATACTTTCTATTTTGTATGCACAGGAATAGAGTTCACAAAGAATTACTTCTACTTTTATTTTTCTCTAACCTGTGGTTCTCTTGGTGTGTCACTTTCCTACTTCTGATAGAGCCATGGGTACAAGAGGTACTTTACTTTTTTCTTTCCTATAAGAAGAAAAGAAGCACAGGCTTGAAGATCAAGGTGATAAATGCTGCTTCAGTCTCAGGCCAGCTGGGGTGGGGGGAGGCGCGCGGGGAGCGTCAAGAACTGTGTGAAGGGGACAGCTACTCCTTGGCTCCAACAAGTGGTGGTCATCCAGGAATATGATGGTCTGAGCCCCAGGGCTGTCAGGCAGTTTTCCAGTTTTTCAAGAGAAGCTGGAAATCCAGATTTGCATATGAAATTTCCTGAGAAATTCATTCCAGATTGAAAAACAAAAACTGTGCCATCAAGTTGCAGCCTGTGTTTGACGTGGGGACACATCTAAAAATGTCTTAAGACCCCTTAAGCACCCTGTGTTTCAGATTTAGTTGGTAAATAAATCACAGATTTCCATCCATGCCACTTTCCTAATCAGCTAGAAAAGCAAGACGAAGGAAAGGTCTTTAGGAACCCAGCTGTGCAGATTCATAGCTGACCATCTCCATCTGAAGTAGTTCTTCCTTCAGATCTTTTTGAGAATTTGATGAGCATTATGGACCTTCTCCCTTGGGGTAAAATACACCTGTGCTCATGCATGCATATGCAGTTTGGGGTGGAGTTTCAGAGGTTTTTCAAATTCTAGGTTAAGAAACCCTCTTGCTAGCAGAAAGAACATGTTCTGAAACCATGAATCTCCTACCTTCCTCTCTGTACAGATGAATTTCAGGCCTGTCATTGCCTCTGCCCTGTTTTCATGTGCCTCTGCCTGTGTAGAAGGTCGTCTTTCTCTTTATTCTGTATTTTGTGAAAATATTTTCATTAAGATCAGTTTTTAAAGTTTTTAAAAGCTTCAAGTTCCTTTTTCCCACTCATAATCAAAACATGGATATTTGTAAATAAAAATAATTAAGAAACTAAAAGTAAGAAACAATAATTAAGAAATTTTTGCCGTTCTCTTTTCTTAAGAACAGCCTTGGAAACAAGTCTGTATGATTTTAAAAAGTCAGGCCTATCTGCCTTTCCACTTTCAGGCAATCCTGTGGTTAACCTCTTTTATATAGAGTAAACTATTTTCCCTTTTATTATTTCCAATAATAAATAATAAACTATCTTCTACTTTAGAAGATTGTCTTTCCTCTTGACTCCTAAGTCGGGTAGTTTAGAATCTATTATAAGTCGACCCTGCTGCCAGTGCTGTCTCTGTCGTGGAGTGTAGCTGAGGTCCACAATGATGGCAGGAGGAGGAGTGTCCAGCCCCCCTTTATGGTTCCCCTTCCTTTTCATTTCATTTCTCTTCCAGTGCTGGACATCAGCATGCTCTCCTCCCAAGATGTGGTCCGTATGCTGTTGTCCCTGCAGCCCTTTCTCCAAGACGCCATCCAGAAGAAGCGCACGGGCAGGACCTGGGAGAATATCCAGCACGTGCAGGGACCACTCACCTGGCAGCAGTTCCACAAAATGGCAGGACGGGGAACCTACGGTAGAATCTTTCCCCTGTTTAAACTCCTTCAGATTTTTGTTCTGTGAAAAGCAGCTTTAGTTACTGTCAAGTCCTTCCCTCACTGACAGAATCTTTTTCCTCCTGACTATTAAGTTTTATAATCTCCCTGTTTTCCAGTAGTCAGTTTTGGAGATAATTTTTCTAAATGTCTTTGGCATAATCAAGGTCAGTGGGGCAAATAAGCCCTAAATAGACTATCTGCTAGGGTCTCCTCATCTTCACGATCCTCACTGCATTTTCATGTGGATGAACTTCTGAACTAGCTCTGTCAGCTTCCTCAGAGTCAGGATTATAGTGCTTAGCTTAAAGGAAATGACATCGTGCTGTTTGGAAAACTACCTTTCACCTGCTCTAGTCTGCTCTCTGATCTTACTGAAACTTTATAAGCATGTTCTGACTCATTTAATTAAGGTTCTTCATCAGTGGCCATTTAATTAGAGGATTTGAAGAGTAGTTTTAAGAGTATCATGTCAACCTACAGTAAAATTTCTGATGCCAGAAATAAGACTAATGCACCAGAGAATTCTCAGTTGTCGAGGTTGTGGGAAACAGACCCTCAAGCACTTTCCTAAACTGCAATCTTGTTTTAGGTTCTGAAGAATCTCCTGAGCCGTTGCCCATCCCCACTCTGCTGGTAGGCTATGACAAGGACTTCCTCACCATCTCACCATTCTCCTTGCCATTTTGGGAGAGGCTGTTGTTGGACCCATACGGGGGCCACCGTGACGTTGCCTATATTGTGGTGTGTCCAGAAAATGAGGCCTTGCTCGAAGGAGCCAAAACTTTTTTCAGGGACTTGAGCGCTGTATATGAGGTGAGAAAGACATGAAAGATGAAAATTGTTTGTATGATACGAGTCCTCAGGTTGTTTCTAGTTGTGACTAAATTTTAAAGAACAAATATTTTCAAAGTAGGACTCAAAGAAAATTTTCACATAGTTGGAGGATGAAGAAAAGGATTACATTGGCAAGTTTTTCAAGGAGTACATTGCTTTCCCATCTTAGCGTTTATATTTTATTAGATTTAAAGATTTTCCTCTACCAGCCTTACCACCCATCTTAAAGTCCCGTCAGCTGTTTTTTCCCCATTTATGTGCTCAAGTTTAAAAGTATTACTCACCAGGGGATAGTGGTTGTTCAGAAGATGAGCTTTATGAAAAGAAAGCACATCTACTCTAGGGGTGGGGGGGGGTTCCTGAAAACAGTATAAAAATGTTTAGCTTGAAATTTTTTGAATCATAATAAGTTTAATGACTCTGTCCCTGTATGTTTTATTTAACACTCCATTCATCTTAATACTAAAATTTTGGTACAGATTAATAATGTGATAACCATAGTAATGTAAAAGCCACCTAGATAATTTTATATATCTAGTACATAGATTTCCTCTTACTTTTGAAAAATTAGAATCATGTCTGTCTTTGAAGAGTTAGTGCCACATTTCTTCTGCTAAAGTACATAGACATTAAGGTTTTTGTACCTTATACTTCTGTTATCTTTATATTTGACAAGAATAAATGAAAAATTAGTATTTATAAAGTATTTAGAGCTGCAACAGGCATACTATAAGCATTACAAAAGTGTTTGCTAAATAAGATGCCAAGTTGAATTTCAAAAATACTCCATAACGGAACATTCACTATCTATAAATGTATGAGTACACACGAAATAGTAAACTTACGTGTTGCTACAAAGAAGTGAGAAGATGCTAAAGTATGAGATAATGGCATCATTTAAGCCACTGAAGGAAATCCTTGGATACAGTAATTTCTAAACAGTGCCTGGTTCATGATGCCTAATAACATTAAATCATAATTACCCTAACACAGAAAACTTGTCTAAGCAGTCTTAAAGCCCAGCCATTCTTTTGAATGAAGCTTTCAACATAAGTTACAAAACATAAAACGACTGCCAGATCATTTTAGGATTGCTCTTTTGGCAGTAATGCGTACCTGCTTCAGAAGAGTGTACACTAGAGAATTTTTAGGGGCTTGGTAAGCTTCCTGTTCATCAACTCTAGTAAGGGCTAATAATATGGGCTCTTCTGCTGGTGAACAGGTAGCTAGGTAGCTTACTTTGTGCAGGTATATTAATTCTCTGCCATAAGCACCCATTTAATGTCCTGCACGTCAGTAACAGAATCTCATTGTGCTAAAACAACTACTTACTTTTAAAAAGTGATCAGCATATCCACTGTTTCCATGGCCTCTGCTATTGGTGATCTCCAAATGTCTGTAACAATGTAACAGATGGCCCATAAAATTTTAATGTTATCTTATGGGAGAACATCATAAGTCGGGATTACTTAAGAGGTTTTAGTGGACATATGTCTCAGTCAGCCTAAGTCGGCAGGAACCTGGTTAATTCTTTATTTGACCATTAGCAATCAGGTAGTGCTCAGCAATCTTCCCTTGTGCTGGAGGAAGTGGTTGGGGTGAAGAAACATTCATTTTTCTTTAAAAGAAACATTTTTCCTTAGAGAGCCTAGTCCAGATTTTGGAGAGACAGAGAACAGTTTCAGGTACATTATAATTACCAGAAGGGACCAGCATATAATGTTGGTTTGGTTGCGTGTGGTAACGCTAAAAGACAAAGGAAAATGCTTCCATGTGTATGGTCAAGAATCTCCGTGGTAACGATGTGTACTGAACGAAGGAGTGGTTCCTGTTGTAAACGCCGATCTGTTTTGTGCCGTCAGATGTGTAGGCTTGGGCAGCACAAGCCTATCTGCAAAGTGCTGCGCGACGGGATCATGCGCGTGGGGAAGACCGTGGCGCAGAAGCTGGCGGAAGAGCTTGTGAGTGAGTGGTTTAACCAGCCGTGGGGCAGCGAGGAGAGTGACAATCATTCCAGACTCAAACTTTATGCGCAAGTTTGCCGCCATCACCTAGGTAAATGGGGATGTATTTGGCAAAGTAGAATTTGAGAAATAGCAAATCGTTCCCCCGCTCCCTATTAGACATGCCACATTATAATTCTTTTGTCTCGGGAAATGTTAGTGTTCCATTACTGTATTTATTTAGGTCTAATTTTTGCATTCTAAGTAGTTAAATGCTAATTTTTATGTGCATGTATATTCTTTAAAAGCTATTTACAGTAGCCTAAGGAAGTCATATCTAATTTACTCCACATTTCGAAAATGTAGCAGCATGACTTGGTATTAACTGCTCTATTTTAACCCAGATTCCCAAGAGAATCTTAGATGCTTACAAAGCCTTATGCACATAGGAGCATAATATACCATGATGGCCGTAGAATATATGGCCTCTCAGTTTTCAGTGAAGGCGTATGGAATCAGTCTGAAAGGAAAATGTTAAAAATGATTGATTTTCTCCTCTCCCCCGCACCCCCCCAAAATAAGGCTCTTGCCCAGAATTTATAATAAGTAACTCCATGTTTATTTCCATGTTTACAGAACATACAAGCTATGTTCAGTGGTAGAGATAGCATTTTGGGTGTCATAGAGTAATGCAACCTGGAAGCATAATTTTTTTAAAAGTGACTATTCTAAATATCTGCTTCAACCAGACACTGCAGAACATTCCTAAAGTCACCTCTCTGCGTGTACACTTTCAGCACCTTATCTAGCCACTCTGCAGCTCGACAGCAGCCTGTTGATACCACCTAAGTACCAGACCCCACCAGCAGCAGCACAGGGACAAGCTACACCTGGGAATGCGGGGCCTTTAGCTTCAAATCCAGGATCGGCAGCCCCCTCAGCTGGCAGTGCATTTAATCCCACCTCCAATGGCAGTTCTGTGAACCCGGCAGCAAGTAGCTCCGCATCTGGTTCCTCTGTGCCACCGGCCTCGACATCTGCCTCTGCTCCCATTATTAACCAGATAAGCACTACCTCTTCTTCAGGATTCAGTGGTAGTGTCGGAGCGCAGAACCCCAGCGCTGGGGCCAGCTCTGCAGAGAGAACGCAAGGGAGCATAGGCTGTGGTGGAGACACTGAGCCTGGGCAGAGCTCCTCTCAGCCCTCACAGGATGGACAGGAAAGGTACGGTACTCTGACCAAGACGAGTGGCTTCAGCTCGGACCCCTTGTCTACTCTTCCTCTGCACCCCCAGCCCCCTCGACTTCATGAGTCTCTAAACCTTGTAAAGGGTGGTATTTCTCTTCTTCCCTCAAGAGAGTAACAACTGTCAGTCTATAGTTCAGTGTTAAGAAATTTGAGAACTTCTTATAAACTTATTATATTACTAGTATAATGGTAATATATACTTACTAATTAATATACTTAATGTAATTAATATTACTGTTAATACTCATTATATGAACATAATATATGGATAATAGTAATAGTAAGCTCTTACTATTAATGTAACAGCATTATAAAACATCTTTGTAGAATGAAGCCACGGTGTGGTGGGGGGGAGTTAAAAAAGAGATCTCCCGTTTTAGAGGAGCATATTGTTGTTTTCCATCCATCTGGATGCTAACTGATTTGGTTTGCCTTCATTTTGGTACATATTAATGTTGCATTTAATCTGTAATCATCGTCCAGGGAGTCAGTGTGCTCTGGAATTGATTTATTTTGTATAATTTATATTTATGTTGTGCATCTCATAAGTGACTCTCTCTACAGCGTTACAGAAAGGGAGAGGATAGGAATTCCCACGGAGCCTGACTCTGCAGACAGCCAAGCCTACCCTCCAGCTGTTGTCATTTACATGGTGGACCCCTTCACTTATACCGCAGAGGAAGACTCCACTTCTGGAAATTTTTGGCTGTTGAGTTTGATGCGCTGCTACACAGAAATGCTGGATAATTTACCTGAGCATATGAGAAATTCTTTCATTCTCCAGGTAACTATTTGCAAGTTTATTTTTTACGTTGTTGTTGTTTTTATGAAAGTAAACAGGTTCATGATTTTTAAAAAAATTATATGTATATAAAAATAGATTTAGATTCAGCCATTATTAGCATTTTGGTGTTTTTCTAGCCTTTTTTCTGTGTTTGTTTACACAATTGAGATCCTACTTTTCACATAATTTTTAGTCTTTTTGTACTTAAAGTTATTCATGAATACTTTTCCACCTTATTTAAAATTCTCACCAAGCAACATATTTTTTATAGGCTGCATATTTTCCATGTGTAACTGTTTCTCTACAGTTAGATATAATTTTTTTTTTTTTCACCTTTTCACTGTTAAAAATACAACTATAAGGCGGTCCAGTGGTTGGGACCCCGTGCTTCCAATTCCGGGGCCTGGGTTCAATCCCTGGTCGGAGAACTAAGGTCCCGCAAGCTGCACAGCATGACCAATAAATAAATAAGTAAATGAATGAATGAATAAATAAATAAAACCATAATAAACATCTTTAGGTATAATCTCTCTTTCACATTTCAAGTCATTTCTTAAAGTGGATTCTTAGATAAAGATACTGATAAATAATGCCAGATTCCTCTCCCAAAATGTTATAGTTATTTACATTTCTTTCAGGAGTGAAGGAGCATGCCCATTTTTAGTGCACCCTTGCCAGCTTTATGGTGTAATAATTTTTAAAAATTTATAATTTAATAGGTGAAAAATGATGTCTTGGGTGTTTAGATTCTTGTTTTTCTGTCACTTTAACTCAAGCCATATTATAGAATTAAAAGATTGAAATTAAAGCTACCAGTATAGTCTGTTGATAGTTTTTCATTGATTTGAAGTTTGTGTCTCAGATGACTAGACAATAATTCCAAAGATGCCGTGCATACCATGCGTATACCTTACAAAAGTGAGAAGTATATTTAAAAGCAAGTTTTTAAATTTAGGGGCATGGCAACAATAAATTGAGAATTTATCTCTAAAATGGGAACAGGGTAGTTTCTAAGTGACAGTGTAACTTGGCCAGCAGAGTGACACCTCTTCTTAAATTGCTGGTATATTTGGAATATGGGACTTTATGTCACTGAAAGGAATTAAGATTGAATTTTACTATGTTTGGCATTTCTGTATTTTAAAACTAAAGTTGCCTCCCCCATTCAAGTAAAGAATTCATACCATTTCATTTTCGAACTGCCTTGTTAGCATATTAGATCTCTACTTCTAGTTTTATTTGTATTTGTGTCTGTAGATTGTGCCTTGCCAGTACATGCTGCAGACAATGAAGGATGAACAAGTTTTCTACATTCAATACTTGAAGTCCATGGCATTTTCAGTGTACTGCCAGTGCAGGCGACCTCTGCCTACACAGATCCACATTAAATCCCTCACAGGATTTGGGCCTGCCGCCAGCATTGAGATGACTCTCAAGAACCCAGAGGTAGGTAGCAGCAACAGGGCAGAAATTTGCAAAAAGACTACTTTTATGCTAAAGATGCAAGCCAGGAGAGTTGCTTGCTTGGTTGGTCTTCTACCTTTATTGTAAGAGTGGTAGGTTTCTTTAATCCTTAAATTGAAATAGAGGAGATACTTCTCTGAACTTGTATAATTTTTTGAGAAAAGAGGCAAGCAAACTCTTGCCATTTTTTGATGTAAGACCTAAGGCAACAGTACACTTATCCCTTTTACTTATGAAAGTTCAATTTTCCTATATTTATTTTGTTCATCATTGTTTGAAGCTAATCTGTGTCTTAAATCACTCTCCACCTTCCCCAGCTCATTTTTTTTCTCTTGGAACAGCCGCTGTGTATGTGTTTACTCTGCACGGGCCCCTCATTTTCTGATGCTTTCTCCTCCCCTTGTCTCAGTGCTTCTGTATGTAAATGAACGCTTTTTCTCTCCATCTTTGTAAACCTGTTTCCCACAGATAAGTACCTCAGGGGGAATTCTAAAACACCAAAGCAAAACACGTTTTAAACAGAAGTTGTACACTTCTTTTGTTTTACTAATCACCTTATCCTGAAGGTAGACATACAGGGCAGTGTTTAGAACTCTCAAAGCCTTCAGTTCCCACAACTTTTGCATGAAAAATTACCCATTAATAAAGGCCAGCAAACACCTCTTCACCATTAGAGAACTTAAAAACACCAAAAATTGCTAATTTTAGTTGTTAATGTAAGTTTTTGTGGAAAACTAAAAAAATGACGCACTACTTAATACTGCATTTGTTGTAACTTGGTTCAGGTCAGCTTGGTCCCAAGAGAGGAAACTGCTTAGCTGACAACTTACATTCGCTCTGGGGTTATAGAAAATTTCTATCTTTGGCAGTTTTAGGTTAGTTTATTCTTTTGAGTCTGTATTTTTTACTTTTGTGAGCATGTCATATGTTTTCTCTACTACTAGCTTTTTCTAGAATAAAAATAAATATGTTTCTACTTGTTTCAAATTTGTGTCCAGAAATTGAGGTTGTGCCTTTCTTTATAAACTTTGAATCTTTTAGGTTTTTACCTCTTGTGGTTATTCTGCAATGCAGATGCAATCATTCCTTATGCTTTGGTAAGAAGTTACCACAATTTCAAATGACAACTAATAGTAGTCTGCATTTTCAGAGAAGAGAGTAAAGGCTGACTACCTATATTAAGATCCGAGGCATTATGTAATGTTTTAAAAGATTATATAACATACTGGCAGAACACCATGAGAGTTCATGAGATATATAGTGAGGCTTAGATTAAAATAAATCACAAAAAATATTCTTTCTTTCCTTTTGCTTTGGAACAGGAAGAGAGAAATCAATCATTTGACTTAATTAAAAATGTAAGAACCAAATGTTGTGAACATTTACTGAGGTTTATAAATTTTTACTTGCATTAAGGTGCAATGGCTAATTGCTAAATGCTGCCTCTCCCTCAGTCTGCAGCTAGAATTTTGTACTTTCATTCAGCAACTATAGCTGAGTGTCTACCGTGTGCCAGACACTGTATTAGGTGTTGACTGTGCAGTGGTGAACAAGACACCAGTCCCCTGCTTCCAGGAATTCTCATTTTCTGCAGTGGCACAGTCTCATGCAAGCTCCTGGCAACCACTGTTCTACTTGGTGTCTCTGTGGGGTTGCCTGTTCTGGATGTTTTTTGTAAATGGAATCTTCCAATATAGAATGTTTTATGTCTGCCTTCTTTCACTTAACATAATGTTTTCGAGGTTCATCCATGTCATAGCATGTATCAGTACTTCATTTCTTTTTATGGCTAAGTACTATTCCGTTATATGGATAGACCACATTTTGTTTATCCATTTATTAGTGGATGGGCGTATGGATTTTTCCATCTTTTGGCTATTGTGACTAACCCTGCTCTAAACATTTATGTATGAGTTTTCGTGTGGTTATATGTTTTCAGTTTTCTTGGTAAGTACCTAGGAGTGGAATTGGAGAGTGAATGGATCAGTGATAAGGTTAGCTTTGAAACTTGAGCAAGTTGTTGAATATGTATCCCTAAAATGAAGGAATTGGATTAACTTATCTCCAAGGTCTCTTTTAAGTTTAAAATTCTGTAATTCCATTATTACTGTTTCTTATGCTATATAGTTCAGGGGTTGGCAACTCTGTGGGCTAAATCCAGCCTGCAGCCTGCATTTGTATGACCAGCTAGGTAAGAATGATTATTACATTTTTACAAAGAGAAGATTATGTGACAGAGACTCATAAAGCCTAAAGTATTTACTGTCTGATCCTTTACAGAAGTTTGCTGACCCCTGCCATAGTTTACTAAATACTGAAATGTATATAAAGCTAGAAACAAAGAGGACAATTAAATCTCATCACAGTTTATCTAAAATATGTCTTAGGTAACAGCTAACACTTAGATCTCTTTAATTACTCACACACACACATCATAAAGTATAATATACATACTGAAAAGTACCCAGTCTTAAGCATACCGCTTGATGAATTTCCACTAAGTAAAAATATTATGTAACTAGCACTAGAAACAAAACATAACAAGCATCCAGAAACCTCTCTAATGTCCCTTCCAGTCACTCCAATGGTAATCACTATTCTGACTTATAACAGCATAATTTTGCCTGTTTTTGGCTTTATATAAATGGAATCATATTTACAGTGTTTTGCGCCTGACTTCTTTTACTCCGTGTTGAGAATCATCCATTTTGTTGCTTGTAGCAGTAGTTTTTTTCATTCTCTTTGCTGCTGTTTAATATTCTGCTTGTGTAACTTTATCACAATTTATCATCCATTTTACTGTTGATAGTTATTTAGGTTATTTTCTCTTTGGAGCTATTAAGATTGATAGTGTTGTAAACATGCTTATACCTGTCCTTTGTAAACATATATGTGCATTTTGGGGGGTCAGAGGGTGTGTGTTTGTTCAGCTTTTACAGGTGTTGTCAAATACTTTTCCGAAGCACATCATACTCCAGCAATGTATGAAAGTTCTAATTGCCCTGTTTTCTCACCAATACTTGATGTTTTCTTTCCTTTATACTTCAGACATTCTGGTTGGTGTGTAGTGGTTTTAATCCACTTTCCTAATGACTAATGAAGTTGGGCCAATAATAATTTCTTTTAATAAGGAAATAATTGGCTTGATTGGGTTCCCTACCTTAAACAATTTTTTTTGTATCATTATTATTTGTATATATAGGACTAGTCGGGAGGCAGTCTATTGTCATTTCTCCCTGTTGGTTTCCCTCAGTGCTGTATGGGTTTTGTTATAAACATGGAGTGGCTTTGTGTTGATACTGATTTTGATTTTGATTTCAGCGGCCCAGCCCAATCCAGCTTTACTCCCCTCCTTTTATACTGGCCCCAATCAAAGACAAGCAGACAGAGCTGGGAGAGACATTTGGTGAAGCGAGCCAGAAATACAACGTGCTCTTTGTGGGCTATTGTCTGTCTCACGACCAGCGCTGGCTTTTGGCTTCCTGCACTGACCTCCATGGAGAATTATTAGAAACATGTATTGTAAATATTGCTTTACCAAACAGGTGAGGAACCTTGGTGTTTATGGTGTGTGTAAATTGATGCTGTGCCTTTTCTCAGATAATGGATCTTTCTAACTTTCCTATCTAAATGCAGTGGGTAACATGTGGGTGGGTTCTTTGGAATTTTCTTGGTTTTGTTGTACTAAATAATAGCTTTGATTCATTTAGGGACCCTTTTCCATGTCTGTTTTAGATCACGGAGGAGTAAAGTATCTGCACGTAAAATTGGACTACAGAAGTTATGGGAATGGTGCATAGGTATTGTCCAAATGACATCTCTGCCCTGGAGAGTTGTAATTGGGCGACTTGGGCGTCTTGGCCATGGGGAACTTAAAGGTGAGAAATTCCTGAAACAAAGGAAAGGAAAAGGGCTGAGCTAATGTCATTAACTACGCTGAGGGAGAAAATTATAAAGTTGGCAGTAAGAATAAAGCAGATTATATTTTCTGATTCTTTTAAATGTACAGGATAAACCAGTGGCTTTTAGACTTTTCATTAGCAACAAAATCATTTACACAAAGAAAATCTTAAATATAATATTGAACCCCAGTATATAAAACAGAAAAAGAATTTTTTTAATATAAAAATGATACTTGGTAAATTAGAATTTCTAACATTTATTTATATATTGTGAGAAGAACAAGTCAGTTTTAACTGGAAAATTTTATATCAGAGATTATGGATGAGAGTAGAAGTCACGTACAGCCTTTACCTTCGTTTGCTGGTTTGTTTTTGGTGGTTGAGGGTGATGAGCTTTGTATTTACTTTTGTTTCGGTGGCTTGATTGCAAGATAATCCTGATTGACAAGGACAAGTAGTTGCAAATTGGAAGAGTATTTATTCACTTTGCCACTCTCTGATATTCTTCAGTCTGGAAATTTAAGAGAGCAGATTTTTAAAAGTTGAATCCCCCAATATATCTACCGACTGCTTATATTTCTTACCATAAATATAAGAAAGCACTAAAAGTAACTGCAACGTAACACAACTGACCACTGGCAGCTGCCTTGCCTGGTGTTGAGCCCAGCTCATTTATTATCCTTGTGTAGCTACTTGTACAGTTTTATATGAGCAATATGAACAGTCCTAGATTATTTTTTAAAGCCCTATCGATTAATGACACATTTATAAAAAGTTCAGTATATGCATATAGATGGGAGAAGTTTTTGTTTTTAATATTTATTTATTTGGTTTTGCCAGGTCTTAGTTGTGGCACGTGGGCTCCTTAGTTGCAGCTCGCGGGCTCCTTAGTCATGGCATGCGAACTCTTAGTTGCAGCATGCATGTGGGATCTAGTTCCCTGACCAGGGATCGAACCCAGGCCCCCTGCATTGGGAGCGCGGAGTCTTAACCACTGCGCCACCACGGAAGTCCCGGGAGAGGTTTTTTTCTAACATCTGCACAAAAGCAAGCATATGTCACAAATTAGCTTGGTGGTTTTGCACGTGCCAAGTATATATCAGAACAGAGTTGGCAAACTTTCTTTGTAAAGGGCAAGGTAGTAAATATTTTTGACTTTGCAGGCTAGCCGGTCACTGTTGAACTACTCAGATCTGCTACTGTAATGCCAAAGCAGCCATAGACAATACCCCAGTGAATTGGTGTGGCTGTATTCCAATAAAACCTTGTTTACAAACAGGTGGTGGGCAGGATGTGAGCTGCAGACCGTAGTTTGCTGACCCTTGCGTTAGAGTGTGCATCTTATTTCTTTACATGAAATTTATATCTGGTATTTGTGGAAACCCTGAAATAAAACCCCTGATACAGATATAACTTGCCTTGTAGTAAGTGCCTAAGTGAGTTAATTATTAGGGTTTAACAGCAGTTTATACAAATATTATATAATATGTATTAAGTAAGTGTTTTCTTAGGAATCTATTATACACAGAATTTTTTTGTATTAAATTATACTGTAGACCAATAGAAAATATTATCCTTTTCATTTTTAAAAGAATATTATAATGAATCTGTATCAGTAGCCTGGAGGTCTAATACATTAGGGGATTCATCATTTCATTTCTGTCAGAATTCCTATCTTCTCTTTTAGTATGCCTTTTAGTCAATCTTATTTCTTAAAGGCTTTGAGCTACTCTTAACCCTTGGGAAAAGTTAGAATGTAATAGAAAAGAAGTAGAGGGGATAAAAATGTAGCCTAGTAGTCTAGTTACTTGGTATTTTGGAAAATTATTAAAACCATCGCCTTCCCTTTTATGATTTTTTAGAAGGGACACACTCTTCTTTCTTTTCTCTTGGGGGAGAAGAATGTAAGTGTGACTGAGGGCTCCATCAAAAGACTGAGAGCAAGTGTACTTGCAAGGAGTAAAAACATGGAGAAAAGCCTAGTGTCCAGGACATCAGCTTCCCAATCTACAGTTTCTTCCTTTGGGGAACTGAGGTCTGCACCACGTTGCATTTCTGTGGGGCAGTATCAGATATGAGTCCACAGATTTCAGAGTCAGTTTTGTGAATCTCTGTTCTTTATCACCAGAGTGTTTGTCATAAAAATAATCATACTGTCTTTTCCTTCTTACTTGGTTTTTATATACTGAACTCACTTCTCTTTGGTATTTCTGTGGTTTTTAAAATTACTCCCTCCTCCATCCATGTTCCTTGACCCTTTTATTTCAGCCACTTCAGTTCAGTGTTCATTAGGAATATGAAATGTGAAAGTTTTTTTTTTTCACTTGCTTTTTAAGGGGAGAGCAGGTTGTTTGAAAAAAGTATGTGGAGGTAGAGAGGTGGAGTGGTGTTACATCAGTGGGATGTGACATGACAGCAGTGTACGGCTGCAGTAATGTGATGTGCTTCATGTGTGTCGGGGGTCAAAATAAAGGGAGTACCAAGTGCTTTTCAATTCCCAGAGTAACATTACCCTCAACAGTTCTGTGAGGAGACGTAGTGCCTTTGTTTGGAGGCAATAAACACACGATAGAAAGAAAATTTGTGGCACCTTTTTAATCTGAACAATTAATGTGGCATCATTTGGAGTACTTTACTTGCACCCATTGCTTATCGGATCTTTGGGCATGCCAGGAAAGGGTCCCCTTCGTTTCTTCTGTTGCTTGCCTTTCATGAAACAACCAATCTACGTTAGCAGTAAACAAAACTGAGGTCCACCCCAAACTGTGCTCTCTTCTGAAGAAAAGTGTTCACAGGGGTAGTGAAAGAACCGGACCTGGAGAAGGAGAAAGGACAGAACATACTGGCATCACCATTGAAAACTACTTTAAGTGCCTAAGTCTGCCCGGGTCTGTGCCGGACTCACAGGTCATTTCAGACATGATTTCAGTCTCTGTAGTCGTTGGCCTTTGTTTCTTTGTTAATGAAGTGTAATCGAGGTCAAGTAACATTTTCTTTGTAGCAAGGAGGGGAACCTTTATAAAGCCATATTCCCTTCAGGGCCCAATCCTAGAAATTCAATTATCAGGCAAAACTGGTAAAATGCTCAAACCTCACATCAGTATGAATTTCTGAAGACTGTGTGTGATTGTGATATTTGATTCCAGATTGGAGTATCCTCCTTGGAGAATGTTCATTACAGACAATCAGTAAACGGCTCAAGGACGTGTGCCGGATGTGTGGAATCTCTGCCGCAGACTCTCCTTCTATCCTCAGTGCCTGCCTGGTTGCCATGGAGCCCCAGGGGTCCTTTGTAGTGATGCCAGGTAAATCTCCTCAGTTTTGTTAATTATGTATCAGAACAGTTCAGTCCATTCAATCTTAAGTCCACACACAAATATAGAATGATCTGTATTATCTTCATGAGAAAAAATTGTACTTAGGGCTCAAAATGGAAACCATTTGGTCTCTTCCAAGGGGAGTGGTTTGTGATTTTATTATCTTTGTTGACCATCATTTGGGAGAGAGCCCAAGTCCGGGGTGTGATTGAGAGTCTTGGCGAATTATTTGACTCCAACCTGTTGTTAGTTTATGAAGTTCACCCTCCAAAAATGACTTAAGTGGGCACCAACATGGTATGTATTTTAATACCCTTTTGAAGAAAGGTATTTGATAGACTCTTCAAGCAGCCTCAAGAGGACGTTCAGAGTCTCTCTGTGGTTGAGGATGAATGTGAAGTAGACAGGGTAGAGCATTTAGCACAGTGTCTGGTAGCCACAGTAACTCAGTAAGTGCCAAGATGGTGGGCAGCTGAAACATCATGGCCACAGAATTTTTTTTAAAAACAGCAACTAAGCTGTTTTATAATTTAATAGCTAAGCAGTTTTATACTTTTTAAACCTGTTTTTACCATCCAGGTATTTCTTTGGTCAAACAGCAGACCCTTGTCCCCTCCCTGTAAAAACCAACAGAAGTGTTGTGGTATGAGAATGTGGTTGCTTGTGGTCAGTCTAGAGAGAGACAGATGTCTGTACTGGCCTGCTGGTCAGACCTTGGGTTAATTGTCACCTGTACCCGTTGGGCAAAGTTACATCATTTCTTTGTGTTCTGTCCTCCTCATGAAATGGGGGCAGTAGTTCCTACCTCTGAGGTGTAGCTTTGACCATTGAATGATATGATATGATATGAATAAAGAATTCAGTACAGAATCTGGCATGCAGTATGCATTCAATAAATATTGTAACAATTATTAGTTGAATGATACCATTTCTACAGAATTGCATTGTTTGGGGGAACAGTCCATTATAAATTATTAGCAGTCACAGGAGGAAAGAAAGTTTTATTTTTAGAAATACTTCTTATTTAAGTAATTAAAACATATTTGGTTGACTCAATCCAATTTTTTCTTAACCTTGCCAGTGTGAAATGTGGCTTGAGTTATCATAGCTATCTGCTCTGAGTCAGTTTCTTGAAAATATTTAGACAAGTGGGCTCAACTGTAAATGTGTATCCATTATGGCAGTTGTGTCAGACTCGCATCAATCCAGCTCGGGTCATTAGTGGAGTTGTTCACTGCTGCACAAAAGGCATTGATACATTTTCCCCCCCTTTTTAAGATGCTGTCACAATGGGCTCTGTTTTTGGCCGAAGTACTGCACTGAACATGCAGTCATCTCAGCTTAACACCCCTCAAGATGCTTCTTGTACACACATCTTGGTGTTCCCAACATCGTCAACCATCCAAGTGGCTCCAGCCAACTATCCCAATGAAGATGGGTTTAGCCCCAACAATGGTGAGTGGAAGACCTTGTATGCATAGAGCGGCTCCGCTCCTTCAACAAGACACAGTGCTAGAGTAAAGAGTCGCCTGGCCGCTGCAGGTTCTTCTGTGTCGTAGTGAACACATATGAAAATGTGAAGAGGGAATTGAAGGTTTGAGAATCTTTTTGGTTTTGAAGATTTAATTTGCACTGTTGCCAAGACCAAATAAACACTTTCCTCTCTGGGGTAATTAACTTTCCCCTGTTTTTCATTAATGGCAAAAAAATAGTATCTGCTTGATAGTGTCCTGTACATGGGTGTCACTCTTTCAATAAAGATTTCTTGATCTGATTTGAAATGTATGAAGACTGCTAGGCAGTATGAAGATAGCACCTGTCTTTAGCTGATCATTGGGAATCTAACTTGCTCTAAAACAACTCCTTATTTGATTAGTCTTGAAATTTTTTTTAAAGTAATTTATTTTTGGCTGTGTTGGGTCTTCGTTGCTGGGTGCGGGCTTTCTCTAGCTGCGGCGAGCGGGGGTGGCTCTTCGTTGCGGTGCGCGGGCTTCTCCTTGCGGTGGCTTCTCTTGTTGTGGAGCACGGGCTCTAGGCGCGTGGGCTTCAGTAGTTGTGGCATGCGGGCTCAGTAGCTGTGGCTCGTGGGCTCTGGAGTGCAGGCTCAGTAGTTGTGGCGCCCGGGCTTAGTTGCTGCGCGGCATGTGGGATCTTCCTGGACCAGGGCTCCAACCCGTGTCCCCTGCATTGGCAGGTGGATTTTTAACCACTGTGCCACCAGGGAAGTCCCCTTATTTGATTATTCTTAATAGATTTTTATGGTTTGAATATCTTAAAGCATTTGTTAAGCAATGATTATTTATAAACTGTAAAATGTTCAATATTATGCAGCCGTGTGCATTGTTTTTTGAAGAATTTTTAGCAGCTACCAACATTTACTCCTGTTAAATGGGGAGGGTAAAAGGATACCGTGCTGCGTATGTGTATATAGAAAACACACCTAATATCACAGTGTAATAATAAATACAGAAAAAGGATCAGCAAAAATGTTCATGGTGATTGGGTTTCCCCTTTTATACTTTTCTTTCCAAATTT
Source organism: Hyperoodon ampullatus (assembly GCF_949752795.1). Taxonomy (NCBI): domain Eukaryota; kingdom Metazoa; phylum Chordata; class Mammalia; order Artiodactyla; family Ziphiidae; genus Hyperoodon; species Hyperoodon ampullatus. The sequence goes on from NC_136926.1 coordinate 13,476,570, forward strand.
TCTGCTGTGCATGTACCTTACTTTTATGATATGGGAGAGAGGATTTCTTAACAAAAACATCATGCTTTGATCTGCTCGTATAATAGGCCTCCAGTTTGAGGGCAAGTTCACACTTATTAACATGCATTAATTCAGCCTTAAGTATTTTAGATGCTAATTGGATGCATAGATGGTGTCTGCTGTTTTCTTGGATGGTGTCAATTTTTTTTTTTTTTTTTTTTTTTTTTTTTTTTTTGTGGTATGCGGGCCTCTCACCGTTGTGGCCTCTCCCGTTGCGGAGCACAGGCTCCGGACGCGCAGGCTCAGCAGCCATGGCTCACGGGCCCAGCCGCTCCGCGGCATATGGGATCCTCCCAGACCGGGGCACGAACCCGTATCCCCTGCATCGGCAGGCGGACTCTCAACCACTGCGCCACCAGGGAGGCCCGGATGGTGTCAATTTTAACTTTGTTTAATAATTAAATTGCTTCTTTAGCTGTTTTGCCTTCTTTTTATGTGCCTTTGGAGGCTATGCAGAGTGCGGAGTTTTACGTTCTTTATTTCTCCATTCTGTTAATACTTCACATTAGGAGATCATTGGAGAGAGTACAAAATGCAAGAATAATTTGCAGCACCTTGAACTCAGTGGGCACGCATTAAGTCTTACTAAGTTGTTAACAACACATGCCTGTAATAGTCATAGGCCAATAAACCGTGCATTGGTTTAAATTGGGGCTATGGATTAGCTTTTTAATTTTTGTCCTTTTTTTTCTCTCCCTCTAGATGACATGTTTGTTGACCTTCCATTCCCAGATGATATGGACAATGATATTGGCATATTAATGACTGGGAACCTCCATTCCTCTCCCAACTCCTCCCCAGTTCCCTCCCCAGGCTCTCCTTCTGGAATTGGTGTGGGCTCTCACTTCCAGCATAGTCGGGTAAGGACGTCTTGAAATAGGTTGTTTAAAACCACCTTAGCCTTCAGGAAAGTCCTCCAGAAGTGCTGTCATCTTTTACTACATGCACCTTTCTTCCTGATGGTCTTGTCCCTGGTACAAGAGAAGTAAGTGTGGGACAGTGACTCTGTAGTTCCATTTTGAACAAAACAGGAATTCTAAAGAAATGTTATTATTATTCCTGATGAACGTGTTTAATCAGAATAGTCCCATTACAGCTGCAAGGGTTTTATGCAGTTACTGTGTTCTGAGCAAAAATTAATTTTGGTTGCTTGCTGCTTCCCAGATATTTTTTAATTTTTTGCCAGAACAGTGGCTTTTCAGAGGCTGGTTCAATAACCCTGCTTATTTAACATGCAGAGTAACTGTGTTAATTGAATAACACCTTGTTGATGGTTAATTAATTCAGAAAGGAGCTTAACTGGTCTTGGTTTAGGTCATGGCGCCTTCATTTAGGCGCGTTAGGTGGCCAGCCTGCAGGAGCGGGAGGAGCCCACAGGAGGCTGAGTTTGGAGACGTGCGCAGGTTAGTACCGGTGTATCAAGGAAGAAACAGGGCTTACAGCTGCTTTCACCTTTAAATATCCCAGGATATTAGAGGTGAAGTAGCAGAAGATTGAAGCGTTAAAGGTTCTGCCATCAGCTCACGTTAAGTTTCTTTAAAAGCTAGGTGATTCATGCCTTATCACTGTATTACACTTTTTACTTAAAATGTTAAGAGATTGAGAGCGGTTAAGACACAGGAAAATAGCTGTGTGTCTAATATCTTAAACTGGACAAGTATAAGCAACCTGCTCACACTCACTGGGCACAAAGATGTCCTTCGAGGACTTAGGTTTCTGTCAGGTGGGACTTTTATTGCCAGCGCTGAGTTCACTGTCTCTAGGACAGTCTAGAGAAAAGAAGACTGAAAACCTTAGTTTCGGAGAAGATGAAACCAGGGAAGGCCACCTCAGTAGACGGCCCTCATGTTACTGCCTGCCCCTCATTCTCCCTTCTGCGAGGAAGGGCTTGTAAATGTCTCTATCTCCTCCAGTCATTTGCCAGTTAATGACAGTTTATTGGTTCACTGGAGATTGTTGTGATGGGGACCAAGAACACAAATTTTACATGGGATAGCTTTAATTTAGGATTAATGTGAATTCTAGAGGCAAATAGCATTGCAGCTAAGAATGCATGCCCTGGAGCTTGATAAATATCGCTCTGAATTATAGCCGAACATCTTCCTAGCTTTGTGACTTTGGGCAAGCTTACTTTACCTTTCTCAGCCTTATCTGTGAAATGGAAATAATAGCAGCGACCTCCCAGTACTGGTTGTTACAATTTAGCTCCTCCGTTAACAAAGAATTGGTAACTGAAGTGTAGTGTTAGTTAGTTTTGTGAGAAACAGAGGCGTGCTTTATTTTCTCCCTTTGTTGGCACCTCAAGCCATTGAATGTCACACTTCAGACAGCACTATGCTGAAGCTGGTCAGGTGGCCTTTCCTAATCCTGAGCACCTGCAGCCAGGTGACCCCTGAGAGGCTTTCGGCATTTCCTCTTTCCGAACCATTAAACATTCTTTGATATCCAGTTAAGAAATTACCACAGGAGAAAAAAATTTGTTCAAGGTTGCAGTAAGTTTTTATTTTTTAACCAACTCAGAAATGATACAACTTGGTGTAGTAGTTGAAGATTTTTTTTTCCTTGAAACAGAAGGCTTTTGAGAACAAATGGATTACTTATTATTGCTTTTGCATAAAAGGCACATTTTCAACTCTCGAAGCTAACTAAAAGAGTCAAAGATAAGGAAACTGTCAACTGCAGAAACGCCCAGTAAGGCTCTCACAGGAGTCCCTTACTACCGGGACTGCTGTAAATTGAAACAGGGCTTCTTCAGGAGCAGATCTCACGCTGCTGGCAGGTCAGATACCGGTGAAGTGTTAGAACGTGATTGACAGTGGTGTACACGTGTATTTTTGGTTGGTTGCTGGTGAAAGAGCACGTGGGTGTGGTGGGACCTTCAGCTGTCGGATTCCACTCTTTCCATTTTTAGTTTATTACCTAATAATGCCACGGAGCAGATTTTACATTCTGCAGAAGAGGAGCCAGAGAAAATAAACCTGTATTTACTTGGCTGATGTTGTTAGTTTTACTGGTACCTTCTGCCTGAGCCATAGTTTTCATCAGATATCTGTGTGTGCAGCAAAGACACTGCCTCCCCTGTTGACCTTTCTTGGTCAGTTGACATTTTGGTGTGAGATGCTGCCAGGAAGGGATTAGTCACTACAGTGTGCAGGGAGAATTGGTAAAAAGTTGGGTGAAGGTGGTCAAAAAGTACAGACTTCCAGTTATAAAATAAGTGTCCTGGGGATGTAATGTATATTTGAAAGTTACTGAGAGTAGATCTTAAAAGTTCTCATCAGAAGAAAAAAAATTGTAACTCTGTATGGTGGTGGATGTTAACTAGACTTATTGTGCTGATTATTTCCCACAGTTAGAATCATTATGTTGTACACCTGAAACATATTATGTGTCATTTATATCAATTTCTTCTTTTAAATAGTTGGTTTTTAAAAAAGCTTTATTTGGTAATAAATGCTGATCATGCTTTTGGGACTTTGTTTTTCAGAGCCAGGGTGAGCGTCTTCTTTCTAGGGAAGCGCCTGAGGAGCTGAAACAGCAGCCTCTGGCCCTTGGGTATTTTGTATCGACTGCCAAAGCTGAGAATCTCCCCCAGTGGTTTTGGTCATCGTGTCCCCAGGCTCAGAACCAGTGTCCCCTCTTCCTCAAGGTTGGTTTGGTGTTGTATTTGAAGTTGGGGGGTGAGTGACTTATGCTCAAAATCAGTCTTGGTTAGAATTTGCCTTGGGCACCGTCGTCTTATCCTGCTCCCCGAGTCTCTCACATCTACTTAAGAGTCTGAGGGTATGTTAATTACAGGTAGATGTGAAGAGCAGAATTTAGGACAGGAGCCCAAAACCATGTCACAAAGAAATGAATGACATTCTCCCAAGGAGGAGACTTCCCGCGGCCCAATGGACACATCTAGGGTGGCCATGTGGTTCTGTATAAGGCATTGCGGTCAGGGAAGTTACACCGGGGGGCGGGCGGGGGGGATAATGATGACTAGTTGTCCTCCTCCTCCACTGCCACAGGCAGTCAGCGTTCCTTTTTAGAGTAGGGCAGGAGTCAGCTAAAAAATTCCATGTTTCTGCTTGCGCCTTCCTATATATTTCTTGGAAATTTTTAATCCAAATTAAGAGTTAAAAACAAAAGATCTGTCACTTCCAGTTTGGATGAGAGAACCTAGAATGAAATCCATGGATTGGCGAAAAGCCAACGGTTTGACAACACATTGTATTGGCAGAGCTGTGGGGAGATGGCCCTGGTACGGTGGGAAGGCCAAATATTACAACCCTGCACATTTCCCTTTGGATGCAGAAGTCCCACTACAGAGTAATCACTAAGATACACACATGTACACATACATACACACACACACAAATCTGGAAGGTTAAAACCAAAAACAATTGAAGTAATTTTCTCTTCCTGATGACTTTAACATAGTATTATAAAATCAAAGAATTTATATAAAAATCCTGCAATTTCTTAATTAGAATTACTAGTCTGAAACTAGATTTATTTATCTTTTCCTCTCTAAAAAGTATACACATTCTTTAGCTCTGTTTACTGAAAAGGCTCAGGAGCCATGATAGCCTAGCAGCAATAAAGACCTTTATTGACACAATTATGGTTTCTCAATACTGTTTATCATTCAAAAGAACCAGAGTTCTTTGAGGAAATGACTGATTCCAGGGCTAAAGTAAGAAATATTCGAGGTGTACCTGAGACATCTTGTCACGCCTAGAAGCAAGGAAGCTGTCAAAGGACCCAGTAGCCAACTTGGAGGGGTTCCCATTGCCCAGGGATGGGATCATTTAGTCATTAAAATGAACGATGGTGGCAGTAGATTGATATCAATCTGTGGGTTCATAGTTGTGCTGAAAAACAAAACATTTGTAAGTCACCTTTTGAAGCTGCCAGAGCAGCAGCACATTAATCAGAAAATCAAAAATAAGGAGAATCAAGCATTTATATTGCCTCTTCTTATATTTTACAATTTATAAAGTAAAACTATACTAAAACTATTACGTTAAAAATTGATGGGGAACTTTATAGTAGATGGACTGTGCTGGTACCTGCTGGATCCAGGGATCTGTCATATTACTTCTGATGACAGCAGACATCAGGTGCCTTTGGATGTGATGCTGTAAGAAGGGCACAGCACCGGTTATGAAGTACGGGGATCAGGATAGAGGATCACCACCACGACACAGTCAGCCACGTCCCGACTGTGGAGCCTCCTACAGATTAAAACCTGAAGCGCGGGCTCCCCTGGTGGCGCAGTGGTTGAGAGTCCGCCTGCCAATGCAGGGGACACGGGTTTGTGCCCCGGTCCGGGAAGATCCCACATGCCGCGGAGCGGCTGGGCCTGTGAGCCATGGCTGCTGAGCCTGCGCGTCCGGAGCCTGTGCTCTGCAACGGGAGAGGCCACAACAGTGAGAGGCCCGCGTACTGCAAAAAAAAAAAACTGAAGAGGGCCACTATTTAATTATTTTCAGTCCATTTGCAAAGCTAGCTTTTTTTTTTTTCCTCTACTCTAGGATATGGAGTTATTTGGGATCACATTGGGGTTACTGAGCAGCTTAAATTCATGGACTTAGAATAGAAGCCCTGACTACAAAGGACCTTAGAGAGCATCTCCTTCTGGTAGACGTGGTCTTATTTCTGCCCCACGGTTGACTAGACCAGGAAGATAACTGTCTTTGTTCTTTCACCAGGCTTCGCTGCATCACCACATTTCTGTAGCACAGACGGACGAACTTCTCCCTGCCAGGAATTCTCAGCGGGTTCCACATCCTCTTGACTCCAAAACCACATCTGATGTTTTAAGGTAGATTCAGACCTAGGCAACATAGCAGTACAGTTTGAAATTATATACTTTACTCTTGTTTTTCCAAGGTGTTTTAATTAAAGTGTGGTATTTGTGGAAGAGGTGCTACGTTTTGTGCAGTGGAGCACTGTCTGATTAGCCAGCGAGAGCCACACACACCCCCCAGTACCTGCATAGGACAGACAGTGTAGCATACTTTGTTAAATCCGGTAGTTATGTGCAAGTACAACTTCCTTGCTTCCCATTCAGAGGAGGCATTTCATGGTGATGAAAATAGATCAGAATAAGGGGTGGATAGTTAGAAGACAAAGTCTGGAACTTAAAGCACTTGACTTTGGAAACATTTTCTGCCCTCCTTGACATAGATTATGTAAATAAAGTTAAGTACAACATAAATTCCATAGCTGGGAAATACCTCCCAGAATTGTCTTGCAGGCTGTAAACATTCCTCATGTACCTTGAGAAAATATGCAAGCTCTTCCTAATGTTTTCTAACTCTTAAATGATTTGGAAATTATAGTTAAAGCAAGAACCTACCTAATCTACACGATTTTGGCTTCCAAGGCCTCTAGAGCAACACTGTCCAATAGAAGTATAATGTGAGTCACATATAATTACTGTTTTAATGTGGCTACTAGAAAAGTTTTAAAATCAGTGAAGTTAATTTTAGTAATAACTTTATCAGTTATATAAAAACATGTGATAACGATGTCAAAATATAAAAAATAGTATCATTTGAACAGTAATCAATATAAAAATATTCATGAGCTATTTTCCATGCCTTTTTAAATACTAAGTCTTTGAAATCCCAGTGCCTGTTCTCTGTGTACAGCATATCTGAGTTCACGGAGTTGGGGGCCGGTGGCTGCCATATTGGACAGTGCAGGTCTAGAAGGAAGGGGGGACATGAGGAAACGAACTCTGGGAAAGAGCCTGGGGCAACTTACGGAATGACGTTAGGCCTTCTTCCTGCTGACATCTGGCACTGGCACGTTAGAACTTGCAGACCAGCCTTACTTCTGTCGTGCCTGGTGCCCTGACCCGTGTGTTCTCTCCGGCAGGTTTGTTTTGGAGCAGTACAACGCTCTGTCCTGGCTCACGTGCAATCCGGCCACCCAGGACCGTACCTCCTGCCTTCCCGTCCACTTTGTGGTGCTCACTCAGTTGTACAACGCCATCATGAATATACTCTAATTGGAAAAGCACTTGTTCTCTCTGGCTCAGTTCCTTCTCCCCGCAACCTCAGTCCAAGGAACCTGCTACACTCTGCAAATACCCCACTCCCTCCTCTTGAGACCACTCTGCACAGTCCTGCACTGTGATTACTTCTCAGCAGGCACATGTCATTTCTGCAGTGTTCATTACCAGAGTGACTCACAGACACTTCTCTCATGGACCTGGAAACTTCCATAAGCAGTGACTTTCAGCCAGTGTTACGGTGTGTGCGGCCCCAAACCACTGGGCCACAGGAAGTTTTTTGTTGTTGGTTTTCAAGAGGGAAACAGAAGAGACAGTATCCTTTTGCACAAGAGTCTGTGTTTTCAGCCTCTGTTTAATAAGGGCAGTTCAGCCCTCTGGATGAAATCCTCTAGTTATTGGTGTATGGCCTGTGGGTTACCTGAACTCCATAATCTGGGACTTTTGAGAAACAAGAACCAGCTCAAGTACATGATTTCATAATGGGGTTTCTGTCTCCCTAGTGCTCCCATCTAGATTGGCATGAGTGCTTTGGTTGACTTTATACCTGTGTGTAGATACAAAAGGTCTGGAGACATCTTCATATTGTTTATTTATTTTAGGTTGTTTTGTCATAATGGTTTTTGTGACTTTCTTTTAATTTTTTTAATTCCCAAGGACCAGGTACAGTAGCTGAAACCCAACTCAGATCCACCATAGGATTCTTTGACTACATACCTCTGTCCTAGAAGCCAGAAAAGGAGTGAAAACAAATTGGGGAGATCCTGCTTACAAGTAATATATTCAAACCCACCCAGCAGTAGGTTTTGTTGAGAATAAACTGGGTAAACATTCTGCCATATTCCTTATTAAAAGTGGCCAGCGTTTCATGAAGGACAACATTTTTATACAGAAGGCAGTCAAGCTCAACCCAGAGCCATGGAGGCAAGTACCTTCATTAGTTTTATATAGTCGCAATGGAAATATATTTTCTAGTGAATTCTTACTGAAAGCCAGGTCTCTCCTCTCATTAGATCAAAAGGGACTCATGTATATATCACAATCGAAAGTGTTTGCTCATAAAATCAGTTACAAATATGGTAAATTTTTTCTGGACCATAGGAATATTATTTCAAAGAAATATTCAACTTAACCATTAAATTAGTACTTGAAGTTGAGCCTTCGTGGTGGGACTTTTTTAAAAAAACATGCCTTTTTAAATCATTAAGGCTAATTGAAGTATTTTATCCAGGCCCGAGAGGGTTGTCTTTAAGACTCCATTTCTACCCCTACCTTGCTGTGCGTTTCTGTCTGAGGGCAGTGGGTGTGGGCTTGCCTCCCATGAGCCGCTCTGGTCAGGCTGTTGAGCTCTAGTCACCTGTGGAGAGAATCATGCAAATTTTAAAAGTTCTTCCAAGAGACTTCCATATTCTGGTTATTAACAAAAAAAAGGAAAAATGTAATAACTGATACGATTTTGTAAAAGTATTTTTCTTGAAATAATCTAACGTTTAAAACATATTAAAAAAAAGTTGTGTGGTGGGAATGTGAAAGCAGAGAAGTAACTTGTAAATGGATAATTTTGTTCTCTGTACCACCAATGGGGGGGAGGGGTCGACTTTCGCAGTGTATAGGTTAAAAAAAATCTGATATATCAAACCATTTGTATCTAATGTGTACAGTGTAAAATTGACTTTAAAAATATTGCAGTGCTATTTTTTCTTAATCAGAAAGGAAAAATTCTCAAGGCCTTTTGAAGAGCATAAGATGATGAAGATTGTAAACTTGTATAAAATTATCTTGGTGAGAAGACAAATTGTAAAGTAGATATTTGTAATCTTTTACCACTTTGGGGTTGCTTTTTTTCCCAGAATTCATCAGAACTTTGAATTTTTTTTTTTTAATGGGCTGTTTTTAATGCAGGGGCTTTTCTTCCCTAGAAACCCAATTCTCAGCAAAAAAAAGAAAAAAAAAATACAAAAAACAAAAAAACCCCTACAAAAATTTAAAAAAAAAAAAAAAGGCAGCAAAGGGTAGTTTTCATCTGGTGTCTTTTATTTAAGTTTTTTAAGTTAAGAAAAGCTGGTGACATATTTATACGTTTTTGTGCAAAAATAAATGAATGGCAATAGATTTTAAAAAAATCTTATTATGTACTTCTGTGTGAAAAAGTCTGTATAATATTTCCCTTAAATATGCATTATTTTACTTGTGAGTTTTTTACTGAATTAATCTGAAATGTACAAGCCCTGGATTTGCTACAGAGTGAGAACTTATTTTATTTTTTTTTTTTTATTTTTAATTTTGGAAATTCTGCAGAAATCAGAACTCTTACCATGGTTTGAACTAAAGAGGGGAAATGGGGGAGGGGAGAGGGGTGGGATTGTCCAGCATGCTTGTATGTATATTTCAGAACCTTTTTTAAATGTAAAAGCTGTACATTTCTGGGAAGTTCTGAATTTCTTTTGTTTCCTTTTTTCCTTCAAGCATTTTGCAGTGAGCTTCTTTTATATATAGCAAACAATTTGAAAGAATACAAAAATATGTGAAGTTCATTTAAAAAAACTACAGTATAGCGCTGGTACAGTACACTAAAAGACTTTGATAAAAAGAAACAATACTAAAAGGCCTCCATTTTAAATGTCATTCATATATACCTTGTGAATGAGAGCTATATACTTTTACACACTTTTTTAGAGGAATAAATTATTGAATTACTGAAACGTTGAGTGGCTTTTTTCCCCTTCCATCCTGCTTTTGTAATGGGAGTGATCCACGCCTATTCAAAAGGTGTTAAGTATTATGGATTGAACAGTCCTTGACCAGCAGCCAGGCTCGACCTTCCAGCGTAAAGTTTTACTCCCCTGATCAGCACATTTCACACACACACACACACACACACACACACACCCATTGGATTTGGAGCTCTGGTGTTTAGTTCCTTAACTGTTCTGAGTAGATCACATCTAACGGTGATCACACGTCTAACAGTGAGCTACTTGTCTCCTAGTTCTTACGATTGCGGTCAATACTAGAACAACTTACAAGTCTGTTTTCTACTTGCTTTCTCTTCACGGTCTCAGCCAGTTTCTTTTTGATGTTCCTTAAAAAGAACAGTTCCATCGCTTTGCTGTTTTCCCAGTTCACAGCCTGGTGACAGTAGTATGCCATCTAACACACATACAAGCAAGGCGCTCATTGACTGCATGGCACCCACTATGTTGTTTTCTTCTCCTTGGGTCCATTCCGTGGGAGAAACCCCTGTGGGGGCAGAAGCTCTCGCTAAAATAGTAAACACCAGGACCTGGCAGAGCCTACTGTCGAAATTTGAATAAATTGAAAGACCTTGCCTTTAATCTTCCTCCAACTCCTTGGCAGTATACATTGTTCTGAATCTAACGATAAAGTGTTGAGACTACTCAGCCTCAGTTATTTCATCTGCAAATGAGGGATGAGGGCAATTCCATGAGAAATGCTTTGCAAACTAAAAAGCTGTGTCCATGTTATTATAGTTGTACTATTGAAGAAGCCTGAGAAAAGTGAGGCCACTTCTCTGTTAACAGATAATATCGGTCTCTGTCTCATCCAGTTGCACTGCCTTATGCATAGTTCACAGCACTCTTGGTAACGCTGCCTGCCCAAAGCATTAAAGAACCACACATTTCCTAGATCCTATGTGATCAGGTCAGTCCGATGATTCCTGTGTCCCGTAAAAATCAGAATTAGGTGGTATTTTTCCAACCAATTGATTTGCTTGGGTTCTGTGCTCATACAGCGGATGGCACTTTATCCAACAATCAATGAATGCTGGTTTTATTTATACTAGGAACTTTGTTTTCATAACCACTATTTGCTGTACCAATTCAGCAATACTAGCTAAATCTCCTTGAGGTAGGAAAAATTATTTGTCAAATGCATTGAAACATTTTGCAAATTAGATGTAGGTAAATCTGACCTGCCACTCAAGAACTATCAGCCTCCAGCCGTTTGCACTGCTCAGATTCTGCTTAACACCAGTTCATCCCCTCCAAGGATGCCATCAAATAGTTTTATGTTCCTGCTGTTCGAGAAGTCACAGGGCCAGGAATTTGTCCCTAACTGGTGTCAAAGAGCTAATAAAAATCTTATAAAAAGTGCAGTTTGTCCACAGGAGTTTTTAAAGACAGACTTTTCATAAGACTTAGTGCCTAAGTGTGAGAGCCACATAACTGAAAACAGCCTTTGCCGCTTGTCATTTCTTTCTCTTCTGAATTTGCCACTTGCTAAAATCCTATCAAGAGGCAATTTGAATGTATTACCAGTAAAATTTTTATCTTGGTGTTAAGTGATTCGCTTGTTTATATCCCCTTGACAAAAATGTCACTTTAACAGTAATTATTTCATGTCATTAATACCTAATGAGACGCCATTAGAAAATTCTGTGGTGCCAGGTAATACGTGGTTGCAGCAGTTGCCCTGGGCATCTTACTCTGCTGGGAACCAGATTTACCAGTCTCCCACCACTTCACTTGAAATTCTCAGGTCAACTTTATTAAAGATTTTTTGGCACTTAACTGCTTCTGGTTAGAACTCCAAAGTAACGAAGCAGGTAAGAAATAGCAGTTGATGAGGAAGAAGACTTGGATAAGACTAAAAGTATTGATTTTTCTCTGCAAAGATTATTTCCTCAATGAGCATTAGTTACCAGGGACGATGCAGACAGACACTGGGGTCAGCCTCACTTTTTCCTTTAAGAAAAGCAGGGAAGTGAGAAAAGCCCGTTTTATCTTAATAATCTAAAAACAGTGTTTGTATGGGCTGTGACTCAATGCTCTGTTCAGATATAAGAATCAAAGCAGGTCTGTTGCAGAGTGCTTAAAATCACCCAAATCTCAGAACAGGCAAACACGTTGAAATCAGCAGCTCCTTTCAGCATTTCTCTGGCTATTGCTGTTTTACGCCTTCATTGCCTTACTAGCAAATTAGGCAGGTTTCAATCTACCAGTTTCATAAAACCACATGATATTCAGGAAAATTGGCCCCGCAAGAGCTAAGATGAGAGGGCTGACACAAGGAGATGTTTGCTGTGGGAGTAATCAATTTAATTTAACGTGTACGATAGTAATTGTCTTATTTCATTTGAGCTTGAACATTTTTCAGTAAGCATTTACAAGTAGCCCCTCTGACTTAAATCTTACTCTGTTCACTTAGAGGCTTGGCTTCATGTAGCTTTTATTAACGTATATGCATTATGTAATACGTAAACAATTTCCTATCTGCTTCCTTTATGTGATTTTTAATTGTAGAAGAGAATGTTTATACAGTTATACGTGCACACACCAATATTTTTTTTCCCTGTTCTCTCTTATATCACCACAAAGCTTAGGAATTTATCTCCGTATCAGGTCTAGAGATCAAGGTCATTTTTGTTTCACAGGATAAACTAATGACCTTCGAGTCATTTCTGTGACATGGGAGAGTTTACCTTACCTGACAACAACTTTAGATTGGGCTGACTATATACTGCACTGAGAATAGGCACCCAGGAAATGTTTGTTGAAAGAGTGGAATGCACATCAATAATCTGAAATTTACCAGCAAATTCATCCCATTCTGCTGCTTTTTGGAGGAGCAGAAAAAATATATTTTATATACTAGAAAATATAAGAATTTCTTTTATTTTTCTGTTGCTGATTTAGGTTTTCTATTATGTCAATTTTGGTAATTTGGATTTTTACAGGGGAAAAAAAATTGAGTTTGTCAACATATTACTATGCAATTGTGTAGAGTATTCCCTTAATTCTGAACCTATTGTTTTTGGTAACGTATGCTCCTCCTCATTTCTGACTGTTTATGCATTTTTTTCCCTTCTCCATGGATTATTCTAACAGTTGCTGTTTTTTAGTTTTGTTTGATTTTTCCAAAGAAACAGCTCATGCATTTAACAATTCTGCTGTTTTTATCCTGGCTTTTAATCTTATTCCTTTTCCTAGTTTCCTTGAGGATTTTGTTTCAGTTTCCTTGAATCTTAATTGCCTGCTTAGTTAATTTATTTTCCGTTTTTATGATACAGGCATTTATAGCCTGGGGGCTTTTGGATGTGTGTGGCCCTCCTCAAATTATATGCAAAATTCTTTGTATTTGCATTTTTTCTAGGGAGGGGATCTATTGTATCAGATTCTCAGAGGTATCTGATCCTAAAAGAGAGAAAAATTACTGCTCTGGGACTATGTTAAAGCTGATTGCATCCTACAAGTTTTGATGTTTAATGTTTTCATTTTTATTTTTAGACTCTGTTTTCTTTTTTGATCTGCCCTTTTTTTAATAAAGGAAAGTTCTCTTTGGATTTCAAGTCTCTTGGACTGTAATTTTCTCTTACTACACATATCTAGTAATGATTGGGTTTTACAGTCTCCAAAGCCTTCAGAGCAAGGTGTATCCTATTTCCTAGTGCTGTCCAACAGAAATATAATGTGAGCCATATAAATGTAATTTTATATTTTTAGTAGCCACATTAAGAAAGTGAAGACAACAGGTGAAATTAATATTTGTATTTAACCCCATATATCTAAATTTTCATGTTTCAACATGAAATATAGAAGTTATCGGTGAGATATTTAGCATTTTTGCAATGTCTTCAACATCCAATATTTATTTTATGTTTACAGTGTATCTGAATTTGGATGCTAAATTTTCAGTGGTTAAGGCAAAATGTAGTGGTACCAAAACAAGTTGGATTTAACAGAAAAAAATAATGTATACTGCTTCTGGTTTTAAATTTAAAATTTTTTTAAATTAACTTGTCCCTGATAATTTTTTTAATAAATTTATTTATCTTTTATTTATTTATTTTTGGCAGTGTTGGGTCTTTGTTGCTGCGCACGGGCTTTCTTTAGTTGCGGTGAGCGGGGGCTACTCTTCCTCGCGGTGCGCAGGCTTCCCATTACGGTGGCTTCTCGTTGCGGAGCACGGGCTTGTGGAGCACGGGCTCTAGGAGCGCGGGCTCAGTACTTGTGGCTCACAGACTTAGTTGCTCTGCAGCATGTGGGATCTTCCCAGACAGGGCTTGAACCCGTGTCCCCTGCATTGGCAGGCGGATTCTTTTTTTTTTTTTTTTTTGCGTTACATGGGCCTCTCACTGTTGTGGCCTCTCCCGTTGCGGAGCACAGGCTCCGGACGCGCAGGCTCAATGGCCATGGCTCACGGGCCCAGCCGCTCCGCGGCATGTGGGATCTTCCCAGACCGGGGCATGAACCCGTGTCCCCTGCATCGGCAGGCGGACTCTCAACCACTGCGCCACCAGGGAAGCCCTGGCAGGCGGATTCTTAATCACTGCACCACCAGGGAAGTCCCTTAAATTTAAATTTTAATGAAAATGTAAAAAAAATTTAAAATTACTTCCCTCAGCCATGCTCACCACGTTTCCAAGTGTTCAACAGCCAGCCACACACTAACCTGCTGGACAGGGCGGTGCCAGCCTGTAAGATTTGAGATGGATTAATTCTGCCTCAAGTATATTTTCCATATCTTCTGTCTGGATCTCAACTCTGTCTCAGGCAGACAGGAGTCAAAATTTCCCACTGTGATTTTGGGCTGTCCTTTTTCTTTTGCCCTACATTATTGCTGCATAAAGGTTTATGGTGTATCTCTGTATAATGACTATTCTGCATATATTTTTTGCTTTAAATTATCCTTTGATATGAATATTACCACCCCTATTTCTTTTTTTTTTGGCTGTGTTGCGTCTTCATTACTGCACACAGGCTTTTCTCTCTAGTTGTGGTGAGTGGGGCTACTCTTCATTGCAGCGTGAGGGCTTCTCATTGCAGTGGCTTCCCTTGTTGCAGAGCACGGGTTCTAGGTGTGTGGGCTTCAGTTGTTGCAGCGTGCGAGCTCAGTAGTTGTGGCACACGGGCTTATTTGCTCTGCTGCATGTGGGATATTCCCCAACCAGGGATCAAACCTGTGTCCCCTGCATTGGCAGGCAGATTCTTAACCATTGCGCCACCAGGGAAGTCCCCCCTATTTCCTTTAATTAAAATTCTGGTGTTATATCTTTGACCAACTATTTATTTCCAAACTCTGTCATTTTGTGTTAGTTGTTCTTCATACAAATCATTGCGTTTCATTGTTCCACAGAATTATAATCTCCTTTCAATAGGGTAATTTTTACCATTTGCATTTCCTGTTCTGTGTTACCCTTTGACTCATCAGCCAGTTCTTACAAATGCACATATATATTTATTTGCTTCCTTTTACTTTTCAATTTTGCCTTTTTGTGTATGAAGTCTGCTTTTATCTTTCAAACATTTTGGAAAGAAACCTTCATTTTCAATTAGTGATTACAACAGTCCACAGACGTTCACAATGCACTTCTTGCTCTACATGTACCCATTCTAATTAAAAAAAAAAATCCTCTCATCCATCAGTCCCACCTCCACCTCCGTCCTATTCTCTCAAGACTCGCTGGGCTGTGTTCACTTCCTAGGCCCCGGGGAAATCTGAATCAGAGCAGAATTTTAGTTCATCTCTGTCCTCCTTTTCCTTGGACGCTGCCTTTCAGTCCTGAGTAGCTCCCTTAGTTTCAGGCTTCTCTCCCTAAGAAACGCAGAAGCCACTTCACGCCGGAACATTTTACCATCAGGTGCCCTCAGTCCCTGTCACACAGAACCATACACAGAACCATAACGTATCTGCAGAACGAATCTGTTGATTCTGTCAACAGATACCCTGCGCCTCTAAGGTGCCAGCCCTGTGCTAGCGAATGAAGAGATACCCCACCCGTATCCTGAGGGTCAAGGAGGCCAGTGTCCGTGACACAGTGGTCCTGCCTCTAAAGGAGCCCCAAAAAGGAGCGCGCTTCCCAGCCCAGCCTGGGCAATGAGTAACCCCCATGCCTGTCTTCAATTTTGAGTCTTCTGGGCTCTGTCCCCAACCAGTTTCCGTCAGGGTGCCTCTGTCATAGGGCGGAAGGATTCCTCGTCCAGTTCTGTCACCACAGCTGAGCCGCACAGCACTCTGAGCTCCCATCTTGCTGACACCCTCAATTCCCTACCCCGATGATTTTTTTTAATTGAACTATAGTTGATTTACAATGTGCTCGTTTCTGGTGTACAACAAAGTGATTCCGTTTATGTGTATAGATATATATATATATTTTTAATATATATTCTTTCCATTATGGTTTATTACAGGATATTGAATATAGTTCCGTGTTCCACACAGTAAGTCCTTGTTGTTTATCTATTTTATATATTGTAGTGTATATATGTTAATCCCAAACTCCTAATATATCCCTCCCCCACCCCCCCTTAACCCCTCTGATAACTGTAAATTTGTTTTCTATGTCTGTTAGTCTATTTCTGTTTTGTAAATAAGTTCATTTGTATATTTTAGATTCCACATATAAGTGATATCATGTGGTATTTGTCTTTCTCTGTCTAACTTCACTTAGTATGATCATCTCTAGGTCCATCCATGTTGCTACAAATGGCATTATTTTATTTTATTTTTTACAGCTGAGTAGTATTCCATATTGATATTGTGTGTGTGTGTGTGTGTGTGTGTGTATGTGTGTGTGTGTAACATCTTCTTTATCCATGCATCTGTTGATGGACATTTAGGTTGCTCCCATGTCTTGGTTATTGTAAATAGTGCTGCTATGAACATTGGGATGCATGTATCTTTTCAAATTAGAGTCTTCTCCAGATATATGCCCAGGAGTAGGATTGCTGGGTCATATGGTAGTTCTATTTTTAGTTTTTTAAGGAACCTCCATTTGTTTTCCATAGTGGTTGCACCAATTTATATTTCTACCAACAGTGTAGCAGGGTTCCCTTTTCTCCACACCCTCTCCAGCACTTGTTATTTGTAGACTTTTTAATGATGGCCATTCTCACCAGTGTGAAGTGATACCTCATTGTACTTTTGGTGTACATTTCTCTAATAGTTAGCGGTGTTGAGCATCTTTTTATGTGCCTTTTGGCCATCTGTATGTCTTCTTTAGAGAACTGTCTATTTAGGTCTGCTGTCTTCTTTTTTGATTGAGTTATTTGGTTTTTTGTTATTGAGTTATATGAGCTGTATGTATCAATATATTTTGTAAATTAAGCCCTTGTCGGTTGCATCGTTTGAGAATATTTTCTTCCATTCTATAGGTTGTCTTTTCTTTTTGTTTATGGCTTCCTTTGCTGTGCAAACGCTAAACAGTTTGATTAGGTCCCATTTGTTTGTTTTTGCTTTTATTTCTATTGCCTTGGGAGACTGACCTAAGAAAACATAGGTATGATTTATGTCAGAGAATGTTTTGCCTGTGTTCTCTTCTAGGAGTTTTATGGTGTCATGTCTTATAGTTAAGTCTTTAAGCTATTTTAAGTTCATTTGTGTGTATGGTGTGAGGGAGTGTTCTAACTTCATTGATTTACATGCAGCTGTCCAGCTGTGGGAAAGATGTTTTTGCCCATATCAGAGAGGTGCCAGTGAGGGATCTCCATTATGGTCTCCATTATGGGCAAGTCTCCAAAGAACTCACCAAAGCACCCATGACACAGAGTCAGACTCACATGCCTGCCAAGACTGTGTTTTGTAACTTAAAGTAATAGTGATCAGAAAAGTTATGAGGCCTACCCTAAATTTTGTCTAGGAGTAAGGGGAGAAATAACTCTGTAGAATAAATTTAAGGGGTCAGTGGAAAACAAAAATAAAGCTGCTTTAAAGTGACCTCCCAAATGTTGTCCTTGTTCAAAGTATTCATTACATTTGGAGTGATGCTGCACTGCAGGGAAAATGGCTAAACTAGAGGAATCAACATAGATTAAGCTTTCCCAACACCACTTGCTGAAGACACTGTCTTTTCTCCATTGAATATACTTGCCTTCTTTGCCAAAGATTTATTGACCGTAGATGTGTGGGTTTATTTCTTCATTTCACTTATATTTCTCTGACTCTAACTTTAGGAGAAAGAGTTATCTTCTGTTGTCTTGAAGGGCTGTTTTTTTTTTTTTATAAACTTATTTATTTGTTTATTTTTGGCTCTGTTGGGTCTTTGTTGCTGCGTGCAGACTTTCTCTAGTTGCAGCAAGCGGAGGCTACTCTTCGTTGTGGTGTGCAGGCTTCTCATTGCAGTGGCTTCTCGTTGAGGAGCATGAGCTCTAGGCACGCGGGCTTCAGTAGTTGTGCCACGTGGGCTTCAGTAGTTGAGGCATGTGGGCTCAGTAGTTGTGGCTCGTGGGCTCTAGAGCACAGGCTCAGTAGTTGTGGTGCATGGGCTTAGTTGCCCTGCAGCATGTGGGATCTTCCTGGACCAGGGCTCGAACCTGTGTCCCCTGCATTGGCAGGCAGATTCTTAACCACTGCACCATCAGGGAAGCCCCAGGGTTGTTTTTTTTTTTTGTGGGAGCGTCCCTGTGTAGCCTGTGTGAGTCTAATATTTTCGGTGCGAGGACTGTTTTTAGTGTGGATGCCTGGCGTGTCTTCCTCGCTGTGCGCTGGCCGTTATCCCCTTGAAAGGGGGTGTGACTGGTGATGTGGTGACCAGAGCCTGCACTGGATGTTGAGCAGGGCCTCCTCTTTGCTCTGTGGTTATCACAGCCCTGTCGGGGGCAGGGACTGTCCCTTAGTTGTTGGAGCCCCCAGATCCGTTTCTGCTCTGCACTATGAGGTGGGTGCACCGGAGCACTTCTGCTGGGGGAGAAGCCACTAAGGATTCCTCTACAGGAGCTGTCCACCAGGGACTGCGCTCTGTAGTGTCATCTGTTACCTAATGTGCAGACTTACAGGTGAGCCCTGTTGTTGGCACTGCCCTCGGCCCCTCCTTAACGATGGGAGTGCAGGCAATTGGCCTGAGTGTCCCTTGGGCACTGTGCTCACAAAGCCACCAGCAGAGATCTGTTGGCCCAGACCCACTGAAGTCAGGTACTGGCACAACTGCAGTCATGCACCTGGACCCTCCACGGGGGCTATGGAATGGGCCCAGACCTCAGTCCCACCTCTGTGTGCGGGTGCAGGCAAAGCCCACAGCTGCTAATTCCAGACGCGCCCAACCCCTGGAGCACCGGCAATCCACTCGGATGTCCCACAGGCGCTGAGCTTACAAAGCCACAGATGGCAGCGTAAATCTGCAAGTGGCACAACTGCTGGGACACTGCTCAGGTTTCAGCCCTGCGTCCGCGTGCGGGCAACCCACTGGTGTGGTGTGCTCCCAGCACTTGTAGAGGTGGAGCTGTGTCCCCTGTGAGAATGAGGCTGCTATGGTGGGGCCCCGCCCCTCCCTTCGTGCACGTGTTAACAGTGGTGCTCCTGTGGTGGACCCAGGCTCCATCCTGTGCATACCCCCAGTTGCAGCCCAGCCCACACTCGAGCCCCTCAGGCTGTCTCCATACAGCCAACCCCAGTCCTCTTTCCAGGTCTGTCCGCTGAAGCCCAAGTTGCAGCACCCAGCCCCATGTGCACCAGCAGACGTGCGTCTGGGGCTGGGAGTGCAAGGAAGTGGCCAGGACCGTCTGGGCTGGTCTCTCTCTGTTCTGCCTGCTGCAATCCAGCTGCTGCATTCTCCTCTGAGCCTCTGAAGCTCCCTTTCTGTCCTGGCTGATCTCCCAGCCAGTGAAGGAGGTTTCCAGGGTAAGGGAGCCTCTCCTCTTTCACAGCTCCCTCCCAGGGGTGCAGGTTCTGTCCTGATTACTTTTTATTTTTCTTGTGTCCTACCCAGTTGCCTGATGATCTTTCTTGCAACTTTGGTTGTATGAGATCTTCTGCCAGCGTTCAGTAGGTATTCTGAGAGAATTGTTCCACGTGTCGCTGTATTTTTGATGTATTTGTGGGAGGAGGTGAGTTTCAAGCCCTTCTATTCCACCATCTTGACCTCCTCTCCCACTGAGGATTCTTCATGCCTCTTGGCATAGTCTCAGCCCTTGATCTGCTGGGAGCTGATTAACATGCAGATTCCCAGGCCACCCACAGGTTCTGGTCCAGTCAGTGGGGGGTAGGGCCCAGGAGTCTGCATTAAATGCTCTCTACACCCCAGGTAACTCTGATACAGGGGTCAGTAGACTGCAGTTTGAGAAATACTTGTCCAGTTCAACTTAACTTTTTTGTACTAGGTCAATATGGGCAGGCAGGAGTTAGCAAAGGATACCTTCGTACATCAGACTGCCTTTACTCTGTTAAAACTTGGGATATTTTTTCTCCTATACACTTTTGTTAGATAAGCTCATCCTTCCCCACAACTCCCAAATCTGTAGCTATGGATTCCATACTTCCATCTACCTACCAGATAGTTCCACCAGGAAATCCACAGTCACTCTAGATTGAGTCCATCCTTCCTTCAAACTCTGTTCTTTCTCCTCCTCATCATCAAGCCTGTACAAGCCTCTAGACCAGCCTCACCCAGCCGGGGGCAGACACCAGAAGCAAGAAAACTATAGTTTCTCAGTCTGCAGAGTAAGCCCACAAATGCAGGCCAGACACTACTCTGGGACCAGCTTGCCCCTGGCCCTTGCAGGATAGGAGGGGAGTGCACTGCTGGGACACATAGGACATCTCCTACAGAGAACCACTTCTCCAAGGTTGAGAAATGTAACCAACCTGCCACATACATAAAAATACAAATATCAATTTAGACAAAATGAGGTGACAGAGGAATATGTTTCAGACAAAGTAACAAGATAAAACCCCAGAAGAATAACTAAATGACGTGAAGATAGGCAATCAACCTGAGGAAGAGTTCAGAGTAACAATCGTAAAGATGATCAAAGAACTCGGGAGGAGAATGGATGCACAGAGCGAGAAATTAAAGTTTTGTTTTTTGGCCATGCCACGCAGCTTGCAGGATCTTAGCTCCACAACCAGGGATTGAACCTGAGCCACAGCAGTGAAAGCACCGAGTTCTAACCACTGGACTGCCAGGGAATTCCTAGAAGTTTTAAACAAATAATTAAAAAATATAAAGAACAACCGAACAGAATTAAAGGAAACAATAAGTGGAATGAAAAATACACTAGAAGGAATCAGTAGTAGAATAAATGAGGTGGAAGAATGGATCAGTGAGATGGAAGACAGAGTAGCAGAAATCACTGCCACCAAACAGAGAAAAGAATGAAAAGAAATGACAGTTTAAGAGACCTCTGGGACAACATCAAGCATGCTAATATTCACATTATAGGGGTTCCAGAAGGAGAAGAGAGAGAGAAAGGGCCTGAGAAAATATTTGAAGAGATAATAGCTGAAAACTTCCCTAACCTGGGGGAAGGAAACAGTCACCCAAGTCCAGAAAGTACAGAGTCCCATACAGGATTAACACACAGAGGAATCCATCACAACACACTGTAATCAAACTGACAAAAATTAAACAGAGAATATTAAAAGCAACAAGGGAAAAGCAACAAATAACATACAAGGGAACACCCATAAGGCTATCAGATGACTTTTTTTTCATCAAAAACTCTGCAGGCCAGAAGGGAGTGACAAAATATATTTAAAATGATAAAAGAGAAAAATCTACAAACAACCAAGAATACCCCACAAAGCTCCCATTCAGATTTGATGGAGAAATCACAACTTTACAGATGAGCAAAGCCAAAAGAATTCAGCACCACCAAACCAGCTTTACAGCAAATGCTAAAGGAAATTCTCTAGGCAGAAAAGAAAAGGCCACAACTGGAAACAAGAAAATTATGAAATGGAAAATCTCACTGGTAAAGGCAAACATAAAGGTAGGAAATCATCCACACACAAAGCTGGTGGGGAGGTTAAAAGACAAAAGGGGTAAAATCATTTGTATCCACAATAAGCAGTTAAGGGATACAAAAAAACAATTAGATGTAAAATATAAAAACAAAAACAGTAATCAAGGAGGAGAGTACAAATGCAGTGTATCTAAAATGTGTTTGAAATTAAGAGATCAGCAACTTCAAACAAGCATGTATAAATATAGACTCCTATACAAAAACCTCATGGTAACCACAAAACAAAAATCTATAATAGATATACACACAGAAAAGCAAAAGGAATCCAAACATAACACTAAAGATCATCATCAAATCAGAAGAGAAGAGAACAAAAGAAGGGGGAAAAAAGACCTACAAAAGCAAATCCAAAACAATTAACAAAATGGCAATAGGAACATACATAATGATAATTACCTTAAATGTAAATGCTCCAACCAAAAGACACAGACTGGCTCAATGGATACAAAAACAAGACCCATGTTTGCTGCCTACAAGAGACTCACTTCAGATCTACATACACATACAGACAAAGTGAGAGGATGGAAAAAGGTATTCCACACAAATGGAAATCAAAAGAAAGCTAGAGGTGCAATACTTATATCAGACAAAATAGACTTTAAAGACTGTTTCAAGAGACAAAGAAGGACTCTACATAATGATCAAAGAATCAATCCAAGAAGAAAATATAACAATTATAAATATATATACACCCAACATAGGTGCACCCATGAGTCACCTCAATATATAAGGCAAATGTTAACAGACATAAAAGGAGAAATAGACAGTAACACAATAATAGTGGGGACTTTAATACCCCACTTCTATCAATGGACAGATCACCCAGACAGAAAACCAATAAGGAAACACAGGCCTTAGATGATACATTAGACCAGATGGACTAAATTGATATTTATAGGGCATTCCATCTGAAAGCAGCAGAATACACATTCTTTTCAAGTGCACATGGAACATTCTCCATGATAGATCACATCCTGAGCGACAAAACAAGCCTCAGTAAATTTAAGAAAACTGAAATCGTATCCAGCATCTTTTCCAGCCACAACACTATGAGGCTAGAAATCAACTACAAGAAAAAAAAAACTGCAAAAAACACAAACACATGGAGGTTAAACAATATGCTACTAATCAACCAATGGATCACTGAAGAAATCAAAGAGGAAATCAAAAAATACCTAGAGAAAAATGAAAACACGATGATCCAAAACCTCTGGGTTGCACCAAAAGCAGTTTTAAAAGGGAAGTTAATAGTGATACAAGCTTATCTCAGGAAACAAAAAAAAATCTCAAATAAACAACCTAACCTTATGCTTAAAGCAACTAGAGAAAGAAGAACAAACAAAACCCAAAGTTAGGAGGAGGAAAAAACATCATAAAGATCAGAGCAGAAATAAATGAAATAGAGACTTAAAAAAAAAAATAGAAAAGATCAGTGAAACTAAAAGCTGGTTCTTTGAAAAGATAAACAAAATTGATAAATCTTTAGCCAGACTCATCAGGAAAAAAAGGGAGAGGACTCAAATCAATAAAATTAGAAATGAAAAAGAAGTTACAACAGACACTGCAGAAATACAAAGGATCATAAGAGACTAAGCAACTATATGCCAATAAAATGGACAACCTAGAAGAAATGGACAAACTCATAGAAAAGTTTAATCTACCAAGACTGAACCAGGAAGAAATAGAAAATATGAAAAGACCAATTACCAGTACCGAAATTGAATCAGTAATTTAAAAACTCCCAACAAACAAAAGTCCAGGACCAGGTGCCTTCACAGTTGACTTCTACCAAACATTTAGAGTTAACACCTATCCTTCTGAAACTATTCCAAAAAATCACAGAGAAAGGAACAGTTCCAGACTCATTCTATGAGGCCACCATCACCCTGATACCAAAACTAGACAAGATATCACAAAAAAAGAAAATTAGAGGCCAGTATCAGTGATGAACATAGATGCAAAAATTCTCAAAAAGATACTAGCAAACTAGGACTTCCCTGGTGGTGCAGTGGTTAAGAATCTGCCTGCCAGCGCAGGGGACACAGGTTTGAGCCCTGGTCTGGGAAGATCCCACATGCCGCGGAGCAACTAAGCCGGTGCGCTACAACTCCTGAGCCTGCTCTCTAGAGCCTGCGAGCTACAACTACTGAGCCCACATGCCACAGCTAATGAAGCCTGCACACCTAGAGCCCATGCTCTGCAATGAGAAGCCTGCACCCTTCAACGAAGAGTAGTCCTTGCTCACCACAACTAGAGAAAGCCCATGCGCAGCCACGAAGACCCAGTGCAGCCATAAAAAAAAAAAAAGATACTAGCAAACTGACTCCCAACAATACATTATAAAGATCATACATGATGATCGAGTGGGATTTATCCCAGGGATGCAAGGATTTTTCAGTATCTTCAAATCAATCAATGTGATACAGCACATCAACAAACTGAAGAATAAAAACCATATGATCATCTCAATAAATGCAGAAAAGGCAAAACTCAACATCCATTTATGATAAAAATTTCTTCAGAAAGTGGTCATAGAGGGAACCTACCTCAACATAATAAAGGCCATATATGACAAACCCACAGCTAACATCATTCTCAATGGTGAAAAGCTGAAAGCATTTCCTCTAAGATCACAAACAAGTCAAGGATGCCCACTCTCGCCACTTTTATTCAACATAGTTTTGGAAGTCCTAGCCACAGCAATCAGAGAAGAAAAAGAAACAAAAGGAATCCAAATTGGAAAAGAAGAAGTAAAACTGTCACTGTTTGCAAGTGACATGATGCTATACATAGAAAATCCTAAAGACACAACCAGAAAACTACAAGAGCACATCAATAAATTCAGTAAAGTTACTGGATACAAACTTAATATAGAGAAATCTGTTGCATTTCTATACACTATCAACAAAATATCAGAAAGAGAAATTAAAGGAATGATTCCATTTACCATTGCATCAAAAAGAATAAAATACCTAGGAATAAACCTTCCTAAGGGGCAAAAGACTTGTACTCCAAAAACTATAAGATGCTGATGAAAGAAATTGAAGATGACACAAACAGATGGAGAGATATACCATGTTCTTGGATTGGAAGAATCAGTATTGTGAAAATGACTATACTACCCCAAGGCAATCTACAGATTCAATGCAATCCCTATCAAATTACCAACAGCATTTTTCACAGAATTAGAACAAAAAATGTTTAATTTGTATGGAAACACAAAAGATGCTGAATAGCCAAAACAATCTTGAGAAAGAAGAACTGAGCTGGAGGAATCATGCTCCCTGACTTCAAGCTACAATACAAAGCTACAGTAATCAAAACAGTATGGTACTGGCACAAAAACAGCCAAATAGATCAATGGAACAGGATAGAAAGCCCAGAAATAAACCTACACACTGTGGTCAATTAATCCACAACAAAGGAGGCAAGAATATACAATGGAGAAAAGACAGTCTCTTCAATAAGTGGTGCTGGGAAAACTGGACAGCTACATGTAAAAGAATAAAATTAGAACATTCTCTAACACCATATATAAAAATAAACTCAAAATGGGTTAAAGACCTAAATGTAAGACCGGATACTATCAAACTCCTAGAGGAAAACATAAGCAGAACACTGTTTGACATAAATCACAGCAATATTTTTTTTGGATTCATCTCCTAGAGTAATGGAAATAAAAACAAAAATAAACAAATGGAACCTAATTAAACGTAAAAGCTTTTGCACAGCAAAATAAAACCATAAACAAAATGAAATGACATCCTACAGACTGGGAGAAAATATTTGCAAATGATGTGACTGACAAGGGATTAATTTCCAAAATATACAAACAGCTCATACAACCTAACATCAAAAAAAATCCAATCAAAAATGGGCAGATGACCTAATACACATTTCTCCAAAGAAGACATACAGATGGACAACAGGCACATGAAAAGATTCTCATCATTGCTAATTACTAGAGAAATGCAAATCAAAACTACAATGAGGTATTACCTCATACCAGTCAGAATGGCCATCCTTAAAAAGTCTATAAATAATAAATGCTGGAGAGGGTGTGGAGAAAAGGGAACCTTCCTTTACTGTTGGTGGTAATATAAATTGGTGCAGCCACAATGGAAAACAATATGGAGGTTCCTTAGAAAACTAAAAATAGAACTACCATATGATCCAGCAATCCCACTACTGGGTATAAATCTGGAGAAAACTGTAATTTGAAAAGATACATGCAATGCACCCTGATGTTCATAGAAGTACTATTTACAATAGCCAAGACATGGAAGCAACCTAAATGTCCATCGATAGATGAATGCATCAAGAAGATATGGTACATATGCACAATGGAATATTACTCAGGCATAAAAAAGAATGAAATAATGCCATTTGCAGCAACATGGATGGACCCAGAGATTATCATATTAAATGAAGTAAGTCACAAAGAGAAAGACAAATATCATATGATATCACTTATATGTGGAATCTAAAAAAATGATACAGATGAATTTATTTACAAAACAGAAACAGACTCATAGACATAGAAAACAAACTGATGGTTACCAAAGGAAATAGTGGGGGTGGGGAGCTAAATTAGGAGTTTGGAATTAACATATACACACTACCATATATAAAATGGGTAAACAACAAGGACCTACTGTATGGCGCAGGGAACTATACTCAATATCTTGTAATAACCTATAATGGAAAAAAATCTAAAAAGGCATATATACACACACATATATGTGTGTGTGTGTGTGTGTATGTATGTGTATATCTGAATCACTTTGTTGTCCACCTGAAACTAACACAACATTGTAAATTAACTACACTTCAATAAAACAACAAAACACTCACAATAAACAAAGCCTGGCAACCAATGTACTGTGGTATTACAGTAGTGCTGTCAGTGCATTTCACCTCCCTTACCCTAACCTGAGAACACTACATTGAGTAGGATTCTGAAGCCCTGTCTGAGCTCACAGGAAAGTGTGCAATGATTGATTAGTGATGTCTGCATAGGTGCAGGACATCAGTGGAGGCTGGGCTGCCTTCACCTGCCATCTTTGATGAGCATTATTATCAGCAAATACATATTTCTAGGTCTGATTTTGAGATTCAGGCGGTTCCTTGACCACAGAGCCCACAGCCTGCTCACAAACATGCCTGAAGGCAACAAGAGAGGGAAATCAGGTGCAGCCACACCCACTGCAGAACACAGCTCATTGTAAGGACCTCAGAGATGGCCTCAAAGACGGATGCAATCATGTTATCATAAAGTAGATCCCACTTTCCCAAAGGAACAATGTTACACTTGGTGCACGGTCAGTGACTGGGCCCCAGCAAACTAAAATAGGACACAAAGTGGCACTATGTACACAATTATAAAACGTAAATAGCATCTAAAATCTTTTTAACCCCCACTCTCACTGCTCTGCCAAAGAACCAATTTTTGCCCCCTTAGGGATGATGCAGCCCTTTTACCATGAGAATGCATGGACTAGACTAGGTCAAGAGTAATTTATAAGAAGCTGCCTCCTTCAGGGAGAGTTACTGATCACTGAGGGTCAGGGAGGGAGGAAGGGAGATTCACTTGAACTGTTTACCTTTGGAGTCCTTTGAACTCTGTACGTATATTGCCTATTCACCAATAAGTTCCGAAAACTTAAAACCATCACCACTATCATTTCAAAGAGAAAGGGCATTTTCTAATCACCACAGCAAAAATAAAAAGGACACCGTCACAGAGTATAAGACCATCTTTCCCCATAGAGAAGAGGTGGCAACTTTACACTGAATAAGAAACAAAATGTACAGTCATATTTTTGTGTACTTTTTTCTAATGCAAAAATAAAACTTATTTTGCAATATTACATTGCATGTAATAGTCTTCTTAATCAAAGGTTGTTATTTGGGGGGAACTCTTAGGTGGTATAACTTGAGTGTAACCGAGCAGGACGCTATGGGGCCTTCCTGGGTCAGACCCCTCCCCCATCTCTTCTGCTTTAGCTCCTCCCTGAAGTGCCTGGATAACAGTATCTGATGCACATTCCCTGAGCTGTTTTTCAGCTCCTAAAACCACCACCAAATGGAAGAAATTAACTACGTGATGATCACAAGCACGTAGCCCCAACCTTCTGACACCTAAGGATTGATCACCGTCAACCAGTCAGAGAATTGTGCACGAGCTGATCACATACCCTGGGAAGAACCTCCCTCATCTGGCTTTTAAAATGCTTTGCTGAGGGGCTTCCCTGGTGGCGCAGTGGATAAGAATCTGCCTGCCAATGCAGGGGACACAGGTTCGAGCCCTGGTCCGGGAAGATCCCACATGCCGTGGAGCAACTAAGCCCATGCGCCACAACTACTGAGCCTGCTCTCTAGAGCCCACGAGCCACAACTACTGAAGCCCGCGCACCTAGAGCCCGTGCTCCATAACAAGAGAAGCCACTGCAATGAGAAGCCCGTGCACCGCAATGAAGAGTAGCCCCGCTCGCCGCAACTAGAGAAAGCCCGTGCACAGCATCGAACACCCAACACAGCCAAAAATAAATAAAATAAATAAATAAATAAGCAATCATTAAAAAAAAAATGCTTTGCTGAAAGCCTTAAGGGAGCTCAGGGTTTCGGGGCACGACCACCTGTCCTCCTCCTATTGGCACCTTTACAATAAAGCTGTACTTTCCTTCACCACAGCCAGGTGTCAGGAGATGGGCTTCACTGCTTACGGGTGAGCAGACCTGAGTTTGGTAAAACTCGTGTAATTTATTCCAGCCAATTATTTTCATATCATTGACTGAAAATCCGTTTTCCTCTATGAATGTGGGAAACACCCACAGCACCTTCATTGACCTTTCAGAGTTTTAACTATTCTGGGCAAAGCTAGAAAAATTCAGGAACCAGGCCTGTAGGTCTCTGGCTATTTCTCCTACCTTCTCATTTCAGGGCCTTAACAAAACAAAAGTAGTGACTACAGGTCTGAGTTCCAACCAGCAAGTGTTACAGTGAATACATATTTCTTCAACTAATTTATTTTTAAAAGACAAACAAAAAAACTAATCTCCTCCAGGTCCAGGCACTTTAAGTGCTTGTTAAGGTCTCAAAATGGCCATGTGAAGTAGATAGTACATCACCCACTTCACAAAGGAGACAATTAAAGCTGAGAACCGTTAAGTGACTTGCCCAGGATCACACAGCATGAAAGAAATAAAGACAAATTCAAACCCAGCTCAGCCAGATGGCCAGGCTTACTCAGGATGCATGCACTGGGTGCTCACCCAGGGCTGGCTCCCTTTCTAATTTCTCCTCCTGATGGGTCCTGCCAGGAGTATGCCAGCTGAGGGAGAAGGGACAGTGAAGAGACACAGGCCTGGAATCGTTGGGGCTGGAAGCAGGGTCAGACACTGGCCCATCCTTGGACTTGGTGCTGCTTCCAGCACACAACCCAAGTCCAGCTGGGCTTCTCCATAAATACAACGCCCTGTCAGGCCCCCTGGTACAGGTACCAGTGAAATCCAACCTAAAGAAATGACTCAGGGGCTTCCCTGGTGATGCAGTGGTTAAGAATCTGCCTGCCAACGCAGGGAACACGGGTTCGAGCCCTGGTCCGGGAAGATCCCACATGCCTCGGAGCAACTAAGCCCGTGCGCCACAACTACTGAGCCTGTGTTCTAGAGCCTATGAGCCACAAATACCGAGGCAGAGTGCCACAACTACTCAAGCCCGCGCACCTAGAGCCCATGCTCCACAATAAGAGAAGCCACCGCAATGAGAAGCCCACGCACCACAGTGAAGAGTAACCCCCTATTCCCACAACTAGAGGAAGCCTGTGTGCAGCAACGAAGACCCAGTGCAGCCAAAAATAAATAAATAAATATTTTTTTTTTAAAAAAAAGAAGAAATGGCTCAGGGGACACTGGTCCCCACAGGCTTGATGAGCAGAAATGGCCTCTAACGATACATGCATTCAAAACCCACTAGGCCAGGTCCCGTGTACCGTTCCCTCCACCCGGCCCTGAGCCTGGAAACCTTTTCTTAAATATTAAAACGTGGCCTCTAAGCTGGGAGATTAACCGAGAAGCAGCCTTCTTATCTCAGGTAGGAGTTTCAGAGGCCCTCCTGGTGGAACCGTAACAAGATCCCTCCATGAGGGGAACTAATCACCGTGAAAGCTTTGGAGGGTGGAGAGGAAGCCAGGAGCAGAGAGACAGCCCCACCCAGCCCAGCCTCATTCCCCACAGTGACCCAAATGAGGGGAAGAAATCTACCTGCTGCAAACCTGGGCCTCAGCCTCCCCGCAGATGCAGAGCCCAGAGCTGTAGACACGGAAGGCAAGCTATGGCCAGACCCATTTCACAGATGGGGCTCATCAAGTAATGCTCGGTAAGCCATCCAGGGCCCAGGATGTGCAGGGTCCTCTTGCAGTTGTAATAACCAGCGTGGTTAGCCTACAGCCCAATCTGAAAGGTGATCCAGGAGCGTGCTGGACTCGGATAGTTAAAAGAGTCAGGGGTTTTGTGAGTCGGTAGTTGAACTGTCGGTAGCTTGAAATCAGCCACCACAATCCTTCTCCCAGAAATTTTTTTTATGGCCCAGATTGCGGGTGTCCTTTGAAAGCCCACGTGCCTGGGTTATCATGATATGAAGTCAGAAGGAGGTAACTGAATTTGAACTTTAGAACCCCAAGTACGCGTGCAGCGTCCCAGCGCCTCAGCAACTAACTCTCTGCAGGTGCTTGATTGAGTCACGTGACTGCTCTGACCCATGCAGTCCTCCTGAGTTAAAGCGAGAGAGGATATCTACCAGCAAGGCTGCTTCCAGAATTAAGTGAAATAAATGTTTGTAAAGCATACACAGGGGCTTGCTGCAGGGCATGGCGGCTGATGAAATTGACACGGGGGTCATTTTCAGGCCCATCCTCCCCACCAAATTCTGAGTCTTGCAAAGGCAGGCTCTGTTCCTGGCACACGGTAGGTGCTCAGTGAATTCTAATTGAAGGAAATCAACACCAAGGCATTAACAACTGCCTTTCTCACCTCCACTCTCCCGGGGTGGGGGTGGGGGTGGGGGTGGAGGGCGTCAGCTCTGTTGCCAGCGGCAGAATAAATGTTTCTTGAGAGGAGCCAGTAGAATGGGCACTCATCTGGGTGGTGCCCTTCAGAAGCCAGAGGCATCACGGGACCTAAGCCACCATTCTAATCAATACCTCTTATCCTAAGAGGTACACAGGGGCCAGCTGGTCTGCGTTTTTAATTATAATCCCCATTTCCCGACGAAACATACACTGTGCCATGTGCACGAGTTTGCCCAAGCCCTCCCCTCTGCTCGGAACGCCTCCCCTCCCCTGCTCTGGGAGTCCTGCGCACCCTTCAGGGCTCAGCTCAGGCACCTCCTGCCCAGTGAAGCTTCCCTACAGAGGAGGGAACCGGCCTCTGGTTAGGGACACGCCGACCTTCTCTGCTCGAGGCTGAGACACAGGCTCCAGACACACAGACCTGGGTCCCCATCCACTTGGGTGACTTTGAGCAAATCATGTGATTTCCCAGAGGCTTGAGTTTTTGAAAAACTCCCCAGAACTACTGCAGGCCTTGAACAAAAGTATGTAAAAGCACAGGACCTGGGACTTAGTGAGCCCTTGATAAATGGCACTTGTTATTTTTACTGAGGACAAGGCCCATATTCTCCAACTCTACCCCCCACTCCCCAACACACACTCAGACACACACACGCACACGGATGCTCACACACGCAGGCCTCTCTAAACACGCGGGCTGCTCAGCGTGCCCTGGTTGGTGAGTGGCTGGTGGTACAGGACAGCAGAGGGCGAGCAGCACACCTTGTCTCCATCACGCACCTACTGTGTGCCAGAATCACACATTGAGGAAAATGGGGATAAAGGGATGCGCTGGGGCGTCTGGACGCGAGGGAAGCCCATTTGCAAGGGGAACGGGATCTGTCTGCTTCAGGAAACAGGACCAAGCTGTCGACCATCAAGCTACAGAACTGCCCCGAGTCCCAAACTTCCTCATCTGTAAAAATGTTCTAGGAGTCACGTCACGGGATTAAGCGAGCATTAAACAACCCACATAAAGTACTAACACAGAGGAAGTGTTAAAAAATGTTAGCCTTTATCAATGTGCTTGTTACTAGTGGTAATAAACCCTGGGAGGTATTAGCATTGGGCACCTTGAAGTCAAGGGAGAAAAAAGTGATGAAAGAAACCCTGGGCCTCGGGCTTTCCTTCTGTCTTCAAACGGGGGACGGACCCGCGCTGGGAGGAGTTGTATTAGGATGTGCTCAGCTGCAGGTGACCGACCAGCTCGCCTTAAACAACCGAGTTTAACTTCCCAGCTAACGAGGCAGAGCCGGCTGCCGGGGCTGTTTGGGAGCCCAGGGAGGCCAAGGCTCTGGATCGATGTCACTGAACTCTCTAGACCTCAGTTCCTGGACTCAGCTCCGCGATGGCCCTCACCTGCCAGCCTCCAGAAGCAGTGGGGAGGGGAAGGACATTTCCTGGAGCCCCACCCCCCAGAGCTGCCAGTGGGGGTCCCATGGGCCAGAGCTGCTGCGTCACACGGCTTCCCAGAAGTCGAGGAAGCCCAGGCAGAGGGAATGGGTTTACCATGACTACTTAGGGCCTCAAGGTGAAGGTGGCTCATCCCCTGGGGCTGCGCCCACCTCCCCTGCAGACTAGACACCCCCCTTCTTTGCCACAAGTGATGAGATTCTATTAGCAGGAGCACCAGGGGGAGGCTGGCAGTGCCCACCATGGTCTTCCCTGGATGCCCATGTGGGAAGAGCAAACAGCAGGGGCAGAGAGGATCCCACCCCCAATGCCCCCAGGAGCTGAAGGTCAATCAAGGTCTCAGGTGGGACTTATTAGATGCCTACTGTATTCCTGGTCCTGGGCCTGATACAGTGGGGGGGTACAGGAGACCCGGCTCCTGACCCTAAAAGGACAATAAAGTCAAGTCTTAGACACAAGACATAAACACAGCTGTCTAAAGAGCAGACCCCTCGATCGCTCCAGGCTGGCCAGATTCTGTGGGTCTCAATGCCCTGGGCGTGCAGAGCGAGCCGGGCCAGCAGGTGTGGAAGAGGCGAGGGCGCTGAAAGTAAATAAAAAGTAATTCAAATAAAAATAGGGCGTTATTTGGGATCTACAAAAATGGTACAAATGAACGTATTTATGAAACAGAAATAGAGCCACAGATGTAGATAACAAACTTATGGTTACCGGGGGGAAGGGGGAGGGATAAACTGGGAGATTGGGATCGACATATCCACACGACTATATATAAAACATAACTAATAAGGACCTACTGCCTAGCACAGGGAGCTCTTCTCAATACTCTGTAATGACCTATATGGGAAAAGAATTTTTTAAAAGAGTGGATATATGTTTTTTTGTTTTTTTGTTTTTTTTTTTTTTTTGTGGTATGCGGGCCTCTCACTGTTGTGGCCTCTCCCGTTGCGGAGCACAGGCTCCGGATGCGCAGGCTCAGCAGCCATGGCTCACGGGCCCAGCCGCTCCGCGGCATATGGGATCCTCCCAGACCGGGACACGAACCCGTATCCCCTGCATCGGCAGGCGGACTCTCAACCACTGCGCCACCAGGGAGGCCCTGGATATATGTTTTTTAAAAAAAGATTTGAAATATCAATACGTTGGTTTAGAACAGTGGGGAAAAAAAATTAGGCTGTGTCTCTCAGAAGGTCAGAACCTTGTGGGCAAGTAACCTGGTCTGAGCTCGGCTTCTGGAGGCAGACCTGGGTTCAGATCTCTAGTCTGCAACTTGCTGAGTGGGTGCTGTGTGACCCTGAGCAACAGACCTCACCTCTCTGGTCCTCTCTCCTGCCTCTGTGAAACGGAGGTAAGCAAACTACCGACTTCAGAGAACTATCCTGAGGCTTGAAGAGTAAATGCACGCAATACACTGCTTGATGAGTTTAAATTATTTCTCAGAACCACAGGAAAGCACCTCAGGGGTTTGACGGAGACCAAGAACGCTGGGGCGGGACTTGAGCAGAGTCACCCAGCGGGGTAGAGAGCCAAGGAGCACAAGCCTCCAGGTTCCGAGTCTGGCCACCTCCCTCCACCCGCGGGGCCAGGGAGCCTGACTCACCTGGTCCACAGACGCGGGGTGAGGCTCCCGGCTCTCACCTGGCGCTGCAGGCGCCCCACACCTGCCACCCGCCTCTCATGTCCCCTCCCCGTGGCTCCGGGCGCTGCTTTCCCAACTTCCCAGGTGATGCCAGGGCCCGGGCTCTCGGCTTCCGCGGGGTGCGGGGCGGGCAGGTGCGGCCGCCGCCAGGTGAGGCCGCTGCCAGGTGAAGCCGCCCCGCGGGAGGCCCGCCCACCGCACCGCTTCGCCTCCTCCCGGTCTGTGGTGCCATCTGCTGGCCTTCCCTGGAAGGACACAACCTCTGCTCTGATTTCTCCCTCAGTTCAACAAATTAATGCATAAGGTGTTAGGTGTCCGGGATTCGCACCATCCCATGCTCTCCAGGAATCTGAAGACTACCAGAAAGCTCGGATGTAGAGAAGACAAGCAAAGAAAAGATGCAAGTTGCAATCATTCCTTGTTCAGATACAGAATAACTTTAGTTGGGGAGGTACCAGCCCATCCTCTCTAAGGAGATGACAGGGGAAGACTTCAAAGAAACCAAGAAAACCTCCACGGAAAGAGGGTGAAAGTAATCCACGCAGTGGAAACAGAATGTGCAAAGGCCCTGAGGTAGGAAGATACCTGGCTTTTTAAAGAAAGTGAAAAGCCCAGAGGCTGGAACATAATGGCTGTGGTATGAATAAAATAGGTAGAGATCAGATAAGACCCTCTATCTATACTCTCAGTGTTCCCACGAGAGAACCAAGATACAGGGAAAGGACTTGCCCTACTTGCAGAGTGAAGCAGTGACAGCCAAGCCTAGAGGACTCCTAGCCCAGAGCTCTTTTCACCACTCCACCACCCTCTCCAGCCTTGACTGCTGTTGGTGTCCGAGAATCCATTCATTCATTCATTCAACGAACATTTCTTGAGCAGCTATTATGTGCCAAAGACTGTGCTAAGCATTAAGGACAAAATGGTAAATGAGATATATTCCTTGAGATCCTCCTAATATAGTGAGGGCATCAAACCAGTCTAGGAAGATTAGAGAACGTTCCCCATCACTCACAAGAGACAAACCCAAAGGAATGAAACTCTAATGGTGGAAATCTCGGACAAGCAGAGTCCAATAGAGGAGACATCTCAGCATTCTGCAAAGCATACCATAGGAACAAGTTATTTTAATCAATTTCTATCCCCACTTTTTTGCAGAAATGAAAAATTAGGTCACAGAGGGATTGAGTCAAGATACTCAGCTGGACCTCTACTGAGATGCCAGAATCCTGGTGGCAGATTCAGCTCAGGGGATATGTTAGTAATAGGAGTTCACCCCAGTTCCCAGAGGAGACAGCTTTTCCTCAGCCTTCTGCAAGAGGGTTCTCTACACATAGTGGGCCAGTCAGGCCAATGGGGCTAGTGTGACCCACGCCCATCCTCCTCCTCCTCTTCATCATCATCATCATTTGGACTCATCATCATTGGCGTTATTCAGAATTTACTCTGACCCAACTCTCAAGTCCTTGATTTATTAAACCAAAGAAGGTTTATTGATCACTGCCCCTGTCCCAGCATTGCATTTGGGGTTGGGACACACTTAGAAAGGTAAAAGCCGCCCTTGAACAGCTCACAGAAGAGGCAGGTTGATATTTAAACAAATCATTTCAACCTGGTGTGAAAAAAGTGCTGCAATGGTGGTACTTTCCACTTGGGAAGAAGCACAGTAAGACCTGGATTCATCCTGCCTGGGGAGGTCTTGAGAGAAGTCCTCTGGGAACCACAAAAACTTCATCTGAATCTTCAGTCCCGTGTTTCTTCAAACTGTGGTCCTGAAGCAGCAGCATTTTCACCACTTGGGGACTTGTTAAAAATGCGAATTCTGAATCTGAAACTCTGGGGTGGGTCCCAGCAATCTGTGTTTTAACATCTCTCCAGGTAATTCTGATGCTCCCTGAAGACTGAGAACCTCTGGGTGAGGCAGGAAAATGCAGAGGAGCTTGTAAACCGCTGTTTTCATCAAGCATCCAGGTAATCTTCCATGATCCCAATGTCTGGGAACAGTACTGAGGTTGAAATTACTGATTTTTCTTTTTACCCAACTTTTACATTCCCTTTTACTTCTTTTGTCTCAGAATTGTTGTCTCATCTTAATTCTGTGAGTGCATTTGTTTTCATACACTGTCAGGACCACACCGAAAAGAACAAATGTGGTCAAATAGGGGAGAGAGTGTCCAAATGTTCACTTGCCTGGGATACTCCTGTTTTAACACTGAAAGTCCCATGTCCTAGAAAACCGTTAAGCTAACCATACTCTTTTCTTCCCATCATTACTTTATACACGATTGTCGGACATTTAGTTTACGATTTAGCCTTTAGGGAACAGAATATTCAGCGGTGCTGTGACTGAATTTCAGGAGTGATGTATATACAGATCAATTATACATTCAGTGACCCTTAAAACTTTGCATCCCCTCATTTTGGGGAAAAGAGTGAGAATTTATTTGGAAGAAGCATGGCTGTATCTTGTCAGATAGGAACATAAAATTGTTGTGTATAAAATTAAAATGTCTGTAGCAGGTACATATGGAAGCTTAGTCATGGAAGGAGGAGACTGTGCTCTTTTCAGTTTATTGCCTCTAGTTCCAAATTCACCCATTGTTGCCTGCTCCGTGGAGAGGAATCTGGACCTCTTTCTTAAGCATTTTCCCTTTCCCACACGGCACGATGTTAAGTGTTGCCAGGAGAGGGCGCAGGAGAGACACTGCGGGAGGAAAGGGCTCTTCCTAGAGGTGATGGGTTGCTCACCAGGCTTCTCCAGCACGCCCCCCAGTGGCCGGCTGCTGCAGTGCATGGCAGTCAGCCGCATCCAGAGGCTTCCCCCGACCGCCGCCCCACCCCACAGGGCAGTTTTGTAACAGAGTGCCTCCAGTGAGCCCCCTCCCAGTGACAGCTTTCCCTGGCACCCTGGGAGGGGCAGGTGTCCAGTGAGTTCCTCCAGCATGGCACCGCAGCGCTTCTCTGCCATCCGCTGAACCATGGCCATGCCCTCCCAACAGTTAAGTCTGGACCTCAGCCCTGTTGGGGTCCAGGGTGTGAGGGTCTCTTGGGTGCTCGACCTCAGCCCCAGGGGGAGGAGCTAGTCCTTACAGCTGCTCTTCCTGGATTCTTTAGACGTCTCTGTGCTTCTAACTTTTTCTCACTAACAACTGAAGGCAAATCCAAAGTGCCTTCAAGGAGGGGGGCCACCTGGACGTCATCTCAGGACTGCCCTCCCTCCACACCCCCTCTTCTACCGTTCTGCCCCTCCTCCCATGCCCCCCATTTCCGTCCTTTCCTCTCTGTCCCCCTGTTCTCCCTCCTCCTCTTCCTTGCCTTATCACCGTCCTCCCACCACCTTTGAAAAATAAACAGTCCAGTTTTCCTGCACTTGAGATGAAGGTTGCATCAAATCCCTTAGTGCCTGGCAGAGGGCACCAGGCAGCCACCAAGGGCCGTCATGGTCACCTCCCCAGCCCGGAGGCCCAAACAGCACTGGCCTCCCTTCAGGCACTTCCTGCCACCTTCCTCTCCAAAATTCCTTCAGTGACTGTGGATTGAAAAATGTACACAGAAGAGTCTAAGGAAAAACTGAGACACACGAAGACACCCCAAGGCACGGAGGGGCTGGAAACTTCCTTCTGGAACCAGAGTTCATTCCCCCCCCACCCCACCCCTGTGGGAGTGAGGAAATTGGCAGAGCGCAGGACGGTCAGTGTGCCCCCTACTGGCCAGTTGTATGTATGGACGTAGAGAAACACGCACATTGTATGCTACGTGATAACATGAGTTATATGTTATTATGTGGCTCTGATAACAGATTGAAGGATACGCTGTGCCTGTCCATCAACCAGGGGCTGTTGGGTGGATTACAGGAGACCCACATCTTGGACTGCAAGGCAGCCACTTAAACAAAGGGCTAGATCTGTGTATTAGCATGGAAGCGTGTCTGTGATGCATTGATGAGGAAACAGAAACGGTCTGTAAAAGTATATGTAAACATGACGTTTTCTATTAAACCTGGAAGGGTTAAGCCCCACCTCGTTAAAAATCATAATCTCAAGGACGCAGGTGTTGAGGAGCAGACGCCATCACTTCCAGCCTTGGCTCCGGTTATATTTGACTACAGTGTGCACACGAGCATCTTATTATAATAGAACTGAGATATTTCCGATCTGGAAAATGAATATATGAAACACACAAACAGACTTAAGGCTGGTCAAGTCCCCTCCCCAGGCCTCAGTTTTCTCATCTGTAAAATGGGGTGAACTCTTTCTCTCAAAGTTTTATCTATGTAACAAAGATTTGTAGAAACAGTTTCTCTGTGCCAGGTACCATTCTAAGCACTTTCTACATATTAACTAAATCAATCTTTATAACAAGGTAATGAGGGAGGGACTATTATTATCCCCATTTTATTGATGGAGGAACTGAGGCACAGAGAGGTTGAGGGAATTAGCCAAGCTCACCCAGCTAATAAATGGCAGAGCTGGGATTTGAACTCGAGAAGTCAGTCTCCTGGGCCTGGCTTCTTAGGTACCATACAACGTAGCAAAGGGTCAGTGAGAATGTTATGTGAAGTGCATTCCACATAATGTGTGTCAGTGATATTTGTGGAAGGTGACAATGCTTCTCAGATCTGCCTGAAGTGTGTGCTCCCCACAAACTCCTAGAATGGCCCCTGGCCCAAAAAATCACACAGGACCCAACTGCTGAATTAATGAATGTGTGAATGAATGAATCCACAGCTATCTGGATTAAAACCTTGCTTTTCTAAGCAGTTTTTTGCATGGCAGCATCTAGCCCACGAGTTGCCACATAGTAGGGCTAAGAGATGCAGAGGTGAATAGTGAGATGAACAGCATTTGGCACACAGTAGGCTGGCAGGAAATGACGGATGAATTACAGCAGGATGGTTTTTCTTCTGTTTCCTACAGCCCCATCCTGACTCCCACTCGCCTGGAAGCTTCAAGCGGGCAGGGACCCCGGCAGCCAGCCCAGGGCCTGCAACACAGTAGGCGCTCAGGAAAGGCTGAAGAACACGTGGCTGACGAGAGTAGGGCCTGCAGGAACAGAGGGGGTCAGAGCTGGGCGAGCCTCAGTCCTGAGAGCTCAGGCAGGATGACCGCAAGGGGCCAGCCCACAGCCTCTGTGGGCAGCTCAGGATGGTGCCTGGCCGCGTCCTGGGTGAGAGACAGGAGGATCTGCCTCTGTGAGGGGAGGAAAGTGGAGAGGAAGGCAGCTGCGGGGGCGGCCAGAGCCCGAGGCAGGCGGGGTCCAGGAGGAAGCCCGCCACCGTCAACTGTGGGTCTGAGGCCAGGAAGAGCTTCCCCACACCATGTCTTCTAGGGGAACCCTCCTCCTGGTTCCCTCCAGCAAAAAGCATCCTGGCCTCAAGGAAAAGGCTCCTGAAGGAAAACACATGCAGGCTCCCCGCAAAGTCCTCCTTCCACCCCGCAAAGCTCCCATGTCCGCCCTATAAGTAATCCCATGCCAGGAAGAGTCTCCCTGCCTTGAAGCCCCCAGAGGCAGAATTAACCATCCAGATTCCTTCTCCCTGTCCTCCCAGGCCCCACCCACCCCTCCTGAAACCTGGTCCCTTGCCGCCCCTTCCTCCCATCAATCATCCTCGCAAACGTCCGTGTGCTTGCCGAGAACGTGGGGCTCTAACTGTGCGGTTCTAGGCACGTCCATCAGAGCTGGGCCTTTCATTGTGCGGTTCCACTTGTCTGCGTTCTCACCTCCTTGTGACACAGCTGTCAACTGCTGAGAGAGGCCTGTGAAAATCTTCCGGTATCGCTGTGAATTGGGGATCTGATAAGTGCACCCAAGTTTGAAATTATTATACCTTCCAGTGAATTAGGTCTTTGGACATTGTATCGTAAGCCTCTTCATTTCTGACAGTGCTCTTTGCCATAAGGTCTTTTTGGTCAGATATTAATACAGTCTTACATGCTTGCTCTTAGTAGTTTATCTTTGCACTTCTCGTCTTTCTGTGCCCTTATAGTTTTAGCTGCATCTTTTACAGACAGTGTATTGCTGAGTATTATTTTTATTTCTGTTGTTAATCCA
The DNA here is from genome assembly GCF_949752795.1 of Hyperoodon ampullatus. Classification (NCBI taxonomy): domain Eukaryota; kingdom Metazoa; phylum Chordata; class Mammalia; order Artiodactyla; family Ziphiidae; genus Hyperoodon; species Hyperoodon ampullatus. Next base: position 13,516,547 of record NC_136926.1, read on the forward strand.
ACATGAAATGGCTTCTTCTTGCTATTACTGATATACTTTGATTTACTGTGTTTGCTGATATATTTGAATCTAGATCTATCATCTTATTTTTGCACTATTTTTCATGTTTTTTCTATGCATTTCTATTTTTCTTCCCTTTGCGGCCTTCTGCTGGACTGAGTTTTCTCTATTTCCCCTTTTATTTTTCATGTTGGAAGCTGTACATTCTGGCCCTATTGTTTTAATGTCGACAACGACATTTAAATTGTTCCCCTTGGCTTCAAGCTAATTGTGGGTAATTGAGTTAATCAATATCTATACCTTCCTCTCCAGCATTACAAGGACTTAGATCACTTTTATTCAGATTATCCTGTGAGAGGATTTATTTCCACATGTTTTCATAACCTCAAAAACACTCATTGTTATTGTTGTTTTCTATAAATTGTGCATTTTCTTTTACCCACATATTTACCAATTTCCCTTCACCACTTCTTGCCGTGGTCCATGCCTCCTCCTGCATTTGGTTTCCTTCTTCCTAAATCATGTGTCTCAGTAGTTATTTCAGCATGGCTGGTGATGATTAAAGCTCCTTTTTAAAAACGAATATTTATTTATTTATTTGGCTGTGCCAGGTCTTAATTGCAACACGGGATCTTTGATCTTTGTTGCAACATGTGGGATCTTTTTCGTTGCAGCACAAGGGATCTAGTTCCCTGACCAGGGATTGAACCCTGGCCCCTTGCATTGGGAGTGCGGTGTCTTAGCCACCGGACCACCAGGGAAGCGGTTCTTTTGTGTAGCTGAAACTGTCTACTTCAGCTCTCATTGCTGACTGATAGTTTCACTGGGTATAGAATTCCAGGTTGTCAGTTGCTGTGTTCTCGGCACTTTGAGGACGGTGACTTTATCTTCTGTTGTTGCCGTTGAGATGTGTGATGTCAGGCCTTCCTTGGCAATCTTTCCTTTCAGTTGATTGTGATATTTTCTTTGGTTCTGTGTTCTGCAGTCATATTATGTCATGGATTTCTTTTTACTTATCCTGCTTGGTTTTTATATATGACCCAAAATTTTTAGGTATTTTGTAAATGCAGGGGTTTTGGGTTTGGTAGTTCACAGTATAGCAGGGGGCAAAAAAAGCCAAAATCATTTTTGGAGGTGCAAGTGTGTCCCCAGCACTACCTGTCCCCTGGCCATGTGCAGGTCTGGCAGGAGAGGGATGGAGTCAGAAAATTCCAGGCCTCAGCTCTCAAATGAGCCTGGCCTTCGGTTAGCCCTCGGGGTGCAGGACATAGGGGTGGGAATAATTGGCACAAGTAAGTAAGATAACTTGCTAGATACTCAGCAGTGTTCCTTTGGAAGGGGATCTCCATGACTGAGAGCAGAGACAGGGATGAACCCCTGCCACGTGTCAGGGCTGGTCTAGGTGCTGAGAGAACAGGGACTGAGGAGGGGAGAACCCCCTTTGGGGAGCTCACAGTGCAACAGGGCCAGAGCCGCTCTAATGTAACACCGGGGTCGGGGGAAGCTGAGACTCCCCAGTGCTCCCCCAGTTGTTAGCAAACATGTACCCACGTGGCAGGCGCCTGGTGCAGAGGCTGCCTCTCGGCAGCAATGAGGCACTCGTGTGACATTCTTCACAGTTTGCAAAGTGCTTTCATCCTCACAGCAGTCTGTTGAGCCCCTCCACTTAAAGACAGGGAAGCTGAGGCTCAGAGGGCAAATAGGCTAACTTCTCTGTGCCTCAGTTTCTTCATCTGTCAGATGGGATAATACTGGTCCCAATCTCTTCCGGCTGGTATGAGAATGCAGTGAGTTGATATCTATGAAGCGCTTTCAGTAGAGCAGGAGTTAATAGTAAAGGAAGGTAGCACACAAGTGTCAGTGATGAATGTTACCCACATCAGCCCAGAATCCACCCCTCCCCACTGCACTTCAGCCCCTGTGCCGCAGTGCCCTGTCATCGTTTCCTTTGTAGCACTTGCCCCTGTGTGAAATCACACGTTCATTTACCTGTGCACCTGTTTACTGCGTCTCCCACACACATCACATGTGCCATGAGGGCAGGACCTCACCTGTTTGTTCACTGAGTGTCCCTGACCACGTGGCACTCCATAGATGTCTCTGAGTCTGAGAGTAACTAAGCAACTGATGGAGGCTACATTTCAAGGAATCCCAATTGACCTTGATCCACGGGCCAACCACTCACCCTGAACCATGGAAAATAGCCTCTGAAATGCACATTCCCGGTCAGGCACAGCCACACTTAGAGTCAGTGTCACCCCATCCAGCCCCACCTCCTCCAAGGGCATCCTCATCCCTGGGCTACATTTATTTTGTGTTCATAATACTCTCTCCTTGGATCTGTTTGTTACACCCATTGGCAATTACTGATCCCCTGCACAGCCGGGGAAGGTTCTCAGGGGCAGGAACTAAACCAGTCATCTGAGCCTCCAGCAGGTGTCAGGTATCTGGAAGATATTCCTTCACCCGGATTCGTCAATTTTCAAAGTTTTGCCAACCTCACTGTATTTATGCCCTCCGCCCGCCCCCCACCAGCACGCACTTTTTTCCGCCATGAGTATTTTTAAAGCAAATCTCAGACGTTGCATCATTTTATACAACTTTACAATTCTAAGAGGTTTACACACCCACCAGCTTCTCTCTGAGAGCTGGGTGCTATAATCCCATTTTACACATGTGGAAACTGAGGCCCAGAGAGCTGAAGTTCTTGTGCAAAGTGACAGAGGTGAACGGTGGGGCCGGCACCAAGCTGGCTGGACCCCCGGTCCTAAGACACCCCTCCCTCCACGAGGCCCCTGGCCAGCCCTCCTCCTCTTCCCCGGGGCAGGGCTCCCAGGGCCAGACTTTGATCTCTTCCAGGGCCAAATTCTAGATGGAGGCCTCACCAGCCGGCTCGGGCAAGACGATTGATGGGGTGTTGATGACGTCAGGGTTTACAGACAAGCTCCGGGCTGGGCCACGGTGCTGTGGGCTGATTGTCAGCCATGATGGGAACCAGACACCTCGGCCCCTGGGCTCCCAGAGGAGAAGGCGTGGGGCCAGGAGAGGGGCCTGGGGGCTTCTCACCCTGGAGCAGCCACAGAATCAGGACTACCTGTCAAGTGACAGCAGGTTTCCTGGTTCCTCGAGGATCTCAGGGTGGCCCTCGAGGTGTCGGGGGTGCCCTGAATCCCTTCTGCGTAGGATCCAGCAAGAAGGGCTCTCAACTCAGAGTCCAGTGTCGGCTGCTGAAAATGACCTCACTCCGTCTTTCCCTCTCTGGCCCTCAGTCTGTTCATCAACAACAAAAGAAGGGGAGGCTAGATTGGGGGTCAACACACTTTTTCTGTAAAGGGCCAAATACTTCAGCTTTGGGAACCACACAGCCTCTATTACCACTACCAGACTCTTCCACTGTAGCCTGAAAGCCACCAGATACAAGATCTAATCAAGTGGGAGAGGCTGTGTTCCAATAAAACTTTATTTACAAAAGCAGGTGGTGGGCCAGATTTGGCCGTCCAGCTGTAGTTGGCTCACCCCTGGAGTAGCCAGTCACTAAAGGCCCTTTGAACTCTGGAAAATGTGCACGTCAGAGATTAGGGGCCTTGTGGGGGCCGGTAGATAATGTGAATGGACCAAGCAAAAGCCAGCAGAGGCATTAGGGAGTGGTGAGGACTGTAGCAAACTACAGAGCTGTGCCTTGACTCAGAGGGGACATGGTGGGTTATTTCCTGCTCTCGCCAATCACGGCCAGGTGGAAGACAACTTACTCCCAGATATAAACGAGTATTCAAAAGAAGCTGGAAATCAGCTTGCTAGAAAAATGTGAGTTACCCGATTTTGAAATGTTACTTATAAACTCAAGCTTGCTGTGTGGTCCAAATCCCGTCACAGAGGCTCACGGACCATATTAGCCCCAAGGGCCTGATATGCTTTGCAAACTCTGCTCTCCATTCAGATCTTTCCCCCCAACTGCAGATACCTGGTTAGTGTTTGCAGAAGCACAGAGATTATCTGGGGGCTCACCTCAGTGGGCTGGCTTTTTTCTTCCACCCTTGGACGTCCACAAGGTGATGGGAAACTTACAAACACTGATGAGGGAAGAACCCGGCCTCAGCTCATGGACCTTCATAGGCTTCGGGGGGCCTGGACCAAAGAACCCCCTTGGGGAAGCAGCTTTGCTGCCAGGCTGGAAGAAGTGATCTCCCAGGGTTCCCTGCCTGGGACTGGGGGCAGCACGGGGGCTCCTCTACTTGGGAGGGAAGCAAGCAAGGCTGTCACTCCAGCCACCTGCCCTGATGTCCCCAGATGGCCAACCAGCTCAGGCCCCTGGAGGCTTGTCCCTCTGGGTGGGCTCCCCTGGGAGGCCCACGCTGCTCTTGTCAATCGCCGTTCTCCTGCTGGCATGGAAGGGGTCCGGGGCTCCAGCCTGTTGGGGTTTCAGTGCCAAGTGTCTCTAAGGCAACATCCAACCAAGATGTGCGATTCTGGAAATGGCTGTGGGAGGCGGGAGGCCGTGGGCGGGGGCGGAGGCGTGGGGCTGGCCCGGGACCGGGATGTTTATTCTTCCTTCGGGGACTGTGGGCCTGGGAGCCATTAAAAATGCCGATTAATCTTCCTGCTGGTCTCAGAGGGTAAAATTAGAGCCAGAAATGAGTCTGGAGCTACAAGGACATGGGAAGGATATGCAGAAGCTCTGCCCCTGTGAACTGGTGAGGAACACAAGATGCCTTCCACTGCCACTCCAGAGTGATCCAGTGGGTCTGTCTTTTCATCTGCCTTTGAAAATCAGGTTTATTGAGGTATAATTTACCTTCCAAATAATACACCCATTTTGGTGCAGCTCCTGTGGAAAACAGGAGAGGGGACTTCTGTGGCGGTTCAGTGGTTAGGATTCTGTGCTTCCACTGCAGGGGCATGCGTTGGGTCCCTGGTCAGGGGACTGAGATGATTCTGCGTGCCACGCCGCGTGGCCGAACAGACAAACAAAAACACTAAAAAATAGAATGACTGTATGATCCAGCAATCCCACTTCTGGGGATCGACCCCCAGAGAACTGAAAGCAGGATCTCACGGAGATGTGCATATGGCAGCAGCAGCCTTCACAGTAGCCAAAGGTGGAAGCAACCCACATGCCCATGAATGGACAAACAGAACGCCGTCTATTCTAACAGTGGACTATTATCCAACCTTAAAAAGGGAGGAGATTCTGACACACGCCACAACTTGGACACACCTTGAGGACATGATGCTCAGTGAAGTAAGCCAGTCCCAGAAAGACACATGCTGTGTGATTCCACGCGTATGAGGTTCCTGGAAGTGTCAGGTTCATAGAGACAGAAATAGATGGTGGTTACCAGGGTGAGGAGGGGGAGGGCGGGTGGGGAGTTGTTGTTTAACGGGGGCAGGGTGTCAGTTTTGCAAGATGGAAAAGTTCTGGAGATCAGTTGTAGCAAACTGTGAATATACTGAACACTGCTTAAAAGTGGTTAAGATGGTAAATTTTATGTTGTATGTTTTCTCCCACAATTAAACATTAAACATTTTAAAATGCGCCCATTTTACGTGTACAATTCCTTGGACTTTGCCAAATAGAACATCACCCCAGTCAAAATAGAAAGCGTTCCCTCACCTGGAGAGTCCTTTGTGCCTCACTGCAGTCTATGCTGCTTTTAAACATCCTGCTGAATTCAAGTTTAATTAAAAGGGAAGCATATCCCCAACTGCCCTGGGGTCTGGTCAAGCCTAAACCTCTGTGACTGCTGCGAGCTGTTTCCCACTCAGGCTCCGTCCTACCTGGTCCTCGAACCTGTCTGTGGGAGGGGACGGCAGCGAGCAAGGGAGACACATTTGCTTCGGCTTCTTAATTTCTAAACAGCTGCCCAGGTATTGAGAGTAGCAGCATGAAACACTGGATCCACAGAGGCAGACACACACACACACACACACACACACACACATGGACACACACGCACGGACACGCACACATGAACACAGACATACACGCACTCCCCCTGGCGGCTCCCCAGCCTTTGCTCACTGCCCGCTGTGCTATAATTGGCCACGTAGGAGCCAGGCTGCTCTTGAAAACCACCTCCACCCATGGCCCTGGTGTGCAGCCGGGAGCGTGTCCCCTGGAGCTGTTCACCCAGGCGAGGGCTCCCCTGGGAGAGTGAACGCAGAGCAGCCTCCTTGAACGCCCCCTCCTCACTGCCCCCCCAGCCTCGACCTCTGGCTTTCAAACTCCCTGACTTCTGCCTGTAATGAGTGGTCAGTGAAGGTCGCCCCCTGGTGGAATATCTGGGACATAACAAAAATTGGTCTGCTTTCGTGGTGTTTCGTTGAATTCATTCAATTCCAAATATTTGAGGGGGGGAAAGATGACAGTGGAGAAAGCTGGAAGACACCTTAACCAAGTGATCAGGTTCATGTCACCTGGAAGGGGACAGAGGGACATCGTGTACCCCTGACGTGATGCACTGAGAAGGGCACCTCCTTTCTCAGGTATTCTTACTCCCCAAGTCTGTACTACTTTTGCAACTTTTCCGTGAGCCTAAAATTCTTTCAAAGAATTTTCCAAGATTTCAAAATAAAAAGTTAGAGTATTTGTGGGCCTTCTTGCATATGTGGAAGGCACTGACCTTTAAACTGGGGATACACGCCTTCATGGAACTAATGTTCTCATGGGAGAGAAGACACAAACCAACCCAGTGGTTGCATCTATGTCAAGTAATAAGGGCTGGGAAGCAAAAGGAAGGAAGGACAAAAGGTCAGGGGTGAAGGGCCGGGGGCAGCTGGTGGCTGGCGGTCAGGGCAAGCTCTCTGTGGAGGTGACTAATGGCAGGGCCCTGAGTGGCTGAGGGGGGCACACAAACGCATTCACTAATCCAACAGATATTATCCCAGAGCCTGCTATGTGCCAGGAGCTTGGGGACCCAGCAGTGAGCAGATTCTGTGTCCCTCACAGTGCTTACCTTCCAGGAGGGCAGAGAAAAAAATTCAGTCAATAAGTAACACTGTGTGTCACACTGTGCTCAGTGCTGTGAGCGAGAAGCCCACCTCCGGGCCTTTGCACGTCCTGTTCCCTCCACCAGAAATTCGCACTCCTTCTCCTCTGGCCTCTGCTCGCCCATCACTTGCCCAGCAAGACCTGTGTCACACACATGTTCTATATGAAAAGCACACGCACCCCCCTTTCCAGGCTGCCAGCCCCCTCCTCTGCTTCCTGCCCACAGCACTGAGCACGATCCATCACACGATGTTACTTATTAATGAATGAGTTTGTGTGCCCCCGTCAGCCACTCAGGGCCCTGCCATTAGTCACCTCCACAGAGAGCTTGCCCTGACTGCCAGCCACCAGCTGCCCCCGGCCCTTCACCCCTGACCTTTTGTCCTTCCTTCCTTTTGCTTCCCAGCCCTTATTACTTGACATAGATGCAACCACTGGGTTGGTTTGTGTCTTCTCTCCCATGAGAACATTAGTTCCATGAAGGCGTGTATCCCCAGTTTAAAGGTCAGTGCCTTCCACATATGCAAGAAGGCCCACAAATACTCTAACTTTTTATTTTGAAATCTTGGAAAATTCTTTGAAAGAATTTTAGGCTCACGGAAAAGTTGCAAAAGTAGTACAGACTTGGGGAGTAAGAATACCTGAGAAAGGAGGTGCCCTTCTCAGTGCATCACGTCAGGGGTACACGATGTCCCTCTGTCCCCTTCCAGGTGACATGAACCTGATCACTTGGTTAAGGTGTCTTCCAGCTTTCTCCACTGTCATCTTTCCCCCCCTCAAATATTTGGAATTGAATGAATTCAACGAAACACCACGAAAGCAGACCAATTTTTGTTATGTCCCAGATATTCCACCAGGGGGCGACCTTCACTGACCACTCATTACAGGCAGAAGTCAGGGAGTTTGAAAGCCAGAGGTCGAGGCTGGGGGAGCAGTGAGGAGGGGGCGTTCAAGGAGGCTGCTCTGCGTTCACTCTCCCAGGGGAGCCCTCGCCTGGGTGAACAGCTCCAGGGGACACGCTCCCGGCTGCACACCAAGGCCATGGGTGGAGGTGGTTTTCAAGAGCAGCCTGGCTCCTACGTGGCCAATTATAGCACAGCGGGCAGTGAGCAAAGGCTGGGGAGCCGCCAGGGGGAGTGCGTGTGTGTCTGTGTTCATGTGTGCGTGTCCGTGCGTGTGTGTCCGTGTCCGTGTGTGTGTCTGCCCCTGTGGATCCAGTGTTTCATGCTGCTACTCTCAATACCTGGGCAGCTGATTAGAAATTAAGAAGCCGAAGCAAATGTGTCTCCCTTGCTCGCTGCCGTCCCCTCCCACAGACAGGTTCGAGGACCAGGTAGGACGGAGCCTGAGTGGGAAACAGCTCGCAGCAGTCACAGAGGTTTAGGCTTGACCAGACCCCAGGGCAGTTGGGGATATGCTTCCCTTTTAATTAAACTTGAATTCAGCAGGATGTTTAAAACCAGCATAGACTGCAGTGACGCGCAAAGGACTCTCCAGGTGAGGGAACGCTTTCTATTTTGACTGGGGTGATGTTCTATTTGGCAAAGTCCAAGGAATTGTACACGTAAAATGGGCGCATTTAAAAATTTTTAACGTTTAATTGTGGGGAAAAACATACAACATAAAATTTACCATCTTAACCACTTTTAAGCAGTGTTCAGTATATTCACAGTTTGCTACAACTGATCTCCGGAACTTTTCCATCTTGCAAAACTGACACCTTGCCCCCGTTAAACAACAACTCCCCACCCGCCCTCCCCCTCCTCACCCTGGTAACCACCATCTATTTCTGTCTCTATGAACCTGACACTTCCAGGAACCTCATACGCGTGGAATCACACAGCATGTGTCTTTCTGGGACTGGCTTAACTTCACTGAGCATCATGTCCTCAAGGTGTGTCCAAGTTGTGGCGTGTGTCAGAATCTCCTCCCTTTTTAAGGTTGGATAATAGTCCACTGTTAGAATAGACGGCGTTCTGTTTGTCCATTCATGGGCATGTGGGTTGCTTCCACCTTTGGCTACTGTGAAGGCTGCTGCTGCCATATGCACATCTCCGTGAGATCCTGCTTTCAGTTCTCTGGGGGTCGATCCCCAGAAGTGGGATTGCTGGATCATACAGTCATTCTATTTTTTAGTGTTTTTGTTTGTCTGTTCGGCCACGCGGCGTGGCACGCAGAATCATCTCAGTCCCCTGACCAGGGAACCAACGCATGCCCCTGCAGTGGAAGCACAGAATCCTAACCACTGAACCGCCACAGAAGTCCCCTCTCCTGTTTTCCACAGGAGCTGCACCAAAATGGGTGTATTATTTGGAAGGTAAATTATACCTCAATAAACCTGATTTTCAAAGGCAGATGAAAAGACAGACCCACTGGATCACTCTGGAGTGGCAGTGGAAGGCATCTTGTGTTCCTCACCAGTTCACAGGGGCAGAGCTTCTGCATATCCTTCCCATGTCCTTGTAGCTCCAGACTCATTTCTGGCTCTAATTTTACCCTCTGAGACCAGCAGGAAGATTAATCGGCATTTTTAATGGCTCCCAGGCCCACAGTCCCCGAAGGAAGAATAAACATCCCGGTCCCGGGCCAGCCCCACGCCTCCGCCCCCGCCCACGGCCTCCCGCCTCCCACAGCCATTTCCAGAATCGCACATCTTGGTTGGATGTTGCCTTAGAGACACTTGGCACTGAAACCCCAACAGGCTGGAGCCCCGGACCCCTTCCATGCCAGCAGGAGAACGGCGATTGACAAGAGCAGCGTGGGCCTCCCAGGGGAGCCCGCTCAGAGGGACAAGCCTCCAGGGGCCTGAGCTGGTTGGCCATCTGGGGACATCAGGGCAGGTGGCTGGAGTGACAGCCTTGCTTGCTTCCCTCCCAAGTAGAGGAGCCCCCGTGCTGCCCCCAGTCCCAGGCAGGGAACCCTGGGAGATCACTCCTTCCAGCCTGGCAGCAAAGCCGCTTCCCCAAGGGGATTCTTTGGTCCAGGCCCCCCGAAGCCTATGAAGGTCCACGAGCTGAGGCTGGGTTCTTCCCTCATCAGTGTTTGTAAGTTTCCCATCACCCTGTGGACGTCCAAGGGTGGAAGAAAAAAGCCAGCCCACTGAGGTGAGCCCCCAGATAATCTCTGTGCTTCTGCAAACACTAACCAGGTATCTGCAGTTGGGGGGAAAGATCTGAATGGAGAGCAGAGTTTGCAAAGTATATCAGGCCCTTGGGGCTAATATGGCACGAGAGCCTCTGTGACGGGATTTGGACCACACAGCAAGCTTGAGTTTATAAGTAACATTTCAAAATCGGGTAACTCACATTTTTTTAACAAGCAGATTTCCAGCTTCTTTTGAATACTCGTTTATATCTGGGAGTAAGTTGTCTTCCACCTGGCCTTGATTGGCGAGAGCAGGAAATAACCCACCATGTCCTCTCTGAGTCAAGGCACAGCTCTGTAGTTTGCTGCAGTCCTCACCACTCCCTAATGCCTCTGCTGGCTTTTGCTTGGTCCATTCACATTATCTACCGGCCCCCACAAGGCCCCCTAATCTCTGATGTGCACATTTTCCAGAGTTCAAAGGGCTTTTAGTGACTGGCGACTCCAGGGGTGAGCCAACTACAGCTGGACGGCCAAATCTGGCCCACCACCTGCTTTTGTAAATAAAGTTTTATTGGAACACAGCCTCTCCCACTTGATTAGATCTTGTATCTGGTGGCTTTCAGGCTACAGTGGAAGAGTCTGGTAGTGGCAATAGAGGCTGTGTGGTTCCCAAAGCTGAAGTATTTGGCCCTTTACAGAAAAAGTGTGTTGACCCCCAATCTAGCCTCCCCTTCTTTTGTTGTTGATGAACAGACTGAGGGCCAGAGAGGGAAAGACGGAGTGAGGTCATTTTCAGCAGCCGACACTGGACTCTGAGTTGAGAGCCCCTCCTGCTAGATCCTACTCAGAGGGGATTCAGGGCACCCCCAACACCACGAGGGCCACCCTGAGATCCTCGAGGAACCAGGAAACCTGCTGTCACCTGACAGGTACTCCTGATTCTGTGGCTGCTCCAGGGTGAGAAGCCCCCAGGCCCCTCTCCTGGCCCCACGCCTTCTCCTCTGGGAGCCCAGGGGCCGAGGTGTCTGGTTCCCATCACGGCTGACAAGCAGCCCACAGCACCCCGGCCCAGCCTGGAGCTTGTCTGTAAACCCTGACGTCATCAACACCCCATCAATCGTCTTGCCCAAGCCAGCTGGTGAGGCCTCCATCTGGAATTTGGCCCTGGAAGAGATCAAAGTCTGGCCCTGGGAGCCCTGCCCCGGGGAAGAGGAGGAGGGCTGGCCAGGGGCCTCGTGGAGGGAGGGGCGTCTTAGGACTGGGGGTCCAGCCAGCTTGGTGCCGGCCCCACCGTTCACCTCTGTCACTTTGCACAAGAACTTTAGCTCTCTGGGCCTCAGTTTCCACATGTGTAAAATGGGATTATGGCACCCAGCTCTCAGAGAGAAGCTGGTGGGTGTGTAAACCCCTTAGAATTGTAAAGTTGGATAAAATGATGCAACGTCTGAGATTTGCTTTAAAAATACTCATGGGGGAAATAAGTGCGTGCTGGTGGGGGGCGGGCAGAGGGCATAAATACAGTGAGGTTGGCAAAACTTTGAAAATTGCCGAATCCGGGTGAAGGAATACCTTCCAGATTCCTGACACCTGCTGGAGACTCAGATGACTGGTTTAGTTCCTGCCCCTGAGAACCTTCCCCGGCTGTGCAGGGGATCAGTAATTGCCAATGGGTGTAACAAACAGAGGTCCAAGGAGAGAGTATTATGAGCACAAATTAAATGTAGCCCAGGGATGAGGATGCCCTTGGAGGAGGTGGGGCTGGATGGGGTGACACTGACTCTAAGTGTGGCTGTGCCTGACCGGGAATGTGCATTTCAGAGGCTATTTTCCATGGTTCAGGGTGAGTGGTTGGCCCGTGGATCAAGGTCAATTGGGATTCCTTGAAATGTAGCCTCCATCAGTTGCTTAGTTACTCTCAGACTCAGAGACATCTATGGAGTGCCACGTGGTCAGGGACACTCAGTGAACAAACAGGTGAGGTCCTGCCCTCATGGCACATGTGATGTGTGTGGGAGACGCAGTAAACAGGTGCACAGGTAAATGAACGTGTGATTTCACACAGGGGCAAGTGCTACAAAGGAAACGATGACAGGGCACTGCGGCACAGGGGCTGAAGTGCAGTGGGGAGGGGTGGATTCTGGGCTGATGTGGGTAACATTCATCACTGACACTTGTGTGCTACCTTCCTTTACTATTAACTCCTGCTCTACTGAAAGCGCTTCATAGATATCAACTCACTGCATTCTCATACCAGCCGGAAGAGATTGGGACCAGTATTATCCCATCTGACAGATGAAGAAACTGAGGCACAGAGAAGTTAGCCTATTTGCCCTCTGAGCCTCAGCTTCCTCATCTTTAAGTGGAGGGGCTCAACAGACTGCTGTGAGGATGAAAGCAATTTGCAAGCTGTGAAGAGTGTCGCACGGGTGCATCATTGCTGCCGAGAGGCAGCCTCTGCACCAGGCGCCTGCCACATGGGTACATGTTTGCTAACAACTGGGGGAGCACTGGGGAGTCTCAGCTTCCCCCGACCCCAATGTTACAGTAGGACGGCCCTGGCCTTGTTGCACTGTGAGCTCCCCAAAGGGGGTTCTCCCTTCATCTGTCCCCGTTCTCTCAGCGCCTGGACCAGCCCTGGCGCGTGGCAGGAGTTCATCCCTGTCTCTGCTCTCAGTCATGGAGATCCCCTTCCAAAGGAACACTGCTGAGTATCTAGCAAGTTATCTTACTTACTTGTGCCAATTATTCCCACCCCGATGTCCTGCACCCAGAGGGCTAACTGAAGGCCAGGCTCATTTGAGAGCTGAGGCCTGGAATTTTCTGACTCCATCCCTCTCCTGCCAGACCCGCACATATCTAGGGGCCAGGCAGTGCTGGGGACACACTTGCACCTCCAAGAGTGATTTTGGCTCCCCCCCCCGGCTATACTGTGAACTACCAAACCCAAAACCCCTGCATTTACAAAATACCTAAAAATTTTGGGTCATATATAAAAACCAAGCAGGATAAGTAAAAAGAAATCCATGACATAATATGACTGCAGAACACAGAACCAAAGAAAATATCACCATCAACTGAAAGGAAAGATTGCCAAGCAAGGCCTGACATCACACATCTCAACAGCAACAACAGAAGATAAAAGTCACCGTCCTCAAAGTGCCAAGAACACAGCAACTGACAACCTGGAATTCTATACCCAGTAAAACTATCAGTCAACAATGAGAGCTGAAGTAGACAGTTTCAACTAGACAAAAGAACAGCTTTGGGACTCCCTGGTGGTCCGGTGGCTAAGACGCCACACTCCCAATGCAAGGGGCCAGGGTTCGATCCCTGGTCACAGAACTAGATCCCTTGTGCTGCAACGAAAAAGATCCCACATGTTGCAACAAAGATCAAAGATCCCGTGTTGCAATTAAGACCTGGCACAGGCAAATAAATAAATAAATGTTTTGTTTTAAAAAGGAGCTTTAATCATCACCTGCCATGCTGAAATAACTGCTGAGACGCATGCTTTAGGAAGAAGGAAACCAAATGCAGGAGGAGGCATGGACCACGGCAAGAAGTGGTGAAGGGAAATTGGTAAATATGTGGGTAAAAGAAAATGCACAATTTATAGAAAACAACAATAACAATGAGTGTTTTTGAGGTTATGAAAACATGTGGAAATAAATCCTCTCACAGGATAATCTGAATAAAAGTGATCTAAGTCCTTGTAATGCTGGAGAGGAAGGTATAGATATTGATTAACTCAATTACCCACAATTAGCTTGAAGCCAAGGGGAACAATTTAAATGTCGTTGTCGACATTAAAACAATAGGGCCAGAATGTACAGCTTCCAACATGAAAAATAAAAGGGGAAATAGAGAAAACTCAGTCAGTCCAGCAGAAAGCCGAAAAGGGAAGAAAAATGAAATGCATAGAAAAAACATGAAAAATAGTGCAAAAAGATGGTAGATCTAGATTCAAATATATCAGCAAACACAGTAAATCAAAGTATATCAGTAATAGCAAGAAGAAGCCATGTCATGTTGGATTAACAACAGAAATAAAAATAATACTCAGCAATACACTGTCTGTAAAAGATGCAGCTAAAACTATAGGGGCACAGGAAGACGACAAGTGCAAAGATAAACTACTAAGAGCAAGCATGTAAGACTGTATTAATATCTGACCAAAAAGACCTTATGGCAAAGAGCACTGTCAGAAATGAAGAGGCTTACGATACAATGTCCAAAGACCTAATTCACTGGAAGGTATAATAATTTCAAACTTGGGTGCACTTATCAGATCCCCAATTCACAGCGATACCGGAAGATTTTCACAGGCCTCTCTCAGCAGTTGACAGCTGTGTCACAAGGAGGTGAGAACGCAGACAAGTGGAACCGCACAATGAAAGGCCCAGCTCTGATGGACGTGCCTAGAACCGCACAGTTAGAGCCCCACGTTCTCGGCAAGCACACGGACGTTTGCGAGGATGATTGATGGGAGGAAGGGGCGGCAAGGGACCAGGTTTCAGGAGGGGTGGGTGGGGCCTGGGAGGACAGGGAGAAGGAATCTGGATGGTTAATTCTGCCTCTGGGGGCTTCAAGGCAGGGAGACTCTTCCTGGCATGGGATTACTTATAGGGCGGACATGGGAGCTTTGCGGGGTGGAAGGAGGACTTTGCGGGGAGCCTGCATGTGTTTTCCTTCAGGAGCCTTTTCCTTGAGGCCAGGATGCTTTTTGCTGGAGGGAACCAGGAGGAGGGTCCCCCTAGAAGACATGGTGTGGGGAAGCTCTTCCTGGCCTCAGACCCGCAGTTGACGGTGGCGGGCTTCCTCCTGGACCCCGCCTGCCTCGGGCTCTGGCCGCCCCCGCAGCTGCCTTCCTCTCCACTTTCCTCCCCTCACAGAGGCAGATCCTCCTGTCTCTCACCCAGGACGCGGCCAGGCACCATCCAGAGCTGCCCACGGAGGCTGTGGGCTGGCCCCTTGCGGTCATCCTGCTTGAGCTCTCAGGACTGAGGCTCGCCCAGCTCTGACCCCCTCTGTTCCTGCAGGCCCTACTCTCATCAGCCACGTGTTCTTCAGCCTTTCCTGAGCGCTTACTGTGTTGCAGACCCTGGGCTGGCTGCCGTGATCCCTGCCCTCTTGAAGCTCCCAGGCGAGTGGGAGTCAGGATGGGGCTGTAGGAAACAGAAGAAAAACCATCCTGCTGTAATTCATCCGTCATTTCCTACCAGCCTACTGTGTGCCAAATGCTGTTCATCTCACTATTCACTTCTGCATCTCTTAGCCCTACTATGTGGCAACTCGTGGGCTAGATGCTGCCATGCAAAAAACTGCTTAGAAAAGCAAGGTTTTAATCCAGATAGCTATGGATTCATTCATTCACACATTCATTAATTCAGCAGTTGGGTCCTGTGTGATTTTTTGGGCCAGGGGCCATTCTAGGAGTTTGTGGGGCGCACACACTTTAGGTAGATCTGAGAAGCACTGTCTCCTTCCACAAATATCACTGACACACATTATGTGGAATGCACTTCACATAACATTCTCACTGACCCTTTGCCACGTTGTATGATACCTAAGAAGCCAGGCCCAGGAGACTGACTTCTCGAGTTCAAATCCCAGCTCTGCCATTTATTAGCTGGGTGAGCTTGGCTAATTCCCTCAACCTCTCTGTGCCTCAGTTCCTCCATCAATAAAATGGGGATAATAATAGTCCCTCCCTCATTACCTTGTTATAAAGATTGATTTAGTTAATATGTAGAAAGTGCTTAGAATGGTACCTGGCACAGAGAAACTGTTTCTACAAATCTTTGTTACATAGATAAAACTACGAGAGGAAGAGTTCACCCCATTTTACAGATGAGAAAACTGAGGCCTGGGGAGGGGACTTGACCAGCCTTAAGTCTGTGTGTTTCATATATTCATTTTCCAGATTGGAAATATCTCAGTTCTATTATAAGATGCTTGTGTGCACACTTTAGTCAAATATCACCAGAGCCGAGGCTGAAAGTAATGGCGTCTGCTCCTCAACACCTGCGTCCTTGAGATTATGATTTGTAACGAGGTGGGGCTTAACCCTTCCAGGTTTAATAGAAAATGTCATGTTTACATATACTTTTACAGACCGTTTCTGTTTCCTCATCAATGCATCACAGACACGCTTCCATGCTAATACACAGATCTAGCCCTTTCTTTAAATGGCTGCCTTGCAGTCCAAAGTGTGGGTCCCCTGTAATCCACCCAACAGCCCCTGGTTGATGGACAGGCACAGCGTATCCTTCAATCTGTTATCGGAGCCACGTAATAACATATAACTGACGTTATCACGTAACATACAACATGCGTGTTTCTCTACGTCCATACATACAACTGGCCAGTAGGGGGCACACTGACCGTCCTGCGCTCTGCCAATTTCCTCACTCCCACAGGGGTGGGGTGGGGGGGGAATGAACTCTGGTTCCAGAAGGAAGTTTCCAGCCCCTCCGTGCCTTGGGGTGTCTTCGTGTGTCTCAGTTTTTCCTTAGACTCTTCTGTGTACATTTTTCAATCCACAGTCACTGAAGGAATTTTGGAGAGGAAGGTGGCAGGAAGTGCCTGAAGGGAGGCCAGTGCTGTTTGGGCCTCCGGGCTGGGGAGGTGACCATGACGGCCCTTGGTGGCTGCCTGGTGCCCTCTGCCAGGCACTAAGGGATTTGATGCAACCTTCATCTCAAGTGCAGGAAAACTGGACTGTTTATTTTTCAAAGGTGGTGGGAGGACGGTGATAAGGCAAGGAAGAGGAGGAGGGAGAACAGGGGGACAGAGAGGAAAGGACGGAAATGGGGGGCATGGGAGGAGGGGCAGAACGGTAGAAGAGGGGGTGTGGAGGGAGGGCAGTCCTGAGATGACGTCCAGGTGGCCCCCCTCCTTGAAGGCACTTTGGATTTGCCTTCAGTTGTTAGTGAGAAAAAGTTAGAAGCACAGAGACGTCTAAAGAATCCAGGAAGAGCAGCTGTAAGGACTAGCTCCTCCCCCTGGGGCTGAGGTCGAGCACCCAAGAGACCCTCACACCCTGGACCCCAACAGGGCTGAGGTCCAGACTTAACTGTTGGGAGGGCATGGCCATGGTTCAGCGGATGGCAGAGAAGCGCTGCGGTGCCATGCTGGAGGAACTCACTGGACACCTGCCCCTCCCAGGGTGCCAGGGAAAGCTGTCACTGGGAGGGGGCTCACTGGAGGCACTCTGTTACAAAACTGCCCTGTGGGGTGGGGCGGCGGTCGGGGGAAGCCTCTGGATGCGGCTGACTGCCATGCACTGCAGCAGCCGGCCACTGGGGGGCGTGCTGGAGAAGCCTGGTGAGCAACCCATCACCTCTAGGAAGAGCCCTTTCCTCCTGCAGTGTCTCTCCTGCGCCCTCTCCTGGCAACACTTAACATCGTGCCGTGTGGGAAAGGGAAAATGCTTAAGAAAGAGGTCCAGATTCCTCTCCACGGAGCAGGCAACAATGGGTGAATTTGGAACTAGAGGCAATAAACTGAAAAGAGCACAGTCTCCTCCTTCCACGACTAAGCTTCCATATGTACCTGCTACAGACATTTTAATTTTATACACAATTTTATGTTCCTATCTGACAAGATACAGCCATGCTTCTTCCAAATAAATTCTCACTCTTTTCCCCAAAATGAGGGGATGCACAGTTTCAAGGGTCACTGAATGCATAACTGATTTGTATATACATCACTCCTGAAATTCAGTCACAGCACCGCTTAATATTCTGTTCCCTAAAGGCTAAATCGTAAACTAAACGTCTGACAATCGTGTATAAAGTAATGATGCAAAGAAAAGAGGATGGTTAGCACATAAAAACAAATACATCCTTAAAACACAGCAATAGAAGATATGCCAAGTCATTACATCCTTGTTTCTGTAATCCTGGTTGTGAGGCCCTCATAGATATGTACAAATTCCTCCTTCCACCCCTCGTTCTGTATCTTCCCTCACTCTCAGCCAGAATGCCAGCTGGTGTGGATATCTTACTTGGTGGTGTGACCCAAGCCTTCATCTCTGCGGGGTCTGAGTCCTCAACCATCTTGACATTATTGGCTGCTGTGGTTTTCCATCCACCTTTATTATCTGGCTTGGAAGTGCCAGGGCACCCAGAGACACCCCTGGTTCCAGACAGCATCCTCCTGACCCCCACTGAGTCAGAGCAACTCAGCTTCCACTTGGTAATAGGGATCAACCACTCCGGCCAGTAAGTGAACTCCTTCTTGTTTCCCCTGCTGGTTCAGTGGCATAATGGGCGCACAGTATCCAGTGGGTGGGTCTCCTCCTTGTGCAGCCATTGTTGCATTGGTGTCTCCACCAGATCACGGGCCCAGGTTGTAGGCAACATGTGCTGCAGCCTGTTCTGGTCCCCACTCGAAGCTGGCAGCCTTCTGGGTGACTGTGTAGATGGGTAAGAAGCTCACTCACACATGTTCTCTGTTGCCTCCAGAATCTAATAGGGCATGCCAAGCGTGGCACCTGGCTTTGGGTTGGAGGTGCAGTAACTTGTCTTTCACCCTGGGGGAGAGATCTCCACTTACTCCAGACCACTGTGTCCCAGACCCTTCACTGAGGACGGGGCCCTGAGTGCTTGTGGGGGTTCTCTTCTCTCTCGTTTGCATGTGTTTTGAAAGCCTCTGAAAACCTTGCTACTTCCTGCTCAGCAGATCCCATCAGCGTGATGTTCTCAATGTAGTGAACCAGGGAAATGGAGATCTCTGTGGGCTATATTAGGGCAGAGAACAGGATAATTGGGGCAAGGCTGTGCAGGTTTACTGCTGGCCCTGTCCCCCCAAAACAGAGGGGGAACACACTTTGAGAAGCACCAGTGCAGGAACCATCTGGAGAATTTGAGGGTCTCAGGTGCTGGGCCTGTGTTCTCCCTCTACATCAGCAGCTGGTTTGAGCTAAACCATTTCACTGTGAGCCCCAGCTTTCTCATCTATAAGATGAAGAATTTTATGGGTCAATGAGCAAATCAGAGAGGAAATTTAAAAATAGCTTGATATAAATGACAAAACACTACTATACAAAGTCTATGGGATGCAGCAAGGGAAGTCCTTGGAAACATTCATAGCAATTCAGGCCTTCCTCAAAAAACAAGAAAAATCTCAAAGAGCCTAAACTACCACTTAAAAGAACTGGAAAAAGAAAAACAAACAAAATCTAATGTCAGCAGAAGGAAGGAAATAATAAAGATCAGAGAGGAAATAAATATTAAAAAAATAATAGTAAAAAAAAAAGATAAAACCAAGAGCTGGTTCTTTGAAAGGGTAGACAAAATTGACAACCCCTGGCCAGGCTCACCATGAAGAAAAGAGAGAGGACTCAAAGAAACAAAATACGAAATGAAAGAGGAGAAATAATAACTGATACTTCAGGGAAAAAACCCATAAGAGTACTGTGAACAATTATATGCCATCAAACTGGACAACTTAGAAAAAATAGACACGTTTTTAGAAACCCAAACTGAATCAAGAAGAAACAGTTTGAACAGGCCAATTACTAGAAGTGAAATAGAATCTGTAAAAAACAAAATAAAACAAAAAACTCCCTGCAAACAAAAGTTCAGGACCAGATGGCTTCACTGGCGAATTCTACCAAACATACAAAGAAGAACTTATACCCATCCTTCTCAAACTCTTCCAAAAGATTGAAGAGGAGGGAACACTCCCAAACTCATTCTATGAAGGCACCACCACCCTGATTCCAAAACCAGACAAAGACGCTACCAAAATAGAAAATTACAGGTCAATATCTTTGATGAATACAGATGCAATAATTTTCAACAAAATATTAGTGAACTGAATCCAACACCACATAAAAAAGATCATATACCACAATCAAGTTGGATTCATTCTAGGGTCACAAGGATGGTTCAACATATGCCACATCAACAAAAGAAATTTAAAAACCACATGATCATCTCAATAGAGGCAGAAAAAGCATTTGATAAAATTCAACATCCATTCATGATTAAAAAAAAAACTCTTACCAAAAGTGGGTATAGAGGGAACATATCTCAACATAATAAAAGCTGTTTATGACAAACCCAGAGCCAACATAATACTCAGTGGTGAAAAGCCAAAAGCCTTCCTGTTAACATCTGGAACAAGACAAGGATGCCTACTCTCACTACTTCTATTCAACATAGTATTGGAAGTCCTAGCCACAGCAACCAGACAACAAGAAGAAATAAGAAGTTATCCAAATTGGAAGGGAAGAGGTAAAATTGTGATTTTATGCAGATGACATGATACCATATATATAGAAAACCCTAAAGACTCCACCCCAAAACTACTAGAACTAATAAACGAATTCAGCAAGGTAGCAGGATACAAGATTAACCTACAGAAATCTGTTGCATGTCTTTACACTAACAATAAAATATCAGAAAGGGAAAGTTAAAAAAAATCCCCTTTAAAATTGCATTAAAAATACTAATGAATAAACCTGGCCAAGGAGGTGAAAGACTCATATGCTGAGCAAAAAAAAAGATTGATAAAGGAAATTGAAGATGATTCAAAGAAATGGAAAGATATCCCATGCTCTTGGATTGGAAGAATATTATGAAAATGGCCATACAACCCAAAGCAATCTATAGACTTAATGTGATCCCTATCAAATTACCCATGACATTTTTCACAGAACTATAACAAATAATCCTAAAATTTATATGGAACCATAAAAGAATTGCCAAAGCAATCCTCAGGAAAAAGAACAAAGGTGGAGGCATAACCCTCCCAGACTTCAGACAATACTACAAAACGACAGTAATCAAAACAGTGTGAGATTGGCACAAAAACAGACATGTGGCTCAATGGAACAGAATAGAGAGCCCAGAAATAAACCCACACACCTACGGCCAATTAACCTTCAACAAAGCGGGCAAGAAAATACAATGGAGAAAAGACAGTCTCTTCAGCAAGTGGTGCTGGGAAAGCTGGACAGTCACATGTAAATCAATGAAGTTAGAACACACCATACACAAAAATAAAACTCAAAATGGCTTAAAGACTTAAATATAAGACGTGACACCATAGAACTCCTAGAAGACAACATAGGCAAAACATTTTCTGACATAAATTGTAGCAATGTTTTCTTAGGTCAGTCTCCAAGGCAAAAGAAATAAAAGCAAACCATCAAACAAACAAAACCAAAACTAAATGGGACCTAATCAAACCTTTAAGCTTTTGCACAGCAAAGGAAACCATAAACAAAATGAAAAGACAACCTATGGAATGGGAGAAAATATTTGCAAACGATGCAACCAACGAGGGCTTAATTTCCAAAATATACAAACAGCTTATATATCTCAATACAAAGCAAACAACCCAGTTAAAAAATGGGCAGAAGACCTAAATAGACATTTCTCCAAAGAAGACACACAAATGGACAATAGGCACATGAAAAGATGCTCAACGTCACTAATTAAGAGAAATGCAAATCAAAACTGCAATGAGGTATCACCTCACATCAGTCAGATTGGCCATCATTAAAAAGTCTACAAATAACAAATGCTGGAGAGGGTGTGGAGAAAAGGGAACACTCCTGCACTGCTGGTGGGAATGTAAATTGGTGCATCCACTATGGAACACAGTATGGAGGTTTCTTAAAAAACTAAGTAGAGTTATATGATCTTGCAATCCCATGCCTGGGCATGTATCTGCAGAAAACTCTAATTTGAAAAGATACATGCATCCCAATGTTCATAGCAGCACTATTTACAATAGCCAAGATATGAGAGCAACCTAAATGTCCATCAACAGAGGAATGGAGAAAGAAGGTGTGGTATATATACACAATGGAATGCTACTCAGCCACAAAAAAGAATGAAAATGCCATTTGCAGCAACATGAATGGACCTACAGATAATCAGTTAAGTGAAGTCAGAAAGAGAAAGACAAATAGCATATAACATCACTTATACGTGGAATCTAAAATATGATACAAATGAACTTATTTACAATCAAAAACAGACTCAGACATAGAAAACAAATTTATGGTTACTGATGGAGAAAGGGGATGGGGGAGGGATAAATTAGGAGTTTGGGATTAGCAGATACAAACTACTGTACATAAAACAGATAACAAGGTCCTACTGTATAGCACAGGGAACTATATTCAATATGCTGTAATAAACCACTGGAAAAGAATATGAAAAGATATATATGTATATGTGCATACATGTATGTCTATATATAACTGAATTACTTTGTTGTACACCAGAAACTAACACAACATTGTAAATCAACTCTACTTCAATTTTAAAAAAAAGCAAATACAGATCACTTAAAGGCAAGTAAATTCATACCATGTATTATCAAAATCAGCATTCTAGGGCTCCCCTGGTGGCTCAGTGGTTAAGAATCAGCCTGCCAATGCAGGGGACAAGGGTTCGATCCCTGGTCCGGGAAGATCCCACATGCCGTGGAGCAACTAAGCCCATGCACCACAACTACTGAGGCTGTGCTCTACAGCCCACAAGCCACAACTACTGAGCCCGCATGCTGCAACTACTGAAGCCCGTGCGCCTAGAGCCCGTTCTCTGCAACAAGAGAAGCCGCCGCAATGAGAAGCCTGTGCACCGCAAGAAGCGTAGCCCCCGCTCACCGCAACTAGAGAAAGTCCGCACGCAGCAGTGAAGATCCAACACAGCCAAAATATGAATAAATAAATAAATAAATAAATAAATTAAAAAAGATACAATTTAATTTAAAAAATCAGCATTCTAAGTATACTTGTTCTCTTTAGAGGAACAAATCTAGTCCTGCACCAGCCTACTGTTTTTTTGAAAAATTAGTTGTGACAACTTTATTTCAGAATGATGGTAGGATTGAATTTCACAGGTATACAACTAATTTATAGCTCTAAATCACAATAACACTGAATCAAAAACACTTTATCCTGCAAAGAAACTTGGCACAGAAATGTTCATTTGTAATCTACTTACGTTTCACATTATAGAACTGTACATATGAAAACACTCACACAATTGGGGAGACAACAGCTTACAGATTTAAGTAAATCATTTGTAGCAATATCTCAGTTATCTGGAGGTCACAGATCTGACAACTGCAGTCGAGGATCAGGAAGTAAGTTAGAGGAAGTAGCAGAGCCACTAAAATAACGTCACCAAGTCAGTGCAGCAATGTTCATCCATTTCACTGCTAAAGAAAGCCTCCCAAAGACTCACTCCGCTCCTGTTTACTGTCACTTGACATACAGTATGCAATTACAGCATTTCCCAACTCCATACAGTAAAGGAGAGCAAAGTTCCTAGAGACAGGCTGACTTAAGGAGGAGAGAAACCACAGGGAACAGGGACGGAAAAGAAGAAACCATGAAAAACATGGCAAAACTCAAAGAGCAGAGCCATTCAGTGGAGGGGCTTTAACAAACCCAGATAGGACCTGAAAGAATTCAAAACATAAATGACGACCCCGAAATGATTTCATTATCTTCAGTACATTGTTTGCAAAAGCAGGGAGATGTATATTAAATTAAGAGAAGGCTCAAGATGGAGGGGCTATGGGGATACACATATGTGTATAGTCGATACACCCTGCTGCACGGCAGAAACCAACACAACACTGCAAAGCATCCACACTCCAATAAAGATGTGAAAAAAAAAAGAGTTCCGTGTAAATGGCTGAAATAGAGCAAAAAAAGATGTGCAACTTAAAAGAATAAACTTGAGTCAGCTATACCATTCACTACGATGTCAATAAATGGGATATTACTACACAGGTACTGTTTATAAAATACACAAAGCAATTTATATCAAAAGAATATAGCACCTTTTTTAACCCCATGATTGAAATCATAAAAGCCCGTTCATGGTAAAAGCACCCTAATCATGTAGGGAAAGCCTCAGTCAGCTTCTCTGTGCATGAGAACTTTATATTGTGTCCTGAGTGATCAGCTGTATTGATCAGTGGACCCAACTGACTATAAACCCTTCTTAAAGGATAGGAGACACAGAAGCCACAAACACCTCCCCTAAATCACTGTTTCTCAAAATCTGGTCTGTGAAACAGCATAACCAAGTCTCCTGGTGAACTTGTTTTAAAATGTAGGTCCCTGAGTCCCATTTGAAGTTCCATGAATCAGAATCTCTGGGGGAGGCCCTGGGAACCAGCGGTTGAGCCCACCTACCCAAGGATTTCTGGTACAAGTAGAAGCCTGGGAATCACTGTAATACATCCGCACCTTCCTGTGTAGGATCAGCAAACCCAGCCAGCAGGAGCCTGGCCAGGTCTGTGAATTAACCCTTTTCACCCTTGCTTCTATGTACCCAGTAAGGCTGTACTCCTGGTATTGACATTTTATAATCAAGTTAAATGTGGACTTCTAAATATTTTATCACAGGAAGAAGATTCTGACACATAATAAAGTTTAACAAGCCCAATTAATTTTAAGAGGAGCATACGATTTCTAAGCCATATATGTGAAGCTTGAAGTAATGGATGCCTGCAGAGGGGAAAAAAATGAGGAAAAGTGTCTGATGCAAGTTCAGAGGATTGCTTGGGAATGGGGAGGAAAATACATGTAAAAGCAGCCTCGGAGGAGAGGCAGAAAGCAGCTTATATCCAGAACAGGGAAATGAAAATCTCTTAAAAGTTGGCTGAGATGTTTAAGCTGGTCCGTAACACTCTTGAAGCAAAGGCTGGAAACTACTGGCAAACATGTTTTGTTTGGCCGGCACCATGCTTTCGACAATCCTGAATTCGTTGCCAACACATAAAAATTGGGCGATTTCTTTCTTTTTATCTATCTTTTCCTAGAAAATTGGAAGAACTAGGAAAACCAGCCAGTTGGCAACACTGTGCTGGAGCCAGGCAGCAGCTGCCCACCTTTTGCCAGCCATGTACTCCTGGGGTCTCCCCAGTGGCCGCCAGCCTGCTTCACGCATCAGGTCACCTGCCAGACCCCTGTAGGCATTTCCATTGGCCACCCCAGCTTCAAGGAATTAAGGCAAAAGGTCAGCCTCTCCGTGCTTCACTCTTTCTAACAATAATTCTTGCTACAAAGATACGTTCCTACCCTGGAGGTGTTAAGAAAGGAATCAAATAATATCTGCAAATCACCTAGAATTCACTGTAGTGTTTGCTGCCCATTGGAATCACCTAGGGAGCTTTAAAAAATACTGATGCCTGGGTTCCACCCCCAGAAATTCTGACTTATTGGTTTGAGATGTAACCTAGGCAGCAGGAGTGCAGAAAGCTCCCAGGTGGTTCCAATGGACAGCCAAGGTTAAGAACTCCTGCCTTCACAGAATGCAAGTTGTTGGGTATGAAGGGTTACGTTTATTCTTTTTTTTTTTTTTTTTTTTTTTGACTGCACCACGAGGCTTGCGGGATCTCAATTTCCCGACCAGGGATTGAACCCGGGCCCTGGCAGTGAAAGTTCATAGTCCCAACCACCAGGCCACCAGGGAACTCCCAGGGTTACATTCATTCTAACATCAGCCTCCAAGTACAGATTTCTTGCCTCTCACCCCTGTGATAATTCACATCACCTTTTATTTTTGGAAATGCGCCATTAGTCCAAAAGCCTACCAACTGCCATTTACAAAGTGGAAAAGGAGGTCAAAGTGTCTTCTGGTTTCTACCATTCATTTTCCCTCCAACACAATTGAGGAATGAAACACTAAGGAAATGAAGGCAAATTATCCTAAGACACAAAGCTCAGGCAGCACAAACAGCTCAAATACAGTAAGAGGAGCTCACAGTGGCAGGCTTGTATAAAAATAAAACAAAAAGCCAAAAAAACCCAATTGCTTTGAAATTCATCAATTTGCTAAATGGAACATTTATCAAATATTTAAAAAAATGATTTCCCCAAGACTTTCCAGTAATGGCCCAATTTTTTTATTTTAAGAAGATGAATTCCAAATTATTGCCCCTCTTCAAGCTTTCTTTTAGGTAGTGTGCATTTACATCTTGGCTTCTGATTGTGGCAAATGCAAACTACCGTCATCTAATTTTCAAACAGTAATACTACGTTACATTACGTTAGAGAAGTACGTTTCCAAACTGGTTCCGTGTACTAATAATAACTTCTATTTACTTCTGTGCACCAGGTGACATGGTAGGCACTTTATCACACAATCTCCAATTGTTCCAACAACATCATAAGGTTAACTCTATAATCTCATTTTACAAACCTAAAAAATGAATTCCAGAAAGATTTTAAATTATGTACATGATCACCGAGTTATCACGTGACCACGCTCAAATTCAAACCCGAGTCTCGCTGACTCCCAAACCTGTGCTTTTCATACCAAACCACCTTGTTTAATCATCACAAATAGAAAGATCTGTGCCCGATTATCCCCCTTTGCCCAGTGAAAAACAGAGTGGTCACATGATCTGCTCCAGATCCCAGAGTGAGTTAGAAGGAGCCAAGATGATAGCCCACCTCCCCACTCCCCAGCTTCTTTTAAGGACCAATCACAGTTCATGTGGTATGTTATAAAAGTCAGCTGATGGCAGTTATGTAGTACTGATGGGTAGAAATCAAATGCTCCTGATTTCTGAGAATCTTCAACATTACTATGAATATGGCTTAACTTCAACACAGGTCTGGTATATTCCTTTCTGTTCCAGGCTACCTAAGAATCAGGTATCAGGTTTAACTCCTTTATTTGTCCCAGAATCCTCTCATGAATCCTATGAGCAATGATGCCGAGAACAGACAGGAACAGGCAGCACTTTCCAGGCCTCTGGCCCATCCTTGGCTGCTCAAACAGCGCCACCAGGCAATCAGCAGGATATCCTGAAGAAGGGAAGATAACACCTTCTATGGGATTTTTCCTTTATTTGTAAAATCATAGAGATTATGCCATAAGAATCAGCCAGAAGGTCTCAGCTCCACTAGAGCCGCTCTTTGAGGCCAGCTCCCAGGGGAGTGTATCTTGTCATGTCCTGGCAGGAAGGTCTCCTCTCCTGTAAGCTGCCAACAGCACATCCTTAAACCTGTATTTCGAAAATTGTGTCTTTGGATGTGTTGTGTCTGAGAAAAGATTCTCGAGAAAAAGTAGACACAACACAACTTCCTGGTGATTCTTTATTCAGCTAAGGGGGCACCACACTGTTCCTTTAGCAGTATCTCTGTTATTCTAAGTCCCTTCTGGGCGCCCTGTCTTAAAAATGTGCTAGTAAAAGTTTCCCAAACGCAGTTGAGAAAACCAGCCCCTGTGCCTGAAATCCCGCCCTTCTGAATGAACTCCGTCCAGTTTGGAGTTTTCATACTTTCCCAGAAGACAGACTCTTCCTTCATGGATCATATTGTGTCCACGTAAGACAGTGACTCCTTATAGCCACGTTCCTTTCCTGAGGATTGAACCACGATTCCTCTCCTAACTGGATATGAGGTACCTCTAAAATGTTCACCTTCCTTAAAATTTCTGGAACCACATTCTGACAGACTGCAATCCTCTTTCAATAGATGATCCCTGTTGACACATCCTGTTTTTCCTACACAATTTTTACAGAGATGACGTTTTTATCCATGGGGTTCAGATACTTTCGGAGGAATCTGGTGACCACCTGCTCGAAGGGGTGCTTGCACACCTCGTGCACGTCCACGGTGACCCCCATGGTGAGCGCCAACCCCGCCTCCACAAGCACACTATGCTGGAGCTCTCCACCAGCCTACTTTTAATAACAAAATCCATTTACCTAATTACGTTTACTCTAATCTCAGCCTGACCATGCACAGAACTTTTTCAGGGCTCCCTTTCCACAAACCTTCCACAGCCTTCTGTATCCATATTAGTTTTGTCCCATACTTTTTTCCCATCTAGAAACAACCAGCTCTAGGACCAAATCACTTTCTCTTCCTTAATAAAATGCAATTCCATTCCTCATACCTTCTTTTACTCAAAATATATATCCTACTTTCCTAGTGTATAGTGAAATGTTTCCTTTATTGTTTTTAGTAGCTTTAATTACATACGTAAATTAGAATCCTCAACTCTTAGACACCTTTATTTCTAGTGAAAACCAAGGAGCAATTGTAACCTGTCTTTTACATTAGCACTCTGTAACTTGATCAACATAAATATCAATAATAATTTCTAAAAACGTGCTTTTTATAAAAAATATTTCAGCGTGGCACCAAACATTTAGTAATAGTCCTAAACAGCTTCAGTTTCTCTGTAAAGGGAAGCCAATGTTTAGTAATTAATTTTCAGTATCTTATTATGTTTGGGAATGACTTAGCTATTCAATAAACTTCCATCATTTAACTTAATGTAGCACAACTCTCAAATTTCAACTTACCAAATACCTGGAGAGATCATTTTAAAGTAGACATTCCTAAAACATAATTTTTTCTAAAGAGTTCACCCAAAAGCTCTCATCTCATTTGCATTTATTTATAAAAATTTCATCATACCAAGTTAATTTTCTTTCTGCTAACAAACTGCAACACAAGTAACAAACTTATTGACCTTCAGTAAAGCTGGGCACAATAAGAGACATCTGTATTGAGTATACCAACAAGCTTAAGCTAGGTTTAATACCAGATATTAATTTAATAGTGAATATTTCCTAGATCCTGTGAACCCAAAATTTGTTCTGGCTAGCATCTTTTACACTTAGAAGTATTTAATTTACAAGTGCTTACTGTTAAGTCAATTAAATACAGCTTATTTACAAGTTAAGTTTTACATAAAGACAGAACCAGAGATCTTAGTTTTTCTGATTTAAAAAAAAAAACCTTTTTTCCCCCTCAGCCTCAGGGACACAGAGTATTAGATAAGGTCCTGAGATACCAGGTAGATCCTGAGATCCCAAGTAGATCATTTACATCTCAAAGGCGCAGGAAGAGAAATGTAGATTCCTCCTTGAAAACTGCCCAGCCATCTTGGCCATTTTCAGGATTCCCTCTGCCCCCTGCCAATTTCCGAATATCCAATTCAGTTTAAACAAATAACAGTAATAGAAAATAATATATCTGAAATTTGCTCACATTCACATGCCTCACTTTCAGCAAAACCATGAAGAGACAACAGGACTTGGACTCAGGTATTGAGACACACACACCCCCCAAGTAAAAGCCAAAGCAATTGAAAAGGCTCACTAGAGGCCACTGTTCTCCAGATCTCAGGGAATACTGAGGCCACACAATGTTACAATAAAAACAGCATTTTCTTTCATTTATGAGAGCATAGCTGAAGATCTCCCAGTTTTGCTAAATTCACCCTAGGGGGATTTGAAGATGAACAGAGCTCTGATTACCCATCATTAACTATTTACGGCAGGTGTTATGAAATATATCCAATGCAAAACTGCCTCTCAGGGTCAAAGTTGCCGAGCCCCAGAAAGGGAGAACCCCAACTAAAGGCCCCTCAGAGATGAGGCTGAATGAAATACCAAGGCTGGTCCAAAAGGGAAAATTCCAACCAATGCTCTGCCGCAGGCAAAGCCAATGCGATAGGGAAGGGTACCCGGGTGTTCTCACACCGCAAGCCCCATTACTCACCAAAGATGGCTCCATTGGCCAGTGCGAGTGCCTTGTTTCCATCACCACCAAAATCCAAAGCGCCGAGGGCCAGGGACGCCCGCTGGCCAGTTCTGGGGGCGTCTCTGAGACAAAGCTGCTCAGGCAGCTGCTGGACAGGCCCCCAGGAGCAGCTGCCAGCCAGGACCCATGTGCCAGGGTGAGGCGTCCACGCACGACCGAGCCCCAAGTTGGTTGCCAAATTGTTACCAAACAAAACGGAGGCCCGCTTGCTCATGCGCACTAAAAGCCAATCTACTGACACCTGGTTGTCGTGAAGAAAACTGCAGCTTAATGGTAAACACGAGGAGGACAGGTGCTAGTGCTCAAACCCGCCCCGCCCCCGCCCCCTCCCCCAGCTCCCTGAGGGCTTGCAGCAAAGCATTTTATTTTACTTTTTTTAACATCTGTACTGGAGTATAATTGCTTTACAATGGTGTGTTAGTTTCTGCTGTATAACAAACTGAATCAGCTATACCTATACGTATATCCCATATCCCCTACCTCTTGTATCTCCCTCCCACGCTCCCTGTCCCACACCCCTCTAGGTCGTCACAAAGCACCGAGCTGATCTCCCTGTGCTTTGCAGGTGCTTCCCACTAGCCATCTATTTTAGAGTTAGTAGTGTATATATGTCCATGCCATTCTCTCACTTGTCCCAGCTTACCCTTCCCCCTCCCTGTGTCCTCAAGTCCATTCTCTACGTCTGTGTCTTTATTCCTGTCCTGTCCCTAGGTTCTTCAGAACCTTTTTTTTTTTTTTTTTCAGATTCCATATATATGTGTTAGCATACGGTATTTGTTTTTGGCTGCACCATGAGACTTGCGGGATCTCAATTTCCCGACCAGGGATTGAACCCGGGCCCTGGCAGTGAAAGTTCGGAATCCCAACCACCAGGCCACCAGTGAACTCCCAGGGTTACATTCATTCTAACGTCAGCCTCCAAGTACAGATTTCTTGCCTCTCACCCCTGTGATAATTCACATCACCTTTTATTTTTGGAAATGCGCCATTAGTCCAAAAGCCTACCAACTGCCATTTACAAACTGGAAACGGAGGTCAAAGTGTCTTCTCGTTTCTACCATTCATTTTCCCTCCAACACAATTGAGGAATGAAACACTAAGGAAACGAAGGGAAATTATCCTAAGACACAAAACTCAGGCAGCACAAACAGCTCAAATACAATAAGAGGAACTCACAGTGGCAGGCTTGTATAAAAATAAAACAAAAAGCCAAAAAAACCCAATTGCTTTGAAATTCATCAATTTGCTAAATGGAACATTTATCAAATATTTAAAAAAATGATTTCCCCAAGACTTTCCAGTAATGGCCCCATTTTTTTTAAGAAGATGAATTCCAAATTATTGCCCCTCTTCAAGCTTTCTTTTAGGTAGTGTGCATTTACATCTTGGCTTCCAATTGTGGCAAATGCAAACTACCGTCATCTAATTTTCAAACAGTAATACTACGTTACATTACGTTAGAAAAGTATGTTTCCAAACTGGTTCCATGTACTAATAATAGCTTCTATTTACTTCTGTGCACCAGGTGACATGGTAGGCACTTTATCACACAATCTCCAATTGTTCCAACAACATCATAAGGTTAACTCTATAATCTCATTTTACAAACCTAAAAAATGAATTCCAGAAAGATTTTAAATTATGTACATGATCACCGAGTTATCACGTGACCATGATCAAATTCAAACCCGAGTCTCGCTGACTCCCAAACCTGTGCTTTTCATACCAAACCACCTTGTTTAATCATCACAAATAGAAAGATCTGTGCCCGATTATCCCCCTTTGCCCAGTGAAAAACAGAGTGGTCACATGATCTGCTCCAGATCCCAGAGTGAGTTAGAAGGAGCCAAGATGATAGCCCACCTCCCCACTCCCCAGCTTCTTTTAAGGACCAATCACAGTTCATGTGGTATGTTATAAAAGTCAGCTGATGGCAGTTATGTAGTACTGATGGGTAGAAATCAAATGCTCCTGATTTCTGAGAATCTTCAACATTACTATGAATATGGCTTAACTTCAACACAGGTCTGGTATATTCCTTTCTGTTCCAGGCTACCTAAGAATCAGGTATCAGGTTTAACTCCTTTATTTGTCCCAGAATCCTCTCATGAATCCTATGAGCAATGATGCCGAGAACAGACAGGAACAGGCAGCACTTTCCAGGCCTCTGGCCCATCCTTGGCTGCTCAAACAGCGCCACCAGGCAATCAGCAGGATATCCTGAAGAAGGGAAGATAACACCTTCTATGGGATTTTTCCTTTATTTGTAAAATCATAGAGATTATGCCATAAGAATCAGCCAGAAGGTCTCAGCTCCACTAGAGCCGCTCTTTGAGGCCAGCTCCCAGGGGAGTGTATCTTGTCATGTCCTGGCAGGAAGGTCTCCTCTCCTGTAAGCTGCCAACAGCACATCCTTAAACCTGTATTTCGAAAATTGTGTCTTTGGATGTGTTGTGTCTGAGAAAAGATTCTCGAGAAAAAGTAGACACAACACAACTTCCTGGTGATTCTTTATTCAGCTAAGGGGGCACCACACTGTTCCTTTAGCAGTATCTCTGTTATTCTAAGTCCCTTCTGGGCGCCCTGTCTTAAAAATGTGCTAGTAAAAGTTTCCCAAACGCAGTTGAGAAAACCAGCCCCTGTGCCTGAAATCCCGCCCTTCTGAATGAACTCCGTCCAGTTTGGAGTTTTCATACTTTCCCAGAAGACAGACTCTTCCTTCATGGATCATATTGTGTCCACGTAAGACAGTGACTCCTTATAGCCACGTTCCTTTCCTGAGGATTGAACCACGATTCCTCTCCTAACTGGATATGAGGTACCTCTAAAATGTTCACCTTCCTTAAAATTTCTGGAACCACATTCTGACAGACTGCAATCCTCTTTCAATAGATGATCCCTGTTGACACATCCTGTTTTTCCTACACAATTTTTACAGAGATGACGTTTTTATCCATGGGGTTCAGATACTTTCGGAGGAATCTGGTGACCACCTGCTCGAAGGGGTGCTTGCACACCTCGTGCACGTCCACGGTGACCCCCATGGTGAGCGCCAACCCCGCCTCCACAAGCACACTATGCTGGAGCTCTCCACCAGCCTACTTTTAATAACAAAATCCATTTACCTAATTACGTTTACTCTAATCTCAGCCTGACCATGCACAGAACTTTTTCAGGGCTCCCTTTCCACAAACCTTCCACAGCCTTCTGTATCCATATTAGTTTTGTCCCATACTTTTTTCCCATCTAGAAACAACCAGCTCTAGGACCAAATCACTTTCTCTTCCTTAATAAAATGCAATTCCATTCCTCATACCTTCTTTTACTCAAAATATATATCCTACTTTCCTAGTGTATAGTGAAATGTTTCCTTTATTGTTTTTAGTAGCTTTAATTACATACATAAATTAGAATCCTCAACTCTTAAAAACCTGTATTTCTAGTGAAAACCAAGAAGCAATTGTAACCTGTCTTTTACATTAGCACTCTGTAACTTGGTCAACATAAATACCAATAATAATTTCTAAAAACATGTGCTTTTTATAGAAAATACCTCAGTGTGGCACCAAACATTTAGTAATAGTCCTAAACACCTTCAGTTTCTCTGTAAAGGGAAGACAATGTTTAGTAATTAATTTTCAATATCTTATTATGTTTGGGAATGACTTAGCTATTCAATAAACTTCCATCATTTAACTTAATGTACCACAACTCTAATCATCATTTAACTTAATATAGCACAACTCTCAAATTTCAACTTACCAAATACCTGGAGAGATCATTTTAAAGTAGACATTCCTAAAACATTATTATTTCTAAAGAATTCACCCAAAAGCTCTCATCTCATTTGCATTTATTTATAAGAATTTCATCATACCAAGTTAATTTTCTTTCTGCTAACAAACTGCAACACAAGTAACATAAATTTATTGACCTTCAGTAAAGCTAGGCACAATAAGAGACATCTGTATTGAGTATACCAACAAGCTTAAGCTAGGTTTAATACCAGATATTAATTTAATAGTGAATATTTCCTAGATCCTGTGA
Source organism: Hyperoodon ampullatus (assembly GCF_949752795.1). NCBI lineage: Eukaryota > Metazoa > Chordata > Mammalia > Artiodactyla > Ziphiidae > Hyperoodon > Hyperoodon ampullatus. Next base: position 13,550,221 of record NC_136926.1, read on the forward strand.
ACCCAAAATCTGTTCTGGCTAGCACCTTTTATACTTAGAAGTATTTAATTTACAAGTGCTTACTGTTAAGTCAATTAAATACAGCTTATTTACAAGTTAAGTTTTACATAAAGACAGAACCAGAGATCTTAGTTTTTCTGATTAAAAAAAAAACAACCTTTTTTTCCCCTCAGCCTCAGGGACACAGAGTATTAGATAAGTTCCTGAGATACCAGGTAGATCCTGAGATCCCAAGTAGATCATTTACATCTCAAAGGTGCAGGAAGAGAAATGTAGATTCCTCCTTGAAAACTGCCCAGCCATCTTGGCCATTTTCAGGATTCCCCCCCATCCCCTGCCAATTTCCAAATATCCAATTCAGTTTAAACAAATAACAGTAATAGAAAATAATATATCTGTAATTTGCTCACATTCGCATGCCTCACTTTCAGCAAAACCAGGAAGAGACAACAGGACTTGGACTCAGGTACCGAGACACCCCCCCCACCAAGTAAAAGCCAAAGCAACTGAAAAGGCTCACTAGAGGCCACTGTTCTCCAGATCTCAGGGAGTACTGAGGCCACACAATGTTACAATAAAAACAGCATTTCCTTTCATTTATGAGAGCATAGCTGAAGATCTCCCAGTTTTGCTAAATTCACCCTAGGGAGATTTTAAGATGAACAGAGCTCTGATTACCCATCATTAACTATTTACGGCAGGTGTTATGAAATATATCCAATGCAAAACTGCCTCTCAGGGTCAAAGTTGCCGAGCCCCAGAAAGGGAGAACCCCAACTAAAGGCCCCTCAGAGATGAGGCTGAATGAAATACCAAGGCTGGTCCAAAAGGGAAAATTCCAACCAATGCTCTGCCGCAGGCAAAGCCAATGCGATAGGGAAGGGTACCCGGGTGTTCTCACACCGCAAGCCCCATTACTCACCAAAGATGGCTCCATTGGCCAGTGCGAGTGCCTTGTTTCCATCACCACCAAAATCCAAAGCGCCGAGGGCCAGGGACGCCCGCTGGCCAGTTCTGGGGGCGTCTCTGAGACAAAGCTGCTCAGGCAGCTGCTGGACAGGCCCCCAGGAGCAGCTGCCAGCCAGGACCCATGTGCCAGGGTGAGGCGTCCACGCACGACCGAGCCCCAAGTTGGTTGCCAAATTGTTACCAAACCAAACGCAGGCCCGCTTGCTCATGCGCAGTAAACGCCAATCTACTGACACCTGGTTGCGGTGAAGGAAAGTGCAGCTTAATGGTAAACACGAGGAGGACAGGTGCTTGTGCTCAAACCCGCCCCGCCCCCTCCCCCTCCCCCAGCTCCATGAGGGCTTGCAGCAAAGCATTTTATTTTACTTTTTTTAACATCTGTACTGGAGTATAATTGCTTTACAATGGTGTGTTAGTTTCTGCTGTATAACAAAGTGAATTAGCTATATGCATACATATATCCCCATATCTCCTCCCTCTTATGTCTCCCTCCCACCCTCCCTATCCCACCCCTCTAGGTGATCACATAGCACCGAGCTGATCTCCCTGTGCTTTGCAGGTGTTTCTCACTAGCTATCTATTTTACATTTGGTAGTGTATATATGTCCATGCCACTCTCTCACTTCGTCCCAGCTTACCCTTCCTCCTCCTCGTGTCCTCAAGTCCATTCTCTACATCTGCATCTTTATTCCTGTCCTGCCCCTAGGTTCTTCAGAACCCTTTTTTTTTTCAGATTCCATATATATGTGTTAGCATATGATATTTGTTTTTCTCTTTCTGATTTACTTCACTCTGTGTGACAGTCTCTAGGTCCATCCACCTCACTACAAATAACTCAATTTTGTTACTTTTTATGGCTGAGTAATACTCCATTGTATATATGTGCCACATTCTTTATCCATTCATCTGTCAATGGACAGTTAGGCTGCTTCCATGTCCTGGCTATTGTAAATAGAGCTGCAATGAACATTGTGGTACATGACTCTTTTTGAATTATGGTTTTCTCAGAGTGTATGTCCAGTAATGGGATTGCTGGGTCATATGGTAGTTCTAGTTTTAGCTTTTGAAGGAACCTCCATACTGTTCTCCATAGTGGCTGTATCAATTCACATTCCCACCAACAGTGCAAGAGGGTTCCCTTTTCTCTACAACCTCTCCAGCATTTATTGTTTGTAGGTTTTTTGATGATGACCATTCTGACTTGTGTGAGGTGATACCACATTGTAGTTTCGATTTGCATTTCTCTGATGATTAGTGATGTTGAGCATCTTTTCATGTGTTTGTTGGCAATCTGTATATCTTCTTTGGAGAAATGTCTGTTTAGATCTTCTGCCCATTTTTGGATTGGGTTGTTTGTTTTTTTGATATTGAGCTGCATGAGTTGCCTGTATATTTTGGAGATTAATCCTTTGTCAGTTGCTTTATTTGCAAATATTTTCTCCCATTCTGAGGGTTGTCTTTTCGTCTTATTTATGGTTTCCTTTGCTGTGCAGAAGCTTTTAGATTTCATTATGTCCCATTTGTTTATTTTTGTTTTTATTTCCATTTCTCTAGGAGATGGGTCAGAAAGGATCTTGCTGTGGTTTATGTCATGGAGTGTTCTGCCTATGTTTTCCTCTAAGAGTTTAATAGTGTCTGGCCTTACATTTAGGTCTTTAATCCATTTTGAGTTTATTTTTGTGTATGGTGTTAGGGAGTGTTCTAATTTCATTCTTTTACATGTAGCTGTCCAGTTTTCCCAGCACCACTTATTGAAGAGGCTGTCTTTTTCTTGCCTCCTTTATTAAAGATAAGGTGACCACATGTGTGTGGGTTTATCTCTGGGCTTTCTATCCTGTTCCACTGATGTATATTTCTGTTTTTGTGCCAGTAGCATACTGTCTTTTTTTTTTTTTTTTGCGGTCCGTGGGCCTCTCCCATTGCGGAGCACAGGCTCCAGACGCGCAGGCTCAGCGGCCATGGCTCACGGGTCCAGCCGCTCCACGACATGTGGGATCTTCCTGGACCGGGGCACGAACCCGTGTCCCCTGCATCGGCAGGCGGACTCGCAACCACTGCACCACCAGGGAAGCCCCAGATGAAGTTTTTGTGGTTCCCACAGGACTTCCCTCTCAAGACCTCCCCAGGCAGGATGAATCCAGGTCTTACTGTGCTTCTTCCCAAGTGGAAAGTACCACCATTGCAGCACTTCTTTCACACCAGGTTGAAATGATTTGTTTAAATATCAACCTGCCTCTTCCGTGAGCTGTTCAAGGGTGGCTTTTACCTTTCTAAGTGTGTCCCAACCCCAAATGCAATGCTGGGACAGAGGCGGTGATCAGTAAGTCTTTTTGATTTAATAAATCAAGAATTGGAAGGTGGCTGAGAGTAATTTCTGAATAATGCCAATGATGATGAGTCCAAATGATGATGATAATGATGATGAAGAGGAGGAGGATGGGCGTGGGTCACACTAGCCCCATCGGCCTGACTGGCCCATATGTGTTGAGGACCCTTTTGCAGAAGGCTGATGACAAGCTATCTCCTCTGGGAACTGGGGTGAACTATTACTAACATATCCCGTGAGTTGAATCTGCCACCAGGATTCTGGCATCTCAGTAGAGATCCATCTGTGTATCCTGACTCAATCCCTCTAGGACCTAATGTTTCACTTCTACAAAAAGGTTGGGATAGGGTTTGATTAAAATGATTTGTTCCTATGGTACACTTTGCAGAATGCTGAGATGTCTCCTCTATTGGCCTCTGCTTGTCCGAGATTTCCACCATTAGAGTTTCATTCCTTTGTGTTTGTCTCTTGTGAGTGATGGGGAACGTTCTCTAATCTTCCTAGACTGGTTTGATGCCCTCACTATATTAGGAGGATCTCAAGGAATATATCTCATTTACCATTTTGTCCTTAATGCTTAGCAGTCTTTGGCACATAATAGCTGCTCAAGAAATGTTTGTTGAATGAATGAATGAACGGATTCTTGGACACCAACAGCAGTCAAGGCTGGAGAGGGTGGTGGAGTGGTGAAAAGAGCTCTGGGCTAGGAGTCCTCTAGGCTTGGCTGTCACTGCCTCACTCTGCAAGTAGGGCGAGTCCTTTCCCTGGATCTTGGTTCTCTCGTGGGAACAGTGAGAGTATAGATAGAGGGTCTTATCTGATCTCTACCTATTTCATTCATACCACAGCCATTATGTTCCAGCCTCTGGGATTTTCACTTTCTTTAAAAAGCCAGGTATCTTCCTACCTCAGGGCCTTTGCACATTCTGTTTCCACTGCGTGGATTACTTTCACCCTCTTTCCGTGGAGATTTTCTTGGTTTCTTTGAAGTCTTCCCTTGTCACCTCCTTAGAGAGGATGGGCTGGTACCTCCCCAACTAAAGTTATTCTGTATCTGAACAAGGAATGATTGCAACTTGCATCTTTTCTTTGCTTGTCTTCTCTACATCCGAGCTTTCTGGTAGTCTTCAGATTCCTGGAGAGCATGGGATGGTGCGAATCCCGGACACCTAACACTATACCCATTAATTTGCTGAACTGAGGCAGAAGTCAGAGCAGAGGTTGTATCCTTCCGGGGAAGGCCAGCAGATGGCGCCACAGACCAGGAGGAGGTGAAGCGGCGCGGTGGGCGGGCCTCCCGCGGGGCGGCCTCACCTGGCGGCGGCCGCACCTGCCCGCCCCGCACCCCGCGGAAGCCGAGAGCCCGGGCCCTGGCGTCACCTGGACAATTGGGAAAGCAGCGCCCGGAGCCACGGGGAGGGGAGATGAAAGGCAGGTGTCGGGTGTGGGCCGCCTGCAGCGCCAGGTGAGAGCCGGGAGCCCCACCCCCCGCCTGGGGACCAGGTGAGTCAGGCTCCCTGGCCCCGCGGGTGGAGGGAGGTGGCCAGGCTCGGAACCTGGAGGCTTGTGCTCCTTGGCTCTCTACCCCGCTGGGTGACTCTGCTCAAGTCCCGCCCCAGCGTTCTTGGTCTCCGTCAAACCCCTGAGGTGCTTTCCTGTGGTTCTGAGAAATAACTTAAACTCATCAAGCAGTGTATTTCATCGAGCCTCAGGATAGTTCTCTGAAGTCGGTAGTTTTGCTAACCTCCGCTTCACAGGGGCAGGAGAGAGGACCAGAGAGGTGAGGTCAGTTGCTCAGGGTCACACAGCACCCACTCAGCAAGTTGCAGGCTAGAGATCTGAACACAGGTCTGCCTCCAGAGCTCTGACCAGGTTCCTCCCCTTGCTTGCCCTCAAAGTTTTGACCTTCCTAGAGACACAGCCTATTTTTAATTGAATTACTTAATTTGTATTCATTTTCTCTTTTTTTGTGGTAAAATATACATAACAAATTTTACCATTTTAAAGTGTACAATTCAGTGGCATTTAGTACCTTCACAATGTTGTGCAACCATCACCCCGATGTAAAGCCTGGATATTTTCATGTCCTTTTGGAAACTCAGACCCATTGAACAGTCTGTCCCATTACCTCCTCCTCCCCACCCCCCAGCAACCACTAATCTGCTTTCTGTGTCTATGGATTTGGCTATTTGGGATATTTAATTTAAAATTGGCTCAATAATCTTCATTCTATACCAGGCCATCCTTGTGCTATCACAGGAGGCCAGGAAATATCCATCCTTATCCCAAAACTTGTCTACAGGTAGGAATCACCTGGAGACTTAAAAAACAAAACAAAACAAAAAACCATAGATGCCTGGCTCCCATGCCCAGACTTTCTGATTTAACTGGCCTATGATCTGACGAGGGTATCAGGAGTTTTGAAAGGTCCTCAGGTGTTTCTAATATGCAGCAAAGTTTGAGAACCCCCACTCAGAACCTTCTGGCCCATGGAGCATCCCTTTTATAGGCAGGAAAGCTGAGGCCCTGAGAGGGCCTTGCTCGATCACGCAGAGTGTCTCTGACTGAGCCAAGATTGGAACGTAGAATTCTTTCTTCCCGCTGACACACCCCTCCCATCCTACTGCTTTTCTAGATACTTAATGTCTTCGTGCCTCAATTTCCTCATTTGTAATATGCTGGCCTTAATGGTACCTATGGGTAGGGTGGTCGTGCGGACCAAGTAAGATTATACCTGGGCATTGAGACCCACAAAATCTGGCCAACCTGGAGCAATCAAGGGGTCCGCCTTTAGAGAGCTGTGTGTGTGTTTTGTTTCTAGGACTTGCCTTTAAAAAAAAAAAAGTTTATTTGGCTGTGTTGGGTCTTAGTTCCAGCTTGCGGGATCTAGCTCCCTGACAAGGGATCAAACCCAGGACCCGTGCATTGAGAGCTCGGAGTCTTAACCACTGGACCACCAGGGAAGTCCTTAAGACTTGACTTTATTGTCCTTTTAGGGTCAGGAGCCGGGTCTCCTGTACCCCACACTGTATCAGGCCCAGGACCAGGAATACAGTAGGCATCTAATAAGTCCCACCTGAGACCTTGATTGACCTTCAGCTCCTGGGGGCATTGGGGATGGGATCCTCTCTGCCCCTGCCGTTTGCTCTTCCTACATGGGCATCCAGGGAAGACCATGGTGGGCACCACCAGCCTCCCCCTGGTGCTCCTGCTAATAGAATCTCATCACTTGTGGCAAAGAAGGGGGGTGTCTAGTCTGCAGGGGAGGTGGGCGCAGGCCCAGGGGATGAACCGCCTCCACCTTGAGGCCCTAAGTAGTCATGGTAAACCCATTCCCTCTGCCTGGGCTTCCTCGGCTTCTGGGAAGCCGTGTGACGCAGCAGCTCTGGCCCATGGGACCCCCGCTGGCAGCTCTGGGGGGTGGGGCTCCAGGAAATGTCCTTCCCCTCCCCACTGCTTCTGGAGGCTGGCAGGTGAGGACCATCATGGAGCTGAGTCCAGGAACTGAGGTCTAGAGAGTTCAGTGACATCGATCCAGAGCCTTGGCCTCCCTGGGCTCCCAAACAGCCCCGGCAGCCGGCTCTGCCTCGTTAGCTGGGAAGTTAAACTCGGTTGTTTAAGGCGAGCTGGTCGGTCACCTGCAGCTGAGCACATCCTAATACAACTCCTCCCAGCGCGGGTCCGTCCCCCGTTTGAAGACAGAAGGAAAGCCTGAGGCCCAGGGTTTCTTTCATCACTTTTTTCTCCCTTGACTTCAAGGTGCCCAATGCTAATACCTCCCAGGGTTTATTACCACTAGTAACAAGCACATTGATAAAGGCTAACATTTTTTAACACTTCCTCTGTGTTAGTACTTTATGTGGGTTGTTTAATGCTCACATAATCCCATGACGTGACTCCTAGAACATTTTTACAGATGAGGAAGTTTGGGACTCGGGGCAGTTCTGTAGCTTGATGGTCGACAGCTTGGTCCTGTTTCCTGAAGCAGACAGATCCCGTTCCCCTTGCAAATGGGCCTCCCTCACGTCCAGACGCCCCAGCGCATCCCTTTATCCCCATTTTCCTCAATGTGTGATTCTGGCACACAGTAGGTGCGTGATGGAGACAAGGTGTGCTGCTCGCCCTCTGCTGTCCTGTACCACCAGCCACTCACCAACCAGGGCACGCTGAGCAGCCCGCGTGTTTAGAGAGGCCTGCGTGTGTGAGCATCCGTGTGCGTGTGTGTGTGTGTCTGAGTGTGTGTTGGGGAGTGGGGGGTAGAGTTGGAGAATATGGGCCTTGTCCTCAGTAAAAATAACAAGTGCCATTTATCAAGGGCTCACTACGTCCCAGGTCCTGTGCTTTACATACTTTTGTTCAAGGCCTGCAGTAGTTCTGGGGAGTTTTTCAAAAACTCAAGCCTCTGGGAAATCACATGATTTGCTCAAAGTCACCCAAGTGGATGCGGACCCAGGTCTGTGTGTCTGGAGCCTGTGTCTCAGCCTCGAGCAGAGAAGGTCGGCGTGTCCCTAACCAGAGGCCGGTTCCCTCCTCTGTAGGGAAGCTTCACTGGGCAGGAGGTACCTGAGCTGAGCCCTGAAGGGTGCGCAGGACTCCCAGAGCAGGGGAGGGGAGGCGTTCCGAGCAGAGGGGAGGGCTTGGGCAAACTCGTGCACATGGCACAGTGTATGTTTCGTCGGGAAATGGGGATTATAATTAAAAACGCAGACCAGCTGGCCCCTGTGTACCTCTTAGGATAAGAGGTATTGATTAGAATGGTGGCTTAGGTCCCGTGATGCCTCTGGCTTCTGAAGGGCACCACCCAGATGAGTGCCCATTCTACTGGCTCCTCTCAAGAAACACTTATTCTGCTGCTGGCAACAGAGCTGACGCCCCCCACCCCCACCCCCACCCCCACCCCCACCCCGGGAGAGTGGAGGTGAGAAAGGCAGTTGTTAATGCCTTGGTGTTGATTTCCTTCAATTAGAATTCACTGAGCACCTACCGTGTGCCAGGAACAGAACCTGCCTTTGCAAGACTCAGAATTCGGTGGGGAGGATGGGCCTGAAAATGACCCCCATGTCAATTTCATCAGCCGCCATGCCCTGCAGCAAGCCCCTGTGTATGCTTTACAAACATTTATTTCGTTTAATTCTGGAAGCAGCCTTGCTGGTAGATATCCTCTCTCGCTTTAACTCAGGAGGACTGCATGGGTCAGAGCAGTCACGTGACTCAATCAAGCACCTGCAGAGAGTTAGTTGCTGAGGCGCTGGGACGCTGCACGCGTATTTGGGGTTCTAAAGTTCAAATTCAGTTACCTCCTTCTGACTTCATATCATGATAACCCAGGCACGTGGGCTTTCAAAGGACGCCCGCAATCTGGGCCATAAAAAAAATTGCTGGGAGGAGGATTGTGGTGGCTGATTTCAAGCTACCGACAGTTCAACTACCGACTCACAAAACCCCTGACTCTTTTTTCTTTTTTGCAGTACGCGGGCCTCTCACTGTTGTGGCCTCTCCCGTTGTGGAGCACAGGCTCCGGATGCGCAGGCTCAGCGGCCATGGCTCACGGGCCCAGCCGCTCCGCGGCATGTGGGATCTTCCTGGACCGGGGCACGAACCTGCGTCCCCTGCATCGGCAGGCGGACTCTCAACCACTGCGCCACCAGGGAAACCCAACCCCTGTCTCTTTAACTATCGGAGTCCAGCACGCTCCTGGATCACCTTTCAGATTGGGCCGTAGGCCAACCATGGTGGCTATTGCAACTGCAAGAGGACCCTGCACATCCTGGGCCCTGGATGGCTTACCGAGCGTTACTTGATGAGCCCCATCTGTGAAATGGGTCTGGCCATAGCTTGCCTTCCGTGTCTACAGCTCTGGGCTCTGCATCTGCGGGGAGGCTGAGGCCCAGGTTTGCAGCAGGTAGATTTCTTCCCCTCATTTGGGTCACTGTGGGGAATGAGGCTGGGCTGGGTGGGGCTGTCTCTCTGCTCCTGGCTTCCTCTCCACCCTCCAAAGCTTTCACGGTGATTAGTTCCCCTCATGGAGGGATCTTGTTACGGTTCCACCAGGAGGGCCTCTGAAACTCCTACCTGAGATAAGAAGGCTGCGTCTAGGTTAATCTCCCAGCTTAGAGGCCACGTTTTAATATTTAAGAAAAGGTTTCCAGGCTCAGGGCCGGGTGGAGGGAACGGTACACGGGACCTGGCCTAGTGGGTTTTGAATGCATGTATCGTTAGAGGCCCTTTCTACTCATCAAGCCTGTGGGGCCTGGTGTCCCCTGAGTCATTTCTTTAGGTTGGATTTCACTGGTACCTGGACCAGGGGGCCTGACAGGGCGTTGTATTTATGGAGAAGCCCAGCTGGACTTGGGTTGTGTGCTGGAAGCAGCACCAAGTCCAAGGATGGGCCAGTGTCTGACTCTGCTTCCAGCCCCAGTGATTTCAGGCCTGTGTCTCTTCACTGTCTTCCTTCTCCCTCAGCTGGCATACTCCTGGCAGGACCCATCGGGAGAAGAAATTCGAGAAGGGAGCCAGCCCTGAGTGAGCACCCCGTGCATGCATTCTGAGTGAGTAAGCCTGGCCATCTGGCTGAGCTGGGTTTGAATCTGTCTTCATTCCTTTCATGATGTGTGTTCCTGGGCAAGTCACTTAACTGCTCTGAGTTTTAATTTTCTCCTTTGTGAAGTGGGTGCTGTAGTATGTACTTCACATGGTGGTTTTGAGACCTTAATAGTCTCTTAAAGTGCCTGGTAGTATGTTAGATTAAAAAAAAAATCAGTTGAAAAAATATGTATTCGTTGTAACACTTGCTGGCTGGAACTCACACCTGTAGCCACTTATTTTTTCCTAGGCCCTGAAGTGAGAAGGCAGGAGAAATAGCCAGAGACCTACAGGCCTGGTTCCTGCATTTTTTTAGCTTTGCCCAGAATAGTTAAGACTCTGAAAAATCAGTGAAGGTGCTGTGGGTGTTTCCCACATTCATAGGGGAAAATGGATTTTCAGTCAATGATATGAAAATAATTGGCTGGAATAAATTAGATGAGTTTTACTTCAAATTACACCACCTAAGAGTTCCTCCCAAAGAACAACCTTCTATTAAGAAGACAATCACGTGCAATGTATATTGCAATATAAGTTTCTATTTCTGCCTTTAAACAAAACATGAAACTGTGACTGTACGTTTTGTTTCTTATTCAATGTAAATTTGCAATCCCTTCTTTTATATTTTCAAAATTAATTTACTTATGTATTTATTTATTTTTGGCTGCATTGGGTCTTCGTTGCTGCACGCGGGCTTTCTCTAGTTGCGGTGAGCGGGGGATACTCTTCTTTGCGTTGCGTGGGCTTCTCGTTGCGGTGACTTCTCTTGTTGCGGAGCATGGGCTCTAGGAATGTGGGCTTCAGTAGTTGTGGCATGCAGGCTCAGTTGTTGCGCTCACGGGCTCTAGAGTGCAGGCTCAGTAGTTGTGGCGAATGGGCCTCTTTGTTCTGAGGCATGTGGGATCTTCCCAGACCAGGGCCCGAACCCGTGTCCCCTGCATTGGCAGGTGGATTCTTAACCGCTGTGCCACCAGGGGAGCCCTAAATAACCTTTAACCTACAAGTTCAAAGAGAGCAGGAGAGAAGAGATTCGGTTACGAAGGATCATGACTCTTATCTTGGGTACTTTGTTGCTTACCTCCTCCTCCAGACACACCATTAAGAAATTTCAGAAGTCTAGTGATAAAATAGAATGGAGATCAGCAAACTTTTTCTATAAAGGGGCAGATTGTAAACGTTTTAGTCTCTGCAGGCCACACAGTCTCTGTTGCAACTACTCATCTCTGCCATTGTAGCAGGAAAGCAGCTGTAGATGACATGTGAGCAAATGGGCTTGGCTGTGTGCCAATAAAACTTTATTAACAGAAACCACCGGTGGTCTTGCCAGTGGTGAACCACTGATTGTCTCCTGACATAGTATTGTCTAAGCCAGTGGTTCTCAAAGAGTGGTCCCTGGTACCCCATCATCAGCATCACCTGGGAACTTGTTAGAAATACAAATTCTTGAGTCCCCACCCCAGACTTTCTGAGTCAGAAATGTTAGGGTGGGACCCAGCAATCTGTGTTTAACAAGCCCTCCACTTGATTCTGCTACATGCTCCGTTTCGAGAACCACTGATCAAATTCTTGCTCCATGTGACTCTTGGCTGCTGCCTGAGGATACTTTCCCCCTACAGCCCTCTTCAGGGAGGCTGTGGTTTCCTCCTAGCTCCCAAGGAACTCCACACCTGGAGATGGGGTGGGTCCTCTTTGCTTCCCATTGACGCTTTGAAAAGATCTCTAGTCCTTCCTCTATAAAAACTCCCAGCTAATGTGAAGGCCTTTTCAATAAACTCCTGCCTGTCTTGGCAGCTGGTTCGCTGTCCCACTTTCTGTCACTTCTCTTACCATCATGCTTCTGGCTTCAACCATGACATTGCAGATCAACACTCAACACGCTTCCCTCTCAGTTCCTGGACCTTCTTGGCTCCAGTGATTATTTTCCTTGCCCTTCAACCATCCACTTATGTTGTCATTACTCTGGACTTGACTTAAATGTCACTTTCTCAGAGAGGCCTTTTCTAAGCTAGCTTCCACCTGCAAGCCAGTCCTTTCCATATTTACCTTATTCCCTGCACTGATTAGCACCTGAAAGTATCTCATTTCACAGTTAACGTGCATGTCTGTTGTCTGTGGTCTTAGGTCTAGTTCTCTGAAAACAGAGCCTGTGATGGGAATGTTACACAAGTGATTCATGAAGAGAGTTCTCTTAGGAGATGAGGGGTGAGGGAAAGATGGTAAAGCAGGGAAAAAAACTCTAAGCAAGAATATGACCTCAGGGATAAACAAATAGATCAATGCAACAGAATCCAGAAATAGATTTACACATGCATAATTTTCAACAAATGCCCCAATTTCATTAGGAAAGTCTTTTCAACAACTGGATAAATGTTTGAAAAAATGAACCACAGTCCCTGCTTCACATTATACACAAAAACTAATTTGGGAAGGATCATAGGCCTAAATGTGAGAGCTAAACTATAAAATTTCTAGAAGAAAACAGTGGGGAATATCTTAGCAATTTTGGGGTAGTGAAAGACTTATTAGAAAAAACACAAAATGCATTAACCATAAAAAGTAGATAAATTGTACTTCATCAAAATTAAAAACTGCTTACCAAAAGACCCCATTAAGAAAATGAAAAGGCAAGCCACAGATATGAGAAAGTACAACACATATATCAGTTGTGGGCTTGTATCCAGAATATATTTAAAATACTGACAAATCAATGATAAAAAGACAACTCAATAAAATGGGCAAATACTTGAATAGACATTTTGGAAGGAAAGATACATGAATGGCTTGTAAGCTCATGGAAAGATGCTCAACATCATTATCCATCAGGGAAATGCAAATTGAAACCACAATGAGATATCATTTCACACCCACTAGAGTGGCTAAAATAAAAAATCTGACAACACTAAATGTTGACAAGAATGTGGAACAATTAGAACTCTCATACATTGTTTTTTTTTTTTTTTTTTTTTTTTTGGTGGTACGCGGGCCTCTCACTGCTGTGGCCTCTCCCGTTGTGGAGCACAGGCTCCAGACGCGCAGGCTCAGCGGCCATGGCTCACGGGCCCAGCAGCTCCGCAGCATGTGGGATCTTCCCGGACCGGGGCACGAACCCGTGTCCCCTGCATCGGCAGGCGGACTCTCAACCACTGCGCCACCAGGGAAGCCCTCATACATTGTTGATGTAAAATGGTACAATCACTTTGGAAAACTGGAGGGTTCTTATAATGTTAAGTTATACATCCACATATTACCCAGTCATTCCACTCCTAGGTAGTTGCCCAGGAGAAATAAAAACGTGTGCTCACAGAAAATCTTGTGCAGGAATGTTTTTAGCAGCTTTAACTTATAGCAGCTAAAAATTAGAAACCCAAATTTCCATCCACAGAAGAATGGAAAAATAAATTATTGTTTATTCATACAGTTGAATAGTACTCAGCAATAAAAAATGAACCTCTGATATATACAACACAGATTAAATTCAGAAATATTATGTTGATGGAAATCTATATATATAAAAGAATCCATACTGTGTGATTCCGTATATATAAAGCTCAAGAATAGACAAAATTAATCTGTGGTGATAAAAATCAGAAAAGTGGTTGTTCAGTGGTTGGGATTGACTGGAAGGGGGCAGGAGCTGATGATGGGAATGTTTAATTGTTGATTGGGTTGTTGGTTACATTGGAAGACATTTGTCAAACTCATTGAATTGTACTTTTAATATCTGTGCTTTTTACTGTATATAAATTTTATCTCAATCGACAAAATACAAAACATCAAAAAAAGAAACAAAAGAATATAACAGATGGAGACAACTTCAGTCTGATCCCAGGGGGAACTCTGGAACATAAATTGCACCATGGAGTTGGTCTCTCTTTATGGCAAGGGGGCTGGGATTTTGTACCCCCATGTCATTTAGTCAATCTCCCCCATGGTGGGGGTAGCTTAGCTTCCTGGAAGAGGTTGTTCCATGTTGGCTTAGGGCAATTATCTGGAGAAGGAGTGAGCTATGAGTTGTATTGAGCCAACAACAGTGCAGCTGGGGGATGGGTGCACAGTCCAGTTAAGAGGATCTGGATGGGGCACCAACATCTTCTCCCACACTCCACCCCCAGCACAGCCTGGAGCCATTTGCTTCTCACATACGTTCATTTCATCCAAGTGTGGTTTCTCCAGGACTCTGGTTGGCCACAATTTCTGAAGACATTTCTAAGAGGAGGGGTCGTGGGCTGAACAAGAGCCCCCACTATTGCAGGTGGTGTCCATGTCATCACGAATACTCATCATCTTCCTCCACCACCACTCATTCCAGGTTCTCCTCTCCCTCTGGTTGTCTGAGTGGCTGGCCTGGTGAGGTGACCCAGACCCTCATCCTGGAGGAGTCTGAGCCCCTGGTGACCATGTCCTTATCAGGCTGGGGTGACTGTATTGCCCATGTACAGTTATCCTAGGCACGCAGGCACCAAGAGATGTCCTAGCAAACTGCCCGAGCACCAAGCAGTTACCTCCCTGTCTCCACTGTGTGTCAGCAGCCCCTCCTTCTCATAAGGATCAAGGTCAGTGCCCTATGCCAGCATGGCGGCTGCCTCGCCTTCTGGATGACTGGCATGTGTTACTCAAAGTGACCAGGAGGCAGCCATAGCTTTGCGTTGAGTGGGATTATTATTGAGTCCTGAGGGGGAAGCATCCTCCCTCTGGGTACTAGTGTTTCTAGACCCACAGAGTTCCAAGTCACAGAGAATTCCTCAAGCAAGTTGCTGGAGAACGTGGTGGGCAGAGCTGCTCCTGCCCTCGTCTTCCTGCCGTTAAACTGTCAGACCTTTGAAGTCAGCTGCTCTCTGTCTATCCACCACTGTATCTTCAATGCCAAGAACAGTACCTGGCATGTATTTAGCACTTGGTTATTATACTTACAGACCGATTGCCAGAAACTGACTTGATGCTTTATGGGGTATGTTGAAGGAATATCAAACAATGCCAGTTTTCTTTAAGACGTTCCAATTTATTTTATGATTATGGAGTTATAAATGTTCATTGTAGAGAATTTAAAATACAGAAAAAGCAGAAGAAAAATCAAAAGTGCCTGGAGATAACCTACATTAACCAGAACTATGCCATGAACTTGGTCTACGTAGTGGTTTTCGAGCAGCTCTTGGGAGCACTTGTGTTTCAGAGAAGGCGCCCCAGGAATTGTCTTGAGAGTAAAGGGGAGGGTATGTCTCCCCCAGAACAGGGACGTTTTTCACAATTTTATTGAAATTTTGTTTGAAAAAAAGGATTTGCAGCAAAGACAATAAAAAAAGGTGGAAACCCACCAGTCTACACTGTGAAGCTGGCAGTTTTCATTCAGCTGACTTTCAATTTCATATCACCATCAATAAATAGTGCAGACGATCCAGGCTCTGCTATCGTACATGGCAGTTCCTGGCACTTGACCAGCCCCTGGTGCAGACTCCTCTCCTAAGAACACCGCAGAGTTATGTGACAGACAGAGGGAAACTTTTACTGCAAAAAACCAGATGTTGCCGACTGGAAGCGACCAGTGGTGGTGGAAAACGGAACCATGAATGAGTCATGTTCAATCATCTCAGACAAGCATAAAAGTATATAAAAGATTAGTGCAGAAGAGAATTTATACCAGGCTCTGTGCTGTCTGGGAACATGATTTAGATTAAAAAGAGGAAAAAAAAATATCTCTGAGCCACCTGGAGCACCGTAGTCAGAAGGCTTTTAGGATTTGGATTTCAATATCCATCACTATAGCTCTTAGAATATTTTTATTTTTGAAAGGCATTTGGATGCCTATCAAAACAACCAGACCTGCATGCGGGCAATATGTCAGAGAGAGATGACTGTCCACGTACCCACTGGCTCTCCAGACACAAGGTTCAAGCATGCAGCTGTGTCAGAGATGGCACATCCATCTCTTCCCCCTTTGGTTTGGTGCTGAGGTCAAAATATATGCCCCTATTCAACTGTGCTTGGGTTTGTAGCCTTAATGGGGAAAACCAAGCTGGATGAGGGGCTTAGGAGGGAGAATGGTAACTTTGAGGCGAGGGAGGGCTGGAGGATTTGCCTGGTGTCTGTGTTTATATTGAAGAGCTACTTGGTTGATTTGAAGTCTGTGATCAGTTGCTGTGGTTCTTGGTTTCCTTTGGTTTTGGTGAACACAGTCAATTTCTCATCCAGGAACCTGGTTACCACACAGCTTGGCTTGATGAAAGAGGAATGCTGTGGTACTGCATCCTTACCAACACTTGGTATTTTCCAACTTTTAATATTAGCCATTCTGGCGGGTATATAGTAGTATCCCCTTTTGTTTGTTTGTTTGTTTTGCGTTATGCGGGCCTCTCACTGTTGTGGCCTCTCCCGTTGCGGAGCACAGGCTCCGGATGCGCAGGCTCAGCGGCCATGGCTCACGGGCCCAGCCGCTCCCCGGCATGTGGGATCTTCCCAGACCAGGGCACGAACCCGTGTCCCCTGCATCGGCAGGTGGACTCCCAACCACTGCGCCACCAGGGAAGCCCCCCCTTTTGGTTTTAATTAGCA
The DNA here is from genome assembly GCF_949752795.1 of Hyperoodon ampullatus. Classification (NCBI taxonomy): domain Eukaryota; kingdom Metazoa; phylum Chordata; class Mammalia; order Artiodactyla; family Ziphiidae; genus Hyperoodon; species Hyperoodon ampullatus. Next base: position 13,566,644 of record NC_136926.1, read on the forward strand.
TTTCCCTGGTAACTAATGATGCTGAGCATCTTTCATGTGTTTATTAGCCATTTGGAGAAATTCTTTTACTACCTTCCTGTTGACTCAAAAGTCCATTACAGTAGAACGGAAAATTGGGTATCTTTGTGCTGAGGAATATTATACAGCAATGAAAACGGGAGGCCCAGGCCTTTATACCCCTGTGTGGATCAGTCTTTGGATGTGGGTCACCCTGTATTAAGCATGTCTTTGTATCCTGATGTTTTGACATCCGGGCCCTTGCTGACCCTGCAGGGACTGTCCCTCCCAGGGCTAGCCAGTCCCTAGAGAGAGTAAATGATCCACCTGTGAGCTCACCTTTCCTATGCAAACCAACCAGTCCAGAGTTCACACCCCGAGGACCTCCTTTATGGGGCTCTCCCATTCTGGGCTACTATCCACCTGCCCAAATCACCCCAGGGCCAGTTACCAGACAACTGGGGCCAGCCCCTTACACCCCAGAGCCTGCCAAAACGATTCAGACCAGCCAACCCTAAGCCTGCTTACCCTGCCTCACCTCGCCCATGTTCCTTCCTGTGGAAACCACAGTACAGGCTCTTGCCCCTGTTTCCTCCTGCTCTGCCCGACCCTGGTGCTTCCCCAGGCGGCCCTGTGTGGTGTGGTGAGCCCCTCCTCTTGTGAGTATAACAAGCTATCTTTTCAATGGCAATCATCTCCTGATCTGTTGGCCTTACCATACCTGAAAGATAACAGCATCCCGATTTAAAAGCACACCCTGGGTGGGACTTCCCTGGTGGTCCAGTGGTTAGGGCTCCGTGCTTCCACTGCAGGGGGCATGGGTTTGATCCCTGCTTGGGGAACTAAGATCCCACATGCTACACAGTGCGGCCAAAAAGGAAAAAAAAAAAAAGCACACCCTGGGAAGGGGGGGTGGGTCCCTGGAGGAGGCAGGTCCTTGCATCTAGGGCCATCCCTATGGGGCTCAACAACTGGAGACCATCTGCCAGCAGCACCCCCGGTGGGTGGGGCTACGAGGCCTTCCTTGGAGGGGGTGGTTGGTGTCCATCGCAGATTCCTCGCATCAAGGTGTAGGTGACCCTTTGTTCCAGGGCCTCACCCGCCTCACCCTAGTCCCTATCCGAGTGATCCTGTTGTCCCTCCTCTGTCCAAAACCCACCCAGGACCCCCTTCTCACTCAGGATAAAAACAAAGGCCTTCCTGCGCCCTATGAGGCCTTATGAGATCTGCCCCTTCTCCCACTGGCCCCCCTACTTTGCCCCAACCACACTGGCCCCTTCACTGTTCCTCCACAGGCACGTCCCACCCCAGGACATTTGCACATCCTTTGCCCTCTGCCTGGAATGCTCTTTCCCTAGATCTACCCTTGGCTCATGCCTTCACTCCCTTCAGATCTTCGCCCATCTGTCACCCCCTTCTTGGCCACCTGCTCTAAAATTCCAACACTTGCCCCATCCCTGACGCTTCCCATCCCCCTCCCCTGCTTTCTTTTTTCTCTGCATAAGGTACCATGCATTGTACTCACTATTTCATTTCATGTCTGTTTTCCCTGCTTGAGTGTGTCAGCTCCAGGGAAAAGGGGAAGGATTGTTGTCTATTTTGTTCATCGCTGCATCCCCACTACTGAAAACAGGGTCAAGCTCAGAGCATCAGCAAGTGATCTGTTGGTTGAATACAGAGGTGTACATTTTGGAGAAGGTGTTCAGGTCTGTTCCCGCTGCTCCTTTGGATAAATGCTGGTCCAACACCCAGAATGTGCAGTTTAATTACAGACGCATCTTAGTTTCACCCGCTCTGCCCTCTCGTATTCCTCTTTCATGTCTCCCCCCTCCCTCTCCTCTTTCATATCCATTTTCTTTCTTTCTCCCACTCCTTCCCGCTTTTTGGTACTTGATGGAATCACATTAAACTAATAAAGCTTTCATTACTGGGTTGTACCCGTAATTACGCACACTGAGAGCCAGGTTTGTTTTGATTTTCTGTGGACTTTTGGTCGCTGATGCTTTTGAACACTTGCTTTTATTCTTCAGTTGCCACTTGACCCCCCATGTTTTAAAAAGGATGAAAAGCTTAGAAAAACATCAGAAATATCCTTTTATTTTTTTTCCTGCAAATTGATTTGGAGGGTTTTGTTTTGATTTCCCTCTTGGAAATGGTGGGTGTTAAAAAAGAATCACACGTTTCTAAACTGGCCACAAGGCTGTGAATTCTGCGATGGGAAGGAGATAAAGTTTATCATTTATTGGGGGGCTCTGAAAGAATCCCCACTAAAGGGAAAGTGTGGTATAGTCCCTATACACCCACGGAGGCTGGGAGAGGTTGGATTAGAGCAGGGTGTCTCTGCCGCAGCACTAGTGACATTTGTGGCTGGATCATGCCTGTGGTGAGGGCGTCCTCTGCACTGTAGGATGTTGAGCAGCATCCCTGGCCTCTATTTAGTAGATGCTAATAGCACCTTGCCTCATTTGTGACCATCAAGAATGTCTCCAGACACGGCCAAATGTCCCCCTGGGCGGGGGGTGGGCACAGGGCCCTCTGTTGACAACCACCGAATTAGATCAAAACTTGTATGATAAGCGTTCATAACATCTCTATTTAACAAGAGTTAAAAGATGGAAACAATCCAAATGTCCATCAACGGATGAATGGATAAACAAAATGTGGTCTATCCATACTATGGAATATTATACAGAATGAGGTAGTGATACATGCTACAACATGGATGAACCTTGAAAAAATCATGCTCAGTGAAAGAAGCCAGACACAAAAGATCACATATCGTATGTTTCCATTTATATGAAATGTCCAAAATAGGCCAATCCATAGAGACAGAAAGTAATTAAGTGGTTTCCTGGGGTTGAGGGAGGGAGCAAGTGAGGAATGACTGCTTAATGGGTGAAGGGTTTCTGTTTGGGGTGATGAAAAAGTTATAGCATTAGATAGTGGTGGCGGTTGCATAATATGGTGAATGTACCCAATGTTGCTGAAATGTACACTTTAAAATGGTTAAAATGGTAAATTTTATGTTATGTGGAGCACTTGCTTTTATTCTTAAATTTTACCACAATTAATTTTAATTTTACCACAATGAAAAAACTCAACAACTCATGTGAGCTGCTTTTACCGGCATGTATGAGCTTGAAAGATAAAAGATTTGGTCCTTCTGTGTCCCCTTCTAGGAGAAGAGGGGTCCTCCCATCCCCCAATCCCTTTTCCTCCACCCAGGGATAGGAATCACTGATTTGCATAACTGAGATTCTAATACACTCATTGGAGATGCTTTCTTGGGGATGGATGTTTATTTCAGTTATCTCTTGCTATAAACAAGAGATAGTGGCTTAAATAGCAACCGTTTATTGGCTCAGGGCTCTGCTGGGACCACTCACTTCTGCTCTGCTGTGTGTTGGCTGGGGTCATTCATGTGGCTGCAATCTGTTGAGAGCGTGGCTGGGGCTGGAATGTCTGAGGGGACTTCATTTTCACAACTGGCCATTGGTCTGGCTCTTGGCAGGGGACCTCGGTTCTCCATGTGGTCTCTCTGCCTCCAGTGTTCTGGACCAGCTTCTTCCCAGCATGGTGCTGGGTTCCCAGGGGATAAATGTGGAAGCTGAAAGTATCGTAAGATCTAGGCTCTGGAATCCCCAAATGTCACTCCTACCATTTTCTATTAGTCAAAGCAAGTCACAAGGACATTGTGCTAAGGGAAATAAGCCAGACACAGAAATACAAATACTACATGATCTCACTTACATGTGGACTCTAAAATAGTTAAACAGTAGAATGGTGTTTAACTATTTAAACACCATTAAATAGAAACATAGAAACAGTAGAATGGTGGTTTCCAGGGGCGGGGGAGGAGAAAATGTGGAGTTGATGGTCTAGTGGTACAAAGTTTCAATTATGCAGTTAAGTTCTGGAGATCTGATATACAGCATGGTGACTGTAGTTAATAATACCATATTGTAAACTTGAATTTTGCTAAGTGGGTAGATCTTTAAGTGTTCTCAACACACACCCCCCCACACACACACCCCCACACACCCCCACACACACCCCCACACCCACACACACCCCCACACACAAAGGTAACTATGTGAGGTGGGGGCTATGTTAATTAGCTTGATTGTGGAGATTATTTTCACAATGTATTCATATACCAAAACATCAACTTGTATACCTTATACCATCTTTATTTGTCAATACCTCAATAAAGATGTCAAGATAGCATTAGTAAACGTTAGAGAAGGTTCAGGAAAAACACGGAGAAAGCCCAGTTAGAAGTCTGTTGTGATCATCCGGGTGGGAAACAGGGCAGACTTGGAGGGACCAGTGAGTGGATCCCTGCATCAGAAGTAGTGATGCTGAAACGCAGGCTTGAATGTAGGGGATGAAATAAATGGAAAGGGCTCTGGTCTGCTTTTGTTCTAGGGCTACAGTAACTGAAGTTTCTTTCCACGGTCCAGGTGTGATCATTTGAATTAGGCGTGAGAGTTTATGGTCAGTCCGCAGATTCACCTTCCGTGTGTCCGTCCCATGCATGGAATTCCCTCAGGACCTCGTGTGGTCTGGGGCAGGGTTCCAGTATTCCTGAATCCTCTGGCCATATCATCTAGTAGCATTCCAACTAAATTAGGTTCCTGGACCCAATTCCAAATTTCCCACACCAACAAGCAATTCTCAGACACCAGCAGGGTTTCCACTCAGTCCTGACACTATCTGCATTGAGATAGAATCAGATTCCACAGGAGCTCAGTCCCTCAAGACTTCAAATGCCAATCCAGTCATAAGCCCAGGTCAGAAGCCCTTCTGACCAACCGACTACCAATTGGAGGGTTCAACGACCCCCTTCTTGGGTTCAATTAATTTGCTAGAACAGCTCGCAGAGCTCAGGAAACCCATTAGCTCACTAGATTACCAGTTTATTATAAAAGAATATATAACTCAGGAACAGCCAGATGGAAGAGATGCAGAGGGCAAGGTCCTGAACAAAGAAGCTTCTGTCCTCCTCAGACTTGGAGCCCAGCATGACGGCACGTGCAAGTGTTTTGGTTCCCCAACCTGGAAGCTCTCTGAACCCCCTCCTTTTTGGGTTTTTATGGAGGCTTCATTATATAGGCATGATTGATGAACTCATTGGCCATTGGTGATTGATTCAACCTCCAGCCCCCTCCCCTCCCCAGAAATCAGGAGGTGGGATTGAAAATTCCAACCCTCTTGGTGTGGAGAAAAGGGAACCCTCTTGCACTGTTGGTGGGAATGTAAATGGATACAGCCACCGTGGAGAACAGTATGGAGGCTCCTTAAAAAACTACAAATAGAACTACCATACGACCCAGCAATCCCACTACTGGGCATATACCCTGAGAAAACCATAATTCAAAAAGACACCTGCACCCCAATGTTCACTGCAGCACTATTTACAACAGCCAGGTCATGGAAGCAACCTAAATGCCCATCGACAGATGAATGGATAAAGAAGATGTGGTATATATATACAATGGAATATTACTCAGCCATATAAAGGAATGAAATTGGGTCATTTGTAGAGACGTGGATGGATCTAGAGACTGTCATACAGAGTGAAGTAAGTCAGAAAGCGAAAAACGAATATCGTATATTAACACATATATGTAGAATCTAAAAAAATGGTACAGATGAACCGGTTTGCAAGGCAGAAATAGACACAGATGTAGAGAACAAATGTATGGACACCAAGGGGGGAAAGTGGGGGGGTGGTGGTGGGATGAACTGGGAGATTGGGATTGACATGTATACACTAATATGTATAAAATAGATAACTAATAAGAACCTGCTGTATAAAAAATAAATAAAAGAAAATTAAAAAAAAAAAGAAAATTCCAACCCTCTAATTACATGGTTACTTGGCAGTTAGTCCCCACCCTTAGGTGCTTCCAAAAATCACCTTCACTTTCATAAGCCCAGTTGAGGTGGAAAGGGGCTAGTTATGAAAAACAGGACACCCATTTCACCTTTAAGGCTCTGAAGCATTTTTTTTTTTTTGCGGTATGTGGGCCTCTCACTGTTGTGGCCTCTCCCGTTGCGGAGCACAGGCTCCGGACGCGCACGCTCAGCGCCCATGGCTCACGGGCCTAACCGCTCCGCAGCATGTGGGATCCTCCCGGACCGGGGCATGAACCCGTGTCCCCTGGATCGGCAGGCGGACTCTCAACAACTGTGCCACCAGGGAAGCCCCTGAAGCATTTTTTAAAAGAACTGAGCATGAGACCAAATATTATAACAAAAGATGCTCCTATTGCTTTTATCTCAGGAAATTCTAAAGATTTTGGGAGCTGTGAGCCAGAACTGTGCATGAAGACCCAATATTGATATATATGAGAAATCTATTTTTATAGATCACAACATTGCACCAACATTACCCCGATTTCCAACATACTTTCTATAAATTCAATGATGAGCAAAACAACCTCAGTAAAAAAACGTCCTGGCCAAAGCAGCAACGTAATGTGCCCTCTTATTTCTCTTCTCATAGGACTAGAAGAGGCTCTAGATTGCCCTTCAAAAGCCTTCCCTGATAACTATTCCATAACCTTTGGTGAACTTTCTTGCTTCTCAAGGAAATAGGGGGGAAATGTGATCAAAGTTGGAGATGACGCTAACATTGGTAGGAGGCAACTGGGAAGAGCAGCTCTTAAAGGTAACAGTGGAAGTTTCTCAGAAATGATTGTGTGATCGAATAGCTTCCCTTCCGAGGAAAAAGCATGTCAAATCAGGAGACTTGAAGTTCTAGAAAAGGGTCTTTGGGATTGTCATCTTCTACCTTCCTCGGGGAAACAAATGAGGAAGCGGGGTTCCTGAGAGGGGACAGAACTTGACCAAGGACACACAAGGCGTTCACTTCAGTGCGAAGACTAAAGTCCTGGGCACTTGCCCCAGAACCTGAGGATCCTGGATGGCTTTGCTTGTAGTGGGGATTGCAAACACATGGCCCTCACATAGGTTTTCTGGCCCCCATAATGGGGTTTTGTTTTGTTTTATTTTGGTGGCGCTCATTGTGTTAGCTGCCTTCACTTAAAAAGGGCAAGATTCCACATGAGAATCTGGATTTCTGTCTCTTAGTTTTTTCCTCTCTTGGGGACTCAGTATACCTGTCTGTAAAATGGGGACACTGATATAGTGGTTGTTATCCATCTGCCCCTCCCCTACCCCCATATCTTCCCCTCACCCTTCTCTCCCTGCTCTGTGCTCCCTCCTGGGGGCTGACCTGCATGGACTAGGTTCCCTTGCCTTCTGCTTCCTGGGATGGGAGCCCAGCATGGTAGCACGTGGAGGTGTTCTCGTTCCCCAGCCTGGAAGCTCTCTGAACCCCCTCCTTTTTGGATTTTTATGGAGGCTTTATTACGTAGGCATGGTTGATTAACTCATTGGCTATTGGCGATTGATTCAACCTCAGTCAACTGGCCAGTGGAAATCACTCGTGAGAGACTGGAGGGCAGTAGGAGGGAAGAACCAGCATATTCTATTTCCCCAGCTCCTGTTGGGTGGCCCCTCTCCCATGGTCCCTCACCAGGGAGCCCTACACCCACCCCTTCATTTGGCTGAGGGTGGTACCAACTCCCCACCCATTGCTGGCCCCAGGAATTTAAATATCCCTTGCTGGTTCCTTTAACCCTGTTAGCACCTGTGAAAATAGACCCCTTTATTAGATCCCCAGAACTTATCAGTACTGTATTATGTACTTGAAATTTGCTAAGAGAGTAGATATTACATGTTCTCACCACAAAAAAGAAATGGTTATTGTGTGACATGATGGAGGTGTTAGGTAAGGCCATTGTGGTGGTAATCTTATTGCAACATATAAATGTCTCAAATCAACACTTTGTACACCTTAAACATATTCAATGTTACATGTCAATTACATCTCAATAAAGCTGGGAAAAAAGAAAACTATGGCAATACATCTACAAAAAAAGAGAGACCCTTTATTAAACTCTCCTCAATTAAACCCTTTGAATGTACCACCTATTTCCCACTGGGACCCTGACAGATGCCATAATATCCCAGAGAGATCATGACACATGGGCTGGCACTTGGCAAATGCTCAATCCACTTGCTGTTATTGTCATATTATCACACTCCTGTTATTTTCATTACTGTCATCTCGGTGTAATTAGAATTATAGACTCTGCTAGCTGGAAAGAACCATAGAAATAATTTCCTCTGCAGAGCCAGGAGAATAGTACCTGGCCTGTTTGTTGAGTGAATCAATGGCTTTTTTCAACTGGGGATAGCTCTCCTTTCATACCTCCTGTCATGGGGAGCTCACTAGTGAAAAAGGTAGCTTCTTATTTCATTGGATGGCTTTGTTAATTTTACCAGGAAGATGAGCAAACACGGGGCAGGTTATCTAGTGTTTTGCTGCCATTGGCTGGGTGGTTGGAGGTGGGGACACAGGAATCATGGGGACACAGAGCTGAGAACACAGACACTGTAGACCAAAGACAAATTCTCACCCAAATCCTCAACCCTCCCAGGCGCCTCGCACGGCCCAGGAGGAAAAAGTCAGCCCCCAATTCAGTATCAGCTAGACCCTCCAGAGTCCCCAAGATGGAAAAGCATCCAGAGTTTTCCCAATGCCCCCATTTCCCCTGATTTCCCACATAACTTCATAGGAGACACTCTGATGAGCAAAACAGCTTCTGTCACAAAATGATCTGCCCAAACCAGCAACGGAGGGGGTGAAAGCTGAGTCAGGAAGGATGCGCTATTATTTTTATTCTCAGGGGACTAGAAGATACCGGAAGAGACTCTATACTGTCCTTAAAGATTCTTACTGACACCTTTGCTGTGCCTGTCATGAGATCCACACTGCAGATGGCAGATCCAGAGGGGAAAATAAGTAAATAAACACACGCATAAAATCAGACAACATCGCTGCCTCGGCTGCCAGCCCCTGTGGCCCCAGGTGTGCGCAGGGTAGAGCGCATCACCTTGCCTTTGGACTGCAATCAATGGAGCAGGCAGGAAATGAGAGGAAATTAATTTAACCCCCTGTCCTCTTTTCCTCCCCTGCCGTCCCTCCTGTTTTTACACAAGGGCCTTTTAAAATGTTGGTTCCTCTCTGATTAGAGCGCCATAGAGGTTCGAAACAGCCTCTTCTGGGCTAAACCCCCTCTGCCCTTAACCAGAATGATTGGCTGGTTGCCTTGGTAATTGTCCTCATTCGCTGTGTAGAAGCCACAATTATGAAGGTTTTTCTGGGTACTGATCCTCTTAGAGCCTTTTTCTTATAAGTTCACAACAAGATGGGACAAAGGAGACCTAATAGATTTTATTGCTCCGGCCCCTTGGAGTACTCAGAGTCCATGACCTGCGGGCATGAGCTGTGAGTGCCATTTAAATTGGTTGGCTTTGCCTGGAGATAAAGCTTTACATTCAGGAGAGTGGCTGAGGTTCTATTAGCTGGAGAGCCAGGGCCAGAGAATGAACTCGCAGACCCGGTTGGTCTACCTCCGCTCGTAATGGAAAACCCAGATGGGCATCGGAGGCTGAGGGCTGGAGCACTTAACCTTTCACTGATAATCGAAGAAAATGGACATGTAACCGCTCTCTCGAAACTCAGGCATGATTCAGGTTCAAGGCAGGAGAGCTCTGTGGGTTGTTGAAGAACCCAAGCTGGAAATGTTCTGGACAGAGGCTGCTTTCTACACTTTAAAGAGAAACAGGACTCCATTAGCTGTGGTAATTGGAAGGCAGAAAAAGGGGGAAAGATGATGATTATGATGATGTTGATAATCACGACCACTATAATCATATAATTTAGCCATAAAGGGTACAAGATGCTCACATTCATTACCTTTACTGGTCCTCATAACAGCCTGGGGGTTGTATGTTCCTTATTGGAGATGGGGAAACGGAGGCACAGGAAGGTTAAAGCAACTTGTCAAGTTGGAAGGTGTGTTGGAAGAGGTGGTATCAAACACAAGGAAATCTGACTGCTAGAATCTTCCAACCACATAGAACCTCCTGTCACCAAAGGAAAATCAATTCTAAGTTTTAGTGGAAGTAAAGTTTTGAATGGAAGTTGGTAGACTCTACCTAGGTGTTCCAGGGGCTGATGCGCCTTCATTAGAAAGGCTTTGGGGAATTCCCTGGTGGTCCAGTGGTTAGGACTCTGCACTTTCAATGCGGAGGGCCTGGGTTCAATCCCTGGTTGGGGAACTAAGATCCCACAAGTGTGACAAAAAAAAAAAAAAGAAAGTGTAGAAAGGCTTTGAACTTTGACGAGTCCCCATTGGAACCGAATACTCTCAGAAAGGGGTCAAGTCCATGGCTATTTCATCCAGAGAGTCAGCTCGTTTGCTTGGTAGTAGCTGTGTTGAGAAGGATTCTGAGTTTGTGCCTGGATTTACTATTAAAGATGCCATCTTGATCGGTAATGTTTACCTCGAAAGAAGGATCGGGAATCACGTGTTTGCCTCCTCTGCAGGCTCATCTGCTGATGCCCTACAGGAGATTAGCTCACTAGATAGTTCTTCAGGTGTAACAATTATCTGAAAACCCAGAACTGTAATTTGGTGGTTCCAGATTCATTCCATAATTTGCAAAAAAATCTTTCTATCTGGAAATAATTTCAAACTTATTGAAAAGTTTCAAGAATAAGAATAGGATGAATAATACCTATAGTCCTTTACCTGGAGTCACTTGTTAATATTTTACTCTGCTTTTTCCTTTTCTCTCACGTGTATAATTTTTCTGAAACATTTGAGAGTAAATTGCATATATCATGGTCTTTTACCCCTGAACATTTCAGTGTATATTTCCGAAGAATATAGATAGCCTCATGTAACCACACTAGTTGTCAACTTCAGAGAATTTAGCATTGATGCAATACTTTCATCTCATCTTCATCTGTAACCCAGCTTTGTCAATGGACCCGAGAATGTCCTTCTTAGCATCAGCTATTACATTTAGCTGTCAGGTCTCTTTAGCTTCCTGCCATGATGCTGACATGTTTGACATTCTCAGAATTTTGAAGTGTCCTGGCAGAGAGGTTTAAAATATCCATTTAAGTGTTCAATATTTACTTTTTCGAAGTTTAAAACAGCGAAGGAAAGTCAATCTTCTCCTTTTTAAATCTTTATTGGAGTATAATTGCTTTACAATGTTGTGTTAGTTTCTGCTGTATAACAAAGTGAATCAGCTATACGTATACATATATCCCCATATCCCCTCCCTTTTTAGCCTCCCTCCCACCCTCCCTATCCCATCCCTCTAGGTCGTCTAAGTGTTCAATATGTTTTTGTTTTTTTTTTTTGCTGTATGCGGGCCTCTCACTGTTGTGGCCTCTCCCGTTGCGGAGCACAGGCTCCGGACGCGCAGGCCCAGCGGCCATGGCTCACGGGCCCAGCCGCTCCGCGGCATGTGGGATCCTCCTGGACTGGGGCACGAACCCGCGTCCCCTGCATCGGCAGGCAGACTCTCAACTACTGTGCCACCAGGGAAGCCCTCAGGGAAGCCCTCAGTGTTCAATATGTTTGAGAACCAAATGTGTGCACTCTGCTAGGCGTTGGGCCTTACAAAGATGAATTTGACAATTCTTGCTGAAGTGAGATAATAATCAGAACAATAAAGCTAACGTTTACTGAGTACTTGTGATGTGCCCAGCACTTTACGTGCATTATCTCATTTAAACCTACAATCATCCCATGAGGTGTGGGCAGTATGATTGTTCTCCTTTATAGATGGGGAAAGGGAGGCTCAGAAATGTTAACGAGCTTGCCCAGCACCATGCAGGTGGTAAAAAGAGTTAAAATTTCATCTCAGGCAGCCTGACTCTAGAAACCACACTTTTTTGTTTTTCAGTTTATGTTATTGAGCAGAGTTGATTTACAATGTTGTGTTAATTTCTACTCTACAGCAAAGTGATTCAGTTGTACAAATATACATTTTTTTCATATTCTTTTTCATGATGGTTTATCACAGGATATTGAATATGGTTCGCTGTGCTGTACAGTAGGACCTTGCTGTTTATCCATCCTATATATGCCAGTCTGCATCTGCTAACCCCAAACTCCCAATCCCTGCCTCCTCCACTCCCCTCCCCTTGGCAACCAGAAGTCTGTTCTCTATGTCTGTGAGTCTGTTAGAAACCATACTTTCAACCACTGTATTATTCTGTCTTTGAAACATAAATTCAACAGCATGGTAGAGATTGGATAAATAGCATATAAATTATTCATTCATTGATTCATTTGATTAACTCATTGATTCATCATGCATTCATTGTTTCATTCACTGGTTAATTCATTAATTAGTTCACTCAACCATTCATTGATTAATCCATTTATCCATCCATCCATCCATCCATCCATCCAACCATCCACCCATCCATCCATCCATCCATCCATCCATTCATCCTTCCGTCCGTCCATCCATCCATCCATCCATCCATCCATCCATCCATCCATCCATCCATCCATTCATCCTTCCATTCATGCCTCCTGTGGTTAAGGTACTGTGCTAGGTTCTAGGGATACAGCAGTGAAACAGAGCAGATATAGTCTCTGTTCTCATGAAACTTACTGTCCAAAAGGGGAAGACAGATAATAAAGAAAGCATAATTAGTGATACGAGAGTAAAAGTATAAGAAGTAGGAAAATCTAACCTCATCCAGAAAGTCAGAGAAGGCTCCCCTGACAAAGTAGCATTTAAACTAAGTTCCCAAAAGCTGTGTGGAAGTTAGCTCAAAAGAGGGAGGGGTTGCTTCTGTGTAGGAAAAAGAAAAGAGAGCTTCATGGAGGAGGTTGCACGCAAGCTGGGTTTTAAAATGTGGGTGGGATGTGAAGATTCAGAGGCAGGTGAAGTATTTCCCACGTGAGAGTAACAGCAGAAACAACGGTGGGAACGCATTAAGGGAAGTCCCAACCATTTAGTCTGTTCTCCTAGCTGCAGAGATTCATCAGTGGTCATCCCTGCCTCTGGGACTGTTAATTGGGAAGCCATGTAATAATCTTAATGCAAATGAAATACATTGGGCCTCTAGATCTCTTGTTTTCCTGACTTGGTACTCCAAATGGGTACCACTTTGGATACAGAGCCTACTCAGCACTACATGCATCTCTTGAATCCAGGGACAATTGCGCCTGAAAGCTTATTCCAGAGAAATGTATTATCTACCACATAGCAGCTGCTATTCTAGGTGCTGAGGTTACGGTATTGAAGAAAGCAGAAAATAATCCATGCTGTTGTCAAGTTTTCATTCTGCAATTTTAGTTTGTAATTTTAATCCCAAACTTCTTTATAATTTACAGTTAAAGGGCATTTTGGAGTTTGAAGATCCCTGTGGTTTGAGTGCAACCAGATAAAGTGGGAAACTTAGCACCCGACAAGCAGGTGACCTACAGTCAAATCTGGAGGAGGTCAGCCCCTCCTCTGAGCCTCAGTTTCCTCATTTGTCAAATGAGTGGGCTTGGTCAGACCTTTAAGACCTTCCCAGCCTTGAAATTCTTGGATTCTACAAACCAGAGGAGCAGAGGCACCCTGGGAACCGCAGGCGTCTGTGTCTGGGCGAACCTGGACATTTACTGCTTTTGTTCCCTGTTTTGACAAGGGGCTCCGGGGGCTCTTCCTGACAGTTCACCCCTCTTGGCTAATCAGAATTCTCTTTCTGTCTGCCTTGGTTTTCTGCACTTCAACTTGCATCATAAATTATTCTTTCTCTAAATGGCAGGCGTAGGTAAGTTACCAAAAGGTCACTCAGAACCCCAATCAATCCCAGCTGCTTTAATTACTTTAGTGCTGTTTGGACTTTGTGTGTGTGTGTGTGTGTGTGTGTGTGTGTGTGTGTGTGTGTGTGTGTTGTAGCAGCAACTCACAGGAGAGGATCAAGAACCATTTTTCTCAAAGGTGATGGAATTTCCTTAAGGAAAGTTAATTGTGTTGGCTTCTGTGTATGGTAGGAAAACCCCCATCCAAAGAGACATTCATATATATTATATGAATAACAAAAGAGAACATAGTTGCTGAAGAATCACTTGTCTTTGACAAGCTGATGGCAAATTCTGGAGACTAAATAAAAGCTGAAACAAATGTGAAACTAAGATTAAAACCAGATGAAAATAATCCATTTAGTAAAATAGTCACCCCCCCACCCCCCCAATCCCATAACTTTGTCTCAAAGCTCCCACGAAGGTTCTAAATGTTGTGTTTCATCTTTAGTAGGAACTTAGAGGCAAAGCAAAGTGTGATAAATACTATTCAGCTTTGACCCTGCTGGTTTCAGTGTGGCTGTGTCCTGGCTGGCCTGTGGGTGCAGAGAAAGACATTTTTACACTCAGTGTCTTTGGTGAAAGGCTCAAGTCTTAAAAAGTCTTAAAGAGTTTTTGGGAAAGGCAAGGTTCTTGGTGCTGTTTTCTTTGCTTGTGAAGGAATTTTCCCCCTTACTCTGTTGATTTAATCTCTCCTCCGTGAGAAACATTATAAAACAATAATTTATAATTTATCATATTATAACAAAACAATAACTCAAGCTAACTTTTGAGTGCTTTTACAGGTATTATTCTAAACATTTTGCATTAATTGTTTTATTTAATTCTCATGACTTATTATTCCTACTTTACATATGGGAAACTCAGGCACAGAGAGGTTTCATCACGTGCCCAAGGTCACCCAGCTGGGAAGGGGTGGAACCATGTTCAGAACCTTGGCAGTCTAGCCCAGACAGTGGTAACAGCTGACTGTTATCCTGGTGTACTGAGTTCCCAGAATGATGTGAAATACTTTGTATTTAAAATATGAGGATTCTCACAGCAACATGGTGAAGCTGGTACTCTTATTTTTCTGAATTTTCACATGAGATTAAGGCTCAAGAGACTTAGGTGACATACAAGGACACACAGCACAATGCAGCTGGGATTTCACAGCTGTTCCATTTGGATCTAGATCCTGGGTTGGTAAACTTATGGCCCAGGGGCCAAATCTGGCCCACTGCCTATTTTTGTAAATAAAGTTTTATTAGAAAACAGCTATACCCATTTGTTTCTGGGCTGCCTATGGCCGATGGGTGTGCCACAGTGACTGTCTGGCCTGTGGAGCTGAAATATGTACTGTTTGGTTCTTTACAGAAGAAGTTTGCCACCCCCTGCTCCAGGCCCTGTGTTCTTAGCTTACTTCCACCTCCTGCTTTTCCATGTACCATGATTCCTAAGGCTGGTGGTTCCAATGCTCTGGTCTGATATTGGAATGCAACCTGGTCTTAGCCAGAGGTGGAGAAAGCCATCTCATCTGAATTCCTGCCCCTCTTGGGGGAAAAAAATATTGTAAACTCTATCTTGTTCAGACTCTCTCCCTTGCTGGCTTTGATAAAGCAACTTGCCATGTTGGGGAGACCCATGTGACAAGGAACTGAGAATGGCTTCTGGTTAACAGCCAGCTGGGAACTGATGCTCTCAGCCCAATAGCCCAGAAGGAACTGAATCCTGACAACAACAACATAAGTGAGCTTGGAAGAAAAACCTTCCCCAGTTGAGCTTTCAGATGGGACCCCAACCCTGGCCAATACTTAGATTTCAAGCTTGTGAGAGACTCAAAAAGAGGGAGCCTAGGTAAATTATGCCTGAATTCCTGATGTGCAGAAACTGTGAGATAATAAATGTGCATTGTTTTAAGAAGCTAAATTCATGGCAATTTTTTATGCAGAAATAGATAACTAATACAACCATGGAGAAGGAAGATCTCATAAAAAGAGATATAAATATATAATCTAAATATATTGATTTAGACCATACACTTTATTGACATTACTCTATGAAATCCATATAACAAGTCTAAGAGCGTGTTGTTTCTATTCACATTTATATAGATGAAAAAACCAAGACTCATAATTTAACGGACTAGTCCACAATCATACATCTACAAAGTAGCAGAAATGAGATTTGAACCAAGTCCTGTCTGACTCAAAAACTACCATGCTCAAACATTTTCTAACATATATTTCATCCAGTTCCATAAAGACTGGGGACTAATGTCTTTTTCTTGGACTAGTTAGAGACCCAGAGTACTGAAAATATACCCTTTAAATTCAATTTTTTAATATAAATTTATTTATTTTATTTTTATTTATTTTTGGCTGTGTTGGGTCTTTGTTGCTGCACACGGGCTTTCTCTAGTTGCAGCGAGCGGGTGCTACTCTTCGTTGCCGTGTGTGGGCTTCTCATTGCGGTGGATTCTCTTGTTGCGGAGCATGGGCTGTAGGCGCGCAGGCTTCAGTAGTTGTGTTTCGCAGGCTCCAGACTGCAGGCTCAGTAGATGTGGCGCATGGGCCTAGTTGCTCCGCGGCATGTGGGATCTTCCCGGACCAGGGCTCGAACCTGTGTCCCCTGTGCTGGCAGGTGGATTCTTAACCACTGTGCCACCAGGGAAGCCCTAAATTCAATTTTTAAATTTTATTTTATGGTTTTTTTTTTGGCTGTGTTGGGTCTTTGTTGACGCGCGTGGGCTTTCTTTAGTTGGGCAAGCGGGGGCTACTCTTTGTTGTGGCGTGCAGGCTTCTCATTGCAGTGACTTCTCTTGATGTGGAGCACAGGCTTCAGTAGTTGCGGTGCGTGGGCTCAGTAATTGTGGCACGTGGGCTCAGTAGTTGTGGCTCACCATGTGTAAACCTAACCTAAACTCATTACTCTAACTCTCTCCTGTGTCCCCAAACCTGCCTTTAAAAAAATTGTCATCTCTGTTAAGGATGCTGACACTGACCTGCTCCCCTGGAAACCTCAGAATTATCCAAAGCTCTTCCCTGCCCCTTACCTCCCACATCCGGTCGGTATCCAGGCATTCCCACTTCTGCCTCTGAATGTTCCCATCCCTTCCCTGATCTCTATGGCAACTGCGTTAATTGAATCTGTAGCCATTTCTTAGGTACCAGCTTCCTAATTTTCTTCCTTGCCTCCTCCAGTTCTCTGTGCTCCTTTTGAGTCCAGAATGATTCTTCTCAAATCAAGCCACATCATTACCCCTCTGTGTAAACATCCCAGTAACTTCCCTCCTACCCTCTGGAGTCCAATTTCCATAACAAGGCATACACAGTCCTTCAGATTAAGATCTCTCTCTCTCTTTCAGTCTCCTCTTCTTTCTTCTCTCTCGCTTTTCAAATCATAATATAATTTACACATAATAAAATGCACGTATCTTACAAGGTTTTTTTGGGTATGTTTTGACAAATTTACACACCCATCTAACCACTACAACAATCAAGATATGGAACATTTCCATCACCATGAAACTTCCTTCATTGTCTTTCTAGTGACACTTCCCCCACAGAAGTAACCATTGTTTTTGATTTCTCTCATTTAGTTTTTTGTGCGAGAATTTTATTTAAATGGGATCATACAGTATATACTCTTTTGTGTCTAGTCTGGTTTCTTTCACTCAACATAATGGCTTTGAGATTCATCCACATTATTGCATATACTAGTTGTTTCTTTTTATTGCAGAGTAATATTCCATTGTAGAATTCTGCCATATTTTTAAAAAATTGGTTTACCTGTTGGTAGGCATTTGGGCTTTTTCCCCACTTCATAATCTAGCCAACTAGACATCCTTGCTGTTCTTTAGAGACACAGCATGCTTCATAGCTCTCCCCTCACACTTTGCTATTCCCCCTGTTGAGATGCCTTTCCCTATCTTCATTTCGTAAATTCCTGCTTATCCCTCAAAACTCAGCTCAGACAACATCTCTCTCTTTTTTTTAAATTTATTTATTTTACTTATTCATTTTTGGCTGCACTGGGTCTTTGTCGCTGCGTGCGGGCTTCCTCTAGTTGCTGCAAGCGGGGGCTCTTCTTTGTTGAGGTGCGCAGGCTTCTCATTGCGGTAACTTCTCTTGTTGTGGAGCACAGGCTCCAGGTGAGTGGTCTTCAGCAGTTGTGGCTCGCGGGTTCTAGAGCGCAGGCTCAGTAGTTGTGGCGCACGGGCTTAGTTGCTCCACGGCATGTGGGATCTTCCCGGACCAGGGTTCGAACCCATGTCCCCTGCAGATTCTTAACCACTGCGCCACCAGGGAAGCCCTTCAGACAACATCTCTTGATAGTCTTTGTCCAACTCAGGTTGTTGTTTGCTTCCTCCTTCACTCAAGCATTTTTGCACTGTGTTAAATTCCCTGTGTATGTGTTTGTTTCTTTGATGCCCTGGTGAATTCATGGAGGATAGGCAGAGCCTTTCACTCCCCCAGAGCCCTGTGGGGTCTTAATCAGTGTGTGTTGATGAATGCTATTCTATAAAGGAAGCAGAGCTGAAGAGTTAGAAGCTCACATTCTGGGGACTTCCCTGGTGGTCCAGTGGTTAAGACTCTGCACTTCCAATGCAGGGGGCGTGGGTTCGGTCCCTGGTCAGGGAACTAAGATCCTACATGCTTCATGGTGCGGTCAAAAAATTAAAAAAAAAAAAAAAAAGCTCAGATTCTGGAGTCGGGCTGCCTAAGTTTTAAAATCTCACTTCCGCCATTTACTAGCTGTGTGACTTAGGCGATTGACTCACCCTCTCTGAGCCTTAGAAATTATCTGTGAGGTTTTGGTGAAGATTGAACAGTGTTGTATTTATAGATATATAAAATGCTTAGCACAGAGCCTGACACATACAAAGCACACAGTAAAATGTGGGCCGCTTTTATTATTACTGTGGTTGTTCCTGTTGTTATTTAAAGAAAAGGTGTTCTAGGAACCAGGAAACCAATGATCCCAGGCCATATTTAGGCAGGACACTTTCCTTCTGTGTCTCAGTTTCCACGTCTACAAAATAAGGAGAGTTTCTTCTTCTAAGATACTAGCCAACGAGTTTCCCTCCCTGTGTTTTCTACCTGCTCTAAAACATTCAAATGGTGAGTCAGCATTTATCTTCTAAGTCCATCACAATATTACCCCCAAGTCTGACCAGTTCAGCCTGTTAGAGCACCTTCTGCCCTGAACTGTGCTGGGAAAAACAAACAATGAACAAAAATACCCTTTTTTTTTCCAATTTGGGCCTCACCAAGCTCCCTGCCCTGACACCTTTATAATTCCCCTCTGCTGGATTCCATCCATTTCCTCCCTTCTAGGTTGGATGAGGCCAACCTCGATTTAGAGACCTGGGTTCAAATCCCACTCCACCACTTAACTAGCTGGATAACTTTGGGTGAGTGACTTAACTTCTCTGAGCCTCACCTGTAAAATAGGGATAAAAGTAAGTACCTCTTAGGGCTTTTGTATTAAATGAGAGAATGCATCTAGAGTGCTCAGCAGGAATGTTTGGTGCATACAAGTGATTTAAAAAGGCTCTGCTTGGTATGTTTAAGTCCTTATTATTTCAACAGTTTGGGATTAGAGCTTTTACTCTGGAGGATCATGGGTCCCATTTAGTTTTACTGCCTCAGTTTCTCCAAGGCAGTGATTTTACCAAGTTCCCCCAAGGTCATCTCAGTTTCCCCAAGGTCAGAGTGATTCAGGCAATGCTTCCGATTGAGGGCAGGTGCCCAAGGGTTATTTATTGGCCATCGTGGGCTGGAGAGAAAGATCATTTCCTAGAGAGGCTCACCTCTGACCGATGAGTCCCAGTGTCCTCTAGGACAAAGCACATTGTTGGTGCATTTAGAAAACTATGCTCACTCCTGGAAGCTCAGTTGATCAGAATCCCAGCTGATTGCCTTCCTGGGCTCTCAGTTTGTGACCTCTTAAATGCCCTGGAGCCAGCCTGTCTGCTGCTAGTGTCCAAAGCTCCACTAATGGGTAAACAAGGCATTCTGATATAAGAGGGATTGGGCAGGATCCCATCTGAGAAAACTCTCAGCCTCCGTGTGCACCTTTGCCCCCAATGACACTGATGGTTCTGAAGTTATGCGGGGGGGACAGTTCATTCTCATCTCAAGGATATGTAGTGGGAGAGGGAAGAAGATGCAGAGAATGTTTGTTTTGTGAGCAGGTGGGGAAGTTGTGGACGCTGATGGCCAGGAGAGGAGAATACTTGCTTTCTCCAACTCACCTGCCTGCTCCAGGTGCTGCAAAACAGCGATTTGTAGCTATCAGCTAAAACAGTGCAGGCACTGATGAGCATCTTTGCATTAGGTGTTTCCTGCCTTAATCAATGATTAGACCCTCCTAGGGAGTCATTACTTGGACCCTCCCTGCATTTTATAGAGTGCCTATAGCAGCCTATCCTGTCCATCAGGGGCTTAGTAAATGCTTTGTGGGTCCCAGTACTTATGTATGGGGCCTGTTACAAAAGTTGGGCTCAGAGAAGGATGTTCAGAAATACATACATCAAAAGAGAGGCCAGTTCAGTTTGTTTCAGTGTTTTCATCACACACCTTATTTAATGCCTTCCAAGATCGGGGGTCAAATTTCCTTTTCAGCTTTGTCCTGCTATATACTTACCACCATGTATGCAAGGCTTCCTCAAACCAGAGGATAAAGGGCTAGTAATTTTGGGTTAGAATCCAGCGAATCCAGTTCTCAGAATCCTAGGTTGGAGTTTGGAGCTCACTCACCAGCTGGAAGAATAGCAGCATACTTTGAAAGCCATCATTGGTTAATAGAACATAGCAGTTAAGCATCTGTGCCTGGAAGTCCAGAAAATCTGAGTTCAGTTCCTGCTTTTCTCACTATCATCATCTGGAAAATGAGGATGTTACCTTCCTCGTGGGGTTGTTGGGTAGGTTTGATGGGTACCCACCCATCAACCCCACGAGGAAGGTAATATCCTTAACGCAAAGTGCATTAAGCACCTTGCCAAGTAGCTGCCACAAAGTCTGTCCTCAAAAGGTGGTCATTATGATTGTAATATTACTATTTCTATTATTATCACCAATCATTATTACGAACTATTTGTTATTGTTATTATTAGTTTTCCTAGAATAATGGCCATGGCCATGGCCATCCAAGAAGCAAGCTGCAGGCCCCTTCTCTGCTGGGAGGCTCCCCTAGGTCAGTGGTTGGAGAACGCAATGCTGCGTAGGCCCTAGAAACAGATGCCAGGAACAGGGTCCTGACATGCATGGGGCACGGCGCCTGCTGCTGGGGCTTAGTCTAATTACACCTGGCGGCTCCTGGCCCCCCAAGCGAGTGGTGCCTGCCTATGGGAGGACAGCTTACGTCTCTGTCTTCTGAGTCAGCTGTCTTGTGTCATCTTCTGAGTCCTGCAGTGTCCTCACCCCTGCCCCTGCCCCACTGCCCCCTCCAGCCTCTGCATTTTGGCATCTGGGTGAGCTCTCCCATGGGCAGGGAGAGGTGAAGGGGACTGTGGAGGGGGGCAGAAATGGCTGAGCTCCTGGAAACAACCCCTGGATTGGAAATGGAATGATCAGGAATGTTCAGCTGTTTGTGGGTCATTTTGACCTCCTCCCAGGTCAGGTCACACATGTGCTTCTCCCGGCCACACATGCCAGCAGAAATTAGACACCAGACACACTCCCACGCCTACCATGGGTTCTAGGCAAAGGTCCACTCCTGCTCGCTCATCCCTCCCCACATGTGCGCTTCATCTCCTTCTTTCCCCTTCCTCCTCCCCCTCCTCCTCTTCCTCTTCTCCTCCTTCCCTTCTTCCTCCTCCCCCTCCTCCTCTTCCTCTTCTCCTCCTTCCCTTCTTCCTCCTCCCCCTCATCCTCTTCCTCTTCTCCTCCTTCCCTTCTTCCGCCTCCCCCTCCTCCTCTTCCTCTTCTCCTCCTTCCCTTCTTCCTCCTCCCCCCTCCTCCTCTTCCTCTTCTCCTCCTTCCGTTCTTCCTCTTCCTCCTCCTCTTCTTCCTCTTCCTCCCTCTCCCCCTCACCCCCTTCTCCATCTCTCTCTCTCTCTGCTAGGTATGGAATACAATGTCACTTAAATAATTCCTCTTATTGACTTGGCTTAATAAGGCTGCAGAGCCCCAAATGAATCAAGACATATGTTCCCAATTCCATCACTTGAGAAAGTTCTTCATGGTTCAAACCAGGCAGAAAGTTTTTGAGTCTAATTTTGAGGCCTTCCCTGACAGCTATGGGTTTTAAGAGATCTGGGAGGTGCTTTGTCTTTCTCTACTTTGAATTAAACCTCTCATCACTCTCTGATGTATTTCTTCATGTACAGGTTGTTAGATGTTAATCTAGGTACTTCCTGATTTGTGTAGAAAGGAAAAAGAAGGAACAAATGCTCTGGCATACTTTGATCTTGGACATCTCAAAGTGCCTATAAAGATTGATTGGTTGGCATGGCTGGGGCCAAAGACTACCCAGGCCAAGAGGACTTAAAGAAGAGACCAAATGAACCACAGAAACTCAGAATTTGAGTAATAGTTATCAGTTGTTGAACACGCTGTGTGCCAGGCACAGCGCTAATAGTTCCTTATGGATCATTTCATTTAATTCTCTCTACCAGAGAGAATTAAAGGTGAAGGTGGTACAGTGACTCCCAGGCTATGGGTCATAATTGGTCTAAGTTCTGATCCCTAATTTCCCAGTTTTCTTTGCACCTGGAGGGAACATGACCCAGTTTTGTCCAAAAGGTCTGTTGCAAGAGATTCTGGGGAAAAATTTATTCTCCTAGAAAAAGGAGACAGATGTGGCACTTTCCCCTTCCATGTTTTTCCTTGTCTTGAATTTAGGTGTGATGGCTGGAGCTGTGGGAGCTCTTTTGTCAACACTTTGGTCGGGACATTGTTGAGCTGCTGAATCAAGATATATAGCTGACTGCCTCCAGAATTTTTATGTAAGAAAAATGAATGCCTATTAATTTAAGGCACTGTAATGAGACATTCTATTACTTGAAGCTGAATGTATTACTAATGGATAAAAGGATATTTCCAAACCTTTCCCTCAAATGTGAAATAAAGTCCTAATATTTATAGGCTTACACTGACCCTGCCTCCCTTCACACAAAAACTTTAAGACCTTTTATTCTGTGCCAGAATAAAACACTGCTGTACCCATCTAAAAGATGATAATGCAGAGGAATGAGGGGCAGAGTTTCGCCATTCAGAATTTCAAAGTGTGTCCAAGAGCCTTGAAGTACATGCTGTGGCTTCCATTCAGAGACCACATGCTATCTCTCATTGGCTTAACACACAATCCATATCCCTTGGAAGGATGAAAGGGCCATATTGATGCTGCCAGAACCCCAGACAGTGGTTCCAGGGAGTCTAGAGGGTTGAAACCCAGCACTTAATGCTTCCATGCTTTTCTTCTGGCTTGGAAATTTATGCCACAGCTTTGAGATCCTGGAATCCATTGAACGGTGATTTGTGACTGTAAGGGGGTGCTTAGGCAGTAGAATTGCTTGCATCTTCATGAAGATGGCAGGTACCGACCTGAGCCTACAAACTGCTAACATCCTGCGTATCAACATACGCACACCCATCAGTGCTCAAGCAGGGACATTATGCTGACAGAGAATGTCGTTGAGAGCAAGTGGGTAGGAAGGAAGACTTACCAGGAAATGTCAAGATATTTTCTTCCCCAAAGGAAACCACCAAGTCATCAATTCCAAATGTTGAATACAGTGGAGCTTTCTCTAACAAAGAGGCTGACTTATATTCAGTCTTTCAAGCCTGACTCCTTTATGCATTTTCAGCATCTTTTCACTTAGTCAAAACCCATTTTAACTCAATTTTGTTAGCTATAAATATCTTGGTCCAAAACATAATCCCATCATCATAAGACACTTTATTTTCAGATTTGCGATTTCCCTTTGTTTTTTTTTCCCCAAGGCTTTATTTGCTTTACATTTCACTGAAGATGGTTCGTACATTGCACTTTCCCCAGGCTCCTTTAGCCATTCCATTTCTCTTTTGTACTATTTCCAGAAATTTCCTGTCCTTTATAGTCATTAAAAAAAGCTAACTCTTACATAGTCTTTACTATATGCTGGGCACTGTTATAATTGCTTTATATGTAATGACTCACTTAATTCTCACAGTACCCTATGAGGTAAGTACAATTATTGATCCTCATTTTACAGAAGAGAAAACTGAAGCACAGAGAGGTTAACTAACTCGCCCAATGACACACAGCAAGTAGGTAGCAAAGCCAAGAATCAAACTGGGCAGTGTTTTGCATTTCCAATGTCAGTTCTCCACTGGAATGTCCTCTCCCCTCCACCCCACCTCTTTGCTTGGCTTATTCCTGCTTATTGCCCTCTCTCTGGGGACTCTTGCATGGTATCCCCACCGTCTGATTTAGATGCCCCGGCTCTGTGTGTACATTACCATATACTGTAGTAGCTGATTTCCTTATCTATCCCCCCACCAGACTGTGAAGTCTTTTTTTTTTTCGTTTTTTTTTTTGCGGTACGTGGGCCTCTCACTGTTGTGGCCTCTCCCGTTGCGGAGCACAGGCTCCGGACGCGCAGGCTCAGCGGCCATGGCTCGCGGGCCCAGCCGCTCCGCAGCATGTGGGATCTTCCCAGACCGGGGCACAAACCCGTGTCCCCTGCATCGGCAGGCGGACTCTCAACCACTGCGCCACCAGGGAAGCCCCAGACTGTGAATTCTTTATACAATATATATTCATAGTAAAACAAGTATTAAAAACACCACAAATTATGAAGAAGAAAACAAAAACCACTCCAAATCCTTGGTAGCATCTAGGCATCTCTCCTATTTAAAAAAAAAAAATATATATATATATATATAAGTACACATTTTCTATATTTGTAAAATAGACAACATAAAATTTACCATTTTAACCTTTTTGACCATTTTAAGTGTACAATTCAGTGACATTAAGTACATTTACAATATTGTACAGCCATCACTGCTGTTTTCAGAACATTTTCATCATCCCAAACAGAAATTCTGTACCCCTCTTCAACACTAACACCCATTTCCTCCAGCCCCTGGTAACCTCTATTCTACTTTATTTCTCTATGAATTTTTCTGTTCTAGGTACCTCATGTAAGAGGAATCATATAATATTTGTGCCTTCCTTCTTTCACTAAGCATCATGTTTTTAAGGTTCATCCATGTTGTAGCCTGTGTCAGAACTTCATTTCTTTTTAAGGCTGGATAATATTCCATTGTAGGTACATACCACATTTTGTTTATCCATGCGTCTGTTGATGGACACTTGAGTTGCTTCCACCTTTTGGCTATCGTGAATAATGCTGCTATGAACATTGTTGTACGAATATCTGTTTGGGTCCCTGCTTTCAGTTCTATTGTGTATATTCCTAGGAGTGGAGCTGCTTGATTATACAGTAATTCTATGTTTAGCTCTGAGGAGCCACCAAGCCATTTTCCACAATGGTTGCACCATTTAACACTCTCACGACTAATGTATGAGGGCTCCAATTTCTCTACAGTTTCACCAACACTTGTTATTTTGTTTTGGTTTTGATAATAGCCATCCTACTAGGTGTGAAGCGGTATATATCATTGTGATCTTGATTTGCATTTCCGCATGACTGATGAAGGTGATGTAAGTCTTTTCATGCATATGTATATCTTCTTTGGAGAAGTGTGTGTTCAAGTCCTTATGCTCCCTGTTTTTAAAATACTTTAAAAATCAAAGCATAATTTAAATACAGTAGAATTGTAGTGAACAGTTCAGTGCATCTAGTCTGGTGGCCACCCTGTATGTTTCCTGTGACTGCTGTAACAAATTAACACAAGCTTGGTGGCTTACACGACAGAAATTTATTCTCTCACAGTTCTGGAAGCCAGCGGTCCGAAACCAAGGTGGCAACAGGGTCACGCTCCCTCTGAAGGCCCTAGGGAAGGATCCTTCCTTGCCTCTTCCAGCTCCAGGCATTCCTTGGTTCGTGACTGCATCACTCCGATCTCTGCCTCTGTCTTGCCTTGTCCTCTTCCCCATGTGTATCAAATCTCCCTTCCTGTCCTCTTATGAGGACACTCTCATTGGATTTAGGACCTTCCCTAATCCAGGATGATCTCATTTTTTTTTTTTTTTTTTTTTGGCGGTACGCGGGCCTCTCGCTGCTGTGGCCTCTCCCATTGCGGAGCACAGGCTCCGGACGCGCAGGCTCAGCGGCCATGGCTCACGGGCCCAGCCGCTCTGCGGCATGTGGGATCTTCCCGGACCGGGGCACGAACCCATGTCCCCTGCATCGGTAGGCGGACTCCCAACCACTGCGACACCAGGGAAGCCCAGGATGATCTCATCTTGATCCTTGACTAATTACATCTGCAAAGACCCTTTTTCCAGATTAGGTCATAGTCACAGGTACCGTGGGTTAGGACTTGGACGTATCGTTTTGGGGGATGAAATTCAACCCATGACATAGCTCCCACAATCAAGATAGAGAACAATTCTATCACCCCTCCCTCAAATTCCATTATTTTTTTCTTTCATTTAAAGAAAAAAATCAAGATGGAACCATAGTGTCCTTGCTGTTTTATAACCTGCCTCATCCATGTAATGCTGGACTCTACACGCCTTCTGCATGTCAATCAATTCAAATCAAAGCGCTCCATTATCATGTAAACTAAATGCATATTTATAGATGTGAGTTTCTTGAATGACATGTTGTACTGAACTTGAACCCTCAGGGCCTAGTATAATGCCCAGTGCATAGTAGGTGCCTGATCTGTGTTTGTTGAGTGACTAAATGAAGGAATGACCTTTCCAGCAGCGGTGAGGAGGCTGCCTATGGCTGTGGCAGGCCTGGGCTCTCCACATCTCCAAGCCCCCCCGCCCTTTCTAGGGGAGACTTGCATTGTCCAGTCCCAGATCGGACCAAAATGACTTGCTTCCCTTTCCTTCCCTAGAAACCTCCAGAGACTTTGCCACCGATTGCCTGGGAGATCAGAGGTGTGTTTCTCCCCACTTTGGATGCTCCTCCCTTGAGGGTTTTCATTCCAGAGAGGGCTAAGTCGACTCTCTCCAGGTTTTATAAGCTGATAGAACAGAGCTGTCAAATGCTTTTTATGGGAGAAGAAACAGGAAGATGGTTTGTTTTGCAGACAGCGGGTTATTGGTTAATTACATTTTTATAGAGCGGTTGTGGGACAAATCAGGGCCCTGCTGTCTCCTTTGATGCTAAAAGGCAGACGGCCCCATAAAGATCAGAACAAGGGAAGGTGAGAGGGGTCAGGGACAGAGCTGCCCCTTGGGGGTCAGCTTCTGCCTGGAAGCCTCCCCACCAGGTGCCCCTTTGGGAAATGTCCTCCTCTTCCTTCCTAGGTGTTTTGGTTAGAGCTATATTCATGCCAAACTCTCCTACCTCCTTCGCTAATGGCATATAGAGAAAAGGAGAGACAGAAAAAAGGTATGAACCCGAGGGCCACCCCTGAGGGAGCCATCACTGTTCATTCTCAGTCTTTTGCTCACTTATTCACTCATTTACTCACACGTTCATTCATTCTCTCACACATTCACCTCTCACTCTGATTCATTCATTCTCTCACTCATTCACCTCTCACTCTGATTCATTCATTCTCTCACTCATTCACCTCTCACTCTGATTCATTCATTCGCTTATTCATTCTTTCGCTCACTCATTCATTCATTCGCTCATTCACTCATTCGTGCATACATTCAAGAGTTTGGACGCTTGTCTCGGAGCCTGAGCGCATTTTTTTCTGAGGGTCCATTTATCCATTCATTGAACCCATATTAATCGAGGGCCTACTATGTGTCATGCACTGTGGCCCTCATGGTGAGCATGGCAGAAGGACTTGAGAAGAATGGCAAGAGACAGTTGCACCTGTATCAGATGTGAAATGCTAGCTGTGATAAGCATCGGCAAGGTACATTTTGGAGAGAGGGTAGGTACAGGAGCGTCCATCGCATGGCGTATGAGCTTGTCAGAGTGTTCAGAGGAGGCTTCCCTGGAGGACCGAGGTCTAAAGGATGAGAAGGTGGTGATGGTGGGGATGGTCGGGGTGGTGTGGAGAGAGTGTTCCAGACAAAGTGAGAAAACTCTGCACGGCTCCATGGAAGAAGAGAGCATGCAGCTTTCGGGAAAAGAGAGCAACAGTGCTCAGGGCAGCCTGGCTCTTGGAGAGGCCCCATCCCTGATGCACTGCCCAGAGCTTCCCTGCCCAGGGATTCCCTGTTCAGACCTTATCTTGGTTCCGTTTCAAAGACAACCTCCTTTCGCAGAAACAAAACACGCCACTGGGCTACCCTCTTAGCTCCAGCCAGAAACCCAGAGGAAGCCGTGTGGGGACAGGTCTGGTGGGAGCTCAGGCAATGTAGCCTGCATGGTGGCCTGGAGAGGGCCATTCTTTCGGGCCTGGAAGTTTCTAGAAAGCTGTTCATTGCTCTTCCTTTTCCTGCAAGGTTTGAAACCAGTCTGAGGGCCTGCGTTTTTACTGGTCCCATCTGGAGACAAGTGTTTCAAATCAAGTTCTCTTCCCCCCCTCTCTTAAAGATGCCTGCCCTCTTCGGGAGGCTCCCCGACCCCCATGCTGATTTCCTGCTGTGGAGACAAGTACCTTAATAAATGACTATTTATTTGGCTGGGCAGCCCTTCTGTGTGTGTTTGGTTTCCTGCTGAGACCTCCAGCCAGAGTCCAGAGGTGTCTTTCTTAAAGGGGTAGAGGAGATGCAGGCCCTTTCTAGTATTTTGTTGTTGTTGTTTTTTCCTGTTTATTTGCTGTGAGCTGACAATGCTCCACTAGGCGGCTTTGCTCTAGGGATGCATCCCTCTCCCCCAAAGTCTTTCCCTCATTCTGCTAGATACAGGCCCTCCCAAGGCCCCCCAAGCTGCTGTTTGGGACTGACTGGCTGTACGTCTAGCCTTGGGGGCTGGAGACTAAGGCAGCAGCGGCCCTGGGAAAGGACGAGGGAGATAAAGAAGGGTTTGGATGACGTGTCAGTCCAAAGTGTTTTAGCTGGGATTCTAAGGAATCAACGCATCTGAGTTTTTGGTGGTATGCAGAGGGCATTTCTGTAATTGAGGAGGCGGACCCAGGTCAAAGGAGCCATCTGCGGCTCCTGCTGGGGTCATGCTCTGTTCCCCACTGCCATGCCTTTGCTCAGGCTGTGCCCCCTTTGCCCGAAACACCCTTCCCTCCCGCCTCTTGGGGGAGCTATTATTTACCAGGGGCCCGAAGGGTGAGAGGTCCTGTTCTAAGTGTCGGGGATGCAGCGATGAACAAAACAGAGGACTTACCTGCCCCCATCAAGCTTATGTTTAAGGACGAGATATGAATCCACAAATAAACAGATATATGGTGATAAGTGTCAGGGAGAAATAACCCATCAGAGTAAGGAGGTAGGTGGTCAGGGATGATTGGCTTGATAAGGGACACTTGTGCGAGATTTGAAGTGGCCAAGGGAGCCACAGGGGTACCTGTGAGAAGGGCCTTCCTGGC
Source organism: Hyperoodon ampullatus (assembly GCF_949752795.1). NCBI lineage: Eukaryota > Metazoa > Chordata > Mammalia > Artiodactyla > Ziphiidae > Hyperoodon > Hyperoodon ampullatus. The sequence continues at coordinate 13,595,889 of NC_136926.1, forward strand.
AGAGGGAACAAAAGGTCCAAAGGCCTGCAGGCAGGGTGGAGTTGGGTGTGTTTAAGGCACCGCCAGGAAGCCAGGTGATGGATGAGGAGTGAGTTAAAGGATGAGACCAGAGAGGGAGGTAGCTGGACAACCAAGCCCTTGTCAGACCTCGTGGGCCCCTCCCTGTAAGGAATTAGGGTTTTATTCCAAGTGAGATAAGAGCCAATGAAAGGGTTTAGTGGAAGAGTATGTGATCTGATTTATGTTTTTAAAGGACTCACTGGCTGCAGCAATTAACACGAATGAGCTCATCTCATCTTCACAATTCTAGGAAGCAGTACTTTTATTGTTCCCATTTTACAGATGCAAAAATGGAGGCACAGAGAGCTTAAGGAACTTGCTCAGGGTCCCACAGTGAGTGAACAGCAGAACCCAGATATGATCCCATGCATCTGGTGGCAGAGTCTGTAGTCGGGCACCACCACCTCCAGGAAGCCCCCTCTGTGTTCTCCAAAGCTGGGTGAGGAACCCTTAGGGACTTAACCTTTCTGAGCCTCAGTTTTCTCTAAAATGGGTATGATAGAAACCATCCTTGTCTTATTTAATGCAAAGAGCTATTGGCAATACCAAGTGAGGTAACCTGTAAAGTAAATTATACTACTAAAAAATATTGTTTTAATAACTAGCTCCTATTTATTGAGGAGCACTCATGGGGTGCAAATTCCTGCTTATTGGGTGTCATTTAATCACCAAACCACCCCAAGGCACAGATGCTATTATTATCCCACGGGGCCTGGAGTAGAGAAAATGATAACGACACTTGGAGTGAATTAATAGAGGTGATTTCCTTGGATTCTTTTCTTTTTGCCCCAGTGGGTCTTCAAGAATGCTCTGTTTGTAGTGTCTTCATTTCCAATGATTATAATAATATTTTTTACCTAAAAAGATTGTGAGGCTGCCCCGCAGCCACCCAGGTCCCTTCCTAGGAAGCAAGGAGTTACCCATTTCTTTTGCTTTTTTCCAGAGATAGTCTACACAAAGAATGCATGCAAAGAAGTTACAGAGCTCTAAATATTTGTAATGCAAATGATATCATACAAAAACCTCTAATTCATTTCATTTGACAATAGGCCTTGAGATGATTTCATTATAATACAATAGACTACTTTGTGTTTTTAAAGAGTTACCTAGTATCTTATCCTATGGCTATCTCATAATTTAACCTTTTGCTATTAACCAGAGCTGCAATGACTATTATTCTGTGTCTCTTGGCACACAGATGAGGATATTGGTTGGGTAAATATCCAGAAGAGGATGTGCTGGGTTAACTTATATGTACATTAAAATTTTGGATAGACATTGCCAAATTCCATTTCCTAGAGATTGTATCAATGTACACCACCCACCAGTAATGAATGAGAGCTTATTAGTCCACAAGCTTGCTAACGCAGTATATTATCAAACTTTAAAAAAACATACTGTGAGAACTTGTTATACATACTACTTTTTTGATATGCTTATTTTTGACTTAATATTAAATTACAAACATCTTTCCGTTTCAAAAAATATTTTTCAGCAAAGTAATTTTTAATAGCTATACAATATTACACTGCATGGGCATACTATAGTTTATTTGATCAGTTCCCTCTTGTCAGATATTTAGTGTTTTTTGTTTTTGTTTTTTAAAAGAAAAAGATGGATAAACTTGACTGTTAAAATCAAAAATTTTGCTCATCAACAGAAACCTTAAAAGGTGAAAGACACATTACCAACTGGGAGAAAGTACAATACACAGAACTCACAAAGGAGAGTATTATCAGGCATATGTAAAGAATTTTTAGAAATCAATAAGTATAGCTCAACAACCCAAAAGAAAAATGGGCAAAATACATGAACAGACATTTCAAATGAGGGACATATATGGCTAATAAATACATGAAGAGATGTTGAACATCATTAATCATCAGGCACATCAAGACCAGAATGAGATAGTATTTTACACTCATTTGTTTGGCAAAAATTAAAAAAAAAAATCTGACAAACCAGGATGAAAAAGGATGTGGGGTGCAGTGGGAATGCAAATTGGCACAAGTGCTTTGGCAAAACAGCTTCATGTTATAGTCTCATGTTGAAAATTCATAATCCTCTGATCTAGTAATTTTTCTCCTACATGTATATTCAAGAGAAATAAGAATGATCCCAGCTACTGTTTACAATAATGGCTAGAGACAAACTGAGTGCACATTGGTGATAAAGTGGATGAAAAAAGTGAGGTGTTTTCAAACACTGAAACATAACACAGCAGGCAAAACCATGAAGGATGCTGATGGCAACAGTGTGTGAACTTTGGTGCAGGTGACACTGTTGACACCTGCTCTACCTATGACTCTGTGCTTGTTTCTTCAGCGCCACCAGCTGGAGCCCACTTACTTTGCCATTTCCATTGCAGGCTGGAAGTGCCTGTGAAATCGCATCCCTTAGGGAGAGTTCTCAACCCTGGACTGACATTTGACACCCCAGATCCCTCACCCCTTGGGGGAGATAACTCTGATGTGCGTGGATGACACACCCTGAGTTTCCCCAGAAAGATTAAGCTCCACGGTGAGTTTAAGAAATTAAGAGATTAAATCATCCACAGTGTGGTAAAATTGATAAAACACTTAAAAAATGAGACAAAATTCGTATAACTTGAGTTAACCATTTTAAAGTGAAAGATTCAGTGGCATTTACTGTATTCACAATGTGGACCAGCCACCGCCTTTTCTAGTTCCAAAACATTCTCATTATCTCCAAAGGAAATTCATATCTATGAAGCTGTTGCACCCCATATAATATGCATTTACTGGCTGTCTTCCTCTCTGTGATGGTCTGAATGTTTGTGTCTCTCTCCAAATTCCGGATATTGAAACTTATCCCCTCCACCCAGCAGGTGATGGTATGAGGAGACAGGGCCTTTGGGAGGTGAGGAGGTCAAGAGGGTGGAACACTCACTGATGAGATTAGTGCTCTTTCTCACCCGAACCTGGACCATACTAGCTCCTCGATCTGGAAGCCATAAAGATGAAGAGTCAAAAAATTATATATTACTTAAGTATGTGTAATGGTAGTCAGTTCTTTTACTTGTATAACTGTGTTAAATTCTTCAGAGTGTATCCTCAACCATTCTCTCCTTGCCTATGAAAGTGGGTAAATCCACACTGTCCTTTAAATTATGTTGCTTTTGTCCCACAGAATCCACATTTTATCACCAATGACTCTTCCTCCCCATCTTTAAACCTCTTTGAAAAACATTTCCCTTCCTGCTTGCTTCTTTTTCCACTCTCTTAGCCAAGTCTATGTCCTTTGGTCTAAAGTTGCACTTTTAAAAAAAGACTAGTTGCTATAAAATATGATGTTCATCTGTGACATAGATGAATGTTAAGGGCATTGTTGTCCAGTGTATAATTTGATGGCAGTGTTCTGGGGGATTCTATGGAGAGAAAACTTCTGCCCCTGACATTTGAAAACCCAGAGCTGTAGCAATTTTAGAAAATTGAAAACATGAGTGGCAACAACAGAAGAAAATGAAAATTACTCCATGTCTTGGACAGAGTGGTTATTCTTCCTTGCCTCAGTCTGCCTGGAATGGTCTCTCCTTTACGTGTCCCCTGGCACACGGTTATTCTTCTGCCTTGACGTGGAGACTAGGGCTTTTCCAGTGGCTGAAATGGTAAGGAAATTAGACACAACTATGTTTCTTTTTTTTTATTATTCTACTAAAATATACGTACCACAAAACTGAACATCTTAACGATTTTAAATATATAGTTCAGTAGCGTGGAGTGCATTCACAACGTGGTACAAGCATCATCACCATCCGCCCGCAGAGCTCTTTCCTCATTTCCAGCTCCATACTCCAAAAATACTAACTCTCCGTTCCGCTCTCCCCCCAGCCCCTGGCAACTACCACTACTTTCTGTCTCTATGAATTTGACTATTTGGGGCCATATGAGTGGGACTGTGCAATATTTGTCCTTTTGTGTCTGGTTTGTTTCACTTAGCGTAATGTCTTCAAGGTACATCTATGTGGTAGTATGTGGTGAGATTTCCGTCCTTTTAAAGGCTGAATAGTATTGCATGGTATGTAGATACCACAATTTTGTTCATTTTTTTCATCATTGGATGAACACTTGGGTTGTTTCCACCTTGTGGCTATTATGAATAATGCTGGTAGAAACATGGATGTACAAATATCTGTTCGAGTCCCTGCGTTCAGTTCTTTTGGGTATGTAGCTAGAGGTGGACTTGCTGGATCATATGGTAATTCCATGTTTAATTTCTTGAGGAACCACCATACTGTTTTCCACAGTGGCTGCACCATTTTGCATTCTTACCAGTGGTAATGCAGGAGGGCTCCAATTTTTCCACGTCCTTGTCAACATTTGTTGTTTTCTGTTTTTGTTTGTTTGTTTGTTTTCATAGTAGCCATCATGATGGGTGTGAAGTGATATCTCATTGTGGTTTTGGTTTGCAGGATATTTGTTTTGAATGCAGTCTGGGGACCTTTCTTCCTATGAGTGTGGTTTTAGGTATCTTACCGGGAACCTGGGAAGTGCTTTTTTTCATGATATCAGCTTGTCACAATCTGTGTCTGGAATTACCTGGACCTTATCTGGATCCTGATTCTTAACAAATAAAAAAAAAAAACCTGAAAAAATGGTGATTAGACTTATCATGGAGATGATTTTGAAATGTCTAGTAATATTGAATTACTGTGTTGTGTAACAGGGACTAACATAGTATTGTAGATAAATTACACTTTAAAAACAAACAAACAGCCTCATAGAAGAAGAGATCAAATATGTGGCTAGCAGAGGCAGGGGGTGGGAGGTGGGGGAATTGGATAAAGGTGGTCAAAAGGTACAAACTTCCAGTTATAAGATAAATAAGTACTAGGGATATAACGTACAACATGATAAATATAATTAACACTGCTGGATGTTATAGATGAAAGTTGCTAAGAGAGTAAATCCTAAGAGTTCTCATCACAAGGAAAAAATATAGTTTTTCTGTTCCTTTAATTTTGTATCTATATGAGATGATGGATGTTCACTAAACCTACTGTGGTCATCATTTCATGATGTATTTAAGTCAAATCATTATGCAGGACAGCTTAAACTTCTACAGTGCTGTATGTCAGTTATATCTCAATAAAATTGGAAGAAAAAAAGAAAAATAAATAAATATGAAAAAAGTTTTAAAAACTGAAAAAAATAATTAATGACACATATGAGATTACTAGAAATCTGAATACTGGACTGGACATTTGATAATATTAAAGATTATTGTTAAATTGTTAAATTTGAGGGTGTGACAGTGGTACTGTAGTTATGTTAAAACAGAAAGCCCTTATCTTTTAGAGATACATTCTGAAATATTTGTGAACGGCTTGATGATGGGTATGATGTTTGGGATTTGCTTCAAGATAATGCAAGAGATGAGGGAGGGAGATGGAAGGTGTAGGTGAAATAGAAGAGCCATGAGCTGATCATTGTTGAAGCTGGGAGGTGGGTAGGAGGGATTTGTTATATATTTCCTCTACCTTCCCTGCTTTATTATATGTTGAAAATTTCCAGAATTAAAAAATGCCCACTTGAATTAGGTTATGAGTGTACCACTGAGCCACCTTAAAGAGCATGAACTTTGGGGTCAGAGCAACCTGGGTTGGAGTCTGACCCTGACTGATCTCGGATGGACAGTTCTGTGTGGGGCTGGGACCAGCTGGGGGACTGGGGCTTGGAACGTGTGGGAGACTAATTTGGAAGGAGGTAATCCCAGACAAAGGAAGTTTTGTGAGTAAAGACACAAGTGACAATGGATGGAAGAAACGAGGCTTGAGGCAGGGAGGCTAGTTTTGAGGCTGGTCTAGGCTTCTCCAGAGAAACAGAACAGATAGCATGCATATATATAATTTATGAATATAAATAACCCGTATATTATTTATTATATAGTACATAATCTTTTATTATAACTTATGAATTATAATTACTATTCATAAACTATAATTTATGAATGTGTATACATTTATATACAATTTATAATTATATAAATATCATGTTTATGTGAATATATAAAAATATAAATATGTTTATAAAATATAAAAATGTTTATAAAATATAAAAAGTATACATAGGGAGAATGAGACACAGAGAGAGAAAGAGATTTTAAAGAATTGACTCATGTGATTGTGGATGCTGGTAAGTTCAAAATTTTCAGGGCAGGCCAGCAGGCTGCCTGGAGACCCAGGGAAGAGTTGCTATTGCAGTTTGAGTCTGAAGACACTCTGGAGCAGAATTTCCTGTCCCTGGAGGAATCTCAGCCTCTTTGTCACAAGGCCGTCAACTGATTGGGTGAGGCCCACCCACATTGTGGAGAGTAATTTGCTTTATTCAAAATCTCCTGATTTAAATGTTAATCTCATTTTTTAAAAAAAATGCCTTTACAGTGACACGTGGACTGATGTTTGACCAAATATCTGGCTACCATGGTCTAGCCACATTGACACATAAAACTAACCATGACAGAGGCCATTGCAGTGCTCCAGACAAGATGCACTGAGAGTCTTATCCAAGACATAGGCAGGGAAAATGTAGATGAGGAGATGGATGTGAGTGTTGTTGAGGTAGTAGAATTGACAGCACCGAGTGGGAGAAACACGTGTACACCCGGTTTCTAGCATGAGTGCTGGGGTAGATGGTGGCAATATTTAGCCCAATGAGAAGAAAGAGGATTCTAGATAATTCACAGGTCATTACTGAGCAGCTTCTTTGTCCCTGGCACTGTGCTGGGTTCTTGGGATGTGCAGCTCTGGAGGTCAGATGTGGTCTCACTGGGCTAAGATCAAGGTTGGGCTGCGTTCCTTCTGGAGGCTCTAGGGAAGAATTGTTTGCTTGCCTTTTCCAGTTTCTCAAGGCTGCCCCCACTCCTTGGCTCATGGCCCCTTCCATTTTCAAAGCAGCACTGGCTGATCAAGCCTTTTACGTCCTATCGCTCTGACACTGACTCTCCTCCCTCCTGCCCACCTCCCTTCCCACCCCCCAATTACACTGGGTCCACCCAGATAAGCCAGGGTATGTAACAGTCAATTGAGTAGCAACCGTAATTCCACCTGCTACCCGAATTCCCCCTTGCCATCATGGAACATAGCAGATTCACAGGTCCTGAGGATTGGGATGGGGCCGTCTTTAGAGATGCCTACTACACCCTTTTAATTTCCTTATGGTTCAGATAAACCTGCAGTCATGGTGTGTGCAGTGGGAAGAGAGAAGGAAGGGAGGGGCAAGGCCCCCTTGTGGGTAGGGAGGACCTTCCTCTGTAGATCATACTATTGTAGAATGTTAGGGTTGTTGCCTAAAACATCAGACTTTTCTTGAAGCATTGATCTGCTTCTCAGATCCTGGAATGGATCTCCCCTAAAGAGGACTGGACGTATATGAATTGATAGCTGGGGTTTATTTTCCCATCTGGTCCACTGGCTGCTGACGGATGAGCTTGGTACCTCTTCCATAGAAGACACTGCGATACTGTCATGTCACGGTGGTGTGTGGGATGAGGGCTCCCTTCCCCCCACTACCTTCCTTAATTAAACGGAGGCTCAACCTCTGCCTGATTTGCATCTCTTTTCCTTGATTCTCCCTCACTCACCCTCTGGTTCAAAACTAAGAAAGGAGAAAGAAGAGGATGCAGGGCATGCAGCGGGTGATTAAGTACACGGGCTCCAGGTTAAGACACATCTGAGCTTTTAGCCCAGCTGCACCATTCAAGAGCTGTGTGAACTTGGCAGTCACCTACCTGCAGCCCAGATTCCTCATCTGGAGCCTGGGTGTGGCAGGACCACCCACAGCCTATGCCCATTGGGTGGATTAAAAGAGGTAACCATTTGGAAATCCCTCTGCACAGCGAGTGCTGCATACAGTAGGTGCTCAATAAATGCGCACTCTTGTTATCATTGTTCTTGTGTTATTGAAATTACCTGCTTCATATCCCAGTTCAAAATTTACCTCCCCTCAGTCAGGAATTCTTTCCAGGTGTCCCTGCCCTATTCTGAAAACAACCGTACTCTGTGTTATTCCAGAGAGGTCTGTGCTCCATTATGGCAGACTGGATGATATGCTTGATTCATCTTAGTGCACATTAAAGAGTGTGCCAGGCTCTGACATGTTCCCGGAGAGCAGGGACCGCGCCTGCTGATGTAGGTCTAGGACTTGTACCGGGTAGGTGTTTGGCGAACTCCTGGAGGGAAATGACGGCCGATGTGTGTGGCTTGTGAGCCCAGCTCCCCAGAAGCCCCTTTCCCATATTTTCCACCTTTTAGGAGAGAGGGCTGACAGGAAGGGGGCTTTGGACCCCTGCACACGTAATAGGGAGAATCCTACAGAGAGAGGTATTTACTTTATCCTAAGGCACCTCCAGGCACTTAGCTTCACTCCAATTAACACAATACCCAGCTACTGGATTAACTTCTAAGCACAACATGGGCTATGTCACTCACCCCTTTGGTGGTTCCCCTCTGCCCACGGGGCAAACCCACTCTCGTTAACCCTGACTTACAGAGTCCTTCCGCACCTGGATCCCACCCTGCTTCCTCTGTCTGTCCTCAAATGCACCCTTTTTGTCTCACCTCTGGACCCTCTCTTCGGCTGGTCCCTCTGCCTTTAGCACCGTTCCCTCCCAGTCTATGTCTAGCCAACTCCAATCATCTTTACACTTCAGCAGAAAACTCACCTCTTCCTGGAAGCCTTCCATGATACCTCCATGCTAGGTGCCCCTCGTCTGCCCTCCAGATAGCCCTGGGCTCTCTCTTTCCCAGAACTCACCACATTGCATTATAACTGCCTCATCCTTGTCTTTCTCCCAGGGACACTGGAGGCTCCTGTAGGTAGCAGCTGGCTCTGCTTTACTCACTGCTGAGACCATGGTGCCTGTTCTAGTGTCCTGGGGCTGATGTCACAAGTTACCACAAACTGGGTGAACTGAAACAACAGAAATGTATTCTCTCATGATTCAGGAGGTCAGAAGTCCAAAACCAGGGTGTCAGCAAGGTTGATTCCTTCTGGTGACCTCCCAGGGAGAATATGTTCCATGCCTCTCCCCCAGCTTCTGGTGTTGCCTGTGAGGCTTGGCCTTTCTTGGCTTGTGACTGCATCACTCCAGTCTCTGCCTTCATTGTCACACGGCCTCATCCCTGTGTATCTGTCTTCCTCTAAGGACAGCAGTCATTGGCTTTACGGCTCACCTGAATCCAGTACAATTTCATCTTAACCAGAGTACATCTGCAAAGACTATTTCTGTTTTTTTTTTTTTTTTTTTTTTTTTACCTCCTCGTGGCTTGTAGGATCTTAGTTCTCCAACCAGGGATCAAACCCGTGCCCCCTGCATTGGGAGCATGGAGTCTTAACCACTGGACCACCAGGGAAGTCCCCCTATTTCTAAATTAGGTCACATTCACAGGTATGAGGGGTTAGGATTTGAAACATATCCTCTGAGGGGCACAATTCAACTCGCAACAGTGCCTACCCTATCTTTTCATCCTAAATATTTGATGAGTGAATGATTGCATGGAGAAGTAAATGAATACATGCATTGTCTGGGGATCCCTGTTTCTCTAGGAAATGTCAAATCTAAGTTGGTATGTGAAAGGTTCTGTGGAGACTAGGAAAATAAATTGTACAAGAGGATTCGGGTGAAAATATACACATACATACACACTCTCAACCTCCCTGCGTGGCAGCACTGAGAGTGGTGGCCTTTCAGTGGGACCCTGGATGGCTCTTCCGCCCCCGACCTGTCCCACAGGGCCACGCTGCGGTGGGGCTCAGGCACCGTTTTATTAGTTGTGACTACTGTCGTTAATTCCCTTAATCTAGACTTGCTTGCCCATAAAGCCCAGACCTCAGGTATTGGATTTCCCTGATCAAAGGGCGGTGTGTGGAGCGTGCTGCCCAGGAGGGATTGGCGGGGCTCGTAAACACAGCCGGCCTGGGGCACAGCACGTACCCTCCCAAAGATGGGCCCATCGATGTCTGGAGCAATCCCATGTGAAATATTACTGCTGCTTCAATGCTGCTTCTGGGATTTACAGCTGGGTATTAATCTGGCCCTGCTTAATGCAATGACCATTGCCCTCCAGCAGTTCAGGGAATGGCGCTGGTAGGGCCAGAAGCTAATTCCGTGGATTAAAGCAGAAAGAACCCCCAGCATTTGGAAGTGTAAGGGACAGTTTTGACACCAGCAAAATGTCTATGGTTTTCCCCATCACAGCAGCCGGAAGTGAGGGCTTTCCAACAGGCTACATGTAAATGAGAGGAAAGTCCCTTTTGCCAAATGCCATCAGTTTCTCCGTCTTGTTCAGCCCTAATTTACTTAGCCACTCTCCCCTTCTGCTCCAGGACTTTGTGCATCTGTTTCCTACCCACTGCAGTGCTCTTCCTTCCATGCGTCCTCAGGTCGTGCCTTGGAAGTCACCTCCTCCAGGCAGTCTTCCTAACCCCCAAGTTTTGTTCAGCCCATCATCACGATGATAAGGTTGTCTCACAATTGTCATTGTGATTTTTCTAGCCTGGCTCATCCAGCAAACTGTAAGCTGCTGGAGGGCAGTAGTTGAGTTGTTGCCCAGATCTCCTATTTACAGAACCAAGCTCAGAGTAGACACTCAGTAAATCTTTATTACATGAATGAATCAAAAGAGGCCAGCAATAGCCAAAGGTGCAGTTGACAGTTTTTAGTGATGACATAATTGCATTTGGTGTGTTAAGTCTTTTGACCAGGGATGAATAGGTGGAACACAGAGGATGTTTAGGGCAGTGAAACTATTCTGTATGATATATAATGGTGGATACATGTCATTATACATTTATCCAAACTCATAGAGTGTATAATACCAAGAGTGCACCCTAACGTCAACTATGGTCTTTGGTGATGATGGTGAATCTGTGTAGGTTCATCGATTTTAACAAATGTCCCACTCTGCTGGGGGCTGCTGGTAATGGATGAGGCCGTCTTTGTGCAGGAGGTAAGGGGTGTATAGGAAATCTCTGTACCTCCTGTTCAATTTTGCTGTGAACTTAAAACTGCTCTAAAAAATAAAGTCCTTTACAAAATCTATTGAGCCAACACTAAATATCAGATTTCATATAATAATCTCAACCTCTCAGCTTGAAAAGGTGGGAGATCTAGCCACACCAGGCTCATGTCCTGATTGCCAGCAATCCGCAGAAGGTGAGCAGGGGCGGCCCTTTCAGATGGGGCACGTGGCTCCGAGTTTGCCGGGAGTCCCCACCGCTCTGCTATGTATGCTTATGTATTTCTGCTCAGATGCCTGTGGTGTTGGTTTGTGTTCCTCATTTGGTGTTGACCCAGAGGGAGAAGGCAGACCTAAGAAAGGGCACAGGGACTTCCCTGGTGGCACAGTGGTTAAGAATCCACCTGCCAATGCAGGGGACACGGGTTCGAGCCCTGGTCCTGGAAGATCCCACATGCCGCGGATCAACTAAGCCCGCGAGCCACAACTACTGAGCCTGCGCTCTAGAGCCCGCGAGCCACAACTACTGAAGCCCCCGTGCCTAGAGCCCATGCTCCGCAACAAGAGAAGCCACTGCAATGAGAAGCCCGCGCACCGCAACGAAGAGTAGCCCCCGCTCGCCACAACTAGAGAAAGTCCGCATGCAGCAGTGAAGACCCAACACAGCCATAAATGAATGAATGAATGAATGAATGAATGAATGGCACAGAAGGCAGGGCAGGCTTCCTGGGAGCAGAGCAGGCAGAGGGGGCTGACCTCACAGCACCCAGGCTCTCATTGTCTCCCTCTGCACGCTTGGGCTGGCCTCAGCTGGACCCATCCCAGGTAGAGCTCCAGGAGGGGCACTGCTCCTCTGTGGTTCTACAAAGTTGTGGGAAGCTGATTATGGACAGATGGGAACTTTCCGTGTGGAGGGCAGGGATTGCAGGGGTGAGAAGCATCTTGATGTCAGATGACAGTCATGCAGGGGAATTTGCATCCAGGGCAACTTGTGCTGTCCAGTGCAGCAGCCACCAGCCACGTGTGGCCGTCGAGCACATGAAGTGTGGGTGATCCAAACTGAGATGGGCTGTAAGTGCCACACATGCGCCGGCTTTCGAAGACTCACAAATTACACAACATGTAAAATTCCTAACATTTTTCACTTGATTGTATGTTAAAATGATACCATTCCTCCTCTATGTAGACATAAATAGCTCTGGGAGAGAGCTATTCATGGAGCGAGCCTGGCATGAGATAATAAAAGACTCACTCAACAACTGGTAGGCACTCAGAAACTTGTTGTTGATTCAAATTAAAGGACAATACAGCCCATGAATTAAAAAGAATTAAACCTTACTATTTATGGAGTACTTAGTATGTGCCAAGCACTTTGCACAGACCATCTCACTTAAGTCTCCCAATATTCCCGGGAGACTAGAACTATCCCTATTTTATGGATGAGGTACAGAGATGTTAAGTAAGTTGCCTAAGGTCACACAGCTGGTAACTGGTGGAGTCAGGATTTGAACCCAGGTCTGTACAGCCTTCCTATAAATCCTTGCTGATGCCAGCGTATGTCCTGGGAAGAACTGAGTTAAGAAGTATTAAAAGGCAATGTATAGTTTTTCTTATTTGGTCTTTATCTGGTTTTAAAGTGGCAGGTGGTATAATCCAGATCAGTTAGATAAACCTTTATGAAAAGAATTTAGGAACTGCTCATCCGCACTCTGGATCTGTGATGGTGGCGGGTGACAAACCTAGAAGAAAGTTCTCTCAGGTTATGAAAGTTGGGTGAGCCGCTTTCTCTCTCTTTTTTCTGGGCTGTGGATTTTACATGGCAACAGCGCTGGTCTCCACCTAGGGATCTAGTTTGGGTATTTGATATCCTACCTTTGGGCTCAGGTGTGGTTAAGGTTCTTGAAGAGAAATCCTGGACCCCAGGGGGCTCCAAACCCTCTGGGTTCATCTGTCCCCTCTGAGCTCACATGGAAAGGTCTCAGGCTTTCAAACCACAGGGACTGGGGTGACATACCAGCTCTGACACTTACCAGCTTGGTACCCCCATAAATTAGCTGATCCCTCTGACCCTCAGGTTGCTCATCTGTAAATTGCATTAATAGTAATTTTTGCTTAACTATGTTATGAAGAACATTTTTAAAAAGGTCATATTTATCATGTAACTCCTTGAAAAAATATTTGATTGCCAACTGTGGCCCAGGCACTGTTTAGGTGCAGAGGACACAGCAGTAAATAATGCAAACAAAGCCCCTCATCTCAGTAGGACATACCTTCTGGTTTGGGGAGCCAGACAAGAAACAAATGATAAGTATTATAAAGTCAGTTAAAGTAGGATATAGGGCTTTTATACATAGGGTAGTCATGGAAGAACTCTCTGATAAGGTGACGTTTGGGTGGAGACATGTAGGAAATGAGGGAGTGAGACAGGCAAGTATTGGACTAAGGTGTTCCAGGCAGAAGGATTTGCAAGTGCAAAGGCCCTGGGGTGGGCTGTGCTTGGCATATTCAGAGAGCAGCCAGGAGATCCATGTGGCTGGAGCAGAGTGAGTGATGGGAAGGTGGGTAGAAGATGAAATCAGAGAGGCTCAGGGGGCCTGATCACATAGGTAGACCGTGGTAAGGATTTTGATTATACTCTGAGTGAGACAGGGACCTGATCTGACTTAACCTTTATGAAGTTAACTCTTGTGGCTGTGCTGAATGGACAGTAGGGTGCAAAGGTGGAGGTGGGGAGACTTAAGAGATTATTGCAATAGTGATATACATCAAATCATTGGCAATGCTTTAGGGAAACAACAGCACCACTATATCAACTGTACACATCAGTTTTAATACATCTCTGGGTTTCAGAATTTTTTTTTGAGAATCAAGGCAATAGGGTGCTGAACGTTTTGAATTGAAAGAGTATGTACTGGGAATTCAAAGATTGTTCTCTTTATTTCCAAGTTTGGTCACCTTTGGAGCTTCTGGTAGGTCGACAGTAAACATTATGTTTCTGTAGCATCAATGGAGTTGCTTTATGTCATACATTATATGAATGTATTTACATGTCTTAACTCTTTTGATTTATAAAAAGAAATCTCAAAAACCAAAACATTAGGGTTTGGGGACTACCCCAATTGACTGGGAATAAGAGACGTGCTCAGTGATGTGATACTGAATATGGGATTCTGGTTAATCCAGTGTCATGGTGGACTGAGCTTTATGCTTTGCAGTTTGGGGGTATGGCACCTTAACTCTAATGGTGCTAAATATGAGGTGGAAATTGGACCTTGAAAACGTCTGCTTGGCCTTATGACTGACATTCCCTGGATCCTTGCTGCTCCCTCCAAATATCTGAGGACCAGCAGCCTGCATATCACCTGGGACTTTGTAAGAAATGCAGAGTGTCAGGCACCGGTTAGAATCTACATTGTAACAAGGTCCCTAGGAGACGTATATGCTTCTTAAAGCATGAGAAGTACAGGTTTGGTTTGGTACCCATCTCCAGTAAGGAACTGGGACCATCAGTTGTACAACCTGCAAGATACTGGATCCTGCTAATGACACAGGAGCTTGGGAGTGGATCCTTCCCCAGTAGAGCCTTCAGATGAGACCCCAGCCCTGGTGGACTCCTTGATGGCTGCCTCATAAGAGATACTGAAGCAGAGGCTCCAGCTGAGTCATGCTCAGATTCCTGACCCACAGAAACCATGAGACAACACGTGTGTTGTTTTGAGCCCCTATGTTTGTGGTAATTTGCGATGCAGCAATAGAAAACTAACACAATCACCTAAGAAACTCAGAGAGCAAACACAATACAGCCGAGTCCAACTTCTGGCCAAATAAACCAGAATCGCCAGGGTTGGTCCAAGCAACGGTATTCAAAAAAGTCTTCCCCCGTCATGTTGATGCACAGCTGAGGCTGAGGAGTCCTGCCCAAGATACTGCTGTTGGAAAACCATCTCCAGTGATTATAGGTTCCCTGGGCACTGTCCCCCCATACACTCACCCCAGTGTGTGGTCATTTGAGCTTTCTGATTGCTCACCCCTGGGTTAGCAGGAGTTTAATCTTTCCCCCAGTTTTCTTCTTCCAGCCTCACTCTGGGTTGAGGGAGTTCTGGTGCCCTTTCTGTCAGAAAGACAAAGACCTTTGGGAAGATGGCGCCACTGCAGTCATGTGTGATGGCTCCATCCATCCATCCATCCATCTGTCCATCCGTCTATGGGAAAGGACCTTAATGAAGAGCCTGGGGACCAAGAGGCTGGAGCCTCAGTCCACAGGGGCTTTGAAATCAGAGCTTTCATATCATATTCACACATCTGAAAAACATCAGAGGGTGAAGGACAGACAGGGGGTAATGGATCTGGCAAGACTGGGGGCGGATGAGAGAAGACCTCTGGTGACTTCCCTGTGGCGTCTCTCTGGGTCAGGCCATTTTGCAGGGGGAGGGGAGAGTTGGCTGGTCTGCTGCCATCGCCCAGCTGGAATGTCAGGAGCATCACCCAGATACTCCATGTCCTCTGGCCATCTGCTTTATGACTTGGCCTGCCCCCACCCAGCTTTATCCCGGGTCATGTATTCCAAAGATAAGCTGTTAAGGGGCGTGTGAGAGATAGGGAATTTATGGCTGAGAAACTTAACTTCCCTGGCCTGGCTGTCCCCTGATCCTGCCTGGGGCTGCCAAGGACTGACCTATGGAAGAATAATGTGCATAAGAGAATTTCCAGGAAGCAGGACTAAGGGTGAGTCTACACCTGAGAACTGTGCAATTTTAAGATCTGGAAAGGGCTTGAATATCAACCAATGAGGCTGCTGAGCAAAATGTTCTAAATGTATAGCATCAAACAGCCCAGGGTTCAAAACCTGCCTCTGCCACTTGGCTTAACCAACCTCAGTGTTCTCATCTGTAAAATGGGGGTAACAAGGATATATGCTACAGAGGGTTGATATGATGCTTATGTGAGATGTAATGTATATCCATGTATGTAACCACTAGTGTAGTATCTGAAAAGGATAAATGCTCAATAAAAGGGAATTGTTAACCCAATTTTTCTTTTCATAGCCAGGAGAGATGAGGTGTCCAATGCAGATAAAGCATCCTTGCAGTATTATCGCAGGGAAGAGGGGGCCACACAGAATATCCCAGCAGGAGTCTGCTAGCTTAGAACCTGTGTGAGCAGGCTGCTCCCAGATTTAAGTTCATATACATTTTTCCGGGCTTCCCTGGTGGCGCAGTGGTTAAGAGTCTGCCTGCCGATGCAGGGGACACGGGTTCGTGCCCCGGTCTGGGAAGATCCCACGTGCCGCGGAGCGGCTGGGCCCGTGAGCCATGGCTGCTGAGCCTGCGTGTCCGGAGCCTGTGCTCCGCAACGGGAGAGGCCACAGCAGTGAGAGGCCCGCGTACCGCAAAAAAAAAAAAAAAAAAAAAAACAACCAACATATACATTTTTCCCCCTGATTAACCAAAGGTTCATCAGATAATTTATTTTCTGTAGTGGTTTTTCCAAAGCTTGTTTGTTAAGGGTCTTTCCAAAATGGCTCGATGCCTTGTCTGGTGACTGCATTTGACTTTTTATGAAGGAAATTCTTGAGGAAAGCTCATTCATGGCTCTAATCTTAGAGCAACGGTAAAGGCTAACTCGGCAGAGCACAGTCTACACACCAGGGGCTACATTCAAGGTCTTGTGTTTTTCATGTAATTCTCAGGCTAGCCAGTCGTTTTACAAAAACAGGCTCAGAGAGGTAAAGGTAAGCTTGGCTAACATTACAGATGTGAAAAGTATGGGAGGGCTTCCCTGGTGGTGCAGTGGTTGAGAGTCCACCTGCTGATGCAGGGGACGCGGGTTCGTGCCCCGGTCCGGGAAGATCCCACATGCTGCGGAGCGGTTGGGCCCGTGAGCCATGGCTGCTGGGCCTGCGCGTCCGGAGCCTGTGCTCCGCAAGGGGAGAGGCCACAGCAGTGAGAGGCCCGTGTACCGCAAAAAAAAAAAAAAAGAAATTCCTGACAACCATTTATTTTTTTAACCTTTTCCAGTTGAGAGTGTGGAAACCAGATTAGAGTTAATTGAGGCTCCTACTGAAAATGTCCTCTTCCAGGGTCACCCTGTGTGTTTGTGAGAATGGTCTTAGCACGGAATGGCATGTGGGATGAGACAGTTGGGGCAAAGACAGATGGATGGTTGCCCCAGAGTGGCAGTTGGAAGTGGCCCATAGGCGCACTGGTTTAGGAACCAAAAAATGGAGTTCAAATCCCAGCTTTAGCACTATGAGCTCTCTGCTTCAGAGCAAGACATTTCACTTTTCATGGCCTCAGTTTCCCTTCTAGGAAAATGGGGATAATAATACTTACCTGGAAAGTTGAAGGGAATCATAAATAGAAAAGCAAAAGTGGAGGACTTCCCTGGCAGTCCAGTGGTTAAGGCTCCGTGCTTCCACTTCAGGGGCACGGGTTCAGTCCCTGGTGAGGGAACTAAGATCCCACATCCTGGGCAGAGCAGCCAAAACATAAAACAAAACAAACAAACAAACAAAAAAGAAAAGCAAAAGTGCTGTGTAAAGGCAAAGCAATAACAATACTCTGACCCATCTGCTTGTCCGGGGAACAAGCCACGCATGTCTATCCCTCACCCCCACCTTATTCCAACCTCCTTTCCAAAATCTCTCCTTATCTTCCTTTTGCTTATGCAAGCAAACAAAGCAAAACCCAAAAGCCCTAAGTTAAGACACGTCAAGGACATCCTTTGCTGCTTGGGCAAGTGACTAAACCTCCTTGACCTGGGTTCTTATCTGTGAAATGGAGCTGAGATGTAGCATCAATCTCATGAGCCTGCTGCTACCTTCCAGCCCTATCTCATTCCTTGCTCTCCATAACCCTCCTCCCTTTCTACCCTCCAGCAATACTCCCTGTAACCACAGGGCCTTTGCACCAGCTGTTCCCATTGCCTGGAACACTTTTCCACTCCCCTCCTTGCCTGCTTAACTCCTATGTACTATTCTTCAGCTCTTAGCTTTCCCCAATCAGTCCCCTCTCCTGACCCCATGGTCAGATCCCTCTATAAACACTCTCATCACCTTGGATAACTTCTCCTTGGTGTACCTGTCTATGGTCTGAAATAATATACTTATCTGTACAATAAACAGAGCTGTTAGCTCCGTGATGGGAGGGACATTGTCTGTTTATTTTTCCCCTTTATCTTCCTGGAGCCTGGAACAGTTCCTAACACATAGAGATGCTCAACAACTACTTATTGAAAGAAAGAATGAATGAATGAACAAACGAAGTGATCTTTCTTCTTGGGTCTGAGGGCACAAGGGAGCTTGCGAAGTCCCTGTGTCCTGTTTCTCTGTTGAGCGCCATGATTGATTAGCCTGAAGTCACTTGTAAGATTTATGGCTCTCCCATCACTCCTGTTGCATTTCTGGGAAGCCGGGGCCATGTCCTCAGGGCAGATTCCCACAGTGCAGGAGTGGGACGATTTTACCCTCAGTCCTTTGTGGTCCTGAAAAATCTTTGCTGACGGATGGATGCCTCTAAGAAGGATGCCAAGGAGAATGTCTGCGGGCTGAGATTGAGGGAGAGGAAAAGGATGGTCCCTTTGCATCTTTCTTCCACAGTCAGGGAAGCCCATGGCCACACAGATGTTTCCAGCTCACCCAATAATAATAACACAAATAAAAATGATGGAGAACATTTACTGAGTACTTCTTATATGCCTAGCGTGGTGCCTGGCCCATACGTGGGTCCAACAATTATGAATGGAATGAATGAATGAATTCCAAGCATTATCTTAAGCACTTTCTACACCAAGTGTCATTTTACCCACAGAAAATCTTACAAGAGAGATTCTATTATGATCCCCATTTTGTGGAAAAACAAACTGAGGCTCAGAGAGATGCAGAGTTGTGTGTCAGGCCCTCTCAGAAGCATCGGAAGGAGCATGATCTTTTTTTTTTTTTAGGTTTTCTCTCTGCATTTCTCCAGCCTGTCTCTGGGGTCCCTTTCCTCCCCATGTACGTCATCTGAGGTCTTCTCTGCTTTTATCCTGCCCTTCCCAGCTCTCACCTCTGATGTCTGGGGCTGGTCTACAAGATGACACATTGCTCCCTCTTCTAACCTTTGTGTGTGCTAGACAGTTGTCTCAAGTCATGGGGATAGTCTGTTCATGACTCTCCCCTCTGTAATTGATAGGCTTGTAAGAATTACAATGATAGCAGCCCTGAAAACAGCCTTGAATTGAATCTTTCTGCCACCCCTGAGGGGTAGATGTTACTATTGTACCCATTTTAAAGTCAAGAAAACAGAGGTTTAGAGAGGAGAAATGAAACGGCTTGCCTGGTATCACATCTGTTATTGGTTTCTAGGACTGCTAAACTTGGTGGCTTAACACAACAGAAATTTATTCTCTAAGTTCTGGAGGCGAGAAGTTTAAAATCAAGGTGTCAGCAGGGTCATGGCTGTCTCTGGAGGCTCTAGGGGATGATCCTTCCTTGCCTCTTCGGTTTCTGGAGGTGCCTGGCATTCCTTGGGTTGCAGACTCATCACGCCAGTCTCTGCCTGTCTTCAACTGGGCTTCTCCTTGGGGTTTCTCTGTGTGTTTTCTCTTTTCTTTCTTTTATGATGACACCCATCATTGGATATAGGGTTCACCCGAATTCAGGGTGGTTTTATCTTGAGATTCTTACCTTAATTACCTTTGCAAAGACCCTTATTGAAAACAAGGTCACATTCTGAGGTTCCAAGTAGACACAGCTTTGTGGGGACTGGTATTTAGCCCACTACAACCTCTCTGCCAAGTGCTAGAGCAGAGAATTACCACCAGATGGGACTAACTCCAAAGCCCATGCATTTAACTGACACATGATACTAGGATTGTTCCTTAGAAAACTCACAATGGTAGTGAGTTTCCTTTACTAGGGACCTGGGACCTGTGGCTCGCTTCCGGCTTCTCTTTTTGTGTGAAGTTGTCTGTGTCAAGCATAGATTTGTAATTTTCAAACGAAAGAGAAGAAACTTGACTTTGCATTTAGATGCATCTTTCCCTGGTCCCCACCATGGGCCCCTGGTCCAGCCACTCACTAGATGTGTGTCTGAGCTCTTCCTGCCCTCTACACCCTAACTTCCTTCACATCCCCAGGTGCCTCCTCATTTCTTACCTCCTGTCCCAGATGGTGGCATTTTCGGCTGGGAACAGAGGGGAGGAAAAGGGAAGTGCTGAAATGACCTCTTGTGAGAATGTTGCATTGACAATAAGCCAGTCACTTGCAGGAAGCGCAAAAGAAATCAGAGGAACCGCCGTACTTTTTTCCATAGTGGCTACACCATGTTACATTCCGACCAACAGTGCACAAGAGTTCCCTTTCTCCACACTCTCACCAGCACTTATCTCCTGCCTTTTTGATAATAGCCATCCTAACAGCTGTGAGATGATGTCTCATTGCGTTTTTTTTAATAAAATATTTATTTATTTTCTCAATATTTTTGGCTGTGTCAGGTCTTCGTTGTGGCGCTCGGGCTTCTCTCTGGTTGAGACACGCGAGCTCAGTAGTTGTGGCGCGCGGGCTTAGTTGCCCCATGGCATGTAGGATATTAGTTCCCCAACCAGGGATTGAACCTGCATCCCCTGCATTGGAAGGTGGATTCTTTACCGCTGGACCACCAGGGAAGTCCCCTCATTGTGGTTTTGATTTGCATTTCCCTGATGATTAGTGATGTTGGCCATTTGTACATCTTTAGAGAAATGTCTATTCAGGTCCTTTGCCTGTCTTTTAATCAAATTATTTGCTTTTTCTTTTGGTGTGTGTATGTTTTGGGGTTGTATGAATTCCTTACATATTTTGGATACTAACCTCTTATCAGATACATGGTTTGCAAATATTTTCTCCCATTCCAAATGTTCAGTTATGTAAGATGAATACGTTCTGAAGATTTAATGTACAGCCTGATGATTATAGTCATCAGTACTGTATTGTATACTTGAAATTTGCTAAGAGAGTAGATTTGAAGTCTTCTCATCACACAAGAAAACAAAAGAAAGTGGTAACTAGGTGAGTGAAGTGATGGATATCTTAGTTAACTTGATTGTGTTGATTATTTCACAGCATATATGTGTATCAAAACATCATGTTGTACATCTATATACAGTTTTTATTTGTATACATATATACAATTTTTATTTGTCAATTATACCTGAAGGGACTTCCTTGGTGGTTCAGTGGTTAAGAATCCACCTGCCAATGCAGGGGACACGGGTTCGAGCCCTGGCCCAGCAAGATCCCAAATGCCACGGAGCAACTAAGCCTGTGCGCCACAACTACTGAGCCTGTGCTCTAGAGCCCGCGAGCCACAACTACTGAGCCTGTGTGCCACAACTACTGAAGCCCATGCGCTTAGAGCCCATGCTCTGCAACAAGAGAAGCCACCACAAGGAGAAGCCCGCACACCGCAACGAAGAGTAGCCCCTGCTCGCTGCAACTAGAGAAAGCCCGTGCACAGCAATGAAGACCCAACACAGCCAAAGAAAAAAAATTATACCTCAGTAAAGCCGGGAAAAAATAAAAAATGAAATTAGATAGTCTAAGAATGAAAGGGCAATTTGAGCCAAACCTGTTTGCCTGGCTGGATTATAAAAAAATTGAATAAAGAGTTGGTGGGGGGTTGGAGGTGGGTCAGGAGAAATGGAGGAGCAGCTGCATTTTCTCCTGACAGATGCTCTATACACTTGACCCTGGTCCCTGAAGGAAAGGGGCTGTTGGTAGGAAACACTGACTTTTGATCTACCAGAAAGATTTCCGTATACTCCATTCACTCATTCACCTGGTCCAAGCATTTATTGAGCCTCCGGAAGGAACCAACTCTGCAGACACCTTGATTTCCGACTTCTGGCTTCCAGAACTGTGAGAGAATAGAATTCTGTTGTTTTAAGTCACCCAGTGTGTGGTAATTTGTTATGGCACCCTAGTAAATTATGACAGAGTCTAAGACACAGACACTGCTCCCATCCTGGTCAGGAGCAGATTGACACATAAACACAGGAAAGTATAGTAAGAACATCAGTAGATACATTAGCCCAGAACTAAGGGAGCACGGGGAAAGGATCACAATATCTTCTTAGAGGCAGGACAGGAAGGCTTCATGGAGGAGGTGACTACACTGCATTCTCAAAAACTGAATTTTTTAGATAAAGGGGAGGGAAAATGGTGATACAGGCAGGCAGGGAGTGACCCTATACAGAGGCACGGAGATGATAAAGAGCATGGTGACTTCTTTGTGACTGGAGAGCAAGGCAGTTGGGAGGAGGGTGGGAGTGAGGAGAGGATTTTTTTTTTTTCGGTACGCGGGCCCCTCACTGTTGTGGCCTCTCCTGTTGCGGAGTACAGGCTCTGGACGCGCAGGCTCACGGGCCTAGCAGCTCCGCAGCATGTGGGATCTTCCTGGACCGGGGCACAAACCCATGTCCCCTGCATCGGCAGGCAGACTCTCAACCACTGCGCCGCAAGGGAAGCCCCGAGGAGAGGATTTTATTCAGTCTTGGGACATAAGTTGGATTTGATCCAGGTTCTGAAGAATCTTGTGAAGGGGTTTAGCATTTCAATGGCAAGACGGAGCCATAGAAAGTTCTTGAGTAGAGGAGTGCATCAGTCAGAGTTCATAGTTGCCAGCAACAGCATCTGCTTTAGCCCAGGGGTCCCCATCCCACAGGCTGTGGACCAGTACTGGTCCACGGCCTGTTAGGAACCGGGCACACAGCAGGAGGTGAGCGGCGGGTGAGTGAGTGAAGCTTCATCTGCCGCTCCCTATCGCTCCCCATCTCTCGCATTACCGCCTGAACCATCCCCCCCAACCCCGGTCCGTGGAAAAATTGTCTTCCATGAAACCGGTGCTTGGTGCCAAAAAAGTTGGGGACTGTTGCTTTAGTTAGTTTAGGCAGAAGAGGATTGCGTTGAGGGTACCAGAAAGCTTACTGAATTTCCAGGACAGAAAATAAGGCTTAAAATCTGCAGTTTGAATTGTACCCCTGGGTTTCTCCACCAGGCCTGGGCACTGCAACGTGACCCACTACCACTACCGAAAGCAGCACCACTAAGACACCTGTCACTGGTCCCTCTGCAGGCTGGATGTCTCCCCACCACAACGTCAGAGTGCATTCCAGGCCATCCCCTTTCAGTGCAATGGAAGTTACACCTGAACACATCTGATTGGCTGATCCTTGGTCACATGATTGGGTTCTAGCTGCAAGGGAAGCTGGGAGAGTGAGTTTCAGGCTCTACCTCTAGGAGACTGACTTCATAAAGTGGGTGTGCCCTTTTTGTTTGTTTGTTTTGGTTTTTTCCATTAGCACTTCCAGATCCACTTTCTCATGCTGGGAAGCTGTCCCAACTGGAATGCATCAATGGGGTTATCTACATTCTGGCTTTGGTTGGATTCAGCTAGTGGGAGGAACCAGCGTGAGATGTGGGGTTGGTTTCAGAGAGGTGGAGCTGAGTGTTTATAATCCAGGCTCCTCCTGCCAGGTGGATCATGGCCCTCCACCAAAGCTCTGTTCTTATCAAGGCTGCCTCATCTACTTGACTTTCTTCTTTCAGGTTCTAATATCACTTTCCCCCTTGACTCTTGAGAACCAGGGTAGTAATGGCCCCCAGCTGTTGTCAGCCCCTGGGTACTACACAATCCCTTGCTGAATCTCCTTGATCCTGCTAAATCTTTGTAAATAATCCTCTCAGCAGCACAGATGGAGTGGGTCATCTCTTTCTTTCCAGGACTCTGACGTATACTAGGGTCACTCCCCGAAGGATGCTGGACAAAGAGACAGATGAGATATTTCACCCTGGCAGTCTGGTTAGGTGATGAATTTATATTGTAGATTTTTCCTTTTAGAATCTTAGAATCTTTTCTTCTATCTACCCTCCTAATATCCCAGAAAGAAGACAGAAAAAAATATCAGTGAGGAAGAGGAACAGGAGCATGTGAAAGGCCAGAGGGTCTCCAGAGTCGAGAATAAATCAAAGGTTGGCTGATTCGCAAACCCTTACACACTTGACCCAGACTTGTTCCCTCTTGGAAAAAGAGGGTCAAAACTTGTCTTGTATTCTTGGCTAACTTCTCTGAGTTAGGATGGTGCTATGGTAAAAATCAGGCTCAGGAATCAAACAGATCTGAGCTGGAAACCCAGCCCTCTGGCTTACTGGCTGTGCAGTCTTAGGCACGTGACTTAACGCTCCTGAGGCTCAGTTTTTTAATCTGTATAAAGCGAATTAATGTCAGGCTTATTGTGGGTATTCAATGACCTAGTAGAGCTAGAATGCTCAGAAGAGTGCCTGGTGCATACAACAGCACTCAAAAAATGTTGGCTATGACTAATTATCATCTCTGTGCCTTACACACCTCTCATCCAACAGTCCTTAGAGCTTCGAGTGTGAGTGAGGTGGTGATTCATGCTCTTTCTCCCACCCAAATAGGGCAGCTGGCCCGAGTTCCTGGTACTCTGTGTCCCTGTGCTCTGATCCCATCTTGAGTCGGTGCCACCCATTCCCATCTCACCGTGAAGCATGCAGCTTTTTCTCTGCTTGTTTTTTTCTTTCCTATTTGCTGAGGGTTGATGTCATTAGTTTAATGCAGGCTCCCAGACATCAAGGTCTGCGTCTCTGTAACTTGTTTTGTATTTATACTGAAAGAATGCTTAATAGTGTTTGGTGACGCTGGTGTATTACAGATGACAGCTGAGTCAAGAATGCTCTCCCACTGGCTCGAATTGGTCAAGGGAGGGTTTGAATCATCATTCTTACCACAAACAGATGTTTAGCACATAATAAATGCTAGGTGGGAGGGATGTAAAGACGATTAGGATAGGTCTCTATCTTGTTTACTTATCTGCCTAATCTGAGCTTTTATCCATTGTTAATTTGAGAATTAGTTTTGTACTATCTACTGTATGTGAGCCTCTGTCCAAGACTTTGGAAGACAACAGTGAAACGAACTAGGCAGTCTTCTAAGGGGGTGACAAATGTGTAAATGAGTAATTAAATTCACGATGACAAGTCTTGGAGTAGAGGTGAGCTGGGACCCTAGAGGACAATTGGTCAGCCCTACGTGGAGCAGCTGCCAAATAGGAGTATTTGAGTTGGGTCTTGACAGAGGAGTAGGAGTTCACCAGGTGAAGAATGGTGACAAAGGTGTTCGCGCAGAGGGGACAACATGTGCCAGGTCACAGAGGTGAGAAAGCACCTGGTATTTTAAGGAATAACAAATGACTTGTTGTGGCCAGAGCTCAAAGGATGAATAAAGGAATGAATCTGGAAAGAGAATTTGAAGGCAAATTAGCTATAGAGGCATTGATATGGAATGCCTGAATCAGATTTGTGTTTTCTGAGGATGGATTGGGGATGGTAAACAGATCCTTCTCTGATCCTCTTGGTGGATATGAAGAATAAAAAAGGTCGTGATTTGTAGCTTCTGCCAGTTTCCAGGTAAATATCCCACCATGGCTGATTCCAGCTCCCAACATTATGTCGACAAATGCAGAGTGGGAAGAGATGTGTGCCCTCTTGGTGAACGTGGTGGGAAACATCAGAGCCAAAAAACTTTATTATGTTCCTTACAGAGCCTTTGTAAGTTTCCATAGGTATCATCTATGGGGAAGAGTTTTGGAAATTGTAAAAAGGTAACCTACATGTGAGGTGGTGGCGTGTAGTGGGCATACCATCATTCAGGCCACTCTTTCCCCACTAGCACTACCTAGAGTTTCTCTCTGCAGGGATTTGTCCCTCTTAGCCACAAGGTTTGGGTGGGATGGGCCCGACACCCAGCTCCCAGGTCCAACTGGTGCGAGCAATGAGCAGATCTCTATCCAGACTGCAGTCATTGGCTCAGGGATGAATATCTAACCCATCAGAGCCTGTGAAATGCAGGAAGACGTTTGATTGGGTTTCCGAGAGACAGGGTGCCTTCCCCTTCTGAGGGGGCTACCAGTGGAGACCCTCTAACTTCCTCAGAATGGGGGATGAGCCATTGGCAACCACGCTCCTTGAACATCACAGGGTGGTCTTGTATAGAACTCCAGCAGCAAACTAACGCTACCTAAAGCTATCCGTTTCCAAGACAGAATGGAAAGATGGAGAGCAGCTGGGTGCCTGTTTTAACTCCTGGGTCCTTGTTTTAAGTTGCCTGACCTGACATGGAATTTTTGGTTAGGTGGACCAATGCATGCCCCACCCCCACCACCGCCTCTATTTTGTTAAGCTAATTAGAATCGGGCTTCTATTCTTTCTAGCCGATGGTATGATTCTTACTATCACTGGCACTCCCCACAACTACCATAACTCAGTTTATGAAATGACTAACCCTGAATGCACAGCCTGTTTGTGAGGCAGATCGAATGGCTGTAACCTCAAGGAGGTTTCAGTTTGTACAATCCACCCCATTATTGGGCAGATGGGGCTGTCAATCCACTCCAGTGGGATTGTAGAAGACATTGCTTGGGTTTCCATTTCATTATTACTTATACAAAAATGTATTAGCATTTACTATGTGTTAGGCTCTGTTCTAGGGGTTGGAGATATAGCACAGAGAACCAAAATCTGCCTTCATGAAGTGTATATGCTTTCCCACCTCTTTGCTCATTTGGACTTCAGGTGACCATCTGAGATGTGCAGGGGAAATCAGATTACCCTCTCTTGCAGTAGAGGAAAGCCATGAATTGTAGACAACAAGAAGCAGCATAGTATAGTAAGTCTTTATATCTGAGAAGGAATTGCAGATCTGAGCTCCAGAACGTGACCTGTGGGGGAAGGTCACATGATCTGGGTGACCACTGGTACAAGGAGGGTGAAAGACACTTGAAACAGATTTGAACTCAATTCACAGCCTGGAGCCCACAGTCAGGATCTGGAGGCTGAAACCTGTCTTACCTCTGCTGGTTGCACTCAACGCACTGATCTGCAAACATAAGAAGGGTGGGAGGGAGACGCAAGAGGGAGGGGATATGGGGATATATGTGTATGTATAGCTGATTCACTTTGTTATAAAGCAGAAACTAACACACCATTGTAAAGCAATTATACTCCAATAAAGATGTTAAAAAAAAAAAGAATACCTGATTGTCCTTACAATCCACTGAATTTTGGGGTATTTTGTTATGCAGCATTGTTGTGGCATGGCTGACTAATACAGATGGCTTGGGTCACTTGGGCAATGGTTCTCCTATGCAGCAATGTTGGGTCAATGACCCCCGTATATTGTATTAGATAAATCAGCCAACCTCCCATTCCAATTTTGCAATCATGTGCCTGCCTCTGAACCCCATGAAGATTAGCTCTGTTATTTCTTTTCCTGATAACCTCTGTACTCCATGGTGGATGGGGCTTATGAACATATCATTGGAAACAAGACCTATGGGATAATGAATTAGAAAATCAGGAAGTCCTTTCCCCAACCACCTTTTATCCACCTTCCTGCTGCCCCTTAAACCATGCAGTTTAGGATACCTCTGAGCTTTGAGTGACTCAAAATTTATTTGGGGGAAGGACACATGGAAGAAGTTACTTAGCCAACACTGAAGACGTCATCTAAATGTAGGAAGGCAGAAACCCACCAAACCAGGGTGAGACGTTTCCTCTAGGAAACAGCGTGCCCTGATGTATTGAGTGTTTGGCTGTGTTCAGCACGAACACAACTTAGCTTTTCTTTTTATGAAAGCAATCAGCATTTATAAAATTCTACCCCTTTCCAGCCTTCACCTAACTTATGAGCCCTTTAGCTATAACCTTCTTATGACCTGCAGCTTATTTGGACCCCAGTCATTTAAAACTCAATCCAAAGTGAAACACGTTTCAGCCGTGGTAAAATTAATCCCTTCACTCTTCATTGGTCTGAGACCTCATGGGGGAATCTGTGGCTTAAGGGGGGTTGAGGGGGAAAAAAAAAAAGCAAAGAAGGAGAGTTTTGTGAATAGAAAGAGGCTTCTAACAGGAAAGATATTTATAAAGCTGCATTTGGGTACCGTTCAGTTTGGAAGGAATTTGTTATAATGGCAATATATAAATCTTTGAATGGTCTCATAAATCATAACTTCATGCCCAGCCAATCAGAAGCCACAAAAACCTGGCACTCTGGAACACTCAAATCGTTACTAGAAAGATCCAGTGTGGCTCCTTGGAAGTGGAATCGGAAAATCTGGCTACATTTGGGGATGTGTGGAATGTCTTGAATTACTTCTCAAACATTTTAGATTTGATAAAACCCAAGACACAGCTTTTCCAGCCCCATTTCCCTTCTCCCCCACCTCTTATAATTATTAAACCCATGTGTACATCAAGAGAAGCTTAATCCATGTGTTTCTGATTCATTTACACTTAACTCATCAAAATATTGTTTTTAAAGGGCTGTTTGTTGTCCAAAAAGCCTTTTCCCCTAAGCTTGAAAGCTTTAACGTCGCAGAAGCAGGAAGCTGCTTTTTGCCAAGAGTAAATGGGTGAGAAGTCCAAGGGATAGGGTTTTTGAAGTATGTGCAACAAATGTTCAAACAGGTTCTGAATGGAGCCAAACCTACTTTTCTATCTCTGAGCAATCTTGGGAGAGCCACGGGGCAGAAGTTTCAAGGAACATCATCTCTTCCCAAACCGCGTGAAATTGCATTCCAGGGAGAAGCATGGCCAAACCAACCAGAAATACAAAATGCAGGCATGGAAGGAGACTGGGGCCGGTGACCTTGTGAAATGAGAAAGCATTGCCGTGAAAGTTAGTAAAAGCCACATGGTTTTTGTCACAGCAAAGTTACTCATATGCTTTTTTTTTTTAAATAAATTTATTCATTTATTTATTTATTTTTGGCAGTGTTGTGTCTTCACTGCTGTGTGCGGGCTTTCTCTGGTTGTGGCGAGCAGGGGCTACTCTTTGTTGTGGTGCGCGGGCTTCTCATTGCGGCGGCTTCTCTTGTTGCGGAGCACGGGCTCTAGGTGTGTGAGCTCAGTAGTTGTGGGGCACGGGCTTAGTTGCTCTGCAGCATGTGGGATCTTCCCGGACTAAGGCTCGAACCTGTGTCCTCTGCATTGGCAGCAGGATTCTTAACCACTGTGCCACCAGGGAAGTCCCACTCATATGCTTATTTGGGCATTCCCTGCCTGAAGGGCTATCATTGTGTTCTTGCCCTGCTCTAGGCACCGGTGTCCATATTTTCCATGTGTATTAATTCACTGAACATCCTGAGGAAGGCGGTACCGTTATTATTCCTATTTTACAGAAGGGAAAACTGAGTCGTGGACCAAGATCATTCCTCCAGGAAGGAGTGGCAGTGGGATTCAATCCCAGGTGGTCTGCCTCTGAAACCTGAGCCTGTAAACCTCACACTACCCTGTCTGTGGCTAGTTTGTGACTGGTTCATTCATTGAACAAATATGGGTGGAGGTCCTACTATGTGCTGGTCACCAGAAATAATACATAAAGGAGACAGTACAGTCCCTATGTCATGGGACTTAATCTGGTGGTGGGGGAGAAACATAAAACAAATAATTTATTTGAGCTCTGAGAAGTGCCACAAAGGGAAAGCACAGGTGTAATGCGTATGGGGATGGGGGAGGGTCACTAATTAGTCTGGGGAGTCCGGGGAGACTGTCTTGTGTGACATTTTAATTTCAGACTTGAAGGATGGTGTTGTGGGTTGAACTGTGTCTCCACCTTACTCCTCCAATTTACATGTTGAAGTTTTAACCCCCAGTACCTCAGAAGGTGACCTTATTTGGAACTAGGGTCATTACAGATGCAATTAGTTAAAATAAAGCCATCCTGGAGCAGGGTAGGCGCCTAATGCAGTGTGACTGGTGTCCTTATGAAAAGGGGAAATTTGGAGACAGACACGCACACAGGAAGAACGCCCTTGAGAACACGAAGGCAGAGATCAGGGTGAGGCACCTACAAGCCAAGGAACGCCAGAGATTGACAGCAAACCCCCAGAAGCCAGGAGAGAGGCGTGGAAC
The DNA here is from genome assembly GCF_949752795.1 of Hyperoodon ampullatus. Lineage (NCBI taxonomy): Eukaryota > Metazoa > Chordata > Mammalia > Artiodactyla > Ziphiidae > Hyperoodon > Hyperoodon ampullatus. The sequence goes on from NC_136926.1 coordinate 13,625,876, forward strand.
CGCCGTTCCCTAGCGCCTTCAGGAGGAGCCTGACCCTGTCCACACCTGGATGTTGGATGTCTAGCATCTAGGATTGTGACTCAACTCCAGAACTATGTTTCAGCTGCTCAGTTTGTGGTGCTTTACCATGGCAGCCCTAGTAAACTCATACAAGTGGGCAGGTGTTAGCCAGGTGAAGGGGGCGTGGGGCGTAGGAAGGAGAGGGGAGGAAGAGAAATCCGGGGAGAAGAATGCGCTTTGCCAGATCCCCGAGGGAGGAGGGAACTTGTAGCATTTGGGGACTCGGAACCAGGGAGCGAGGGAGATAACAGGTAGAAGATGAGGCAGATTGAAACCAGACCCTGGCATCTGAAATACATCATGTGGCATCTGTATAAGGGGGAGTGTGGAACCAGTGAAGGGCTTTAACTGGGGGATGGACATGATTGGAGGTGAATTTTATTTATTATTTATTTGGCTGTGCTGGATCTTAGTTGCAGTATGTGTGATCTTCGTTGTGGCATGTAGAGGCTTTAGTTGTGCCATGTGGACTTCTTTTTTTTTTTTTTTGCAGTACGCGGGCCTCTCATGTTGTGGCCTCCCATTGCGGAGCACAGGCTCTGGACACGCAGGCTCAGCAGCCATGGCTCACGGGCCCAGCCGCTCCGCGGCATGTGGGATCTTCCCGGACTGGGGCACGAACCCGTGTCCCCTGCATCGGCAGGCGGACTCTCAACCACTGCGCCACCAGGGAAGCCCCCATGTGGACTTCTTAGTTGCGGCATGCAGGACCTAGTTCCTTGACCAGGGATTGAACCTGGGCCCCCTGCATTGGGAGCATGGAGTCTTACCCACTGGACCACCAGGGAAGCCCCAGAGGTGAATTGTAGAAGCAGTGCACTGACTGCTGGAGGGAGATTGAACTTGGGTGGTGGTGAGCAAGAATGGGTGTAGAAGTACCATTTGGAAGTACTGTGTCATGCCCAGCGGTTTCGGCTTAATTGCTCTTCTTAAAAGGCCATATTCATCAAGTCATTCCCTCCCCACGCACCTGCAGGCTTCATGTGCCTGAGGAAGAAGGGTAAACTACGACATGGGGGGACAACAAACCATGTATTCTGTGCATGGTGAGCTCCTCTGACCGTGTGCTCCCACTTCATCTGTGAGCCCTAGCACATCCTCTGCAGCGGCAGACATCTGTGGTTTCCACCTGCTTGGCATCCATTCTCCCTTCTTTCCAGTAACATCTGTCTGCTTTTGCTCTGGGGAAGCCACCCCTCTCCCAAGGGTGGGCATGTCAATCAAAGTGCCATCCTCCCCGAGTCGTGGGGTGAGCGTGAAACCCAGGAGGATCGGTTGGGCTCTCCAGAAAATTGAAGCCTTGAGTGGAGTGATGCAAGGGCTAAAAATGGTTGGAGCTGATTCATCCAGAGTGTGAGGCCTTGAAGAGTGTCACCATTAGTTGTTGCTTTGGGACATAGTGCGCTGCTTCTTGTTTTCTGAGTCTATTCTTCAGGCTTTGTGAGCCACCCAGTAATCTTCCAAAAAAGTCCTGCTTTGCTTATGGCATCCAGAGTTGGCATCTGTTGCTTACAACTGAGAACACCCTAGATGAATACTCCTGTATAGAGTCAGGGCTCAAAAATGGATAGATGGGACTAATCAACATAGATCACAAAACCCTCCCCTTGCCAGCTTCAGAAAATGGCTGTGTCTGAATTGGGTCAGGACATGGATGATTTATGTGACCTGAGGCACCATTCAAAGAGGAGGGGACGTTTGAGCTCATGGGGTTTTAGATGTCACAACCCCCAGTCCCCCAGTCTAAGAGGGTCTCATGTTTTACATGCTTGTCAGATTCATAAATCTGAGATGGAGAAGGTAAAAAAAAAAACCCTCAGTCCACTTCCTGGAGACCCATGCCAACTATTTCCCTGCCATGGATTATTTATCTTTGGATGCTCCTTGGTCTGGATCTTTGTAAAAGTTGCCCTCTACTAATGATGGTGCCCTTATTTCTGGACCATCAAATTCATCCTAAACAGTGAGATCATTAGGCAAACTAGTTAAAAAATTTAACACTCAAGGATTAGGCTACTACCTTCACCTTTCACCTTTCCTAAGATCGGGGGCATCTCTGCGAGTCTTCCTGTCTCTTTCCAACCATCACTATCACCACCACTCCATCTTAGGCCCCACAAGCTTTTGAGGGATTCAGACAAATGCCACCTCATGAGTGGGATGTGTTCCAAAAATTTACAGTAAGTCAGTGGATGGGAATAAATAGGTATTATACTGAAGCAGTGTTACACATGTGCAGAGTGATATGCTTAGAAAGATCTCATTTTTGTTAACCGCCCTCAAAAAAGCCCCGTCACACTCACACACACACACACGTATATATCCGTGTCTATATAAAGATATATAAAAATGTAGGCTACACACCAGATTGCTAATGCAGATATCTTTGAATAACAAGATACTGGGCAATTTCTCTTTCCACCTCTTATTTACATTAAAATTTTTTTCCTTTCAATGAGCACGATTAGTTGTCTAATTAATCAACCAACAACTACATAACTATGAAAAGAGAAAATATATAATTAACCCAAAACTACAAAACTATGAAAAGAGAAAATATATTTCCAAAGGTATTGCATGCTCCAGGCCATCACTATTCTAATAATTTAATTGCAGTGGTTTTAGAATATTAATATTTACAAACCAACACAAACATAATGCTGATTCTGTAAGTGAGCTTATTTAAAAAATGGTTTCTGAGTATAGCACCTAGGCTGGAGGCATGAATGCAGGGACTGTGTGTTTGTGTACCATATCCCTAGTTGTTTAGCACATAATGAAAAGAGGAAGACAGGAAGGGAGGAAGGGGCCATCTAGTACAGTGGAGAGAGTTTTAAAAAGTGCAGTCAACGTTTTAGGCTTTCAGCTTGAGCTCTGACTTGACCTAGGTGTGTGGCCTTGGGCAAGTCATTTCCCCCCTTGAGCCTTGGTTTTTCCGTCTGTAAAATGAGAAGATAGGACTAAATTGTCCTGGATCAGGGGTTGATGAACTCTGGCCCTTGGGTCAAAGCTGGCCCACTACTTGCTTTTGTCAATAAAGTGTTATTGGAACAACTCACACTCATTTCTTTACATATGGTTATGGCTACTTTCATGATACACTAGCAGAGTTGGGTAGTTGCTACAGAGACCTTATGATATTCAAAGTCTTAAATATTTACTATCTGGCCCTTTACAGAAAAAGTTTGCTGGCCCCTAGTCTAGAGGACTCTCAATTGAATCCATATAGGAATCTGTACTGCTTAGGGTTTGGTTTTCCACTCCTGTGACCTTGGGTTTGTATTTTCCTCCCTGATCGCTCCCCATCTCAGCCCAGTGATAGGGAGGGAGGGTGGGCAAGGGTTGCCTTTGAACTTCCGTGAGTCACTCTAGTGCAGGGTTCACCCCCTTAGTCTCCTGATCTGCTGTTGGAGGGTGAGCAGGATCAACTGATCTGGGAGGAGGGATCTGAGGGGTGGGAATGGAAAAATCTGCCTTTTGCATGATGCTCCTCCAATTAGAAAATTGCCTGAGTAATTGATCATGCCGTCAGCACCTTTAAACGCTCTGTAAAATAGATACTCAGATCCTTCCTGTCCAGTCTCTTATGCCAGCTTATGGACATTTCTGAATACGAATCTTCATTGATTATTGGAAACAGTTTTCCTTCCTGTGCAAAATAATCATAATCATTTTCCCAAGATGGTCAGGCGACGGAACCCATCCTGCATGTGCATGTGCTTTTCCCTCTGATGTACTTCTCCTGCTCTGCTTGGGCTTATGAATTATAGATTATATTTTTCTCTTTGCCTTTTAATTTGTCCCATGGATGCTGAAACCATTTCAACCGACCCTGCACTTTCCCTGCTTAGGGCTTTGTAGGCAAGATAGACCTAATTTTCTGGGCAAATAACCCCTTGCTGCACCAGCTGTATCTAATCAAATTCCAGGGCCTTCTCCCACCAATGATAACACTGATTCACAAGTATCTCAATCTGATTCTTCGGGGGAGACAGACCTCTGGTCCCAAAGGCTTGGAGATGCTGAAGTTGTGTGTAACCAATGCTGGTAATTGCTCCCCTTTCTGGGACCTGACAAGAGCTTATCACAAAGGGCTCTCCCACCTCCTGGGAAAACACACTAGTCATGACTCAGTGCGGCTGTTTGGTCCTGGTTTTTCTCAGGGGAATCTGTCCCCATTTGACTCTGATTTCTGGGGTAAGCTGAACGGAAAATGAAGACCAAACATTACTGAGTTTCCTCCCTTCCGAGCCCTTCTGACTGATGAGCCCTTTCCAGATCCAAGTGTTTCTCCTGAGTCGTGCCTCTGCAGCCCATATGGTCATTGTATTTCTCCAGGGCTGTTAACAGAAGTTACAATAAGTCAAAGATGAGGGAGAGGATGATGTAGTCGTATTTTGCTGATGGGTCCATATCTTTTAATGTCTTTCTTCCAAGGATGAAATTAAATGATGGGTCCAGAGTGTTTTGTAGAACAATGAGTCTCAACCCATAATGGTCATACAAGTCTGTTAAAAATGCAGATTCTGACTCTGTAGATCTGGCTTGGACCAGGGATGCTGCATTTCTAATAAGCTCCCAGGTGATGCTGATTTTGCTGGTCTGAAGACTTTCATTAATGGGTTAGGTAACATAACAAGGTTTGAATAAAAGGCATCCCATTGGATAAATGTTGGCTTTCCCTTACAAGTACACTAGACCCTAAGAAATGGGGTAGGGATCCAAACCCAGGTCTGCTGGACAAGCCTGCTACAGTGCTCTAGGGACTTCTGGTATACCTACAACAGCTTGACTGGGTAAAGTGAGGATGGCACAGGACTAAGCAGGTGAGTGTTTCTTCTGTTCAAGCAACAAATAGGTACTGAACACCCGCTCCTTTTTTCAAACCCAGTGATAATTCTAAGTTTTGGCTGGAGGGGCTTTTATATGTCCTCATTTCTGTCTCAGTGTGTTTGAACTTGTACCCCCTTCTTGCAATGTTCTTTCTCCAGGTCTTCCTGTTGGCTGGCCCCTGCAGTTCTTTTAGGTCACAGCTAAAATGTCACCTCCTTTTAGAGACCTTCCCTGACCATCCAGTCAGTCCAAATTACACCTCCCATCATGCTCCACACTGTTTTGTTTCCTTCGGAGCCCTTATCACTCTTTGACATTGTCTTGTTCACTTGTTTATTTTCTGTCTCTGTCCACTAGACCGTCAGCCCCACGAGAGAAAAATTTGCCATGCTTTGTTTACTGTTTCTCTCCCGGGGCCTGGCACAATACTGGATACACGGTTGGTGTGCAATAAATGTTTGTTGGATGGATGAATGACCCACAGGAAAGTTAACAGGGACGATGTTTATACTGCTTCTAATAACCCCTTCTGATCATACCTAGCAGGATTTATAGGACATCTACTAATATAGTAATGGTAAATTACTCTTAAAGGGCCAGTAAAGCTACTCCCATTAAGACCTTTGTGGTATGTCAGTATTAACAGAGTCTCAGCTAATATATATAACTGAAAGCCACAAAACCAAATACACTTGGTGTGTTAGTCTGCTTGGACTGCTGTCACAAGGTCCCATGGACATGCTGGCTTAAGCAACAGAAATTTATTTTCTAACAGTTCTGGAGGCTAGAAGTCCAAGATCAGTGTACCAGCAGGATTGGTTCCTAGTGAGATATCTGTCCTTGGTTTGCAGATGGTGCTTTCTTGCTGTGCTCTCTCATGGCCTTTTCTCAGAGCTCTGGAGTCTCTTCCTTTTCTTATAAAGGCACCAGCTCTATTGGTTTAAGGCCCCACCCTTATGACCTCATTTAATCTTAATTATGTCCTTAAAAGCCTTATCTCCAAATATAGTCACATTGGGGCTTAAGGCTTTGAATAGGAATTGGGGTGGGCAGGGAGACAATCCAGTTGATTAACACTTGGTTTGTAGAGATTCTGACTTAGGCTAACTCAAGGTAAAAGGGCTTATTACAGGAATATAAGGGGGAATTCAGGAGGGTTTCTTGGTAGAAGGGGCCCTAGGGTCCTCAGAAGCTAGTCTGTGATTTATATTCTAGCTTCTACCATGAAGGTGACTTGGCTCTTTACTGAGCATCTGCAGTGAGCATCCACTTCTTTCCATCTCATTTCTTTTTTTAAACCACTTTATTCAGGTTTGTTTGACAAACACAAAGCTGTACCTATTTATTGTACAGCTTGATGAGTTTGGAGATAAGTAGGCGCCTGTGAAACCATCACCACAATCAATGACATAAACATATCCATCACCTGCAAAAGCTCCAAACACTTAACATAAGATGTATTCTCTTAGCAAAAGTTTAATTATACTATACAGTGTTGTTAACTATAATCATTATGCTTTACAGTAGATCGCTAGGACTGCGCCACCAGGGAAGTGTGACCCTTTTCACTGTTATGAACACCATCCTGATTTCTAATTTTTGCTGAATTTTAAACCATCAGGGCCCCACATATTATAGAGTAGAATGTTAAACTAGCGTGACTTCCTATTTGCAGAGCACACTTTTGCAAGTACTGGATCCCAAACCAAGACATTTCACCAAATAACAGGAGTTGATTCTGTCCCAGAAAGCTTGTTAGTGCGGTCCTGTTCCCTCTCCTCACATCAGCTGCATGAGTTCTACTCTTTTCCGTCTTGAGTAGACAGCCTTTGACAGATAAGGAATTCCAAAGATACTCCTGAATGCTAAATACCTTAGCACTCATTGTAAACCTTCCCACGCGCAGGGTATGCAAGCATCAGAGCTGATGGGGATTATTTTGCACTTGGTTGATTTCACTAAACATCTTTTTCTCTTGTTGCTTTATTTTTATTTTAAAGTCTTGATCCAACACTGTCTGCCAAGTTTGAATAGAGATGCAGAAAGATTTTTAAATCAAATTCCCCACCTGTCCAGAATCTAGCAAAAACCCCACAGGATGTTATGTCAAAGGCCACACGAAGAGTTCATTTCTGGGGAGGGTTGGAAATACATGGAGAAGTGTGTTTCCTAGAATCTAGTTTATTGTCCAAGCAGGGCTTGGGCCCTGCCCTCAAGCCTTAGTCAGAAGCCCTGGGGTTAATCTTCCTAAATGAGGATTAACAGGTGGGACATCTTGAAATCCCTGTGGCAAGACCTCTGGGTCTATAAATCTGCAATGGGACCAATGCTCTGAATTCTTAATCAAGCCTGTTTCCTTTATTAATCTCTAAGAGCGGCAGTGATTTATAAGATGGGTTTCCATTTGGTCCAGAAAATGAAATTCATTTCACAAACCTATAAGTGTGGTCCAAATCAATTGGCCATGAGACTTTCCTATTTCATGCTCTGTGTCACACTGCTCTTTTAACTTGATTGTTCCATTACCAAGTATTCACTTAAAAGCCTCTGCTGGGTCTCTGTGTCCGACTCAAATAATATCAACCCCAATGCAATGATCACAACGGTGACTAAGACTGGGCTTTCAGATGACTGCAATTGGAAAGGAACAGGAGATGAGCTGAGAAAAGAGGGGGAGGTAATGGAGACCTAAATCATCTGATGCTGAGGTTCCTGAACTGATGGAGAATGGGGTGATCATGGGGAACCCATTCAAATGCAGGTTTCCGGTCCCACCCATGCCCTGTCAAACTGGAACCTCTGGGAATGGGAAAAAGACATCTTGAGATTCCTACATGTGAAGCCAAAGATTCTAGGGATACAGGGAATTTCTCCCTCAGTCTAACAAGACCAGCTTGTTCATTCATTCAAACATTTTTTGAACACCTACTATGTGCCAGGCACCATGGTGGGAGCCTGGGATACATCAGTGAACAAATAGAAAAGAATCTCTAGCTTTGCGGATATGGTGACCACTTCATCGATAGTGGAAAATATAATAGTGATTATAATACTCACTAGAATATCTTATTTAATCCTCAGTGTAGCTATAAGAAGTGGTGAGGCTACCCCCCATTTAGAGATGGGAAAACTGGGACTAGAAAAGTTGAGTTACCCAAAGTCACTGCCGATAAGTCATGGAGTGGAGATCTGGACCAAGGTCTGCCGAACCAGCCTGCTACAATGTGCTGTGGACTGTATGTCTTCATCTGCTTCAGAGTGTAAGGTGAGGATGGTATTTGACTAAACACGTGACTGGTCCTTGTGTTCAAGCAACAGGCAGTTATAGAGCATCTGCTCTGAGAAGACCCCTTCCCCAGAGGCGGAGACCCAAGGGTGAATGAGATAGCACGTCCGGCAGATGGGAGAGCCTCATCAAGGCACAATATGACACAGGTGGTAAGAGCTGCCATGGGGTTCTGGACTGGTTACTCAGGCGCACATGGCAGGGGCTCCTGCCCATGGTTTGGAGGTCTGCAGAGGATTCGTGGAGGAGGAGGACCTGTGAGAACTGAACGGCCTGGATGATGGGGAACTGCATGTACAGTAGTTCTCGGGTTCTTAGCCTGGCCAGAGGGGCTGGTGGGAGATGAAGCTGGAGAGGAAGCCAGAGGCCAAATCATGGTGGTGTTCTAAGGAGTCTGGACTTTCCCGAGGGTGTTTGGAACACGTTGAATAGTTTGATAGTTCCGCACTTAAATTTCAAAAAGAGACTTCCTGCTGCAGCGGATTTGGGAAATGGGTTTAGGTGAAGCAAGGAGCCCACTTAGCCAGGTCAGAGGTCATGGGAGGAGACATTGTCAAAGGGCATCTCAACAACCTCACACGTGTGTGTGTCCATGAGCTGGAAATGTTGGGGGATCTCCTTTCTGAAGAAATGGTGCTATGGTACCACTCAGCTGGGGTGCTAGCCATCTGAGGAGGATTAGTTGCACTTCGGAATAGCTTCCAGGAGTCAAGAGCCAGGATGAGGCAGGCACTGGTTAGATGATGTCAATACTGATAGCCTGGAGCCTTGTCAGTTGCTGTTAATAATATCCAGATAATTTGGACCCATACAGCACATATTACCCAGGCAATGATCCACTTGGTTTGGGCAAAAGGCCATGAGTGACGAACACATGATATCCATGGGGGCCGTTGGTTGGATTCAGGGAATTTCTGCTGATACCAGAAGCAAGTGTAGAACAGGGATGTGTAAGCAGAACAAGTGTTAGTCCTGCTAATGGGTGCCACCTGGTGACCTTTCGGTGATAATGGTGTCAGGCATGTGATAAAGACTTGTGGTGACAGGAAACACCCTATGTTTACAGAACAATTTTCTCAGCATGGGTTCAAAGTGCAAATTGCCTGTGTTAATTTGGAAATCCTCAGAACAGCTCAGAAAGGTGAGAGTGTGTCTGTGTTAAGCCAGGATGCTATTGCTGGAGGGCTGGGTGCCACATCATATCACATCGCTGTCATCGTTGCCATCATCACCGTCAGCATCAGCATCTTTGCCATCATCTTCATCACCAGTCTTCCACTTCTTGGAATCTGCTATGGGCCAAGTTGTGGTAATCATTTCATATGCTCATGTTCTTATAGTGGCCACAAGGTCCTGCAGGATCGAATCCCTTGTTTCATCTCTGTCCATCTCCTTGCTTACTCTTCTCTAGCCTCAATAGGTTGCTTGCTGCATTTGACTATACCAGACACATTCCCACCTCAGGACCTTTGCACTGGCTGCTGTCTCCGACTGGACCACTCTTCCCCACCTCCTCACCCCCTCACTCACCTTCTTCAAGCCTCTGCTCAAATATCACCTTCTCAGTGAGACTCACCCTGACCATCTTATTCAAAACTGAAACTTTTCTTTCATATACTCTTAATTTCTTCCACATTTCCCCCTATCAAACTTATCTTTTAACACTCAAAATAACTTACTTATTTCTTAATGTCTATTGTCTGTTTCCCCTGCTAGAATATAAGCTCCATAATGGTGGAGAATTTTGTTGATTTTGTTTCTTTTTATATTTCCCAGTACCTAGCACTGTGCCAGGCAAGTGTAGATGTTCAAATAATGTTGAATAAATGATTAATCCTCAGAACAACTCTATACAGTAGAGGTTATTTAACCTCATTTTATGGATGAGGAAATGGAGATTCAAAGAAGTTAATTCACTAGCCCCAGGTTACACAGGAGAGCTGCCAATTTGAACACATCTCTGATTCCAAAGAAGCTTTCATCCATCACTCTTTGTTGGGTAGAATCGAGTGAGGGGCTTAAAGAGATCATTGGGCTTGATTAAAGTTACTCCTTGAGATGAAGAAAGAAATCCATCTTTTTGGAACCTAACCCCACATGTTCCCTGTGGGGTCAAGCCTCTTCTCATTAGCAGTTTGTCTTTGATGTAACATTTAAGCCACAGTTAAGCCAACTGAGTTGAAAATTCAAGAGGACCTGCAAATTTTAGAATATCAGGAAATGGGGTAAAACTCCAGAGGGGGACTAACCTGTCTTGAGGAGGTCTTATGGGGATCATTGAAATTAGTCCTGCCTCTGTATTCACCCACCACTGGGATCTAGAATTTTCTGTGTGAGAACCCAGAACAATTTACTGCACTGGTCTATTTATGAGCCTTGTAGGGATCCTGCTGCTTCCCTGCCCAGAATCCCTTCCTTCTTCACTGGAAGCAGCCTCTTCATTTCTCTTTGGAGGATCACCCCTCTCCACTTACAGGTCATGTGGCTTGGGTGGGGCTGACACCCATCAGATTCAGAGCTGTGCATGAGACTTAGTCTGGCCAACTGGGCAGTCCATCCCTGGGCCCCAGTGATTGGTTGAGGGACACGTGTGAGACTCAAATGGGTTCAGTGAGAAATAGCTCTGGGACTTTTGCTGGAGCTCTCAGGAAAGAGTTATTCTCCTTCGAGTGGGTTTCTAAGCTGGCAGAATGCGAGTCTGGAGCTCCCTGTGGCCTTTTTTGAGACTACATGTGGAAAGTCTGTCTAGAAATGACGTTAACAAAGAGGGAGGAGAAGAACTGAGAGCTGGAAAAAGGTTTTACTGGCATATAATTTGAGCCCCTGGATCCAGCCATGCCTGAAATCAGTCCTCTACACTTCAAAGCTACACAAGCCAATAAAGTTTTTCTTTTGCTCAGGCTGGTTTCAATTTGATTTCTGTCACTGGCAGTCAAAAAAGATTTCTGCTTAATCCAAACGGGTTTGGGATTTAAGTTGGAGAAATAAACAAGTAGGATTACTTGTGTGCCAACACAGTCCTAATAGGAAAGTCCACTGAAAGGGAGGGGATCGTTTCAGACCCTCCTTAATAGAAATGAATGATACTCAAGTCACTTTATAGCTACCTATATGAGCCTGTGCTCTTATTCCTTTAAATAGGGGTTTGAGCTGGAAGGTTCATGTTTTTCTGCATTTGGGATCCCTCTCAGTCAAGAAGCCTGGGTCCTTTTTCCTCCTCTTTTATACCTTCCTTTCCCTTCCACTGAAACTTGCTGTGACCCAACTGTGCAGAGAATTAAACGCCTTTGTACTCTTCAGTGTAGCAGCCCTCAGCCCTCCTTTCCTCCAGATAGATTTCTATCTTCTGAAGGTATCCTTGTATGTCCTGTTCCCAGAGCCTTAAGTAGAGTGGACAGACTAACTCATACTAAAGTGTAAATGGCTAACAACTCAGTATTTTAAGTGGAGTATTTGGATAGGGCAATACTTTAATCCAAAAGATGGGAATGGGGCTTCCCTGGTGGCGCAGTGGTTGAGAGTCCGCCTGCCGATGCAGGGGACACGGGTTTGTGCCCCGGTCCGGGAAGATCCCACATGCCGCGGAGCGGCTGGGCCCGTGAGCCATGGCCACTGAGCCTGTGCATCCGGAGCCTGTGCTCCGCAACAGGAGAGGCCACAACAGTGAGAGGCCCGCGTACCGCAAAAAAAAAAAAAAAAAAAAAAGATGGGAATGGTAGGAAATGTTAGAGGCTATTGAATGTGATTCCTTTCGGAAGAAGTGGAGAGATTCCCAGCGTGGTTGTTCGTCTATTCCACCTGTATGTGAGTTTAGCCTCCCCCGTGTTGGAGGATGGTGGGGGCATTTTCCAAACCTCGTATGCTGTAAAAAGTCAGAGGGGTAAAGGAGCAATGACAGTCCAGCCTGGGCCTCTGCATCACTCCCTGCACTTCCATCCCATGGGGTTGGGCGTTGACACGCCGCTGACCAGCAGCCGAGAATAGCCTGGCACTGGTCCCAGAGGCCATCCTCCCCCATCAAGGGCTCGGAGGACAGAACAGTCCATGCCCTGTAGCAGGAGGGTTTCCACCTAGCACCTGATAAGCTGGAGCTGAGTTTAAAGAAAGCCCATCAGATGGGACATGTTTTCAGGAATAAGACGCCCCTATCGGTCCCAAGTGGGGGGTGATGGAGACACTGGTGGACTTAATGCATTGCTGGCCCAGACCCAGCCTCTGGCGGCCCATTCCTCTCAGATTCCTCTGTAATCAGCTAAATTAGCCCATTGATAGAACAGCTCGTCAAGGGGCAGCTCGGAGGAGGGATTGATGGACGGTCACCTTTTCAAGGAGCTCCGGACGGGGGGATAAATGGCCCATTTACTCATGAGGTTGCAATCGAGTGCTCTCCTTAGGTCAATAATTTTTTCTGTGTTGCCCTCACTCTTCCTGGTGCTGGGCAGAAAGAGACCCATATGCCACATCAGGTCTGACTCTTTCCCAAGCTGGGGTGCAAAGCTTGTCCTTAACCCACTCATTGCCGGCAGAGTACAGCCGTCCTTTTAGAGGGGAGGTCTTTCCTTTACATACACTGCACATGCACAACTATAACGTGAGAGGCCCCTCCCCATAATGATCCTGCAGGAGAGAAGAAGTCGCCAACACTTGGGTCCCTGTGAGGTGTCTCACACGATGGGGCACCCCTGCAATTATTTTATTTAGACCAGCAAGGTCCTATTTAAGAATAACTTGGACATCAAAGCTAGTGTTTTGGAAGATTCCAGCATTCACCTGTCAGAACCAAAGAGACGTGACAGTAATTCCAGGAGCTATGACTCAGAACTGCCAGTATTTGATGTCAGTGTAAACAAGCCTTCTAAAGATGACTTTACAAACAACTCTGTAAGCAGTGGTGTTGTAGAGGTCACATCGAGACACCTACAGGATGAATGAGGGAAAAACACAATTGTCCTAGCCGTCACCATGTCGTGTTTATCAGTACCTGTGGTCTGAAATAACATTTCTAATGATGGCCTATTGCATGGTTTAAAAACGGCTGCGTTTCTAAAACACTGGGGCAGAAGTGAACATGACTTGAGCTGGAACGCCATGTGAGATGGTACAGAAAGGGGCTTTCTTAAGACAACGATGCAGGCAAAGAGTTTGAATGAAATTGTTTCATGGTATGTGAGAGTGGGTGAAAGTAGATTTTCTATATCAACATTATTTTACATTATATGTAATTTAAAAATATGTCAAACTCAATAAATTACATACGATAAGTATAAACACTGGACTCCATCTAGGTCCCTAAAAGTTGTAAAGTCAAGTTATATATACATATATATGTGTGCATATATATGTATATATAATTAAAAATTATTTTTAGATTTTCCCATTGGGAAAAGCATGGGTTTGTCTTATAGGTGGGGTCACCTTATATTTGGAATTCTCTCATATTCAGGTATATACCTAAGAATCTTGGGTATTTCTGAAGGCACAGGGATGATTTCGGGAGAGACCTGGATAATTTTTCTTTCGGTCTTAGATTTAAATGTGTTTAAACTTTTCTACTGTTTTTTTAATGTGCTTGGAAAAACAAGCAAGGAAAAAAGAAGGTATGTTTGATTTGGTATAGCATTTTCCAAAGTGAATTCTGTCCTGGGAGATGCTTCATGAGAAAAAGGTTTCCATCATCAAAAAGTTTGAGGGGCTTCCCTGGTGGCGCAGTGGTTGAGAGTCCACCTGCCGAAGCAGGGGACGTGGGTTCATGCCCCGGTCCGGGAGGATCCCACATGCCATGGAGCGGCTGGGCCCGTGAGCCATGGCCGCTGAGCCTGCGCGTCCGGAGCCTGTGCTCCGCAACGGGAGAGGCCACAACAGTGAGAGGCCCGCGTACCGCAAAAAAAAAAAAAAAAAAAAAAAAAACAGAAAAAGTTTGAGCAACACTATACTCAGTTGCACCTTTTTGAGGAGTCAGATATACTTGGCATATCAAAGGCTCTGAAAAGCCTTGCAATAAGGGAATGCTCCCAAGAAAACTAATTTAACTTAGAGATCCCTAAAATCCCTAGATCTTGAAACTCTTTTCTTACAAAACACTTATTACCATCACACAAAATAAAACTGAATGGTATCCCAGAAACAATGAATTTGAGCTGGCATTAAAAATTTCAAGGGAGGTCACAAATATGAAATATTTTGCACTTATCTTTGGTATTATTTATATAGTAGAGGGCATCTAGGTATTTAATTGACCACGTAAGAGTCCATCCCTTTTTCTCTCTGATGGAGTACACAAATTGTGTACCATGGAAGCCTTAGATTTTGTGGCCAGGTAGGCGTAGAATCAAACTCTGGCTTTGCTGCTATCAGCTGTGTGTCCTTGAACAAGTGTCTTCACCTCTCTGAGCCTCCATTGCTACCTCTATAAAATAGGGGACCAATCAGTCCTTACCTTACAGGATATCTATGAGAGATGACATGAGATGGTACAGAAGTATCTAGCATCGTGCCTGACACTTTTAAGGACTCAGGGAATTATCGCTGCTGTTTGCTATAATACTTCTTCTCACAGCCCCTGAAGTTTTGTAGGTTTGCTCCCTTGGCCCAGCTTTATCTGGTTAGCATGCTTGAATTGAGTTGAAAAAAGAGGGATTGTAGCGATCAAGTTAGGGCAAACTTCATTGTCAAGGCATTTATCTTGGGAGTATGCAAATGACCTTGCTGATTCCCACCTGAGCGATTTGGGAAGACTCCCTCTCCTATTCTCCACCCCACAGAGAAGAAGCCTTGTCCCAGGAGTGCGGACACATCACAACCAGCTCACCAGAAATGAGGCTACTGGAAACTTCAGAAGTCATACAGTTTCTTTCAGGAGAGCTGTCAGCTTCATTCATTAAAAAACGAAACTCTGCTTTATTGTATTTTAATGATGAAAGTCAAACATACACATGATAGAAATTCAAATATGACAAATGTCTGATGTAAACAGTGAGAGCCTCGCTGTCATTGACACTCTTCTCCGGGGGCTGGACACTGTGAAAAATTTGCCGGGTTTTCTTAAGGACCTTTTCAATATCATCATCATCATCATCATCTTACAAGCATCTTTTTTTTTGCGGTACTCAGGCCTCTCACTGCTGTGGCCTCTCCCGTTGCGGAGCACAGGCTCTGGACGCGCAGGCTCAGCGGCCATGGCTCACGGGCCCAGCTGCTCCACGGCATGTGGGATCTTCCCGGACTGGGGCACAAACCCGTGTCCCCTGCACCGGCAGGCGGACTCTCAACCACTGCGCCACCAGGGAAGCCCCAAGCATCTTTTGAGTGCTTAATGTACCAAGCCAATGAAAGTCCCTTCCATCCATCTCTCATTTCACCCTCACACCACATCGCGCATGGGTTGGGCACTAGGGTTTCCTCTTATTATACGGGGGAGGCAGTTGGGGCTCAGAGAGGTTAAGAAAACCCAAGGTCACACAGCTAGGAAGTAATGGAACTGGGTTGTGAACTCCAGTTGGTTCGACTAGGGTCCATATCCTTAGTGATTATTACACACACACAGACAGACGAACACCCCACAGTTTTCTATCACCAGATAGGATCATATTATCCCTGGTGGTTTGCAACTTATCTTTTTTCCTTAGCTGTATATCATGAACACCCTTCCTTGACAGGACCTATAGCCCTAGCTCATTCCTTTTAACAGCTGCATACATTCCATTATGGGGATGAACATAATTTATTTAACTAGTTTCCTGCTGACGGGAATTTGTCCATTTGTGACTGTTCCCTGTCCCTCCTTGGCCCCAGAAGGGCTGAGCTTCCTTCAGCTCTCCGGCTTTCAGAGGAGAATCAGCATCGTGTCTCCATCAATCTAAGCTATGTGGTCTTTAAAAATACATAACCCAAAAAATAAGGCTCCATTAAACAAACTTATAAAATATGAATTAGTTGCTTACCCTGCTCCCTGTTCAAGAGCATAAGGGTCATCCCCCTGGAACTTAGGAATGGGGATCTTCTCTGGTCTTCCTCCCTAGGTTTACAGGAGGGGTGTCACCCTCTCAGATATGGGGTCTTGAACCCAGTTAAATTGTGCATCTCAAATGGAAAGGACTTAAGTAATTTGCTGAGCTGTGAAGCACAGCTAAATGTACTTGAGTGAGTGAGCGAGTGTGTGTGTGTGTGTGTGTGTTCAGGTACGCTTTTATCAAATCATGCACTGAACAAAAATGTGTTCAGATAAACTCTTAGGAAAGCAGTGAATTGACCACGGATGGAGAGGCTGGGGAGTTCTGGGGTTAAGGTCATGGATGTGAAGCCAGACCACCTGGTTTGGAGGCTTGACTCTGCCATGTGCCAGCTTTGTCATCTTGGGCAGTCACTTAATCTCTCTGTGCCTCAGTTTCTTCATCTGGAAAATGGACATAATAACAGTCCCTACCTGGTGGGGTAATTGTGAGGGTTAAATGAATTCAAATAAATAAAACAGTAAGTGCCTGACACATCGTATTATACATGGGTTGGCTGTTATAGTGGTTAGATATGTGTACACTATTATAAATCTTTTAGAATTACACAATTAATATATGACCACTGAAAAGGCAGTATTGATTAGTAGCAACAAAGAACCACGCCTTGGTTCCCTCAAATCACCTTTACTCCCATGTAGAAAGAACCACTGTGAACACTTTGTCTGTAACACTGCAAACATTTTCCTTTGTGGGTGTGCACTCTCTCTTTTGCACACACACAGATGCACACCCCTCCACATTCACATGTGTGATTTAATTATACAAAAGTTATATCTTACGTACTCTTTTATGACTTAATTTTTTCACCTAACAAGTTATCAACATACCCACTGTATTAGTTTGTCAGGGCTACCAAAACAAAATACGATACGCTAGGTGGCTTAAACAGCAGAAATTAATTTTCTCACAGTTCTGGAGGCCAGAAGTCTGAGACCAAGATATCGACAGGCTTGATTTCTTCTGAGGCCTCTCTCCTTGGTTTGTAGTTGGCTGTTTTCTTCCTGTGTCCTCACATGGTGTTCCTTCTGTGTGTGTCTGTGTCCTAATTTCTCCTTCTTATAATGACATCGGTCATATGAGATTAGGATCCACCCTGATGACCTCATTTTACCTTAATCACCTCTGCAAAGATCCTGTCTTCAAATACTGTCACATTCCAGGGTACTGGGACTTAGGACTTCAATGTATGAATTTTTAGAGGACACAACCCAGTTCATAATACCCATTTTTGGGACATCAGATATTCTCTGAACCAGAAATCATAGATACATTTTGTCTTGTGTGATGACTCTGATCAGCTGGTATATCAGCTGGTATAGCCTGGAAGGTTCAGTGTTGTGAAGGATTCTGAGGTCCTCTCTGGGCACAGTGGGGAAGGTTAAGATGATGTCTGCTATAGGTGAAGGCCTGGGGAGTGGTGATATGCATGTAGTGGGTTGTGCTTTGCGCTGAGTCCAACTTGAGCTGGCCTGCTTTGTGACTTAGCTTTAGTCTATCTCATTACAGGGAGTCATGTTGTGTGGTAACCACACCTGGAATGTGGCTTTGCCTACACTGGTTCCTCCCATCCTGACCACCAGGGTGATAATGATGCTTGAGGAGTGGATGGACATGGTTGAGTCCATATGGCTGACACCACTGGCCACATAACTCTCAGCTCTGAAGAATCACCTGCAATAGGCTTGACTAGATTTTCTCCCCTCTGAAATGACCAGGTGCTTTGGATCATCTGGCCGCAGTGACTGACGTTTATTCTGCTTGTGCCACTGCTAAGTGAGGCCTGATTTAGGGCAAGGAAATAGAGTCCATGTGTATCCTTCCTTGGCTCACAATTTCATTTTGAGGGACCCTAATCAATTTGTCAATATATATTTTTTAGTTGCATCCTACCAGTGATTTGGAGATCAGCAAGAAAAAAAAAAAAACAACTTGTGGAAATAGGCTTCCTATATCACTCATTCATTCATTTTATCTTTTATTTATTTATTTATTTTTTGCGGTATGCGGGCCTCTCACTGCTGTGGCCTCTCCTGTCGTGGAGCACAGGCTCCAAACGCGCAGGCCCAGCGGCCATGGCCCACAGGCCCAGTCGCTCCGCGACACGTGGGATCCTCCTGGACCAGGACACGAACCCGTATCCCCTGCATCGGCAGGCAGACCCTCAACCACTGCGCCACCAAGGAAGCCCTCATCTTTTATTTTAATTCAGCAAATATTTACTGAGAGCTTAAACATACAAAGCATTATAGCCCATTTAAGAAATGCAGAAAATGAAGCAGAGGAAAGGTTAGAAACTCTCTCTTGTATTTGATGGTTAGTCCATTTTTCTTGACTCCCATCCCATTATTCTTTCTCTTCCCTCTTGTGCAGAAATGCACATCTTAAGACACCAGGAAGATCCTGGCACTGAGAAGAGAATGAAACAACATGTCAGCATTGGGGCAGGGCCGGGGAGAAAGCTTTTATAGATCAAGTTTAGCTCCTGCATTACTCAGGTGGTGAAATGGAGTTGTGAGAGATTAAATAATTGTCAAAGTCATATAGGTTGTTGGTGGCAGAGCATGATCCTGGAGCCAGGCATTCTCCTTCTTGGCTTGATCTCGTTCTTGGGCATCCCAAATTTGACTCTTTTGTTATGTTGGAATCCCCAAATGTGTAGGAATCAGGTGTTGTTTTTGTAAGCATTTGCCAAGAAAAGTTACGTTCAAAAACTTTCCGCCTGAGGGAAATTGCTGAAGAGTCACCTGAAATGTTTCCAAGGGGTCTTTCAGTAATGTACATTCCTCTCACCTAGGTAGGAGAGCACCTGGTCCACCTCATCTCCATTCTCACTGGATGTAGCCATTCACAGTAAGGACAACCACAGAAACAAAACTTTGCTAATTCGATAGCGGGAAAGATGACATCACAGTCATTTTCATGTTTCCTTCTTTGACCTACAGTGTTGTTGTGCATTTTCTGATATGTTAATTGCCTATATGTATTTATTCTGATCTGAATTGCCTATTCATGTCCTTTGCTCATTTTTCTATCATAAGGTTTTGCAAGTATGCTTTACATAGGAATATTAATAACTATTTTTATAATTAAAACATGAACCTTGTGGATGCTGCAAATATTTCAGCAAATGTTTTTGTATGGATTAAGAGGCTTTGCTATTTTTAATCTTTGCCATCTCTGTGGTTATTCCACCAACTCCCTTCCTCCTAATTATGTGTATCTTGCTTATTCTTTTCTTGATTAAACCCCTCGGAGTTTTGTTTCTTTGCTTTGGGTTTTTAAAATCTAAACGCACATATTTCTCTTTTTCTCTTTGTTAATAATTCTTTGTATTTTCCTCCAGTTGTTTTTTGTTCTTTTCTAACTTCCTGAGTTGATGCCCAACTCATTTATTTGTATCCTTTAAAATACAATAATGGTAGCATTTAATACTACGACTTGCACTTCTGATTACAGCTTTGGGCACCTCCCATGTGATTTTTAAAATACACAGTATTCTCATTATTGTTATTTTCCTTGTTGTAATTGTTGGGTTTGATTTCCTCTTTGTCTCATGCTATTTGGGACGTGCCTTTAAATTTCTAAATGGATAAAGAAGATGTGGCACATATATACAATGGAATATTACTCAGCCATAAAAAGAAGTGAAATTGAGTTATTTGTAGTGAGGTGGATGGACCTAGAGTCTGTCATACAGAGTGAAGTAAGTCAGAAAGAGAAAGACAAATACCGTATGCTAACACATATATATGGAATCTAAGAAAAAAAATGTCATGAAGAACCTAAGGGTAAGACAGGAATAAAGACACAGACCTACTAGAGAATGGACTTGGGGATATGGGGAGGGGGAGGGGTGAGCTGTGACGGGGTGAGAGAGTGGCATGGACATGTATACACTACCAAACGTAAAATAGATAGCTAGTGGGAAGCAGCCGCATAGCACAGGGAGATCAGCTTGGTGCTTTGTGACTACCTAGAGGGGTGGGATGGGGAGGGTGGGAGGGAGGGAGATGCAAGAGGGAAGAGATATGGGAACATATGTATATGTATAGCTGACTGACTTTGTTATAAAGCAGAAACTAACACACCATTGTAAAGCAATTATACTCCAATAAATGTGTAAAAAAAAATTCTAAATGGGCAGGGTTTTAAAAAATAAAGTAATATCTAGTTTTATTACCCTGTGGTCAGACAATTCAACTTTGAGCCACTGCTCGACATTTTGAGTTCAGAAGCTCATGTATCTGAGATAGGCCTGAGAATGCCCCTGCTCTTTGGGAAGCTGAAGGTCAGAAGATCCTCTGATCCAGGATGGAGTGGAAACTCTCTCCAGAGAGTTCTCGTCTGTAGGCCTGGTGTGGATAATAGTGATGGTTGTTAAAATGTCAAGGGTTAGAGGGGCAGCTTCAGAATCTGCTTTTTTATCCCCGCCCCACCACTGTATATTTTAAAGCTGAAAGGTACCTGGCAATATTGGAGGCTAGAGTTTTCACCTTTTCAGCAGTTGACGGTGTGAATGATATAGAACATAATAGTGTTCCCTCACTGCAGGGACCTAGGGTTTGAAGCTGCTTGTGCTGCTTCATCCAGAGAGAGTCCCAGGACTGAGTATGTTTCTTCGGAACTTTACCAGACCTTGTGCTGGGTTCTCACCATACCCCAGAACTGCTGGTCTAGTTGATTACTCGCTGTCCATAAAGTTGAGCTTTAAGAGAGGGGCCTAGCCAGTTGGCTGAAACTACCTTCTTGAGTCACTGGAAAGGCGTGTTGTTGAACCGTGGATTTTCATTTGAAGAAAAAAAGTGTTGCCCATTATAGCATCCACTTAAAAAACAGAGCAAGGGAGAGATTTTTATTTCCATATGGGTTATGTTAAGGAATGTGTGTGCATGTATGTGTGTGTGAATGTGTACACATACGTTAGAAAGAGAAATGGCCCTATTATGGGAAGCCTCATTAAAGAGGCCTGGAAAGGGTTAGTCCGTTTGCAGACTATACATCTTAATCTCCTTACACAGCACACTAACCTGGAAGGAGACAGAGAATCTATGGCCAGAGGGACCCTGGCTTCATTCCAAGCCCTGGATCAAGTAGACCTTGCCTTTTCCCACCGGCTACCCGTCATTAGCACTATATATTAATCTGGAGAAACTGTTCTCCCAAGGGGCCCCAGGAAATGGGAGGACATGGAAGCCAGAGCAGAGTGGGGGAGACCCACGTCTCTCCTCTGGCTGCTGCTCGTTTGCTGGCAGGTGCATCTGGGGATTGGGCCCCTGGAAATTGGGGAGAGGAAGCCAGGAGCATGCTATAGCTTAAAGCAGTGCTGATAGGTTGAGCGGCCTTTCACCTGTTGCTGGCTGGTTCCCATGTGTGTTAACAGCTTCCAACTGGCCTCGTTATTTGAGAAACCAGAGGCCTTTTGACAAGGCCCCTTAAGCTGTTTCTGCACACGCCCCCAGGTCCTCTCAGGGCCCCATTTTAGGTTCCATGTCACAACACAGAGGAGTGGGAATAGGCAGGGGCTGGCTGCTGGGATTCTGGCTTGACTCTACCCAAAGTGTAACCTGTGACTAGTTACTCATCCTTCTGAGCCTCAGTTTCCCCATGTGAAAGGTGTGCGTGTGTGTGTGTGTATGCGTGTGTGTGTGCATGTGTGTGTATGTTGGGTTGGGTGGGAAACAGCAATTCCACCTACTCCTAAGGTAGAAGGATTAAGGGGAGAAGGAAGATGGGAACTTTTAATTTTTATTTAATTTTTAATCACGTGTCAGGCTTTAGACAGGTATGTTCATGCAGATGTTCAGAACATCACTTATTTCCCTTCCTACCCTCGTCCTGTGCAGTGCAGCTTCCCCTCTCCCTAGTTCCCTTCTCTGTCTTCCCACAGCATCTAGTCTGTCCATTAGCCAGCCCCTTGCTCCTCTAAGTGAGCCAGCACCATGGGCATCACCTGGAAGCTTGTTAGAAACGCAGCATCTCTGGCCCCACCCCCGATCTATTGAATGAGGCTCTTCAGTTGAACAAGATCCCCAGGTGACTCCTGTGCATCGTAAGGTCATCAGTCCTGCCCAACAGTCCCTTCTCCGCTTGTGTGCATGTGCTGGTAACATTCAGGAGGCTTTCTCCATGAGTAGCTTCTGTTCTGGGCATTGGCATGAACAAAGAAAGCACTGAATGGGCCAGGCCTGAAGGTTTAGTCACGCAGGGGACCGTGTTCTGGATACACAATGTTCTCCCTTTGTCAGTGCTCTTCCAAGTCGTCTGATTACATCGAGAAGGGAGCCTCTATTTGGGGCTTTGTAAGGCTTGGTGCATTATAAAGCGATCCTGAATCCATAGTCAAGAGCAGAGACAGCTGCTCAGTCAGGGCTAAAGATGTTCCTTGGAACTGAAGACAATTAAACCTGGGGGAAGTGGGTAGGAGTCACTGGGAGCATCTGAGGCTGAGTCCATCTGATATCCAGATGCTTTCCTAAATGTCCGGTCTTCCCAGTTAAAAGTAAGCTCCTTCATAGAACAAAGCTTGATTCAAAGCTCCATTTTGTATGGTCCCTCTGAGGGATGCACAATGTGTGCTCCAAAATTTATTGCCTTGACCTGGATTTTAGCCTGTTAGAGCAGGAAGGTGTCATCAAGATATTCCATGGTAAGACACACATTGCAAACATGCTCCTATCCTTCTTGCTTGTGCCCAGGGCAGACATCACTAATCAATTATTGCACTCTTCCACTCTGAGCTCAGATCTGGATACAGCACTATAGACCATCATCAATTGATGAGAACTGGTTTGGTCTGCATCAGCATAGTTGGCCTCAGTCCAGATCTCCTGAGTGCCAGAGAACCTGTCTGGCAGGTCTGTTTCTGAGCAGCCCGTCTGAATGCCCCTACAAGCTAAGTATTGGTAATGGTGATGGATGTAATGAGGATGATAATTAGGATCCTTTGGAGAGAGAAAACCTCTTTTTTTTTTTTTTTTTTTGCGGTACGCGGGCCTCTCACTGTTGTGGCCTCTCCCGTTGCGGAGCACAGGCTCCAGACGCGCAGGGTCAGTGGCCATGGCTCATGGGCCCAGCCGCTCCGCGGCATGTGGGATCTTCCCGGACTGGGGCACGAACCCGTGTCCCCTTGCATCGGCAGGTGGACTCTCAACCACTGCACCACCAGGGAAGCCCGAGAAAACCTCTTTGAGTGTGGAATTGGAGACAGGAATGATCTCAAATAATTGGCTCCTTTAGCACAGATGGAAGGAATGTGTCATTTTTGTTGTTCCAGCACCCATCATCCTTATTTTCTTTGGGGAACCCCACTCTTAGTTCTAGTGGTTCAGGTAGGATAGACACTATCTCCCCAGTCCAGGGACTAGCATGTGACCAATCAGAGCCCTCCATCCCTCTAGCCTCAGTGATTGGTTCAGAGGAGAGCATGTGACCCAAGCCAGGTGTGTTAGACTAGATCACAAGGTTTAGTCCAAGTTTGAAGATGGACAAGGCTAAGTGCTTTGGACTTGGTGCCCTTTACTTTTTTTGTTTTACTACTAAAGTAGTTGATGAGCAATATGAAGGATATAAAGGACACAAGCCTGTAGGTAGTGAATGTGGTTCATTATCTCATTGAGGCATCTGTGACCTTTGATTGTCTCAGTACAGTGGGATGTCTGCCGTGTCGAAGGTGGGAAGAATAGGAACTTGTTGTCTTTTATATTCTACCATGTCATCACCCAGGCACAATATTTATTATATATAAGGTAATAATTCTCTGACTCAGAAACCACATGGTCAAGCTCTGGGGTTCTAGGCCTTGAACTCAGCACTGGGGCAATATCCTCTTATCTGCATCTTTGCTGTAGGCCTAGGAGATTTTCACTTGGGACTTTTCAGCAGGCAGGTCTGGATCTAGCTATGTCATCCCAGGCTTCCATTCCAGGACTTATTGGACTGTTGGCAAAGAAGTTCTGCTGTCTAGTGGAGTTGGATCTGGGAGGAAGTAAGCTTAGAGATACTATAAAAAAAGAAAGACCTCAAGCTCTAATGATTTCACTTTAGCCCCTGGATCCAATTATGCCTGAAGCTTGTATGCCTGTAGATTTTTTTCAGTTAATTGGGCCTTCCCCTTTTTGCTTAAGCTAGTTTGAGTTGGGCCTCTGTCGCTTCCACAAAAACAGTCCTGACTAAGGCAGATGGAAAGTGGGGGTGTATGAAGTGTCTTGTTTGAATTGTGTTGCTACTCAGTATTCATCACTGAAAAAGGTAATGGCATGTGAACCAGGAAACCTCCAGTTTCGATCATCTCCCCACAATCACTCACCTTCTTGGAGTAGCAGTTTCTGCTTCTGTGGTAGAAGAGGGTTTTGCTGGATGGTTGCTAATGTGATAGAGATGCTCTAAAGGCAGAGGAGAAATTCCTCAAGAACAGCCAGGAACAACCAGATAAGCTACACCACAACACTAATGGTCGCTATTGTGCATTGAGCACTTACTCTGTGCCAGATGGTACAGTCATCAGCTCACTGAGCCCTACCAACAACCTATGAGGTAGGTACTGTTGTTATTCCCATTTTACAGATGGTGAGACTGAGGCACTGAGGCGGGGGAAGTAATTTGCCTAGGGTGACCTTGCTAACAAATGGCAGAAAGAAAGAAAGGGGAAGAGAGAGAGAGTGAGAGAGAGATGGTGGAGTGCTTTGCCTTGCAAGCCCTTTTCCACGTGCATGAGTCTGGCAGATTACTGGCCCAGGAATAGGTTCCACTGTGGTAGGTCATGTGGCAGCACTCACCATAAAGGAAACAACATCTTCTTGGGTGGGTGCACGTGCTTATACCTACTCAGCTGGTGTAGACTCCAAGTTAATCTACAGATCTCACTAGCTACTGCCTATTTAATCAGGTATGCTTTGTTCACATTTAAAATTTTACTTTAAAAATGCTGCATCTGACAAGATCCAGGGATGGAGACTGAGACAAGTGGGCCAAAGTTTGAGAAGTAGTCTATTTACCTAATCTCAACAATAGTATCTCCTCCAAGATGTTTATTAATTACAAAGGGGTAAATCATAACTTTATAGTAGAGAAACCTGGCAGACACCCATATTAACCAAGTGATCAAGGTTAATATCACTAGTAAATTAGATATCACAACATCTTAAACCTCTTGACACAATGCACTGAGAAGGATGCACCATTGTTTCTGTAGTATTCTTGCCCCAAATGCAAAACCTCCATGCAATCATGGGAAAAATCAACAAATCCAAATCAAGGGACATTCTACTCAATAAGTGGCCAGTCCTCTTTAAAAGTGTCACGAAAGGCAAAGAAAGACAGTGGAATTGGTACATATTGGTACATATTGGAGAGGATTAAAGAGAAATGACAAGTAAATGTAATGTGGGATCCCAGATTGGATCCTGGAACAGAGAAAAAACATTAGTGTAAAACTGGTAAAATCCAAATAAAGCCTGTAGACTAGTTGATAGCATTGTACCAATGTTAATTTCCTGGTCTGGATAATTGTACTTCAGTTATATAAGATGTTAACATTTGAAGCTGGGTGAAGGGTATATGGGAACTCACTGTACTAAATACTTTTACAACTCTTCTGTAAGGCTGAAGTTATTTAGAAATAAAAAGTTAAAAAAAAAAAACCCGATGCTGCATCTGTATTTGTAAGCCAAGGATGTGGAAAAACTGGCAGTTTTCACATACTGCTGGTGGGTTGACAAGTTGAGAAATAAATTTAGAGGACTGAGAAATATGTATCAAGAGTCTTATTAAACATATGAGTCCCTTTGACCTAGCAATCACATTTCCAGGAATTGACTTAAAAAAAAAACAAAACAAAACAGGAATGGTGCGCAAGACGTATGAACGAAGATGTTCATTGCTATGTTGTTTATAATATTGAAACATTGGAAACAATCTTTTTTTAATCTTAATTTTATTTTTATTTTTTAAGACAATAAAACAGTTTCTTATTGAGAGGAAAAATGCAGGGAAAAAAAAGAAAACCTTGATTACAGTGTGTATTACCATTATTTGAAATGAACATTTCTCTCATAATTTTCAGGGTTAATTACATTTTAGGACAGATTGCCAATTAAAAATTGGAAACAATCTTAATGTCTTATATTTAAGTGAAAAAATGTAAATTACAAGATAATATGTGTTGTATAATCTTATTTATCTAAAAAAAGTCTTTAAAGTCTGGAAGGACGCATCAAACTGGTAACTGTAGATATCCATGGGAGGTGAGATTAAGGAAGTATTTTTATTTTCTCTCTATTGGAACTTTAACATACATCAGATATATTATGGGGGAAAATGAACGTATGCCCTTCTTTTTGAGAAACAGGCATGAAGGACTGCTAGGAACAAATGAAGTCAGCGCTTCCCTTTGTCCCCCGGCTATGGGGTTTTCCATGTGTGACTCCTAATATCAGACCCCTGATTTGCCTCCATCAGCTAGAGCTGTAAGCCCAGCCGATGGGAGGGAATATGTCTGTTAGAGAAGCTGCAGAATTGCAGGTGCTTTCTGCTGACTGTGAACACAGAACAAAGGTTAAGGCATGGGTCTGTCTGGGTAATCTCCTGGCAGGAAGTGGTCTGGTCCGCTTGGGTTGGACTCCTGAAAGTAGGAGACCACTGCTCCCTGGGGAGCCCCCGACAGAGCCCTCCACAGGGACTCAAAACCCAGAATGGGGAAGGAGAAGGGAATTTTAGAGGGCAGGGGAGGAAACAGGAGAATTCATGAATCTAAATTCCAGGCATGAGTTGTTGAGAGTCCACCTGTCGATACAGGGGACACGGGTTCGTGCCCTGGTCTGGGAAGAAAAAAAAAAAAAAATTCCAAGCATGGAGCATCCTTACTTTCACTCTCCACCGGGACATGGTGAATAGGAACTTTGGGGGAAAGATGAATTGACAGAGGGGAAATTCAGTAGCAAGGGTTAACACCTACCTATAGCTACAGCAACAGAGAAAGTACTGAGAAATAGCTGTGGAGCTTAGCCCTCCTTTGATGTTTGGGGCGAGTCATGTAATTAAAATTTTTTTTTTAATTGAAGTGTAGTTGATTTACAAGGTTGTGTTAGTTTCAGGTGTAGAGCAAAGTGATTCAGTTATATATATATATATATATATATATATATATATATATATATATATATATATAAATTCTTTTCAGATTCTTTTCCATTGTAGGCTATTAAATGATACTGAGTATAGTTCCCTGTGCTATACAGTAGGTCCTTGTTGGTTATCTATTTTATATACAGTAGTTTGTATCTGTTAATCCCAAATTCCAAATTTACCCCTACCCCCTTCCCCCTTTGGTAACCATAAGTTTGTTTTCTATGTCTGTGAGTCTATTTCTATTTTGTAAATAAGTTCATTTGTATCATTTTTTAGATTCCATATATAAGCAATATCATATATTTGTCTTTGTCTGACTTCACTTAATATGATAATCTCTAGGTTCATCTGTGTTGCTGTAAATGGCATTATTTCATTCTTTTAATGGCTGAGTAATATTCCATTGTGTATATGAACCACACCTTCTTTATCGATTCATCTGTTCATGGACATTCAGATTGCTTCCATATCTTGGCTATTGTAAATAGTGCTGCTATGAACATTGGGGTGCATGTATCTTTTTGAATTAGAGTTTTCTCTAGATACATGCCCAAGAGTGGGATCACGGGGCAAGTCACGTATTCTTTCTGAGCCTCAGTTTCTCCATCCACAAAATGGATGCGATACTATCCCAGAGGGTGGCTGTAATGATGCAAAATATAATAATGCAGATGATGCACTCAGCACGATGCCTGGCATACAGAAAGTGCTCCCCAAATGGTACCCGTTATTAGAAATTTTGTTATTGAGAATCTTCCCATTGTCTTCTCTCATGGTCCCAGTCAACTGGGACCCCCGCCCCCTTCTTTATTTATAGTTTATACCAAATACTTTGGCCCTTAAGTATGTATTATCTTGGATGGTTATTTAACCGTTTTGCATGTGGATGTTCACGTTCATGCCACTTGTGAGCTCTATCTGAGTTGAGATCCAGTGTTGCACTTCTGATACCAAATACGGTGGTGAGCATAAAGGAATAATATGGCCAGTAATCATTTGATAAAGTGGTTGGAAGTTTTCAGTTTTTGGGTCTGTCTAGGTGGGGTGCCCCAGGTCTGACTTCCAAGTTGGAGTAGAGTGACTTCTTAAAATGTAAAAATTCCTTAAATTTCTTTCCAGAAAAATCCCTTATGGGTATTGGCAGGGGAGGACCCAGGTTTTCTGGGGGCTAACAAGTGTGTATAATCTGAGAGGCCTTTTTAAATAATTTGAACACAAAATTATGATTACAAAATTGTTAGGGCCTTGCAAGGACTGTGTGTGTGTGTGTGTGTGTGTGTGTGTGTGTGTGTGTGTGCACATACAACAGAATCATCCAGGGTATGTCCAGGAATTAAAGTGATACAAAGAGAAGCAGCCTCTCTATATAGGTCTGGATGTATATTCATCCATTCATGAGTGAGTAAATGCTGCTGAAGATTGTGGCTTTGGCCCTTTTCTCTGCCTCTTTTGTTTTTTTCTGGGATCATTTATCCACTTCAAAAGCCCTGTGGCAAGTCTCTCTGTCTGGTACCAGTCTGGGTGCGGAGCACACAGCAGAGAAGGAGGCCTCATGGAGCTCATGGCCTAGTGGGGAGACAAGCGCCCCAAGAGGCAATGATTATGCAGGGCAAGCTGTGCACAGGGGCGGGGGGAAGGGCATCTAACCTAATAGGGGAGTCAGGGATTTCCAAGCTGAGAGATGAGGATGACAAGTGTTAGCTGGAGAAGTTGAGGGTGGGGTTAGCGGGAAAGTGTCAGCTGCGGACATGGGGACTTGAGTAAAGGGCACTTGCTCCGGGCGGGGGTCAGTGATCCCTCCTGGGCTCTGCCTGTTTCACACGGATTCCTTCTTCCCTCATCTCTTCTCTCTCCTCTCCTTTCCCTCTGTCGCGACACCTTTTCTTACCTCCCCCACCCTAAATCTCAGAGTGAGAGTTGGATAACTCACTTGGGCAGAAAATATGGATGAGAAAACTTTCCTCTTCATTTGTGCAGTCCCTTGAGTGTCAAGCCCCAGCTTGACACTAATTCTCCATGGGAGCCAATGAAGAAGTGAGACAACAAAGACCCTGCACCTTTGCTCAAGCTGTGACCCCCACCTGGAATACCATATGCTGCTTTATATCCAAACCTGTCCCGACCTTTAAGGTCCAGCTCAAATGCCACCTCCTCGATGAAGCTTTCTCTGATTTCCAAGATGGGACTGACCCACTGTTCTGATACCCCCCAGCCCCCGTCTGAACCCTTGTACCTGCATTATAGCACTTAAGTCATTCTGCTGTGTATGAAAATCGAGGGAGTAGGGTGTAGTGGTTAGGAGCTTGGCTTTGGAGTCAGATGCATGTGGGGGTCCAATGCTAGCTCTATCACTTATTTGCTGTGTGACCTTGGGCAAATTACCTGGCTCCTCTGAGCCTCACTTTACTCATCTGTTAAATGAAATGAATTCTGTAGAGAGATGCCATGTGTAAAGCATTGGGTGCAGTGCTGGCCATAAAGCAACCACCAAAGAATTACGAACTGCCATCGTGGCACAGTTTGCATATCTCTCTCCTTCACTGTAAGCCTCCAAGGAAAGGTCCCATCCCTCATTCACTTCTGCATCATAGTAAGTGTCTGGTAAATATTAATTGAAGAGAATCCAGAAAGTACCTCCTCTACCCAGAAAGAATCTTTCAGCAGCCTGCCTGGAGGGAATGTCATGGACTTCATTTATTCATTTAGTGAAATATGTATTGAGGACCAGGGTCCAGGGATTTGGGAGGACACAAGCCCTGGCCACATGGAGATTCTATTTTAGAGGGGAAGGCTGGTATTAAAACAAGGACCCAAGAAATTATTTAAATACAATTGTGGTAAGTTCCAGATAGAAGAGGCACAAGGACTACCAGAGTGTATACACGTGGCCCTTGATGAACTCTGGAGAGGGTGTCAGTGCAGGTTTCCCTGAGGGAGGGATGTTAGATGAGATATGGAAGATACACCGGAGTTAACTGGGGGAAGAACTTTCAAGGTGGAGGGAGTGGCTTGTGCAAATGTCCTGGGGTGGGTGGGAGCATGGAACATTGGAGAGGAGGAGGAAGGCCTGCGCATTTGGAGCCCAAGGGTGAGGGGTCACGTGGGGTGGGGTGGGTCCAGAGAGGCGGGCAGGAGTAAGACTGTGGTGGGCCATGGTGAGGAATCTGGATTTTATTCTGGGGATGACACTCCAGGAAAGGACACTGGAGGCTGAACAGGCACTCAGGTGCCTTCTGAACCCCTGGGAATGTTGGAATGCCCTTGGCCTCTCTCCCGCCTGGGCCTTACCGGAGAAACATCACAAGCCTGGGAATTCCCTCATAAGGCCCAGGATACGGCCAGGTTAACAGAATGTCATCATGCAGCCCCCTCTAATCACGGGAGCCACGGAGGCATGGGGTGGGGGAAGCGGTAGAGAGTGGCGGGGATTTCCACAACTTCCTTCACACACCAAGGAAAGGCCACACCAGCGACCAGGGGGCCAGGGTGGGAAAGGAAGGGACATTGTTGAGGAGTAGTGGCAGTGAACTTGGCTCAAATCCTTGCCATGTATCCGACTAGTTATCGAACTTGTCTAAGCCTCAGTTTCTGTCTCTGTAAAATGGGTATAAGAACAGGGGGCATCCCAGAGAACTTTTAGGAAATTAACTGAGATAAAATAAGTGTTTAACACAATGCTGGGTGCTTAGCATGTACCCAATTACTCCCCCAACCAGGGGAAGCAATTCCTCCTCCAAGAAAAACCCATGAAGACCAGGCTGTGGTTGGCTGCTGTGTCACATATTGTTGTTGTTAATACTTTATCTCTAAGCATCTTATCCATTTCTATCATATAAGCTTTGAAGAATATCTTTTTAGCTGAAACATGGAAGAAGAGTCTCCGTAGTGGTTGAATGTGGCTTCAAATCCCATGGGTGTGGAATAGAGTTTCCCCCCAGCAAACCTCTCCTTGTGGCCCCACTAATGTTCTCTAGACACTCCTACCCATGGCTTTGCTGTGTCACCTCCACCTGAGATACTTTCCTTCTTCTCCTTCAGTCCAAATCCCACTAACCTTTAGGAACAGCTTCAAACACACAATCTCCCTGAAGACTCTGAATGTTCTATTCATCTATGTCCTCTTTGAAGCCTTATATTTCAGTTCTAAGCTTTCAATTGCATGTGTCTTACTTCCTCTACATGATCTTGGAGGTCAGAGGATGAGTCTTTCCTCATTGCTGCAAAATGGCTGCAGGGGCTCCAGACCTCACATCCTCTAAGCTTCTTGTACAGAGAAAAAGAGAACTTTCATTGGCCTGATTTGGGTCAGATTTAATCTATGGACCAATCATGGTACCCAGTGAATAAGTAGGGTGATTAGTTCAGACCCGGAATTGGCAAATTTTTTCTTAGACAGCCAGACAGTAAGTATTTTAGGCTGTGAGCCATATGATCTTTATTGCAACTCAGCTCTGCTGTTATAGCAGGAAAAGAGTCATAGACCATATGTAAACGAATGGGCATGGCTGTATTTAAATAAAACAAAAGTTTTGTTATTTACACAAGTAGGTGACTGGCCCTTGGGCCGTAGTTTGCTGACTCCTGGTTTAGACCAGTTAAAGCCCCATCCCTGGAGAAAGATGGACCCAAAGTAGATGGACTGAGTGTGTGGAGGGTCTGAAAGGAAATTCAGTGTACTAGTTTGCCATGAGAAAAGTTAAGGTTTGATGGGCAGAAAAAAGCAACGTATTGACTACAAGGATTATTGTCCAACACGGGTCCCCTAGCCATCCATCAGTCTCATGCAATGTATTTAAGTAGCAAGGAGAGAAACAGGTTTATCTTCTCAGAGAACCTCCTTACTCCCAAGGGCTCCTCCCCACGTCATGGGGAGGAGGGAGTTGGCTGGGAAGCTCTCACATTTATGTATATCCTATATCTTTCCAAAGCACTTTTAAATTTACGATTTCAAAGTCTTCCTGTGAGGCAAGAAGGTCAAGCACAGGTATTATCCTTGTTTTACAGGTGAGGACACTTAACCTCTAAGTGTGAAATGGAAGACTTGAAGAAGGAAACAATATATCTTAAATATTGGCCATACAAGATTAGTAGTGTTTGTACCCCTACTCCCCACCCCATTCTCATGGCAGACATCAATAGTCCATCACTGTACTCCTTCCCACTGAGCCCAGATGGTATCTAAGAGTCCTTGACTAGACAGGGCTCTAGGCAGCCAACTCCCACATGATCAGAGATGGCACGTGAGAGGAAACACATTTGTTATTTTGAGTTGACCATGTAGTACTTGTGGAATTACCAAGTTACGCAACACTCCCACTTGGAGCTCTTATTTACTGAGTGCATTGAGTGCTTATCATCTGCTAGGATCCATGCTCATCTCATTTATTTTTTGTCGAAGAGTTTTAGGTAGATGTCCCAGGTTCTGTCCCTGTTCCACATCTTCTCCAGTCAATTCTGATTTCAGCCTCAGCAGTGGTGGACAGTTCCCTGGGACCTCAGACACACCTTACGTTGACAGTCTCAAGGACTTGTTCCCTGGATTTCTGCATTTGTCCTAGGACCTTCTCTGGTGCTCTGAGAGCCTGCTAGGTGGCACCCAAGCTCTTTCTAGAAGTGCAGGGACTTAACCAATAGACCACTGAATAAATACTCCATGCAAAATCAAGACTCTGTTGCCTATGGCAGAGACCTTGATAACACAGTTATAAAAATGGTCTTTTTCCTTCCTCATTTGCTCACTCCTACTTTCTGAGATCACGTTCCAAATAAATTACCTGCACACAAGTTCATGACGTAGGGTCTGCTTTTGGGAGAACACCAACTAGAACAATTAGGACATCAACCAGGACAACCATGGATCCCCATTTTGCCTATTGGAAAACTAACTCTAAGAATTCAGGTAACTTCCCCAAGGTCACACAGCTGGTCTTTCTGATTCTAGAGTTCATGCTCTTACCCACAAGGCAGTACTACCAATAGGACTTCAGACCACAGTTGGGCACCAAGCAATGGCATTCTGGTACATTCAGTGCTACATTTTGGTAGGTGAAAGGAGCTAATTGGATTTGACAAAGAGGAAATGAGCCCGTTTTCGCTCTTAAAAATAGCCTGATTTTCAGTCATCCCTTTCAGGAACAACCACGCTTACCAAAGGAAGCACCACCAATGTTTCAGAGAGAGTTTCTAGGTAATTAAGGTGCTTCACTAAATCAAATCCCATGCGAAGAGTATGGCAAAGATAAGCCTTTCAAAGCCCACAAAATGGAAATTATGAGAGGGCATCCCTCTATCCTTTATTGTAGCAGTTTCAATCCAGGTCAATGCCTAGGTACAGACAAGGGAAGAGGATGTGGCCAAATGATGCTCCATAAGGCATCAAGGGAAGCTCCTGGCTAGTTGAGTTGAGGCTGAAAAGTGTGCCTTTTGTTGACTGTTTAGTTCCCAGTGCAGGTCTGCTTGGTCAGGGGCCATTGTGGCTGGATCTTTTTTCTGATGGTCAATAGATGCCCAGTTGCAACTCTTCTGAATAGGAAGCTCTAATGCTATGTCCTAGTTTAAATACAGTCTCAGAGACAACTAATGTTTACTGATTTCCACTGAGTGCCAGTGCCTGCCCTAAGCATTTTGCATGTATAATCTTGTTTATCCCTCACCATAATCCAATGAAGCAGGTTCATTTAAAATTCTATTTTATGAATGAGAAAACTGAACCTCAAAGAGGGTAAACCACTTGCCCAAGGCCACTGAGTTATAGGTGGCAAAGCTAGGATATGAACCCAGGTACCTTTAAGCTGAAATTTGGTTCTCTGTGAACTAAAATAAGAAATTTTGGTGGGAGAAAAGTCAGCTGGTTTTAGCTTGACCAAATGTGAAAGCAGTTTAAGTTCCCTCCCTTCATCTATTTAAATATATTTATTGATAATCCCCCTGTGGATGATCCACCTGTGTTAGGTGCTGAGGTCAGGACAGTGAAGCAAACAGGTCTGTCCTTCTCTTGTGGCATTTAGAGGTTAGTGGGGTCTCAGTGACAGCTCAGCGACACTCCAGGCTCAAGTCACCTGTGGCTGGGATAGGAGCACAGGATAGCCCCACCTGAATGTCTTCAAATGCATTCTCCAAAGGAGGAAGGATTTTCTGTTACCAGAGAAGAAAGAGAGAGATGTGAGACTAACAAAACAACACTATCATTCAAAGATGCTTAACATTCTTTGGGAAGAGGGGTCAAGAAAACTTCCTGAAGAGGCTACATCTATGTTGAGGGATAAGTAAGAGTGAGGCAGCCAGTGAGTGGGCAAGAGGACCCTGGCGGTGTTGGAAGACTGCTCCAAGGAAGGTGGGCAGAAAGCTTAAAAACCTGGGGGTCAGGGGGCACTGAAAAAATTTTGGTATAGCCACAGCATGGATTGGAAGGAATGGGGATGGGGACCATGTGAAAGAGATGAAACTCAAGAGGCTGGACAATGAAATGCTTTGTACCCCATATTGAGGGCTTTGGACTTGGTCCTGTGGGCAATGGGGAGCCATTGAAGGTTTTAGACAGGGAGTATGACATGATCAGATCTATGGTTCAAAAGATGGTTTTGGGAAAGCTGTCTTGTTCACAGCTGCGTCCTCAGTCCCTAGAACAGTGGCTGGCACATAGTAGGTGCTCAATGAATATTGGTTGAATAAGAGAGTCTAGGTACAGATTGCTATGGGTCATCAGAACCTCTTTTTCTCCCCCAGGAAGAAAAGTAACACTGAGCATAGATTTAAAAGTGCTGTTGGATTGGGGGTTCAAAGCAGTGTAAGTGACAAGAATATTACATCATTTTCCTCATCTTGTCTGCTTTCAAAGGCCTCTGTCCTGCTTTATTCCATACCCATCAGACACCCTCATTTTCATATTTTTGCCTTTGTATTAACAAGTGGGCTGTCCTAACTGCCTTCCACACACAGAGGCACTGATTCCTGGAAGCGGAGGGAGCCTGCTGGATGTTGGCAGCCACTGCCCTGGGTATATTTCCTCTCAGGATCAAACTACCTGCAAGCAGTTGTGCTGCTGAAAAGAAACATCTCTTGTATCAGGATGTGCCTGGTTAATTTCAGACCTTCAGGCTCAGGCAACCCCTTGACATATCAGAGCAGAAAGAGAAGAGGGAGAACTCCACTGAAAATGCTGGCATCCAAACCAATGTGTCATTGATGGAGGTGACAGTCGGATGTAGTTTTAAAAAAATAAAAAAGGGATAGATTTTAAAGTTACACGATCTTGGTTCAAAACTCCAGGCTCCGTCACTCGTTAATTAGGTGGCAATTTAATTGCTCTATGGCTCAGTTCTCTCCTCTGCAAAATGGATATAACTTTTCTATTTTGCAGGTTTTTGTGAGGATTAAATGAGCTAAAGTAGAAAAAAGTGGTAGCTGTTTGGTAAAGAGTAGCCATGATTTTCTGGGGAAACTCAAACCCACATGACATCGATGCATGAGCTGTGGCCTGGGTCAGAGACTGAGCCGAGACTGGATGCGGAGGAAATGGCGATTTGGGGCCTCTTTTTCTCTCCATATTTCTTCCTCGCCTGTTTTTCTCCCTGATGCCCTTTTCCAGATCTGTTTCACAATTCTAAGTAGTAGATGTAGTGTGTGTGTGTGTGTTGGGGGGGGGATGGGATATGGCCACAAGTATGCAAGACTGGTCAAAAACTCCTCTTAGGATTCTATTGATCCTAATGGCCAAATGACCAGATCACAGCTCAGACCCTTATTGGCTCAGTAACTAGGAAGGACAGGTGTGGAGCTGGTTTCAGCAGCCCATCCATGGGGTGAGGGTTCCTCTCTTCTTTTCTCCCATTTCAGTTTCTCTGTTGGCCACGTTCTTCTCTCTGACAGGGGGCTTCCCTTTCATGGCACCGATGGGTAGGGTGGCCGTGGGGCAAGGTCATCAGAAACTCTAAGCTTCTATCATGTCAGCTTAGCAGCTCTAGAGAAAAGAGAAAGCCTGTCTTTCCCAACTTCAGACCAGGGGAGGGCTGTGATTGGCTG
Source organism: Hyperoodon ampullatus (assembly GCF_949752795.1). NCBI lineage: Eukaryota > Metazoa > Chordata > Mammalia > Artiodactyla > Ziphiidae > Hyperoodon > Hyperoodon ampullatus. The sequence goes on from NC_136926.1 coordinate 13,662,212, forward strand.
TCTTGGGTCACATGTCCAGTCCTAGAACCAATCACCAATCACTGTGACCAGGCGATGGCTACTCTCGCACTATGATAGAGCAAGCATGGGTCACGTGACCTAGGTCCTTCGTGACTGCTGCCCTTGAGAGGGTTGTGTGATTGGTGGTTCCATCAGAACTACAAGGATGGCAGAGGAATATCCCCTAAAACTTTGTATATCTGTATATGTGTGAGGCACACCTTTACACGCACCACCACCCCCCCCCCCAAAAAAAAAAGGAAAAAGGGAGGCTGGGCAAACAATAATGATGTTACTATCACAAACAGTCCTTTTCCTCTTTTGTCCCTGCCTCACATGCTAACTAGGGAATCTATGTCTGTGTTCAGTAAACACAGGCCCTGCCAGGACCTGTTAGATTTGTGGACAAAGGAAGGGGAGGGTGGACTTTGGGTTTAGACACGTCTGCAATCAAATTCCATCTTTTCCCTTTCCTGGCTGTGTTACTTTGGGTAAGGTACCTAACCTCTCTGAACTTCAGTTTCCTCCCGTGTAAAAATGAAGATCATAGATCTACCTTATATGACAGTTGCAAAGATGAAATAAAAGTGCTTCAATACGTGGTAGCTAGTCTAAGAATAATTACTATTATTGTCATAATTATTAATACTATTTCTGGAGTTGAGGTGGATGGATAGGAAGGGATTCCAAGAAAAGAACCTAGGAGAGACTAACAGTGTTAGCGTTGGATTCGATATGATCTAACCCAACGACTTCATTTTACAGGTAGGGAAAATGAGGCCCAGCATATAGCCTGGCCTGTGTTAGGTACATGAGGGTGAACTGAGGAACGGCAGAGATGAGATCTTTGTAGGAGACTTGAGCCTGGAGTCAGTTAGCCTTGCCAAAAGCTTGCAGAAATTAGGAGGCCACAAAAATGCTTTTTGGCTGGAAGCATCCAGATGGGTCCCACCCATCTTGCTTACAGCCAGGCCTACTTCTCACTCCCGGACCCTGTGTTGCCAGGTTGGTGAGTCTGTATTTTTTTTTCCCAATAATTTGTTCTGAAATTATTTGGATTCACTGGGTCTTTTCGTATGGGAATTAGACCTTTGAAAAACTTGGTTATGGCATGACTTTTCTCCAGTACTCACAGAGGATGCTTTTTCCTTCCTCCTTCCCTCTCCTCCCTTCCTTCCTCCCTCCCTCCCTTTCTCTTTCCTCCCTTCTTTTGTCCAAAGTTTAAACCTTCACTGCATTGTGCTAGGCGCTATGCCAAGGGTGGGGTCAAAGGATCACTCATTTGTACATGTACAGTATTTCTCAAGTTCATCTATATGCCTGGCATTGTGCCAGGACCCTGGGTACTGGGGATGCTGCAGGAAACAAAACACACGTTGTTTCTGCTCCTACGGGGCTTACAGTGTAGTGTTTCCCATTCTGGAAACTGGATGTTTAGTCTGGGTTGAGTGTCTTCAGTGAGAAAGGCTGGCATGGGGTAAGGTGGAGAGGTGAGCGGGGCCAGAACGTGGTGAGGGGTTTGGAGTTCATCGTGAGGGCAGGGGGCAGTCACTGAAGCGTTCTTAGCAGGTGAGGGTCACACTAGGACTCATGTTTGGGAGGGGGCACTGCCCTCTGCCCACCTCTGTAGCACCATCTAGCATCACTCCTTCCTGCATGCTCTGGGCTCTGCTCAGAGGGACCATTCCTTCCACCTGGAAACCCTTCCCCCTCTTTGCCTAGTTAACTCCTCATTCTTAAGTGTTCACCTCAAATGTGTCTTCCTCTGGGACACATTCTTTGATTCCTACCCTCACCTTTCCCTACCAAGCTAAGCTGAGTCCCTGATCTCTGCTCTCAGAGCATCCAATATTTTTCTTTGTTGCAATGATCACAATTAAAAAGAAATAATGAATAGGGTAATTGTTAAATTTCATTTTTTTCTGGTAGACTGTAAGCTCCCTGTAGACAGGGTTGAGCCTGTCTTGTTCATTTTTATGTCTCCAGAATCTGGGACAGTGTTTGGCACACAGAATGCAGAATAAGTAAATATTGGTTAAATTAAAGAATGAATGACAGAGGGAATGAGTGAATGAATGATTGAGGGGTGAGTGATTGGAGGAATGAATGAACAAGAAAATGAATAAGAGAGTGAATGAATAGATGAGTGAGTGAATGAATGAGTGGATGGACAAATGGATGGATGGATTAGTGAATGAATGAATGAAATATCACCCACAATGTTTGGAATGTGACTAGACTGGGAAGCCTAAATCTGGCTGTAACCTCTCCCCTGACCTAGTCACTTAACGGCTTTTTCAGCAGGCACAAGACCTTATGAATCATTTATGGGTCTCCCACATGCTAAGTGGAAAATCATTTTCATCTGCGGGTCCACTCTGATCGATTGCTCATGGCTGCCTAGAGCTCTGTAAGAATCCTCGGGAGGCTGCTTTGGGCTTGGTGGAGGATGCCACTATCTGTTAGTAATGTCTGCCATGGGTACCTTAAGGGAAACAGTATCACCCATTCTTCCTATTGGTTAGCTTTGGACTTTTGGGGTAGCTGTCCCCTGATGGTAGGGCCCCTTTAAATCTTAAAAGTAATTTTCCTCTCATAATTGGGAAACCTCAGTGCTCTTTGGGGATGTGCGCTGACTCAAAATGTCAATTTTGCTATTCCTTGGCATGAAATATATGTTTTTTTCCTTTCTCATGCTCCTCTTTCCCTTCAAATCTGGCTTCTCACAGGCTTGATCACAAGCCCCTTGAGGGGCCACTTAGCCCCTTCTGGAAAATTAAGTGGACAACTTCAATAGGTTATTTTGTCTCTTGGGCTGAAACCAGAAAGTAAATCAATTCCGTTCGGGAGAATTTCTCAGAATGCAGTTGTGGGACCAGCTGCAGTAGGATCACTGGGAGCTACTGGTTAAAAAGCAGCTTGCTGGGGCTTCCCTGGCGGTGCAGTGGTGGAGAGTCCGCCTGCCGATGCAGGGGACATGGGTTCGTGCCCCGGTCCGGGAAGATCCCACATGCCGCGGAGCAGCTGTGCCCGTGAGCCGTGGCCGCTGAGCCTGCGCGTCCGGAGCCTGTGCTCCGCAACGGGAGAGGCCACAACAGTGAGAGGCCCGCGTACTGAAAAAAAAAAAAAAAAAAAAAAAAAGCAGCTTGCTGGACCTCACCTTCCCTTCCCTCTCAGTTAAACATCAGGAGGTGGCATCATCCATAAAAGGCAGTGGATGAGGTCTGGTGAGGACAGGGTGATGTCTCTGGCATCGTAAAATGAGCCCGGAGTGGAGGGGAGGCCAAAACCACACTGATTCTCAGCCATGACCTGACCTGCAGTTCCCAGCTTCCTTCAGCCAAATCCTACTCCACTTATTTTTAGCATGGGACAGTGGCAGAGGCAGTGGGCCAGCTCCAGGGAGATGGATTTCTACTTTCAGCTAGGCTGGTTATTAGAGTAAAACGTTGGGGGCTCAATTTTCTCAGCTGTTAACGGAGTGAATTTACATCATCAGCATCATTCCCTTCACGATCAGAACCATCACCACCATCCTCACAGTCGTCACCCATATCATCATCTCCATCACCATTTTTACCATACCACCATCATCATCACCACTGTCACCATCGTCACCCACTGTTATGACCACTGTCCGCATCAACTCTACCACCACCGTCATCCTTATTCTAGGTGATTCCAACTGAACATCGCCAATGTTCCTGGCACTCTGCTCTTCACTGTATAAAGCATTTTCTTATGTAGCCCTCACAACCCTCTGGGATATGTATTTATGTCTGTGTTATTAATACTATTATTCCAGTTTTATAGGTGAGGCCACAGAGGCCCACTTTGCTAGTGAGTGGTGGAGCACAAATTAAACCCAGGCTGTTTTGTTCTTAGCAACTTGATGAAGCCTCTCTAAATAATCTCTTAAGGTCCATTCCAGATTTAGAAAGCCTACTTTCAAAAGAATAGTTACAGGTGTGTGTATAACGGAATCGCTTTGCTGTACACCTGAATCGAACACAACATTTTAAATCAACTCAACTCCAATATAAAATAAAAATTTTAAAAATGCAAAGAATGAACAAACAAACAAACAAACCCTAGTCTTTTCAAGTTTTGCCATCTCTGGGTACAGACCGAACGTCTGATGATTTTTTGAGAACATATTTCTTGACAGAGCCAAGAGTGGTGAATGATAAAGTTATTTGATGCAGTTGCTGTTAGACGACCTCTCTGACTTTGTCCGGGGAAAACTGAGGTCCTGAGGAACACGCCTGGTCCATGGTCAAACAGCAAATGAGGGCCAGTCTTGGAAGTCATTCATTTTTCCCCTAGGTAGGGAGAAAATGGGCAACAAGATCACTGGTGAATTTTCCCCATGCTCACAGAGGAGAGGAATAGGAAAGCTGGGTTTGGAATCCATGGATCTGGGTTCAAAATCTTGCTGTTCTCTTTACTATTATACAATCTCAGTTGGTAAATGGCTGAACTCTCTGGGCCTCAGTTTCCTCACCTGTAAAATGGGGATCATAGTACCTCCCTAATCGTGGGACCATAGGATTAAATAAGACAATGTAGTCAAAGTACTTACTTAGCACATACCTAGGACATAGTGAATACCTTCTGCATTTTGATTATAATGACTATGTTATTTTGCAGTACAGATTATAAATTATATAGAATATAGTTTTACTCTATCTTGTATTAACTCTCACAGCTTTGTTTTTTTTTCTCTGCATATCATTTCTCTCCACTATATTATTTCATTGAGACAAAAAGGCTTAATACAATGTAAACTAAACCCAGAATTCCTTTTTTAACTCAGCCTACAAGATTTTCAAAGCAGCAAGGTTTTGCTAGAATTATGCAGCAAGGGGCCTCAAGATATCCCCTGACTTATTACATCTGTGTGCAGCTGAGAAATTGACTTCTCCCCGCCCAGTCAAATTATTAATTAGTTGCCTTATTGACTAATTTCTAAGTAAGCACTCAGTCAAATTGGGTAACCAATCCAATAGAACAGCGAAAGCCTTAGTTCATCCATTTTTCAATTGGGTGCTTGTCATTGTCTGGAAATGAGACTTTGAAACAAGGCCTCAAAACCTCACTGGAGGTTGGAAAATCCAGGGACAGTGATTACTGAGCAGTTTTATCTTATCTTCAGTTCTTCCTCAGCTTGATTTCCTGTAATAAAAGGGGTGGGAGGGGAAACCTTTCTAATTTAAAGGTGGGACAGAAGAGTTTGAAAGGCTATTACTACTATTAAAATTAAATAATAGCTATTGAATGTTTACTCTGTGCTGGGTACTTTTCCTTATTAATAATAATGATTAGGCACTTTTAATGCTTTCTCTTATATATTCTTTGTCATTCTGACGAACAGGATGTCAGGAATAGAATGAAAGTCACTGTCGTTATAATGTAAAAAAAAAAACCAACAACTCAGTATTTTTACACAGCTACTTGCTTTTAAGGATCCCCAAATCTTTCGTAAACATCTTCTCTGACATCTTCCAGATGGAAGGCAGTGGATCTTGCTGTTGTTTTACAAAGGTAAAAATATTAAGGTGCAGAGAATCTGGGCTGTTTTCTGAAGAGTAGCAATCACTTCCACAGCCCTCAGTGTTGGCAGAGATCCTAAAACAGCCGGTGAGAGGGAAACAAAGACAAAGCGGCTACCGGTTTGTCGACCTGGCTGAGAGGCAGGTACTTTCTCTTTCTTTCTGGGTAACACGGAGGAGGCATTTAGCCCACGACAGGGGCCAGCACGTCCCCCCATGTTCCCCCATCGGAGTGAGACCCAAGTAGGGTGGTCCAAACCCCAGCTCTCTCTCAGAAAATCCTTTTGCGGAAATCAAAACAAATAGCATAGAATACTGGCTTTCCATGTTGGGGCGGGGGAAGGCCTGGTACAACCCCTCCATCCCAAACAGGCTTTGGATTCGGTTTTATTGGCTAGTGAAAAGAATCATTTAATAGTCAAGAGCCAAGTGGTGACAAAGGAATTCAGGTAAATTAGTTTCAGTTCTTACATAGATAGTCCTTCTTCTTTGGAATTAGAGCTTTAGAAATTAAAGCCTCCTTAACGCTCATTTCCCCCACCCCTCCCTGTCCTCTAAGCTTTTTAAAAAGGATTTCTCTTCCCTTGCTAAATCTCTTCAAGAAAGAATTTCTTTTGTTTCATACAGAAGGGTTGGGGGAATTAAATTCACCAAAATATCCTAACATCAGTGCATGCAGAAAATTCAATGAAATCCAAATTTAGGCGCATTAAAAAAAAAAGTTGTTTTTTTGCTGGGACCGTTAAAATATGCAGACATACACCAAGAGAGGGCTTCAAAGCCCATTTTAATAACTAACTACTTACCTGCTCAAAGCATTTACTCACAGGTCCCCCTTTCACCCCAGTCCCAAATACTTAAAGTGTAGTTAAAATTTAAGCTTTTAGCCTCTGAAAGTACTAACAGGCGCTTGTACAGAAGCGGTGTCCATAAAATCGACAAGCCCGGTTTTCCATTACTCCGTTGTAATTAACAATCCAGTAGTAAATTAATGATCTGGAATCCACAAATGGTGTGGAACTTGAGGGTTTAAATATTTAGCAAGGGCTCCTGACAGTGTGTTGGGTTCTATAATTTGATTTTGTAACTGAAGCCTACACAAAGGCGTGAGTCCCTGAGGGTTAATGATTTTCTAGGCACAGCCCCAAAAAGTGTCATGGACACAATCTGGGGTTCCCCTACCCCCTCAATTCTCCACCTTTTCATCTGACGTATCTTTTCCTTTTTATTTGCTCTATATCCTCGGTTTCTCTCAGCTTGGAAACCCCGATTCTATGATTCTTCTCCTCTCCTGTTAAATTGAAAGAAGAATTCAGTTTCCCCAGAAAGCATATCAGTCACTGGGGTTAAAATGCAATATAATGTATACATTTCAGGTGATGTGAAACAAAGACCAGCAAAGATATAAAATATACATGGGGAAATACAAGAAGCAAAAAAGAAAAAAAAAAAAGACAATCCTTCTATGACCGACTGATGTTTAAATAACAATTTAGTGTTTAGACATGAGACGCTGGAAGTCAGGAAATTTGAGGTTCCCCTAGACATTCTGGGCTCTTAAATCTGTTGTCAGTAAAGGGGCACAATGGTGTGAATTTTTAGCTGAGCATCAGTTGAACCTTGAATTTCCTGGGTTTTTGTTGGCTCGTATCACAGTGAAACCTTATATTCTTTTTCCCCAAATATATATCTAATTTCCTTTACAAAGAGCAAAAAAAAATTTTTTTTCCCACCAAGTTATAAGAAAACACACGTTATCTTTCCCAATAAGGCATTATCTATTATTGGGTTTTTTTGGAGAGCTAAAAACATGCACCAAAATAATGTTCCAGACCCATTTATTGTGTTTTGTCAGATAAAAAAAGCTGAGTTTGATTTATTATTTCATGCAGATATTATGTAGACGCTCGTGTTCGACATTTCCTGAGAAATATTTCCGTCTCTGAGGTCTTTAAAAAAAATGCATATTTTAAAAGAATTAGGGTGTTGTTGTTTTCATTTTCTGTGTGTGTATGTGTGGTGGCAGATGGGGGGCTGCTTTTAAGGTTCTTCATGTTTAAGATGTTCATTAACTTAAAAGAATTTACTGGGAAATTATGAACTTTATAAAAGACAGACATTTCTTGAGAGTCAATTGCTTCCAACAATCCCTTTCTTTAAAGCCGTTTTTCTATTCTTTCTTCCTATAATTACAGAGTGTTTTAAATGTGAGTAATTATACCTTGACGTAGCTCATGATTTAAAATGGACCTTTGAGAAAGATAGCAAAGTGGTTTCTGCGTTTCATAGTTCAATAAAATCAGAAGCAGTTAAAAAAATAAGTATATAACTGGATTTGTTGTTTTTTCAAAATCAGTCATACATATAGACCTTTTGGGGGGGGTGGCGGGGTGAGGGTGGGTGAAATTTCAGATTAGAACGAAGTTATAACCCACATCAGGAAAATCGGACCTTTAATGAAAGAAATGGAAAAGACTTAATCACCAAGACCCCTCCAACGTGACACTTCAAATTACATCAGAACCCTACCCGGTAATGCAAAATGAGAGCCTTTCATCTGAAAAATGAAATGTTTAATGATTTCAATGAGTTCGTACCTCCCCAAATTCTAGATCAGAATAGAGCCTGGATTTCTTTTATATCTGGGAAATATGTATGGAAATGATTCTTTCTCTTGGGTTTTCCACCCCAGGTAATTTGTTTTCTCCGGGGGAGTTGGAGGGGTGGAGGAGAGCAATGTAGTTATAGCAAATGCTAAATGGCATTTCCTAGCTATCTGAGAATATTAACGTTTGAGTGGGTCAGGTCTGCCCAGAGGCAGAAGGCAGAACTCAAGATCATTTTTTCTCAGCTGAGTTTTGGTGATTAAATGTATTTGTCTGGAAAAAAAAAAAAAAAAAAGGAATGAAAAGAAAAAAAAAAAGACTTAAATGTAAAGAGAGTATCTAATGAACTAGTTAACATTCTTACTATCAGGAAAGTCTAACCCATTCATAAATAAACAACTTTAAACCACCTTTCTCTCTATCTCTCTCTCTCTCTCACACACACACACACACACACACACTCTCCTCTCTCTCTCTCTCTCTCTCTCTCTTTGAGCTCCTTTTAGCAATTTGGAGTACAGGAGATTAAAGTCTTTTGGAAATTTCCAAGGTCAGACCTCAACTAAAATAGGATTAAGGGGGTAAGGGGGAAGGCAAAAAAAATGAAGAGAAGGAAGGGTTTCATTCCCCCCTTCCCCTAACTATCCGAAATAAATCGGAAGTTATTTCTCAAAATCCTCTCTTCAAAAGGTTCTGAGATTGTTTCAAAATTTTCCAATCCTCCTCTCCCCTCCTCCCCTCCCCACGGTAAGAAAAACAAGTGAAGAGTGGGGAGTTCAAGGGGGAAGTTAGGGTCCCTTCCAGGACGTACTCCAGGGGGCACTGTGACATCAACAGCTTCTGCTGAAAGAGGCTGCTGGTTTGACCACTGCTGAAAGAAGAACAATTCTCCAACTTTGCGACCGTTTTCTCTTCAGATGTTCCAAACCAGTGTTCCAACAAAGGAAGTGAACAAGGGAAACTGACTATTTTAACCCCCTCTTTTTGCTGTGTCCCATAGGTAATGTTTAATTTCTGCACCAAGTATGTAGGGCTTTGAATAGGGAAACACAGGAAGATAAAACAGCTCGGTAAATGTTTCTCTCTTTCTCTCTCTCTTCTCCCTCCCTCCTTTTCTTCTTCCCTCCTTTCTTTCTTCCTCCCTCCCTCCCTCCTTCTCTGTTTCTCGCCCCTTCTCTATAAATGTTTTCTTTTCTCTTTTTCATTTTCCCTTCCATCCCCTTCCTCCCATTTTCCTCTCTCCTTTCCTTCTCTTTCCTAATGCGTCTCTACAAGAAAACAACAACAGAAAGCACATCTTTTCATCTACCTTGGTTGCATTTCTCCTGATTCTTCATTTCATCCATCCTTTTAAAAAGCCTTCCTAGACGCTGCTTGCCTGTTCATTCATCAGATTTGAGTAAGGAGCGCTGTCTCTCAGTACATTTTGGTAGATCTTAACAGTAATTATGTAGCAACTTCAAAGCAAAACTATCTGTGTGCTTTTCTCTCTTTTTCTCGATCTTTCTGCGCACACACACGTGCCTGCAGACACACTCTCAATCCTAACGCCACTAAACCCAAACAAAAAATCCTTTTCAAACAGGGCAGAAAATTGGGTTGAAGTTAGCTGCTGGTATTTCAAATGTAAGATGATTGCAAAAACCTCCCCAAATTTCTGGGGAAATAATGAAAAGACCCTGTAAAGAAATAAAACTTTTTAAAAAAAGAAAAAAAAAAAAAGAAATAGAACTTCTTACTGGACTAGTTTCAATTAAAAATATTATTTGATCATGTCTCAAAATTTCAATATTTTAGACCAGGGACCATGACTAACACATTATGATAAAAAAACAAACAAACAACAAACAACAAAACAAAACAAAACCAAGCAAACAAAAAAAAAAACAGGCTGAGACATACATTTAATTAGGATCTGCCAGAATTGAATCTGGGGCTGACATACGCTAGTTGCTAAAGTGAATGAGTTGGTTCTAGCAAACCTGTGCTTTTGGAAAGGCAATTTTACGGCAAAGAACAAACATTTAAAATAAGATTTTTACATCTTAAGATATTTAAAAACTCCACCCAATTCTGCCTTTGTGTCTGCCTTTAAATAACCAGAGCTGGGTTTCCAGGTTTCAAGGGGGAAAAAAAACAACAAAAAAACCCTTCATTCAATAAAATAATGAACAGCAAAGCTGAATGTTTCATTGACGAAATGTTTTCCAGGGATTTTGACTTTATTATAAATGAGGTTTTATCTCAGGAACTAAAAATACTAGAAAGGAAGGAAATCAACGAAGGGGCTGAAAATACTAGAACTATTAACCAAATCCTCCCCTTGAAGTAAGGACTGTAGCTTGTAGATGCCTCTGGAAGCCTGAACAGAGCACAGACAAAAGGAATGATGAGAATCCCAAAGACTTGTTCGGTGTAGAAAACTTACAAGCATTCAACCAGAGGACAAGCCTTCTCCAGAGTGGACATTTCCAAGTGTGGCGGATCTGTGTGTGTGTATGCGATCTGTACTATTCTTCATATATTTGTATACACTTGTGTAGATGATCATTTAGGAGAACTTCCATATGGAGCAATTGGGAAGAGAATGTCTGACTTTTGTATGTTATTGACACACTTCCTGGCGAATATTACAAATAAAAATGTTCTGTAAGTTCTTTCAAGGAAAAGCATCTCTTTCCCTTCTGTCAGTTTTGCCAATTCACTGTTTAATTTGAAACCAGAAAGAATAGAAGCAAAGTAAGCTCCAAAGAAGCACATTTACACATGAGATTTTCTGTTTTCTCTCTTGGAAGAGGCTCATTATTTAAAAGGGAGAATCCCCGGTGTTTTCTCTGGATTTTAGGAGACTGCACAAATGTAATAGCTTGGAAGAAAGAAATGAACACATAGGACCTTGAATAGAAATGCTTATAAACACATGGAACATATCAGCCTCATCACAAAAATATAGGTTCATTAGCTGTATTCTTGCTCCTTTGGAAAGGGGATCATTCATTTCAGTTTTATTTTTCTTCTTTTCCTTTATTTTCTTGCCTTTGTTGTGTTAAAGTCTCGTAAACTTGCTGAGGATCATAAATCCCTTTGCAAACCACGATATGCTGATTTAGGGGGTCCTGATTACGAGTGTGTAAAACTGAGTTTCCTAAGAGTTTGTTATTATTATTCACCAATATAACACTGTAACAACAACAATTTAAAAAAGCAATTATAAGCAGAGCCAGCCTCTCCCAGATTTTCGATATTGCCTTTAAATACATAAAAAATTAGTGAAAAAGAACGAGGCTTTATTTCTAAATGCCTATTCTCAATAATAGGATATTAATACAGTAAAAATAATTTGTTCCTAGGCCGGACCGTCAGATTCTTTCAGCAGCTTTGAAGTGAGGGAACGTTTTCTAGTGTGGGCTGAGAAGCTGGAAGCTGTCTTATAAAAGTGGCCAGCAGATGGCACTCCACCCCAGGTTACTACTCCTGGACATGATTTTGGTGCTATTCTTGGTCTTTTGGACAAGGGTGTGGACAGGCAGTTTGAGGCTGATTCTGGGCAGTCAACAATAGCATCAAAAGACAAAGAGAAGGAGAAAAGTGATCAAGCCAAGGAGCTGTATTTGCAGGTTGTGGGGCTGTCTTGCTTTTGAGAAGCTTGCTAGAGCTAAAAAAGAACCATTTGTCTTGGTGTGGGTGGATTTTGGCATCACTGAACAGAAAACAAGACAATTACTTTGTAGGATTACCCAAATCCTTTTAGGTATTCAGGAAAAAATGGATTCTTTGGTTAGGAGTGTAATTACAACACCTTCACATACCCTGTGGTAATGAAAGGCATTTTTGTTTTTTTCTCAAACCTTTTAACCAAAATTTTTGTTGACCATAAATCATAATGATGGGGATGCCTGTGGTGGAGGGAGAGAAGGGAGTTGACCATGTGTGGTGTTTGGGTGCGTGTGTATGTGCATTTGTGTATGTGTGCGTGACATTGTTAGAAATGGGGAAGGTGATTGACAGATGAATATAATGATTGGATGATAGGGAAGGATAGTTGGATGAAGGAAAAAATGAGATATATCATGAATATAGAGTCAAATGATCTGAATTAAAATGGGGAATGCTCAGAACTAACAAAGAATTTTTCTTGACCACTTCTCAGTGTGAGAGGCAAGGAAGGGAATTACAATTTAGATGCCAAAATGCTATACTTTCTGGGACAACTGATAGTTATGGAATCATTGCTACAGAGCATTTGAACTTGGACAGTCCTCCAACTCTGAGGGGTATTTGGCCACCACACTCTGGGGAGAAAGGGGAAGAAAAGGAAGTTTTCATTTTCGTGGAGGCTTCAAGGTTTTCATAACATAGCTTCCAAATGCAGTAAAAACCTCAAGAAACTGGAACTCGGCCAATCAGAGCCAGAGAGGCAAATAACCAGGAAACAAGTGGCTATCAGGAATGTATTAACAACAGAAATAACAAAACTTCTTCATGATACATCCTGGAGTCAATGCAAACCGGCTCTTTGTCTCGTGTGGATTTTCTGAGGGTCTACATGTGTATAAAACAGAAAAATCTATTTTTGTTTATTCAACGTACTTTGTTAGGAGTACAGAATGGGAGTTGGAAAAAACAGTGGTCTAAGGCAAGTCCTCATTCAAGAAAAGAGTGTACTCCAGTGCAGCAATAATAATTGCTGGTGATGGGTGCTTTGTGGAAGCCAGGAGCCATGCTTGGTGCTTTCCCCCTAACATCTCATTTCATCTTCACAAAAACTTGTGAGAGAGAGCTCTATTATTATCCTACTTTACAGACAAATCTCTGAGGGGTTAGCTCACTTGCGTAAGGTCACACAGCCTGAAGGATGTAAAGATAGGGTTCAAACACCTGGGAGAGTGTGCATCAAATTAGGATAGCAAAGCATGGTTCTCAAGCATACATTTTGAGGTAAGAAAGGGTTCTTCTGTTCAAGAGGAAAACTCGCTGAGCCTGGAGTCCTTTTGCACTTTCCTTAGAGCGATGACCCAGGGACAAGAGAAATTTGAGGTGCTGAGGAAGAGAAGTGTAAACTTGCTGTCCCAAAGAGATGCCATGTAGGTGGAGGCTGAGAGAGCCCAGTAATTCTTGCTTAGCTGTGAGCTTGGCACCACCACTCTCCTAGAGCAGAATAGCAAAGCCCACTCACCTGATAAAGCACTGTGTGGGACAAAGCAGGCGAAGGGTAAAATGGACTTTTCCCCAGGACTCTGAAATTTGGAGGCAAAAAGTCTCTTCCAGTTTTTAAGAGTCTTTGTCACCCATTTCCCACTGTAGCTTTATTATTGAGCCCTGGCTTTTTGGCAATTGCTAGACAGGAATATAAGCAGAACGCAAAGCCAAACAGAGACAGCATTCCTGTCCAAGTATCTCTATCTTCCCGTCGTTGTCTTTTCTTCTCAACCAACCTTCTCCATGACCTTGAAGGCTCATTCCAAGTGGCTTGTCTTGGAAGCCAAATCCTCTGGGTCAGCCTGTGGGGCAAAGTTAGCTTGCTTGAAGAACCATAAGCAGAACTGTTTGGCTGGAATTATGTTGTAGGTCCAAGTTGATTTCCTTGTTGGGACCATGGCAGGGGAGATTTAGTCTTGTGCCCCTTGGGGTTGAGGGAAAGGGTTGGAATATGACTGTCATCATGATAACGTGCAGCACTGTGCAACTCCACCATTTTAATGAGGAAAATTCAACGCCTTTCTACCTGGATGCTATGCACCCTCCCTTGTCCTGCCCACATTTATGTATTTATCCTGTTCACTCAACTGTTCACTGAGGGCTTAATATATGCCAGATTCTGAGACTTGGCACTTAAGGAATTCGGGTCCAGTGAGAGTGACGGAGAAATAAATGGGCATTTATAATATGACCATCAGTGCTGGAAGGGGTGAGATGTGATAGTGCTGGGGAGCACACTTGATTCAGTTCTTCCAGTGGAGGGTAGAGGGAAGAAGCAGGGAAGGCTTCCTGGAGGAGGTGACATCAAAGTTGAACCCTGATGCTGAGTAGACTAAATAAGGTGAGACAGAGAGGATGTTTCAGGCAGCGGGAAGAGCACAGGCAAAAGGGCTGGTGGGGAAGTGGGGAAGCAGGATGCTGGATACTGCAAATAACTTACCTGGCTGGAGTCCAGGAGGGGCAGACTTGAGGTTAGAGAGTAGGCAGAATTGAGGCTTGTGAACCATGCTCAGGCATCCGTTCATTATCCAGATGGAGCTCTGGAAGAATTTAGGGCAAGGGGTTGATTCAACCAACTCCAGCTATATAACTCAGTGGATTTGGAGAATCATGTTTTCTTAAGGACCATCATCTTTCCAAAATTTCGATGCCGTCTCCACTCCATAGCTTCTGCTTCCCCAGGCTCTGGGAAGCAGGGACTCCAGAGAGAAGGAGGCGCAGAGTCTCTATTTAAGCTGAGTTGTAATTAACGGTCAAACCAAGGCAGACACAAGAGCCAGAATGCACATCCAAGGAGCTGCAAAAAATCAGGAAGAAATAAAACAAACCCAATGAAACCATATCTTACAGATTGTTCTTGATACTATTTTGGGGAGGGGAAGCTAGATCTCAATGAGAAGTGATTTTTGGCCAGTCACAGTGAGCAGCCCATGCCGGCCAAAGAAACATTTTAAAAGACACATTAAACAAAGGCATAGATTTTTTTTCCCCTCCGCCAAAAGGACCTTATCCCACCAGCATCTTTTCTACAAAGGGAAAACATCTTGCATGTTGTGACCGATTTCTCGTCCGCCCGGCTGTCCTTCTCCAATGGAAGTAATTGGGGGAGAAAGGTCTGCGAGCATAAGCTTTGATGTCTGGGGGAAGGGGGCACCTTTGCAGCAAATGTCTGCCGCAGTCACAGTGATTGAGAAAGGCACATCCGTTTTGGAAAATGCCTGCTAATTAAATGAATGTTTTCAACTGGAAACCATGTCTGAGCTGTTAAGATACATCCCTGATGAAGCTGGAAGGAATGCTTTAGACGGTGGCCTGACGTGGGTGTTTTATATACCTGGCTTCCGCAAGTCTCAGATATCACATTTCATTCATTCATTCACTTGCTCATTCAACAAAAGTGTGGTGGGCTCCTCTGTGCCAGGCACCGTGGTAGGTGCTGGGTCTTCAGTAATGAACCAGGCTCCTTATAAGAGCTTATATTCTAATGTGTAAGACAGATCTTTATTAAGAAATGTTTTGTGTCACATGTTCTTACCTCTAAACATGAATAAAGAAAGGACAAAACTGAGACATGAGTCCCGGTCGGTTCAGTCTCCTCTGTTTATTAGCTCTGTGACCTTGAACAATTGCTTAGCCTTTTCCAGCCTCAGCCTCCCCATCTATACAATGGTCACTACAGGGACTTCCCCGGTGGTCCAGTGGTTAAGAATCCGCCTTCCAATGCGGGGGACGCGGGTTTGATCCCTGGTCGGGGAACTGAGATCCCACGTGCCACGGGGCAACTAAGCCCGCATCCTCTAGAGCCCATGAGCCACAGCTAGAGAGAAGCCCGCACGCCCCAAAGAAGAGCCTGCGCGCCGCAACAAAAGATCCTTCATGCTGCAACTAAGACCCAACTCAGCCAAATAAATAAATATTAAAAATAATGGTCATTACAACAGTATGTTACAGGGTGAGAATGAATATTAGGTGAGATAATACATGGAAAGTGCTCAGTTTAGTGTTTGAGCCACAGCAAGAGCTTGACACAGGTGAGTTATGTTTATTACTGAGGCCAAGGACATCAAAGAATTTTTAAAAAGTAAATTCATGCTCATTGTGAAAAAAATCAAACAAAAATAGAAGCCCCTGGAATTAAAAGTGGAGGTTGTCCTCTTACCCTACTGGCCAATGCTACCTATGCATTAATGAAGGTTGCAAGTCACTGCCAACTCCACCTGATTCCACATGAATGAGGAATCTGTTGACTTTCTACTGGGCAGTGCTGCCTTAGACCAGTGTTTCCAAAAAAATAGCATCAGCTCTCCACTTGCATCTTAATCATCTGGGAAGAGAGTGCTTGATGAAATGAAGATTCCTGGGCTTCCCCCACCTTTTGAACGTGGCTACTAGAAAATCAAAAATTACAAGTGGGGCTTGTCAGCTCATGCAGCTCAATATCAAAAATACAAACAACCCAATCCAAAAATAGGCAGAAGAGCTAAACAGACATTTCTCCCAAGAAGATGTTACAGATTGCCAACAAACACATGAAAGGATGCTCAACATCACTAATCATTAGAGAAATGCAAATCAAAACTACAATGAGGTATCACCTCACACCAGTCAGAATGGCCATCATCAAAACATCTACAAACAGTAAATGCTGGAGAGGGTGTGAAGAAAAGGGAACCCTCTTGCACTGTTGGTAGGAAAGTAAATGGATACAGCCACTATGGAGAACGGTATGGAGGTTCCTTCAAAAACTAAAAATAGAACTACCATGACACAACAATCCCACTACTGGGCATATACCCTGAGAAACCCATAATTCAAAAAGAGTCATGTACCACAGTGTTCACTGCAGCACTATTTACAATAGCCAGGACATGGACGCAGCTTAAGTGTCCATTGACAGAAGAATGGATAAAGAAGATGTGGCACATATATACAATGGAATATTACTCAGCCATAAAAAGAAACGAAATTGAGTTATTTGTAGTGAGGTGGATGGACCTAGAGACTATCATACAGAGTGAAGTAAGTCAGAAAGAGAAAAACAAATACCGTATGCTAACACATATATATGGAATCTAAAAAAAAAAAAGGTCATGAAGAACCTAGGGGCAGGACAGGAATAAAGACACAGGCGTAGAGAATGGACTTGAGGACACGGGGAGGGGGAAGGGTAAGCTGGGACGAAGTGAGAGAGTGGCATGGACATATATACACTACCAAATGTAAAACAGATAGCTAGTGGGAAGCAGCCGCATAGCACAGGGAGATCAGCTCGGTGCTTTGTGTCCACCTAGAGGGGTGGGGTAGGGAGGGTGGGAGGGAGACGCAAGAGGGAGGGGATACAAGGATATATGTACATGTATAGCTGATTCACTTTGTCATAAAGCAGAAACTAGCACACCGTTGTGAAGCAATTATAGTCCAATAAAGATGTTAAAAAAACCCCAAACAAATGGGGGCCTGTGTCATCTTTCTTTTGGGCGGTGCTGATGGAGACCCTCACACGC
This sequence comes from Hyperoodon ampullatus, assembly GCF_949752795.1. NCBI lineage: Eukaryota > Metazoa > Chordata > Mammalia > Artiodactyla > Ziphiidae > Hyperoodon > Hyperoodon ampullatus. The sequence goes on from NC_136926.1 coordinate 13,679,573, forward strand.
TCCAGGCCCCTATGACTGCAACCTGACAATTATGCATAAAACAATGGAAAAAATAGCAGCAAGCGTCTGTCCCTCCTCTTTCCAGAGAAAAGCCTCAGATCATACCCTGCCACCTCACTGCACCTTCTTTGGTTGGAGGAGCCCCATCTGTGGCTCATGACTTGCGTGGTGCCACCTCCATTAGCACATTAAGTGGCAGCGGGTTCAAAGCCCATCCAAGGTCACCCTCCATGACACCCAGCCTGGCGCCTCGGGCTCCTAGTGTCCAGGGCTGGGCAGCTGTTTCTCGGTTTGGCACAGCTGCTCACCAGGTGATTTTTTACGGCTCTGAGTTCATAAGAGCTTCTTTAGCAAAGCACAAAATGTTTCAAGTGAGCTTGGAGAGATGAGTGTATTTACCAGGACAAATATCTTGCTCTTTGTCAGCCTTTGATTATATCTGACTGCACTTTCCTCTCTGAATGGAGTTGGGAAAAAACAGTTCATTTAAAGCTTGAAAATACTCATCTTCTCTTCCATTTTGTACCAGCCTTTTTCTTGCCCTAAACAACAACACTTGTGTCTGCCTCCTTTCCCTGGTTTGTTTTCCAGAACAATCTCGCTTCCCTTTGGCCTTTGTTCTGCTCTGCTTCTGTAAATCAGTTTACCTTGCTAATAATAATAATGATCTATAATATCAGGGAAGTGCTTTCCTAGAGCCTTAACGCATCTGACGTGTACGAAATCTTTATGAGATGGGCTGGGGAAATGAGCTTCATGTACAGTCAACACCGAATGAGTGTTGGATGTTGAGTGCATTGAATACTTCTCACAGCTTCAGCAAGTAGGCACTGTCCCCATTTTACAGATGAAGAAACTGAGGCTCAGGGCAGTAAAGTGACTCACCCAAGCTCTTGCAGCTAATGAGTGATGGAGCACAAATTTGGATCTAAATCTGTTGACTCCAAATCTATGCTTTTAACAATTCCCATCTTCTTCATGTGTTCCTACAAGTATGATAAATGAGGAAACTGAGGCACAAAGAGATGAAGGGGCTGCAGCTATTTGTAATCTTTCAAGTGTTAGTAGACCCAGCTGAAACTGGATTTCACACAAGAGGGAATTTAATGTAATTGAAATTTTAGCAGTAGGGATGGCTTCAGGCAAGCCCTGATCCAGGAGCTCAGTGTTTCAAGGAACCTGATTTTACCATGATAGTTCTCTCAGCGAACATTTGTTAGCATTGACTACTGACCCAGAACTGCGCTAGATTCTGGATAGGGGTCAAATCTGGCTCCAGTCATGGAGGTCTCAGCTCCCAGGAGAATGGGGAGAGAGTGATAGTTAAAGCAGAAAATTCCCATAGAGCCTGGTATTTGTTCTCTCTCTCACATGCTTATTTTAACACAGCATTACAGATACAGTTGAATGTCCTGGGGAACCCTTCCCTAGCACATTCCCCTCCCACCTTTCTTACTATATAAAAACCAATAGGAATGAACTGCTCTGGATTCATGGTGTTTGGAAGCCTGAAGTCTTATTCACCTGGCCTCTATTCTGCTCTGGGGGCCCCTGTCCCTAATGAGAATTAGGAATTCCACATGACTCTCTATGAAACAAAATTTTAAAACTACTCTTTTTCATCATTAAAATTTTTTCATTGGACTATAATATACGTACAGAAGAAATGCACATATCAAAAAGCAGAGTTCAGTGAATTTTCACAAAGTAAATACGTCCTTGGATACAATACCCAGATCAAGAAACAGGAGATGTCAGCCCATTTCCCAGTCTCAATCTCCCCAACAAAATGGTGTATCTTGATTTTGACACTATAGATTAGTTTTGCCTGTTTTCTACTGCATACAAAACAGAGTCACATAAGTATATCCTTCTCTGCGTATAGTGTCTTCTGCTTGACATTATGTTTATGAGATTTCTACCCTAATTTTAATGGGTACATGATACGCTATTTTACGAATATCTCATAATTCACTTAACTGATCTTATATTGTTATAAATAATTAGGTTGCTTGTAATTTATGCTTATTGATTTTCTTTTCAGTTTTGTTTTGTTTATTGGGAACTAATGCATTTGCCCAAAGCAATGATAAAGTATTGGTTAGATTTTACTGCTTGGAAGCGACAGAACCAGCCCTGGTTTGCTCAAGCCAAGAGACAGTTCATCAGAGATGCTCACAGGAATGAAAGGAGTGCTGAGGGACCAGGCCAAGGAGAGGCCACAGGCAGTGGGGCTGTATCTGGAAATACACAGGGACAATTCACTGAAGGGAAATCAGTGTGGTCAGAGGCTGAGCAGTAAAAGCCAATGTCCTTTTAGGTGGCTTTTAGCCATGTAGAAATTCGGGCTTGAAGGAGGTGTTCTGGGGAAAGTAAGTTCTTCCTGGTAACAAGGAAACACTGTCTGGACTGGTTTACCTATTTCTAAGACTGGCCCTGGCTTGTCTCACTGTGGCTTGTTCCAGGATTGAGATATTTGTAGGGCAGGAATTCTCAAACTTTTCTTCTCAAGGAACCCCATGCATATCAGAGAAGTGTGGATAAGAATATCTGATGGGGCTTCCCTGGTGGTGCAGTGGTTGAGAGTCCGCCTGCTGATGCAGGGGACACGAGTTCGTGCCCCGGTCCGGGAAGATCCCATATGCCGCGGAGCGGCTAGGCCCGTGAGCCATGGCCGCTGAGCCTGCGCGTCCGGAACCTGTGCTCCGCAATGGGAGAGGCTGCAGCAGTGAGAGGCCTGCGTACTGCAAAAAAAAAAAAAAAAAAAAAAAAAAAGAATCTCTGATGGTCCTGGGGATGTGTTTCTCTGTGTCTTCAAAACCTTGGGATTTATTTTAAAAGTTCATGTGAACTTTTCATTCTATTCCCTCTATATCCATGTTTATATGGCATAAAAATAATTTTATTTTCTAAATCCTCAAACAAGTAGATACTCTAGGACCCTGTTACCAAGTGTGGCCGGTGCACCAGTAGAATCACCTGAGCTAGTTAGAAATGCAGAGTCCCAGCATTTTAACATAATTCCCAGAGTCTGCAATTTCATACAGTTCCTAGTTGACTCATGTGCATAGTAAAGCCTGAGTAGCACTGCTCTGTCTTTCATCCATCCACTTATCCATCCATCCATCCATTCATTCATCAAAAATGCATTTAGCATTTGCTCTGTACCAGGCCCTGGGTTTACTGCAGTGAGCAGAGGAGACAAAGTTCCTGACCTCATGGATGTCCAGCCAAGTAGTGAAGATAGACATTGAATAAGTACTTACAGAGGAAGAAAGTATGCAAGGATCTGTGTGGACGTATATATCCAGGAGGGTGGGGGAGGTCAGGGCAGGCTCCCTGGAGCAAATGAAGTTTCAGTGGAGACCAGAAGGGTGGGTATAATGTAGTTAGGCTGAGGGAGGGCTGCAAGGAGTCAGAAAATGAGTGCTAGTGCCCTGGGCAGAGGATATGATATGTGTCAAGGCCTCAGGAAGGAAAGTCTGGCTTATCAATACAAAACTACTTCATTCATTCATTCATTCACTCATTCAGCTGACTTAGATAAGATGCCTGTTACATTTATAGCCAACACTTTGCTTAACGCTGGAGAGGTGCTGATGATGGTGATGGAGATGATGACAATAATGAACACTTAAATAGCCAGACATTATTCTAGACTCTTTATATATATTAACTCACCCAACCATCATCATTAACAGCCCTATGAGACAAATTCTAGGATATTCCCCATTTTACAGGTTAGGAAACTGAGGCAGGGAAAAGTTAGTTAACTTACCCAAGATGATGCAGCAGAGCCTAAATTCAAGGCCGCAGAGCCCAGCTCGGAAATTCATGGTCTTCATCATTACATTCTAAATAAGATGTGGGTCTGCCCTCCAAGACCCTGCCCACTGCCATTTTAGGCACCCTTTTCCCTACAAAATTTCTAAGATCTTCCATGCAAAATCAACATCTGGTTCTGAGCTTCTCACATCTAACTGTTCTCTTCACAGGTTTGTCAGGGACTGTAATAGGCATGACTTTGTGGTTTCACTCTCTGAGGTTGACTCCCAGCCCGCCCACCCTCCATCTCATCTCTGCTTTCCCACACGAGTGCCTCTTGCCTGGAGAGCCGAGGTCTCCCTCCATCTCTGGTCCCGGCGACTTTATGCTCATCCTCACTGCACTCTGTTCCCTGCTCCGTGTCCCTTTCTCCTTGCTTGGCACTTAGTACATCTTTTCAAATACCACCATGGCTTGGTTTAAAGCTCTTACTAACTTACACACACACACACACTCACCTTCACTCATATGTACACAAGAGACAAAAGGACATCCCCACATTCATTCTTTGCCTTCTACTTATTGACACACATACACTCACACTTATACACACAACATATACATACATATATCCAAAGCACACTCACTTACTTACATACTCATTCACACACCCACTCAAACATATGCACAAACACATATGCCACTTCCTTTCACACACTCATTCAAACATATTCGCGCACACACACATATACACACACCCCTCCCGCCCTGCACATAAACACACACAAACACCAGCAGATTCTCTGTCGCATACACACACTGGGGCCTTGTTGGCTGCCATCTACCAAAGAACTTTGCAGTCATGTCAGAGAGGAAAAGTTCAAATGAAAATCAGACCTGGTAATTATAGGGTTTTCTACACGCACATTTTTTTTCCCCAGGCTTGAAAACGAAAGAGGCCCAGGAGATGAGAACCTTTCCAGGGGGCTGGGGAGTAAGTAAGCAAAACCACATTTAAGAGAGTGAGAAAAACTCCCTAAACTATTTTTAAAAACCGCTGGATGGAGAAGAAGAGGACTGGTGACACAACTTGCTTGTCAACTGTTAGGTCTGACTTTGGCGTCTTGGTGCAGTGAGGTTCTGTGGGTTTTTCAAGGACAAAGCCAAGGCGTTTCCCTGTCAAGTCCCCATTTCTATCTAAAGCAAGACACTAAATATCCAAATCAACTCACTTTGGCAAACATGTAGTGAATAGCTAATAGATGCTGGGCATTGGATAAGCCACCTGGGGTACACAGATAACTAAGGGGTGTCCAGAATGGTGGGGGAAAGAGATAAGTATTAGCTGGGGTGAATTCATTGCAAGGGACAGAAAAGGAAAGGAAACATCTAAGGGTAGCTGGCTTCAGACACTGCTGGATCCAGAGGCTCAGACAGACTTTCATCACATAGTCACACTAAGGGTGTGGCATGGTCAGATGTGGTCACTTGGGCTGCAGGGTGGAGAAAAGACTGGGACAAGCATGGGAGCTGGAAATCCAGTTTTGGGGAGGGGAGCATTGCAATAGTCCAGGCAGAAGAGCGTGGTGGCTTGGACCAAGCAGATGTGAGGCTGGGAGGAAGTGAATGAGAGATGAGGTAAGTTGCAAAGATTCGGTGATGGAGGATGTGGGGTGTAAGGAAGAGGGAGATGTCAAGAATAATTCCGAAGTTTCTGGATTTTACGGCTGCGTGCCTGGCTGAGATAGGCTATTTCTCTGACCTTAACCAAGAAGATGGGTATACAAATTTTGACTGAAAATGATGGTCCTTTTTTCCCCCCAGCATTATTGAGCGGTAATTGACAAAACTGTAAGTGTTTTTTTTTGTTGTTGTTGTTTTTTTTGTGGTACGCAGGCCTCTCACTGTTGTGGCCTCTCCCGTTGTGGAGCACAGGCTCCGGACGCACAGGCTCAGCGGCCATGGGTCACGGGCCCAGCCACTCCGCGGCATGTGGGATCTTCCCGGACCGGGGCACGAACCTGCGTCCCCTGCATTGGCAGGCAGACTCTCAACCACTGTGCCACCAGGGAAGCCCAAAACTGTAAGTGTTAAGTGTACAATGTGATGAGATGACATATGTATACATTGTGAAAGGATTCCCACCATCGAATTAATGAACACATCCATCACCTCATGTAGTTATCCTTTCTGGTTTTTACTTTTTTGTGAGAACACTTAACTTCTACTGTCTTAGCAAATTTTAAATTATGCAACATGGTATTATTAACTATAGTCACCATGTTAAACATTCTATCCTCAAATCAGCTTCATCTTATACGTGAAAATTTGTACCCTGTTGTCAGTCTCTCCCTATTTCTCCCACCCCACAGCCCCTGGCAACCACCATTCTACTCTCTGTTTCTAAGAGTTCAAGTTTTTTTTTTTTTTTTTAACATTCTACATATAAGTGAGATCATGCAGTATTTGTCTTTGTCTGGCTTATTTCACTTAGCATGGTGTCTTTCAGGTTCATCCATGTTATTGCAAATGGCAGGATTTCCTTCTTTTTTAAAAAATTTTTATTTATTTAATTTATTTATTTTTGGCTGAATTGGGTCTTCGTTGCTGTGTGTGGGCTTTCTCTAGTTGTGGCAAGCAGGGGCTAATCTTCGTTGCGATGCGCAGGTTTCTCATTGCAGTGGCTTCTCTTGTTGCGGAGCACGGGCTCTAAGTGCGTGGGCTTCAGTAGTTGTGGCATGTGGGCTCAGTAGTTGTGGCTCGCAGGCTCAGTAGTTGTGGTGCACGGACTTAGTTGCTCCGTGGCATGTGGGATCTTCCTGGACCAGGACTCGAACCTGTGTCCCCTGCATTGGCAGGTGGATTCTTAACCACTGCGCCACCAGGGAAACCCTGGATTTCCTTCTTTTTTAAGGCTGAATAGTATTTCACGGTATGTATATACAACATTTTCTTTATCCATTCAAATGTTGTTGGACATTTATATGTCTTGGCTATTTTGAATAACTCTGTAATGAACATGAAAGGCAGATTTCTCTTTGAGACAGCAGTTTCCTTCCCCTTGGGTATATACCCAGAAATGAAATTGCTGGACCATATGGTAGCTCTTTTTTTAATTTTTTGAGGAACATCCATACTGTTTTCCATAGTGGGTGCACCAATTTATATTTCCACCAGAAGTGTACAAGGGTTCCTTTTTCTCTACATCCTCACCAGCACTTTTTATCTCGTCTTTCTGATAATCACCATCCTAACAGGTGTGAGGCTATATATTATTGTGGTTTTGATTTACATTTTTCTGATGTTTAGTGATGTCGAGCTCTTTTTCATATACCTGTTGGTCATTTGTATATCTTCTTTGGAAAATATGTCTATTCAAGTCTTGTGCCCATTTTTTAATTGGATTACTTATTTATTTATCTTTGCTGTGAAGTTGTATGAGTTCCTTGTATATTTTGGATATTAACCCCTTATCAGAGATATGGTTTGCAAATATTTTCTTCCATTCTGTAAATTGTCTTTTCATTCTGTTGATTGTTTCTAAGTGTCCATCAAACCAGATAATGTATGGTAAAACTGTACTTTAGGGAGCCATTTTGCTTTACTTTCTCAGGTCACCCACATAAAAATCACAAGAGTCAGGAGTTATCATTATCATTGCATAGATAAGGAAAAGTGGGCTAAGAGAGGGGTGTTAGTAGTGGTAGTAATAGTAGCACTGGAAGGCATTATTGTAGAACTGTTAAGAGGACAAGATCTAGCGGCAGCCTACCGACTTGGGTTCAAGTCTCAGCCCAACATTTTACTAGCTAGGTGGCCTTGGGCAAGTCATTCCACTTTCCTATTCCTCAGTTTTTTTTGTCTTTAAAGTGGGATAAATTTGCTGATCTCATAGAGCTGTCCTAAAGGTTAAATGAGACAATATGTGCAAACTGTTTAAACTCACCTCTGCATATAGAAAGCAGTCAACAAAGATGAGCTATGTCATTATTGTCAATGACATCCTCCTCATAGATAGTGGGATGTGGTTATAGTCGAGGTCATCGTTGCTACTCAGTATTTCCTGACCTTGTTTTGGAGGGTTTGCACTTCCCTGAAGCTTGGGGTTAGGAATGACCATGGCTAAATGACTTGCTTTGGCCACAAAATGTAAATAGATGTGATATGTCACTTCTGAGTGGAAGTTTTAAGAACTGGTATGAAATTGAACACATCTATCTTTCTCTCTGCCATGGTGACCAGCAAGGTTCTGGAGGTTGGATGATCTGTCAGCCTGGTTCCAGAGTGAGGACATGGGGACAGAGCCCCCAGTTGACCTACAATAGCAATGTAGTGTGAATGAGAAATAGAGCTTTGCTGTTTTAAGATCCTGAAACTGGGGGTTGTTTGTTACTGCAGCAAAATCTGTCCTCTTCTGACTGATACACTGATGGGCACTAGAAACTGAACCATAGGAATCTTTGTTAATCAAATAAATACTTCAGAGATTCACACCTCCATGACACTGTGCAGTAATCCCATTGTATAGATCCAAATAAAGACAGGGGAAAATACTTCTTTAGCTTTTGGAGAGAGATTCTACTCAGCTCTGAAGTGCCCTGAAATGGGTGTTTATTGAAAAAAACATACAGGCTTGATGGCAAGTATAAGCTTTTATATATAATGAAAATGGAAATGGGTATCACTGTACATGTGAAAAGGAAATCTATAAAAACCACAGAGCATTTCACAGAACTAGAACAAAAAACTTCACAATTCGTATGGAAACGCAAAAGACCCCGAATAGCCAAAGCAATCTTGAGGAAGAAAGACGAAGCTGGAGGAATCAGGCTCCTGGACTTCAGACTATACTACAAAGCTACAGTAATCAAGACAGTATGGTACTGGCACAAAAACAGAAATATAGATCAACGGAACAGGATAGAAAGCCCACGCACATATGGTCACCTTATTTTTGATAAAGGAGGCAAGAATATACAATGGAGAAAAGACAGCCTCTTCAATAAGTGGTGCTGGGAAAACTGGACAGCTACATGTAAAAGTATGAGATTAGAACACTCCCTAACAAACACCATACACAAAAATAAACTCAAAATGGATTAAAGACCTAAATGTAAGGCCAGACACTATAAAACTCTTAGAGGAAAACATAGGCAGGACACTCTATGACATAAGTCACAGCAAGATCCTTTTTGACCCACCTCCTAGAGAAATGGAAATAAAAACAAAAATAAACAAATGGGAACTAATGAAACTTAAAAGCTTTTGCACAGCAAAGGAAACCATAAACAAGACGAAAAGACAACTCTCAGAATGGGAGAAAATGTTTGCAAATGAAGCAACTGACAAAGGATTAATCTCCAAAATTTACAAGCAGCTCATGTAGCTCAATATCAAAAAAACAAACAACCCAATACAAAATGGGCAGAAGACCTAAATAGACATTTCTCCAAAGAAGATATACAGATTGCCAACAAACACATGAAAGGATTCTCAACATCACTAATCATTAGAGAAATGCAAATCAAAACTACAATGAGGTATCACCTCACACCAGTCAGAATGGCCATCATCAAAACATCTACAAACAGTAAATGCTGGAGAGGGTGTGAAGAAAAGGGAACCCTCTTGCACTGTTGGTGGGAATGTAAATGGATACAGCCACTATGGAGAACGGTATGGAGGTTCCTTCAAAAACTAAAAATAGAACTACCATATGACCCAGCAATCCCACTACTGGGCATATACCCTGAGAAAACCATAATTCAAAATGAGTCATGTACCACAATGTTCATTGCAGCTCTGTTTACAATAGCCAGGACATGGAAGCAACCTAAGTGTCCATTGACAGATGAATGGATAAAGAAGATGTGGCACATATATACAATGAAATATTACTCAGCCATAAAAAGAAATGAAATTGAGTTATTTGTAGTGAGGTGGATGGACCTAGAGTCTGTCATACAGAGTGAAGTAAGTCAGAAAGAGAAAAACAAATACCGTATGCTAACACATATATATGGAATCTAAAACAAACAAAAAAAGGTTCTGAAGAACCCAGGGGCAGGACAGGAATAAAGATGCAGATGTAGAGAATGAAGTTGAGGACATGGGGAGGGGGAAGGGTAAGCTGGGACGAAATGAGAGAGTGGCATGGACATATATACACTACCAAATGTAAAAGAGATAGCTAGTGGGATGCAGCCACATAGCACAGGGAGATCAGCTCGGTGCTTTGTGACCACCTAGAGGGGCGGGATAGGGAGGGTGGGAGGGAGATGCAAGAGGGAGGGTATATGGGAATATATGTATATGTATAGCTGATTCACTTTGTCATAAAGCAGAAACTAGCACACCATCATAAAGCAATTATACCCCAATAAATATGTTTAAAAAAACCCAAACCCACAGAGCATTTTAAGGGGTTAAAGGTAAAAGGAAATGGGCTTGTTATGTGCCAGTTAAATAAACAAGGGCTTCTTGGACCAGAATGGGAGGGTTTCTAGTCACCATTCAACCTTCCAGAGATGTATTTAAAATATGGCATTAGGTGCATGTGGAGTTGTGTTTTTGTGTTTTGCCACCATTCTAAACTGAACACATAAGGGCAGAGAACTAGACTTAGAAACTGGGAGTTTTAGATGTCTCAGAAATTTGAAACAAAACCCAGGCTTCCAGGAGGGTTTGCAGATCTTGGGAAACTAAGGGTTTAAACTCAGTCATGATCTGTGAGTTTATTTTTCCCAATTTCAGAAATGTATTTAATACTTCAGACATATTTACTATGGACCCTGGAAATGATGTTATTGAGGGTGAGACACTCCCAATCCTCTTTCTTGACAGTAGGTATTTTGGGCTGTGTGGTTAACATAGAAATTAATTTCCATGTTCTTGTGGCTTGGTTGTTGATGTTGTCTGGGAAATGAGTGGGACAGAATTCACAGTCCCCCAGGTGCTCACATGGGCTTGTCTGTGGTTTGCATGTTGTGATGTCAGTGGGAATAGATTTGCTGGAGCCCATGTGTGCAGAGCCGTGGCATCAATGACAATAATGGTAAAGGGCACAGACTTAGCAATGGATAAACCTCAGTTTCTATCTCAGTTCCACCTTAGGCAATTTGTATTCTCTCTCAAAGCCTCAGTCTGTTCATCTGCAAAATGGGCACACCAGTATGTCTTAGGGTTGTTGTGAGGATAAACTCAGACAAAAATGTAAAGTAAGGCTTATTCCAGCACATAGTATTTGCTCAATAAATTTGAGTGATGATGATGATGATAAAATGTCATGAGATGGTGGCCTGTGATGATTTCAGGTCAGACCTTGGTCTTTGGTAATTTAATTTTGCTCAGTGAAATACCATATCCAAAAGCACGATTGGGATGATCCAATGACCACTGAGATGCCAGGATTGTGGAAGTGATATTTGGGATTTTATTAGCCAATCCCACAGCTGTAGTGAAAGCCAAGGCCTTGCTCTCTTTCAACTTGAGCTTTTACCCAAGAGTGAATTTATACATAATTTATTTCTTCTTTTTAAAGCATCATTTTGATATCTAATGACTGGCTCCATGAGAAGAAGATCAGGTTCACAGGCTGTTGTGGTCAGGAACCAAATATCATGTAACTGCCTTGTAGTTATTCTGTATACTATAGCCCTAATTTTATTTGGAGCTTCTCTTTTTCAAGAGCTCATGATTGCTCCTTCTTGCCCATTAAATCAAGTCCAAACTCCATGTCCTCACAGAAAATAACTCTCTGTGTTGCTCCCTAAGATAGATATTCCACCTTCTTGCTTGCTCATTCTTTAATATACTCTGTCCACTGCATCTTATAAGGGCAGATATATGGTACTTGTACTACCAGGTTCTAATCTAGTGTCCATGGCAGACATCACTAAGTGATTTTCACTTTGACTTCTTACCTGGTGTCATCATTGTCCTCACATAGTACTCCAGGCAACCACTCTCAATTGATGAAGCATGGTGTATGAATAAACCTGATTTACCACCCATGACCTAGGCAGACTGGCTTTTTTTCCTGAACATTCTAGGTTTTCCCCATACTTATATGGTTTTAAGTGCTGGCCTTTTTACCCAGAATTCCTTTGTCTCTGCCCAATTAAGCCCCATTCATTGTTCAAGATTTAATGCAGTTCATCAAGTTTCTACAAGCAGCCTCGGTATTATAAAATCACAAATAGTGTTTCTTTTCTTGAGTTGATCTGAAATCCTATATGATAGTTTTTCCTGATGACACAAGTTGACCTTTCCTTGTCCTGATCTCATAAAGCATATATTATCTGAGTATACTCACATCAACTGTATTTTTAAGCTTATGATGAATAACTTTTTGCCTATTTGGGCTTTACGACTAGATTCTTGAGGGTAGGAGCCACATGGTTTTTTTTAGAGTACGCAGCTCCGAGTTCAAATCCTGGCTTTGCCATTTCCTAGCAAAATGAACTTAACCTCACTGAATGTCAGGTTCTTAAATGAAAAATGAACAGGGTAATAAAACCTACCTCCTGAAGTTTGTTGTAAGTATTCAATGCATGTAAATACCTTAGCCCGGTTTCTGAGAAATAATAAGGGGAAAATATAATGTATCTTTACATTCTGTATAAATCATAGTGAGACGCAAAGAGCCTTGAAACAAAAGTCCCAATTTCCACCCCAGGTTTGGCCATCAGTTAGCTTGGAGAAGTCACTTCAGAGTCTTATCTTGCTCATCTACAAAATGAGTTTTATGGTCCATTCTTTGGTCTGCTCCCACTTTGGTTTGTGATATAAATGGGATGCTGCTGGCGAAAGCAAAGGTGATACCCAAAATAGTTATCAATCTGTATACCATGAGGATGGACCATTTGGCACAGCTGTTGGACAGATGCTGGCTGTAACAAGTAGGATGGCCACTCTGAGTATCCACCCTTGGTGAAGGCATTCTGGAAAGCGTGAAGCACTACCCAGATGTGAGGAATCCCTATTGTCATTGATCCCTAGGTAAAGTGAAGATGGAAATTGTTCCTACAAATAATCGATAGCTTGTAATATTGTGGGAACCTCAAAAAAGGGTGGCGCAATCAGGACTCTCAGCTGAGAGCAACAGAATCCCAACTCAGTGGGATAAGTGAAAGGTAGATTTGGATTTAGGTGTGACTGTATCTAAGGGCTCAAATGTTATATTTAAGACAGTTTTATTCTGTTCACTTTTCATACCTGCTTTCCTCTGAATGTGCTCCAATCTCAGGCAGGTTTCCCCTTCATAATAACAAGACAAGATAGCACCAGCAGGTCCAGGTTTATATACTGTTCCCCCAGCTTGAAGTACACCAGAAAGAGAGCTCCCCTTTTCCCAATAATCCCAGCAAAAGACCTGGGATTTCTCACTTCTCTGATTGCCTATCACTTGGCACTTACCCATCTCTGAGCTGATGGCTGTCTGTTGGGATGCATTGCTCTGATTGGCAGTGTCTGCTTCACACATGTAAATAAGTCCCCTACATATGAAACTTCAAGTTGCGAACTTTCAAAGGTGTGAACGTGTGTGAGTGAAAGACATCAGTGTCAGGCGTGAGTGACATTGCAGCTTGCCCTCCATCTCCTGTTGCTGACGATCCTTCAGCTCTACTGTCTCCCACCTCCTCTCCCTCCTCCCATCAGTAACTCTTCTTGCCCGTTCACTTGACGCCAGCCCCTGTATGTCAGCTGTTGTACTGTACTACTGTACTTTTCAAGGTACTGTACTGTAAGATTAAAAGTGTTTTCTTTATTTTTTGTGTTTGTTTTTTATGTATTATTTGTGTGAAAAGTATTATAAACCTATTACAGTACGGTACTATATAGCTGACTGTGTTAGTTGGGTACCTAGGCTAACTCTGTTGCACTTACAAACAAATTGGACTTATGAATGCACTCTTGGAATGGAACTCGTTCGTATGTAGGGGACTTACTGTACTACAGGGACCAAGGGCTTTAACTGCATGGACATCCTCATGAGATAGAGCTCTGTACATCCCCACTGAAGGGGAAAGTGGGTACTACCCAGGCTAAAACAACAGCTGTCCATTACCATGGTGTAATGCAGATGAGCTTGAGAAGAACAAGATGGTCCTGTTCTTATCCGGGCTTGGTCACTTCCTGTTCACCATGAATACATAGCCCTCACATGGAAACGAGAGTGTTGTGTCTGAATTCCTTCCGCTAAGAATCCAACTAGTCTGTGAGACTCTGCTTCCACCCATTAATACATGAGAACATGAATCTGTCATCCCACATCCTTCTTGCCCACAGAGGACAGCACGGAGAAGATGCTTCAGAGTAGGGCGTTAGTGGGATGTGGTGGCTGATGTCAGATGGGTTTGGCATGTTCTCTAAGACTATGAATTTGCAAAGTTTTGGAATCATGAAGGAAAGGAAAAACCACAATGTGCTCATCCAGGCATTTCTTTCTTTCCTCTTATTTTTCCTCAAAGCCCTGGTACTTCGAGGGAAATGTAATCCTTATGTTTCTATTTAATTTGTAGTATACTTAGGTCATCAAAATGGAGCCTATAAAGAGTCATTTGATGTCCAGGAAGAATTATGAGCTTGTATATAAGCCTCTTAAAATGTGTGTGTGCTTGTGCATGTGTGTGTGAGTGAATGTGTGTATGTATGTTAGCACTTGAGATTTACCCCTTCAAAGCTCTGCATTTCATTAAGTTTGAACTCATCAGAAAGTGAAGTTCAAGGCTCACAGTTAGATAGAAAGATCTATTGAGAGACTTGATTTCTTTCCTTTTTCAGAACCACACGTGGAATAATAGAAGCATAATGCATACTTTCTCAGACCCATACAATCAAGGGTGTAGGTATCCCTCTTGATGACAACTTTTGGATAGCGTTCTCTGTACCCATTATTCCCATTTCCTCTTAACCCTCTGCAGTCCGGCTTACATCCCTCACCTCCCCACCCACACCTGATTCCATACAGGTGGACCTTGAGGATCTCCAGGTTACTGTTAAATCTAGTGTATGTGCTCATTTTTACTTGGCCATCCAATGGATATTTTTTTCTCATGGTATGTGACTTCTCAGCAGCATCTGGCACAATCAAACACTCTCCCCTCTTTTTTTCCTTAAAAATTTTTTTTTTTATTGTGGTAACATTGATTTACAATGTTGTGTTAGTTTCAGGTGTACTGCAGAGTGAATCTGTTGTACATATACATATATCCACTCTTTTCTAGATTCTTTTCCCATATAGGCCGTTACAGAACACTGAGTAGAGTTCCCTGCGCTAGACAGCAGGTCCTTATTAGTGGTCTATGTTATATATAGTAGTGAAACACTCTCCCCTCTTTTTTTCCTTAAAAAAAATTTTTTTTATTGTGGTAACTTTGATTTACAATGTTGTGTTAGTTTTAGGTACATGGCAGAGTGAATCTGTTGTACATATACATATAGTAACTCTTTTCTAGATTCTTTTCCCATATGGGCCATTACAGAGCGCTGAGTAGAGTTCCTCGCGCTATGCAACAGGTCCTTATTAGTGGTCTATGTTATATCTAGTAGTGAAACACTCTCCCCTCTTGACAGAACCTCCTCATTTGGTTTGAGTAATTTCATAATCTCCCGTCAATCTTCCAATGTTCCCTGTCTCTCTGGCTGCTTCCCTTATTCTTATTATCCTTCTCCTTCTCCTTGTCTTAGTCTTATCCTCTTCCTCTACCCATTGGATATTGGATGTCTTCTAGGCTTAGTCCCTATATTTTCTCCCTATATTCTCATCCACTCCCATGGATTCAATACCATCTGTATACTAGGGCTCTCAAATTTATATCTGTCTCCCAGGCAGCTCCGTTGAGTTCTAGGGCACATAGCCAGGTGCCCTCTAAACATCTCCACTTGGGTATCTCAGAGGCACCCAAAACATAACAAGTTCTGGACTGAAGTCCTCATCTCCAATCCCCACGCTCCCAATATATTTGTTCCCTGGTGTCTTTGCTCTGGTGAAAGTCACATCATAGCATCTCTTTCATTTTTCTGTCTCCATCACTGCCATCCTAGTCCAAATTACCATCATTTATTGTCTGGGCCACTGCAATGGCCTACTAATTCGACTCTCATGTCTACTCTGTTCATTCTCATTCTCCCTCTGCACTGTAGTCATAGCTGTCTTTTTAATGTACTAATCTGGCCATGTCAACTCCCACGTAAATGGTTTGCCATTGCTTTTAGGATAAAAATGAAGATCCTTCACAGTGTTTATCTGCATGCACTGGTCCCTGTCTACTTCTCCAGGTTCATGCCAACACTCTGCGCTTGCATCCTGGGCTACAGTCACTCTGGTTTCCTTTCCTTGAAAGTGCCATTTCTCCTCCCAGAACAGGCACTTTGCATATTCTCTTCCATCTGTCTGGAATTTCCTCCCTCTCCATTCCCATTTACCTAGGTAACTCCTATTCGTCATTCCAACCTTGCATAAGGGTCACCACACTAGGGAAGTGTCCTGTGACCCCATGACCTCTGTCAGGTGACTTTGTTCCCTGTATCCATAACATTGCGCACCTTTCCTTTTGCATCTGCTCAGCCTCTAGGGGGTGGTATGGAGCTCAGAGGCCCAGGATAACAGATGCCCCTTACTTACCCCAGGAGCTCCCTCCACCTACCTCCTCTCCTGGCTGCCAGGCTCATACCTAGGGTTACATCCCAGCATAACCTGGCTGCACATATACTAGGCCTGGTAATGGAGGAAAGCCCAAGCTTGATTATGGATGAGTCAGGTTGGTATGTGAGTTCAAGCTGAAAATGGATGGTGTTGCACAGTAGCCACATCCAGGAGTGGCTTTGAAAGAAGGGTAAAGAGAGAAAATGGTCCTAATTGGCATAGCTGTGACCAGGGCACTGGCCATCCATTTTCTATGGAAGGATAAGTGACCCAGAGGTGAGAATATATATAGACTCCTGGGCAGTGGCTAATGACCTGACCAAAGAAAAGAAGGCCTGGGATACAGGCATGTGTGAATAGGACTAAGGGCATACATACACACTGTGAAGATTTTAATACACATGGTAATACTTCCTGTAAAAGGCATAAGGAAAAGATAAGTAGACAAAGTTACTCAGCCAGTTGACCTTCATGGAAGCCCAATAAAATGGACTCCTTTCCATTACTGTTGTTTCTGAATGTGCAATGGGTGAGCAACAGAGAGTAAGGCAGTATTCCTTGAAAAGACAAGCTAGCAGCTTCGTGGCAGGTTGATGACATTGGGCTTTTTTCATCGTGGTAGATACTGATTCCAGGTGTGGGTTTGCCTCTCCTGCCCACAGATCTTTGGCTGGCACCACTCTCTGGTTGCCTGCTGAATGCCTGATCCACAGGCATGGAATCCCACACAACAGAGCATGTGACTAGGGGACTCATTTTACAACTCTTTATTCGTTGTAAAATATATCACACCCCACAGGAAAAGCTGGCCTCATTAACTTCGGGAACAGTCTTCCAAAGGTGCAACTGAAGCAACTTGGAGGTGACACTCTGGATGGATAGGGAGACATCTTTCAAGATGCAGGGTATATACTAGATCAGAGACCCATAAATGGTGTTCCCAACAGGAAAATTTAGTCCAGTAAGTTAAGGGATAGAAGCAGGAGTGGCCTCACTCACTATCACTCCCAATGACCTATTGGGAGATTTTGTGTTTCCTATCCCCTCTACTCTGGGTTCTTCCAGGCTGGAGGTCCTGGTCCCCAAAGGGAACATCTTGGGGCACAGCAGATGTCATACTGAATTATAAGCTACAGCTAAGGCCAGGCCACTTTTGATTCCTTGCATCCAGAAACAAGCCAGTGAGAAGAGGAGTTACCATATTGAGAGGAATTATTGACCCTTATCTGCAGGAGGATGTAGGGTTTGTTTACACAGTGGGGGCAGGGAACTCAGGTATGTAGAACTCAGATAATCACCTGAGGCCTCTTGGTACTCCCTTGACCCATTATAAGTAAGAATGGACATGTAGAGCAATACTGGCTTGAAAAGCACGTCAAATAC
The DNA here is from genome assembly GCF_949752795.1 of Hyperoodon ampullatus. NCBI lineage: Eukaryota > Metazoa > Chordata > Mammalia > Artiodactyla > Ziphiidae > Hyperoodon > Hyperoodon ampullatus. Next base: position 13,697,370 of record NC_136926.1, read on the forward strand.
ATATGGAACAAACGACTGACTGAATGAATGAATCTCAACTTCTGAAACCACACTGTCTACTTGGGTAACTTCCAGAAGGGTTAGGGGTAAACCTTTGGTGAAAATGTTTTCCCAGAGATCCAGGACTCATTTATCAGCCTGGAATTCTCTTCATTAATTCCCTTCTCCCAATCCATGTAATCCTCATAGAAGAAAGACTCCAGAAGCTTGCTCTGCAATTTCATTACTCCAGATTTGGGCATGCAGATGAAGTTTCCCCAAGGACTCTCTCTATAGAATCCTGGTTTTGAGCTAAAAGACACTTTAAAAGTCATCTAGTCCTTTAGGCTAAGTGGGAGAATGGAGAACCAGAAAGATTAGGTGATTTATCAAAAGTCATCCTGAGGTGTTTTAGAAGTGGCTTTTACTTAAATGTATTATAAATCTCAGAGATTGCTCTTTCTTTTACCCGGCTCATCGAAGTGCTAAAGGGTGACCCCAGAGTATATAATACTAGTTGTCCAGGTCATCAGTATTGTCATTATCATAATCATTGTTGGTACTAGAATGATAAGATATTTATTGAATGATTAGTTTGTATTAAGCACTGTGATAAGCATTTGAACTCATCTTAAGCCTACAAGCCCTGCGAGGTACACATGAATACTGTCTCCAATTTCAGAAGTGGAAATGGAGGGCTGGAGAGGTGAGTGATTTGTCTAAGCTTTGCCGTTTTGGCCAGCAGCAGAAAGAGGGTGAAAAAGAAAGTCTGTCTCTCCAGGGTTGAAGTTCCTGACCACTATGCTACTTCTATGAACAGGCTGAAATTCTAATAAACCTACAATATTTTATTAGATGCTCTGTTTTAAAATTAAACTTAGCAGGAGAAAAATTGCAGAATGTTCTCCCTGTTCTATGAATACAAAAATATCTGAGAACACATCACACATGGTAAGTGTAACCATAACAGCTTCCCAAGCCATCTGGTTTGACTGGATGAGCCTATCGACACTCCCATCTTTTTAGTTGGGGAAACTGAGTCTCAGGCCCCTTGAGGAGCATGTGGGTGTGTCAGGGCCATCACTCAGGCCTGAGGCGTCTCTGTCAGAGCTTTGTTGAGCAGAGCTGCTTGCCGCCATATGCAGTGAAAAAATGAACAGGGATCAACACCTGTCTCTGTTCTTCTTGTCTACATTCCCTTGATGATGGCCTAAGAACAGGAGGCCAGATTCACCACAAAACTTCAGCCTACAGTCGAAACTCATTAGAGCCTTGCTGGAGCTAACGTCTCCTCGTTGAACCATGAGAGATATTGAAAGGGGTGATAGGAAAGGTCAGAGGGAATTCACTGGGATCTAAGTCTTGTATGCCAGTGAGCTCATGTGGCTAAGTTTCCATAAACAGACACCATTCAACACCATAAACAGACACCATAAACAGACAGATATTCAATAGTCAACATAAACCCAGCTATGAAGCAGGATAGCCCAATAGTTAAAGTGTACTCTGAATCCAGGCAGATCTGGGGTCAAATTCCATTTCTGCTATTTACTTGCTATGGGAATTTGTGCAAGTCTTTCTGCTTCCTTCCTTTCTTCCCTCCCTTCTTTGCACATTTATTTAGGTATAACACAAAAAAAGTAAAGTGCATAAAATACACAAATGCTAAGTGATTATTGATATCTATCTGTCTATCTATCGTCCAACCATCTATCCATCATCTCTCTCTGACTCTATGTGTCTATCTACCTATCCATCCATCCACCCACCCATCCATCCATCCATCCATCCATCCATCCATCCATCTATCCATCCATCTTTCTATCTATCTACCCATCTATCCATCATCTCTCTCTGACTCTATTATCTATCTATCTATCCATCTATCTATCATCTATTGTGTGTGTGTGTGTGTGTGTAACCACCACTCAGATCAGGATAAAGCACCCCGTAATGTTCCCTTATGCTGCTTCTCAATCTATATGTCCAACAAGAGGCAATCACCACTCTATCTTCCACTGATAAATTTTGCCTGTCCTTGAAAACTCACATAAATGGAATCAGACAGAGCATACTCTTTTGTGTCTGGCTTCTGTCATTCAAAATAGTATCTGTGAGATTCATCCACGTTGCTGTGTGTAGCAATGGTTAATTTCTTATTTTGACATAGTATTCTATTCCAGTGTCTGAATACAGCCTCATGTGGTCATCTGTTCCTCTCTTGAGAAGTGTTTATACAATTCTGAGTGTTTGGCTGTAATAAATAAAGATGCTGGGAACATTCTTGTGCTTGTTTTCTTGTGACCAGTGCCATCACTTCTGTTGGGTAGATAGCTGGGAGTGATGGGCCATTTTGCTTCTGTTCTGGGAGCCTCTGTTTCCCTACTTAATCTGCTTAGATGAAATGAGGTTCATAGTCTAATACATTATAACTACCCAATCATTTTAAGAGTTATTCTAAATGTGTGTTTTAATGCTGTCTTGCATTAACCTAGCCTCTCCTCAGAAGCAGTGCCAGCTCACCATTCTAGGACCTACTGCAGCCATGGTGAATTTGGGTTGAGCACACCAGGAATCTCTGCGTGCAGGTTCTGCATGGAAAGTTTAGGCATAGTACTCCATGCGCACCTGCCAAAGTTAACAGTGGGTTCCTCCCACCATTATTTTTTCAGGGGACACTTCTTTGCCATTTGCTTTATTTCATCTGACCACAGAGAATGCCAAAGCTCCATTACTTCCGGCCAACCAGGAGGGTCATAGACCATAACCTCCAAAGAAGAACATTTTTCTATCTTTGCTTTTTTTTTTTTTGAACACACTATCCTAAAATGATATCTCAGTTAACCAGATGAGCTTCTGTAACATGAGGGAAACAAAACCTGATGTGAAGGACTCTAAAGAAAGGTGGAGTGTCCCCCTGGCTTCCAGAGGGGGTCCAGGCTCAGAGCATGGCATGTGAGAAATCCCCAGGGACGCTTCTTCCACTCCATGCTTGTGGTCATGCCTTTGAATCTGCATGAGCAGAAACTTGGGTGTACCCAAATGGATCATGGTTGGAGCTAGAAGACAGCCTCAGAGATGCAATAAATCAAGGACAATTGTAAAGGTGCTTTGTGTTCTAGGCTGTTGAAACATCTCTCTCCCTCTAATGGAACCTTCCCCAAGGTGCTATGAACTGTAGGCATAGGATAACATGAAGAGCTCCCCTCCCCATCCCCTTCTCCTCCTCCAAATAATGGGATGATGTTTTATCTACAAAAATAGCCCATTGGTCTTGGAACACTTTCCTTCCCCTCCTAGGGCTCCATGGGATTATTGGATTATGAAGCAAAGGGCTTTTTCAGGCTTGCTGGCGTGGCTGACTGGTGTTAGAGGGCAGAAAGCCAAGGCTAGCTGAAGTGCATGACATCTTGCAGGTTTAATAATATTCGACACCAGTGTATTGAGCACTTACTAAGCTCCAGGCACTGTGTTGGGTGTTTCACGGTCGCGACTAATTCTTACAATGACTTTATTATAAAATAGATGACTCCTGTCCCCTCTCCCATTTTGAGATAAAGAATCAAGGAGGTTATCACCCAAGACCATGCAGTTAGAAGGTAGCAGAGCTGAGATGAGCATTCCATAGCCTGTCCTTTAATCTGGAAAATATGTCATTTGGAAATGGCAGTTACCACTGTTGTAGTTTAATTTTTAGATTCCTAGCATTTCTCACTGACGTGCTTATTTTTCTAACAAGAAAATAGAATTAGTTTTTTTTGAGAATTTTATTGTCCTCCTAACACCTAACCCAATGCCTGACAAAATCTAACCATAGTTCATTTTAGCCAAACTAACCTTCAACTAATGATTTATAAAATAAGTGAATAAAATGGTATGCACCCAGCTTGCTCTGAGTGTTCTCTTCCCAGCTGAAGAATCTACTTTCCCCCCAGGTTTCCCAGTTGCCTTGGAGGTGATAGAGGGCACCTGTTACTCTTCTTGATTGTCTTGCCTTTTGGACTGCCCTTCTCTGCCCCATGTCATTCTGCTGTGACTTCACATCAGGCGTCCCTTTCTCAACTCCCCCACTATTCACCAGCCTGGCTATTTAGGGCATTTCCAACCCCTTGGATGTAGTGGATTAGTTCAGGGTGAACACGTGAGTCTGTTGCTGAGATCAGGGTAGACCCTGGGATAGAGTGGGTTTCCCTCCTTTAGAAATTCTGAGCTTCTCTAGGAATAATCTAGGCCTGATATTGTCTAGAGCCATCTTTGGTTTGGTGTCAGTTGAGCCCAGAAGAAATAGAAAGCCATGAAGCCAATGGATAGGAAAGAAGAGATGGGAGATGAGAGATGTGTGTGTGTGTGTGTGTGTGTGTGTGTGTGTGTGTGTGTGAGAGAGAGAGAGAGAGAGAGAGAGAGAGAGAGAGAGAGAGCGAGCAAGAGAGAGCGAGAGAGAGAGAGAGAGAAGTGGGGAGGGGGAGGAGGGGAGAGGGAAATCTAATGATACTCTCTTAGAACTTTGGATTCAGCTATGCCTGAAGCTTCTCTCTCGGCTGCCTAGGGTACCAGGGAGATGTGCCACTGTGAGTAGCATAGTTGGAAGCCTCCAAATTCTGTAACTTTGGATTTGCCCCAGCATTCACTCTGGGCCCACACTCTCCCTGGGCTGCTCCAACCAATGACTGAGCATGGTGCGGGTGCTAGAGTAGGGCCATTTCTCTTTACTCTGTGGCTTCCCATTGGTCTCATTGAGGCTGGATTGGGCTGCACTATGGTTTGATCTACCCAATCCTCCTTCCTTCCCTCTTCCTTTCCCAGGTGGCCGACCAGTGTCATCACAGGAAGCCTCTCCCCATCTATCCTTGTCTCCTCTTCCTTTATCCTTAACTGGCATTCCCCCTGCCCCCCAATACATCTCATGACTGTCTAATTCTATCTTGGCTTCTGCTTCCTGTAGGGACTGAACCAACACACCAACCAATACGTTCCATTGTTGCTGAAGCTAGTTTGAATGGACTCTCTGTCATTTGCAACCCAAAGAATCCTATTCCAGAAGTGGGATCTAGTATGTAAAGCTGCTTTGAAAACCATAGGTCCTATAGAGATATTGGTTACCATGATTATTTTTCTCATGATTATCTACAGGGAGTTAAATAACGAGAGATCAAGAGTAACTCCCCTGGATGGAGGGAGGGGAGCGTTGCATTTTTATAGGAAATCCTTGAAGATGGATGTCTTCTAAACTTGGACAAGCTGTGAGGGTAGTGAGATGCCGGATGGGTCTCATACAAAGATTATCTTGGACAGGGACTCCCCTGGCGGTCCAATTGTTAAGACTCCGTGCTTCCACTGCAGGGGGTGCGGGTTCAATCCCTGGTCAGGGAACTAAGATCCCACACAAAAAATAAAATAAAAATTCTCTGGGACAATCTACATGGCTGGTGTTGAAACACAAGTCTCTTGTTCCTCACCTCTGCTGGACTTCAAACCCATCTATCCTAAAATTTCCTGCATGCTGGCACTTGAGTATCTCTCTTAGGCACTGGGAACTTTTCAGGTCTAAAATGCAACTTTTACTTTTTCTCCTTAATCCTCTAATTTTTTCTTTCTCTGATGTTTATTAGGTTGCAAAATGCCCCACAGTCAGTTCAGTAGTTTAGGACAAAAGTCTGGCAGTCCTTCTTGATCCCTTCAACTCCTCCTATCTCATCCCATCAATCACAATTTCTCCTTTATGAAAGGACTCATTACCTCATTCCCCACCCCCCTAAGTAAGGCACACAATGTATGTTAGCCTGTGCCTGCCCTGTGGAAGTTACTTCCAAACATTAAATGTTAATTTCCATTTCTATTACCTCCCAAACCTGGGATCATATAGGCTTTCATAAGTCAATAGTCAGCTTTTTAAAAAGTATTGAGATTGTTGATTTTAATTAAACTCAGAAGACAGCTTATCCTCCTTTTTAGGAAGAGACCCCATTATATCCAGAATAAAAGGGACAACGCTTGGAGAAAAATCAACTTCGTATGCCAAAGAAGCGCAAACTTGAGAAGGTCACCAGCAGTGCGATCCTAAAACTCGTTGGAGATTGATGTAGGCTTGCCAATATTTTTCTTTTGCCGAGTAATATTTTTAAAAATTGCTATCTGCAATTACTAACAGTTTGTAAATGTGGAAGTCAATTAAAACTCCGGCCTCGAAGTTTCAGTTCTGAAGTGAAGCTGCTTTTTTTTTTTTTTTTTTTTTTGCGGTACGCGGGCCTCTCACTGTTGTGGTCTCTCCCGTTGCGGAGCACAGGCTCCGGATGCGCAGGCTCAGCGGCCATGGCTCACGGGCCCAGCCGCTCCGCGGCATATGGGATCCTCCCAGACCGGGGCACGAACCCGTATCCCCTGCATCGGCAGGCGGACTCTCAACCACTGCGCCACCAGGGAGGCCCAGTGAAGCTGCTTTTAAAGATGTCCAAGTCCAAACTCTCAGCCCCTTCTGCAAGGTTTTTACTTTCTCCCCATCTCTGGTCGCACCCTTCCTTCCCCACCACACTCCAGCTCTGTGCCATGCAGACTGACTTGCCTCCCATCCTCATGGTCCTTTCCGTTTTCCATTCTTCTTTCTGGTTGCCAGTGTTTTCCTCCCTTTCTCTGATCCAGCATCAGAAAACCCCCCTCCCTACTCCTCTCCCGCTTGTCCAGCAAATGCACACCTGTCCTGCAGAGGCGCAGAAGTGGAGGACACTGGCCAGTAATAAGCTGGATCCTTTTAGCTGGCAGGCATTCATCACTCGTGGTCCATTGCAAAAGAGAGACTCTTTTCATAATAAATATGGAGAGAACAGAATCTTATTATTATTATTATTATTATTTTTTATTAGTTTCTGCTTTATAACCAAGTGAATCAGTCATACATACACATCTGTTCCCACATCCCCTCCCTCATGCGTCTCCCTCCCTCCCACCCTCCCCATCCCACCCCTCCAGGCGGTCACAAAGCACCGAGCTGATCTCCCTGTGCTCTGCGGCTGCTTCCCACTATCTATCTACCTTACGTTCGGTAGTGTATATATGTCCATGCCTCTCTCTCGCTTTGTCACAGCTTACCCTTCCCCTTCCCCATATCCTCAAGTCCATTCTCAAGTAGGTCGAGAACAGAATCTTAGAATAAGGGGCAGCCCTTGATATTGAATGCATTAACCTGTATGAACAACTCGTGATATTTTCCTTCCTTTTCAGTTTGCCATTGACTGACAGACACTTGGGGGACCTCTTGTTTATCTTCCCTGGGTGGTTTTGCCTCTTTCTTTTCAGGTACGCTGAACCCCGAGTGAGCAAAGCCCTTTCCAAGCAAATGGATGATCAGACTTCAGACTCGGTCTCCATCCTGTTGCTGCGTCACCCACCCATGCTGGAGCTCCGTGCTGAGCCCTTTGATGACGGGAAAATAAACTCCGTGTTGCATGGGATCTGTTTAGGAAAATGAGAAGTCCGCCTCTCTGATCGTGGACTTCCCTTTGGACCCAAAGAAGAAAAAACAAATCGAAAAGAAACATAGCAAGAATCAAGACTGAAGATGGAGGAGAGCTTTTTACTCGTACCTGCTCAGATTTGCCAACTCACCTGAATTATTTACATCGTGAGTTCAGTAGTCCTGTGCCATACACACGACCCCTTTTTCTTGGGAGATGGCATCTCTAACGAGGTGCATCTGCTTTGTACACCTGATCATATTGGAACTTACAGCGTTTTTTTTCCACAGTGAAAACAAGAGATCTTCATTTTAAACTTTCTCAATGTCTTAATCTCTCCAGAATTAACTTCTCCCGTACTGGCTCAGGAATAGTGAGCTGCTAACCTTGCATCTAACAAAACTGTTTTGGGTGTGAGTGTGTAGAGACTAAGCCTCGATAGTGGTCTTGGGTTTAATAATGTGGTAATACATGTATTGAGAGCCCAGCAGTGTTGGCTATTGTCCTCATGTGATTGCAGTTCACTCTCACAACAAACCTGTAAGACAGGCATCATTACCCACATTTTACAGATGAGGAAACTGAGGGTCAGAGAGGTGTAGGTGCTCGGCTGATAGTAGAGCCAGATCCAAATCCATGCTGACCTGATTCTAAGACCCATTTTCTTCCTGCAGACACCTTGCTGTGACCATTTTTCTGAGCGTCTTTCTGTTATCTCTTCTTGTTTTTAACTTATATCCGGTTTGGCTAAACCTCTGGCTCAGATGATAAAAAGGAAACTGGGCACTGGAGGGGAAACTTACTACTTCAGGGGACTATGTATGGGGTCACATTTTCAGTTTCATCTTCATGACTTTTGCTCATGCACCCAGTAGACTAACTTCTCAATTCAACTCTTCCTTGTCTCCAAAATTTAGATTTTGCTCAGATAAGGCCTTCTGGGGTGGTGGGGGTGAAGGAGATGACGGTGGTGCTAATGGTGCTGGGACTGGTGATGGTGGTAGAGGGGGAGGTGGTCAGGGGATGCTGATGGTGGTGATGTGGAGGTGGTGACAGCAGCAGAGGTTGTGGTGGTGATGGTGATGATGATGGTGGGTGATGGTGATGGTGGCATAGTTCTTTCATAGGGTCAGTACACCCCAGAGACTTGATTTGATCAATGGGACCAAAGGGGTGAGAATCTGGGAAAGTGACACATGTTCACCAAATTTCCATAAGACTGAGGTAGAAACTGGACTCTAATGGGGTAATTGATGGTGCTTCTTTATTTTTTATTCATTTATTTATTTTTTGGCCACACCACATGGCTTGTGGGATCTTAGTTCCCCGACCAGGGATCAAACCCGGGCCCTCAGCTGTGAGAGCGCAGAATCCTGACCACTGGACCACCAGGAAATTCCCCGTATTTATTCTTGCTTATCACATACTCTAGGCTCTACTATCATGGACTTCCTAATTCCTGAGACAGGGAAACCAAGTTAGACTCAAGGTTGATCAGAGAACATGGAAGGAGAGCAAATCAGACCCCCAATAAGTTCTTGTATGTTCTCACCCTAGAGGGAGGCATACTTTAAAGGACAGTTTTCTCATCTGACACATTTAGGATCAGATTTTGAACTAATGCTTTATCTTCTCTGAGCCTCAGTTTCCCAATTTTTCAAATAATCCTGAGTTTTCCAAATTATTATAAGGATCTAATAGCATGATGTGTGTGGACTGTTCAGCACACTTTCAACAAAGAATAGACACTCAGCAATGGGTATCTGGAAAGAAAATGTAATTAAACTAATCTTCACAGTTCCCCCCAAGATCCCCATTTTATAGCTGTGCAAACTGAGGCACAGAGGAGCTAAGTAACTTGTAATAGTAGGTATCATTTATTGGACACATATAGATGCCAAGTACTGTGCTAAAAGTTATCTCATTTCATCATAACAACCACACGAGGTTGTACTCACATTCCTCGCATTTTACAGATGAGAAAACTGAGGCACACAGGGTTTGCCCATGTGGAGAGGGGTGATACAGGATTTGTACTTGAGTTACTAACTTCAGAATCCTTATGCTGAACCAGGGATTGGGATGGTGGGAAGGCTGGGGAGAGAGCACTGGTCATGTAAGGGAGATGGACTGGTGCGTCTGCTTTCTGCACCAGGATCTGCACAGCCCAAATATCCATGCTTCCAGAGGTTGTCCTTGACCATGTGTATGTAAGGGGGATTCTGGGCCAAACCCTGCTGCCTGGGAAGGGATGTTTATAGAGGGGACATCTCCTCCACACCCACAAGGATGCGCTTCTTACATGCTTTAGGCTCCAAGAACCTGGCTTCAAATGCACCAGCGATTCAGAAAAGAAAAACAAAAAAAAGTTCATGTTTGCCCTCTTAGGGGATAAAAAAAAAAAGCAACAAGAAACCTCTCTTATCCATCTGTAACCAAATATATTTTGTGCTTGGTTTCCTTGGGCGGCCCTTCTCTTAACGGCCTCTAATTCATAGAGACAAAAAACATAAAACAATTTAAGGCATTGGCACACAGCTTGGCGAGGCAGTTTACTCCCCGGGGAGCATTTTGGCAGGGACCTCTTGAGGTTGGCTAAGCTAGGAGGCTGGGAGGCTTACAGGGATGGAGGAAGGAAGGTTTTTTGCTTATGCCGTTCCCTGCTTGCCGAGCTGAGAGGTATTTGAGGGAAGTGGGTTGGCCCAATAATTATCCAGCTGCTAATTACAGCCAGTTGTGCAAGAATACTGCACAGAGCCCCAAACGCTTGCCACGCCAGCTGGGAAGAGCCCTCATCCAGTGATGGATTTATGGCTGGCCGTGCAGAGCGGGATGTATGTTTTGGCTTGTGTATTTGAGAGAGCACAGCTTCTCCCTCTTTCTTTGCTTCTCTCCCTCTCTTTAATCTCGACTTCAGAAGGGAAGGAGTTGGTCATTAATTCATTTGGATTTAGAATCTGGGCTTTTTCATGTGAAAGAGGCAGAAGCCGTGAGGATTTTGTGTCAAGTATACTCTGTTCAGTTAATATTTACTGAATGAAATAAATGCATCCATAACAAGTCTTATATAATATTTACAGAACACGTTCCGGGATGCCAAAGCCTCATTTTAAATACTTTTCATGGATTGTGCAGTAGATTCCCATTATTATCCACATTTTACAGATGAGGAAATTTACTGAGGCTCAGAGAGGTGGGTGATTTATCCAAGGTCACACAGTGTGAAGAAGCGTGTATTTAGGCCCAGCAGCCAACCAGGATATGATATGGGCGGGCATGGTGGAGGATACTGGGATGATAGATGGATGCCTTTGGGGGAAATTTAACCCAAGCTCATCTGTTTTCAGTGGTTGAGGAAGCAACCAAAGGAGTCCAGTTTTAAGCAATGGATTTGTGGCAGAATCAGGTCTTCTAACATGTTGGCCAGAGTTCCTGCCTCTCTCCCTGTTGCCTTAGAGAAGTTTTCTAAGCCCTAGAAGACTGAATTTTCACACTCTTAAACTCTGCCTTCCCGGGCCTGGCTACCGGAAGGGAAGCAGAGACACAGCCCTGACCCCACAGAGGGTGAATAACCATCCCGGTCTGCCTAGGACTGAGAAGCTTTCCAGAATGTGGGATTCTCAGTGCAAAAGCTAGGAAAGTCCCAGGAGAACTGGGACAAGTAGGGCCCCCTGTGCCCACATGACTTGGTAAACTCTGATAAATCACGCCTATTTAAGTCTGCGTCATCTAAGACCTTTCCAGAATGCCATCCAGTGTCGGGCCGAGAACCTCGGCTTTGGCATCAGGCGGATGTCATCATCTGTGCCATTGTAGGATGCATTGTAGGATGTTCATCAACATCCCTGGCTTCCACCCACTAGATGCCAGTAGCACCCCAACCCGCAGTTGTGACAACTAAACACGTCTCCAGACATTGCCCAGTGCCCCTTGGGTCGGGGAGCAAAATTGGTCCCAGTTGAGAACAATTGATCTACATCTTTGTTGTCTGATATGATCACTTCTGGGATCCAAGTGAATGTACTGTTTTTCGTAAAGCTTCTTGATACATGGTGCCCAGCCGTCTTCCACACAAGTTGTACCAATTTATAAGACCACCTACAGTGCATGGCCATGCTGTTTCCCTACATGCTTGCCAAGAACCATTGTTACCCATTTGGGCCTTAAGGAATCCTTGAGAAGTACTTACCCACTTCTAGATATGTATTGATAGAACAGAGAGGCCCTTATAGGTGACCCAAACCCAACATTTCACACGGGGGAAACTGAGACTGGAAGGGACAGTGGCTTGCCCCAGGTCACACAGTGAATGAGTGATCAAGTTGGTCCTGAGTGTTGATAAATTTGCAACTTGCATTGTAATCCTGCGTTCCCAGTAATAGCCTTGATCATTCCCAATTAGACTGATTCACTGAGGTAAATCTGATTTTCCAGACTTTTCTCCCAGATGGCGTGGGATTCCTTAACTTTTTTTTTTTTTTTTTTTTATCGTGCTGGCCATGGATAAAGGCGGTGCTTTGGTGGCGAGGCAGGGAGTGATGTATTCTCAGCAGTTGAGGGGCCGGTAAAATTTTATGGGCTTGCAGCCTGCCACGGACTGGGTTTATTGTCCTTTGTAAATTCTCCACTATTTTTTCCCCTTTGAAGTCAGGAGTGCTGGAACCAGTGGTCTAATTGATACAGGATGGGAAGAGGCTAGTGATGCTCACAGAGATAGGGCCAGCTCTCTCCCGCAACTGTCTACAGTTCAGTCCATGGGCTTCTCAAAGGGGAATGATCTGTTGGCCCAACACAACTTAGAATAAGCTCAGGGCTTTTACGCTCTGGTCTGCACCTAGCTCTCTGACTTTGTCTCCCACCTTACCTCCTTGGGCTTACCATGCTGCAGCCACTACTGCCTTCTTTCTTTTTCTTTAGGAGCTATATCTGTTCCTACCTCAGGACCTTTGCATGTGCAGTTCCCTCTGCCTGGGACTCCCTTTCTCGAGTTCTTTTCATGGCTGATTCCTTTGATTGCTTGAGGCTTTGACTCCTATTCCACCTCCTCAGAGAGGCTTCCTTGAGCACCTTATTTAAGGAAGTTTCCCCTCACTGCCTTCACTGTCCACTATATTGTGTTAATCAATTCATCTCTTTTCTAGTACCGTTCACTATGTGGAATTTTCTTATTTGTTTACTCGTTCATGATGTGGTCCCTCTACTGAGAACAGGGACTTTGCGTATCTTGTTCACGAAGCTGATTTATCATGACCCAAACAATACTAGACACACAGGAACTACTTGTTAACTGAATGAAATAGGTAAGGAGGCTTTACTCCCTGTAAGATCTGGGAAGATATAATCAAAGCAGGGAAATAAAATATGGGCACATAAAATAACCACCAGAAAGCAGATGGAGGTGGTGGTTTGGAATGTTTGAGGTGTGGTTAACAGACAGAGGTGCTATGAGGGGGGCACCTGGGGGCTCTGGGAGCTTTCCTACAGGAAAACTGGACCTACTGATACATTTGAACTAAACCTTCAAGAATGCAAAAGGTTTGGGCGGATGGGAAGGAGAGGGCAGGGTATTTCTGGCCAGAGATTATGTGAGGACTTGGTGAAAGGCTGAGGTTTGCTCTGGATGGGGGTACAGCTGTTTGGTCAAGAAGATGGAGTCAGTGAAGCAGATGGCACGTGGCACTGCATGTATATGTTGGACAAGGTTTTGGAACTTGAGTTTCACTAGAGGATTTGAAAGGTGAATAATGAGGTGTTAAAGAGCAAGTGAGGTCTAGAGGTGGATGGAACTGAGGTTTACATCTGTGTCCTTGAACCTAGAGATGATCATCCCAAGTGACGTAGGCCAGACAGAGGAAGACAAATATCCTATGATATCGCTTACATGAGGAATCTAAAAAAATGACACAAATGAACTTATTTACAAAACAGAAACAGACTCAGAAAACAGACTTATGGTTCCCAAAGGCAAAAGGAGTGAGGGATGAATTTGGAATTTGGGATTAACAAATACACACTACTATGTATAAAATAGATAACCAGCAAGGACCTACTGTGTAGCACAGGAATTCTACTCAATACCTTGTAATAAACTATAAGGGAAAATAATCTGAAAAAGGATATACATATAAATATATAAATAAAATGTAAAATAAATATAAAAACAGAATCATTTTTCTGTACACCTGAAACTAACACAACATTGTAAGTCAACTATACTTCAATAAAAATGATTAAATGAAATAATAAAGGAAAATCTGTATTATTAGGCAAGTTACTTACCCTCTCTGGGCCTCACTTTTCTCATCTATAACATGGGGCTAAGGAGTATATAACACCTCATAGAGGTTATATAAAGAGTAAATGAGTAATACACATAAAAAACTCCGAATGGTACCTGGACAAATAGGGCTGAAAAGTGTTAGCCATTGTAGTTAATATTACCAATAGTACCTACATGAATAGGGTAGTATCGCTACCACGACCATAATTACAGGTCTAGGGAGTGGCGGGGGAGACACCCCACCCCCTTCTGTTTTACAGATGGGAAAATCTAGGGCTAAAGCAATCAGTGGCTAGCTCAAGACCCTGGGGTTTTTTAAATGACAGAGCAGAGATTTGAACCCCCAGCTCCGGACCTTACCCCTCATGGAGTTCTGTTTAAACTCACTGCACGGCTATCTCCAGTCAACAATTGACTGCTCCATCTTGCCCAGACGCTGTCCTGTTTGAGAGGCAACCAGTGACTGTTTGATCTCTCTTGGTGATCCCCAGTGGCATCCCCATTCCATTCAGAGGGTTTGGGGTTGACTTTGCTTTCATTTTGTGATACTTCAGGACCCAGCACCCAAGCCCTTCCCATCCCTTAGAGGATACAGATGCTGCATGATCACCCCCAGTGGCTTGGCCTCTGCTCACCTTTCTAGCTCATTTCTTTCTTTCTTTTTTCTTTTTGTGGTACGCGGGCCTCTCACTGTTGTGGCCTCTCGCGTTGCGGAGCACAGGCTCCGGACGCGCAGGCTCAGCGGCCATGGCTCACGGGCCCAGCCATTCCGCGGCATGTGGGATCTTCCCGGACCGGGGCACGAACCTGCGTCCCCTGCATCGGCAGGCGGACTCTCAACCACTGCGCCACCAGGGGAGCCCCATTTCTTTCTTTTTTTTCCTTTCTTTCTCCCTTCCTTCCTTCCTTCCTTCCTTTCTTCCTTTCAAAAGAATTTTATTAGAGCGTAGTTGATTTACAATGTTGTGTTAGTTTCTGCTGTACAGCAAAGTGTTTCAGTTACACATATACCCACTCTTTTTTAGATTCTTTTCCCATATAGGCCATTACAGAGTATTGAGTAGAGTTCCCTGTGCTATACAGCAGGTCCTTATTAGTGATCTATTTTATATACAGTAGTGTGTATATGTCAATCCCTGTCTCCCAATTTAAGTCAGACAGAGAAAGACAAATATCATGATACCGCTTATATGTGGAATCTAAAAAAAATGGTACAAATGAACTTATTTACAAAACAGAAAATGTGTCACAGATGTGGAAGTAAATCCAGCTCATTTCCTGCCACCCTTACCAGGTCCCTCTGTGCGCCTCACCCTTTCTCACCTCTACGCCTTTTCTCATTCTTTGCCCAGGGCCTCGATAACCCTTCCTTGCTCTTCACTTGGCCACCTACTAATCGCTCTTGGAGACTTAGCCCTACTCAGGACTCAGCATGTTTATGAATAAGGAAATGAATGAATGCCTGGGTGCATTGAAGATCATCATACCCCCAAGGCCACCCAAAGACGTGAACTTGGGAAAAATCAAGATCTGGATCTTGTACTGAGTCCCCTCAGCCTCCAGTAACACTCAGCACATTCACTGAATGTACGTGGTTACAGGGAGATGCTAACAACAGAAAGAGCCCCCAGATCATCGAGAACTTCAAGCGTCTCAAAAGGAGTCCAGGCCTTTGCTTTTCTTTATTTTCCCTTGTTAGGCACATAGGAGGGGCCCTGTCAATGTCTGATGAATGAATGACTGAACATCTGAATGAATGAAGATAGCCATGCAAAAACTGCCACTGTGGGATGGAAAATGGTGAGCTCCTTAAGTCAGGAGACTGATTTGTGGTCCATCTTGTATCCCCAACTCCCAGGGCGGTGGCTGGGACGTAGTAGGTACTCAGATTCCAGGAGTCAGGAGAACTGACCATCCATCCGCACTCTTGACCTGAGTGTCAGAGCACACAACTGTCCTTTGTACTCTAGCGGGACACTTTTTCTGCCGTTGCAAACTTCTTTCCACTTCTATGGTCTACAGCCAGTTCCTTAACATTGTGTAAACATGGTTTTGTGCGGTTGAAAATGTATTTTAAAAATGTCACTAATTACCCAATGGCCTGTAACCACTCTTTCAGGACCATAATTGGTTTGTCATGTAAATACCTAATTAGGGGCCTCGGAGAATGGGGAGGATGGGAGGGCCCGGCATCCTGAGGCCTCCTGGCTTCTCTCTCTCTCTGGAGGCCCAGAGGAGACACTGGGGTCCCCTGCGTCAGTGGCCAGAGGAGGAGGGAAGCTCTCAGGCTGCATCAGGGCCTCTGGAACTCTGGCCTCCTGGATGGTGCTGGGGCTGGCGTATATCCACATGCAGGGAATTCTCAAGCTACCAAAGCTTAATGGGAACCAACTGCTCCAGCCCCTCCTCCCCACTCCATGCCCAGCAGAATGTGTTCATTTCAACTCAAATGACTCACAGATGTGTCTCCGGATCCCCACTTTCCTTTTCTCCCCACAGAGCCCGGGTTGCTAGGGTTCTGCCTTTACTATGAGAACATCTACTCTGCTTTACTAGTTACAGAGTCTGGATGACGTACACAAACTCCCAGGTGAATCTATTTTCAAGGATTAAACATCACATCTCCCACACCTCACACTTTCTTCTTCATTGATGCCTCAAAGGACAAGAAGGATGTTTTGTTTGTTCTGGATAAAAGCACCTCTTTTCATCCCCGGTACGATTCGGGGTACCAACTTTTATCTGCCGCCTTGGAGATTTCATTTTATGACATCCCATCCATGGGATGGGAAGGACAGAATTGTATTGATTGCATCAGGTCAGACAGGAGCCATTATTTCAGAGATCTGGCAGAAAGGAAAGCAATGTCCCAGTTCCTTGAGCTTGTTCTGCTTCAGAGCTTTTCCCTATAGCCAGACCCAGGTCTGGGAAGGGTTGGGTCATCATGATGTGGGCAGCAGACACTTTGCCTGCTTCTCTTGGAAGTCGCTCTCTGTGCACTTGAGGGGGTTTTCTCTTCCTTGGAGGCCAGAGCAGATGAGAATACCTGTGTGACAGCAAGAAGCATCCAGGTTACATATCAGAAGGTGCTCCCTGTAAGGGAGGGATGGCACCATTTATCAGGGGTCTACTAAGTGCCTGTATAACTTTGAGTTTTGCAGGTGGGGAGAGAGGGCTAAGTGAGAATCTTGCCTCTACCTGTGAGCTGGGTGACCTTGGTCCAACCCTTTACTCTTCTGAGCCTCAGTGTTCTTACCTAGAAAATGGGTATAATAATGGACCAGCTGGGGGAGTTGGATGGAATGAGACCACGGTCTAGCTACAAAGTAAGCATCCCACCCTTGTCACTATGACTTACAGGTCTGCCTTCTCATCTGCGAAATCCATTAGATTTGGGGAAAATAGTGCCTACTGTAGTGGATTGTCTTGAGGTTTAAATGACTTTGTGAGTGTAATGCACTTAGTACCATGCCTGGCACACTCTAGGAGGTCAATATATGTTAATCATTACTTTGACTACTCTTACTTTGTTATTATTATTTATCATCTTCCCACTTAAATATTTTGTCTATTATCAGGCTTGGAAACTGGAGCACAGAGGAATTATGGGACTTGCCCAAGTTTGCACAGCTGGGAAGTGGCAGAGGCAGGATTTGAACCCAGGTTCATGTTATTCTCAAGTCAGTGGTCCCTGCTTCTCCCTGTCATCCTATCTGAGCCCACACAGAAGGGACTAAGGCTGTGGACAAGTGAAGGTCACAAAGAAAGGCTATAGGGACTCAGTCACAAGAAAAGGGGCAAATGCACAAAGAAAGACTATAATTTCTGGAAGGAGGGAAATAGTGGGTGTGGGTGTGAAGATGCTGTGTGGCCAGGAGGGTGATGTATACAAGAGCAAGGAGACAAGAAACACATAGAAAAAGAGCAAACTTTTTTTTTTTTTTTTGCGGAACGCGGGCCTCTCTCTGCTGTGGCCTCTCCCATTGCGGAGCACAGGCTCCGGACGTGCAGGCTCAGCGGCCATGGCTCACGGGCCCAGCCGCTCCGCGGCATGTGGGATCCTCCTGGACCGGGGCACGAACCCGTGTCCCCTGCATCAGCAGGTGGACTCTCAACCACTGCGCCACCAGGGAAGCCCCCGAGCAAATATTTTTATTTATTGTGCGGAAAAGAAGCCAAAATGGTGAATTAGTGATCCTGATATTTTAATTTTTTGTGGACATTTCTTTTGCTTCTGTGATGATAAAACATTTATAAATGCATGCAATATTTTAACACTTTTTGTAATACTACTCAGAAAAAAATACCCAGTGGATTATTTTTCCTTGGATGCCTTTAAAAGTTTCCTTGCAGTGAGAGAATACTACCTATATATTCAGTGATGCATTGACTCTTATTTTTATTCCTCAAACTGATTCATAATTTTTTTTTTAATTTGGAAATTTAGAAGAAAATTTAAAAATGGCTCATAGTTCTCCTATCCAAACATAACCATGCTTAAACTTTAGTGTTTTCATTTTAGGCTTTTTCTCTAATAGTTAAAGAATCACCAGATTTTAATAATACTGTAATGGTAATATTGTAGCTTTCATATTTTGCCATAGACATTTCTGTATTACTGTAAAAGTTTCTATGAACAAGGTTTTAGTAACCCATCAAAGCAGGGATGCACCAAAGTTAATCACTCCTGTAGTAGTGTTGCTATTCCGTGTTTCTATATCAATATCAATATAAATAGTGAAATTCTTCACTATTACAAAGAACGTGGCAATGAACATCATTTTTTTTCATGGGGTTTTTCTTTCCTTTTTCCCTTCCCCTCCCCCTTCCTCCTCCCCCTCTCTCCTCCCCTCCCCTCCCCTTCTCTCTTCTCGATGCTGGGAATTCTCCTTTGGATGAATCCTTATAAGAAAACTGAACCCAAGTTATGGACAGTTCAAGTTTCTAGATTTGAATTGCCTTTTTTTTTTTTTTTTTTTTTTGGCCAAGATAGTCCACGTGACATGTTGAGGTCCCTCTAATTTTTCAGTTTCATAACTATGGGGACAGCATATAGTCATTCATTATTCATTTGACAACATCCATCGAGCACTCACTCAATAGACTGTTCAAGGAGTTTGTTATATTTCTCAAGGCATAACTATTGAGCCTTCCCAGTTATGAGTCAGAAGTCACAAGGAATCAAAGATGTGGCCGATCTCAGATTTTCAACTTTTTCCTGGGAACTGAGCCCTCCAAGATCTCCGAGGGGACCCCTGACTCTTTGGGGGGTGCCTGAAGGTCCAGCATTTCCAGGAATGCTGTCCTGCTGTGTTCTAGCAGCCAGCTTCCATGGACAAAAGCAGCAAATACTCATTGTTTGAGCTCCAGGGAGTGAATACTTAAGTGACCCAGTAGCATTAAAGCACTCTGCCTCCCCCCACCCACTTCTCTCCCACAAAGCTTTTATACGGGCACGAGCGCCCATAAATAACAGGCCAACCTATAAATAAATACAGCTGGGAGCCCACAAAAGCCCTTGACAAATGCTGTTTATTTAATTTCTCAAGTGTGGTCCATTTGAGATCCAATTGGAAAGGCTCGCTAAGCTTTTAAAAGGCCAGCTTATGTGCTTAATCTTGAGTCCCTCTTTGACGGGCCATCCTGCCATCTCCCCCACACCTGCTTAGTTCAGGAAAGCAGCACAGTTGTCACCAGGGACAGGGATTTGGGACAAAGAAGGGTTTCCCAGGGCCTTCCCAATGAAGGACACTCAACTCTGGACAGGGGAAGTCACACCATCATTATTAATCTTGCTCCAACCTAGCCAGTTTGATCCAAGAGAAGTGAAAAAAAAACCGTGGTAACAGCCATGTGGAGCCAGTGTGGGCCTCTTGCTGTGAAGTGTCTGAATCATTAATTATTTCAGAGACGAGTAAATAGGGCCGACATCGCAGAAGGAGAATGTGTTCTTATGAACATCCAAATGCCACACTTGCCCACCTCATTTCTGCCCCAGGACCTTTGCTCATGCTCTTCCTTCTGCTTGAGCCCTCTTCCTCATCCTCATTGAACTAACTCGAGCCCATCCTTCAGGTTGAAGCCTTCTCTGCCACTTCTTCAGAGAAGCCTTCTCTGCCTGATACCTGCTCTCCTCCCTGCAAAGAAACAGACTACCAATCTCTTTTTTATACATTCTTATAGCATCCTGTACCTCTTTTGTATTTCAATTAAATTGTTCACTGTGCAATTATGTATTTTTTAAAAATTATTTATTTGTTTATTTACTTTTGACTGTGTTGGGTCTTCTTTGTTGCACGCGGGCTTTCTAGTTGCGGCGAGCGGGGGCTACTCTTCGTTGCGGTACACAGGCTTCTCATTGCGGTGGCTTCTCTTGTGGAGCACGGGCTCTATGTGTGCGGGCTTCAGTAGTTGTGGCACGCGAGCTCAGTAGCTGTGGCATACGGGCTCCAGAGCGCAGGCTCAGGAGTTGTGGCGCATGGGCTTAGTTGCTCCACGGCATGTGGGATCTTCCTGGACCAGGGATCGAACCCGTGTCCCCTGCACTGGCAGGCAGATTCTTAACCTCTGTGCCACCAGGGAAGTCCTGCAATTATGTATTGACTATTTATCTTGCTCACTCGAATATCACTTCTCACCTGTACCCCCAAATTGGAGCCACCATCGCCTCTCACCTGAGCAAAGGCAGCAGGTGCCTTGAAGGTCTGTCTGCTTCTCCCGTCTCTGCCCCTGTAGTCTCTGCTTAGCGCAGCAGCCAGAGGGACACTTCTGAAAAAAGTTAATTTTTATTGGCATATAATTGATTTACAATGTTGTGTCAGTTTCAGGTGTACAGCAAAGTGAATCAGTTATACATATGCATATATCCACTCTTTTTTTGGATTCTTTTCCCATATAGGCCATTACAGAGTATTGAGTAGAGTTCCCTGTGCTATACAGTAGGTTCTTATTAGTTATCTATTTTTATCAAATGGACGCTTTGACAACATGAGTCCTATTATGTCCCTCCTCTGCTCAGAACCTTCCAGGAGCTCCCACCTGACCCCGAGTGAAAGCCAAAGTTCTTTCAGTGAGCCGCCAGGCTCTACAGATCTGGCCTCCATGACCTCTCCAGCCTCATTTCTGGCCACTCCCCACTCTCTCACTCTGTTTCAGCCATACTGGTCTCCCTAGGGTTCTAGAAGATTCCAACCACACTCCTGTAATTCACTCAAATAGCTGCAGGGCTCTCTTCCTCATTGGCAAGTTCCTACTCAAATAGCATATTATCTGAGGGGTCTTCCCCAATCACCTGTTCACCCCTCCCCGTTATCCGTTTCCCTTTGCCTGGCTTCATTTTTTGCATAGCCTTTATCACCACATGTCGTGCCTTTTATTAGTTCATCATCGCTTATCCCTGCAAAGCATGCGGGCCAAGCCTGCTGCTCTAGCCCCAGTTCCTGGACCGGTCCCTGACACATAGGAGGGGCTCCATTAAAATATTTGGCATAAATGAATGTCCTATTTTAAACGATGCAGGCTCTTTCCTGGATTTGGCCAACAAGTAAGACAATCAAATTCTTGAAGTGGGACTTTCTGATCTTGTACGGGGGCTTATCAGCAGATGTCTGTGCATCTTATCTTTTTTTTCCCAGCTATGGGCAATGCTGCTACAACAAAGTTCGTAGAGATTCCTGGTGGAGTAGGGTGAGATGGCAGCGATGCACTCCCCAAGAAAGACCCAAGATGGGGGGAAGGATGGAGCCTTCTGGAAAAAAGGGGCCAGTGAGAAGTGGTCAGCCTTAGGCGGAGAGCTGGGTATGCTGCCGTAGGCCAACTTGTCATGAGGATCTGGGGTGTGTGAGCTACAGGAGGAATAGCACGGGGCAGACTCAGCTAAGGCAAGGTTAGTTCAGACAGAGCTGGAACGTCCAACCGTCACTTCTTTCATTAGACTTCCTGATGTTTAAGGTCTTCTTCACCTACGTGAAAAAGTCCCCGCTTGGCACTTAACTCAGGAGGCAGAAAGGGACAGTGGAGAGAGTGTGGGCTTTGAATTCAGATGATTGCAGGTCCAAATCCTCGTTCTACCACTCGCTAGCTATTTTCATGACTTTGTTGAGTTTTATGTTTCTTAAAAGTAACCGTACCTCTCTCCAAGGATCGGCTTACCTCCTGGACTTCATCTGGCATCTTTCTTCCTCTTACTTATTATGCTTCAGTCACATTGGCCTTCTTTCTGATGCTCTAGTCCTGCCTCGGGAACTTTGCACCGCTCTTCCTCTTGCTAGAACATTCTGCTCCCAATCCTGCACGGATGGTTCCATCTCATCATTCAAGTCCTGGTCAAATTTCATCTCCTCGAGAGAGGCCTTCCTTAACTACTTTATCAAAAATTGTCTCTGGACACCTAACAGGCAGTCACTCTGTTATATTTACCTTATAGCATTTAACAACATGTACAAGTATCTTATATATGTATTTATTCACTTGTTTACTATTTGTATCTTTTTTTAAACATCTTTATTGGAGTGTAATTGCTTTGTAACACGCAATGGTGTGTTAGTTTCTGCTTTATAACAAAGTGAATCAGCTATACATGTACATACGTCCCCATATCTCCTCCCTCTTGCATCTCCCTCCCACCCTCCCTATCCCACCCCTCGGTCACAAAGCACCGAGCTGATTTCCCTGTGCTATGTGGCTGCTTCCCACTAGCTCTCTATTTCACATTTGGTAGTATTTATAAGCCCATACTATTTGTATCTTATCTTCCATGAAATTACGTTTCATGTGAAGAGGACTTTCTTTCGTTCACTACTTGTGTCCTCAGCACCTAGAACAGAGTCTGGCACATAGCAGGTGGTCAATAAATATTTGTTGGGAGAATAGATAAAGGGTTTGTGATAAAGAAGAAAGAGGTTGTGGTAGAATAACTGCAAAACAACCGCAATTCTCCACCCCTTCTGTACCTTTTGCAGTGATTTTGCAGCTCCTTCCAACAGAAGGTGGAGTTGATCACCACACTAGTCAATCTAAGCTGGGCTTGTGACTTAGGACCAATAAAATGCTGCAGACATGACTGCGTGCCAGCTCCAAGTCTGGGTCTCAAGAGGTCTTGCATGCTTCTAATCTATCTCCTGAGACCCTGACTTCACTATGAGAGACACATAGCCTAGACACCCCTGTCACCCTAACTAACAGCCAGTTAATAGCCAGACATGTAAGTGAGCTCATACGACACTAGCAGCCCCCTGCCAACCGACCAGCTGAACATAGATGCATGAGATCAGATGAGCTTGGCCTAGATCAGCAGCACCAACCAGCTGAGACACAGACTCATGAAATGCCACTGCGTTTTGGGGTAGTTTGTTATACAGCAATAGCTAACTGATACATAGAATACACACACACACACACACACACATGCACACACACATAGCCTAGCACATCACAGATGCTCTATAAATGGTGGTTATTTACTGATGGGTGGGTATGCATTATTTGGTAGTCAAAGGGGCCTTTTCTGTCTGGGGAGTCATAGTTTAACAATGAGATGTATTGCCATACAACCAGGAGAAGTGCATCCCCGCTAGACCCTGGGCAGCCCGTTTCTGCTCTTAGCAAATATCCCTCCAGCCTTGCACTTGGTCCCTTGACCTCAGGGTCAGAAGAGCATTGAGGAGACTTACGTAGATCTGGCTCTTTGTTTGACCTGAATAATACATGCATTTTCCTGTTTCTATGATGTTTTTAGGCCTCTGATTTATGGCCATGAACATGCCCCTCCATTTGCCCTGGCTTTTGTTAATGACCTATCATGAATTATCCAGGAAAGAAATGTTAAATGAGATAATTAGGCATTAACCTTACATTATAGATCAACCGCACGATTGGATCCTTCACAGCTACGAATGTGACGGCGCAAGGCATTAAGTATTGATGGTCCCAGGAAGGGCTGAGAGGATGGAGGGAGAGAAGCAAAATCCTGTGGGGGAGGGAAGCAATGAAGATGCATACGTTTAAGCCTACTGGTAGGAGGGGAAATCAGAGGGATGAAATCAGACTGCCTGGGGATGGAACCCTAAGGTATCCACTTATTAACTGTGTGATCTCATAAAATAAGGAACAATAACAACTCTCACATGAAGCTGTGAAGAGTAAGTGAGACACCATATCATAAGGACCTGCCATGGACTGGATCCTTGAAAAATATTCTTTCTCTTCTCTTCCTTTTGGAAAATTTGTCTTTTAAATCCCAGAATTAAAGATTAGTTGGTCTCCCCTCCACAGGGGAGCCACTTTGTAAAGTATTTAATTCCTGGTAGGATCAAGTTAGCACCCTGAACATGAGTGCTGCACACATTAGTCAGGGTGGAAGAGGAACAAGTATGAGGGGATTTGAGACAGTGATTTTCAAAGTCAAAATACTGGGTGTCTTGAGCTCTGCATTGCATATCCTTGGCATGCCATGGGGGCAAAAGGGACATTTCTTTGAAAAAAAAAAAACAACCTGAGAGACTACTGTCTTCTGAATCAGTTGGATGGTGGTGTGAAGGGGCCAGAGAGCGCCTGAGGCAGACTTCCTGGTCCCGATGGATGTTGACCATGAACTCATGCCTTTCGCCACTATCTCGGAGGAACAGTCTAATATCAAAGGGGAGCTGGATGGATGGCGCCCTGGTGAATGCTCTCCACCCCCATTCAAGTGGTGCCAGGTGTCCTTGTAAGGTAAGAGTCTACAAAGGCCCCCTGCCTGTTACATCAGTGCAGAGGATGTATCATGGGAGCTGAAAGTCACTGCTGGTCATGTTACCTACCGTATGCCTGGTATCAGACACTTCCTCAGGCCAGGTGCCAGAAATCTACCTGAGGAAGCAAAGCCCTAGCTGGGATGGTGGTACGACGAGTGCTGTCAGGTGAGATGTGATTCTTGGGTGGACTCTGTGGATCTGCAATTGGAGAGGGGCAGGTTCATTCTGCTCCACGCACCTGATGATCGGGCCACGATTCAAGATTTCCACCGCAAACTCTGTGGGGGACAAAAACCTTACAATCCCAAGACTTGAAACTGTGACACATCAAGAATGCCTTCTTGGACACTTTGAATTTTATTAACACTGAAAAGAAATCTACATTAAGCACGAGTGGTTGCTACATTTCATTTTGCAAAAATTTGCTGTGGTTTTTGTTCTTTTGAAGGCTCTTTTTGAGAAAAAGCACATTTGAAACCACCAAACTACCCCTTTTATCTTTTCCGTTTTTGAGCCCTTAATGAGCAAAGGCATTTGAAGAAGTAATTGAGCAGGTGTTCTTGAATGCTGTGGTGAGGCCAGTGATTCTCACTTCAGGTGTGTGAGGGAAGGGAGGGTTTCCTGTGTTCTGTACGTGTCTAGAGACGAGAAAGAGATTTAATAACTCAAGGTGACCCTGCCTTCCTGCCTCCCCGAATCCTCTCCCGACTGGCCTGCCTTCTTCCTAACTCCATTTCCCACCTTCCTCTCTTTTCCTTTTCTTCTAGTCTGCTTTATTTCTTTCCCTCCCTCTCTCTTTGCTTTTTTTTTTTTTAAATGATAAAACAACAAAACGTTGATCATTTTAACCATTTTTAAGTGGCACTTCAGTGGCCTTGAGTGCATTCACATCACTGTGCAACCATCGCTACCATTCATCCCTAGAACTTTGTCATCACCCAAACTGGAACTCGGTACCCAGTAAACACTAACTCCCCATCCTCCCCTCCCCCCAGCCCCTGGCAACCACTGTTCTACTTTCTGTTTGTATGGATTTGACTTCTCTAGGTACCGCCTATAAATGGAGTCATGCAATATTTGTCTTTTAGTGACTGGCTTCTATAGTCAGGATTCTCCAGAGATACAGAACCAATAGAATATATATATATATATATATATATATATATGAAACATTATGTATATAAAAACATTATATATAAAATATTATATATTAGTATTATATATATCAGTATATGTTAATATTATATATATATATATATAAGATTTACTATAAGGAACTGGTTCATGCAATTATGAAGGCTGAGAAGTTTTACAAACTGCATTTGGCCAACTGGAAACCCAGGAAAGCCGATGATGTATGTTCTGGTCTGAGGGCAAGAGAAGAAGCTTAAACAGTCAGAAAGAGAGAGAGCGAATTCTCTTCTCCTCCACCTTTTTTTCTATTCAGGTCATAATGTTTTCAAGGTTCATCTATATTGTATCATGTATCAGAATCTCATTCCTTTTGAAGGTTGAATAATATTCCATTGTGTGAGTACACCATTATTTGTTTATCCACCCATCCGCTGATGGACATTTGGGTTGTTTCCACTTCTTGGCTATTGTGAATAATGCTGCTGTGAACATTTGTGTATAAGTATCTCTTCCTGCCTTTGTTGTCTTCTCCAGAGAAGCATTTCAAAGGCTCCCACGATGGGCAAGCATCCTTTCTCTGGGATTCACTCTGGCTTTGTCCTTTTAGCCCATGACAAAGTTGTCTCGGTCATATCAGCCACATCTAGGGGTACAGCAAGTGTTGCCCATCAACTTGGTACCTGGTTCTAGGGTGGGTGGGACAGAGGAGACAGAATAAGGAAAAGACATGGTCCCTTCTAATGTCCCTTCTAGGTGACAGTCAGAGGTGGTCCCCGACAGGGCACGTGAATTCTAAGCATCAGGGAAGGAGGCTGTAGAAGAAAGAACTTAGGCTTGCCATCACACAAGCTGGGGTCACATTGAGGCCCTTACCAGCCTCAGTCGCCTCATCTGGAAGATGGGGATGATGCTTCCTATGCTCCAGGGCTGTGTTAGAGATTAAAGAAACAGCCTATGATAAGGGGCAGGTACACAGAGGCATTGGAGGATCCTTCTTAGCTCCTTCTTTCCTTGTGTAGCACAGACCTTAAACAGCCCAGGACCATGAAGACCAAGAGTTCAAATGGCTGGTTCCCTTGTTACGTTTCAGCAGAGAAGTATTAAAGTCTGAAATTGGGGTTTGCTTCAAGCAGGGCGGAGGGTGTGGTGGCTTCAGGCTTCCAGTTTCCCCCAGGAATGGCTCGCTCTGTGGCTCCCTGCCCTGGGAGAGCTTGTTGACTTCCAAGAATCTGTGGCTTGAATAACCTTTTTCTCCATCTTGATATTCAGATCTTGGCGTCGGCCCCGTTGAGTTGGAAGGCTGCCTTTGAAGCCCTTTGAGAAGAGCTGATCTTTCTCTGTTTCGCTCTCCCCCTCTCTCTCTCTCCTTTATTTGGTGCACAGAAGCGGGGGGGTCTCTTCTACCCAACACTGGGAAACTGGACTCTGAATAGGAGTTACCCCGGCAGATAAGGAGGGAGAAGGGCAAGTAAGGGAGATAAGGAGGGTTCCCAGGCCCTCAGTTAAGTGGGGGGCTTTTCCAGATGTTAAGGCCTCTACTTTTCTTGTGTCCCAGATAGGGGAATCTGAGCCCACTTCGTTTTTCAAACAGAGAAGAGGGTGTGGTCCTGTCCCTGTGGTTCACTGGACAAACATTTCCTGAGCATCTACTACATGCCAGGCTTTACGTTGTTGTGTGTGTGCATGCAGCGATGTCAGTTTGTTGCCCTCAGGGCACTCAGGGTCTTGAGGGAATGAGAGAGACAAGTTAAATGACAATGACTCTTTGACGGGATAAGTGGTGTGACGAGAGGCACAGGGTGCTATGGGACCAGATAAAAGGGGCATCAAATGCAGGGAAGCCTTCCTGGAGGCGGGGGTGTGATCTGAGAGAAGTGTGCAGGATGTGGATGAAGTAGCCAAGTTAAGAAGTACTGGAAACAACCTAAGTGTCCATCATCGGATGAATGGATAAAGAAGATGTGGCACATATATACAATGGAATATTACTCAGCCATAAAAAGAAACGAAACTGAGTTATTTGTAATGAGGTGGATAGACCTAGAGTCTGTCATACAGAGTGAAGTAAGTCAGAAAGAGAAAGACAAATACTGTATGCTGACACATATATATGGAATTTAAGAAAAAAAAATGTCATGAAGAACATAGGGGTAAGACAGGAATAAAGACACAGACCTACTTGAGAATGGACTTGAGGATATGGGGAGGGGGAAGGGTAAGCTGTGACAAAGCAAAAGAGAGGCATGGACATATATACACTACCAAACGTAAGGTAGATAGATAGTGGGAAGCAGCCGCAGAGCACAGGGAGATCAGCTCGGTGCTTTGTGACCGCCTGGAGGGGTGGGATGGGGAGGGTGGGAGGGAGGGAGATGCATGAGGGAAGGGATGTGGGAACAGATGTATATGTATGACTGATTCACTTTGTTATAAAGCAGAAACTAATAAAAAAAAAAAAGTTAAAAAAAAAAAAAAGAAGTACAGGGAAGTCATGCCAGGTGGAAGGAACAGAACATGCAAAGACCTGGATGTGAAAAGGATCATGGCTTCTTGGGAATTACAGGCAACCTTGGAGATATTGTGGGTTGGGTTTCAGACCACCGCCATAAAGCGAATATCACAATAAAGAAAGTCACGTGAATTCTTTTGGTTTCCCAGTGCACATAAAAGTTATGTTTACACCATACTATAGTCTATTAAGTGTGCAATAGCATTATATCTAAGAAAACAATGTACGTACTTAATTAAAAATATTTATTGTTAAAAAATGCTAACCATCCTCTGAGCCTTTGGTGGCTAGTAATCTTTTTGCTGGTGAAGGGTGTGAAGTATGGCGAGAATTACTAAAATGTGACACGGAGACACAAAGTGAGTAAATGATGTTGGAAAAATGGTGCCGATAGATTTGCTCCATGCAGGGTTTTCACAAAACTTCAATTAGTAAAAAAAAAAAAAAAAAAAAGCAATATCTGAGAAACGCAATAAAGCGAAGCACAATAAAATGAGGCATGCCTGTACAGCAGTTTGGTATTGCGGGGGAGGGGAGCCATCGAGGGATGGGGAGTTGGAGAAACGAAGCTGGAAAGGTCAGTAGGAGCCGGTTGAGGAGTTTGGATTTGATCTTAAGACATGGGAGCTACTGAGGAAATTTTGGCAGAAGAGAGATACAGTCAGATTTGCATCTGGAAACTTCCCCTGAGCTGCAACAGAGTGAAGGCTGGCTGTATTGGAGAAGGGAGATGAAGACAGGGAAACCATCAAAAGTTGAAATCAGTCCCATATTGGGGGCCTGTAATCAGCAGCAGAGGCTGGGCTCCATGCATGGCTCAATCAACTCACTGCCCTGAACCTTTATTAAACACCAACTGGTACCCAGCATGGTGCCCAGCCGCCACCGGCTGGGATGACAGACTTCAGCCCCGAGATGGCTAATGCACGAGTGAGTGCCTATGTGGAGACAGGATGGCCAAGAGGAGAGAAAATAGATTTGAAGATGCAGACGGGGGAGGGGGGTGTCGCTGGAGGGGACAGGAGAGAAAGGTATAAAGGTCAGCTGGGGCTTCGGCTTGGCACGAAGATTTATAACCTCCCCGCTCTCGCTCTCGCCCCCTCCCCATCCTCGCCCCCTTTCTCTTTCTGGCGGCCTGTTCTAGAGACACACATTATCTCTATTAATACCAGCCACAAGGTCATTACTCAGGCAGCAACTTTTCCTCCAGCATAAATATTTATACAGGACTGACCTGTGACTGCTGCGTTTTCCTTTTATTTGATTCCTGCCGCCTTTTGTGTCTTGCGAGTCTGTCGGCTAACATGTTTAGCCCCTCTGTCTGGAAGCTTCGGAGCCAGCCAAGTCTCTGGGAATGGAAGAGGGGGGAGGCAGGGAGGCGAGAAGGAGGAGGATGCAGGGTGGGTACCACTTGCCCGATACCAGTGAGAACCCACGTGGTGAGGATGAGGGCAGCTCTTCTGCTGTTTATTAACAGGCTGGCCAAGTTCTAAAGGAAAGGACTGCACTGGGGGCGCTTTTTTCCTCTCAACCCTGCAACACCCCACTGCAGCCCCCAAATCCAGGTCAGAATCAGCCTTCAATGAAACTCACGGAGCTTATGCATCAGGACCCTCCCTTCTGTAAGAGCCTCCTTTCTGACCTTGGGTGGGGACCTAGCAGATTGTTCCCAGGGTCAAGGATTCTTATAAAATTGGCAAAAGCCAGATATTTTGCATGCTTTCACTTAGAGATCCCCCAGTTTAGTGAGCAGGCTCTTCCCCCACCCCGGACCTGGATCTTCCCCCATTTGCAGTGATTTGATTTGGTTCTCTGGCTGGGAGTAAATGTCAAGATGTAAATATTGCATGAAATAATAAAAATAATGACAACAATAATAGCTACTACTACTTTTAGAGTGCCTACTGCTTACCAGGTTTTTTTTTTTTTTTTTTTTTTCATTTCATTCTTGCAGTGATCTTGAGACAAGCATTCTCATCTCCAGGAATTTGGGGCTCAGGGAAGTTAAGTGTCTAGCCTAATGTCTCACAGTTAGTAAGTAGGGGACTTAGGACCAGGACCCAGGGCTGGCCCTGCTGTGCTCTAAACCTCTAAAAGTAGGAGTAACTGGAATAATGTGTAGTGTGCCTGCTATGCCCCAGGTATTGGACATATACGTATTGATTTCACACCCTCTAGCAAACAGTCCTGCAAGGTAGGAAGGGAATACTGGCTCCGTCCTGCAAATTAGAAACCAGAGGAAAGTAACGCTGCTAAATCAATACAGCAAATACAGCCCAAGTCAAAATCGGAGACCTGGTGAGTCTGACTCTTCCCCAGCTGCATGATTGCGACCCTGCTGCAAAGGTTGGCAGGGAGTAACCCCGAATGCAGTTATGTTTGGTTGTGCAATTAAGGGGGCTGTTTCCCTCGCTATTTTCTTTTATGCTGTTTTGACAGTTTCATCAAGGAAATTTTTTACATTTCACAAAAGAAAAATGGAGATGCCAGAGAACGCTTTCTTTCTCTCTGTTAGTGTGTCGGACATGAGGCCAAGGTGGGGACTGGTGAAATGGTCATGTGGGGAGGCTGGTCAGGATAGAAGGACAGGTGTTTAAAAGGACTGCTTCTTTGCTCCTGGGCTCCCCCCTTCCCCTTCCCACCCCACAGCCTAGACCTCAGCCTATCGATGTCTGCCGAGAAATGCTAAACCACCAGCAATCTCCTTTAAGGCCAGAGATGTATCGGTTCCATTCCCAGTGCATCCTCAGCACCCAACACCGCTCCTGGCACAAGAGCAGGCGCTTAATAAATATTCATTGCATCAACACATGAGCAAATAAATGACCTCCACCAGGACCACCTCTTAGAAGCATTTGCATTTTAATGAAAGCTCTGAGACTCAAAAAAGTCCTTAATGACTTCAGGGGCCTGGGTACACTTCAAGGGACACTGACAGAGCACAGCAGGAAAGAGCTGTGGATTTGGGACTATTCAAATGGCCACCTTCCTCAATAACTAGCTGTGAGACTTTGGGAGGTCATTTCTCTCCTCTGAACCTCTGTCCCATCTAGAGAAATAAGGGGCGGACCGTGTGAGTTCTAAGTGGTGAGGCAGGGTGGTACCCTGAAGGGTGGAACACAATCGTTAGGAACACTAGCCAGACTTCCTGGACTCAGATCACAGCTTCACCAGGACTAGCTGTGTGTCTAATATGCAAGTGACTCAACCTTTCTGTGCTTCAGTTTCCCCATCTGGAAAATGGGAATAGTCATAGTACCCAACTCACTGAGATTTTACAAGGATTCAGTTAGTTAATACATATCAAATGTAAAGCTCTTAGGACAATGCCTGTCATAAAGAACATGACTGATACATGTTGCCCATGATTATTACCCATATCTATGAATCGGTAGGTATTGTATTCATATTATATTCATAATAGTAATCATAGTCTACGTCATTGACCAAGTGCTTACAGTATGCAAGACATTATGTTCTGTGCTCCTTGCAAAACTCTGTAGGGTGTTTACCTTTGCTTTCATGGACTCCAATTTGCAGACGGAGAAACAGAGGCACAGAGCAGTTAAGCCACTTGACTGAAGTCCTGATACAGGGGCATATATGAACTAGAGTTTGGCACCAAAGTCTGACTACAAATTCAGATACTTACCAAGGCCAGGCAAGTGACTCCAGTGGGTGAAGGGGACCTGGCATAAGACAAGAGATAAGGAACTGCATGTATTTTGATCAGGCATAACACTAACCTCGTTACATTGTCTTTTGAATTTATATTTGTTCTCAAGTTTGGCTACCATTTGAATCATGTGAGGATTTAAAAAAATAGTGATGTCAGGTGTCATCCCCAGAGACTTGGACATAATTGGCATGGGGGATAGTACCTGAGCAGCAGCGTTTTTATCAGTTCCCCAGTTGATTCTAACATACAGCTAAGATTGAGAGCCACTGTTTAAGAGCACTGAGTGAGCCAAGTAAGATGTGCTAGTTGCCATCTTCAACTAGGGAACCACCAGTTTGCAACCTTCCATAAAGATACAACATCTTTGATTGAGATGAATCAATCTATCTATCCGCCCTCACCCACCTACTATCTAGCTGCCCACACAGTCCCCCACCATTCACCCTCCCAGACATCCATTCTCCCATTCTTCTATCCTTCCTTCCTTCTTTCCACCCACCCACCCACTCATCCATCCATCCACCCACCCACCCATTCATCTATCCATCCATCCACCCACCCACCCATTCATCTACCCATCCAACCATCCATCCATCCATCCACCCACCCATTCATCTATCCATTCTTGCAGTCATCCATTCATTCATCTGCTTATCTACAAGCCCATCCGTATGTCCCCTTACCCCTATATATATAATCCACCTATACATTTGTCCATCTACCCTCCCACTGATCTATCCTTTCACCCATCTGTCTATCCACCCATCCCTCCCTCTGTTCTTTTGTCTCTCCTTCCCCATCTTCCCTTCTTTCCTTCCGTCCTCTCTCCCTTCCTTCCTTCCCTCTTTAATTCTACCCCCCCTCCTCCAGGCCACAGCCTGGACTGACCCTCGGTGCAGGCGTAATTGCAATGCCGTCAACAGCTTCTCCCCATCTCTTCTTCTAAAAGTTTCGCTTCCACGATTTAGACGTTAGTGAGCTTCTTGGAGGTGCCTGGCGGAAGTGAGCCAGAGAAAGAAAAGAAATCTGTTTCTGGTTTTCCGTGAATGACCTTTCTTTCCCGAGGAAGTCTCTTATAAACACTTCCAGCACCAGCAGACGCCAAGACTTTTGAACGGCTCCCCCAAGTCGAAAGGCAATCTTGAGTGCATACCTGGTGTGCGATGATCTGAATCCAGGGAGAGGGTTAAGTGAGGCGCTGACCGTGCAACCCAGGGCCAGCCCCAGGGACTCTCCTCTCCTCCCACAGCTGGCAGGCGCGGAGGCAGTGCAAGGGCAGGACTGCAAAGGCTGTTCCTGAGTTCCTGACATG
Source organism: Hyperoodon ampullatus (assembly GCF_949752795.1). NCBI lineage: Eukaryota > Metazoa > Chordata > Mammalia > Artiodactyla > Ziphiidae > Hyperoodon > Hyperoodon ampullatus. The sequence goes on from NC_136926.1 coordinate 13,730,444, forward strand.
ACTTTCTACTTCAAGAGTCTTTCCCCATCCCAACTTCTAAGTGTATTTGATATCCTTGACACAACTGATATTTTGGGCCAGATAATTCTTCGTTGTGGGGTCCGTCCTGTGCACTGTAGAATGTTGAGCAGCATCCCTGGTCTTTACCCTTTTGATGTCAGTAACATCCTGCCCTCCCCGGCTGCCCCTCGGTCGTGGCAAACAGAAATGTCTCTGGACATTGCCAGATAGCTTCTGGGGGGCAGTAATAGTCATAGTAATAACAATAATGATGTAATAATAATAGTAATGGTAATTAGCACTGATGGTCCATCAAATAGATCAGGGACACGTGGTTGTCAACCATGGCTGCAGATCAGAATTACCCAGAGACTTTTAAAATTCACAATGCCCATGCATACCCTGGGTCAATTACCTCAGGCTCTCTGGGAGTGGCATCAGCATTGCTAGAGCTCCCCAGGTGATTCCAAAGTACAGCTGAGCTAGAGAACCTCTGGTCTAGGATGACTTTATGTCCAGGTTTGCCCAAGATATTCACCATTTACATCTGTTGTCCCAGATCATTAATAGCATTCATTCTTCAACATGCCCTCGTTTAGACAATAAAGTATGTAGTCACCCATCCTACATCTCATTTGATCTTCTTACCAGTTCTCACAGATAGGTACAGTTATTATCCCCAGATATGCCTATGAAGAGCTGAGACCCAGAGAGAAGAAATTGTTGGCTCAAGGTTGCACAATTTGTAAATGGCTCAGTCAAGATTTGAACTCAGGACTGGTCTCACTCTGTTGCTGGGGGCTGCTGAACCCGACACTATTCCATCTCTCTACACCAGCCTCACTGTAGGGATTACTAGGCTTAATACAGATGAATATTTATGAAGAGTTGGTCTGTGATAAGGGACATATTTCCTTTAATGACAGTATTCACATTTTTCAAGATTCTAAAGTATCTTTAAGATCAGCTCATGACTATTTTTTCCTACTTGGAATTTTCTTTTTTCTTTCTTTCTTTCTTTTTCTTTTTTTTTTTTGGCATGTAAAAGCAACACTTTTTTTCTTCAATTAGGGTAAGCTAGGTTATGATGTGGTAACAAACAATCCCCAAATCTCAGTGGGCTTAAAGGCAAACAGAGAAAAATATGTTTGTTCCTCTTTTATGCTCTATATCCATCTTGTATCAGCAAGAGGGGCTCTGCTGGTCATGGTCATTCAGTGACCCTGGCTGGACAGAGCAGGCACAATCTCAAAATAACTGGTCTCACACTGGCACTTCAATGCTACAGCTCCCAAGTAGCTATGCTCACATATCACTGTGCTCACAAACTCATCGGCCAGGACTAGTCACACAGTCCTTCTCAAATAGAAGAGGGCAGAAAGTAAAATCTTGCTATATGCCAAGAGCTGGAGAGCTAGACATGTAGTAATAGCAGAAGTGACCACAACTTACATGTCCATTGAAGAAAATTTGGAAAATGCAGAAAACCATAGAGAAGATTAATTGCCTGCTGTAGACTGAATATTTGTGGTCCCCCATTCATAGGTTAAAATCCAACCCCAAAGGTAATGGTATTAGGAGGTGGCGCCTTTGGAAACTGATTAGGTTATGCGGGTGGAGCCCTCATGAATGAGATTGGTGCCTTTATAAAAGGGACCTGGGAGAGCGCCTTTGCCCCCTTCTGCCATTTGAGGACACAGTGAAGGTCACCTCTGAACCAGGAAGTGGGCTCTCCCCAGACATGGAATCTACTGGCTCCTGATCTTAGACTTCCCAGCCTGCAGAATTGTAAGAAATAAATGTCTGCTGTTTAAACCACCCAGCCCATGGTATTTTGTTATAGCAGCCAGAACAGACTAAGACAACACTTAATTCCAACTCTTAGAGGACAACCATTGCTACATTGTTAACATTTTGCCTTACACCCTCTTAGTTTCTCTTTCTTTAGACACACACACAATTATGGAATTATGATTATACTGTGCATACTGAGTTTTTATTTAGCAACAGGTTCTCATGTAATTTCTCTGATCCTGAAATATTTTTTCAAAAACATGATCTTCACAATTGAAAAAGATTCCATTGTAAGACTACCCCTAACTTGATTTAATTGGTTCTCTGTTGTTGGATGTTTAAGGTCGTTTTAGGCGTAAACCTCTGTGTGTCTCTGATTGTTTCCTTGGGTTAAAGTTCCAGGAGAGGAATTCAATACTGATTAGTATAAATATTTTAGATAACTTTGTAAATTGCCTCTGTGAGGGTATACCAACTCACACTCCTGCAAGTTGTACCTGAGAATACCCTGTTCCTGGCCCTCTCCACTGTTAGCCATTATCACCTCTTTAAATCTTTGCCAATCTTGAGAAGAAAAAAAATTCTATCTCTATTTTCCTTGCATTTCTTTATTCACTAGAGCAGGTGAACATTTTTTCATATGCTTATTAGCTTTTGTAGTTTTTCTTTTATGAATTGGTTTTTGATGTGTTTAAACCCTCCCATTGCCTGTGACTCTGCCTCTGGAAAGATGTAAACGCACCAGTTTGACATACCTTTCCCTTGGCAGAAATTGATTTTGAATGAGAGGAGACTGTTAGGGGAAAAATTCTAGGGGATGCTCCGAGATGGAGAAATCGAGTCCATGTGCACACAGTTGGACACCTTCCTCTACTCCCTGCAAATGTCCATCCTTAGGTCAGGTGCTGGTGAAAGCCATGGGTTTAGAGTCAGATAGACCTGGGTCAGACCCTGGTTCTACCACTTACTTGCTGTGTGACTTTGATCAAGTGGCTTAACCCCTCTGGGGCTCCAATTTTCTCATCATTATACTAAGTATAATAGTATCACTTTTCTCACTGTGTTTTTGGGAGGCTTACATGAAATAATGTCTATGTTTGGCTATTCTTACTGTTGTTGATATTATCATGATGACCATCATTATTACTGGTACTATAAATGATTGCAGTTGACTGTTATTATGTTTTCTTAGGGATCTCTCCTTGTGGAGGTCACCTGTGAGGGCTATTCTGCAAACTCTGCATCTGTCCTGCAGCTTCCTGTGCATCCCAGGGTCTCAGACCAGCCTGCGCTGGAACTGTCAGCCATTTAAAACTCATCCTAGGCTGACAACTTTTCCATGGAGCTGGGGTATTATAGGGACTTTTCTGGCTTAGCGGCAGTAGTGGGTTGAATGGTGGCCTCCAAAAAGGTATCTCTACATGAGATCATTCTGGATTACCTGGGTGGGCCCTAAATTCAATGACAAGTGTCCTTATAAAAGTGAGGCAGAGGGAGATTAGACAGACGAAAGTGGAGGACACACAGAGACACATGAGAAGGCCATGTGAACACAGCAGAGATCTGAGTGATGCTGTCATAAGCCAAGGAATGCTAGGAACTCCGGAAGCTGGAAGAGGCCAGCCAAGATCCTCCCCTAGAGCCTTGGGAGGGAGCGTGCCCCTGCCACCACCTTGGTTTTGGACTTCTGGCCTCCAGAACTAAGAGAATAAATCCCCGTTGTTTTAAGCCACCTAGTTTGTGGCAATTTGTTACATCAGCCCCAGAAAATTAATACAGCAACCTCACCAGGAACAGCACTGTAAGTGCGAACTGGGAAAAGGAGCTTGAGTTGAAGGCCAGGAGACTGGTTTCTAGGCTTGGGTCTGTCTTTCATTTCTGGGTGATCTTGGATGACTCAGTTTTCCTTTCTGGGCCTCAGTGTCTCCATCTGTGAAATGGGGAGTAGGCTGATTCATGGGTGGTAAGCTCTTCTTAGACAGGCAATTTGTGAAAGTAAGTGAAGTAGGCCTGGGTGACAGCATACTAGGGAGAACGGGTGACTGGGTCAACTCAGGGGACCTTAACCCTCTGAAGGGCCCAGCCATCACTCAGCTCCTGCAAATCATTGCTGGACAGGAATGCCGGCCTGATGTCGCCAGAGCTTTAATTTTTCAAGAGAAGAGAGATATCAAGCTTTTTATGTAAAATCTGATATTTCAATGTTTGCAGTTAATTCACATTTCTTACAGGCACAACACGGGCCAAGCAAAGCAATCCTGCAAGCCAAAAGTGACCTATAATCTAGTTGATCTTCGAGGTCTCTTTCCAGCCCCCGATGCTCTGATTCTCTGACTTAACGGGAATACCCATGGGTTCCAGAGCCTTGACCTTGACAAGCCCAGGAGAGTAGACCAGGTGGTGGGGAGAACTTGGGCTCATCCATTTTGGAACTGGGCAGGAACAACAGGCAGAAGAAACCCAAGTGGTTTGGTCCACAAATGCCCGATGATTCATTTTTCCCTCCTTGCTGGGCTGCTAGGTTTCAGGTGGCAGGCTTGATTTTTATGTGTGAAGCTTAAGCCCCCTAGTCAGCCTGCGCCCTACGGTGCTCCATAAATCATAGGCTGTTTTTATTATTAATAATAAAATCCAGCTGATACTGGAAGTGCTAAGGAAATGTGGCATGGGAGAAGGAAAGGCTGGAAAGTGGATGAAGAATGGTCTTGCACCCATGAGCAAATGGTTTGAGAATTCAAAATTTTCCATTGGAATGCAGGTTCCTGTTCGTTTTCACCCATCCCGTGTTTATGGAGCAGTTACTACGTGCCCAACGCTGTGAGGATACTGAAGATACAGGAGTGCATAAGACACATGCCTTCCTGCCACCATGGACTTGAGTCTCGGGGAGGGGAGCGTGGATAATCAGATGAGCAATTCCTCAAAGTGTGAAAAAGAGGCTAATAGAACAGGGTTTGTGGGAGATCTATGAGAGGGGTCAAAGCATTATTCCCAGCGGGAATGTCACTTAAGCTCTCAACAGAAGGACGTGCAGAAGCCAGTCAGGCAAAGAGCCTGTACGCAAGAGCCAGAGCCCAGCCAAGGACAATGGATCCAGGATGGGAGCTCCTGTGTCAAAGAACCAGTGACGTGATTAAACTTCTCGGGGCGTCAATATTCCCACCTGAAAAATGAGACGGCTGTTCTGGACAGTCTCTCGGGTCCTTTGAGCTCTTGCTAGCACATGCATCTTGGGTGACAAACTGAAATTGAGATGGATTGGGACATTCTGCCATACCTATTTCGCCTTTGTCAGCCTGAATAATCATGGAAAGAGCAGCTCCAGAAGCTGTTGAGGGTGGGACGAGACATTTCCAGCTGCAGGTTCATCTCTGTTATTGTGCGTGGCACTGACACCATCCACTAAATGTGCCTTAAGATTGGGCACCGGGATAGAAGGCTTCCCCTTGTTAGTAGTGATAGTCATGAATGGTTATAGTCTATGTGCATGTGCTCAGCATATGCGTCCTTCATTCACACAACACATATTTATCAAGTCCCAGGCACTGTGCTAGACAGTGGGGAGACAATGGTGAATAAAGCAGGAAGATTCCAGGCTGACACAGAGCTCACATGAGTAGCACAATGAGCTAGAAAATGCTGGCAAAGAGTAAGATGATGAAACTAAGTGTGTGTGTATGCGTGGGAGAGGGAGAGAGGGACAGACATACAGACAGCCACAGAGAGAGAGAGAGTGCAAACTAAGGGTTATACTTAAGGTTATGCAGTCACAGGTGACCACGTGGAGAAGCTGACTTCTGAGCAGAGATCTGAAGTCGCCAGGACATCAGTCAGGTGAGATCAGGGGAAGGGCGTTCTAGGCACAGGGAACAGCAAGTGCAAAGGCACTGAGGTGGGAACAAACTGGGCGTGTTCACGGAAAAAGGGCAGTGAAGGGCTGAAACTTGGTGAGCAAGGGAGAAGTGGGACGGGCGTCAGGGCCAGAGCACCAGAGGGTCTTTTCTTTCCAAGCACAGTGAGAACCTCCTGAGAGATGTTAAGCAGGGGAATGACGTGATCTGATTTATATTTTGCGAAGACAGACTTGACCGCTCTTTGAGGCAGCAAGAGTGGAAGCAGAGGGACCAGTTAGGAGCCTATTGAAGTTGTCTGGGCAGGAGATGATGGTGGATTGGTAGCCGTGGAGGTGGAGCAAGGGGCCGTTTTCAGGGCATCTTTTGGAAATGAAGCTGACACAATCTGCTGATGGATTGGCTACAGGTAAACAGAGAACATGGAGGAATCAAAAGAGAGGAATCAAAAACATCCCTATGTCTTTGCCTTGCTTGGTCCAATGGATTTTCATGTTTGATCCCCATAACTACCCTTTGAGGTGGGTATGATTATCCCCATTCTATGACTGGAGAAACTGAGGCATCCCTAAAGGTCAGAACCAGAACTTAAACCAAGCCTGTTTGGCCATTTGGCCATTTGGAATCCTCTCTGCTCATGATTTCCCTTCTCTCCTTGTTTGCATTGCTCCATTCCCTCCTCAGGGACTGGCTTGCCACCCAGGATCCAGCCCTCTTCCCCTTGCTTTGGGTGAGAGACCAGGTTGGTGTAGCTCAGTCGGGTAACCCCTGAAATGTCAGATCATGTCAACTCTCTGAGGGCAGAGATCAGCGGGGCAGAAAGTGCCTCTGGAACCCGCTCTGGGAAGTGTGTCTCACCAACCCTTTGAATGCTACCCGGGATCTCTGTGCATCCCCTGCTCCCCCGATGGCTTCTAGCTTTCCACTGGTGACAGCTTGGATGATCTCCTGTGACAGGGGGAATATGCAGCCACAGGGATGCAGCTCCGTGCCCGGGAAATGTCACCTCCAATTGATGTCACAGAGGAGAGAGAAGCAATTAAGGCGCCAGCCAATTCTTGAAGCTCTGGCTCCAGGCGAACTGTGGGCGTTGGAGAGGGAGATGGAGGAGGAAGGAGCAAGGAAGGAATAGCAGCAGGGAGAGGGTTGAAGAGGAGAGGGCGAGTTAGGAAAAGAGGCCCATTTTCTGGCACAGAGTAGGTCTGCAATAAGTATGTGTTGAAGGGATAAATGAAGATCGTATCGGATGCTGTGGTGTGACATCCAGATCTCCCTGCCCTCAGAACCAATGGACTCATTCCTCTAGCTCCAGAGATGTAAGATGTTTCAGGCTCACAGCTGAGTGTGTCTGCAGGACCTGCCCTTGGCTGAAGGGAGATACTTGCCCACTCTCCAGGGAAAGCCTACCCCCAGTGACAGATGGATTTGCATGTAGAAAGATGAAGTCCACCTGCATTGACTTAAACCAGCTCTGATGGACCATCTCGGCTTCTGAGCTCCCTGTAGGATTGACTGAGACAACTGCATCACAGCCCACATTCTCCCTCTGCCAATCCTGCTTCCTTTGCTTCCTTGCAGGGGTTGTTCCTGCTAGCAATCCCCAGTAAAATCTCTGCATGCAAATCTCTGCCTCAGAAGACCCCGTCTCCAACAAATACCTTACAGTGACAAAAATCTCTAGTGTATGGCTATTTATAATGTTCATCCCTCCTTCCAAGTTCTACGAGGAAAGGATTGTTGCTGGATTAAAGCCTGGGTTCCCTGTTGTTGTGGAGAATCTGGGTAATGGGTGAAATGGAGCAAGAATTAAAGAAATCACAGAGGATTTTGTATCTGCATCATAAATATTCCCAGAGTTTACGTAGAGCTAGAAGATCTGTGAAGCTGGAGTTTCAGAGATGGATATTTTAAAAGGGGAGAGAGAGAAGGTATTTCCAGGTGTAACTAACATCCTAATGGAGGGTACCGAGAGAGGCAGGAGTGAGAATAAAATTTTAAAGATGTTTATGTACATTCACAATGCACCATCCCCTCCTTCCTTGGGATTTGCTTGAGAGAGGGATATTTGGAATACTTTTACTTTGTTTTCTGACTTTAGAGACTGGGCTGCATGGGAGGCTGGGTTTATTTGGGTTACAAGTATGACTGAATGGAAAGGGAATAGATGAAAATGAAGGAAGAGAAGATAACTATGAATTAACAGGAGGTATAGAAAAAAAGAAGATACATCCCTATGACTTGGAGAAGAGTCAAACAGAATTAAGGAGAAAAAGGATGAAATTAGAGTGAGAAAGACATATTCCTCACGGTATTGGACATGTCAGCCAAATTGCCAACACACCCAATACTTTTCCATCATTAAAACTGCTCTGTCTGCAGCTCCCTGTGGGGTGAATATACAGAGGCTGGTCTTTGCACAGAAGTTGGCTCTAATTAGCTCAGGGATGTGTGTTAACTAGGTTAAGATCCAGCAGCTATAACAAAGGGCAAAATAATAATAACCCAGGAAAACTGTGATGTTTAGGTCTCTTGCAATGGTCCAAGCATAAGCAGTGCATTTGGCTTGATTATCCCACAGTGATGGAGTCCCAGTCCCTAGTTCCTTCTATCTCATTTCTCTGTGTTAACACTTGGGGTCTAAGGTGACTGCTCCAGTTCCTGCCATAGAGTCTGCATTCCGTTCAGCAGGATGGGAGGAAGGGGGCATAGAAGTCATAATCTTCCTTTTAAGGCTATGATCCATCACCTCTGTTGACTTCCTATTGGCCAGAACTTAGTCACATGGCTATGACTGAGATTGAAAGGGAGTTGAAAATAGTCTTTTTTTTTAAAAAAAATTTTTATTTATTTGGCTGTGCTGGGTCTTAGTTGCAGCATGTGGGGTCTTTCAGTTGCGGCATGCGGGGTCTTTTAGTTGTGGCATGTGGGATCTAGTTCCCTTGACCAGGGATGGAACCCGAGCCCCCTGCATTGGGAGCACAGAGCCTTAGCCACTGGACCACCAGGGAAGTCCCCAAAAATACAGTCTTTACCTAAGGCAGCCATGTGTCCAGTTAAACTTCATGGATTCTATTACTAAAGAAAGGGTGGAAGGCTGGCTATTGAGGGGTAACTGACAGTCTCTGTCACAGATGGTCGTGTGACGGTGGTCCAAACATAGGCTGACTGGGGCTGATGAAGTGGACCTGAAGCAGTCGTGGCCCATTACAGACTAAATATGGATGGGGACTGTGGGTGGGGGAGGATTTGGGTAGTTGAGAAAGGGAGGAGAATGGACTAGGCAGGTCCTGAGGGAGGAACAGGCATAGAGTGATCAGCCCTCAAGCTGTGAAATCACTTTCAGTTCTCAGTTCTGAATATAAGTGTGGTTACATGTCAGGATGCTTTGGTCTGGGAGTAACAGAAAACCTAGACTCAAACTTAGACACCAATTAGAGTTGTATCCTCATGTTGTGGAAGTCCAGAGGTAGGGTGGACTCCGGCAGGGACTGAGGAGCTCAGTGATGTCTCCGATGATTCAGTGACTCAGATCATTCACTCTAACGTCTTCATTTGTGGCTTCATCCTCGGGCTGGCTGGTTCCACTCATTATCACAATATGGTGACCAACAGCTCTGAGGCAACAGGTTTCCTTGGTCATACCTGCCAGCAGAGATTGAGAGAGAAGAAACTGTTCTACACTCACATGCAAAAAAAGTCCTTCCAATCAGATTGGACCAGTTTAGATAATATGCACATCCTCCTCTGGGCTAATAAAAGATGCTTATTGATTTAGACTCCGCTGCTTCTACATGTAGAGATGGGGATGGAGTGGACACCTGGATAAAATCAGAGTTCTCTTAGGTTTCTGTTGGCAAGCCTGAAGATTCTACTTACCTTACAATAAACTCCCTTTTTCTTTTCTTTTCATTTTTTTTTTTTTTTTTTTTTTTTGCGGTACGCGGGCCTCTCACTGTTGTGGCCTCTCCCATTGCGGAGCACAGGCTCCAGACACGCTGGCTCAGCGGCCATGGCTCACGGGCCCAGCCGCTCCACGGCATGTGGGATCTTCCCGGACCGGGGCACAAACCTGTGTCCCCTGCATCGGCAGGCGGGCTCTCAACCACTGCGCTACCAGGGAAGCCCCTCCCTTTTTCTTAAGGTGGTCTGAGAATGCCTTATCCCTGAAACCCAGAGTGCTTAATTCATGTACCAATAAAGGAATCAAGGCAAGATACTCCAAAGGGGCTGAAAGAGGAAGAAAAAAAAAAAAATGAAGGGACTACCCTGGTGGTCCAGTGGTTAAGACTCCACGCTTCCACTGCAGGGGTCTTGGGTTCGATCCCTGGTCGGGGAACTAAGATCCCGCATGCCGCAAGGCACAGCCAAAAAAAAAAAAAAAAAGAAAAGAAAAGAAAGAGGAAAAAAAAGAATAAAGGCCATACATGCTAGTGAATCTCCAGAATACTGAGAGAAGAAGCTATTGCCAGTGACTTCCAAGGTCATTCAGGACAATTTGTGTGATGGCGAGAAGATATGGCTCTGACTCATCAGAAGCCACTTCAGAGGAAAACCAAGGTCATCCAAGAACATCTTAGGCAGCTTGCAGGTTAGACACCAAGAGGGGGAGTAGAGAACTCCTATTCGGCATGGACAGAGAGACCGTGAATGGGCAACCAGTTACCATATTGGAAAAGAGCATCCAGTTGATGCCTTAGTTGATGGCTACATCTGGGATGGCGTATAGGTGTCATTCCAAGGGCCATTGTGATTTGTAGTGGCCCTTGGAGCAATCCTTGAGAAGCATTCAGAATCCCAACTAGTGGAGACCCCTGGGCTACTTAGTCCTATTTCAGGACTTTCTGTCTTAGTTTTACTCTCTGCCTTTGAAGAACTATCCCTTCGCAGTTTGGATGTCACTTCCCTTTCGTGTTGAATCTTTCTGGAGATGGTCTGAGTATCTTCCTTGTCCTGTTCCTCTAAGAAGTGGTATGTCAAAAGGACAGAGGATGGTCTCTGAATTTGGGATTTGAACCCCAGGTTTCTCACTCAACCAACTAGGCGACTCAAGGATACTGCTTCCTTTCTCTGAGCTTCAGGTTCCTCATGTGTGACGTAAAGAGAATAGTGTCTCTTTGAGATGAATGATCTGAGGACCAGATTTAATAGACACAACAGATCCAGGCTGCTGCTCACTTTGCATTTTGAAATCTTGAAAGTTTTTCACTCTGTTTACTCCAGTCCCCAAGATCACAGACCACCTTTTGTGCTTCTGATTTTATTTGTTCATCTATTCCTTCACAACTGCCACTTACAGCGGTGCTGGGGGAATAACACTGTCCTCATGTTGACATTCAGATGTAGGTCCAAAGGCACCCTTCTGGACATTCCTGGGTTGGGTGTCCTTCAGCCAAGTTCTTGGGACTTTATACCATCTTCTTTTAAGATGGAGCATATTTGGACACAATAAATGAATTCATGGCACTTCAAGGACAGATCTAGGTGTTGACACTGAAAGTGACCCAAAGCAAAGAGTGAAATTAATTACACTGAAATTACAGGGTGCTTTTGCGCTGCATCTGAAGATCAAGATGAGGATGATGTTTGTTTGTTTGTTTGTTTTGTATCAGGCAGTAGCTGTCAAGGAATATAAAAAGCTGAGAGCGCAAGGGGGTCATTTGCAATCGCTATTCTTCTCAGATTTTATACCCCCATCTAGATTCTCCTGCTGAGAAGCAGACTGGACACTCAGACCTGGAAACCCATGCCAGACAGCTAAGTTCTAGAAGTCAGCTCCTGAAGGTTTTTGGCAACATTGGGCCTCCTTGGGCCAAGGGTTTAGTGCCAAGAATAATTGTGATTTACGCCCCTAACCTCTTCGGGTGCAAAATGGTTTTGATTAGATGCATACCATGTTTATTAAGCCTTGCACAAAGCAGGCTGGGGGCTTGGCTGGTCTGCCATAAAAGGGAAGGAGATTTACACGGCTCCCTGCAGGATTCATTTAATCTCTTGGGGATTTACTGACCTTCAATTAGAACTGTTAAGTACTGTTTACACGGTCCCTAATTCATACAAGACTAGTGTAAGGCTGAAGTTTGCTTTCATTAAGGACCTATGAATCAAGAAAATAAAAAATAAAAAAGTCTTTGTCATGTAAGATGGGATTTGGGTAAAAAAACAACAAAAAAAATTGAAAACAAAAAGCCATTAGGAGTTGAAAGTCTTACTTTGTCATCCTTCAAGAGTGGCTTGATACTAAAGAGTTGATACATTTTTAGGGTGGGTTTAAAAAAAAACCCCACCTGATTGGAGATTATTCACGTGAGGATCACCTTTACAGTTTTAAAACTTTCTTACAGAGAACTGGGAAAAGACAGATCCTTGAATTCTTTTCTGTTGTTCAAAAAGTAGGATTCCCTTTTATTTGCCAGAAGGAAGAGCGCTATTGATCCCTTATCAGGACCAAATATTCACACAGAAATTGCCTTTAGCTGTGCCTTCAAACTGCAGTACATGGACCCCATTGGGTATACCTAGGATACCAGGGCCACATAAAACCATGAAACATCATCCAGGTACATTATTCAAGGATTTGGGAGGAAAGCACACATTTTAAAAGATGTTGGAAAAAGCACAACAGTATTAGATCAGAAGCCACAAACTCAAATGCCCACAGGGGATAGGCAGGTGTAAGAATGAGTGAATTAGTCTGGTTAAGTACTAATTGGTAAAGAATTCATGTTCCTTCTAAAAAGATACCCACTGCTCATCCACAGCCTCAGTACATACTGTGGAATGACTTGCCAGAAGGTGTCCATCCTTTCTCCTGGCTTTGGGACTCATTCTATGCAAATCGTTCAGAGCCACAGCCTCATGCCAGGAGAAGTGATTTAAAACCCTTGGACGTGTTATGGGCATTGCTCCAATTTCTGTCTTGAAAGCAGAACCTTTAAGCTGTGACAACCTAGGGTCGCGTTGAACAAATTCAGCAAGAGGCTGGCGTGATCATCACAATGATCTTGTTAATATCATGTCACTGAATGCCCCCGACTGTCCTGTGTGGCAAGTATTATTATCCTTGTTTGACAGATGGGGAAATGGAGGCTCAGCCAGGTGAAGCCCCCTGCTCAGGTGACATATGTGACCACACACCAGAAGAGGCACATGAAGCCTCACACTCAACCTCATTGCCCAGAGCCTGTGTTCTTGGTTATCATGAAACGCCATGCAGGGACTGGGATGGAATTCTAGCGTTTCCCTTTATTACACAACTTGGCCTCCATTTAGAGCGCATTTTCTGAGGTCCACTGGTGAAACTGACATGAGTCTTTTTTTCTCAATTTCCAGAGAGCAGAAGAATTTCACCTTTGGTTAAAAGGATGAGTTAGAGCACACCCCCTTTGGTGATCTGTGATGAGTTTAGCTCTTGCCCAGATAAACTGCAGAGGGCATTTAATGGAGAAACTACCACTCCTCTACCCTTGGTGGCTTAAAGTCTCTATCTTTGGTTGGATTTTTCCAGAATTAACTAGGATTTGAAGACAGATAGTTTAATTGAGAAGTGATTCCAGGAAGCACATGTAGAGAAATCAGGAAATGAAGAGAGTGTATTAATAAGCAAGTTACAACCATGATGTAGGGCTGCCAGATAAAATAAAAGACACCCAGTTAAATTTGAATTTCAGCTGAACAGCAAATAATGTTTTTTTTTTAACCATGCGGCATGCGGGATTCCCCCACCAGGGATCGAACCGGTGCCCCCTGCAGTGGAAGCGTGGTGGGAGTCCTAACCACTGGACTGCCAGGGAATTCTGAACAACAAGTAATGTTTAAATGTATGTCCCACATATTACATGGGACCTACCTATGCTGTTTTTTTTGCGGTAGGCGGACCTCTCACTGTTGTGGCCTCTCCCGTTGCAGAGCTCAGGCTTTGGACGTACAGGCTCAGTGGCCATGGCTCACAGGCCCAGCCGCTCCGCGGCATGTGGGATCCTCCCGGACCGGAGCACGAACCCGTGTCCCCTGCATCGGCAGGTGGACTCTCAACGACTGCACCACCAGGGAAGCCCCTATGCTGTTTTTCATTGTTTATCTGAAATTCAAAGTTAACTGAGCTTGCTGTATTATTATTTGCTAAATCTGACAGCCCTATACTTAGGACTTCTGAAAGGTGGTGTCCAGCACACTTCAGAACTGTTCCACCTGAGAAACAGGGAAGCAGGAACATTCATCCTCCATCTTACCTTTGTCATCGGTTAAGAGCTACTTCCGGGCTCATCAACCCCCTGGCAATTCTGGCCTGCCCTCCTCAAGGCTGAACCTGCTCCTTCAGGTTGAGAAAGCCCCAGGCAGGAGGACACAGGTGCTTGTACCTGTGGGACTTGGGTAAGGGGACTGAGGTGCTTAGCTTCCGAATGTAGGGAGGTGCTAACTCTCAGGTCATGGGAGTGCAGGGTCAGCCTTATTCTGCTCACCCTGGCCTGGCCCTGGCTTGCAGGAAGACGTCTTTGGCAAGCATGAAAACCTTCAGTGGTGAGGGGTTAGAGGCCAGGCATCAACAGCATCTGCTATAGTCTTCCATGAGCTTACAGACAAAGATCACAGGGTAAAGGATGCCAGGTAGGAAATTCTGCTCCTCTGAGAGTTTTCCTTTTGGTTCAGGGTTCCCCAAATTTATAAAGACCTGCCTGTTTTACATAGGAAGAGGAAGATACGTCAGTCCTGCTCACTGGATTCCCAGGTCTCTCTACTATTTACTTTATTTGTTCTTAACTCGTGTTAGTTTTCTGCAGCCCAGTGTTACCTAGTGTCTCGCGTCTCTTCTATGATAATCATGTAACGATTGTCTAGTCCAGCAAGTGGGACTGGTAGCACTTTGGAGGTGCCCTTTTTTCTTTGGAAGAGATGCTACAGATGAGATCAGTCTGAACTGATGATGAAGGAGGTGAAGAAGCAAGGCGTGCCCAATCTTATGCCCAGAGATTCTCTTTATCTGCCCTGTGTGATGACAACGTGGTGGATGGCAATAGGAAAAGAGATCTCTCCTCCACTCCCTCGTTTTGCTTATCCTGCTGTTCACATATTAATGGGCATTGAGTGTCTTCTCAGTTCTGGATGCTACACTTGGTCATTTTATCGACAGCAGAGGTGTCAGCCTATTTTAGGCAACCTAAACGTCCTGTTTGCAATTCTCAGGAGAAGGCATGGTTTACCTTGAGTAGTGACATCCTACAGTGTCAACAAATTCTTCATGTTATTTAAAGTCCTCTTATAATTTATAATTCTTTACTTACTTATATTTCTCTATTGATCTTTACTTACATTTTTTTATCCATATGGTAGAGTGGTTTTGAGCACGAACTTTGGACTTGGAAATGGGGGTGAATTCTGCCCCCTACACTTGCTAAATGTGAGATCTAGAAGCCAGGCAGGTCACTTGACCTTTGTGCTCAAGTTCTCTGCCTACAGAGTGGGGATGAGAATGCTATTTATCCTAGAGGGTTGTATAAGAGTCAGGAGAGGCACAGTCTTGCTACAGTAATTACCAACCTCTAAATCGCAATGGCTTAAACCAACACAGATTGATTTCTTACTCATGCTGTATGTTCTTTGCACACCAGCAGGGGCCTCTTTTCTATCATCCCTACCCTCAGACTAAGAGTAACCAAAGAACGTTTACAAAAACAGAAGATATTTCATGATAAGCTGGATTCATGGGTTAGCTCAACACCCACTTTGTTGACCTGATAGTGAGTTTAGCTCATCTCTAGATAATTCTAAATGGAATTTGCAAGATTTAACCTCGATGGGTTAAGATGGCTATTTCGGAGTGGGTAAACCCCAAAGCAACTAGGATTTGAATGCAAGAAGAATTTTTTGGGAAGTGATTCCAGGAAGCATTGATAGGGAAGTGAGAAAACCAGAAAGGAATGGAAAGGAGCCAGTACAGGGTGTGTTAGTAGGCAAGTATGGCGCTCTGGGCAACTAGCAACTCAATCCATGTGGCGACCATGGCCAACTGGAGTGGCACTTTTCATGGTGGCAAGGGGAAGGTCATATGCATCAGGGTCATGCACTGGCAATTAGATGCTCCAACCAGGCAGTGACAGGCCTAATTATCTCCCATACTCAGTTGGCCAGAATTAGTAACTTGGCCCAACCCAAATATAAGAGACATAGGGAAGCACAATTGTCCTAAGGGCAGAAAGCGAACCAGGCATATTACTGAACAGCACTTATGTTTATCACAGGTGGTTGTGGGATTCGATGAGATATTTGTAAAGCATAGAAGTTGGCACAGAGTGAATGCACAATAAACGTTGGTTGCTCTTTTAATTATGAAGATATATGCCCCACTAGATTATGAGCAATGTAAGGGGAGGGATATCATCTTACTTCTAATAATACTATCATTTATTGTTGAATACTTTCCATGTGCTGAGTACTTTGCCAAGTAGCATCCTCACAACAACCCCAGGAGGTAGGTAACTATTATTTTCAATGCCTTTTTACAGATGAGGAAACTAAGTCTTAGTGGGATTAAGTAAGATGCTCAGTCTCATCTAGGAAGTAAGCGGCGGTGCAAGGATCTAAACCCATGCCAAAGCCCGCGCATTTGGCATCACACTCTAGTGCCTCCGTCTTTGTACTGCTAACATCCAGCACCAAGCCCTGTGCAGAGTAGGGGCTCCATGAATATTTGCAGAATTGGCTAGAGTAACTTTTTTGACCTTGTAAGTGTATCAAAGGCCTTCCACTGACTCCTTCCTCTGACATGCATGCCTCCCAAAGATGGCAATGTGCCAACTGTTTTACCCTGTTGGCCCAAACCACCTTTTTCTTGCCATTTAATTACTGTACATAATTCCAAGATTCGGCATTCCTCATCACCTGCCCTTTGCCTCCTCTTCTCTTCCTGGTCAAATCCAGAGATATATCTGATATACCTATGGGTACCATGACTCTTCTTGGTCTAAGAGGTGGGCACAATATTCCAGAAATTTCCAAGGCAACTAGAACAACCTCCTTAAAGTTTTAAGTGCTTACCATCACCTAAAATTGCTATTCCTTTAGGGTTCTAATCTTTTTCCTAGCCTAGCCATCTTAAAAAAAGAATGGAATTTCATTTGAGGGGCCCTCTGGGAATCTGACAACCTCTCCTTCCTTTTATTCAATTAAAGGCTGAAAATATCAGCTGGCTTTTATCTGACTTCTTGTCTATGAATATTACGTTCTGAGGAAACGTAATATTTAGTAGCACTCTACTAAACATTACGCTCTGCATTTTTTTTTGTCCTTTTTTTTGGTGGTGCGGGGGGTCATGGTAGACAAATAAAACTAATTCTGAGGTTATCTGAGAGCTGACATTCCACACAATAACAATAAGAACGTTTTCCAAATTTAAAACTCTGATGGAGGAAGTGGGTTACAATAGAAGCAACCTTTGACCCTGATCAGTCATAATGGTTTCCTGGATTCAGGGATATTATGGGCTGGAGCCAAGGGTTTCAGCAGAGAGAGCACAAGATGTGTTAAACTTAGAACACATTGTGTGAGTTCCGGGTGGGGCTGTTAGAGGGACATCTTTCTTCCTTTCCGGTGAAAATGATTCCTTTCCAAACAAGGATCTGGATCTTTCTCACTCTCTGGCCTGTTTATTTGTTCTGCTGCTGATTTCAAGAAGAATTTTGCATTCCTTAAGATATCAATGAGTTGGAAAGTCTACACTCTGGGAACCACTTCTAGGGATTATTCACCCCCAAGTATTTACTGAGTGATGGCTGTGTGCCAGACACTGTTCTAGATGTTGGGATATAGCAATAGACAACAACAACAACGAAATCAGGCAACAAGCCCTATCCTTGTGAAGCTTCATTCTATAGCATGCTTCCTCACCTTTAGTGCTCCTGATATTTTGCACCAGAGAATTCATTGTCGTGGTGGCAGGGGTGGAGGCGGGCTGGCCTGTGCATTGTAGGATATTTAACAGCATCCCTGACCTCTGTCCACCTGATGATGTCAGCAGCTCCCCTCCCCGGTTGTGACAACCAAAAATATCTCTAGACTTTGCTAAACATCTTGGAGGCAAAAATCACTCTTGGTTGAGAACCACTCTTCTGTTGGGAGGAAAGACAAACCATAAACTGTGAACGAATAAATAGGTAAATAGCAAGTTACAGAGTCTGTTAAAGGTCAATAAAGACATGGAGTAGGCTAAGGAGGGTTGAGTCTTGGCAGTTAGGTGGGGATGAGAGATTCCTGTAATTTAGATGATGTAGTTGGGGATGTCCTTACTGAGAAGGGGACATTTGACAAAGACTTGAAGGAAGCAAAGAAGTGAGCCAGTGCCATGGAGGAAGAACATTCCAGAAGGAGGGAACAGCCAGTGCAAGTGGCCTGAGCATACCCAGTGGTCTCAGAGTCATCAAGGGGGTCGGTATGGCTGACGTGGAGGGAGCCAAGAGAAGGTGCTCAGAGAGGAAGCAGAGAGATAAAAGGAGAGCGTGTTTAGGCCATGCAGCCTGGGGCCTTTATGGCCACGGTCAAGGCTTTGCTTTTCTCCGAGAGGAAAGGAAATCACTGTCTGATTTTGAAGAGAGGAATGATATAATCTGTCTTTTTAAAAAAAATGTTTAAATAGGACCACTCTGGCTGCTACTGGGTTGAGAACAGATGGTAGGGAGGCAAGGAAAGAAGTAGGGCCATGGCAAGTCAAACTTGGACTCCAGGCAACTTACAGGGATGTGTCCCAGTTTGGACCTGGCTAGGCATCTAAAGGTTTCTGTGGACATCATCTCCTTCTATTAAAGACACATACATGGTGGCCAGTTGTAGCTGCCTGATATAGTAGACCATCAAGGGAAACCGGAGTTTGAATTTGCCTTATTTTCCCTGTCACCTTATCTTGTTAGGCTCTGCCCCAGGTAATGTCCTGATTTTCCCTTTGGAAACGTCATATTCTAGGTGGGAGACTAGAGGCCCAGGTCATTATAATAATTAATAATGTATGATAGACATAATAAGCTCACAGTTACTGGGCACTTATGATTTGCCAGATGCCATGCTATATTCATTTTATGCATTATCTCATTGAATTTTGGCCACAACCCTATGAAGTTGGTACTCATGTCATTGTTTCTCCCACAGTCCAGATGAGGAAACTGAGGCTCAGAGTGTTTATGTGACTTCTCCAAAGTTTCAGAGCCTCAGACCTCATTGATGGCTGTGTGAGAGGGATGTTCACCCAACTGACGTGGAAGGTGGAAGCTTCATGACTGCCAGGGGTTCCAGCTTCATGTTCAGAACTGTTCCCTTCCTTGTCCTGGGACTCATCATAGGGACGTTAGAGAGGGGTGGGAAAGGAGAATGTACAAACCCCTCTCTACCAACTCTGAATCCTGTCAACTAGAACCAGAGATGGTGAATTGTGGGTGAAGACAGTTTAGTACTACCCCTGCCTTTAGCGGATGGGGCTGGGGAGCTCAAGCCCTGGCATCTACAGACCCAGGTTCAAATCCCAAACCCCTCACTTAGGAGCGCTGTGATCCCGGCCAGTTACCTCACCTCTCTGAACTTTGAAGTTCCCCATCTCTAAGACTGGAATAATAATAGTATCATAGATGCTGTTAGCGCCCACCTCTATCTCCTTGTCCCCTCCCACCTCCCAAGCCACCTACAGCTTAGGTGGGCAGTTCCCAATATGCTAATGTTCAGTCCCTCTGCCCAAGGGCTTTCTCTGACTGCCCAGGATGGGGCAGATCAGAAACTCCACAGGCTGACACCCCCAACAATAACCTCAACCAAGGAGAAATGACATGCGGGGAGTAAAGATCGCGCTCCCTCACTGGGAGAATTCTGAGGTGGGCTCAGTGTTCTTAGGAGGTCCGCAAGCTGGATTGTGCCCCAGTTAACCCCGGCACTACCCTCTCATGAACGTACCTTTAATTTCTGCTTTCCTCCCTGTCTCTCCCTCTCTCCTTGTATTTCCTGGGCTCACCTCCCCAATAAACCATTTGCGCCCAAAGCCTACGCTCATTATCAATTTGGGGGAGGAAACCAGGACTCTGTAAGATTATTGTGACGGTTCCGAGGAATTGAATGGAAGGTACTTAGCAGATTGTCAGATAGATAGTAAACACTGAAAAAAATGGAAGCTGTGATGATGGCAATGAAGAGTATGATGAGGAGAAACAGAAGGAGGAAGGAGGAGGATGAGGAAGAGAAGAAGGGGAAGGAGAACGAGAAGAAGAAGAAGAAGGAGAAGAAGAAGAAGAAGAAGACGGAGAAGGAGAAGGGGAAGGAGAAGGAGAAGAAGGGGAAGAAGGGGAAGAAGAAGGAGAAAAAGAAGAAGGAGAAGGAGAAGAAGGGGAAGAAGAAGGAGGAGAAAAAGAAGAAGAAGGAGAAGGGGAAGGAGAAGAAGAAGGAGAAGGAGAAGGAGAAGGGGAAGGAGAAGAAGACGAAGGGGAAGAAGAAGAAGAAGGAGGAGGAGAAAAAGAAGAAGAAGGAGAAGGAGAAGGAGGAGAAGGAGAAGGAGAAGAACGGGAAGAAGAAGAAGTGGTGGTGCTGATTATAAGGATGATAATGAAGACCATGATGAAACTAAGGCCCAGGAGGTAAGTGGAGAATTGTGGATTAACAGGGCATGGGGAGCTAGAGCAAGCACTCAACCAGATCCATAACGTATTCCTCTCCATCCATAGTTCCTCCCACTACTGAGCTCATGGAAGTTCCTCCCCATGGTCCACGTTCTCTAGGAGATAACCTGTCCCCTATTCTTTCTGAGTAGCTGACAGTCAATGAGTCAGTGAGTTCTTGTCAAACACCAATTCTGTATAAAATGTGATGTGATGGACCAGGAATTAGAAAATGTGGTCCGCGTCTAAGCTACTTCTCCATGAGAAAAGCCAAATCTCCTATTCGCAAAGGTCCTCCTGGCTTTTTCATTCCTGGGCTTCACCTCGGATCTTGCTACTGGACAAGTGGACACACAGCCTTGGGACCAGTCTGAATGTATTGTCTTGAGACTGTTATTCATCTTCCTGTGTGGGTTGGCTTATTTCCTGTCTTGCTCATTCATTTCAGAACGTCCTGTTCTTAGATCAAAAGCCCTGGAAGATTCCACATCAACAAATGCCATTAGGAGAAGATTTGCTGAATTCAACTCGAATTCTTCCCTGGTCACTGGTGAAAGGATTGAAATTAACTCTTTTGAAGGATGAATGAGAAATGTTTGCACTTGGCTGATGGGCTGTAGAAGGTCAGACCTGGGAGTCACCTTAGCTGTCATGGCTTCCAAGCCTCTCTCATTTTACAGCAGGAAAATCAAGAGAGGTTACTTTACCAGCAGATGCCACACAGCTAGAGGGTAGCATAGCCCAGAATAAAACACTTCTCTGGACTCTGACTCCATTGTTTTTCTTGCTCTATTATTACCCACCTCTTGTAAATCAAGTTGCCAGAAATGCGCCAGGAGCATCTTTTGGTCAAGGACAGATCTTTTTGTGCGGCGAACGGTTGCTTCCTCATTCAGCTTTTATAAATCTTGATTTTCATTTATCAGATTTTAAAAAATATCAGAACAACTCTGTACCTCAAAATAATGAAGCTGAAAAGAATTTCTATTTTACCTCAATGTCACAAAATCATGAAAAGCAACACGTTGAAGTGCATGGTAGCTTTTTCATTCTAAATAAACTGTAATTCACCTAATTGATTCAAATGAATCCACGCATTCTGAAGCCTTCTTTTTTCCCAAGTAAAATGGCCAAACTGCTGAGCTATGACAGGAAGAAGGAAAACCAGAGAGAAGACAGAAACTTCAGCGAGGAGAGGGGAAAAAAATCAGAGCATAAATATATCAAAAGTCTCCTCTTGAAGACACTAGAGAGAGCTCGCAGAGAATTCAAGAAAACCACATTTTTGGCATCCATCTGAACTTCAAAATTATTCATTTAGGTTTGTTTATTTATATCTTACTTTGTTCATCCAGAAAGGATTTCAAGAAACAATGCCTTTCAGATAAGATTATTAATACACAGCATTTACTGACCATTTATCATGTGCCAAGAACTGCATATACATTATCCCATCTAAGTTGTTTATCACAGTGACTCTAGGAGACAATTATTATTATGCCCATTTGTAGTGGGTTGATCAGTGGCCCCCAACCCGGACCCCCCGCCCCCCCCCCGCAAAGATATGTTCACCTGGAAACTGCAAATGTGAGTTTCTTTGGAAAAAGGATCTTGGCAGATGTACTTACATTAGGATTTTTTTTTTAAGATTTTTTTTGATGTGGACCATTTTTAAAGTCTTTATTGAATTTGTTACAATATTGCTTCTGTTTTATGCTTTGGTTTTTTGGCCACTGAGGCATGTGGGATCTTAGCTCCCCAATGAGGGATTGAACCCACACCCCCTGCATTGGAAGGCAAACTCTTAACCACTGGACTGCCAGGGAAGTCCGAAATTTGGGATCTTGAGGTCAGGTCACCTTGGATTATCTGGGTAGGGCCTTAAATCTAATGACAAGTGCGCTTCACAAGAAGAGAAGAACAGACGTAGAGATGAAGACCATGAGAAGGTGGAGGCAGGGATCTGAGTGAAGTGTCTCCAGCCAAGAAAAAAAAGAGAGATGCATGAAATAACATTCCCCAAATGTTAATGGTAGCTGTCTTAGGATGCTGAGGTTTCAGGGACTTTTGCTTTCTTCATTAGTCTTCTATATATATTGCTCAAATTTTCTACAGTAAACAATACTAACTATCTAATTTGAAGAAAGAATTCAAGCGATTTTCCTTGGGGACAATGCACAATGACAGAGAGTATTCACTGAAAAAGGTAACGTACAAAATTGTAGGTAGTAAATAATTACTGCAATTGTGTGTAGATTCAAGGTAAGTCAGTCCTTACCTTGACCACATGGGGCAGGTACTGATACCTCCCTAGTTTCCAGAAGAAGAGCCTGAGTCTCAGAATTAGAAAGTACCAGAGGGACTTCCCTGGTGGTCCAGTGGGTAAGACTCCGTGCTCCCAATGCAGAGGGCCAGGGGTTCGATCCCTGGTCAGGGAACTAGATCCCACATGCATGCCGCAACTAAGAGTTCATATGCTGCAACTAAGAAGCCCGCATGCTGCAACTAAGACCCGGCACAGCCAAAATAAATAAATAAATAAATAAATATTAACAAAAGAGAAAGTACTGGAGCTGTTGCATTTAAGTCTCCATTAAAGAGAGTATTCTCTTATGCTCACCATTCCTTTGGACCTTCCTTAGGTCTAAATTATACCAAAAGCACACCTTTTTGGTTTTCTCTCAGACTAATCAATGCTCACATCTCCAAAGTGCCCCCAAGTTATGGAGGAACAGAGGTAGTCTTCTTTTTTCCCAGCCAATTCTCTCTTCTGAGTGGAAAACCTGAAAGTTCCCCAGTGTTAAAGACTCTAATCTGGGTGTGAAGAGAGAAGTAAAATGTGAGATGCTAATTCCACTCTTTTGAGAACACCTAGAGGAAGGAAGCCTGTCCTCTCAAATTCACAGAGGAGTGCGGACTTTTTCCACTAGCAAGTTGAAACCTATTGTAAGCAATTTAAACCTCCTGTCTGGACCTCAGTGGCTAGGGACTGGCTTTTCTACAGCCCATATTTTAGCCAAGACTATAGAGGGTTGAATCTCTTATTTTTTTTTTAGATTCGAGTTATTTTTGCCCAGTCATATTGGGGACTCTGAGTATTCGATTCTGGAACACCACACGCAGAGAACTGGGCTGGAGGGCACCTCAGCTGCCACCACCACCCTCTGTAATCGACTCTGTGCCTGGCACTTGGCCACACACTTTATAGATATAATCTCATGGAGGCCTCAGAACAAACCTGAATGGTAAATTCTACCATCTCCAATTTCCAGACAAGGGGACTGAATCTTAGTAGGTCAAGGAGCTTGATGTGGCAGAATTTGGGACTGAGCCAGGAATATCTGTCCTCAGGGTTTTTGCCCCTCTGCGGATCTGCCCCTCCAGCCTTGGACATTCAGAGTCATGTGTAGATGAATTAGGATCTCACAGCTTAAATGTTCCTCTTGGACATCCAGGAGGTCGGGACTGCAGAATCTGCATTATGCCCAAAGGAACTGGCAACATTATGAGAAAAACAGTTCAAGGAAAATACCAAAGGATAACAGTATATGAACAATCAAGGTCAAGACCGAGTCCTTTCTGGACCTCAGACCTCAAAATGGTGTGACCCCGAAAAAGTAGTTTCCCCTCCCCTGGGCCTCAGTTTCCCCATTAATACATGAGCATATTGCTCTAGACTCACCCGGGGTATCTTTTAGAAGTGGCAAGTTCCAAGATTTATCTTTGACTTCTAAATCCAAATTTCCTGGGGAGAGTCTCACTTATTAATTACTTAGTTAATTTAGCAGATACTTATTGATATTTACTGGATGCTTCGCTGTTGGAGATGAAATGGCGGATCTGTCAGGGTTCCACTGGGAGATAGAATAGCCCATAGGCTATAGAACTGCATAATGTGAGGAGTTTCCTAAAGGGGCTAATACAGGGACGGGGCTGGGATATAGCAGAAGCATAAAGGATAGTGCAGTACCTGGGAGCTAGCAACATTGGGGCTTTTACAACCTCTAGACCTGAAGGAAGTGGGGATTGTTACCTGTATCTGGAGGGAGAGAGCTACGGAGAGAGGTCCTCCTTAGGTGAGCTGTGACCTTCATCTAGAATGGGTTTTCTTAACATTGACACTGTTGATATTTGGAGCTGGACAATTCTTTGTTGGGGGCTCTGTCCTGTGCATTGCAGGGTGTTTAGCGGCATCCCTGGCCTCTACCCACTGGGTGCCAGCAGTGCCCTCCAGACATCCCAAATGTCCCCTGGGAGGCAACATTATCCCCAGTTGACAGCCACTGATCTAGAGACGCAGCTAGCTTGTCGCGACCTCACAAGTTAGAAGACACTTTAATCTCCCACTCCCTTTTTCATTCAGCCTCCTGCTAGGATTTCCCATTGGCCAAAGCTCAACCAGAAACCAGAGGTGAGAACGGGCACTGATGTCCTCCAAGAAGTCAGCTCTGAGGCTGGATAAGACCCTTCTCCTTCAAGAGCTTACAGTCTATGTGGGGCTGGAGGAGGAGGCAGAGAATAAACAAACACATAACACAAGATTATTTCAGAGCATAATTAGCAAGATGAAAACAAACCAACAAACAATAAAAACAGGACCATGCAACAGAGAATGGCTGAGCTCTGTTGAACAGGTATTAGTTAAGCTAAGACTTGAATGATACAATGGGGCCAGCCTTGAAAATATTGGGCAGGCGGCGGGGCGGGGATACCCCAGGCAAAAGGAACTCCAGGCAAAGCATGTGCAAAGGCCCTAAAATCTACATTTATTCATTTCTTTGTTTTTTTTTGAGGTATGTTATTGGGATGTAATTTAGACATACTAAAATATGCAACTATTAACTGTATTGATTGGTGAGTTTCTGTAAGTGTATCTGCCCCTGTAACCATCATCCAGATTAAGACTCAGACCATTTCCATCTCCCCAGAAAGTTCCCTTATGCTCCCAATCATGTCCTTCTCCCCTGCTACTCTTCTCACTTTTATTGCTATAGATTAGGGTTTTTTTAAATTTTTATGTATTTTTTATTTTTTTTAAGCCTTTATTGAATTGGTTACAATATTGCTTCTGTTTTATGTTTTGGTTTTTTGGCCGAGAGGCATATGGGATCTTAGCTCTCCAATCAGGGACTGAACCCGCACCCCTTGCATTGGAAGGCAAAGTCTTAACCACTGGACCGCCAGGGAAGTCCCGCCATGGGCTAGTTTTGCCTGCCTTTGAACTTCCCATAAATGGACTCATGCAGTGTGTGCTTTCCTGTGTCTGGCTTCTTTCACTCCATACTAGATCTGTGCAATTCTTTCGTGTTGTTGAATGTATCAGGAGTTTGTTTCTTTTTATTGCTGAATATTATTCCATTGTATGGATGTACCAGCGTAGGTTCATCCATTTTCCTGTTGAAGGATATCTGGGTTGGTTCCAGTTTGGGGGTAATCATGAATACAGCAGCTGTGAACGTTTGCTTGCAAATCTTTTTGTGGATCTATGCATTCATTTCTCTTGGATGCAGTTTTTGAGTCTGAGGATAGATGTGTCTTTATTAGAAATTACCAAACAGTTTTTTTTAATCAAATTTAATCAGTTATACACATACATATGTTCCCATATCCCCTCCCTTTTGCGTCTCCCTCCCATCCTCCCTATCCCACCCCTCCAGGCGGTCACAAAGCACCGAGCTGATCTCCCTGTGCTATGCGGCTGCTTCCCACTAGCTATCTACCTTACGTTTGGTAGTGTATATATGTCCATGCCGCTCTTTCACTTTGTCACAGCTTACCCTTCCCCCTCCCCATGTCCTCAAGTCCACTCTCTAGTAGGTCTGTGTCTTTATTCCTGTTTTACCCCTATGTTCTTCATGACATTTTTTTCTTAAATTCCATATATATGTGTCAGCATACAGTATTTGTCTTTCTCTTTCTGACTTACTTCACTCTGTATGACAGACTCTAGGTCCATCCACCTCGTTACAAATAGCTCAATTTCGTTTCTTTTTATGGCTGAGTAATATATACCCTGAGAAAACCATAATTCAAAAAGAGTCATGTACCAAAATGTTCATAGCAGCCCTATTTACAATAGCCCAGAGATGGAAACAACCTAAGTGTCCATCATCAGATGAATGGATAAAGAAGATGTGGCACATATATACAATGGAATATTACCAAACAGTTTTGCATTAGATTTTGATGTGAAGGTAGACTGGGAAACCTAGGATTCACAGTTTTCCAGTGCTAGCTCCCTGTCTCACCAAACACGTAGGTCTGTTACTTGGTCCATTATAGGGTCATCCCTCACGCCTACCCCCCAGGCGCCATGCATCCCAGAGACAGCTCTCCTTGGGCTGGGTACCTGGGCAAAACCTTCCCCTGCCTGGCCCCGCCTCCCACCTCCTTCAGGGGTGTGTGTGCCTTAAATCATGGCGCAGCGGCTAATTCTTTGCAGCTTTCGGGTTACTGTCTCCATAAGCAGACAGGAGGGCGCCCTGACACAGTTAAAGATCACAAGCTTTGATAACCTGGCCTTCTGATTTACGATAATCCAGGTCTCCACATTCTCCTAATGAGGGGAACTCGGAGTGTCAACCCGTTTATTAAATGCTCAGAACCATGTGTGAGCCGGACCGAGGTAAGAAGTCAATCATATTTTCATTTATCCTGCGTGTCCCCCCTCCTGTTCGTTCATTCCTCTCTCCCTGAGACTGTCCGCCTGCCAAGCTCTTTCTTTTCATCTCCAAAGGGGAGGACTTTAGGACGGGTCGTTGGCAGAGACGGTTGGGGTCCGCAATGTTTGCACTTTCCTACTGATTCCATAGGTGTTTGGAAGTTAATGATACTCAACACCTCATGATTCTTTCCTATATGTCAAACAAAGGCATGAAAGGGAAAGTGACCAGAGGCGAGAGGCAGGGGGCACAGGGCGGTCCCAGCAACATAGCAATAGCTTTCTCTTTCCTTCACCCCGACCCTGCAGAGACTGGTGAGTCTTATTGCAAATGGAAGACGGATGAATATTCCTGAAGTTGCTGGGATCTAATGAAGTCTTAATTCATCTCCCTTAATTCCCTTTGAAATAGAAAAAGGCACACATCAAAATAACGGATGGCCCAGCTGCTTTAATCTCTCCTTTTTCTCACCCCTTTCCCCCTTTGCATCTTGGTCACTGTCACTTTCTTAATCTCCGAAGATTCCACCCCGATTCCTTTCAAGTGGCATCAGCTCCGTCTCATAGGTTTGGTCTTCTGGATGTGGCATAAATATTTCTGCCTGTTTGAGGCCCCTGGCTGGATTCTGTTCTTGGACGTGGCTGGGGGAGGGGGCCGAGCTGACGACTCTGAGTTCACTTGGTGAGAAGAGCTCTGGACAGTCCAGCATGGGGACTCCTGAAGAGTTTGCAACTTCACATTCCATTGGGGAACTTGGTGCCTTAAGCCTCCTTTGGTGGGGATGCCGGTTTATATTGTTACTTTGTCTACGCTCCATCTTGTGATTGAATGATACCCCTTGTTTCATTTAAAGTAACCTCAGGGGGCTTCCCTGGTGGCGCAGTGGTTGAGAATGTGCCTGCTAATGCAGGGGACACGGGTTCGAGCCCTGGTCTGGGAAGATACCACATGCCGTGGAGCAACTAGCCCCGTGAGCCACAACTACTGAGCTTGCGTGTCTGGAGCCTGTGCTCCGCAACAAGAGAGGCCACGATAGTGAGAGGTCCGCGCACCGCGATGAAAAGTGGCCCCCACTCGCCGCAACTAGAGAAAGCCCTCGCACAGAAACAAAGACCCAATGCAGCCAAAAATAAATAAATAAAATAAAATAAAATAAAATAACCTCAGGAGTAAGCTTGGGAGCAGTTTAATCATTTCTCCCCATTCTTATGCAATTCTTATATTGTGTATCTTGCCCACTGCCTGGCTTAGCATAGATGCTACATAAATGTTTGTTGAATAAATGAACAAGTGGGCGGATGAGTAAACAGAATAACCCAATTGTGCATTACACAGTCTTTAACTTAAGTGTGGTCTTGATTTGTTTTTATGTAAAGTGCACAAATATAGTCAGGCCTGTGGTAACACAGAACTCCTTAGCATTGCATAATGAACCCTGCCACATCTGCTGTCTGCTCACTTTGTAAAGCTGCAGATCCTGAAGGTACGGGAGGTTGGAATGAAGGAAACTGACACTGTCACATGACTGCGTCATGCTGAGTACTGTGCTATGTGCTTCATGCTTATACTGATCCTGGTGTGTCCCCTATAAATCATCTGCTTATCTATCCGTCCTAGATTTCAGACCAATAACACTTTTTTGTTGTTGTTCTTTGAGTTTGGATGCTATCCTGAAGCCAATAGAGAGACACAAAGAGGATTTAAGATTTTAATTTTAGATGTACATTTAGAAAGATCCCTGGCTGTAGGTCTCTGTTGCAACAGCTCAAATCAGCCCTTGTAGTGTGAAAGCTGCCATAGACAATATGTAAATGAATGAACATGGCTGTGTTCCAATAAAACTTTATTCACACAAACTGGCAATGGATTGCATTGGCCCACTGGTTGTAGTTGCAGACCCTGGGTCTAGGTCCTTCCGTGAGTAGTAAAAATAGAGTGTAATAACAAGGACAAGCACAGGTGCTATGAAACACAGACCACTTTTGGAGGGTGGTCAGCGAGGACTTACATGGGGAAGTGATATTTACTGAGAGCTGAGTCAGTGCTGACTTGACAAGAAGGAGTCGTAGTGTATTCCGGCCCCAGGGAAGAGAGGGCACGTACCCCAAGGAACTGAATGTGGTTTACAAGGCTACAGCATAAGGTGTTGGCAGCTCCCGAGGCAAATGGGGACAGACAGTCCTGGACTCAGGAACTGTCTGCCAACGCCAGGCCTGGTGGAGCAACGGTGTTCAGAATGCTTCGCTGGAACTGCATTTGCCTCTTAAGATAGAATCCAGGGCAGGGCATCGATGAAGAGAGAACTGGGAATAGTGGCTTGGGGCTGGAGCTGCTTGCTCTCTGCCATATACACCTTTAAGCAGGAGCATCCAGAGCCGCCTCTGCCTGGGCTGACTGCTGGACAGGAAGGCTGTCAGTTTCTGATGGATCAAAGGAGCCAGGACAGTGTCGTTCCTGGTCTCCGGGGCTGAGGTCTCCACACCTCCTCACCAGAGGCCCCTTCAGAGGAGGACAGGTCACTTCCATCCGTCCTGAGTCTTCTCTCTATTTTAAGATGAAAATAAACCCTAGTTTTTGAGTGCTATCCGTTTGCAGCTTGGTTTCAGGCAGAATAGAATGTATAAACGATCCACCTACACTTTCCTTATCTGCCCGTCCACCTCTTCGGTTTTGTACAGTCAAGATTTTATCCAGGAATGTGGGATCTCCTGGTTGAATCTTTTCACTGTATTCTCACATGTTTGTTCTGGGAGAAGAAAAGTTGAGTGATATTTTGGAATCCTGTGTCTATCCCTCCTCTGCTTGTTAATTGGGACCCTGCAGTTCACTCCTCTAGTAATAGTATCTTGCATATGGGTGGCGTGGTTAACAGCAAGCTTGCCCTCAAATCCACTTCTTATTCTTTCCCTTCTGTGTTTTTCTCTGTATCATAGGAAGCTCTGGTTCCCAGCCTGTTGGAAAGGGTTGACCGATGGGAAAAGTGCTGGAAAACTGGAGAGTGACAGAAGGAGAGAAGCCTAGAAGCATAGAAGGGTATTTCTATGTCATTCTCTGCTTTCAGAAGCATCTGCAGCTGCTGCCTCTCCTCCTTGGCTCCATCTCTGATAAGACAGCTCCTTCCTCTCTTATCTCAGCTCCACTGGGCCCTAGTGACTACAGGATGCCCCAGCTTCTGGCCCTGGCAAAGCTACCTTCTCTTGTTATCCCTCCAGCCCAAGGGAAGTAGCTGCTTCTTGCTCTTGCCAGCCTCTGGGTTGCTTCCTCACTTCCTGTTGGCTTCTCAGCTCTTCCATCATTGGGGTAGTCAGTTCCCTTTATTAAACTCCCTCTGTCTGAAAGACCTTTAGTGGTTTCTGTGTTCTGGCTGGATCCTGACAATTACATACAGCATCTCACAATTAAAAGTGTTCTTCTCTGTTCCATGACCTCATTTTGACTTCAATGTGCACAACCTCAGGGAAGGCTTCAAGGCAGGTACTACTGCACAATTATGCAAATGATAAAAAAGATAGAGGGGAAAATATGTCACCCAAAGTCCTCGATTAAGGCAGCATGACTCAGGGGAGCCTTGTGCACCACTGTTTGAAGCCCAGCTTCACTGACTATCTGTACATAGGGCTTCTGGTAACTCATGTCACTTCTCAGAGCCTCACTTTCTTCCTCTCTAAATTGATAATAATAATAGGGCTGCTGTGAAGGTTTAAAAGATGTTGTTATGTAAAGAGTGTAGCACTGTCTGATATGCAGTAGAAGTTCAACAAACGTTAGCAATGACCGTAGAAACTCTCTTTACCATCCTCTGGTTCATTGATTCAACAAGTAGCCGGCCTTCTCCATTCCCTATGCAAACATGTATAATGACATGTATCTATCACTGTATTATCCCACAGAACAGTGTTATTGCCCTAAAAATCCTCTGTGCTCTGCCTATTCCTCCTTCCCTCCCCCATAACCTCTGAGAACCCCTTGATCTTTTTACTGTCTCCATAGTTTTGCCTTTTCCAGAATGTTATATAGTTGGAATCATAGGGCATGCAATCTTTTCAGGTTGGCTTCTTTCACCTAGTGACCTGCATTTAAGTTTCTTCTATGTCTTTTTCATGACTCAATAGCTGATTTCTTTTTACTTCTGAGTAATATTCTGTTATCTGGATGTACCACAGTTTATTTATCCATTCACTTACTGAAAGACCTCTTGGTTGCCTCCAAGTTTTGGCAATTATCAATAAAGCTGCTATAAACTTCCATGTGCAGGTTTTTGTATGAACATAAATTTTCAACTCACTTGGGTAAATATCAAGAAGCATGATTGCAGGACTGTATGGTAAGAGTGTGATTAGTTTTGTTTTTTTTTTTTTGCAGTACACGGGCCTCTCACTGTTGTGGCCTCACCCGTTGCGGAGCACAGGCTCTGGATGCGCAGGCTCAGCGGCCATGGCTCACGGGCCTAGCTGCTCCACGGCATGTGCGACCTTCCCGGACCGGGGCACGAACCCATGTCCCTTGCATCGGCAGGTGGACTCTCAACCACTGTGCCACCAGGGAAGCCCTGTGATTAGTTTTGTAAGGAACCTCTAGTGCTCTTCCAAAGTGGCTGTACCCTTTTATGCTCCCACCAGCAATGAACGAGAATTCCTATTGCTACACATCCTCACCAACATTTGATGTTGTTAGTGTTTTGGATTTTGGTCATTCTCGTAGGTTTGTAGTGGTATCTCACTGTTGCTTTAATTTGCAATTCCCTAAGGACATGTGATGTTGAACATCTTTTCATATACTTATTTGCCATCTGCATATCTCCTTTGATGAAGTGTCTGTTAAGCTCTTTGGCTCATTAAAAAAAATTATTGGGGCTTCCGTGGTGGTGCAGTGGTTGAGAGTCTGCCTGCCGATGCAGGGAACATGGGTTCGTGCCCCGGTCCGGGAAGAACCCACATGCCATGGAGAGGCTAAGCCCGTGAGCCATGGCCACTGAGCCTGCGCGTCCGGAGCCTGTGCTCCACAGCGAGAGAGCCCACAGCAGTGAGAGGCCCGCGTACCGCAAAAACAAAACAAAACAAAATAAATAAACATAAAAAAAATTATTGAAGTATAGTTGACTTACAATGTTGTGTTTAATTTCTGCTGAACAGCAAAGTGACTTAGTTATATATATATATATATATATATATATATATATATATATACACACACATATGTATATATATTCTTTTTTGATAGTCTTTTCCATTATGGTTTATTATAGGATATTGAATATAGTTCCCTGTGCTATACAGTAGGACCTTGTGGTTTATCCATCCTGTATATAATAGTTTGCATCTGCTAATCCCTAACTCCCAATCCTTCCCTCTACCTCTGTGCCCCGCCCCCCCCCATGGCAACCACAAGTCTGTTCTCTATGTCTGTGAGTCTGTTTTTGTTTCGTAGATAGGTTCATTTGTGTTGTATTTTAGATTCCACATATAACTAACATCATATGGTATTTGTCTTTCTCTTTCTGATTTACTTCACTTAGTATGATAGTCTCTAGGTCCATCCATGTTGCTGCAAATGGCATTATTCGGCCCATTTTTTAATTGAGTTGTTCATTTTCTTGCTGTTGAGTTTGAAGATTCTTCGTATATTTTAGACAACAGTCCTTTATCAGATTGGTTTCATGTTTTAAAACATTTTTCAAAGTAAAATATTTTTTAACATCTTTATTGGAGTATAATTGCTTTACAATGGTGTGTTAGTTTCTGCTTTATAACAAAGTGAATCAGCTATACATGTACATATATCCTCATATCTCCTCCCTCTTGCGTCTCCCTCCCACCCTCCCTATCCCACCCCCTAGTTCATCACAAAGCACAGAGCTGATCTCCCTGTGCTATGCAGCTGCTGCCCACTAGCCATCTGTTTCAAAGTAAAATATTTTAATTGTAGTTGGTTAAAACTACTGTCTCTTTCCACTTCCCCAAATGTCAGGGTTCATTGAAGTGACTGCTAATGGGAAGTTGAGGTAGGGATATATTTAGACTGGATTAAATGGACTATATTTGTGTGGTTCAAAGTCGTTTCTGTGTGAAGATTTATCTAGCCATTCCAATGTGGAAATGGCTTCCAGAAAAGCTCCTACCACCTCATTATACCTACTCACTGATGTTGTGACCTACAAGTGCAGGATCAGAGAGCATATTTCAATATGAATACATTCTATGGTGCCTGGCACCAGACGTATGTGGAGGAGAAACAAGGTTTGAAATATACAGAGCCAGGAATTAGTCTGTGGAAAATTCAGTTATCAAATGAGTAAAACTATGAGCAGAGGACTTGGTTAGAATGACAAATAGTCAAAACAGAAGTTCTTTCCTATCGGGAATATGCTTGAAAGTATAGCTTGAACAGGTATACTCACCCTATAGCCTCTCCTTTATTTGATGGGAATCATGTAAAATAGAATGGATCAATTTCTGTGGTTCCAGGGCACAACCTGTATCAGTATTACAAACGGTGAGAAATTTCAATTTTGTGTGTTCCAAGTATAAACAAAACGATTAACCCTGCTAAAGAAAATACTGAATTCTAGTCTTTCCAGAGAAGACATTATTACAAAATGATTGTCATATAAAGAAGTGATTAAGAGTTTGTGGTCAGAAGGTATAGGATAAAAATATTTTAGCCACGTGAGAGGTAATTAATTAATTAAAATATTATTATCTCCTTCTCGAAATTTTGTGACATTTAGAGTCTTTCCACTTTTTCAAAGAGTGGAAACCTGTGATTTCTCTTCTCACTCTAAATAGGTATCGATATTTGTGTCTAATTCTATATTTGTAATTTAGCTTTCTTTTCCTTCAAAAAGGGCTGCCAAATTGTATAAGCTTCAGACCCCGCAAAACCAGGATCTATCCCTCCTTGTTCTTTTAATTATACAACTTAATAACATTTCACAGAAACCAGTGAAAAATGAGTGTGTTGAGGAACAACTGCATCCATAGAAACGAAACTGTATGCTTTGGAAAAATCTGATTGGATTTGAGTTGCTAAAAACAATTGCCATTGAGTTAAGCATAGGTGAGAAAGCAAGACTGAGGAAATGTTAATCATGATAATCTAGAAGGAGTATTCCCTTGGACTGCTTTGCAGTGACTTTAATTTATCACTCTACACCTCAAAGAAACCAAAACCGGACCCTGCAGAGAAGACCTTGTGGATACGTGTTATAAAAGATGGCTAAGTAGAATTGTGATGGCATGCCAGGTTTTGTGCTGCCTGGGTGGGGTGGTCCAGGTGGGTTGGGGATTTGCTCATTTAATTCTCAACAGAACGTATCAGGCAGTCTACCAGTTGCCCAGCAGTGGCAACTGAGAGAAAATCGAGTTGTCATTTTTTTCTGGCCTACTCACTTCACTTTACAGATGGATAAACAGAGGCCCAGAGATAGAAATTGTATTTCTAGGGCAACACAGTCATGGAGGAACAGAGCCAGGGACCCAGGTCTCCAGCCTGACCACCTTTCTGTCTTTCCACAACCCTGGAAGAGGCAGGAGGGAAGGGAGAAGTCAGGTAGGAATTTGAAGCTCCCATATGTTTAACTTATTATGGTGTTCATAATGTCACAATGGAAGAGGAAATGGGGGGAACCTCAGAAACTCCCAAAGGCCCCCCAATTCCCTTGCCGCCATATCCCCTCCACGAACTATCCCCCCGTCCTCTCACGGAGGCTGTGGTCTGAGCCTGAGATAAAAGGCAAGAATGAGGACTTGAACTGGTTTCCTCCACCGGCCCCGCTGCTTCCCCATATATACCCACATTCTTTTGGATATAGATCACGGTTAAAAAACAAACACACTGGAATACTACTCAGCCATAAAAAAGAATGAAATTTTGCCATTTGCAACAACATGGATGGACCTGGAGGGTATTATGCTTAGTGAAATAAGTCAGACAGAGAAAGACAAATACTGTATGTTGTCCCTTATATGTGGAGTCTAAGAAACAAACAAACGAATGAATATAACAAAACAGAAACAGACACAGACGTAGAGAACAAACAAGTGGTTCACAGTGGGGAGGGGGTGGTGGGAAGAGCAAGATAGGGAAAGGGATTAAGAGGCACAAACTACTAGGTATAAAATAAATAAGCTACACGGATATATTGTACAGCACAGGGAATAGAGCCAATATCTTATAATAACTTAAAATGGAGCATAATCTATAAAATTATTGAATCACATGTTGTACACCTGAAACTAATATAATATTGTAAATCAACTATACTTCAACAGAAAAAAATAAAGGTAATATCTTCTTATTAAAGACACACACACACACACACACACACACACACACACACACACACACACAAAGACAAAAACAATGGTCTGGTCCTGGTCTGGGTCACTAGAGCTATGGTCTAAATTACTAGAGTCACCAGCCAGGAAAGAGTCAAGAAGATGTATTTTGACCCTATTGGAGGAAGTGCCCTATTCCCTGTGAGAAGAGATTCCTACTGTTCTATGATAATGAACAGCCTTAGTCCACCTGTGAGAACAGGCAGGCAAGGGCAAAGGGTCATCACAGGGCTCTGGGGATTTGGCTGGGTGGGTATTTGTGTTGGTGTGGACAGGGTCATCTTGGTTTGATGAATTCTCTATTGCTCCCTTGTGAAGCTAAGAGGCCTGGGTTCAAAGACCAGGGGCCAGCTGGGTGGCAGCCTCTCCTTCCCTCCATCTCCTGGGTGCTGGGAGCCTGAGCAGGTCTGTCTGAGGAACCCACTGTTTTCCTTCTGGAGACTTTGGCTGCAGCTACCTACGGAAATTGGCATTCCAGCTGTCTCACATAAAACCCCCAGCTCTTTAAAATCCTCAGTTAAAGCCTGAGCCCCCATAAAATTAGCCAGGCTGGGTTTTGGGCATGAGACCCACACCTTCTGCATAGTCTGAGGACGCTGTAATGAGGCCTCACTAGGAAGCACAGACCCTAGTCTGGCTGGACTCCTAGCTGTAACTATACACAGGAAAGTGAGGGATTTGTTAGCTGAGACCCAGAGCATCTGAAAGGCGGGGTCAAGGAGCCACAAGGAACAGCCATGGAGCCACACAGAGGAGTCTTTAATGGCCATTTACAGGAGATGAAATTCCTCAGCAGTAGGAGCTTGGATGCAGTGTGGAGAAGTCACAGTGCAAAGGCTTCAGGAGAAGAGATAAAGAGTTAAAGGATTAGAAGTGACTGCCTTCTGGCAGCTTCCTTGAAATGCATGCCGATTAGATGAAATTCCTTGTACCTCGTTGGGGCTCCACAGATATTTGTGAAATAGATGAATGAAGGGAAGATGACTTTCCGTAGCAATGCATTTCTGAAACTGATGGTCCGGTTGGTGATATAATGTATCCTGTGGTAGGCAAGGCAGGCAGGCATCAGAAGGGAAAGGACAATTCAGAACACGCCCCAAAGGCTGTACCTTCTCTGCTCCCAAACCCCCATGTTGCAGAATATCTTTTAGTGCAGGGCTTGAAACTCTCAATCTATTGGGGCAGCCAGGTGTCATCCATGAGCAAGGTGGGTAGAGACAGAGGATGGAGGGGACTCTGGTGATCTGGTGAGCCCGTGTCCCCTTCAAAGGGGACAGCCACTGCCCAGCTGCTCTAACTGTTGCCGTGCAGGATATCAGGTCACTGTTTTCAGGTATTCTGGCTTTTCAAGAGTTACCAGAATGCCACATTTAAAACAAGTGAAATCTCCTACTCTTAAAAATACAGGCAACTAATTCACAAATTTAAAAGGACCCCTTCGAGGGCTGCCTCTGGACCTTGGGATGTCAATGAGTGAGCTTGGGGCGTTTGTTGGAGGCCATACTCAGCCTGGGTCAGGAAGGGCAAGCAGGACTTGGGAAGCGGGCAAAGGCAAAGCAAAACAGGCACCAGGCAGAGGGCACAATCCATGCAAAGGCAGGGAGTGGCGGGAAATTATGATGCGCTTGGGAGAGTGGGAAGTAAGCGGGCAGACCAACACCTAGGGAGCAGTGTGTGCATGTCTTAAGGTTGGGGCTTGGTGGGTGGTGTGACGTGAGCCATCAGAGGGGTGACAACTATGGTGGTGGCATGGGGGGTGTCATTGCTTGAGAAGGAACCATTTTGCACTCAGTTATTAACCAGGTTAAGAGCAGGTTGCTTTGACCAATGAGCAGGGAAGATTTGGAGCTTATTCTGAAACAGGAAGCTGGATGGGGGCACTTCCTGAAGATCAAGCTCTGGAACCTGACTGCCAGGGTTCAAGTCCTGGCTGCCCTACTTACGAGCTCTGTGTCCTAAACTACGTACCCTCTCTGTGACTCAGTCTCCTTGTCTGTAAAATGAAGATAATCATCACATATTGGATTTGAGGACTGAGGGAGTTCATTCCTGTAATGGGCACAGATTGATGCTTGGTGCCTGATGAGTGCTCAGCAAACACTCCCTCTTTCTATTATAACCTCTCTTTTCATTTTCACCCAAAGGGGCCAGACACATCCGTGATGTCTGGTACTAGCCTTAGGAAACCACAGTCTGTAAGTCCTGGGTTTAGAAGCTCTTTCCCAGAGCTGAAGATTCTGATTTCCTAGCTGTGCAGAGAGGAAATAAAACCCTGCTCTTCTAAACGGGCTGGGAGGAGTATGAAATTACGAGTCGGTTTGGAGCTTTTGTGTAGGGTTTTCACAAAGAGGTCAACCATTTATCATGCACAATTACTCTGACCTTGGGTGAACTACAGGCTCTTGAACATGGAAGATTTCACTCCCGGGGGTCCGGAGATACAAAGATGTCTGCTCACCATCAGAGCACAGAGAACCAGATCCAGAGTAGCCTCAGGTCCAGGGTGCCTGTGTGTCAGCCTTAGCATCTCCACTCTTTCCAGGGCTTGCTTTTACACCCAAATGCCCGTTCAGAGGGAGCGGCTAGAGTAGGTGAAAACAAAGATGGAGAATCGGGTGAATTTCACCTTTGCCCAAAGTGTGTGACTTTGGACAGGTGATTTATCCTCTTATTGCCTCAGTGTTTTCATGTTTAAATTGGGGTGAATGATGTCTGTCTCATCAGTTTATTGTGTGGATTAAGAGATGTTAAGAGTGATGCTGATGTGAAATATCCCTTTGTGCAGAGGAGCCCAAAGACCCCAGAGCTGAAGTCACTTGTGTGTGGTCAGGATCCAGGCTGCTTCGTCTGGGGTCTTGACATACAGTCACTGTTGAACAGATGAGTGTGGCTATTGTCCCAGACCAAGAACTGGCCTCCCTCGGCAGCCTCACCTCATTCAGGTACTGGGGCAGAAACCCAGACCCTATCATGGAGGGCGTGGATGGTAGGATTTTGATTGATAGGCTTCCTCCCTCCATCCTTCTCTTCTTCCCTCTATCTCTTTCTCCCTCCCTTCCTTTCCTCTTTCTGTACTCAAACTCTTAATGAGCACCTAGTACAAGCCAGGCATCATGCCTGAACACAGTATAACATAAGACTGCATCTTTCTTGGTGGAACCCCACAGTTTGACATACGTAGTAGGCATTTAGTACTCTGTCTGTCTTTACTGCTATAGCAATCAGTGCTGATTGAACTGATCAATCCACTGAAGGTCTTTCATGTTTCAACTCTTATTTTTTAAAAATAAGGTGAAACGAAACATTTCTCCTGTGCTAAAATAGATTATACATGGTCCCAATGGAAAACTGGACCATGCAGAAAAGTTCTGAGAAGAGTCTCATAATCATGAATACTACTGCCACTCAATTTAGCCACTGCTTGCATGTTGCTGGATTTCCTTCCAGTCTCTTTCTAATACTCAGATATATACTTATTTTGTGTAATTGGACTCATACTGAGTTTAGATTTACGTATTCTGCTTTTATAACAGGCATGTTTTCCCATTAAAAGAGTGCAGTGCTTCCCTTACGTCTTTATGTTTTCATTCATTCAATGAACAGGTATTTTTGGAGCATGTACTGGGTGTCGATAATTGTCCCAGGTGCTGGGGACATAACACTGGACAACGAGGACCCTCTCAGATCTTACCTTCTAGTTCTGGAAAATTACACTAAACAGATACATGAAATGTATACATGTGAGATGGTAGGGAATGCTACAGAGGGAAAAAAAAGCTGGAAAGAGGAGTATGTGTGTGTTTTGTTTCAGTTTTAAATAGGAGGGTTGGGGAAGGACTTACTGATAAAATGACATCTGGGCCAAGAACTGAAGGAAGTGAGCAAAAGAACATCCAGACAGAGGGAACCACATGTGCAAAGGCCCTGGGGTGGATATGTGTGGGTGTATTTGGAGAACCTTGTGGAAGCTGTCGTGGCTGTTGGACCCTACCAGATCCCCTGGTGTCCCTTCTGCCAGTTGAGTATGTCCATCTGCCAACTGCTGTGTACATTGCTATTAATGGTTCATACTTCCAATCCTTCAGAGAATTACTTTTGGGCAACTGAAGCCATCTTGTCTGAAGGTGCCTAAGAGTTTATGTTCCCTTCCAGAGTTATATGTTCCTATAGCCGGTGACTGGTTTATCCTGAGGTATGAAAACCAAGCCTCCTTGTCTCAAGGTGGAACAACTCTGCAATTCAGTTAACACTTAAGAGCCCCCTGTGGGAGCAGGCTGAAGCTAGACTTCATCTGAAACCATATCCTTGCTTAGCTTTCTCCACTTCCCTGTCTTGCTTCTCCAACACTGGTACAGATTTCTCTGGAGAGCACGCTTGATAAATCACTTGCTCCTGAATCCTTGTCTCAGGCTCTGCTTCTGGGGAATCTGAGCTGACCTAAGGTGAGGCCACCTAGTCCTATGTACATTCAACTAACATGGAGTCTGTATGTTCACAATGATGGTGACATGCCACTTATTTGTTTCTTTATTCTATTTACTTGCCTTGAGACCAGTGTGCTCTGATATAACATTGACCCAGGCCACTGATTTCTGACTTTATGTAGCACTCACAACTAGAATGATGACCTTCCTAAAGGTAGAAAGTATGTGTATAAGCTTTAGAAAATATGAATTTGAATCCTGGTTTCCCTACATGGCTAATTCTACACCTGGGCCATTCCATACCCTCTTTGAACCTCAGTTTTCTCAGCTGCAAAATGGAGGCAATAGTAATGCCTATTCCAAGTCAGGCATATGAAAAGCACTTCACAAGTGTGAAGAGTTATTATTCACCATAAATATGGCAGTCAGAGGTCATCACTGGAGAGTACAGATTAATCTGAATTTTTATTGGCTCCCTGAGATATGGTCTACATGGACTCTTCGGCACTTTAAGATTCATCCATGAAGGATCTCATCCTAATTCATAGGTTTCACCAAAAAATTAGATTTGGGGTAACTCAGCCATCTTTTTTCCATGGCTTCAGGTGCAACATTACCACCAGGTGGTAGTGTGGTCATATGTCCTAAGCAAGGCAATTTGTTCCCCATCTTCCAAAGCTACTATAAAGGTTTTGTGATATATCCCATTCCATACACTCCTGCTCTCTGAAAAAACAATGAAGTCATGTAGAATTCTCCAGTGAATTTTGTATACTTGCCAAGATATTTTTAAAACTGCATTTGCAGAGTGACTTAGCAAGACTGAGCAACTGTAACCAGGCTCTCTTGGAGAAAAAGCAATAAAAATCTCCACCAAGTGATAAATTGTGGAATGAGAAGATTGGGAGGAAGTTTCCCCAGATGAGTTTTGAGGAAGGTTTTGTGTAGAAAATGGATGGAATCCAGAATATTGGGTCCTTACTGAGGCAGGAACATGTCACTTGTCATTCTTGAAATTCCATTCCATGCAGAATCTGGCTTATAGTAGATGCTCAATAAATGTGAATGGATTCAGTTAATCAATCAATCAACCCATGCATGCATGAGTGAACAATTAAAAACAGTAATGGCAGAATGCATTTTTCTCTATAGGATGTGTATAAAGAAACTCATTTGAAACAGATGTGCCCTTTAGCTTTTGAGAAAATTGGACAGGGTTTAACAAGCAATGTAAATGAGGTTGAAGTACCCAAAGATCTGTGGACATTCTGTTACAGCTGAGCCAGTTGAGGAAGGAAATAGTTTAGAAAAGTTTGCTGATGCTGTTGGGGTCTTGCCAGGCCCTTGAATAAAATGAATCTCTACTTCACCATGGTGTCAGGGAATGGAGAAGGTCTTGAAGCCATGATTTCCTTTCCCCAAGATGCCAATTTCCCTTGGCCAGTCTACACTATCCATTCAATGATCTTGTCTAAGCAGATTCACGACTCTTCTTCTAATTCCCCTGTAGCAAATCTGGGACCAGAC
This sequence comes from Hyperoodon ampullatus, assembly GCF_949752795.1. Lineage (NCBI taxonomy): Eukaryota > Metazoa > Chordata > Mammalia > Artiodactyla > Ziphiidae > Hyperoodon > Hyperoodon ampullatus. Next base: position 13,771,656 of record NC_136926.1, read on the forward strand.
CAGGCCATTAAAAACCACTTCACTAATGTCTCTGGGATGACAGCAGTGAGATAAACTGAGAGGGTGCAGGGGGCATATAGGTGAGTTGCCCCATCTCTGTTCTGTTCATCTTGCTTTAAGCATTTTTAGGGTGACTTTCTGCCTATTTTCTGGCTGTTGCTAGCAGAGACTAGCATTTTCCCACAAGCTGGACGTCCTCTCCAATCCCTCCAGGCTGTTTGAAGTTGAGGTTCCAGGGAGCTGGACCCAAGGAGAGGAAGGACTTCTCTCTCTTGCATTCGTGTTCCTATGAGTTGGTATTTGTAGGAACGTAAATGACTGCAAATCATAGAAACACTGACAACAGCGGCTTGAATCACCCCACTGAATCATAAGAAGTCTGTTAGTAGGTTGTTGTTGGCATTGATTCAATAAGCCAGTTCTTTTGGGAGCTGCAGTGGGTCTCATGGTCACTTCCGGCTTGAGGAAAGGCTTTACTAGGTACAGCCATCTCTTCTTACTAAACTATAAAGTTTCCAAAATTCTGCCCCAGCAGACTTTTTATTTGTGTTTCTGAACAGGACTAGTCCCGTAGCTGCAAGGGAGGCTGACAATGTGCATGTATAGCTTTTTAGCCTCTATAGTGGGAGGGAGCGAGGGAGTGGCAGTAACTCTTGGGTCTCCAGTCAACAGTGTCAGCTCACTTTCTACAGCCCACCTTGCATATCCCCATTTCTTATCTGGGGCCCTGCATCTCATCTGATAACTTACATCTGGAATGTCCACATATGTGAGAAGACACCTTCCCACTTTTGATCACAGGCAGTGGCATGACAGTAAGCCCCAGCTCCATCTGTATAAGAGATACCCTCATGTCTGCTAAGGACTCATGTACCAGGCACAGTGCTAGGCACCTTCTATTTGTTCATTTTAAAAATCCTTACAATGACCCCTTGCAGTGGTTACTATTAAGTCACTTCCATTGTACAGATGAAGAAACCAAGGCTTGGAGTTGTTGAACTTTGTCTAAATAAAAAGAGACATATTTGGGATTTGAAGGTAGGCAATGCCATGCTCTTAGCTGCTACAAGCATGCGCTCAGCTGGGTTCATTCGAGGTTGGCCTCCTTTCTATAAGAAGCAGCCAGTGACAGTCTTCCCTCTTAATCACCAGACATGCCTGGGGTCCCTACACCCCATCCTACTTTCAGGGTCTGTTGATACTAATCATCTGGGCCGGCAGTAAAATGACATTTATGAGAATTTTTCCCTTTGAAGTGAGAGTGTTTGCGTACTTCACTTTAAAGCAAGGGAAAAAACAAGAGCTCAAGCTGATAAATAACGGCAGCCTTGGAGAAAGGGCATGACGCCTGTGGACGCAGTCTCCACTTCGGCATTTCGAGTCATCTTACATGGAAAGACCTTTATTTGTCTCCTTTCAAGTGACTTATTAACTTCTTTCCCCTATTTCCATTTCTTTTACTTACAAAGAAACTGGCTAGGTTTTTTTTTCTTCCTCTTTCTTCCTTCCTTCCTCCCTCCCTCCCTTTCTTTTCTTTTCTTTCGTCTTTCTTTCTTTCTTTCTTTCTTTCTTTCTTCCTTCCTTCCTTTCTTTCCCTCTCTCTCTCCCTCTCTCTCTCTCTTCCTTTCTTTCTTTCCCTCTCTCTCTCTCCCTCTTTCTCTTTCTCTTTCAGCCCTCCTTTACAGTTAATGTTTACTTCCTCTTCCCTATATTTTCTTTGGGATTGGAGAATACTTTTCCCTATTCTCAGGTTACAGTATTTGGGCTAAAGATTTGGAATACGATAGAATTTTGGAATACTAGTGCTGCCACTCGCTAACTGTTTGACTTCAGGCCAGCAGCAACTTCTCTGAATCTCAGTTTCCTCCTCTATAAGTTGGGGATAATAATATCTACCTCCAGGATTGCTGAGATGAGAGAACTGGTCACTCTAGAATGCTGAATTTGATGAGAAAAGGGAATGTGCTTTGTCTACCTTCTCTAGGTTAAGCTAAGAATCTCATTGGTCCTCCCTCAGGTTTTCATATGTTAATATATATTATGGATATATTATCCTATCTTATCCTATTTTATTCTATCTATCCATCCATCCATCCATCCATCCATCCATCCATCCATCCGTCCTTCCATCCATTCATCCATTCTCCATTCACTCATCATCGATCTATCATCCATCAATCCATCCATCTATCCAGCCACCCATCCACCTATCTATGCATCTGCATATCTATCTAGCTAATATATGTCCAAAATATACAACTTACCATTTTCACTGCTATCACCTGCGTAAGTCACCACCATTTTCCCCCTGGATTATTTCAGTGGCCTCCACAAAGACCTTTGTGCTGCATCTGTGTTCCCCTTCAGTTCTATTCTCAGTATGAAGGCTAGATTTGTTCTGTTAAAACATAAAATCATGTCTGCTCCAAACCTTCCAGTGGTTCCCATCTCACCCACAGTAAATGTCAAGCTTTTATTAGGACCCAATGCCTTATACCTCAGACCTCACCTCATTCTTCTCTCTCTGTTCCAGCCACACTGGCCTCCTTGTTGCTCCTCGAACCTTCCAGGCACACTCATGCCTCGAGGACTTCGCACTTGCTCTTCCTTTGTCTGGAATGCTCTCCTGTCAGATGTCCTTAGAGATTCCTCACTCCCTTCAGGTCTTTGCTCAGAAGTCCCCTTCTCAGGGAGAGCTTCTCTGATTGCCCTATTTAATATTGTCACCCCTTTCTGACCCCAATATTTCATGTCCCTTCCTTATCCTCTTTATTTTCTCATTAACACTTATTACCATCTAACGTACTACATATTTTGTTTACTGTCTCTCTTCTCAACTAGAATATAAACTCTGTGACGACAGGAGTTACTGGGTGAATGGATGGATGATAGATGGATGGATGGATAGATGCATGGAGGATGGATCAATGGGTGAACATCTTCAAAAGTATATAAATGGGGGCTTCCCTGGTGGCACAGTGGTTGGGAGTCCGCCTGCCGATGCGGGGGACGCGGGTTCGTGCCCCGGTCCGGGAGGGTCCCGCATGCTGCGGAGTGGCTGGGCCCGTGGGCCATGGCCGCTGGGCCTGCGCATCTGGAGCCTGTGCTCCGCAGCGGGAGAGGCCACAGCGGTGGGAGGCCCGCGTACTGCAAAAAAAAAAAAAAAAAAAAAAAGTATATAAATGGGATTTTTGCTGTTTTGTTCTTTTTTTTTTTTTTTTTTTTTGCTGCACGCGGGCCTCTCACCATTGTGGCCTCTCACGTTGCGGAGCACAGGCTCCGGACGCGCAGGCTCAGCGGCCATGGCTCACGGGCCCAGCCGCTCCACGACATGTGGGATCTTCCCGGACCGGGGCACGAACCCGTGTCTCCTGCATCAGCAGGCGGACTCTCAACCACTGCGCCACCAGGGAAGTCCCATGCTGTTTTGTTCTTTGCCACATTCCTTTGCTTACAGTTCCAGCACCTCAAAAGTGTTTGGCATATAGTTGGTCTTCAAAAAATGTTGAATGGGGCTTCCCTGGTGGCGCAGTGGTTGAGAGTCCGCCTGCCGATGCAGGGGACACGGGTTCGTGCCCCGGTCTGGGAAGATCCCACATGCTGCGGAGCAGCTGGGCCAGTGAGCCATGGCCGCTGAGCCTGCGCGTCCGGAGCCTGTGCTCCGCAACGGGAGAGGCCACAACAGTGAGAGGCCCGCATAACGCAAAAAAAAAAAAAAAAAAAAATGTTGAATGGACATGTCTGTGTGTGTGTGTGTGTGCGTGTGTGTGTGTAACAGTCACTATTACACAATACTGAAGGAAATGACCTTTCCCAAGGGCAGTTTTATAATATGTATAAAAAGTTTTTACAATGTGTCTCCACGTGGGGCCACAATACTCGTTTTTCAAATATATTCAAAGAAAATTTTCATGGAGTGTCTTAACAATTTAGCTCTAAAGATGTTCATGCATTGTTTACAATGGTAAAAAAAAATAGACAAAAATGAATTGGAAAACAACTGAAATGTCCAGCAATTGGAGAATGGTTAAATACAGTAAAGGATTCTATATGTAGCCATTAACGCAATGCTGGAGAAGTCTGCTGATTGACAAAGAATGTCCTGGTCACATTAAAAAGTACACAAATGCATAGAAAGATACCTAGAAGACAAGGCAATCGAATATCAACAGTAACCTGTCTTGGGGAATGTGTGTAATTTTTTAAAATTGAAGTATAGTTGATTTACAGTGTTGTGTTAGTTTCTGGTGTACAGCAAAGTGATTTAGTTATATATATATGTATATATATACATATTCTTTTTCATACTCTTTTCCATTATGGTTTATTACAGGATAGTGAATATAGTTCCCTGTGCTACACAGTAGGGCCTTGTTGTTTATCTATTTTATATATAATGGTTTGTATCTGCTAATTCGAAACTCCTAATTTATCACTCCTCCACCGCTTCCCCTTTGGTAACCATAAGTTTGTTTTCTATGTCTGTGGGTCTATTTCTATCTTATAAATAAGTTCATTTGTATCTTTTTTTAGATTCTACATATAAGTGATATCATACGATATTTGTCTTTCTCTTTCTGACTTACTTTACTTAGTATAATAATCTCTAGGTCCATCCATGCTGCTGCAAATGGCATTATTTCATTCTTTTTTATGGCCGAGTAATATACCATTTTACATATACATACACACACACACACACACACACACACACACACACACCCCACATCTTCTTTATCCATTCATCTGTCAGTGGACATTTAGGTTGCTTCCATGTGTTGGTTATTGTAAATAGTGCTGCTATGAACATTGGGGTGCATGTATCTTTTCAAATTAGAGTTTTGGTCTTTTCTGGATATACTCCTAGGAGTGGGATCCTGGATCATATAGTAGCTCTATTTTTTAGTTTTTCAAGGAACCTCCATACTGTTCTCATAGTGGCTGCACCAATTTAGAATGTGTGTAATTTTAATCTATTTGCATTGTTTTATACTTTTTCTATAAGAAACTCATATAGGTTTTGTAATTTTCAAAATAAAGTTTTCGAAAAGAAAGTTCAAACCAAAGAATCCTTTTTCAAAGTGACCTCACATGGACGAGGGCCAAACTAGATCTACCAAGCTTAGAAAAGTGATCATAATAGACACTGAAGGCCAAAGGATTTGCATTTTACTAGCTTCCCATCCTCCTACTAACCCAATGTTTGTTCTTCCTGCTTGCTCGTATATGTGTCCCCAGAAGTTAAAATGAAGTAGAGAGTGAAGGCAATTTATGTAGTTCACTCACTCAGACAAATCCACTCTTGGTGGGGAAGAAAAAAAACACACCTGACCATAAATGACTCGGGTTGGAGGTTTCCATGGATATTGTTCACCTCACGGCCACTCCTGTGTTCACTAGGCAGGTTTAGGATTCAAGGATACTCTGGAATAGTAGGTGGATAAAGCCTTTCATGTATTCCGAGTCCTACAATAACTCCTTTTTAATTCCTTAGAGTGCACAAGAGGATGGTGAAGAGCAGGGATCAGAAAACACTTTCTGTAAAGAGCCAGACAGTAAATATTTTTGACTTTGCAGGTCATAAGGTCTCTATAACTATTTGACTTTGTTATAGCATGAAAGCAGCCATAGACAGCATGTCATGATGAGTGTGAATGAGTTCCAATCTGATTTTATCTACGAACACTGAAATTTGAATTTCATATAGTTTTCATGTGTCACAAAGTATTCTTCTGATTTTTTTTCAACCATTTAAAATGGAAAACCATTCTCAGCTAGTGGGCTATATGAAAGTCAGTGGTGGACTGGGCTGAGTCCATGGACCCAGGAATAAAATGGAGATTTATACTTTTGGAATTACTATTATTTTTAATGATGTGGAAATCTTGATTTTTTTAACTTAAATAACAATCCTTTTGATAATGCAGAGTACCAGATGCCGTGGAATTATCTATTTCTCTGATGCACGACATGTAATTTTAAAACTGGCTAAGATGTTGTGTCAGATCAATTGATAACTGCAATGTATAAAACATATGAAACTAATTCTGGGAAATACTTTATATTTATGTCCTTGGGTCTGAGTTTCTGAGCTCTCTGTGTTTAGGGATGGAATTTGGTTTATTCAAGAAGTAGCAGGTTATATATCTTGATGGCTACATTAGCTCAATATTTCCTCTCCTTTCTGGAGCAGGTAAACTTTGCAGACTGTTTCAGTTTGCAGCAATTACATTTGCTTATCGCTATGAAACGGAATTTCATTTGAAGCCAGTTATTAATGTCTAAAATGCACTTCCAGGAAATCGTTTTGAACATTTTATTTATTAAAAAGAACTCGATGTTTGTTCAAAGGCATTGAGTAATTTACAAAGTCCGGTATTAGATATTTTATGAGGCAATATAAAAATGCCATTTTCTAAGACCCCCATTGCCTAATTGTGCTGTGTTACATTCAATGTCAGAATAAGGCGCTATGTTGTATTCGGCCATTATACCAGTAATCAGTAAGGTTATTAAAGAAGCAAACACACAGACAAAAATACCTTCCACTTTCCCCAGCCACAGATTCTTCTGATTTGAGGATTTATTTTTATGAAGCGTCTTCAAAGGTATACAAATGAAGCTGCTTTAAACACTTTCAATGGCTGCATTTCATGGAAAGAGAAGAAATTTGGGGATTTGAGAACCTATGAAAAATCTAGGACATATACCACCATAACAGACCCTATCAGTACCCCACTAATATACCCTCAACATTCACTATTCTAGAACATTCCTATAGTGCCAACTTCAAGCACCCAGTGAGGATCAGGTTAGAAATCTTGGGGAATTAATGCCCCAGGAGCAGCCTTCTACCAATGATAGGTGGGTGTTGAAGAAATACCCCAGCTGCACCTCTCAGGGGGCATAACTCTGAAGCACTCTCTGTACAGTCTCCCAGACCTCCTCATAGGATTTAGTTCCCACTTGGCCCCCATAAGGATCTCTCCATAATGCAGTGTATTAGTTATCCATTGCTGCATAACAAGTTATCCCCAATCTTAGTGGCTTAAAGAAACAAATGTCTATTCTTTCATTGTTTCTGTGGGGCAAGATGTCAGAGTTGCCTAGTTGGGTGGATCTGGCTTAGGTTCTCTTAGGAGGATGCAATCAAGATGTGGGCCAGGGCTGCAGTCATCTCTAGCTTGACTGAAGCTGGTGGGTCTGCTTCCAAGCTTACTCCCATGGCTATGGGCAGGGGGCCTCAGTTGCTCACCACTTGGGCCTTCCCATAGGACAGCTTGAGTGTCTCCTGATGTGGTTGCTGGATTCCCCTAGAGTGAGTGATCCAAGAGGGACAGAGACCAAGATGGAAGCTGAGGGGCCTTTGATGAACTAGTCTCAGAAGTGACCCATGATCACTTTCACTTAATTCTCTTCATTAGAAGCGAGTCACTACATCCTGCCCAGTCTCGAGGGGAAGAGGATTAGGTTTCATTACATGCTCCTTAAATTGATTTCTTTCCCTTTTCTGTCACTTCTACACTTCTCTACTGGTGCTCCCTGGAATCACCTCCCAGATAAACTAACCTTGTCTCAGGGTTTGCTCTGGGGAAGCCTAACCCAAGACAGCTAACAGCACCAACCACCAACAGCAATAGTAACAACAGAAACTACTACTTATTGAGTCCTTACTATGTGCCAGGCACTGAATAAACCATTAAAAAAAAAAAAAAAAAAACCTTTATTTTTCACAATAATAAGATATTTTTATCTTTGTTTTATAAAGCAAACTCACAAAGATTAAATAACTTATTACTCAACATTCAGCTAGCAAATGTCAAACTATTCAAATATTCAACCAACAGTCAATCACAGTTCTGGGTATTATAGATAAAATAGTGAAACACTGCAGCAGATAAAATACTTTATATAAATATTATTTCTGCTCTTCAACCACTTACAGTCTGGAGGGAGAAGTAATAAATAAGTCATCAAACAAATAAATATAACATTACAAATTGCAACAAGTGCTACTGTGAAAGAAAAGGACCAAGTCTGTAAGAGAGGCTAACTAACCAGCAGATCTACTGTAGCTAGGAGGTCCAGGAGGGCTTCCTGGAGGTAGTGACAATTATTCTGATGCCTGCAGGACAACAAGGAACCAATAGTTGAAGAGTGGCAGGAAAAGCGTTCTAGGAAGAACGAACCACATGTTTCCTTAAATCCAGACTCTGCAGCCTCCCATCTGGCCCAACAGGTCGCAGAGGATCCCTAGGAGAAGCTGAAAGCTCAGAGGAGTCTCTGAGGCTGACCTGAGATGGTCCTTCCTACACCTTATCACCCGACCTGGCATCGGGACCAAGGGGACATATCCCACAACTGAGGGTGAAATCTTTGATGGAGAAGACAGTTTGTGGTTGGACCATGAGGCACTCTGAGGGTGGAAGCTGCTGTAGAGGAGTGAAGAGCTGCTCCATCTATGGGTGAGGATGGACTAGCTAGTCCACAGCACTAACTGTGTCTCAGGTGTTCTAGGCTGTCACAAATGCACACTCTGGGTAATCCTTGTAACTACTCTCTTCCCTTTCCACGGGAAGAAATAGCAGCTCAGAGAGCTTATGCCACTTGATCAAGGTCACACAGGAGATAAGTTAACTGACTCCAAAGCATCTGCCATTTGTGCTATGTGGCCTGATGCTCTTCTTAGAATGTGACAACAGCTGTCCAGAGAAACTAACCATTTGTCTTTCCTCCCAGCCCGGGACATTTTTGTCCTCTGTATTAGTCATGGTAGACTAGTTGCTAAAGCAACAACCAGCACCCCAACCTGGCTTGACTCAAAACAAATTTGTTTCTTGCTCATTTCAGTGCCACTGGAGGCAGCGGTGGGTGGGGAGGACCCCGCTCCAGGCCATCGTTCAGGGCCCCAGGTGCCTTCCATCTTGGACCCCACCTCCTTCTATGCCTTAGCTTCCTCTCCACCCAGAAGGCAAAGGGGACATGGGGGAAGAGTGTGAGGGTCATGACAGAGAGGTTTTGATGAGGGCAGCCAGGCGTAGAAGTGGCATGCCACACAGCTGCTCCGGTTCTTGGGCCAGAATTCAATCACGTGGTCCAACCTAACTGCAAAGGAGGCTGGGAAATGTGCTCTAGTGGGGATCCCGGGAGGAGGAGATCAGCCAGCCACTCTCAGCTGCATCTTTTAACCACCTCCCAAAAGAAATGGCAATAACTAAAAACAACTGTTATCGAAGCGCTTTTCCACGTTCTGCCTTATTTTAGTTTTAGAATATTTGGAGACAGTAACAGGAGCAAATAAATGCATATGGTGCTGGTTAAGGTCATTCTAGTAACTTACTTAGACCTCGCAGCGCCTCTGTTAGGGGGTAGTATTATTACCTCCGTTATAGAGATGAGAAGACTGAGGCACAGAGAGGTGCGGTCACTTGCTCAAGTCACACAGTTCCTCAGTGGTGGAGTTGGGATTTGAACCCAGGCTACCCAGCTCCAGAGACCATGCTTTCCCCCACAACCTTATACTGCTTCTGAAGGGGAGACATTGCGTCATTGCCATTTTGCAGATGGGGAAGCTGAAACCCAGAGGGTTTGAATTTCTTGCTCGTGATCTCACAGCCAGAGTCTGGATTTGAACCCAGATCCTTTGTCTTTTCTAAGCCAAGCCTGGAGGGCCACGCCCAGGACAGAGCTGGCCTTGTTTTGATCCTCCTTCAGGAGAGTGACTGTAATTGTGCTGTCCAGTGTGATAAAAATCTTGGAAGCCTCTGGAGCTGCAGGAGGCTCTTCCCAGACCCTCCCCCTTTCCCTTTCCTAATCAGCCCGGAGACGCCGGCAGGACGGCGGGCGGCAGCCAATGGACAATTAGCGGAGAGGGCTGTCCCGCTTGGGCTGGGCCCTCCATCAGGGCCCTAAGTGTCTGGTTATTAAATCACAGCTCTGCCTGGAGCCGGCTCTGCCCCCCTCCTCCCCCCGGACATCACACACAGCCCAGTGTGAGGTGGCCCCCTGGGATGCAACTCAGCTCAGCCCACAGCATCCGGGGAAAACACAAGCAGAGAAAGACAGGAAGACATTCCGGGCCAGCACAAAGGCCTGGGCGTCAGCGGCTGGATGGGTGGGCACATTCCTCTGCTCAACAACAAAGGGGATCATGAGCACCTCCTGTGTTGCGTGCAGGTCAAGCCTCTCACCTCTCTGAGCCTCAGTTTCCTCCTCCATACAATGGGGATGTTTCCAGTATCTGACCCGCCAGCATGAAATGAAATGATGCACATAAAGGGTTTAGCTTCTCGCCTGGCAGAGTATGGGCCTCACCAATGCTAGCAGCTGATGGTTCAAATGCAGATTCCTGGGCTCAGTTCCATATCTACAGAATTGTGACTAGAGCCAAGGAATCTGCACTTATAGGTTCTATGGCTGGACTGGGTGCACAATAAAGGTGGAAAAAGAATGCTCTTGAGGAGAAGTCAGCACACGTTTTCTCTAAAAGTCCAGAGAGTCAATGTTTTCAGCTTTGCTGGTCACCAGCTCCCAACTTCTCACTCTGCTGTTCCAATGAGAAAGCAGCCACAGACCATATGCAACTGAATGGGCCAGGCTGTATTTCAATAAAACTTTGTTTATGGATGCTGAATTTTAAATTTTGTATCATTTTCACATCATGAAATATTTTTCTTTTTTAATTTGCTTCTTGACCATTTAAAACATCAAAATCACTCTTAATTCACAGCTCATATAAAAATAGGCAATGTACCAGGTTTGGCCCAAGGGCCACAGTTTGCCAACAGTTCTGGAACAGCACTGTTGCTTAGATATATAATGTGAGCCACCTGGGTAACTGAAAATTTTCTAGCATCCACATTTAAAACAAAGCAAAAAAAAAAAAAAAAAACGGATGAAATTATCTTTATAGTATATTTTATTTCACCTAGTATATACAAAATACTCATTTTAATATGTAATCAATATAGAAGGATTAATGAGATATTTTCCTTTTGTTTTTTTTTTGCCAAGTCTGGTGTGTATTTTACAATTCCAGCACATCTCAATCTGGATAGCACATTCCAAGCACTTAATAGCCACGTGAGCTAGTGGCCCCCATACTGCACCTCTCTGCTTCAGATAACGTGGTTTCCATCTATTGTCGTGTAAGGTTTGGCCATCTTCCCATTTCACAGAAAGGAGAAACTGAGGCCCAGAGAGCTCAAGTAGCTTGTCTGAGGTCACACAGCAAGGCAGGTGGCACAAAGTGCTTGCTGTGACTTCTCAGAGGTCAGGGGTCCCTGATAGGCAGAGATAAGAGAAGACCAGCCAGTGAAGGACCTACTAGGAGCCAGGGGCTGCGTGAACCTCCCAGCAGTTCTGGGAGTGCATAGGATGATGGGCTGGCTGCACATTACAGGCTAAAGGACTGAAGATCAGAGAGGTGGGGAGACTCACCCCCAGCTGGTTAAGCGGCAGGAGGAAGCTTTAAGCCAGACCCAAGGCCTGCACTAATACCCTTGCTATACTGCCTGCTTGGGAAACGGGGCACATGGCAGTTAGACACCATTTATCAAGCAACTACTACATTCCAGGCATCGTGCTACATCTTCATTCATGAGAAGTGTGGGAATCCCAGGCCTGTCTTTAATGGCCCAGCCACTCATGGCTCTGTCCTTCCTCTGGTAGGATCCAATATCACACTTTCCCAATTCCTAATACCCACCGCCCTCACCCCGACACCTGATCTGTCATCAGTAAATTCTCCTTTGCTCTCTTGCTTTAGCTGAAGTCTGTTTCTCTCCCTTGAGTCTTGCTGCCCCCACTCCTAGGGCTTTCAAGTGATGCGGGCTTTCTCTCTCCCCTCCCTGCTTATTACTGAGCCTGGAACGGACTGGGTGCCCACTGTCCCTGCCTCCTCCTGAAATCCCATCCCTTTGAAGCCTACACCACAGGGCTCTTTTGCATTCCTTCTGGTTGCCACCACCTACCATCCGTGGTCCCTCCCCTTTGGGTCAGAAGGTTGTGGCTCACCTGTGCTCAATTCAGTGTCCATCCATGTTGCTGCAGATGTCAATATTTCATTCTTTTTTATGGCTGAGTAATATTCCATTGTATATATGTACCACATCTTCTTTATCCATTCATCCATTGATGGACATTTAAATTGCTTCCATGTCCTGGCTATTGTAAATAGTGCCACTATGAACATTGGGGTGTATGTATCTTTTTGAATTAGAGTTTTCATTTTTTCTGGGTATATGCCCAGGAGTGGGACTGCTGGATCATATGGTGTCTCTATTTTTAGTTTTTTAAAAACCTCCATACTCTTTTCCACAGTGGCTGCACCAGTTTACCTTCCCACAAACAGTGTAGGACGGAGGTGGGCACTATTATTAACTCCCATTTTACAGTTGAGGAAACTGAGGCTCAGATACATTATAGTCTTGTGTCCAAATCTGCAGAGTGAGGAGGTGGCAGAGCAGGATGTGGACTCAGATCTGTCTGACAGTTGCCTGTCTCCTTGGCTGAACTACACTATTCATCCCACACTGTCATTCTGGCCTGCCTGCTGGAAGCGGTGGAAAGCAGAAGCCTACCTAGCTGGGATGAAGCAGCTGAGAGCTGGGGCCACAGTCAAATGCTGCGGCTCACAGCTGTGTGACCTTGGCCACCTACTTGCTTTGCTAAACCTCAGATTCCCCATCCAAGCAATGATCAGCACACCTAATTCACAAATTTCCACTTTGACTCAATCTGCTAAAACCAGCCACCTTCCTCAAAGCCACATTCTGGTCCTCTGTCTCCTAAGACTGACTTTTCCCTTCCTCATGAGCCCCAGTTCTGGCCCCTCAGGGTCATGGACAGCCTTACTCTGCATCCTACCTAAGGCCCATCTGCCTCTGGCTCACAGGCCCCAGGTGGGGAAAGACTCCCATATTCCCTGGTAACTATGCTATCACCCATCACCTCCTGAATGTCAAGTCCAGAGTCCCCCAATTCCTCCACCAGACAGTTCCACTCTCCCCATGGACAGGCCCTACCAACTGAGCATCTCTCTAATTGGGGATATGGATCCTGGCTCTGCCATATACTGGCTGGCAGTGTGACCATGTCCAGAGCTCTGCTTGCCCATCTGCAAAGTGTGCATAGCAGTGCTTTGCTCAGGGGGTTTGTGTAAAAGCTGGAAACAGATGCAAAAGCATGGAGCAAGCATTATCCCTGGCTCAGAGCAGAGACTCGTACCCAGATGCAGGCACCTTCTCTTTAAGCCTTGGAGTCAGACAGACCTAGATTTGAGCCCCACCTGTGTTTTCTACTAGCTCTGTGGTTTTGGGCAAGCAATATAATCTTTCTGAACTTGTTTTCTCCTCTTTCAAATGTGGGTAAAATGTCACTTCTCTTATTAGGTGTCATGAGGATTATCACAGACAGATAGTGTCTGTGACAGAGAATGCTTTCGCGCTCACAATGATAGGACACACATCTGGACTACATTTCCCAGCCTCCCTTGCAGTTAGAAGGGGGTCATGTGATAGAGTTCTGGCCAATGGAAGATGGGCTTAGCCTCTTAAAACATAGTCCTTCACACCCTTTCTTCCCTCAACTGTCAGCTAGACGCAAAAATCAAGGGATTCTGATGACCTGGAACCATGACTTGAAGTGTGATCCCTGGACCAGCAGCATCAACATCTCCTGGAAATGCATATTTTGGGTTCCCACTCCAGACCTATTGAATCAAATACTTTGGAGCTGAACACAGTGATCTGTGTTTTTAAAAGCCCTCTGGGGGATTCTGATGCACACTCACATTTGAGGACCTCTGCCCTAGGAGATGGCAAAGACACAAGTGAGAAAAAACCGGGGGCCCTGATGAAGCAGAGCACAGCCCTGCTGGCCCACAGTTAAACCACTGAGTTTTGGGGATTGCTTGTTACAGCAGCTGGCCTGCCCTGATTAATATTGTTTTTATAGTAATTGGCATAGACCTGGCATTAAAAAATTGGATCCTGTTATCATAGCTCTTCCATCCTTTCTCAGCCTAGGAGTTTTGGGGGAGCGTTGAGGGACTAGGCAATGACGGAACAATGTACTGGGGACATTGCTGCATTTGCAATTGGTGAGTAAAACACCTGCAATTGGGAATGAATTCTGTTGGCGTTGCAGAGGCTGCGGTTGGGTGGAGGAAGGCTATCACTCCCCACAGTGACCTCCCCAAGCAAGGCAGCAGGAAGCCGGAGACAGGCATCAGCCCAGCATCCTCCAATTAGCTGCCATCCTTGACCCCATCAGGGCTGGAGGAAGTGCTGGAGCTTTCCGGCACTCAGGCCCACCTGCCTGGAGGGCTGGCGGGCTTAGCAGCTGGGGTGGTGGCACCTGAAGGTCCTGGCCTAACAGAGCCCCACTTATTCCAGGGATCTGCAAAGGGTTAGTGGGTGGGGGGCCGGGCGACAGGGAGGAAGTGTCAGGGAGCAATCACATGGGGGTCAGGCTGACCTCTCGGCCCACCCTCGGGGGCAGACATGCCACGTGTGGGCCAGGCCAGACCTTGTTTTCTTGGAGTTCTGGGGAAGGAATTGCTCTAGCAGTTGGGAAATCTCTATTTGCTAGGAACTCCAGTCTGTGCAGTTGTAGGAGAGGATTCAGGGTCCCTGTAGCTGCCTGTTATTTGGGCAGGGAAGGTAACCGGGCATCTGCAGTCCACCTGGACACCTGAGGCTGGTCCTCACGGTTCTCCATCCCTCCTGATGGAGCATGTTTATCAGTGGCACACCGATGCCAGGAATGATGCTAAGTGCTCGTGGTAATCTCATTCAAGTCTCGGACATCCCTCCTCTCCCCATTTTACAGATGAGCCGGTGAGGCAGAGTCACTCTGGCCATTGTGGGGAGCGTGCACGGAGAGAATGCAGGGTCTGCTATGGGTCTGGTACCCATGTCTAGTTAAGGAAGCAAGTCAGTGTCAGGAGGCTGCTGTAGGCATCCAGGTGAGATAGGGCATTGCTTTTGGCTGGGGAAAGTGAGGTGAGATGAAGCAAAACAAGCAGAGTGAGTGCTGTGTAGGAATTACACTGTGCAGGACCTGATCATAGATCCAATGTGGGGAAGGCGAGGAAAAACAAGGAATTCGGGTAGCCTGGGTTTCTCAGCTGCTTGTGTTTTCATCCAAGAAACAACCACTGACTCCTACTATTTCTGGGACTCTGTGGGATGACGAGATAGAAAGGATGTTTCTTTTCAAATGTTACATAGTTTTACATAGAAATTAAGAAAGAGTCTCAATTTACTAAAGAAGGCAAAGCAGGTGAAAGTCCTAGTCAATGAGTTTTCCCAATATATCCTGAAAACTAGTGATTAAAAGAAGCTATTTTTTGTATTATATTTGTAATTCACATGCCTGGGATTGAAAGCAGGATTTGTCCCCTACTTGCTCTGTGACCTTAGACAACTCACGTCACCTCTCTGAGCCTCAGTTTCCTCATCTGTAATTGGAGGCAATAATGCCTTCTTCCCGGAAGTGAAGTGAGAAGTAATTAAGATGTATGTCCCAGGAATCTCCAAAGAATGGAACATTAGGTGGTTTAAAAGCATATATATGTGTGTGTGTGTGTGTGTGTGTGTGTGTGTGTGTGTGTGTGTGTTTAGTTTTATTACTATATATACAGTAATAAAAATTTATACAAATATATTTATACTGATATATATATGTATTTATGCTAGTGTATGTTTTGGAAAAAACGTAAAAGTAAAACTAGCATTGTGATTTCCCAGAAACCATTGCTTAAAGTGAGATTAAGAAAAAAAATGATATGACTAATAATCCGGGTGGTACATGAATACTGTGAAGATGGGTCCACAGCCAGCTGAGGTTTGGGAAGCCCCCAGAAAGTGGATGCAAATGTGTCCAGCAGCTTTGGGTGCACAGTGGGTGCTAAATGCCAGTGGATGGATGTCTTTGGAGAAGGCACCCGCCAAGGGTCTCTGGCTGCTTTTCTGCTGTCTCCTGCAGTATCTGCCCTTGGCCCCCTGCCCTCCCCTCCCCTTCATCCAGCCTTTACAAGTTGATGAAGACTGTCCGCCCCCACCAGGGCTCTGGGCTGGTCCCCGAAGAAGATTAAACGAGATGAATATTTCATGGCCCTCAACTGACAGCTGCCGAGGACCTGTTGTGGGTCTGGCGCCCACATCTAGTTAAGGAAGGGGGGCAGGCGGAGGGGAGGGGGAGGAAGAGGCCATAGCCGAGCCATTGATCCGCTGGGCCCAATCTGCATGGATGAAACGCTCTGTTCCCGGCTCCCGAGGCAAAGGCAGCAAGTAATGGGCTTTAAGAGACACAGGGACCAGTGGCAGTCTGGTCACCCAGCCCCTTTGGGGCCTGCAGAGGCTCCACCAGGCCCCCGAGGACCCATTTCCCTGTCTCCAGCTGTGGCCCCCTCTGTCCTCGCGGTGCCGGCCCAGTCGTCCTCCTAACGGCTGAACTCAGTGTTTCTGACGCCTACGACTCATCACCCCATTAAAGCCTGACGCCAAGCTTCCTCCACCAGGGGACCCAGACGACGACGGGCTGGTGAGGCGCCTGTCATCCTGGGGTCTCTAAAGGGTGGGTGAAGACCCCAGATACCCGCAGACTGACCCCTAGAGCTGACTGTAACACTGTGGAATTCTCCCTTCCGTCCGCTCCTTGGATGACAAGACGGTGGGTGGAAACAGTTCTACTGGCCAGGCTGAAATGGGGATTTCTCGCCCGTCTTACCCAGCTGTTCCTACATCCAGAGCTGCTCAGGCCACTTAAGCCCACTTCTCTTTAACAGAGATGGCTGGTATTGAGAATGCCTTCCAGAGCCTCACTCTAGCAAGAAGAGAAAGACTTTTTCGGTACCCCAAGACTTAAAAATGATTCAGCAGCAATGAAGAGCAAGCAGAGGCATCATAGTTTGGTGGTTAAGAGTGTGACTTGGTGTAAGAATTTCCTATTGCGGCTGTTACAATGACTCCAAACTTGGTGGCTTAAAAAAACACATGTTTATTCTAGCTCTGGAGGAATAGAAGTCCAAAATGGATTTCACTGGACTAACATCAAGGTGTCGGCTGGGCTGTGTTCCTTTTGGAGGCTCCAGGGGAGAATCCCTTCCTTGACTTGTCCTGCTTCGAGAGGCTGCCTGCATTCCTTGGCTGGTGGCACCTTGCTCCACCCTCAAGGCTGGCAGCATAGCACCTATAATCTCTCTCGGACTCTGCTTCCATACTCACACCTGCTTCTCTGACTCTTAAGGGCCCTTGTGATTATAGCAGGATGATCCAGGATAATCTCCCCATCTCAAGGTCCTTAATTTAATAGCATCTGTAAAGTCCTTCTTGATGTATAACCTAACATATTGACAGGTTGCAGGGATGAAGATGCAGATATTTTGGGGGTGCCATGGTTCTGCCTATGGACAAAACTTCTAGGTACCTGACTCTGTTACTGCCAACTATGACCTTGACCAAGAACTTCATTTCTCTGAGGTTCATCTTCCTCTGCCAACCTGAGGCTCTTCGGATCACTGGCAGATGAAACAATACATACGAAGGGTCTGGCATCTGTAAATGGCTCGTCACTTAATGAATATTCATTCTTTGGTGAGCATTAGCAACTCAAGTTGATTGAGGCACGTGCTCTCTGCTCTGGGGTGTAGGTGCTGGTTTATAGTCAGATTAAGTGAGCGTTCTAATTTTTAAATTTCAGCCATAAAGGTCAGTAGAGTTGCTCAGGCTGAAGGGCCGATAGGGGACCTGGTGGCCTGAGACTGCCCCCTTCCCCACTTCCATGCCCACCCCTAGCCTTCAGTGGCGATTTGAAACCACAGATCTAGAGAGGAGAGAATTTTCTGAGGTTCAACTTTCTTACCTATAAATGGGTAAGATATAGACTCCCTTGCAGGATTTTCGGGGGAGCCTTGTAGAGGCTGCCTGGCAGAGAGTAAGCACATAATGCCAGGGTGTGGGCACCATTGGTGCTTTTTTGAGGCTTCTGACCCTCTGCTCTCATACTAATTCTGCCCTTTGTGAGTTTTGCTCAAGCCTGGAACGAATAGGTGCTCTGTGGGCTGAGCGCAGGGCAACAGATATCTGGGTTTTTCCTCCCAAACTCCACCTGGGTTTGTTTTAATGTCCCTTAAAGCCTGCCACCTCCATAAACCACCCTAGCTTCTGGCCATGGCACAATGGATGCCACACGCCCGCACCCATGAACCTGGGACCAAAAAAAAAAAAAAGACAGGCCTGGAGAGAAGAAGACTCATCTTCCTTGAGGAGCAGGTCTTGGCTTCAACAGTCAGAGGGGGGAGGAGGGACATGAATGGAAATGAGCACCATGGTCCTCCTGCAAATTGCCTCAAGGTGGTTCAGGGAATGGCCTTGGACTGAGAGGCTGGCTGCCTGCATGCAAATCTCTGCTCTAGACTCCTTTGGTGCTGTGTGTCCTTGGGCAACTAACATCCCCTCTCTGATCCTGAGTTTCCTGGTTGCAGTGGGTAGTGAAGATTCCCTGGGATAATGAACGTAAGGGCTTAGCTCAGGGTCTGGTCTCCATCGTTTATGTTCAATAATTATACATGAGTACTTTTAT
The DNA here is from genome assembly GCF_949752795.1 of Hyperoodon ampullatus. Classification (NCBI taxonomy): domain Eukaryota; kingdom Metazoa; phylum Chordata; class Mammalia; order Artiodactyla; family Ziphiidae; genus Hyperoodon; species Hyperoodon ampullatus. Next base: position 13,790,244 of record NC_136926.1, read on the forward strand.
GATTCTTAGCCAGCAATGAATTTTATTATTATTAGCCATTGACCAGAGGGAGCATAAAAAGGAAAAAATGACTCTAAACTGCACTCAGTGCTAAAGAAGTGCCAGGGTTTCTTTCCAATGATGTCTTGCGTGTCGAAAGCAAATATCCCAAACTGCATGGAGAGGAGAGAACGCCCATCTTTTGCATCCCTGACCCTCTCAGAATCTCCTGATTCTTCAAGTTGGAAAGTCTTTCTTAAGGAGGCACAAAAGGAGAAAGCAGGGTCCAGCTCAGTCTTGCCAGACCATTCTCTGGGTTGCCGATGGGAGCCAGTGACCGTTTGTGTGTGCTTGTCCTCTGGCCCTAAGGTGTTGCCTGTGGCCAGGTGACTCTGGACATCGGGGGAAGCTCTCAAGCATTAAAAAATAGGGAAGAAGGAAAAGGAAGAAGAAAAGAAGAAAATAAAGAATTAGCTCATCAAGAAATCTAGAAACAATAAATGCTGGAGAGGGTGTGGAGAAAAGGGAACACTCTTGCACTGCTGGTGGGAATGTGAATTGGTACAGCCGCTATGGAGAACAGTATGGAGGTTCCTTAAAAAACTAAAAATAGAACTACCATATGACCCAGCAATCCCACTACTAGGCATATACCCTGAGAAAACCATAATTCAAAAAGAGACATGTACCAAAATGTTCATTGCAGCTCTATTCACAATAGCCCGGAGATGGAAACAACCCAAGTGTCCATCATTGGATGAATGGATAAAGAAGATGTGGCACATATATACAATGGAATATTACTCAGCCATAAAAAGAAACGAAACTGAGCTATTTGTAATGAGGTGGATAGACCTAGAGTCTGTCATACAGAGTGAAGTAAGTCAGAAAGAGAAAGACAAATACCGTATGCTAACACATATATATGGAATTTAAGAAAAAAAAATGTCATGAAGAACTTAGGGGTAAAACAGGAATAGAGACACAGACCTACTGGGGGTGGGCTTGGGGATATGGGGCGGGGTGGGCTGTGACGGGGCGGGGGAGAGGCATGGACGTGTATACACTGCCGGGCGTGGGGTGGATGGATGGTGGGGGGTGGCCGCGTGGCGTGGGGGGATCGGCTTGGTGCTTTGTGGCCGCCTGGAGGGGTGGGATGGGGAGGGTGGGAAGGAGGGAGACGCAGGAAGGAGGGGATGTGGGAACAGATGTATATGTATGACTGATTCACTTTGTTGTAAAGCAGAGACTAATAAAAAAAAAAGAATTAGGGAAAGCTGTCCATTATGGGGATAACATCACCTATTTAATGTTCATTAGTGTTTTTAACAAAAATTGCTGTGCCATTAACTTACACCGGCAATCTTGGGGACATGCCAGTGCACTCCCACAGACTAGCGTAGGCAGCCAGTTGGTGCTGGGTGTGCAAAGTGGACTCAGATGGCAGACCGATTGCAAGCTGGCATTGCCTGAGCCAAGTACAGGCAGCCAGAGGGCGGGGGGAGAGGGTGCCTGAGGAGGAAGGCATTTCACTAAGTGGATATTTATAGCTGGGCTCTTGGAAGAAATGATCCATGGAGAGGGCAGGAGGGGTGAGGTTGCTGGAGGTTGGCCAAGGCTGGGGTGCTGGTTCTTGCCAAGCTGAAATCTTAGTGGCTTGATCCACCCTGGAATCCTGGCTGCCCAGCGGTAGGAAAGATGGAAGAAGCCTGCTGGGATATGAGGTGGTGGCAGTTTCACTTCTCCACTCTTGCACTCCTAAACGTGGACCTTGAATCGATTCCTTACTCTCTGTGGCCTTCATTTTCCCTAACTTTAAAATGGTGTAGTGCTCTAATAGATAGTAAGCATCATAAATATAGTTTTCATATCTTTGTATTCACCAACTGTGGTGGCCAACCTCCAAGATGTTCTGCATTGACTCCATCTTTGGCATTTGGGTCCTTGTGTAGTTCCCTCCCATACAGAATAGGGCTGACCTGGATCACCAATGGGATATTGTGGAAATGATGTTGGTGGCTGAGGCTGGGTCATGAAAAACACTGTGGATTCTACCTTGCCCTCTCTTGGATCATTTGCTCCAATATCGGGGGGAGTTGGCTGCCACATTGTGAGGACACTCAAGCAGGCCTATGGAGATGTCCGCTCGTGAGGTGCTGAGGCCTCATGCCGTCAGCCAGGATCAAGTTGCCGACCAGGGGCATGGGTTACAAGCCAATCCTTCAGCTCCAGTCAAATCCTCTGATGATTGTAGCCCCAGCTGACATCGTAACCACAACGTCCTGAAAGATCCTAAGCCAGAACTATCCAGCTAATTCACTCCTGGGTTCCTGGTCTGCAGAAATTGTATGATAATAAATGGCTATTGCTGTTTTAAACCACCTGGGGTTATCTGTTATGGCACCCGTAGATAACTCATTCACCAGCATATCATTAGCTCTTAGCCCATTGTCTGTCACATGGTGGACATCTAGTAAATAGCTGTCGGTGAACGGATACATGGTATTACTTCACAAGGTTGCTTTGCCGGTGAAAGAGATAATCCACGGGAGTTCTTAGCAGAGTGCCTGGCACAGCGAAAGCGCTCAGTAAATAACTACCACGGACATCATCGTCATCTTCATCAGATTCATCGTCACCAATATTATTAGTCCACGTTGGCTTAGGGTGAGAGGTGGGCGGGGTCTTTGGGTATGGGTCTCCCAAAGGGCAATAACTGAGGAGGAAAAATAAAGGGAGAAGCAGAAAGTGAGAATGGGAGGGTAGATGAGAGAGAAAGAGTGAGAAAGACTGATAAAGAAGAGAGGGAACTAGAAGAGTAGGGCCTGCAGGTGGTCCTTGGAGTGGCAGAACCTGAACCCAGGTGCTGACTGTGCCCTAACCATGGTGAGTCAGGGAGCAAGTGACGCTGTCTCTCTGAACTTCAGCTTCATCATCATTAAATGGAGTTGCTGGCCCCTGCCCATCCTCCTGGGGTGGTGTAGTAACAAGAAAAGTTAGGAGAGTCTGCTTCTGGGTCTGGCTTTGCCCTTACTTGGTTTAGGCAAGTCACCTCCCCCTGGGAACCTAATTAGCATAGAGTGAAAGGAAAGATTTGGATTGGATGAGCACGGAGGGTGTTTCCAGCTCTGGTGTGCAGTGGTGAACTGGGTTTTGCACATGGCATTCCTGGGGGGGGGCCTGATGAAGGGGCTTTGCTTGGGTAGGTGAAGTTAGACAGCAAATAGGCAGAGGAAGGTCTCAACACAATGTCTGTGTGGCCCTCATGGTCTGAAGTCCCTACCAGTGTTCTGGAGACCCCCATATTGGAAGCCAGGCAGGGAGACATGGTCTCCTAGAAACATGTTGTTGGCCATGCTTGCTGCATATAGCTAGATTCCGTTCCAGTTCCTGAGTTCCCATGCTCTACTGGTCATGAAGGATCTTGCTTACCCTTTCTGCCAAGAAGGGAAAGTTTAGTAGAGATTTTCTCTTCCCTCCACTGCTCTCTGCTTCTACATCCCTTGCTGATGCAGCCAGTTCTACATATTTAGAATTCATTGACTTGAAAAATGGTTGTTGAGGGACTACTTGGTGCTGGACCCTGGGAATTTAATGGTGACCAGGATAGGCACAACCAGTGGTCTCATGAAGCCTGAAGTTTTGCAGGCAAGGGTTTTTAGGTATCATGGGTGTTGTAAATGGTGACGTTATGGGAGTGGCCATCAGGGGATCTGAAGGTTGGGGGTCAGGGAAAGTCTTCTAGGGGAGGAGATGTGGAAGATCCAGGCTCTGGCATTTGGAGGAGAGTCTATGTACCAAGCTCGGCTTCCTCCAGGGAAGTGCTTTATGATTCAGGGTAAGAGAGCATCATGGCACATATGAAAGTATGTGGGTGATGTGCCATAGTTCCCAAGAAATTCAAGGTCACAGAGTGAGCTAATGGCTCAGTGAGTGCCTGGACTAATTTCGATGCAAAAGACACACATCCCCTCAAATTGGCCAGGGTGCCAATGGGGATTTATTGACACAAGTATCTGAGAGTCCAGAGGTGGGGCTGACCTCAGAAGTTTAAATGATGACATGCGTTCTCACTCTCTCCCTGTCTCCGGGCTTGGCTTTTTCTGTGTTTGCCCTCGTCTCTCCATCAGAAGATGGGCATTCTGCCCATCCATGCAGCCAAGAAGAGTGGAGAATGGCTGCAGGCAGTCCCAGGCTACCTGGCCAAAGGGCACACAGAATGCCAGGGAAGAAGCCTCACTGGCCTGACTTGCGTCATCTTCCAATCCCTGGCCAGGGTGGCAGCGCCATCAGAACCACTTGGACTGAGTGAACAGGAGTAGCCCCCAAGAAATGGGGCATTTTGGCCCCAATAAGCAGGGAAGGGATGCTGGACTGAAGCTAAACTGATGAAAACAACTCTCTACTCTTCCTGAAACCACCATGCTTAACACTCACTCTAGTAATAATACTTGGCCAAGGAACATGATTACTTTGACCATCTCTGAAATATCAAAAGCCCTGATGATTTGATTGAGTTAAAATGTCATTGTTGTGTTTGAAGTGTGTATACGTTCCATTTCTGCTTAAGACAGATGTCCTAAATGGCAAAATTCTTTCTCTTCTTTCTTTTTTACTGATATATAATTGACATATAGCATTATATGAGTTTCAGGGATACCGTAGAATGATCTGATATTTGTATATATTGCAAAATAATCACTACACTATCTAGGTAACATCGGTCATCACCATATATAGTTACAAATTTGTTTTTCTTGTGGAAAATGATTTCTTAAGCTGGGTGATGGCTTCTGAAACTCTTCTGTGCACACCACTTATCTAGAGGGGACTTGTTAAAATGCAGATTCGGATGCAGCAGGTCTGGGGTGGGACCTAAGATTCTGCGTTTCTAACAAGTCTCCAGGTGATGCTGAGATTGCCAGCCCCTGGACCACCATGCTTTGTGTACCAAGTTAGGGAGGGGAAATAGCAAATATGACTATACAGAATACAATCTCTGACTTGATAAAGAATCTAGAGGTCACGTTTCACTCTAGAAGCCCTTGTTCAGTTTTTGATGGGCAACGGGTACCTTCTGTCTGCCTGACTATATGCCACAGCCTCTGCCCCGCCCACGGGCATCTAATCTGTTGAATCCAGAGGCATTTGAGAAGAGGGCTGAACAGTGGTGATCGGAGGGTCCCAAGAAAGAGTTAAACCCTCTGACAGGCAGAGTCCCACAGTCCCAGGCAAACGCAGGAGAGGTTGACCTGGCTGGAAGGGTTAATACTATTTTGTTTTCCAGGACTATTTGTGATATCGGGTTAGAGCAGGCAGGAGGTCATGGGGGTCAGCCGCGCCCCTGGCCACTCCCTCCTCTCCCCTCCCCCCTGTCCCCTCCATTTGCAGCCTCACTGATCCCTTTAACCAGATGACCCCGGACACTGAGCTTTCCTTGGGAGTTTCCTGCCAGCGCCCTCAGATGCGTTGTAGCCGACGCCAGCCGTCTCTAGCCCGGCCCTCCAAGGGAGGCATGCGAGCTAAAAGGCACTTTGTGTGAGGGGGAACCGTGCAATTTGTGCTGTGGTTTCTCTGGACAGGAACAGATCCAGAATAGGGTCCTTTGTCTTCCCTTCTTTACCTTCCCTTTTTTTTTCTTTTTGTCTCAGGTGTGCTTCCTCTGCCTTCCTCCTTCCAGCTCTCATCTGGCTTTTCCTTCCTGTCTCCCTTATTTGGGCGTCTGCATATATTCTTTCCTTCCCTCTCTCTTGCCCCTCTTCTTCCTTTATTTTGGAAAATTCTGTCTCATGGAATTAGACTTCCGATCAGCTTCCGATAGGAGCTCTTGACCTGGACAAGTAAGACCGTGATTCTGGGAGAATTCTTTAACCCCTCTGAGCCTTCGTTTCTTCATTACCAAAAAAAAGTTAATAATCGCAGCTTTACAGCTTATTGTTGAGAGCTAACCTGAAAAGGCGCATAAAATCCAGGGTCTGGTATACAGTGGGTGCCCAATAAATGTTAGTTTTACCACATCCTTAAGCCTTTTTCTTTCCCTCTCTTTCGTTCCTTTTCTTCTCTTAGCTGAGTTTCTTTTAATACCTTTCTATTACATTTCTGGAAGATTCACTGTAGGTGGAAAACCTCTGTGCAGAAAGCATGGTGACATGATGACAAGGACCTGGGCCTGCCACTTAATAGCTGTGTTGCCTTGTGTTTCCTCCTCTGCAGAATGGGGATAAGAGTTCTTCCTCCAAGGGCAGTAGTGAGGATTAAACAAGATGATGAGAGATAATCGCCTGCCATAGAGCCTGGTGGCTGTTACTTAGTCTCTCTCCTGCCACTTACTCCCTCTCTAGCCAGAGAGTTTCATCATTGATCATCACTGATCATGTGGACAGGTTACTTGTTAGTACCAATCTCTCTCCTGAGCCATTTTTCATCCATCCATCCATCCATATACTCATTCATCAATCATCCAGCCTTCCACTCATGTATCCATGCGTCCATGCATCATCCATCCACCAATTCTTCTGTCTGTCCATCATTGAGCCTTGCATCCGTCCATCCATCCATCCACCTATCTATCTATCCAACCATCAATCATCCATCCATTCATCCACCCATCCATTCGTTCATTTATTCAGAATAGTTGTATAGTAAGTAATAATGGCCTAAATCATGCCTTATCCTAAAATTCTATTTGATAGCCCGAGAAGTAGAAGGAAGAAATAAAAACAACAACAACAACAACATGATTTTGGAGCCATAAGGTTCTTCCTTTTAGTCCTCTCATGGAGCAGGTGGGGAGGAGGAAAGGGACTTTGACCTCAAGGACAGAACACATATAGTTGGGTAGCTCAGTGGTTTTGAAACTGGCTTCCAAAGATTCTGTGCTTGTGCCAATGGGGTTTCTGATGGAGGCGCTGCCACTTCAAATAGAGCAGCTCCCCATCTTATCTGCCTTTTATGTTGGTCTCTGTTTAAGATTGAATTTACAGGGTTTAAGAAAAAACAGTGTTCAGCTGCTAAGCACAGTTTTTTAAAGCCCTTGTATAGCTACACATACAGATTTTGTGGAGTTCGTATCATAAGCCAGGCAGTGTGCTAACAATTAAATGGAGGATTTCATTTAATTCAATAACAACTCTTTGGGGTTAGTACTATTATTATCTTCATAATAAGTACATAAGCTGAGGCTCAGAGACATCAAGGTACTTGCCCAAGGTCACACAGCAACTGGAGCAGTGGAGCTCAGATCTGAACCCAGGAATTATCACCAGACTGCACCCTGCCTTCAGTAGGAGGCTACTTACCTGGCAAGTGGTGGCCAAAGGACTATCGGAGAAGGAATACCAACCAGGCTTGTGTTCTGGTCTCTCCCTCGGTCAGTTCTTTATTTCCTCCTTCAAATTTTTACAATGAGCAGCAGAGGGGGCCCAGCCGCTCAGCGGCACGTGGGGTCTTCCCGGACCTGGGCACGAACCCGTATCCCCTGCATCGGCAGGTGGACTCCCAACCACTGTGCCACCAGGAAAGCCCTGTTTATAGGTCTTAAAATGCCTTATGAGAGGCCCCCTAGTGCTGACCGACATCGCTGGAGATAGATGCACAAAATTTCAGAGCTGAAGGATGGAACTGGGTTGGAGTCTTGGTGCTGTTCCTTGCAGGGATGATCTGGAAGCAGAAACGGTGGGGTTTTTATCCTTGCTTCCCTGATTGAGAAGAGTGTGTGTATGAGAGAGAGAGGAGACTTGGACAAACTCTCCAACTTCTCCGAGCATCATTTCCTTGCCTGTAAAATGAGGCAAATACTTCCAAGTATGGCTCAATCACAGAAGCTGGAGAGAGGATAAAATTAGAAAAGGCAGCATTTTGTAAGGGCTTGCTATAGCCCAGCCAGCTTCTTTCACATGCATTACATCTCTTTACCCTCACCATGCTCCATGAAATAGATATGATTACCCCACATTTCATGAAGAGGAAACTGAGGCTCACACAGGTGCAGGCGTTGTCATCATCCCTATTTCGCAGATGAGGAAGCTGAGGCACCAGGAAGGCAAGTGTCTTGCCAGTGGCAGTGAGCTAATGAGAGGTGGGAGCCGGGCTGTGTAACTTCAAAATGCCCCTCACCACGTACATCTCCTATTCCCCCCTCCCCTTCACCTGGAAGATGGAGTTTGGAAGTGGGTCTGAAGCTGCCCTCTTAAACTGGTTGGATTCCACAATTGCAGTAATAGTCTCCGTAGTGTCTCACTTTAAGCAAATGCTCACTCAGAATCTTCAGGCTCACCTGTCAGGTGGGAACGTTTGGGGGCATTAGTTGCCAAGACTAAGATTCTACTCTTTGTAAGGAAGCACTCAGTATTATCTTTTAAAGGAATTTTGGGGGGCCCAAGGGGGCACCCGTTGTGTGTGTCTTTTGGGAATCTTGAAGTTCTCAGCTCACCAGGTCTTCCAGACACATCAAACCTAAGTGCTTTTGGAGGAATGTGTCAGGTCTTGTGTTAAGTTCTGTTGATCCAGCCATGGTTGGCCCAATGATGGTTCTGACCATCAAGGGGCACACCGGCCCGTGAAAAGAGCCAGGTAATTAAAGAAATAACTGTGATAAAAGGTAGTGGGGTAAGTACAAGGTCCTCTAAACCAGCGGTCTCCAACTTTTTGGCACCAGGGACCGGCTCCGTGGAAGACACTTCTTCCACGGATCGGGGCGGGGGGCATGGGGGGGTGTCCAGGCGGTAATGCAAGCGGTGTGGGGGGGTGGGCAGCAGATGAAGCTTCGCTCGCCTGCCCGCCACTCACCTCCTGCTGTGTGGCCGGTTCCTAACAGGCTGCGGCCCGGTACCGGTCTGCGGCCCCCGGGGGCTGGGGACCCCTGCTCTAGAGCACAGACTGGGGATCCCTAACCTAGACCCAGGCTGGGGCTGCTGAGAGGGTCTCATGGATAAGCAATGCTCTCCCCGCCCAGGGCTATGGGATGTTTGTCCCTCCCACTTACCCCCCTTGCTGGTCTCCATCAGCTGGATCCTGGTCCAGGGTCAGCACTTGTGGCTAAATCTTTGCCACTTTTCCAAGGCAGAACATGATGCTAAAATATCCATAGAGATTGCCCCGCTGCCTCCGCAGCTGCGGGCACGGTTTCCAACTCAGAAGCATCAAGGATTCCCCTCTCCTCCCCCTCCGCCCCCAACAACCGCTCCCCGCCCCCTGGACCCTCCGTGTCCTTCCTCCCTCCTCCCCCGCCCCCCTCCCCCAGGAGATGGAGGAACTTGGCAAGCCATCTCGTCGCCAATCAATCTGTGGTGTAACAATTAGCACTTAGGCACCACTCCTGCTAAACACACGCTTAGAAAACACTTTAAAAAAAAAAAAAAAAAAGAAGAAGAGTCATCAGGATGTCAGTGAGCGGAGCCACGAGCAGGCCTGGGGAGGAAACAGATCGATGCGCTGCGGAATGGGTGGCATCTAATACCCTATTACTGACGAGCCCAAAGCACTTTGAGGCGTGTTTCCACAGTGAGCAATTAGTCTGCGAGACCACAGGAGTTAAGCTAACACCGGTCGCCCCCTCCCCATCTTCCCTTCCTCCCCGAGAGCAGTGGGATGACAGTTTCATCTGGTAGCGAGCTCCCGCAGCAGTGGCGCCAGCCTGCAGCCATAATGGGGCCCATCCGAGGAAGGCCAAATGCGCCAGCCTCCCAGAAGGACCCCCTCCCACCCCCCCACCTGCCCCAGCCCCAGCCCCAGACTCCCTCACCCCACTCCTCGTAACAGAATCCAGTCGACACAGAGTCTGTCTGCGCGCCTGCGAGCTGCCTAAATTGATTGTAATGCTTTTATCACGCGCAGAAAGCGCTGGCTGTTTTCTCGCCTCTGCTGTCAGCTTTCATCAACGCCCAGGCAGGAGGAAGGGAGTCCTCTTCAGGAGCAGTGGATCGGATGAAAGGCAACTTTTGTTTGTGGGCGAGAAACTTGCAGCCTCCGCCGGCCGCCTGTCTCCAGTCCTGCTCAAGGCTGCTGTTTCTCTCTTGGCCTTGTGGCTTGTCTTGCACGCCAGAGAGGCTCAACAAACTCCCCACAAACAGCAGGGGGGGCGTGGGTGAGTCCTTCCTGGAGCCAGCTCTGTGTTCTTCTCTAATGGCTGGAGCGTTTGGGGAACAGCGGTTCCACAGAGAGAAGGGTTCATGGAGTTGACAGTATTGATCAGTAATAATAACAATGAAGTCGATGATGTCTAGCCAGCATCTGAGTGCTTGTCAGGAACCAGTCACTGTGATTAAGCACTTTATGGACATGTCATTGAATTCTCACAGCAACCCTTTGAGGTCGGCATTATTTCCCCCATTTTATGGATAGGGAAACTGAGGCATAGAGAGGGGATGAGACTTGATCCAGGTTACACAGGAAACAGCTGGAAAAGCGAGGGGGACTGGAACCCAGTCCTGCTGATTCATAATCTGGTCCATTCTCCATCCACCCTATGACTTGCCTAACTTTAGTAGGAAGGGAAAGACAGTACTGTTAACGCTTCAAATACTGGGTATCCCTCAACCTACCACCTGTAAAAATGGCCCAGGCGTGCCCCATGGGGGCAAGGATTCCTTTGGGGGTGGGTGGGGATGGGATATAATCTAAGATTTATCCCTTCTGGCTTTGGGAACACTTTGCTCTTTGAGAAAAGTGGGAAGAATCATTAAAAGGAGGTGAAAGGACAGTTTCTGGTTGTGTCACAGAGCGATCATACATTTTAGAGGAAGGACCAAGCCAAAGCAATTGGAGGCTTTGGGGATTCTCTGTGGATTTCACTGTTGAGGGTATCCGTTCATGTCATCAGCACCAATAACCAAATCAGGATGTAACAGTGAAATTAGGTGTCTGCTGTGCTGGTTTAGAACATTGTAGACTATGGGTCTGTAAAAAACTATAGGAACAGGCAATGCTTTACCTTTCAAAGCCTAGAATTGAACTGGCAGATACATGGAGTTTTCTATGCATTCTTTTCTTTTTATTGTTTATTTTTATTGGAGTGTAAACACTTTTTATTATTAAGTATTATTGGAGTTGCTTTACAATGTTGTGTTAGTTTCCTGCTCTACAGCAAAGTGAATCAATCATATGTGTACATATAGCCCCTCTTTTTACATTTCCTTCCCATTTAGGTCACCACAGAGCATTGAGTAGAGAGTTCCTGGTGCTATACAGTAGGTTCTCAGAAGTTATCTATTTTATACATAGTAGTGTAGTTCTTAAAGATTTCTTTCCTCCTCTTCTCCCATATCCTCCCCCCATTCGCTCTGTCCTTATCTCCGATTTCATGTTCTCATGCTTCCATACGTTTCTCCGCGGAGTTTGGGGTAAGGCATCAGCTGTTCGTGGGACACCCAGCACAGTAGGAGGAACTGTGGGAAAGAACTGAAGCAGGCTTACAACCCCCAGCTCGAGGTGCCGATCCCCTGCTTCTCACAAGTACGATGGCTTCCATTAGCCGTCGGCATTGGTGGAACCTCTTGCTTACATTGGATAAAATCTTTAAGTCTAGAATCCAGCCACAAGCTGAAGGGTTGGTATGAAGACCCTAGGGGCTCAGCCTCCAGACAAAGAGAAAGTGACCGAGGTCAGAATGGAGAGACGAGCAGGAGGTAGAATGGGAGGAAGAAGAGTAGGTCTGGGGTGGTAGGTGATGCAGTAATAATGCCCTTTCTCCAAGAGGAAGGTGGGAAGGATAGGCTTCGGTAACGCCAAGGGCCCATGTGCTCAACAATCCGTCATTACAATGGGCTGGACATCGAATGGGAGGGTTTGGTGTCCAGTCCACTGAGAAGACAGGAGGGGAAGCTGATTAGCATGTGAGTTGACGAAGTGGAAATGGGTTGTGCATGGCACCTGGTCGGTGAAGACCTCACTCTTCCATAAGATGGATCGTTCGTGCCTGAGTTGGTCCAGGTGTCTCTCTCTGAGACTGATGCTGGGAGCAGAACTGTCTCAGGAACAGGGATGGGGAGAGGAGAATACTGGTGGAGGGCTTGGGTGAGCTGCATACCAGTGTCTCCAACCCGGCTCCCCCTTTACCACTCCCAACAGCAGTGCGGTTCTATTTGAACCAAAGTGGGACCCAGAGACTGGTTTAAGTAAAGAACTTGTGAACAGTTTCCATCCCGTGAAACACTCAGGCGTTGTAGAAGTGGATTAATGAGCATGTATATCAGTGTCCTAGGGCTGCGGGAGCAAAGTACCACAAACTGGGTGGCTTAAAACAACAGAAGTTTATTCTCTTACAGTTCTGGAGGGTCAAAGTCCCAAATCAAGGTGTCAGCAGGGCCATGGTCTCTCTGCAGAGCCTTAGGGGAAACTCTGTTCCATGCCTTTCCCTTAGTGTTTGCTGGTTGCCACCCACCCTTGGCGTCCCTTGGCTTGTAGAAGCTTCACTCCAATCTCTGTCTCTTTTATCACATGGCCTTTTCCCTATGTATCTTCAAGTATCTTCCCTCCATGCAAGTCTGTCTCTGTGTTTTTTCTCCTCTTCTTAAAAGGACACCAGTCATATTAGATTAGGGGCCCACCCTAATGACCTCATCTTAAGTTGATAACATCTGCCGAGACCTTATTTCTAAATAAGGCCATATTCACGGGGGTTAGGACTATGTTTTTTGGGAGGACACAATTCAACCCATAAAAGCATGGAAGGAATAAGTCCACCATGGAAGGGGTGTAGGTATTGGCTCCTGCTGAGGAGTGAAGCCGCTTTAAGCTGATCCACGTCACATCCCAGTGGCCTACCTCTGAATTCAGCCAGAGCTGCCAGGGACAGTTCCCCGCAAGCTCAGACTCAAATTGACATCATCCCTTCCAAGAACCCTCTGTGAAACTGCAGGTGCTGCTTAGGCCAGGACCAGGAGTAGCCCAAAAGCATAGGAGAGTGAATGACCCTGAGGGTGACCCTCAACAAATGGGAGGGTTCAGTGGGGGCTAGGGATAAATGTCCTACCTTGATCTCTGGAGGGACATCTCCGGGATGCATTGTATATAATTCTCAGAGGTTTCACTGCCTCTGAAAGCCCCTTGCCTACAGCAGTGACCTCAGTGATACACTTTGTCTTGGCTTTTTCTTCTTCCTTGTCTTATTCTTTCCAGTCCCTTGCACCTGAGTCCTGGGATCACCTTGGCCTCCTCCACCACCGCTTAGTTCCCATCCCACCCCTACTGCCAATAAAACTACCTGTTTCCACGTCCTTGTCTCAGGCTCAGCTTCTGGTGGGTTCCAAATGAAGACAGAGAGACATAGGAAATGGAGAGGACCAGGATTATGGGTCTCCTGATCTAGGGTCTAGCTCTGATCCCTTGAAGAATGATGATAATAAAACCATTTTCCATGTGTGCTAAGCATAATACATGCATCATCTCTTTTAATCCTACCGTAGTGGGTAAAATTGTGCCCCCGCCCCCCACAAAAGATATGTCCACATTCTAACCTCTGGAATCTGTAAGTGTGATCTTAATTGGAAAAGGGTCTTTGCAGATACAGTTAGGCTAAGGATCTGGAGATGAGACCATATTGTTTTATGTGGATGGGTCCCAAATCCAATGAATGACAGCTGCCCTTATAAGGGACACAGAGAGGAGAGACACACACAGGAGGGAAGGTGGTGGAGGTAAAGATTGGAGTGACGTGTATACAGACCAAGGAATGCCAGGGATTGCTGGCAGCCACCAGAATGTAGGGGAGACTCATCCATCCCTCACAACCCTCAGAAGGAACCACCCCTGCCGACACCTTTGACGTCTGGCCTCCAGAACTGTGAGAGGATAAATTCCTGTTGCTTGAAGCTGCCACCTTTGTGGCAATTTGTTGCAATAGGCCTAGGAAACTAGTACCCCTACACACTCTGTTAGTTATTCCCATATGAAGACTCCACGTTGAACACGTGAAAACTGAAGTTCAGAGAGTTTCATTCACATGTCTAAGCAGCTGGTGGAGACTATAGTCTGGATTGAAATCCAGCTCTGGGTGGCTCAGAATCCTTCCCTCAAACATTCCTTCCTCAGAGAAGTTACTGCCTGTGCTCTGTGGAGAGGGAGTTTGGAAGCAAAATCTAAAGGCGGAGAAGATTTCGGTGATGCTGGGGACCCAGACTTTCTGCTCTGGGGCCCAGGCGACAAAGGGCAGGGACAGAGAAGGTGGTGAATCACCTTGCAGATGAGGCCTCCTCCTGGGGTCTCGGAGCAGTAACTGGGGAAGACAGTGGCTTGGGGGCTGATTCTGAGGGTCGGCAATCTCACAGGTAGGGGCTAGAAACGTGTAGGTATTTAAGTTAACGTAACCTTATGAGGATCTGGAGAGCAAGAGGTATAAGGGGCCTTGGAGTTCTTTTCACCAGCCAGTATGGCCCTCCTTTGTTCTACGGGGTCCCCTGCAAGTCGCGCTTTAGAGGGAAAGGTCACTGACCGGGTCGGGGAAGGGCTGGCTAGTGAGGTAAGCTTAGAGGTGAGGAAAGGCCAGGAAGGAAGCAGACACACATCTGGATTAGAACTTGGAAACAAAGTGTAATTTCAGCTTCTCATGGATGGTCACTGGGCCCTGTAAAAACAGGGACTCTGCAGTCATGTGGCCCCCAGCCAAGCCAGCTGGACTCATGGGGCAGAGATCCTCCATTGCATCTCCACACCGGGCTGAGCAAGAAAAGGGGCTTGAGGAGTTAAAGGAAACAGTTAGACCAGCTAGAAGGAAAGTCTTCCTCTAAGTTGATATGAGTATGTGGAGAATTAGACTTCTAAGTGGGAGGGCGGGACCCCAGTGCTCAAATTATAGGCTCCATGGAGCCATGAAGTGAGTTCTACATGCCTAGTAAGGTGCCTGCTGCTAAGAGTCTTTTTAAAATAAGAGCAATAGCATGTTTTTGAGCTGTCTGTCATTTGGTGGAGGAAATTAAAACGGCACATGAAATGACTGGGAGAGAATTGCACAAAAGTGTATAATCAAGAACAGAATGATGTGTTACACATAGCACAGGGAGATCAGCTCGGTGCTTTGTGACCACCTAGAGGGGTGGGATAGGGAGGGTGGGAGGGAGATGCAAGAGGGAGGAGATATGGGGATATATGTATACGTATAGTTGATTCACTTTGTTATAAAGCAGAAAGTAACACACCATTGTAAAGCAATTATACTCCAATAAAGATGTTTAAAAAAAAAAAGAAGAACGATGTGTTACAAACTGTAACCTTCAAAGAAGATGAGAGAAGATGATGAGAAGGTGGGTCGACTGGTGGCAAAGAAGAAACATATCCTTCTTTGATATGAAGAAACTGAAGCCCTAGTTGTCCAATACATAACTCAGGTTGTTATCTCTCCTTCCCTTGCCGTGGCAGACATCACTAATCTATCATGCTACTCTTTCCTTCAGAGTCCAGTTTCTTAAGACAATGAATTAGTCAGATGCTACCAGAGGTGGTACAAGATGAAATCTCATGACCCTCCTCCCCTTAGGTGATGAGGGTTTATTTTAGAGAAATGCAGGTAAGTGTGAAAACACAGGGAATTGAGTAGCCATGAACACACTGGTATCTCAGTAATTCTAAGACCAGGATAGGGAGTAGGCCTCCTGGAGAACTCCACCAATGATTCATTTCCATTCTGGATCTAGCAGTAGTCCCAGTAACCTCTATTTCCTCTGCACCTCCCATTCATACTGTATGTATGCATGTGTGTGTGAGAGAGAGAGACAGACAGACAGAGAGACAGAAAGTGGAAGAGAGAGACAGACAGAATCCAATTGGGATAACTGTCATCAGCCAATATGGCGCACATTTATAGGGCAGAATCTGTCTCAAGCATAACTTATAAACGGCAGACTCCTATTAGGAACAGACTTTTCTCAATTGCTTTTGGCTTGAATGGCAATTCTTTAATCCAGGGGCCAGCAGACTTTCTATAAAGGACAAGATAGTAAATATTTTAAGCTTTGTGGGACATGCAGTCTCTGTCACAGCTATTGCACTCCATTGTTGGAGTGCAAAAGCATTCAGAGACACCACATCAACAAATGAGTCCCGTTGTGTTTCGATAAAATTTTATTTACAAAAACTGGCGCCTTCGATGAATCGGTGGTGGCCAGGGTAGCAGGACCACAGAGCACAATAATGACATCTTTCTACAGAAGAAACCGTGTCCATCTCAGAAGAAAACTGTGTGCTTTGCAGATGTTAAGTGTTTCCTGAACTCTCTGGGCTTGAGCTAAAGACAGTAGCTGCAGCTCTGCTTCTCATGTGCAGTTTCTAAAAGATACCTGGTGGTTTCCAGTGAACCAAATTGCATTTATCTTTGATATTTTTTTCCCTGGAGTCTCCCTCCTATTACTGTGTCATTCTTGTATATAACAGGGATGGAAAATATGTGGCGTGCCTGCAGTATTCCCCCTTGCCTCACCCATGGTAGACATCACTAATGGATCACAGTACTGTTTTTCTTCACTAAGTCCATGACTAGCCCAGAATCCTTCTTAACATAAAGCAGTCACAACCAACCACGTAGATGTGGCCCTCAACATGAAACCCGTTTGCTCTGATAGTAAGAAAAGACTGGAAACAAAGGAATGATAAAAACAAAGTTTGTGAACAAAGTCCAAAATGGCATTAAGACTATGACTCCCAAATCCTCCATACCCCTGGGCTCAAATCCTGCTTTAACAGCCTTACAATAGACAAAACCCAGCGCAGAGTCAACAAATCTCCTTGCCAAGTTGTCCAGCATTTTCCCTGTTTCAGCAGGTGTTCTCACTCTTGTCATTCTAGGGCCCCTGGAAGCTGGGTCCCAGCCGCTTCCTGGGGGAGACTTTGTGTGGAGTCTGGCATGTCTTTCCAGCTGAGCTGGGAGGAACATTTCAGCACAGACATTTGCAACCCTTCACAAAGCTCCAGAATTGGAAGCCAGACCCAGACAATATATTCCCTGCTCCCACGCATCAGGCCCAGAGCCTGGGTGGGCAGCACCCTGTGACTTTTCCTTGCTGTTTGGAACACCCTCTGCTTCTGGCCCACCAAATGGAGACAGCACCTGGGAGAACATCGCTCTTCATGTTTCCCCTCCAGTCGCCACCTTGCAACTCACATTGGTAAGAGGAGGAGAAATGGGCTTTTAACACCATCCAATGACCTTCCGTAAGCACCTTCTGCATTTGATCTCACGAGGCTGGGGAGAGGTTGGTTCTGAGCCTTGGAAGAGTGAAAGCCTTGTCAACAGGTATTTCTACTGTGTGGGAAGGGGGGTCATCAGCGGCCCCGCTGGCTGCGGCAGCCAGCGAGTTCACCTGGGAAATATTTCAGGAGAAGCTGTCACGGGCGTTCTGAGTGCCGACAAGATGTGTCGGGGTAAATCCACCAAGTGCTTTTAGGAAGGAGTCATTTTCTCTCACAGAATCATGCTGGCTTTCTAGTTAGGGGCCCAGAGGGAGTTGGTTGGCCTTGAGGAATGAGCCAGAAGAATTGGAGCAGCAACTGTGCGGAAATCATCTTTGGGGCTGGAACGAGGTCTTATCCCATTTATGCTCATTTCCCCCCCAACCCCCCAGCCTTCCCTGTGCAAGTAGCAAATGATTTGGCATCCATGTCCCCCATTTACAAAGATGGCACAGGGTCTAAGAGCGTGAGCTTGAGTCTGTATTTCTTTTTTTTTTTTTTTTTTTTTTGCGATACGCGGGCCTCTCACTGTTGTGGCCTCTCCCGTTGCGGAGCACAGGCTCCGGATGCGCAGCCTCAGTGGCCATGGCTCACGGGCCCAGCCGCTCCGCGGCATGTGGGATCTTCCCGGACCGGGGCATGAACTCGTGTCCCCTGCATCGGCAGGCGGACTCTCAACCACTGCACCACCAGGGAAGCCCTATCTATTTTTTTAAAAGTCAGGCTTATTGAGGTTTCATTTACATGCAGTAAAATACACCTTTTCATCCATAAGTTCGCTGATAAGTTTGATGAGTCCTAACAAATATTTATGATCTTGTAACCACCGCAGTCAAGATATAGGAAACATCCATCACCCCCAAAGTTCCTTTGTGCTTCTACCTCCACCTCAGGCTCCAAGCCCCTGACAATCACTGATCTGATTTCTGTCTCTATAGTTTCACCTCTTCCAGAATGCCATAGAAAGGAAATTATTCAGCATGTAGCCTTTTGTTCCCTGTTCCTTTCACTTTCCATAAGCCTTTTGAGGTTTACCCATGTTGTTGTGTATATCCGTCATTTTTTCCTGTTTATGGTTGAGTAATATTCCATTGTATAGAAATTCCACTTTTTGTGTATTCATTCATCAATTGGGGGACATTTGGGCTGGTTCTGGTTTTGGGTGATTATAAATGATGCTGCTATGGACATTCACGTACACGCGTCTGTGGTCTTTGTGTGGACATGGTTTTATTTCTCCTCAGTTAGTACCTAAGAGTTACATTACTAGCTTGCATGATAAAAGTATGTGTAACTGCCTAAGACACTGCCCGGTTGTTTTCCCGAGTGGCTGTGTCATTCTGCATTCTGATCACCGGTGTAGGAGAATTCCAACTGTCCCACATGCTCACCACGGCTGGATATTATTAGCTTCTCCTTTTTTTTTTTTTTTTTTCCTAATTTGGTCTTTCTGGTAGGTGTGCAGTGGCATTTCACTGGGGTTTTAACTTGACTTTCCCCAGGAATAGTAATGATGAGCATCTTTTCATGTGCTTCTTTGGCAAACGTCTCTCTTCTCTGGGGAGCTTTGGTTTTTTTTCTTTAAGGAGTGAAGACAGCCACCTACTTCTGTGCCCTCCATGACCATTTATGTGTGTTTGGAATCACTCTGTTTTGAGAGACTGATGAAGCTGCATAACTGAAGGGTCCAGGGTGGCACTGGCTTCTGTTGCTTCCGTTTCTTTCCATCTCTGTGTTGGTTTCATTCTCCACGAGGCCCCCCGCTGGCAGCTCCAAGACCTCTTCTCATTGAAGAAAGATGGTGTCAGTGCCCCAGGAAACCCAAGCCCAGTGGGAAGGAACACTGACTTCTCTCCTAGCTTTCCCAGGCAGGAGTTTCTGTAGCTGATTAGGTATTTGGTCACTAAGAGCCAGTCACTGTGGCCAGGGGGTGGACATGGAGATGGACTGGCTATGCCTAGGGTCCATGCCCATCCCTAGGGCTGGTGATGGAGGCCTACGCTGGCTTCATGCACTGAAGGTGGGAGACACCCATGTCAATGGGCATGGTGGCCCCGTCATGCTTTAGAGGACTCTGCCCTGTCCCTCTTTGGGTTGTGCCCCTTCCCATAGGGGGGAAGGTCCATGGGGCCAAGGGGAAGCTTTTGTTCCAGAAACTAAACTTCATGCTGTAATTGTTCCAGGTCTTCCAGGGTGTGTGTAGATTTCCTCCTGCGTCCATTTTCCCAGAGGATGCTGACGCTCCTCGTGTAGACCCAAGAGGCAGCTGTTCAGGGGGTGGTGAGGGTAGGGATGGAGTATGATGTATAGACTAGGAAGTCCACGTGTGTGCACTTGAGGCCGTGGGGTGTTGCAGGGGGGAGGGAAGGCTGGGTGGAGGAGTCCTGGACCACTGTGCAGTCTAAGGATGTTTGACAAGGCCAAGGGAAAGTCCTCAGCCAAAGTCAGCGAGCCATCAGTGGAGTCCCATGGCTTCCAGAATGAACCCGCCTTAGTGTCCCACCCATTTCCAGTCACTGGTTGGGGGCAGCCCCTGGGAAATGTGACCTCCAAGCAAATGCAGAGATGGCGTCAGAGCGCAGCGCTGGGACCCCATTCCTTGTGATGAGAGGTCTTCAAGACGCATTCTTTTTTTTTTTAATTAAAAAAATCTGTTTTAATTGAAGTATAGTTGATTTACAATGTTTCAGGTGTACAGCAAAGTGATTCAGATATATGTACTCTTTTTCAGGTTCTTTTCCATTACAGGTTATCGCAAGATATTGAATATCGTTCCCTGTGCTATACAGTAGATCCTTGTTGTTTAGCTATTTTATATACAGTCGTGTGTGTATGTTAATCCCAAATTCCTAATTTATCCCCCCTGCTTCCCCCTTTGGTAACCATAAGATTGTTTTCTATGCAAGACACATTCTTATGGCCTCTTCACCCCAAGACCTCAAGTGTTACAGGCAGACCTGCCTTGATCCTCAAATAAGGGGCTGGAAAAAGTGGGAAGCGGATCCTGGAGGGTCCTAAGAGACCCCCAGTGATCTAGGACATTGGACATGAGCTACACGCAGACATCCTTGGCCTTGGTTCCCCACAGCCAGACAAATGGGAACTACCGATCGCCTAGAGCAATGAAACCAGGGCGGCGCGCCCCCCGTCTCGGGCCTTATTTCTGGCAGAGGTTTGGGTAAGCTCTTACTCCGCCCAGCATATGAATCACCTGGGAATCTTGTTAAAATACAGGTCTTGAATGGGCAGGTCTGAGCGGGGACGGAGGGTGTGGATGCTGTGGATACCTGGACCACGCCCGGAGCAGCGAGGGTACGAAATTGGCACCTGATAAAGGGTAGCTGTGATCACCGCTATTTTTTTTCCCCAGAAGAGGGCTGTGTAGATCTTTTGCTCAGTGTCTCCCAAACATTCCCAAAAGGGGTGATTTCTGGAGAGTGGCTGCCAACTCGGGAACAATGAGGTGACATGAGACAGTGGCAGAAATGGCGTCTGATGGCCGACACGTGCTTCCCTCGGCAGGTGTGGGGAAAGCAGGGCCAGCTGAAGGGGAAACCTCTAATTGGCGAGGGAAGTCACTCGGCTTAAACAGGATGCAGGCAGAAGGCCCCATCCAGGCTCCAGCGTGGCCTTGGGATTATGCTGACAGGGAGCAAAGGAAAGTGGAGTCAGGAAGTCCAGGCTTTCCTTAGGGCTGAGAAGCTGCCCCTGGACTTTCCATCGCAGGAGGCTACGCTGTATGTGGCGGATTCTTCTGGAAAGATGTGTGTGTGCTTTGACTCCTCTTTGAATAGCAACTGCCACTGTACCGTTCATCTGTCAGATTTTAAAAAATTATCTGTATTAGTTTCCTACAACTGCTGGAACAAATTACCATTAACCTGGGGGCTTAAAACAGCAGATATTTATTCTTTCACGGTTCTGGAGGTCAGAAATGTGAAATCAGTATCACTTGGTCAAAATCCAGGTGTCAGCAGGGCATCGTCTGGAGGATCTAGGGAAGATTTTGTTCCTTGCCTCTTCAGCTTCTGATGTTCCTTGGCTTGTGTCAGCATCACTCTCAACCTTCCAGACCAGCACTTTCAAAGCTCTCTTCTCTGTCTTCACATCACTTTCTCATCTCTGTGTGTAAAATATCCTTGTGCCTCCCTCCTGTAACCGATGTGTTCAGAGCCCACCTAGATAGTCCAGGAAACTCTCCCCATCTCAAGATTCTTAACTTAATTATATCTGTAAAACCCCTCCCCCGTTTCCATATAAGGTAAGGTTGCAGTTTCCAGGGATTAAGAGGTGGATCTCTTTGGCGGGGGCTTATTTCCCAGGTTATCACAATATCAGTCTCCCCCCTTGAAGGATATAAGCCCCATGAAGGGAGGAATTTTGTCTGTGTGGTTCAAAGTCATGGCTTCAGTGTCTATAACAGTTCCTGGCATACATAGAGGCTGATAAGTGTTTGTTGAATGAATGAATCAGTGAATGCATTTATACGTCCAAGGGATGGGGGGGCTGCTGTTTAAAGGGAGCCTGCTTAGGATCCATTGTGAAGGGTGGTTTGATAATCTGAATAATTGCTTTCAATTCATGCTCTGAAAAAGCGATTTTTTCAGCATCACTGTTTCTTTGTGGCATGCTCCCTTCCTATGCAACTTGGAATGTTGTCTTAAGAAAAGCAGCAGAGAATCAGCAATGAGCCTTTTTGTTTCAACAGAGTGAAAAGAAAAGCCCTTAACTAATGTCACCGTCCTTGTACTTTTTCATACCTAGATTTCACTGGACGTGTTCAAGTGCCTCCAAATAGACCAAAGCACAGCCCTGAGTCCTGGAGGTGGTATTTAGAGCACAGGCCATCTCCGTTTAAATCTTAGCCCTGCCACTGTCAGCTGTGTAACCTTAGGCAAGTCCCTTTCCCTCTCTGAGCCTCAGTTTCCTCACCGTCACATGGGATTGACATCACACTTAACCTCATTAGGTTGTGGTGGGGATTTACTCCCTCGAGAAATATTTACTGAGTACTTAGTATGTGCCAGCCACTGGGTCCACAGTATGGAGGGAAAAAGCATCGTCCCTCCATATCAGGAGCCTCCAGCCTCCCTGAATGTGAGGAGATCAGGAGTGTAAGGGCTCTTCTGGACTGAGTCATGTGATCAATGATCAATGAATGTTTGTGGTTACTATTTTTAGGAATAGAAATAGTCCCCACCATTTTCCTTCTCATTATTGGGCACCAAGTCAGCAACAGGGATTATTTTTCCTTTCTGTGACTTTAAGGAGGGTCACTGCACCTTGGAACTGAGGGATAGACCTGGGGTTCAGAAGGAAAGAAGTCTTATCCTTGCTGGCCAGTATAGATGGGAGAAATGGCTCTGGCATTACATTAGAGGAGGAAAGAAATGGCTAGACTGGGACTGGTGACAGGAGAAGTGCACTTATGGATCAAAAGTGTGAGCCCACCTAAGATGGATGATAATCTAGAAATTCTTTCCTGGCATGTGGTCTAAACCCTGGGGTTTGTACCTATAGGAGAGGCGTGCCTGTGTACATGAGACCAGGGACAGTGTGTGGCTTCAGCTGCAGGGAGCTCCATTAGAGGCAGGGGCTTTTGCATAAGGAAATGAGAAGAATCTTAGGAGCAGCGTTTGGGTAGGAAATGTCCTTGCCTCTGTTTCTCTGGATGGTGACAGCAGAACTGTAGGTACATGGCACCTTCTTTTACCGTTACTTTCTTATTTTCTTTCTTGTCCCATCTTACTAGATTAGGAGCTCCCTGAGGGGTGTGCCCATCTTGCTCATAGCTGGCACTTATATCAGGAATATATTTGGCTACAATTATGAGAAAACTCAACTCTTATGTGACTTTAACAAACAATCGCCTATTTTCCTTGCATAACAAGAAGTCCAGAGAGAGATGGATGCTGGAATTAGTTTAGTAGCTCCAATATCTGTGATATTCTTGATTCTCTTCATGCTTAATACCTCATGATAACAAAATAGCTGCTGTGCCTCCAGACATTACATCTGCTTTCTAAGCTGACTGGAGAATGAAGGGACAAAAAAGCCTCAACTAGCCATACCCACTCATTGGCCAGAATAGGGAAGACTGGGAAATAAAATGTCTTCTTCTTTTTTTTTTTAAAACAAAATTAGACTTGTACGGACATCCCAATGGAATGGGGGCTTGAAGATAGGTCTTGAGAATGGATGAAAGAAGGAAGGAATTGGCAGTTATCTTGAGGATGAATGAATGAGCCATTTTGTGACTGAATGAGCCCACAGTCCATCTTCTCAGCTCAGCAGTTTGCCACAATAATGTGTCTTCCTGATGCCCACGAAAATAATCCCAGAGCAACTAAGATCACTGGGCATTAGCGACAGACGATGAGCGTTGGGTGATGTTTGATTTTAATATGTGCATTTGTTCATTCCTATTGAATAAGCTCCTCCTCGGGGTGGGTCCCTCTTCAATGCAGACAAGAAGGTCTTACTTTGGTGCATCCAGGTCTCTTGAAGATGCCACTGGGGATGTCTGCAAAGAAACAAGTGGAGTGTAGCACTACTGGGCAGCGCTCGGGGACCCTGTCTTGCTTTCATTCTTAATTAGTTCTCTTTTGTCCTTGCCGGGCTTTAGGAGTTGGCCAGCGTTTTGCCCTAGAGCCTTGAGTCTTCACGAAGGCAGGATGGAAGTTCAACTGGATTGAATTGGGACACCTCTGCCCCTCAGCTCCTTCTCCTGGGCCCTTGGGGATGGATATTTAGCCAAGACCTTGTCCAACTGGGGCAACTTGGCCCAATAGCCTTTGTGGGAGGCCCTTGGGGATAGTGCCTGACCACTTGTCCAGAAGTGGAAATGTGACCTTGGCCAAGTTACTTAACTTCTCTGAGCCTCAGTTTTCTCCTCCACATTGGCTTGCTCTGAAATTCAACTGAGACATGATTTTAAAGCATCTATGTACAACAGTGCCTGGAACCTAATAAGCATAAATAAACACAGGGATTCTCTTCTTCCTTCTTCTCATAATTATTGCAACACAATTAGTTGGAAAGACCTGGGTTTGAATATATGTTCAGTTGCTTAATCTATAGTGACAGTTTTCTCTTGTGTAAAATGGGTGATGATAGAGCTTCCCAGGGTTGTGGGGAGTTAGACATGTGACCAAGCAAAACCCGTGGGTGCAGAGAAGATACACACATGGGATGTATGTGTGTGCTTGTTGTGTGCTGAATGAATGTGGGAGTTCAACTTGAAGACAGAGGGAAAGGTCTGCATTTGGACAGGAAGCTCAGCTGCGGGAGGAGAGGACTGGAGGAGAGAGGTCAGGCTGAGCATTAAGGGAAGGAGAGAAAGGCAGACAAAAAGCCTGGGCTTGGAATAATTAAAATATAGTGCAGAGGAGATAAATAGGGGATAATAGGAAGGTGGGAGCCGGGATGAGCCTGGAGCCTCTGGGGCTCTGGCTGGGGCAGGTGCTGAAAAGTTCCCACGCTGGGTTGGGCCAAAGGCAGAGGCATCTGGGGCTGTTTTCCAAGGAAGAAGAGGTGCCTGTTCAGCCTGCCCTGTCCCTGGTTGGCCCAGGGCTCTGAGATCAGATCCCATAGTTGGAGAATGTAGAGGACCCCGGCAGGAGAGAGTACAGTGGGCATCAGCAGGGTAGCATGCATGCCCCCAGGACCCATCTGGAGCCACACTCTGAGAAGCACAAGTGTGCATGGGCTCCAGCCTGAAATTCCTATCCAGGTTTCCTTCCTCACTGCCTTTTTGACTTCACGGTATGCACTTAGTCTCTGTGATCTTCCGGGAGTTCCATCTCTTAGTGTAGAACACAACCGTTTTTAAAAGCTCAGAGCTCCTGGTTATTTCCATTGTATATTACAAGGCATTGGTTCTCTGCACTTCCCATGGTCGCATTTAACCCTCACGGTAGCCCTATGAGGCAGATGCTATTATTATCCTCATTTGACAGATGAAGAAACTGAGGCACAGAGAGATGAAGTGACACAGCTCATGTACCAACTCAGGCAGGAGGAGACCAGAGGCCCAAATCTTCACCACTCAAGTCTTTAATAATTGCACAGAAAATTCACTGTCCGCAAATGGGATATAGTCCAAAAAAATATGTCCAGGACAAAGTCTTCCAGGCTGGAGGCCGGGGTAGAAAGGCCGGTGTCCTTCCCCGGCCCACTGCACTAGGTGGAACGTTTACTAGGTGGAAAGTTTCATGCCGGCAGGAACCTTGGGTCTGGCCACCACGTGCTCTGCAGTGCCTGGCACAGAGTGGGTGTCACACACTGAATGACTCAGTGACAGCCTTTTGCACTGGGCCATGGATAAGCTCCCAGAGGCTGGTTCGGGCCTTGCATGTAAATCACGTCTCCTAGTCAGACTGCACCCTTCCCAAGGGCAGGGGCTGTTTTGCTCGTATTCACCCATCTTTCCACCTGATCAGGTGCACACCGGCGGGGGGTCGGGGGGTGACCCAGTGGCAGTTCTTGGGAGAGGGAGCCTGCTGGTGGCGGGCCGGGGGGAGGACTGCATTTGCAGCAGACGTCATCCCCTGCCCCAGATGTGCCAGCTCCTTCGGATTCCGGCTTCAACTTGACAAAGGCTTTCCTGTAGCCCTCTAGCCTTCACCTGGGATTAGCTTCTAAGTGATCAGAAAACACTTACAGATATAAAACACCATGTAAAGACGTAAATAATACCCAGTAATTTCACAGGGAATTAATTCTTTCCTTAGGCTGTTGGACCATCCCCGCCCAGGTTGCTTTGCTCAGAAGCTGAGTAATCAGGGTGTCAGCCAATATTAGAAAGGAACCTGGGAAAGTCTCTTGTCCTGGAGCTTCATGAAAAGATAGGGGAGATTGAGGCCCAGAGATGGGGAGATGCTTGTTGAAACATACACCTCTAAACCAATAACAAGTTCAAGCTTAAACCAACACGTGGGCTTGGGAAGCCTTCTCCTTTCTGTTTTAAAGTTTCTTGCTTCAAATAAGATTTCAAAAGCAGTATGGGCAGAGTCATGTTATACTTCTGAATGCAGGCTCCTGAGTGGGAAAGACCTGTGTCTGCAACTTACCTGCTGGTGATCTTAGAGAAAGACTTTTCACTCCTCCGAGACTCAGTTTCCACATCTGTGAAATGGGTTGAGATAACTGGAGTCAATTTCACTGAATAATGGAAGGCTGGAGTGAAGTGGTGTTCTTAAAGAGCTGAGCACATATTACACACCCAATTAAATAACTAATAAATAGCATTATGAGGATTACCATCCTCTCCCGCCCCCCTCTCAAACCATCACCTTCCAGGGTCTTCTCTATTTAGGTGCATCTTAAATCTTATCCTTCTGGTTGCTCAGGCCCCAAACCTTGGAGTCATCTTTGGTTTTCCTCTCTTTCTTACACCCTGCAGTTGACCTCTAGGAATTCCTATTGGTTGTACTGTGAAATATATCCAGAATCTCCCCAGTGCCCTCGTGTCGCGTTCCCACTCTGGTCCCACCTGGATTACTTCAGAAATCTGGGGTTGAAAAACTATAGTCCCTGGGTCAAATCTGGCCTGCTGCTTTTTTTTTTTTTTTTTTTTTTTTTTGTATGCTGTAAACTAAGGTTGGCTTTTACATTTTGCAATGGTTGTGGAAGAAAGCAAAAGCAAAATATTTCATGACATGTAAGGATTATAAGAGACTCAAATTTCAGTGTCCATAAAGTTTTATTGGAACGCAGCCAGGCTTATTTGTTTCTGCATCAAATAAGGCTGATTTTGTGCTGTAGCAGCAGAGTTGGGTAGATATGACAGAGCCCACAGAGCCCACAGAGCCTCGGGGTAGACTCTTCATAGGCCTCCCTGCATCCATGTTTTCCTCCCTACTGTCTAGTCCCAACACAGCTTTCTGAGTGATCCCTTTAATGCATTCTCTCCTCTGCTCATAGCCTTTTAGTGTGGCTCCCTGAGACACTGAGTAAAATCCATGGTCTTCATAATGGCCAACAAGGCCCTACCTGATTCACCCAACGGCCCGTCTTCCCTCTTAATTCTTGGGCCTCCATCTCCTCCTCTCCCCCTTAGCTTCACTCTAGCCACCCTGACCTCTTTGCCTCTATCTGAAAATGACAAATACACCTCTGCCACAGGGCCTTTATACTGGCTGTTTCCTCACCTGGAAGGGCTCACTCTCTCACCTCCTTCGACTCTGCTTGGATCTCACCATCGCGAGACCTCTTCCAGTGTTCATTTAATCCCGCACCCTGCCCGCTCCTCTTGACCGTCCTGACCCCCCTTACCCTGCTCTATTTTTTTTTTTCCTTTTTCCTACTACACTCATTCCCTTCTTACGAACTAGCCAATTTACTGATCCATTTTGTTTACCATTTAAGGACCGTCTCCCTCCATCAAAATGTGAGGTCCCCTGCAGGCAGGCATTTTTGTTCAGGTTTGTTCACTACCATAACCCCAAACCCAGATAGGGCTGGCTCCACGGATGCACCGCTGTGCTGTTGCATACAGCCCCTGGGCTCAGAAGGTCTCCTGCTTGGAAGGACCCCGCAGTTGGTTTAATGCTCTGTGCCATCACTGTAAAGTTCCTAATAGTTTTTGAACAGTGAATCTCATGTTCTCATTTTACATTGAGCAATGTCAATGCTGAAGCTGGTCCTAGCTGTAGAAGCACGCCAGGTGCACAGCAGACCCTCCGTGAATATTTGTGGAGTGAATGAATGAATGAATGTTCCGTATTATGATTTCGCTCCACGACCTGCTTCTCTGGACACTGCAGCCTCTCCCGCGTGCCTGCCCCTGCTCCTGCCTTTTGAAGGAGTGGCTACTGATGTAAGTGGACAGGAAGAGGAGTCAGTTCCGGATCAGGGGGCTGGGAGGAGATCACCTGCAGCACAGAGGAGACACAATTACTCCAGCAACTGTCCGTCCCACCGACCGCAGCTCCGAGCCTCCACTTAATGTAATTGAGTGTGAAGGCCGGCTGGAGACACAGGCGCCCCCGCTGCTCCTTTTCCATAATATAGACACTATTGGTTGCTAATTGGCGCCAGTGGGCTGGTGCTAATTGTCCTAATGCACTTGGCTTGATGGAGGACGAGCCCGACCAGGATGGGGGGTGGGGGTGGGGCTCCTTGGGAAATGGTGGGAGCGGTGAGCACCCAGCGGCAGCAGACACTGCTACGCTGCTCATAAAAGTTGGAACAGGCTTTAATTTTGCATCAAATATTTAAGCGGATTTGGGGAGGGGGTGGATTGAGGGGGAGGCGGACCTTTGAGCTTTGCTTGCGGTAACCCGCAAGGGGCCCGGGGGAATAGGCCCCCTGCCGTCCTTATCAATGGGTTAGAGATGGCTGCGTCCCCACCATGGTCTAATTAATTGTGTGAATTTCTAATGACCCTTTTAGCCCCGCCAGCTCCCTCCCTTCCGCCTTCATTCGGGCTCTGCCCCGTCTTGTCCTAGCTGCTTCTGAGCAGTGTACTCCCGGGATGTGACTTGGTGCTATTCATGGAGGGAGGCCACATGGAACAGAGAGGCTGGACGCTGGTGGGGGGTGCAGAAGCTGGAGTTGGCCTTGAACTCACTGTGGAGTCTCAGCAAACTCAATGAGGGCCTCAGTTTACCTAATGGATCACTGTTGGGTTGGGCTAGTGAGTGTCAAAATACTTCACGTCCTCACGGAGGGACACCAAGACCTTTGAGGAAGTATAGGAATATATATACTTCTAAATTTACAGCTGAGTTTGATTCAGTGTGCATTAGGGGAAATATTTACATCCCATATTACACTAGACACGTAATATGTATTGAATAATTACACAAAGACGCGGTATGTCGGTGAATCTTGAGCCATCAGCTCTGCAGGGGAAGAGAGCCCCGATCTGGAGTATTTGCCGGTTTCCATGGTGTAAATATTCCGACCGTCAAGCTGCCATTGTGTCACTGAACACAGAGTTGGAAAAAGATGTACAAGCGTATACAATGAATACAGTATTTCCATCACACAGATGCAACAGGTGAAACTAACCTCAAGAACGGAGATCACAGTAAAATGTAGTAAAATAATTAGGAAGGGATGAGTTCTGAGTACTTGTTACCCTTATCTTTAAAAGAATTTAACTGCAAGCTTATATAATTTAATTTTTCACCATGGCTGTGTTTCATGGCTGGCTCGCAAAACCCCTGAAAATTGAACACTGGCTTCCGTGAACCTTCCGGGCCAGCTGTAGCACACCATTGTGTGTGTGTAGCGCATCACCCATGATTCCCATGATGTCTCAGAGGGAATTGCATAAGATAAAACTGAGTTTTCTGTTTTTTTAAAAAAAGATTCCATTTAGGTCAATTTAAAGAAAAATATTAAATGAATAATGGCCCAGGTGATTTACACATACAGCAAAAGTTATGAAGTTGATCCTCACGTGATTGTAATTCGGAAAGAGGGGTAGTTTCCTTCCAGCTGTGCGAGGGACAATTTGCTAGCGATTGTGGGAGCAGTTGGGGCGGCCAGGGTTTGCTGCCCTCTGTCTTGTTTGCTAGGAAGCATGAAATGGCCATTTCACGCTCTCTCCTTTTACCACTGACTTCCTTGTCTCTTTCTTCCCAACCCCAAGGCACCTACTCCAATGCCGATGCCGGTGCCTATACTGCTCTTGATCTCTCGTTTTTAGCCCTTCCCCCAGCTGCCCAGACTCTCCTACCCACTCCTTTCTTGAGGCTTCGTCTCATTGCTGAGGACACTCAGTGGCCGGTGGACCACCACGCCTTACCCACGCTGTGCCCTTGGGGAGCAAGTGTGACGTGGGAGCCGTGAGGGAAGCTCCTGTCCAGGAGGGCTGGAATCAGGACCAGTTTGTACAAGGTGTAGGGAAATCATGGGTGTTTTGCATCCCAGGCACCATTCTCCTCTCTCCAGACAAATCATCTCAATGTGCTTTGCCTTAGATTTGTTTCATGAAGCTGTTACTGTTGATTTTCAGTTAGAAATATGGTTTGGGGGATTGCAGACTCAGATGCCCAGAGAAGGCGGGCAGAAGTCATAAGTTCAGGAAGCAGGCCAGTGAGGGGCCGTGGTAAACCAGGAAATCTACACCCCGCCTAAGGGGTCATCAGTAACCCACCAGCCAGCTGGGGCTGCAGATGGCCAGAATTCCTCATTGGAGCTGAAGAATGCTGATTTGAACACGAATTTTCTTAAGCTTACAATCACTGTGAGAGCCAGACAGAGCAGGTCGATGGGCTGGGCCCGGCCTGTGAAAATCTTAGAAAACAGAAAAAATGTAAAGAAGAAAACAACTCAGCTTTCTAGCCACCAGATATAGCATTTTGGTGTTTGGATCAAGTTGCCTATAAAGTTTTTTGTCCAGGTTTTTTTTTTTAACCTTAATCTAGCAGAAACATTTAAATTTCTTCCTTAACATCATTTTTAGTGATGCCAATAACATTGCAGCATGCATGACTGTAGCATAACTGATTTGGGGAGCTGAAAGATGGCGGCAAGTTCTTAGACGCACCTCCCATGAAGAGGTGGGTCTGTGGCCCATGTCCTGAATAGAGGCCTCGTGCTCTGTGACTTCGGTCCATAGACGAGAACAGAAGTCGTGCTGTGCCTAGTTCCTGGCCCAAACCTTAAGAAACTGGCAGTTTCCGCATTCTGTCCCTTGGAGTCCTGAGCCATCATTTTTTTTTTTTTTTTTTTTTTTTGCGGTACGCGGGCCCCTTACTGCTGTGGCCTCTCCTGTTGCGGAGCACAGGCTCTGGACGCGCAGGCTCAGCGGCCATGGCTCACGGGCCCAGCCGCTCCGCGGCATGTGGGATCTTCCCGGACCAGGGCACGAACCCGTGTCCCCTGCATCGGCAGGCGGACTCTCAACCACTGTGCCACCAGGGAAGCCCCTGAGCCATCATTTAAGATGAGTTTACCATATTGGAAATTTCATGTCAAGAGACACGGTCCAGCCCTTCACTTTTGAGTCAACCCCGCTTAGAACAGGCAAATAGAACAGAAGGGAGGCATCCCCATCCAGCCCTGCCCACGTGGCAGATTCATCAGCAAAATAAAGAACTGTGGTTGTCACTAAGCTTTGGGTTACATAACAAGAGATAATCAGAACATTGACTTAGCGAGACCTTGTTGGTAGTGATCCCATTGTTTCCTTTTACGCTCAAAACTACAATAAATCTTGTGAAATTCGTCACTTTTGCCCTCATTTCAGATTATTTGTTTAGGTGAGGTCTTTGCAAGCAGATTTATTGGATCGAGAAGTTTAGACATTGTTGGCGCTCACAGGAATGACTCTACCAAATTCCTCTCCCCAAAAGTTGAATCAATTTACACTCCGGTGAGAAGTGATGCATTTCTTTTTTAACTGGTTATATGAGTGTAGCTCATTCTGAGTTGTGGAGGGAAGAAGAAGAATCCAAGCGGGAGAAAGATCTCTGGTCTTCTGACCAGACAAATGTCAACGGATCGTGAAAATTTATTCCTAGTTGAGAATTTACTGTCATTGAAGCTTCCCTCTTTTACTACAGCCATAAAAAGGATTTGTTGAGTGAATCTCTTACATAAACAAAAGATCAGTGCCTGACTCGGTGGGTATCTCCTTCCTTAATTCATATGTTCAGGTATATTTTCATTATCTCTTTTTTGCTTATAGTAATTAAAACAATACTGTAAAACACAGCCACCAGCCAATCTGGGCATTTGATGCAAATGTAGTTTGGTGAATATCTGTGTTATAATAAGCCAGGATTTGATTGGCATAGCTTGGGGTGGAAGTGCCCAAACTAACGGGGGCAGGAAGTTCTGGGTCAGGACCTGCTGCCCAGGAGAGGAAGTGACCTAGAGAATAACAACAAAAAAAAGGTTGTTTTTTGTCTTCGTGGGCAGAAGAACCAATTTGCAAGTGGAGCCTGGAGAGAGGACAATTTTGATCGGGTCCTAGGACTTGTCTCTGCAGTTGGTGAGACCAGATTTGCCGCTGCTGACTCTTCTCCTTTCCCCCTTCTTCCGCCTTCTCCCCCTCCTCCTTCTTTCCATCTGGTTTTATTGAGATATAACTGACATACAGCACTGTGTAGGTTTAAGGTATACAGCATAATGATTTGACTTACATGTACCACGAAGTGATGACCACAAAAAGTTTAGTGAACCTCCATCATCTCATATAGATACAATATAAAAGAAATTTAAAAAAATGTTTTTTCATTGTGATGAAAACTCTTAGGACTGACTCTCTTTAACAGCTTTCACATGTCCTACACAGAAGTGTCACTTATAGTAGTCATGTTGTCCATGACATCCCTAGTACTTATTTATCTTACACTAGGAAGTTCGTACGTTTTGACTGCCTTCATCCAATTCCTGCCCCCCCTACCCCTGCCTCTGGTCACCACTGATCCCATCTCTTTTTCTATGAGTTCTTTTGTTTGTTTGTTTTTGCAGTGTAATTGACGTACAACATTAGGATAGATTCTGGTGCACAGTGATTGCGTATGTCTGTACATTTCAAAATGATCTCACCACGATAAGTCTAGTTACCACCTAACTACCATTCTCCTCCTCTTCCTCATTACTACTAACTACTACCACGACTACTGCTACTACTACTACTATAGAAACACCATTTATTGAGTACTCCCTCAATGCCAGGCACAGAATCAAGTCCAGCACTATCTCACTTAATCCTTTGAGGAGCCCAGAGGGAGACTTTCTCATTATACCCACTTTACAGATGAGGAAACTGAGCCTCAGAGAGGCAAAGTAAGGTGCCCCCATGTTGGAGTCAACTTCCCAACCTTGGCTGCTGTGGGATGCGGTGGGTGGCAGGGTGGGATTTCCTTCCTTCCTTCCTCATTGCTTTCTCTTATTTTTCTTTTCTCTCCCCACTTTGCTCCTACATGGAAGGGAGTATTTGTGAAGACAGAGAAAAGAGACAGAGGTTCTGTTAGCAAAATTGCACATCAAAGTGACTCAGTTGGAGGTGGGCGCCCGGTAGGAGCTGCATAATTTGTAGCAGGAGATGGCGGCAGGTGGGGGGCGCAGAAGCCCAGGATTCAACTCAGCACATGCGTCACTGTCTCCTGAAATTCACGTACACCACTCAGTTCAACACAGATCACAGGACAGTGAAACTCAAGCATGGGGTCCTTCTCAGTGTGGGACCCTGTGTGGCCGCACTGCCCACACGCCCATGAAGCTGGCCCTGGGTGCATGAAATTAACAAGAAAAAGTTGTGTTTTTTAGTGTTCAGCCCCTTGTAAGACTTTTCTCTTCATGTTCTGCTCTGTACAGTTGACCCTTGAACAACACAGGTTTGAGCTGTGCGCGTCCACTTATACATAAATTTTTTTCCATAAATATATTGGAAACAATTTTGGAGATTTGTGACAATTTGAAAAAACGCGCAGGCGAACTGCATAGCCTAGAAATAACGAAAAATTCAGAAAACATTAGGTATGTCATGAATGCATAAAATATATGCAGATGGCAGTCTATTTTATCATTTACTACCATAAAATACAAATCTATTATGAAGTTAAAATTTATCAAAACTTAGGCACACAAACACAGACTTACACTAGGTGACCGTAAAGCAATCATACCGCTGTTGCTTTGTTATCAATGCGTGAATCGTTATACCTGTAAGTAAATATAAATTTATTTTTCACATTATCTTTTCATTTTTTGATGTCTAGTGTTAGTAATACATATAGTACCTGCAGTGTTTTGTATCATATAAGACAATATTGATGTAGGTAGGTATGGACAAATGAGTCATCTTGTAAATAGATGATGTAAACTTAGAGTATTAATACAATATTAATACAGTATAGTACTGTAAATATATTTTCGCTTCCTTATGATTTCCTTAATAACACTTTCTTTTCTCTAGCTTACTTTATTGTAAGAATACAGTATATAATACATATAACATACAAAATATGTGTTAGTCCATTGTTTATGTTATCAGTAAGGCTTCTGTTCAGTAGTCGGCTATTAGTAGTTAAGTTCGGGGGGCATCAAAGTTATATGTGAACTTTCGACTGCCCCGGGGTTTTGTGCCCCTAACCCCTGTGTTGTTCAAGGGTCAACTGTACTTTCAAAATGGCCCAGAAATAAGGATATAATGAAAGTGTAAGACATATTAATATTAACATTAATAATACTGTGAATAATGGTAAGTAACGTTTATTGACCACCTGCCATTTGCCAGACGTTGTTCTAAGGGTTTGACAAAACACTATGTGTTGAGGATTATTATGAACCCATTTCCAGATGTGGACACTGGGTTACAGAGAGGCTAACGAACTTGACAACCAGGTCAGGCAGCTGGTGGGCTGCAGTCAAACTTGAGCAGTCTGCCTCCAGAGCACAGGCTCACCGGGGTACTGGGCCTCCCTCCGTGTTTGTTGAATGACTGAATGATGACCTTCACTGGGGCTGGAATCCGAATTAGCATGGGAGGCGGAGAAACACATCATTCATTGTTCAGCCCTGGCCTAGTTATCCATGCAGCGCCGAGGCCAGGCAGGGCTTTCAGTCTGCGATTCGGAGAGGGTGGTGAGACAATTAGGGGGCTTGATGGGCTGAACATCCTGATTCCCACTGTTCGGGAATAGAACGTGGGACGGAAGAGACCAGCATCACCTCCCTGTCCCCTGTCACAGTACAAAGGCCACAAATAGCCAAGGGAGGAGGGAGGAAGCCAGAGGAGCTCTCCCTGGGCTCTGAAGCCGAGACAGGATTGAGAGGGCAGCACAGATGCCTCCTCACCCCACCAGGATATCTGGGCGCCTGGGACAGGAGGTGACAGCAGCTGGTGTGACCCGAGGGTGACGCGGGCTCCCCTCACCCGGCCTCAGCAGATGCTTGGTTTAATGCTTTCTTAACACACCTTCCAGCCTGAGCAGTTCCCACCTCACTCCCTCTGGACTAACCTATTACTGTCTTACAGTGATGGGGGTGACCATACAATCTAACCACGGCTGGGCATTCATCCTGTGTGCAGCCCCGGGCTTTGAAACCAGAAAATGAAGTAGATTCTACGATTCCCATTTTACAGATGAGGAAAACTAAGCTGCACAGACCCTGTGGCTTATACTAAGCAAAGGCTGGACTTGAACCTGGATCTTAGTCCTGACTTCTAAGCTCACGCCTGTAACAGTTATACCATGCTGCTCCCCAGAGCAGGGTCAGGAGCTGGTTAAGCACATGTCCTTTGCTGCCTGTCCCTGGTTAGGGTGACCAACTGACCTGGTTTGCCCTGGTCAGAGGGATATTCTAGGACACACAGCTTTCAATACTAAAATGGGAATAAGTCCCGAGCAAACCAGGACAGCTGGTCACCCAGCTCTTGACTCTGCCACTCCCTAGCTAACTTGGGCAAGTTACTTAACCTCTCTGTACCTCAGTCGCCTCATCTGTAAAATGGGGATAATGATGGTGACTCGTACTGTGCGTAAAACCTGGCTTATGTCTATGTGTTAGTTATTTTTATTGATTTTCTTATCGTTGTCATGGTTACCGGTTCAAGAATGTAGAGGCAGTTTGGCCTCTGTGGTTAAAAGCTCAGTCTTTGCAGATGGACTGAGAAGCTGCACTCCTGCTCCTCCCTGAGGGGCTGGCCCTGTGGTCTTGAGCAGTGTCGCCCAGTAGCTTGCCTCTGCCATCAGATGGGGCTAATGATGCAGGTGAGGCGAGGCAGGTAAAGCCCAGGCACTGTGCCTGGCACAGGCGGGCCTTCAATCAATAGTGGTAGCTTTGACCAGGACCAGCTGCCTTGCCATCCAAGATCCCCCTTTGTCCTCCCCTCCCATCTCTCGCTTTGCCCCGTCATTCTTTCCCTACAAGATTCTCAGGCCTCCATGCAGAGTTACCACGGGCAGCAGAAAGGACAGTCCAAGCCTTGAGTTGCATTGATTTCTTTCTCCCAGGGAGAAAGTGTTTCCAGAATCCCACCTCTACCAGTTTTGCTCCTGCCTAGCCCATGCCCTGCCCCCCTGTTTTGAGGCAGGGTTGTGTCTGGCTTGGTTTGTCCTGCTTTGGGGGAGTTGAGATCCAGGAGCTCTAAGGCTGAGAGAACCCTCTGACTTTCTCCTGGCCTTTCCTGTTTGAGAAAGAGATGAAGGTGCTAACTTCTGGGAGAGGGAACAGTCATAGGCGGGGATTAAGTGAATTTCCCGTAGCTGGCCGAATGGCTGTGGCCCTCCTCAATGGCTGGAGTTTGAGTCTTTTTGAGGTGGTGGGCTTAACAGGAAGGGCTCAAATGATCAGTTCATTCATTCATTCTCTCACTCACTCTCTCATTTATTCATTTTCTTCATTACTACCCACTGTGTGCCAAGCCCAGCCCTGCAGAGGCTCTGGAAACAAAGCAGATGGTACGAGTTCTGCCTGCCCATAACGTGTACTCCTATTTTCCCAAGGAGAAATTACCACTTTTTAAACAGCTCAGATGTACTGGCTTTTAAGGACATGGAGATGAAATAATCAAATGTCTCCTACCATTTGCTGTATTAAGTTAGTTATAGAAACATTTTAAATCACTTCCTATGTTAAAATAATACATTAATTTAGAAATTGATGCTTTTCCTCCCCAACCTTCCCATTTAAAAAACTGTTTCCTTCAAACCCTTCCCATGCATCCCACCTGTGTCTTTCTATTCACTCGAGATACTTTTTCAGGCGTCACAAGGGAGGCTCAGAGCAGATCTCTTTCATTTTTATCTATGTTGTTTGAGACACAGCCTTTTTCCAAATGCTGACCTTATGTCGTCACTGGAAATTTTATTCTAAGCCATATGTACCTACCCACTCATTTACTTCCCATGACAATCGATTTTCATTTGTCTTATAGATTTACCTTTACTATGTCTGATCTACAAAGGTTTATTAAGAATTTCTAACACTTGTAATTGGGAGATCCTATTTTTGTGAATATCTACTAAATCTATGTAGGTTTAGTATTGAATAAATATTCATTTTCATTATGGGTTGCACCATAGTCCCCGTATGGTTTGCTAAGGTTCTACAACCACCCCTTCAGAAAGACAGACATATCTTTAGTTAAGAAGTTAAATCTATAAACATCTTAAGGTAACTTGGAAAATACATAGTAACAAGGAATGAAACCCACCAACTACAAAGATTGTTAAATGAGTCCAACGAGCGACATGACAGTTTCCACAACAACACTGATTTAAGTCATTTCAGACTAATATGTTGTTCAAAATAAGGTAATTGTGAGTGCATCACATCCTGCATGTAATATGAGAAACTTTTTAAGGCCTGGAGGGTACAAACGATGGCCTGCACATCAACTCACTCCAGCCCCCACTGCCGATTTTTATAAATAACGTTTTATTGGGACACGGCCCTATCTACTTGTTTACATATTTTCTAATGGCTGCTTTCACACAATCACGACAGAGACCCACAACCCCTAAAAATATTTACACTCTGGCCCTTTCCATAAAGTGCTTGCTGACTCTTGCATTAGATTTTAGACAACCCCTTTCTTTCTGAGAGATACTTGGGTGGATATTGGGCATGTAGAGAAAATCATGGAAGCCCTTAACAGACTGACTAGGCAGACAGGCTGCAATATAAACACCACCATCATTATTATCATTAGTAGGAGTAACAGCAACAATAAACTGGACAATGACAATACAATAATGAAGACAGGGCTGCTATGTTCGTGTCACTAGGATGTAACATTTTAGGAAGAAGAGGCAGAGAGCATCTCTTCCCAAAATCAGGGTGTGCCCTGGAAAGGCTACTTGGGAAGTTCCTAAATTCCTAAGGCCTCTTCCTGAGCTTGCCGGCACCTGG
Source organism: Hyperoodon ampullatus (assembly GCF_949752795.1). NCBI lineage: Eukaryota > Metazoa > Chordata > Mammalia > Artiodactyla > Ziphiidae > Hyperoodon > Hyperoodon ampullatus. The sequence continues at coordinate 13,828,203 of NC_136926.1, forward strand.
GGCTCTTTTTGCTATTCCCAGGTGTCCAGCATGGACTGGAATGTTCCAAGGGCTAAATAGTCTGGAGGCTTATGCCTGGGATCAACCAATGCAGAGGAACTAGCCCCTCTTAGGGGCTACTGTGGGGCGGGACCTGTGCTGGGCCCCTTCCATGGGAGATCACATTTCATGCCCCAGCAACTCAGGGACAGGTAATGTACCCCCTTGTTTAAATTGCTGGGAACAGGCTCAGAGAGGTGAGGGCTTAGCCCAGGGCCACACAGCTTTCTAAGACCTCCTTCAGTCCCTCGGGCACCCCCACATCTTTCTATCTCCATCTCCTATTGGGCTCAAGCACTACAGTCTGCTCTCTTCATAGTAGGGATCACAATTTGCCATTATGTGCTTAAAATCAAAACCAAACCCACCCCTGATATCGTATCTGGCTCCCACACCAGACTCTAAGCTCCACCAGGGGAGGGTCTTGCCTGTTTTGCTCACTGCATGCTTAGAACCTTGTACAAGACCTGGCGCATAGTAGGTGCTCACTAAATAGCTGCTGACGGTGTGGACTAACTGTCAGATGCAGATTTCTACTGCAGGTTCCAAACTGATGGTAGTGTCTCAGAGGGGACACTGGTCTTCTGAGTTGAGACTGGGTCCCCTGTGCCCTTATCTGTGTGAGTGAAGATGGTTCCCCCATGCCATCACTACTATCAAAACAACGACAACAACAACAACAATAATAGGCCTGCTTTTAGAAAAAGAGTCCTCAAACTCCCTGACAGCTGTGCTGAGGCCAAACCAAACAAATGTCCCCTTTGTCTCTGATTCTCAGTGAGTTAACCTTCTCAGCTATTGAATCTCAAGTGGAAGGTCTTATTTGAAAGGGTCTTGAATGGACCCTGAGGCTTGCAGCTGGAAGGCAGGACCAGGCCTTGCGTGTCTCAGTACTCTGTTTCAGCATGCTTGGTCAAATGTCAAAGAAAGCAGCAGAGAAGCCTGTGGGGAGAAATACAGCATCCTCAAGTAAGTACTGGGCACCAGACATAAAATGATAATAGCCTGGGTGTCGGGCACTGCATTCAGGGCTTTATATTCATTATTTCCAAGCCTTTCAACAAGTCTGCATGTACACATTTTGATGCTCTGTTTATATAACAGGGAAACAAAAACTCAGATGTTGAGCAACTCACCCAGGGTCACACAGCCAGCAAGAGGCACAGCAAGGATTTGAACTGAGGTTGTCCAACTTTACGTCGTCTTCTCTTCTGAAAATGGGAACTCCACTTGGGCCCAGTCTCTGGTGGAAGCATCAAGTGCCTTCTGCCAGCTGCAGAAAGACAGGAAGTGTGACAGCTGCCTGAAGCCAGCCAGGGCTTCCCTCTGCCTCCCTCGGAGGATGACTGCTGGAGCCAAGGGGAGGCCTCCACCTGCCAAAAGGGTTAAAAGGAGCCCGGTGACATCTGGCAGGTAGGAGCGAAAATCCTTGGACCCAGCAGCGATGGCACTACTAGAAATTTATCCAACAAAAATACACGTGGAGGAAAAGTTAAACGTATGAGATGCGCATGAAGCATCGTGTGTTAGAGCAGAAACTGGACACAGCCTAATGGGCCAGCGAGAGGGGCGGGATTGAATCTCTCATGGCACGGCACACATCTGCAGGAGAAGACGCCCAAGTGTGAGTGCAGCTCCTGATGGCCACTTTCAAATCCTAGAAGAGGGGATCTGAGAGGAGAGGAAGTGAAATGCTATGTACTGTGTCTATTGACCCAAGCCCTGGGGGGTGCTTACATTTTTCACTTTGTCTTCTCCACAAACCGGGGAGGTGTTATTGTCTGTAACAAATGGAGAACATGCGGTTCAGAGAGGTGAAGCAACTTGCGGGAGATCACATAGCACTTTCCTGGCAGAGCTGGGATGACAGCCAGGTCCCGTGTACTTAGCCACCCTGCCCTTGTGCCTCTCATGCTGCTAGGATTTCCTTGTTTCTGCAGGCTGAACTGAAGCCTGAGAATCATAACTCTGTTCTTGGCTATCTCGGGGCTGGGAGGAGCCAGAGAAAACAGAGACTCTCTTTGTTCCGTCTCAGAGGCAAGTAACGTGCAGTTGCCAATGTCGGGCCGCTACGGGCGAATTTGTTACGGCCGCTTCAGAGGAGGTGCAGTGGTTTGTCTGGGTGGGGCATGCAGCGAGCATGACCGCCCACATTGGCTAGAAGCAGCCCAATTACCGTCCTCCGGTGGATTCACACCGCTGCGAAGGGCCAACCCGCACCGAGAGGAAACAAGCGGAGGAGCGTTACAAATTCATTACAGCAACTAACTGCTTCCACTTGTGCATGTGGCTGAGGCTCGGCCGTCAAGGGAAGCGCGTTATCCCTTTGTGCATAACTCTGCTCTCTGCAAGCCAGGCCCTGGCCGGGCCACAGCTCATGGGAACGGAGAGGCAAATTGCTTCAGACTTCGGATTGTGTTTGGGGAAGTGGTGGCTGTAGTGATGGTGGGGGTCACAGCCTGCCTGCCCTTGAAGGGAGGGTGTCTTGCCTAGAATCCTTGATGCTCTGGGAAGCCATATTTTGTGCTTGCTCTCAGGGCAGGGTCCTGGGCACCCTGATTCATAGAGGGACTGACAACTGTGACCAGTAATTGATTGGTCTGACTTGAATAGATAACTCCACCAATTTGATTCCTGTTTGGGCAAATTGGATTTGAGAAAATGAGACACTGGGCCAGGGGAGCTGGGAAAGCTGAGTTGAAAGACCACGAAATAGATGCCAGACCAGGCTGGCTATTTTAGATCATTTACAACTGATGTTATGAAGAAAGTGACCTCAGTACAGGAGAAAAATGGCAGAGGCACAGAGAGAAGCACCATGATTGAGAGGCTAGGAAGAGAGAGAAAGAAGAAAAGCTGCCTGATGGGTTCCTGTTAATGCCTTTTTTTTTTTTTTTTCTTCAAAAAATTCCCTTTTCCTAGAGGTCACTTGACTAAATCTCTGTTTTAACCAGTGGAATTTTAAGAAAAGTGGCAGCCATCATTTTTTTTTAAGCATAGGGATCTCAACACCATGCTTCTAGGGGCCAGGAAAATACTGTAAATGCCAGAAATGGGCTGGTCATAGAAGAAACAGGGGGTTATGAAGACTAAAGATATGAAGACCACATGCCCTGGATAAGAGGCAAACCCTTACTGAGTTCTGGCCGATATTTGCCATGTGAGGATGTGAGGCCAGATGCTGGAAATCTGGAATTTATGTCAACTCTCTAATAATTAAAAATTGATAACTAATTAAAAGCTATGGTGAGGGCCAACCAAGCACACATACAGTCATAGCTCACTCTTTGCAAACGTTTCTAGAATCTTCTCTACAGTAAAGTGGAGTTCAGCATATGGTGGGTGTGTCTGAGCTACCCATAGGCGTTTAATTACTGAAGAAGAAAAAGTCATAGATTATAAAGCATTTTCTCCACTGTACAGACTGCAACTGGTTTTATTGTGACTTTTTCCATTGAATTGTTTTTAATTCAGAACTTTGTAGTTTTAGAAATGTTACTCACACATGGTAAATAGGATCCTTATGGAGTTAAAAAACAAAAAACAAAAAAAACACCCAAAACAAAAAATGAGTGCCTTGTGACTACTTAGAGACATAAAGCCCAGCCTGGAATCTCATATTTGATGTATTGGTCTGTAAAGTAGCCTGTTGTGAATGGTTCCTTTTTTCATTAGCCTATTTTGCTTATGCCTACTTTATTTTTTTTTCTAACAATTGATAAGCTTACCAATATGTGTCTGAAAGCATCGAAACGGATTTCTTTCCAAATGTTCTGCTTGTTTTGGATTTTTTTTCATAACTTCCTTTTTTCCGGATTTGATTTCATTAGATTTTGCTTTATTTCCTTGATTCTGCAGTCTTTTTCCCTTCGAGACCGAGCATTTCATATTGTAGTTTATTTGCTTACCGAGATGCCTGGGTGACGAAGTGAAAGCATCAGTCATATGTGAAAGGCAATCTGCATTTTTAAAGCAAAATTATTTAGTAATTAGAGTGTATGTTCATCTGATACCTTCCTTCCGAGAGAAGTCCTAGGCTGAGACTTTGGAGACCAGTTTCGAGGCTTAAGTTTTGCACTTGGTTGTCCAGGAAACTTACTCAGCTCCTTCTGTCTCATTTTTCCTATGTGTAAAATGAGGATAGTAATGTCCCTCATGGTTATTGTGAAGGTGAAAAAAGAGAATGAATGAGAAGAGGAAATGTTAAAACTCAGTGGAAATATCAGATTTGAGTTCAATATTATAACCGTGTAAATTAAAGGCATGGCTTCTAGAAACCCAGGACGTAGTCAATGTCTATGTGATATAGAGTCATATGCTGGGCACAAGGAGAAGACTCAGCTCAGCATGGAGAGGGGAGGACTTTCTAGGCCCTTCATTCATTCAGGAGATATTTACAACCCATCTTCTGTGGCCAGTCCTTTTTTGGATACAGGGGATCCAAAGTGAATCATGTGACAGCCATGGTGCCTGTCCTCCTAGAGCTTTCTGTCTGGTGTGATCAATGCTATAATGAGGGAAGTCAGAGAAGCCTTCCTGGAGGAAGTGTCATCTTACCTGAGACCTGAGAATGAATTGGATTTAGGTGAAATGGGTCTGCAAACAGGAGGAGCAAGCCAGCAGTTGGGGACAGCATGTGCGGTTGTTCAGAAAGAAGAGTCTCTAGAGGTTTATTAGTCACCCATTGCTGCATGACAGATTACTCCAAAATATAATGGCTCAAAACAACAAGCATTCATTATGTCAGTATCTCTGGCTTAGGAATCTGGTATGGCTTTGCCTGAGGTTCCCACTGACTGTTGAGTGGAGGTATCAATTTTTTGAGGCTTTCCATAGAGCTACTTACAATAGCTTGGAGAGAGAGAGAGAGAGAGAGATGGAGATGGAGGGAGGGAGGGAGGGAGGGAGGGAGAGAAAGAGAGACAGAAAGAGAGAGAAAGGATATAATGGATGTCAGAATCTTTTTGTAACCTAATCTTGGAAGTGATGTCCTATCACTTCTGTCATATTCTTTTCATTAGAAGTGAGTCACTGGGTCCAGCTTATACTCAAGGGAGAGGGATTATACATGTGCTTGAACACTGGAGGAAGGGTCATTGGGGTCATTTTAGAGGCTGCCTACCAGGAGCATATTCAAGGATTGAGAATTCAGTCCACGTGGAGTATAGCTTGTGGAAGGAAGGGTGGTGTAAGGTAAGTCTGGAGAGGCAGGTGGGCACCTTATAGGCTTTATTGGCCATGTTAAGGGTTTGAGATTTCTTTTCCAAGAGTAATGGGGAAAATCTGAAGAGATTTAAGGAAAGATGAAATACGATCTGATTTTAATTTTAGAAGAATGCAGCTTGGAATATAGATTGGAAGGAGGCATTTGTTGTTGTTAGAAGACCACAGCGGTCATCCAAGTAAGCACGATGGTGGCCTGAAGTGGGGAAGTAGTGAAGAGAATAGAGAGAAGTAGAAGGATTCCAGGGATATTTAGGAAGCCAAATAAGCAGGACTTGATGAATGGATGTGAGAAGAATAAATGAGGGAGAAGAAGGGGTCAAGGATGATTCCTAGGATTCTGACTTGTGTTGTTGGATACATGGTGGTACCAGTCCCCCTGAGGTGGGGACCAATTGAGAAGGGGTGGATCTGGGCAAGGAGAAGTCAGAGTTGGTTTTGGGCATGCTGTATTTGAAGGGCCTATGTCATGTCCAAGTGGAGATGGCCAGTGGGCAGTTGGCTCATTGGTCTTCAGGGGAGGAGAGAGATCTGGGCTGGATAGATTGGAAAGTCACCAACATCTGGTAAGTAACTGAACCCACAGGACTGGATGAGGTCTCCCAAGGAGAAGCCTGGTTCGCCTCAAAGAGGACAGGCCTGAGGTACCCTGTCTAGGTTCGGGGCCCTGGAATAGGAGCAAGTGGGACATGATGCCAAGTTGCTCTATAGACTGGCTGATTGTTAGAAGTCAAGCGTTAAACTCCATGGCTCTCGGGCATTTTCTTACATTTGTAGTTTGTTGTGGTGCTTTGTTTTCTGAATGATACCATTACTGATAATTTGCAGATGAAGCCTGAGAATTCTATTTTTCTTGGTCTCTCACTTTCATTTCTGTTCTCCAAACCTGTTGCTAGAAGACAGGGGAATGGGAAGAGATGGGATGGGTTTGGGGGACAGGTTCCGTTGCCATTTCAGGCCTGTGGTTTACTCTGGGCTCAACACACAACTTTTTAAGGCTGTGGAGAACTCCTTCACTTTGATCTCTGAAGGGTTTAAGGAGCTGAGGGATGGAGACCATTGTTTCCTTCTACTTAAACTTGAGAGATAGTAGACATAGTGGTTAAAAGCATGAATCTTGGAGTCCAATTGTGGCTTCCAATCCCAACTTTGCCATTTATCAGCTGTATGACCTTGGGAAAATTGCTTAATATTTTTGTCCCCCAGTTTCCTTATCATTACAATGGGCTGATAATAGAGTCTGTCTCAAAGCGTTGATATGAGTGAAGGAAACACTTAGAACAGCGCCTGGCACATAAAAAGTGCTATATAAGAGTTTTAAAAATGAAAATAGCCCAAGTGCAGTAACAGCTATCTTTAGGAGTGACCACCCATCCCATAAATCTTTATTTCTGAGGAAACACCTCTCACCCACGGGATGATCCTTAGCAGCCATGTTGATGTCACGTGACCCTCCCTGGCTGCAGCTGATTGGATCAGGCATAAGCTCAGGAAAAATGTTGGGCCAATCAGATTCCTTCTCACATGACAAAGAGACTTTAGTGAGTCTCTGTTGGTGGCTGGAACTAATGGTGTTCCCTGCTGGGGGTTGAAGTTCCTGTGGTGTGTGTGTGTGTTTCCTATGATCTGTTTCTATACCTAGATCTATCCTTGAAGATGACTTCAGTTGAATGATGTGTAGATGTTCTCATGCCATCCCTGAGATTCACTTAATAATCGGCCTCCACCTCTGGAGGAGGATCAAGGTGGCTGAGGAGGTGGGGAGTAGAAGGAGGAAGTGGTCAGGGATAGAGTAGTTAAAGATGGAATTTAGAATGAAAGGCCAGGATTGGCTGATGGGTCAAGACTGGGTGAGAGTAAGGTATGGGGATTAAGACAAATTATGTGGGTGGCCTTTGCATGTCAATTGCCTGTTGTTTTATTCTTTCCCGGAGGAAGGGAACTAGATGCATTGGGCGGGGGGCAGGGTGGGCAGCTTGTCCAAAGGAATGTAGGTCAATGTATGTATTGACTTTTCCATGGTCCCTATGGGTCTTGTATATGTGCCCAGAATATTCCACATTTCGTTGTATTTTTGTCTCTCTCTGTGTGTGTGTGTGTGTGTGTGTGTGTGTGTGTGTGTGAATCTACATATTTGACCTGTGATTTTTTGATCCTTCAACTTACTTTTGAGCTCTGAGGATGCAGATTTTTCCATGACAAATTCTTACCAGACTTTTCCAAGGCCTTCTCAAAGACATGTAGGCAGCAATAAAAGTCACTTGGAAAAACACATTCCTAACTAAAATCCACTTTGACCACAATGGTGGCTTTGTAGGTCAAGTGGGTTGGAGGGGAAAGATTTCTTCAGAGGAGGTTGGGGCTTTGGATCCAAGGAAGAAGCAGAATTCACTAAGGAAAGAGGGAAATGAAAATGGAAACAGCCTGAGAAGTAGACCAGTCACCAGGAGATTGATCCAACACTAGATGAAAAAACCAACAGTCACAAGAGTCTTTCCCACCTGATGATACATCAACCTGCAAAATCTAGATTATTCTCAGGGTCTGCTGTGGACCTGCTGACCACAGTCTCCAGCCCTGGACCCAGGAATCTGTACTTTCACCACCTCCCTCCCCAGAGACTTTGTAAAGCCAGCCTGGAATCATTACAAAGTGAATCTTTAGGCATCTCCCTGCCAGGAGGATTATCCAGTTAGAGTCTTCTAAGTACAGGTCAGGGCTTCTCCTTACCTCCATGCTCCTAATCGAAATCAATGGCCAGAAATGCTACCCACATCACCAGGAGTAATTTCGGATCTGATCAGTGATATTTGGGGATATTGATTAGGTTCCATTTTCTAGGGCTGGAGTTTCCACGGCAGGACATAGTGGCTCTGTGTCTGTCTGTCTTTTTCTCTCCTCTCTTTTCTGGCTTTCTGATTGGTTAACACAGACCTACAGCCTCTTCATTTAAAGACTGCTCCCCACCCCTAAATGTCCGGTGTCAGTTTGCAGGGGAGGCAATATGGGGTGAAGGAGAGCTAGTGTTGAGGTTGACTTTGGCCAGAGGCTATTGAGACTGCAGCAGCCTTAGAAAAGAAGCCTTTCATGTGGTGTGACCCAGCCCAGGTGACTCTCATGCCCTGCCTGGGGATTTGGCACCAAAGCCCCAGTTAATAACACAATGCTGTTTTGCTTTCCATTTGTCTGGTGTTGTTCTTTGATGAAACCCCTTTAGAAAAGGGCAACTGTCAGGATTTGTAATATTTCTGGTTTCCTGTCTAGAGTACTGTTTACATTTACCCCCAACACTATCCAAATTCTTAACGCAAATATCCAGTAATTGGAGGGAAGAGGGAAGCAACATTTATTAGAAGTCTTACTACGTGCCGGATACTTTATAACCATCACCTCCGCTGACCCTCACAATAACCCTAAACCATTGGCCCCTTTTTGTAGAGATGGGATCTAAAAGATTAGTGACCTTTCTTTTTTGGAGGGTAGGTGAATGACAGAGGAGAGATCAAGCCCAGGTCTGGGTCTCCTAAATACATATTCCTTCCTGGACACTATCCATCTCCTTGGGGGCAGTTTAGTCCTGGCAACCCCAAGTTGGCACCCAGCTGAGCACGCAGGGAGGTGAACAAAGGTAGAGACTCGTGTGCTCTCATAAATATCTCCGCGGCTGTTACAACACCTTTGGGGAAGAAACATGCCCAGTCCTCTAACTCACCAGTGTTTCAAAATCAGAGGAACCACCACAAACTGACTCATGAACTCTGGCCCTTGAGGAATTTTTGCGAGGGTGGAACAGTGTGAGTATTTGGGGTTTCCATCGGGTTTTGTGCCTCTTACCACATTGTCACCCCGTATTGACACAGGATTTTCTTGTCACGAATTGGGAAACACATTTGCGGTGGATGGGCAGTTTGGGTGAGAGCTGGGACGAGCCCGGGAATGTGGACCTGGCAGGGGTTTTGCTGGATCTGGGTGTGGAGGGACAGGGTAACCACAGTGCAACGTTGAGTGCCTCCAAGTTCAAAGAGCACTACTGAATTGTTGTTTTTCTAGTTCTTCCTCCTCCAAGTCCCTCCCAGAGTATGAGAAATGCCTTTCAATGTTTCCCTCCCTTCCACTATTAGGTTGGTCGTTTAGAAATTTCTCAGACAAGAATTAAGAGTCTTACATTGTGGTAGAGAATTTTTCTTGAAGGGGGTGTGTGTGGAAAGAGATGGGAACCTTCCTGTCTTGGATGTCGTTGTTTTGGAAACCTCCAGAAAGACTACCAGTCCACGATGGGAGTCTCATGGAACTGTTTTGGTGAAGTGGTTAAGATCTTGGGTTCTGGAACAACACTGTCCAACAGAAGTTTCTGTGATGATGGAAAGGTTCTACAGCTACCATATTATGGCAGCCACTAGCCGGCACGTCACTACTGAACGAGCGCTTGAAATGTGGCTAGTGCAACTGAGGGACTGGATTTTTCACTTATTTTTATTTTTTTAATTGAAGTACAGTTGATTTACAGTGCTGTGCCAGTCTCTGCTGTACTGCAAAGTGACTCCGTTATACACATACAGACATTCTTTTGGATTTTTAATTCGGAGTGCTTCAAAATTGAAGAGTCACGTGTGGCTCGTGACTGCTGCAGCTGTATGTCAATTTCAAGAGCCCTGAGTCTACTACTTTATTACTGCGTGACCTTAGGAAGGTTGCTTCACCGTTTTGAACCACCGTTTCCTCATCAGTAAATGAGACTAAAAATGGTACCTACCTCTTAAAATTGATGTGAAGATTAAGCAAGGCAATGTCTTGGGATGCTTAGCATTGGTGCCTGGTACCCAAGCTTTCAATAAATGTTAGAGAACAAAGTGTAAGGAGGGAAGGGACCATAAGGGTGGAGTTATAAGATGTTCTTGGTTGTCTACTTAACAGCCACTGTCCATTCTGCCTTGGAAATAGAGCTCTAATGTTTTTCATGAATCACTTGGTCAGCCATGCACATCACAAGAAGATGCGCAAAGCTCTCCAGCTCCTATCCCACAAGAAGCTGGTCCCCTGAATCATGTCTGGTCTATGCCAGTCATGGCTGCTCCTTCCTGCTTTCCAGTGATTATGTTACCAACCGCTGTTCTTGGCCTTCCCCAATCAGTAGAAATTGATTAGAGGCCAGACAAGAAATTCAGGCAAGGCTTTACTGGGGCTCCTGCAGCTGCAGGGGGAGCGAAAACAGGTAACAGGTTTGCTTGCTCCCCGAGTGGGGGCAAGCTGATTCCTTATCTGGGGTGAAGGTAGGGCTGGGTCCAGGGGTAGGGCTGGAGGCGTGGCTTAGATGTTTTGCCCACCCCTTTGGTGGTTTGTGTGCAGGGGACATGTGCAATACCCTGATTTTGCTCCCGACCCCCTGCTTTTGTTGCTACTTCTTCAGAAGTGACAGTTGGGTTTTTGGTCTGTTTGTATCTTGTTGTCCAGAATTTGCCCCAACTGTGCATGCATGCAGTTATTTTTAACCGCTTATAGTTTCTTTGTATTTCATTGCTGGAGGAGACGTTAGTCCAGGTGCAAGCACTGCAGCAAAGGGGCCCAGGTCCCAGCCTGTCTCAGTTGGTTTAGGTGAGGTCATATGATGTGCCTGTGACCAATAAAAATTCAGGGGAAAATCTGCTGAGCAGTTCCTGAGATGTTTTTATCTCACTCTTGAAAAGAGATACAAGAAACGGATGTACTGTTTTCTACATCTGGAAGTTGTTTTCCGTGATGCCTGGATCTGAGCGACCTTTTGGAGCCATGCTGGGCAGCCTAAGGGGACAAACCCACCCTGGGAGAAAGGCAGAGCAGAAAGACAGAAAGAACCTGGGTCCCTGACGATGTGACCGATCCACTCGCCTTCTTCCTCAGCCTCCTCTTACCTCGGCTGACTCTCGGTTTCAATCCCTGACTTTGTACCTGGATTCCAACACCAATTGGATCTTCCCTATTTTGACCTGGATTTTTCTGCACAATTTTTGGCTTAAGGTCATCCCACAGCCTTCTGTTGTTGGCAAGGAGCCCAACTGTGTGTCTCTGAACTCCAGCCCAGGAGAGGCCATAAGGAGTGAAACACTTCCTCTTCCACAGCTCTCCGTGTTGCCTACACCATGCTGCCTTTCCAAGTGTGGTAAAAAGTGCCTCAGACACCTTCAGTCGAGCCCAGAGCATCTCAGGACTTCCAAAGAGGCCCTACCGATGGATACCATACTTTGCAAAGCAATCCAGAGTTGGTGGGGAGAGACGGATGGATCTGTTGGATCCTTTTCACTTTCATATTAACCCCACCCCCGATCCTGCGCCCATGGCAATCACTAGCAATGCTAACCCCACACCTGCTCTGCGCTGTCAGTGAGTTGTCTTTTTTATTGGTATTTACTTTGTTTTTGTTTTGTTTTGTTTTGTTTTGTTTTTGCTTTACGCGGGCCTCTCACTGTTGTGACCTCTCCCTTTGTGGAGCACAGGCTCCAGACGCGCAGGCTCAGCAGCCATGGCTCATGAGCCCAGCCGCTCCGTGGCATGTGGGATCTTCCCGGACCGGGGCACGAACCCGTGTCTTCTGCATCGGCAGGTGGACTCTCAACCACTGCGCCACCAGGGAAGCCCTGTCTGCACTGTTTAAACACACCGTCTCCGTCGATCCACACAACTTCTCTGGGGTGGATTTTCTCATGAGCCTCATTTTACAAATAAAGAAACTAAGCTTTACAAAGTTCAGAGAACGCATCCAAGATTCCACAGCCAGTAGGTGGTGGTCCAGAATTTTATCCCAGTCTTTCCAGCTCAGACCTCATGGTCACAACCACTTAACTAGACCGTCTCAACATCTCCTGTGCTCCTGGGAAGTCTCCAGAATAGTGTGTTAAGTATTCTTGTAGTTATCCACACTCCAAAGCCACACCAGTCATGAAGTTTTGAGGCCAATGAGGAACGTTTCTTGCCATCTAGCTCTGCTTTCTCTCTTAGTCCAGATTCTGGTTCTGCCCTCCCCCTTCCCCAGTCAAATCCTTCCTCTTTTTCCTTCTAACTTTATCCTTCTTTTCCCACCAGATGACTTTTTGGAGGTCATTGTGCTGGGGTGGCTGGTGACTCCCCGACTCCCTGGGTACCAGGTTCTCGGTATCGGTGTCTGAAATCAGCTCACGCATTGCTAGGTGGTTTGAGGCAGCCAATGTCCAGACCGACCTCTCTCTGCCTTGCGACTGAAGGAGATGCAGCCTTTGAGGAGAGGGAAAGGTTTTTCAATGGCCAAAGCATGGTTGCGTTTGTACTCACTAAAACGTGACATACTCATGGTCAGTGACTTTCTGATGGGGCTATAAAGACAGGATCCGAGAGGTAAACTGTTATGAACTTCCTTCTCTTGCTGGGTTCTGGGAGCCAAGATCCTGTGTGTATGTGAGTAAAGGAAGTGAGTTTAAGAAGTGAGAACCTCGGAGAAGGGTGGCTTTTTCATGAGAGCTGTTTCATCTGCAGTTATTTATCTACAAGTTTATTTACAGCTCAGAATCACCAGCCTTCTCTCCGAATCCCAAATGTGTATAAATAGTCAGAAGGTCACACTATTTTAGTATCCGATGATGCTCTAGTCCATTAGTTAGAAGCATTTTACTTAAAGGGAGGGGTCTGAGCAAGGTGGTGAATACCGGGGAGGTGGGGCTCAGCGTGGGGCTGTCTTAGAAGTCTACCAGCCATGGGTTGTCGGTTGTGTTGAAGGTCATGCCCACATGTCACCTGCCAGCTTCTCTGAAGGCAGACATTAGGTTTTGTCTACTACTGTGTTTTGAATCCTTGGCACCTTGTAGGCACTCCCAGCATTGCTTCCATTCCATTGCTCTGTCTTGTCTCATTTTCCCATTCCATTTTACAGGGCAAATTCAGTGTAGAAACCAGTATCTTTCTATGAAACATATTTCCCTGATTCCGTCAGAATCAACTTTGGGGTCACGCAGCGTTCTGTGGGATTCCCATTGCTGTTGCTCCTTCGATTAAAAGAATAAAGCAAGAGTTGATTATGAAAAAGATACTCCCCCAATCGTCAGGTTCCTGGGACTGTAATTCAATAAAATACCCCCTGCCACAATCCGTGAACTTCCCTAAATATCCAGCTTGTGCCCACAGAGTAATTTACTCACCTGGTACAGTGGTCCCCCAAGGACTCCTATAAGTGAAATATAATTTTGCTTGTGGAGTTAGTTGGAAGGGACCCCAATGCTCAATCCTCGATGATCCAGGAACATGTATGTCCCATCACACCTTTCACTAAATCTCTGTATTTGTGTATTAAAACAAAACAGCCTTGAATATCTATTAAATCGTACAAGAGATCATAACCTAATACTGCAACACAATTTCTCCTAGGACCTTGGGGAGAAATAATTTATTATTATTTTTCTATAAAACTCATAAAATGGGGAAATGATTTAATACGCAGAGTAGAACTAAATTGTTTCCAAAGTGGCCAATTTTCACAATGTTTAAAACTACACGGTGCTCCCTAGCCTGGTTCCAATATGCTTTGACACTTTGAAAAGATTCTGGGGAATGTCACCGAGTGTGGCTTGGGCTCTGGCCTCTCCACGTTTCCCTGCAGAGTTTCCGATGCATCTGGGCTGGGGAGAGATTTGTCAAGCCCTGCTGCGAACACGTACTCTGGTGGTTTTGTGACATGTAATCTTTCCTTCAGGAAATCTTGCCGCGACTCAGGTACCAAATTTCACTGAAACCCTTTCAAAGTCACACACATTAAGTTTGGTTTTGTTTAGCATTTTGAGCCAATTTCTAAGAGCTCTTGGGGGAATACAAGTGACATTTATAAAATGCCTAGCATGGAGCTGTAGGTAACACTTCAATGCAACTTTCTAAGTGCCTGTTTCAAATGTTTTTATGCAATAACAGTCCCTTTTATGCTTACATAAAGGTAGGAATGATTGTTATCCCCATTCTACAGATGAGGAAACCAAGGCAGGTAGGCCTGGTCCCCAGCCCATGCTCTAAACCATGATGTAATACTGCTTCTCTAGAAGACTCTCAAGCATCCACAACCATTCTTATTATCTGAATATTCCTTTAGAGTGTGGAAAACTCATCAAAGTGAGACAACCAGGATTATACACACAGGCTCACAGTGGGCCTGTAATTTTTGTGCTGGATTGCCCACTCTGTTAGATCCATGAGTTGCTGAATGATAAAAAGAGCTCCATCTTAAGTCAGGCTTGGGCAGTTCTCAGAATCTTGGACCAAAGTCTCTGAGAAGGTTTGCAGGAAGGGAACTTGTTTGAATTTAAAGAAACATTTCTCAAACTTAGTTGAGCATGGAACCCTTTGGCCTAGCATTATATCTACTGCCTTACCCTCCTGTGGACCAGGGTTCCACAAAACAGTTTGGGAAACAAGGTTCCATCTTGATGTCAAGGAGATCAGGCCTCTCCAGGGAAAGCATCTGACTCTCGCTCTTCTAGGGTCTTGTAGAATGAAGATGGATTTCATCCACACTATGACACCCCAAAGCTATGTTAAGGTTCTTAAAACAACAATAATAGTAACAGCAACCACATATGGGGCACTTTCTAAGTGCCAAGAACTATGCCTAGGACTTTATGCATTTGATCCCCTGGTCCCAAGCAGAAAAGGATGACACCAGCCAGTATTTGCCACGTGTCCTGCTGTCTATGGATGTAATTCCTGATGAGTTCTCTGAGCAGTGGCCCTTGGAGAGGTTGTGGTGGAAATGAGATCTCTGCTCTGGGGAGCATAGTTGACTGAAAAACCTCAGTGACCACATTTCTGGATCTTTCACTGTGTTGATAATGAGACCATGTTTCTCTTAGGCTACTTCCTGCCAGTGACTGGACCGGATGGGTTCATTCCCTCAGGCCCACACTTGCAGGCTGCAGGATTCTTCTAACAAGTGACATTGACCTAAGCCCTCTCCATCCGCCTCAGACCTGCATTTGTGATCAAAGGCTTTTCCTGCTCAGGCCGCCTTCCTTCCCCCTCTCCTTCAAATGTGTCAGACCTGCATCCGGGTATAAAGTCTCTCCCCACCCTCTCCTGTCTCTTCCCCTTAATCCTTCACAGGTATTTCCCCTATATAAATCATTTGCACATCAAATCCTATTTGGGGGTCTACTTTTCAGAGGTTCCTAACAAAGCAGCCAAAACATCCTTGGCTTCTGCTGCCACCCCAGAGCTTGATGGCTATGTTCCAGGTTGGGATCCTACTTTTGGGGTCAAGGGCAGGAGGTGGCCAACTATTGCCCTCAGGCCAGATCTGGCTTGCTGCTTCTTTTTACAAATAACATTTTATTCACACACAGCCAGGACCTTTCATGGATGTATTGTCTATGGCTGTTTCCATGCTACAGTGGCAGAGTAGAATGGTCTCCATAGAGACCATCTGGCCTGCAAAGCCTAGAATATTTACTATCTGGCCCTTTATAGGAAAAGTTTGCCAGTAGGTGGTCTGAACCAATTTTTCTGGTTCTCTGAATAGTGTTTCGATAAATAGCATCTTCCCTGCCCTTGCTGTCCTTCAATTTCTTTAAGAAATAAGGAATCTGAGAATTGGGTATTGTAGTTGATTCAGCAATTTATTACTGAGCATCCTCAGTGCTCTTCAAGGCACTGGGACAGACATATTCATTTGTTCAACAAATGTTTGCTGAGCACATACTAAGTACTAGGTGTTATGGTGAGTGCCAGGTTGGATACATTCATTCAGTCTTTTTTTTTTTTTTTTGCAGTATGCGGGCCTCTCACTGCTGTGGCCTCTCCTGTTGCGGAGCACAGGCTCTGGACATGCAGGCTCAGCGGCCATGGCTCACGGGCCCAGCCGCTCCGCGGCATGTGGGATCTTCCTGGACCGGGGCACGAACCTGTGTCCCCTGCATCGGCAGGCGGACTCTCAACCACTGCGCCACCAGGGAAGCCCCCATTCATTCTTTGAACAAAGATTTATGGAGCCCTGACTTTGTGCCAGATGAGGCAGGACAGACAAAGAGGATGATCACACATGGTCCCCAAGAAGCATCTCTCTGAGATAGTTGGCCTCCTTGTCATTTTTTTTCTTTTTGTTTGCTAACAAAACTCCTGTTTCCTTCAAGATGACAACGAGCCAAGCCCCAGGGAGTGATCACAGTTGAGCTGTGTCAACATCAGCCAACCCCCTTCCCTGGGTCCATGATTGTCTATAGCGGACAAGTGACTCAAATCTGGCCAATAAGATGTAAGGGGGTGCTCTGACAAAGGCCTCCAGAAAATATTTTCTTGCCTAAAAAGAGATTTGCCAGGAGAGAATCCTTTTTCACCAGCCCCCTTTCTATCCACCTTAGGTTTTATCTTGTGAGGGCTTGATGTCAACAGTGGCTGCAGCCATTTCATGACCATGAGGGGATGGCCAAGAGAATCATGGATCTTGCCCTGATCCCTGCCATCATCAGCTACTGTAACAATCCTGGAACTGCCTCGGTCAGTTTTCTTGCTACACGAGAAAAGTAATCTCCCATTTAAGCCACCTTAATATTCCTTTCCTTGCATCCCAAAGCATGCTCAGTGATGCTCTCTTCCAGGGGAGAACATACTGTCTAATCCGAACAGCCAGTCAAGTTCCTTTCTCTCCATGTTCTCACTCTAATCTTGAAGAATATTGTTTTGTTGGCCAAAGCTTGGCCCAATAATTCAGAATATAAAGGCAGACCAACCCAGGAGTTTGCAACCTTGGGAAGCTTCTAAAGGAGAGAAATCTGGTTCCCATTTGCACCTCGACACCTCCCCTTGCTGCCAGCAGGCACTCACAGGGCCAGGCAACTTTTGCAAGGAAATCTACTCAGAGTAAGCCCTTTCCAGCACAATGGAGCCCTTTCAGAGATGAGACAGGATAGAATGTGAAAGATGATCTCAGATCATAAAGACCTTGGCAGCGGTGGGCATGGGGTGATAGTGAGGGTGGGAATCGGATGAGAGAAGTAGTGAGGTCTGGGGACTGGTGGGGCGACAGGCAATGCAGCTCACTCATTCACCTTTTTAACAAATCACATCACGCAGAGTCACAAGAAAGTAACTGATTTGTAGAGATGTTTTTATTCTTTGTTTTGCGATCTCTACAATGAGGAAAATTCCATGGTCACCATCTTGCAGGTGATGAAACTCAGATTCAGAAAGGTGAGACTGACTAGCTCGGGGTAGAGCTGGGATTCCGATCACCAGGGTTTATGATATGAAAGCCCACAGTTACTCCACCACCCGTACGTCCTCCTAGGATTGCAGAAGCTTCCAGAGTTTCTCTCTTTCATCTGGTCGCTTGAATCACAAGGAACCTTAAACACTGAAACCACCTCCAAACCAATAAACCTAATGACACAATAATAATAATGACAAAAATATGAATGATAATAATAACATGGCTGTTATTTATTGAGTGCTTACTATGTTCCAAAGTCCACGCTAAGCTCTTTCCTTGCATTCTCTGATTTAATTCTTACAACAGCCCAAGGAAGTGGCGATTAATATTATTATTTTAAATGAGGAAACTGAGGGTTTGAGAGATTAAGGGACTTACCCGTGGTCCCAGGACTTGTAAACAGCAGGGCTGGGAATAGCTCCAGGTGTGTCTGATACTTGGTCCAGAGCACGTCAACTCCACCTCCACCGGATGCCGCCTCCCTAAAGAATCTTGCTCCTTTGTCTCCATCTCTCATTAGAGCCTTGAGCGCCCTTTCGGCAATCCGCTGTCTCATCTGCCCCAAAACCCTCCTGCTGCTGCTGGCGCCACGTCGACTACCTGTGATCTCAGTGTTGATGTCAAATGGGCATGCATCCTTGTGGGCCTTTGCCCATTTTGTTTTCTGGGTTCTCTGTGCTTAGCATGCCTAGGGGGTGTTGGAGACAGGAGTGGAGGAAGCAGGGGGTCCCTGGGGAACGGAGAAGGGGATATTATTAACTACAGACTTTTCTAGGGGAGCCCATGTTAACTATTATAAGCCGGCAGCTCATGTGCTCTAAGACTGGCGCATCTGGTCAGCAGCTCATGGCTTGCAATTCGTGGCTGGGATTTTCCCCTTCTTACATGGAAAAGTGATCTGGTGGTTAAATAGAGTTTTAAAAGGCAAATGACAGGACACCACACACAGCTCTGATAAACGGAGGCATGACCCTCTTGGATGCCCTGGCAGGGGTACCGGGAGGGATCTTTAATTCGTCCTCCACTTCTGCAGAGTACTGTCCACCTTGCCATCTGGGGGAAGAAGGGTCTGAGTCAAATATGCAGCCTCCGTGTTCTACTTCCACCATCCGTGTTGCTGCAAATGGCATTTCATTCTTTGTTACGGCTGAGTGATATTCCATTATGTATATAGATAGATCTATATATCTATAGATATAGATATCTCACATCTTCTTTATCCACTTCATCTGTCGATGGACTTTTAGGTTGCTTCCATGTCTTGGTCATTGTGAATAGTGTTGCTATGAACATAGGGGTGCATGTATCTTTTTGAATTACAGTTTTGTCCAGATATATGCCCAGGAGTGGGATTGCAGGATCACATGGTAGCTCTATTGTTAGTTTTTTGAGGAACCTCCATACTGTTCTCCATAGTGGCTGCACCAATTTACATTCCCAGCAACAGTGTAGAGGGTTGGTTCCCTTTTCTCCATATTCTCTCCAACATTTGTTATTTGTAGACTGTTTTGATGATGGCCATTCTGACCAGTGTGAGGTGATACCTCACTGTAGTTTTGATTTGCATTTCTCTAGTAATTAGCGATGTTGAGCATCTTTTCTGTATGTCTTCTTTGGAGAAATGTCTATTTAGGTCTTCACTATTTGCCAGAGTTTTAATAAATGGGCATGTTTTGTTTAGTATCAAAGTCATCAAACAGACATCATTTGGAAAAAGTAGAAATTGCCAGAAACTTTTAAGAATAAAACAAAAAGCCTATACAATCCAGCCATCCCACAATGAACTCTTGGGTATGTACTCTTCCTAGCTGTCCTTTAGTGCATGGGTCAGCAAACTTTTTCTGTAAAGAGCCAGATAGCAATATTTTCTGCTTTACCACCATCCGTTCTCTGTTGCATTGCTCAGCTGTGCCATTGTAGTGTGAAAGCCATTGATAACACATAAAAGAATGAGCATGGCCACATTCCAATCAAACGATGTTTGAACACTGAAATTTGAATTTCACACAACTTTCATGTGCTCTGAAACATTATTCTTCTTTTGATTTTCTTCCCCTTAATCATTAAAAAAAAAATTTTTTTTTTTTAGAAGCATTCTTAGCCCACAGGCAAAAAATAGGGAGACACTGAACTGGGTATTACCTCCAAGATAGTTTACCAATCCCGAAATCTGTGCCTAATTGTTGCATACATGGGCATATATGTTATAAATTTAGACTCTAAGTTTATGTACAGTTCTGAGTCCTGCTTATTATGTTTGTGTATAAAAGAGCTTTTCCATGCGACCATATCTACGAAAACCTGAATTTTACCGGCTGTTCAATGTTCTTGTATATACATGTTCATTATTCTTTTTGATTTGCTGTGGAGGTTGTTTCCATTTCTTTGGCTATTATGGACAATGCTGTGATAAAATTTATTTTGTACCTTCTAAATGAAAAAAAAAAAGATTCAGGTACACATCCGAAAGACTCCTACAACTTTGTCTTTATCCAAAATCCAGAGCCATCCTTACCCGTAGACAGCGGAGGAAGGGCTGCTCCAGATGCATCTTTCTCTTCAAGGGATTGAGTGAACTTTGGGATGTGCAGATGGAAATACGGATAACTCAGGTCTCCTCCAATGAATACCTTGGGTCTTGAATCCCATCTTCCTGCTCTCCACCCAAGGAGGGCTATATAAGCAAATTCACCACCAGATGCCATTAGGAGCAATTGAGGTCCATATTGGGTTAAGACATTTGCTGAAAGTCACTCAACAAGCTGGTGGTGACATTAGGATTAGAACTCAGAACACTTTAATTTTACGGTGTGTTGGTTAAGAATCTTGAGCAGAGAAGTTTTACTAATAGAAGAATATGAGGAAAAAGAATGAGAACAATACTTCCCCTACCCCAACACCACACACACACACACACACACACACACACACACGGAAAGAAAGAAAGAAAGAAAAAATTATACTCTTACCCATCCCCACTCTGTGCTGATTTCCTCTATTGGGATTTAGCTTAATTCAACCTTTCGACTTGTTTGCCGTGTACAACAATTTCCTCCTTTCCCAGAAACAAATCGAGGTGTCCCCTGAACTCATGTAGACTCTTACTTCCCTAGCCTCCCTGTTTAACATTTTCCATATGTGTTTTAACCTAGTGGGACGCCAGCTCCCTTGGTTCCGGAGGTATCCGATGCCTGGGTAATGTGCTCAAGTGTTTAAACCTCAGCAGTATGAAAAGTTTCTCCCTTTTTTCCTTCTGCCCTTTCATAAATGGGGGCATTTCTTGGGAATCTCATTTCCTTTGTGTGGGAGTCCAATTCTGTTGTTATTAGCGCATGTAGGCTGCCCACATCTTATTTCTGAGTCTCTGACATTACGTTGTCCCCACCATTACGAGTAAGAAAGACCTATGGAATACAGTGAGATTCCATTAATGGATATAAATCAGGGGCTGAGGATTCTGATTACTTGAATGGTTGTTTATGGCTGGAAGAAACATTGGAGATGGCTCATAGTTTACAAATTGGGAAACTGAGGCTTTGAGAGGTTTGTCCGAGGTCATCAACTTGCTAGGGACACATGACAAACATTCTGAGTTGCCAGGATAAATCTAACTGTGGTTCACCCACATGAGAGAGCCAGTGAGAAGAGAAGTAAAACTCACCCCCAAATTCCTGGGATTACTAAGAGCAGCTCCAGGCCCAGCCTTGATTATTCGTAATTTCTTTTTTTTTTTTTAAAGAAGATGTTGGGGGTAGGAGTTTATTAATTAATGTATTTATTTTTGCTGTGTTGGGTCTTCGTTTCTGCGCGAGGGCTTTCTCTAGTTGCGGTGAGCGGGGGCCAGTCTTCATCGCGGTGCGCGGGCCTCTCACTGTCGCGGCCTCTCTTGTTGCGGAGCACAGGCTCCAGACGCGCAGGCTCAGTAGTTGTGACTCACGGGCCCAGTTGCTCCGCGGAATGTGGGATCCTCCCAGACCAGGGCTCGAACCCATGTCCCCTGCATTAGCAGGCAGATTCTCAACCACTGCGCCACCAGGGAAGCCTGATTATTCGTAATTTCTTAACTGTCACTTATCATGAGCAGCTGATGGCAGAAGTATATATATGTGCACTTATATCTACATGAACATCTCTGACACATAATTTAGTTTTAAAAAGAAGCAAAGAGCGAGTTAAAAATCAATGAGCATAATTTTTAACATTTAAAGTTAAAAATAAATGATTCTTCCATTATTTATTGAACTGGGCAACAGTGAATTCAATATTTACATTATTAAAAGTCTCACTTTTATAGTCTTAATAGGCATGAAGAGTTTATTTGAAAAATAATAATATTGATACTACAGATGAGAGCTCCAGCTTGCTGAATTTCCCGACAAATCCCAGGAATTTGAGGATCAGTTTCCTGATCTGTAAACTGTTACCACGAGTCCTTGAAGCTGAGCTCCATTATTTCTTTCAACCCAGTCCAAGATTTTCTCTACACGTGGAGTCCTGTTATTTTGTGAATAGGCTGGAGTGTCTCTAGATGAATCCATTCCTGCACATAGATTCACCCATTCCTCCATCTATTTATTATTCAACAAATATTTATTGGCCACCTAGGATGTGCATGTCATTGGGCAAGATGGACCATGAGCCCTGGCACCCACGCTTCTCCACATTCCTGATCCAGTCTTGATTTAAAGTAGTCTGTCCTCTTCTCAGTCAGACCAATGACCCTAGCCAAGGTTTAGGGAACACAAGTCAATGTAGCTGGGCATGTACATCACCATAGATCAGAAAGCTGTGGGCTATGATGTTTAAGCCAATGAGAAAATCTATAACTCCTTGCTCTTCTTCAGTCATCCTTAAACTATCCCCAAAGCAAGCCCTTGATGGGCCTTGGGACTAGGAAGTGACTTCCTGTACGCCCCCAGTTCCAAGGCGAAGGTCTTCGTTCCTGATTCCCACGTTCCACTCGCTGTGTTCTAGATGCAGGGAGAAGAATGGTTCAGCCCAGTCCCTGCTCTCATGGAGGTTACAAGCTGGTGAGGAAGTCAGCCTTGATTCCAGTTATGCCTACCTCCCAGCTCCACACCCCCCTTCTATACCCTGCGCTGGGATGCTGAGGCTGGGACTCTGCAAACCTCATTTCTGCCTTGCCTGGCCCTCTCCTGGGCTCTGCCAGCGGGGAGCAAGAGAGGGAATCTGGAGAAGGCGAGGGGACTTGCTCCCTCCTGTCCACTGGCAGTTCCTGTGCACGTCGCCCAGCACTACGCCTCCCCCCGCAGGGATGATGCCTTCTTGTAACAACAGCTGAATCCCGTTTGCACTTTTTCCAGTGGGTGCAGACCCAGCTTCATCACATCCCTCTTAAAAACACCAGCCGACAGTGCTCTTCCTCAGAGGTCAGGGATCCAGCCCCACAGGGACCCTTCTCTGAGCTTAGAGTCACCAGCCAAGTGTCAGTTCCGTGGGGTGTCTCTTCTAAGCTTCTAAATTTTAATAATTCCAACATTTTCCCTTTATTTGCCAGTCCTGGAGGTGGTAGCATCTCCTTGCAGTTGGTACCCCTGAGATAAGTTAGTGTCCATCTTTCCAGTTGCCCGGTTGGCAATTCTTTATATTAAATTCTCTCTGTTAAAATAACTGGTGTGATTTTTGACTTCTGATTGAATTCTAACAGATAAAGCAAGTAATCATAAAATCCCACATATATGTAATCATAAACGGTGGTTGTGCCATGAAGGAAAGGCTCAGGATGTCATGAGAGCATTTATGGGGAAACTTGGGGGTCAGAGGAAGCATCCCTGAAGAAATGGAGTAAGTGGGAGTTAATCAGGGAAGGCGGGGAACAGTGTTCTGGGTCAAGGAACAGCATGGACAAGAAGAGCAGAAAGAGAGAACGAGGCATATTGGCCTCCCTGGTCAGTGGCTCAGGACAGTGAGTGCAAGGTTGGTGAGTCTGTGGTGGGGACACCTCTCCAGTGAGAAGAACAGTGGGAGGTGTAGATGGAGAGAGGCAGGAACTAGAGAATGAGATGGTGTGCAGGCCAGGTCATCATCTGGTTTTAGGGGAAGAGAAACGATTGAGCCCTGTTTTGCATTGAGAGACAATATAGCTTGATGGTTAAGACTCTAGCCCAGCGCTAGAGTCTAGTAGAGTCTAGTAGAAATAAAGCATGAGTCATGCATATGATTTTAAAATTTCTAATAGCTACATTTTAAAAAAATAAGAAACAGGATGAATTAATGTTGATGATATATTTTTATGGAACCCAGTATGTCCAAAGTATTCTCATGTTAGCATGCAAGCAACATAAAAAAAATGAGAAATTTTACATTCTCTTTTTCATACTGAACCTTCAAAATCCAGTGTGTATTTTACTCATGGCACCTCCATGAGGACTTGCTGTATTTTAAATGTGTAATAGCCACATGTGGCTAGTGGCTGCCATATAAGACAGAGCAGCTGTAGGGTGAGACCACCTAGGTTCAAATTCCAGCACTACCACTAATTAGCTGTTTAACCTACCCAATTTCTTCCATTAGTCTATTTTCTCATCTGTAAAATGGAAATAACAATAGGGTTTACTTCATAGAACTATTGAGAGAATTGAATAAATTGATACACTTAAAGAACCTAAAACATACAGCAACAATGATAATTATAACTATATGAAAAAAACCCATTACCCTGGCAAAGGTATGGAATCAGTTGGAAATGCCAGGAGGATGGTGGGTAGACCAGTTAAACGTTTGTTGCTGGCATCTTAGCAAAAGAGATTCAAGGACTAGAAGAGAAGATTTTTCAGAGATGTGGCTTGGGTTCAGAATATCAATTCCTTCTGACCCCAGAGGGTTCATGAAGTCTTAGAATACTTCTGAAATCTGGGATCCACTTCTGTCTCTCTCTCAGCCCTTTTTTGGCATTTCAGGGGGACTCTGAGGCTCATAAAATGGGAACATCGTAATCAAAACATGAACACGCCTCATTCTGGAAGTGAGGCTTGGGAGAAAGCATTCTTGATTTACAGAAAAGTGGTGGTAGTGGGAGGCTTTCTGGTCCAATCAAATGAAAATTGTCGTTAGATTGTGAGGCGATTGCCATCATACCCAGCCTAATTCTAGCCCAAGCGGACTTGCTTCTGTGGGTTCCACAGGGACCCCTCTGTTTGAGAAATCAGGCAGCAATGGCACCAATTCCCCTTGCTTCTGATGGAGGGATATATACACACATCCCTGAGCCTAGGCCTTAGGACTTAAAGAGAACATGGAATTCAGGGGGATTTGGAGGGAAATAAACTCACTCTCCACTTGACCCCATCTGGACTCCCTCCTCCCACCCCAGAGGTGATAATTACCGAAGGCTTAGCACCTCTCCTGTATCTCTGTATACCCACTCCTGGGTGGGAGATGACAAAAATTCCCAATACACTGCAGAGAACACTTGCCCTGGGGTAGAATGAGGGGGCCAGGGCAGGATGGAGGAAGTTGCTTGAGTTCTGACTCTGGCTAACTGCAAGAAAGTGGACAGGCCACCTGGGACAGAGCATGGGATCAAGACTTCTGCCTGATTCAATCCACACCGTTGGGGGTGGGGGAGCTCAGGCCTGGGTGGAGCTTCTTAGAGGAGGGGAAGTGGGACTTTTCTATTTAGCTCCCAGAAATGCATGCCTGTCAGTGGTGTCCATTGCTCTTAGGATGGAGATGGGACTTTTCATCAGAACTAGCAATGCCCAACAGGGTCTGTTCTCTGCTGCCCACCTCAGACACTGTCTGGTGTCCCTACTTGGTTCTGGGCCACAACCATGCACAACTTCTCTCTACTTAATGGGCCTCAGGACCTTTGCATGTGCTATTTCCTACATCTTGACTCTGTTTTCTTTCCCACCTCTCTGCCTTATTTTAGGTCTCAGTTCAAATGTCACCTCCTCTGTGAAGATTTGATTTAACCTTAATATTTACCAGTATGGACTAGTAAAATAAATTAGAGTACAATCAAACAATGGAACACAATGCTGTTTTATAAAAGAATGAGAAGCTCTGCCCATATGAATAAGGAGTGAGCTGCAGAAAAAATAAGTAAAACAAAGAGAGAGAGAGAGAGACAGAGAGAGAGGAAAGGAAGAAAGAAAGAAAGAAAGAAAGAAAGAAAGAAAGGAAGGAAGAAAGGAAGGAGGAAGGAAGGAAGGAAGAAAAGAAAAGAAAAAGAAAAAACAAGGCATAGATTACCATTTATGTAAATCCGGAAAAAAATACATATAGAGTGTGTGTGTGTGTTTGTGTGTGTTAGGTAGTATTCAATATGTATATACCTGAATACTTTTTTATATTTCCAGTACATTTCCAGTAAGTAACAAAGCAGGTTACAAAAATGTATGTCAAATACTATCCCATTTTTTATGTAAAATCAGAAATACATACAGAATGGGGCTGGAGAAATATATAACAAAATACCTTAAGGTGGTACAATTTCAGGTGATCCCTTTTCCTTTCTTTTGTATTTTCTGAGTTTTTTTCCCCAGTGAGCATATTACTTTTATAATCTGAAAACTGAAACAGGACAAAGAGGCAGTGAGACGCAGCCCCGCCTAGAGCTTCAGTGCTCAGATTCCAAGGCATATTGCTCCAGTCAGAGTCCTAGTTTGCTGCTCACTGGCTGCGTGACTGTGGGCACATAACCTAACCTCTCTGTGTCTCTGTTCCTTCATCAGTAAAATGGATGGGATAATAGTATGTAGCTCATAGGGTTGTTGTGAGGACTGAAAAAATGTGTATGTGTGTAAAAACACATTAAGCTGTATATCTGTACTTGTAATTATTTTTATTATTTTTAAAAATGTTGGAACATGCAAGTATGTTACCTACTTAAAAATGTGTAATATCAAAAATAAACTACATTTAAAAATATACATTATTATGGTTAAAAATATGTATGGCATGTGTATAATTTTATGTAAAATATTATATAGTTATTTTTGATATACATTTTAATCAAAATATTTGACATGCATTTTGTAACTGGCTTTGTCACTTAATATGTTGGAAATAGAAAAAAAGTATTTTGGGATTCTCTGCCCCTAGTTTTCTCCTTGGAGGCAATGAGTGTCTCTCCTGAAATATTTTATGGATAAACTACCAACACACACACACACACACACACACACACACGCATGCACACTCACGCATACACACTCACATACATAAAACACTGGTCTCGTCTCCCCTGACCTGGTCCCCTGGTGGGAATGTCTACTCCTCAAACCATGTAATCTCAACTGCTCTGGCACAGTGCTGTAGAAATGCCAGGGACACATGGCGACCTGCCACTGGACACCCTAGACAGACACCCTGGAGCTGTGAAATGTCAGGTGCCGGGAGCAAGTGCTCTAAATTCAGCAGCGTGGCTGATGCTGTTCAACTGGTTTCCGTGGTGAAGGCGATGGAAGGCTGAGGAGAAGTCCGCCCTGGCATCCTTCCACGGAGGCCCGGCCCTCACCCGAGCGCACACTGACTCGGTGTGACAACTGGCTGAGCAGCTCTGATTAATTAAATATTTCACCCCAAATTTGCAAAACATCATCTCCGGCAAGTCCACGTAACGCCTGTATCACTGGGCTAATTAGCTTAGCAGGTCACCCGGCTGGTGTGCTGATGTCTGTGTGACTCTTAGGCAGGCTGAAAAATGCTGGTTTTAGAAGAGAGGGGAGGCTTTAGGATCTGGCTGGCATACCCTTTTGTATGGCACTCCATGAAAGATTTCCCCCTAGTCACATTGAAAATATAATAACTCTGTGTGTAGGAACCTTACTCTGTGTTAAGTATTTTCTGAGCCTTACCATCTCATTTAATCCTGTAAATCAGAGCAGCAGTTAGGACTGTTCTGGTTGCAAGGCTGGAGAACCCAACTGTGGTTGCCTTGTGCCAAAAAGGCATAGTTGCAAATGATAATTATTATTGGCTTCTGGAATTGAATAGTCCTGGGGTAACCAGCTTCAGGAATGACTGGGTCCAGGACCCACTTGTTGGGCCTCGCTGATTCCACCTCCCCTGTATTGGCACTTTTCTCATACAGGGTCTCTTTCAAGGTCACAAGATGGCTGTAACCACTCCCATCTTTACTTCCTCCCAGCTTTGAACCCCAGAGAGGCAAAGCAAGAGTCTTTCCCAGAAGCATCAGCAAAAGTCTCATTATATCTCATTGTCTTTCAGAGAGAAGGGGATGTGTCATCACCAACTCGATCACTGTGACAATCAGTTTAGTCTAATCAGGGCCTATTCTTGTAGCCAAGGTGTGGAGAAGGCCCACCCCACCCAAACCACGTGGGTGAGAATGGGAAAGGGATGTTTCCCAACAAAATTCAGAGTACTGCTTTTCAGAAGGGTGAGTGGATATTGACAAACAACAGAGAAGTATTATAAAAATCCCCACTTTACAGTTGAGAAAACTACGATATAGAAGGACTGAATTACTTGTTCAAAATGATTTTATGGACGTGTGCTTTTGCTTTATTTGATTTTATTAATTAACTAATTTTTGCCTTCATTGTATTTTTTTTAATTTTTATACAATTTTTAAAGGTTACAGTTCATTCACAGTTATTACAAAATATTGGCTATATTCCTGGTATTGTAAAATACGTCCTTACAGCCTACCTTACACCCAATAGTTCGTACCTCCCACTCCCCCACCTACATTCTCTCTCCCCTCCCTCCCCACTGCAACCACTAGTTTGTTCTCTATATCTGTGAGTCTGCTTTTTTGTTATATTCACTAGTTTATAGTATTTTTTAGATTCCACATATAAGTGATATCACACAGTATTTTTCCTTCTCTGTCTGACTTATTTCACTTAGCATAATGCCCTCCAAGTCCATCCATGTTGCTGAAAATGGCACCATTTTTTAATTTTCTTACGGCTGAGTAGTATTCCACTGTATGTATATATGAGACAGGCTGGGACCTGGGCCCCTCTGCTGCAATTCTTGCACCTGGACACACCTCTCCTTGAGCAACAAAATACAAAGAAACTGTACAGGACCAAAAATAACTGTGTGCATGTGCAGTTGGGGCAAATTCTGGACAAAAGATACACAGAGACCACAAAACCCAACTGCCACTTTTGAAGAGCCTGGAGCAAAAGCAGGGGGTCGGGAGCAAAAGCGGGGTGCTGAGCATGCCCCCTGCACACAGCACCACCTAAGGGGTGGGCAAAACACCTAAGCCAGCCCTCCGTCCCGACCCCTGGACACACCTCTACCCTCACCCCATATAAGGAACAAGCTCGGGACTTCCCTGGTGGCGTAGTGGTTAAGAATCCACCTGCCAATTCAGGGGACACGGGTTCGAGCCCTGGTCCGGGAAGATCCCACATGCCGCGGAGCAACTAAGCCCGTGCGCCACAGCTACTGAGCCTGCGCTCTGAAAACTGAGAGCTACAACTACTGAAGCCCACGTGCCTAGAACCCGTGCTCCACAACAAGAGAAGCCACTGCAATGAGAAGCCCGCACACCGCAAAGCTGCAATGAAGGCCCAATGCAGCCAAAAATAAATAAATAAAATTAATACATTTATTAAAAAAAAAAAAAAAAGAAACAAGCTCACCCTGCCTCAGGGAGCGGGGAAGCAAGGGAACAAGTCGTTTGTTCTTGCTCCCGCCTGCTACAGCAGGGGCCCCAATAAAGCCTTGCCTGAATTTCTTGTCTGGCCTCTGATCAATTTCTATTGATTAAGAAGGACAAAACCCCTGGCTGGTAACATATGTACCACATCTTTTTTATCCATTTACCTGTCGATGGACACTTAGTTTGCTTCTATATCTTGGCAATTGTAAATAATGCTACTATGAACCTTGGGGAGCATGTATCTTTTTGAATTAGTGTTTTTGTTTTTTTCGGATATATACTCAGGAGTGGAATTGCTGGGGCATATGGTAGCTCTATTTTTAGTTTTTTAAGGAACCTCCATACTGTTCTCCACAGTGGCTGCACCAATTTACATTCCCACCAACGGTGTACAAGGGTGACCTTTTCTCCACATCCTCACCAACATTTGTTGATTTTAAGTTGGCCTTATTCCTAAGCCTGTGCCCTTGATATGACCCTTCCTACCTTCCCATCCGACCCTGCAATGCCCTTCTGTTATGCCATCTAGTTTTTATCCTTTTGTTCCATCATGTCCTCATTTATAGACCTTGATCCTTTGCTTTATACAAAGTTTTATTGTTAAGCAGTGGAGAACACTACTAGGGAGAATTTATGTTAGGAATCATTTTCTTACCAGGTGTACCACGTAGATGGTCATTTGTAAATTTTCTGACTGCTTACATTTATTTTATTTATATGATAAAGTATATAGTAAACACACAATGATAATGATTGCAACGCTAGCTCTTAGTAGCTAAGAGTTATCTTGTGCCAGGCACTGTAGTAAGTATATCTGAGTTTAATTCTTGAAGCATCTCTATAACACAGCTACTACTATTACACCAGTTAAACTAATAGACAATTAAAGAAACATCGGTACAGAGAGGTGAAACAACTTGCCCAAAGTCACACAGCTAGAATGTGGCAGAGCAGGGATTCAAGCCCAGTCTGTCTGACTCTAGACCGCTGCCTAATTTTGCCTCTTATCACGTTAAACTTGTGATTTCATTGCTATTATTGCTCAGAATAAGGCTTAGGAATAAAAGATTTACAGAAAATAAAAATAAATCTTAGTGCTGGAGCTTGTGCCATGAGAAATACTAGGGAGAGGCATCAAAGAAAGGCACGTAGATTCAGATTCACAAATATTTGGAGTGAGAATGATCTTTCAGAACCCTCCATACTAGGGCATGAGTCCCTTTTATAGAGTAGCTGAATCCTTGTGGAATGTATTCCCAGCTTACCATGATTCCCTCACTCCTAGCTAAGGGCCCTGGTGGGTTTTTTTTTATGCCTGTAGGGTATTTATGGTAAGTCTGTACTCATTTGGTCATCCTGTTTAGACCAAGGTGGTTACCTTACCCAAGATGTGCCAATCAGAGCTCCTTCCCTGATAATATGGAGTTGAGAGAGAGGAATTAAAAGGCATGCATACACACACACACACACACACACACACGCTCACATGCATATTGCCTCATTCTCTTCTAGTGGTTGAACCAGTGACATGCTCCCCTGAGTGCTGTGGTGTGGCCCAAGATGCGGTAGAAGCATCTGGAGTCTGTTTCCAGTTAAAGGGAGAGGAATGAAGCCAGCCTGTAGAGAGACAGGGAGACAAGGAGTAAAGAAAAGGGACCCCTGGGTCCCTGAGGGCCTCTTTTCCTGTTCCACCCCTTCCACAAGTTCAGCTGCATTCCAATCTTAAGGTTCCTTGAGACTTCCTTAGTCCTTTATAATACACGCTGCCTAAAAAAACCTCCATCCGATTTCTGTCACTTACAACCCCCTGGCTTGGCCTCAAATGCCCAACTTCTCTGCCCAAAGCTGAGTCAAGTCTATGGGGCAAAGGAATGTTCAGGAGGAATCCCCTCTGAGCAGACCTTCTCTCTAACCCTCAGACTCAGCTTGAACTGTGGTTTCAGACAGCAGCCCACAGGAGCCCTTACTATCGGGGCCAGGTGAACCAACGTGGATTTCTTCCCCCAAGGTCAGCAAAACCTAGCACACTGATTTCCCTCTTGTCAGCAGCCAAATTGATCATTTTCTCAGGCTGCCTGAGAAACGCTGATTCCCGAGCCTCAGATGTTCGCAGTGGAAACCTGTCTCTTCTCCTGGATGCCCTGGGGCCTTGTTAAACGTCTCTCTTCAGCTCCAGGAGTCAATGTCCAGTCTCAGAAATGGCCCCATCTCACAATCCATCCAGGGGAGTGGGCAATACTAAAATCCCTGGTGTCACAGTTGGAGTCTCACTGTCTCTCTTTAGGGTTGATGGTTAAAAATTCATGGTTAGTTTCAAAGGAGACAAAAATGCTTAAACTGCTTTCCTACTTGCAAACGTTCCCTTTTTTGATTCATAATCAAACTTTTGTCTAGACAGGCGAGGGCTTTTTGCTGACATATCTTGCCAGCTCAGAAACCTTGAGGTTTTCCAAATGCAACACCCCCGCCCCTTCCCGGCGGCCAGTCTCCAGCCATGTTCCTTCTAAACACATCCTCTGAGCAGCTCAGAGCAGAGCTAACTGGATGGAAAAGCCCAAGATGGACACTGGCGGTTCTTCCTTTGGCTCACTCATCTTCCTTAACAAGTTATCTACGCTGGCAGCTGCTATGCTAACTCTCTGGCACAGCCTAGATTTATGGCAGTGTTTGAAGCAGCTATAACAGTCCCCCTATCACCCAACAGCTGCTGCTATTTCTCCTTTTCCCCTTCTTGTCTTCTCTTCTGTTCCAAGTAATGTGTTCACCGTAGAAAAATGAGAAACTGGATAAGCACTCAGGAGGAAATAAATACCCCATCCTATAATCTTATCCTTCTAAAAATTTTCTCTCTATATATACACATATATTCCCATATATGACTAAATAAGAATCCCCCAACTTATCCAAAATCCTTGCAGCTTAAGCAATACAAATCTATTATCTCACAGTTTCTGTGGGTCAAGAATTTGAGAACAGCTTGTGTGAGCAGTTGTGGGTCAGGATCTCTCGTGAAGTTGCAGCCAGATGTTGGCTGGAGCTGCAAGTCTCATCTGAAGGCTTGACTGGGGATGGATGATCTGCTACCAAGGTGGCTCACTCACATGGGTGGCAACTTGGTGCCAGCGTTGGCGGGAGACCAGGTGAAACTTTGTTTTCATAGGCTGCTTGAATGTCCTCACAATATGGCAGCTGGCTTCTCCCCAAAGTGAGTGATCCAAGGAGGAGCAAAGCAGAAGTGGGAATGACATTTTTGACATAGTCCCAAAGTCATACTTTATCACTTCTGCCATATTCTATGGGTCATACAGACCAACCCTGATGCAACGTGAGAGAAAACTACTCAAGGGTGATGAGGCAAGGATATTAGGGGCTATGTTGGTGGTTGGCTACCATTGTAAAAATATATAGCATCATATAATATCCATACCTTTTTTCTTTTTACAAAAAAATGGCATTGTAGTCTATATACCAACTTATCAGCCATGTGACTGAGTCACCTTGGAGCAGGTGCTCCAGTCCCAGTGAAGGCTTCCGATGCCACTGCAATCCCCAGAATATCTGACTGTGATTTCATGAGGCATTCTGAACCAGAACTGACCAGCTGAGCCACTCTCAGATTCCTGACTCCCAGAAACTGTGAGATAATAAACTGTCACTGTGTTAAGCTGCTAAGGTGTCTATGACTTGCTGTTTTCTGAATTGGTGTATTATGATCATCTTTGACCGTAAATAAATATTATTTTATAGCATCTTATTAGTAGGTCCCTAGGGGGGCAGTTGGAAATGTGTGTTTGTGTGTGAGTGTGTGGAGGGTGATTTTGGTTGTTACCTGAACTGGCAGACACTCCAAAATTGGGTAGGGGCCAAGTAAGATAGCAGTGGTAGACATTATTGCTGCCCACCTATATTTCCAGGTCTCTTCTTTAGAGCATATGAGGGGGTTACACTTTGCCGCCCACCTGAAATTAATTATGAGCCTATGACTTGCTTTTTTTTTTTTTTTGCCTCAAAAACTGACATTTATTCAAAGAAAAAAATGACAAGATGTCCGTCCCTTGGCTCCCTTCCCTCCCCCCTCCAGTGAAACGTGAGAAAGTGACAGATGTGACTTCCAAGTGGAAGCATTTAATTACCGGTGCTCAGCTTTTTGTTGTTTTAGGCCACTGAGATGAGAGGCATTTTTGTTGCTGTGGCATACCCTAGCTCACCCTGACTAATACAGAGTCCAAGACAGAAGGTGATTCAGGTCTCCTTCAAGGTTGGACCAGGACCCATCTGCTGTCAGAGCCATTCCTTCCTCTTCCCTTGCTCTGCTCTGTGTCTCAGGGGCTTGGCCCTGCAAGCTGTAGTTTGCAGCTTTCCTATCATTTTTGTTTCCACTGGTGGGACTCATGACGTATCAGAGGGTGGGAGAAAGGGAGAGGTCAACATATTTCTTTCCCTTCATTTTTCAGTCAGGCAACAACTCCAGCAGAAACTACATCTTCCCTTTGTCGTTAGCTCCCTCTACGAGGCTCGCCGTGATTCCACCTTCTACCAGTAGACCCCAAGCCTGGGTTGCAGTCATATCACCTCTGCTTCCTGTCCTCTAGCCTAGGGGTGTCGGTAACCCCCTGCTGTTAGTAATCTCTGCTTTCCTCATCATCCCCTTTGGTTTCTCAGATTTTCCATCCTTTGGGTAACGGATTCTCTGCATTAAAATCTCTTGATTTCAAATACCCAGAGTACCTTCTGTTCCCACAATTGGACCCTGACTGATACCTGGACTCTGAGCCGGGGCCTATAGAAAGACAGGGGATGCGGCAAAGAATGATGCAGATTTGGGTCTGCCCCATGAGGACCCACACTCTCATGGGGCAGACAGACTCATAGGGCGATTCCTCCAAGAAGGGGCATTACAGAGCCCTGGGGACTCTAATACAGTCTTGGAGGTCTGGAAAGGCTGAGGTCTGAAGGGTAAACAGGAGTTAGGCATCTGGGAAGTTTCTGGTATTCTCAAGCCGGGAGGCGGGGGCCAGCCCCTTTGCTGATTACCATTAGTAGCATCAGTTGGCAGGGCAGGGTTGGGCTGCTCCCTGCCCTCCCTGTTTTCTGGCACTGGTGCTCATTTTGCTTCCAGCGATTGACTGCCATTTGCACTCAATCTGGGAGATTTGGATCCAACCACAAACATTTCTGAGCACCTGTTGGCTCTACAGATAAAGTGGCTGTGACTCCAAGAGGGATATCATCATCAGGTTTATTTTTGGCTCCTTTAAGAAAATGCCTGGAGAATCTAGGGAGATTGGCCCATCTATCCATCTTCTATTTCCTTACACGTGTCCTGAACACCTCTTCAGGGCCCAGAACTCTGCCTGGCACTGGGGTGGGAGGCAGCCACATAATTAAGTAAAACATTCTTCCTTTTCTGGAAGAACACATAGTCTGATGAGGGAGGAAGCAACCACAGAGAAAATAATTACAATTTATTTCTCAAAGCACATAAGGAATGAAGAGGAGGGAGTGAGTGAGTGCCTAAGTCATCAGAAAAGGTTTCTCAGAGGAAGTGACATGGAACAGGGTACTGAGGGATGAGTAGGAGTTTGCCAGGTGGAAGAAGATAAAATATTCCAAGCAATGGAAATAGCACATGCAAAAGTATAAAGCTGAGAATAAAATAAATAAATAAATAAAACATGGTAAACGTGTTATAGTCAGAGACTTGTGAGCTGAAGTGTAGGGTGCTCAAAGTATAGGGTACATGGTTGGGAGTGTATGAGAAGAGGGAGAGAGGGTATGATAGGGCCAGATGGTGAATGGCCTTAAATAGTGAGCTAAAGAGTTTGGATCTAATTATATTAGGAGATTAGAATAGGGAAGGGCTATATCCAGGTCTGTATTTACAAAGACCAATATGGCTGTTTAGTATAGAAAAGCTTCATTTATTTATTCAAAAAGTATACATTGAGTGCTACCATATGTCAGGCATTCTTGCTAGGTATTAGGAATAGCAGTGAACAAGACAAACAAGCACCCTATCCTTCTGGAGTTCATCTAGTGTAGGAGCAATATTATATACAATCAAATTATGTATAATATATATTTATTTCTATAAATAAATACATATAATATTTATTATATTATTATTATATAATGTTATATATAATATATATTATATGTAATGATATATTATTATATAATAAATAATATTTATTTTATATAATATATATATATATATATATAGTGGTGCTAAGTGCTATGAAGGAAAAGAAAAAGGCAATGTGATAGTGAGTGCTGAGGGCTATTTAGAGAGTCCATAGCTGGTCTAAGGTGATCTGGGGACTGGGAAGGTATTCCAGGAAGAAGTTCCTTTGAGACAAAGTTACTGTGTGTGGAAGAAGATGGGACTGAATGGGGGACAGACTGGAAGTAATGGGAGCTGAGGTGAATATGTAGAGAGAGATGGGGAGGTTTAGGAGATGGGGAAGGTGATACACTCAGGGTTGGCCATACCTAGTTTATGCCACCTATCACAGAGACACACTATGTCTTCATCTAGCCCTAGTTTGTTTTTCTCCTGGACGTACAGCTAGACTACCTTCCCCAATCTCCCTTGTAGTTAAGTGGGATCGGGTGATGAGTTTTGTCCAGTGGGATATGGGCAAGAATGACCTGGGTCCCTTCCAGGCCACGCCTCTAAAACCTCCCACCTAATCTTCCATGCCTTCCCTTTGCTCACCTTTGCTTCCCTTGAGCACCTAGGAGCCAGATGCTCAAGATCCAGTAGAGGACTCTGATGCCCTAGAACATGTTTTCTGAATGATGATATCGTGGACCAGATAATACTTTGATGCGGAAAACTGTCCCATGTACTGTAGGGTATTTACTAGCATCCTGGCTTCTACCAATGAGATGCCAGATTTCCGTGCCTCTAGTTTCAGCAACCAAAACCATATCCAGATGCTGCCAAATGTCCCTGTTTGAGAACCACTGTCCTAGAAGATAAAACACAAGCTGCCGGGGTCCCTGAATGACTGTGTGGGGCAGAGCTCACCCTGCTGATCCTCATTGGACTGTGACATGAACGAGAAATAAACCTTTACTGCGTTAAGCCACGGAGATTTGGGGGTTATTTGTTATAACAGCTTCACCTACCCTAATACACCATCCACATCTGGAGTTCAAATAGGTCTGGGCTAGAGTTACAGACTTAAGAGTTATCATCAATCAAAGCTGTGAGAGAACCTGAGATCACCAAGAT
Organism: Hyperoodon ampullatus; assembly: GCF_949752795.1. Classification (NCBI taxonomy): domain Eukaryota; kingdom Metazoa; phylum Chordata; class Mammalia; order Artiodactyla; family Ziphiidae; genus Hyperoodon; species Hyperoodon ampullatus. Next base: position 13,864,503 of record NC_136926.1, read on the forward strand.
AGTGAGATGAGAAAGGGCCCTGAATGCTCAGGATTAGGCAATTTTAGGATATGACCAAAGGAGGAGGAGAGAGTCTCCAAAGGAGGCTGAAGGCAGGAGGTCAGAGGACATCCAGGAGAGAGTGATGCCATGGATGCTGAAGGAAGAAAGATTGGGAGCCCAGCAGGAAGGTGGGTAACAGAAATGGGCTTGGGGTGAATGTTAAATCTAGAGATTTAAGAATCAGGGCAGGGCCTCCCTGGTGGCGCAGTGGTTGAGAGTCCGCCTGCCGATGCAGGGGATACGGGTTCGTGTCCCGGTCTGGGAGGATCCCATATGCCGCGGAGCGGCTGGGCCCGTGAGCCATGGTCGCTGAGCCTGCGCATCCGGAGCCTGTGCTCCGCAACGGGAGAGGCCACAACAGTGAGAGGCCCGCGTACCGCAAAAAAAAAAAAAAAAAAAAAAAAAAAAAAAAAAAAGAATCAGGGCAAATAAGTAGCAATCAACGTGGAACAAAGCCATCAAAAGGTCAGGTAGCTGGTCCCAGTCTTGACACATTCCTTCGTTCCGGAGGCAAACCACCCCACTCTCTAAGCTTTGTATCTTTTTCCATTAAAGACTATTATTTCCAACTCTGCAGGATAAATGAAGCAACATCTATATAAGGCTTTAATCTGGCACCCACCCAATTTCAGCCCAACCCTGGCCCCCAATGAAAGGTGTTGTATAAACAAAAAATACTGTCATTCCAATGTGCTGGATGAGTGTTTGATAGAGATCAGAGGAAGGCCGGGACCCCTAATGGCCACTGCAGTCGGGGGAGGGCCTCATTCCATCTTTGTGTTTCAAGAAAAGTTTGTAAAGGGAGCCATGTGACAGAGACTCGCTGGAATGGTTTAAAAAAATGAAGGAAATTCCCCATTTCCTGGTTGTAAGAAAATATGGGTGGGACGAGCCTTAAATGAGCTGATCACGGTTCTGACTTTGAAGTCAGATGAATGACAATGATCTCCAAGTCAGGAACACAATGTAATGAACTCACCCTGCTTTTCCATGAGAAACAAAACCACTGAAGGCGCCTTGAGTTGGAAAACAAAGGCTCTTTGAGTTGGAAGGCCTGGAGGAGGAAGACTTCGGGGTGCTCTTGAGCTGTGACTAATGGGGAATGAAGTTATAGGGCTACTGGGCCAAAGTAGGGGGCTCATGCTAGATTTGGCAGTGGTGTCTCCATAGCTGCTGTTTAATTTAGCCTCGATGGATGGCCTAGTGTGTTTCTGGACCTGGATCTGGGTCTGTCAATCTAGAGATCAATAAGAAAGTTCACCATCTAATGGGGTAGTCAGGACACTTGATTCCTTTATTCTTTCTTTCCTTCTTTCCTTTCTTCCTTTTCTACAACAATATTTATTGACGTGCCAGGCTCTGGGCAATGGACTACGTTGATGAACATGGCAGGATGGTTCTGCCTTCAAGGAGGCTGAGGCTTAGCTGGGAAGACAGAACATTAAATGAGCCACATGATGATGTGTGTTAAGGGCTATGACGGGGAAAGCACAGAGGACATGGGTGCTCACAGTAGAAGCATGGGGGGGAGGCAGTGAAAGTTGAGCAATAATAAAGTAGGCAGAAGTCAGGATTGACCCCAGAGAGGAAGTCAGGTTTCAAAGACAGAGGAGGGAATGGTGCTTAAGCTGGGCTTTGAAGGGTGAAGAGGAGCTGCCAGGTAGACAGGATGAGAGAAAGGCATTCCAGGAAGAGGGAACAGCAATGCAAAGGCATGGGGGCTTGACAGAGTGCAGTTTGTGGCAACTACCCGTAACTCAGGGCTGCTGGGGAAGGAAGTTCAGGAAACAATGGGAGAGGAGTCCAGTACAACAAACAGGGTCAGATCAAGAAGGGCCTTTCAGACCAAACTGTGAAGTTTGTTCTGAAGGTGATAGGGAGCCATTGAAGGATTGTGACCGGGGAAGTGATGGGATCAGATATGGGTTTTGGCAAATTGCACTCTAGCCCCCAAGTAGAGGACAGACTGGAAGGGTAAGACTAGAGAGATGAGTCTGGAGACAGCATCCCAGACAACTCCAGGGAAAGGTTGTATGGCTGAGGCTTCGGATAACTGAGTTTCAATTCTTGCCACTGCACATAAAAATAGGCAACCATGAGTCAGGTGGTCAAAGTCACTGCTGGGTGGTTTACTGGTCATCTGGGATTAGAGGGGGGTTGAGAATAAATCTGCTACTCAGTCTCTCTGGTGAGTGATATGGTTTTGTGTGCACATGTGCGTGTGAGCCTGGGCATTTCCGCCTAGAGGCACACGGAGGAGAGACCAACTTCAAAGGTGAAAGTAACCTTGAGGAAGATCTTACAAACTGCAGCTTCCAAAGGAGGTGGAAGCAAAGCTTATTGGTGAAGAGCATAAGTCTTGAGGACAAACAGATCTAACCCTTGTTTATTAATAGTTGTACAACTTTGGGGGAACCCTCTTCCTCTTTCTGAGCCTCAGTTTCCCTCATCTGTATAATGGGCATAAAAGTGGCACAAAGTAAGGGCTCATTTGATATTTCCTGCAAGGGTTAGATATGTGCAGTCTTGGGAAACAAGACTTTGGCTTTTCTTTGAGTTTCTCTTCATTGCCCTTCTCAGTTTTCTTATGTCACCATCATTTTTTTCCTTGTCAAATCTCACTCAAGTTGTCAACCATGCTGGGGCATGTTCTGTTAGAGTGAGGTGTTGAATTCAGTCGGCGCCTTTTCAGTCTGTATCAGCCAAGTTTCTCTAGTGAAATAAGCCCATAGGGGGTGTATATGTTTGTGTGTGTGTGTGTGTGTGTGTATTGAAAGATTTATTTTAAGGCAGTGGCTCAGACAAATGTGGGCACTAGCAAGCCCAGACTTACAGGCTGGAAACTTTTAGGCAGGACTTAATGCTACAGTTTCGATTCAGAATTTACCACAATGTAGTAGAAAGGATATGGAATTTTAAAAAGGAACTGTAAGTCCATGATGAGCTCAAAACCCGGCCCAACAGAAATGGGGTCATACGTGTACCAAAGGACACACCCTAGGATGCTTTTAGCTGCAAATGACTTGAAACAACTTAAATACCCACCAACAGCACAATGGATAGATTAATAGTGGTATCACCTCCCAGGGGAATACTAGATAGCAGTGAAAATGAAATGCAGCTACATCAACTTGGATAAACCACACACACATAATATAGAGAAAAAGTATCCAAACACAGAAGAATAAGGCTCTATGATTCTGTTTATTTAAAGCTCAAAGGTACAAGTTAAAACTATGGGGAAGCAGTCAGAATAGGGGCCACCTTTGGGAAGGGATAATGACCAGGAGGGTTGGACTGAGTGAGGCTGTGGGGACACTTGCAGTATTCTATGCTTCCATCTTGATGGTGGTGACAGGGGTATGCTGATTTTTGTCAAAACTGAGCTGTTTCAATGCTTAAATGCATTCACTTTACTGTTTGCATGTTTCCTTTCGTTTAAAAGTTTAAACGAAGAATAACATTATGTTGGCAAGCAAAACACGTCTGGGGGACAGATCTGGCTTCTTCTTCCTCCTCCACTTGTACAGGGAAGGGAATATCCACTTTACAGATGGGGAAACTGAGGCTTGGGGGTGTGGCTGACTTTCCTAGGGGTCACCTCAAAAGCCATCATCAACTGGAGGGCTAAGCGTGCCATTCTAACAGTTTCGGTGTCTCCTCACCTGGTGTTTGTTTCAATTCCTGTTTGAATATTTTGTCTATTACAATCTAGATTGTATTTAGAAATACCTGGATGAACCCAAGAAGTTTGATCACCAAATGGCTTTTGTATTTTTCCTTCACCTGAGTCAGGGTATCTTAACCTCATCCCTCTCCACATTTGGCGCTTGGTAGTTCTTTGTGGTGGGGACTGGAGGTGTTCAGCAGCATTCCTGGCCTCTTATCTCTAGGCGCCTGTCACATCCCCACCTGCAGTAGTGACAAAACTGTCTCCAGATATTGCCAAATGCCCTGAGGAGGGCGGCAAAATCACCCCCAGGTGAGAGGTACTGACTGAGAGAGTGGGGCTCCTTGAGGGCTTGAACGAGGTTAGATTCATCTCTGTATCTGGCATGCAATAGGTACTCAATAATTGTTAGCTGAATATAAACCAAAAAAGCATGTCTGTGCATGGTCTGGGCATCTCTAGAAAGCGGGATGCAGTTGCCTCACAGACCGCCACACGCCTGCGTGTGGCCCGATCCGGGCAGAGCAGCTCTTGTATCTCAGCTCTGCTATTTCACACCTTTGTTGTCTTGGGTAAGTGATTAAGCGTCTCCTTACTTAGGTTCCTCATTTGTAAAGTTGACATTAGAATGGTGTCTGTTGCTTATGGTTTTCGTGTGTGGGTTGAGGGAATAACTAAGCCCATGCCTCACTGTGTGTGGATTAATCAGGGAAAGCTGTTTTAATTGGGTACCAGGTAAGAGAGAGCTGAGTGATCAGGTGAGTTACAAATAAAACTGAAGTTGAGGGGCTTCCCTGGTGGCGCAGTGGTTGAGAGTCCACCTGCCGATGCAGGGGACATGGGTTCGTGCCCCGGTCCGGGAAGATCCCACATGCCGCAGAGCGGCTGGGCCCGTGAGCCATGGCCGCTGAGCCTGCGCGTCCGGAGCCTGTGCTCCGCAACGGGAGAGGCCACAACAGTGAGAGGCCCGCGTACCGCAAAAAAAAAAACAAAAAACTGAAGTTGAGATTCTTGCCTCCAAAGAAAAAGATATCAGTCCAATCCAGCAAGACCTTGCCCTTAAAAGTCTTTGCAAAGGGCTTTTGTATCATTTTGCTCACTGATGTCCTGAGGGCAGATGACATTTTTGCCTCACATGGCAGAGGAAGGAATGGAGGTCCAGGAATTTCAGGGAGTCAGTCAGGTCACTTAACTCAGCCTGTCAGTGTGTGGTCTCCTGCCTTCTTCTTCTGAACCTTACTGAACACATATAGGGAGACATCAGAGGAGCACCCTGAGCAGTGGCCAGGGAGGAGCCTGTGCCGGGTAGCAGCCGGGGCAGCGGTGTGTGGTTGGTGGGGTGACATCTGTTCTTCATGCACGCCCAGCACCCACCCTGCCTTCTTCTGGTACTAAGAGCATCCCGATTTTCCCTCCAGATACTATCCCTCCCCACACTCTCATCATCCAAGAAGAATGGACCTACTTCCTGTTCCAGATTTGGCCAATCAGCACATTCCATTCCCTGGACCCCAGGGATAGGTTCAGGGATGGTCATGTGACTCAAGACAGTCCAATGGGAACCAACACTCCTTGGATTCTGGCTGGAGTACCGGGAAAGAAGAGCTCTCTTTTTCATCAGAGTTGCTGAATTGGTAGGACATCTGTTGGGAACTTCTGGTGGGCACCTTGCCACCATGAGAGATGGGCCTGCCTACAAATGAAGCCAATACAAGCAGACCCGAGAGGTGGAGAGGGACTGGTTTAAGCCAATCTGAGTTGGTTTCTGTCTGGACTAGGCAGTATCTGTCTGTTCCCACACCCCCATCAGCCCCTCACGGGGTGAGGACAAGAGAGTGAGGATGCTGGGAGAGCGAGTGACAAGGGTTCATTCTAGGTTTTTTGACACTGCCTGGTTAGGACACTGGTAAAAATGACCTGAACTCACCAGATACCACTGAACATTAGAAGGTGTATCTCCTACCCCACACCCACATTGTCCTCCAGATCTCAGTTTTTCTTTCCACAAAATGGGTATGCCTGTGCAGTGCAGCCATCCTGGTTGAGCAGCATGTTAATTTCTACTAATTACTTGTCTATATTTGCTCCTGACCCTCAGTCTCCTAACAGTAAGAAAATAGCTAAGGTGTTAGGCTCTCGGTATACATTAAGCATCGTGGTGAGCACTTTGCCAACATCAAATACTTCCCTGAATTCTCAGGGCACTTACTCTATGAAGAAGATGCTAGGCTATCCCCATTTTATATATGCAGAAACTAGCCTGGGCCAGTTTCACATGGGCTGCCCCGTGGAGGTGAGCCGGGACGAGCCTTAATGAGATCTTGCTTCCAAATTGGCACCGTGTCGCAGTTTCCAAAAGGCTTTCCTCTTCTCCTTTGGTCCTCGCCTGATTTTTTTGAACTGGTTGTTTATTCTCGTTGGACAGTTGTGGAAACTAAAGTTCATCAAGGGGCAGGGAACTTGACCAAGTCTACAGAGAGGAGGAGGAGGAGGACGGTGATGATCATTGAAATCCTGTAGGGAGCCCTCCTGTAGGTCACAATTACATACACTTTAGGAGAGGGTGGAGCGATTCTTATCTCCATTTTACAGATGAGGAAACTGAGGCTTACAGAATGAAGTCACTTTACCCAAGTTACGTAGCTAATCATGATGGAGTCAGGGTTTGCATCCAGGCAGTTGGATGTCACAGCCCGTTCTTTTAAGCACTGTCCTATGCCATCTTTTCAGAAATAGAATCTGAAGCCGGTCTGAGACTCCTAGACCACTCAGTCTCCTATTATTTTGAAAGAAACGCAGTAAGGGGAGAGCAGAGGGAGAATGTCCCAACTTCTTTGTTCCCCACTTGGCAGCCCCCTCCGGTTCAGGTAAATAGAAGTGATTCCATCATTGTTTGTCCCTAGTCCTAATGACTTTCGTCTTTGTGTCTTCGGAGCCAGACCTCACCCCTGGGAAGCTGGCCTGGGGCCTGAGAGGCACCAGCCGCCTCTGTGAACAATGGCCTTTGTTCTGCACACTTTCCCTATCAAAGCCTCGCAGCAGGGATGGCCTTCAGAGGCGATGAACGCTGTGATAATTCCTGTGCCAGAGCTGGGGAGGGGAGAGCAGGAAAGGAGGGGTCAGGTGTAACTTTGACCCAGTTAAGTCACTCTGGGGTCCACTGTCATCCTGTGTTGGTGGGAATAAACTCTATGAATAGCTTTGGGGTTATTAGCTCATCAAGCCTTGTGTGAATTGTTCTCATGTTATCTTCTGGGGAGTAGCGAGTCTGGAAATGATATTGGTGGACAGGGAATTTCAATTACAACAACAATAGTAATGGTGATGATGACGACGGTGAGGATGCTCGCTATATTTATCGTTCACTTACTGTGTTCCAGGCGCTCTAAGTATTGCATATACAGTAGCATTTAGTTCTAACAACAACTCTGTAAGGTAAAACGATGATTATTATGCATATTTTTAGAGGAGGAAAAAGGAGAATCTGGGGAGTAAATAACTTGCCCAAGGTCACTGAGCTGGGCCTTGAACCGAGGTCTAAGTGACTCCAGAGCCCGTGCGCTTAACCACTAGGTTCAAGTGGGCCTTTGTAAGAAAGAACGGAGCAGGGACATTGAGAGCAGGCACACTTGGGTTCTGCTTTTAGCCATCCCTGCAACCTTGGGCTGGTGGCCTCTAATTGCTGAGCCTCCTTCCTCACCTGTAAAATGGGGAGTCCTAATGCTTACATACCAGTCAGAGTCTCTGCAGGAAATAGAATCTACCCTGGATGGTTCAAACTGTGAGAGTTCCATCAAGGGGTGACTTAGAGAGGGGTGGGCAGAATTGAACAAACAAGGGATGCTAAGGCTCCCAGAGTCTGGCAACAGTGGGGAGCTGTCACCCTCTGTAGGTTGAAGGATCAAGGCATAAGGAAATGAGGTTTCAGGAGCCCAAAGAGAGCTGGGGTGGCGGTGGATGAGCCACCTGGCAGGAGCTGCAGTGGGGAGGGACATAACCCCTGCCAGTGATGTGATCCCGACTTAGAGAGAAAACAGGGAAGAGATACCCCAGCCTCTTTCCTTTTACCCCTTGACCTTTGGCCACTGCCTCCCATTGGATGATCCCAACCGGAAACCAGAGCACACGGGATACTGGGAAATGTAGTCCATAGGGATAGAGGTCAGTTTCTGGGGCACAGAGCAGGACCGAGAAGGGTGGAGTATAGGGGGAGAGGACAAATGGAGAATAAGCAAGTCCCACCTTCCAAGGTCCTCATGAAAAGGCAATAAGGTGACTCGTGTCAACACCTGTTCTGTAGGAGGCACGCAACAAATCCGTTCAGTTTTGTTACAGGATGAGGCATGGCGGCCCTTGTTAGTACTCAAAGGTATTCTCTCTTCACGGGAAGCAAAACTGTGTCCTGGAAAAGGGTGTGGATTCTGGAGCCAGATGGCTTTGATCCAAATCCTGCTCTCCTGTCTACTAGTTGTATGATCCCAGGGAATTCATTTAAATGCCTTGTGCCTCAGTTTCCTCATCTGTAATATGAGCAGTACCTACATCTCACAGGGGCTTGGGAAGGATTGAATGAGTTAAACATGGGAAGCTCCTAGAAGAATGTCTGGCCGCTGGTCAGTCCTCAGTAAATGCTGGCTCTTATGATATTTCTAGATGCTTACTTTCAAGAAGGGCTGTCAGACAAATCATCTAAGAACAGAGTGATGTGTTTTCTCAGTCTAAGAAGTAGATATTGATTAGGGAGCAGAGACAGGAAGGCTGTTTCAATCAAGTGGGTCAAGGAAGGCCTCTCTGAGGAGGTGACATTTGAGCTGAGACCTGGAGGATGAGTGGGAAGCCTCCGGGCCTGAGGAATAGAGGTCCAGGCAGCAGGAATAGCAGGTGCAAAGGCCCTGAAGCAAAAACAACTTTGGATGTTCAAGGAACACCAAGAAGACTATTGAGACAGTGGGTGAGATTAGAAGTCAAGGTCAGAGAGGTGGCAGGGGCCATGGAGGCCAGAGTAAGGAATTTGGATTTTCTTCCAGCGAGACAATAAGCTCCTGGAAGCATGTTATGCTGGGAAGGGATATGATTCTATGTGTTCGTCTGGACCTTTGCAAGAAGCACCTACCAAGATGAGATTAAACGTGCAGGGATTTAATTAGGGGAAGTGCCTGTCTGAGAGCAAGTAGAGATTGCCAGAACAGGCAGGGAGAGCTGTTGAGCTTCAGTGCAGATCTGATTCTGAGTGAGGAGACAGGGAGAAGAGGCCGGATGGCAGCATCCCTGGCTGCCACGCAGACTGAGGAAGATTCGGGAAAGCCATAGGGAGGCCTAGAGCTGTCAGAGGAACTCCATGTCTCCCTGGAACAGACCTGCCTTAGTGTCCTTGTCAATTTTAGACATTGGCTTAAATGCGGCCCCCAAGAGCCACAGCCTGTGGGAACTGTGGCCTCCCAGCAAATGCAGGGTGGCTTTCAGAGCCCAGCAGCTGGGGCCCTCAGTTCACTGTGCTCCCGCAGTTGTTGGTCTAGAGATGCATTCTCATGTTACCCTCTCCAACTCGCATTTTCGACTTGCACTTGGGCTATGCCAAGAAGACCGGCAGGGAAGGTGGGCGAGAGACATGCTGGTGACCGCTGAGAGCCCTGGCTCCAAAGGCCCAAGCAGGAGGGGCTGAGCGGGCGACCCAGATGGAACTTGGTGGGAGGCCAGACAGAGGTGTGTGCCTCCCAGTGAGTCAGGCCCTGCCTGGCTCCATCCCTGCCCGCCCAGCCTACGACACCCCCTAGATCCCCTGTCTCCCCGGAGGAAGTTAGGCCTGTAGCCTGGCTTCCTGCTATTATGCCATTTTTTGCAACCTGGACTTGATTTAGGTGTTACGTTATGGCTAAGAATATGCCCTGACACTTGAAAGGAACTTTTATTATTGTCCTAATTTGTGAAGAATTAGTTGTTGCTATTTTTTTTCTCTTTCCCTTCTCCCCTTTCTTCTCTGCAGGGTCAGGCTGGAGCCCTGTTATTGTTGTTAAATTTAGATCTGGAACTATATTGGGCCCGGCCTGGTGTCCCTGTGCTTTCACTTCTTAAAACAGGAAGGAAGGCCCCAGCTGGGGACTTTTGCAGAGCCAAGGAGCTGCTCTGAAGGCCTTGGGGAAATGCTTTCAATGGAAACCACTAGATGTGCGTAGGAGGGACCGGATTCAGAGAGTGTCTTTGCGTGGTTGAGTTGAAAGATTTTTTCCCCCTGACCTGTGGATACCCCAGTGAGCCAGACCTCTTATCATGGTAGGTGGGAGCTTTACTGGGTGGGTTCAAAATCCCAGCTCTGGGGCTTCCCTGGTGGTACAGTGGTTAAGAATCTGCCTGCCAATGCAGGGGACATGGGTTCGAGCCCCGGTCCAGGAAGATCCTACATGCCGTGGAGCAACTAAGCCCGGGCGCCACAACTACTGAGCCTGTGCTCTAGAGCCTGCGAGCCACAACTACTGAGCCTGCATGCCACAACTACTGAAGGCCGCGCGCCTAGAGCCCATGCTCCGCAACAAGAGAAGCCACCACAATGAGAAGCCCACACACCGCAACGAAGACCCAACGCAGCCAAAAATAAATAAATAAATCTATTTAAAAAAAAAAAATCCCAGCTCCGCCACTTTCTAGCTGTATGATTTGGGACAGGTAACATCTGCTCAGCTTCCTCCTTGCCTCAGTTTCCCCATCTGTAAAATGGGTATAATGATGTTACCAGCTGGTTTGCTTGAACAACAGAAATGTATTCTCTCACAGTTCTGGGGGTTAGAAGCTGAAGATCAAGGTATCTGCAGGGCTGTGCTCCTTCTGAAAGCACTAGGGAAGGATGTGTTTCTGGCCTCTCTCTTAGCATCTAGTAGTTTCTTAGCTTGTGGCAGCACAACTCCGATCTTCACATCGTGTCGTCCCTACGTGCATGCCTGTGTCCAAACTTCTTTTGATAAGGATGTCAGTCATATTGGATTAGAGGCGCAGCTACTACTCCAGCATGACCTCATCTTAACTGATTATATCACCAATGCCCCTATTTCCAAATAAGGTCACAGGCTGAGGTACTGAGGGGTCAGGACTTCAACCTATGAAATGTGGGGTCGGCGGGGGGGAACATCATTCAACCCATAACAAGAGGAAATAGGCACCTTGTCATAAGGTATTTGGTCCAAAATGAACACAGCTAGTAAGTGGTAGAGCCAGGATTTGAACCCCGGACAGTCGTATTTCATAGCTCACACACAGAACCATGACACTGAAGGCATCGGTGAACCTGAGTGCTCAGAACCAGGTCCGAGTAGCGTGTGCTTGCTTTGAGTTGACTCGAAGAGGCTGATTCAGGGTGTTGAAGGAGGAGACGGAGAGGCAGATGACGAACATGTGAAGGGTTGGCTCTTCTTCGACACACAAATGAAAGGAGGAAAGTGCTTGCCCTGAGAAGGCAGCAAGAGGACGGTGCAGAGCTGATGGAGACTGGCAGGTGGCACTTCCCCTCCCCCACCCTCTCCCCCTCCCCCTCCCCCTCCCCTTCCCGCCCCCCTCCACCTGGACAGACAGCGTGAGGCAGCTGTCCTCTGAGGGGGAACAGAGCTAAAGGAGGATGCTGAGAACGGCAGAAAAATGGTCCTTTCTGGGACTTTATAGATTTCCCCTGCACGGAGAGACCTTCCCACTCCCCTGGTGGGTGGGGCTGAGGCTCAAGAGGAGATATAAATATCTCTCCCCCTTTTTTATAATTCAGGAGCCTGTCAGTCACCGGAGGGGACCAAGGCAAGAGGTCTGGTGATGGGTGGGGGCGATGCAGAAGGTGCCTGAAAACATACAAAAAGGGCGTCCTGTAGTCCTGACTCCCTGGACCACCCGAGGGACAGTGCTGATGCCACAGGGAGCTTGGGACAAGCTGCACTACCACCCCACCCTTCCTGGCTGAGGGCTGTGTGGAGACAGGCTAGGTATCCGACCTCATTCTAGATTTGGTAGGGGTTTCATATTCATCTAGATTTTACCGAGCATTTACTTTAATCAGGCACTGCCCCCTCGAATGGTCACATTTAATTCTCACAATCTGCAAGAAATGGGTATTATTATATCCTTCCCACAAATGAGGAAACTGAGGCTCAGGGAGAAGAGGCAAGAGTTAGGATTTCAACCCAGGTTGTTTGGCCTCAAAGCCTGTGTGACTCACCACTGTGAAAGGCCACTCTCTGAAGGTAGAAAAGTTCCGGTTCATCTCAGCAATCTCCTGGCCCTTCTCTAAAAAGCTTTTCTGTGAGTGGGAGTCCCACACCTCCTAGAAAAGCCGTGATTTGCATTCCAGGCATGTTCACCTTCTCTGTCAGCAGCCCCCATCTAGACGGAGCCCCCATCTTCTTTTCCCCTAATGGACAACCATAGTAGCTTCTTCTTTTTTTTTTTTTTTTTTGGTGGTACGCGGGCCTCTCACTGTTGTGGCCTCTCCCGTTGCGGAACACAGGCTCCGGACGCGCAGGCTCAGTGGCCATGGCTCACGGGCCCAGCCGCTCCATGGCATGTGGGATCTTCCCGGACCCGGGCACGAACCCGTGTCCCCTGCATCGGCAGGTGGACTCTCAACCACTGAGCCACCAGGGAAGCCCTTCCCTCCCTTTTTAAGGCTGAATTGTATTCCATTGTATGGATAACCCACAGTTGGCTTATCCATTCATTTGCTTCCATGTTTTAGCTATTGTGAATTATGCTGCTGTGAACATGGGTGCACTGATCATGCAGTTTTGAGAGCCAGCCTTGTATGGTTTCTAGGTCTGAAGTCATGCATTCATCTGTCCATCTACTTGTTCGTTCAGTCCTCACTAGATCAAATGGGAACCCAACTCTGTTTCTTATTCCCGGTGTGACCTCAGTCAGGTGCTTGAACCTCTCCAGGCCTCAGTTTGCTTTTGTACGATGGGAGGTAGCAAGGACCCATCTCTGTGGCAACAGAACAGGTGCTCAGTGCCTGCGCCTTGCATGCTGGCTTCCTTCCCCTCCATGCTGCCTGGCGGGACAGGGAGGACCAGGGCCCATCTCTACTTCTAGCTCACTCCTTTGTCACTTCCAGGTCTGACAGGCCTCCCGGCTCTGGGGGCATGGTCTGAGCAGGTAGACAAACAAACCCTGGGATGCCTGGTCAGCCCACATGCCACCTGTCCTGTCTCAGAAGGGTCTGAGGCCAGATGCCTTCTGATGGGAAGCTTTGGACAACCTTGACCCCCCAACCCCCACTCTGTTCTGCATCCCCAGTGTGCAGCCCAGCTCGCCAAGGAAATGAAGCCAAGTCAGAGATCCTGGGCATTGATGAATGGCAGAGATGAGTGGCCGAGATGTCCGAGGCCAGGGAGACTTATATTCCTGCAGAGGGAGGAATAGCTTCCCTTCTCAGCCCTCCCTGGCTCCTTGAGGGGCCGCCCACCTGCCTGGGAGGTTTCCTTCCAACATTCCTCTGTGTTTTAGGCTCCCACTGGGCAGGAAGCAACTGCTACCTCGAACCCCCAGGACATCTCAGCTGGCACTGTCATTCAGACTGATTCCCAGAGATCCCCAGGGACAGGGGAAGTGGGCAGGCAGAGGGGTCTCCTCTGTTGCTTGTGGACGGGGGAGGCTGAGGGCTGACTCTTAGGAATATCGTCCTGTTGGCTTTCTCTCCTTCTCCCCAGGGAGAGAATTTCTGTAAAAGGGAAACAAACCAACAAAGACAGACAAACAAAACCTCCCTTCTGACTCTAGAAGTCTCAAACCAAATACAGGCATCCCTCCTTTCGTTGCACTTACTGAGCTTCGCAGATATTTTGTTTTACAAATTGAAGGTTGGTGGCAACCCTGAGTCAAGCAAAATCTATCAGTGCCATTTTTCTCACAGCATTTGCTCACTTCCTGTCACTGTGTCACATTTGGGTAATTCTTGCAATATTTTAAACTTTTTCGTTACTATTATATTTGCGATGGATCTGTGATCATTGATCTTTGACGTGACGATTGCAAAAAGATGATTTGCATCACCGTTGGGTACCCGTCCTTCATCCCCGCTCAAGTGCGAGCTCCGTGTGAGCGGGGACCCCGTTCCATTCACCTCTGTCTCCCCAGCACCTGGACCCCAGGAGGTGCTCCATAAATGCCTCCAGAAAGGAATTCTTTTTTAAAAAATAAATTTATTTATTTTTATTTATTTATTATTTTTGGCTGTGTTGGGTCTTCGGTGCTGCACGCAGGCTTTTTCTAGCTGTGGCGAGCGGGGGCTGCTCTTCCTTGCGGTGCACGGGCTTCTCATTGCGGTGGCTTCTCTTGTTGCGGAGCACGGGCTGTAGAGCGTGTGGGCTTCAGTAGATGCAGCACATGGGCTCAGTAGTTGTGGCTCACGGGCTCTGGAGCGCAGGCTCAGTAGTTGTGGCTCGCGGGTTTAGTTGCTCCGCGCCATGTGAGATCTTCCCGGACCAGGGCTCGAACCCGTGTCCCCTGCATTGGCAGGCGGATTCTTATCCACTGCGCCACCAGGGAAGCCCCAGAAAGGAATCCTGAAGAGTGGCAGGAAGAAGGATGGAGTCACGAGGCGCAAGTTGCCCTTAGAAGGAAGGGACATGTGAGCATCTTCGGGCGTGATTGTCCTTGTGCCCGGGTTCTAGGGGTTGAGTCCCCTCTTTCAGTGGAATCCTCGTCTCTTTTCATAATTTAGAAATGTTATTCTGGGAGTGGGGTCTGAGGCATCACCAGACTGCCAGCGGGGTCCCCGGCTCCGACAAGTAAAAGGAAGGGGCTGTTCTGGCCATGGGCACACAGCTTTCCTCCTCCTGTGTCAACTGCTAATGAGGGAAGAAAGCTCTATCCTCCTAGATTAGTGACCTTCCAGGAGGGGCTGAGCGCGTGGTGAGACGGACGGAACCTGGGGTCTCCTGCTCCCCTTTCCTCTCTTCTCTTCTCCCTCCCTCCTCCCCCTGTCTCTCCCTCCTCCCCCTGTCTCTCCCTCCTCCCCCCTCCCTCTTTCTCAATATCTCTCCCTGTCTCTCTCTGTCTCTCATTACCCTTCTCTCTACCCTTCCTTCTCTCTCTCTCTGAATGTTTGTGTAACTGTGTACAATAAGACATGTCTTTCTTTACCTGTGAGTGTATGATACCCGGATAGTAGGGGGTTCCCTTTGTGTGTGTATCTGCCTGTGTGGCTCTGGGTACATCTCCTTGTTTATGTAGCATGATATATATTTGTACACCTGGTAGCTGGCGTGTTCTCTTTGGGTCCCTGGGAGTCTGTGTGTGTCTGTACGTGTGGAGGTATGGCTTTCCTGTGTGTGTTTACCTGTGTGCTTTAGTGTCTGTGTATACCTGGATAGTTTGAAGATTCTGAGTGTGTACACTTGGATATTTCCCTGTGTCTCTGTGTTTCTGCTGTTCCCTTGGATGTTTGCATTTCTCTGTGGATTTATACCTGGTTGTCTGGGTTCTCCTCCATGACCCTAAAAGGTGTGATCCTTTGTGTGTAAACCCCCAGTGGTGTGTGTATTTCTCCCTCCGCTCCTCTCCCAAGAAACTAGGGTTTTTCTACCATCTCACATTCTTGAACTAGTCAAGATGATGCCCACAGGTGAAACCTTCATGATCTAGGTCAGAGGTTGGCAAACTTTTCCTTAAAGTGTCAGACTGTAAGTATTTTAGGCTTTGCAAGCTGTGTGGTCGCTGTCACAATGCCTCACCTCTGCCTTTGTAAAGTTTCAGCAACCTCACATAATACGTAAACGAATGAGTATGGTTGTGCTCTAGTGAGACTGAAATTGTGGATGCTAAAATATGAATTTCATGTAATTTTCAGATGTGAGAGAATGGTCTTCTTTTCATTGTTTCCAACCATTTAAAAAGGTGAAAACCATTCTTAGCTCATGGGCCATACAAAAACAGGTGGTGGGCTGGATTCGGGCCATGGGTCATAGTGTCCAGACCCTCAGTCTATACAGGTCAAACTGGCCTTCCTCCTGTGGCCTCTACCTGGCTTGAGAAAGTCATGTGTCAGGGGCGACTGGGCTAGAACAAAGATCTCTGGGCCTTCCCAGGCCTGGATCCCTGCAGGCTGAGATCACCGATCTCTGAGGGTTTGTTAAGGGTCCCCTTGGCTGGGCTTTGAGGCAGAGATCTCGATACCTGAAGACCTTGAGTTGTGAGCAGAATGGGGCAAACCACCTGTACTTAAGTCCCAGCACCACTACCTACAAGCCTAACGACTTTGGACAAGTGACATCCCCTTTCTGAGCCTCAGTTTCCTCATCTGTAAAACGGGGCTCTTAAGTGTACCTTCACCCTAGGGCTGTTGTGCAACCTCAAAGACACAACAAGTGTACACTGTGCATAATTCCTGGTGAGCATGAAATGCACAGGAACTTTGGCCACATCTGTGATCATTCCCAAGTGCAGTGAACCCCTAAGAGGGGAGCAAAGATTTCTGCCAAACTGGTCTGGGCCCCCGTGATTCTGCTTTGCTGTGATTCTCAGGCTCTTAGGTTACCCAGAAATGTAACCCCTGGTATTTCTCTTAGATTCCTCAGATAAAAATCTGGGTAATTACTGCCTTTGTCACTTTAATGAGCTACTTCAGTAACTGTTGTTTAAATGCTAGAGCAATTATCTGTTAGAAATACTGGCCTCTGGGTTTCCATAGCCCCACTTTTCCAGGGTGGCAGTTGGGGTTATCTCTCTGCTCCCCTCATTCCGCAGGGATGAGAGGTATGGAAGGTCAGGGATCACTGAGGGGTACTTCTTGGGGCCAATGCAGGCCGGTTGGGGAAAGCTGCTCTCAGAACTTAACCTGCAAAACTGCTCCTGGGACCATGGCTTCCTCTTGATGGTCCTTCAGCCTGACATTGTAACCTGCAGAGTTTCCCACACCAAGGATTTAATGACGTTTCCACTTAACTCGTGACTTTTTACCTTGGAAATACCATTGCCCACCGTGTAGCAGGGCAACCATATGGCCTGAGTTCAGGGACCAATAATAACTTGGAGACTCTATTTTGATCAGACCAAAGCTTTCCCTAAATCTTCCTCCATTGTGTCACTATTCTGCTCAATAACCTTCAATGGCTCCTTGCTACCTTGGGAGTAAAGTCTAAGTATCTTACCCAGAATTCAAGGCTTTCCATGATGTGGTTTGGACCTACTTTGTCCTATCCTCTGTCCATCTGTGAACCACCTGCTCCATCCAGTCTTGTTTCCTCGCTGCCCCACCACGCCGTGCCCTTCCAGCCCCCCAGCCTTTGCTCATCAGGTCCCTGGTGCATGGAGTGCCTTTCCCACTTCTGCTCCATCTGTTGTAACTTTGTCCTACCTGCTTGCTAGTGGCACAAGCTTGAGCAAGGTTCTTTGCCTCTTGCATCAAACTTTACATCTGTAAAAAAAGGGATCATAAGATGACATACTTAGAGGGCTGTATCCAGGAGTCAATAAAACATTACGTGTTAAGGGCAGAGCACAGTGCCTGGTACACCGTTGGCTCACAGTTAGCTGTCACTGCTCTTGCTATAGTCAAAAGTACCACTTCCCCAACTACCTAGGCTTATTTTGATTTCTTACAGCTCCAGGGGCAACCATCTCCCTGAAGTTCCATCTAGCAACCAAGCACCATGAACATTTCCCTGGCCTGCAAAGCAGACCAGCCAGCCCCCTCTTACTTTAAAGAGGTTTCCTTCTGACAGCAATTTGGGGTGTTGATTACAGCCTCTGAAAGCCCTCATTAGCATGCCTTGTTCCTTGTTCCTGTAAGGTGTCTTTGCATGACCCCTGTGCCACTGTCATGATTCAGAACCTGTGTTGAAAGTTCCTGTATTCCATCTCTGAGATCAGCCCCTTAAGCAGGAAGGTCATTGTCAAGGTCTTCGGAAGAGAAATTTGGGAACAGTTGCCCCAAGGATATATTCCAGCTTTGCCAGATCTTGAGGAATAAAAAGGAGGAAGGGAAAATGTTTTATGAAGTATAATGGGTCTTTTCAGGCATATTCAGCTTTTGATTCTGCAAAGCAATTACATTCAAGTTACATTCTTCAGTGAAGACTCTAGCACCACTGTGAAATAAGTACTGTTGGTGCGAACTGCAGCTCAGAGAGGTTAAGTGAATTGTCCTAGCTCACACAGCAAAGTAAGTGACGAAAATGAGGCTTGAACAGAAATCTTCTTCATCTCAATACAAACACTTTCTAATAGTCTGGACTTCATGTGGCAGGAATCCCACTTTATTTTTTATTTTTTTGGCGGTACGTGGTCCTCTCACTGTTGTGGCCTCTCCCATTGCAGAGCACAGGCTCCGGATGCGCAGGCTCAGCGGCCATGGCTCTCGGGCCCAGCCATTCTGCAGCATGTGGGATCCTCCCGGACCGGGGCATGAACCCGTGTCCCCTGCATCGGCACGTGGACTCTCAACCACTGCGCCACCAGGGAAGCCCAGGAACCCCACTTTTTAACTGAGCACATGGCTGCCTATCATAAACAACTGTTGTACATTGTCCAACATCACTTGCAACCAGTGATGTAAAATGCTCTGGCCAATGAAATAAAAGCAGAACTGATGTGTGGGCCTCATAGGAAGACTGTTTAAAGGGAGGTGACCCAAGTGGGAGAAGCCTATTTAGTTCTCTGCCTTCTTTCCTCCTTCTTTGTGGCTACAACTTGACTGTGATGGCTGGAGCTTCAGCAGCCATTTTGAACCATGAAGCAATTATGAGACTTGATCACATACTAGAAAGTAGTACAAAAAGTTGAGTCTTGGGTCCCTGATGTCACCACTCCCCTACCATATCAGCCTTGAACTGCTCTCTCTCTCAACTTCTGTTAGATGCTAGAGATACAAACTTCTACCTTGTTTAAGCCACTTCATGTTGGTTTTTCTGTCAATTGCAGCCTTCTTTCTCCTTTATGTGCTCTGATTCAGACTCTTTTATATGTTCTTATGACATCCTCTATGTCCCTTTCATAACACTCGTCACAGTCTGATTGCATTATTTATTTTACAAGTGTTATTATTTAATCTATGCTTCCAAAAGGATGCAACTCCATGAAAGCAGGGACTGTGTCTTTCCTATTTGTTGCTACTCCCTAGCATGTGGCAGATGGCTAGGCTAGAGGAGGCACTGATGATTATAGAAAGAGCAAGTATTTCTTGCTCTGAGTCCCTGCAGCAGGTCCCAGTCCGTTAATGCAGGGAAAGAGTCAGTTAATGCAGCCTCCCACACTCATATTTTCTCTCTCTGGTGGGTTCCTTTTGCCTGCAAATACTGGGACTATCAGGATGAACCAATCCCACTGGGGAAAGCCAAATTCAATACACACAAAACACATTTTCCTTTGTCTCCAAATCTATGTTATGTGTCTTCTAAGTCACCTCTATGTTCGGCTATGAGAAAATATCCAAGAAAGATGAGAAAAGACAGAAGGGTCTAAAGGGAGTGATTTCTTTTTCTGATGCAGTTTTACTTCACTACAAAGAAGCAAGGTGAACTTTGAGTGGAAAGAGTGTAGACAGAGGAGTGTAGGATTTATTGAGCTCATAACACCTGCACCACGACCGAGATGCAGTATCTTAAGTCAATGCCATTTACCTCCACATCTTAAATCCGCCACTTTCTACCTGTGTGACCCCAGGAATTCCATTGATCTCTGAGCCCTGGTTTTCTCATCTGCAAAATGGGAATGATTATAGTTTCCACCTCATAAGTTTGTTGAGATGATTCAATGAGGGAACTCGAGTGTAAGGCACAGCACAGGGTAAATTCCTCTAAACAGGGAACTCTTTTTATGTTTGTATTTATTATAATCCATTTAGAAAAGCTTGTTGCTGTGACTGTTTTGTGACTCTGATCCCATTCTCAGGTTTTTGAAACCTTCCAGATGGGCTGCAAATTGACTGTGATGGATGATGGCGCCGAATTGGGAAGAAATAATTCATTCTCTACCATCCGTACAGATGATGTACAGTGCAAAGTGCTTGTATCTAGCGTCGCTCCCCCTCCCCCCAGCAAAGTTCTCTTATTCTCTTAGCAGGTGTCTGTTATTCCCCTGCCGCACATCCGTATAAGCAGATCTGGCTTTATCAGAGGACAGGGAGAGCTTGATGCTAGAGCTGGGGTGTGCCTACAAGAATCTTTCAACAGACAGACTGGCTTTCATGCAGCCTTGCAGATGGCAAAGGGCTAATCCTTTTAGCAGGTTCTAAGTTGAAAGGACTCTGGCGTAGGTTTAGTGTGAGACCCAAACATCTACCATTTGATTTGCATATCCTTCTGTTTCTAAGTGACTTCTGACGCATTTTGCTCAAAATCAAATCCAAGTGAAGTGTGTAGAATAAAGGGATTGGACACTTTGGTCTTTCTAGAACTCCAGGTCTTCAGCTGCGCAGGATACCCGACAGGAGATAGTGGCACCCAACTGATGCTGGCAAAAGCAAGCTGTAGCTAACAAACGTGGTGAAACCCAATGGTTACCTGGCAGTGGCCAATGGGTGTCCACAGCACAGTGAGAAAATCGTAGCAGCCAATAAGCTGACCATTTGTTTTCAATTGAGGTGAAATTCACATACCACAAAATTAATCATTTAAAAGTATACAATTCAGGGCTTCCCTGGTGGCGCAGTGGTTGAGAGTCCGCCTGCCGATGCAGGGGACACGAGTTCGTGCCCCGGTCCGGGAAGATCCCACATGCCGCGGAGCGGCTGGGCCCGTGAGCCATGGCCGCTGAGCCTGCGCGTCCGGAGCCTGTGCTCCTCAACGGGAGAGGCCACAACAGTGAGAGGCCCGCGTACCGCAAAAAAAAAAAAAAAAAAAAAAAAAAAAAAAAAAGTATACAATTCAGAAACATTTAGTACATTCACAATGTTGTGCTACCACAACCTCTATCTAGTTCAAAGGTATGTCATCATCCCAAAAGAAAAGCCTGTATCCGTCAAGCAGTCACTCCCCATTTCCACTTCCTGTCTCTAAGGATTTATCTATTCTGGAAATTTCATATAAATGGAATTATACTATATGTGAGCTTTTGTATCTGACATGTATCACTTACCATCATATTTTCCAGGTGCATCCATGTTGTACCATGTATCAGAATTTCATTAATTTTTATGAATAATATCCCATTGTATGAAAATACCACATTTTGTTTATCCATTCATCAATTAATGGACATGTGAGTTTTCTTCACCTTTTGGCGATTGTGAATAATACTGCTATGAACGTTCATGTACAAGCATTTATCTGAGTATCTGTTTTCAGTTTCTTTGGGGGGCGTATATCCTTACAGGTGGAAATGCCGGCTCCTATGATAATTCTATGTTTAACTTTTTGAGCAATCCGTTGACCTGTTTTTATCCATGTGTGAGTTACTCCTGTGGACTCTTCAAGAGACCTGGGGGCAAGGATAGGTCAGTATACACACAGCTAAGCTCTCGCTTGAGCAAGTGGGGAGAGTAGCCCAAAAAGTTGGGGTTATTATTGTTAATGCAACCTTCTTTGACACCATAGGTCCTAGGAAAATCTTTACACTAGATTTACAGAATTTTCCATTTTGTACAAGCCACTTTCTTTACCTCATTCTCCTATGATTTCCTTAGCCGTTGATAGTGGGTAGAGAGCTGGGAAGTTTGTGCTAATTCTCCTGGGAATCTGTAGTTCTGGTGCGCCACCAGGAAAGCCCTGGTTCTTTATTTTATCTACAGTGCCCGGTACGTAGTAAGCCCTGAATAAATATTTACTGAATAAATGAATGGATGAATGAATGAATGTTCATTGTATAAATTCTCTCTTATCCATGGTAGTCATTTCAAGGTTAGGGGGTGAGGAGGAACTCTGCCTTGACTTTTCTTTAAACCCTAATCTGATATCTGATGGGTCTTCCTACTTAGGAAGGGGACAGACCCAGTTCAACTTGTCCTGGGCCCCTTTGTTGCTGTGTGATGCTGAGAAAGTCCATCTGGACTCCTTTCTCTGTCATATGAGAGAAATGATGGTATCTACTCAATGAAGGCCACGTAGTCTCTGCTCAATAAGCAATAGTCAGTTTTTATACTCAGGTTCTTCCCTAGAATGTTGTTCTAGTGGAAGATGCTGTGAGGGAGTGTTTTGAGCAGCGCCTGTGGCTCACTGACGCTGCGATTCTCTTCTGTAGGGAAGCGTATTAGAAGTAGGAGCTCTTGGGCTTCCCTGGTGGCGCAGTGGTTGAGAGTCCGCCTGCCGATGCAGGGGACACGGGTTCGTGCCCCGGTCCGGGAGGATCCCACATGCCGCGGAGCAGCTGGGCCCGTGAGCCATGGCCGCTGAGCCTGCACGTCCGGAGCCTGTGCTCCGCAATGGGAGAGGCCACAACAGTGAGACGCCCGTGTACCGCAAAAACAAAACAAAACAAAAAAGAAGTAGGAGCTCTTTAGACAGCACCTGACCCTTCCCTACCTCCCAGGCCTGCGCCCCCCACCCTCTGCGCCGTCCCTGGACTCTTGGTGGGGGTGATCTACATAATTCAGCACAGGAGCTGGGCACCCCCTAGTTCCCATGTATCTTTATTTATTCCATTTTTTCCTACAATGTCTTCAACCTCCCCCATACCTCCTCCCCTCCACACACACATACACCCATTCTCTGCTTGGTTACCTTGGTTACCCCTCTCCAGCCTTCAAGACTCAACCTATATACCACTGGAAGCAATTTCTCCTCACTGTACCCAGGCTGGGGTAGGTGTCTCTTCTGGGCTTCTCTCATCCTCCCCAATTCGATCATCCCCATTTAACTGCATCGTATTTATTATTTCGCTTTTCCCCTCCGGCTATAGGCACTTTGTCCCCGGGACTACCTTTCATCTCCATGTCTCAGCTTCCAGACCATGGCGATGTCCCAAGCGTCGGTGGGGAGGGAATGCGTGGTCAGGTGACTTCTGTTCCATTTCATCACACAATGAAGATGTTGATGGGGACCCCAAGAAAAGGCGGTTTCCTGGTCTTAATATGAAGAATAGCTGTTCTTCTGAGCAATTGGCTTGGTTTTGTGCAGGCTTGAGAATCACACAACTTTCTGATTCGTCTTTTTCATGTTGGCTGCCAGGAAGCTGAGAGCCGGACAAGTACCTAGCAGATGGATGGGTCACCGTGGAGATACTTCTTTCTCTGATGTTTTATCCCTCAAACTCGATGGTCTTGTCTGTTTTTCAGGAAAAAATCTCCTAAACCAACTATACCTTTGGTTATTTTTGTTGCATTTTATGTGTCACTGGAAGTGAGCTCAAGTCATTCCTAAAGGAAAAAATGAGGTCAACGTCTGTGTTAGTTTCTTTTTGCTGCTGTAACAAATCACCACAAATTTAGTAGCTCAAAATAATACAAATCTACTATCTTACACTTCTGGAAGTCAGAAGTCCAAAATGGGTCCTACGAGGTTCAAATCAAGGTGTCAGCAGAGTTGTACATGTTCTGGAGACTCAAGGGAGAATCTGTTTCTTGCCTTTTTCAGCTCCCAGGGGATGCCTGAATACCCCAGCTTGTAGCCCCATGTCACTCTGACCTCTGCTTCCATCATCATATCCTCTCACTGACTCTCCTGCCTCCTTTTTAGAAGGACCTTTATGATTACATTTAGGGCTCATCTGGATAATCAAGAATAATCTCATCTCAAAATCTCTAATTTAATCACTCTTACAAAATCTTCTACCACATAAACTAACATATTCACAGGTCCCTGGGATTCCAGGGATTAGGAAGTAGATCCCTCGGGGGAAGGGGATTATTCTACTTCCCACACCATCCTAGCTAATTAAGTTATTTCTGAGGGCAAAGCAATACATGGTGATCTGGGATTTTCAGGTAGTAATTGTCTTTAAAGAACTTTTAATAGGAACAATAACCAAAAGTGAGATGGAACTTTCACTTTGGAAGCTCAATCTTTCCAGAGAAATTGGGGTGTGATTCTAAGTGACTTGAAGGAATAAATCGATCCTGAGTCCCTGTCTCAGTGGCCTCCTCCCTTTCCATTCTCCTCCCTCCCTCCCACCCCTCTTCCCCAGCTTGTTTTACCAAGCGGTACCCGGAGCCCTTAAGCAACTCCTTCCTGAGATCAAAACCTGTGAGGTTTCCCAAGCATGCCCTGAAGCTGACACCTCTCCTCGTGATTTTGAAGCACTGCTGACACCCAGTTTTAATTAACCAGCTGAAGAAGTGTTGTCTTGGCAGAAAGTCTAAGATATTTTGAAATAAGTTTTTGGCAATTCAACTCCCAAGGGAATGCCCAGCTTGCCTTTCTGGTTTGCTGTGTTTAAACCTTCTTTTGATGACTCTGTGAAAGTCTGACCTTCTCGGGCACTGTCAGCCAGGGTGCTTGGAACAATTGGCCCTTCTCCCTCATGTGATTTTCTTCATATTAATGCTCCCTGGTTGCCCTCAGCAACCTTCCTTCCCTCCCCAGCCTAGGCTTACTTGATCTGTTGAATCTAGTCACTCCAATGGATCGAGCAGATATTTCTAGATGTTGCAATCATATTCCAGGCCCCAATCAGAACATAAAGCATTATAGGCATTATATGTCATCTCTATTCCTGTAGTGCTAATTCTAGGCACTGCTGTGATGCAGAAATCCAGTGGTTCATTCCAAAAACAAAAAGCTTAAAAACTATGTTTCTCTTAAAAGATCACACTTTTCCAGACTCTATCTTGCCCTAAAGAGGAAAGTTTGGGGGCAGAGGTTGGTTTGAATCTCTTGCTTCACTTGTTGGGTGTATAACCTTAGCAAATTTCCTGAACTGATAAATTCCAGTTCCTTTTATCTGGGGGTGAAATCGGGGCAAGCACACACACAAACGTGGGCATGCTACACACCAGGACAGGCTTCTATGAGAGCAAAAATATATTCCTGAAACTTGACACCTGGTACAAAACTTTCAGTAAGTACATACAGAGAAGCATGGACAAGTGGGAGTGGGGGTGGGGGGATTATATTCAGAATAACTGGGTTTATTTACCAGGTATATATTGGGACTTACCTTTCCTATGTACCTCTGTTTCCTCATCAGTAAATTGGCCATAATAATGTTACCTTCAGAGATAGTTGAGAGTTTGAATTAATTCATACTTGAATTAATTCATACCTGGCACATAAACAATAACTATTATTATCTTATTATTATTCTATAAGATGGATATAATCACCAGAGATCTATGCAAAGGGCTGGGTGGCCGAAGTTCAATAAATGTGAATTGTCATTATCATAGACAATTGTTCTGTGCGTTTGAGGCTGGATTTAAGAAAATGATATCATTGTTAGTATGGGAAGATTGGTACAGAAGACTTAAATTTGCTAGTGTAAAGTGGTGGAAATGTTTAGAGGAGTTTTCATGTAGATGGAAACCAACTGGCACAAAGAGCATTAGAATCATGATTGATTGATTGATTATTATTATAATCTAATGATTAGCATTAGAATCATGATTAAGGAGGCTGAATTAGATACTGAGGCAGAGATAAAGAATTACATCCATGCATCTGAACCTTTGCACTGCAGAAGATAAATGATACAAAGAATTAAAGAAAAATTGAGCTGATATGAACATTTTGCCTTTTAGCTCGTGGAAAGCTAGTAGCGCTTTTTTTGGTCAATATTTACCTCCTGAATTGACAAATGGGAGTCAATACTTACTTCCTATTGTTAGTACATCTATTTTCTGTACACTACATGTAAGCGGCCTATACACACAGGCACCAATACATTAACAGCTATATCAATAGAAAATCAACAATAATCATTTATTTTTAGTGGCCATCACCACTGAAACACCAACAATACAATACACTCAAGACAAAGAGGAATGCTTAGTGTGATAGATGTCTGTGGATAATTGATTTAGGTTAACAACTTCCTTTCCTAATGGTGCTAATTGTGTTAATCAATGGGCTGATTTCATCAGAGGCTTTCAAAGGCCCATCCTGGACGTTGCCAATTCTTTCTCTGGTTGATGAGTTAGTTCCCCACGTGAAGTCACCCAGGCTCAATTTATAATCGTCAGCAGAACTGTTTTAGTGACGACTTGCAGTCCAACCAAATAACCCATTCAGCAGTGCATGGCCCTGTTGGAATTCTTGGACCAGGTTAATTGGGTAGATCAAATCTGTTGCAGTGGATAGTTGGTGGTGGTGCTGGCGATGTGGTTTTGGGCTTCCCAGAATTTTCCCCCCTTAATATAGCCCCTTTGTTACCTTTGTGGGCACTTCACTCATCTTCACTCTTGTTGTTTTAGTGGACAATGATCTACACCAATAAACCAATAGACATTCTCCTGGGAATTTATATCTTGATCAGAAGGACTCAAGGACAGGGAAAAAGATATGCTTATAACACATTAATTTTAGTGGAGGTATCCAGACAAACCTGTCATATGCATACTTGTTCTCAAGCCTCCAGGAAGTTCCTGGTTCCTGAATACACCCATCGATCATCTTGAGTTACCCCATATCCTTTTAAGCTTATGATACCCAGAGTCGGCTTCTGTTGCTTGCAATCAAATAGTCCTAAATTGTTCAGTCAAACTGGCTTTATCACCCATGTCAATGCCAATTGATTGGTAGTGACTATATGGAGTGGTGTGTTAAGAAAGATTCAGAGGATTCATGCAAGAACTGTGGAAAGAGTGTAGCACTCAATTAGCAATATCTACTTAGGGTAAGTGTGGGAGGGATGGAGTCAGGGTAGAATATTACTGATGCCAAATATATGCCAGGGACCTAAAGACAGAGAACACAGTGTTTAAGGGATAGGGGTCTAGAGCCGACATTCTCCCTCTTCCCAGCTGTGTGATCCTGGACAAGTCACTTAATTCCCTGTACCTCAGCTTCCTCTGGTGCACAGTGAGGATATTAGTACCCTCTGTAGGGTTGCTATGAGAATGAAATAGTTTAACAACAAGTAAAGGACTTAAAACCATATTTGCCGCATGGTGAGGGAAAAATAAAATGTTATCTGCTGCTACTGGTATTGTGTCATTGCTGTACTTGGGGTGTAGATACTGGACATCTGAGCAGTGAATGAATGCATGGATAAACAGAAGAATGGATAAGTTACAGTTTTGAAGTAAAAGAGTCAATTCCAGAATATTCAGCACATTAGAGTCTGTGACCATTGCCATCATTTCCTTGACTGGGTTCTCAGAGGTTTTCATTGTTCTTCCAGGCACCTGTGTGCAATTTGGTCCCAGATTCCCTTGACTAGGTTTTCTATAGGAGTTAAAACCACATGATCAGATTCTCTCTCTCTCTTTCCACCCTCATACATGTATTTAAGCCAACATTCCTATTTAACATCTGTTACATATTTTTCTGTAAATAGATGATTTTGAAAAGATTTATTTCTAGCTGTTTCCTTTGGCTCATTACTAATATGCATTGTTATTGTTGTTGTCTTGATAACCCATTTCAGTCTTTTTTCTGAAGCAAAGGCATTAAAGTATCCTGTTCTTCCTACCCACTTTCTACCCTCCACCTCGCTCAGGTCACATCTGTGGTCCCCATCAGCTTCAGCAGTCCAGACCCAGCTTCCTGGAAATAGATCCTAGGATAAATGGCTGCATTACCATGTTTTTCTTTTACCAATTTGGGGAGACCTGTCTGAGACATTGGCTCCTATTGACTTCTGATTCAAAAATGACTTCAACTCATTTTAAGTCCACACATGTTTATGTGAACTGATTTTTTTTTTTTTTTTGCGGTACGCGGTCCTCTCACTGTTGTGACCTCTCCCGTTGTGGAGCACAGGCTCCAGACACGCAGGCTCAGCGGCCATGGCTCACGGGCCCAGCCGCTCCGCGGCACGTGGGATCTTCCCGGACCGGGGCACGAACCCGTGTCCCCTGCATCGGCAGGCGGACTCTCAACCACTGCGCCACCAGGGAAGCCCAATGTGAACTGATTTTGAAAATCAGGTTGTGGTTTTGAGTCCCTTTCTTTCTTTCTTCCTCTCTCCCTCCCTTCCCTTCCTTTCCTTTCTTCTTTCTCTCTCTTTCTTTCTCTCTCTCACTCTTTCTTTCTTTCTTGTCTTAGGGAGGTAAACATAGTTTCCAGGTCCAGATGAGTCTTTGAATTTAACCATATCTCGATCCTGAAACAAGTCCTCCAAGCTGGACTCTTAAAGGCTCATCTTCTTTTCTATGGCTAAATAGATTTTCATTTTATTTTCTACAACTCAAATGATATTTTTAAAGCCTTTGGAGTGCGGGCAATCTCATACCATCTATATTGGAAGAGAGCTGATGAGCCGACCATCCTAAGAAGCAGAAAGTCTAAATATATTTGATGATTGGCTGTGGAATGTGTTATTAGAACAGCAATTTTACCTTGTAAATTGGTTTTAGCTAATAATGAAATGATTTTGCATTTTCCACGTGTATGCTGACTCCAAACGGGTGAAGGATCAGAGAGATATTTGCTGGGTAGCAAAAACAAGCCCATATGGGGGTTTGTTCAAAACCCCACCAGGACTTGGCTCCCATAACATAATTTGTCACAGTATATTATAGTTTCCTGTAGACTTGTCTTTATCCTCCACTAGATCAGGAATTTCAGGAAGCCATGGATTTACATCTGGGATACTGTAGTATCCCCAGGGCCTTACAATAATTGGCATTTGGTGGGCATTCCGAAAATTTGTTAAAAGGAAGCAAACAAGTGAGAAAAGTAGCTATAGACAATTTTGCAAATAAGTACTTGGGAAATGACTCCGTTCATTAGGGATCATTGTAGACTGGAAGACTTTTGAACCATTTTTCAAGCTTCCTATGGGGGGGACCTTTTAGAATCTTAAGGGCTCTTACTGAGGTGGCTCCTGAGATCAGGATGACAGCCTTTTGACCGATGAGGCCGGCATGAGTTCAAGCATGCTTTTAGGTCACTATCCACTCATTCTAGGCTCACTCGGAGAGGGTGGATTTCGGCCTGATTTGGGGGGGAACCTCTGCCTTGTTGAAAAACTGAAAGCCACATACTTCTTTCTCATTGGCCATAAGATGAACAGTGTGATGCCATACAGAACAGGTTGGTCCAGCCCTCTCGTGCCCCTTCTCAGAGTGTTTTCTTTTTTCTTCTCCGTGAAGCCTGCCATGAATTCACGGAATGTCACAGACCATGCAGGATGGTCCAGATCAAACCCTTCACCTGCTAGGAGGGGACAGTCGACGGGACTTCCTGCTACTCTGATAGCATTGCCCTGCTCTATCTGTGCGGTTGTTGGCCTCTCTTTATGTCTCCATTTGCTCTTCACCTTCTGCAGTCCTCGCGGGCTCTGGAGGACAGGAATTAATTTATGGTGCTGTGAAATGCGCTGGTCTTATCAAGGGATTACAGGTTAATACCCTGATGCCTCACCTCCCATACCTTTGGTCTTGGAGACCGTGTTTACAGTGCTGGTTTGAACTTGAGGGAGGGGGCGAGGTGAGGAAGAAGGCAATTACAAGGCTCCCAGTTGCCTGCTGACTTGTTTGAAGCAGGTAAGACTCACCCAGGTGTGGACAGGGGGACCCTTCACCCAGAGCCCTATCTCTGCAGGGAGATAAATTCACAGTTAATAAAGATAAGGGCCCCAGAGAAATGCCCTGAACTAGGACTGCATTGGCCGCCCAGCTGATCAAAGCCAGTTGTGACTAATTCTCTCAATGGGAAATTCTCCGGGTCAGAGAAGGTTTGGGGTCATGGGGCTGGTGAGGGAAAGCCGCCCTGGCTAGAACCGGCTTTGAACCCTGCCTGTCACTTAATGACCACAGGATCTTGGACAGGTGTCTTTACCTCTTTAAGCCTCAACCTGCTGATCTTCCATGTCCTACATCTTAGGTTCTCTTGGGAGAATGAACCATAATAATGTATGAAAAGCAACTGGCATCCTGCCCAACACAGAGTCGGTGTCCACCAAATGTGAATTCCCCTTTTCCCTATTCTTTCCTTTGACTGTGACTCGGAAGGTAAATAGATTTGGTGTGCTTATATTCATTCATTCATTCATTCATTCATTCCTCAGACATATTGAGTACTTACTAGGTGCCAGAATCCAGGCTTGGCAAAAGGGTATGGAAGAAAAATATTAGATGCTTTGTGAGGCTATGTCTAAAGAGGGAGGGAAATGTTAAGACTGATAGTTCTCACATACTGTGTTCACACTTACGACATGCCATGCTTTTCTTTTTCTTCTTTTTTTTTTTTTTTTGCGGTATGCGGGCCTCTCACTGTTGTGGCCTCTCCCATTGCGGAGCACAGGCTCCGGACGCGCAGGCTCAGCGACCATGGCTCACGGGCCCAGCTGCTCAGCGGCATGTGGGATCTTCTCGGACCAGGGCACGAACCCGTGTCCCCTGCATCGGCAGGCAGACTCTCAACCACTGCGCCACCAGGGAAGCCCCATGCTTTTCTTTTATTTGCTCAATGAATCCTCATAACAGCTCTCTGAGATAGATACCATTATTATCCCATTTTTTGATGGAGAAACTGGGGGTGTGGTCATTAAGTAACTTATCCCTTAGTGTCAGAATGGAAATTTACACTCCAGCTCTTGTGTGGGAAACCACTCAGGCATACAAGAGGGTAATTATCACCCAACAATGCTTGGAGATTTACCCATTTGAGGGCTGCTGGCAGATTTGGATGTCTCTACTTTTGCTAGTCCAAAGCAGGTGGTCCGTGGACCAGCAGCATTGACATCGCCTGTGAACTGCTTAGAAATTCAGATTCTCAGGCCCTGCACCAGACCTGCTGCATCAGTCTCATTATGACAAAGTCCCAGGGGATCTGTGTGCCCATTGGAATTTGAGAAATGTTTGTCTGTATGTGCAAATTATCCTTTCAATGGCATAATTAAAATAACACCTAGGTAGAACCCATGTAAACCTAACCCAGTTTGGTCCTTGTATAACCTTGAGGTAACTGGATCGGGAGGAAGCTGTGAGGTACCTATAGGAAGTAACCCTGACACTGTTTTGGCCCCTCATTTCTTTGACCCCTCAGGATTCTGCCTCTACCTGCAATGTCTTCCCTAAGGTGGGCAGTGGGGATCAAACCCTCCTTGGCCTAGAATCTCACGAAATGCTTCTCAAGTAGGAGGATTCAGGACCCAACTCACAGATGTTCATTTCACTTGGTCTGAGGCAGGCTTAGGACTCTGCATATTGAATAACCACCCATGGATTCTGATGCCAAGGGTCCATGGATTACACAGTTTGAGAATCACTGAGCCAGGGCCCTGTTTCTTTCTTTGGCATGCCTGACCGGAGATGCTGACCTGCAGAACACACTGTGTTGTGGACATCGGTAGGGTTAGGATCAGTTCCTGGTCTAATTCTGCTTTGTTTCTCTTACCCTCAAGGAAGCATCCTGCAATGCAATTGAGGGTGATGTAATATGAGTGATGATATGATAAACAAAGATCTTTTTAGAACATTATATAACAGATCACTCAGCTCTGTAGAAAACCCTCCAATGGCTTCCCATTCACTTACACTAAAATCCTACTCCTCACTGTGGTCAGTAAGACCTTTTATGATATGTCTCTAGTCCCTCATTGACCTCATTTTCTACCAGGCTCTCTGGGCTCTCTCAATTTTAGTCTTACTGGTTGCCTTGCTATTCCTCAGACCTACCAAGCCAGTTCCTACCTTAGGGCTTTCCATGGGGTCTCCCCCAGGGCTTCACGGGCTCATCTTGGTTCGAATGTCACCTCCTCAGAAGCCTTCACAGACCTACACTTCATTGTCTTCATGGCCCTCATCACTATCTGCAATGATGGAAGTCATTTAGTTGTTTACCTCGTCACTATGTGTCTCTCCACGAGGCTGTCATTTCCATGTCTGGACCATTCCTATCTGCAACCCCAAGACTGGGAAGAGAGCCTGGCACACAGAGGCTGTTCAGTAAATATTTGTTGGATGAATGAATAAATGTACAAGGCTATTTAAATTTTTTAAGTAAACGGTCTCCAAACTTTAGCAACTGAATGATTATTAGATATTAATCATGTACGATACTCCACATTGACCACCTTTCTTTAACATGTTTCTGTGAAGTGAGCACGCATTCCTTATAGGGCTGAGATTGGAGAATGGCCCAACCTTACTGAGAGTATTAGTCTGTGATTGCTGCTGTAGCAAATGACCACAGATACAGTGGCTTCAAACAATGCAAGTTTACGATCTTACAGTTTTGAAGGTCAGAGCTTCTAAAATCGAGGTGTCCCTAGGGCTGCCTTCCTTCTGCAGGCTCTACTGAGAATCTTGCCTTTTCCAGCTTCTAGAGGCTGCTCATATTTCTTGGCTCATGGCTCCCTTCCATTCTTCAAAGCCAGCAGTTGCATCACTCTGACCCTGCTTGTCATCATATCTCCTTCTCTGACTCTGACCCTCCTGCCTCCCTCTTATAATGATCTTGTGATTCCATTGGTCCCACCCAGATAATCCAAGATAATCTCCCCATCTCAGGATCCTAAAGTTAATCACATCTTCAAAGTCTCTTTTGCCATGCACGGTGACATATTCGTAGGTTCTGGGGATTAGGATGTGGACATCTTTGCAGGGGACCATTGTTCTGCCTACCATGCCACCTTTACTGGCTGAAAAAAAAAAAAAAAGGATGATTTGAGGTGTTCTTGGAGCTGTTGCCTGCTGTCTGGATCCACCATCACTCAGCCATCCTCAGGCCTCCATCTCTGTACCACTTCTCTCTGAGTCTCCTCCACTTCATTTCCTCCAAGATTCCATCATCCTTCCTATACCACCTTTTTTTGGTACCCTAGATTCTCAGGCAGTTCATGCTGCACAGATATTCATTTTTATTGTCAAATTTTTTTCTTGGGGCAGAGATAGCCATCCTTTAGGATGTTAGTATTAACCACTGTCCATTTTTGACGTGCCATCTTGTCACCAGTAGATTCTAAAAGTGCCATGGGATGGATACATAATATTTATTTCTGAAAGAACCCATATGAATTTTTCTCAGGGAAATTTAGTTTGTGTGACTTCTTCACCACCCACAGAGACATCTGAATACTCTCAGGAGGGTCACCAAACTAGACCAAGGCCTTAGAACGTCAGAGAATAAATACGGAATCAATTCATCTCATCCATTACCTGAACAAAGTGTTCCCTTTGTCCCCAGCCCACAAGGTGGATCCCAGGAGGGAACAGGAAGTGGCTTGAGAAAATAAACCCAGCTCACTGGTCCTGTGGATGGCGCCCTCCCCACGTCCAGCAGTGGCAAGCTGGCTTGTGAGAAATACGTCTTGGTGGGCACCACTTTCTCCAGAGTCCAGCGGGGCAAACGGCAGTCCTGACGGAATTCGACAAAGAGCTTAGAAGT
Organism: Hyperoodon ampullatus; assembly: GCF_949752795.1. Classification (NCBI taxonomy): domain Eukaryota; kingdom Metazoa; phylum Chordata; class Mammalia; order Artiodactyla; family Ziphiidae; genus Hyperoodon; species Hyperoodon ampullatus. The sequence goes on from NC_136926.1 coordinate 13,897,545, forward strand.
AAGTGGTGGCCCTGAAACGTTGCTCTCAAGGTGCTACAGTTCCAAAGTTCTGGAACCTTCTCTACCCCAGGGAGTGCTGTCAGGCAGAGGCTTTTGAAAGACCAGGCGGGATTTGCGGAGAAGGGGTTAATTCTTACTGCTCTCGGGTCATCTCTCCTCAGAGCTCTTCATAATTCGTGAGATACCTGGCCCCTGGTACGGCGTCAAAGGGGGTACTGTCTTCAGGCCTCCTGTCTCCTGCTCATGGTGCTGTTATGCTCTGATTAGTATTAATAATTGATTTATACAGCACCTTTTACAAGCCTCTCTACAGTCGGCCCCTGTGAGGACACACGCAGCACTTCCCTTCACCCCCAGATGATAAGCTGCTACCCAATGGGGTGGGAGGCAGCAGCAGGCGCCAGTCACCTCAGTGGCGCCGTGACGAGGAGACAGTCTGATGCAGGAAGTAAGGTGGTGCCTTATCTCCTCTGGCTGGGGTGTGGGAGTGGGCGGAGGTGATTCTGGACCTGTTATTAATTCATTGAAGGATCAACTCCCGGAGAAACCCAGGTGAGGGAAGTATCTTTTAGTCACGGGGCGAGGAGGGGCAATTTCCCTTAGTGTTGAGTTACGCCACTGTATAGATGAGAGAAAACAAAAAATGGCCAATGCAGAGATGGAGTAAAGCCAAAGCATCTGTGAATCACATTAGCATGTTTCATGGGGCTGCGTGCCAAAGTGAAGTTGAAGATGAGGTCGTTATCCAAGGCTCAGGTCATTGGCCGCCATATTTTGTGGGGCTTGGGTGCTTGTGTTATGTTTTGAGGCATTTTAGGTTGGTTTTTGGAGCTGAGGGTTTTTCAGGGCCCCTGTGTGTGATCATTTGGATGTAGTTCGGCCAGTGTGAGTTCAGTTAAGATCTCCAATTCCTTGTATTTTTTGAGTGAATCCGCATCATGTACTTTAGGAACATGGGTTCTGGATTCAGTCAATTTCATGGTGATCCATACAAATACAGATCCCCAGACTTACTTGCTGGGTGATTGTGGGAAAGTCATAGAACCTCCTTGAACTTCAGTTTCCTTATCTGGAAAATGGGATACTAATGGTATTCACTTCCCAGGGGTGAAGCACAGCACTGGTACATGGTAAGTGCTCTGTGAAGATACGCTGTTAATTATTTTATCATCATGATGGTCATCAGTGTGTTTATCATCCTCTTCAAATGGCGAGCCTCTCCTAGGAGAAATGAAACATCTTGGTGGATCAAAAAGGAACTCAGTGTCCCAGAAAGGAGCCGTGAGACATACAGAGAGAATTCTATGGTTGTTCAGACTCTGGTGCCACGCTCCCTGGGAGGTCAGTGGGGAGGACCCAGACTCACCCCAGGGTAACGGAATGAGAGCTCTTGCGTGGCCAAATGGAAGAACTCAGAGACCAGGAATCAAGCACCAATATCCAAGGAAGCCAGGCCATGTGGTGTGGGCTGAGATGTAGTGGGAACTAGGACTTGCACAGAAATATCTAGCTCAGGAGTTTCCAATTCTGTTCTACCCAACACCAGTCCACTCATTCACACTCCATGAGCAAAGTGTACCATGGCCAAGTAAGAGGGGAGACTGCAGCACACTCTGCCTCCCTCTTGGAGAGCCACAAAATTTGTAGAAGTCCTTCAGTAAAGAAATGGATTGAATTTGGTTTAACTCAATACTTTCCAAATCTATTTAACACTTTATTTATTTTTATTTTTACTTTTTATAAATTTATTTAATTTATTTATTTTTGGCTGCGTTGGGTCTTTGTTGCTGCACGTGGGCTTTCTCTAGTTGCGGCAAGCGGGGGCTACTCTTCGTTGTGGTGCGCGGGCTTCTCATTGCGGTGGCTTCTTTTGTTGCGGAGCATGGGCTCTAGGCGCGTGGGCTTCAGTAGTTGTGGCACGCAGGCTCAGTAGTTGTGGCTCATGGGCTCTAGGGCGCAGGCTCAGTAGTTGTGGTGCACGGGCTTTGTTACTCCACGGCATGTGGGATCTTCCCAGACCAGGGCTCGAACCCATGTCCCCTGCATTGGCAGGTGGCTTCTTTTTTTTTCTTTTTCTTTTTTTTTTTTTGCGGTACGCAGGCCTCTCACTGTTGTGGCCTCTCCCATTGTGGAGCACAGGCTCCGGACACGCAGGCCCAGCGGCCATGGCTCATGGATCCAGCCGCTCCATGGCATGTGGGATCCTCCTGGACCGGGGCACGAACCCACGTCCCCTGCATTGGCAGGCAGACTCTCAACCACTGTGCCACCAGGGAAGCCCGGCAGGTGGCTTCTTAACCGCTGATCTACCAGGGAAGTCCCCAACACTTTATTTTTATTTTTTTTTAACTGAAGTGTAGTTGATTTACAGCGTTGCATAGTTTCTGGTGTACAGCAAAGTGATTCAGTTATACATGTGTATAATTATATAAACTTTTTCATATTCTTTTCCATTATGGTTTATTACAGGATATTGAATGTAGTTCCTTGTGCTGTACAGTAGGACCTTGTCGTTTATCTCTTTTATATATAGTAGTTTGTATCTGCTAATCCCAAAGTCCTAGTTTATCCCTCCCCCACCCCCTTCCCCTTTGGTAACCATAAGTACGTTTTCAATGTCTGTGAGTCTGTTTCTGTTTTGTAGATAAGTTCATTTGTGTCATATTTTAGATTTCACGTATAAGTGATATCATATGGCATTTGTCTTTATCTGACTTACTTCACTGAGTAAGATAATCTCTAGGTCCCTCCATCTTGCCGCACATGACATCATTTCCTTCTTTTTTATGGCTGAGTAGTATTCCACTGTATACATGTGCCACATCTTCTTTATCCATTCATCTGTCCAAACCTGTTTAACACTTGAATCCCTCCTTCTATTTTGGTGTGATTTCATAAAATAACACATACTTTCCCTGGGAGAAACTGATTTAGACCAAGAGAATTTGAGAAAATTGTCTTCTCCAAGGCTGGAAAAAAAAAGAAAAGATTTAAATCTTTTTAAAATCTGTGTTTTAAATGTATCCTACCTGAATATCATTTTTTAAAACTTGTAAATAGGCTCACCACCACTTCTAAATTATTGCTATTGTTCCTGGAAGTTTTCATCTGAGATTCTGCAGCTATTTTTTTTTTTTTTTTGCGGCACACAGGCCTCTCACTGTTGTGGCCTCTCCCGTTGTGGAGCACAGGCTCCGGACGCACAGGCTCAGTGGCCATGGCTCACGGGCCCAGCCGCTCCGCGGCATGTGGGATCTTCCTGGACCGGGGCACGAACCCGTGTCCCCTGCATCCGCAGGTGGACTCTCAACCACTGCGCCACCAGGGAAGCCCTCTGCAGCTATTTTAAATGGCTTACTTGAAGGATGAAGAATAAGAAATAGCTGTATTCACAATATCTGATAACACCAATACTATTCATAATAATGTTGATCCAATAGTAACGATAATCCGTCATGGCTACTGTTTATGAAGTCCTGTCTATATGCCCTTCCTACACTAAGTGAGAAGTATATATTATTTCATCGAGACCTCCAAAGTCGAGACTGATGCTCATAGGGGGTGTGTAGTTTGCCCAAAGTCATCACTAGAAGGTAGTAGGGCCAACATTTGAATCCAGGATCAACCCTCAGAGAAAAGCAGAGGCAATCGCTCTGCCACCCCCACGGACCCTCAAACCCTTCATTTCTATCAACATTCCGAAGGCTCCCAGAGTGACTCAGAAAGGGTCATACCTACTGTCAGAGGCCAGGGCTGCCCTGAGTAATTGGAAGCTGAGGCCCAGATCACTTAAAAATCTTCCCAGCTTCCTGCTTGGAAGCCTCATGAGTCACTGAAAGGCTGCATGTGGTTTAGGCACCGCCAAGGTGGATGGCAGCAGGTCTCATGACCCTGCTGTGTCACACAGACCTTGTCCTCTGCGTGCCAGACCCAGCTGGGTGTTGTCCAGGTGTCGCTTTCGTTTTCTGAGGCTCGCACCGCAGCACACACAGAGTCTTTACACGTGCAAGCGTGTGATCTACTGTACGTGAAGGCCCGGCACACAGACCAGCTATTCCGGTTTGTGGGAGACTGTCCTGGTTTTAGCACCAAGAGTCCCACATTCTGGGAAATCCTCCAGGCTCTGCAACCCAGGGCAGCTGGTCACCCTAAATAGAGATTGACAGGTAAGCCTTATCTAAAGGCAAGAGGCCCTCAAAAACCACCCGCGTAACAGAAAATTGCAGTCGAAGGTAGCAAGGTCTGTTCTGACTTTTAAAAACAGCAGGAAAAAGAATCCAACAGTCTTCTTTATTAAATCTAGCATTTTCTTAATTCAAAAAAGGGCTTTTAAAGTGATATCCTTCTACTCCACCACGATGCACTAAAATGATCGCAATACTAATAGCTATCTTTTGAGAGTGTTTACCATGCTCCTTGCTGGCCCTTGACATAGCACTCCATTGAATTTGCACAGCAAACTCATGAGATAGGAGCTACTTTGATGCACAGCTGAGACTCAGGCAAGGTCACTTGTCCAAGGTCATAGGTAGGCAGCGCCCGCTGCAGGCAGCTAGGACTCGGGGGACCTGAGATCAGGTCCCAGGCCCCACTCCCTCAGCCATCCCACTCCCTGTGATAGAGATGAGCCCTTTGAGAATGAACGATTTGGGGTCTTAATCATGCCAGAGCGCAAGCTTCCTGAGGGCAGCTTCTCTTTTGTCAGTGTATCCTCAGAGTACCTGGCACAAGGCCTTAAACATAATAGATGCTCAATCAATGTTTGCTAAACTTGATTGAAGTGAAAAAAATCTGATTCTCTACACAGAGCAAAATATATTTTGCAGAAGGCCTGGTCTGTTTCAAATGGGCTGTTTCTTTATTTCTCCACTAGAATAAAAGCTGTTTTAATAATGCCTGTCTCCCTACTGGATTATAAGCTCATATATATATGTAATATAATATATATTAGTAATATGTTAAAATATATTAAACAGAGGATTATAAGCTCTCTTATTTATACATTATATATAATATGTGCATGTATTATTGTTATATATAAAACTATAAGGACAAGTCCATACTGTGTTATTTGTGGCAAGATCCTAGCTACTAGCAGAGTGCCTGGCACAGAGTAGAGGCTCAATAAATATTTGGTGAATGAAAGAACGAATAAGTATAGGCTGCCCAACAAAAAAACAGTGGATAGAGAGAGCTTTGTTGCTCCGAAGGAAAATTCTCCAGCCACTTTTAAAACAACAAATGGGTCTTGTCTGAGTCCAGTAATTTTGGTGCCAAGGGTGGGACTGCCTCAACTATGAGATTATTATCTGTGGGTTCTTGTTTCACAGCAGACAAAAATGTGAACACACTCTCCACCTTTTCTTTAAGCCAGAATCACTGGTAGCCTCTTCAGTTGGACCTACCGGAAAATGGCAGCTCATGGGATTCAGGTTTGGGTCACAGGGAATATCTGTAGATGAAGAAACCATCAAATAATAATAATAAAAATAATAATACACAAGCACTTTCCTATGTGCCTGACACGCTGCTGTGTTATGTATAATTAACCTAATTATACTTCACAACCACTGTGAGGTTGGTACCACTGCATCACTTACAGATGAGAACATGAAGGTACAAAAGGTTATATAACTTGGCCAAGGTCACAGATCTTGTAAGTCTGGCTTGAATCCATGGTCTTGACCCTCATAAGGCATTTGCACAACCTGCAGAGCAAAGAATGAAGAGTTGCTCAGGTGGTCATTTCCATAAAAGCTACTATATAGTATATATTGTGCAAGGGGGCTGGCATTCCCAAAGAATAAGGATCCACCAAAATATTAATATTAAAGAATAAAAATTGTATCTTAAACATTTATAGCAACAATAGGATAGTCAATTATATTAATTTATATATCACATTTATAACAATAATTATGATAATGATATCAGAGTAATAATTATATTGTAAAATAATATCAATATTAATTAAACCATTAAATATTTTATTAAATATTAATGATCAATACTAATAGCTACCACAATTGAGCATTCACTGTAAGTCAGACACCTAATGGATACTTACTTGTTTTTACAACAAGGAGGTAGGGGCTTTTACATTAAGTTTTTTTTTAATTTTAATTTTTTAAACATTTCAACATTTTTGAGTTATAGCTGACAAATAAAATTGTAAGGTATTAAAGTATTCATCATGGTAATTTGACAATACATGTGTACATTGTGAAACTGTTCCCCTCACGTAGCTAATTAACACATCCATCAACTCTCATATTTATCTTTTTGTGTGTGTGTGGTGAGAACATTTAAGATCTACTCTCTTAGAAAATCTCTATTATACAATACAGTGTTAATAACTATAGTCGTCATGTTTTTACATTAGATTCTCTGACCCTATTCATATTATAACTGAGAATTTGTACCCTTTTACCAACCTCAACCTATTTCCCTCCCCCGCCCAACCTCACCCCAGCCCCTGGCAATACCTTTTCTACTCTCTTTTTCTACGAGTTTGACTTTCTTTTTAGATTCCACGTATAAGTGATACCGTGCTGTATTTGTCTTTCTCTGTCTGGCTTATCTCACTTAGCATAATGTCCTCAAGCTCCATCCATATTGTCCCAATTGGCAGAATTTCCTTCTTTCTCATGGTTGAATAATATTCCAATATAGAGAGATGAGTATTTTGAATCTGACCTTGGAACTTCTCTTCCTCCACCGAATCCCAACAGCGTCTTACTTGGGGAGGACATTGTGGTGGTTATTTGTTCATGAACCTGTCTCCTCCAACTGATTGTGAGTCCTCTTCCCGCACGCTGATTCTTTATAATCCCCAGATCACCACCATCTGGGTCAGTGAGCTTCGTGGGGTTGAATGAAAGAGGTTTCCCAGGCAAATCTAAGCAGGGGCAAAGCTACACACTCCTGTATGCAGATACCATGTAGAAGGAACGTTCATCCCTTTCCCCACCCTCACTGCCCCGCTGGGCATTTGGCAACTGTCACATAATAATAATAATAATAATTATTATTATTAATAATAATAATAATAACCATCAAATAATAATCCTCCTTGCCATCATTCTCCATGGCTGTCGTGCCCCCGGGATGTGACAGCTCACGAGGTTCACTGTCAAACCCATTGTAGCTTTTCTTTCTAAGTTCCCAGACTTTGTCTTTTTCAGCCATCTCCAGCACCTTCCCAAGGGGGATTTTCCTTGCTCTTGTAAACTAGAGATTTATGTTCCTTATGTGGACTTTTCCCAGCTTAGCTGAATTCTCAGTTGTGGGTGTTTTTTTTTCCTTCAGGCACCAAGTGTGTGAAACAGAGGACGTTGGAGAAACTGCTTTGTGGTGAGATTCTTAGACTAGTTCTTACCTGAGAGGGGTAACTGTGAGGAAATTCCTGGCGTAGGGGAAAAATGTTGGTTCTGGAATCAGAAAAACACGTGGGTTTGCCTCTTGGAGCCCTGGGACTTTGGCAAGTTATCTACTCTTTCTAAACCTCCCCACGTCCTCATCTGTAAAAGAGGAATGATGATCTCTATCCTGGGGGGATGCAGAGGACAGTCATGACTATGCATCACCTTCTCGTCCAATCCTGATACTTATTTTTGTTGCAGTCTGTCTCCCCTCTCACCGCCTTTTCGCCACCCCCATTATTTCCATTCATTTTTGGTGCTTGTTTTGGACCCTATCCCTCCTTCCAGCTGTTCCAACTTTTAAAGTTGTTTCTTTCATCCCCTTGCTTTATATCCTATATAACTTGGGTCTCCTTATGAATCTTTTTTTTTTAATCTCAAGTTCTTTGTATTTTTGAAAGAAAATCCCATTTTATAATTGTGGACATTAGTAGGCTTAGTTAAAACACAGTGAGTTGAATCGATCCAGCTGTTGGAGCCAGGAATTCTGCTGGAAAACAGATCGTGATGTATGCTTCGGCCACTTGCCCCCTGCCTTTGGGGCGACTTTGATGGTTAAAATGATGTCAAGCCACAGTGTGTGTCACTGAATGTCAGCTGGGAATGGGTCTTGTTGATTCACACCTAATAGCTTTCGATGAAAGGAGTTAGAAAAAGAGGATCAAAACAAGCCAAGCAAATGCAGAAGAAAAGAAATGGTTAATATAAAACCAGAAAGTAAGGATTGAAAAATGACCAACATTTGATTAGTAAATTTAAGAGATTGTTTTCTGAGAAACAAACACGTTTTTAAGAGGACAAGTTTTTAAAAACTTAAAAAACTCATTTTTAAGAGGACAAAACATCAAAGAAGAAAAGGAAATGAGGAAACCTAAATATCCCAAGTTAACAACGAGAAACAAGGTATGAAGTTATAACAGGGATATTTAAATTATAAGAGGGTGCTATATGCAACTCTGTGTGAAGATTTCTCAGCTTCCTCCCTATTGGCCTGGATGATTCTTTGCTGTGAGGGGCTGTCCTGGGCATTGCAGGATGTTTAGCAGCATCCCTGGCTTCTACCCACTAGATGCCAGTAGCACCCCCTGTCTCCAAGTTATAACAACCCCAAATGTCTCTAGATGTTGCCAAATATCTAGAGGGGGCAAAATCACCCCTGGTTGAGAACCCCTGTTCTATGTTAATCACTTTGGAAAATTTTAGTGACATGGAAAATATTCTAGGGAAATATTAATGATTTTACTAAAACTTTGATATATACATACGCATGTATGTGTATGTGTCTCTATATATGTATAAAAACCAGGAAAAACCTTTGCAAAGTTGTCAACATGTCACCTTTAAAAAACAAAATTCTGGGTCAAAGGAATTTATCAGTGAGTTGTATTCCATGCTCAAGAGATAAATAAATTTTCATTCTCCATAAACTGCCAAGGTGACCAACTGTCTCGGTTTCCCTCAGACTGAGTGGTTTCCTGGGATGCAGAACTTTTACTGATAAAACCTAGAAAGCCTTGGGGAAACCTGGACAGATTGGTCATCCTAAACCTTTCCCATAGATAATGGGAGAGAGTACGCCAATTCAGCACTAAAAACGGGAAACCACAGGCCATATCCACTTATGAATATAAATGAGAACATAGTGGACAAAGAAACATAGATACTAAATCGCGTGGTATGTAAAAGTAGTAATTTATTTGCTTGTTTGCTTAAGAAGCTTTGTTCCAATAAAATACTTCGTGAGGTCTGAATTTGTTGCAGCAAGGGTGGTGTAGACAGCCCTTTCTGGGTCTGTTTCTCCCTAAACCCCAACTTCTCCTTTCTTCCCTACTCATTCCTAAACCCACTTCCACATATTCCCTGAGGGGCTCAATAGAACCCTAGTGCTCTCCAAAGAACAGCTGGAAATCCAAAATTAGAAGAATAATCATCATGATGAAGCAAGGTCTAAACCAGAAATATAAGATGGTCCAACAGAGTTATTTTGATGTAGATCAAAAGGTATTTGATATACAAAATCCATGTGATTTAAAACAAAAAAATGACAACCAACCTTCATTAAACTAGAAGTAGAAGTATGCTTCCCTAACCTAATGTTGATTATCTTTTTTCAAATCACTAGCAACATCATTCATAATGGAGGCCTTCCCATTAAAGTCAGGAACAAGGAGTCCTGTGATCACCCTTAATTTAATAATTTTTAAGAAGTTTTAGCCAATGCAGTAAAGCAGAAAAAACAGATAAGATGAAGATAAACTAGAAAGAGAGAGATAAACATGTAATTATTTGCAGATGACCTGATTGAATCAATGGAAAATTTTAAGAAACAATCACAGCCTTAAAAAAAAACCCAAAACTTTCTCTAGTTTTAAAAATTAATGTAATAAAATTCCAGAAAGAAGATTTTAAAAAAGAACTCATCAAAATTAAGTGAAAACAATCTTAAAGTTAAAATTAGGTGAGAGTAGCCATAAATTTTTATGTGAAAAATAAAAGAGGTCTTACACTACCAAATTTAAAACATAATAAAGCTACAATAATTCAAACAGTATGGGCCTAATGCAAAATAGACACCTAGATACATGGAATTAAATATAAAATCCCATAAATACTCCCAATCATAGATAAGAATCAAATCCATGATAAAGGTAGAAGTTCGAATCAATGCAGAAATGACCATTAAGTGAAAAATGATGCAGTGATGTATGATAAACTATTTGATAAAATAAAGTCAAACACTTACCTTATGTCATGTAGCAAAATTAATTAATATAAGTAGTTGAGTCACCTGTAAACAGTAAGACTATAAAAGAATTAGAAATATAGATAAACCTTTATCTGAACACTGGATGGAGGAGCCTTTTATTTTAGTCATTAAAAGGAAGGCAAAACTATAAGTTATATATTAAACCAAATAAAAAATGAAAACCAAAAAACACCATAAATATCAAAAGGAAGGTGACTAGGAGAAAATATATACATTATGGGAGTAAAATGATTACTGGTTTTATTATGTAAAGAAGAGTCATTATAAATTAGTAAGAAGATAAATGTATAAATAGAAAAAAGGATGGGGTTATGCATGATCAATTTTCAAAGAAGAAATATAAATGGTGAATTAAGTCTATAAAAAGCTATTCAATAGCATTACAATAAAATTAATGCAAATTAAAACAACAAGATACTGTGTTTTGCCTATCAAATGGGGGAAAAATAGTGACAATTATTGAGGTGGTGGGGATAGCCAGATGATATACAGATAGGCAGAGATGTCACCAAGATATGTATACAAAGATGGTCATAACGACATGATAGGGAAAAGGGAAATTAGCTACTCAGCAGTAGATTCTTACAGAAAATATATACAAAGGACAACTATATATAGTGAGTCAAACCATGGTCTTAAAGAATAGGAGGAAATATTAATGATAGATAAAATAAAAAATTATAAAAAGAATCTGCAGTACGTGATACCACTTCAGCCAAAAACCAAAACATATCTGTATCCACACATCAAGGAAAATTGTGTAAGAGTGGATATAGTGCCAGTAATTCTCTGACTGGTGACTTGTATTTTCTTCTTTGTGCATTTCTATATTACCCAAATTCTTCCGTGTTATTTCTTTAATCATAAGAAAAAATCATATTAAATATTTATTTAAAAAATTTCAAGATGGCTGATCAAGAAGCTGACTGTCCTTTGAGTTCTTTATTTTTAACCTACTTTCTTTCGTGACATCAAACTTGTAGGTCAGGGATAAACAGAACATTCATTCAGTGGGATGATGAGGACTCAGAGAGGTTCCAAAATCACAAATTTTCCCCTTTGTGGGGAAATATTCCCTTAGGGGCTTAGCGGCGCATTTGAAATCAATCAGTTTAGACTAAGTATTGCCCTTCCCTTTCCTCTTTAAATTCAGGTACCTCTAGATGGGGTAACAGTGCCTGAGCCCTTGTAGGTGCTCAATAAATGTTGATTGACTTGAATTGAAGACAGAGGCACTGTAAGATTACTTTGTTAGTTACATCAGATTTTTTTCCTCAAAGAACAATATAGACACAGGGATTTCTGCAAGATTTGTCTTATAGGTGTGACTGATTTTATTCCTGAGGTTACTATCTAACTGGGACATGAAGAACAAGAGGACAAAGAATGGCCAGCATAAAAGCACAGCTACTGAAAAGTAGGAATGAAGTGGAATAGCACATTTCTCAAAACATATTTCTTTTCAGATCCACCCTTAGAGGAGCCGTATTCTTGGTAGATAGATTCTTGCCTGGTTGTTGGTCCAAGTAAGGCATTCATTCATTCATTTATTCATTCATTCACTCACTTATTACTGTAAGGCATCTGTGAGCTGTGTGATTCAGGCTTAGGTCCCCCATCACTGTTAATAAAACACAGACAACCAAAAGTAATTTCCTAGTACCTCAAGTTCTTTATTTGTATCTCTTGGACACTGGGAAATGGGCACAAAACCTATGGACGCTTTTTCCTTATTCCAGTTCTCTGTTCTTGTGACTCTGTATAATGGAACCTGAGGATTCAGCATGGCAACAGTTGAAGGTGAGTTAGGGAAATAAACTGAATATGTAGACCAGATTTCTCCTTAGTATGTAGGAAGAAGGAAAGCTACCTGCTATGTTTTTAAGACCGTTGGAAGTACTTCACATCCCTTCTTATTTAATTCTCACACCAATGATTCAAATTAGATAACATCATCCCCATTTTGCAGATGAGGAAATGAAAGCTTATGTCCAACAGGTATATAAACTTGAATTAAGTTGGATGTATCTAATTTAGCTTTAAGATGAACATGCCACTTTGCTTGTTTTAGTCCCAGTTCACGTTCATTGTCTTGGTGTAATTATGAATAGTGGTTCCTTGCACACCTCAAAAGTGTTTGAATGATAAATTACATTGTCACCTATTAGAATTGCTATTGACTTCAAGTAGCAAGAAGCCAAGATTCAGGAGGTTTAGACATTAGGGACTTTATAATCTCACAGATCAAGCAGTGCAGTTAGGATAGCACCAGGTTTGAGTAATTCAGAGGCTCAACAACACTGAAGACTGAGGTTCCTTCTGTCTTTTCCTTGGCCAGCCTTTCTAGGTTGGTTCTGCCCCGTTGGCCCTGCTGTTTCAGGCAACTTTCTCACACACCAATGGCTAAAGGCAGACAAAGGTCCATTTCTTCCTTGTATCTCTTTATAAGAACAAAGAAGCTTTGCAAGCAGCTCCTAGCACATAGCCCCTCATGGGTCCCATGTTCCCTCTTCAACCAATCACTAGCAAGGGAAGGGGGGGTCACATGATTAGCTTTGACTAATCAGGATTTTTCTCAATCAACACAGGGGTCCACTGGACAAGGAAAGAGAAACTGGACTCTTTCAGAAGGGAAGACAGGGATAGTGGATGTTTTGGGGTCAGCAAAGAATAGTGACCACTGTAACTCGTAGGTGGAGAGAGGCCAGCCAGTTTGAAGGACCACAGATCGCTCTTTTCACGACCCCAGCCTCCTTCTTTCAAAGACCGTGACTTCTAAGAGGTTATCTCTGCCAGTCAGAGGTGGGAGTAGGGGGTCACTGTTGGAAGAAAATGCAAACCCATAGCTACAAGCAATGTCATACATCTTCTAGGGTCCTACGATGGCATTTGAGAAAGCTTTCAACAAATAGTGGCTTTTGAACTGAGAAGGATGAGGAGGGGTTTGCTCTGAGCTATTGGCAGGGACAGTGAAGGGCATTCCAGGCAGAGGGAACTGCATGTGCAAATGCCTGGGGATGAGAAAGAGCCTGGTGTGTTCAGGAAACTGCAATAGCCCCATGGCAGTGATGGAATATGAGGCTAAGAAGGTGAGGAGGGCCATGTCCCAAGGGGTGGGTATAACATGCCAAGGAGAGGAGATTTTTTTCCTAGGGAGCCATTGATAGATTTTAAACTTGAAAGTGGTCGGACTTCCTATTGTTGCCCTGAGGAAATTCTATTAGCAGTGAGTCAAGACTTCTAGGTCAGATATTTTTATTTTTATTCAAGGGGCTGGGAATCCCAGCTGGTGTATTGTAGAGAGGTTACTTAGGGCCGAGGTGAGGTGCACAGCTCTGAAAATGCTCAACCTTGGAATTGTTCCAGAAGAAGAATGTTTCTTTGCTTCATATATATATTCCTGATAGTTTGTGACAGAGAATTCACCAAATTCTTTTTTTTTTTTCCCTCTTGGGAACAAGCTACACTACTTTTCCCAGGGTCTCCAGGGGTTGGGTAAGACCTTGTGGTTGTTATGTCCAGTAGATGGTGGGCATTAGTGATATTCCCACTGTCTAGGCCATCCTCTATGCTCTCTTTTCCCATCCGCTTGCCAAATGAAGAAGACCCCAAGGACTTAGAGAAGGGCAGAGCTACCAGATGGAAGGAGCCTGAATCTCTGAATGACTGTATGGAACAGAGCCCTCTGCTGACTTTTGTTGTACTTAGTATTATAGAGAATCAAACTTTTATTGAGATTGTTGTTTGTTACAGCATCTAATCTAACCTAATACATGCCTCACAGGCATCTACACACCCTTGAAATACCAGGGAAACTGACAAAACAGCTTCTTGACAAAGTCAAAGAAGCTGTACTGAAATACGGGGAGGGTAGCAGCACTAAGAAGACTGAAAGGGAGACCGACTGTGGAGTGAGGACAGGATGTCCTATCCTGCCTGGTTATGGTGAGGACTCCAGGACACTGTTTATGAAAATCACCCAGCAGGAGTTGTATCTTAATGGAATAAGTTAGGAAAAGGTTTTTTGGAGTTGGTAGCTATTAGTCTTAGAAACACGTGTAAAAGGGAGATAGTAAGAGTGAAGATGAAATGAAATGATGATTTTCAAGCACTTAGCACAGGGCCGACCAAATAACATGGAGATAGCTGTAATAGTAATGACTGGTTCTTATGGGCATTTTTACTGTAAGAAGTGACTGGGCTGAGAGAGCAGTAGTTTTAGGAGAAGAAGGCATTTCAGACTGTGGGAGATGATATAAGCAAGGTTGGAATGATGAGTGGAGCTTCCAGAGAGAGTATGGCGATAGATACTATTGGGAGTGGTGTTGGTGGTGTTTTTGGTGTTGGTGTTGGGACTGGTGTTGGTGGTGGGTTGCAGGGAAGAAAGGTGGGGGAAGGAGAGGAAAGACACCAGGTGGAGGAATTGAAAAGCTCTGTTTATAGCTCGATGACCACGTCTGCCCAGAGTGAACTCGGATCATTCCCATTGCCACCAGGCACGCTTCTTTGCAGCATGCTGGCGCCTAATCATATCTTGAGTGCTATTTCCAAGAAGCTCAAAGAGATTTCTGGAAGTTATCTGCTTGCTTGTCCCAACAGTCCTGCATTATCACCCCCATCTCACAGATGGAAAAACAGGTAACCTACTTACCCAAGGTCAGAGTGTGACTCAGTGGCCCATGTGTAAACAGATTCCAGATTTCTCTACCTTCAGATCTTTTCTATGGATCCTCCAGGCTAGCTTTGGGCTGCCAAACAGGCAGCATTTCTTTTTCCTCAAAAAGAGCCATTAAACATCCAGATTACTCAAGTAATTCAGTTATTAGCTAGACTCTGACCTTTAAAGACAAGAAGTTTGATTTTCAAACTAAATATTCTCTATTTGCAAATGAAGCAACTGACAAAGGATTAAACTCAAAAATATACAAGCAGCTCATGAAGCTCAATATAAAAAAAAAAAAACCAACACAATCCAAAAATGGGCAGAAGACCCACATAGACATTTCTCCAAAGAAGTTATACAGATTGCCAACAAACACATGAAAGGATTCTCAACATCACTAATCATTAGAGAAATGCAAATCAAAACCACAATGAGGTATCACCTCACGCAGGTCAGAATGGCCATCATCAAAAAATCTCCAAACAATAAATGCTGGAGAGGGTGTGGAGAAAAGGGAACCCTCTTGCACCGTTGGTGGGAATGTAAATTGATACAGCCACTATGAAGAACAGTATGGAGTTTCCTTAAAAACCTAAAAATAGAACTACCATATGACCCAGAAACCAGACTACTGGGCATATACCCTGAGAAAACCGTAATTCAAAAAGAGACATGTACCACAATGTTCATTGCAGCTCTATTTACAATAGCCAGGACATGGAAGCAACCTAAGCATCCACTGACAGATGAATGGATAAAGTAGATGTGGCACATGTATACAATGGAATGTTACTCAGCCATAAAAAGAAATGAAATTGGGTTATTTGTAGTGAGGTGGATGGACCTAAAGTCTGTCATACAGAGTGAAGTAAGTCAGAAAGAGAAAAACAAATACCATATGCTAACACATATATATGGAATCTAAAAAAAAAAAAAAAAGGTTCTGAAGAACCTAGGGGCAGGACAGGAATAAAGACGCAGACGTAGAGAATGGACTTGAGGACATGGGGAGGGGGAAGGGTAAGCTGGGACGAAATGAGAGAGTGGCACGGACATATATACACTATCAAATGTAAAACAGATAGCTAGTGGGAAGCAGCCGCATAGCACAGGGAGATCAGCTCGGTGCTTTGTGACGACCTAGAGGGGTGGGATAAGGAGGGTGGGAGGGAGATGCAAGAGGGAGGGGATATGGGGATATATGTATACATATAGCTGGTTCACTCTGTTGTACAGCAGAGGCTAACACAACATTGTAAGGCGATTATACTCCAATAAAGATGTTAAAAAAAAAAAAGAAAAAGACTGATATGTAACAAGAAGAGATCAAAATGGTTTCTAATTAAATGCTGGACTCTGCAGTAAAAATCTACTTTTGTTGTAAATCAAAATCAAGGGCACTTTCCAGAATGGAATAAAAGTGTGAAAATTGAAAGTTAATTTTCAAAATTCTAATTGAGTTTTAAGAAGAACACTTTCATTCCGGTATTTAAGGTATTACTAATTTGTCTGGTAACTTCAAGTAGCCACCTAATGTAACATGTATGTACATATAATGAAAAAGATTTTTTTTCAGTAGGCACCTAATGTAACATGTATGTACATATAATGAAAAAAAAACTTTTTTTTAAAGACTACTACCCAAATCTAAAATACCGTTTTTCTCTTTTCTGGTCTTTGGTCAATTAAGGACTCATTTAGTTATGAGTAAGACTCATGGAAAACATTTAGTTTCCTATATTTCTATACTTTTATTAATAGCCCTCCATACTTTGCATTTGACTTTTCATTTGGCTGTGGTCTAAAGAATTCATGGACATTTAAAGAACAAATTTTAACAGTTTTTCTGAATTGATACATTGCTAGTGTCAGATTGCCTTCACGATCTCAGATACTAAGCTTCCAACTACTTATAGTTGCTGATAATTTGCTTTTATGTAGACCTAATTCCTGTCTTTAAACTTGAGTTTTCTTCAAGCTTTTTTATTGAATTCTTGGGAGTCAATAAAAACTTCTAAGTGAGAAAAAAAAAACCCTAAATATTCTCTTAGAAGAACAAGAGAGGTGCTGGTTGACATTCTATGCTTTTGTTCCTAGAATTTATTATAAAAATGCTTAAGCAGACAGAAAAGTGAGAGAATTTTACAGTCAAATACCTGTGTACCCAGTGGCTAGATTCTACAATTAATGCTTTGTTAATTTTACTTTATTAGCTGAACTAGTGCTAAAGCAGTGAAGGCGAAATTCTTTTCAATGACAGTCAAAATAAGTGATGCTATTAAAAATCTTTTAACATATCTGCAAATGATAAGAAAAAGTCTTTAAAAAAATTCTTTACATCTTTCAGGTCTTTACCAATAGACTAGAGTATTTGCTACCAAAGGGAAATTACAGCAGATTTCAAGAATGTTCGTTTTCACATTGAGAATATATCCTAGCATGAGTCTTTAAAATGAACTGTCATGATATTCTACTAGATTTGTCTATTTAAAAAAAACAAAAATCCCGCCCCCCCACAGCTAAAAAATAAAACAAAACAGGGATTTAGAACAGGGAGTTTGGCAACCTTGGAATATGTGCTTTAGGTCTTTCCTATGGGGAACGTGTGTGAGGTGAGGAGATAGAAAAGGCCTGGCCAGAGACTTGAAGGAGCCAAAGAAATCTTTACATCCTATTTTATGGAGGAGGCCCAGAGAGGCCAAGTGTCTTGCCTGAGATCACACAGTGAGGGCCTTTCAGTGACAGAATTATGCCAGTAACTTCTGATACTGGGGGCAGAGCTGGCGGAAAGTACTCAAAAGCCCATAGCATTTTGTCAGTATCACCTTCCCGCCATTTTGACCATCCTGGAGGCTTCAATGAACACTTTGTTTACAGGGAGCTATGTGCTTAAACAATAAACAATAGTTGTGACTGCCAGCACCAGAGTAGGTGCCAGAAATCTCCCTTTTGGGGAGTCTGGGGGGGAAAAATGTTGGTTGGGAAAATTGGCTTGAATGTGGATTTAAATTGCCTTCAAAAGGCAGAGCTTTTGCTGCCCTTTAATGTGCTTTTGGCATGGCCTTCTCTGCCCAGAGGCTTTGCCCTGGATCCAGTTCCCGAGTTGCCCATGCTTACAGCTTCTGAGGCCTCTAGCTGTTTATCTACGGGTAATATCTGGATGTACCGCCTGATCAAGAAAAGGAATACAGAAATAAAGCCTGGATATTGGTCTCCCTGCCACTCCTCCTGATTTAGCCAAGAGCAAAGAGGCTGCGGTTTCCCTGGGATCCCTGCTAGCCTCTTCCTTGGAGGCAGGGCTCCCTGCCTGGTAGACCACAGGGCTGGGACCCATTATTCTGAGAAATCCAGCCTCCTCTCTTGACCTGGGGAGTGCTCTCAGAACGGGTAGCCCCTAAGCTCCCAGCAGGAAGGAAGCAACAGAATCTCATGTCCCTGCTCTATCAGTTTGTCATCTTTGTCCTGTGCAAACCAGAGAGACCTTAATCTCTTGGGCGTCAGCCGGGATTCTGTCCCCAGCACTAAACTCATTTAAGGGAGAGGAGGTGTTTATTAATAATGAAGATAACCAAACAGTCCAGGCTGTGATATTCCCTGACCCACCCCCAGGCGGGCCTTAATGACTGTTTGTGAAGTGTGTGGAGAGCCTCAGATGAAAGGCGCCCAGGTGAGCACAGCCCTGCCCACTGATGTCAGGACACCTGCCGAGCCCCACCGGCCTGGGGTCCAGCTGTTCCTGCCCCAGCTGGCCCTGAAGGCCTAGCTCCTGCGGGCAGGCGGGTGGTGGTGCAACGGAGAGACAGAGCCCAGGACTCTGAGAGTGGGGTGGGGGAGAGGCCAGAGTATGGGGGGGAGGGGAGGGAGAAAGGAGGGCGATGCAGGTCAAGGAGAGAAAGAGGGTGAGAGAGTGAGGGAGTAGAAAGGGAGATGGGGTGAGGGGCGGGAGGGAGAGAAGGAGGGCAAGGAAGGACTCAGAAAGAGGAAAAGGAAAGAGAGGGAGAGAGAAGGGGGAGGGGGGTCACAGTGAGAGACACTGAGAGAAGACAGAGGGGGGAGCGGAGGGCACCGATCCGGAGAGCAAGGGAAGGGAGAGAGAGAAAGGGGACAGGCAACAGGGAGAGAGGGAAAGAGGGGAACAAGAGAGAAAACAGGGGTGGAGTGATTCAATGCTAAGAAAGACTCACTTCGGACTTAGAGAACGGGGCTTCCCTGGTGGCGCAGTGGTTGAGAGTCCGCCTGCCGATGCAGGGGACACGGGTTCGTGCCCCGGTCCGGGAAGATCCCACATGCCGCGGAGCGGCTGGGCCCGTGAGCCGTGGCCGCTGAGCCTGCGCGTCCGGAGCCTGTGCTCCGCAACGGGAGAGGCCACAGCAGTGAGAGGCCTGCGTACCGCAAAAAAAAAAAAAAAAAAAAGACTTAGAGAACGAACTTATGGATATGGGGGGGATATGGGGGGATATGGGGGGGATTAGTTAAGGAGTTTGGGATTGACCTGTACACGCTACTATATTTAAAATGGATAACGGACCTACTGTAGAGCACAGGGAACTCTGTTCAATAATATGTAACCTAAATGGGAAAAGAATTTGAAAAGGAATAGAGAAATGTATAAAATAAGAAAAATAAATAAAAGCAAAAAAACACCAAACAAACAGAAAGAAAGAAAAAGAAAGAGAGACCCAAAAGGAGAGAGAGGAGGGAATAGAGATGGAGAGAATCCGACAGTGAGAGAAACAGAGAGGGTAGTGTGAGACAGAAAGGGCTGGGAGGGACCACAGACAGGTGTATACGTGAGAAAATGGCACACACAGGCACATGATGGGGAGGGGGCGGAGGAAAGTGACACGGAGCCGAGGGGCACAGACAGGAGGAAGAGATCGGCAAGGCAGAGCCTTTGGTGAGAGACAAGGCCAACGAAGAGCGCGATCCGGAAAAAGGCCGGGAACTCCCCCTGCGCCCCGCGCCCCCCTCCCCGCGTCTTATCAGCGGCGCGCGGCCGGGCGGCCTTGGGCGCAAGGCGGCGGCGGCGGGGCCTTATTGCAGGTGCGCTGGCGCCGCCGAGTCTGCGGCGGCCGCTCCGTGGCCGGCCGGGCGGCCGGGCGGGTGGTGGCGGCGGCAGGCACGGCGCGAGCAGGGGCGTGCGGGCGCGGCCTCGGCTTCGCACGCAGGCCGGTGACCGCCGCTCGGCCGAGCGTCCTGGACCCGCGCCCCACCAGCCCGGCGCCCGCCCGACCCCGCCCCGATCCTGCCCCAGCCACCTGACCCGAGCGGAGGCCGGATGGCACCAGCCCCTGCCGCCCCCCGGGGCTTGCAATCGGGGGTGGGGGTGTGGGGGTGTGGATGGAGGGGGGCCAGGAGGCTGTGCTGAAGACGGCGTCTTTAGGAAGCTTCTGCATTTGAACAGCATCTGTATTTCACAGCTCAATAAAAACCACCATTTTCCAAAGATGCTGTTGTTCACACAACACGTATGTCGAATACACTCTTTGTACTTGCTTTGCTGAAGGTAGCGGAGCCCTTAAGAGTAGGGCCTAATGGGCTTGCATCTCAGCTTCGCCATTTACAAAGCTGTGGCCTTGGGTAAGCATCTTCCCCTCTCTGTGCCTCAATTTTCTCTGTGAAATGGGAGAATAGAAAAGTGCCTTCACCATAGGGCTGCCAGGAGGGTTAACGGAGTGCCAAGATGTAATGCTTCAACAGTCCCGGCACATAGGAGTTGTTACTTAGGCGTTGGCTGGTGTTATCGTCGATATTGGGGTGTGGGGAGAGAGGGATTGACAAGGAGCTGGTGGAAATCCACCTTCTGTTAAGCCCCAGCATTGACGCCTCTGAGTGTCCTTCCCCTGGGCTACAGAGAGAAGCCAGGAGTCCTGGGCCTGCCTGCTGGCCTCACTCCGGGATGGACGAGTCAGCTCCCAGCCCACAGTCCCATACTCCTTCTCGGTCGGTAAAATGTACCTTGAGCCGTCAGCCCGCACTCTAAACCGTCACTGTCTTTCTCCAAGGGTTGCTGAGATCCCTGAGCCCCAGGGCAGGGTGGCTACAGACACACACAAGTGGGAGCCAGCTGGTCTGGTATTGATATCTGCTTCCATCTTTGAGAGCCGTGTGTGCGTGTGTGTGTGTGGCCTTAGGGCACGTCACCCACCTTACCAAGGCCAGGTTTCATCCTCTGGTAAAGGGCCATAAGAACAGTGGCTCTTCAGGTGTTCTCATGAGGATGAAGCAGGTGCTGCAGCAGTGGGGCTGGACCTCCCAGCTGTTAAGGAGGGGCTGGCTGACAGCCCTCAGCTGACCCGTCTTCAGTTCCACCGCAGTGTTCACGCCGAAGGCACGCTGTCCACGGGGCTGCCCCCAGCCAATGACCGTGCATGCCTGAGCTGCTACAGCCAGGCCCCTCCTGCCCAGCTCGGGACTCCTCTGCCAGGGGTCCTTGTTGGGCACTCCCTGTCACCCTGGCTGAGACTGTCTCAGAGCTGCAGTCTTAGGCGATTCCTGCCCGGTCCCTCCACTTCCTCGCCCTCTCCCGTCCCAGGGGTCAGACCCCGCTGTAGTCTGCATGCTGCCCCTGCCTCCTTCTGTGTCCTGACCCTCCATCCTTCGCAGGCATCCCAACAAGTCCCTTGACTGTGATTCCACCTAGGCATCTGCTTCCCAGAAGACCTGAGCTAACACAATGAGTTAATTTGTGAAAGACTCACATGGAAAGCCCCCCGCCCCCGTGGGTGTTAGGCGCTATCATTATCATTACTACTTATTACTACTACTACTACTATTATTATGCATTCTTGCTATCAGCATTCTGACTGTCCTGAGCAAAGACCCCTTTCTTCCTCTCTGTCCCACTTTCTCTCTCTTCAAACACTTTCAGAGACCCTCCCAGGTGTCAGGTTCCAAGCTTCATGCTGAGTTTATAGAATTCATATGCAGCCCCCGTTTCCCAGCAGGGGAGACAGAGAAGAAGCAGACATTTTGATGCAGGGTGCTAAGAGCCTGGATGGGGGGAAACAGACTGCTGATGGCTGCACAAAGGAGGGGTGCTTAACTTATCTTGGAGGGACAGGAAGGAACAATCCGGGAAGGCTTCATGGAGGAGGTGACACCTGTGCATCATCATGAGGGGTGAATGGAGTTATTTCAGATAACTCGGACGGAGGGGAGGATCTATACCCAAATGAGTTAGGCAAATGCAACACAAACCTATAACAGGACTAGGAGGGAATCTTTCTCTCTGGGTGGGGTGGAGAGTCTTTGTGGAAAGGGTGACATTTGCTTTGTTACTGTAGAATATGTGAGAGGGCAGTGTTGCCTAGGGGTTAAGTGTTTGGGGGTGGGGTGTCCCAAACTATCTGTTCACCAGAGTCAGGCCTGTGAGAGGAGTGAGTGAGGTGGGTAAGGGTGGGTATTCTCCACCTAACTGGGAACAGGAGATACCGGCTTATCGGGCTAGATTTTCTGATTTTTCAAGAGGAACTGGAAATTTTAGTGTGTAATTTCTCATTTTTAAAATCTTGACCAGTTTGTAACATTGCGTTAAAATATATAAAACCAACACGCACTGGGCAGATTAAACCAAACACGTGTGAGGGCCAGAGTTGGTCCAGGGACCGCCAATTTGAGACCCGGGATGGAGGCTGGAAGAGACATGCAGACATCATGTAAACAGGACCTCAAATGGCCAGCTGGCCTGCAAGCCCTTTATTCCTCAAGTTTTGACCAGGCCTCCAGTCACTCGGCCTCCCTTAAGTTTGAGCTCTCAGCATTTCAGAATTTAGCACTGAACTTTAACACTTCTCTTAAAGTCAGAGCCTCCTGGGACAGCCCTGTGCAATGACCATTATAACTCACAGTTCTAACCAGGAGGCCCGGAGGGTCCAGAGGCTGCAAACATCCAGGTCTGACCTCTTCCCTTCAGCTCTGTCTCCCAGAGGGCAGGAAGACACGGGACCTTCTAGAACCTGAGGCTTCGCTCCCATGTCTCCCTCACTAAAATGATGGCTCTCTTTTCTTAATCCTTTCTTGGGGCTTCCCCATCTTTTCCAGTTTTCATCATCATTAGGGTGGGGCATGCTGACCCACATGCCGAAATGAAGCAAATTAAATAGAATAGAAAGAGACCTGTCGAAGTCTTTTCAAGACAGCCAAGGGGAAGTTCCCCCAAATTAAGGCAGTGCCTGTGAGCACAGCAGTCAGAAAGAAAACCTTTTAGCTGAAACCCAGAACATTCCTGGCTGAGGTATTTCATTATAATAATGGTCTATCTTGGATGGGCAATTTAGGAGAGAGGTTAGCGGCTGAATACAGCTCAGGCTATAAGAATGCTGGGAGCCTATGCCTTCTTCCATTTGAGGCAAGGAGTTTGATTCAGTCCATGGAGTTTTTAGGTTTATTTCCCTGGTTTTGAGGCCTGTGCATTGTAAATAATCTCTGTTTTAAGACTTCCAAAGAGGTCTTGGCTGTTCAACTCTGGTAGGTGTCTAATGACTTCTAACCACCCATTAGTTAATTACTCAGAGGGTGAGGCGCTTATTGGGCAGGGCCAAGATGATCCTCAGGGTATCCTTGACCAGGGGCATTAAGACGGTTAGATGGGGCAGACACAAGTCTCCAGGCCCTTCTGAATTCACGGTGTGTCCCAGTGAGAGAAGGATCCAGCCAAATGGGCACCATCCATGGCTATGTGGTTCTGGGGTGACATAAACAGTGACGGGTCCGGATAATGTTCAGCCAACATGGAGCGGAGGAACGTCCACCCGTACATGCAGGTAAGGACTATTTATTGAGGTCCTACTATGTGCTTTCCGAGGGTATGTCAGCAGGCAAGGCAGGACTGATGCTCTCATAGGGTTGACACTTACCTGGCAGATGGGCATCCAAGAAATACTGTAGGATAGGGTGTGTATTCATTTCCTAGCTGTGGTAACAAAGAACCACAGACTGGGTGGCTTAAAACAACAAAGATTTATTCTGTCACAGTTCTGGAGGCCAGAAGTCCAAAACCAAGGTGTCAGTAGGGCCCTCCTTTCTCTGAAGCCTGGACAGTAGAATCCTTCCTTGCCTCTTGCAGCTTCCGGTGGCGGCAGATAATCCTTGGCTGCGTCACTTTAAGCTCTGCCTCTGTTGTCACGTGGCATTTTCCCCGTGTGCCACTTCTCATCTGCTTACAAGGACATCAGTCATACAGGATTAGGGCCCACCTTATGACCGCATCTTAACTTGATTACATCAGCAAAGACCCTGTTCCCAAATAAAGTCCAATTCACAGGTTCCTGGGGTTAGGACTTCAACATACCTTTATAGGAGACATAATTCAACTTGTAGCAGGGCGTAATGGGGGAACTGATCTAGACTCGAAGGGAAGGGTGGTGGTGGATCAGGGGGTTTGTAAGACGTCTCTGAAAAGCTGAAGCTTGAAGAATGTGTAAGAAAGTGGTGTTCGTCTTTGAGAAGTGGGGAAATGTAGCTGGGAAGGGTTTGGACCAGGCAATATAGGCAACTCGGGAACCAGGAAAAGACCCAAGAATTAATTCCAAAGTCTTTGCAACAGTACTTTTTGGAACTCAAGTCATCTTTCTGTATCAAACCCACACTATTAACTGGGTACACTTTTATTTATTCCCAAGAAACTCCTTTATGCTTGGCTTATGTCTGACATTGTACCCAAGCCCCAGGTAAAGAAATTAAAATCAAATCAAGATAGACACCTTAAAATCAAACTGACAATGCTCTTTGAGTGGCCGGAGTGAGATGATAGAAGACATACAGATAAAAAGTAAGAGATGGGTCAACCAAGGGGATAAGAGTTTAGGCTCTGGAATACGGAGAAATGGGCTTGAGTTCTAGCTTTGTGGCTTCCGAGCCTATGTGAACTTGGCCATGTGAGGTAACCTGTCAGTGCCTTAGTTTCTCATCAGTAAAACGAGTTACTAATCCCTGTGTTTCCAGCCTCTTGTCCAGAAAAGTTTAGTGACTGTTTGCAGTGGACCAGTTATCGATACTATGCCAGACCCATAGCAAGTGCCCTGTAGATGGTGATTATGATGAAGACTTGGCCAGCCAACTAAGGACATAAAGTATCCACATGAGAAATTAAATCCTAAAAGATTTAAACCAAACATCAAGATGGGAATAGATGTCACAAAGCACAGAATGACTAATTGCCAACAAAATTTTACAATGAATAATTGGCATAAGAAAGAGACTGAGGTATTTTTTTTTGGCCGCACTGCGCGGCATGCGGGATCTTCGTTTCCCGACCAGCCTTCGAACCCATGCCCCCTGCAGTGGAAGCACGGAGTCTTAACCACTGGATGGTCAGGGAAGTCCCAAGAGACTGAGCTTATAAGGGGGAGACCTATGGGTGAGATGGGCTTTGCGGGATCAAGGGGGCAAAATGGGAGCGTTCCTTGCAGAGATAATAGGGCGAATGGAGGACTGGAGAGGGCAAGTTTTGTTTGTTTGTTTGTTTGTTTGTTTTACAGTACGCGGGCCTCTCACTGTTGTGGCCTCTCCCGTTGCGGAGCACAGGCTCCGGACGCGCAGGCTCAGCGGCCATGGTTCACGGGCCCAGCCGCTCCACAGCATGTGGGATCTTCCCAGACCGGGGCACGAACCCGTGTCCCCTGCATCGGCAGGTGGACTCTCAACCACTGCGCCACCAGGGAAGCCCAGGGCAAATTTTGAGTGTGGTTTTAAAATAATGAGTAGGGCAGTTTGACTGGAGGCAGATAGCCCTCCTGAAAAGTGAAATCCTGCCCCATATAGCTGAAAAGGAGTTTGGGGCTTGCAGTGGTTTTAAAACACACTCACAAATTCTTTGACACTCTTCCTATCAAAAGGTGGGTATTCATTTCCTTGCCTCGAATATAGGTGATCCTCCTGTCTTGCAGTGGAAATGATGTTGCGTGACTTCGGAGGCTAGGTCATAAAGGGAGATGCAGTTTCTGCCTGGCCCGCCCTCTTGGGTCATTCACCTTTGGAGCTCTGAGCCATCTTATACAATGTCTGGGTATCCTGAAGCTGCCATGCTGGAGGGAACACGTGGAGAGATCACAAAGAACAGGGAGAGATCACAAAGAACAGAGAGAGACGTCCAAGGAGCTGAGCTGTTCCAGCCCCCGCTGTTTAAGTCTTCTCAGCCCAGGTACCACATGTGCAGGTGAAGAAGACTTCACCGTGACCCCAGCGCCAGCCACTGATCCTCCAAGGCCATGAGAGACTCTATGTACCCATTGCCCTGCTGAGCCCAGTTGCTTTCCGGAGACATAAGAATAATACATGATAGTTGATCTGTTATGCAGAGATAAATAACAGAGCAGGGCTGGGCTGTGAAAGTCAGTTAAAAGGTGTGGATTTAAAGCTGTGGCCAGTGGGAGCCACGAAGGTGTTTGAGCTGTGACTAGCATGATCAAAGTAGTGATTTGGGAAGATGAATCTGGAGGCTTCTGCCAGGAGGCTCCTCCATGGATGTGGGGACAGCTGTTGAGAGGTGAAGATTGAGTCCTTTGTCTCTATTCCCTGGGAGTTGATGACTTGGCCAGGGCATTTTTCTGCAGGTAGGACTCTGCCTGTCACAGGGAAGGGAGAGTTCGGATTGCCCAAGGACAGATGACAAGGAGGAAATCAAGGTGGGGACAGGAGTTGGAGGAGGCATTGTGTGAGGTCCCTAAGCTTGCCTGTAATTCACTTCCAGCTGCTCCAGGGCTGGGGGTGTGGGCATTAGTGTCTTGAGTGAGTTTAGGATTAAAAGGTAAATCTTGGTGAAATCTTCCATGTGTAAGTTACCACATGAATCACCTGGTAGAGCATTAACATAGAATCTACAGCCTGGGGTGGCAATTACAGTAATTAAGCAGCCTAAGATGCTTTGACTTGGAGGCAGCTCTGTTCACTTTGGAAATGGAGCAAATAGGCGACCTAGCAGATAAGAGAGAAAACTGGGAGGGTCAAAGGCCTTCACAGGTAATTCACAGACGGGATTTCTCCATAACAGCCACAGGACGTCCATTTTCTCCTTTTCAAAATACGGATTCTTTCTGGGGGCGGGGTGGGCTCTGATGCCTTGCACTGTCCTTTGAAAGGCTGCAGCCATTGGTAGAAGCTGATTAAAGGGAACACGTCTTCTAAATGCAGATTCCCAGAACCATCACAGAGGAGCTGCTAGGGGGTGGCCCTGGGGATTGGTATTTTTTAACAAGTGTCCAGGTGGTGCTGAACCACTCCGAAGTTTTAGAAACCTGACCGAA
This sequence comes from Hyperoodon ampullatus, assembly GCF_949752795.1. NCBI lineage: Eukaryota > Metazoa > Chordata > Mammalia > Artiodactyla > Ziphiidae > Hyperoodon > Hyperoodon ampullatus. The sequence goes on from NC_136926.1 coordinate 13,924,641, forward strand.
TGTTTTAGAGGAAAATTCTTCCTGCTTTTCTACCCTTGTTTGCACATGAAAAGGTTGGGTTTTTTTTTTAATTACAAATGTAACACATGTTCACTGTAACCAATTAGGAAAATCTGGTCTGCTTTTAATAAGTAATTAAAGATGGAACATTCACAGAATGATTCATGTGGAAATGTTCACTAGGGTGTTTTCTACTTACCAATTTATATCTCTGGGTAGTGATTAACAGCTACTTTAGCCAAGGGAGGAAGAGGGAAGAGCATTTCTAACTTGCCTAAGTGGCCTCAGCCAGGGCGGCTGCCACTCATGAGACCTCCAGCTGGAACCCTTTCCAAAGCTCCCGGGACACACCAGGCTGGACCAGCAAGGTTACCACTGAGTGGATGAAAAAAGCCCGCCCAGAATGTTTTGAGTTAGAGCCAGAAGCTCAGCAGATTTATCCATTCAACAATTATTTCATCGAACACCTCCTACGTGCCAGGCATTTCCTAGACATCGGGGGTGCAGCCGAGAAGAGACCTGCAATTCCGGATTCTAGTGAGGCAAGGTGTCCATGTAGTTTCAACCTGGCCCAGGAAAAGTAGGTCATCGGAAGGATGCCAAGCCATATTCATCCACCTTTTCAGGAAAATCTTCCCCTGAAGAAGGACCTTCTTTCTACCTTGGACAAAAGATGATGTCATGAAACGCCGGTGCACGTATGTGAGGATCTCACATGCTTTGTAAAGCAGGGGTCGACAAACTGTGGCCCATGGGCTAAATAGGGATCACTGCCTATTTTACTGGCACACGGCCCCACTCTATTCACTCTATTCACAGCAGTCAAGGAATTGCAACAAAGTAGGAAATCTTTACTATCTGGCCCTTTCCAGAAAAAGTTTGCCAGCCCTGCTGTGGAGAGCTTCGTGTGGCCCAGGCATGCAGGTGTCCTAAGTAGTCCATATGATTGGATGAGAGAGTAAAACATCAGCTTATGCTGGCGCTCTGGACTTCCGGAAGAGGAGGGACCGCTCCCTGCCTCTGCGCTTTTGCGAGCATCTGGCCTGCCCAGTGGTGTTTTCTGGACTTGTCAGGGTCATCTGACAGCTCCATCAAAGGTCACACACCTTCTCCGCTCTAGGCCCCCATGTGATGTCTGGGAGTCTTGCCTTAATCCACCAACAAGCCCTGGGTGGGAATTTAAGCCTTGTTTGGTTCTTCAGCTGATCTGCAGATAACACGGAAGGACAGCTGCCCCTGGAGCCAGGGGTGATAGAGATCAGGCAGAAAGTTGTTTGGGGTGGGCTGAGGTAGGGCCATAAACCATGCTGAAAAGACTCCCAGGTCACTTACTGGTTGTATTCTTTCTCCTCCCCCAACACCAGCGTTCCCGTTCGTTGGGGGCTCTAATTACAGGTAGCAGGGATGCTAAGAGGCTCTTAATCCCCAGATATACTGGATGGATTTATGCTCCTAGGTGCCTCTGCTCTTTTATTCTCCAGTCAATGGGCTGGCTGAGCAAGAAGTCCAAATCCTTGGTGCATTCTGCCTCCTGGGAGGTTAATGACGCTTTGAGAAGGCTGCCAGCTCCCACTGGGACAATGAATTGCCCCAGAGCTGAGCTTCCCAGAGTTTCCCAAGCTCATGACTCAAAGGGCTCTGACCATGGATGTAAAGAGGGGAAGGGAATTAGGCAGACTGCAGAGTGGGTTTAAATTTCACCTCTGCCCTTGGAAACTGGCTGGCTCTGGGCAGGACAATCCCTCTTCAAACCACCATTTTCTCATCTATAACACTGCCTGAGAGGATGTGAAAGAATTCGATTAAATGCCACACACTGCCAGCCCCGTTGTAGGTGGTCAGTAAGACGAGTTTCTTTCTCTTTCTACTCCTCTGTTCTGGAACCTTGTATGGCTCCCTGCTACCAGCCCGATCAAAGCTGGGGAGGAGATGGAACCAGTGATGAATGGAGAGAACAGTGTCCTAGGCAGAGAGAACAGGAAGTGCAGAGGACCATGGATATTCATGGGTGTGGGTGTTTGTGGCCAGAAAGGGGAAGAAGTGTAGAAGTTTTGGCCGGGCCAAGTCAGAGGGGCTACATAAGGAATTTGCATCTGATACCAAAAAAAAAAAAAAAAAAAAAAAAAAGTGGAGTCTTTTCAGCTGGGGAATGATTTGATCTTGTACCAGTTTAAGGTGATGGCTTTGGCTGATGCAGGGAGAATCCTGGCACATCCTTCTTGAAAACACACAGTGGGTGCCTTTGTCCCTGTGACCCTCCTTGGTGCCTGAGTTTTCAGAAGAGTTTGCAGGTTTGAAAATGTAGGGGAGCGAGAGAAAAGCCAGTTCCTATTGAGGGTTCCCAAGGTCACATCAAGAGCCCTGGATACTTGCCTGGTGCTGCATAAAAGCCCTGCTGTTTTCCAGGGAAGAAAAGCAGTGGGTTCAGGTGCTGCTGTCTTGCCCATGACCTTCCTGCTGGTTGCGGCTGTCAAGGCTGCCTCAGCCCGAGGAGAAAGCAGCCCACAGTGTGGGCAGGGACTAAAATCATGCTGTGTTCTCTGAGTGCTTTGGAGCCAGACAAACTGCACTCTGAATTGTTCCTCTGCCATTTCCTAAGTAGAAGGCCTCTCTGAGTCTTGATTTTCTCATCTGTAAAATGAGAATAGGGACTTCCCTGTCAGTCCAGTGGTTAAGACTTCGCCTTCCAATGTAGTGGGTGAGGGTTCAATCCCTGGTCTGGGAGGTAAGATCTCACATGGCTCGCCGACAAAAAACCCAAAACATAAAACAGAAGCAATATTGTAACGAATTCAAAGAAGACATTAAAAAAAATTTTAAAAATAAGATGGGAATAATAACAGTACGGACTTTGTAGCATAGGTCTGAACTTTGAGAGAGGTATGGTATATACTGTGTAAGCACATCACAGTCTATAAATGGTATGCATTGCTATTATCTTTATTAGCTGCAAGATTGCTCACTGTTTGTTTTTGTTTTTTTTTCCTCCGGTACACGGGCCTCTCATTGCTGTGGCCTCTCCCATTGCGGAGCACAGGCTCCAGACGTGCAGGTTCAGCAGCCATGGCTCACGGGCCCAGCCGCTCCGCGACATGTGGGATCTTCCCGGACCGGGGCACAAACCCGTGTCCCCTGAATCGGCAGGCGAACTCTCAACCACTGCGCCACCAGGGAAGCCCTCTTTTCTTTTTTCTTTTTGAGAAATTTGAAAAATCAAGTAGAAAGAGAATTATAGCTCCTGATAATTCCAACACCCAGAATTTGAAGAAGTGTTCATATCTAGAGTCTTAAACGTTTATGTGTGAAGTCTCAAGAGCTTTGAAAGAGTGGGAAGTGACAGAAACTCAGATTTTATTCTTAGATTGAATCTGAATCCCTGAATCCCCAGTTTCCTGAGCTGTGTGACTTTGGGCAATTCACTGCCCTCCTCAGGGCCTGTTTCCTCATCTGTAAGATGGCAATACTTCCTTCAGAATAGTGATCACTGTTATTAATAAGGAACCTAATTGAAATTAAGTTTAAAATAGTTTTAGTGCGAAGTGCACTTTATTCTAATTCTTTGAAAAATGGTCATTCATGTATGATAGATGAGATGAAAGAAAGTATGCTGTACGTTTTAACACAGGGTCCCATAGGCTGAGCGTTGGGCCTGGCACATCGTACATTTCAGGCCTGTGGTCCCTTCCTTCCCTTTGGCGCTGTGGATTCAGCCAGCAGAACTCCCACGGTGCCTTGGCTCCGACGTAAAGGCTCAATGTTCTCCGGTTGACACATTATCCTCGTTGAAAACTGAGCAATCTTTCCAGAAAGGGAAAGGCCCTTTGCTCTGAGTCACGGGGTGGCCGGGATGTTGGTATTGTCTCTGGAACCAGCGGACCTGGAAGAGGAACTCCTCCCTGGCTCAGCGCCTGGACTGCTGCCCGAGAGGATGTGTCAGCCCAGGGGCCAAGCCTGGCCCGGGAGGGGCTCCCCTCTCCAGTCTTGGCGCCAAGCAAGGTCCACTGGGGTCACTTGCAGGCCCCAGACTGATTCATTGGGGAAGACCTTCCTTCTGGTTACCCATGCCACCTTCACAGTGCCCCCCAGCCCGCCCATTCAGTCACTGAGGGAGTTTTGAAAACCAAGACCAGATCATGGCACTTACCAGCAGCTTCAATGGATTCTGGAATAACATTCCAACTCCTACACTGGCTCACACAGCACAAGGCCACAGAGTACAGTGGTCCAGAGTCTCCTACTGCCCTGCCTTCCCCATATTCTTCGCACCTCTCTCTAGACCGGTGGTTCTTACTGGAGGTGCGGGGGCAGAGGAGAGGGAGGGGAGGAGGGTGATTTTGTCGTTCAGGGCACAATTTGGCAATGTCCAGTTGTCACGACTTTGGGGGGAGGGTGCTACTTACGGATTGGCGTCTGGTGGGTGGAGGCCAGGGATGCTGTTAAACATTCTGAAATGCACAGAACGGTTCACGTGACACCAAGTCAGCCAGTCCAAAATGTCAATAGCATCAAGGTTGAGAAACTGGTATAGATCTCACCTCCTCCAGAAAGCCTTCCCTGAATCCCTGGATGGAGGAGATACGTCCCTTGGCTCCCACGCACTTCTGATCTTATCTGTCACAGCCTCCATCACTCTGTGTGGTCCTTGGACTCCAGGGGAAGAGCCCATATATTATTGTACCTACAGCTTTGTCTTCCTTTCTCTCTAGCTTGCGAGTCTCTGTAGGTCAGGGACCGTGTCTTGTCCACAGTTGTGTCTCTAAGATCTAGCATAGAACCTGACACATTGTAGGCACCCGGTAAATATTTGTTGAATAAATGAATGAATCTATAGGCTGAGACTCAGGAAAACTAAGTTATCTTCTTTGCTGCCTCCATAATGCTCGCCCTGGACACGCTCTTAAACCTGCTCTCAATTCCAGTCCCTCCTTCCAAGTTGGCTTAATTCGGGGTCTCCCCATAGGCTGGTCCTTGTGAAAGGCGAGTGTGGACGGAAGTGTGCTGAACTCTTTACAAAAGAGAAGACCCACCCTTTCGAACTAAGATACCATTATTTTCATGTGTTACCCTGATAATATCTGTTATCCCTCTATGCTTAGGAAAGCCCTGGATAAAGGCTTTGTACTGTGAACAGTACAGCAACAGTCTCAGGGATCTTAATCTCTTATCTACGACTTTATTTTGGAAAATTGTGCTGGCTCCTAGCTCCACCCTTTCCCCCCAGTCCATGCTAATGCTTTCAACAAAGATCCCCCCGAAGGGGAAATACCTTGAGTTCATCCCAGCCAAGAGTCACCCCTGAGCCCAACCCCAGAGTGGGTGGGGGGACTAGTGGGTCCCACCCCCCATTCAATCTTGTACTATCAGCTCCCCACACACCCTTGAGAATCACCAAATGGAGTTTAAAACAATGGGAGTTCGAAGAGGGAGAAAACAGTAGATTTGGGGCTCTTCCCCTAAGCCAAAGTTTCTCAACTTCAGTACTGTGGATACCTGGGACTGGATAATTCTTTGTGATGGGGTGCTGTCCTGTGTACCCAGGATGCCTTCTTTTCACAATGTCAGCTGTTGGCATTGGGGAGGGCAATGATCAAGATTTTTATCTGTGTCAATAATCTAGGGAAGAGTAAATGTTGGGTAGTAAGGAAGGGTCCTGAAGTCTAGCCACAAATTCTTCATGAGCCAGCTGAGTGGACTTAAGGAAGTCAGTAGACCTCTCTGAGTCCTAGTGTCTGGATGGATAAATGAAATATCCATTCAGTCTCCACTCACTCATTCATTTTCATGGGTTCGCCATCTAAAATCTGGTCACTGTATATCTGTTACGTATGTGGCTCATGCAATGATTTAATCCTCAAGAACACTTCATAAAGTTACCTCTCTGACCTTTTCTCCTCCTCACCCTTTCACACCCCCCCCCCACCACAGTCCCCACCCCTGGCTTCCCTGCTGCTCCTTCAATACACCAGGCATACTCCTACCTCAGGGCCTTTGCACATGCTGTTCCCTCTGCATGAAACATTCTTGCCCAGGTATCTGCATGGTTTGCTCTCTTAGCTCCTTTAGATCTTATCTCAAATGTTACCTTCCCAGTGAGGCCTTTCTGGATCACTGTATCTAACCACTCCCCCCACCCCCAACCCACTCACACACACACACACTCACACACACACACACACACACACACAGTCTCACTTACCCAATCCCCCTTCCCTGCTCTGGTTTTTCTTCACTTAACCTCCTATGCAGTTTTCTTATTTGTTTGGCTCATGATCTCTCCTCCTGCACAAGAATGAGGGTGGGATCTGTGTCTGTTCTGTTCACTGCTCTATATCCAGTGCCTAGAATGCTACCCGGCCCCAAATTAGTGCTCAAAAAAGTATTTGAATAGGTGAATGGATGAATAAATGAAAACAAATCTTATTATCTTCTGTTTTACAGAGGCTCAGAAGGGTTAAATTGTTTGTCATAGTTAGTAAAAGACAGGGCCAAAATTTGATTCCTGTTCTACCTGCCCCATGAGCTAGATGGCCCTACACAGTTACACATCAAATGAACTAATTGTGATTTTGCGAGACCTTCTGAGGGCAAGTGTGGATGTTCATAGAGATTTCGTCAGAGAGCTGATTCAAATATCGAAGGTCTCTCTTTTTTGAATCTTTTTAACAAATAAAGTGGGGGTGGGGGAAACCTGTCTCTACAGTAAGATATCTGTGTTCATGGTTGTTTCAGATTTGGGTTTCAACAAAAGTCCAAATGAATGAAGAGAAAAATATCACCGACAGCATATGTTTATCCTCATTGTTTCAAAGCCAGCCCGTTATGGCATTCTGTTTTTTAAATAGACTTTCTGGAAAACAGCAATATCCGTCTGCTACCCGCGCCCTCGCCAACTACTGCAAAACAAAACGGCCATAAATAGGACTTGGGAAGCAATCACTTGCTCGCGCTGCTCAAATAGGAACAGTAGAAAGTTCAACTGCATCACACAATGGCTGGTTCCTGGTGGGAGAGTGTGTGTGTGTGTGTGTGTGTGTGTGTGTGTGTGTGTTGGGGCTGGGGCAGTTGCTGGAGTCTTTTCAGCTACAGAATGAGGCCCGCCCCCCCCCTTCTTTCTTGAATGCTCATATGTTCATGGGAGTGAAATGGATTCTGATGTATAAGGCAGGAGGCTCCAAGGCCATGACACCAACAGCTATTGATGGCAACATAATAGCTGATACACTCAGCTTTCCCGCTGTGGGTGCTGGATGCATCGTGCCTGGTCGTCCTCAGAAAACACTTGCATGGCGTGTTCTGAGATTTTGGGGTGCCCTTGGCCTGGCCCCTCGCATTAATGAGAATAAACCCTCACAATGAGCCTCCCTTTCCCAAGCCTTGTTCTAGGCACTTAGTACGGTACATGAAGTCATTTAATCTTCATTGCAAGCCTTGGAAACAGACCCTGTTTCCATCCCTTTTTTTTTTTTTTTGTGGTACGCGGGCCTCTCACTGTTGTGGCCTCTCCTGTTGCGGAGCACAGGCTCCGGACACGCAGGCCCAGCGGCCATGGCTCACGGGCCCAGCCACTCCGCGGCATGTGGGATCTTCCCGGACCGGGGCACGAACCCGTGTCCCCTGCATCGGCAGGCGGACTCTCAACCACTGCACCACCAGGGAAGCCCTCCATCCCTTTTTAACATGTGGAAAAGTGTGGGTCAAAGACACAAAGTGACTTATCTCTAGGCACAAAGCTAGGAGGTTGTCAAGCTGATATTTGAATCCAGAGAGTGGGTCCCAATGTGGCATTCTAAACCTCCGGGATACACCTGCTCGCATCCTCAGGCCTCCTTTGACTTTCATCTTGTGTTTCTAAGACCCTCACCCTAAAAGACAATAATGTCAGCACACCCCACTAACTTAAATATTTATTGAGCCCCTACTTGGATGACTGATTTCTGGAAATCCTCACATCAACGTTCTAGGAACTTTAACCATTTCCCTATTTTTCAGGCATAGACTCCAGGCTCAGCAAAGTTAAGGGACTTGCTAGGATTTCATAACCAGAAAGTGGATAGAATCATGCATTGAACCCCAAAATGTCTAGATTCAACTTATGAATGTCTAAGTGTATATAGCCTTTGATCTTACACTATTCAGCAGTTTTATGTTCTCTTGCCTTCTACTGCTCGTTACAACACCACTGGCTGATTTTGGTTTTCTCCCAGTTCTAACTTGTGATCTGGGTCAAATTATTTAATCTCTGTGTGCCTCAGTTTTCTCATCTGTAAAATGGGGATGATAACACCTGCTTCAAAGTATCATTATAAAGACTTAAGTAAGCTCATATAAACTTTAGAACAATACCTGACATGTGAACAATTATTATTGTTATAGTTACTGTCATTATCATTATTTCTTATTAGAAGTTGTTTCTCCTTTGGTCTAATGCAGAAAAGTCATTTCTGTCTCTGTCATTTCTACCTAACCATCTTTACTACTTCCTGCTTTGAACACCTAAATCTTACTATTGTTTAAGAGCCACCACCTCCATGAAGCCTTCCCTGGTTCCTCCAGGTCTCATGGACTTCTCTTTCCTCTCCAAGTCACTCCAGCCTATATCTGACAGCCTGTATCAGAACCCTGTGCTTCTATGAATATGCCCTGCTTCCAGAGTGTCATCATGCCCTCTCAATCAGGTACCATCCTGCCCTGCTATGAGTGACCCTTAGTTCTTGAGAAATGGTCCTCTCCTGAATCAGGCACTAATGTGTAGAATTTGTCTTTTGTTGGCCCAGAGGGCTTAGAAGAGTGCTGAGGCCACTGTTCAATACTGGGAAGAGTGCCAGGCTTGGGATCTGGCAAGGAGCTGGGTGAGAATCCTGGCTTAACCACCTAAACCTTCATTTAACTTCTCAGGTCGTGGGTATCTTGTTAGTAAGTGGGGGATAATAATCTCTACCTTTCGAGGGTGGTTAGAAGCAATCAGTGGGAGAATGTCTATGCAAGTGCCTGTATCAAATACTGGATTAGAGCCTCCTTACATTATTAATAATAGCAGCTCAATATTGATCAGTCACTTACAATATGCTAGACCCTGCCTGTGCTAAATATTTTACATATATCATTCTCCTATTTAGATAATTATCCAATAGACATCAAAAGCACAAGCAACAAAAAGAAAAATAGATAAAAGCACAAGCAACAAAATTAAACATTTTCACTTTGCAGGACACTATCAAGAAAGTGAAGTGACAAGTCATAGAACAGGAGAAAATATTTGAAATATTTAATTAATACGTAAGAAATATCAATATGTAATTAATACTTGATAAATACGAAAATATTTACAAATCACATGTCTGATAAGAGACTGGTATCCAGAGTATATAAAGAACTCTTATAACTCAATAAAATACAAATAACCCAATTAAAAAATGGGCAAGGAATCTAAATAGACATTTCTCCAAGGAGGTGATATGTAAATGGCAAAAAGACACTTGAAAAGATGGCTGACATCATTAGTCATCAGGAAATCCAAATCAAAGTGAGATACCATTTCACAGCTACTGGAAGGACTAGAATCAAAAAAGACAGATAACACGTGCTGGTGAAGTTGTAGAGAAATTGGAACCCTCCTACATTGCTGGTGGGAATGTGAAATGCCACAGCACTCTGACAGTTCGGTTGGTCCTCAAATGATTAAACACAGAGTTACCATGTGATCCAGCAACTCCATCTCTAGGTATTAGAAGAGAATGGGAAGAAATGAGACAACCCAAGAGAAATGAAAAGAGAAATGAAGATATATATTCACACAAAAACTTGTCCAAATGTTTATAGTGGTCTTATTTATAATAGCCCAAAGGGTCAAACAGCCCAAATGCTCTTCAGTAGATGAATGGATAAGTTAAATGTGACCTATCCATATAATGGATAACTATAAAAAGGAATAAAGTACTGGCACAGGCTACAACATGGATGAACCCTGTGACTATTATGCTCAGTGAAAGAAGCCAGTCAAAAAAGACCACATATTGTTTGATTCCATTCATATATAATGTCCAGAACAGGGAAATCTATACAGACAGAAAGTAGCTTAGTGGTTGTTTAGGGCTGGGGAAGAGATGGGGGTTGGAGAAGTGACAGCTAAAGAGTACAGAGTTTCTGTTTGAGGTGACAACAATGTTCTAAAATTGATTGTGGTGATGGTTGCACATTTCTGTGAATATACTATAAAAACCATGGAATTGTATATTTGAAATAGATAAATTTTGTGGTATGTGAACTGTATCTCAATAATGCTGCTATAAAAACAGTTATTCAATGTTTATTCTCTAAGAAACAAAATCAGAAGGGATACTGCTGTCAAATACAAAAAAAAAAGTCTTTCTTGACTCTTGGGGAAGAAGATGCTGATAATGGTAGTATACACCAAAATGGTGTGTACTAGTTTCTTATTGCTGCTGTAACAAATTACCACAAACTTAGTGGCTTAGTACAATACAAACTTACTATTATTTAATAGTTCTTCAGGTCAGAGGTCTGAAATCAGTTTCACTGGGCCAAAATCAAAGTATCAGCAGGCCTCTTTTTATTTTGCAGGCTGCAGGGAAGAATCCATTTACTTGCTTTTTTCCAGCTTCTGTGTTCCATCTACATTCCTTGGCTCATCGCACTCAAATCTCTGACCTCTACTTCCATCTTCAGATCTCCTTCCCTGACTCTGACCCTCTCTTCACCCTCTTATAAGGACCTGGTGATTACATTCAGCCCCCTGGGATAATCCAGGATAATCTTCCTCCCCCTCAAATCCTTAACATAATCACATTTGCAAAGTCCCTTTTGCCATGTCAAGTAACATGTTTACAGGTTCTGGGGATTAGGACATGGACATCTTTGGAGGGGGGTCATTATTCTACCTCCTACAGGGTGTTAGAATCTCCATTCCTTTAAAAAGGAAATGGTCCTTCACCTGTCCCCTGTGATATAGTTTACCTGCCGAGACAGGAGGCTTTTGGAGGTCCCTTCTGGCTTGAGGCTTCTGATGAGTACTTTAAGTTTCTGACTTTCTTTGATTATTCTTCCTCTGGAATGAGTGAATATGGGAAAAGGGGTCTTGGCTCTCAGACAGGGCTGTCTGAGTCTCAGCTGTATTACTTACCTGCTATGTGACTATGGGAGAATTAATTAACCTCTTGAAGCCTTAGTTTCCTCATCATCAAAATGAAGATTATAATATGCAGCTCCTAAAACTGGTGTGAACAATGAGCAATGACCAAGGCATAAATAAATGGTTTATTAGTTGGTAGCTATTGTTATCGACATATTTCCCCCCATTCTCACCTCTGTCTCTTTACTTCCTATCATAGGAGTTTGCACAGTCTCTTGAAAATATCTGTACTCTTGTCTATCTATCACTAAATAGTGAGCTCCTTAAAGGAATGGACGAAGGTCTTCTCTCTCTGAAGGCATTGCAAAGAGCAGATAGATGGATGGATGAATGGATGATGGTTCATCACTGAATGGATAAATGAATGAATGGGTGCATAGATGGATAAGTGATGGATAGGAGGCTGTGTGGTATGTATGTAGGTAGGTAGGTATGTAGTTATATATGCATGTATGGGTTCATGAATGAATGGATAAGTACCTGGATGGATGGATGGATGGATGGATGGATGGATGGATGGCTAGATGGATGGAAGGGTATGTGTATGAATAGATAAATGGATATTTGGATGGATTTATGGATGCATAAATGAGAGGGTGGATGCATGTATGGATGGGTGTATATATATATGTATGTATGTGTGTATGACTTGATCAATGGATGAATGGAAGTTTGGATGATTGAATAAATGAATAGATGGATGAACACGTGTATGTATATGTATGAATGAGTGAACGTATGGATGCATGGATACAGGAATAAACTGATGAATGGATTCATTAATGAATGGATGATGGAAGCATTCATGCATATATAGATGGATGGATGATTGAGTGGTTTTATGGATGAATGGGTAAATGGGTGATCATTTAAAAAATTGCATTCTGGCACTCAGAGCAATATTTTCATGCTAAGTCTTTATCACTGAGGGTTCTGATCCCTTCTCTGAACCCAAGCATGGGAAAAGCATACACTAGAATAATCTATTATGTGTCCCATAAAAGGACGTCTCGTGAAACATGGCACCATAGTAAATGGATATGGATCAACATCACTGAAGAAGTGTTCACTATAATTGTCTCTAAATGCCTTCTCAGTATGATATCCCAGAGGCTGATTCAAAGCTTGGTCCAACTTCCTCAGCACAAAAAGATAAGACTAGAAGGGATCCCAGATGCCATTTGTTTTGACTCTTTGATTTTTCAGACAGGGAAATCAAAGCCCAGAGAAGGGAAGGGACTTGCCCGAGGTCACACAGCAGATGAGCATCAGACCTGAAACAAGAACTCAGGGTTCAAGACCAGAGCTTCTGCTATAAAGTGCTACCTGGCTTTCTTGTTTTGTCAAACCTCCCTGTCCCCAGATGCCTCTTCCAGGCAACCACTTGGAACATCCCCAAATGAAGACCTTCTCTCTCTTTGACTCTGACAGTCACGGTCCCGAGAGCCAACTTGAACTTGTTCATCTCCTGTGTGACAGTCGTTAACTTAGCCGCTAACACCTGGCCGGTGGAGCAGTTGGAAGGATTTAGAGAGACAAGGAATTTGCCTTGTGTGGGTAGATTCCAAAGATGCCCTCTGGGGTTTCAGCATTTAAGGCTTTCCCCCTGTCTCCTGATTTTCTAAAGGGAAATCTTTCTTCTCTTTCTCGTTCGTTAGTAGAATAAAAGGAAGGAAGACAGACACACACAGAGAGTTTGTCCTAGTTACTTAACAAAGGCATGCCACAAAGATTGTGTTTCATCTCTGGGGCCGCGGGGGCCCTATTAGTCTTCCTGGAATCTTCAGCGTGGAAGTAATGAACTCCCAGCCCTTCCTGCTCTAGGGCTCTTTCCTCCCTCCCTCCCACCTGGCTCCCACCTTGCCTTGGGAGCTGCCCAGGAAAGCCAGGATGTTGAGCAGGGCCCTGTTGCGATGGTTTTGTATTTATCTCTGGGTTTCTGAAATTTCCAGTCTTGAAAGAATCTAAACCTCTGTAGGAGGAACCCTCTCACCTGCGGGGATCACCTCTTCTGGTCTCAGGGCCAGAGGCATGGGAATAACAACAGCCACCACAGCAACATCAGTAATAATAACAACTGCATCCAAAGGGCTGACCATGTGCCAGTCACTCCTCTCACTCAGTCCTCACCTCTGTGAGGGGTATGCCGTATGCAGCCCCATTTGATGGGTAGAGAAACTGAAGCAGGGAAAAGTCCACCTAGCTTGGATTCCAGCTCTGTGTTTAATTACTGCATTATACCAGGTGCCATACCTAGGGTTTTACCTGGATTAACTCGATTAATATTCTTTATGACCTAACCAGGTAATCACTATCCTTATGCCTATTTACAGAGATGAAGATAGTGGGAACAGAGAGGTCGAGTCACTTGCCCAAAGACACACAGCTACTAGATGACAGAGCTGTACGCCGTCTTCCCAGTGGCAGTGACTTTGTAAATACTTTATAGAATTATAAAGTCATAAATATTTGGGGCTGGATGGGCTGTAAGGAGCATCTAGGTGAAATATTATAGTTGAAGAAATAAGAGCCAGAGAGGCAAAGTGACTCACCGACGATCATAAGGCTGGTTAGCTACAGACTTCCTGGCAGAGTTGTAGAATGATAATAATTATAATTACTGTTATTTCACATAATTAAAATATTTTAAATAATAATTATTATTATTATTTTAAGAATTGCAGTAGGCCTCAAGGATCTTTTGTAAATGCACACTCTATTTGTGCAAATCAAATTGCAAAGTCAGGGCTTCCCTGGTGGTGCAGTGGTTAAGAATCCGCCTGCCAATGCAGGGAACACGGGTTCAAGCCCTAGTCCGGGAAGATCCCACATGCCGTGGAGCAACCCTTGCGCCACAACTACTGAGCCCACGTGCCACAACTACTGACGCCTGTGTGCCTAGGGCCCGTGCTCCGCAACAAGAGAAGCCACGACGATGAGAAGCCCGTGCACCACAACAAAGAGTAGCCCCTGCTCGCCGCAGCTAGAGAAAGCCCGCGTGCAGCAGCAAAGACCCAATGCAGCCAAAAATAAATAAATAAATAAATGTATTTAAATAAATTGCAAAGTCATTAAAATAATAACTTCTTGAGCAGCCTGGTGGGGCATTTGAAAACACCACCCCACTGAAACACACACATACACACACACACAACACAACACACACACCAATCTTCCTTGGGTAGTGCTTTGGGTTTTGATATGTGAGGTGTGTGTATTTGTTTCTTTTTCCACTTAGACGGCGCTCAAGGACGAAGTGGTCACGAGGGATCCGTGTGTGTCCTGGAGGAGGTCATCTTTGCCACCACCTGAGTTCAGTTTCCTGGGGAAAAAGGTGTGGCTTGGACCCAGGAGAGGGACATTGTTGAGAAAGAGAAATTGGAGCTGATTAATGGGGGTGGGGGGAGGCAGCACAGAGACAGGAGCAGGGATGATTCTGCCTGGGAAAAACTGGAGGGAACTGCATCTCGGTTTTGCAACCAAGATGGGGCAGGTCCACAGGCTCTGAAAGCTTACATGACAGGGTTGGTAGAGACGGGGCAGGATAGGCTGAAAGTAAAAGATAAAACGCCAAAGACCTTCCAGATGTCATTGATCCTAACCACATATTTAGGACCCAGAAACTGATCACATTTCATCTTACGTGACCCTTCAGAACAAAGTTTCTCAGTTTGGGAGGGACCTTCAGAAGATACAGGACCAGGACATTATATAAAAACATATTCTCTTTTTTTTTTTTTTGCGGTACCCGGGCCTCTCACTGTTGTGGCCTCTCCCGTTGTGGAGCACAGGCTCCAGACGCACAGGCTCAGCGGCCATGGCTCACAGGCCTAGCCGCTCCGCGGCATGTGGGATCTTCCCGGACTGGGGCACGAACCCGTGTCCCCTGCATTGGCAGGCGGACTCTCAACCACTGCGCCACCAGGGAAGCCCATCTTTTCTTTCTTTTTTTTTTTTTTTTAATTTTAACATCTTTATTGGAGTATAATTGCGTTACAATGGTGTGTTAGTTTCTGCTTTATAACAAAGTGAATCAGTTATACATATACATATGTTCCCATATCTCCTCCTTCTTGCATCTCCCTCCCTCCCACCCTCCCTATCCCACCCCTCTAGGTGGTCACAAAGCACTGAGCTGATCTCCCTGTGCTATGCGGCTGCTTCCCACTAGCTATCTATTTTACATTTGGTAGTGTATATATGTCCATGCCACTCTCTCACTTTGTCACAGCTTACCCTTCCCCCTCCCCATATCCTCAAGTCCATGCTCTAGTAGGTCTGTGTCTTTATTCCCGTCTTACCCCTAGGTTCTTCATGACATTTTTTTTCTTAGATTCCATATATATGTGTTAGCATACGGTATTTGTTTTTCTCTTTCTGACTTACTTCACTCTGTATGACAGACTCTAGGTCCATCCACCTCACCACAAATAACTCAATTTCATTTCTTTTTATGGCTGAGTAATATTCCATTGTATATTCCTTCGCATTCCTTTGGATTTCTTCAGGTAGCAAATCCTCGTTCGGTGCTTTGACTGCTTTACCTCTTCCAACACTTGCTAACCTCTCTTAAACAGAAGGAGAGCTCCCCTTAGGCCCAGAGCCCTTCCAGAGTTATCTGACTAGAATTTAGCATCAATGGTTTGTGTTCCATATGTTTACTTTCAAGGTGACTTTCTATTTGGAATAAAGGACCCTGGGATGCCAATGACTGGAGTAATATAAAGTTGCTTTTTGAAATAAATGTATTAGACAGTAAAACGAGTTGGCATGAAGAACATCATTAAGTATAATAGTACAGGCAGTATATGGAGGTTGCAAAATTCATGACGATAATACAGGATGATTGATGTTGGGGGAGATATCAATCTAGATGAGAAATGGAGAGAGAGCAGACAGAGTGAGCATGGGGAAAGGGTGCCTTTTTTGGGTCACAGGAAGGTGCCATAGGTGTTAGCTGTAGGTCTGAAAGTTGGCAATGGATAGGGAATGGCTGAGTGGTGTAAGGCAGGATAAGCTTGCCACTGTCACAAATAACCCCAAACTTCAGTGGCTTCACCCAGTGGAAGGCCATTCAGGTGCTCCTCATTGGTGAGATGTCTTCCACCAATGACCACCAAACGATGCTCATTTAGGGACCCAAGTTCCTTCTAGAGCCTTAGCCTCTCCATTGAGCTGGCAAATGATCATCATGGGCAGTTTTTATGGGCCACGTCAGGATGTGCACTTAACACTTCTGTCACATCCCACTGGCCACAACTCTGTCACGTGACTACACTAACAGCAAAGGATTCTGGGGAATACAGTCGAGCCACCTACCGGAGAGGAAAAGGTGGGGTTTGGGAGGGCAGCTAGTCAGTCTCTGCCCATGATGGTTAGTTCATTCAATTTATTTATTCAATATTCATTTACTCATTCAATATTTCAATATTTATTCATTCAATATTTATTGAACATCTATCTTATGCCAAGCATTTTTGCATCTCAACTTAATTAAAGTGATGGCTTTGCCCTTTTCATATATGTTTGGAGATCATTTATGAGATAAATATGAAAAATCAATTGCACATACTGTATTTTCAGCTAAATAGAGTGGTGATTCTACTCATGCGTTTAGAGATAATTTGTGAGATAAAAATTAAATTAAAATTAATCCCACATACTATAGTGTATTTAAATGACCTTTTCAGAAATAATTACTCATCTTCAGTGGAGGTGCTTGGGGGTAAAGGCCATATCTTAAGTATTATTCCCAAGTACCTAGCACTGAGCTAGGCACATGAATGTTTTCTGGAAAAGAATGTAGAAAAGAAGTTTCTAGAGACAATGACTATATCAGACTGGTACTGGACTAGCGAGTTGCGTTGCCCACTAACAGCCAAGATCTTCACCCACATCACCATCTCATTAGCCCAGGACAGAATCCCAAGACTGAAAGGAAGGATGCTCTTGGCATCCTTTCCCCATCTCCCCTGATGCCATGGGAACATGTTGTCTGGCAGCCACAGGTCAGGAGAGGCTGGGGACCCTAGACATTCTTCAGGGCCTCCTATCAATGAGCCTTGATAGCCCTTCTTTTACCCGAGGCACAGGTGTTCTTTTACCTGAGGCACAGGTGGTATTTTCTGCTTAATAAGATCTACATGAACTTGCCCGTTGAACTCATCCATGGGCAAATTCCTCCAAAGAGTGGGGTTCAGAGAGTGTCCCAGGAAGGTCCATTCATCTAATGTGCATCGAATATCAAGTCAACACTTCCAAATTCTGCACAGTCTTTGTGTAAGTTGTTTCTTTGGACATCTACCTTGGGAATGGTTTGCAGATCTTGGCATATCTGCTCCATGAACCCCAATGACACCACACTGCTCATAATGTTCTAGGATAGTTCTAGGATATTTGTCTACTCCTATTCATGTTATCCACATAGTTAAGACCAGTTAAGACCCTGCTATAAAAAAACGGTGCCCTTAAACATATATGTTGGAACATTTTCCCATGTCATTAATGTTATTTGTATGGTTTTAGTATTTCCAAATAATTTGGTTCTTTATCAAAGATGTTTAAGCAGGGGAGGATATAATCAGATTAGAAAATGTTTAACTTTAGAATGCTAACTCTGGAGCAGTATGGAGCACAGGGTGATGGGGATAGAGAAGCAGATGAGAGTGGAAAAAAAAAAAAAAGACAAGAGGCTGCTGGAATAGTCAGGAAAAGAGCACTGGCACTCAGAGAAGCAGCCAAATGTGCTGGCTGTACGTGTGAGCCCTGGAATGAGACTGTCTGCATTTATCTGAAGGTTCATGCGCTTACTAGCTGTGTGCCTTTAGCCAAGTAACGTCATCTCCCCCAGCCTCAGTCTCCTCATCTCTAAAATAGGTTCACTGATGGTACTTGCATCACAGAGTTGTTTGAGGGCTCGATGAGATAATTCATGTAAAACACTCTGTGCAATGCTTTATAAATTATAAGTTGTATAATTTTAGAATATTTATAATCTATAATACATATAAAACTACTCTTGGGCTTCCCTGGTGGCGCAGTGGTTGAGAGTCCGCCTGCCGATGCAGGGGACACGGGTTCGTGCCCCGGTCTGGGAAGATCCCACATGCCGCGGAGCGGCTAGGCCCGTGAGCCATGGCTGCTGGGCCTGCGCGTCCAGAGCCTGTGCTCCGCAACGGGAGAGGCCACAGCAGTGAGAAGCCCACGTAATGCAAAAAAAAAAAAAAAAAAAAACTACTCTTAAGTCGTGCCTGGCATATATAAGTGCTCTGTGAGAGTTAGCTGGTATTCTTGTGGCTCTGATAGCAGGACATGAAGATTGCCTGGGAGGAATTAAAATGATTTTGTGTGCCTGGGTGAGTGATGGTGCCTCTGACCCAGATATGAAAGGTTGGGGCCCATTGAGGGAAGGATGCGGAGCTGGGTTTGGGCCTGTTGACTGATTATGATCTCCTAGCCCCATGTCCCACACAGTGGGTGAGGGACTTACTTACCTGGTCTCCACAAGTCCAGGAACTGACTTAGCTGGGCTTGTGGACATAGGCAGCCTGAAGACTTAGTCAGGACCAAGGGACACACACCTCTCTGCTATCTCTCTCCTTCATGTTCCCGTTTAAGGAAGATTCCAGGGTCTAGGGTGTCTGATCGTGGGAGACCTGGGACAGAATAAGGAAAGGATTCACTGCTACTACCTCTCCCATCCATTTCCACATTGGAACATGCAAATGGCGCCACATCACCCTCTCCTTAAAAGCCTCTTTTGGTGTCTTACGGCTCTCACGATCCGAGATGAGCCCTTCCCACAGCCACTGCATGTTGGTTTCCCCTGGAAGCAGCCTCTGAGACGGAGTCTAGGGCACAGGGTGATTTTTCAGGTGTGCTCTTGGGATCAACACCTGCAGAGAGGAGGGGAAGGAAGCAGAAGCAGGCAGAAGGGGAAGCTGGGCCAGGAGGCAGGCCTGACAACAGACTTGGCCAAACCCCTGGAGAAGTCTGGAGCTAGAGTGGCCCTTTGGTGTCGTTTCACACTGCGCTGGCACGGCGAGATCTTCATGTTCTTTATATTCACATGGACGGCCATTAGCGTGGGTTCCCCTGAGAAGGGATGTGACCTTGGGCTAGGCTGCTCTCTGCTCCTGGGGGAACCCTTGAAGGGACTGATGGCTGAAGGTCAACTCAAATCCTAACAGTACTCTTGGCAGCTGGGGCCACGCGTTTTTCCTTAGAGGGATCTGGAGAGTGCGCCTCTGTGTCCACTTGAGTGGTCTACAAGACCCGGCATGCTACGGGCTAAAGACAACCCCAGTCTTTTCTCACTTAACTGCTCTTTGTTTTGTGCCTCGGGCCTTCACACGTTCTCTACCTGAAATGCTCTTTTGACCTGTTTTTATCTGACCAACATCTAACTTGTGCTATCAGTCTCAATTCAAATGGCTCTTTCTCCTGGAAGCCCTCCTGGAAACCCTGATACATTCAGGATCCCCTGTTTTGTACCAGCAGTACCCTATGGGCTGGCCCTTCACCAGTCACCATTTCAGATTTATTTGTGGGAGCCTTTGTTTGCTCTCCTTATCAACTGAAACCTCCATGAGAAGCAGGATCTGGGTGAGCTTGGGCTCCCCATGGTGTCCACCTGGCCCATAGGGACACTCAAGAATGATCAGTTTCCTCTTCTCTGTTCCCACTGGGCTACAGAAGACCTCCTTTTCTGACACCTTTTAAATTTTGACCAAAAACAAAATGCATTCACAAGTTCTGATATTTACGATTTCCCAGTATGAGGACACCAAACTGGGGGACAGGTTCCATTACTTACCCTTTCAGCCACAAGTTGAAATATATTTTAAAAAGTGGCTTCGGAAAAAGGCAAACTTGACCTCAAATCTTCATTGTGTCACTTGCTAGCTGTGTGACCTTGGGCAAGCCACTTCATGTCTCTGAGCCTCTCAGCTTTCTCTTTTGAAAACGGCTCCCTATTCCTTAGGATAAAATGGGATGTTGTACAGAGCTCAGCATCATACCTGGCCCACAGTAAGTACTCGATGAATACTGCTTGCTCCTCTCTGCTCAGATGCAGATTAGATTCTTGCCACGTTGCTGTCTGTCAAGAACAGCAGTGAAAGACAAACCTCAGACAAAGACAGTGGCTTAATCGTCTCACCCTCCTGGTTGCTGACGTCACTGAGGCCAAGGCTTGTTTGCCTTGGAAGATGCGCTGATGGCTCCCAAGGTGGTCTGTTTACCTGGTGGCCTTTGAGGGCTGGGGTAAGGGATCGGGAGACCCAGAGGCTCCTGGCCAGGTCAAGGGGGCTTGCTAGACAAGCAGGGACAGAGCCTGGTGCTGCGTTGATCCAAAGTGGAGTACTGGTTAATCCCTGTTGCTTTCGGAAAGATGGCTCCATGTGCCACTTACGGAGACCGGGGGGACCTTTTAATTCCTTGATGATGGCTTGGGCATTGAAACACTCTGGACAGGGGGAACTATATTCATGAAGGTGGTGGTTCTAGGTGGTGATGTTCCAGGCCCAAAGGGTTCCTGGCATGGCATCCCTCTTTTCCAGATGTTGGTAGTTGGACTTCACGTGACACATTTGGCCCTGATAGGTATGCAACCTCTTCCTTCCCAAGGAGCTTATTAAAAGGAGTCTTATGGGGGAATTCTTTAATAACCTATTGAGTATTTTGCTAAGTAGTCATCTTCATAATTTGTTAATCATGTAAGTTTGGCTGTTGCTAATCATCCATCCATCCACCCTTTCACTTATTTACTTACTAATGCATGCACTCTTTATTTACCTATCGTCCATTGATTTATTCATTTACTTTCCCATTCCTCCATCCAGTCATTCCTCCATTCCTCCATGTTTTTATGTATCTATCCACCTACCCATCTATCCGTCTACCTCTCTATCCATGCATCCAACCAGCTATGAATTTCTCCATCCATCCATCCACCCATCCCCTCACCTACCCATCTGTGTCTCCAACCACCCAACATCTATTCAGCCATTCGCTCATCTTTTCCTCCGTTCTTTAACTAATTATTCCTCCATGGACTTTTACTGAGTACTCCCTTTGTCCCTAGTCCTACTCTAGGCACTGGAAAGATAGGACCTTGGCTTCTCAGAAGCACATGGTCTCCTGGCAAAAAGCCAACATATACTAGATAATTACCACCCAGGAAGACAAGTGGAAATTAGGTTTCTTAAAGTTGGGCGTAGCTTTATGCCAAGTCAATATCAGTGAAGTCCCAACTCCTTGAGTGTCCTAGGACAAGTTCCTTTACTTTTAAGGCGAGATGGACGGAGTATGTGTAACTGAGGAAAAAGGCCAAGTTCACCTTTCAAAATCTTTAGCCCCTTTTGCAATATCTGTCAAGTTTTCAACTAGTTTCCTTTTCTAGCAATCTCACTTCTAGAAATCGGCTTGGAAACAATCCAAACATCCAACTACAGGGAACTGTTTAAATACATTTTGGTACATCTGAACAATAAGGCAGTGTGCAGTGTTTGAAATGCAAAAGGTAGAAGTTTATGGGCTCATAGGAAAAAGAGTTCAAGATGTATTTTTAAATATAGAAAATTAAACTGCAGAACAGTGTGTCTAGAAGAATCACTCTGTGAGGGGGATGTGAGATCACACAGATGTGACCACCTCCCTCTCCTATTTATCACAGATCCTTCTTTCGTTTTGGGCTGCAAAGAGAAACTTTCTAGAAGAACCAGAATCTGTTTTTCCACATCACTTCATCCCCCAAACCTAGAAGAGTGTCTGATACATAGTAGGCATTCAATAAATATTTATTGAATGAGTACATGGATGCATAATAAAACAACCAACTGTCACTATTGACTTTGGGGTGTGGAACTAAAGGTTTTGTTCGGGACTTTTGTCTTTTCTTTTATTACATAAAATACATGAATGTTTTACTGCGAAACTTTTAAAATGTAAAAGCAAAGTAAAAAAAAAAAAAAATCCCTCAATGTGGTCAGCCTTCCTGGTCTCCGGGAAGGGATCAGACAGTTGGGGTGACACGTCTCCGTTTATCCAAACTGTTTTTCATGTCCAATTAGGGAAGGGAGCCTTCTGTGTTTCAAACCTCCACTCTCCCACGAGGGAAAAGCCAGACCTATGGGAGAAAACAATCAGCCATTTGTGTGTGTGTGCGTGTGTGCGTGTGTGTTCTGGCCCAGGCACTGAGGCCCATAAGCCCTGGACACCCTTTCTGGGGTAGGAGCTGACATAGGGAGCTGTTGACAGTCCCTCTATGTGACCTCTTGCACAATGCCAGGGACAGCTCAGCAGCTTAGAAAAAAGGAGAAAACAAACAAAAAAGTCGGCTGAGTCTGTTTGTTCTGAAGAAACTCAAAGAGGTGTTTGACAGTCAGTAAATGCCAGCTTGGCTGTTGTTTTTAATCTCTAACATGGGGGGGTGGGAGGCCAGGGCAGGGGTGGGAGGGAGGCGGGAGGGGTGAGGGCAGTAAAGGAAGAAATGCGGAAAATGAAGGACACTGATGGGGTGGGTGTGGGGAGCTCCTTCCAAGACTGCAGGCGAACCAGTTCGAGAGGACTGAATAGGGGACCTTGGAGGGGACTGATTTGGGACCTGCCCTTGACTTCTTAGGTGTTACCAGATGCGCTTCCATCCTTTATTCATTCACTTAGGTATTGATTCGTTTATGTTCTCCTTTTCCCCTTTCTCCCTCCCCATCCTTCCTTCCTTTTCCCTCTTTACAGCCATTTATTGAGTTCCTCCCATGGGCCAAGCACTGTTCTGGGGGCTGAGGACTATGGTAGTAAATAAGTCAAGGGAAGACCTTGCTCTCATGATGCTTCCTTTCAAGTTGTGGAGACATGAAACAAACAGGTGTGCCAAGTAGCTGTCAAGACTAAGATGGGCAGTAGAGTTGGGTAGGGATAAGGGGAGTGAGGGGGCTGTTTCTGACAAGGTGGTCAGGGAAGGCCTTTTCTGTGGACATTGGAAGAGAGACCTGGATGAAGTGAAGGAGAGAAACATGCAGTTAACTGGGGCAAGAACGTTCTAGGCAGACTGGAGAGAAAGGTCCCAGAGGAGAAAACTGTCTGGAGTATTTGAGGAACAGCAAGTTGGTGGCACGGTTGGGGCAGAGAGAGCGAGATGGAGGTGGGAGCTGTTGAGGTCAAGGGGCGGCTGAAGACAGATCATGCGGAGACTGGCCAGTCATGGTGTGAGTTTCATTGTAATACGACGGCAGGTTGTTTGAGGGTTTAAGCAGGACAAGGGTATGATATGGTTAACGTCTTGGCAGGATAGATGTGCTTCTCAGAGAGGCTTCATCAGGGCTGGAAGCAGGGCACAGACGATGTTGTGGAGTGAAGGTGGGGTCCGGGGTGCAGTGTTCCAAGTGCATGGCCTGAGATAATCATGGTGGATCTTAGGCGGCATCAGAATGAGAATGGGATTGGTGGTCCATGAGCATTGGGACCACCATGGCTGTTCAGGTGGAGACCTGAATTAGGGTCCTCTTTTCACCTTCAGGGTCCAGGTTCCTCCAAAGCCTTGTAGGCAACTAGACTGGGGATGTTAGAATCATGCTTGCCTTTAAGCCCTGCCCGTCTCTTAGTCAATCTGATCCACAGCCTACTCATTTGTAAAATGTGTCAAATAGGACCTAAGTCTCAGGGTGATTGTAAATGTTAGAGGAGAAACTATGGCTAATGTGCTTAGTGCAGTTCATCCCCATAATAACTTCTTAATATACAACATGTTTCCCTTGGTAGCAAAACAGGATGATCAGTTACTCACGATCTAATGTACTTTGTAAAAAATTACCTTCAAGTATAACGGTGCACGTGGGTTTGTCATGGCTACCTTCTACACCTCTTTCTTTTGAGTTGTGTGAATTGCTTGAAAATTGGGCTACCTGTGAGAGGTATTGGGATGCTCTTGATGCATGGATTCAAGGGTTGGAGGGAATCATTTGAGAGTCATGTGGCCAGTTCTTTGAATGCAACATGACAATACATCCCAATCAATTTGTGGGAAATTGGAGGGAAAAAGCCACCACTATCAAAACACTACCACCACCACCACTACCAAGAAAAGCAACACCATAGACACCAGCAGCAGTGGCCACAACACCATCACTAAACCATCACCACCATCACTAACATCACCACTATCAGGACCACCACAACTGCACCATCACTACCATCACCATCACCACCACCAGTGCCATCAGCACTTTGGCCAACACACTCAACATCACCATCACCCCCATTAAAAAACAATACCAACAAAGTTCACAGCAAAGAAAAGCAGAAAACCTTGCTTTTCTGTCTCTGAAGATAAATCTAAATCAGACACAAGGCACTGGGTAGAGAAACATGGAGAGGCAATAAGTGGTCACTGTCCTCAAGGGTCTCCTGCCAGGGCTTAAAGGCAAGTAAGTTTGATTCCAACATCCCCGGGCTAGTTTCCTACAAGTCTTCGGAGGAACCTGGACCCTGGAGGTGAAAAGAGGACCCTAATTCAGGTCTGCACCTGAACATCCATGGTGGTCCCAAGTGCATAAAGCTAAAACAGATGCTCTGATGGGGCAAAGTACTAGTAATGTCCAAATGGAGAGACAACATACACCTGATTGGGGATGGGGATCGATGAAAGTGGTCCATTTAGATAAGAGGAAGTAGACTTTGAGAAGGACAGTATGTGTGTGTCAAATTTCCCCTTGGGAAGGAAAGGCAAACAGGATGTTCCAAATCCATCTCCTCTGCCCATGGTGGACATCCGTAATCTACCACAGAAGAGTTTAGCTGAGCCTGAAGGTGACCCTAGATCCCTAGAACCCACTTCAGTATAGGGGTACTAGCAACCCAACCAGCTACAACTAACTGGAATTGGTTCTCAAGATACACCCTATTTGCCTGCCCCAAATGAGAAGGCAAGTACCTTAGGACGGGCACCTGTCTTGTTAAGTGTTATATCTCCATGGCTGGGCCGTGGGCCTGCCGCAGGGATGGCTTTGAGTATCATTGAATGAATGGATGAGTGAACGCAAAGGACAGCATAGACAGAAGAATCCCGGAATCGGGAAATCGCAGTGTGTGTGCTGCGAACGGCACGTAGGTTGTGAAAATGAGTGAAGAGGGAGAAAAGATCCTATTCTGGACGCCCTTGAACGCAATCACTGAAGACTTCTGAGAAGGAAAATGGCGTGATGTGAGTTGTTCATATAACCTGGATAGAGGGAACATGACAGACCAGTGACAGGTGGTAAAAGTAGTCTAGACATGGTAAAATAATAATTGCTAATTTTGGAGGTGTCTTACTGTGTTCGAGGCTGATTATTTTTATTATCCTCTGAGCAATCATCTAGGTGCTATTATTATTGCTGTTTTACAGATAAGAAAACTGAGGTATGAAGAAAAGTAACTCACCCAGAGTCAACCATACAGGAACTGGTAATGAACAGCTGAATGGGTTAAATCTATTTCTGAATGAAACTGGGAAAATATTCCTGTCCCACAATGGTTTAGCTAAATTTTCTTTATTTCCAGTTAGAACCAAAGATTCTTTGCCTTCCTTCTGTAGCAGTGGGGGGCAAGAAACTCATCTTTTACGAGGCTGATGGCAGCTGTTCTTCCCCCGACTCAGCTGTCTTTCCCTGAAATAGGATAGGGCAAGAATTCAAGGTTTTCACAGATAACAGGGAAATAGCCCTGGGGTTGGAGATCTGAGTTTGAATCCCAGTCGTCACTCTCTGTCTGGGTAACCATAGCAACCAACATCAACCCTCAATTTCAGTTCCTCACTTGTAAATGAAAACACACCCTCTCCACTCTTGGTTCATATGATCATGATGAAAATTGGGGCGTTGTCTGCATGCATGAAAACACTGTCTAATGTGCACATATAGAGGCCGGCAGTATACCTGTCCTTTGTGACAGGTGCCGTATTCATAATAACACAGTTATTTCTCTAATTATTATCATCATTTAATATTTGGCATGTGAACTCACTTGATAAATAGTTGATGTGGAGACTTCCGATGCACACTTCCAGTCCCCTTGCCTCACCTGTCTTTGATTTCAGCCATTACCTGGTGTCCCGTTCTATACAAGGTCTGACCATATTTCATGCAGGTGCAATGCACAGGGCTTCACCTCAGGCCTGCTCTGTGTACCTCTCATTTCTGGCCCCAGGTCTTTTCTTCAGGTGTCAAAATACAGGACACAGCAAAGAACTAACTCATCTTCCTGGAAATGGCAGAAGTTGAAGGCCTGTTTGGGCAGTCCTTGGTCACTGGAGGATGTAAGCTCGAGAGAAAGCCTCCTCCTTCCTCCTCAGAGACAGACCAGCCCGAGGCCCATATCATGCGGCTTCTCAGAAACTCCTGTAGCCTCACGGTGGTCCACTGAATGGTGACACATTCTTGTATTGGCTCTCTTTCCTTCCCCGTTTCATTCCTCCATCCTTTACTTGTTCCCTGGGACCACACTTGGCCATCAAAGTACCAATGCATACATCTTTGTCTCAGCCTGTTTTCTGGGGAACTCAGGCTTAAATAGTGTGGAATCTAGAATTTGAAACTCTGATTATTCCCCTGGCCACTCATGCTTGTATGTCCCCACTAAAAGACCTAGCACAATGTCTGAGACATAATAATAGGTGCACAATACATTCTTAGTGAATGCATGAATAAATTAATGAGATGCTTGTATCTCAAGAACATAGTACAAGACAAACTGGCTCTATGGACCTAGGTAGCAAAGTACAGTGGTTACAGGTGAAGATTTTGGAACTGATCAGCAAGATTCAGACATCAGCTCTGCCATGTAGAGCTGTGGTACCTCACCTGAGTTACGCGGCCTCTCTGTTCCTTGGTTTCCTTGTTTGCAAAATGGATAAAATAGTATGTCACACATAGAAGGATGCAATGACCTCCTCTATGTAAAGTACTTGGCACATAGTCATAAACTGATCAATGAAGTTATTATTCTTAGCAATTGTAGGAGTGCAAATATTACATGAGAAAGAATATATTAAAAAGATGTAGGATTGGATTCAAAAGTCACACAGATGTACATCATTGAATGTTGCACCCCCCCCCCCCAGGCCTTTTAACTTTCTTGCTACGGGGATAATAACACCTGATCCATCTATATCTTATGTGATGATTTTGAGAGCACTTTACAAAGTATAAACAGTTCTAGAAATGGAAGGGTCTTTTTTTTTGTGTGTGTGGTACGCGGGCCTCTCACGGTTGTGGCCTCTCCTGTTGCGGAGCACAGGCTCCGGACACGCAGGCTCAGCAGCCATGGCTCACGGGCCCAGGTGCTCCACGGCTCGTGGGATCCTCCCAGACCGGGGCACGAACCAGTGTCCCCTGCATCGGCAGGCGGACTCTCAACCACTGCGCCACCAGGGAAGCCCGGAAGGGACTTTTTTTCCCTCTGTGATATTGGTGGTGAATGGGACCATCCAGAACGCATGTCGGATGGCTGAAGAAAGTCCTCCACTTTGGGAAGATGGAAATTCATCCATCATTTCCGAAAGGTGATCTCCCTAGCTGACCACAGTGTGATCGCCCATTGAGATATAAATCCCCCAGACATGTGAAGGGAAACCAGGTTCCTGAAGTCCTGAAAAGTGAAACTGGGGCCATATTTCACATGTGGCTTAAACCCATTATTGCTGATGAAAACAGGATTTTTAAAGGACATGCTTCTTTCACCCTTCAACCTTGTTCAGTGGACCTTTAGCCAAGAGCGGGAGTGTTGTCAGCAGCCAAAGAATTCCTGGTATTTCCCATGATGTTACTGGGCTGAAACATAGGAGGGCTTTCTTTTTACCTCATCTGCAGAGTAGAGGTGATTATGCTCCTTTTTTGATAGCATATTATCAACTTAGTATATGCAAAACACCCCCTCACTTCATGGTATTGTATTGTATTGCATTGTATTTTATTGTATCGTATGCATTGTATTTTCCGTCTTCATTCCAATCCCCATTTTTTGTCTCTCTCTCCCACTAAAGGCATCTAAAGGCATTCACTTTCATATGTCTAAAATACGTCCTTAAATATTTTTCCTTTAAAAACATATAGTGAGTTTTTGCATCTACTTATTTTACATAAAATCGGTAAGGTACCAATTTCATTTTGTTACTTAATTTGTTTACTCAACATTATGTTTTAAAAACTCTCCTTGTTGCTATATGAATATATTAAAATGTATACATACATTTTATATTTTTATTTGTTTCTAATTAATGCATAGTGTGCACTCCCCACATTTTCTCTATAATTCCCCTAGAGCTGGGCACCTAGGTTATTTCTAATTCCTCTCCACTGCAACCTACACTATAAAGGTATGTGTAAGATTTTTCCTGGAGGTAGATTCTTGGATCCT
Source organism: Hyperoodon ampullatus (assembly GCF_949752795.1). Taxonomy (NCBI): domain Eukaryota; kingdom Metazoa; phylum Chordata; class Mammalia; order Artiodactyla; family Ziphiidae; genus Hyperoodon; species Hyperoodon ampullatus. The sequence goes on from NC_136926.1 coordinate 13,953,181, forward strand.
AAGATATATCTTACTTAAATCAGGATAGATTCTATTCAAGTCATGTTGAAATAAAGATGCCAAAGCCACTTGGTTGTCAACTTTGTCCAAGCCCCTTGCTTTCTACGGGTATATATTTCCCTTCATTTGTATAAAGGGGGGGTTTGGATGAGAAAATCTCTAAGGGCTCTCCTGGCATTTAGATTCCACTACTAACTTCCAAGCCAACTGTGTTTATCAAACAAATGGAAGAAAAGTTGGCCAAAATATGGTAGTCCATCATCCAAATATTTGGAAGTAGCCAGATGTTCAGCATCTTGTAGATTCCACCTAGGAGGCTTTTGTCAGTGTTCTTAGGTGGCTATCATAGGGGTATTTGTATTCTTTTAGGTTCCTAAGAATTCTCTTTCTCTCAGAGAGCTAATGTAGAGTCAGGCTCGCAAGAGTCCTGTAGTCCCTTAGGAATTTGAGCTTCAACTCTGTTCAACTTAGGGTTCGCATCTATCCCTATCTATCTATCTATCTACCTACCTATCTATCTATCTATCTATCTATCATCTTACCTATCTGTTATTTATGGGGGCGATTCAATATTTATGAGATTAATGAGAACAGTGATTCTAAAATCAAATAACGTGGTTCAGACAAATGTGGGTTCAAATGACTAGCTGTTTGCCCTTGGACAAGAAACCACTTCTTGTCACCTCAGTTTCCTTATCTACATATATTACAAAAATAAAGATGATAATGCTAACTTCATTGGCTTATTGTGAAGATCAAATGACACCATGGGTAGTAAGAACTTAGCTAGAGACCTGGCACAGAGTAAACTCTGTGGTAGTTTACCAAGAAAAGGGAGGGGGAGCCACGAATATTTTGACACTCTTCCCATGGGGAAATGAAGTCTAAGACCCTTCCAGTTGAATCTGGGTGGGCTTGTGACTGTTTTGACCAATAGAGTATGGCAGAAGTGACACTATGTGACTTCTGGGGCTACATCATAAAAGGTAAGGCAACTTGTGCTTTCTTCACTGGAAAACACTAGCCACTGGGAAAGAAGTCTAACTACACTGAAGCCACCATATTGGGTCAGGTGCTGGTAGGCACTTCAGATAACAATTGTGTCTTAACCCAGCCTTCCAGCCATCCCTGCCAAGGCACTAGACAATTAGAAGCAGATTTTCTAGTCCAGCGTTCAAGTCTTCCCAGCTGACTCTAGACAGTGAAGCAGAGACCAGCCACCTCCTCTGTGTCCTGTCCAGATTCTTGACTCACAGAATATATGAGCAGAATAAGGTGATTATTGTTTTGTGCCATTATGTTTGAGGTAGATTGTTAAGCAGTAAAAATAACTAGAATGCCCTGAACTATTTGTATTATTATACTCCTTCAAGGCAACACTCAAATATTATGTCTTCTAAGAAGACATATTATTTTTAAAGCTTTGTTGAAGTATAACTGACTAATAAAATTGTAAGATATTTAAACCGTAGAACGTGATGATTTGATATACATATACGTTGTGAAAGGATTTCCCCCATTGGGTTAATTAACACATCTATCACCTCACATATTTATCTTTCCTATTTTGTGTGTGTGTGTGTTTGTGAGAACATTTAATTTCTGCTCTCTTAGCAAATTCAATTATTTGATATAGTGTTATCAACTCTAGTCACCGGTTTATACATTAGATCCTCAGACCTTATTCATCTTATAACTGAAAGTTTGTACCTTTTTACCAGCATCTCCCTATTTCCCCCACCCCCCAGTCCCTGGCAACCACTTTTCTACTCTCTGTTTCTAGTTTGACTTTTTTCTTTTTTAAGATTCCATATATAAGTGATACCATGCAGTATTTGTCTTTCTCTTTCTTGCTTATTTCACTTAGCATAATGCCCTCCAGGTTCATCCATGTTGTTACAAATGACAAGACTTCCTTCTTTTTCTAAGGCTGAATAATATTACATTGCATATATATGTATTATATATATATTACATTATATATAATATTACATTATATATATATCACATTTTCTTGATCTACTCATCTGGCGATGGGCACTTAGGTTGTTTCCATACCTTAGATATTATGAATAATGCTGCAATGAACATGGGAATGTTGCTATTTAAGATAATGATTTTGTTGGGAAAACATATTCTAACACTGATAGTATCTAACAGTTATTCTGTGTTTACTATGTGCCTGGTATATGTTAGGTGCTTTACAGGTATATATTCATTTAATCCTCACAACTACGCTGTGAAGTAGGTATTATTTTATTTATCTTTTAGAGATGAAGAGGCAGACGCTTAAATAATTTCCCCAAGGTCGTGTAGCTAACAAGTCGTTAAACTTGAATATGAACTCTGGTCTTTGTGACTCACATAATGAATGATCATGAAATAATCACTCTGGACATTTTAATTACAGAGATGGCACTCATTTCTGGTTCTTGTGAGGACATTGACCATGACACTTGATCAGAGTGGCTATACTGGCCTTTCCTATTTCCCATTTGAAAACTAACCATGTTTTGCCAGAGAAACAATCTGATATCAACTCTTCCAGAGGAGTGAAGCTTCTTAGAGAAATTCAAGAGAAAGGGAGCTTTAAGCTTCCGTCTCTGGGAGGGAAACTTCTTTGTAAAGGGATAATGCAAAGGCTTACATTTTCTTTTTTTTTTTTTTTTTTTTTTTTTTTTTCTGTACGTGGGCCTCTCACTGCTGTGGCCTCTCCCGTTGCGGAGCACAGGCTCCGGACACACACAGGCTCCGCGGCCATGGCTCGCGGGCCCAGCCGCTCCGCGGCATGTGGGATCTTCCGGGATCGGGGCACGAACCCGTGTCCCCTGCATCGGCAGGCGGACTCTCAACCACTGCGCCACCAGGGAAGCCCTACATTTTCTAAAATGACGAGAGCCCCCCAAAACTGATGGAGCTCCCCTCAGATCTGAAGACATCAGATGCTTTGGTCCCAGCAGGTCCGGAAATGGATGGAAGACCCTTAGTCCTCTTTGCCTGTCCCACCTCCCACATGAAATCCATAACTTAAGTGACTATAACCGTAAAGCCACTAATAAAAACATCTCCACTGGCTCTATTTACCCAGCTGTGTATCTCAGGATCTGCCGCTGACATTTTTAATACTCTCTCATTTCTCTGTCTTCCACAGGATTCATTTGAAGCAGCCCACAGGGAAGGGTGTCGCTGAGGAAACAAAACCCAGACCCCCCAGGCCTCTGGCTGAGGGGTGGGAGCATGCTGGGAAAACACTTCCACCTGAGAAGCACAAAGGACCCCAGGAGTAGAGGAAGCTGGCCTGAGGCCAACCGGAGGTAACAGAGTGGCTGGGCCCAAAGAGGGAGGTCTGATGGTGGGGCTTCAGAGCACTTACCCTCCCCATGCGAAGGCAAACAGTGCTCCCAGCTGCGGCTGCAAGGAGGGCGTTGCCCGTTAAGTCAGATGGCAGCAAAGATGGGGCCTTCTGATTTTTTAAAACCTTTTTCTGAATTCTAGGATATCTATAGAAAAAAAAATCCATAAAACTTAAACAAACAGCTCAATGAAATCACAGGGTAAACACCCATCCAACCACACCCAGGCCAAGAAATAGAACATTGCCAGGGCCCCAAGCCATCTCCCTTCTGTGCCCTTCCAGTCACCATACTTTATCCCTTCTCCCAAGGTGATCCCTGTCTTGACTTTTAACACCAAAGATGAGTTTGACTGTTTCTGGACTTTATATAAATGAAACTACTCTCTTGTAGCTGGTTTCTTTTACTTGAAACTGTGTGTGAGCTTCATTTCTGCTGTCTGTGAAGCTGTTTGTTTATTGTTGAGTGTTATTCCATTGTAGGATTATATCATGATTTATTGATTGATTCTACTGTTGATGGACATTTGGGTTTGGAGTTATTGTGACTAGTGTCACCATGAATATTCTTCTCCCTGTCTCTTGGTGCATTCATTTCTGTTAGCTACATACCTAAGACTGGAATTGCTAGAAACTATAAAATTCCTAGGAGAAAACATAGGGGAAAAGCTTCTTAATATTGGTCTTGGCAATGCTTTCTTGGATATAATGCCAAAAGCACAGGCCAACAAAAGGAAAAATAGACAAGTGGGATTAGATTAAACTAAAAAGCTTCTCACACAGCAAAGGAAACTGTCAAAAAAAATTAAACGCAGCCTACATAATGGAAGAAAATATTTGCAAACCATATATCTGATAAAGGGTTAATAGACACAATATATAAGAAACTCTTACGACTCAATAGCAATAAAACAAATAATTTTTGAAATGGGCCAAGGAACTGAAAAGATATTTCTCCAAAGAAGACATGTAAATGGCCAACAGGTATGTGAAAATGTGCTCAACATCTCTAATCATCAGGGAAATGCAAATCAAAACCACAAAGAGATATCATCTCACACCTGTCAGCATGGCTATTATCAAAAAAAGAAGAAGATAACAAGTGTTAGTGAGGATGTGGAGAAAAGGGAACCCTTGTACATCGTTAGCAGGAATGTAAACTGGTGCAGCTACTATGGAAAACAGTACGGAGGTTCCTCAAAAAATTAATCATAGAGCTACAATATGATCCAGCAATCTCACTTCTGGGAATATAACCAAAGAAACTGAAATCAGGATCTCCCAGGGCTATCTGCATTTCAATGTTCCTTACAGCATCATTCACAACAGCCAAGATGGGGAAGCAACTTAAATGTCCATTGATGGATGAATAGATAAAGAAATTGCGTATTTACACCCAGTGGAATATTATTCAGCCTTTAAAAAGAAGGAAATACTATCATTTGCGACAACATGGATGAACCTTGAGGACATTATGCTAAGTGAAATAAGCCAGACACAGAAGAACAAATACTACGTTACTTACATCAGCAATCTAAAATAGTCAAATGTATAGAAGCAGAGTTAGAAATGTGCTTACCAAATGGCTGGGGGGAGGGGAAAACAGGGAAGTGTTGGTCAAAGGGTACAAAGTTTCAGTTTTGCAAGTTGAATAAGTCCTAGAGATCTACAGACTACAGTACCTGTAGTTAAAAATACTGTATTGTTTAGTGTGTTTTCGAGTGTGCAATCTCTTACTTAGGTCTTCATGTTTTCCATAAATTACATTGTTTAAAAAATATTTACTTGATGATAAAAAAAGAAAAAAAAAAAAAGACTGTCTTCACTGAATAACAGGGGAGCCTGATTTACATCAAAGAGTCTGGAGAGTTCCTTCTGCTGAAAACCTGAGTAGGAGTTCACCAGGGGAAGAATCGGGAAAAGAATATTCTAGGCCGAGGGAACAACATGTTCAAAGACTTTGAGGCAGGAAAGGACTCTCTCTCTTTCTCTCTCTCTCTCTCTCTCTCTCTCTCTCTCTCTATATATATATATATATATATATATATATTGATTGATTGATTGAACTATAATTGATTTACAATGTTGTGTTAGTTTTAGGTATACAGCACAGTGATTCAGTGTCATATGTATATATATATATCTATGGAAATTCTTCTCCAGATTATTTTCCCTTATAAGTTCTTACAAACTATTGGGTATAGTTCCCTGTGTTATACAGTAGACCCTTGTTGGCTGTCTATTTTATATATAGTCGTGTATTTGTTAATCCCAACCTCCTAATTTATCTGTCCCCCACCCCTTTCCCCTCTGGTAACCGTAAGTTCAGTCTCCATGTCTGTGGGTCTATTTCTGTTTTATAAAAAATTCATTAGTATCATTTTTTTTTAGATTCTGCATATAAGCGATATCATATGATATTTGTCTTTCTCTGTCTGACTTACTTCACTCAGTATAACACTCTCTAGGTCCATCCATGTTGCTGCAAATGGTATTGCTTCATTCTTTTTAATGGCTGAATAATATTCCATTGTATATATGCACCACATCTTCATCCATTCATCTGTCGATGGACATTTAGGTTTCTTCCATGTCTTGGCTATTGTAAACAGTGCTGCAATGAAAATTGGGACATAAATCAACCATTTTATTATGTAACAGATTCTGTGGGTCAGGATTTGGACAGGGGACAGTGCAGATAGCTTGTCTCTGCTCCATGTCTGAGGCCTTAGCTGGGAGAGTTTAAGGGCTGGCAGTGACTCTGTAGCTGGGGCCTGGGCTCATTTTGAAGTGCCTTCACTCAGTACCTATATGTGGACACTCCATGTGGCCCGGGTTTCCTCACAGTATGGCAGCCTCAGTGTTCTTGAATGATGTCTCAAGGTTGTAGCATGAGTGCCCCAATGGACAAGATGGAAGCTGTATTGCTTCTTAGGACCTAACCTCTGAAGTCACAGTTTTACTTCTGCCATACTTTACTGGACACTATTTGTCAAAAACAGTCAGAGCCCACCAAGGTTAAAGGAGGGGGGAAGCATAGACCCCCACTTCTGGATGGGAGGCTGGCAAGGTCACACTGTATAAGAGCATATGGGATGGGAGATGTTGTCATGGTCATCTTTGGAAACTATAATCTACCACACGACTTAAACCAAAGAACATGGTCTATGAAGGAGTTTCTGGCTTTGGAGAAAGATGTTTCTCAGCATCCCTGAAATCAACGTCTTAAGACTACCTCCTGGAGAACCTGTCTGCACCTCAGTTCTATTCAGTGTGAGATTATTCCACCTAGATTCATGAATGGATATAAGATGTGGTAGGTAGAATAATGGCTCCCCAAATAGGTCCACATCCTAATCCCTGAAACATGTGACCACATTACCTTACATGGCAAAAGGGCCTCCATAGATGTGATTATTTTGAGATGGACAGATGATAAGAGGGAAACAAGAGTGTCAGAGTCAGAGAAGGAGAGGGGAGGACAACAGCAGACTTGATCTCTCTCTTTAACTACTATGCAGTTGGCTTTGAAGATGGAGGAAGGGGCCATAAGCTAAGGAATGCTGGTGGCCACGAGAAGCTGGAAAAAGCAAAACAATGGATTCCCCCCTAGGTCCTTCAGAAGGAACATAGCTCTTCTGCTGTCTTGATTTTTAACTCAGTGAAACCTATTTTCAGACTTGTGACTTCCAGAACCATAAGACAATGACATTGTGTTGTTTTAAGCTAATAAGTTTGTGATAGTTTGTTATGGCAGCCATAGGAGAGCTAATACATAAAAGAATAGTCTTTGGTTTTCTGTCTGGCTTTGCCTCTTTCTCCAGCAGTGGTGCCTTTAGAACTCAGAAGACTATAGACTGAGTGTGACCCAGTTGCTCACTCTGAGGCAGTTGGAGCCTAAAACTTGGCTACAATGGATTCTAAAGCTTTACCCCAAACACTCTTGACATTCAGGAGATAAGATTTCTAATGAGAAAATACCTGTGAGGGACCTCAAAGTTTTCTCCCAATGTTTAATCATTGAACTGCCCTAGAATCTTGCTACTCAGTGTGGTCCCCAGACCAACAGCTGCAGTGTCATATTGGTAAGCCAGCCCATAAAATGCAGAATCGCAGAGCCTGCCTACAGACCTACAGAGTTAGAATCTGCATTTAAACAAGATCCCCAGAAGATCTATGTGTGCATGAAATTTTGAGATGCGCTATTTTAGAGATCTTACTGCACTGACCCATCTCTCCAGAAGTCCTCAGAGAGAGCGTCAGAATGGTTGTTTCCTTTTTAAATATAAAGTAGAGGTGGCCCTGAATGTGAACAAATGTGCAAAAGTAGGACGAGTATCCCCAGCTACTGAGGCTGGGGGTTGGATTCAGGATGCACATGGGGCTTCTCACTGTAACTTGATGCTGTTTCTAGGCTGAGGGAAAACAGACACCTGTGTGTGTTCTCCAGGAAATACGTACAAAGAAAAGTTTGTGATGTTCTCGGAAAGGGGCCAGAGGTTTCACCCAGCTGAGGAGCAAGGCTCCCTCAAAGGGTAGATGAACAAAAGAATGCTCATGTTTCCTTCAAAATGGTCATAATTTAATTTCTGTCCAATGTCGCCTGGGTACATTGCAGACTCTCAGAAGCTTTTTTTTTTTTTTTTTTTTTAAAGTCATGCAATGGGGTTGTTTCAGTTTATATCCTCCCTAAGTAAAGCCATACAAGTGCCATGTTTCTAAGTCTGCACATTGCCAGGAACACACACATGGACTGTAGCAGGGACGTGGTCGTGTAACAGAAAGAGGCAGCAGACTGTGGGCGAGAAAAAGGAGGCAGCCCTGAGACCCCGAGACTTTGCAGACCGAGACACATTGTTTGTGCTCTCAGTGAGATTCTGCTTTGATTGTAGATCCAGTGATTCTCCATTTCAGAAATGCATTCAGGCTGAAAACTGCCCGAGAAGAGAAGGGAAATGTCAGGGAGATGAAAAGGAATTCTAGAGCACGAGAAGATGCCAACATCAAGACAAAGAATCATGATTCTTTTGTCTTAGGAGGGAAATTGCTTTTGTTTTCCATCTTTGTATTTCCTGAGGTCACATTGCAGGGAAGTAAGAGATTGGGCTGCTCAGGACCCAGATCCAAATAGAGCGTCTTCACTAAAGATGTGTGAAAATTGGATGGTTGAATTTTTCGCGTTGGGTTTTCTCTAGTCAGGTTATAACCCTTTTGGGGACTGTTATTTTTCATGGTCTATAATTATTCAGAGTAATGAGAGAAGGATGGTTTGAATTATTTTAAAAATGGATTCTTTAGGGGGAGGTGGGATGAACTGGGAGATTGGGATTGACATATATACACCACTCTGTATAAAATAGATAACTAATGAGAACCTACTGTATAGCACAGGGAACTCTACTCAGTGCTCTGTGGTGACTAAATGGGAAGGAAATCTAAAAAAGAGGGGATATATGTATATGTATAACTGATTCACTTTGCTGCACAGCAGAAACTAACACAACATTGTAAAGCAACTATACTCCAATAAAAATTTTTTAAAAAGCTAAAAAAAAAACCACCTGAAAAAACAAAAAGGATTCTTTTAGACAATACCCTGCTAAGAGTCAATATAAGGTTTTACCTAACCTATTACACAACCAGCCAAAACCAATTTACCACAAAGCCTGGTATGTAAATATACAAACTCTTCAAGATGCCAGAATTATTAATAAGTTGAAAGATACAGATGAACAGGAGGCAGAGAATCTTAGAGGGTCTCTCCGGCAGGCGATGGGCTGAGGGTCTTACCCACATCGTCCCCCATAATCATCAACACATTCTTACAATGTGTGGTGCTGTTTTATTCCAATTTTACTGACGAACTGAACTGAAATGAACAGAAGGTCATTCCCCCATGTTTGCAAAGGTGGGGAAACAGGAAATTGGGATTTGAAGTCAAATCTGTGAGTTGGGCTTCCTGATTTCTGTTGAATTCTCTCATTGAATTCCCACTGCAAAGGCTAGGTTTAGTATTGTTGACCCATTTTACACATAAAGAAATTGAGGATCAGTGATGGAGTCACTTTTAAACAGGAGAGTTGGGCTTCATACTGAGAAGTATCAAACTGATCTCAATGTTAGACCTTGCAGTGGATTAAAGTTGTCCAAATGAGGGAAGCTCTTTGTAGAGATGGAACAGTTCCATAGTTTGACTATGATGATCGTTACTCAACTTCATACATGTGATGATAATTCATGGGATTCTGCACACAATACACATAGACACTCACACACAAGAGCACATATGAAAACTGGTGAAATCTGAATAAGGTCTGTACCTGAATTAACAAGCACTGCAGTCAATTTCCTGGTCTTGACAATATTCTCTGGTCATGTAAGATATTATCACTGGGGGAAGCTGGGTGAAGAGTACAAGGAACTCTCTGTACTATTTTGCAACTTCTTGTGAGTCTTATTATTTTAAAACATTGTCTTCAAATTCTTTAATGTTTCTCCCGTGGAGAGATAGAATCTCTGTTTCCTCCCATGGATTCTGGGAAGGCTCTGTAACTGTTTACGGATAGAATACAGTGGGGGAGATGCTGTGCCAGATTTCAGGCTCAAGTCTCAAGAATTTGGAAGCCTCACTCCCTGGATCTTGTTATACTCTCTCTGGGAGCTCTGAGCCACTATACATGACATCCGACACCCCTGACACTGCCATGTGGAGAGGCCATGTCCAGGCCTTCGATCAACCATCCCAGATGAACTTGGCCTTCCATTCATCCCTGCTAAATCACCAGTCATGGATAAAAGACTTGAACTCCAGACCGGCCCATTCTCCAGCTGATTATCAGAGTGCCGTCCATCAATACCACACAGGGCCAAAAGCCCACCTAGCTGAGCCCCACTCAAATTCTTGACCTGTGAAATCATGAGACCTAACAAGAGTGTTGTTGCTTGATGCCTCTAAGTAGTGGGTAGTTTGGTGTACAGCAACAGATAAGAAAATAGACTTTTCATTATCTGATAAAGAAAGGCAAGCCTGATAACAAGGGGTTAGATACACAGAATCAGATGATGTGACACAGTAGGCATGTCCCTTCCCCTCTTTTGGCCTCAGTAAGACTAGCTTTACCTTGAATGTCACTTCCTCCAGGAAGCTATATATAGATTGGATTAGATGTCTCCTCCCTTTCTCCCCTTTGGTTAGCAGGAATCAGAAGTATCTTGATGTTATGCTTTATTTTTCTCTTTCTCTCCCACCAGACAGTAAACTCCATGAGGTCAAGAACTAATTTTGTCTAGCTTTTCACTATTTCACTCTGCCTACAACAAAACCTTTAATAAGTGATTATTGAATGAATGAGCAAAGACACGCGCGCTCTCCAAAATCCTGCTCAGTGCTGGTCTCATGTAGTTCTTTCTCTCTGGAGCTTTGGGGCAGGTGAGAAGGATCCAGGTATGCTTCCAGCACCTGTGAGACACCAGCTTTCTCTCTGGTACTCCCACGATCCCAAGTCACAAATCCATCTGCTGGGCAACAACTCCAAACAGCAGAGGAGCCGGGAGGGCAGAAAGGCGAGAGGTATGCCCCCCAGCCCCCCACCAAGCTGGCGTCACCCTGGTTTGCTTACTTTCCTGCTCAGCTGCTTTAGTCAGAGGAGGGGCATTTCCACGGGCGCCTGCCTCGTAGGCTATCCCCAGGGGAGCTCTCCAGTCCCTCCTGTATTGGCCTCTGCAGCTTCCTCATTTAACCTCTGTCAGGGGGGTGATCTGGTTCCTCTTGGGCTGCCCTTGGAAAGTCCAATCACAATGACACAACAGATATTTACTGAGCATTCCCCTCCAGCAAGGCTCTGGGCTGGACAAAGCCTTAACTTCCAGGAGCTTAATATTGGGTTGGCCAAAAAGTTTATTCGTTTTTTTTTTTCCTTAAAATGCTACAGAAAACCCCAAACAAACTTTTTGGCCAGCCCAATATTTCAGTGGCGTTTTTATCTGGTAGAAGGTGAGAGATGACAGAAAGAAAACTGAACCCCTGGCCTGTTCCTGAGGAGGTGCAGTGGTGACCTGGAGCCAGCACTCATGGGCTTGCAAAGGCCAATTGACAAGCATTCAGGAATTTTGTGAGCTAGTTGTTAAACTGTGGGTGGCTTGAGATTGTCCAGGTGAGAATACACTCATCAAGAAAATCAGCACATTGGGACTTCCCTGGTGGCGCAGTGGTTAAGAATCCGCCTGCCAATGCAGGGGACACAGGTTCGAGCCCTGGTCTGGGAAGATCCCACAAGCCGTGGAGCAACTAAGCCTGTGCACCACAACTACTGAGCCCACGTGCCACAACTACTGAAGCCCACATACCTAGAGCCCGTGCTCTGCAACAAAGAGAAGCCACTGCAATAAGACCCTGCACCACAGCAAAGAGTAGCCCCCGCTCACGGCAACTAGAGAAAGCCCGCGCGCAACAATGAAGACCCAACACAGCCGAAAATAAAAAAAATAAATTTATTTTTTAAAAAAAGAAAAGAAAATCAGCACACACTAGAATCCAGCTCCCTCACACCAGTTTGCCAGCACATCACTGGGAAATTCACTTCCTCTTTGTGAGCCTGTTTCCCTATCTGAAAACTGGGGATATAAATCCTGACCTTGAAAAATTTCACAAGTACTGACACAGTATGGTCCTTGGCACACTAGCTCCTTCTCCAGCCCGCTCTCTTCTTCCTGAACTAATATGGTAAGTTCACCATGGGTTCAGTTTTCCTTTGGATTTATGGGATGAGTAAACATCATTGAGTAGGAAAGAATAGGCATCTTAGGAAGGAGCATGGGTGGTTACCCAGGGTAAGCAGTTACTTTGGAAAGTCCCTAAAGTTTTCCAGGCTCTCCTTTCACCCCAGAATTGATAAGGGCGCAGGGAGAATAAGATCAGGCAGAGATATTGAGGAGGCAGGTCAACATGTGAGGGTCTGGGTAGTTTTGTCAGTTACCCAGTTTGGGACAAGGGTGCACTCGCAATACTTCCCTTTGGTCATTCATTCATTCAAAAATACATTTACTGAGCATCACAACAAACCAGCTAATCTCTGAGCTAGACTCTGAGTATGCAGCTATGAGCAGATATTTGCCCTGCCCTTATGGAACTGAACAGGTTAATGGTGAAGACGATCACGAAGCAAGCCATTAAAAGTGCATAGGTGTAGTTTAAGGAAAATGCAGGCCACTGCATGGGCATGTATGGAGGGAAGCAGTTTTTGTTGGAAGCTAAAGAAGTGACATATAAGCAAAGCTTGGAGGGAAAATAACATTTTGTCATGCTAGATGAGGAATGTGCAGACAGATGCCTGGATTGTCCCCCATGATCCTTGCCTCCTGATGTTCACACCCTGTGTGATCCTCTCCCCTTGGGTGTGGGCAGGACCTGTGACTGGCTACGACTAATAGAATAAGGCAATGGAGATGCAATGTCACTTCCATGATTACTTAACAGAGGACTGCAACTTCTGTCTTGCAAGCAGATTGTCTCTTTTGCCTTCTTGGTTTGCAATGTAGATGAAGTGACCATGTTGAAGAGGTCCACGTGACAGGGAATTGCGAGCACCCTCCTGCCAACAGCCAGCAAGGAACTGAGTCCCAACAACACCCCAGTAGGTTTGGAAGTGGATCCTTCCCTAGTTGAGCTTTCAGATGAGAATTCAGCCCCAGGTGACAACTGGATTGTAACCTGATGAGAGACCCAAAACAGAGGACTCAGCTAAGCCAGGTCCAGATACTTGATCCACAGTGATCATGAGATATTAAATGTATTTTTGTTTTAAGCCACTAAGTTTTTGATAATTTGTTATGCAGCATAGCTAACTGATACAAAGAGGTTCAAGAATTTATTCCAGGTACAGAAAGCCATGTGTGTGAAGAGGATGAAATAAAGAGAGTCTGAACACTGGAGGGAGGACAAGCAGGCCAGTGGCTGGATTGAACATGAGAGCAATAAGCCTCTGAGAAGTGAGGCAAAGGTTAGCCTAGGCCATGTTCTACAGGCGCACAGGGGCCATGGAACAGTTTCTGGCACTTATACTGGGGCCTCTGGGACATCAGTGAAAAATTGGAAACGGTGAGCTTGATGAAATTTGCTTTTCAAAACACACAGTAGGGAGTCCCCTTGGGTGGCTAGGTAAGGAGCCATGGTGGCTCAGGCCAGGAGTTGATAGTTGATTTATAGAGAAGTGGACGCTTTCAAGAAATATTTTGGAGGAAGGATGGGCAGGATTTGATGACAAAGTGGATACAGGGTGAGAGAGAAGTAGAGCCATCTGTTGAAATGGAAAAAGAGGTTTTTGGTTTGAGGGTTTTGAGAGCGTTAGAACATTCTGGTTCAGCCTGGGAAGCTTAAAGACTGAGGTGGAAATCAGTCTTTTGATCCCAGCTTCTGTCTGGGTCATTTTGACCTCCCTCAGGCAGGACAGTTTAGGATTTGCCTAGCTAATGAGCACAGTTAACACACTGTGTAAAGATTTCATTAGCATGTGGAGAAGGCCTGGCTGAAGAATACATCTCCATGTCATTTTGTTGATGCTAATTATTTCGTATGAAAACACTCAAAAATGTGATTGACTGTACATTGATCAGAGGAAATGTGTTGATCTCCCTGGGGAGCCAAGCCACAGCTCACAATGGTATGGATTTATTTTGAATGTATGAAGTCCCCTACCGTCACACTGTAGGTTTAACAGGGATGGATTATTGCAAGAAGTGTCTGGGAGCCATAAAGTGATCTTGTTCTATTTAATGAGAGAGGGGACATTAATTCATTCTCCCTTCATGTATGCATGCACACTAATTTTTTCTTCTTATGTATAATTCATCTGTAAAGGTTTTGATAATTGCCCCTGAAAGTTGCTTAACTTTTCTGAGCTTTGGTTTTCTCCTGTTTGAAGCGTGGCACTCCACACTTAAAATGTAGCTGTCTGGGCTCAAATCTTGGTGGAGTTCAGTCGGCTTTTCCCACTAGAATGTAAGCCCTGTGAAGGTAAGATTATGTTTAGAGTTTTCACTGCTGTGTCCCCAGTGCCTTAGGAGACTGCCTAGCTCAATCAGTGTTGGCTGAATGAATAAATGACACAACATGCACACAGCACACGACATCTAGAAAGCCCTCAGAAGGTGGCAGCTGTCTTCCCTCTTTTCTTCCCACTCTTCCTCCCTTGCTGTGCTCCTCTCTCTCTCTCTTTCAGCCTCCTCCTCTAGTTTCTTCCTTTTGGGTTTGGGGAAAAGAGAGAAAACAGAAAGCATCTCTTACTACTGGGTATCTGATTTTCTTTTGGCTTTCCCAGCATATGTATGATCATATCTGCTTCTTTTTGTAGTATGAAATCAGAGGATTATCTTTCCTGGAGAGAACTAGTTAAACCTCAGCAGTAGAAAACAGTGCTATGGGACCCACAGGCCAGTTCTTCCTTGGAAAGGATATTTCTATTTTGGGAGGTGGTTGGGGAATATCGTAGTTGTTCCTTGATTTAGATGCTCTTTGCCTCAACTCAGGGAAAATGAAAAGTTACCCTGAGAATTGAGAGGGTGACCAGGCTAGACTTTAATGTACTGCTTCTCTAAATGGAATACTCATCATCTATCCATCCATATGCATCCATGCATCCACCCATTAATCCACCCATCTGTTCATCCATCCAATCACTCATTCACTCATTCACTCACTAACTCATTCATTTTTTTTAGCATCTTTATTGGAGTATAATTGCTTTACAATGGGGTGTTAGTTTCTGCTTTATTCACTAGCTCATTCATTTTTGTCTTCAAAGAAATATTTGTTGCACATCAACACTGTGCCCCACCTCATGCTAGGAACTGGGGATACCATGGTGACCAAAATGGATATAGGTTCTGCCCCCACAGGAGCTTGTAGTCTAGTGCAGGCAATTCATCAGCTATCAGGGAGTGGGAAATTCTACAGGATGATTTAGATTGGAGAGGACGCTTTGCCTCCATCCTGCGGATGGTAAGTGAAGAAACTTTGGGGTAATAGACAATAAGCTAATTACCTTCTAGAGATAGCATAAGTAACACGATACATAACCTCTTCTCTACTACCTAGTTAACAACTCCTTCGATTAAATTATTTCTATTAGAATAAATGATGGGCTTTCTGTCTCCAGCCTGGATCATGACTGACAGACACAGCTATGCAAAGGATAAATAACATGTGGCCATGTTTACTTTCTAATATGAAATGGGTAAAAAAAACAGAAAGCAAAACTATCAGAACAATATGATTGGAACCTTATTATTTTTTTCTTAGCTACCTATCTTTTGTAAGCCATCTTTTTCATTAAAAATTTAAAAAATACTGTATATAATTAAAATATAACCTTATATTAGCTTCAGGTATACAGCATAATGATTCAATGTACATATATATTACAAAATGTAGGCTAGTTAAGTTTACAATTTCAACAAGTAGGCAGTAAGTCTAGTTAACCATCAACACACATGGTTATACATTTTTTTCTTGTGATGAGAACTTTTAATATCTACTCTCTTAGCAACTTTCAGATATACAATATACAGTATTATTTTTTGAATTTTAATCTTTTAATTGAAGTATAATTGACTTCATACAATACTATATTATTAATTTCATGTGTACAACATGGTAATTCGATATTTTTATAGATTACACTCCATACAAAGTTCTTATAAACTATTGATTATATTCCCTGTGCTGTACATTACTACCTTGTAACTTACTTATTTTATACCTAGTAGTTTGTGCCTCTTAATCCCCTTCACCTATTTTGTACCTCTCTCAATAGACAGCATTATTAACATCACTATGCTATACATTTCATCCCCAGGGCTTATTTATTTTATAACTGGAAGTTTGCGCCTTTTAATCACCTTCACCCATTTTCCCCACCCTCCGCCTCTGGTACCACCAATTTGTTCTCTGTATCTCTGAGTATTTTATTTTTTTAGTGTGTAGAGAAAAAAGAATGAAAATGAATGAAAAGAATCAAAGTGATCAGTGGCAGCCTCTGATGGCCAGCACATGCATCCATATAATAGAAAGTCCCTAAGTCCTACTTGGCTGAATCCTTCCCCTGCTGTGTCTCGTGAGAAGCTGACATGTCTGGCATGAGACCCTTTGGAATTTTTCCTACTGGGTCTGTTTCCCTCCCTTGCCTGCACTCTTTGGATTCGCGGTGGGGTCCTGGGTACCGTCCATCCCACCAAGGAGCATGGAAGGGCTTCTTTTGATGTGGGCATGGTCAGGGAAGGAATCGTTTTAGGAGGACAGCCTGGCGGATCTTGGATCCCATCTCTATGGCAACAATGCTGCAAGGACTGAAAATCTGATTTTGTTTTGGGCTGTGGTAGCCGCTAATTACAGGCAGCTCCAAGTCCCTTTGCTCTTCCCTAGAAAGGTCTCTGTTTATTTGTTGGCAAGGGTTATCTACTTATTTTTTTTTGCTTTTGAACTCTGTTTCTGGTCCTCTTCTTCCATTTCACCCATCAGAAAAAAAATTTTTTTTTGTCGCCTCTGGAGGATATTTGCTTTCCTGGTTGTTATGGAGATGAAGAGCCAGATGACAGAGCAAGCTTGGGAAGGGAAGCATGGGCAGAAAGACCCAAGGTACCCTTGACCCAGATGGAGATGGCTGTGAAGGATGGATGTGACACAGAAGGGGCAGACTGGGGCCCTGAGGCTAACGAGAGACATAAAGAGAGAAGCACCGAGAAGTGGGAGGGGGACGAGGTGGTGGACAGGAGGTGACTCAGACCCAAGACCCCAGGAGCTGATTCAACAGAAGCTCACAGGAACACCAGACGGCGAGCAGGGTGGGGGGGGCGGGGGGGAGCTCTTTTGTTTGCCACCCTCACGTCTTCAGCGAACGTTTTGATTCGCTGTGCTGTCCACTTCCCTCTTTCCTCAAGATTGATCTGCAAACTTTGTTGCTCAGAGGGCTGAAGCAGCCTTTGGGACTTTGGCGAGTCCTTCCAGAGAAAACCCTTTGCAGGCCCTCCCAGGGCTGCCCACCAGATCCCCTTGTGGGACTGACTATACATGGGGCGGTGAGGGCAGGACAGGGCTTTACCTCCCCGGCTCCGTCTAAGTCTGTCCTGCTCATGACAGTAGCCACGAACCACATATGGCTATTTAAATGAACCAGAACAAAATAAAATTGAGCATGCAGTCCCTTCTCGGTAGGTTCTGGTCAGTTTTTCTGTTAACCTAAAACCACTCTAAAAATGCAAGTCTATGAATTAAGAGCAAATACAGTTTCCCAGTTGCAGTAGCCACGTTTCAAGTGCTCCATAACTACACATGGCTGGTGGCCACTGTATTGGAAAGCACAGATGTAGACTGTTTCCATGACCACAGAAAGTTCAACTGGACAGCTTTGGTCTGGGAAATAGTACCTTTCTGGACTCTTCCCTACACGTTCCAAAGAGTGAAAGGAAACCATAGTCTGATAGCCTTTCATTCATTCATTCATTGAACAAATATTTACTGCCTGCCAGACATTGTTCTAGACGCTGAGAATTCAGTTGAGATAGACAGTTCCTTTTCTTGTGAGGCTTAAATGCTAGCATATGATAACAGACATTCTAGAGATACAAATAGAGTATGGCTATGGTGGAAAATAAAGCAAGTTAAGGAAGAATTCTGGGTGCTAGGAAGTGGAGAGAGTTCTGCTCTGTAAAAGATAGTCAGAGAAGGCTCATCAAAAAGGGGATGAGGGGGCTTCCCTGGTGGCGCAGTGGTTGAGAGTTCACATGCCAATGCAGGGGACGCGGGTTCGTGACCCGGTCCGGGAGGATCCCACATGCTGCGGAGCGGCTGGGCCCGTGAGCCATGGCCGCTGAGCCTGCGCGTCCGGAGCCTGTGCTCCGCAACGGGTGAGGCCACAACAGTCAGAGGCCCGCGTACCGCCAAAAAAAAACAAAAAGAAAGAGTGGGGGGAGATGAGGGAGCAAGCTTTGCAGGTTTCTGGAGGCAGAGAATTGCAAGCAGAGGGAACTGCTGGGCAAATGTCCTGAGGTGGAAGCGTGCCACTCAGTTTTGAGAAGATGAGTAACACGATCTGGCTTCGGTTTTAGAGGGATCTACTCTGGCTGCCAAGTGGAGAATAAACCAGAGGGGAGAGGAAGGAGGGCTCCCAGAGAGCCGTGGGGAGGCTACTGGCATATCCCAGGTGAGAGGTGGTGGTGGCTTGGACCAAAGCAGCAGCAGTAGGAGAACTGAAAAGTCAGATTTCAGGAGATATTTTGAAAGTAGAGTAGATAGGATTTTCTGCTGGATTAACGCAGGGGTGTGAGAGAAAGAGAGGCATCAAGCAGGACACAAAGGCTGGAGAGTCTAGAAAGATAAATCTCCGTTTATGAAGATGGGGAGATGGCTGGCAAGCAGTTCTGAGGTGGGGACAACCAAGAGTTTAGCTGTGGACCTAAGAAGTTTGAGATGCCTATTCAATAGCTGAGCGGTGATATCAAGGACACAGTTGAATCCATGCATCTATTCACTCAACAGATACCTGCTGGGCTCAAATATATACCTGGGACTTAGTCATCCTGGATATGAGAGATTGACACTCAATTTTATTTCCAGTTTTCTTCAGTTGCTCCATTAAACAAAAAGAAATATGCATATCTTGTTTCCATCGTTTTTGTACCAGCTTACAAATCTAAAGTCTGTTCTGAGCAGAACACCCAGCTGACTGGCTTGGTTCCTTGATTCTTCCTTTTTTTTCAATTCCTTCAGTTCACAGCCTGCCACTCAGGGACACTAAGAACATCAAATGTCAGCCCAGCCCTTGAGAAGCTGGCAACTAGTAGGAGTGGTTAAGACACAGAACAAAGAGCATGGGCTTTGGACCCATCAAACCTGATTCCCGAAACTGGCTCCACCACGCACCAGCTCCTTGGCCTGGGGCCATTCACTCAGCCTCTCTGAACTTGTTTGCTCATCTGTATAATGGAGTGCCTGACACCTAGCTCTCAGGGCTGTCAGCAGGATTAGAGGAAATGCGTATAGATCTACCAGCATAGCGCCTGACACATCTAAAGGCTTATTTAATAAGTGGTTGTTAGGATTAACTTCATGTTAACGAATGAAACAGATATGTAATAGGAAAAAATGGATAATGTATGTGGTTAGGTGCTTTTAGAAACAGAACTGAAGGAAGTGATGAGAGACTGAAAAGCATAGAGGCTAGCATCACGGGCTTTGGAGATAGATATTGGTTCCAAACCCAGCGCCTCTGCTTATGCACTGGGTTGACACTTGGTTCCCAGGGCCTTGGTTTTGGGATCTGTAAAATGGGGACAATGACCCATTAGTACCAACTCACAGGCTTGCTGAGGATATGTGTAAAGGCTTAGCCCAGTTCTGGGCTCACAAGAATTGCTCAATAAACAGCAGTTGCTTTTATTTCCAGGGGAACACAGGGAGCCAGAGGAAGCTTTCAAAAGGAAAAAGTGAATCAGAGGGCACATGCATGTATTAGAAATTAGGGAAAGAAAAAGCAAAGCAAAGCAAAGCAAAACAAAGCAAAGCAAAGCAAAGCAAAGCAAAGCAAAGCAAAGCAAAGCAAAGCAAAACAAAACAAAACAAAGCCCTTTTCTGGGTCTATAGAAAGGCAGCCCAAGCTGCTCTACTGTTGCCCCGTCCGGTGTTCACAAATGTCTTTGATGTTCCTGTTCAGGATCTTGAGGCTCTTTTAAGATTTTTTTTTTTTTTTTTTTTGGCTGCGTTGGGTCTTCGTTGCCGCGCACGGGCTTTCTCTAGTTGGGTGAGCGGGGGCTACTCTTCATTGTGGTGTGTGGGCTTCTCATTGAGGTGGCTTCTCTTGTTGTGGAGCACGGGCTCTAGGAGCATGGGCTTCAGTAGCTGTGGCATGCGGGCCTGGGCTTCAGTAGTTGTGGCACATGGGCCCAGTAGTTGTGGCTCGCAGGCTCTAGAGCACAGGCTCAGTAGTTGTGGCGCACGGGCTTAGTTGCTCCACGGCATGTGGGATCCTCCTGGACCAGGGATCGAACCCATGTCCCCTGCATTGGCAGGCGGAGTCTTAATCGCTGCGCCACCAGGGAAGTCCTCTTTTAAGATTTTAACTTCTCAAAGAAATCTTCAAAGTGTCTGGTTTGACCGAAGCAGGAACACGATGGATATGTTTGGAAGGATTTTGAAATGCAAGGGGTGAGTGTGTTTTTCAGGCTGTATTTTTAATCAAGGAACATCTCAAGGAACCAGGGCTCCCTCTTCCTAAGTCTGCAGGAGCTGACGCTCTCCTAGAGGGCAACTCAAGAACATTCATGGGTGGGGTAGGTAGTGGGCCTTTGTTAATGTCCTAACCAGGGTGGCGTAACCAGTTTGTAGGCAAAGTTTTTCTGAGCTGACAAGTTATCCCAAACTCTAACTGCAGTCAGTCACTCCTGGTGCTACCTGCAGGCTTGGCTTGTGGCCTGGACTATGTCATGTTTACACAGGTCCAGAGCTTACCTTGCAGGTACCATCAGGCAGCCAGAGGTGAACAGAGTTTTTTGTCTCCCTTTTCCATGATGCACTTAGAGCAGCTAATTTGCGTGGTTGGGGTAACTCCCTTAAAAGTTAAGCAGTCAAGGTGGGCCCTGTTCTAGGTGCCCTTGGTAAATATATGGCATCCTGCCGGGCCGGCTCATCGGCACAGCTGGTCCCACTTAACTAGGAGAGGCAGAGGGCAGAGGGCATGGGTCTCGCAATCAGCAATCAGGCAAACGGGGTTCTGAACCCTGGTAATGCTGCTTACTAGCTGTAGCCAAGTTGTTCCCGTCTTTATGCTTCTCTGTTTCCTCTCTTGCAAAATGAGTTATACATGGAGATAACATCTATGAGTAGCAGCGTCTATGTCAAAGACTGTTGCAAGGATTGAATGCGATACTATATGTCTGGGACTTCCCTGGTGGCGCAGTGGTTAAGAATCCACCCACCAATGCAGGGGACATGGGTTTGAGCCCTGGTCCGGGAAGATCCCACATGCCGTGGAGCAACTAAGCCCGTGCGCCACAACTACTGAGCCCGCGTGCCACAGCTACTGAAGCCCGTGTGCCTAGAGCCCGTGCTCCGCAGCAAGAGAAGCCCACGCTCCACAATGAAGAGTAGCCCCCGCTCACCACAACTAGAGAAAGCCCGTGCGCGGCAACGAAGACCCAACGCAGCCAAAGAGAAAAAAAAAAAAAAGGTTAAAAAAATACTGTATGTCTAATGCCTGTTCAACACATATTAATACCTGCCGAACATACGCTAGGTACTATTCTTTTCTGTTGTTTTATTTTTTTAATTGAGTATAGTTGAGGACTTCCCTGGTGGTGCAGTGGTTAAGAATCCGCCTGCCAATGCAGGGGACATGGGTTCGAGCCCTGGCCCGGGAAGATTCCCACATGCCGCGGAGCAACTAAGCCTGTGCGCCACAACTACTGAGCCTGAGCTCTAGAGCCCGTGAGCCACAAATACTGAGCCCATGTGCCAAACTACTGAAGCCCGTGCTCCTCAACAAGAGAAGCCATGACAATGAGAAGCCCGCACACCGCAACGAAGAGTAGCTCCCACTCACTGCAACTAGAGAAAGCCCACGTGCAGCAACAAAGACCCAACACAGCCAGAAATAAATAAATTAATTAATTTTTAAAAATTGAGTATAGTTGATGCACAGTAGTATATAAGTTATAAGTGTACAATTCGGTGATTCATAATTTTTAAAGGTCATACTCCATTTATAGTTATTATAAAATATTGGCTATATTCCCTGTGTTGTATGATATATCCTTGTAGCTTTTTTAATACATCGTAGTTTGTAACTCTTATTCCCCTACCCCTATCCTGCCTCTTCTCCCTGTCTCTCCCCACTGGTAACCACTAGTTTATTCTCTGTATCTGTGAGTCTGCTTTGTTTCTGTTATATTCACTAGTTTGTTGCATTTTTTAGATTCTACATATAAGTGAGATCATACAGTATCTGTCTTTCTCTGTCTGACTTATTTCACTCAGCATAATGCCCTCCAGGTTCATCCATGTTGTTACAGATGGCAGGGTTTCATTCTTTTTTATGGCTGAGTATCTAGGTACTATTCTTAGCACTTTACATTCATCAACTTATTTAATCTTCCCAACAACTTGGTGAAGTATGAACTATTTTTGTCTCCATTTTACAGATGTGGAAACAGACAGACAGATGAGGTCACTTTCCCAAGGTTACAAATTAAGTCGTAAAAGGAACACTCAAAGGATGCCTGACTCCAGATCTTGTGCCCTTGACCACTGGGTACTACTTCCTCCCAATAAATGATAAATGATCAGCATTTTATTTTTCCAGTCTTTACTGGGTGCCTGTGAGTTGTGTGAATCTCACTCGGAATCCAGAAATAACCACGAGCCTGTCTTTTTCCCACCATGGAGAACAGTGACTGATCTCAGGCCTCTGAGATCTGTATAATTCCATAGACTTATTTATAGCAAGACGTAACTAAATTCTGCCCATCCAGGCTCTCATTCCCTCTCGCTCTCTTTTATTCCCAGGGGAACTTTTAGTAGCCTATTTGGAGCGAACACCATCCGGAAAAAAAATTTCAGTAAGGAAAACAGGAATCAAGACGTCAGGACGGGCTGCCGACAGGACCTTTGATCTGGCCAGAAATAAATATAAGGGAAGCTGTCGAGAGCTCTCTTGCCCAATTTCCATCTAAAGCAATAGAAATAGGCCTCAATCACCGAGCCCCTATGCTGCCCCCAGGGCTGGTGAGCATGAGAATGTGGTCTCCACGTTGCAACGGGGATCCAGTGGCTCTCAAGAACTTTGCCGGTTCTCTGCCTCCCGAGGGTGGGTTGGGGAGAAAACGTCCACTGCTCGTTGCCGCGTTACTCACGGTAGCCAAGATAACTAAGTGTCTGTCCAGGGATGAATGGATAAAGAAATTGTCATATATATGAGATATAAATTATATTTAATGTGATATATTATTACATATTATTATTATTCGGCCTTAAAAAAGGAGACCCTGCCATTTGCAACAACGTGGATGACCCTGGAGGATACAATGCTAAGTGAAATAATCCAGACACAGAAAGAAAAATACCGCATGATCTCACGAACATGTGGAATCTAAAAAAAGTTGAACACATGGAAGCAGAGAGTAGGACAGTAGTTATCAGGGGTGGGGAGGTGGGGGAGATGGGGAGATGCTAGTCAAGGGATGCAAAGTTGGAGTAACGTAGAATGAATAAGGGTCTTATGTACAGCATGATGACTACGGTGAATAGTGCTGTATTGAAAACTAGAAATTTGCTAAGAGAGTAGATTCCAGGAGCTTTCGCCACTTCAACAAAAAGAAAAGTAATGATATAAGAGATGGATATGTTAATACATACATGTGTATATGTACATCATAATACATATGGATCTGTTAATACAGCATATGTGTATGTATATCATAATATCATGTGGTACACCTTAAATAGATACAATTAAAAAAAATAAATCAGGATAGGAGAAAAGTTCCAGAGATGATTCAGAGCTTGTGGGGCACCTAGTATTGTCTGGGAGATAAGGTTACACAGCAACTAACTCAGACATTCGGGAAATGACAGCAATTATGGCAGGCATTTCTTCAGTTCTTAGGTACCAGACACTGTGCTAAGCCCTTAAATGTATTACCACATTTAACGTGCACAAGAACTCTATGAGGTACTATCATTTCCATGTCACAGATGAGAAAACTGAGGCTCAGAGTGTTTTAGCAGGTTGCCCAGGGCCACGATAGCTAGTGGAGTGGGAATTTGAATCCAGGCTCTATGACTCCGATACTTGGTCATTTAACCACTAATCTCTTCTTAAGTAATGACTGGGGCTCAGAGAGTTGCGTTTCTCAGTGGGAATTTCCTAGTTCACTGAGTTGTTCCTAGAGCTGCAGGATTGTAGATCAGAGACAACAAATTGAATCCGGGCATTTACTGAGTACCAGCTGTATGCTCAGCATTGTGTGAGGGGTTTCAGAAGCTCAGAGAAGGGTGCACAGGACAGGAACAGGGGAAGGAGTGAGTGAGGGAGAAGGAGGACCTGGGGATGGCTTGATTACTGGATGATGTAGGCCGACGTATCTGCCTTGGGTGACCAGGTAGATGGTAGAGCCATTCATCAGATTCGGGTACCAAAGGAAGAGATCTGGGGGAGATGGTGAGACAGACACTGACATATATATCAGTGTCTGTCTTAAAATCATATCCCATGGTTACCAGCCCACCAGGCATCCCCCTTATTCCCTGCAAACTGATTTTGTTCACGTTTTGGCCTGTGGTCTGCAAGTGGGCATGGGACCCAATTCTAACTAGTGAGAGTAGGATGGAGGCTATGACGACTCTGGAAACGTGGCTTCTTTATTGCTCGAAAGAGAAAGTGATGCCAGAAAAAGGCCTCCCCTCTGGCCTACACTTTCTGCCTTGGGCACAGGTCGTCACCTGGAGCTGTGGCCACCATTTTGTGAGCATGAGTTGAGAAGCATGAAGAAAAGTCGATATGTTGAGGCCAGTAGACTGGCTGGATGGGCAGAACTTGCCTTGATGCGCGGCTGAGTGGATTCCCCAAACATGGAAAAAACTGCCTGTCTACAGATGTTCAAATATATCCACGTTAAATATCTTTAAGGTTTAATCCACTGTGAGCTGCCTTTTCTGTTGTTTGCAGCTGAAGGAATCCTAATGGATGTCAAAGTAAGTTTAGTTTTGGGGCTCTTAAGTATCTGAGAGGCCCCTTTGAAAACTTCCTGAGAAAGATGAAAGAAGAAAAGAGAGATTTGTCAACCAAGCTGAGGGTGGGGATGCAACTTTATTCCCCTGTACTGGGAAAACAGAGTGAGAGGGGATGGATACACTTGCTGGAATGGATGCATAGAAGGTCTCTGAACACATGCAAATCCCCCACATAAAAGCAGTTTCGATGTTGGCCATCTGAGTGGATGTCTGGCTCTCTTACAGGTCAGAGCAGGTCGAAGCATCTTTCCTGTTATCTCAGGGAGGAACAGATCCAAGTTGTTCATACAGCTAAACATCGCTCCCTGGGTATCTTCTCCCAAGACCTAATTTTAGGGAGCCAGGCTTACTGCCACCAAGGAGGAAGGGCTCATGAAATCGTGGCCAGCCAGGGTCATTGGAGCTCAGGCTAGGAACTTAGGTAGTGGGAGATCTTCTGCTTTCAGGGCTCCTTATCACCAGCCCGCTAGTGCTGGGATGCTCTCGGTCAAGGGGACTTTGCTGTTCTTACTTGTGCAAAAGGTTCTCCCAGTATTAATAAATCCAGTTGTCTCTGTGCTGTGCTCCCAGACAGCCAGATGCAATCTGCACTCCACCATCCTCTGCATCCCATCTGCAAGCATTTGAGTGTCCCCTCGCTCTGGGGACTGGAGACCTGACCTCTTCCTCCCTCTCCCTTCCTCTTCCCACCCCTGCCCCTCCCTTCCTCCCATGATATCTGAGAGGGACAAGCGGCCTTGTTTGTCCCAGTCACCATCTTTGAAAGCCTCCTCCACTGCACCTTCCTCTCCATTTCGCTCCCCCATTCCAAGCCCAAATGCTTTGCCAGGCACACTCTTATTTGTCACCAGATGTTCGAGGTTGCAAACCGACACCCTAGCTTTCCCATCTTCCTTTATTGTATTCGCCTCCCCTCTTCCGGTGATTCTGCAGACAACCCCCCATCCTGGCGTGTGTGTGCTGACCTCCACGTGCTCCCGAGTCAACTGATTGCGCCTGAATCCACTTAAAGGTGAAAGGATAAAGCAATTTTCTTCAAGATGTGGCCTAAACTGTTTAGTCTTGGAGGTCTCCAAAGGGCAGGAATGAAAGGATGTCCCCCGCAACCGCCACTTCAGTCTCAGAGCACCCAATCTGGGCTCGCCTTGATCTGAGCAATTTGGAGGAGCTTAATCTCCTGCCCCTGGGCGGGTGTGTCAGACCTCTGCAGAATCAGGCCCAGAATGTATGGACAGTGTCAGCGATTGCCTGGTTAGCAGACTTGAAAATAAAAACAGAAGAAAAATTAAGAAGGGTCATCATCAACTGGCCTCGCATCAAAAAGTCAGGAGGCATCAGTGCAAATGGAGAAAGCTGGCATCCATCAATCTGACATGGGGACAATGGGCTGTGAGTTGATATATACTTTTTAATTTTATTTTTTTCTTTCCGTTTGTTTATTATTATTATTTATTATTGGAGTCTAGTTGCTTTACAATGTTGTGTTAGTCTCTGCTGTACAGCAAAGTGAATCAGTTATACGTATACATATGTCCCCTCATTTTTGGATTTCCTTCCCATTCAGGTCACCACAGAGCACTGAGTAGAGTTCCCTGTGCGAGACAGCAGGTTCTCATTAGTTATCTATTTTATACAAAGTGGTGTATGTATGTCAATCCCAATCTCCCAATTCATCACACCTCCTCCCTTGGAAACCATAAGTTTGTTCTCTACATCTGTGACTCTATTTCTGCTTTGCCAATAAGTTCATCTGTACCTTTTTTCTAGATTCCACGTACAAGCGACATTATATGACATATGTGAGTTGATATTTGTAATTGTTAAGTGAGGAATCTGGAAGCTGGGGCTGGAATCTAAACAGCTCTCAGCCTTTTCCACCACTAAAGCACATCCGGCCCAATTTGGCCCTGGAATATTTTTGATTAGGGAATGTTAGACTGTGATTGTCTGAAGGACAGGAAGGCCGGGGTGGGGTACGGGTAGGGCTGGAGGTGGGCGGTGCGCTGCATACTCAGAGGCTCCAGGCTGCACAAAGAGACCCCATTCAACTCCTGGCTCTGGTCCATATTCTCTTTGGCTCCTGAGAAAGTCACTTCTCTCTGAGCCTCAGTTTCCGCCTTGATCTGTTTCGAGGACTGATGCGGGGGAGCCATTTGCTTGCAGTCGATTCCTACTCGTGCTCTTAGTATGAATTAGTTAATGAGTCACCTTTTCCTGGCTAGGGTGCCAGCATTGGATACCACAGCCTGGAGGGACTAGAGAGACAGACAGATTTTATCTTCCTGGGACGGATTGTAGGTTCCCCTTTTCTCCAAGTTGCCTTTCCTTTGCAGCCTTGGTAAGTAGTCTGTGAAGCACACTGCCTGGATTCCAGCACGCAGCTCATCCTAACTGTATTATAAATGCCTGGTGGCGTATTCTGCTTCCACCCGTAGACAGTGAGGTTTCTGTAGGCAAAAGCCATGTCAGGCTTCCTCCATGATATAATCTCCCAGTAATTCATATAAGTGTGACTCTGGGCAAGTGACTTCATCTGAGCCTCAGTTTGTCCAGCTGGAAAATGAGACTCAAAAATAGTACCTTCCCCCATAGGAGTGCGATAAGAATTAAATGAGGCACTCCATGCACAGGGGTTGACACAGAGTAAGTACTCAACAAATGTTTGCTGTGCTATTATGATGATTACTCTAGCTGTCCTTGAAGGACTGTCCCTGGAGTCTCAGATATCCCATTTCCAACCAGCCATCCCTTAGGCAGACAATAGTTTCTTTCCTTCATGAAATCTCTGGAAAGTGTCACATCCCAAGGGACCAAGGTGCTGGGAAACTGTCTCTAAGTGGGATCTAAGTGAAGTTGAAAATCCAAGTGGGTTTGGATCTTTCTGCCAAATGCCTTCACATACATTGCAAGTGCTACCCAGAATTCATGGTGGTTTGGACAATCCATCTGACCTCATAAAAACCACTTAGAGGCAAATGCGTACACTCAGCAATTCCACCTATTTATCTGCTAGAGAAACACTTGCAAATGCTCATAAAGAAGCACATAAAAAGATGGTCATTGCCGCCCTCTTTGCAAAAACAGAAAACTGGAGACAGCCTAAACGCACATCAGTAGGAGACTGGTTAAATCAATCATGTCAAGTCCATACAAGAGAAGAATGTCCAGCAGTTTAAAGGGTGAGGTTGAGCTATGGGAGGATCCCCAAGACACTTTGATAAGTGAAAAAAATGGCACAGGGGTTCCCTGGTGGCGCAGTGGTTGAGAGTCCGCCTGTCGATGCAGGGGACGCAGGTTCGTGCCCCGGTCCGCGAAGATCCCACATGCTGCAGAGCAGCTGGGCCCGTGAGCCATGGTGGCTGAGCCTGCGCGTCCGGAGCCTGTGCTCCGCAACGGGAGAGGCCACAGCAGTGAGAGGCCTGCGTACAACCACCAAAAAAAAAAAAAAAAAAAAAAAAAAGGCACAGCAACTGCATCCATGTAAAAACAAAATTAAAAAGCCTATATTCATGCATTGCATACATCTGTGTATAGATGCATAGAGAAATATCTGGAATGGTGCTCAGCAAACCAGTAACAGTGGAGCTACGTTAAAATGGGAGGGAGAAGAAAGGAAAGCAAAAGGAATGTTCCCTGCTTTCTTTCCCTGAAATGTTGGATTTTTAACAAAAAGAATTTATTATGCATTTCTAACATAAATTAGCAAGTGAAACATGCTCAAAGATAGGGAAAGTTAAAATTACAACTCTAAAGGACAGACTTTCAGTAGAATTCTGTGACAGAGAATACATCCCAAATGCCTCTTAACACTAGGATAGAAATGAATTATGGTGTGTTCACACGATGGAAAACCGTGTGTGCTGATGAGAATAAGCAAACTGCAACTACACAAAACGCTGTATATAAACCTCACACATGTAATATTTAGTGAAAGAAGCTAAACAAAATGAGCTATGCTATATGAACCCACTGATGCAAAGAACAGAACCAGGCGAAACGAATCTAGGCTCTTTTAAGCCAGGCTAGTGGCTAATCTTGGTGGAGGGTAGTTAGTGGCGGGAAACGTAAGGAAGCTTCCAGATGCACTAATGCTCTCTTTCTGGGGCACAGGTTACACTGGTTTGTTCAGTTTGTGAAAATACCTTAAGCCAAACACTTAACGAGCTGTGCACTCTTCTGTATGTATATGTCAGTAAAAGTTCAAAAAAAATCAATACATTCCAAAAAAGGTGGGTTTTTTTTGGTTTTGTTAAAATATAACAGCGGAAAAAGCCCTTTATTTTCCTAGAAAACCCACCATAAACCAGTCTTAACCATTTTCAGAGGTTTTAGCACAAGTAAACAATCATTTATGTAATGAAGGGAGGAGTCCATCGCTTTCATCAGATTTTCAAAGGGAACCTTCACCCCCGAAGAGATTAAGAACAAATGCTATGCAATTTTGCAGGGGATGGAAAGGTGGAGGGGGGAGGTGAGGGCAAAAAAAAAAAAAAAAAAAAATCCCTTGGGAGAAACTTGCTTCCTGCTCAAAAGGTATCAGCCCTGAAATGCCAAGCTACAGGCTGCTGGAAGTGGGGGAGGTCAGGGTGAGTTCCTCACATAGCCACCCCCTCCTTCCAAGGTCTTGGTCAATCTTGCTTTCTCTCTTGCCAGCAGAAGTTCACCTTGCTGTTCCCCACACATCTGTGGTTCACGCTGGGGTGTGATGCTTGGAGGGTGATTTACAACTAGGCTCAAGCTGGGGAGAAGGTTTCTAGAGGAAGGTTCCCCACCCCCATTCCTTTGTAATTTAGGGGCATTTCTTGAATTCCCCAAGCCATTGGCTGCTGGCAAAAAATGAACGTGGGCCGTTTCTGGGATAGATGCTCCCCAAAATATGTGTCCCTGTGAAGAGAGACGATTGGTCAGGGGGAGTGGCTTGGCCCCATAAATCATTGAGCATTTGGGAATATATTGTCTCTGCTTATGAGATATGAGAGAGAGAAAGAGAGAGAGAGAGAGATGGAGAGAGGCTGGGTGGACTCACGTGCAGGGCACTCTCACAGGAAGGGATGGATTAGGAAGAGGAGGCGAGAACTTGGGAGCTGCCTGCGACATGGCAGTTTAAAGCGATTTTGTCTGGGAGATGGCATGACACCACCAGGCCACATGCTGGACCTGTCCCTGCATTTTTGGCATCGTTAGTACTACCTGGCATTGTGATGCTGTCTCTCTCCTTTTTTTTTTTTTTTTTTTGGTTCTTTTTCTGTTTTTTTTTTTTTTTTTTTTTTATTAGTTTCTGCTTTATAACAAAGTGAATCAGTCATACATATACATCTGTTCCCACATCCCTTCCCTCATGCATCTCCCTCCCTCCCACCCTCCCCATCCCACCCCTCCAGGCGGTCACAAAGCACCGAGCTGATCTCCCTGTGCTCTGCGTCTGCTTCCCACTATCTATCTACCTTACGTTTGGTAGTGTATATATGTCCATGTCTCTCTCCTTGATTCGTCCTGTCTTCTGTTTGCCTCTCTGAACAGTGTTGGGGAGAGGAATATGCAGACCTGAGTTCAAATCCCAGCGCTGTCTCTTACCAGCTGTATGAACTTGGGCACGTTACTTAAACTCTCATAGACCTCAATGCCTCCTCCATAAAACAGAAGAAATAATGCCTCTACATTGGGTTCTTGGGGGGATTAAATGAGGTATTAAATGAAGTTAAAGGGGATGAAATGTCTTCTATGGTGCGTTTAGACTCTCAATTCATAGTAATTTCTATTTTGTATACCTGCTTCTACATCACTGGTTCTCAGCGGAAGGTGACTTTGCTCCCAGGAGATAATCTGGCAATGTCTGGAGGCCTTTTTGGTTGGTTGTCAGGACTGGGGAAGGGTGGTGTTACTGGCATTGAGTTCGGAGAGGCCACGAATGCTGCTTGACATCCTGCAGGGATGTTGCAGGGCAGCCCCTGCAACGAAAAGTTATCCAGCCAAAGGATCAGTAGTGCTGCGGTTGTGAAACCTTGCTTTAGGCCGTACATTCTGTACTTTTCCCTCCTTGGTATCCCTGTACTATACTTGGTACTCCCACACCCTTTTGCCTTTATAGCATGCTAGGTAGCAAAGTTGGTTTTCACATTTCCAACATTATTAGAAATTACAGACTGGGTCCAGATCCTGGCTTTGCCGCTTACTGGCTTTGTGTCCTTGGATGAGTTACTTAACCATTCTGAGCATCAGTGTCCTCATCTCTAAAATCAGAGGTTGGTTATGAGGATTAAATATGATACTGCACAGGAATAATGGCACAGAGTACTGCTCAAAAAAAAAAAATCTGTGTTTCTTCACAATCACCTACAACCTCAAGAAGATGATGAATCTTAAAGATGGGCGGTCCATGGCTGGCTCCCTTCTGTCTAGTGTGTATGTGCAGGAAAATAGTTTTCTTTCCTCTCTCGTCCCTCTCCTGATCACCTCTCCTAGTCCCTTCCTCTTCCTTTCATTTCTCCCCTTTCTTCTTCCCTTTCATTTCTTCTCTTTCTTCCAGCTCACGCCTTGGCGGGAGCACAGGAGACCCTACCCTTCTCTGCTGTGGTTACATATGCACAATTTCAAAGCTTCCTTCTGGGCACAACGTGACCTGTTTCAAGGGGGTTGGCTTGCTCGTCTGGTTTCTTTCTCTTTCACTCCCTGGCTCTGGTTATTAAAGTTAGGTTCCTGTAAGAGGAAGGGGTGAACTTTGAAAGCTCGGGAATAAAACGCTCCTCGGGGCCTTTTTATCACGTCACCCTCACCCCCTGCCTTTCCTCCCTTGGTGGCGAGAGTTGGCGATCAGAACCTCCTGGGCGGGCTGCCTTCCTCACGCATCATCTGAGCCCCATTCGCCCTGGTGTCCCTGACGACAGGCAGCTGAGAGCCACGTGCAGCCCCGCCTGCCTGGTGCATCTGAGCACCACCTGGCCCGCATTCCCAGCAGGACCTGAGTGGAGAGTGAGTGCTGTGGCCTCGGCATGTGCTCCTGTCTCACTTTCCTCCACGGGGAACCTCAACCTGGCCAGGGACTCTGTTTTAAACAAGCCTCAATGAAAGGAAGAGCCCCCCCATCGACACTGACTGAGCATACTCTACGCATCAGGCACGTTGCTAAGTGTTTTCCGTGCATTACCTCAGTCAATCCTCACGCCACCCCAAGGAGGTGGCTATTTCATTGTCTCCATACTAAAGGTGATGAAACCCCAACTCACAGAGATTAAGTGACTTGCCCAAAGTCACAAATTCGCTAAGCATCAGAGCTAGGATTCGAACCCACGTTTCTTGGATGCCAGAGCTCCGGTGAAAACTTGTCCCAGTTTTCCTGGGACATTCCCAGTTTTAGTGCTATAAGCCCCGAGTCCCGTAAAACCCCCTCAGGCCTGGAAAACCCAGGATGGCCTGTAATCAGGGGAGGAAGCAATGAGAGCGACCCTGACCCTACCATTCGTGAGTGTCTTTTAAGAACTGTATTTCCTCCTTTCTTCTTTTTCCTTTCCTGTATTGCCTACTGCAGGAGAAGAGGGTTTTTTTTTGTTGGTTTTTTTTTGTTTTTGGCTGAGGCTCAAGACTTACTGAAACCTGATAATGCCTGGGTTTGGAGAAAGCTACTTTCTGGTGCTGAGGTTCTGCACAAGAGATGACTTATTCCTCCTTGGGCTTAGGGTCACCCCAGAACCTTCTCGAGCCCTTCCCTGGCAGTCTTTCCACTGTGATCATGTTTCCATAGATCACCTTCTATTTTCTGAAAGGAGAATTGTTTCTGGCCACGTAATACACAGAAGTAAGTCTGATACTCAGGGCTCTCTGGGATCTTCCAATCTTAGCAATCTGTGCCTGGCAAATCCATTTACTCTCCCTCCTGGTCACCCACCTAGACTACATTTCCCAGCCTGTCTGCAGCTAGGTGGGATCAAGTGACTGAATTCTGACCAATGGGATATATATAAGTGGAAGTGATGTTTACCATGTGGTCCATAAATGTCCACATGCAATGTGCTGCTGTGCAATCACATGCAGTCTTTTCACTTCTGGGTGACCATAGAGGATGGGAGAGCCACAAGATGGAAGAAACATGGGTCCAGAATCACTTCTTGAAACTGAGCTTTCTGCTGATTAGTAATACCTGTTTTGGACTTTATGTAAATATACTTCATTGGTTTAAGCCCCTGAGATTTGAGGGCTTATTTGTTATAGCAACTAGCATTGTCCTAACTAATACGGTATCCAGTCACATTTCTCTCCACTATAATATACAAAATCTCCCCTCTGGTCAAAAGACTTTATATACTTCTTTCCCCCATCCCTGCTTGGATGTCCTCTGCCTGGAATATTCTCAATTATTTTCTTCCTATTTCAAACTATATTCATCTTTAAGGTCCAAATTAAGTCCCATCTCTTTGGTGAAGCCTTCCTATATTATTCATCCTTCAAGAGACACACAGTATTCATTCACTCACTTGCCCTCATTCATTCATTTACTTAATATGCTTTATGAGTACTTTCATGAGTCTCAGGAAGTATGTTAAGTATTCAGAAGAGGGCAAATTCTAGGCCATGTTACCTTAAAGTGTAGTGAGGAAAACAGATGAAACCAAAACTAGACATCACAACCATTGTAATAAGTAAGGTGATTTAATGAGGGCTGTGGGAACACAGAGAAAGAATGCCTAACCCAGTTTTGGAAGGACAGTGTTCAATAAATCCTCAATGAATATTCAATAAAATATGCATAGATATTATTACTTTGCCAGGTCCTGGGTTTATTCTGATAAAATTAGCAAAGGTGACAGGGCAACTGATGGGCCCTTGGGTGGCCCTTCTTTCTACTGAGTCTTTCTTTTTCACCTCATTTTCCAACGCATGGTACTCGATAATGTCAATGGGTCATAATCATGTCATTCACCGAAAAAAGAACTTGTTCAGAGAAGAAAATCCTTACAATTAATGGACACCAGGCCTAATGAGAAGTTGGTATTGGGTATGGGAGTCAATGGAAGGCAATGGATATTCATTGGGTGATTACTATGTGCCATACAGACTATCACATTCTAAGTGGACTTAACCATCCTAATGACCCTATGAGCTGGGTACTACTTGTGTGCTTACTTATAGATGAGATGATTCCGTTTCAAGGACATGAAATCACGTGCTAAGTTCATGTACCAAGGGAGGGATGGAGCCTCTGAGTTTGAAGGTTTTCTGATTCCAGAAATCCAGCTGTCAAGCATGGTGGTGGGATTGGTCAGGGTCCCTACAGGAGAGAAGGCTCACTCAACAGGAGAAATGGAAGTAAATGTAATTAAGGGACCATTGGCACAAGTGTGGGCAGGGTTTTAGGAGACTGCTAAGGCTAGTGAAATACCCTGTGGTTGGCAAGAGCCTGAACTATTACCTAATCTAGGCCCAAAGAGGTAAGCATGGAGAGGGAGAAATTGCTAGAACACGGAGAGAGCTATAGCTGCAGAAAAGGACCTCCAGGCAGGAGATGTGGCTTTGGTAGAAGAACTCAGTTATCCAAGCCCAAACCCAGCAAGAGGGAACCGAGAGGGGATAAATACTCTGGCCCCTCTCTTTTCCCTCTTTCACATCTCTTGTGAATTTATTGGTCAAACTGAACTGGAAACCTCAAGGCCAAGGGGCCTGTTGATGCTAACGTACAGGTCACCCTTCCAGGGAAGAAGTCAGGGTGGAGAGGTGGGCTGGAAGGGGAAACCAGAACAGCCATCATAATGATCTATTGCCTCTCGCATGCACCTCATTTAAATGACAGTGGATTAAACTTGAACTCTCCAATAACCTTTGCTGTTGTTGTTCTGTACTGCATCCTGTACATTGCAACTGTATTTTAGTGGAAATAAAAGGATGAGTAAAGCTAACACTGTTGCAACCTTAAATCATAAATTCTTGCAGTTGAAGGATTCTGGGAGCAGATCTCTCTGGAAAATATGACCTGAGGCCAATGTGGTTATGGTGGACCAAACAAACTTTCTAGTGAGAAGGAGTTTCATTACAATCTTTGTAAATCTAAGCTCTATCACTTCTTGGATGGATTTAAAAATCCACATGCATCATTGCTGGGACTGATGATGGTACGAAGCACAAGTAAAACTGATTAGATAGAAGCAAACCTTCTCGGCTTAAATGAGAACAATAAGGCATCCCAAAGATGGCTTCTCCAGGGAGCAGAGAGGAATGAAACAGGCAGCCTGCTGGGATCTGAAGACAAGAGCCTTAGAGAGAGCCTAGAGCCTTCAGCAGAAAAGGGAAACAGGAAGCAAAATCAGAAAAAAACAACGCAAAACAAAACCACCCATTTCTGATTTCCTGAGCTTTCAATATGGGGATCATTAAGAGGAGTATTCTGGCTAATCTTAATTGCTAGGGCTGAGGAAGGGAATTGCCAGGGTAATCAGATCCCAAAGCATACAGGGCTTTATAGATTAAAGCAAAGTTATCTCCTAATCCCATCAAAATGTCATAATCTTGTGTCACAGCAGCATCTAAACACAGCTGATTGAGATGCCACGAGTGCTGAATCTGGGATCCATCACAGCCCTGCCATCCGGAAAGCAAATAACCCCAAATAAGAAGATTGGATTTAGTGTGGTCTGGAGATATTTACTACAAAGGCCTAAGCACTGGCTCCATCCCTCCCTTGGGCTTCGCATGGGGGAAAACTCTGGTGTCCCCAGACGCATTCCTTTTAAAGAAAATTTTCCCCAAATGGAAATAGATTCATCATTTTTTGCTGATTGTAAAATTAATATGTGCCGGCTGTAAAAAAGGCAGGCAATACAGAGAAATCTGAAGAATAGAAAGCATGCACTTTCCCCAGCCAGAGCAATTTTTGTTATTTTGGTGTGTTATCTTTCCAGACATTTCTTCTAGGCACGCACACGCATATATACACATTCTCTTTCTCTGCCTCCCCCACCGACGCCCCCACCCGCCCCACATGCTCTGTCTGACCATCTCCTCACATCTTCTTTATTCCTCCCTTCGACTCCTAAGAGCCCACGCCTTTGCGTCTGTGGTCCCGTGGCTAACGTGGTGAACCCGTAGCTCTCGGGTCTCCGTCTGCTTGGTTTAACCAACCAGCAGAGACTGACCGGCATCTCTGTGTTCCGTTCCAAGTCCCAGAGAGAGAGCATCTGAAGTGCCTTACTCTAGTCAGTCACAGCGTGGCTATGGGGTTTCATATACAGTGACAACACATATACTGTAAAGTTGCCTTATTGGAGGTGGGGAGCAGAGGGTGGGGGGCTGGTGGCCGTTCTCAGGGCCTTCCCTGGCCCCCCACAAACAGAATCGAATACATTTTAACTGGTCCTAGCTCCTGTCCTTCTCCCACACAGAGGAAGTGGCTTACAAAGGTCCTTCAGCGAGTGAGTGATCAAAATCTGAGGTCAAGGGCTCTTCTTCCAGACTCTGGGGTTGCTTTGTTCTATCAGCCGTACCTCCATCATGCCAGTATTCGAAAGTCATATTACAAATAAGAAGGTGGAAATAGGAAAAGAGAGAAGATAATTGAACATTCACGCAATATTTTATGTTTGATTTCAAGATGTTCAAAGACCCATTTAACCCTGAAGTTCAGTCCAGGGATCCAATATTAAGAGCCCCTATTCTAGAGGAAAATAATACCCAGGTAACTTAAAACATTCATCAGTTTCAAATTTAAGTACCTTCTACTTGCCTTCAGCAGAAGATTCTAAATCTACTTGTAAATGGATGGTATTCAGGGATCCCAAGCTGAAAGCATTATATCTTCTGTTGGTCATGATGCAGAAGCACCACTTCCTGCATCCTCCAGATATCTGCCATGGATATCTCTAGAAGTCAATGGCCTGCCCATGACTGGACAGGCAGGCTTCCAACAGCATCAAAGTTGGTAGCCGTCTTTAGATTATTGGCATCGTATCCAGCCATAACCTTCTCTTCCCCCTCATTAACTACCCCCTAGAGTTTGGCTCTTTCTTTCTCTGCCCCTCTCCTTTCTTTTTCCTTCCTTTGGTTTTCTTTTATTCCTTTTCTCATTGGAACACTCCTCATATACATTTAGTATCCCTTTATGGATTGTTGTTTCTGACATTGGAAAAAGTGACTAAAGTAGACAAAGCTCAATTACAGTAATGGATGGAGAATCCACTGAACCTGCCTTTTGCTGTGAGACCCCAAGTTCAATATCCTGGGTTCAAGTCCAGCCTCTGACACTCACTAGCTCTATACCTTCACTCATGCTCTTCACCTTAGTCAGACTATTTCTGCATCTATAAAATGGGGGTGAAAAATACCTCTACCTCACATGGATGTCAAGAAGTTTCTGAATGAGATAAGGCATGACTTAGCTGCCACCAAATATTAGGAAGATGTAATGCCAAAGAGGTATATGACTTATTTCAGATAGATCCAGAAGGAAGAATTAGCAACTGTGGGTGAAAGTTACAGGAAGGTGAGGTCTGGCTCAAAGTAAAGGAAAAAAAAAATTCCCAGAGCAGGCCAACAATGGGCTGGGTTGTCTCAGAAGACACTAAGTTCTCCCTCACTGAAAGTATCCGAGACAGGGCACAAAAACCAAAGTTCTTGGATATTATAAGGGAATTCTAGACAGTGTACAAGTGTTGACTTCTGACTCCCCCTTTTTAAAAAAATTATTTTATTTTATTTTATTTATTTTTGGCTGCATTGGGTCTTCGTTGCGGGCTTCTCATTGTGGTGGCTTCTCTTTGTTGCAGAGCACGGGTTTCAGTAGTTGTGGCTCACGGGCTTTAGAGCACAGGCTCAGTAGTTGTGGCGCACGGGCCCAGTTGCTCCGCAGCATGTGTGATCTTCCTGGAACAGGGCTCCAGTCTGTGTCCCCTGCATTGGCAGGCAGACTCCTAACCACTGCACCACCAGGGAAGTCCCACCATGATTTATTATTTTGCAGCAAAATAAAAACTACGTAGCTCTTTTAGTTGATGTGGACACCCAGAGGAATTCACTTTTATAGCATCAATAATTGTTTTCCTCCAAATCAATCTTTTGAACGGAACAGTCCACAAAATATTTCCGACCAGGTTCCTCAGACTTATACCATGGAGCTCACATGCTTGTTGGTGAAAGCCAAGCCCAAGACTGGATGAAAACAGCACATTGGGATAGTCCTGAGAAATCTTGTGTTCTTGATGAATCAATGCTCTTGGATCTTCATATCACAACCTTTATTTTCTGGGATCATAAGTGATGCTTAACTTCACAGGACTACAGGGGGAGGAAGGCTGATCTGGAGGTTAAAGAAAAAGAATCTAGGAATCCCATGGATGATGAAAATGAAGAAGACTTTCCATTGATGGTAGGGCAGGGAGGGGCCAACGTCAGAGAGAGGACTTGGCTGATGGGAAGTTTTAGGTAGTTTTTCATGAGTGCATGATGTAAACACCCTCCTCCTTTTGGCCTGCAGAATCTTCAGTAAAACCTATGCAGCTCACTAATGCTTCTGTTGTGAGTGGCTATGTTCTGAAGCTCTATTGGCATCAGTTAAAACAGGGAAACCATATGGGGCAATCTGACTTCTGGGTTGCATCTGTCAAATGAGGAAAATAGATGGTGCCTCCCTGGGTGATTGTGAAGAGTCAAGACAGACAACATCTAACACATAACAGGCGCTCAGTAAATGATCCTTGAATGTGTAAGTTCCCCCTGGAATACGACTGCTATCTTTTCCCAGATCAGTTGCATTTTTCTCTCTGAGAAATGACCAGGCATTTAGGTTTTTCTGAGCATTGGGTTTCACGTTTACTTTGGCCTGGACAGTGAGTCAGAACTGGCCTCTGCATCCTGGAGAGCTCTTTGTTACTTCACTTGATCTATTTTTTCCCACCCCTCTGCACTAAGACCTCAAGCTAATTTTGGGAACTTGGGTTTTTCGCTGCCTGAAATCCAGTCCTCTAGAGCATTTCTTAAAGGAGAGAAGCACTAATAAAGCTATTGAATGGAAATGTCCAGCTCGGAGAGGCATTTTTTTGGAAGGCAAGAAAACCATGAAATCCTTCACTGGAGTGGTTTTTCCTTTCTTCTTTCCAGAAATTCTTTGTTATCCCTGGATGGGTCTCTCTCTCTCTGTTTTTCTGAGACAAAAAGAAAAAAAAAAAGGTATATAGACTAATTGGTGGCCAAAACATTGTTCCCTGTTCTAAGGTATGCTGCTCTGTGAATGGCTTTAGCAGACCATATGGAAGCTCCCTTCATAATACTAGGGACACAAGATTTTCCTTCTAAAGGATTTTTTGGGGAGAGCCCCTTGCATAAAGCAATGCCACAAGTTCAGCTAGGCTATCTTTTATTTCCTCCATTCATGACTAAAAGATATTGACTCCTTGGGTCAGGAGAAAATACAAGTAACCAAGAGCTAGGGTAAGGAGACATCACCTTCTTTCTTCTCCCAGTGCTAGTGGTGTAGAAAACACTGGCATCAAATTAATTTGAAAGGCAGCTCTCCGGCATCTTGAATAAAAATAGAGCTACCATATGATCCAGGAATCCCACTCCAGGGCATATACCCAGAGAAAACCATAATTTGAAAAGATACATGTATCCCAATGTTCATTGCAGCACTGTTTACAATAGCCAGGACATGGAAGCAACCTAGATATCCATCAACAGAGGAATGGATAAAGAAGATGTGGGGGCTTCCCTGGTGGCGCAGTGGTAGCGAGTCCGCCTGCCGATGCAGGGGACACGGGTTCGTGCCCCGGTCCGGGAAGATCCCACATGCCGCGGAGCTGCTGGGCCCGTGAGCCATGGCCGCTGAGCCTGCACGTCCAGAGCCTGTGCTCCGCAACGGGAGAGACCACAACAGTGAGAGGCCCGCGTACCGCAAAAAAAAAAAGAAAAAAAAAAAAGAAGATGTGGTACATATATACAATGGACTATTACTCGGCCATAAAAAAGAATGAAAGAATGCCATTTGTAACAACATGAATGGACCTCAAGATTGTCATACTGAGTGAAGTAAGTCAAACAGAGAAGGGCAATTATCATATGATAGTGCTTATATGTGGAATCTAAAAAAATGGTGCAGGGCTTCCCTGGTGGCCCAGTGGTTGAGAGTCTGCCTGCCGATGCAGGGGACACAGGTTCGTGCCCTGGTCCGGGAAGATCCCGCATGCCATGGAGCAGCTGGGCCCGTGAGCCATGGCTGCTGAGCCTGCATGTCCGGAGCCTGTGCTCCACAACGGGAGAGGCCACAACAGTGAGAGGCCCGTGTACAGCAAAAAAAAAAAAAAAAAAAAAAAAAAATGGTGCAAATGAACTTATTTACAAAACAGAAATAAAATTACAGATGTAGAAAACAATCTTATGGTTACCAGGGGGAAAAGGGGAGAGGGATAATTTGGGAGATTGGGATTCACATATACATGCTACTGCATATAAAATAGACCACTAATAAGGACCTATTGTCTAGCACAGGGAACTCTACTCAATACTCTGTAATGACCTATATGGGAGAAGAATCTAAAAAGAGTACATATATGTATATGTATAACAGATTCACTTTGCTGTACAGCAGAAAGTAACACAACATTGTAAATCAACTATACTCCAATAAAAATTTTTAAAAAGAAAAAGAAAAGCAGCTCATGGCTTGAGCTGGGATGAGGGGAGGGGAGGATGGAGGGGAAAGTGATGGCTGACTCCCCGTGAGTTATCATTGTCTCACTCCTTATTTCCAAATGGAGCACAACTCATCAAAGGGGGTCTCCAGTCTCAAATGCTGTCATGTCATCGAAGCGTGTCTTTGCTCCAGTATATGGGCTCACTCTTTTCTTTATAGTACATTTGTAAATCTAGTGCATTTATATACCTTAATATAATGTTTAAATTCTCAGTTTAACATATTCATAATTTATTGAAGGTATATTCGTTCATAACCATATTTTTTCAATATTTATTTTTGTTTATATATTTATTGATTTTGTGCTGGGTCTTAGTTGCAGCACACTGGATCTTTGTTGCGGCATGCGGGATCTTTAGTAGCGGCATGCGGGATCTTTAGTAGCAGCATGCAGGCTTCTTAGTTGCAGCATGCATGTGGGATCTAGTTCCCTGACCAGGGATCGAACCCAGGCCCCCTGCATTGGGAGTGCCGAGTCTTACCCACTGGACCACCAGGGAAGTCCCCTGGGCTCATTCTTGACTGAACACTCTGGAAGATCCACGCTGATAAGTACTTGAAAACTTCTTTACATGGCATTTGGGAATCTAGTTTTTTGGAACTAGGAAGACAACTGGAGAGAGAGAGGCAACTCCATGAAGCTTTTGTCTGTACTGGCTGCTACCAGGCATCTGAAGTGTTGTCTACAAGACAACAGAAAAATCAGCTCAGCAAGAAAATCTGTTTGTTAGGTGCAAAAAAAAAAAAATCAGGTAGAAATAATAAATATTAAAATATTAAATGAAAATATAATAAAAGTATATCATTAATGGTAATAACAATATTAATAATAAAGATAACCACTATCAATAGAATACTTAACACATATCTGGATTTGACCATAATACAGTAATTGATAGCATCCAGTGAACACTTAACTCTTCTGAGACTTTCATGTGCATTAAGTCAGTTAATTCTCACAGCAATCCCATGAGCCAGGTACGAGTAATGTCTCCATTTTAAAGATGGGGAAACTGAGGCACAAATAGGCTAAAAAGGAGATATGGTCCATATCTCATTCTATCATGATTATGATCCCTTGTGAGACAGGTAGCAGAACTCCTGTTTTACACATAGGGAAATGGAGGCTGGGTCATTTGCTCAAAATCACACAGCTGTAAAGTGACAAGTGGGGTTTGAATTCAGGACCCTCTTAACACGGAACCATCTTGCTCCTAGGCTAGCCTGGCATCTGCAGACACGCAGTGGGCTGGCCAGACATGTTATTCGTTCTTTATGTTTCTTCCCATTAAAGCAGGCTGATCCCGAGAAAACATTTCTGGTGTGGCTGGAAGGATTTTTAGCACCCTGAGCATCTGCTGTCTCAAGTGACCTGGAATCGGGCCTGGCAAAGAAAATGCAGTCCGGTTTTACCCTCGTAGGATTCCCGTCTCCCTCCTCCTTCCTCTCTTTCTCATCTTCCTTCTGGTACCTCTGAAAAACCTAGAAGAAGGCAGTTTGGAGAGATTTTGGAAAAGATAGGGAAGGGGTCCATGGGGATATAATTAGGCTCTAAGGTGGCCTTTAGTGCTGATGAGGATACACGAGATACCCCACTGTCCCAGCCCCTGTTTTTGAACAAACCTTCTTTCCCCTGATCTGTGCTCCCACCTTTATCATAAAATGAATCATTGAATAAAGTCTATTTTTGTGCTTAACTCCCCTATCCCTTCAAGCACATTCTGTTGACTTTTTCCGCCAATGCACACAATCTGATTATTGTAGCTACGTGACATTATTATCTGGTAAGGCAAATACGTTCACCTTTGCAAAGAAATTACTGGCAAATGCCGTGCATTTAGTCATCCAAATGAACTTGGAAATAAACTACTTTGGCACACTCCCTTCCCTAACTTGCACCTCACAGAAATAATCACTGGTATTTTGTTTTAGAATTGAATTGCAGCTTAAACAATTGGGAGGAAATGACATCTTTACAGTGCTGAATCTCTTCATTTAATCAAATTGTTTTAAATGCCCTTTAGGAATGTTTAGTAGTTTTCTGCATGTGGGTATTATACTTTTTTTTTTTTTTTGCGGTACGCGGGCCTCTCACTCTTGTGGCCTCTCCCGTTGCGGAGCACAGGCTCTGGACGCGCAGGCTCAGCGGCCATGGCTCATGGGCCCAGCCGCTCCGCGGCATGTGGGATCCTCCCGGACCAGGGCACGAACCCGCGTCCCCTGCATCGGTAGGCAGACTCTCAACCACTGCGCCACCAGGGAAGCCCAGTATTATACATTTTATATAAGTTTTTTTTTCCTAGGCATTTTACGAAAATTGTTGTTATTTGGGCTGAATCCCTTTTATTTTTCTAACCGCTATTTGTTGCTGTTTAAGAAGCTATTGATTTGTGAATGTTTTAGCTGGTATCTGGCAACATAACTGAACTCTTTATTGGGTTTTGACGTTTTTCAATGGTTTCCTTTGTGTTTTCAATGTAGAATACTATATCATCTGCAAATGCCATATTTCTTCTTTCTGAGTCTATTTATCTACTTATTTATTTCTGTTTCATGAGTTCTTAACATGGCCTAGACCTTTCAGGAAAAATGTTAAATGTCAACGGTGATAGTGAACACCATTGTCTTATTTTTATTTTTATTTTTTTTGCGGTACACGGGCCTCTCACCGTTGTGGCCTCTCCCGCTGCGGAGCACAGGCTCTGGACGCGCAGGCTCAGCGGCCATGGCTCACGGGGCCCAGCCGCTCCGCGGCATGTGGGATCTTCCCGGACCAGGGCATGAACCCGCGTCCCCTGCATCGGCAGGTGGACTCTCAACCACTGTGCCACCAGGGAAGCCCGGTATTATACATTTTATATAAGTTTTTTTTCCTAGGCATTTTACGAAAATTGTTGCTGTTTGGGCTGAATCCCTTTTATTTTTCTAACTGCTCTTTGTTGCTGTTTAAGAAGCTATTGATTTGTGAATGTTTTAGCTGGTATCTGGCAACATAACTGAACTCTTTATTGGGTTTTGACATTTTTCAATGGTTTCCTTTGTGTTTTCAATGTAGAATACTATATCATCTGCAAATGCCATATTTCTCCTTTCTGAGTCTAGTTATCTACTTATTTATTTCTGTTTTATGAGTTCTTAACATGACCTAGACCTTTCAGGAAAAATGTTAAATGTCAACTGTGATAGTGAACACCATTGTCTTATTTTGATTCCAACAAAAATACTTGTAGTAAGTCACTATTAAACTTCATTCTGGATGTGGTTTTGAGATAGGTAATCATTAGAATGTTTTTAAAAAAACCCAGCTATCCTTCTGTTTCAAGTTTTCTGAAAGAATTTTTGATGAATGAACGCTAATTATTTTTTCAAATGCCTTTTATGACCCTATTGAGATTATTATATATTCCTACCTTGACTGTTAGATAAGCTGTTTTATATTTATTCCTAGCATAAGCCCTCCTTGGACATGGCAGTTGATTCTTTTATTAT
The DNA here is from genome assembly GCF_949752795.1 of Hyperoodon ampullatus. Taxonomy (NCBI): domain Eukaryota; kingdom Metazoa; phylum Chordata; class Mammalia; order Artiodactyla; family Ziphiidae; genus Hyperoodon; species Hyperoodon ampullatus. Next base: position 13,997,464 of record NC_136926.1, read on the forward strand.
ACTATTTAAATTAATTAGTGAGGATTTTGGCATTAATGATTCTAGATGAGATTAGTCTGTAGCTTTGTTTTTTGTGCCATTTTTGTCATGCATTGCTGTTACCAGGGTTATGATGGCTTCAAAGAATGAAGTAAGAAGTGATTCACTTTTGCCTATGTTCAGGAACAAATTACATGGCATGGGACTGATCATTTTCTTCCTTGTTAAAAGTTGATTATTAAAATAATGGCTCCTGAATTTTTCAACGTCAATATTCAACATTTTTGAATATTGTTCTCCATGTCCCTTGTTTTATTCTAGTCTTCAATTAATTCAGTCAATATTATACTCCCCAGAATATTAATCATTTTGTTGAGATATAAATTATATATACATTACATATATCTTTATATGTATATATGTGTGTATGTTTATCTAGTATAGTCTTTAGTTTTAAAATAGTCCTCATGTAAACCATATATCTGATAGAATGAATGTCCAGAATATATAAGCAACTCTTATAACTCAATAGCAAAAACACAACTAGATTTTAAAATGGGCAGAGGGACTGAATAGACATTTCTCCAAAACAAAAACATACAAATGACCAATAGGTACAGGAAATGGTATTCAACATCACTAATCATCAGAGAAATGCAAATCGAAAACTTGATATCATCTCACACCTGTTAAGATGGCCATTATTTTTTTAAAAAGATAACAATTGCAGGTAAGGATGTGGAGAAAAGGAAACCCTTGTGCACTGTTGGTGGGAATGTAAATTGACACAGCCATTAAGGAAAACAGTATGGAGGTTCCTCAAAAAATTAGAAGTAGAACTACCATAGAATCCAGCAATCTCACTTCTGGGTGTATAACCAAGGAAATTGAAATCAGGATCTTGAAGACATATCTGCATTGCCATGCTTATGGTAGCGTTATTTACAATAGCTAAGACATGGAAGCAACACAAATGTCCATTGGTGGATGAATGGATGAAGAATATGTGGTATTTACAAACCGAATATGCAGTATTTACAAATATTATAGATATTATTCAGCCTTAAAAAAGAAGGAAATACTGCCATTTGGACAACATGGATGAATCTCAAGGACATTAAGCTAAGTGAACTAAGTCAGACACAGACGGAAAAAATACTACATGGTACCACTTACATCAGGAATCTAAAATAGTCAAACTCATAGAAGCATAAAAAGTGGAATGGTGCTTGCTAGGGGCTGGGGGGAGGGGATAAAGGGGAGATGTTGGTCAAAGGATACAAAGTTTCAGTTTTGCAAGTTGAATAAATTCTATACATACAGTGCCTATACTTAAAAATACTGTATTGTATGCTTAAAAATTTGCTAAGAGGGTAGATCTTATGTTGTGTTCTTATCACACACACAAAAAATAATAAATAGAGATGAAGGAAAGTTTTGGAGATGAGGGATATGTTTATGGCATAGACTGTTGTGATGGTTTCATGGGTATATACTTATCTCCAAAGCCATTAAGTTGTACACAATATGTATTTACAGCTTTTTTAATATTAATCATACCTCAATAAAGTGATTTTAATTTAATTTAATTTAATTAATTTATTTATTTTTTGGCCATGCCAGGCGGCAGGTAGGATCCCCGTTCTCCAGCCAGTTATCGAACCCATGCCCCCTGCAGTGGAAGTGTGGAGTCCTAACCACTGGAATGCCAGGGAGGTCCCATCAATAAAGTGATTTTTTTTAAAGCCCTCATTTCTCTATTTCTCCCTTTCTCTTTTCTAATATTATTATTGTTTCCTATTCTCTCAACTAGGTTTATTTTTAAAATATCAACATTATTCAATACTCATGAATAATGAGCTACAATTTTGCTATAGGTACTACTTTCAGCTCTTGATATATATGAATTCATTTGAACCTCATAATAACCTTATTAGTTAGGTGCTGTTATTTTCTCCATTTTACAAATGAGCAAATGGAGACCCCAAGAAATTAAATATCCTGCCCAAGGTTACTGAACCAGCAACTGATGGAGCTGGAATCCAAGCTCATATTCCCTGTATACAGAGCCTGAGTACACAACACTTGATGTGCAATGGATCAATGAATATTTTAAAAGTAGTAGAATTTGATCTTATTGAAAATGAGAGGGGAAAATGAAATGATAAGCAGAACTATTAAATAGTTCAATGGTCTGCCTTCCACATTTTTCAGGAAGGTTGATCCACAGGACATTCACATTTATTCATTCACTCATTCATTCAATTCAGTATTTGATAAAAATTTATCCAATCTTTATTATACTCCTAACGTTGATCCAGGCACTAATCCAGGTGTTTGAGATATATCAGATGAAGAAAGGCAACAGTCTCTGCCCTTGTGAATGTTACATTTAAGCTAGTGGGATGGGAACAAGGGGAGAGCAGGGATTATAAAATTTTTGCCACAATATATAGCGTATAGCATGGCATTTGGATAAATGGCTCGTTTCATGCAATTCTGTTGTGTGTATGTCTAGTTAGCCATCTTTATTCTACAGATGCTCTCATTCTATAAATAGCTGTTAAATAACTATTATGTGCTGGGCCCTGGAGTAAGGGACCAGACAAGCACCAGATGAGGGAACTGAGGCTCAGGGAGTTTTGATCTGTCCAGTGAGAAGGTGGTAGAACTGGATATGCACCCTTATCTATGTGATCATCACGGAGAATTAAAAATCGGGTCCTGATGCATTCATGCAAGGGTCCTGCACGGAGACGGAATCCAACCAGGTTTGTTGAATGAATGCATGATAGCATTCTCACACTTCCAGCAAGGAGAACATGAAAACATTTGAGAGACATGCAATCCTCCAAAGCTTGCTCTGAGAAGATGAAATCGACCTCATGGCCCACAGGAGGCAGGGACATTTAGCTGGTACCAGGAGACCTTTAAATAATGACGTGCACACTCCCGGCACTAGACGATTGAAAGAGACAGGCATCCCAGTGGCTTTCCCTGGGCCTCACCTCCCCCTTCAGTCATCAAGGCAAAGTCGGGCTGCAGACGGGACCCGCTGCCTTCAACATGGGCCTCGCATTAGATGCGTGTCAACAGAGATTAGCTCAGCCCCACATGCCGCCATTTGCCATTTATTAGGCCACCTTCACCAACCTCGTAATCTAATCTCGGCTGGAGCAGTGCCTCTTCCAGGTTAAATGTATTAAATGAAGGGAGGGAGGCGGGCTGCTCAAGGCGGGATGGCCTCTTCCTTTCTGACAAGCCTGACCCCAGCTCCAAACCCCTCTCCCCCTAGAGACACCAGGGTCAGAGCCTCCTTGGTGTAGAAGCGAGCACAAGGCACGCAGAGAGAGGATATTGGAAACATACTCTCCGGGCCTCCGTGCTTTAGAAATCCGAGAAGAACACGAGGCGACAAGTTAAAGCTTTCACTGCTGGAAATATTTTTCCCTTTCCAGGTTTCAACAAGAATTTGATAAAGATATCGGCGGGGTTGGAAGGGAGAGGAGGAAGCAGGGAGCATTTCAAAGCAGATGGTACCCGGAGGAGGGGAGGGATGCATTAGAACTCTTTCGAGGAAATTTATGGGGGACGACTTTCCATGGCCCAGATGCATTCCTATTACACATGTCTTTTAATTATGGGTTACTTTTTTAGGTGAATAAATGTTTCATCAGCAAATCTCGCCTTCCCTTGTTCTTTTAGTTCCTTTGAAACCCTAACTCCTTGTGGGGTTTGCTGCCATTTCCACTCCAGTCCAACAGGGCTGGGATGAAAGATTCTCCTTTTTCCTCTGAACGGTGCCTGGAACCTGCCTGCTCTTGGGTTTGGTCTAGCGATGTTTCTCCTGCCCTCAAAGCTTTCCCTCTTTTGCCTCTGAAGATCCAAGCCTTATAGGTTTTATCTCTTACTGAGCATCTCCTAACTCTATTCATTTTAAGCTTGATAACATTTGCCCCAGGCCAGCCACCATCATCTCTAATATGGTGCTGAATGTGGAGGATTTTACTAGTGTCGTATACAAGCAGAATAGGACACAGGTTCTAAATGTTCAGCTGGATGAATTGTCACAAACTGGACATGTCACGTAGCCCAGTGCCAATGAGAAATAACAGAAATCACGTCATCAACCCTTTGGGCCCCGCTCTCTTCCAGGGCAACTTGTATCTGGACTTCAAGAGCATAAATTTGTTTTGGTTATTTCTATTCTTTATCTGAAAGGAATTTTTTTTTTACTTTTAAAATTGTATTATCCACAAAGCATTTTTAGTTTGAGTAAAGTTTACAATGACAGAGAACAGGGATAATTTTCTTTCTCTCTCTCTTTCTTTCCTTCCCTCCCTCCCTTCCTTCCTTGTAAGAGGAAGGGACACCACCATTCTTCCAATCTGCTGCTTTAGATATTGGGCCCAGATTGCTTTTCTTTTCTTTTTTTTTTTTAACATCTTTATTAGAGTATAATTGCTTTACAATGGTGTGTCAGTTTCTGCTTTATAACAAAGTGAATCAGTTATACATATACATACGTCCCCATATCTCTTCCCTCTTACTCTCCCTCCCACCCTCCCTATCCCACCCCTCTAGGTGGTCACAAAGCACTGAGCTGATCTCCCTGTGCTATGCGGCTGCTTCCCACTAGCTATCTGTTTTACGTGAAAGGAATTTTAAGGTATGCGTGCTTCTATGTCTGCGTCTTGCACTCAGTATTATTTTTGTGAGCATCTTCATGTTATTATGGGTACTTGTACATCAGTAGATCATTCTTTTTTTTTTTTTTTTTTTGTGGTACGCGGGCCTCTCACTGTTGTGGCCTCTCCCGTTGAGGAGCACAGGCTCCGGATGTGCAGGCTCAGCGGCCATGGCTCACGGGCCCAGCCGCTCCGCGGCATGTGGGATCTTCCCGGACCGGGGAATGAACCCGTGTCCCCTGCATCGGCAGGCGGACTCTCATCCACTGCGCCACCAGGGAAGCCCCGATCGTTCTTTTTAAATGCTGCATGGGATTCACTGTGTGAATATGCCACAAATATTTCTCCGTTCTACTGCTAATGGCATTTGGGTAGTTTTCAGTTTTCAGTTTCAGTTTCTTATAAATATCACTGCTCTGAACAGTTCATGTCATTATCTTGATGAACATATGTGTGCACTAGAGAGTTCTTTTTCAAATTGGAAAGAAATCCAATGTTTTCTTCTTTCAAATGCTTCAACAGATTCTCATGGCCTTTAAGATAAAGGCCAAGCTCCTTACTGCGGCCTTCAAGGCCTGAGCTTTGTATTCCTATTTCTTCTGCCTGGAACCTTTTACCCCTGGTAGATTGTTTAGCTCTTACTCAGTCACCACCTTCCATCAGGAAGCCCATCTGAATCCTCAGAGTGAGTAAAGGGAGGCTCTGGTACCTTCCCAGGGCAAACTGCCTCACCCTCATCAGAGTGTCCAGAACAGCGCCCATTCAGGCACATCCAAGATGCTCACCTAATAGTTCGCAAGTGAAGAAATACCTCTTATGTAGCTCCACTGGGTTTGCATGGATAGATCTGTCTCCCCCATAAATAACAAGATGGATTCTGCCACTCCGCAGCTTCAAACCTACTCCAAACTCCTTAACAATTTCAACAAGAGAGATTAGAATCTCAAATGCTCACAGGGATCATGGGAGTAAGAAATGAGTGAGGCAAGCTAAGGGTAACACTAGGGAGCAGTGGGGACTGCAGTGACCTGGAGCTGGAGGGATCCTTGACCAGAGGGAGAGGGTCTCAACCTTCATGCCCATCTCAATACCTGGAACATGGTAGGTCCTCATTAAACTTATGCTACTATCTTTTTTTTTTCTTTAAGTAAAGTGTACCTTTATTTAAGGTTTAACACCTACTTTCTATTTTTTTTAATTGAGATATAATTGACATATAACATTCTATTCGTTTCAGGTGTACAGCCTAATGATTCAATATCCAATATTCATGTATATTGTGAAATGATCACCAGAGTAAGTGTAGTTATTAACATCTATCACATATGCTGCCTTCTTATTATGGCAAGGAACAAAAGCTCTCTCTGGGTTTTCAACGCACCAGGGTAACAATTCGTGTGTAGGGCCAGTATGTTCCCTGTCTCCACTCTAGCTTGTCATATACTAGGGTTGGGGGACTAGAAGGGATGTTTGCTAGTACAACTCAAGGCAGAGTGAGACGTCACCTTCCGGCATCATGACACATAGGAGACAGGTTAAGAGGAACGGGAAACCGTGCTTGGAAGGTGATGTCGCCACCTCCATGGTCTCATCCCGAGATGAACTAGAAGGACCTGAACCTGAATTACTGACAACCCACAGCAGGGGTGAGGAGGTGAGGGGGAACCCTGGTGAGCCATGGGGGGAAGATGCAGGACAGAACCCAAAGTTACGGCCATCTGGTTATAGGGGGCTGGGGTGGCTCTTTGGAATAGAGGAGTCAGGGAGCATGGCTCTGAGGACGTGACTTTTGACCTGAGTGTTCAATAGAGAGAGACAGCCATGTCTTAGGTAAGAGCATCCTGGCAAAGGGAGCAGTGAGGACAAAGGCCTGGTGTGTCAGGGGGTCAGAAGCAGAGCTGGGAGGACTGAGGCTGGGCAGCTCGGGACCAGGTGAACTCTGAGCCATGCTCCAGGGCAGCGTGGGGAAAGAGCCCGGGGCCAGGCTGAGGAGTGCGGACTCTATTCTAAGTTAGGCGGGAACTTGCTCATGTACTCTCTAGCTTTCCACCTCGGTGGGGACTCAGCTGCCCCTTGTTCGTTCTCTCTGATTCTTGGCTTCTGTTCCCAAGAGCACCGCTCATGCTGTTTCCTCCACTGCGGGGCCCCACCCAGCTCAACTGAATCATCCCCTCTGGGGGAGGAGCCCAGATGTGATCAAGTGACTAGAGCTTTTTGTGCGATGCTGATACACATTTAATGCGGAGAACTGGTTGGTCAAAGAGACGGATCTATTCTGTATCTATCTGCCTATCTGTCTTATCTATTATCTATCTATCTACCATCTATCTGTCTATCATCTATCTATCCATAATCAATCTATCATCTATCATCTATTTATCTATTATCTATCTATAATCTACCCATCATCTATCATCATCATCTACTACCTATTATCTATCACCTATCTATTGTCTTTCCATCCATATCCATCTATCTACCCATCATGTATCTATTATCATCATCATCTGTCTTTCTGTCCATCCTCTATCATCTGTCTGTTCACCTCTCTGTCTATCTATTTGCTCAACCACCCACACACAATTTTTAGTTAGGGGAAAAAAAACCCTCGACGAATATTAAAATGACATCTTTGTCTCTCTTAGTGCAGCAGCTGAGACTTAATATTTACCAAAACAATAAAAAAGAAACATAGAGGAGCACAGACTGGGTAAGTCTCATTAAATAAAATAAAGACCTCTTTTTGCTATCATTTGCAACACTGCAAGGAATAACCTAATACCTAAGTATTTTTCCACATTCATGTGGATTTCCTTAAGAAAAATTCCTAGAAGTGGAATTGTTTCATGAAGCAGTATTAAATTTTCAAATTGTTAGCTACATTTTGTCAAATTGCTCCCATAAAGTTCCCACCAATTTAGATCTCCCACAATCCCACAATGTCTTTTTTAAATGACAACTACAAGACAAGAGACACATTGAAAAGAACTCTAGCCACATACATGTTAAACAAAGGATTAAGCACTCTTTTACATAAAGTCATCATAGAATAAGCAAAGCTCTAAAGCTCAAAAGGAAAATAAAATGGAACAGGGACGCGGACTAATAAATGATAGGGAAGGAAAAATTCACTAATGAATATTTTAAAAAAATTCCCACACACTAGTTACCAAAGAAACGCAAGCTATAATTGCAATCATATATTTTACTCTCAAATTTACAATTAAAACCTATTTCCCATTCTTGTGAAGCTCTGATGAAATGGACATTCAAATAAAGCTGATGGGATTCTGAACTGGCATAGCTTTATGATAGTATTTTGACACTGTACGTCAAAACCCTTAACAGTATTGATATTCTGTGGCTGAGTAATTCCACTTCTAAGCATCTGTTACAAAGAAATAAATATGAACGTGCAGAAATATTTCCTACCTGCTTAGTCACTGTACTGTTGAAAATAATAGCAAAAACTAAAAGTTGAAACCAAACTAAATATTCAACAGAAATGATTGGTTAAATACATTGTATTGATAGAATATTGTAGCCTGAGAAAATGATATAGTCTGTAAAATCCAAGGTACAGACAACTGTGCGCACAAAATGATAAGAAAAGAAGAGCAGTATTCAAAACTCTGCATACAGAATATTCTCCATTTATAACACAAGGACACTCCCAGCTTATGCAATAGTTTTATTTTGGAAAGTCTTGTGCAATTCAAATTTTGCATAAGTCCAAAAGCTCGTTTGTAATTACTGCATATTTTAAGGTTGCAAAACTTTTGATGTGCTTTTTGTGTGTGTCCGTGCATGAACTGTTGTTTGCATATTTTCCTTTTTTATTGCGGAAGTAACCAGAGTTCACATGAAAGGGAGCAAAGTATTGTTAAATACCACCCATAGTACCTCACTTGGTGTTAGTTGCTTAGGAAGTGCTGGTTAAGCCTTTGATGGATGGTTTTGTAGGCAGGTCGTGATAGTTTTACTGACACTTACCAAACATTCCTGCCTCCCATCTTTCCTAAATTTGCAGGCAATCCGTGTCCTCCTTGTGATTAGGTGGGATGGTGTGACTAATTTTAGCCAATGAACTTCGAACAGAAGTGACATGCATCACTTCCTCACTGGAGCATTTAATTGCTGCTGTGAGACCTCCCCAGAGATCTTTTTCTCCTGCTGTTGTGAGTGTCACTATTCCAAATGATAGCTCTTCCATTATCCTTGTTCTTAAAGTGAGGATGACATGGGGTGGAGCCCTTCACTCAACTTGTGATGAACAAGAAAGGAGTCCTTGTTACTTTTACCCACTGGGATTTGCGGGATGTTTGTTACTGCAGCATAAGCTAGTCCCTTCTTACTCAAAGGGCGACCTGCAGATCACCTGCATCGGCCTCACCTGGGAGCTTGTTAGAGATGCAGATTTTTAGGTCTACTAAACCAGAATCTGCATTTTTTTGGCTATTCTAATCAATGTTTCTTTCATTTTTTTTCTTTGAGTATAGTTGATTTACGATGTGTGTTAGTTTCTGCTGTACAGCAAAGTAAATCAGTTATACGTATACATACATCCACTCTTTTTTAGATATTTTTCCCGTAGAGGCCGTGACAGAGTATTGAGTAGAGTTCCCTGTGCTAGACAGTAGGTCCTTATTATTTATCTATTTTATAGATAGTAGTGTGTATATGTCCATCCCAATCTTCCAATTTATCCCTCCCCTGCCCTTTACCCCCTGGTAACCATAAGTTTATTTTCATACTGAGTGAAGTAAGTCAGACAAATATCATATGATATCGCTCATATGTGGAATCTAAAAAGAAGGGTACAAATGAACTCTACAAAACAGAAATAGAGCTACAGATGCAGAACTGCAATTTTTTTTTTTTTTTTTGCGGTACGCGGGCCTCTCACTGTTGTGGCCTCTCCCGTTGCGGAGCACAGGCTCTGGATGTGCAGGCTCAGCGGCCACGGCTCACGGGCCCAGCCGCTCCGTGGCATGTGGGATCTTCCCGGACCGGGGCATGAACCCGCGTCCCCTGCATCGGCAGGCGGACTCTCAACCACTGCGCCACCAGGGAAGCCCCAGAACTGCATTTTGACAAGATACCTCAGGGGATCTATGTGCACATTAGAGATCGCAGTGTGCTGATACTGAGTCTCAGCCCATCCTGACTGATACTCAGGTGAAGAAAGGCACAGAAAGCTGAGCTCCAGCAGGTAAGTCACTTAGCCTCTCTGAGTCTCAGTTTCCTTGTGGACACCAACATGGGAATTCAATGAAGTAATGCACATGGCATGCCTGGCACCCATTGAAATCTCAATCAATAGTAACTGGCATTATTGTTTCAGAAAAGGAATAAACTGCCACATGTCTGGACAGGAGGATTGGCTTTCTAAAGACCTTTTCCATTATCTCTGCAGCGAGGACGACATCTTCTAAAGACTCAGGATGGCATCTAATACAAGAATTCAGCAAATATTGATCAATTAACCCCCCCCACAGCAAGGTTCCTGTCAACCACTTCATCATCTTCAAATGGTGTGTTTATTTACTTAATTCCTCTTCTGCTCAGTCTCTGCAGCTTCGTGCCCTGATTCCCTGAGCCTCCAACCTGACAGAAGTGTTTGCAAAGGTAAGAACAGCGATTAGTTTTGAATTCTTTTTTTGTAGAATGAATGTTCCCTCTTCCACTATCCCTCTTATGCCTCCATAGAACCACTGCCTCTGAGAAGTATGGGGAGATGGTTCAGCAGAAGGAAGCACACACACACACACACACACACACACACACACACACACACACACTTTCCATTTCTATTCAAGGCAGAGGAAAGGAAATACCTGAGGGTAAGCACAGCGATGACCAGACCCTTCACCATGTTCTTTGCCTCTAGCGAACGCTCCCCAGTATGTTTGTTCATTCCATCCCAAATCCTCCCATTAGGAAGAAAACACAGGGATTATCCATCTTTTTGTAATAAGGAAAAACCGAAGTTCAGCAGCTCCCCTCAAGCCATCTAGGCTAGGGCCTAAGAAGGAAGCGTTTGGTGCCGGGCAGGCCTGGGAATGAGGCCAGGGACCACCGAGGACGACCCCCGGGGCACCCTGAACATGACGTTCAAGCTCCCTACGCGCCCTGTCTGTATCTGAACGAGGGCACGTCAGCACCTGCCAGCTGGGAACCCATCCTTCCTTCCACCCATGCACTCAGGAAAGGCAATTTGAATCTTTTTAAAATCAGGGTGTTGTATGCAACCGTGTTTATGGAATTGACCAGGCATGGTAACAAACATAACAAAACATTTGATTGAATATTATCAGAAGCCAGGCGTTGCACATTCTCTCATTTAACCCTCTTGATGAGAGAAACAGATACAGAGAGAAGCAGAGAGAGGAAGACAGGGTAAGGGAGGAGATGAGAGGGAGAGAGAAGAGGAAAAGAGAAAGAACAAAAGTAAGAAGGAGAGAGAAAGAAAAGAGAGGAGAGGGAAGCGAAGAAGGAAAGACAGAAGACGGGGAGGCTGAGATTCTGTTTCTGACTGTGTTTTCTTTCACCCCCATCCTTACTTCAGGATGGCCCAGAGCCACAGTTCTTAACCTTTCTGGGTTACAAACCCCTTTGAGAACCTGATGAATGTTTGAACCTCTTCTTAGAAATGAAATATGCAATATCTTTCCCTTTCCCTTCCCCCCATCCCTCTCTCTCTCTCTCTCTCTCTCTCTCTCTCTCTCTCTCTCACACACACACACACACACACACACACAATCTCACGCAAACTTTCAGAGGATTCAAAACTGAATAAATTTTTTTCTTTCGATTTCTCTTATTGAAGTATAGTTGGTTCACAATGTTGTGTTAGTTTCAGGTGTACAACACAGTGATTCAGTTATACGTATATGTATATATAGCTATTCTTCTTCTGATTCTTTTTTTTCACTTTGTCCTTTTGTAAATTTTTATTTTATATTGAAGTATAGTTGATTCACAATGTTGTGTTAGTTTCAGGTGTACAACACAGTGATTCAGTTATATGTGTATGTATATATAGCCATTCTTTTCCAGATTCTTTTTCCTCATAGGTTATTACAAAATATTGAGTATAGTTCCCAGTGCTGTACAGTAGGTCCTTGTTGGCTATCTACTTTATATAGAGTAGTGTGTATACGTTAATCCCAGCCTTCTAATTTATCCCTCCCTCTCCTTTCCCCTTTGGTCACCATAAGTTTGCAAAACTGAATAAATCTCGATCTCACTTATATGTGGAATCTAAAAAATAATACAAATAAATCTATATACAAAACAGAAACAGACTCACAGACATAGAAAACAGACTCGTGGTTACCAAAGAGGAAGCAGGGGGAGGGATAAGCTAGGAGTATGGGCTTAACAGGTACACACCACTATATGTAAAATAGATAAACAACGAAGGTTTACTGTATAGCACAGGGAACTCTATTCAGTATCTTGTAATAACCTATAATGGAAAAGAATCTTTAGAAATATGTATATAACTGAATCATTTTGCTGTACACCTGAAACGAACACCATATTGTAAATCAACTATACTTCAGTTAAAAAACTCAATAAATCTAACCATAATCTCTAGCCAAAGTCCACCTACTTTTTTTTTTTCCACATCGTTATTGGAGTATAATTGCTTAACAATGGTGTGTTAGTTTCTGCTTTATAACAAAGTGAATCGGCTATACATAAAAGTCCACCTACTTTAACATACAGTGGGTTAGAGGCTAGTGTGTGTGGGGGAGAGAGAGAGACAGAGATAGAGACAGAGAAAGAGAGAGTGGGAGGGGGAGAGGGAGAGAAAGAGACTTATTGGGAACTGTTAACATTTCATCCTTTATCAATAAGAAAAATTATACATGAAGCCAAATTACACCTGGGAAGCACAAGCCCAATATGAGACAGAAATGGTGGTGACTCTCTGACGTGAAGACCAATTGTCCAAGTTTGCCAGGGCCTAAGGGCTTTCCCTGGATGTGGGACTTCCATTGCTCAAACTGGGAAAGTCCCAGGAAATCCTGGACCCTAAGCTAATTAGATCACAGATGATAATGCGAACTGGTCAGCAAGGGTGGCATTTTGGGGGACGAGGGGACAGGTGACGAACAGGGATTTGGCTGGACATTTAAAGAGAGGAATCAGGACCCTGTTGGGACCCCACCATCCTCCCTGCTCATGCTGGGAATTGCCTGACCTGAGGTTTTCAAGGACTGAGTTACTGAGAAAAGGCGGGGGAGGTTGGGGGCAGGAATCAAGTTTGGGGAGAAGAGAGAGGTGGGGAGAAAATGGGAGGAACCAAAGCAAAGACCCTCCTTTAGAAGATGGGGGTCAAATAACAAAACTTAAGAAGTAAGCTCAAAATAGTAAATAACGAATGCATCACAAGGTGTTTGTGAAAAGAAGAGCATCGTGTAATTAGAGAGGAAAAGAAGGCTTGGCCTTCCCAGGCGTTCCCTTCTGGCAGGGAAAAAACCAACAGAGTAACTTCATCACACCGACTCCTTCACGCTCTGGCAGGCAAGTGATAAAATCATCAGATGAAGGTCCCCGATCATGTCTCCTACAGTCACTTCCGCCAAGTGTGCCGTGTCTAAAATAATGAAGGCGGCTTGATTAAATGTTCGCTGGCTGCAGCCGCTGTGCTAATTTGCAGATGGGTTTATTAGTTTAATGACTGCTCCAAATCATCAGAATTCATTAGCATTAGTGCTGCGACTTCCCCCGACATCAGCCCAAGGCTCCAGGCTGCCACCGTCGCCATTTCTCTATTTATAACACTCTTGTTTCTAGGAGAGTATGCTGTGTGTGTGTGTGTGTGTGTGTGTGTGTGCGTGCACGCACGCTCACATGTGTGCATTCGTACATGGACCAGCTGAGACTTCCTATTTGCTTTATCTGCATAATGATTTCAGCTCTTCTCCCCAAAGTGGAAAGATGCTTTAGCCCCTTTCTGTGTTCAGCACTCCCATAAATGTACAGAGAGGGCTTCTGGAAGTGTTTCACTGAATCTTCTTTGTCATTAGACTAAAGAGTATAAAAACCAATTTTTTTACGATGACCGAAAGGCTCCATCATTCCTCACCCTCCACCTGTTGTTCTCTGATTTCATCTCCTACACCTCTCCTTCCCTCCCTCCCCTCCCTCCCCTCCAGACACACAGTCCTCTTTGCTGTTCCTCTAACCTATGGTTGCCACCTCAGGGCCTTTGCACAAGATGTCCTTCTGCCTGGATCACTCTTCCCCAGGAGAGCAGGCTGGGACGTCCCCTCACTCCCAACTGATTGCTCAAATGTCACCTCACGGAAGCCTATTCTGACCATCCCGTTGAAAATCCCAACCTCATCCATACCTCCCACTCCATTCCACCCTGCTTTATTCATCCCTTTCAAACATGCTACATAAGTTACTTATACTTAGTGTCTCTATAATGTCCATTTTGTCTACTGTTACTTCTCCAGTGCTTAGAACCACCAGAGTCCATAAGTAGTTGTTGAATACATACATAAGTGAACAAATACATAAATGAATGGAGTCACTCAGCAAGGAAATAGGGATCCTAAGAATCGGTCAGGACTCGGGAAGTCAGTTATCTGTAGGGATGCAGGGTGTTATGGACATGGTAGTCATGAAGGCAGTCACAGAATCAGGGACAAGCCAGCCCTCAGCCCCCATCCTGGGCCAACCAGGTTGTATACGTGGGACCCACCAGGAGTGGAAACCATCCTATAGGGGTCTTCAGCTGTGATGTTTCTTGGTGCAGATGGAGTTGGGCTCCAGAGCGAGGATTCATCAAAGTGGGGAAAAGAAGTTTTAAAATCTGGATTTATTTAACTATCCTTCCCCAGAAAGAAAAACTAATAAAGACTCTTATTTTAAAAAGTATAATAAAGAGGAGGCCATACACAGTGTTCTATGACCCAGATAGCAAACTGTGATCAGTTTTGGTAGGATGGTAGTATTTTGGGGGTGAGGAAGAACTGCCTCAGGCTCCTCAAATCTCAGGGCCTTAAGTAATCATCTGCTGGGAATCCTTTGAAAGCCCACACGCATGCATTCTATATTAAACGTCCATAAAATTCTTGATGACACTAGCAGAGTGATGCAGTAGTCATGGTCATGGCCATATAAATCCAATGTATTTATACTCCCTAGTATGGCTCAAGGATTCTCAAGTCCCGTGTCTCCTAAAATAAGCCCTATGTCCTTCTCTACAATGGCACATAGTTAAAGGATTGTCTCGAAATGTGAGGAAATAAAGGTGTGGAAGTCAGAGGCCATTTCATTCTCTATGAGCCTGGTTCCCAGCAGAAAAAAGAATTCCATTCAGATGGTTACACTCAGAGACATTTCTAAAGGGGTTATTTACAGAGGTGTGAGCCTGATAAAAAGAACCAGAAGGGGATGGTAAAGGACTCAGGGATTTCCAACAGCAGGAAGTTGTTAACAACCCTGGAACGGAAGGGGCAGTGGAGGAAAATGAAGGTCTCAGGGTCCAGTGAGAGTTGGAGCCAGGGGGGTGGGGCTGCCCAATAGGAGGTGTAGACATGGAGGGCCACAACCATTCTCAGAATGATGATGCAGAAGCAGAGAGGGAATAGAGGCACTGACACCGCAACCCCTCTCTCTCCATCCTCCGATCTTCTGCTGGTGCTTCCTGTTGGGCAAACCCAATGGAAATCCAGTGTCAAGGGAATGCAGTCTTATAGTCTTATAGTCTGCATGGTTCAGCCTCTGGGACAGGGAGGTCAAGCAGGGTGGAGAGTTGGTTTTGAGATGGGGGGCAGAGTGGTGGAGGCAGAGCTGGAATAACCAGCATTCTGGATTCAAGAGGGTAAGGGAAAGGATAGTGTAAACTGCTCATTTGCTGAGCACACTGAGTTGACAGGAAGGAAGTCTGTTGCGTGATATTCTTGTGAAGAATCAAGATTGAATCTCCCCACACTTTGATGAGAAGCATCCCTTTTTTTTTTTTTTTTTTTTTTTTTAATACATCTGAATTTGGTCCAAGTGGTGGATGGAGAGGAAAAAGAAGCAAAGGATACTGAGCCCTCAGACGTGTTGTATTACATGAAGACCTCGAAGATTTTCTAGTAATGAGATGCATCCTTATGTGGCAGCCAGCCTCCAGGACATCCACCAGCATCCTACCCATCTATGGTCCCCTCACACATTGTACCAGCATGGATCTGTGTGACCAGTGGCATACAGCAAGAGTGATGGTGTATCACTGCTGAGATGAGGTAAGAAAAGAGATTGCAGTTCCTCTCTCCCTGTTTCTCTCTCTCTCTCATGACTTGCTCTGGGGGAAGCCATTTTGGGGGCAGCCCTATAGAGGGACCCACTTGATGAGGGATAAGCCTCCTGCCAACAGTCACATGAGTGATCTTGGAAATGGATTTTCCCCAAGACAAGCTTTCAGATGAGACCGCAGCCCAGCTGGCAACTTGACTGCAACTTCACTGGAGACCCTGAGCCAGAACTTCCCAGCTCAGCTGCTGCCAGATGGTTGGCCTACAGAAACTGTGGGATAATAGATGTCTGTAGTTTTCAGCCACTGATATTTGGGGTCATTTGTCACACAGCAGTAGTTAACTAATACAAGCTTTGAGGCCAGAAGCATTTGTCCCTTTTTAGTAATGATTGTTCATGTGCATTGGGACTGTTAATTCTGTGCTTACCACAATCATTCACCAGCCCTGGGGCCCATATTCTCTTAACTGTGCAACAAAGTGCTTATTAACCTTTCTGAGCCTCAGTTTCCTTAATTTACAATAAAGATCACAACAATGCCCATCAAAAGTGTTGTCCTAAGGATTCGAGGGAATAAATCATTCTAAGTGCCCCAAACAGAGTAGCTGTTTTTACAACAACAATAACAACAAAATTCGCTATTATTATTGATAAAGAAGAGAAATGGGTTTTTAACATATGGATAATTAAGAGGATGAGCCCAATGGGACGTGAGGTCATAGCTCACCACTGTTGCATTGTCTATTTCAGCTGTTATATCTCTTGCCTTAAAGACCAGTTCTGTTCTCTCACAAGTGTTACAATGCACAGTTTCCCAAAACAACAGGCTCTCCTGCCAACCCCAGCGGCCTGGAACTTTGAAACATCTCCCTCCTGACCATGGAGAATCAGCTGTCTCCACTCACGCCTCCCTGGCAGAATGGGGAATCCCTGATTTTCTGGATGTGCTCTGTCACCGCCTGGGTGAAAGCCAGGTTTTGCTCATGATTTCCATTCTCGAATGACTCAAGGATGAGTAGGGGACTGAGTCATAGAGAGCTGGGGGAGGGGGAGGGGGTGGGAGTGCAGCTTGTATACTGAAATCACATGGGACTGGGGGGACCTCAGAAAATAACAGCAAGCCATACAGG
Organism: Hyperoodon ampullatus; assembly: GCF_949752795.1. NCBI lineage: Eukaryota > Metazoa > Chordata > Mammalia > Artiodactyla > Ziphiidae > Hyperoodon > Hyperoodon ampullatus. The sequence continues at coordinate 14,014,529 of NC_136926.1, forward strand.
AAGATTTCACTCTTGATGGACGCCCCCATCAACAGATGGCAGTGAATAAATGTAATACATTCAATTGGTAAATTCAATTCCATCACCATCCCATACCTTGCCCTTATATAAAGACTCCAGATTTCAGAATCAGCTTCAAGGAAGAGGCTGCAGAACATCAACAAAGAGTGAAATTGGGACTTCCCTGGCAGTCCAGTGGTTAAGGCTTCACGCTTCCAATGCAGGGGGCACAGGTTCGATCCCTGGTCGGGGAACTAGGATTCTGCATGCTGCACAGTGTGGCCAAAAAACTAAAAATTAAATTAAATTTTAAAAAAAGAATGAGATTAATTTCTGGCAAGTGGGGCTTCATACTAGAAGTTAAATTGGGAAATAAAAATGAAATTATAATTGTTGTTCATCTGGAAAGAAAGAAGGAAAGAAAAAAAGAAAAAGAAAGAAAGGAAGGAAGGAAGAAAGAAAAAGGACACCAAGCAATGGAGCACAACTAACCCAGTCTCTGTCATGATTCCTGCTCAACCTGGGAAAAGTCACCCACTTACCCTGTCTTTGCCAACGGCCACATCTTTCAATCAGGAAACACAGCTCCCCTCCCTCGAAAAATGGTACGGACGGTATCATCCCAGAGTGTCCATCTTGACGCTCAATTGGCATTCATGCCAATCAATCATCCCACCTTGGCCAAAAAAAAAAAAAGAAAAGAAAAAAATTTTTCATTTCAGTTTTCTACCTTCCCTAATCCTCAAGAAGCGGGTAGGAAAAAAAAAAAAACAGAAATGACAACAAGTAGCTGTCGTTCTGTGTCAGTTTTTCTCTTAGGCATAGAAAAGTCTGACTGGTAAAGGATAGAACAGGATCGTCAAGTAGACAGAAGGCAGGATCCCAGGACCTCCTCTTCAAGGTGATTGACGATGTTTAGGGTCCCACATTTTGTAATAATGAAAAATAAAGGCTACAAAAATCTCCATCAATTGGAGACTAATTAATTCAATTAAGATACCTCTGGAAGTGGAATACCCTATAACCTTTAGCAAGAAGAGGCTATATATGTATGCCCTGAAAAACACACCGTACACAGTGAAGTATGTACACAATATCCTGTTAAGAGGGTCATGCCACAATATGATAAGAATAATATAGTCCCATTTCTGTTTTGAATTATCATCTGAGTGCGCATGTGCATATATATATTTAAATACAAATTTTAAATGTCTGGAAAGCTACGCACCAGACTGTTAACAGTAATTGAGGGTGGTCTGGATCTGGGGGTAAGGGTCGGGGGAAAAACAGCTTTCACTTTTAAAAAATCTATAAAGTTCTCTTGTGTTTGAAAGTCTTACAATAAACATCTGTGGATGACTTGTAATTTTTTTTTTTAATGAAACAGCTTAAGAACTCAGAGGTATAAGGCAGGGTACCTGGGTTCTTCTGATTTCCCTGCACCAAACTAGGCCTCTCTCTACAACTGGTTAGTTGTACATAAGTAGCTTGTACCCTACCTAGGGAGTCTGGGGACAAAGGAAAGAAGGAAATTCGGCATGGGAAGAGGAATGTGCTGTGTGATTCTAGTCCAGTGGAAGCTCTGGAGGTAATTTGCAAACTCTGGAGTCTCCTGGGAGTTTGTGAAAATGCAGATTCTGGGGCTCCAGCTCTGGAGATCCTGAGTTACAAGGTCTAGGGAAAAGCAATGTCTCCCAGGTGATTCTGATGAGAAACCCTGAACAATGGTGTTAAGAGGCAGCCCTACCACCACTTCCTGTGTATCCTTGGACAAGCTGCTGGGTGTGCCTCCTCACAAGTTTCTGAGTCACTGGATCTGAGAAGGAGCCTGAGAATTTGCACCTCTAACAAGTTCAGGTGCTGTGGACGCTCCTGGTCTAGAAGTCACACTTTGAAGAACCCCTAACAAGCCACAGGCTGCTGTAAGGAGCAAAGGAGAGCATACATGAGGGAATGTTTGGAAACTAGAGAGGCTTGTGACATGGTGGTTAAATAGCTTAAACAAATTATTCAAATACTACCTCCTGTACCTCTTAACTCTACAATTTTTGGGGGGAAAAAATCACTTAACCCTCCTGAGACTTGACTCAGACCTCTCTAGAATGAGTGGAACGTTTTGCAGACACAGAACTTCTGCAAAATACACACGAATTATCTCATGGTTACCACCAGGATGCTTGAAGATTGAATTATTTTCCGTGAATGTAGCACATGTAGTACAGAAGGTGTCCACCCATGACAAACCTACAGTAAATCTTTGCTTGCATGACTCTCAGTGCTAAAACGCTGTAAGAGAGAAAGGAAAATGATTTGGGTACCAGAGGGAATCAGCAAGCATTTATTAAGTGCCAACTGTATGCAGATGCATAGCCACTGAGTGAAAGGATAAAGTTGCCGGGATCTTTTTGCCAAACCACAGCAGGTAAGTCAGGCATCAGGAGCCTGAGTCCTGATGCAGGTGCACTGTGGGTAGAGTGGGTCATGTGACCTTGATTCTGAGAATCATTCCTCCCTGGCCTGGAACTGGAAATTCTAGAACTTACCCTAGAGGCCCTTAGGAAATCAGCCCATCAACAGAATCCAGAGCTCTTTGGGCAGCCCAGCTTTTCCCTGTAGGGACCTATTTGAGCCTCTAACACTGCGAGTCCCTCCTCCATTCTGAGCTTGGTTCGTGCTCTGTGTCCCAGTCTTCCAGTCTCTCAAACTCAGGTCCTTGTTCAGGTTCTGTGATTAAGGGGCAAGATTACAGACTGATGCCAGCAAGCTGAGCATCCTAGTCAAGTTCTGCTCCTCCTGTCACCGTTCTAATCTGGGGGAAAGGGACTTGAGTTGTTGAGATAACCCATGGGAATCACCTGGCACATAGTAGATGCTTCTCTAGGGATCTGTTCCTTTACCACTCAACCCTGTCACTGTCCCTCCCAGGGAGATCCTCACAAGGCCCCGGCAGCTATCCTGCTAGGGGTGCCACCTTGTTCCTCCCTACTCCAAATGCTGGCCTGTCTCCCGCAAGACATCTCTTCTCGCTTTCCAGCCCATGACCCATCTAGAAGTGTTTTTCTAAATGTGGTCCCCCAGCCTCCTCATCAGGGCCACCTTAAGAGTGCTCATTAAAATTTCAGATTCTTGGGCCCTAATGCAGCCTGTCTGTATGAGATTCTCTGGAGTGGGGTCCCCCCCTGGATTTTTTTTTTTTTTTAGAAGATGTTGGGGGTAGGGGTTTATTAATTAATTTATTTATTTTTGCTGTGTTGGGTCTTCATTTCTGTGCAAGGGCTTTCTCCAGCTGCGGCGAGTGGGGGCCACTCTTCATCGCGGTGCGCGGGCCTCTCACTGTCGCGGCCTCTCGTTGCGGAGCACAGGCTCCAGACACGCAGGCTCAGTAGTTGTGGCTCACGGGCCCAGTTGCTCCGCGGCATGTGGGATCCTCCCAGACCAGGGCTTGAACCCGTGTCCCCTGCATTAGCAGGCAGATTCTCAACTGCTGTGCCACCAGGGAAGCACCCCCCCCCCCCCAGCCCTGCATTTTTAACAAGCTCCATAGATTCTCAAACACAGCACAGCTTGAGAATCACTGCTCTCCAGGATTTGTTGTCTGTGCTTGATGAGTTGGCTTGCAGATACAAGACCCTATCTTCTCACAGCTATTTTGTTATACTGTATAACAACAACAGTAACAACAGCAATAATGACTGCTATTATTACGCATTGATAACAGGGTATTGGCAGTGCTGTGGGGCATGGGATGGCAAACTAGGCCTACTACAGACCGCAGGCCAAATCCAGCTTACCTCCTGCTTTTGTAAATGAAGTTTTATCGGGACACAGCCATGTCCATGGTTTATGTATTGCCTATTGTTGCTTTCACCTGCTACAAAGGCAGAGTCAAGGACTTGTGACAAGACCAGGGGTCTGCAAAGGAGAGGGTATGGACTCTCTGGCCTTTTTTTTTTTTTTTTTTTTACATCTTTATTGGTGTATAATTGCTTTACAATGGTGTGTTAGTTTCTGCTTTATAACAAAGTGAATCAGTTATACATATGTTCCCATATCTCTTCCCTCTTGGGTCTCCCTCCCTCCCACCCTCCCTATCCCACCCCTCTAGGTGGTCACAAAGCACGGAGCTGATCTCCCTGTGCTATGCAGCTGCTTCCCACTAGCTATCTATTTTATATTTCGTAGTGTATATATGTCAATGCTACTCTCTCACTTCGTCCCAGCTTACCCTTCCCCACTCCCCGTGTCCTCAAGTCCATTCTATATGTCTGAGTCTTTATTCCTGTCCTGCCCCGAGGTTCTTCAGAAGCTTTTTTTTTTTTTTTTTTTGGATTCCATATATATGTGTTAGCATACAGTATTTGTTTTTCTCTTTTGGACTTACTTCACTCTGTATGACAGACTCTAGGTCTATCCACCTCACTACAAATAACTCAATTTCATTCCTTTTTATGGCTGAGTAATATTCCATTGTATATATGTGCCACATCTTCTTTATCCATTCACCTGTCGATAGACACTTAGGTTGCTTCCATGTCCTGACTATTCTAAATAGAGCTGCAATGAACATTGTGGTCCATGACTCTTTTTGAATTATGGTTTTCTCAGGGTATATTCCCAGTAGTGGGATTGCTGGGTCACTATGGAGAACAGTATGGAGGTTCCTTAAAAAACTACAAATAGAACTACCATATGACTCTCTGTCTTTTAAAGAAGAAGTTTGCAGTCCTGCCATCAAAGATACTGTGTCTGTTCTACCACCGAATTGTAGGCAGCCATTAAAAGTGATGTCGTAGAAGAATAATTTCTGTCACTGAAAAACGCTCATTTGAGAGAATTAAGTGAAAAGCACAGAGAGGCTAGATTCTGATCCTGAGCAATCGCCTTCACCTCTCTGTGCTTTACTCTCCTCATCTGAAAAATGGCTGCAAACAAAGCACTTCCTTTCGGCACCTGTGGGGATTAAGTGACATGACTGAAGGAAAGGGCTTGGTCTCCTGTCCGATGCATCAGAAATGCTAAAAAATCTGAAGCCATTCCTCCTGGTAGGGTTTGCTTTCGCTTGCCTGCTTATTTGAAACATTTTACATTTTCCAAAAAAGTGATACATGTGCTTGGCTAACTTTACAATAGGAAAAGAAGTGTGTTCGTCAATTGCTTGTTCATTTTAAAGATGCATCCTGCCTCAAGTAGGCGCTTTCCTCTGTTGCCCTGCATTATTCTGCACAGGCTCATGGTTCTAAAAGCAAACCCCTTGTTCCCTGACACAGTTTCCAGTTGCCACCTGCAGGTGCAACTGTGTGTGCCTGTGGATTCAGGTGATAACTAATCCCTGTGTAATCCCGAATGCCTCTGTACAAGTTCCTTCTCTGCATCTGGCCTCAGTTTCTCTGCAGGAAGAGGAAAGGGTCTCTGAGTCCCTTTCCAGCGTTCCTCTGCCCTGGGATCGCAAAGAAGCTCCACCAGTTGAATTGTCACTGGGTCCAGCCTCCTCGCTGGGCTCCTGGGAGAGCAAAGCCTGTGAAACAGTTTTCTTCTGGCTGGGCGTGGCGGTTCTTTCAGCAACCCTGGGATCCGGATTAGGAGTTTGAGCAATGCCTCTAAACCCTGCACTCTATTTAATTTCCTTGATTTATAGGGAGGATTTCTTGCACCTCCAGGGGAGAAAGGCACTGCCATCCTTGCTGGCTTCCCAGGCTGAACCTACAATTCCTCGGCCTGTTTATCCCACCATCGCTACAACACAGTGCATCTCCAGGGACCAGTGCGTGTCTCTTTTGAACCAGGTGACAGAGCTAAGCCCCGGCTTCTCTCCACCCACTTGGATTTCCACACGTGGAGGTGGCCCCAGGTTCTGATGCTACAAATTTCCTTGCTGGGCAGGCAGCCCCAGGAATAGGTGAATTTCATCAGCAGCCCCTGGTGGGGTCTCCTCTGACCCTGAAGACTGCATTTTGTTTGTCTGACCCGGGGGGATGAGGACCAGCATGGCCTCAAAGGGGAGCTCTGGGAACTCTTGGGCATGGGTTGGCTGGGGGATGTGTCCGGGCCAGCAGCAGGGAGCAGAAATGCCTGGAGTCGGAGAGTTGGTTCTAGAATGAGTTGGCAGTTTTCCTGGGTCAGAGGGACAGTTGGTAAGGAGATCCAGGATCTAACAAGACCCGGGAGGGGGGCCGGTAAGATGAGAAAAGGAGGCCATTGGAGAACTCTGTGCTCCTTTTTCATGGCTTTCTCCCTTAGCTGGAGCCAGATTTGCTTCCAGATCAGCTGGTGTCACTAAGCTGAGACTGGGAAACTCCAAACCGAGGAATATCCACCGACAAGTATGGATGGGAAACTTCTAGCTGTACGTACAGTAGGTGGCCCCGCAAACGCTCAAGGCTCAGCTCCCACTGGTCCTTTGCCCAGATTCTAGCACTGACACCTTGACAACTGTAATGCATTTTTTTCAAGCAGCTCTATCTCCCTCTCTCTCTCTCTCTCCCCTCATCTCCCTTCTTTTAGTGTCAGCCCTCTTCCTCGCTCCCCTCTCTGTCTTTCTCTCTCTCCTTTCCCACATTCACCTCTCATTCTCCCCATCGTCCCTCTTCCCTTCTATCCTCTCTCTTCTTTTGGTTCTTTCTTCGTTCTCTATCACTTCCTATCCTCTTTCTCTCTTCTGTTGTTCTAGAACATTCACTCCCAACGTGTGGTCCCCAACCAGCAGCAGCAGCATCACCTGGAAACTCATCAGAAATGCAAATTCTCAGATCCCATTCCAGACCTACAACATCAGATGCTCTGAGGGTGAGAGGCCCAGCAATGTGTGTTTTAAGAAAACCTCCGGGGGTTTTGATGCACACTAAAGTTTGAGAATCACGCTCTTAGAGGAAAATGGCAATTGAAAAAAAAAAAAGTATCTTTGAGTGCTGATCCGATAAGCCCTCATTTCTAAACATGTAAAACCCTTCTCTGCCCATTAGCTAATTAGGACATTGGACCACCAGCCTGGCTGAGATGCTTTCAGGAGCAACGTAGGCAATTTCACTCAAGTTCTCTGATTACTATCATGATTCTAAATCCCTTCGGCCAACCCACGTCTTTCCTGTCCCTGCACGCTGCCTCGATTCCTTCCTGTCTCTGGTTGCTTTAAGGAGTACAAAGACCAGGGGGATATTGGACCCTATGTTCAGCAGGTCACAGTCTGGATCAGCATTTGCCAAAGCATATCCCTCTGCTACTGATAGGGGTACTGATAGGAAAAGAATTCCTTGATCAAATAGGGGTGGGGAATGCTGCGTCAACAGATTTCTTTATTGCAGGACTTTTCAGAGCCTTAGTCCATGGTGGCTCTTAAAGTGGGGATGAGTGTTAACAGCACGTCCTGAACTTGACCACAGAAATCCATTTTCTACTGGGTATTGCACAGGAAGCCCACACTTGGGAAATACTGCTTAAGGAGATCATGACTTTTCTCCCCAGGAGCCTTATCTGAATTAATTGGCAGCATATGACATGGAGTGGAACAGCCAAGATGGCACTCCATAGACTATGGAAGTCTATGGAAGGACCTAGGTGCCAAGGGTAAGAGCATGCTCATTAGCTCCTGGGCTCCCCGACATGCCTCCCTGTTGGTGTCTGAATGGGTGATGAACAACCTTTTGTCTTCAGACTTTTTGCAGCCAGTTTCCCTCCATGGTATTGACTCTGATCCCATTTCAGGATAAAGAATGGGAAAACTGTGAGCGTGCTACTGTTTCTTAAATATGCCCAGAACTTATCCCTGGAGCTTCTATTTAGTAGATCTGGCATGAGTGCTGGGAATCCAGATTTTTTTTACAAGCTCCCGGGAGCTTTGGATGTACAGTGAGGATTGAAAGTCACTGGTTTACATGAATTCATGCATGGTGTTTATGTAATGGTATATTCAGAGAAATATGGAAACCAGCGCTTTGTGTATAATCTCTGAAATAGACCTAAGGGAAGACAGCCGGCTCCCTTCTATAACGTCATCCTTAGGGCTGTGAACAGGGGCAAACAGACTGTGGATTTGTCGGGCTTGGGGGTGATGACTTGGAGGTAAAAGCAAGAGAGAGAGGTTCTTGTTTTCCCATAAACCTGAAAGATACAAAACCATGGTTTAATTCGATGATGAGTAATCCTCTGTTTTCCTTCACGAGAGATGTCCGGAAAAATAAACATGTTTATGCCCTTTTTTTTTTTTCATTAAAATTGAAAATAGTTTTGTTGAGTCCCAGGACAGGAGATGCGTGTTTTTACAATGGAAATGACCTCTGCCAGTGGTCTTCAGTCTGCTTTTAGCTGTAGAAATATTTTCTCAGGGGAAGTCTATGGTCAAACTCCAAAGTGTAACATTAAAGAAAGCCCTCTGGCTGAAGAGTAGATGGGAGATCTGAAGCTTAAATAAGTGGACCATTTTCCCATTGATATTTGGAGGCAATAAAGACATTTCTTTGGAACAGACTGGGAAACTTATAACCTACTTTCCGGACTCCCCAAAATAAGTCAATGAGAAAATTAGCACTACTTTCTCCCTTCCAAAATATTATTATTCAAGAAGATTTGATTAGTCACAACATGACTACAGCTTTCAAATTTTTCAACATGATATCAAATCTCAGACTACATTTATTTTTTATAAATCAAGGTTCCCAGAAATTGCATGTAAAAATTCTCGTTAATCTTTTGAATTCCCTTTAATTTGCATCATTTAAATTTCTATGGAGATTTCCAGGGACTTCCCTGGTGGCGCAGTGGTTAAGAATGCGCCTGCCAGTGCAGGGGACATGGGTTCGAGCCCTGGTCCGGGAAGATCCCACATGCCGTGGAGCAACTAAGCCCGTGCACCACAACTACTGAAGCCCACGCGCCTAGAGCCCGTGCTCCACAACAAGAGAAGCCACCGCAATGAGAAGCCCACACACCACAAGGAAGAGTAGCCCTCGCTGGCCACAACTAGAGAAAGCCTGCGCGCAGCAATGAAGACCAACGCAGCCAAAATAAATAAATAAATAGATAAATAAATAAATAAAATCTATTAAAAACAAAACAAACTTCTATGGAGATTTCCTAATTCTTTTATTGTGGAATTTGGTAGAGTTTATGCCTCCCTTGTTCCATTCCCTAAAGACTACAGCAACCAAAAACTAGACTAGGTGTATGTCTTGCAGAAATAAATTACTAAGGTAGAATTATCTGAGAAACTTAACTGGCTAAAACAGAAAAAAAATGTACCACCTGATTTCATGACTACTAGTATTTTTAGTAGCAATAACAGTCAAAATAACATAGATTGGGACTTCCTTTGTGTTTTTCTTGCCATCCTGGCACTTTGAGCTTTATTGACACAGAATTTGGGAGGGTAGGAGGAAGGCAACTAGATGCTTGTTTCCCCCAGGGCTGAAGAGAGGCCTTTTGGGGAGAGTTTGGAGGAGAGAAGTCCCTGAGCACATGAGGTGGGAGACAAGTGAGAAAGATGGTAAAGGGTTTACAGGAAGTGATGTCGGGCAAGTGATGAACTGGGTCCTCAGCGATGTCTTTGGGAAGATGTGGAGAAAAAATGAAGTTGCTTTTGGGCTTCCCTGGTGGTGCAGTGGTTGATAGTCCGCCTGCCGATGCAAGGGTCACGGGATCGTGCCCCGGTCCGGGAAGATCCCACATGCCGCAGAGCGGCTGGGCCCGTGAGCCATGGCCGCTGAGCTTGCGCGTCCGGAGCCTGTGCTCCGCAACGGGAGAGGCCACAACAGTGAAAGGCCCGCGTACCGTAAAAAAAAAAAAAAAAAGTTGCTTTTCATCGCATTGATTGGCTGTTGAAAGACACTTCTTGAATGCTGCATCACTCAGATCTGGACATCAAAGGGTGATAGGGTTGTATTTATAAGCAATGAACACTTGCTCATAAACGTCTATGATTTGACATTGTGTGGAATCAGAAATAGGGCTGGGGCTGCATATTTAGATGCTGCTGGCATTGCCCTGCCTTGCCGTTGCTCCCTGTCAGTCTGATTGCTACGCAGCCCTAAGGGCCAAGTGATTCTGGACCCGTCCCCATCCCACCTGGGAGCTTGTTAGAAATGCAGGTCCTCAGGCCCCACCCTGGACTTACTGAATCAGAAACTCTAGGGGGTGGAATCCATCTATCCTGTTTTAATAAACCCCCTGGGACATCCTGATGCTCATTCAAATTTGAGCATCTGGTCTTTTCTAAGGTTTCAGTGGCTGACCCTCTGCCACAGACAACCCCCCGCCCCAGCCCCTTTCTCTGAATTCCCTCCTTTAGCCTTGACCTCACCCCTAGTTATTTGACAGGGGTGTGCTTGGCTGGGTCAGAGCTCAGGTTCCAAAACCAGAGTTCTGGGTTCTAGTTTCAGCTCCACCCCTAAGCAGCCGGGAGACCTTATCCAAGTCACATAACTTATTTGTACCTTGGTTTCTTAACCTGGGCATAATAATACTAATGTTGATCTACAATAGTGATTTGGATGATTAAATGACTTATCACATTAAAGAGCCCAAACAGTGCCTGGCACTTAGTAGGTGCTTTAGACACGTTACTAATCATGGTTACCCATCTCCCAGCTTTAAGTGGAGATACCACAGCAACTTGATTGTTTATCATCCAGAAAGTGCCAGGCAGAAGGCAAGATTCCGAGCAGGCATCCTCCTGCATCCCCTTGGTTACAGCCATTCGTGGTGCAGATCACGTGCATTGCACCTGTTCAATCGAAAAGGCACTCACTCTTTTCTTTAGCTGAGCTCCTTATGTGTGCCAGGCACCAGGCCAGGCCTTGTACAAACATTACCTCACCTAATCCTCGTCACCAGCCTAGGAGGAAAGGAATGTCCTTACATTACAGAGCGGAGGATGGACTCCCCCAGTGTCAACAGCTGGCAAAAGTTAGAAAGTAGGTGTGTCCGAATCCAGCATCTAGAGGAAAAGGAGATCAACTCTCTGAAAGAGACTTTCTTTCCCTTTACCGGCAATATCTTTAGAGCCTTTTCTAATTATAATGTGATCTACATTTGTCTACAAATCCAAGCAATATGGAAATGTGACATACATAGCAACTGGACATTTTTTCGTTATTCTCCATACAAAGAGTAACTGTTTTTGGTAGTCCTGTAGATGTTAGTCTGATCTTTTTTCAAAAAATATACACACATATATACATTCATTTTTTCACAAAAAAATGAAATCATACTTTGGATTTCTTAAGATCCTGTCATTTAAACTTAATGTATTGAGACATCTTCCTAAGCAACACATATAAATAAATGTCATGCTTCATAAAGGCTACAGGGTATCTCGTTGGTGGATTATTCTGACTTAACCAATTGCCTATCAATGAATAGTTAGCTCCTTTCCAATACTTGACACCTGTAGACAGCTCTACGATAAACATCCTTGCATGTACATGTATATCTTTTTGGAAGATTGCTCAATTATTTCCTTCGGATGTACTGCTAGAGATGGGTACTCATATTATTCAAGGTTTTATTACAGATTTTTCCAAATTTCCCTGAAAAAGTGTTACACCTGCTTTCTACCTGTACCAGCAATTTAAGAGTCTGTAATTCTGTGAGATAGATGTGGGGATGTCTCTTCCTCTTTTGAGGCCAGTTTATCAAAAGGATAAATCTCCATGATTCTCCACGATAAATCTCTTTATGTGTGTTTGCTAAACAGCGTATGGATTTAAAACCAGATCTCTTTGTTCCTCCTGCCTTTGCCCCATCCCGAGACCATTTGCTTTATGCCAGTTGCCAGTATTTCCCAGTATTTCCCAAGCTAAGATTCTTGGCAGGGTTTTCTGTTTGACCCTGTGTTCCTCCATGTGTAAATAGGTTGTTCTGTAATTATAATTCATGACGTTTTCATGTAATAGACATCTTGCTCCAGAAGTGTTAACTTCATTAGATACCAACCACAGGACTTTTTCCTTCCAAATCACCACCCCCTCTCAAAAATAGAAAAAGGAAAAGAAATTACCAAGGCTACAGACAGATCTTTATTTCTAATATGTTGCCTGAGCACTTGTATTAAGTCATGTTTTCTCTGGCCAGAACTACCCTGGTATTTTTTTTTTTTCTGTCAGTTTAGTCTATAAATGAAGTGAAGTTACTGCTCCTATTAAAATGGAACACTGTGCCCTTGGTTTGCTCTTAACGGGTGGGAAAACCCCATTAAGTGTTTGTGAAATATGTCTTAAATACAGGAATTTTAATCTAGTGGTCTAATAAATCCCTCTCCTCTACTCAAATGAAAGCCTTAGGTTTTCCGGCATCTGTTCAGTTATTTGTTCACCAAAACTTTCTTACACAAACCTGACCCTGAGAACTATGATTTGGGAACATTTCTTCCATTGGGGCATATATTTTTTAAAAGCACATCTTTCAAAGAATCAGGAACGTTGACAGGTGTATTTCATGGTAAGATACTAGTTTAGTAACGTGCCTGGAATTCTTTGTCTTCTAGAGTAAAAGCCATGAAATCTCTATGACTGCCCCAGGAAGTGACAACTCATAATGTTATAAGACCTAAGACCTCATAATGTTCGAAGTCCGTTCTTTTGCTGCAAAGTTTGATGGCCATCTCAAAAGTATATTCTCCTTTCAAAGCATATTTCGTGAGAGTTGGAAAGTTTCTCCTCAGCACAAGCCACAAAGAGCGCCAAGCTAGACCTAAATATATTAATTCAGCTCTCCAACATATTTCTGTTGACTGTTTTTTTTTCTTTTCCTTTGGCCAGAGTGTTTATTAGGAAACTCTGGGTATATTTGCTGGAGGTAAATTTCATCTTCATATTGGGAGCAACAGGGTAAGATGTCATTTATATTTGTGAACAAGGTAAATTTTTTTGGCCCTGACTACTTTATGTTTATTTCCTAAAATCAAAGGCATTTCCCATATAACCAAATTATAACCATCAATAAATATCAGGAAGCTAACATTGATATACTGTTACCATGTAGTTCTCAGATCCCATTCAAGTTCCACTCAATGAGGTGTCTGTAGCAAAAGTCCAGTTCAGAATTGCTTGTTACATTTAGTTTTCATGTCTCTTTCATTCTGCTTAATTCTAGAGCAATTCTTTAGTCTTTTGTATACTTTCATGTGTGGCCATTCTAGTTCAGCAGAATGGGGCAAAATATACTTCAAGGTAAACTATTTCAGTGGGGAACCCACCTATACAGTGACTTTTAACACTGGCAATAGGAAGGGAGTCCGTTCTGGCAACCATCTGGAATGAGTACTACTCTAAAAGTTCACTTGAATCCGTGGACATGATGTGATTCACTTCCTCTTGCCCAACTGGTAGGTCTCATCACTTATGGATGCAGTTCTCTTTTTTCCCCTCCACTTATTCATTCGAAATATTTGAATGTCTATTAAATGTAAGGAGAAAGGAGCCATATGTGTACTTTCCCACTGAATCTGGACCTCAGAATCCTTCTCAACACAGTGTCCTGGGCGACCTGAACCCATTTCTCTCTGTTGGCACCCTAGAGGAAAATAAATGAGAAAACAACTTAGGTGGCTGGTATTCCCACACACCATGTGAAACAGGGCTTTGTATGCAGAAAATACTTGTTGAATGGATTTAACTTGGTGTGAAAATAGTCTTTCCTTTCAAGGTAGGAGAGGAGAGGAATCAAAGAGGAAAAATAAAACAGAAAACCACATCCTATAATACTGAGTTAAGTATGTGCTTGTTCCCTTTGTTGCTTATCCTGAGGAGGAAATATGCCTGGAAAATCTGAGTTGTTGAAAGCTGGGATTATCCCAGATACTATTGTGCACATAAAAGAGGAAGCGGGACTGAGTTCATTAATCGTGACTAAGAAAACCCTTAACGCTTTTTTCAGTTTGTGATTTTAGAGAACATCCCTTCAAATCAGTACTGCTCTGCCAAAGTTCTCTTTCAGAGGCTGGACATTTCTCCTGAAGATTCTGTCATAATTCAGAGTATTTTTAGAAGTTGATTTTTTGGGAGTGGGGGGTGAGAAAGAGGAGTATATTCTTCAGATTCTTGTTTGATTTTTTTTGGACCATTTCTTTCTTGGTGGCTAGATCTGCAAACATTGAGGGTAGCCTTAACCTGGGGAAAGAGTCGAATATCACTCAAGGAGAAGCATTAAGAATAAAATGGGTGTGACAGATTCTAGGTCCATCCACCTCACTACAAATAACTCAATTTCATTTCTTTCTATGGCTCAGTAATATTCCATTGTATATACGTGCCACATCTTCTTTATCCATTCATCTGTCGATGGACACTTAGGTTGCTTCCACGTCCTGGCTATTGTCAATAGTGTTGATTGTCCTACAGAGGGAAATAAGTCAGAAAGAGAAAAACAAATACCGTATGCTAACACATATATATGGAATCTAAAAAAATAAAATAAAAAGGTTTTGAAGAACCTAGGGGCAGGACAGGAATAAAGACGCAGACATAGAGAATAGACTTGAGGACACGGGGAGGGGGAAGGGTAAGCTGGGACGAAGTGAGAGAGTGGCATGGACATATATACACTACCAAATGTAAAACAGATAGCTAGTGGGAAGCAGCAGCATAGCACAGGGAGATCAGCTTTGTGACCACCTAGAGGGGTGGGATAGGGAGGGTGGGAGGGAGACACAAGCGGGAGGAGATATGGGGATATATGTATATGCATAGCTGATTCACTTTGTTATACAGCAGAAACTAACACAACAGTGTAAAGCAATTATACTCCATTAAAGACATTAAAGGGAAAAAAAAGAATAAAATGGGTGATTCACTTAGGTACATTCATCGGGGTCAAACAACTAGGGTGCAAGCATGAATTTTTAAAAAAATGACTGCACAGCATAATTATAATGCGTTTTGTGCTTTGCTTTGAAATGTCCATTTAGGCATTTCCAAAGGCCATTCCCCAAGAGGAATTCCAAGAGAATGTGGGGTGATGGCTCCGAATTTGTTCTGCGAAAATACCCTCTGGAAGGGGTCTCTCTTGAAAAGCGGTTCCTGTGATGAACTCATTCTGGTGCATTGTCACTTTATCATTGCCTTACATTTCTTCCTCAGCTAGGGCCTGGAAGAGAGGGGCCCCAAAAAGTGAGAGAAGAATAGACAACATTTAGAATGGATAAAAAACAAGGTCCTACTGCATAGCACAGGGAACTATATTCAATATCCTGTGATGAACCATCATGGAAAAGAATATTAAAAAAAAGAATGTATGTGTATAACTGAGTCGCTTTGCTGTACAGCAGAGATTGGCAAGACATTGAAAATCAACTATACTTCAAAAAAAAAAAAAAGGGTAATTCATGGTAACAAGATAGGGGAGAGGGAAAGGAAGGAAGGAGAGCAAAACTTGGGCCCTGGGGGTATTTGGCGAACCTGCCTTTGGCTACGTCCTGTTGCCTTTTGACTGCTGCAAGGTTGGCGCTCCTGTGCTCAGAGCCATCTGACCTGCGGATGGCCGGAAGCCGACTATGACAGAGGCCTGAGATATTGCAGATCGGGTTGGGGAAGGGTCAAAATCATTAGTCACAGGAGATGAGAGGAGGTGGAGGTGGGGAAGTGGGTGCAGTGGAAATGGCTCCCGTGTTGGAGCCCAGAGGGCCGACTCTGAAGAATCTAGACCCTTCTTTTCTCAAGTCACTCTTCCCTCCACGTCTTCCTCACCCCTGCCCTCTCCACCACCTGCTCCAAACTCCCAGAGGCCCCTCTCTCTCTAGCCCTACTGATTCCCTCTCCGCTTGAGTTCTATGCTCTCACTAGCCCTGTTTCTTTTTTTCTGGCAGCCTCTGCAAAGGCTGGATGCTTACAGGCTGGCCTTTTTCTCTGACTGTGATTGGGTGGGTCGGCCGGGAGGCAAGCCAAAAAGAAAGGAGGGACTTTTTCATCTTTTTTTTTTTTTTTTTGCATTACGTGGGCTTCTCACTGCTGTGGCCTCTCCCGTTGCAGAGCACAGGCTCTGGACGCGCAGGCCCAGTAGCCATGGCTCACGGGCCTAGCCGCTCCGCGGCATGTGGGATCCTCCCAGACCGGGGCACGAACCCGCGTCCCCTGCATCGGCAGGCGGACTCTCAACCACTGCGCCACCAGGGAAGCCCAGGAGGGAGTTTTTGAAAGTCTTTTTATTACCTGTGTTGTTGCCCCCAACCTCCCCCCATCACTCAGCCTACTTTGAAATTAATGAATGCACAGCTCGGAGAATGCAGGCTTTCTGTAATAAAACCTCTCCCTCGGTCTGCCCTGCCTCTGAACCCTTGCCTGAAGCGTTTTCGTGAATTTGAGGCTGTTAACAGGGGGTGGATTGACAGCCCTTGATTTGGGAGGCTTCCCTCTTTGACTGAAGACAGGTAGAAACAGTGGTGGCAGCTGCACCCAAAACACTCTGGCTTTTTCTGTCCCTCTCCGGGCCACACCCACCTTGGGGGCAGGGCTGAGCTTAGATGCTGCCTCCCTGGGAAGCCTTCTTAGAGTCCTGGATCCCCAGGAGTCTCAACTTCCCCTGCACATTACAATCATCTGGGGAGTTTTAAAGAGTCTGATGTTCAGGCCACACCCCAGACCAGCTGCAGTAGAATCTCTAGAGGGAGGACCCATGCATCAGTCATTTTTTAAACTCCCCAGGTGATTCCCAGGAGTAGGTAAGTTTGAAAACTAACAGTCTGGACCAGTGCTTCTCAAACTCGAATTTATAGAAGAATCTTTGGGGGATGTAGTTAACATGGAGATTCTGATTCAGTAGGTCTGGGGTGGGGTCTGAGCTTCTGCATTTCTCATTTGCTCCCAGGAGGGTGATGACGATGCAGATGGTCCTTCGACTACACTTTGAGAAGCAAGGTCCTAGAGTTTGTGTTGTGTATCAGAAATGCCCAGAAGACCTCTTCAAATGCAGATTCCTGGGCTCCATCCTCAGAATTCCTGATTCAGTGGGTCTGGATTGGAGGCCTGAGAATTTGCATGCCTACCAATTTCCCTTTGCTGCTGGTCCAGGGACCATACTTTGAGAATCACTGGCTTAGACTGTTTCAGTAATGTCCCTCTGCTGGCCTCCCGGGGCTCCTGTACTGACTTTATTGTAGCGGTTGCTAATTCAATCAGCCGTTATTTACTGAGGGCACCCATCATGGTCTAGGGCCGGTACTAGGCACATAGTAGGAAGCAATGCTATGTAGCCATTTCCAGCAAAAGCTTTAAATAGGGAACATGAGTTATGACCTAAGTTTTCTAGCTTTTTAAATGAGGCCAATCATTTCATTCTCTGAGCCTCATCTTCCTGATCTGCAAAATGGGAATCGTGCTAGTACTTGCCTCACAATTTGTTGTAAGGATTGAGTAAAGTAATACACGGTAAAACCTAAAAAGAGGGCTTAGTGTAGAAGAAGTGCTCATTACCTTGTACCATTTATTATAATCACTGTCACTATTGTTAGTAGCACAGATACTTCTTTAAAACCTCTTGTAGTTTTGATTTGCATTTCTCTAATAATTAGTGACATTGAGCATCTTGTCATGTGCCTACTGGCCAACTGTATGTCTTCTTTGGAGAAATGTCTATTTAGGTCTTTTTTTTTCAATTGGGTTGTTTGTTCTTTTGTTGTTGAGCTGTATGAACAACAAGGTCCTACTGTACAGCACAGGGAACTATATTCAATATCCTGTGATAAACCATCATGGGAAAGAATATAAAAAAAGAATGTCTCTATGTGTATAACTGAGTCACTTTGCTGTACAGCAGAGACTGGCACAGCATTGGAAATCAATTACACTTCAACTAAAACAAAACCCAAAAAGACCTCTTGTATATTGCAGTTGCCTATTTATGCATCTACCTTCCCAAACTTTGAGGTCAGTGTTCACGTCTGTGTACTCAGTACCCAGCAGATGCCTTGCACATAGTACGAGCTCAATGAAAAGCTGTTGAGTGAGTGATGGGAGCCCTATCTGGCCTGAGGCGCTGTGTCACGGCTGGTCATCAGTGGATGCTCTCAGCCATCAGCCCTCTCTGGGAATCACTCATGCAGTTAGAAAGAGCCATTGCAACAATCCGAACGTTTGGGTCCCTCCCAGAATTCATATGTCAAAATACTAACTCCCAAAGCTGATGGTATTTGATACATGGCTCTTTGGGTGGATATATCAGAGAGACAGACAAGCACAACCCATGCTAGCTTTTATAAGTCTCAGCCTAGAAGTGACACACATCATTTCCATTTACAGGCCATTGGATGGAACTAGTCACAAGGCCCCCCACTTACTTCCAGGGGATTGGGAAGTATCATCCTCTCTCTGCTCAGGAAGGAGAGGAGAGCCAAGTATGTGAGAGCACCAGAAATCTACCACATCTGCTCCAGTGTTTAAATCTCCTTATGCCTCTGAATATTTGCTTTTTTTTTTAAAATAACATATTATTTATTTATTTATTTATTTATTAGTTTCTGCTTTATAACAAAGTGAATCAGTCATACATACACATCTGTTCCCACATCCCTTCCCTCTTGCGTCTCCCTCCCTCCCACCCTCCCTATCCCACCCCTCCAGGCAGTCACAAAGCACCGAGCTGATCTCCCTGTGCTATGCGGCTGCTTCCCACTATCTATCTACCTTACGTTTGGTACTGTATATATGTCCATGCCTCTCTTTCGCTTTGTCACAGCTTACCCTTCCCCCTCCCCATATCCTCAAGTCCATTCTCAAGTAGGTCTGTGTCTTTATTCCTGTTTTACCCCTAGGTTCTTCATGACATTTTTTTTCTTAAATTCCATATATATGTGTTAGCATACGGTATTTGTCTTTCTCTTTCTGAGTTACTTCACTCTGTATGACAGACTCTAGGTCTATCCACCTCATTACAAATAGCTCAGTTTCGTTTCCTTTTATGGCTGAGTAATATTCCATTGTATATATGTGCCACATCTTCCCAAACAAAACTGAAGGTCCAATGGTAGAGCCACACATGTGTGTTTTTTTTAATCACAAAATAACTGTATAAATGCACTGTGATAAGTGCTATCAAGGTAAATTTTAGGATGACATGAATGCATATATCAGAGGGCATTGATTTAAAATAGGGTAGGACTTTTGGTCCGTTTTGTTCTCTCAAGTATCCAGAAAATACACAGAATATTTATGAATAAATGTAAAAGCGAGTGCTCAAAGTATTTGTTGAATAAATGAATAAATAAATGAATAAACGGTGTATTCTTGAAAACACCATCATTTGGTTAAAAAAAAAAAGAATGTTGACTCTCTACCTAATAGTCGTTCCCCAATTTCTTTCTAGATAACTGTACCAGTGAGGGTTCTACCAGAGGGAAAAAAGAGTCAATAAATGTATATATTATACACACACACACACACATACACGCACACTTGAGTACTGAGTATGTATCTCAGGTCACACACACATGCACATTTGAGTACTGAGCATGCGTCTCAGGTCCCAAATCTGCAGGGCAGACTGGCAGGCTGGAAACTCAAGGGCCAGAGCTGATGCTCCGTCTTGAGGCAGAATCCCTCCTTCCTCAGAGAAATCTCACTTCTGTTCTTGAGGCCTTTCAACTGATTGGATGAGACCCACACAGATTATCAAGGATAATCTTCTTTCCTTAAGGCAACTGATTATAGATATTAGCCACATCTACAAAACACCTTCATAGCAACACATAAACTTAGGTGAATAACTGGGTACTAGAGCTTAGCCAGGTTGACACGTAAAACGAATCATCACACCAACAGAATTCTGATTTTGTTTTCCCTCCCTGCAGCAGCCCCGCCCTTCAGGTCGTGAGTCATGCGAACTGGTTCCAGCATGGGCATGTGGGGAGAATGCCAAAGGCAGACCTCTAGTTAATTGTTCCTTTCTCATAACAGGGGACACAGGAAGGAGATGTCCCCTTTTCGGTCTCCACTCGTGACATCTTCATGAGCCAGGAGCTCTCATGGGGCCATAAGGAAGTGTGAGCAAGACAAACATGCTGAGAAATGACAGCAGAGAAAGACAAAGAGCACCTGGGAGTTTGATAATGTCATTGAACTACTGAACCCCCCAGCCCTGGAGTTTCCCTTCCCCACTTCCTCCTCTGTGAGATAATGAATATCCATTGGGTGCTTCTTATTTGTAGCAGAGGGACCCTCCATTGAGACAAGGACCCAAACTACATGTGCCTGACTATCTCATAAGAGTTGGTCACAACTGAATGAAATCTGCCACCTACAATACTTGACAGAATATAAATACACACACGTGCGCACGAAATCAGACAGGGGAATGGACTTTGCCAGTGAGAAAGAGTCAGATCTCGGAATTTTCCACCTTGGTGTCACAGAGGAGGATTTATTAACAAGGAGGTGCTGCTGTCATTGAACTCAGTTTCATTTCAGTGTCCTGACTCCACAGTTCATGGAAGAAGCCATGTCTGATTAAGTCACCTTGCTTGATCTTTACATCCCAATTATGCAAAGTAAATCAATGAGTGAGCTGTGTCCTGGGCCTGACACTGTCAGTAACCAGCTGAGTGATCTGGTAAACATCCTCCCCTTGCTAGACCTCAGTTTATCCATCCACTCGATGTGTGATTTGGCCTGTATCAGTGATTCCCAAATTCTCTTTAAGTTGACCCTACTTTGCAAATAAGATCTTACCTCTAGCCCCTCCTGGACACAGCAAATAAAATCAGAGTGGTCCAACTGACCTGTGAGTAGAAGAACTAATACTCTCTCCACATGGAGTGGATCTCCGTGGGATTCATTTTGAAAGTCCAAGGCTCCATTCAATACTATTATTTTAAATCTATAGAGCTTTCATTATTTTTATTCAAAAAATATCTATTGAACACATACTATATACCAAACACTGTTCTAGATGCTAGTACTAGAGCAATAAACGCACACACATTCTAGAGAAGGATACAGAGTGTAAACAATTGAATAACATATCAGACGATGGTAAATGCTAACAAGAAAAATAAAAATAAAGGAGTAGATCTATTTTCAGTTTTTTGAGAAACTGCCATACTGTTTTCCCCAGTGGCTGCACCAATTTACATTTCCACCAACAGTGTCCAAGGGTTCCCTTTTCTCCACATCCTCACTAACGCTTATTATTTGTGTTCTTTTTGATGTTAGCCATTCTGACACGTGTAAGGTGATATCTCATTGCGGTTTTTTTAAAAAATATTTTTTCTATTCTTTTTCAAATTCTTTTCCCGTATGACCCAGAAATTCCACTCCTGGCTATATATCTGAAAATAAAACACTAATTCAAAAAGATACATGCACCCCAGTGTTCGTAACAGCATTATTTACAATTGACAAGATATGGAAGCAACCTAAGTGCCCATCAACAGATGAGTGGATAAAGAACATGTATTATACACACACACACACACACACACACACACACGCTGGAATACTGCTCAGCCATAAAAAAGAACAAATTTTTGCCATTTGCAGCAGCATGGATGGACTTGGAGGGCATTATGCTAAGTGAAATAAGTCAGACAGAGAAAGACAAATACTGTATGATATCACTTATATATGGAATCTAAAAATCTACAAGATGTGACTTCCCTGGTGGTCCAGTGGGTAAGATTCTGCACTCCTAATGCAGGGGACCCGGGTTCGATCCCTCGCTGGGGAAGTAGATCCCGCATGCATGCCGCAACTAAGAGTTTGCATGCTGCAACTAAGAAGCCCGCATGCCACAACTAAGAAGCCCGCATACTGCAAGTAAGAAGCCCACATGCTGAACAAATTAGTGGTTACCAGTGGGAAGGAGGGAGGAGCAATAGAGGGATGGGGGAGTGGAAGGTACCAACTATTGGGTATAAGACAAGCTCAAGGATGTACTGTCTATACAAGGTGGGGAATGTAGCCAATATTTTGTAATAACTGTAAATGGAAAGTAACCTTTAAATATTGAACACATTTAAAAAAATAAATATATAAACAAACAAAAAAAGAAGTAGGATGGGCTAAAGTGGGCACGGAGGTTGCTACTTATAAAGGATGCTAGGGGGAGCCTCCATCTCCTTGATGAAGGAATCTAACCAAAGAAAGCCAGGGTGCTACCCAATGGGATATCTGGAAGAAGAATTATAGACTGTCCTTGAAGTAGAGAGAGGTGGTATCTTGTCTTATTGATCTGGGACTCAGATATGTCTGGGAGTGTCTGATAAAGTGAGAGGACCCAAGCCCACAGGAGTGATGTTGCATGTCTCGATCTGCATGAGAGAAATGTGAGGAGGAAGTGAAACATCTCAGAGAGGAAGAAAAGGGAAAGAATGGCAAAAATGACAGAAAACCTATTTCCCAGAATAGAGAATCTTGGAATCTATTTCTGTATCCTTGGGGCAGAGGGAATAGAGGCAAAAGCTGCAGGAACTGATGTCACTAGGTTTTGTGATCTGCTAGGCACAAACAGTTCTGATTTAGGTCCTAGGTGGCACCATGACAAGATGTGGCGCCATGTAGAGGTGAAGAGTATTCCCCTTATTTTTTTCTGGAACTCAACATGGATCTCACTTGAGGGAGATAATAGAGGGCAAAGGTACCCATGTTAACACCACCGAGGTATCAGCTTTGGAGGCTCTGGGAGGTTAGCTCTTGGCGTTAGCATCAGTGCTGTCTCAATAGCGAGGCATTAGTAGTGTATCAACCAGTTTAGGTTAAGTTGTGCTGCAGTGAGAAATACCCCCAATCCCAGTGCTTCACAACAATGAAGATTTATTTCTTGCTCATGTTATATGTCTATGGAATAAACAATATCTTGGGCTTTGATGACCTTACAGTAGAGGGGGAAAAAAAAAGAATATGGTAAAACCACTCAATGGCTCTTAAAGGATCTTAGAGCTGGTGCTTGGAAGTGGTATATGCCACTTCTGTCTATAGGCCATTTGCCAAAGTAAGTCACTTGACTGAGTCTGACATCACTGGAACAGGAACGCATAATTCTCCCATAGAGTGAGATCTTAAATGAAGGATAGCAAACAGTATGAAAAATAATTCAATACCAAAATCAGTAAGGGAGCTTAGATTTGGAAGAACACAAGAAGACCCTCTGTAAATAAAGGCAAGACATCCCTAGAGAGTCTCAGAAATAATAAGAGCAGTTAACAGAAGATTTAATGTTTGGGGACATAAGCTAATGAAATTAAACTTACTTCTCTGAATATGACCTAAATCCTATCCCCCACTGCAGAGTCCTGGGAAAACTCAGGTCACACATTTCCTTATGGGGTGATCTTTTGGGGAATGCTGTTTTTGGATGTAGCAAGAACAAAAATGCTTTGCTACTAAGGACCAGTAAACTTTCAACTCAACTCTGAAATCCTGGCACTATGGTATCTTAGTAGACAGCCAGTGAACTAACTAGAATGCTCTGGTAACCAGAATGTTATCATTAGACTAAAGCCTTAGATGATCCAACTATACTGAGTAGCTATTCTGGTTTCTATTGCTGTATAACAAACTACCCAAATCCATGTGGTATAAAATAGCCATTTTATTATTATAGAGGTTAGGGTTTCAGAAAGGGCAATATGAGAATTAATTGTGTCTATTTCAGGTTGCCTGAGTTTCAGCAGGAAAGACTCAAAAGCTAAGGGTGACCTGACAGCTGGGCACTGGAAGACTCTAACAGCATGTTCGTTCACATGTCTGGTGGTTGGTGCTCTGGGATCTCTGCTGGACTGTTGGCCAGAACACACACACATGGCTTCTCTATGCAGTCTTCCTATGTGGGAATAGAGTACAGGCTTTCTCATAGTATAGCAATTGAGTTCTAGGAGCCTGGATTCTCAGCTGGGAAACCAACATGTGACTTTGCCATGAAGCTGACTGGGCTTCCTCACAGCATGGCAGCTGGGATCCAAAGGTGAGTGTCCCAAGAGAAGCAGGCAGAAGCTGTGTTGCCTTTTGTGACCTATTCTTGGAAGTCATGATGCTACTTTCACTACCGTCACAAGCCTACCCAGATTCAAACAGAGGGATCACACTGCCTCCTTTCAATGAGAAGAGGGTCTAAGTCATATTGTAAGAATAAGTGATGAGACTGGAGATGGTATTGCAGCTAGTTTTGGAAAATACAGTCTGCCATAGTATCTACCACATGTTGGGATGTCTGGGAGATCTACGATTACCCTCAATGATCATCTCTGTTCAGTGAGGTAAGTATATTTTACTTATTCCTCTATCCTAACTATGATTACCATGCTCAGTGCCTTTCTCATAATTTTAGAATCACTGTTTCTCTGAGATTAAGGGTCTGGAACTTGGTTGCTATCATAGATCTCTGGGATGATTAATGGGTATTTTAAGAATAACAGGTATCTTTCTAGAAGTGGGGAATCTGCCCAGAGATTGGTTAGACCAGCAGTGGGAATACAGTTCTGATGTCCTGTTAGCTATCCCCACTTATTTTGGAGAAATATCCTCCCTGCATATTTTGGAGAAATTTTGGGGATACAGGGAAATATCTCTATCGTGCTTTGATAGCTCTAAGGAGGGAGACTCACTGCTTTTCCCCATTTTAGGAACCTCAGCAACTCGGAGGGCCAGAAAATTTCCCCTTAAGTCTAACCTCTGTCTTTTTTGCTTTATTGTCAATCCACTGAATCCAAGCTCATTCAAGTTCTCCACGAGATCTCTTCCCCTACTGTGGTGACCGTAAAGTATTCATGTTGCAAATGATGCAGCTAACTAACAGATACCAGTGCTGCCCTCAGCCTGGGTCCTGGAGTGAGTACGTGGGGCAGAGCTCCTTGACAGCCTGCACTGGGCATATAACTTGAGTAAGAAATCAACCTTTATTCTATTGAGTCACCTAGATGCCAGGGAAATTGACTTCAGCATAGCCTCGCTTCGTCTGACTAATACGCCTCTGAACACGCCAAGCCAACCTGATTCTCTCATGAGGATCTTTGTTAAAGCTGATGTTCTTCCTTAATTACTTCCCTCCTCGGGCAATCCAAATCCTACCCATCTCCCACAACCCATTTAACCTGAAACACCTTCACTGGTAGCTCTAGCCAACAATAATGTTTTCCTGTCATTCATTCATTTCACAAATAAGTCTTGAGTATTTATGATGTGCCAAGTGGATTCAGGAACAATTAACGCACCTAAGTACGAAGTAGACAAAGTACCTGTTTCCTGGTTTCAGCATCTCCCTAGGTCCTTTGATTCTCTGATTATCTTCTTTTTTCTCAACCTGCTTATAAGATCTCCTGTTGTTACAGTTTTAAATGTACTTGGCTGACCCGAGAGGATGTTCTTGTGCTTAAATAACCTTTCTTTCCCTTCCCTTCCTCCTCTCTTCCCCTCCTCTCTGTGAATTCGTTGCCTTGGGCTGTCAAATAAACACATTGCTAGGAAGGTCACCCCAACCTGTAGGAACTTCCTCCCTGTCAAGAAGCTGCTTCATGCATCACTGGACATAATCACCGTGGAATGTGAACGCACATGCTTTGCTCTGTGCTCTAACTCCCACGATGCTTGGACCTGGACTCAGTCAACTGCTTGATTTTCAGAAGTGAGGTTGACCCCTTGGGGCAGAGGAAAGCTTGTTTTGACGTAGTCATGCCCACGTGGAAGCTGTGTATGTGCCAATATACACAGGACCAAAGAGTTGAGGCAGCTGTATGGATCTGGGCTCCACCAGGAAAGGCACTGCAGGTTTGGGGAAACATAGCCTTTGCTTGCCTTGAGACTCTGCTCTAGAGGTAAAGGAACCTTTAATTTCTTAGCTGAGAGGCAAACCGTGGTATTCAGAGCCCAGATTGGGAAAATGACCTGCCTACAATAACACAGCAAGTAGGGATCAGAGCTAGAACCAGAAGCTGGGATTCATGGCTTCTGATGCAACGTTCTTCCTTTGATATCACACTCTGGCTGCACTTTTCAGGACAAGTAGTTTTTCTCAGGTTCTTTTATGAGGCAAAATTATCTAAATAATAATATTATTAATAATAATAAAATAAGCATTTGCTATCTTATCAACACTTTATGTCAAGGTATAGAGAGGAGGGACTATACGTATACTAAGAATGAATGTATCCTCACATGAGTAAGATATTATTATTATCCCCATAATACAGATGGGGAAATTGAGGCTCAGAGAGGTGACGTAGCTGGCCCAGAATATCTTAGCTAGAAAGTGGCAGACCCATTATTTAAATCCAAGTCTGAGAACTCTCAAACTGACCTTCTCAACTGCTAATCTAGTGACTCTGAGGACTTGTGACTCTTGTGTGTTTACAATCCATTTAGTGCTTTGAACTTCTTGCCTGAGCCCAGGGTGACTCATGGATAAAATTCAGTTTCCTTACCTCTGGGGAATAACAGGACTAGTTTTACCTTCCAAATGGAAACAAGAAGCTGGAGTATCCTAGGGCAGGAATTGAGTAGGCATTCAAGAAATGTTTGTAGCATGCATGAGGTCAGTTGAGACCAGCTTGGGAAGTTCTTTTCAGTCCTGCTGCTTAAACATGAACTCTTTCTTGAATTTTCCCAGTCCAAACAGCTTTTTGAATATGAGAAAATATGGAAAAGAATTCCTCATGGTAAAGAGAAAGGAAATCTGGTGAGGAACCAGCTTAATGCAAAGAAGTTATCCATTCAATATCATTCATTGACCATTGAAGATGTGCCAAGTTCTGCATCAAATGTTAGGGATAGTTTAGTGAACTGGCCTTTGTTTACTTCTTCAAGCTCATCTCTTGCTGGAACAATCACGTCTATCATCTCTAGCCACTCTAGCTGCCTTGATTTTCCCTAAACATGGCAAGGTCACTCGTGCCTCAGGGTCTTTCCGCATGTCTGATATGATTTGCCCTGAGATCCTCCTTTTTTTAAAATTAATTAATTTTATTTTATTTATTTTTGGCTGCATTGGGTCTTCGTGGCTGTGCGCGGGCTTTCTCTAGTTGCGGAGAGCAGGGGCTACTCTTCATTGGGTTGTGCGGGCTTCTCATTGCGGTGGCTTCTCTTGTTGTGGAGCACGGACTCTAGGGGCTCGGGCTTCAGTAGCTGTGGCACGTGGCACGTGGACTCAGTAGTTGTGGCGCACGGGCTTGGTTGCTCCGCGGCATGTGGGATCTTCCCGGACCAGGGCTCGAACCCCTGTCCCCTGCATTGGCAGGCGGATTCTTAACCACTTCTCCACCAGGGAAGCCTCTTCCCTGAGATCCTTAAGTGAGAACAGTTTCCTATGTTCAGATCTCAACGTGTCCTCCTTAGAGGGCCCTTCCTTAGCACTCGATTTAATTGCTTTTCCTCCCTCTGTTACTCCCTATAGTGTCTCACTGAGGTCTTTACTCTGGAGTCCTTACTGCTGTCTGAAATCATCTAGTTCGCAATTCCCTTCTTCCTTGTCTGTCTACCTCGACTAAAATTTAAGTTTCAGGCAAGCAGGGATCTTCTCTGTCTTGTTCCCTGTTGTGTCCCCAGAATCAGAAATGGTGCACATAGACTAGATTAGTAGGTCCCTGATGAATCCTAATTGGGCAAGTGAATGAGAGACAGTGATTAAGAAAAGGGGGTGGGGTTCAAATCCTGGCTCCAACAGTCACTAGCTGTTAAGAGTTTTGCAAGTTAACCCCCTCGAGCCTCATTGCCCATAACTGTTAAATTGGCACAATAATATTTATAAACACTAAAAGAATTGCATGAGGTAATGTAGGCAATCTTACTTGGCATGCAGTGGGTGCTTGGAAATGGGAAAACCATTACTACACTTATCTCCATCAGCATCAACATCATCGTCACCATCACTGTTGCTTAGAGTGGAGAGAGGACCAGACAAGATAAAGTTAGAGGCTTATGATGCTATTATAATTATCCACTCAATACCTCCCATTACTGAGCTCTTTCTACCTGCCAGGCCCTGTGCTAAGTGCTTGATGTGCAGTATCTCAGGTAACATCACTCTGAGACTTATGTGTACCTCAGACAAAACTGAAAGCCAGCAGAATTCAAAACATTTTCCCCTGCTTCTGTCGCTACTTTGAGCCTTATTCTGATATCCCTACCTTGTGGGGCATTTGCCCAAACCAGAGAAGATTCTGCACCATGGAAACTTGGATGATAGGCCACTGTGAGTTTCATGGCCTGTGTCCCAAAGGAGTAGCGTCAGACACCATCTTTCTATGGGATCATAGTTTTATCACCTTTAACACTAGGGTTGGTGGAGGAAAAGCTCATAGATGCATCGTGAGGCCAGGAACAGCTATGCCCAATAGCATTAGCACACGAATGGGCTTCAGACCCCTATTCTTTTCTCAGCTGCACCAGAATTGCTCTTTGACCAAAGTGGAATTGCTTTAGGGAAGCATTACTCTGCCATATGTCAGCCTCAACAGATGTGCCAGGTCCAGGACGGACTTATCGCTGCTATGATGTTGTGTAAAAACCTCAGACCTAGCCACCATTTCCCATGTTCCTTCCAAGGACTTCTGAGAGGCAGACAGATGCCTTCTTCAGCTATAATCTGAAGGAAAAACAAATCCCTACCAAGCGGGTAGGACTGAGCTTGGGTCTGCGAAGAAACCTCACTCATGAGTCCAGCGAAGCTTCCTTGTCTTCTGGTTCTAGGCAGATCTTGCCCATCATCCAGACGGTCCTCTGGATCACTTTGAGGTCATCTCCATTAAGTTCTCCCATGTCCTTCTGAAGCTTTTATGGGATGAGAGACTCAACCAGATTTTTTAAAACTCGTGAGTGGTTTATTATTTGGAAATCTTAACCCCCATTGATGTTCTTTTGAAGGAAGCTTACAGGGCTCGGCTGGAGGCCTGAAAGTAGAAAGTTCCTCTACACACTTAGAGTGATGGTGACATGGACAATTACCCTCCATAAATATAGTACTTGCACAATATGAAGACCTTTGGGATCATCTGCTGTAGGAATGATAGAGAAGGTTCTTCTCAAAGTCTATCTTGGATTGACTGGTGGTGGCTCCCTGAAACTTTGAGTTGAAATGGATTCTGAGACTATATCTGGGATATGCAGGAAAGAATAAAAGGATCAATTAGTGATGTCTGTGATGGGTAGGACAGTTGAGAGTTATATGACCTGTATGCCAAATATAAAATCTCCTACCTATGGTCCAATTACCCCCTTTTCCAGCTGGGTCACCGGAGCCCCAAATAAAAGTTACTTGCCCCAAGTTACATAACATGCTACTAGTTAACTCCAGTCCAGCACCTTTTCCACCACATCATAAGATTCAGCTCTCATCAACCATGAGAGAAAAAATGCAAGGTGATGAAAGAAAAACATTGTATTGAACAAGACGAGTTCGTTTATATGGTTTCCACCAACATCTGACATATTGGTGACTGACACACGTGGTTTATTCTAAAGCTGCCCCCATTCTTAAAGTTTGCAAATAGCCTCAATGCCTGAATTATTTTAATGGGCCACTTTGTACCAGTCTTTCACAAGCCGTGGGAACTTTTCTGAATTGACACAGTTGGATTAAGATTATTGTGAAACAGCAATGGGGCTTTCACAGGGAATATCCAAGAGATGGGGATTGTTGACTTATTTGCTGAGTGATGGGCCCTTACCTCCTCCAGCAAATTTTATCATGCTGCCCAAGTTGTTTTCCATCAGGAAACCGGGAAGTTACACTAGTGGTAGAACTGTTTGAGGGTTTGAGGTGAGCCCCTTCTCAAGAACCTCAAAATTGCTTTGAAGTATTGGATAATTTGCCTTCAATTTATTGAAGTGATATGTTACATGACCTTGATCCATTTTCTCCTATGGGATCCTCTCCCAGACCTGCTGGCACAGCTGAAAAATAAATACTGGGCATCCCTGGAGGATGGTGTGAGGAGTGGGAAGAGAGGAATAATATTTATTTTCAACGCACCCTGGAGACCTTGACATTAGCGTGTGTCCATCTCTTTTCTCAGTTCCATGAGTTGATGCTTAAAACGATCTCTGGTTATTGCGAGGGAGGAAGCCAGTGTGAAGGGGCATCTGGGATCCAACCCAGACAAATGGTGGGAAAGCAAATATCTCGACAGACCAGTACAGGAAATTCTCCCTTCTTCAGAAGACAGATCTGTCTTCCTCGTTTAATCCCCGGCACAGCTGCACTGCTCACGGCATGGAGACGTGTTAAATGAAAATGGATTCTGATTTGGGAATCGTAGTGGCAAATCTAATTTCAGATTACTCCTTTTCCACAGTCTCGCCCCACTGGGGGTTTGAGTCAAACCATAGAATAGGGACATTACCTGAGGCAGAAATTGAATGCCTATTATTGGAGATGCTAAAGCTATGGTTGCCAGCACCAAGACTGCCCAGAGTGGCCGCCATTCACCCAGTGCCTCTTATGTGCCAAGTACCCTCCCAATCTTTTCTTTAGTCTTTACAGTCCCTTGGTGAGGTTACTCTTCTCTTCTTCCATTTCACAACTGGGGAAACTGAGGCTCAGAGAAGGTATTAGATTCCTTTTCATTTAGTCATTCATGTATTAAATATTGTTGCTCCCTTAATAGTGTGCCAAGAATTCCCTGTAAATGGTGAATGAGAGACAACATTTTAAAAGATGAGTTAAAGAAAGGGCCAGCAGTGCAAAAAATTGGGAAATTTCTGTGCCAGGTGGAGGGAACAGAACGTGTGTCTTTGGAGTTTCAAGTAATGGAATCCAGAGGCTACTTTAAGGGAAAAATAAAGTTCTACATCATCCCCCAAAGGCAAGGGTGCAGGTGGGTTTGGGAAGGGATGAGAATGAGGAACTCAAAAAATTCGACTGATTGATACATTTTTTTCTCTTTTCGGTACCTTAGCTTCATGGTTCTTTTTTCCCCATCTATATGGGAGTCAAAGATGACCACCACCAAACTCCTATGCGTAGATTAAGACAATGAAACAGAGTAACTCTCTCTCTTTCTCAGCACCAAGTTCAGATTCCTGGGCAAGAAGTTTTATTGGCTTAGCCTGAGTCAAATGTTTAACTATGATCAAACATCAGGGGCTGGCGGTAGATGGATTCATCGTATACAATATGGCTTCTGAGGGTCAATCACTGGGGTGAAGGACTCAGTTAAGGTGACCATTAGATGGAGGAACAGATAGCTTAAAAGATGCTGCTCCAACCAGTAAGACAGAGAAAGAAATCAGACCCAAGTGTGCCTCACTCAAAACACTACAGTTGACAACCAACTACTCACCTTGTATCATTTCAAAGTAGCACAAGACTAGGCCCCTGAACTTGGTCATTTGTGCCTTCCATATGGTCAACTCTACATTGCAAGGAAGTCTGCTAAGCAGGGGTGGATGCTCCACACCCATGTGGCTACCACATTTCAGTTATCTTCCTATAGTGGAGTGCTTAAGAGGATGGGCTCCAGAGCTGGAATACCTGGATTTGAGCCCTGGCTCTACCACTGTGACCTTGAGAAAGCTAACGCTCCCAGCTAAGTGTGCCAGTTTTCTCCTTGGTGACATGCAGATAATATTAGTTTCTAGCTCACAGGGTTCTTGTGAAAGTCAGTGAGTTAACGCATGTTAAAGACTCACTGAATGATATTCAATAAACACAAGTTATTTTGAGCCACCCAGACCAAACGCCAGAGGAGACGATGACTTGAGACCATCCCACATGAGGGATGGTGTGAGATGGCAGGGCCTGGCATATTCTGGAAGCTCAGTTGCCATCATGAAATGATGGGCCCAAGGCAAGGCGGACACAGTTCCTTTGCAATCATGTTCCAACTACCACATGGAATCATGGACCCAAGGCAAGGCGGACGCAGTTCCTTTGCAATCATGTTCCAACTACCACATGGAATCATGGACCCAGATGCTGCCCGAATCTCCTAGCCCAGCTTGGCTTCTTTAGTCCCCCAAGATCACCCAGAAAGATCAAAGAAAGCCCATCCTTGTCCAGCCAGAGATTGCTCAAGAGGCCAGTGACTGTTCCACCAGGGAACAGAATTCCAATTTGCTGGTTAGCCCTGAAGAGGGAGAACGTGGGACCGAACTCTTTCCTCCCACATAGATTAAGGAGCAACAGTACACCAAGTTTGGGTACCAGGTTGCAGAAATGAGGACCCGGTCACAGAATTAAAGAACATGATGTCCAGTGGGGGAAAGACATGAAAATCCACAGAGAGTTATACAGGACTATTAATTTGTGTATTGTTCTAGTAAGACTTCGATGGGATTATTTAAAAAAAAAAAAAAGACCAAAAAGAACAATGAAGAGAGGTTAAATGAACTGTAAAAGTAAAATACATAAATGCACAAGAGGATGAAGCAAGGGATAAATGAGAGAATAGGAAATAAGATGTAGGCAGGGGGTTAAATTAGTGGGTGGAATCAAGAGATTGGCTTTGGAGCCCTGGTGCTGTCTCTTCCAAGCATCATGAGCTTGAGAAAGATAGTCTGCCTTTCTGTGTCCCTGCTTCCTCATCTGTAAAATTAAGATAACAGAAAGTGCATGGGGATTTTGAGATGAATGAATGACAACAGGACTACAAAGCACCTTTTAGACTGTAGGTGCTTTTTGGAGGTGGGAGTGAGGTTTCCATGGTGGGCAAATGGTACTAAGCCTGAGACCATGATGCATTGCCATTTGCCTGTCCTCCCGAAAAGCTCCCTAACAAAGGTACTTGTTCAAACAAGAAGTAGGGAACAGGGCACAGCTTTCTTAATACCTGATGGTAATTGATAACCCAGCCAGAACTCAGTGACACCAAACACTGAGTTCCCCGGTAGAACTCTACTTGGACTTGGGACATCATCAAGCTTCCTGTTCCTATACCCTAATGACAAGTTCCCAGCCAGACTTGGCTCATCATTTTGCATAAGGAGGAATCATAACAGAAAAAAAAAAGGAAGAGACCTATCTCAGGCCACCCCATAGAGGCCGACCCTGTCTTAGTCTTCTTCTCATATGGAGTCAGGAAGTACAAGAAGAACTCATCGGGTAGAGTGGCACCATATACCAGGAAAACATCAACCAACTGAAAGGTCTGGGGATTCGATGATTTAGATTAGAAATTCATGCATGTAGTTCGGGCCAGTGCAATGGCAGAGTTAATGAGAGTAAGAAACTTGGAGAGAGAGGTGAGATCCCCTGCCCTAAGAAGAGTCAAGAAAGATACCTAGAATGAACGTGTGGCATCTCTTACTAAGGCCAGTTCAACAGGTGGCAAAAGGCTGCACCTTTCCTCCAATTTCCATCCACATTTCCATCTACTCTAATCATCACTTCCCAACAGCCCCTTCCTCCCCAGGCACACACATACACCATTTCAGTCGACATACAGTCACTGAGAATAAAGACTATAGTTCCTCTGGCTACTGGGCGTGGCCATATATCTAAGTTTTGGCTAATAGGTTATAAGAACTTTTCCAAAAAGACAGCTGGACCAGACCTCGTTTGCTTGTTCATTGGTTTGTTGTCCTTTTTTGTCGCTTTCTCCTGAATATAATAGCTTGCCATCCTGGCAGCCAACTTGGATAATGAAAACACGGGCCACATCTTGGGGAAGCCACAGCAAAAGTTTGTAAGGAGCCTGGGCCTCTGGGGACGTTGTGATGAAGAGGTTTCAGATTAGCTCTGGACTCCTTACCATCTGATTTATATGTGAAAGAGAAATACATCTCTACTTTGTTCAAACTGCTGTCGGTTTGAACTCTGTGACAACTAAACTTAACTTTAAATAATACACAAGACTAGGAGCCATTTTTAAAATATTAGAATTCAGAATCATAATTCAAAGTCATGGGTTTTTTGAAAAATACATAGATAAGTAAGATAGGTTCATAAAAGCTTTCTGCCGGTTGTGATTGCAAACCAAGAGTCTGAGCCTCCACTGGTGTCACATACTGTGCTGGATTACAAAAATCCAAGGATGAGTGAAATACACACCCTCCTTTTTAAAAATATAGAGAACAAGGCAAATGCAGAAGGATTTGCTTCATGTATCAGATGAGGCTTTCTGGTCCATAGAGGAAATAGCATTTGATATGGATGTAAGAGTATGGGGGTAATTTCAGAAAAGTACTTTAGGAAGTGGTATTCCTTGGAGCGTTCATAGTGAGACTCGAGGACATAAATGCAAAACCACTTTCCTCAATTTCAATATTTCCTTTTAATATTGTCCTCATTTAGTAAAAGAATCTCCTTGACTGCTTAATCATGTGGATTTGATTCCCAGTTCCTGTTATCTGTGTGACCTTGGCCAACTCACTTAATGTCTCTGAGCCTCTGTTGCCAATCTGTAAAATGGAAATAATGAAACCAGCCAAGGAAGAGACTGCTATGTGTGTGCTCCTCTTCTTGCTGGGTGCATGGCCAAACATTTCCCTGCCTCTTTTTCTGTAAGGAGAGGCCATGTGACTGAGTTCTAGCCAATGGAAGGTGAGCAGAATCAATGGGCATCATTTCCAGAACAAGGCTCTTCTAAGCATCTGTGTCTCCTTGTGCCCTCTTTCCCTCTCTGTTGGATGGATTCAGAGTGTGATGAGGCCCCAAGGCATGGCAGAGTTACAATATAGAGGGAGTCTAGGCTTCCCTGGTGGCGCAGTGGTTGAGAGTCCACCTGCCGATGCAGGGGACACGGGTTCGTGCCCTGGTCCGGGAAGATCCCACATGCCGTGGAGCGGCTGGGCCCATGAGCCATGGCCGCTGAGCCTGCGCGTCCGGAGCCTGTGCTCCGCAACGGGAGAGGCCACAACAGTGAGAGGCCCGTGTACTGCAAAAAAAAAAAAAAAAAAAAGAAAATAGAGGGAGTCTGAGTGGATAAAAACTGCTAGGAATACCTGATTGAATTCCTACGTGAGTGAAAAACACATTTGTATCGTGTGGAGCCACTAAGATGTTGGGATTTACTTGTTATAGCATCTAGCACTTTCATAATTGATGTATTGGCCTTAAATGAGGTATAGTCGCCCCTCGGTATCCATGAGGAAATGGTTCCAGGATCCCTGGGTATACCAACATCTGGGGATGCTCAAGTCCCTGCTATAAAATTGTGTAGTATTTGCATGTAAGCCATGCAATCCTCCCTCATACTTTAAAAAACCTCTAGATTACTTATGCTACCTAATACAATGTAAATGCTATGTAAATAGTTACCAGCATGGCAAATTCAAGTTTTGCTTTTGGGAACTTTCTGAAAAAAAATTTTTTTTCAAGTATTTTCAGTCTGAGGTTGGTTGGATCCGTGAATATGGAACCCCAAGATACAGAGGGCTGACTGTAATTTATTTTAAAAACCTAACACAAAGTCTGATACACTGTCACTTTCTGGTAGATGATGGATATTGGCCTTGCAGTTGTTGTGAGATGTTCAGACTGACCCAAGCAGGAGAAGAGTCGGGCCCACAAGTAACACCTTTTGCTGTACGTAATTTTTTGTACCACTTGCTGCATTTGGTCTTCATCTAAGTATAACCCCACATGATCACCCTTCCCGTTCCCCAGAGCTGTGCTCTTGGTCGAACAGGTTAGGCACTGAATGACTCTAGGGAAGGTCATTGACAGCCTACAGTGCGACTTGTATGCCTTGCGGTTGTGCAACGCACAACTTACACAACCATCAGCTGGCTCTCCACTCAGGGCCTCTAATTAGAGGAAAACTAGGACAGGGAATGGGAAACGAATGCCATCTCATCTCTCATCATTTTTTTGCCAAAGCTCTACATCCCCCTGGAGTGTCACCTTCAGGTGAGAGGGATGCTTGTTTTATTGACAGCTGTATTCCCAGTGATCAGTAATAGGCACTTGATAAGCAAAAAGAATCATTCGCAGTGTTACTCAGAGAAACACCTTTCCACCCTGGAAACGCTCTGAAGCTTCCATTTCTCAGCCAGCTGTTGGCACAGCTCTAAAGAAACCAAGGAAACTCTTGCAATGAGCAGAACAAATGTTCCCATGCCCTAAACACATTGCTGGTGTCTAGCTCTGTGTCTTATTCCCCTGCCATGTGTGACCCCCATCTCAGAGGTTTGAAGCCTTAAATCATCACTCGAGCAGGTGAGAACAGCTTGTTAGGAGAGAACAAGCACACGATGCTAACTGACCCTCCCTCCAGCAAGAGTTCAGATCTGGCACCACAGGCGCAGCATCTTATTGTGTCCCTGCAGCCAGGCAGGACAGTGACTGCCATGGAAAGTGTAGCCTGAGGCTCTGGATTGCTGGGTTTGATACAGATTTCATTCTGTCACGTATGCCTCCGACCATCATGGCCGTACGGTTACCCTGAATCATTGATTGAGTGCAGTGTTTTTCTGCCCAGGAACGGAGATTCTTTTATTTTCTATTTGCTAGCAACTCAGTGACACCCACTGCTCCTTGCTAAAAGTATTTGCAAATGAAACATTTACCCATGCACTGGAAAATGTGCCTCTGACTTTGACGGAGCACCTGTGATGTGTCCCAAGCACCATGTTATACACGGAACATGTGCTGTCTCATCTGCACCTGGCCACACTCCTGTGAACCAGGAAGAATCAGCCCCATTTTATCCTCAGAGAAATTAGGAAAACGTCCCAAGATAATATGACTAGTTAACGCACATTGAGAACTTACTGCATGTGAAGCTGGCCCTTTCCTTTTTTCTTTTTTTTTTTAAAGAAACATTTTTCATTTTCACCGAGATCATTATGTATTTATTTTTGGCTGTGTTGTGTCTCCGTTGCTGCACGCAGGCTTTCTCTTGTTGTGGCGAGCGGGGGCTACTCTTTGTTGCAGTGCGTGGGCTTCTCATTGCGGTGGCTTCTCTTGTTGCAGAGCACGGGCTCTAGGAGTGTGGGCTTCAGTAGTTGTGGCTCGTGGCCTCTAGAGTGCAGACTTAGTAGTTGTGGCTCACGGTCTTAGCTGCTGCACGGCATGTGGGATCTTCCCGGACCAGGGCTTGAACCCATGTCCCCTGCATTGGTAGGCGGATTCTTATCCACTGCACCACCAGGAAAGTCCCAGAAGCTGGGCTTTTTCAAGATGCTTTTCTGGGAGGGCTTATTTAATTTTCATAACAATCCAAAGTCGGAGGTCATATTGTTGTGCCCATTCTACTGATTGGGAAAGCTGAGGTGCAGTTATCCAGGAAATGATTGAGCTAGGATTCACAGTCTGTCAGTCGGCACCAGAGTCCATTCAGTTAATCCAATCCTGAGGCTGGGGTTTCAGTGGATCCAACACTATCTGGCACCCTTCAGGCCCCAGTGCCTGGAGCACAGTCAAACAAGTTTTACAAACTCAAAACTTTCTGGAGATCTGGCATGCAAATGAATGACATAGGCTGCGTATGAACACTTTCTATTGTTCCTGAGATAGGAGGCCTGTTGAGTGTTTCTTTAGTTGTTCTTTATTAGTTAGAGACATGGGTACCAGAAATATTTTATGCTCTTCCTAATTCAGCTGAGAGTAAGCCAGAAAACAAATAAATGTCTACAATGCAGAGGCAGAATTTGAATTCAGGGAGCAGCTTCCCTTCAAAGCAGTTTGCCTTTGGAAACCCCACGTGGTTTCGACCACCAAGCTCAGCATCCCAGACAGCTGTGCATCCTAGGCTATGAGCAAAAATGTTAAACACTGTCTTTTAACTTCTTCAAGTTTCTGCCTCTTCCATTTAAAAAACAAAAGGAAGAAGATGATACATAATGGATGGATACAAAGCTCTTCCTAATGTCTAGTCTCTCCTTCTAGCAAAGGGCCTTCGGAAGGCACTGGGGCGGCTTGTGGATCTGTGATGGGGCAGCTGTGATTCCTGATCCTGGCTGTTGTCCTGCAACTGAGATTAAGGAACCAGACAACATGCTGGAGATTTATGGATTCCATTGCTCTTTATGTGGTTTATTTCTTGCATGCGTTCCCTCCGCTTTGCCCAACAGGGAACACCACATCACAGGGTCGGTGTGAGTTGCAGAAAACTCTCACTGACTCCCTGAAAACGGTCCCGATGGGACGCAGCCATGGGGAGAGGCTGTCTCTGGCTGATTCCTGGCAGAGGAGATCCAAGCACAGCCTCTGCGTGGGGTAGGTGGTATCTGGCACATTTTCGGCAGCTGTTTTCTAAGTAATAATAATAGGAATAATGATCTAAAAGAGTAGGTACCACATGTAGCTCTGCTTCTTTGAAATCCAGGTTCCTGGTCTTACTTCCTGAATTCTCAGTTAAGGAATGTTTGGTGGAATCCAGTAATCTGTGTGTTTAACCATCTCTCTGAATAATTCTTCATCAGTCACCTTGGCAGCTAGTCCTGACATTCAAAAGTCACCGATCTAAAAAATGACAATGAGAAAAGAGAAAAACAAAACAGACAAACAAACAAAAATGACAATGCACTGTTCCTTGGCACTTCAGGAGCTCTCCTGAAATAATAATTCAAGGTTTTTCTTTGACGGTGACTCCTTCAAGAGGGCAATGCCACTGCAAGCAAATACAAGCATGCTTTCATCTAAAATAGTCTAGTCATTTTCTGAACATTTACTATGTGCCAGGCACCAGACATGGAACTTTAGATGCATCATCTTCATTTAATCCTCTAACACATCTATGGAGAGAATGTTGGAAAAGCATTCATTTCACAGATAAAGAAACTGTGGCTTGGAGAACACAATGGCTGTCTGAGATCACCCAGCTAGGAGCTGGGATTTGGGTCCAGGTTAATTTGACTTCATGTGATGCCTTCTTTGATGAAAACAGTGCAGGGATTATTATTCTGATTTTCCTGAAAAGGAAATTGAAACTGAGAAGGGTTTGGAGGTCTGTATTAGTTTCCTGTGGCTACTGTAAGAATTTACCACCAATTTGGTGACTTAAAGCAACAGAATTTTGTTTTCTCACAGGTTTGGAGGCCAGAAGTCTAAAATCAGTATTACTGGACCAAAATCAAGATGTTGGCAGGGTGTCCTCTGCAGGCTCTAGGGGAGAATCTGTTCCTGGCCTCTTCTAGCTTCTGAGCGCTCCAGGCATCCCTTGGCTTGTGGCTGCATCACTCTAGTCTCTGCCTCTGTCTTCACATGGCCTTCTCCTCTGTGTTTCTCAAATCTCCCTTTGCGGTTTTCTTGTAAGGGCACTTGTCATCGAATTTAGGGCCCACCTGGATAATCTTAATACAGGATATCTCATCTCAAGATCCCTAATTTAATTACATCTGCAAAAACCTTTGACCAAATGTCACATTTACAGATTATTGGTGGATGTATTTTGGGGGGGACCAGCATTCGACCTACGGCAGGGTCCCCTAGCCAAGAAGGGGTAGAGAGGGACTTAACACAGATCTTGACACCACCCTGCATGTCTTGCTTAGGATTGTGTCAATTTTGAATGACAGAAACCCAGCTCAATTTAAGCTTTTATGAGGGGTTGGGGGGACGGGGAAGGGAGGTAGCAGGTGATGCATTGTCCCTGTAAATTAAAAGGACAAAGGGAGATCTTCCTGCGTTCAGGAAAGGCTCCCATTTTGTGGTCAGTGCTGAATCCATCTCTTGGACAGCCTTTCTCCACCCAACAGGTCAGATGACTGCTCACAGCCCAACACCCACATCCTTCTCGTTTAGTCCATGGAAAGTGACTTCCCTTTCCATTAACCCCAGAGAAACAGTCTTGAAAACACTCTTATTGGCCTTGTCTTAATCACATGACCATTCCTGAACAAATCACTATGGTCAGAGAGATCATTTATTCAACAGCAATAATAAATATATATTGAGTACTTTCTATGTGTCAGGAACTCTTCAAGGTATGTGGGAATACACCAGTGAACAGAAGACAAATTTCTACCCTCACAGGGCTTATATTCTAGAGGAAAATACAGATAATTAACATATAAACAAATAAATTAAAAAAATTTTAAACTACAATTCGATTTCAGATAGAGATAAGTGCTTTGAAACAAACCGTTTAGGGCAATGCGCTAAAGTATGGCCAGAGGGCTCCTTCAGCCAGTATGACCAGTTAAGACCTCTCTGAAGAGGTGATAGGCGAGGTGGAAGTCAAATGATGAGAGGGAAGCAGCTGTATGATTGTGGAAGATCCTTCCAAGCAGAAAGCCCAGCAGGAGCACAGGGACTGGGATAGGAATGAGCTTAGAGGAACAGAAAGATGGGCAGTCCAGCTAGACAGCAGCACATGAGCAGGAAAGAGTATGAGATGTAGCAGGGAAGCAGTGAAGCAGCATCTCAACCCCAGAAGTTTGATTTCCAAGTCCTCTGCTCTTTACTTCTTCTCTATCCACTCCTGCTCAGCAGAGGCATATCTCTGGTCACCCAGAACAGATCTTCTGGTACATTGTGGCACTCCTCTCACTGCATGGCTAGGATATTTTCTTTGAGCACTTGAAATAGTTTAAATACCACACCACCCACCAGGTGGGTGCCTTCTGCTCTTCCAAGAAGAGTAGGATTCAAGTGCAGAAGTAAATCAAGTGTTAACTGACTCTGTAAGTTCTCACTGGGTCTTCATCCAAACTCAAACTTAGCCCAAGCAAAATGCTTTGGCAAAGTTTGTTTTGGTGGAAGTGGGGAAGTTGACGAACAATGTTTTCTCTTTTCTTTTTCACTTTCCTATGCCTCTGGGCTCATGGTTCCTGGCCAAGGTCAGAGGTACTAAAATACCACAAGAAAGAAGACCTTTGAAGCGATCATCTGTTCAGCTGAGGGGGAGGTGGTGTTGCCCAAAGACTCACCCAGGAATGTAACCTTCTAGAGCTTTAGACAGAGTGCCTGGGAGGCCCCCAGAGACATGTGGAAGCCTTGGAGTTGATTTGGAAAAACATCTGAACTTCTGGTTGGGGCTCTGAGCCAAGGCTGTAGCCCTCTGGGAGATTTCATTTGCTCTCAGCCAATCAATGGAAGCCACTTGTTCAAGATCTGAGCTGGCTGGACCACCGCCTTCAATTTCGGGAACCTCAGAGACCAGATGCTGAATTGCTCTTTCAGAATACACCCTGGAATCTCTTGTTCTCCAGTACAATGATTTAGACAAAGTTATGTGACCACGCGAAAAGTGGTGGTTTCATTGGCAGTTTCCACTAGACACTCGCTACTCAAAGTGAGACCCATAGACCAGAAGCATAAGCATCCCCCAGGAGAAATGCAAAATCTTGGGCTCCACCCCAGATCTATTGAATCAGAGTCTGCAGTTCAACAGGATCTCAGTTAATTTGCATGTACACTGAAGTGTGAGAAGAGCAGTGCTAGACAACCTTTGTCATATATGCAGAGTGCTGCCATTGCTCCTGTTGTGTCCTTGGCAGGCATCAATAATCAATCACAGAGTTATTTCCTTCCAAGCACAGAATCTTTTCAAGTCATGGTTCCAGGTAGCACTGGCCAATGAACAGGAGTTGGTCCAAGATTAAATCTACCTTCTACACTAGTGTCAGCACTTAAAAGAGCTCTGTGGCACTTTCATTTTCACTAATATCCTCCCAGTGCTAAGTATAGCAATGCATGCATCATAAGTGCCTGATCAATGTTTGTGGAATTACTGTATCCTCCCCTTGGCTTTTTGTCCTGTGGCATTTGTTCTACTCCGGCCCCCAATCCCAGAAAACTGGAATTTCCATTGGACATTCATACCGTCCGGCATATCTTCTGGGTGTTGTGTTTTGTTGTTGGGACTCACCTATTGGAAAGTTGAAATGAGTTTTTAAAGACTTTGGGGTCTGCATGAAGACACATGGGAACCTGTCTTGCTGGCAAGCGGGCCTCAAACCATGCAAGCTTTCTCCAGGACATGGCCCCTTGTGACCTAGCCCTAAAATATGGCAGCCACGTGAACTGGGTTGCAGGCAGAGGTGGGGAGGGGGAGTGGGTAAGGAAGACAGGAATAGACAGGAGGCACGGTTGGACTAACAGAGCTCCAAAGACAGAGCAATAATGATTATAAATAGCATCCTTTTGACGGCCGTTTGATGTACTGTCCAAGGCCAGGTGGAAAATCTTTCCTTCCTTGCCCTTCCCCACTAATGGTTTTCCTCTCATTTTTCAATAAAGATTCTGAGTCCAGTCGGTCGCTTGTCTGGAGCATTTGTTTCCCATTAGAATACCTTTTGCGATTTCACTGTGTTATGCTAGATAATTGCTTTAATAACAAACCGAGGAAAGACTTTTGAACATTTTAGGAAGTAATTTTTTTTCTCCAACGAAAATCTAACAGACACTGACAGAGGACTTGGGAATAGTCAAAGAGGAAAAAAATGGTGGTGGGGGGAGGTGGGAGAGATACCAGAATTTATTGACCAGCAGTTGCAGGTGGAGATCAGCATCCAGGGGTCTTCTCCCACTGCAAGGAGAGTTGTCAGGGGTGAAGATGCTCATGAACAGAGAATGAGGGAGCTTAAATATTTGGCAAGCTTGGGGTGGGTGAGCATGAAGCAACATCCTTCCTGTGATTTATAGGGAGGGAGCTCCAGGGATATGTATCAGTTTGGGAATAGAGATTGGAAGAGAATGCATTTGGGGGGCTGGGGCGTGTCTCTATGGAATTTGCCCATCATGCCCAGGAGTACTCAAAACGTTCTGTGTGTGAGTAATTCATTCAAAAGTGCTAAATGGCCTGACCAGAGAAAGCAACAAAAATACCTGTTCAGAAGCACGTAATGTACTTTTTCTTATTTAATTGCCTTCACAACACTTTGCCCGATAAAAAAATCAATAATGGATAACACTTATATAGTGCTTATGATGTCATGCTTCAAACCTCTTACATATATTAATGGGCATAAACTTTGCAAGAAGCTTATAAGTATAATTTGTATCTGTTTTGCAGATGAGGAAACTGAGGTGCAGAGAGGTTAAGGTTAAGGTTAAGAACGCACAAAGGAGTAGCAAAGGCCAACATTTGTTGTTGGAAGTCTGACCCCAGAGTCTGCATGCTTAGCCTCTGACTATACTGTCTCAGTTGTAACTGCAGAAATTACAGAATTATAGTATTGGGCTCCCTTGTATTGGCCCTCGGCTGTCAAAACAAAAATACGATGCCACGCTTATCCAATGTCTTAGGTGTCAGGTGCTGTGCTCAAGCCATTGGGAAGATAAAGAGGTGAAGGATGGCAGGAGTAGGGGCTGCGGCAGCTGCCCAGTGAGTCCTGATGGTGTTCTGGATTAGGGAGTGGCAGAGAAGACAGATGACCAGATTCAAAATATATGAGGACGTAAACGTGAGAGGACTGAGCAGTTGATCAGACGCTCAGACCCGGAGTGTGGACAAAGAACATAGTGACCATTGTAGAGATAAGAAAAGCAATGCTTGACCCCTGGGGATGAAGTATCTCTGACATGACCCTGACTCTGGCTACTCCAGGAAGACACAGATGGCAAATGGGTTTC
Organism: Hyperoodon ampullatus; assembly: GCF_949752795.1. Lineage (NCBI taxonomy): Eukaryota > Metazoa > Chordata > Mammalia > Artiodactyla > Ziphiidae > Hyperoodon > Hyperoodon ampullatus. Next base: position 14,057,828 of record NC_136926.1, read on the forward strand.
ATTTCTTCTGCCAAACTCCAGTAGAATGCAAGCAGCGAGAGGCAAGAGATTTAGCTTTTTAGCCAGTGCAGTATTCCACAGCACCCAGAACAGTGCCTGGCACACCTGAGGCCCTCGGTTGACAGCTGATGAAGGAATGATTGGAGGTGGCTGTCACAAGGATTGGGGCTGCACCTGGACTCATAAGGGCAAGAGTATAGGAATCCGTCAAGGTCGGCAGCGGGTGTGGACTGGGGATATATAAGGCACTTATTGCTTATCTGGGGCATGGAGACATTTATTCATTCTTTTGTTTATTCATTGGTTTAATCACTTATTCATTTATTCAACAAACATTAATCGAACATCTACTATGTGTACTACTATGTGGAAAGTACTATGTACGAAGACCTACTATGTGTCAGGTCTTTGGGCAATTCTTTGGGGATATGACATTTAAAGCAACAGACATTGTCTCTGAACTGGTGGAGAAGCTCGACCCAATGTTATACAAGATCCAGTGGGATCTTACAGCTGGAATCCTGGGCAAATTAGCATGAGGTCATTTGATCCTATTAGTGCCTGGAAGCAGCAAAGTACCTCTCAGGAAGAAGCAGTACTCAGAGCTTCTGGGAGCAAAGGTCCTGAAGTCTTCCAATCCACTTCCCTTTGTTCCCTCCGCAAAGGCGTGTTGATTTATGTGCAAAACTTAACAGGGTCCACGAACAGGCACCAGGAGTCTTGTTTGATGTCTTCAACTGGTCTGCCCTTTACTCACTCTGTCATGTTGCCAAAGGTCAGAGTGAGTCAGCTTGCCCAGCTGTAGAATGGGCTCATGCATATGCATTAGAAGGGCTTGGAACACCTCGGTGGGGGTGTCTCAGGGGCCCCAGAATCCGCTGTCTGGCTGCAATAATGATCATAAAAACCCGTGATATTTGTACAACCCTTGAGTCTTTTCAAAGAAAGTGGATGCCCCTCAATTATCTCACCACCTTCTGGGGTAGATAAAGCAGGGTTATTCTCCCAGTTCTATAGCTCCAGAGGCTCAGCGAGGTTCAGAGACATGCCCAGAGCCACCAAGGAAAACTGAGATAATATGGACTTTGAAAGAACCCAGAAAAGTGAATGGAAGAGTTAGGATGGAATATCAATATAAATGTGTGTGAGTGTGTGTGTGTGTGTGTATTAGTCAGGGTTCTCCAGAGAAAGAGAACCAATAGGAGATGATGGATAGATAGATAGATAAATAGATAGGAGGGGATTTATTATAGGAATTGGTTCACGTAAGTATGGAAGCTAGGGAGTCCCACCATCTACTCTCTGGAAGCTGGAGACCCCAGAAAGCTGGGGGTGTAATTCAGTCCAACTCCAAAGGCCTGAGAATCAGGGGCCAATGGTATAAGTCCGGATTTGAGTTCTGAGTCTAAAAGCCTGAGAACCAGAAGCACCAACGTCCGAGAGCAAGAGAAGATGGATGTCCCAGTGGCTTTCCCTCTCCCCACTTCCCAAGGTTCCATGTCAGGGATTTCCAGACTTTGGTGTATCTGAGAAGCACTCAGGGAGGTTGTTAAAAATGCACACTCTAGGGCCCCACCCCAGAGACTTGGATTCAGTAAGTTGGGGGCAGGACCCAGGGATCTGAATGCTAACAAGAAGCTAGTCTATAGATCACACTTTGAGAATGATCATAAGATGCTGACATATGGCCACAAGCCACCTGTGATGGAAAATTTGAGGTTAACAAAGAGAAGGCTAAGTTCTGGAGCAGAAATGCCCAGTGTCATTGGGATTCCTGGATGAATATGTCCCCTTTCCACTCACCCTTGGGTTTGAAGGCCTGCTTTCTATCAGCCAGTGGGACCTGAGGAAGCCAAGCCAAGACAGCTTTTTTTTTTTTCCTTCCTGATGTTGTTCTCTGATGGGAAGTAGCATTTGGGGAAGGGTGGGAAGATAGAAAGCAGGGTGGGGAGGGAAGATGATATAAGAGATCAAGAGGAGAAGGAAGCCAGGACTACTGACCACCCACGGTGGATGAGACAGGTATGCCTGTCCATACGTCCAAGTGGCTAATACCTGCAGCTCTATAGGATGGCTGGCACAGGCTTTGGAGCCAGATTGGTCTGTGTTCTCATCTTGGCTTTGTCTCATACAGGTCTAGATGACCTTGGACTATTGACTTAACCATTCTGAACCTCAGTTTCCACATCTGCAAAATGGGGAGAGTTATAGAACCTACCTCATAGGATTGTTGTGAGGATAGATTATCCCCCCCAAACATTTATTTAGTAACTTCAGGGGGCCAGGCATTGTTCTGGAGACACAAGAGTAGCCAACGCAAGCAAAATTCTGCCCTCTCAGGACTTCTAGTGGGTCTGTACAAAGTTCTTGGCATGAGCCGTCTGCAGGCGGTATCATTCCCATGTCACAAACAAGGACACGGAAGCTCAGGATGGTTGAGTCACTTGCTCCTGATCACACAGCTGGGGAGAGGTCAAGCTGGGATTTGATTTTGGTCTGAAGCTCCTTCTCTCCAGACTCTCCTTTAGTCTGGGGATGGGTAAGGGAGAAGTGTAGAACTCTTAACGTAGAGGATGGTTGTTCCAAAGAGTCTGCTTGGAGAGAGAAGATAAGCTGAGGCTGCTCTGGCCCATGGCCTTGTTGCTCTAACAAAGCATTTTGTCTCTTCCTTTCCCTGGGAGCCTTGGAGTTAATCAAGAAACCCAAACAGGGATGACCCAAGATTGAACTAGTCTGGCAAGGAGTAATACAAGGAAGAAATCAGCCAAGAGCTAAATCCATTCCAACAAACAAGGGTATTTCTTGGGCATGATCCAGGATGGCACCAACTCTGAGAGCCTCTAACATGGAGTCTCGAGAAGGAAGAAAGAGAGCAGGAGGCGTTATTTCTGATCTTGGAGCTCTCAAAGACCAGAAGGAACCTGGCTATTCTTAGCTGTGTCTGGGGGCTCAGCAAAAGCTTTCTGGCTGAATTGTAGACAACCAGGGCATTTATTAACTCCCTCCCAGTTGCGGCCTGGCTGCTAAGCAGATTCCGGGAGATGTTATCTGGAAGGTGCATCACTGTGTATAAATATTTCAGAGGTCAGGACCCAACACAGAGTTTGAACTTTTAAGGGCCTGAGCGTGTTTATCAAAGGATGGATGTTTAGGCTTCATTTCTGGGTGCTGGGTCATCTTGCAATCACTTTGGATGGCTGCTTGGAGCAAATGCTGATTGTCTTATGAGGTCCAGGATAGGGTCCAGCATAGCATCAAAAAAAAAATCTGCTTAGGGCTTCCCTGGTGGCGCAGTGGTTGAGAGTCCACCTGCCGATGCAGGGGACATGGGTTCGTGCCCCAGTCCAGGAAGATCCCACATGCTGCGGAGCAGCTGGGCCCGTGAGCCATGGCCGCTGAGCCTACGCATCCGGCGCCTGTGCTCCGTAGCGGGAGAGGCCACAACAGTGAGAGGCCCGCGTAACGCAAAAAAAAAAAAAAAATCTGCTTACATGGGTAGTTCTGGCTCTTCATCCTTAGGGCATTATCAGGCAGGAGTCCTCCAACCAAAAGTTTAGAGAGTCTAACTGTTTCATGAGAATCTCCTAATAAAATAAAATACTTCTTAAGTTTGAATGATCATGGGAGGAATATCTGGAGAGCTTGTTAAACGAAAAATTTGCTTAGGAGATTGGGGGTGAGTCCTGACTTTATTTGTAACAAACTCCCACGTGGTGCTAGATCCTGTTGGTCCATGACCATACTTTCAGTAGCAAGTTTCAGTGTCTTCTGATGGACCTCTTATAGCCATGTTGCTTATTATACAATACAGCTGCAAAATGCATTTGCATCAGTGGGGAATGCATTCAGCTGCAAGTAATAGAACATCTAGCCTCTGTGGCTGAAATCGACAGGGGATTTCAAAGGTAATGTGTAAAGTGTCCAGAGGCATGCAATTCCTGTTATCCTTAGCATCAGTGATCCAGGGTCTTCCTTTTTCTTTTCTTCTCCTCCATTCATTTTTATGCTTGTAACCCCATGAACACAAAACCCCTGTTGTGTCTTCAAGCACCTATGTCCATATTCCTGGTATAAAGGAGAATCCAGGAAGTGGGTGCCAGTAGCAAGCTTCTCCAGGGGCCCTCAGTTTATGTCACATTGGTCAACACTGAGTACATGGCTGCCCCTTACTCCATGGGCCATGAGATCACAAATAGTTTTTAACTGAGCACTTGCTGTGCTTTGTTAAGCTGAGGAAGGAGGGGTGGGGATGGATACTGGGTAAGCAGCTAGTTGTATCCACCACCCTGCTGCTTAATCCACTGCACCTAAGACATAAAGAGCTACCATTTGGGGACTTCCCTGGTGGTCCAATGGCTAGGACCCTGTGCTTCCACTGCCGGGAACCTGGGTTCGACCCCTGGTTGGGGAACTAAGATCCCATAAGCCATGTGGCATGGCCAGAAAGAAAAAAAAAGAGTTACCATTTGAAGAGTCTGGGCACTGATGAACATTTAAAAAAATTTAACTGTCATCATTGAAAACTTATTATGTGGTAAGAACTTTGTTAAATGGATTTTTACACAGGCTTTTCCATTTAGTCCACAAAACCCTTTGAAGTAGAGATTCTTCATACTCTCAGTGACTTTATTTCAATGCCTCAAGTATAGCATGTTACCCCATCATGGGGTCTTTTCACAAGCTGTCCCTACTGCCTGGAATGTTCTGCCTCAACCTCCCTTTGCCCACTGGTGTGCTGGTAAGTGTTTAACAACTGGCTTTCTGGAGGGAAAACCAAACAATAAAAACCAAAACCTGATCTGTAGCATTTGCCAATTTCTGTGGTGTAAATACTCCCACCATGGTCAATTCCAACTATTAACATGATGTCACTGAACACGGAGTCGGAAAGAGAAGCATTGTAGCCTATCGTGATAGAATATTTCCACCATATGGCTTCAATAGTCACAAGTAACCTTGAGAGCATAGACAAGAGTCAAGTGTAGTATGATAATTAGGAAGTGATGAGTTTTAAGAATTTATTACTTTTTAAATATATCTTTAATTTTATGTTTATATAAGTTAATCCTTTTCTCCTTTTAAAAAATTTTTATTGAAGTGTAGTTGCTGTACAATAGTATATAAGTTACAGGTGTATAATATAGTAATTCACAATTTTTAAAGATTATGCTCCATTTAGCATTATTATAAAATATTGACTATATTCCCATGTTGTACAATATATCCTTGCAGCTTATTTTATACCTAGCAGTTTGTACCTCTTATTCCCCTATCCCTATATTGCCCCTTCCCCTTCCCTCTCCCCTCTGGTAACCACTAGTTTGTTCTCTATATTTGTGAGTCTGCTTCTTTTTTGTTATATTCACTAGTTTGTTGTAGTTTTTAGATTCCACATATAAGTGATATCATAGCAGTCTTTCTCTGACTTATTTCAGTTAGTATAATGCCCTCCAAGTCCATCCACATTGCTGCAAATGGCAAAATTTCATTCCTTTTCATGGCTGAGTAGTATTCCCTTGTATATAGATACCACATCTTCTTTATTCATTCATCTGTTGATGGGCACTGAGGTTTCTCCTATATCTTGGCTCTTGTAAATAATGTTACTATGAACATTGGGGTGTATGTATCTTCTCAAATTAGTGTTTTTGTTTTTTTCAGATATATACCCAGGAGTGGATATATAAGTGAATTCTTAATAATGACTGTGCTTAATACACACCTTGCAAGATTCCTGAAAAATCGAACTCTCAGTTCTCAGGTAACCTGTGGGCCAGCTCCAGCACAGCACAGCCGCTGCCCAATTAATGTGTGTTCTTCTTTCAGATCCTATTTCAATCACTTTCTAGGGGAGCCCTCCATAGAGCCCCCACTGTGCATATTCATAGCACATAACTCACATTAATGGAGTTTATTAGAATAATGATTTTGTGATCTTTTTGTATGTCTTTGAATAATATTTGTTCTCCCACCTGGGAAGGTTTCTACTTTTGTTTTTTTCATCATAATATTCTGAGCACCTACATGTCTAGCATATAGCAGACGTATAAAAATCATTGTCAACCCTAAATGGGAAGGAAATCTAAAAAAGAGTGGATATATGTATACGTAAAACTGATTCACTTTGCTGTACAGCAGAAACTAACACAACATTGCAAAGCAACTATACTCCAATAAAATTTTTTAAAAAATCATTGTCAGCAGAATGAGGGCAAAGCAAGGTAAAGAAACACACCTGGTTACTCAGTGGGGTCATATACTCATATAGTCAGGACTATCCAATTCTAGAGTTGTGTGTTTGTGTGTGTGTGTTTGTGTGTGCGTGTGTGTGTGTATTACAAGATGGCAGTTGGAGGTGTCAGCTGGCCTACAGATTAGAACAAAGAGCTATTAATTTCAACTGAGTAACTCAACACCATGATAGAATAACATACATGTTCTGATTTAATATTTGTGACAAGCTTTGGAATTTTATAATTTTTCTCTCAAATTAAGAAACTAAAAATCCTGATTAGCTCAAGCAGATCACAGTCACCCCCTACTCTCTTGCCTGTGATTGATTAATGGGCAAGCATATGACCCTGTTCTAACCAAGAAAATATGAGTGAAAGTCTTGGGTATTCATGGAAATGGTGTCTTGCTCTTATAAAGGAACACAGAAAGGATAATAATGAAGTAATGATACAACATTCAGATTAATGATCGAAACAAGTGGGAAGGGAGAGAAACATGATTGGAGATGGACACACACAAAGATTCAGTAATTTAATTATGTCATGTTTCTTACACTGATTAGTAAATTATATGAACATTAACTTTGCTATTTAAGCTTAATAGATACATCATATACAAATTACATATAATTAAATAAAATCATATATGTATATGTATGTATGTACATATATATTTGTTTATATGAAATACTTTAAAATAAAAATATGAGAAAAATCCCAAACACAGGAAAAAATAATTTTTGTTTTTACCTGGATATTACTGTGTCCGGATGACATGCCAAGAAGTGTGGCCACCATCTTGCAAGTATAAGAGAGCACTAAGCTGGAATCAAATCTACCCTTTTTTTCTTATTCTTTTAACTAACATTCTTTGAGCTCCTATGTGCTGATTGTAAGCATACAAGAGTGAAATGAAATCATGCCATTTGCAGCAACATGGATGGACCTACAGATTATCATATTAAGTGAAGTAAGTCAAACAAAGACAAGTATCATATGATATCACTTTTATGTGGAAGCTAAAAAAAATGATACAAATGAACTTATATACAAAACAGAAATTGACCCACAGACATAGAAAACAAACCTATGGTTACCAAAGGGGAAAAGGGTGGGGGGAAGGGTAAATTAGGAGTTTGGGATTAACGTATACACACGACTATATATAAAATAGATAACTAACAAGGACCTACTGTATAGCACAGGGAACTATATGCAATATTTTGTAATAACTTATTAGGGAAAAGAATCTGATAAAGAATATCTATATCTATATCTATCTATCTATCTATCTATCTATATAACTGAATCACTTTGCTGTACACCTGAAACTAACACAACCTTGTAAATCAATTTTATACTTCAATTTTAAAAAATTTTAAAAAAAGAATACAAGGGTGAGTAACATCAGCATTTTGATAATTTGTTTGAACCACTTAATGAACCAACACTGGGACTGCTCTTCCTTTGGATGATGTTATGCCAGATTTCATATCTTATAGATGCATACATATATGAACATTTTAACCTTGGACACCTAGTTGACTTTGTTGCCTGCACCTGAAGTCATCTCAACAGACATAGGGCTTTGGATTGTAAGCAACATGAAGACAGGGCTTTTGTTTGCTTGGCTCATGAAGAAATATAGAAACATCCTCCCCAGCCCCCATCCCGCCCCCTGGTCTCTGACACATAGTTGCACTTCGGCCAGTTGAAGCCTGGTGTTTGTGAAAGCATCCCTGTGATTTACAAGGCGAAGGGACAGGAAGGCTGTGAAACCACTTAAAATAGGCTCCAGAAGAGGCCAAGCAGGAGGGATTAGAGACCAAAAGAAACGCTCACTGGTCACCAGACAGAAACAATTGGAAAAACTCCGGTTACAAAAGACAGTTTAACCTTGCATACGACGTGATTGAAAGAACGCATAATCTCTTTCGTGGTTGACCTAATAAAACATTTGTCTATTAAATAATAAGTTAACAAAATTTGACATGTAAAGCCCCTTGAATTATAAACTACAAAACCATAAATAAATGAAATTTCATTTTTTTCCCAAAAGCCCAGGCTTCAGGCAGAGCCAGCGGGAGGTTCTTGGAAGGCCTGTCTGAACGGACATGAGGGTCGGTTTACAGCAGGCCCCTCGTTCTCCACGCTTTCCTGCTAGTAGGTTTCAACTGAAACTTTGCTTGGCCTTTCCTTACCCAGGCTGCTGGGAAATAAGATGACCAACCTGACTTTCAACATTCACCTTTCACTTCCAGCTTGAGTGGGCCCTGGAAAAACCCACGCACAGTCAGACAGAAACCCTGAGATCAGTTTGGCACTTCAGTCAGTAAGCATCCACTGAGAACCTACTGTGTCCAGCCTTGTTCTCAGTGCTGGGGATGTACAAAGACTAAGGCACAGTCTCCCCTCCAATAATCATGGCTAAAATGTATTGAGCACTTATCCTGTGTTAGGCACCATTCTGATTGCTTTACTTTTATACTCCACGAACCCCCTATGAGTTATGTAGAACTTTTATTCCCATTGTACAGATGAGAAAACTGAGGTCCAGAGAGGTAAAATGATTTCCCAATATCACACAACCAGCACACAGAGAGCCAAGAAGGAAAGTGAGTATGTCCAAAACTCAACTGTTGACTTTCCCTGTGATATGTGTCTCACTCCCAGCCCAACCTTGCTCTAACTATTACGTGAGGGTTTCTCAACCTCAGGACTATAGACATGTGGGCTGGATCATTCTTTGTGGCGGGGGGCTGTCCTGTGCAAGTGTGTTTAACAGTATTCCTGGCCTCTACCCACTGGAAGCCAGTAGCACTTCCCAATTCTTGACAACACACGCTGTCTCCAGATGCGACATCACCCCTGGTTGAGAACCAATGAACTTCAGCTTTCGCATCTCAGTGGTCAGTGGCTGCCCCTCTCCGCCTGCTCATCTCGTAAACCTAGGAATCATCCCTGACTCCTCTTTCTCTCACACCCACACACTATATCCTTTATGACTTGTCAATCTCACATCTGCTCTGTCCTCCACCCGGACCCAAGCTACCATCATCTCCCCGCGAGTGACATGATCGGCCTCCAACTGCTCTTCCCAATTCTAGCTTTTCACTACTCTTTCTTTTCTTCTCCCAGCTTTATTGAGATATAATTGACAGATAACATTGCATAAGTTTAAGATGTACAACTTAATGAACTGATACATATATATTGTGAGAAATAATTACCACGATAAGATTAGTTAATGTATCCATCACCTCTCATAGTTAAAATTTGAAAAATTCATTTCACAATGTCATTGGCCCAACATTTCTCTTCTGATTGCATCAGAAAAATTTGGGGGAAATACACCATTACAGAGACAGAGATTTTTTTTTCACACCTTTATTAGAATATAATTGCTTTACAATGGTGTGTTAGTTTCTGTTGTATAACAAAGTGAATCAGCTATACATTATATCCCCATATCCTCTCCCTCTTGCATTTCCCTCCCACCCTCCCTATCTCACCCCTCTAGGTGGTCACAAAGCACCGAGCTGATTTCCCTGTGCTATGCGACTGCTTCCCACTAGCTATCTATTTTACATTTGGTAGTATATATAAGTCCATGCCACTTTCTCACTTTGTCCCAGCTTACCCTTCCCCCTCCCCGTGTCCTCAAGTCCATTCCCTACGCCTGCGACTTTATTCCTGTCCTGCCCCTAGGTTCTTCAGAACCAATTATTTTTCTTTAGATTCCATATATATGTGTTAGCATACGGTATTTGTTTTTCTCTTTCTGACTTACTACACTCTGTATGACAGATTCTAGGTCCATCCACCTCACTATAAACAACTCAATTTCATTTCTTTTTATGGCTCAGTAATATTCCATTGTATATATGTGCCACATCTTCTTTATCCATTCATCTGTTGATGGACACTTAGGTTGCTTCCACATCTTGGCTATTGTAAATAGAGCTGCAATGAACATTGTGGTACATGACTCTTCTTGAATTATGGTTTTCTCAGGGTAAAGGCCCAGTAGTGGGATTGCTGGGTCATATGGTAGTTCTATTTTTGATTTTTTAAGGAACCTCCATACTGTTCTCTGTAGTGGCTGTATCAATTTACATTCCCACCAACAGTGCAAGAAGGTTCCCTTTTCTCCACACCCTTTCCAGCATTTGTTGTTTGTAGGTATTTTGATGATGGCCATTCTAACTGGTGTAAGGTGATACCTCACTGTAGTTTTGATTTGTATTTCTCTAATGATTAGTGGTGTTGAGCATCCTTTCATGTGTTTGTTGGCAATCTGTATATCTTCTCTGGAGAAATGTCTATTTAGATCTTCTGCCCATTTTTGGTTTGGGTTTTTTGGGTTTTTTTGATATTGAGCTGGATGAGCTGCTTGTAAATTTTGGAGATTAATCCTTTGTCAGTTGCTTCATTTATGAATATTTTCTCCCATTCTGAGGGTTGCCTTTTTGTCTTGTTTATGGTTTCCTTTGTTGTGCAAAAGCTTTTAAGTTTCATTAGGTCCCATTTGTTTATTTTTGGTTTTATTTCCATTACTCTAGGAGGTGGGTCAAAAAGGATCTTGCTGTGATTTATGTCATAGAGTGTTCTGCCTATGTTTTCCTCTAAGAGTTTTATAGTGTCCGGCCTTACATTTTGATTATATTACATATAAAGACCTATATTATAGGTCTTTAATCCATTTTGAGTTTATTTTTGTGTATGGTGTTAGGGAGTGTTCTAATTTCATTCTTTTACATGTAGTTGTCCAGTTTTCCCAGCACCACTTATTGAAGAGGCTGTCTTTTCTCCATTGTATATTCTCGCCTCCTTTATCAAAAAGAAGGTGACCATATGTGTGTGGGTTTATCTCTGGGCTTTCTATCCTGTTCCATTGATCTATATTTCTGTTTTTGTGCCAGTACCATACTGTCTTGATTACTGTAGCTTTGTAGTATGGTCTGAAGTCTGTGAGCCTGATTCCTCCAGCTCCATTTTTCTTTCTCAAGATTGCTTTGGCTATTTGGGGTCTTTTGTGTTTCCACACAAATTGTGAAATTTTTTGTTCTAGTTCTGTGAAAAATGCCATTGGCAGTTTGATAGGGATTGCACTGAATCTGTAGATTGCTTTGGGTAGTATAGTCATTTTCACAATGTTGATTCTTCCAATCCACGAACATGGCATATCTCTCCATCTGTTTGTATCATCTTTAATTTCTTTCAACAGTGTCTTATAGTTTTCTGCATACAAGTCTTTTGTCTCCTTAGGTAGGTTTATTCCTAAGTATTTTATTATTTTTGTTGCAGTGGTAAATGGGAGTGTTTCTTTAATTTCTGTTTCAGATTTTTCATCATTATTGTATAGGAATGCAAGAGATTTCTGTGCATTAATTTTGTATCCTGCAACTTTACCAAATTCATTGATTGGCTCTAGTAGTTATCTGGTAGCATCTTTAGGATTCTCTATGTATAGTATCCTATCATCTGCAAACACTGACAGCTTTACTTCTTCTTTTCTGATTTGGATTCACTTTATTTCTTTTTCTGCTCTGATTGCTGTGGCTAAAACTTCCAAGACCATGTTGAATAATATTGGTGAAAGTGGACAACCTTGTCTTGTTCCTGATCTTAGAGGAAATGGTTTCAGTTTTTCACCATGGAGAACGAAGTTGGCTGTGGGTTTGTCATATATGGCCTTTATTATGTTGAGGTAAGTTCCCTCTATGCCTACTTTCTGGAGGGTTTTTGTCATAAATGGGTGTTGAATTTTGTTGAAAGCTTTTTCTGCATCTGTTGAGATTATCATATGGTTTTTCTCCTTCAACTTGTTAATATGGCGTATCACATTGATTGATTTCTGTATATTGAAGAATCCTTGCATTCCTGGGATAAACCCCACTTGATAATGGTGTATGACCCTTTTAATGTGCTGTTGGATTATGTTTGCTAGTATTTTGTTGAGGATTTTTGCATCTGTGTTCCTCAGCGATATTGGCCTGTAGTTTTCTTTCTTTGTGACATCTTTGTCTGGTTTTGATATCAGGGTGATGGTGGCCTCATAGAATGAGTTTGGGAGTGTTCCTCCCTCTGCTATATTTTGGAAGAGTTTGAGAAGGATAGGTTTGATAGAATATCAAAATGTTTGATAGAATTCGCCTGTGAAGGCATCTGGTCCTGGGCTTTTGTTTGTTGGAAGATTTTTAATCACAGTCTCAATTTCAGTGCTTGTGATTGGTCTGTTTATATTTTCTATTTCTTCCTGGTTCAGTCTTGGAAGGCTGTGCTTTTCTAAGACTTTGTCCATTTCTTCCAGGTTGTCCATTTTATTGGCATAGAGTTACCTGTAGTAATCTCTCATGATCCTTTGTATTTCTGCCATGTCAGTTGTTACTTCTCCTTTTTCATTTTTATTCTATTGATTTGAGCCTTCTCCCTTTTTCTCTTGATGAGTCTGGCTAATGGTTTATCAATTTTGTTTATCTTCTCAAAGAACCAGCTTTTAGTTTTATTGATCTTCGCTATTGTTTCCTTCATTTCTTTTTCATTTATTTCTGATTTGATCTTTATGATTTCTTTCCTTCTGCTAACTTTGGGGGGTTTTTGTTCTTCTTTCTCTAATTGCTTTAGGTGTAAGGTTAGGTTGTTTATTTGAGATGTTTCTTGTTTCTTGAGGTAGGATTGTATTGCTATAAACTTCCCTCTTAGAACCGCTTTTGCTGCATCCCATAGGTTTTGGGTTGTCGTGTTTTCATTGTCATTTGTTTCTAGGTATTTTTTGATTTCATCTTTGATTACTTCAGTGACCTCTTGGTTAGTTAGTAGTGTATTGTTTAGCCTCCATCTGTTTGTATTTTTTACAGATTTTTTCCCTCTAATAGATATCTAGTCTCATAGCATTGTAGTAAAAAAGATACTTGATGCGATTTCAATTTTCTTAAATTTACCAAGGCTTGATTTGTGACCAAAGGTATGATCTATCCTGGAGAATGTTCTACGAGCACTTGAGAAGAAAGTGTATTCTGTTGTTTTTGGATGGAATGTCTTATAAATATCAATGAAGTCCATCTTGCTTAATGTATCATTTAAAGCTTGTGTTTTCTTATTCATTTTCATTTTGGATGATCTGTCCATTGGTGAAAGTGGGGTATTAAAGTCCCCTACTATGATTGTGTTACTGTCGATTTCCCCTTTTATGGCTGTTAGCATTTGCCTTATGTATTGAGGTGCTCCTATGTTGGGTGCATAAATATTTACAATTGTTATATCTTCTTCTTGGATTGATCCCTTGATCATTATGTAGTGTCCTTCTTTGTCTCTTGTAATAGTCTTTATTTTAAAGTCTATTTTGTCTGATATGAGAATTGCTACTCCAGCTTTCTTTCAATTTCCATTTGCATGGAATATCTTTTTCCATCCCCTCACTTTCAGTCTGTATGTGTCCCTAGGTCTGAAATGGGTCTCTTGTAGACAGCATATATACGGGTCTTGTTTTTTATCCATTCAGCCAGTCTATGTCTTTTGGTGGGAACATTTAATCCATTTACATTTAAGGTAGTTATCGATATGTATGTTCCTATTACCATTTTCTTAATTGTTTTGGGTTTGATATTGTAGGTCTTTTCCTTCTCTTGTGTTTCCTGCCTAGAGAAGTTCCTTTACCATTTGCTATAAAGCTAGTTTGGTGGTGCTGAATTCTCTTAACATTTGCTTGTCTGTAAAGGTTTTAATTTCTCCATCAAATCTGAATGAGATCCTTGCTGGGTAGAGTAATCTTGGTTGTAGGTTTTTCCCTTTCATCACTTTAAATATGTCCTGCCACTCCCTTCTGGCTTGAAGTGTTTCTGCTGAAAGATCAGTTGTTAACCTTATGGGGATTCCCTTGTGTGTTTTTTGTTGTTTTTCCTTTGCTGCTTTTAATATTTTTTCTTTGTATTTAATTTTTTGACAGTTTGATTAATATGTGTCTTGGCATGTTTCTCCTTGGATTTATCCTGTATGGAACTCTCTGTCCTTCCTGGACTTGATTGACTATTTCCTTTCCCATATTAGGGAAGTTTTCAACTATAATCTCTTCAAATATTTTCTCAGTCCCTTTCTTTCTCTCTTCTTCTTCTGGGACCCCTATAATTCGAATGTTGGTGCATTTAATGTTGTCCCAGAGGTCTCTAAGACTGTCCTCAATTCTTTTCATTCTTTTTCCTTTATTCTGCTCTGTGGTAGTTATTTTCACTATTTTATCTTCCAGGTCACTTATCCGTTCTTCTGTCTCAGTTATTCTGCTGTTGATTCCTTCTAGAGAATTTTTAGTTTCATTTATTGTGTTGTTCATCATTGTTTGTTTGCTCTTTAGTTCTTCTAGGTCCTTGTTAAACATTTCTTGTATTTTCTCCATTCTATTTCTGAGATTTTGGATCATCTTTACTAGCATTACTCTGAATTCTTTTTCAGATAGACTGCCTATTTCCTCTTCATTTGTTTGGTCTGGTGGGTGTTTACCTTGCTCCTTCATCTGCTATGTGTTTCTCTGTCTTCTCATTTTGCTTAACTTACTGTGTTTGGGGTCTCCTTTCCGCAGGCTGCATGTTTGTAGTTCCCATTGTTTTTGGTGTCTGCCCCCAGTGGCTAAGGTTGGTTCAGTGGGTTGTGTAGGTTTCCTGGTGGAGGGGACTGGTGCCTGTGTTCTGGTGGATGAGGCTGGATCTTGTCTTTCTGGTGGGCAGGACCACGTCTGGTGGTGTGTTTTGGGGTGTCTGTGACCTTATTATGATTTTAGGCAGCCTCTCTCCTAATGGGTGGGGTTGTGTTCCTGTCTTGCTAGTTGTTTGGCAGAGGGTGTCCAGCACCGTAGCTTGCTGGTCGTTGAGTGGAGCCGGGTCTTAGCATTGAGATGGAGATCTCTGGGAGAGCTTTCGCTGTTTGATATTATGTGGAGCTGGGAGGTCTCTGGTAGACCAATGTCCTGAACTCAGCTTTCCCACCTCAGAGGCACAGGCCTGACACCCGGCCGGAGTGCCAAGATCCTGTCAGCTCCATGGCCACTATCAGAAGCGAAGACTCCTCTGAGAAAGCCAGGAAAGGAGACCCACGGAAATTCCAGATCCCGGCTTGGCCAGAGTGGCTGTCACTCAAATCCTTTCCTCCCTTGGCTAGGCTGCGCCTCCAAGGAACAGAGGATCATTACTGATCCCAGGCGGGGTTGCCCCTTCCCGCCTCCAGACTCCAGGCAGTCACCCGACACGGAGCGAGACGGAGACTTTTAATAAATATTTAAATATGATAAGCTTTGCTTTTTTTCTCTTTTCACTACACTTTATTCTCAGCGATCGATGTTTTTGGAGCGTTATTCGGAGTGTGTCACTTTTCAGCTCTAAACGCCATCATGGGTCCCCATTTCCCTCCGAGAAAAAGCCACATCCGTACAATGGCCCCCCAAGCCCCACTGGACCTGCCCTCCCATCTCATCAGGACCTCTGAGGAAGTGGCCCTCTTTCCTCATCATCCACCACAGCCCCGTCACTCAATCTGCCCCAGGTTACACTGGCTTCCTTCCCACTTTTCCAAAATACCAGATGTATTAGTCTGCTTGGACTGCCAAAACAAAATAACACAGACTGGGAGGCCTAAACAACAGAAATGTATTTTCTCACAGTTCTGGTGGCTGGAAGTCCAAGGTCAATGTATCATCAGGATTGGTTTCTGGTGAAGCCTCTCTTCCTGGCTGGTAGATGGCTCCCTTCTCTGGTGCCTGCCCGGGGCCTTTTCTCTGTGTGTACATCCTGTTGGTATCTCTTCCTCTTCTTTTAAGGACGTCAGTCCTATGAAATCAGGGTCCACTCTTATGACCTCTTTTGACTTTAATTACTTCCTTAAAGGCCCTATCTCCAAATACAGTCACACTGGGGGTTAAGGCTTCAACATACGGATTTGGGGGTCACCATTTGGTCCATAGCACTTGGCGTACTCCTGCTTTTGTGCTTTTGCACTGACTATTCCCTGCCCCTGGAATGCCCCTCCACCACTGATCTGTACTTCTTGCAAGGTCTTACTCAAAAGTTGCTTTCTTGGGACTTCCCTGGTGGTCCATTGGTTAAGATTCCATGCTTCCAGTGCAGGGGGCACAGGTTTGATCCCTGGTCAGGGGAACTAAGATCCCACATACCATGTGGCACAGCCAGAAAAAAAAAAGTTGCTTTCTCTACAATGCCTAGACTGAACACTCCCCTTAAATTTTAATCCCTCCTCTCTCACACCCCCTTCCACACTCCCAGTCCCTCTTCCTGTGCTCTGCATTTTCATTTATGCATAGCACTTACATCTTCTAATATACTATTGAGTTTGCTAATGTGTTATACTCAGTGGTTACTGCCTGCTGGGCAAGGCCCTGGTGGGCAGCTCCATGAGGCATGTGTCTGGTATGAATACAAGTGTACCTGGACGTCCAAGTACAGTGCCTGACATAGGGTAAATGTTTAATAGTCACTGAACGAATGGATGAGGTGGTGGGTCCAGAATTCAATCCCAGGAATTGTGGCTCCAGAATCCACAGTCTTAACATCTAAATGATACTGCCTCACAGACTGGGGTGGGAAGGAGATAAGTAAATAGATAATTTTGAAACAACGTGATTAATGAAATAACAGAGTTATGTGCAAAATGCAAAGTTAGCAAAATGTGATTGTCTTTGCCCATCTGGGGCATGTGTGTATGCATGTGTGCGTGCACGTGTGTGTGTATCTTGTGGAGCGGGTTGATATTCAAGAAGAGTTCCCAAAAGAAAACATGAAGACACTTGCTCTTTTAAAACATCAAAAGTAACTTTTTATTATGATTACAGAAGAATACATGTTGGCTGTCAAAATGTCAGAAACCACAGATCGGCAAAAAGAAAATAAATCACTATATCTCCATCACTTTTTAATATGTTCTTATGTATGGTTTCCAGAAATACAGTTGTATTTTTTTTCCATTTAAGGTGGAATTTACTGCAAATGCTAGCTTGTGTTCTAATTTTTCAAGTTACCCATCTTCCAGAGGCATCTTTGGATGGGTCCTGAGGGATGAAGAGGAGTTCCCCAGGCTGGTAGGGTAGAGGCAGGTGTTCCTAGCAGAGGTAGAGGAAAGTATGAAGAGATGGAGAAGTACGGGACAGTTTGTCATGCTTGAGCCAGCTGGAGTATAAGGTGGTGGGAAAACAGGCAGGGGATGGGCAGGGAGAGAGATCAGGAAGACTCTGTTCCCGAAGGGTGTGGCTTTGTTCTGTGGGCAGGCCGATGTTTCCTCAAGTGCAGAATACAAACTACCAATGGGATGGGAGAAGATTTTAGAAGGTAATAAAATAACACTGAATCACATAAAGAGAGTTACTCTCTTTATCATTCTCTCAGTCCTTTTTTAAAAATAAATAAATACATACATAAATTTATTTATTTATGTATGTATTTATTTATTTATTTTGGCTGCATTGGGTCTTCACTGCTGTGCACAGCTTTCTCTAGTTGTGGCGAGTGGGGGCTACTCTTCGTTGTGGTGCGCGGGCTTCTCATTGCGGTGGTTTCTCTTGTTGCAGAGCTCGGGCTCTAGGCACGTGGGCTTCAGTAGTTTTGGCTCATGGGCTCTAGAGCACAGGCTCAGGAGTTGCCGCGTATGGGCTTAGTTGCTCTGTGGAATGTGGGATCTTCCCAGACCAGGGCTTGAACCTGTGCCCCCTGCATTGGCAGACAGATTCTTAACCACTGTGCCAACAGGAAAGCCCTCTTTCAGTCCTTCTAGTTGAGTAGAGCAGAAAGTTTCAGTCACTAATATGTCTTTAATGCCCCTCTAGAGCTTGTTATCTCTCTACCGAAAACAAGAGAGAAACTTCAGACTCAGAGTAGACTCAAGCAACTACTTAGAATGTTATAAAATAATTTTGTCTTAATTGTACTTATCTTACTATCATTCTATCTTGTATTCAACAAATACTGAACACCTTCTATGTGCCAAGCACTGTTCTAGGTGCTTCTATTTATGGCGAGTGAGAGGGGTGATATTGTTATTATGATAAGATCATGGTATGTATGATATTTCTTTGGGACATGTTATGGGCTGAACTGAATTCTCTCCAAATCCATATGTTGAAGTACTAACCCTCAGTACCTCAGAATGTAACTGTATTTGGAAATAGTGTCTTTAAAGAAGCAAGTAAGTTAAAAATGAGGTCACTAGGGTGAGCCCTAATCCAGTATCATTGGTGTCCTTATAAGCAGTGGTGATTAGAACACAGACACATATTGAGGGAAGATCATGTGAGGACACAGGGAGAAGACAACCATCTACTAGCCAAGGAGAGAGGCTCAGGAGAAACCAACCCTGCTGATAACTTGATCTTGGACTTCCAGCCTCCAGAACCATGGTAAAATAAATTTTATGTTTAAGCCACCCAGGCTGTGGTACTTTGTTATGGCAGCCCTAGCCGACCAATACAGAACATAAATCTATTTAAGTTATAAAAGCAAATACCTTTAAACGACTAATGTTAAGTAATCTTATTGTTTGGATGAAGATAAGGCAAAACTCATGAAAGTGATACATAACAACAAGAGCCTGCGGTAAAATTCTTGAAGGCGATAATGGAATAACTAAATTTGTGGAACACTCAAGAGGTATGGAGAGCCATGAATGAGTTGAACACAACGGGCCCATAATATCCAACCTAAGGGAACTTGACTGCTGACCTGTTCCAGATGTAGCAAACTGTGTTGTAGTTAAGACATGGCCCCACTGTCCCAGCCTTCAATCATTGCACAATATGCCCAATGTAATGAGTAGTCTCTGACTCTCAGTCAAATAGCCTTACACGAACCTTCTCCTCCAGCTGGACTGGTCCCACTGCTCCCTGATTCTGTGTTACATTTACCCACTCTGTCTTTGCTCTTCACTCTTCTGTGTGATACCCAGCAGTTCTTCACTGCACCTATTCAATTCCCACTGTGGTAGAATTAACATTATTAAACATATTTTTTCCTCTCCTTATGGAATCTTTCTTAAAGGGGTCTTCCACATGGGAGAATTATAACTGCCTGCTCCAGAGATACCATGCTCGTCCATGTGGCTTTTTTTGGCCAATGAAATAAGAGTGGAAAAAAAGCATTCTACTTCTGAGCACAAGCTTTAAGAGCTCCTGAGTAGTCCATCACTGCCTATTTAGTCCCTATGTCACAAGATTGAGAATATCTCAGATAGAGCCTGATCCTTCAGCCAGAGTCCAGAATAAAAACAGAGTAGAGTTGAGCTGAAGCTGACCCATGGTGGCCATGGTGTGTTTGAGGAATACTGTTACAAGCCTCTAAGATTTGGGGATTGTTTGTTACACAGCATGCCATAGCCTAAGCTAACTGATATACAGCCTCATTTTTAAAGAGCTACCTCCTGAGTCTTTGATGGGGTGAGTACATAATGAGCATTTCCTCTGTGCCTGGTGCTGAAGTACTGGCCTTATCCACTTCCTCTCTCATGATTCTGACAACACCCAAGGAGCTGGTTACCATCACTCTCCTCATTTTACAGACAAAGGCATCAAGATCCAGAAAGCTGTAACAGCTTGTCTAAGGTCAAATAGCTAGGGAGCATGGAGTTGGATATTAAGCCTCTGGCCAGGAACATCTTTTCCTAGCAAAATGAGTGCTCACTTAGCAAGAGGCAAGATGAGCAGACAGGCAGGGAAGGGGGTTCAGATGGACCCAGAGTTAGTACCAGGAGGGAGAAGAAGGTGAGCCTTGTGAAGTGGTGGAAAATATCATAGGCTGGAGATCTGGAGACACTGGCTCTTCCTTCACCAGCTCAACACCTACCAACTTAATGGAGGGACTAAGAGGGTGTTCCAGAATCAGGCTGCCTGCGTTTTCATCTTGGCTCTGCCACTCACTAGCCAGTAACTTTACTTCTCTATGCCCCAGTTTCTTTATCTATGAAATGGGAATCATGTTAATATCTATCTCACAGAACTCTTATGAAGAATAAACTAATTCATGCATTTAAAGCAAATAGAACATACAAACTACTGTGTTTACAATACATAAGCTACAAGGATAGCCCAGTGCAGGGAATATAGCCAATATTTTATAATAACTATAAAGGGAGTATACCCTTGAAAAATTGTGAATCACGATGGCATACACCTGAAACTTTTAAAATATTTTAAATGTTGAAATACTTAAAAATTGAAATATTTTAAATCAACTATACCTCAATAAATAAAAAAAATAAAATAAAGCAGGTAGAACATTGCCTAATACAGAGCACATGGCTATTATTATTTTTGTTGTTGTCATTGCTATTGTTATTATAAGTCAAGTGAATGATGATGATGATGATAATGGTGGTGATGATGGTAAGGTATGGATAAATGAAGTGATCTTAGACAGGTCATTTCCCTTTCAGGGCTCAGTTTTCTAATCTGTAAGATGGAACTAAAAATACCCAGACATCCCAAGGATCTCTGTGATTTAATGGAAAATGCATAAGAAGAGGCACTAAGAAATGTGGATTCTGCTCCACTTCTCACTCCCTGGTACCTAAGGAAGCCCCAAGCCTGTGGACCTCAGTCTCCCCACCTGTAACACAGGACTAACCCTAACCTAGTTAATGTCACAGAACTGTGGTGAAGATCAAATAAGAAGGTAGGAAGGACAATGCCAAAAAGTGAAATTTATCACATATAACGATAAATCATCATTTGCACAAGGGATTGAAAATATTTTCCATTTTCTTTTATTTTTTTCTCTGCCTCACTCCCTGTCGAGAATTCAATTAAGGACACACCTTGGTTGCCCAAGAGAACGATCTTACAAAATTGAAACCAGCTCTTAAAAATAATCCGATCCCAACCACAACCACCAGCCCCCAGCCCAAACCTGTCCCTTCAAGAATTATTTTTTTAAGACTGTCTAATTCCTGAGAGGGGAGAACCCTGGGGGCGGAGAGAGGAGATCACAGGTGCTGTTCACTCTGGGGGGCCCAGAACGAGGAGGCCACTTCAGAGGAGGTGCTTACAGCAATTTTGCTTTCTGAGTGTCACATCTTTGCAAGACACATGGACTAATCCCCTGAAATTTCCCACAGTCAGGAAAATAACCAAGTGGGATTTGGAAATTAAAGGAGCACTATTATAAGACATTTATTTCTTTGGGGACCTGGAGATGATGAAGAGGAAACATTGCTGCTACAGCAAATGGCTAGACTACAGACTTTAGGCTCCATGGCCCCTCAGTTACACTGACCTCCCCCCACCCCAAGCTTCCTTGGTTATTTTCTTCAAATAGCACCTCCTCCCAACATATATATACACAAACATTGTATAAGTTCACACACTGTAAAAGCTGGACCCATCCCTGCTACCCCGGAAACAAAAGCTGATGTTGATTAAACACATATTTTTGCCAGGAACTGTACTTAGAACTTCACATGTGCTACTGTATTTAAGCTTCATCAGGCCTCTAGACAGGTGGATATTTATTTTTAGAGTTACTGCTAGGAAACTGAAGCTCAGAGTGGTTAAGGAAGTTGCCCAGAATCACACAGCCAGTAAGTGGGGAAGCTAGGATTTGAACCCAGGCAGTATAATCGCTAGGGCTACACTTTTCACCACCAAATTATATAAAGCATGTCCCAGTGCATTCCTTTCATACAAGCTCACCACGGGATTTTTTCTCCAAAACAGATGAGACCAGTTTTTGACTCATTGAATTTCTGCTCAGCCTGACACTTAGAGTCAGAGATTGTTCCCAGAGGGTCAGGGGAAGGGATTTTTTTATCAAGGCGGCCCCTTGTAATCTTGTCATAAATGTAATTCAAGCCACACTACTCATTTGTCGCCCAGGAAAGGTAAGGAATATTATCACTGGGAAAGTGGAAGACCCTCCACTCTCACACATGAAACCACGTAGGGTGGCTGTACCACGTGACTGCTGGGACTGAGTGGGTTTGTTGGGCTTGGGGGTGTAGACTTTGATGTCACACAGCCCAGGTTCCAAATCCTGACTTTGCGGCTTACCCACTATCTAGCCTTGGCTCTTGACTCAAACTTAAAAAGTCTAGGGCTTCCCTGGTGGCGCAGTGGTTGGGAGTCCGCCTGCTGATGCAGGGGACACGGGTTCGTGCCCCGGTCCGGGAAGATCCCACATGCCGCGGAGCGGCTGGGCCCGTGAGCCATGGCCGCTGAGCCTGCGCGTCCGGAGCCTGTGCTCCTCAACGGGAGAGGCCACAACAGTGAGACGCCTGTGTACCACAAAAAAAAAACCAAAAACCTTAAAATGTCTTGTTTTGCTCATCTGTAAAATGGGGATGCAAATAAAAAGACCTACTTCACAGGGTTGTGTGAGAATCAAATGGGAATAAATACTGTGAAGCCCTTTGCACAATAACTGTGTACTAGCCGGGGTTCTCAAGAGAAGCAGAGCCAACAGGATGTGTATATGTATATGTAGAAAGATTTAGTGTTAGGAATGAGCTCACTGGATAATGGAGGCTGGCAAGTCCAAAATCTGCAATCTGGAGGCCTAGGGAAGAGCTGATTTTTTCAAAAAAATATTAATTAATTAATCTATTTGGCCACATTGGGTCTTAGTTTGTGGCACACAGGATCTCTGTTGCAGCATGCAGGATCTTTCATTGTGGCGCACAGGCTTCTCTCTAGTTATGGTGTGCGGGCTCAGTAGTTGTGGTGCTTGGGCTTAGTTGCCCCGTGGCATGTGGGATCTTAGTTCCCTGACCAGAGATTGAACCCATGTCCCCTGCGTTGGAAGGCAGGTTCTTAACCACTGGACCACCAGGGAAGTCCCGGGAAGAGCTGAGGTTACAGTTAAGTCCAAAGGTCATCTACTGGCAGAATTCCTTCTTGCTTGGGAGAGGTCAGTCTCTGTGCTATTAAGACCATCAACTGATTAGATGAGGCCCACCTACATTATAAAGAGCAACCTGCTTTCCTCCGAGTGCACTGATTAAAATCCCATCTCAAAATTATCCTCACAGAAACATCCAGAATGATGTTTGACCCAATATCTGGGCACTGTGGCCCAGGGAACTTGACACATAAAATGAACCCACAACACATAGTGAGTATAGGGAACTCTTTGGGAAATGGGTTAAGAGAAGTGAAACTGCTAACTCAAGGAAATAGTTATGAAGTTTTCTTATTTATTAAATTGCCTGTCTCCCCTCCACCAGCAAGTAGGCTTCATGAGGAATGGGGTTTTTTACCTACTTTTTTCTCTGCTGAATCTCTATCAGTTATAACAGTTCTCTGCACATAGTATGCTTTCAATCAACATCTCTTGAATGAATGCATGAATGAATGAATGCACAGCAAGTGTCTAACTCACATTTCTTACATATATAGTTTTTCATCTCCAGACCTCAAAACACCTTTATCTAAACAAAGAACAAATGTCTCACTTCAGGCCTCCCATACCTTGAAATGGGTCTTGTGTCCCTGTCCCATCACAAGGAATGCGTGAGCACCATAGGCTTAATTTAGCTCACGAGCACTTCTGATTTCTCCACATGCAATTTCTTGAAGCAGAAGACCTAGTTTGGATATAGGGGTTGAAGCAATTCAGAGGCTGGCAGACCATGCCCTTGAGTGACTGCAGGGGCCAGCTCTGAGAAGCCTCAGTCATCCTCTGTGGTTTCAATGTGAGAGATCCTAGTGCTTTGAAACCACAGGAATCTCACTGCATGAACCTGAGAGGGGGCCGGACCTGTTTGCTAAATCCTCCTTCCCTTTCACACCTGTCTCCCCGCCCCTCTCCCCAGGAACCCTTCCAGCCTCCGCTCTGAGGCTGACACCAGCCCCTCTGAAGCTGGGTGTTAAGAGTTAGTGACAGGCTCCTAATCGCGGTCTCAGCTCCTGGCTCTCACCACGCCTCATACCTCAGAGGCTTAGCACAAGTTCTAAGGTGTTCACGAAGCTTCTGCAGGTTGGACATCCCCTCTGAACTGCTACTAAAACTGATCACGGTGAGTGTAGCAGATGTTGTCACCTACCCCAAAACCATACATTCCCTTTGTCCATGCCAACATAACGTGATTCTGTAATGGCCGGTGGTCCCTAGATTTGGAGGGAATGTGGGACCCTCCCTGACTCAGGGTGAGCATACAGTGTTCATGCTCCCTACTTTCCAGTGACGGATTTTGGGGTGACCCTGGAACTCAGTGCTGACCAATGAAATGAAAGAGGCAGCCTGGTGCAGATAGTGAGGCTTCCTTCTCCAGTTGGGGGGTGGAGGGGGGGAATTCATGAAACAGTTGTATAGTTCCTGACCTTGCTCCCTGCAGTTTGGGGATATTATACATGAAGCTCCTGCAGCCGTCTTGTGACCATGAGGCAACAAGTATGCTCATGGAAAGCCAATCTGACTAAGGATGGTTGAGCAAAATGTGAAATGAATCTGGGTCCTAGATGATATGGTTGAGACACTGAGTCAGCCCTGTAACCAGTGAAGGGTGCCATGATGAGCTCCACGCAAGGCCCAGTGGATGACCACCTACATCAGGAGTTGGACAACTATGGCCCATGGGCCAAACCTAGCCTTCTGCCTGTGTTTGTAAATAAAGTTGTATTGGAAAGCAGCCACACACATCTGGCTACGTATTGTCTGTGGCTGCTTTTGCACTACAAGTTCAGAGTTGAGTAGCTGTGACAGAGACTGCATGTCTGGCAAAGCCAAAATAATTATTATTTGGCTCTTTACACAAGAAGTTTACTGACCCCTGGGAAAAAGAGAGATTGGGGAACAGTGTTGGTGTATATAAGGGTGATGGGCTCTGGATTCAGACCACTTAAGTTTAAGTCCTAACTCCATCTGTAAGAGATATGTGACTTACAGGTTATTACTTAACCTCTCTGGGCTTCTGTCTCATGTTCTGCAGAAAGGAGGCATCATGACAATAGTCTCCCTCCCTGTTCACAGGCCTCTTGTGAACATTCAAGGAAACCCTGCATGTCAAGAACTCAGGACGGTGGTCAGCATTTTGGCTCCATTACCGTGTGAAGGCATCCGCAGGGGTCCCTAACTGGACATAATTTAGGGACGCAGCTGCCCAGCTGCACAATGGATACAACTGAGCACATGCCTAGGACTCTGAGACCCAAGCCCTTTGGAGTGCCCAACAGATGAGAATTAACATGAGGCAGGGACACATTCCATCCAATTATCCTTTTCTGCACATCTCAGACCTTTGGTCTTCTTAGGGAATTCTCAGCTTCTGGAAGGTGGTGAGTTGGCAGCGCTCACGCTGAAAGCAGTTACTCTGAGGCCTGCCATGGCCTTTGCCTGCTGTGCAGAGGGAAGGCCGTACTCCAGGAAAGCCACCCAAGCTGCTCACCCTTCTGTCTTCCTGTGTCCCCCAACCATCTGGGCAGCAGAGGGCTGCTAACTGGGGCACTCTGGTCCCGGACGTCACAAATGATGCCACGCAGGGAGTGAGCCCTGGGAATCATTGACATTTAGTCCCAGGGAAACCATGGGGAGGAAACCATTCCAAAGCTCGCAGTCAGGCCATGTGGCCGGGGCTGTGGCTGGGGTTCTGGCGCCTTCCGTCTCGCCAGAACCATTTCTAGCAAATGCCAAGGGCGTGACTTCCAGAGGGACTGGAAGACCCACTAGCTGGAATCCCTGAGTTGTGTCATACTGTGTCCCCTCAGCACAATGTCTCAGACGGTTAGTGCTACCAAGCAGGGTTCTGAGACCGAGCCTGAAAAAGGATGATTTGTGCACCTGTTTCTGCAACATGTACTGGGCTATGGGAGGGCCTTTCCCTGGACATCCTCAGCTCCACTAGCTTTCTGTCCTGCCTCCCCACCCCCAGCCTCAGGGCCTTTGCACTCACTCTTCCCTCTGCCAGGAATGCTCTTCCCCCCAGTTATCCACACAGACACTCTGTTACTTCCGACAGGTCTCTGCTCAAACGTCACCTCATCAGAAGGACCTTTCCTGACCATTTAAGTCACACCTCCATCTATCTCTCCATTACCCTTTTTCCTTACCCTCCACAGTTTTTCTTCTTAGAGCTGATCTTTACGTGACATGTTCAATATTTATATGCTTAACAGTTTTTCCATTTATTGTCTCATTCCCCAATTCTGGCCCTCATGAAGTTCCATGGGGCCAGGGACCTTTTCTATCATATCTACTGCTGTGCCCCCACCCCAGTTCCTAGAGCAGTGTCTGGCACACAGCAGGAGAATAAATAATTATTTTTTGAATGGATGAATACATAGAGCTGGTAGTAATCTTTTAGTCACACATCTCTTATTCTTGAATCTTCCACCCAGCTGCATCAACGCTACCTAAATATCCAAGTGGGCATTGCTATCATTATTGATGCTAATAATTATGTTCTTACGATATGGATTTTATATTACTAATAATGACTGTGTCAGCCAGTGTTCCGCTTGGTTCTATAAAGCACCAAGGATTAAGATTAGGATTAAGATATTACATGGCAAAATAGGATATATCGTTATCTCCATTTTAGCGATGTAAAACCTGGAATGCAGAGAACGGAAGTTATTGGAGGCTACCCAGGTCCTAAATGGCTGAGCTGTGGTTCAAACCTGGATCTGTGTGACTCCAGTTAAGAAAGCATCGTGCAAAAGTAATCTAAGCCCTTTTAGCTTAGCAAACTTTCTGAGGCTTCGTTCTTTCACCCGAAAATGCATTACTCGTGAAAGGTTGGTCTTTGAGCAACTGTACACATTCATTTCCAGTGCTGCATGTGCCTTGGCCCGAAATGTGGCAGCCTTGCACTGGTTATTGATGTCGCGTTTGCTACTCTGACAGTTAATGCGTATGAAACACATGCGCCCAACTCTTACTGAGCCCTGCTGTGTGCCAGCCATGTGTTAAGCTTCTAACACATCTTCTCAATGATCTTTACAATAGACCTTTAAAATAGATATGACAAACTGAGGGATGGAGACTCACAAATCTCGATTGCCCAAAGTTACACAGTCCACGTGGGGCTAATAATACCATTGTCTCAACGTGGGAAACGAAGAAAAGGTCTTCATTTTCCATTCTCAGTCGGGGGTGGCTTTAAAAAGAATACACAACCCACGAAGGACAATTAATGGAAGCTGAGTGCAACAAAGCATGAGTTTCCAGTTCCCCGGAGTCATGCAACAGCCAAATGGCCTGTCCTTTGTTTTTTCCTCCTTTTGGTCCATATTATGTATTTGGCATCTGGTTTTATGGTTAAACTGGAGAAATTATTACATTCAGCCAATGTCACGGAGGAGGACTTCTAACTTCTGGAAGCAGTGGAGTCCAAGATGGTGGTGGCTGAGTGGGAGGAGAGGGGCAGGAGGTAGATGGTTGGGTGCAACCCCTGACCATTCAGTCCCTTGAGGAAAGGATGCAGCATAAGGATGGCTCCTTAACTCAAAGATGGTTTAATGACCTCCAGCAACCAAGCCCCAGTGTGCCCCCCAGCCTATGCCCACGAAAAAATCCTCTCCGTTCAATTGCTTTTGGGACAAAGCCACCCTCATCTCCTCTGTGCAAAGAAATGGTGGGCCTGCCATCTGTGTGCGTTCAGGCTTCAACTTCTCCTGGAAGATGCACCAATGTTTCCCAAATGGTAAAAGCTCTGCAATAGTTTCCAATAGGAAGATTCTTAGGGGGAATGAAGAGTGGGATGTCTTTATTAGCAGCTTCTTTTTTCTTGAGCTGGGAGACCTCTTGCACGGTTAGCATGCCATCAAGCCATTGGCCATGCCCTAGCTTGAGACCTTTCTCAGTTGTTATAAAGCCTCAGATTTCTCTCTCCAGGTATGTTTGCCTCACTTATAGGAGGAGACTTCATCTAACTTGACCCTAAGAGTCCTAGGACTCTTAAGATTCTTGACAGTGTTCCATGAATACATTTTGATGCATTGGTTGGCTAAAGTAAACTGTTGTTTCCATTGTGGGAAATAAGTAGCCTCCAAAACAAAAAGGTTAAGTAACTCACACAGCTAGCAAGCAACAGAGGAGGGACTTGAACCATGCCTGCTCTGGGGCTAAAATCGGTAAGTGTAACTTTTCTGAGTCTGTATCCTTGTCTGCAAACTGGGCATCCTGGTGGCCAGAGGCTGGATGGGAGAATGCAATGGGATAGTATTGAAAGATGCTCTGCCATGGTGAGTACAGATGGCTCTGACCATGTGACTTGGGAAGAAGACGACAAACTGAGGGATGGAGAGGCAAAGAAACAGCATTGTCCTTAAGTAGCAGATAGGGTTTTCTCTTTGGAGATGGTAAAAAGAAGGGACAAGAGAGAGGAGCAGAGAGGGCAAATAGAAGAAGAGGTGGCAAAACGCGAGGCCTGGAGACATGTACTAATTAAGGTCTTCATCACCAGCTCAGTGATGTGTCAAGATGACAGTCAGTCAAGCAGATAAGGGAGATGAGTTAACATCTCCTGGGGGATACCCAGGCCTGAGACTGGCCGGCAGACAAGAGCACAGCAGTGAAAAGGAAGCTGCCAGAAGGTTATTTGCATGAAATTGCAGTGAAGGATTTGAACTGGCTGCCACCCTGGTGGCTGTAACCCTCTCTCAGTTAAGGCAAGGTCCAATAGCCCTTGGAATGCATTCCTATCATTGGACCATATGAGTTGATGCAAGAACAGTGGGAATGGATATTTGGGGCCATACAGGAAAGCACAGAAAGGAAATATGAGAAGAGTCATGAAAAAGACCTTGGAACCCTGCTCTTACATGCTTTGTCTTAGGGCAAATCTGAGGGTAATGTAACCTTCAGGCATGGCTGGATCCAGAGGTCCATTATGTGGCCATCAAGAATGTGTATCTCATTCTCTCTATTTCTCTGCACTATGTCTTCTGTGTTGACTGAATTCTGAGGCAGGTCCTTGTCCTATCATGGCAACATGGGTTGGTCTCTCTCTTAGGCTGGGTTCTCTCAGAAGCAGACTCTGAGACAAGGATTCAAGGGTAAGTGGTTTGTTTGGGAAGCGGCCCCAGAAAACTCTGGTAGGAGGATGGGGAAGGGAGAGGGAAGGAAAGGAAGGTGAAATAATGAGCAGTTTATCACTACGGGCAATTGATGGTCAAAAGCACGGGGACCTCTGTGAGGTGATTCAGTCCACACTCCACTGAGCATAGAACACAGCGTGTGTCCCATTCCAGGGTCGAGGGAGCTGGGGTACTGATTCTCCAACCCCTCCTCTGGCTGAGGGCTGCTCCCAGGGGCATTACCTCCACTGCACCTCGGTTTATCCCATGCAAGCGCTG
The DNA here is from genome assembly GCF_949752795.1 of Hyperoodon ampullatus. Taxonomy (NCBI): domain Eukaryota; kingdom Metazoa; phylum Chordata; class Mammalia; order Artiodactyla; family Ziphiidae; genus Hyperoodon; species Hyperoodon ampullatus. The sequence continues at coordinate 14,087,333 of NC_136926.1, forward strand.
ACAGCATCAGAGAAAACCCTCAGGGGAAGGTCTCCAGTCCTTGAAGTAGGAGGTGTCAGCAAGCATGGCCACAATCAGTACTAAGGAAGATACCATGAGACACCAGCAGAACCCTCTTTCCCTGTAGCTGTAGTGAAAGTTCTGGGACTAAATCTTACTGAACTGACTTGGGTCATATGTCCTTCCTTGAATCAAGCACCATAACCAGGGAAACGGGCAATGTCAATTAGTCAAACTCAAGGGAAAGGAGTCTACCTTGCCCAAACCACACAGATTGAGAGCAGGGCTGGCTAGTTCCCCAGTGCAAAATGAGGGGTCGTTACCGAAGAAAACTGAGTGAATGCTAGTCCTACAAAAGCAGCAGACAGATGTTGACTTGTCACTCAACAAGGGACATCCCTGACTTTGTCATCCTCCCCCTCTAGTTTAGACCAAAACCTCTCCTTTTGGACCATTCCTGGCCCCGGAGCAGCTCCGTGGGGGGCGGAGAAGGGGAGGCAGACATAAAAGTGAGTGCGGTTAGTCACTTTCAATTGCTCAAATTCTCATGAAATAATACACATAACGTTTGCACGCACACGCATATATTTTTTTAACAGAGGCTCTGAAGACTTGTTACAACTGTTTACATGAACCTAATGGGGCCAAATCTCATTAATGACTTTGATACTGTTTGAGTTGGCCCCGGGTTTTGGAGAAAGGCTAATAACCACAATTCATATGCCCACGTGGCACCGTTCACTGAAGGGATCTCAGTAAAGGGATCTCTGAATCCTCTTTTACACTTTGTAACTTGGCATGTGACATCTGGGGCTATTTCCTCACATGGTCCTTTTGCATTAATGTAGTTTAAGTACTTTGGGGAGGTGCCTAAGTGATGGCCATTATGCAATTTTCTTTTAAAGGTAGAGGAAATGACAATCAAAGAATCCGGGGAAGGGGTGAGGACTTGTGCCCACTCCCTCCCCCTGTGAAAATGTCAGAGGGCCCCTTAACCCATGGTAATTGCAAAACAAACAGAGCTCAGAGCTCTTACACAGCCAGGACTGCTTTGGAGAAACAGCAAGGTCAGCCAGGAGGGGCTGGCTCCCTTGCTTACCTATTGTTTTTGAAACTCCAAAGAAATGGAAAAATTAATCCCCAACAAGCCAAATACATTACCCGTAGCTAGTAGAGACTTTGAGAAGGAGGCTAAAAACTGGTGCTATTAATAATAACTGTATCAGCTTCGGTGCTTCTGGGTCCTCCTTGCTTATCTGTATAATGGGAATAACCCACGTTTTAGGGCTATTGCGGGGATTAAGTTAGATAGTGCATGTGATACGTTCTATATACTGTGGCAGGGACTGCTAGCTGTTTCCTAATATCCATTTTCATCTTTTGAACAGCACTGTATTATGAGCTGTACTTAAGTACACAACTTCCTAGGATAAATGTCATATTTTCTAGCTTCCTCTGCAGCTAGACGTGCTCCTATGATTAAGTTTTGGCCATTATGTTATAAGGAAAGTGCCCTGTAGCAGCTTCCAATACCTATCCTTAAAAGACAGCTGATGCACAGCCTTGGCCCTTTCTTTGTCCTTCCCCCCATCATGCTACCTGGAACATAGATGCTGCCATCTTGAATCATGAGATAGACCTATGAATGAGATCCTGACATCAGAGTGCTCATACCTGTTCTTTTGGATCCCACTCTTTCTTTGTAAAGCCACTGTTGAGCAGGGTTTTTCTTTCACTAGCAGTCAGTCCCTAATCCTGGTTCATTCACATAGACTTTGGTCTACCCAACAAAGCTCTGTCTTTTCGAAGAGCCACAAATTTAGCTGACGGTAAAATTCAGCATTTTTATTTTGTCTATTACTAGCATGCCTTTCCCCATACTAATTCCTCTAGGTAGTGTTCAGTTCCTTGGAAAGAGAAATACTCCATCTTCCCCCGTCTTGTTTCCATTCCAAGATGGCGGCTAGCTGAGTGAGAAAAAGGGTGAATTTTGTATGACTTCCTGGAAGAAAAGAAAGTCAAAGTCCTAGGTTGGCCTAGAACTGCTTGATTAATGCTTGCCCTGCTTACATTTAGAGCTGAAGCCTGCTGCCAGTCCTAGCATGATCTGGGGCTTGATCAGCTCTGGTCCCTAGATATGGCCTCATAGCAGACTTCCTGAGTCTCTACATTTGCCCATTTCCCCACCCCTCTCTCTTCAGCAGGCAGTTTATTCCCACTCTATAGGCTCACGATTCACCCATGATCTTCGCCCTTGAGTACTTTGGTCCCAATCTCTCCACACTGGAACCAGAAGCAGCTTGGAAAAGCTCAATCTCTAGGTCTACATTAGCCCAATTCTGCTGGCTACGGGGTCTACTTGGATATAGCTTTGTCCCTAGTTGGTCCTGGGTAGCTCCAGAAGCATCTCTTCCTAGAATCCCCAATGGGAATAGTGACTTTGATGGACAATGAGGCACTGCCCAGATTCCCTTCAGGAATGCAGGATTCATTCCTCCAGTAGTCAAAGGATTGAAAAAAACTAATTGCCCAAGGTCATACCTCCCTCCAGTGTCACCTACTTCCAATGACCGATCAACTTGGAGTATCAAGGCCCAGGATCCTCATCCCAATTTGGGACAGCTCTGACGAGCCATCCCAGCTGCAGAGCTTCTCATGGGGTCAGCTGAGACCTATGCTGGGATTGTATCACAGCTCAACTTTTCTCTCTGCCCATTCCTGCTCCCATCCCTCCCTTGCACAAGTGTGGATTCTAAAGGAAGTCCTTCACAAATATCCTTATGCTAAACTCCATCTCAGAGTCTTTGTCCCAGGGAAGCCAATTTGCAACAGGGCCAGACATTCGTCTTCCCTCGGTCTTCCTTCTCCCCTCCAAATACTCCTATTCTGAGTGCTTCCTTTTGCATCTTCCCTTTTCTCTGTCACTCACAATCCCCTGGGACTGATGGAGTCAATTTTTTCTCTTCTTCTGCATCACCTTTTCCTGTCAGCAGCAAGTCTCATGGCTTAGCTATCAAGAGTCAGGATCCAGAACCAGAGCAGGGGCTGCCTCGAGGGGACTGGGACCATGGAGGGAGAGACTGTCTGTGGGAGGTGGAATCATGGAGAAGACAAAGCCACTGCTTCCCAGAGATGCCTCCTAAAACATGGTGGATCAGGGGAGAAATACCCTGGCTCCTCCCTTTTTCCCATCCTCCAATATTTTACCAGTGGCCCCCATTGGCTGAAACTAGCTAGAAACCAAGGGAAACTGGGAAAGGTAGCAAGGGAGACTGGGAAATGTAGTTTGTGGGGATCAGCTAGCTCCCAGCAATATAGAACAGAGGAAGCGAAGGATGGGGAATGGATCTGAAAGCAAGCAGGCCAACGAGTGGCTGACACATTAGCATATTAAATGATATGTGCAGCCAAACTAAGACATATGCTTAGGTATTTCCCATACATATTTTAACATAAAATTTTATGACTTATTTATTTACCAACTTATGATCTTACTGCACAATACTTCCAGCGAAACCATTCAGAGCATACCTTGGAGCACAGTGACTAAAATGATCCCTTACACTGATCCCCTGTTGTTGGACATTTAGGTTGCTTCTACTTTTCCCCTTATGTACTTAGCATGACAATTTCTGGATTAGTTTACACAGACTCCTTTCCATTCTTCCCCCCACAAGCCTCTCTCAGCCTTTTTAGGGCTATTCAATCATTTATTTCCCCAAGAAATCATTAAGTGAAAATGTAATATGGGAAATGACTTGGAGTAATCAAAAGCCCAGGGCAGTTATCTAAACCCAGGTCCGTATGGTACAGAATGATGTAAGGATGTAGTACAGGGTAAGATGTGCAGGCAGTGGGGTTGTTGAGTTGGGATGCTGCCATTTTTAGACAAGGCAGGCCCTTCTGCTTCCTTCTCTTCCACTGGACACTGGCGAGACTTTCAACCTATGTGTGCTGGGTGACGGAAGCCTGGAACATGCTTTCTCATTCTCTTTTCTACCTTCTTGCTCCTTGTAGAAAACCTAGAGGGCCTAAGATGCCAAGTGCTTTTGCAGTATGAGTCAACGGGAAGAAAATCATCCTTAAGTAGGATGCAGTGGAGTCTTATTAAAAAGAAAAAAAAAAAAAGATCTTTTTCCTGCAAGGATAAGTGACTCTGAAAATGCTCAGTGTCTGCTGGGTGTGAGTTGGGCCTTCCCTCCAGGTCAGTTGCTTGTCAGTATCTGTATGACTGTTAGACTTTTTTGTTTGTTGGATTCTGGTGGTGCGATTTTTGTGTCTGTAGAAGGTGTCAAGTCTTTGGGGCTTCATAGGGAAGGAAGAGGGCCTAGGAAGGGAGGAGTTGAGCATTTGGGAGATCTGCAACCTAAATACTTCTCTGCATTCTTTCCTAGAGCAGTGACAGGCAGTCCTGGCCTCTGCAGGGTGAATGCTTTCTTCAGTCACTGAAGAAATCTCCACTTGATAAAGAGTAAGCACAGCAGCAGTGATGATGATCCTGACAGAATGCCTTGTGCCTGGCTTTACATGAACAGATTCACT